>NC_053036.3:636474735-638974735 GCF_002575655.3 Aegilops tauschii subsp. strangulata | reverse complement strand
CGAAGGTTTGCCGCCTAGCCCTCCTCTTCCATCCTTTTCGCTCACGGTCGGCAGGAGGGACGAAGCACCCTGTGAAATTTGCCTCATCGTATGCCTCCTCTCGTCCGATGGCTCCATCTGCTAGTCCGCCTCTACCGCCGGACCCACCTTTTGCCTTCTCTTTCATGAGCCAGTATTTATTGGAGGGTTAGAGGCGGCAGCCAGGGTTATGGAGATTGGTGTCTCGTGTATATATAGATAGATTAGTACCACCTTGGATATAGAAAATAAATATAGACGTGTTGAAGAAAAAAAACTGAAAGCGTAAATTCACGGGAAGAAGCGTATTGTGACGGTGAACCCACGGAGTCAATCCATGCTTTATTATTAGGGAAAGATAGCACAAGTGCCTGTGCGTTGCAACGGAAGACGTTGTTATCTGTCTCTAAAAATAAAATTCCTCCGACTTATTTCCGTCCTTCATCGTCTCTTTGTCCCAGTCTGTTATCAACATCTCCTAAGCCCCATTGTCCTCATTCCCGCCTCTATTGGACGATCATGTATAGCCTTGGCAGCGAGCTTCTTCGCATTCATTAATGCAGCCTCTTGTTGGAATGTGATGTTTCGTCGTGTAAGTTGCATGCTCAAATGAGATAGAGTAGAGAACATAGCTGTGGTGGTCATTGCATGCATAAGATGGTGTAGAGAAAGAGGTTGAGAGTATGTTTTAGTAACATCAAATAGAAGCCATGCATTGAAGTAATAATTGTAATCAGCTAGCACAAAAAATCTACCAGCCACTTAATTAGTCTGAATCCTGTTTACATAACGTGCAATGCAAGTATGCATGAATCCCTTTCCTAATTATCCCACGCACCTTTACTATTTATGCAGCATACATAACGTGTCTTAGGAATCTCTCTTAATTGCCCCTCGTCTTAGGAATCTCTCTTAATTGCCCCTCATAATTCACAAGCACGCATTAGGAATCCTATTATATTATGCGGGTTTTTTTTAAATAATACATTTTTTGTTTAAAATTACAGAAATAATACGCAGAATAAAGAATTTACAAGAATAATACACCGTCGGCCCACTGCAGGCCGACTGAGCCCAGTCGGCCCACAGCAGGCCGATCGGCTATCAGGAGGCCGACTGCAGGCCGGGCAGCCACGCGGCGGCCTGTGGTTGGTCGTGCCACGTCGCGAGGGGGGAGGCAGCGGCCTGTCGGCGAGGTGCGCCCCTGTCGGCGTCCCGCAGGCCGATCGGCCACCTGGTGGCCGACAGGGTGCGGCCGACCTGACGCGCACAGGCCAGCCCGCCCTTATCCTCTCCTTCCCTCTCTCTTTCCTGCTTTGTTTTTCTCCTTCCCTGCCCATATCCTCTCCTTCCTCCATTCTTCTTGTCCCGTTGCTCCTTTCTTTTGTGTTCTTCCTTCTCCTCTCTCTACAGAAAAATGGCACCCATTTGTGCACCTAAATGAGCTACATTTTCGCGATTTTGGCACCGTGAATGGGTTCAACTCATTTAGGGCAGCGAAAAGAGGTGTCGATCTACTGACGGGGTAGCTCGTGGTGGTCGTGGTGAGCATTTTGGTGGAGGTGGTGGTGGTGAAGTTGGGGCAGTGTTCGTCGTTGGGGCAGTTGGGGTGGTGAGGTGGTGGTGGTGGTGGAGGTGGTGGAGGTGGTGGAGGTGGTGGTGGTGGAGGTCGTTCATCGTTCGTCGTTCGTCGTTCTTCGTTCGTGGTTCTTCGTTCTTCGTTCTTCGTTCGCACGCACGCTTCAAGGGTATATCTCAGCCCTCATTTTATTTTTCGTAGGTGGTCCGGGATTATACGTAAATATTGTTATTTGCCGCGGTAGTATACGTAAATATTTGTGTGCGATTATTGTTTTTTGGCCCGGTAGTATACGGAAATATTGTTATTTGCCCCGGTAGTATACGTAAATATTATTCGTTCGCACGCACGCTTCGTTTGATGTGAAAATAAATTTGTGTGCGATTATTCGTAATATAGTTGTAGGTGTGTGAATTGTATTAGTTGTTAGTGGGATAATAAGTTGTTGCTTAATACTTGACACGTACACAGTTGCGGGATAAGAAGTTGGAAACATGAATAAAAACTTGGAAAGAAGAGACAAGTTTTTTTTTTGAAGAGTTGGGGTCGGCATGTGCATAGCAAAACGAATAATATTACATGTTAAAAAACGATGTTAAAAAATAGAGTTGGAAACATAATAAAAATTTAAAAAACGATGTTAAAAAAAAGAGTTTGAAGAGTTGGGGTCGGCGGCATGTGCATAGCAAAACGAATAATATTACATGTTAAAAAACGATGTTAAAAAACGAATAAGAAGTTTTTTTTGAAGAGTTGGAAACATAATAAAAATTTAATAAGCAAGCAAAAAATAGGAAAAGTAGAACTACATGTTAAAAAACGTTTCAGTCCGTACCCGATGCGAATATGAAGCGGATTACCCGCTAACCTTTATTATGCGTATTTTCTAAAGTTTAACCCATAACAAGTAGAAATAAGACGCATGCCTTTTTCTAAATTATTTTAACATAGATTAAAATAAAAAATACATCAACATGGCCATATAATTCAAATAAACTGAATTAACATATTTGTCGGTTATATTTTTATTATTATTTGAGGCCTATTTATTATTAGTAAACATGGGCCTATTTATTATATTATTTACTATGGTCCTGGTAATATATATATAGACATGTCTAATACTTGTATTTCGATGTTGAAAAAAATAGGTGAGTCGAGATGTCCGATGTAGTGAAGTTGAGATTTTACTATGGTCCTGGTACTGTCCAAACAAATGAGTTGGGAGCAGATCTGAGTGAATTTACTCACATAGAGGTTGCAATCAGCGCACCACAAACATGGTCTGTTAGTCAGTTGAAAGAATGGATTGCGGCAAGTTTAGGTGTTGATACTGAAACAAACACCGTCGGTGTTCATGCATTGTGGACACGGTCAAGTTCAAAAATTTACTTTTATTTGAGGCCAATAGTGGGAGACTCCGATTGGGTGCGGTGGTTACAAGGTTGTGAACGAAGGGGATGCAATCCTGTTGCTTTAGTGCTTCCCGTCGTGCAGGAGGTCACTGCACATGAAGGGGAGAGTGGCTACGAAGGACAGAGCAGTCATGTAGAAGGAGGAAATGCTTATGGTTACGAGCAAGGACAGAGCAGTCAGGTAGAAGGAGGAAATGCTTATGGTTATGAACCAGGGCAGAGTAGTCAGGTAGAAGGAGGAAATGCCGATGGTGATTACAATGGCGAGGTGGACGCTGACGAGGTAGATGGGCACATGCAGAACCAGATGGAAGAAGAAGACACCGATGTTGAAAGGGGTCATGCCGATGATTCTGACGAGTCAGATGAAGAAGAAAATGCAGAGGAGGTCCCGAATCCTGCATGGTGGAATCATGACTTATCATCTGCAATGACCGTGAATGATGGACATGATTCAGGCTGGCAATATCACCAGAACAATATTGCGACGGGTGCAATGTATTCGAACAAGCAAGCCCTGAAGGATCCAATAATTAATTGGGCAATGTCCACGCAAAGGGTTTTCAAAGCTGAGGTGTCCAGTCAGAAATTCCTCACAATGGTATGCAAGAATGCAGATTGTCCCGCAAGGGTGCACGGCTTTCTCCCTAAGTATGGCACAAGTTGGGTGATAAGTGACTTAGTTAATCACACTTGTCTTATTCCCTGCATCCCTCAAGATCATGCCAACCTTTCATCCACGCTTATTGCTCGACTGTTTTACGATGAGATAGTGCAAGGCAAAGCTATGGAAGTGAAGGCAGTGCAGACAAAAGTGTTCGCCAGGTTGAAGTACAGAATTTCTTATGGCAAGGCTTAGAGGGCTAAGCATGCATCGCTTGAGAGGAGATTTGGTTCTTATTTTGATGCATATGACTCTGTTGTCCACCTCCTCCACACCCTGCAGCAGCGGAATCCAGGCACCTATATCGATATCCAAGACATGTTCATGCCAGAGTTCCCAACTGTGAGGGTTTTGCATCGTCTCTTCTTCTCTTTCGGTGTATGCATCGAAGCTTTCAGGCATTGCCGACCGGTGATATGTGTTGACGGTACTTTTCTCACAGGCAAGTACAAGGGTCAGATACTGACAGCCATAGGTCAAGACGACCAAAATCAAGTCGTCCCACTGGCATTTTCTTTTGTGGAGAGTGAGAACATTGAAAGTTGGACATGGTTCTTCAGGCAGTTGAAAATATCAGTTGTCAAGGAGAAGCCGAATGTGTGCATCCTTCATGACAGGCATGCATGTATACTCAGTGCGATAAGGACACTGACAAACCCAGGCCCTGAGGAACAAGTTCCATGGCAGGACTTGCAGAGCCGTTGGTGCATGCGCCATCTCGGGGCTAATTTCTTCTCGCAGTTTAGAAATAAGAACCTGATGAATCTGTTCAAAAAACTCTGCAAGCAGAACCAGTTATGGAAGTACAATTTGATACACGACAGACTTAATGTGTGCACGCAGAGACACGTGAGGGACAGGAAAGCTGCAAGAGATGCAGCGGTGAGGGCACATGTTGAAGCAGTAGCTGCACAGTTGGCAACAGGAACAGCGGCCGTGGAGGAGGAGGCTGTTGGGCTATGTGACCTGCCAGGCTTTGACCCACCTGGTACTAGGAGAAGGCTCGGGAGGTCGATTAAAACCTTAGAGCAGTGGATAGAGCATGAGCCTCTGGAGAGGTGGTCTTTGCTACATGACACACATGGAGCAAGGTACGGTGTCATGACAACGAACCTCGCGGAAACATACAACTTTGTCCTCAGAGGAAACCGGGCATTGCCACTTACAGCCATCGTTGAGGGTATTTTCTATGGCACCGTCAAGTATTTCAGAGACAGACGTCAAATAGCAGAGTAGCATATCTTGAACAACCCAAATACACGGTACTGTGAAAGAGTCACGAAGTACATGGACAACAAGATGCAAAAAGCTAGGTCACACACTGTAGTCGCCATCGGTAATCAAGAAAGAAGGTTTGAGGTCCGCTTAGCCAACAACAAATTCGGATGTGCAAATGAGTTGAGGACACATGAGGTGAAAATTGGCAATGAAGCCTGGCCAACGTGTGAGTGCACATGCAATAAACCGAAATTGCTTCACCTACCTTGCTCACATGTACTTGCTGCTTGCGGGCAGCTTCGAATGGACGCAATATCGTTTGTGTCTCCATATTTTCTGAAAGAGGCTGTCCTCAATACCTGGACAGGTGAGCTGATGGGTTTTCGAGCAATGGGTAATTTCAACAGCGTCAACCCCGCCGATAGGCGTTACATTCCAAACCCAGAGCATATGCGTACAAGTAGAGGCAGACGGCAGTGTCAGCGCATCCGAAATGATATGGATGAATCTGAAGCAGGAGGTCCGACTAGGCAATGCATTCTATGCAATGAATTTGGCCATAGGGACACTAATTGTCCCACTTTCGTCACTGGGCGTGGACGAGGCAACCGGGGAAGAAGAGGAGGTAGAGGTAGTAGAGGAGTAAGGGCGAGAGGAAGAAGCTAAGCTAGCACTAGTTTGTTCTGAATTTATAATAAGTGTGTTGTGGCACTATGTTCTGAAATTTGTATTAAGTGTGGCACTATGTTCTGAATTTTTATTAAGTGTGACACTATGTTCTGAATTTTTATTAAGAGTGCCACTATGTTATGAATTTTAATTAAGTGTGCCACTATGTTATGAATTTTTATTAAGTGTGGCACTTTGTTCTGAATTTTGTAAGTGCAGGAATGTCGGGATTGTGGTTGCTGAATGGGGACATTGATAAGGGTCATCGTGGTGCGATATGGTATGAGCGCAATCTTGAGCCTCTCGTCACTCGCACTCCTAAGGAAAACTGGAAGATACACTCAGGATGGCTTCTGCGGTACGTGCTTTATTAATTTGCACACTGACATGCATATTAATGGTTGAAATGGGAGACAGTAACTGAAAAGTTCTCTGATGAAGGTTGAAATGGGCCGGCCTTTTACCTTTCGCGCGTCTGGTTGAGTCTATCCCGGGTGAGAAACGCGTCGCCATCGATGGGTCTTTGCTGAGCTGCTTAGTGGACCGTTGGAGGCCAGAGACCCACACGTTTCACTTCAGATGGGGAGAGATGGCTCCTACTCTGGAGGATGTGTCACTTTTGCTGGGACTACCGTTGGCAGGTCATGCCGTAGGACCGTTGGACGCACCGGCTGGTTGGGAGCGAGCTCTCACAGAACGTTTTCACGGTGTTTTTCCGGATGCTCCCGATCCGGTATGGGAGCATCACGGACCTAAGTATGAGTGGTTGCTAAATTTCCGGGTAATTTCCCCTACCTATTCTCTTCAAGTTATCGCGCATAAAGTTGTACAGAAATAATTGCGGCTTACTAAAACTTTCTCTTCGCTTAATGCAGATCCAGAACTTCCGGGCGCCCTTGACTGCGGAACAGATCACTCGGAGCCTCGAGGCCTACTTACTGTGGCTTTTCGGCAAGGTGATGTTCACGGAGAACCATGTCACCACTATCAGCGCCCTCTACATCCCTATGGCACTAGAGATAGCGAGCGCTCAGACGGCGGATCAGATCAGACAGAGGAGTTGGGGTTCGGCGGTGTTAGCGGCTACATACCGAGGTATGTGCAACGGTTGCCAGCTTACATCGAGAAAGCCAGCCCTTCTTGGATGCCCTCTATTCCTACAGCTGTGGTCGTGGGAGAGGTTCTCTATAGGGCGACCAGATGTACGGGTTCATGAGCCTATAGACGCCATGCTTGATGTTGAGGGCATCGACATGCCTACTTTCGGTCTGTGTTGGACTCGTCGCAAGGTAGGCACCGTGTTGTAGTTTAATGCAACTTTTTCTGCACAAGAGATCGATCGATGCGAGCGGCTACTAACTTTTATTCTCTGCAGAGACGCTTTGCTAGTGATCAGACCAGGAAGGCGTACACAGCATTGAACGAGCAGTTCGATGCGTACACCAGGGTAATCTGGCAGCCCTACACGGCAGCAGCCATACAAGCGAGATACCCTGCTGGTATGTCTGTGCTATGCACAAGGGACCGAGATTACTGGATGACAAAATCGAA
Source organism: Aegilops tauschii subsp. strangulata (assembly GCF_002575655.3). Classification (NCBI taxonomy): domain Eukaryota; kingdom Viridiplantae; phylum Streptophyta; class Magnoliopsida; order Poales; family Poaceae; genus Aegilops; species Aegilops tauschii. The sequence continues at coordinate 638,967,621 of NC_053036.3, read as the reverse complement.
GATCATCTTCGATGTCTTCGTCGAGGAGATGGCACAACAGAGGGTTATGAGGCAATTTGGTCTTCTGCAGATGGAGCTACCTCCCCCTATAGAGAACCCGGTGCCAGCACACATCCACAGGTATTAACCAGTTTTTCAATGTTGCATTTTTTTTCATAGTACTCCATTCGAAGCTTTAGGTAATTGTTGAACACACACCACAATTTTAGGACGACAAGGAAGGGCATGAACAGGACAACTGCTGAATGGCTAGTTAGACTAGAGCCGTATGTTATAGAATGGGAGACAGCAAACACAAATCTATGGCACGAGAATCACAATTTCGATCTCGATGAATTCAATCTCTATTTGCGGCGCTACATGACCGGAACACGGTTACGCATTGTTGAGTACTCCCACCCAGAGGAGTTACCGGATCCTACTCCGTCGGATATGTACCCGAGCTATGATACTTCGGGCTCTAGGCAGTACGCGGTAAGATATTTTTTCTTTACGTAATGTTGTCACATACTTTGACGTGCAAGAGACAGACATTATTAATCGTCATGGAAATTTGCAGGCTACCTTGACACGCGAACTGTACGACGACGTGACCACCTTTGGACGATCACTATCGTCTGGACCTCTTCTTCAACATCGTCCAGTGGTACAGCCCTTCTTGGAAAGAATTCAGAATAAGATACGGACTGTGTACGAGGCTATCACGTGCACCCGGAGAACCGATGTTGTTCAGCACGAGCAGGAGCAGCCGCGTCACTCCATGCAACGACATCAACCACGTCCACGCCTAGCACAGCAGCAGACAACCAGGCCACCCCGTCCTGACCAACCTGGCAGTTCTACGTGGCACCCGCAGCACTATGGTCCCACGTCGAGCTTCGTGTTTTCTCCACAGCCACAGCAGCATGGTCCCTCCAGTTTCGTGTTTCAGCCAGAGCAGACGTCACACCCAGCAGGTATGTGTCTTCATATTTATTGTTTTCAATATTAATTGACGCGACCTCATTCTTCATGATGAACCGTTCCATCGCGTAGGGGCCTATGGATATCAGGCGTCTATGTCGGCATCACATGATACGTGGGGGAGTGATCAACATCCCGAGGACAACATACAGGCTCAGATGTCGCAGCACACCCAGTGGATGAACATGTTTTCGACTCCTCCACCAGGCCCCACACAGGATACACAGCATGACCAGGGAGAGTCTGAGATTCCTCCTCGTCACGTTAGGGCACCCGACAGGTTGGGATGGTCCCCGATTCCAGATCCGCCTCCCCGCCAGGCCAGACGTCGTCACTGACGCTTCTATGTATCTGTATCAGTAGAGACATTACCATCTATTTCTGTGTAAGACTTATGTCTATTCTATGTATGAGACAAATGACTATGTACTTATGTACGAGACATATGCCTACTCTATTTTAGTACTCTGTTATCGGAACTACACGATCATATGTAGATAGAACATAATATTCATACAACGAGACATTGCAAGCAAATAGATAGAACTACATCTAAATTAAATGGTACGTAACTGAACTCACAACATACAGCATAAAAACTACATGAAGTCATCATCGTCATATGTTCGCGCCAACTTTTTCCCGCCATATGTTCGCGCCAACTTTTTCCCGCCACCCGTTTCCCGCCAACCCTTTCCCGCCATATCGCAGCCGTTCTTTCCCGCCATTTTCTCCTCTCTACCTATAAAACCCCCTTCAGACGGAGCTGCATAAGCATTGCAGTGTGCTGGTGGTAAATTGGAGCACTGTGGTGGAGGTGAAGCTATTGTTCGTCATTCTTCGTTCGAGCCGGAGCACCGGCAGTTTGGTGGCCGTCGTTCGTCCTTCATCCTTCGCACGCACGCTTCAAGGGTATATTTAAGCCCACATTTTATTTTTCGTACGTGCTCCGGTAGTTTTTGTTAATATTTTTAGATGTCAACTAATTAATCTGTCAATATTTGTAGTAGCTACGGCAAATATTCGTAATATAATTGTAGGAGGGTGAATTGTATTAGTTGCTCCGTTAATATTCTGTAATATATAGCTTCGTAATATATAGACATGTCTAATATTTGTTAGTGGGGATATTAAGGGGTAGGGTAGGTACTCAATGCGATTTGTGTGTTGCAGATGGCTGAGAGTACTCAGTGGGTGCTTAGCCCTATTGTTCATGTCCAAGGCTTGTCTCCAAGTGTTGTGCAAGTTAGTGAAGTGGACCTCACTTTTGATTGGTTGAAGACTAAATTCATGTTGAAGCAAGGGTTGAAGGAAGACGATTTTGTGTACTACGTCAGCAGGAAGCATTCGGATGGCCCTGGGGAAAGAAAATTGATTGACATAACTGATGATGGCAAGATTCAAGAAATGCTGAGCGAATGGGAATGGAAAAGGGTTGTTCAGTTGCATTGCTACAGGAAACCGAGTTATATGTGATGCATTTGTCATTCGAGATCCGCCTCCCCGGCAGGCCAGACGTCGTCATTGCCGCTCCTATGTATCAGTAGAGACATTACCATCTATTTCTGTGTGAGAACTTATGTCTATTCTATGTATGAGACAAATGACTATGTACTTCTCTACGAGACATATGCCTACTCTACAAGATCATATTTAGATAGAACATAATATTCATACAACGAGACATTACAAACAACTAGATAGAACTACATCCAAATTAAATGGCACGTAACTGAACTCACAACATACAACATAAAAACTACATGAAGTCATCATCGTCATCCTCGATCGATGCAGAACTCTTGCCCTTCGACGATGAAGAACTCTTGCCCTTCGACGATGCAGAAACCTTGCCCTTCGATGATGAAGAACTCTTGCCCTTCGACGATGCAGAACCCGGAAGCGGCGGCATGAAGATATCATCTTCGTCCTCGCTCTCCTCGGTCCATAAACATGGATTATTTGCTGCAATCCTTCTGAAAGTTTCACTCTTCGGCACCACTACCTTCTTCCACCTGTCATGCAACCTAAGAAGTTCTTTACGTACCTCCTCATAGGTCCTTTCAGGCCACCCAGAACTACGTAATTGGTGAGCCAACTCATTCATTATGGTGTCACTACCGGTGAGTTCGTCCCATGGAACTATCCTATTATCCATCCTGAAATCGGTAGCTAGCCTCAGAAGAGTCCTGCTCATCCCAGGGTGAAAACTACGATCGAAAGGATAATGGGACATCTCAACTACACTACACTGCAATGCTTATCCAGCTCCGTCTGAAGGGGGTTTTATAGATAGAGACGAGAAAATGGCGGGAAAGAACGACTGCGGTATGGCGGGAAATGTTGGCGGGAAATGGGAGGAGGGAAACGGGTGGCGGGAAACGGGTGGCGGGAAACGGGTGGGAAATGGGTGGCGGGAAATGGGTGCCGGGAAATGGATGGCGCGAAAAGCGCAGTTTGGAAATGTCGATAACTTTCAAAACAAATGTTCATCACAATGGAAAAAGTTCCCGCCTTTCAAAAAATGCATGCAATTTTTTTGGAAAATATGATAACAAATGGTTCGTGCCACTAAATGAATGTACGTCACCTTTGCTGGAAATATTCTCGTGTTTCCAAAAAATATCCATGACATTCTACAAAATGGTACTCCCTTCATCCCATAATATAAGATGATATTACAATCAATATACTCACATATCACGTGGGTTAACAAATGTTTAGATGGATCATGACATTTTAAGAAAATATTCGTGTGTTTCTAAAAAAAGTTTGTGAAATTTTCAGAACATTTAAAAAAATGTTGTGTGGTTTAAAAAAATGGTATTTCCATTAAAAATGTATTTGAGGAAATGTTACCATGTATTCATAACGTGTTAAAATATATACTTTTAAAAAATATTCGCGGTAATATTAAAAATAGGCATGCACCAGTCGGCCCACAGCAGGCCAACTGAGCCTAGTCGGCCCACTGCAGGCCTATCGGCCAACTGCAGGCCGACTGGACCCTGTCGGCCAACTGGAGGCCGACTGGGCTTGAATCTGCTGGCCGACAGCCCAATCGGCCAGCAGCAAACTGATGGGCCTCCAGTCGGCCTGCTGTGGGCCGACTGGGCTCTGTCGGCCTACAGTAGGCCGATGGTGTATTATTTTTGAAAAATCTTTTTTTTGCGTATTATTTCTGTAATTTTTTTTAAAAAATGTATTATTTAAAAAAATTAGCTTATATTATGCAGCAAGCATTCAAGCGTGTCTTGGGAAGGAATATTTCTTAATTGCCCCGTTTAATTGCCCACCATATTTGTCAATCATGCATTAGGAATCCCTTTTTTATTATTTCATATAGTACTGATTCCTTCCTTGCCCCGTTTAATTGCCCACCATATTGTCCTTCCTTCTTTTTTGAGAATCCTTCCTTGCTTCCCTCCTTCCTTCAATATTTTCTTTTTTGGGCACCCTCATCATCCTCTGATTACCAATTTCCGGGCTGGCTTATTAGGATGATTGATGACAGGTAACTTGAACATGTATATAAATTGATGGTTGTCCTTGTAAAAGGGCGAGGTGGTACTATTTGTTTAGAAAACCAAGCGAAGATAAATAACATGGGCCAACCTAGTTCAGTTGGCTGGCGCTAGAGGTATTGTGTGGAAGGTTGCGAGTTCAAATCCTATTGCAACCATGTATTTTTTTCCTCCCTGCGTTGCACTGAAGATGGGCCAACGTACAGCCAGAAGGACCAAGTCTTTTTTCCTCCCTGCGTTGCAAGCTAGGCGAGCGTACAGCCAGAAGGACCAAGTCTTTGTCGTACCGGCAGGATCGTAACAAGCATGTATTTTTTTCCTCCCTGCGTTGCACTAAAGATGGGCCAACGTACAGCCAGAAGGACCAAGTCTTTTTTCCTCCCTGCGTTGCAAGCTGGGCCAACTTACACACAGAAGGACCAAGTCTTTTTTCCTCCCTGCGTTGCAAGCTGGGCCAGCGTACAGCCAGAAGGACCAAGTCTTTGTCGTACCGGCAGGATCATAATGATTTTGACGTACAGGAATAGTACCACCTCGAATATGTTTTAGATTCAAACTGAAAGCGTAAAATCACGGGAAGAAGCGTATTATGACGGTGAACCCGACAAAGTCAATCCGTGCTTTATTATTATAGCACAAATGCCCGTGCGTTGCAACGGGAAAAGAAACAACGGTTCCTATGAATGGGCCAGGTCGAGCAACTATGCCATAAGACAATGGATGGATCGTTGATCAGGACATGCATGGTTATGATTCCCTGTAATTTGATTTGACTAAAGAGTGTAATTTTATTGTTAATTCATTCTTTAGATGACTATTGGTACATTCTAAAATTTAAAAGTAAAACATGAAATAAATAGCAATATCAAAAAATTTGAAGTAATAGCAGCAGCAAGCTAACCAATCGAGTGTGGTAGTTGCAGTAAGCATCTATTCAAAAATAATAATGCAGCAAGCATAATCTGCTCATATTTTTTAGATAAGAATTTTTTTTTTGTGTGGAACTCGCATCAAAACGTATTCTATCAGAAAAAATTATAGACACTTATCTTTTCTTGGAGGAATTCATATTAACATGTTTGATGCTTCCTGGGTTTGAATTGAATCTGTAATATATTCCATGAAAAAAAGAATTTGTAAAATATATGCTCGATACCCTGAACTGAAGCTATGACTCTGAATTCTCCCTCATGTCACTTCCTATGTTTATTATCTATATCTACTCTGTGCTTCTTTTAACTAAAAGAAATATAGCCATAAAAACAACGGTTCCTATGAATGGGCCAGGTCGAGCAACTATGCCATAAGACAATGGATGGATCGTTGATCAGGACATGCATGGTTATGATTCCCTGTAATTTGATTTGACTAAAGAGTGTAATTTTATTGTTAATTCATTCTTTAGATGACTATTGGTACATTCTAAAATTTAAAAGTAAAACATGAAATAAATAGCAATATCAAAAATTTTGAAGTAATAGCAGCAGCAAGCTAACCAATCGAGTGTGATAGTTGCAGTAAGCATCTATTCAAAAATAATAATGCAGCAAGCATAATCTGCTCATATTTTTTAGATAAGAATTTTTTTTTGTGTGGAACTCGCATCAAAACGTATTCTATCAGAAAAAATTATAGACACTTATCTTTTCTTGGAGGAATTCATATTAACATGTTTGATGCTTCCTGGGTTTGAATTGAATCTATAATATATTCCATGAAAAGAAGAATTTGTAAAATATATGCTCGATACCCTGAACTGAAGCTATGACTCTGAATTCTCCCTCATGTCACTTCCTATGTTTATTATCTATATCTACTCTGTGCTTCTTTTAACTAAAAGAAATATAGCCATAAAAACAACGGTTCCTATGAATGGGCCAGGTCGAGCAACTATGCCATAAGACAATGGATGGATCGTTGATCAGGACATGCATGGTTATGATTCCCTGTAATTTGATTTGACTAAAGAGTGTAATTTTATTGTTAATTCATTCTTTAGATGACTATTGGTACATTCTAAAATTTAAAAGTAAAACATGAAATAAATAGCAATATCAAAAAATTTGAAGTAATAGCAGCAGCAAGCTAACCAATCGAGTGTGATAGTTGCAGTAAGCATCTATTCAAAAATAATAATGCAGCAAGCATAATCTGCTCATATTTTTTAGATAAGAATTTTTTTTTGTGTGGAACTCGCATCAAAACGTATTCTATCAGAAAAAATTATAGACACTTATCTTTTCTTGGAGGAATTCATATTAACATGTTTGATGCTTCCTGGGTTTGAATTGAATCTATAATATATTCCATGAAAAGAAGAATTTGTAAAATATATGCTCGATACCCTGAACTGAAGCTATGACTCTGAATTCTCCCTCATGTCACTTCCTATGTTTATTATCTATATCTACTCTGTGCTTCTTTTAACTAAAAGAAATATAGCCATAAAAACAACGGTTCCTATGAATGGGCCAGGTCGAGCAACTATGCCATAAGACAATGGATGGATCGTTGATCAGGACATGCATGGTTATGATTCCCTGTAATTTGATTTGACTAAAGAGTGTAATTTTATTGTTAATTCATTCTTTAGATGACTATTGGTACATTCTAAAATTTAAAAGTAAAACATGAAATAAATAGCAATATCAAAAAATTTGAAGTAATAGCAGCAGCAAGCTAACCAATCGAGTGTGATAGTTGCAGTAAGCATCTATTCAAAAATAATAATGCAGCAAGCATAATCTGCTCATATTTTTTAGATAAGAATTTTTTTTTTGTGTGGAACTCGCATCAAAACGTATTCTATCAGAAAAAATTATAGACACTTATCTTTTCTTGGAGGAATTCATATTAACATGTTTGATGCTTCCTGGGTTTGAATTGAATCTGTAATATATTCCATGAAAAAAAGAATTTGTAAAATATATGCTCGATACCCTGAACTGAAGCTATGACTCTGAATTCTCCCTCATGTCACTTCCTATGTTTATTATCTATATCTACTCTGTGCTTCTTTTAACTAAAAGAAATATAGCCAACTTAGTTCACAAATGACACCAAGATAACCAGATCATATGTTCAAGTCACAACCCACCCCTCTTCTCCTACTATGCAACCACGCAATTAGAGATGCGTACCAGAGCACTGAAGTGAACAAAAAAAACCCAGGGATGCTTCCTTCCCGATGCATGTTGTTCTTGATGCCGAAGGACCGTGGCTTGTGTAGAGAGCAGACCATCAGATAATTACGCACACCAAGCCCAGCACGCTGGACACACGTCACGCACATGACGACATAGACGCATGCAGCCGGCCAGCATGCTTTGCCGCCCGAGTGGTGCACATGAGCGCGCATCGCACGTCACGCTCGCCGGACACAGTTACCGGACACACGCGGCACACCAGCACAGCCGATGTCCTCGTCAAACCCACCGTCTGCTGCTAGACAACGGACATCTCGGTCGTCTCGTCCTCGTGTTCCCTTCTTCCTCCTCTCCAATCGGGAACAGCTAATTCCCTCGATAGATTAGGCGGGCGCGTAGGCGACGGACGGTCTCGAGCGTTGTCAAAAAGCGCCACGGGGCTCTGGGACTCGCTTCTCAACTGGTTCCGAAGGTTTGCCGCCCAGCCCTCCTCTTCCATCCTTTTCGCTCACGGTCGGCAGGAGGGACGAAGCACCCTGTGGAACTTGCCTCATCGTATGCCTGCTCTCGTCCGATGGCTCTATCTGCTAGTCCGCCTCTACCGCCGGATCCACCTTTTGCCTTCTCTTTCATGAGCTAGTATTTATTGGAGGGTTAGAGGCGGCAGCCAGGGTTGCGGAGATTGGTGTCTCGTGTAGGAAACAAACACGAGCGGAGAGACCAGGAGTGCTTGTGAATGAAAAGACTCCAAATGGGCAACATATATAGGAAAAAATCACCTAAACGGGGCGGACGAAAACAACAACGCAACAGGGGATATATAGATAGATTAGTACCACCTTGGATATAGAAATAAATATAGACGTGTTGAAGAAAAAAACTGAAAGCATAAATTCACGGGAAGAAACGTAAGGGCCCGTGCGTTGCAACGGAATAAAAAAATGTCCACGCACTTTCTTAATGACAAAACACAGCGTGCAAGCCACAATAATCAAGCTCTCCTTTTTTAGTGAGGGACTCATGCATTCATGGTAAAAACTAATGTATATTTTAAGGTAGATGCATGATATTTATGTCATATAGTATGATTTATATAACCCTGAATGCAACTATATCGTAGATCAAAAATCTATCAAATGAGATACTTTTACTTTATGAAATATCATAAACTTTGTGAATACTTCAAATGACATACTTAGAGTTTGAACCTACTTGAATTTAAATTTAGTTTGAATTTGAACAGGAAATATTAACTATATGTAATACTCCTATGTAAATATTTTATTTCGATCTTTAGTGCTCCATATAAGCAAACATAAATTTTACAAGGCATTTGAATGAATTTTGGTTCAAACAATCCAATTTTTGTTTGAAATAAAACGAAAGTAGAAAAGGAAAATAGACAGAACCCATCCCATGAGTAGACGCGTCCTCTCTCTGTTTATTGGATCGGATCTCTTTCTTGTTGGCACCTGCAACCAGCTATCTCATGTATGCCCTTCTCTCTCGATCCATCTGATCTCGTACGATAAACTAAACCCACACCTCACCCCATTTTTCTTTCTTTCGGAGAGACTTGTTGATTGTCTACTTGCGGACATATAAAAATCGGTAGGATTTGATGTAAAGTAGCAAGGTGGTACTATCAATTAACATAAGCAAACTTTGTCTTCTAAAAGAAACCGAAAGGCAGCTCTGCTGGTTGCATCCTTTACTACGTAATAACGTGGAGGTTCTTGGGTTGATCCCAAAAAAGAGCAATATTTTTTTCCTTATTCTAGGATGCCTGGCAGTTATTTTTGCCTAGATGGGCTAAGGCGTTGTTTGGATAAGGAGGATTAGCGATCGGTATATAGAAAACAAGTTTTTAGCTGGATTTTAGCCGAATCAGTTTTAGTTGTGATTTTACAAATAACCAGTATATAGAAAGTCACGTTTGGGTTGGGAGAGTGTAAAATCTGGTACGTACACTTCCTTGTTTGGATAAGCCTGTTCTTATTCTCTCGATGAGTGTATCCCCCGCAGCAAAACACAAAACGCCAACAAAGTTGTTGAGAAACGAGCGGGTGAAGAAATAACTGTTGTGTTCACACATTTAGCAATCGCGTTTGTGGAAAAATGGATAATACTCGTTTTTCTATAAACCCGAAATCCTGGGTTGTACAGTTCCTAGTTTCCTATATACGTGGATTTATTTTAGTAACCAAACGAGGTTTTGTTCGGCTCAACCGTTTTCCTAGTTTTTAGAGTACGGCTTCTGTACATATCACCTATCATAGCGTCTTGGTGAGGAGGGCGGGGCGCAGCAAGTCGTTACGCATTAGCTTCGTCGCCGTGCCGCCGGGCTGCCAGGCGTAAAAAAAGTAGTCGTCCGAGGGCTCGTCCGTGGGACTGAAGAAGAGCTTTGGCCAGCCGGCGGCGACGGCCTGTGGTTTGCCCGCCGGAGGTGGAGCTCGAAGAAGCGCAGCGACGAGAGCGTGGCCTGCCACGAACGTGAGACGCAGCAGAAGCACCCCGCGGACTTGGCCGGCGGGTAGGCAAGGATTTCCGTGACGACTTTGTGTGGCAACGGCGACCTCTGTGCCGAGGCATCATCGTCCTGCTGCTTCTCCTGCTCGTGTGCCGCCATCGATCCTTGCTTGGCTGTGGTGGCTTCCGATGATGCCCCGATCGGTGATCTCTTGCGTGGCTGCCCATGATGGCTCGATCTTATTTAAAACGGCGAGAGATCCAGGTTGGCTACGTGAAGCAGGAATTGTGCTTGTGTACGTAGACGTCGCAAGTTGGTGTTTGAGTTTGATTCGGTTTGGGCGTCGCGTGTCTTGTTTCCTAGCTAGTGTCTACGTGTTTGAGTAGTACCAGGTGACCAGAACTAACGTCGTGCGTGACGGGCCCCATGATCACATGAATAGTACCACCTCGTTTATATTACGATCTTATCTATACAATCGTAAAAGCGTATTATGACGTAAGAAGAAAGCGTATTGTGACGATGAACCCGACAAAGTCAATCCGTGCTTTATTATTACTAGCAAAAATGCCCGTGCGTTGCAACGGGAAGAAAGAGAAACATCACATGACTGACCCCCTCCTGCCACAAAAATAGGTACATGGCATCTATTTCAAAACAGCACCCCATGTTACCGCTTATCCCCCCTCCCCCCTCATTTGAAATGAATGACAACAGGAAATGTGCCCGTGCGTTGCAACGGAAGAAACAAATCCTCATATGCGCTTAGCAACTTATTCTATTATGATACCATTTCTCCTCCATGTCACCATCGCCAATGATGCTTATATTGTCCATCTATTCACGACTAACATGATCAATCTAAAGTGATGTGCTTGTGATCATACTATGGCATAACGCTCGTGCGTCGCTATAGAGTAAACACTGAACAATGGGTCCTCTTCCTCGTGCGATGGTGAAGGGTGCCACTGTGCCAGCGGGTCTAGCGTGGCCAACTTCTGCTAGGCGGCACATGCTTTGTCGAGCACCTTAAAATCGTGAGGCCCTCCTCCTTGATTTGGCGTATATAGTAAAACATGTCATTGATGCAACTGGGGCACCGCCGATCCGCCGGTCACCTCGGCACAGGAAACATATTGTTGACTGGGAGCAAATAATAAAAGAAACATATAAATCAGAATAGCCTTTTTACTTATTTTTTTGCGAAAAGAGAATTTTACTTACCTTTGCTTTTCTAGGCAGGTCTACCAATTAATGCACGGCCGTTGTCGTTTTACATGAGTCCATAGTATTGGATCGATTTTCTTTAATTTGCATGCAGGTGTACCAACTATGCACGGCTGTTGTGCATATGTTTGACAGTCCCTAGACCCACGCAATATGATCTCGCGCCGCCGCCGCCCGTTGCCTGCCTTGCGTCGCCGGAGCTACAGCGGCGCCATGGCCACGGCCACGCGACTGGCCGACCTGGAACGCAATTCATGTATAGCCCACTGTGTGTTCCTCGCCTCATTGGTCCTTGAGATATTAATTTCCATCTCCTTCCTTGTGTGACACATTCTAAGATTTTTGTTTCCATGTCTCTCCCATTGGCCCATATTATATTTCCATATCCTTCCTTCCTTTTTTCTCATAGAAGAGAATTTATGCCCTCTTTATTCCTTTCCTTCCTGGACCATATCGAAATTGATTCCCTCTTTTATGACTTTTCTTTCTGTCAATTGATTCTTCAGGAGGCTAATTGACATCAAATTGTAAACATATATAAGTTGTTCTGATGCAGTATAAGCAAGCGAGGTGGGACTATTTAATAAGTTAACAAATAATCTTTTCTATTAACAACAATGATGTAACTCAGATGGACTTGGGCTTTGTGTTAGTATCTCAGGTCGGGAGTTTGATCCACCACGCCAGCTCCTATTTTTTGCCTCCTCAGATCGGACGGGTCTGATGGGCTGAGGCCTAGGCGCGCCGAGGCCCAATGCAGCAACCAAGTGTAAGTTCTTAAATAGATTTTTGGACCATTAGAAATTTAGTACCACCTCGAATATGTTTTAAATTCAAACTGAAAGCGTATTATAACATGAGAAGAAAGCGTATTGTGACGGTGAACCCGACAAAGTCGATCCGTGCTTTATTATTAGGGAAAGAAAAAATTAGGAAATAGGAAATTAGGAATTAGGATTAGGAAAAGATTAGGGATAGATGTTTCTTTGGAGAAGCAATGGGAGAGATAATTAATGTGTCCACCAAAAATGGTCTCCATAGCGGTGCAATAGAGAGAGGAGTTGTGGTCTTCTCGCGGGTCATGTTTGTCCCGCGAGATCTGGATAGTGGTGGGGTTAGTCGGTGTGGCTCCAACTCGTGCCTTTTTTCCCTTGAGGTCCGCCACTGCCTAGGGGTTGTGTCCGCCTCTCATTTGGTAGCTATGCGGTGACCTTCGGGGCACAGTTGCTTCGACCATTCTCTCTTACGATGGCATAACCGGGTGGATTACTAATTGTAGCGCATAAATCCCATTTCATTAGCATATTTAGCGCATAACCAAACACCAATGTCCCTTCTCTATTAGGGTTTATTCTCTTTAATTATTTTAACGCTCGCATGACTACAATATTTTTATTCGAGCCAAACCAACATTCTTGTTTATTGGCCCAAGGAAAAAAAATTGCTCCCTCGAACGACCCAGTAGGGGAGTGTAGCTGAGGCATAATACAGCCTATGCGACGGACCAATTTTTTTTGGGCCAACTGTGTGGGGGCTACTACATGACACTAGTTGCGTAAAATAGCGCATGGGACACACACAGGTAGGCGCCAAGACGACCTGTGTTAGTAAGGCACGAAAAAAATCAAAAAAAATGATGAGTTGAGGGATCAAAATCATGTCCTCAAAGACCCGACTACATGCTGCTAGCCACTCAAAGAAACGAGTCCTATCAACCAATGGCCATCTCAAACCTTTAAGATCATACTCCAAGGTCAGATTGGAAAAAAAAGTTGAACTGTTTAAAATATATAAATTGTTGAACATTCCTGGAAACATGAATAATTTGGAAAATCCCAAACATTTTCTGAAATTCTTTACATTTTCATAAATAGACAACAAAATATGAAACACTCAAAATTCACAATTTTATTTGAAAACAAAAACCTTTTATAATACCATGAACATGTTTTTAATTTGTGATTTTTTAAAAATGAAACATATTTTGAACATTCAGAACAAATTTTGAAAATATGTTTCTTGACATTATTTTGAATTTGCGAACATTTCACTAAAACAAGAATATTTTTCGTATTTAGAACATTTTTTAAATACTTTTTTGGAAAATCTCAAACAACTTTGGAAAACACAAAGAAAAATGGAACATTATTTTAAAATTCTAAACGTTTAATGAGAACCAATATTTAATGTTCTTAACATTTTGCAAAACGGTATATATTTTAAAATCCCGAACATTTTTTAGAAAATCTAATTTTTTTATATAATGAACTTATAAGAAAATTTTAATTTACGCAAAAAGGGAGCAAGAAAAATAAACGTGAAAAAAAGGACAAAAGAATAGGAAAGAAAAATAGACAGAAATGGAAAAAAAATAGAAACATAACACAGAACAAAAAAACAAAACGGTTCAGCCCAGCTCAGACGCCCTGTGCGAATTTGCAACTATTTTGGAACGGGAACAAATATTTGATGTTCTGAACATTTTTCAAAATGGAATAAATTTTATAATTCTGAGAATTTTTTAAAAAGTCAAACTTTTATGATATTATGAACTTTTTTCCAAATTTTGAATTTATGAAAAAGGGGAAAAACTTGAAAGGAAAAAAGACCAAATAAGAAGAGAAAGAAATGAAAAAGAAAAATAGAATCATAACACAAATTAAAAAAATGTAATAAATTTTATAACTCTGAACATTGCTTTGAAAAGTCAAATTTTTATGATTGTGAAATTTTCTCAAAATTTTGGATTTCCGAAAAAATGGAAAAAAACTTGAAAGGAAAAAAGACCATAGAAGAAGAGCAAGAAACGAAAAAGAAAAATAGAAACATAACACAAAAGAAAAAAAAGAAAACGGGCCAGCCCAGCTTGGCTCCCTGTGCGAATTTGCAACTATCTAACGCTCAGTGCGATAAATAGGACTTTCACACCTACATGGACACGAAAATAACTGGGCCGGCTTTCCTATGCCACACTGCGAGCGGCCCATGTACGTAATCTGGCATTTTTCCTTTTCTAATAGACGAACGGACAAAACTTTAGTACCACCTCGAATAGAAAAAAAATCTTTTCGATGGTGAACGGATGAAAAAATCGGAGAAACGCACCTTGCTTTATTAGTAGGTATAGATATAGATATAGATATAGATAGATATAGACTAGTACAAATACCCGTGCGTTGCACCGGGCGAAATATTAAATATAACTTTTTAATCTAAATTTTGGAAACGCTGGAGATAAGGTTACAAGGAGTATTTCCTTTTTGGATGTATTAAAAAAATCAAGAATAATTTTTAAATTGGAATCCTTTTTATGGTGACAAACATTTTTTGGAATATTATATATCATTTGTAATTTATATTAGCAAAAGTGCCATGCAAAATAAATAAATATATGCTTAAACAGTAAAAAAAATACCACTCAAACAACTACAACCATAACAGAACAACATTGTTCGAAATTTTTTTGAACAATTCATATTTTTAGTTTGTAAATCCCATGGCTTTCTCAAAGAATATAATAAGTAAAACATGGATATGCTCTTACTTGATGTTCCAAGTTGCATAGTCTCGGTACTGTTGGTGAACTGACACATGGCAAGTTGAAACAAATTCTGTGTAGTGATCCAAAATATTGGGATGAACTTTCTGAATAAAATGGATGAATGATTTCAGTTTAAATGGCTCACAAAACAGTGCAATCAGATTTCATTGCGGCTTGCCTAAGGCTCAAACGCAAGAATAGCCATGCACCCAGAATGAAGAATAACCATGCAAATCATCAACAAATTCATTCAGAAAGATTGGCTGCTTGTACTTCATTCAGAATTCACAAGCACCAAGAGTCAAATCACGGGCGTTGTTAAGGTTCAAAGCTTCAGATAGATTTCACTTAGCTAGAACTAACAAAAGAAAAAAAAAAGCAAACTAAATCGATGGATGGATGATCATGGCTGGTTATCAATTAGTGCTCAGTGTTGAAGGACAATGATACAACTAACCAACAAAAACCGGACTTGCTACTTAAATCGGTTCATGGTTAAAAGAATAGACCCCTTAGTTCTCAGATATAAATGGGCATCAACATAAGGTCATGAGCCAATCCAAACCACCGCTGGTAGATTAATTAATAAACTGGAATATCTGCATATACAAAGGCCTCCTAGTACAAATCTAAAAGGATCTTCAAGACAACCCTTTCTGTTATCATCCTAAACTTAACAATTTAGATACTAAAAAAATTGGTTGGTTAATACTTTGATACATGAGAAGAAGAAAGTTTCATTTTGGCACCTTCAGTTCTGTTGTGGACCATGAAATAATATTGCAGCCTTGTGCAGTCAAATTAGTATGAAGGCATAATTATGAATCTGCCCGTACAAGATCAAAATGCGATATAATTCTAGGCTGACAACAATAAAAGATGCAGTACAGATCGACCAAAATGCGAAATTCAACAGAAGAGTGCATGTTTTCAAGAACCTGGAAAGAGATTATGTAGTACAATATTTTAGGATCCTCTCAACACTACATACCAACTCAAATTTGTATAGAACTGAACAAACTTAGGACCTCCTGCAGGTATGCTACTACTAATATGCTAAAACACACACTATGTACCAATATGCTAGTACTAATCTAAAATGGTAGCTCCATATCTTTGGTGAATGTGTGATGCGTGCCTGAGGACCTCATGTTGTCCTGCAGGTATGCCCCTGTCTTGTAGGTAGAACTGTCATCTGCATCATCTACTATCTCTACTAAAAAATGAAGCTCGTGTGCCAGCTGTTGTCACTGAATTTTTAGATGACCGGCAATGAAGTTTGCTGCTTAATTTTAGACTGCCAAGTTTAAGTTTCCACGTGTGTAGGTGTAGCAAGGTAACAGTTCTGAACCCTGAAAAAAAGAATCAAAATCAAATCCTTTCTCCATGCCCTCACAATGCCTATGAATTTCACACAGTGGTCGTCTATACACCACACACATTGTCCATGCAAAAAGAGGTGAAGTAAAATTAAATCTGAACTGAACTTGACAAAGTTTTAAAATTAGAACATTTGTATAGCTGACAATGGATCATCGTATACAACACGATCTAGTAAGTAATGCAAGAGCACACGTGTACATAAAAGTCAAAAAATTGAATAGAAGGCATGACATACATGGATAGACTAAGGTCTCTGCAGTGCAAGAATTAGAAAGATGGCAGCAACATGCCAAAAACAACGACAGTAAGGATGGCATCTCCTTCCATATGGCGATCCATGCTCTCCGCAATCCTTAAAAGGCTGAAATCAGGAGTAAAGAACATATCAAAAGGGTTCGGAGATAGAAAGGAGAAAATTCAATAGCCGGTACAAAAATAAAATAGGTCTTTGTATCATAAACTCTGTACATCCAAATCGCTAAGAAGATCCTCTGCTCTACTACTCCTTCGAGGACCCTGGCATGCTGCACCTCTTACTTCTAAACACATGAACGAATCAACATTTATGCGCTGAATAAAAAAGATCCCCACGAAACATACCAAAGGGTGATGAAAACGGATCTGAGACTTGAGGAGAGAGAACTACCACGCTCTTTAATGATGCTTATCTCGTGGGAAATTTGGAAGGAGAGGAATGCTCGTGTTTTTCGCAACACCGCGGTGTCAGTGGGAGTGATTGTTGCTCGTGTTTTAGTCTTCAAATTTAAAATGCAAAATTGTAATATGTATGTATGCTGCTTCAACCAATCTAGTTCAAGGGTTGTCGGTCTAGTTCAAGGGGTCTCCAAACTGTATTTTTCACAAGTTCTTTGAGAATCGAATTTTGATTATTTTTGGCTAGAGATCCATCGTATGTAAGAAAATGTATGTCGTGTGTTTTCAGAAAATTCATCTTGTATTTAATAAAATGTTCATCGTATATTAACGAATATTTATCATGACAATTCCAAAAAATAGTAATGTAAACAGGAAAGAGTATATTCAGAAAAATAAAAGTGAAAGGAAAATTTAAAAGAGAAACAAAGAAAATGCAAAGAAAAAAAATTTAATTAACGATGAAAAAAAACAGAAGAAACAAAAGAAGAAAAAGAAATACGAAAAGTGTAACGCCCACACGTGTGGGCGTTAGCCAACTCACCCACACGCCTCCATCACCGTCTAATAACTTCTGCACGAATCTTGGCACGAATTAGCTGATTTTGTATGCCCATACATCCGTTTTACCACACCGAGGGGCCGGTGTGTGGGCGCTTAGCAGTTCGCCCACACACCAGTTTTCAGTCACGCACAAGGGCTGGTGTGTGGGCGTTTGCCATCTCGCCCACACGTCCGCCTCCTCTCCCACACCCAAGCTGTCAGTTGCCATGCGTTTTGCAGTGTACATGGCAACCGCCCTAGTGTGATTGCAAGCAGATGTCAACTCTCTTTTTTTTTACCCGAACATGTCAGTTGCCATATGTTTTGCATGGTACATGGCAAACTGCCCTAGCGTGCACGTAAGCAGATGGCAACTCTTTTTTTTAAATGGCAACTGCCCTAGCGTGCTTGTGACCACATGGCAACTCTCTCTTTTACCCGAACATGTTTTTTGCCATGCCTTTTTTTGTAGCGCTACATGGCAACTGCCTAGTGTTAGTAGGTGGCAGCTCCTAAAGTTTTGAAATCATGGCAACTGCAGTAGACCAGACCACCCATGGCAACAGCTGTAGTTGTCAATCTGAAACTGTGACCTGAGATGGCAACTGCAGTTGAGCAAACATGGCAACTGTAGTTGTCCGACATGGCAACCGTAGTTCAGCGACATGGCAACTGCACTTAAGCGAACATGGACGAGGGTCCGGCCCATGGCAACTGCGGGGCGCGCGGTAAAGTGTCACGTGGGGCGTGTGGGACCACGAGGTACGAGGCCTGACGTACCGGACGTGTGGGCGTTATCTATTTCGCCCACACGCACGCGTGTAAGAGGGACCGGGAGGGGAAAAAAAGACGTGTGGGCGCTAGTTGTTTTGCCCACACACAGACGTGTGGGCTGGTCCTCTTAGGCGCCACACAAAACGTGTGGGCAGATTTCTTAACGCCCACACGTGTGACAGTTATCGGCGTTCAAGAAATAAACTCAAAAGAGACAAAAAAACTGGTTAAAAACGGAAAGATAAAGGAAAAAAAAGGAGCGACGGGGCGGTGCGGTCGCCAGTGCGATGGGGCGCCAATACGCCAGAGGAAAGCGAAAGGAAATTTCCACCAAGAAGCCGTGCATGAACTGGGCAGGACCCTTTGCCTTCATTGGCCAACTGAACGTCAGCGTTCCCCACTTGCTATTGGTACTGCAGTCAGTGTCTTGAATCTTGAATCTTGGCATGTTGGAAATTCAAGTGGCTTCTTGAATCTTGACTAGGAGCTCGATCGCTCACGTGCTCGATGATAATTCGCCTACGGGCATTGCTACTAAATTACCTATGCGCTGCTTACTACTACTACTCTAGTACCTCTTGAGCATCGTAACTATAAAATGATCTCTAAGGCTGGTCACAATGGGTAAGAAGTAACTTACACACTTTCCTAGACTATGTTATTACCTTCATAGTAGGTAGGAACATCTATGTAGTGTCATGCAAGGATGTATTTATTAGGTTATAGACTAATTGTTTCTTGAAGTGTGTGATGTTCCGGTAACTTAGCTAGTTACCACAAGCACCTCTCTCTTCATTAAATATGTGCCACATAAGCAAAGTAGTATTGGAGTGTGTGATGTTACTCCTAAGTTCCTCCCCATTGTGACCAGCCTAAGACTAGCCACAATGGGTAGTAACATAGAGTAGTAACATGCCCATGTTACTACTCTATGTTACTACCTCAATAGTGGGTAGTAACATAAGTGTGGTAACATGCAAAGCTTCATTTATTACGTTATAGACTCATATTGCATTGGGACATGTGATGTTACAGTAACTAGCTAAGTTACTAGTACTACATCTCTCCTCATTAACTCATTGCCACATAAGCAAAATTGCTGAGTTGGACTCGATGTTACTACCGAAGTTACTCCCACTGTGGCTAGTCTAAGCTCTGCTGATATGTTGACTTGCCACTTGTCCGGGTTCCACTGGTCACAGGATAGCGTGCTCACCGCAGCAAGAACAAAAGACTTGTTGTTTTCAAAGTCTACGGCAACAACGTCATTTGCTCCATCTAAGCAACAGCGATGTAGTCCAGTGCTCGAGCTTCAGTCCACTTCTGGATCTTGCATTTGACAAGTCCACATGCTCTGTGCATGTATACTTTTCTCGGATGTATACTTGCGCGTATGTTTCCGGTGGATTTGGTCCATGGGCCGACTAGTCTCGGGAATACAATAATCCTTTCTTCTTCTTTTTTCGGGTGAAATACAATAATCCTTCGGCTGGGAATATAAGTCTGACGTGGATTTTTAGGTCCTCAATTTGATTGACAAAACATGTGCAATATGTCACAAAAAAAATGTATGTTTGGAAACATCAGTCGAGGACGAATCTAAAGTTGTATTTTGTTTGCCATATAAAACATATTTCAATAGTCAAATTGAAATCTAAAAATCCATGCCCGACTCATATTCCCATCCGGAGGAAGTATTTAGGTTAATAGGATTAGTCAGCAAATATAATTATCTAAACAAAAGAGCCACCAAATGTAAAATGAGGTTAAGATGATTTAAAGGAAACACTTGTTTGTAAGGATAATATTCATTTTCCCATCGCTGCAAGAAAGGAGGGTCTAGGGTTCCATGAAGGTCTACATCTCCAGTGTGTATGCAGGGTCTCTAAATTAGGTTTTTGGGTCCAGCGGCATCTCCCCGGCATTACTGTAGGCGTTGTTCAAAATTAAAAGGCTCCATCCCCAATCCCACCTTTGTGGCACTTTACAGTGAGATGCCGAGAAGGGAGAGAGTTTTGTGTCCCCATCGATCATCACGGCCAAGGGCTGATTCTTGTTGTTTTCGCCGGCGTGGCTTTGTAGGCTTTGTCGGCAGCATTATCATCTTCTTTCGAGCCTCTATGAGCAAGTTCGTTAGCCTGGTCAGGCGATGCTGGTATGACTACCTGCCTAGATAGGGCAGTACCCCTACCAAATTGCTTGGTGTGTCGCCAATCTCCATCGTACACAACAGTCTATTGTTGTGGTGATTCAACAACGTTTACTCCTCTAAAGGTGTTTGTAGGCACTTGTGACTAAGTTGCTCGTTGTTGTCTATTGCACGTGAGATTTTCTATGGTGCAATCACGATATCCTTGGTTGTGCCTTTGGCGAGAGAATCGAGGCCCGGGACTCCATTGTAGTTTTATATTTGGTTAAGATAACATTTACTTTTGTTGTTTATGTTACTCCTCATCTAGTTGTGTCCCATGATCTTACTATCTAATGTAATAAAGTTTTGTTAAGAAAAGGTTGAGATATAACTTGGTTCTTCTTGGCTCTCAAGCAAACACAATCTTAAGCTACTAAATGTCCGATAAACATGTATATTTAAACTATATATGAAAAACTCGTTGATTGTGTGGTTGGTGTCTAATCATGCCAAACCTAAGAGCCTTTGAAAGAAGCAATATAATCCATGTGTCTCGGATGAAGTCTACCCTCTTTTGTGTCGGGAACGAGAATTAGATCCAACTCAAAGTCTAGGGAAGTGGCCTGGACAACTAACTTTTGATGGAAGGCTTCTACATATCCATTTGAGAAGTGGCGTAGCTAGGCCGACATCAGGTCTCATGTTGTCTTTGAAACGTTGTAGTGACATTAATCTACAGTAGGCTACAGTTTGAAGTTCATTATCACTACCCAAGCCGCAGTTCAGAATGCCTAGGTTCCATCTCCACCCCCAACATCCAAGCCACCAATAGAACCCTCAAAATTATTCTTAGGTGCTTTGGGTACACAAAAATTGGATCACGTACACACCCTATTTTCTGTGGCCCATAACCCCCTACTTGACTGGCCCATGGGTGGAGAAAAATGTTCCCAATTCCTCTCCCTCATGTGGCAACTGTCCACCACTCCACCCTCTAGTCTCGTCCTCAACTCCTATATCCCCCCTCCTCCCCACGCGCTCCTACCTTGATCCTCCATTAGAAGTAATTGTCCGCACTAGACCGAGATCGGAGAACGTCGCCAACCAGCAACCACTCTAGCCATCATAAGGCTTTCGCCCCCTTACTGCAACCCCACCCTTGTCCCACCATAGCACCTCGGCAACCACTACTACACACAAGGTGTTTGACCTTTCGTGTAAGGGTTTTTATCATTTATGCCACTGGTTGTGTCCCACTACTCACTTTTGCCATTAGAAGTTATAACAACTCAAAAAAAAAATCTTAAATTTCATTTTTCTTATTTGTAGTTGTTCATATATCGCAGTTTCAAACATTTTTGCAGACATTTCATTGGAATTATGCAGTGCCATGAACATTCTGTAGTAAGGTTTGAGACATGCATGTTAAAAAAAATGATTTTAATTGTAGCGTTTAAAATTTTGCATTTGAGTATTACTGAATTGTATGCATTAGAAATATTATAAGTTTGATCAATTATAACTCATGTCTCAGTAAATACACATGCATATGTGAACCTAACCGTATAATGGCAGCAAGTGGAAAATCATCAAGGTATCAAATCTACTCCTTCTGTCCCAGATTACATGTCTTAGATTTGTTCAGATACGGATATATGTAGACACATTTTGGTGTTAGATACATTTGTATCTAGACAAATCTAAGACAAATTTTTTGGATGGAGGTAATAGTATTCTGGTCTACGGTGAGTATCGAGGATTGTTGTATGATTTTTATTTTTTTTAAATATGCCCTCGTAAGAGTTGATCAACTTAATTTAATATATACCCTTTGACATTTTTTGGAAAAAACGAGTACTCAATTAATTGTGTCATTGCACTAGCGCTTCCTGTAATAAAATAAATAAATAAGTACAGGTCGTCATCACCAAAAATAAAATAAATAAAACTTATATAGATTGTTGAAACCAGATGTTTGACATTTTGTCTAAATGGTATTTTTTTTTTCTTCTTAAATTTCATTTTTTTCTTATTTGCAGATGTTCATACATTGCAAGTTCAAACATTTTTGCAGACTTTTTATTGGAACTATGCAGTGACATGAACATTTTGTAGTAGGGTTTGAGACATGCATGTTTAAAACAAAACAAAAATGAGTTTGATTGTGGCGTTTAAAATTATGCATTCGAGTATTGCTGAATTGTATGCATTAGAAATATTATAAGTTCGATTAATTAGACCTCATGTCTCAGTAAATACACAAGTATACCTAACCGTATTGCTGAATTATAACGTCAAGGTATCAAATCTACCCCTTCTGTTCGGAATTACTTGTTTAGATACGAATATATGTAGACAAATTTATTGGGACCAGGTAATAGTATTCTGGTCTACGGTGAGTATTGAGGACTGTTGTGTGATTTTTATTTTTTGTAAAGATGCCCTCATAAGAGTTGATCAACTTAATTTAATATATACCCTTTGACATTTTTTGGAAAAAACGAGTACTCAATTAATTGTGTCATTGCACTAGCGCTTCCTGTAATAAAATAAATAAATAAATACAGGTCCTCATCACCAAAAATAAAATAAATAAAACGTAGACTGTTGAAACCAGATGGGGCGACCGGCGACGGACATATGGCGCTCGGGAGGAGGCCGGGGAGTCACAGCGACGCGAGGATGACCGTTTCCAGTTACCTGCAGGTTTTGCCTTCTGAAGTCAACAGTCAGTACATGCTAACGCTGCACGCAGCTCTACAAATAAGCCGGCCTCTTCTGCATGACATACATACACACTCGCAAATCCCAACCTCTTGGAAATCTCTCCATTGCCGAAGCTTTGCTGGTTGAAGACAAATCTGCCTAACCGGCCATGGGGACACGGCCAGCGGAGAACCACACCTCCCTGCCGCCCAAGGTGAATCTCTCTCTCTCTCTCTCTCTCTCTCTCTCTCTCTCTCTCTCTCTCTCTCTCTCTCTCTCGTGTCGTTCTGGTTTTGATTCGTTTTGTCGGCAATGTTTCGCTAGCCATGGAATAATCTTCCTTGTTCAAATTTCGGTTGCTAATTTCATGATTGATATATATATATATATATATATATATATATATATATATATATATAGAGAGAGAGAGAGAGAGAGAGAGAGAGAGAGTTGTCTACAGGTGTGAAACAAGGAGGATTAGAGGTGGACATTAGGAGCCTCTTTGATTCGCACGATCTCTAAAACACAGAACAGAAAAATAAATACAAGAATGACATGCCATCTCCAGTAGATTATGATTAGTAGTGACGTTTCATTGTGCACAGGAAAAAACAAAAGATTTAGCACATCAGGTTGAAGTGGATGAAATTTTTCCTATGTAAACTGATGTAAGTATATTCAAAGGAAAATATTTCCTATGAGTTGTCCTACGAATCAAACAATCCTTGTAGAAAAAAAACATAGGGATAGAATTCTCCAAACGTAATTTAGAAATTCTTTGAATCAAAGAAACCCTTGATGGACAAAGTGGAATAGAATGGAGACAAAATGTTACCCTTTTTTTAAATGGCACTTGCATGCAGGATTCCAGATATTGCTACTCGTTTGTTTTTTTAACCTTTCTCTTCGTTTTACAAAGAAAATGTACGAAATGTTCATCAAATACCCCATGATGATGGTCACATAATTGGTGTGATATGTGATGCTTTGCCTTAATTGAGGAATTTTTATTTTCAGTAAACAATAAATTTGTCGTACTTGCATATTAAGTGTAAATTCCTTGCGGCCCAAGAGTGAAATATTTTTTTTACAGTGGATAATCGTCCCTCAAATCCAAGATCTACATGTCAATTACTACCATGTACTACTAAATATCTTTGGGGTATTATAAATATCATTGTGGTTAGGTGAATATATACATCCTAGATAGAGAGAGAAAAAAACATATCTTTGTCATGAGTTGGCCTTGATTACGCATGCGACGACACCGACTAATTTGACATTTAGTCAATATGACAAGTCAACTTGCGTGAATATAAAGGAATCAGTTGTCTTTAGTGGGCCCTTCCACGTGCCTTGTTTTCAAGCATGGCTCAATGATCAAATGTGCAGTTTAGTTAACAAAAACACACTGTTTTGCTCACCTACTGGTAACATTAGCATTGCTCAATGAGCCTCTCCCTCGTTTCTGTCCTGAGTCCTGACTTGGCCACTAGACAAACACTAATTTGTGTCCTTTCTTCCTTCCTTTCTTTCTTTATTTCTTTCTTTATTTCTTTCTTTCTTTCTCTAAAAAAGGCCTAAGGTCATATATGAAGTATCACAGGTCCTTATAAACACATCCTTAAAAAATATTACATTTAAAATCATGGGAGCGTTGAAGTCTTCTTTCTCTTGCATCCATCGGTAGCGCGTCGTGAGCATAGCTCAATATCGCATGTTGGCCTCCGCCTTGGCGGAGCTAACTTTTTTAAACCAAGGAGCTTGTAGAAGCAACGGCTGGGAGGTCGCGGATGCGGACCAAGAGCTGCTGTCAGCCATGATCTACGAAGCAAATCGTAGCCTTGGAGAAGAAAACACCGATAAGGGCCTGTAAAAACTCCGTAGACCATGAAAGTCGGTCGAATCTAGAAGGATCTACCTAAAAATCAAACCGACTGGATCCCGGGAGACCCGTCGGGGACACAATTCCACACGCCCTCCGCCAGTGATAAGCTCTACCATACTTGTATTAATTCATGAAATAAGATATTGGATCCTTTTTTCCAATGGGTAACAACAACGGTGAAAACTAGCAGGATTGGAGGACTGTGGAGGAGAGAAAGATCGACGACTGGCTCCCGGTCACAGCATCGAGGAACGGCAAGTGGTGGTACTCGGCCTTCCACAATGTCACAGCCATGGTCGGTGCCGGCCTGCTCACCCTACCCTATGCCATGTCCGAGCTCGGCTGGTACATACATACTGTTGGAAATGGGATCACCTTCAACTCCATTGGCATCCATATTATGTATTACTATTTTGTACATGTCGTCGGTTTCACTGATGTTTGATGGTTTTAGGGGACCCGGCGTCGCGGTGATGACCCTGTCGTGGATCATGACGCTGTACACGCTGTGGCAAATGGTGGAGATGCACGAGATGGTGCCCGGGAAGCGGTTCGACAGGTATCACGAGCTGGGGCAGTACGCGTTCGGCGAGACGCTAGGGCTGTGGATCGTCGTGCCGCAGCAGCTCGTTGTCGAGATCAGCTTGGACATCGTGTACATGATCACCGGCGGCAAGTCACTCAAGAAGTTCCACGACCTCGTCTGCGACGGCAGGTGCAAGGACATAAAGCTTTCCTACTTCATCATGATCTTTGCTTCCGCCCAGTTCGTCATCTCCCAGCTCCCCAACTTCGACTCCATCGCCACCATCTCCCTTGCTGCCGCCCTCATGTCGATCTGGTACATACCATAGGAAACCAATTTGTCAAAACCATAATTAATACTCCCTCGGTACCGAATTAGTTGACCCTCGAAGGATGTATCTAGATGTTTTAGATACATCCGTTTGAGGATCAACTAATTCCGGACGAAGACAGTGCTAGACATGGCCACTGACATTGAGACGTATGGACAAACAAACGCCACAGCTACTCGACGATTGCTTGGGGCGCCTCGGTGGACAAGGGGAAGGCGGACGGCGTGGACTACAGCCTACGGGCATCCACTACCTCGGGGATGGTGTTCGACTTCCTGGGAGGCCTGGGACAGATGGCCTTCTCCTTCTCAGGCCATAACGTCGTGCTGGAGATCCAGGCCTCCATCCCGTCCACGGCGGACACGCCGTCCAAGAAGCCCATGTGGAAGGGCGTGATCGTGGCCTACACCATCGTCTTGCTCTGCTACTTCCCGGTCGCTTTCGTCGGTTATTGGGCCTTCGGCAATAGCGTCGACGACAACATCCTCATCACCCTCAACACGCCCAAGTGGCTCATCGCCGCCGCCAACATGATGGTCGTCGTCCATGTCATTGGTAGCTACCAGGTACACGTACGCGTCCTCCCAGCCACTCACGCAGTCATTAGTTTTTTTAAATGTCATGTGTACATAATTAAGACTTTTTTAACATGGGAGACGACCCTTCTCATCTCAGGTTTATGCGATGCCGGTGTTCGACATGATGGAAATGGTGCTGGTGAGGAAGATGCGTTTCTCTCCCGGTTGGAAGCTCCGTTTGGTTTCTCGGAGCCTCTTTGTTGGTAATGCCCTGATGCGCTTGTCACAAGCGAACTCACTTGCTTCCAGTTAATTAAACCAAAAAAATCGTCCCAAACAAACATGACTAATGGGATACAAATCTGCGCAGCGTTCACAATGTTCGTAGGCATCACCTTCCCCTTCTTCGGTGGGCTTATCGGATTCTTCGGCGGGCTCGCCTTTGCGCCCACAACTTATTTCGTAAGCATTCCATCCGGGTCCATTCCAATTCCATTAAAGCAAATATGAATTCAGAGCTAATCAGAACTAACTTCTTGTTCGGACCAGCTTCCCTGCATCATCTGGCTCACGGTTTACAAGCCCAGGGTATTCAGCCTCTCATGGTGCACCAACTGGGTAAGATCAACTGAATGAATAGTTAGTACTCCCTCTGTCTAGATACATATGTTTGAGCGACAAATAATATTGATCCGAGGGAGTATCTTTCTTTTTTATCCTGTGTGCCTGCAATAGACATCTCTCATTTGATCATCCAATTTTATTTTATCTTTTGTGTTTCCATTCTCTTCAGTTCTGCATCGTTGGTGGGGTGCTGCTGATGGTGCTTGGGCCCATTGGAGGGCTAAGACAGATCATCATGGAGGCCAAGATATACCAATTCTACTCGTAGATCACTAGTTGATTGTTGCAAAGCTATTGTATAGACAAGTAGCAGAATTTGATGCAATGCACCAATGTTGGCGTAGACCTACTAGAGGTTTCATTTGTACGTACCTTCTCCTAGTGTTACCTCTCTGGAGCGGCCTAAGTGTGGCAACCTGGCAACCACCCCTCCAAGGCACTCCTACCATTTCAAATAGACTGAAGTTCTAGGTTTGTTCAAAGTCAATTTTCTTCTTCTGATTTGACCGAGTATGTACAGAAATATGATAATATCTAAGTTGTTGTGAATACGAATATAATATAGCGATACCTGATGCCCACAGTATTTGTATGTATGATGTGGATTACTTTATGCCCGGCTGAGTATCGGTGGAAAATAAGCTCATTTACAATTGAAATGGTAATAAAACCATTGAAACAATCGCTTGTTACAACTAATTGAACGTGGTTTTGTCACCTGCTTTTTGGTTTGTATTAATATGGTCTGATCGGGTGATGTTTGTTTCTTGGGAGGCTCGTAGTGGATAGGTAGATGATTTGATTGAACTATATGTTTGCGGTGATTGCTGAATCTTGTTTGTTTAATCAGTTTTATGAAATGAAAATTGTGAGTGAATCGCTCTTTAATTCAAAAAGAAAACCACTGAAATAATAATGCTTTTTACACACACCTAATACCTCTCCCGGAGATGATGAACAGAAGCAGGATATCATCCACATTGCCGTCGGGTTTGTTGCGGTTTTCAGTGGACCCGATAAAGTTGTAGTCTCCAACTAGCAACAAGTCGTCGGTATCAGGGATGTCAGGGCATATAACCGGTCAGTGAATAATTGGCAATCTTCACGGCAACAGGGGGCATATATGTTTTACAGTTTCCAAGTGTTGCCTGCACTTTTCGATACGAACGAAATACAGAGAGCAAAAAGATCCAAAGAAATCATTGTTCCATCAAGAACAAAACTATTCCAAATCGTCAGTAAGCCACCAGAGGCGCCTCAAGAGGGAATATAAGCAAATTTATCAAGCCTACGACGACAAAAGGATCAAGTAAAGTTCTGATCACAGTGTATACGTTTAGTCTCCTGCAAACAAACGACATTACAGACACACGAATTAATTGCATGTTTAACTACTAAAGTTTTGTCATCTATGATTTGCAGAACATAATGTCAGTAAGTGTGCAGGGGAGCATTGCCCCCCCCCCCCCCCTCCCGGTACTTCACAATGTTTTACTTATTTAATAATTGTTTACGGTTGAGTATATGTATCTTGTAATTATCATTTGTATCATATATACATGGTGTATTGAGAATTTACGGCATCTCCGGGCATGCCGACAGCGTCGAGCATGTTCGCAGCTGCACCGAGGAAGGGTGGAACTCGGATATTATCGACACATGAGCTGAGGCTGATGAGTGAGAACGATGCACCTGGTGGCAGTGAGGGCGAGCGCAGCGGCAGAGCCAGCGTAGAAATGTTGGGTTCAAGTGAACCCAACGGATTTTCTTGGCCACCCTACATATAGGTATGTATTTTCTTGATTTGTACCGATAAAAAGTCTATAATAATCCCATCAAATAATGTGACGTGGACAGCTAAACAGAAGTCCTAAAGCCCAGATCAAATGACTCTATGCATATGCCTAAACTGTGACTTGATTACTTTATTGTATAGGCATGGCAGTTGCATGCCTGGTCTCTTGTCTGTTGATTTTTTTTCCAACTCGCACCTCTCGTGTGTTTGTGTATAGCTCGGTTGGTGGACACCAGGGGTAAATAGATCACTGCAGATCCATGGTGGCAAGCCGGCAATTGTAGCCCAAATATTAAAGTAACTAATATTGCCTGCACAAAGAGAGCCTTGGCTCAATGGTTGGGCATGCGGTTGGGCAGCCTAAGGGCATGTACAATGATTCTATCTTAGGTATGCTACGTAGGATAAATAATAAGGTGGAGGAGAGAGAAAACATAAGAAAAGGGTTGTCTTTTCTTATTTAAGAGAAGGCAAGAGATGATCTCTTAGCACAATATGTCTCATCACGTTTTTAGGAATAGCTACTTATTGAAGATAAGGCTAAGATATGACCCATTGTAGACATGTTCTTTTGTCATCTCTAAATCACATGCAAGACATAAGATAGGACTATCTTATCAACCATTGTACATGCCCTAACGACCCGAGTTCAATTCCTAAAATTGACAAGTGATGCACAGGCATTTTTCCACATTTATTGAGGATCAAGTTTGGTGTGTGGTCGAACCACTCATCAAAAAATATCTTGATACTCATTTAAAAAAATTGAGGACTATGTTTATCTTGGTACTCATATTAAAATGGCCGTATGCATCCGCAAACCCCTCGCGTCGCTCCCGCCCTGGGTGACTCGGGGGCTCTCCAACCCTAGGCGCCGCCGCCACCCTCTCCCCCTCCCCTCCTCGCGCCGCCGCCGGGTGAAACCCGCGTGGCTGACGGCGGCGGCGGGGGGACTTCCTCTTCCGACTCCCCTTCCTCCACGGGCAGCAAATCTAGGCGGCAGGCGGCGGTGTCCTGCGGCACTCGCGGTGGCAGGGCGTGGGGCGCGTGGCGGCGGGCCTCGGTAGGCGGTGGCGCTCCGGCGTGTGCAGGCGGCAGTGGCCCTTGTGCGCGGTCGGCGGCTCCCTCTCCGACCCGGACGACACGGGGGGTGCCGGCGGCCCGGCGTGGCCGGCGTTCTGGATGGGGTGGGGCCGACGGCTCGCTGGTCTGCCGCAGATCCAAGGGCATCATCGTCTCCGACTTGATCTGCTTTGGTTGGTGCTAGCTCCGGTACAGGGAGACTGTCGTCATCTCCCGATGCTGATGGCGACGGCTGGACCCTTGGTCTAGTCTTTGACAGAGAAGGCGGCGGTCCGTGCACAAGAAGTGGATAGAGTTCTTCGAACAGACCTGGGTGAAAACCTGCTCTTGGTTAGATGCCAAATCCGGCGGTGGTGGCGCTCTATGGTGTTGTTCCCTTCTTGAAGGCATCGCCGTGGAGAAGTTCTAGACTATGATCTACTACCTCCGGGGGAAACCCTATATCGATAGATCAGAAGACGGCGGCACGTTTGTGTCGTTTCCCCCTTGGGGGCGTCTTTCTTGGAGGTGTACGCGGGCTCGAGGGACCAGTGGACGACGTCTTTGGTGGAGCGGTGCTTCATCATGCACATTGATGGTGACAATCTTGATGGCATGGCGCTCTGGAGATTAGGCGTCTGATGTGCGATGATGGACTCGCGCAGGAGGGTGACGCAGTCTGGCGTCGTGGTGGCGTCGACGGCAGCTAGACCGGGCAAGGTAGATGCAGCAGTACAGCTCTGAATATGGATTGGTGGCAGGTGGCTGCGGCGGCCTCATACCCAGCAGGCGTCCTGGTTGGGACCTCAGGTCTTAGATGTTAGGGTTGGCTGCGAGGTCTGTTTGGTATTAGGCTCAGACTATCAGCATCCCTTCATCAATTTGATAGGAGTAGCGACAGATGTTGCCTAGACGGTGGCTTTTAGTCTTACTATTGTATTACTTTGTAAGGTCTTGTGTGAATAATTAATAAAATGGTTGCATGCATCGTCCAGATGCAGAGGCCGGGGGTCTTCCTCCTTTTCTAAAAAGAATACTAATATTGCCACATCTTCTTCCTCTTGTGCATGTTCAATCTAGCCTAGTAGCCTAGCATGATAATGAATTTTTTTGCCATTGTTTTCTGATGTTTTTATCAATGGATTTTGATTGATCTAGGCTATGAAAGGTATGATCCAAATAGAAATTGGTCACCAGTGATAATGACGGAGGGACTTCAAGGTCACCCAGTAGATCGTAGGCAAAGTGCATCAAATATCACCGCAACTTTTTTTGTGAAAAAATGTCACCGCGGCTAGTCTCTCGAAGCTTCTATTGAGAAAGAAATTAATCTCGATGAGTTATCTTATAATCCGGTTGCTCGGAAGAGAATCTTAGAATACACAAGAAATCCTAAGAAGTTGTGCGATAAGCTCTTTCTCATCCTTCGGCTGAAGCTATGTGACAAGCCAGACCGACGGCCTTGTAGAGGAGCGTCCTACATGGAAATCAGACCCACGCCGCTATTATAGACATGGGGGAGGAGCATGGACAAGGAGGGGAAGTGGAGGCAGCCTGGTCATTCAGGCTTCCAAAAGAAAATGGATTTGATTACGAAGCTCTAGAAGCCGGAAGAAACAACGTGCGCCACATCGTACCAGCTAATTGTGTCGAGGTGAATAGACAGGGTTACGCTCTATGATCAGAGATTGATCCCACTCACATTGGAACCTAATGATTCGATGATTTTTTGTTTGTTTGTTGAGGTGGAGGCTTACATGTTGAGAGAACACTGACGTGACATTATGCTGACGTGGACACTGTACATAAGAAAAATGTTATTAGTGGGGATCTTCTAAGAATATAGAATACGGTGGAAGAAGAGAGCTGCGATTCGGTGGCCAGGCTCTTCTCCACCCGCAATGCATAAAAAAAATTGAAAAAGATACTAGAAAAATTCTGAAAATATATATTTTTTGCATGGTAGATAATTTAGTGCATGAGCTGCGCTTAAAATTTCAGATCATTTGGACATCTAAGTAGCCTCGGTAAAAAAAAACAAATTTAAGGTCTGTAAAATAATTACTATTCATGTATTGTTCTAACCTAATTTGTTTTTTTTGCTAAGAGCTACACATATGTTCAGATGATCTGAAATTTGGAGAGCACCCCACGCATCAAATTATCTACCATGCAAGAAAAGGTTAGATTTTCTTACAAAAAATTCTTGACCAGGTGCAGATGAGCCTGTGCTTAGAAATGGATATTCGGTGGAAGAAGAATTATAACAACGAGAATGCAAAAGAATTCCAGTGAAAATGTTTATACAGACGGTGACCAATGGAGCCCACCCCTCGGTGTCTTACAGTTTCTTTTCCCTTCCATTTTTCCTCAGTGACGGGCTCACGGTCACATGACACGGCTCACTACGGCTGGCTCGCGGCAGTAGAGGCGGGCTCCGGCCGGAGGCGCAGTCAGCTGGGAGGCGGAGAGATACCGGCTCGCCGGAGGATACTGACAGTGCTCCTTGCTGTGGTGGCACTGAGGGAGTCCTGGACTAAGGGGTCCTCGGGCGTCCGGCCTGTTAGCCATGGGCCGGACTGATGGGCTGTGAAGATACGAAGACCAAAGACTACACCCGTGTCCGGATGGGACTCTCCTTGGCGTGGAAGGCAAGCTTGGCGACCAAATATGTAGATTCCCTTCCTTGTAACCGACCCTGTGTAACCCTAGATCCTCCTGGTGCTTATATAAACCGAAGGACTTAGTCCGGATGAGGATATGCTCATTACCATAGTAATACAGATTAGACTTCTAGGGTTTAGCCATTACGATCTCGTGGTAGATCAACTCTTGTAATACTCATATTCATCAAGATCAATCAAGCAGGAAGTAGGGTATTACCTCCATAGAGAGGGCCCGAACCTGGGTAAACATCGTGTCCCCTGTCTCCTGTTACCATCGACCTTAGACGCACAGTTCGGGACCCCCTACCCGAGATCCGCCGGTTTTGACAACAACATTGGTGCTTTCATTGAGAGTTCCACTGTGCCGTCCCCAAAAGGTTTGATGGCCCCTTCAATCGTCAACAATGACGCTGTCCAAGGAAAAAACTTTCTCCCCGGACAGATCTTCGTATTCGGCGGCTTCGTATTGCGGGCCAACTCGTTTGGCCACCTGGAGCAGATCGATAGCTACGCCCCTGGCCGTCAGGTCAGATTTGGGAGCTTGAACTACGTCGCGGACGCCCGTGGAGATTTGATCTTCACCGGATTCGAGACCGCGGCAACCACTCCTGGTCACCTTGATGACCATGACTTAAATCTGTCGTCAAACCGTATCCAGGAGATAGCCCCTGTAACTGCTTTGGCCTTAGATCCGGAGCATACAGCGCCGTCCAAGGATTGGAGGCTCAACCCCACCGCGGAGGCCACAGATTCCCCGGCGTTGGAGCCGCACATGGACTTAACCTCACACAATATTTGTGTTTCCGAAACTCCGGACTCGTCTCCGGGCGCAAGTTCCGAACCATGTGAGCCCGCAGATGCCGAACTTGATCGCTTATCGATCTTCGAGTTCAGCGCCGCAGACATGTTCCAGCACTCGCCCTTGGGCGATGTGCTAAACTCATTAAAGAGCATGTCCTTGGCGGGGGACTCACAGCCGAACTATATTCGGTTCGAACTAGGGGCTGATGAAGGAGAATCTTGCTTCCCACCCGCCACCCACTTCATAGCCACAGTCGAGGATTTAACCGACACGCTTGATTACGGCTCCGAAGACATCGACGGTATGGACAACGATGCCGATGAGGAGCAAAATCAAAATCCACCGTTCACCGGACGCTGGACGGCCACCTCTTCGTACGATGTGTACATGGTGGACACACCCAAAACAACCAACGGCGATGACAAAGAAAATCCAGTCGAGAATAAACCTCCTGAGACACAGCAAAAACGCCAGCGTCCTCGACGCCGCTCTAAGTCACGTTGTTCAAAAGACAGCAATTCTGGCACCGAAGAAAATAATACTCCGGACGATGCCGAAAATAATGAAGACCTTGCGGAGGTAACATCCGAACAGGAGGAGCAAGAAAACGGGCAAGCTAACCCCGACGAACAGGCCAGGCCCAATGACTCGGAGGACGGTAGTTATTGTCCGCTCTCTGAGGATGAGGAAAGCCTCGGCAACGAAGATTTCATCGTGCCTGAGGAACCTCTCGAGCAGGAGCGCTTCAAGCGCCAGCTAATAGCCACCGCAAGGAGCCTAAAAAAGAAGCAACAGCAGCTTCAAGCTGACCAAGATCTGCTCGTCGACAGATGGACTTATGTCCTGGCAGCCGAAGAACACGGCCTCAGACGCCCAGCGAAGAGTTACCCGAAGCGAAGGTTGCTACCTCAGTTCGATGAAGAGGCACCGGAGCACATACCTCCCTAGCGTAATGCGGCCGGCCGAACACTACGCAATCGGGACAGTGCGGCGGACCGACCACC
Source organism: Aegilops tauschii subsp. strangulata (assembly GCF_002575655.3). NCBI lineage: Eukaryota > Viridiplantae > Streptophyta > Magnoliopsida > Poales > Poaceae > Aegilops > Aegilops tauschii. Next base: position 638,933,343 of record NC_053036.3, on the reverse strand, counting down.
TCGTGGTCGGGATAGAGCGGCAACTCAAGCCGAACAGCAGCCTGCCCAGCCGCCATGAAAAAACAGAGACAAAACAGTTTGGGGTCATACATATGACCTCCGGCAGACCCTGGATAGCAGAGCAGGATACACCCGATCGATTTACGGATCGCGGGGACGTTCTTTGACACGTGATACTGGCTACCTATTCGGACGTGACAAACCTAGTCACACCCGGGCCGACAACCATAGACGGACTCCATCGGAACTACGTCGCGACGCGGCCCGATATAGAGGCGTAGCACACCCTCTTTGCTTCACCAATGAAGTAATGGATCAAGAATTCCCCGAAGGGTTTAAACCCGTGAATATTGAATCATACGAAGGGACAACTGATCCCGCGGTATGGATCAAGGACTTTATCCTCCACATCCACATTGCCTGGGGAGATGACCTCCACGCTATCAAATACCTTCCGCTAAAGCTTAAAGGACCAGCTCGACACTAGTTAAACAGCCTGCCCGAGAATTCTATTGGCAGCTGGGAGGACTTGGAAGAGGCCTTCCTCGACAACTTCCAAGGTACATATGTCCGGCCACCAGACGCCGATGACTTAAGCCACATAGTTCAACAACCCGGGGAGTCAGCCAGGAAGTTCTGGATAAGGTTCCTAACTAAAAAGAACCAGATCGTCGACTGTTCGGACGCCGAAGCCCTAGCGGCCTTTAAACATAGCATCCACGACGAATGGCTCGCCCGCCACCTCGGCCAAGAAAAGCCAAAATCTATGGCAGCCCTCACGGCACTCATGACCCGCTTTTGCGCGGGTGAGGATAGTTGGTTGGCTCATAGCAAAAATACAGCCAGCGAGGCAGGACCCTCTGAGGTTAAGAACAGCAACGGCAAGCTTCGACGTAACAGACACAAACGCCGAAACAATGGGGATAATACCGACGACACTACAGTCAACGCCGGATTCAGCGGCTCCAAGTCCAGCCAGCGGAAGAAACCGTACAAGAGAAATAATCAGGGACCATCCAGCGATCACCCGTGCCAGATACATGGCACCCCGGATAAACTAGCCAATCATACCAACACAGATTGTTGGATTTTTAAACAGGCCAGCAAATTAAACGCCGAGAACAGGGAAGAGGGATCACAAAGCGAGGATGACGACGTGGAGCCCCGGCAACCAAACACAGGGGGACAGAAAAAATTTCCCCCTCAAGTGAAAACAGTGAACATGATATATGTTACACACATCCCCAAAAGGGAGCGCAAACGCGCACTGAGGGACGTCTATGCGATAGAGCCAGTCACCCCAAAATTCAATCCATGGTCGTCATTCCCGATCACCTTTGATCGTCGGGATCACCCGACTAGTATCCGTCATGGTGGTTCAGCCGCACTAGTCCTCGACCCAATCATTGACGGATTTCACCTGATGCGCGTCCTTATGGACGGAGGTAGCAGCCTCAACCTGCTTTATCAGGATACAGTGCGAAAAATGGGCATCAATCCATCGCGGATCAAGCCCACAAAGACTACCTTCAAAGGAGTCATACCAGGTGTCGAGGCTCTCTATACAGGCTCGATCACACTAGAAGTTGTCTTCGGGTCTCCGGAGAATTTCCGAAGTGAGGTGTTAATCTTCGACATCGTCCCCTTTCGCAGCGGCTATCACGCACTGCTGGGACGAACTGCATTCGCTCGATTCAATGCAGTGCCACACTATGCTTATCTTAAGCTCAAGATGCCCAGTCCACGCGGCGTCATCACGGTTAACGGAAACACTGAACGCTCCCTCCATACAGAGGAGCACACAGCTGTCTTAGCAGCAGAAGTACAGAGCGGCCTTCTCAAGCAGAACCCTAATGGGGCTGTCGAGCCCACATACACCGTTAAGAGGGTCCGAACTACCCTGCAGCAGGACAACTCGACTCGCCAGGAGCTCGATTAGCAATCCGGCCTCCGTCTCAGTCCCGATCAAGCGGTGGCATTCGCGCCGCGCGTACATAACTACGCACTCGAAATTCCATGGGCATCGACGGAGGCACAACTAGCTTGTGGTCCACAGTGCGGCTCAACCAGCATCGGATACACACATACTTTCACTTTCACTTTTTCCTTTCAGGTCTCAATCCCGCAGACCCCATCCGATGGCCTGATCATGGATCCTCTCAAAAAGCACGCCAAGACGGCAAGAATAAGAGCGGTCAGTTGACCCTGTTGGATGGTATTGTACAAGTTCGGCACGGGAGAGCCGCAGAGATATGGGGGACTTCTCTAGGTGGTTTCGTTAAACGATCACTCTACCTGTTTTTCAGGACCCATACGCAGCTCTCTCTTGGTGAAGGCATAGTAAATAGCCTTTCTGCTTATTGCACCACTTGTACGCACGCGCTTTAACGCACCAATGAAATTATAATAGAAACAGTTTGCGGCCTAAATTTCCACGACTTTAGCTTACCACTGGTTCTTCCTCTTTCTTTGTTCTTGCATTTTTCCTTCCTGGTAATTCTATCAGATAACACCCGTACACTCGGTGTGTTCCACCTTGCCAGGGGCTTTATAGCACCCCACAACATGGCAACAAAAGACTGAACACTTTTAGAGTATAGCTCAGCACCCCGAATCTTGCATTGGCTCCGAATCATGTCTTTGGTCAATAGTTGGGTTGCCCGACTCCTGTGCTTGCTACCTTACGTTCCCCTATATCGGCTAAGGTAGTAAAAGGAGAACTGCTGCGATTGTGCCCTGGTTTATCCAAAGGAGCACCTCAGTAGAGAAAGCCGAAAACTGACTGTCATGATACGGCGAGAGCCGGTCAGCTGTTCGGAGGTTGCAAATCGTTGGAGATTTACGCGAAGGATCGGTACTTCCCGATCAAACGCTCATAGCAATCTGGTTCGAATACCAGGGGTTGCGCCCATGTTTTATTGTAAAACTCCTATGGCTAAGTGAGGGCGTTTAAGCCGCATAGTCTGATTGCCTGGTTCGTTGCGCTAAACAACTCCTTCAAGGACCATATAATTAGATCAAGATTGTTTAGATTCCATCCCGAACACCTCCGTACTATCTACGTGGGGGCAGAAGCCGACGACTGGCCAACCCCCAGATTTCATACAACACGGCCGCACAGGAGGAAAAAATTAAAACATATCAAGCATTATATTACAAACCAACTTTGTTTCATCATACAAGGCAAAGACAATACGAATATATTCATTCGAAAATAATGTCCTGCCCACACTGCGTTGCCACAATGCGAGACCCTTCTAGGACATCCGCAAAATAGCGCTCGGGTGTGCGGTGCTCCTTGCCCTCTGGCGGCCCCGTGGCCACCTCGACGGCGTCCATCTTCGCCCACCACATCTTGCAACGGGCGAAGGCCATGCGCGCACCTTCAATACAGGCCGATTGCTTGACAATGTCCAACCGAGGACATGCGTTCACCAGCCGCTTCACGAGTCCGAAGTAGCTGCCGGGCATAGCTTCGGCTGGCCATAGCCGAATTATCAAATCCTTCATGGCTAGTTCGGCCACCCTATGCAGCTCCACCAGCTGTTTCAGCTGTTGGGTGAAGGGCACGGGATGCTCTGGCGCAAGATACTGCGACCAGAACAATTTCTTCGTGGAGCTCCCTTCTTCGGCTCGAAAGAATTCCACGGCATCGGACACACTACACGGCATATCTGCGTAGGCTCCTGGAGAACTCCGAATCCGGGTTAGTAAGAAATACTTCTTCTTCATATACTTGCTTTGCATACTAAATGCCTTACCCGCCGCGATCTTCCTGGCCTCCTGGATCTCTTGGAGGGTTCCCTGGGCCTCATTCCGGGCCGTCTCCGCGCTCTGACAAGCCTTGGCGAGTTCGGTCTCTCGAACCGACGCGTCACGCTCCAAGGTCTCGCACTTCTTCACCGTGTCCTGGAGCTCTTGTTGAACCTCGTTGACCCGGGCCTTGAGCTTCTTACGTGCGGCCTGCTCCTTGACGGCCTTTCCCTCGGCTTCGGCCAGGGCCTCCTTCAGGGCCTCGACCTCGGTCGTCGCTCCTATATATATCTTGACACTTTAGTCAACGCATATCATTTTACCTTCTTAAATATAAAACGGGTTATCACATACCTTGTTTTTCTTGGAGCTGCCTTCTCACCCGACCAAGCTCCTCCTCGGCCTGCTCCAGTATCTACCGCAGTCCGGAGACTTCGGCAGTATGTGAGGCCGTGACCAACAGCGACGCCTGCGTATTCATTTCAGACAAGTTTAGTTAGTTTCCTGCCATCAGGGATTGATCCTCTGTCCGGTCTCTTCTTTCCGGATACCGGACAGTGTCTCAGGGGCTACTGTCTATATCGGGATTTTCTCCTTTTTCGTCGCTTACCTCAAAACCTGTCAGCAGGCTGCTGCAGGCTTCGGTCAGTCCGCTGTTGGCGGACTGAACTCTTTCAATCACCGTGCCCATAAGAACACGGTGCTCGTCCACAATGGAAGCACCTCGTAGCGCTTCCAGCAGATTATCTGGTGCCCCTGGTTGGACAGGGGTCACCGGTGGAATAGGCATACCCCCTTCTTTCGAAGGAGGCTGCGTGCCGGATCCCGGAGCCGCATCGGTCTCCGGAATCGAGTCCGGTCGAGGGCCGAATTGAATACGGCCCTCATCCCCAGTCTCCATGGGAATTGACTCCCCCTGGTGTTCGGTGATACGTCTCCGTCGTATCTATAATTTTTGATTGTTCCATGCCAATATTATACAACTTTCATATACTTTAGGCAACTTTTTATACTATTTTTGGGACTAACATATTGATCCAGTGCCCAGTGCCAGTTCCTGTTTGTTGCATGTTTTATGTTTCGCAGAAACCTCATATCAAACGGAATCCAAACGGGATAAAAACGGATGGAGAATATTTTTGAAATATTTGGAGAATATGAGAAGAAGAATCAACGTGAGACGGTGCCCGAGGGGGGCACGAGGCAGGGGGGCGCGCCTGCCCCCCTCGTGGGCCCCCCGTAAGGCGGTTGCTGCTCTTCTTTGGCCACAAGAAAGCTAATTTTTGGAAAAAAAATCTCGGTGAAGGTTTCAGTCCAATCGGAGTTACGGATCTCCGGATATATAAGAAACGGTGAAAGGGCAGAATAACAGAGCGCAGAAACAGAGAGAGACAGAGAGACAGATCCAATCTCGGAGGAGCTCTCTCCCCTTTCACGCCATGGAGACCAAGGACCAGAGGGGAAACCCTCGTCCCATCTAGGGAGAAGGTCAAGGAAGAAGAAGAAGAAGGGGGGCTCTCTCCCCCTCGCTTCCGGTGGCGCCGGAGTGCCACCGGGGGGCCATCATCATCACCGCGATCTTCACCAACACCTCCGCCATATTCACCAACATCTCCATCACCTTCCCCCCTCTATCTACAGCGGTCCACTCTCCCACAACCCGTTGTACCCTCTACGTGAACATGCTGCTTTATGCTTCATATTATTATCCAATGATGTGTTGCCATCCTATGATGTCTGAGTAGATTTTCGTTATCCTATCGGTGGTTGATGAATTGCTATGATTGATTTAATTTGCTTGTGGTTATGTTGCTGTCCTTTGGTGCCCATCATATGAGCGCGCACGTGGATCACACCATAGGGTTAGTTGTATGTTGATAGGACTATGTATTGGAGGGCAAGAGTGACAGAAGCTTCAACCTAGCATAGAAATTGGTGCATACGGGATTGAAGGGGGACCAATATATCTTAATGCTACGGTTGGGTTTTACCTTAATGAACGTTAGTAGTTGCGGATGCTTGCTAATAGTTCCAATCATAAGTGCATAGAATTCCAAGTCAGGGATGACATGCTAGCAGTGGCCTCTCCCACATAAAACTTGCTATCGGTCTAGTAAAGTAGTCAATTGCTTAAGGGACAATTTCGCAACTCCTACCACCACTTTTCCACACTCGCTATATTTACTTTATTGTGTCTTTATCTAAATAGCTCCTACTTTTTATTTACGCTCTCTTTATATTCTTGCAAACCTATCCAAAAACACCTACAAAGTACTTTTAGTTTCATACTTGTTGTAGGTAAAGCGAACGTCAATCGTGCGTCGAGTTGTATCGGTGGTCGATAGAACTTGAGGGAATATTTGTTCTACCTTTAGCTCCTCGTTGGGTTCGACACTCTTACTTATCGAAAGAGGCTCCAATTGATCCCCTATACTTGTGGGTTATCATTCGGCGACGGGGGCTTCGCCTTCTGGCGCCTCTCCCCAGCCTGGGAAGGTCCATTGGGAGAGGACCTCGTCGTCTTCCTTGGCCTTGGGAGAGTAAGCGGCCGGCGGTGTCTCGCTGGCCATCTCCTTCGAGTCCAACGAACCCTCTGACGAGGATCGTTGGGACCTGTCGTGGGCCGGGCTGTAATAGCATGATTGACCATGTCAATACGAAAAGGAGGAGAGGTTAGATCTATGGGCATGTACGAGTCTTAGCACTTACAATGCGGCCCGACGCTTAGTGCGGGGGTGATACGTCTCCAACGTATCTATAATTTTTGATTGCTCCATGCTATATTATCTTCTGTTTTGGACATTATTGGGCTTTATTATTCACGTTTATGTTATTTTTGGGACTAACCTATTAACCGGAGGCCCAGCCCAGAATTGTTGTTTTTTGCCTATTTCAGAGTTTCACAGAAAAAGAATATCAAACGGAGTCCAAAGGGAATGAAACCTTCGGGAGCGTGATTTTTGGAACGAACAAGATCCAGGAGACTTGGACCCTACGTAAGAGAAGCTTCCAGGAGGCCACGAGGTAGGGGGGCGCGCCTACCCCCCAGGGCACGCCCTCCACCCTCGTGGGCCCCCTGTTGCTCCACCGACGTACTCCTTCCTCCTATATATACCTACATACCCCCAAACGATCAGAACAGGAGTCAAAAACCTAATTCCACCGCCGCAACCTTCTGTATCCACGAGATCCCATCTTGGGGCCTGTTCCGGAGCTCCGCCGGAGGGGGCGTCCATCACGGAGGGCTTCTACATCAACACCATAGCCTCTCCGATGAAGTGTGAGTAGTTTACTTCAGACTTTCGGGTCCATAGTTAGTAGCTAGATGGCTTCTTCTCTCTTTTTGGATCTCAATAAATGTTCTTCCCCTCTCTCGTGGAGATCTATTCGATGTAATCTTCTTTTTGCGGTGTGTTTGTTGAGACCGATGAATTGTGGGTTTATGATAAAGATTATCTATGGACAATATTTGAATCTTCTCTGAATTCTTTTATGTATGATTGGTTATCTTTGCAAGTCTCTTTGAATTATCAGTTTGGTCTAGCCTACTAGATTGATCTTTCTTGCAATGGGAGAAGTGCTTAGCTTTGGGTTCAATCTTGCGGTGTCCTTTCCCAGTGACAGTAGGGGCAGCAAGGCAGGTATTGTATTGTTGCCATCGAGGATAACAAGATGGGGTTTTTATCATATTGCATGAATTTATCCCTCTACATCGTGTCATCTTGCTTAAGGCGTTACTCTGTTTTCATGAACTTAATACTCTAGATGCATGCTGGATAACGGTCGATGAGTGGAGTAATAGTAGTAGATGCAGGCAGGAGTCGGTCTACTTGTCTCAGACGTGATGCCTATATACATGATCATACCTAGATATTCTCATAACTATGCTCAGTTCTGTCAATTGCTCAACAGTAATTCGTTCACCCATCGTAAAATACTTACACTCTTGAGAGAAGCCACTAGTGAAACCTATGGCCCTCGGGTCTATCTTCATCATATTAATCTTCCAACACTTATTTATTTCCTTTTGCTTTTTACTTTGCATCTTATCATAAAAATACCAAAAATATTATCCTATCATATCTATCAGATCTCACTCTCGTAAGTGACCGTGAAGGGATTGACAACCCCTTATCACGTTGGTTGCGAGGATTTATTTGTTTTGTGTAGGTACGAGGGACTCGCGCGTAGCCTCCTACTGGATTGATACCTTGGTTTTCAAAAACTGAGGGAAATACTTACGCTACTTTGCTGCATCACCCTTTCCTCTTCAAGGGAAAACCAACGCAGTGCTCAAGAGGTAGCAAGAAGGATTTCTGGCGCCGTTGCCGGGGAGGTCTACGCAAAAGTTAACATACCAAGTACCCATCACAATCCCTTATCTCCCGCATTACATTATTTGCCATTTGCCTCTCGTTTTCCTCTCCCCCACTTCACCCTTACCGTTTTATTCGCCCTCTCTTTTCCGTTTGCCTCTTTTCCGCTTGCTTTTTGTTTGCTCGTGTGTTGGATTGCTTGTTTGTCACGATGGCTCAAGGTAATACCAAATTATGTGACATTACCAATACCAACAATAACGATTTCCTTAGCACTCCGATTGCTCCTCTTACCGATACTGAATCTTGTGAAATCAATGCTGCTTTGTTGAATCTTGTCATGAAAGATCAATTCGCCGGCCTTCCTAGCGAAGATGCCGCTACTCACCTAAATAGCTCCGTTGATTTGTGTGATATGCAAAAGAAGAAAGATGTTGATAATGATATTGTTAAATTGAAGCTATTTCCTTTTTCGCTTAGAGATTGTGCTAAAGCTTGGTCTACGTCTTTGCCTAAAAATAGTATTGATTCATGGAATAAGTGCAAAGATGCTTTTATCTCTAAGTATTTTCCTTCCGCTAAGATCATCTCTCTTAGAAACGATATTATGAATTTTAAGCAACTTGATCATGAACATGTTGCACAAGTTTGGGAGAGAATGAAATTAATGATATGTAATTGCCCTACTCATGGTTTGAATTTGTGGATAATTATACAAAAAAATATGCCGGACTGAATTTTGCTTCTAGAAATCTTTTAGATTCGGCCGCGGGAGGCACTTTTATGGAAATCACTTTAGAAGAAGCTACTAAACTCCTAGATAATATTATGGTTAATTATTCTCAATGGCACACTGAAAGATCTACTAATAAAAAAGTGCATGCGATAGAAGAAATAAATGTTTTGAGTGGAAAGATGGATGAACTTATGAAATTATTTGCTACTAAGAGTGTTTCTTCTGATCCTAATGATATGCCTTTTTCTACTTTGATTTAGAATAATAATGAATCTATGGATGTGAATTTTGTTGGTAGGAATTTTTTTGGTAACAACGCGTATAGAGGAAACTTTAATCCTAGGCCTTATCCTAGCAATTTCTCTAATAATTATGGTAATTCCTACAATAACTCTTATGGAAATTTTAATACGATGCCCTATGAATTTGAGACTAGTGTTAAAGAGTTTATGAATTCGCAAAAGAATTTCAATGCTTTGCTTGAAGAGAAATTGCTTAAAGTTGATCAATTGGCTAGGAACGTTAATAGAATTTCTCTTGATGTTGATTCTTTAAAACTTAGATCTATTCCTCCTAAGCATGATATCAATGAGTCTCTCAAAGCCATGAGAATTTCCATTGATGAGTGCAAATAAAGAACCGCTAGGATGCGTGCTAAGAAAGATTGCTTTATAAAAGCGTGTTCTTCAAATTTCTATGAAAATAAAGATGAAGATCTAAAAGTTATTGATGTGTCCCCTATTAAATCTTTGTTTTGCAATATGAATCTTGATAATGATGGGACTGAATATGATCCACCTTTACCTAGAAGGCGTTCCAAAAATTTGGAGTTTTCAGATCTTGATGCTAAAATTGATAAAAGTGGGATTGAAGAAATCAAAACATTAGATGTTGATAAACCCACTATTTTGGATTTCAAGGAATTTAATTATTATAATTGCTCTTTGATAGATTGTATTTCCTTGTTGCAATCCGTGCTAAATTCTCCTCATGCTTATAGTCAAAATAAAGCGTTTACTAAACATATCGTTGATGCCTTGATGCAATCTTATGAAGAAAAGCTTGAGTTGGAAGTTTCTATCCCTAGAAAACTTTATGATGAGTGGAAACCAACTATTAAAATTAAGATTAAGGATCATGAGTGCTATGCTTTGTGTGATTTGGGTGCTAGTGTTTCCACGATTCCAAAAACTTTGTGTGATTTGCTAGGTTTCCATGATTTTGATGATTGCTCTTTAAACTTGCACCTTACGGATTCCACTATTAAGAAACCTATGGGAAGAATTAATGATGTCCTTATTGTTGCAAATAGGAACTATGTGCCCGTAGATTTTATCGTTCTTGATATAGATTGCAATCCTTCTTGTCCTATTATTCTTGGTAGACCTTTCCTTAGAACGATTGGTGCAATTATTGATATGAAGGAAGGGAATATTAGATTTCAATTTCTATTAAAGAAAGGCATGGAACACTTCCCTAGGAAGAAAATAAAATTACCATATGAATCTATCATGAGAGCCACTTATGGATTGCCCACCAAAGATGGCAATACCTAGATCTATCCTTGCTTTTATGCCTAGCTAGGGGCGTTAAACGATAGCGCTTGTTGGGAGGCAACACAATTTTATTTCTAGTTTTTTGCTTTTGCTTCTGTTTAGGAATAAATATTTGTTCTAGCCTCTGGTTAGATGTGTTTTTATGTTTTAATTAGTGTTTGTTCCAAGTTAAACCTATAGGATCTTCTCGGATGATAGTTATTTGATCTTGCTGTAATTTCCAGAAACTTTCTGTTCACGAAAACAATTGTTAAAAATCACCAGAACGTGATAAAATACTGATTCCAATTGCTGCTGATCAATAAACAAATTTTCTAGGTCTTCCTATTTTTTCTGATGTTTTGGAGTTCCAGAAGTTTGCATTAGTTACAGATTACTACAGACTGTTCTGTTTTTGACAGGTTCTGTTTTTCGTGTGTTGTTTACTTTTTTTGATGAATCTATGGCTAATAAAATAGTTTATAAACCATAGAGAAGTTGGAATACAGTAGGTTTAACACCAATATAAATAAAGAATGAGTTCATTTTACAGTACCTTGAAGTGGTCTTTTGTTTTCTTTCGCTAACGGAGCTCACGAGATTTTCTGCTAAGTTTTGTGTTGTGAAGTTTTCAAGTTTTGGGTGAAAGATTTGATGGATTATGGAACAAGGAGTTGCAAGAGCCTAAGCTTGGGTATGCCCATGGCACCCCCAAGATAATCTAAGGACACCAAAAAGCCAAAGCTTGGGGATGCCCCGGAAGGCATCCCCTCTTTCGTCTACTTCCATCGGTAACTTTACTTGGAGCTATATTTTTATTCACCACATGATATGTGTTTTGCTTGGAGCGTCTTGTATGATTTGAGTCTTTGCTTTTTAGTTCACCACAATCATCCTTGCTGTACACACCTTTTGAGAGAGCCATACATGATTTGGAAATTATTAGAATACTCTATGTGCTTCACTTATATCTTTTGAGTTATATAGTTTTGCTCTAGTACTTCACTTATATCTTTTAGAGCACGGTGGTGGATTTGTTTTATAGAAACTATTGATCTCTCATGCTTCACTTATATTATTTTGAGAGTCTTAACATGGTAATTTGCTTAAATAATCCTAATATGCTAGGTATTCAAGTTTAGTAAAAACTTTCTTATGAGTGTTTTGAATACTAAGGGAAGTTTGATGCTTGATGATTGTTTTGAGATATGGAGGTAATAATATCAGAGTCGTGCTAGTTGAGTAGTTGTGAATTTGAGAAATGCTTGTGTTGAAGTTTGCAAGTCCCGTAGCATGCACGTATGGTAAACGTTATGTAACAAATTTGAAACATGAGGTGTTCTTTGATTGTCCTCCTTATGAGTGGCGGTCGGGGACGAGCGATGGTCTTTTCCTACCAATCTATCCCCCTAGGAGCATGCGCGTAGTGCTTGGTTTTTGATGACTTGTAGATTTTTGCAATAAGTATGTGAGTTCTTTATGACTAATGTTGAGTCCATGGATTATACGCACTCTCACCCTTCCATCATTGCTAGCCTCTTGGGTACCGTGCATTGCCCTTTCTCACATTGAGAGTTGGTGCAAACTTCGCCGGTGCATCCAAACCCCGTGATATGATGCGCTCTTTCACACATAAACCTCCTTATATCTTCCTCAAAACAGCCACCATACCTACCTATTATGGCATTTCCATAGCCATTCCGAGATATATTGCCATGCAACTTTCCACCATTCCGTTTATGATGACACGTTCATCATTGTCATATTGCTTAGCATGATCATGTAGTTGACATAGTATTTGTGGAAAAGCCACCATTCATAATTCTTTCATACATGTCACTCTTGGTTCATTGCATATCCCGGTACACCGCCGGAGGCATTCATATAGATTCATACTTTGTTCTAGTATCGAGTTGTAATCATTGAGTTGTAAATAAATAGAAGTGTGATGATCATCATTTTCTAGAGCATTGTCCCAAGCGAGGAATAAAAAAAAGAGAAAGGCCATAAAAAAGTGAAGGCCCAAAAAAAAGAAGAAAAAAAAGAGATAAAAAGAGAGAAGGGACAATGTTACTATCCTTTGCCACACTTGTGCTTCAAAGTAGAACCATAATCTTCATGATAGAGAGTCTGTTGTTTTGTCACTTTCATATACTAGTGGGAATTTTTCATTATAGAACTTGGCTTGTATATTCCAACAATGGGCCTCCTCAAGTGCCCTAGGTCTTCGTGAGCAAGCAAGTTGGATGCACACCCACTTAGTTTCTTTTGTTGAGCTTTCATACATTTATAGCTCTAGTGCATCCGTTGCATGGCAATCCCTACTCCTTGCATTAACATCAATCGATGGGCATCTCCATAGCTCATTGATTAGCCTCGTTGATGTGATACGTTCTCCTTTTTTGTCTTCTCCACATAACCCCCATCATCATATTCTATTCCACCCATAGTGTTATGTCCATGGCTCACGCTCATATATTGCGTGAAGGTTTATAAGTTTGAGATTACTAAAGTATGAAACAATTGCTTGGCTTGTCATCAGGGTTGTGCATGATGAGAGCATTCTTGTGTGACGAAAATGGAGCATGACTAAACTATATGATTTTGTAGGGATGAACTTTCTTTGGCCATGTTATTTTGAGAAGACATAATTGCTTGGTTAGTATGCTTGAAGTATTATTATTTTTATTTCAATATGAACTTTTATCTTGAATCTTTCGGATCTGAATATTCACACCACAATTAAGAAGAATTACATTGAAATTATGCCTAGTAGCACTCCGCATCAAAAATTCTGTTTTTATCATTTACCTACTCGAGGACGAGCAGGAATTAAGCTTGGGGATGCTTGATACGTCTCCAATGTATCTATAATTTTTGATTGCTCCATGCTATATTATCTTCTGTTTTGGACATTATTGGGCTTTATTATTCACTTTTATGTTATTTTTGGGACTAACCTATTAACCGGAGGCCCAACCCAGAATTGCTGTTTTTTGCCTATTTCAGAGTTTCGCAGAAAAAGAATATCAAACGGAGTCCAAACGGAATGAAACCTTCGGGAGCGTGATTTTTGGAACGAACAAGATCCAGGAGACTTGGACCCTACGTAAGAGAAGCTTCCAGGAGGCCACGAGGTAGGGGGCGCGCCCTCCACCCTCGTGGGCCCCCTGTTGCTCCACCGACGTACTCCTTCCTCCTATATATACCTACGTACCCCCAAACGATCAGAACAGGAGCCAAAAACCTAATTCCATTGCCGCAACCTTCTGTATCCATGAGATCCCACCCTGGGGCCTGTTCCGGAGCTCCGCCGGAGGGGGCATCCATCATGGAGGGCTTCTACATCAACACCATAGCCTCTCCGATGAAGTGTGAGTAGTTTACTTCAGACCTTCGGGTCCATAGTTAGTAGCTAGATGGCTTCTTCTCTCTTTTTGGATCTCAATACAATGTTCTCCCCCTCTCTCGTGGAGATCTATTCGATGTAATCTTCTTTTTGCGGTGTGTTTGTTGAGATCGATGAATTGTGGGTTTATGATCAAGAATATCTATGAACAATATTTGAATCTTCTCTAAATTCTTTTATGTATGATTGGTTATCTTTGCAAGTCTCTTCGAATTATCAGTTTGGTTTGGCCTACTAGATTGATCTTTTTTGCAATGGGAGAAGTGCTTAGCTTTGGGTTCAATCTTGCGGTGTCCTTTCCCAGTGACAGTAGGGGCAGCAAGGCACGTATTGTATTGTTGCCATCGAGGATAACAAGATGGGGTTTTTATCATATTGCATCAATTTATCCCTCTACATCATGTCATGTTGCTTAAGGCGTTACTCTGTTTTCATGAACTTAATACTCTAGATGCATGCTGGATAGCGGTCGATGAGTGGAGTAATAGTAGTAGATGCAGGCAGGAGTCGGTCTACTTGTCTCGGACGTGATGCCTATATACATGATCATACCTAGATATTCTCATAACTATGCTCAATTCTGTCAATTGCTCAACAGTAATTCGTTCACCCACCGTAAAATACTTATGCTCTTGAGAGAAGCCACTAGTGAAACCTATGGCCCCCGGGTCTATCTTCATCATATTAATCTTCCAACACTTATTTATTTCCTTTTGCTTTTTTACTTTGCTTTTATTTTACTTTGCATCTTATCATAAAAATACCAAAAATATTATCCTATCATATCTATCAGATCTCACTCTCGTAAGTGACCGTGAAGGGATTGACAACCCCTTATCGCGTTGGTTGCGAGGATTTATTTGTTTTGTGTAGGTACGAGGGACTCGCGCGTAGCCTCCTACTAGATTGATACCTTGGTTCTCAAAAACTGAGGGAAATACTTATGCTACTTTGCTGCATCACCCTTTCCTCTTCAAGGGAAAACCAACGCAGTGCTCAAGAGGTAGCAGGGGGCGTTGCTCCGGACTGCTGTCGACGTCCCATACGAAGCAGCCCGCAGGCTGGCCTTTCCCCCTCTTGGGCGCCTCCGTCTCCAGAATTGTGGAGGCCGCCCTCTTCTTTCTCCCTCCATCAGGGGGAGAGTCGCTCTCCTCCTCCTTCTCCTCCTCTTCATCGTCGTCGTCTTCAGCGACGGAGGAACGGGTCTTGTCTGCAGACGTCGCATCCGTAGCACCCTTGCGGCGGAGGCTGCTCCGGACCCCCTTGGCCTTCTTCGCCGGCACCGTATAGGGCGCCGACACCAGCATCTTCGCTAGACGCGGAATGACTGGTTCTTCAGGCAGCGGAGCCGGGCACTGGAGCTTCTTCGCCCTCTCCATCCATCCCTGAAGAAGCAATGGCAATAAAAATTCAGATATCCTCCTTGAAACAAACAAGTTGAGGACGCATTAAAAACTCACCTCGCTGGCAGGGTGGTCAACATCATGCCCACGGTCCGAATCCGTGGCTGGTGGTGTCTCGTTGCCCTTGAAGAGCAACCTCCAAGCATCTTTGTGAGTAGTCTCGAAGAGCCTCTTCAGGGTATGGTGCTTCTTCGGATTGAACTTCCATTGCGGGAAGCTTCGGCTTTTGGCACAGGAGAATCCGGCGAACTAGCATCACCTGGATTACATTGACAAGTTTGACATTCTTGTCCACCATGCTCTGAATGCGCGTCTGCAGCGCTATCAGCTCGTCTGGCGAACACCAGTTCGGGCTCTTCTCGACCCAGGAGATGAACCGCGTTGGAGCACCGGGGTTGAATTCGGCAGCTGCGGCCCAGTTGGTGCCTCGGGGTTCCGTAATGTAGAACCATTGTTTCTGCCATTCCTTGACAGTCTCCATGGAAGTGCCTTTCGGCCAGAAGACATTGGACAGCTTACTCACCATGGCTCCTCCGCACTCAGCATGCTGGCCATCCACCACCTTCGGCTTCACGTTCAAAACTTTGAGCCACAGCCTGAAGTGGGGTTGGATACGGAGGAAGGCCTCACACACGACGATGAACGCCAAGATGTTGAGGAAGGAGTTCGGGGATAGTTCATGGAAGTCTATCCCGTAATAGTACATCAGCCCACAGACGAAAGGGTGGAGTGGAAACCCTAGCCCGCGGAAGAAATGAGGGATGAATACCACCCTCTCGTTCGGCTTCGACACGGGGACGACTTGTCCCTGGGCTGGAAGGCGGTGGGCGGTTTCCTTCGCCAAGTACCTGGCCGCCCGAAGCTCAGTAATGTCCTTCTCCTTGACGGAGGAGGCCATCCACTTGCCTTGGCCTCCGGTTCCGAACATGGTTGAGTGCCGGCTTGAGTGGGAAGAAGATGAGAACATGGGCGCTGGAGCTCAAGAGTGGAAGGATGAAGGAAGAGAGAAGGCGTGGGAGAAGAAGGGGGAATCCTTATCCCCTTATAAAGGCAGTGAATATTGAACGCCTCCCCACTCGCCTTAAAACTCGCCTATTCCCAAGGGCTGTGTAAACAGGCATGGTTGGGTTACCCACGCCCGAATTGATGAGAATCCCGCAATAAGGGGGCACGATCTCTGCTTTGACAAGACGTGCCAATGGAAACCGCGTCTTGAAACACGGAGCGGCAGACGAAAATGGTTCGATATAGTGACCGAACAAATGTGATGTCATCTTGCAAAAAGTTGTTAGTAGATGGGACACGATTATATTCCCTCTGCGGTTGTGTGGTGCGTGTTACAGGTCCGGACACATTCAATACGTCCAAAGACTATCTTCGAGTTCGGAAGGAGGAACCCGCCTTGCAATGCCGAAGACAGATCTACGCGCCGGATACCTTGTCATTGAAGCCAGGTTCAGGGGCTACTGAGGGAGTCCTGGACTAAGGGGTCCTCGGGCGTCCGGCCTGTTAGCCATGGGCCGGACTGATGGGCTGTGAAGATACGAAGACCGAAGACTGCACCCGTGTCCGGATGGGACTCTCCTTGGCGTGGAAGGCAAGCTTGGCGACCAAATATGTAGATTCCCTTCCTTGTAACCGACCTGTGTAACCCTAGATCCTCCTGGTGCTTATATAAACTGAAGGACTTAGTCCGGATGAGGATATACTCATTACCATAGTCATACAGGCTAGACTTCTAGGGTTTAGCCATTACGATCTCGTGGTAGATCAACTCTTGTAATACTCATATTCATCAAGATCAATCAAGCAGGAAGTAGGGTATTACCTCCATAGAGAGGGCCCGAACCTGGGTAAACATCGTGTCCCTTGTCTCCTGTTACCATCGACCTTAGACGCACAGTTCGGGACCCCCTACCCGAGATCCGCCGGTTTTGACACCGACAGGCACCCCCTCGACCGCAGCGGGCGGTGGTTCCTGGGACGGAGCCCCCATGCCCCGGTTGCATAGTCCTCCCGAAGGCTATCCTACATTGCCAGAGACGAAAGAAATGCCCGTTTTGCCCCTAATTTTCGACACGACCCCGGGATTGTGGGCCATCTAACTCGGTGCTACGTGCCTATACCCGTTTTACACATCCGGGAGCGCTTTGAGACGCTCTCCGTCGTGGACACTTTTCCCCATTTTGGGTCGGAAAAATTCGACGTCACGCCAAAACGGGATGTCACGGTGTCTCCCCGTCAAAACAAAGCAATAATACGAAAGGAAGGGATCCAAAAAATTGAAGAACGGGTGCGGGACTCCGCTTGCATGACACGTGGCCCTCACTGGGGTGGCAACCAAACTAACCCAGGCACGCAGCCTAGGGTGGCACGACTTCTTTCCAGGCACGCAGCCCAGGGTGGCAACCAAACTAACCCGTAGCCCGAAAATTAAGGTAATTATTATTGCCACATCTTCTTCCTCTTGTGCATGTTCGACCTACCCTAGTAGCCTAGCGTGATAATGAATTTTTTCCCATGTTTTCTAATTGTTTTTCTCAATGGACTTTGATTGATCTAGGCTATGAAAGGTATGATTCAAATAGAAACCGTTCACTAGATTCTGATAATGATGGGGCCACTTCAAGGTCACCCAGTGGATCGTAAGCAAAGTGCATCAAATGTCACCGCAACTTTTTTTGTGTGTGTGGAAAACATGTCACCGCAGCTAGTCTCCCGAAGCCTTCTATTAAGAGAGAAATTAATCTCGATGAGTTACCATCGTAAGAGAATTTCAGAGTACACAAGAAATGCTAAGAAGTTGTGTGATAAGCTCTTCTTCATCGTTCGACTGAAGTTGTCTGAGCCGGGCCGGCGGCGTTGCCGGAGGAGCACTGTACACGGAAATCGGATCCACGCCACTATTATAGACATGGGGGAGGAGCAAGGACAAGGAGGGGAAGTGCAGGCGGCCTGTTCGTTCAGGCTTCCAAAAAAATTGGATTTGCTTCCGAAGCACTGAAAGGCAGATGGAACGGCATGCGCCGAATTGCACCAGCTAATTGTGTCGAGGTGGACAAACAGGGTTGCGTTCTATGATCAAAGATTTATCCCACTCGGTACGAAACCTAACGATTCGTTGAGACAACACTGGCGTGACATAATGCTGAAATGGACATGTGCATCATCACGGCATACACAACCAATGTGAGTTACTGCCTCCGTCCCATAATACAAGAAGGGAGTACCATGTGTCTGCGTACGATTGGATAACATGATCTTTTCAAATTCCAAGCCAATATCAACACTTCCTTTTGACTTTTTTATTTATCAAAACGTAGTGGAGCCACTCGTTGCTAAGTGACACGTTGTGCCACAGCAAACGGCCTCATCCTCCCCGAAAATGATGGTCCGACCGACTGTTGTACTCCGTCCGGTCTTTTTTACTCTGCATATTAGATTTCTGTCAAGTCAAACTTTATAAAGTTTGACCAAATTTTAACACCTACAATACCAAATATATATACATTTCATAATGAATCTAACAATATTGATTTGGCGTTGTGAATGTTGGTACTTTTTCTTATAAGTTTTATCAAAGTAGAAATAGTTTGACTTCGGACAAAACTTATATGCGAATTAAAAAGGAGGGGAGGGAGTAGATGTTCCTTAGAGCATCTCCAACAGGCGCCTAATGCGCGGCGTGCTAAAATCTGGTTTGCGCCGCGCGCAACGCCAGGTTTGACGCGCCGCGCAGCGCTTGCTCCAGCAGGAGCGCTAAAATGCAGCGCGCGCTGCTCCAGCAGCGCGCTAAAATGCAGCGCGCGCGAGCAGTCGGCGCACACATTTTGTGCACAAATTTCACACTTCAACACAAAACACATGGCATATATTGAATCAAACATCATTGCAACCAAGTTCGTGCCCAAAAGTTCATGCCCACAACATAATTAAACCAAGTTCAACATGCAAACTAAGTTTGTGATGACACAAACGAAAGACACAAGAATCAAGCCTCGTCCTTGATGTCTACTACACAACCTTCTTCTTGTAGACGTTGTTGGGCCTCCAAGTGCAGAGGTTTGTAAAACAGTAGCAAATTTCCCTCAAGTGGATGACCTAAGGTTTATCAATCCGTGGGAGGCGTAGGATGAAGATGGTCTCTCTCAAACAACCCTGCAACCAAATAACAAAGAGTCTCTTGTGTCCCCAACACACCCAATACAATGGTAAATTGTATAGGTGCACTAGTTCGGCGAAGAGATGGTGATACAAGTGCAATATGGATGGTAGATATAGGTTTTTGTAATCTGAAAATATAAAAACAGCAAGGTAACTAATGATAAAGTGAGCGTAAACGGTATTGCAATGCTAGGAAGCAAGGCATATGGTTCATACTTTCACTAGTGCAAGTTCTCACAACAATAATAACATAATTGGATCATATAACTATCCCTCAACATGCAACAAAGAGTCACTCCAAAGTCACTAATAGCGGAGAACAAACGAAGAGATTATGGTAGGGTACGAAACACCACCTCAAAGTTATTCTTTCTGCTCGATCTATTCAAGAGTCCGTAGTAAAATAACGGGAAGCTATTATTTCCGTTCAATCTATCATAGAGTTCATACTAGAATAACACCTTAAGACACAAATCAACCAAAACCCTAATGTCACCTAGATACTCCATTGTCACCTCAAGTATCCGTGGGTATGATTATACGATATGCATCACACAATCTCAGATTCATCTATTCAGCCAACAGAAAATACTTCAAAGAGTACCCCAAAGTTTCTACCGGAGAGTCAAGACGAAAACGTGGGCCAACCCCTATGCATAGGTTCA
The DNA here is from genome assembly GCF_002575655.3 of Aegilops tauschii subsp. strangulata. Taxonomy (NCBI): domain Eukaryota; kingdom Viridiplantae; phylum Streptophyta; class Magnoliopsida; order Poales; family Poaceae; genus Aegilops; species Aegilops tauschii. The sequence goes on along the minus strand of NC_053036.3, from coordinate 638,913,362 downwards.
TGGGCGGAACCCGCAAGTTGATCACCAAAACATACATCAAGTGGATCACGTGATATCCCATTGTCACCACAGATAAGCACGGCAAGACATACATCAAGTGATCTCAAACCCTTAAAGACTCAATCCGATAAGATAACTTCAAAGGGAAAACTCAATCCATTACAAGAGAGTAGAGGGGGGAGAAACATCATAAGATCCCACTATAATAGCAAAGCTCGCGATACATCAAGATCGTGCGAAGTCAAGAACACGAGAGAGAGAGAGATCAAACACATAGCTACTGGTACATACCCTCAGCCCCGAGGGTGAACTACTCCCTCCTCGTCATGGAGAGCGCCGGGATGATGAAGATGGCCACCGGTGAGGGATCCCCCCTCCGGGAGGGTGCCGGAACAGGGTCCCGATTGGTTTTTGGTGGCTACAGAGGCTTGCGGCAGCGGAACTCCCGATCTATTGTCGTCCTCGATATTTTTAGGGTATATGGACTTATATAGGGGAAAGAAGTCGGTCAGGGGAGCCACGAGGGCCCACGAGACAGGGGGCGCGCCCAGTAGGGGAGGCGCGTGCCCCACCCTCGTGGCCACCTCGAAGCTTCCTTGACTTCAACTCCAAGTCTCCTGGATCACGTTCGTTCCAAAAATCACGCTCCCGAAGGTTTCATTCCGTTTGGACTCCGTTTGATATTCCTTTTCTTCGAAACACTGAAATAGGCAAGAAAACAACAATATGGGTTGGGCCTCCGGTTAATAGGTTAGTCCCAAAAATAATATAAAAATGTATAATAAAGCCTGTAAACATCCAAAACAGATAATATAATAGCATGAATGCTTCATAAATTATAGATACGTTGGAGACGTATCAGCATCCCCAAGCTTAATTCCTGCTCGTCCTCGAGTAGGTAAATGATAAAAGAAAGAATTTATGAAGTGTGAATGCTAGCAGGTGCATAAGTTTGATCAATGATAATTTCAATCACCTTTTCTAGCATGATTATATGTCATAACAGTAGTTCATCTCATAAAACTTCTCAAGATCAAGTAACAAGCTATTCACATGTTAAAGTATAGACCATAAACTTTCTTGAAAACTAGCAAACTTCATTCTTAGTCATCAAACAATTACAATCAATCTTATTTTCAGGAAGGGTCTATGTCAGAGCTTTGATTTAGCAAACTCCACATACTCAACTATCATATAGTCTTCCATGATTGCTACCACTCAAAGCATATTCTTAGAACAAATAGCATCCATCGAACACAGAGAAAGATAGGGGCTTAGTGTTTCGCCTCCCAACTCACTTATCATATAGATAATTGTCAACAACAATAATTCATGATCGAATATATTTGCATGGCCATATATGCTTAGATCTTTCCCCAACACACAATGCTTGCCAACTAAAGAGTAGGTAGGAATGAGAAGGAATACTACTGACTCTTGCATAAAAGTAAAAGAGAGGCCCTTCGCAGAGGGAAGCAGGGATTTGCAGAGGTGCCAGAGCTCGATTTTGAAATAGAGATAAATAATTTTGAGAGGTATGATCTCATTGTCAACATAACAACCAAGAGTTCCCAATAGCTTCCATACTACATACATTATAGGCGGTTCCCAAACAAAATGGTAAAGTTTTTACTCCCCCTCCACCAACAATCATCAATCCATGGCTTGCCCGAAACAAAGGGTGCCTCCAACTAACATCAATCCTGGGGGAGTTTTGTTTGCAATTATTTTTGATTTGATTTTGATCTTTTGATCATGGGACTGGGCATCCCGGTTACTAGTCATTTTTCTCGTGAATGATGAGCAGAGTCCACTCATCTTGAGAATAACCCACCTAGCATGGAATATACTGACAGCCCCTAGTCGCTACATGAGTGATTCGGGCATACAAAACAGATTATTATTTGAAGGTTTAGAGTTTGGCACATGCAAATTTACTTAGAACGGCAGGTAAATACCACATATAGGTAGGTATGGTGGACACTCATGGAAGAAACTTGGTTTAAGGGATTTGGATGCACAAGCAGTATTCCCGCTTAGTACAGATATTTTGGCTAGCAAAGGATTCTAAAAAGCAGGCACCACATGTTGGAGGATCTATAACAATATAACTTCTATACAAATATACCCAAGCATAACTCATTACGTTGTCTTCCTTGTCCAATTTCAACTAATTTGCTCAGGTTTGAAAATAATTAATGGGGCTCACAATCATAGAAGATGTCTAAGATAGTATATTTATATGTGAAATCTCTCTTCCTTCAATATTCTACATGAATTGTTCAAGTGACCAATACAATGTTTGCTAACCTTCAATAAATTTACAACCTCTACTTCTTAGATGTAAAGTCATTACTCCCAATGGGGTAATCATATGAAACATATATAATTTCAGATTTAGGACATTCAACTCATTCAACAATTTACTCATAGGATATAAGTGAAGCTCACGAGTAAATGGCAAACTACTCCAAAAAGATATAAGTGAAGATCAATGAGTAGTTAAATAATTATGTAACTATGTGAAGACTCTCTCTCATTTAAGAATTTCAGATCTTGGTATTTTATTCAAACAACAAGCAAAGCAAAATAAAATGACATTGCAAGGATAGCACAACTCATGTGAAGAAGCAAAAACTTAGGCTCAACCGATACTAACCGATAGTTGTCGAAGAAGAAAGGTGGGATGCCAACCGGGGCATCCCCAAGCTTAGATGCTTGAGACTTCTTGAAATACTATCTAGGGATTCCTTGGGCATCCCCAAGCTTGAGCTTTTGTGTCTCCTTAATTCCTTTTATATCACGATCTCCCTAAATCTCAAAAACTTCATCCACACAAAACTCAACAAGGACTCGTGATATAAGTTAGTATAAACCAATGCAAAAACCTTATCATACTCTACTGTAGCAAATCACTAAAATTATTATTCAACATTGCATACTAAATGCCTCTGCATATTTGATACTCGTATCCTCAAATAGAATCATTAAACAAGCAAACATATGCAGACGATGCAAACATAACAGCAATCTGCCAAAACAGTATAGTCTGTAAAGAATGCAAGATTCATCATACTTACCTAACTCCAAAAATTATGAAAGAAAATTACCACTGTATTAAATTTATCAGATCTTATTATGCAAAAGGTTTCAACATTTTATCACATTCTGACTTTTCTAGGGAATTTTCGCAACAGCGGTAAACTTTCTGTTTTGAAACAGCAACATGTATACTTGCAAAATAAGCATGGTAAAGGCTATCCTTCACATTTTTATTCAAAATAGAGATGCAAAACATTATTCTAGATAACATCAAGAAAATACTAACAAAATAAAATGATGCTCCAAGCAAAACACATATCATGTGGTGAATAAAAATATAGCTCCAAGTAAAGTTACCGATGAACGAAGACGAAAGAGGGGATGCCATCCGGGGCATCCCCAAGCTTAGGCTCTTGCCACTCCTTATCCCATAGTCCATTAAATCTTTACCCAAAACTTGAAAACTTCACAACACAAAACTTAACAGAAAACTCATAAGCTCCGTTAGCGAAATAAAACAAACCACCACTTAAAGGTACTGTAATGAACTCATTCTTTATTTATATTGGTGTTAAACCTACTGTATTCCAACTTCTATATGGTTCATACCCTCCGATACTACTCATAGATTCATCAAAATAAGCAAACAACACATAGAAAACAGAATCTGTCAAAAACAAAACAGTCTGTAGTAATCTGTATCAAACGCAAACTTCTGAAACTCAGAAAAATCTGCCAAAATAGGAAAACCTAGATAATTTGATTATTGATCTACTTCAACTGGAATCAGTGTTTTATCACTTTCTAGTGATTTTTAACAATTGTTTTCGTGAGCAGAAAGTTTCTGTGTTTTTCAGCAAGATCAAATAATTATCATCCAAGAAGATCCTATAGGTCTTACTTGGCACTAAAACCACGTCTAACCAGAAGCCAGATGGTTTATTTATTACTAAACAGGAACAAAAAGCAAGGAACAAAAATAAAATTGGGTTGCCTCCCAACAAGCGCTAACGTTTAACGCCCCTAGCTAGGCATGATGATTTCAATGATGCTCTCGCATAAAAGATAAGAATTGAAACATAAAGAGAGCATCATGAAGAACATGGCAAGCACATTTAAGTCTAACCCACTTCCTATGCATAGGGATTTTGTGAGCAAACAACTTATGGGAACAATTATCAACTAGCATAGGAAGGCAAAACAAGCATAACTTTGAAACTTTAAGCACATAGAGAGGAAACTTGATATTATTGCAATTCCTACAAGCATATGTTCCTCCCTCATGACAATTTTCAGTAGCATCATGAATGAATTCAAGAATATAACCATCACATAATGCATTCTTTTCATGATCCACAAGCATAGAAATTTTATTACTCTCCACATAAGCAAATTTGTTCTCATGAATAGTAGTGGGAGCAAACTCAACAAAATAACTATCATGTGAAGCATAATCCAATTGAAAACTAAAATCGTGATGACAAGTTTCATGGTTATCATTGTTCTTTATAGCATACATGTCATCACAATAATCATCATAGATAGCAACTTTGTTCTCATAATCAATTGGAACCTCTTCCGAAATAGTGGATTCATCACTAAATAAAGTCATGACCTCTCCAAATCCACTTTCATAAATATTATAAGATTCAACATCCTCCAAAATAGTGGGATCATTACTTCGTAAAGTTGACACTCTTCCAAACCCACTTTCATCAATATAATCATCATAGGTAAGAGGCATGCTATCATCATAACAACTTTGCATATCAAAACTTGGGAGGCTAAAAATATCATCTTCATTAAATGTAGCATCCCCAAGCTTGGGAAAAACATTAATTTCAGCAACTATATTCTCAAATATGTCATTGTCATCAAACATAGCTTCCCCAAGCTTGGGCCTTTTCATTTCATAAGCATAATCACTCTCATCATTAATAGTATGGATAGCACCAATAGTATAGCAATTATCATCATCACAATGAGTAGTAGGAGCAACATCATTTGGGAGGGATACCTTTTTACCTTTGCTTCTCCGTTTTTTCTTTTTCTTCTTCTCATCATGTGTGGGTTTAACCTTCTTATTTGAGCTCCTTATTAATGAGATTGGTTCAATAGAAAGCTCCTCCTCGTTACCTGATTCGTCATAAGAAATAATAGGAGGATATTGGGAAGTCTCTTCCCTTTCATTAGTGTTCTCTTCATCTTCTATTTGCTTTCTTTTCTTTAGGTAATTGACAATATAAGGATTTTCAATGCAATTCACCGCACAAAATAAATAAATCTTCTCTAGATCAAAATCAAGGAGTTTCTTAAGGGCAAATTCTGGAAGATGCTTAGTTAAACATTTCATTTCTTCATAACCCAAAAGCAAATTGAGTTCATTATGATGTGCAAGGGAAATCAAATCATCACAATTCTAGGACACGATTCGATCATGAAACAATTTACATCGAAGATGTAAATGACCACGTTCATTGCAAAGTTCACAAGTACGACAAAAGAAATGTAAATTTTCAGCATTCTTATCTAGCCTTTCTTGCAACAATTTGGTTTCTAAATGCTTATGCCTCTTGCAATATCTATCTTCCCTATTTGGTGTTTACTTGCAAATCCAATGCACTCCACAAAAATCGACATGCTTATAAGAGATATTTTCATCATAACTAGTGCAATCATCATTAGTACTATGGATATTCAAAGAATTCATACTAACAACATTGCAATCATGCTCATCATTCAAAGATTTAGTGCCAAACATTTTATAGACTTCTTCTTCTAGCACTTGAGCACAATTTTCCTTTTCATCATACTTACGAAAGATATTAAAAAGATGAAGCGTATGAGACAAACTCAATTCCATTTTTTTTGTAGTTTTCTTTTATAAACTAACTAGTGATAAAACAAGAAACAAAAAGATTCGATTGCAAGATCTAAAGATATACCTTCAAGCACTCACCTCCCCGGCAACGGCGCCAGAAAAGAGCTTGATGTCTACTACACAACCTTCTTCTTGTAGACGTTGTTGGGCCTCCAAGTGCAGAGGTTTGTAGGACAGTAGCAAATTTCCCTCAAGTGGATGACCTAAGGTTTATCAATCCGTGGGAGGTGTAGGATGAAGATGGTCTCTCTCAAACAACCCTGCAACCAAATAACAAAGAGTCTCTTGTGTCCCCAACACACCCAATACAAGTGCAATATGGATGGTAGATATAGGTTTTTGTAATCTGAAAATATAAAAACAGCAAGGTAACTAATGATAGAAGTGAGCGTAAACGGTATTGCAATGCTAGGAAACAAGGCCTAGAGTTCATACTTTCACTAGTGCAAGTTCTCTCAACAGTAATAACATAATTGGATCATATAACTATCCCTCAACATGCAACAAAGAGTCACTCCAAAGTCACTAATAGCGGAGAACAAACGAAGAGATTATGGTAGGGTACGAAACCACCTCAAAGTTATTCTTTCTGCTCGATCTATTCAAGAGTCCGTAGTAAAATCACAGGAAGCTATTCTTTCCGTTCAATCTATCATAGAGTTCATACTAGAATAACACCTTAAGACACAAATCAACCAAAACCCTAATGTCACCTAGATACTCCATTGTCACCTCAAGTATCCGTGGGTATGATTATACGATATGCATCACACAATCTCATATTCATCTATTCAACCAACAGAAAATACTTCAAAGAGTACCCCAAAGTTTCTACCGGAGAGGCAAGACGAAAACGTGTGCCAACCCCTATGCATAGGTTCATGGGCAGAACCCGCAAGTTGATCACCAAATCATACATCAAGTGGATCACGTGATATCCCATTGTCACCACAGATAAGCACGGCAAGACATACATCAAGTGTTCTCAAACCCTTAAAGACTCAATCCGATAAGATAACTTCAAAGGGAAAACTCAATCCATTACAAGAGAGTAGAGGGGGGAGAAACATCATAAGATCCAACTATAATAGCAAAGCTCGCGATACATCAAGATCGTGCGAAGTCAAGAACACGAGAGAGAGAGAGAGAGAGAGAGAGAGATCAAACACATAGCTACTGGTACATACCCTCAGCCCCGAGGGTGAACTACTCCCTCCTCATCATGGAGAGCGCCGGGATGATGAAGATGGCCACCGGTGAGGGATCCCCCTCCGGCAGGGTGCCGGAACAGGGTCCCGATTGGTTTTTGGTGGCTACAGAGGCTTGCGGCGGCGGAACTCCCGATCTATTGTCTTCCTCGATGTTTTTAGGGTATATGGACTTATATAGGCGAAAGAAGCCGGTCAGGGGAGCCACGAGGGACCCACGAGACAGGGGGCGCGCCCAGTAGGGGGGCGTGGCCCACCCTCGTGGCCACCTCGAAGCTTCCTTGACTTCAACTCCAAGTCTCCTGGATCACGTTCGTTCCAAAAATCACGCTCCCGAAGGTTTCATTCCGTTTGGACTCCGTTCGATATTCCATTTCTTCGAAACACTGAAATAGGCAAGAAAACAGCAATATGGGTTGGGCCTCCGGCTAATAGGTTAGTCCCAAAATTAATATAAAAGTGTATAATAAAGCCCGTAAACATCCAAAATAGATAATATAATAGCATGAATGCTTCATAAATTATAGATACGTTGGAGACGTATCAGTCCTCGTCTTCGTCTTCATCATCTTCCTCCGAAGACGATTCTTCCTCCTCCTCTTCATTTTTGCGTGCCGTATCTTCATCGCGTGAAGCTCGGATGGTGTTGACAAGATCTTGAACAACATCTTCATGCGAAGGTGGCACATCATAAGATCCAACTATAATAGCAAAGCTCGCGATACATCAAGATCGTGCGAAGTCAAGAACACGAGAGAGAGAGAGAGAGAGAGAGAGATCAAACACATAGCTACTGGTACATACCCTCAGCCCCGAGGGTGAACTACTCCCTCCTCATCATGGAGAGCGCCGGGATGATGAAGATGGCCACCGGTGAGGGATCCCCCTCCGGCAGGGTGCCGGAACAGGGTCCCGATTGGTTTTTGGTGGCTACAGAGGCTTGCGGCGGCGGAACTCCCGATCTATTGTCTTCCTCGATGTTTTTAGGGTATATGGACTTATATAGGCGAAAGAAGCCGGTTAGGGGAGCCACGAGGGACCCACGAGACAGGGGGCGCGCCCAGTAGGGGGGCGTGGCCCACCCTCGTGGCCACCTCGAAGCTTCCTTGACTTCAACTCCAAGTCTCCTGGATCACGTTCGTTCCAAAAATCACGCTCCCGAAGGTTTCATTCCGTTTGGACTCCGTTCGATATTCCTTTTCTTCGAAACACTGAAATAGGCAAGAAAACAGCAATATGGGTTGGGCCTCCGGCTAATAGGTTAGTCCCAAAATTAATATAAAAGTGTATAATAAAGCCCGTAAACATCCAAAATAGATAATATAATAGCATGAATGCTTCATAAATTATAGATACGTTGGAGACGTATCAGTCCTCGTCTTCGTCTTCATCATCTTCCTCCGAAGACGATTCTTCCTCCTCCTCTTCATTTTTGCGTGCCGTATCTTCATCGCGTGAAGCTCGGATGGTGTTGACAAGATCTTGAACAGCATCTTCATGCGAAGGTGGCACACCGGCGCCCGGAGATGCACCCATGCCCCCAATGAGAGACGCAAAACTCATGCCACCCATGCCACCCCTGCCGTCCAAGCCACCCGGAGGTGCTCCAAAGCCACCCATGCCTCTCATGGTCTCCATGGTAGCTCGAAAGCCACCCATGGAACCCATGCGCCCATGGTAGCTCCAAAGCCACCCGTGGAACCCATGCCGCCAAGGCCACCGGCACCCATGCCGCCAAGGCCACCACCACCCATGCCGCCACCGCCACCCATGTCGCCAAGGCCACCGCCACCCATGCCGCCAATCATGACTCTTTTTTGGATCAAGACTTCCTCACGGGCAAGGTTGACATACTCCTTTTGTGCATCATTGAACAAAGATGTGTCCAAGAAGAACAAGTGCTTCTCCCATTCCAACAACTTAGCTCGCTCCTCCATGGCCATCTTCCTCTCCTCCAATGCCACTTTCCTCTCCTCGGCGGCCACCCTCCTCTCCTCGCCCGCGGCATCTTGGTTCCTTGCCATTTTTGATCTCATCATCTCCTTTCCTCTTCTTCTTTTCTTTGTCTTTCTTCGTGTCATCCGGTCGTTTTGGCTTCGAGTATGGAACCGAGTTTGGGGTGGGGCTTCTCTTGCCATCTTCACTTGATGCATCATCCTCATCATCATCTTCCAACTCAATTGTTCGCTTGCGTTTTTTTGCTCAAATCCAAATCATCAATATCCTCACACTTCTTCCATTTCTCATCATCCTTCAATACTTCATAGCAATGAGGCAAGGTAAATGGCCTTCCTTTCTTGATCTTCCCCTTCTTGGTCCTCTTCTCCTCTCCTTTGAACAAGTTTTGGGCAATGTTCAACTACATGAAAACAAAACAAGTTAGCACAAGAAACACCAACAACAAGCATGAGATGTGAACATGAGGGATGATGAAACCAAACTTACCCTATCATCATCATTGGTGCCACTTGGGTTCAACTTGTCAACCGCTTTTTGTGCGGCCGACCATTGTTGACAATCCCTATTGATGGTCGACCACCGGGAGCGAAGTGATCGTGCGGAGCGGTAAATTCCACTCATGTTGCGAAGATCAAAGTGTTCTTTCATCCGGAGTCAATAAGCGTCTCTACTTTGATCACCTCCAACGGATGGATCCCTCGACACTTGCAACCAAGTATTGTATAGTAAGATGTCTTCGGCGTTGGTGTAACTGCCCGCTCTTCCTTTCGGTGCGTCGACAATGCCCTCACCATCCTCGTCCACCTCGAACTCATGGTCTTCAAAATGCATGTCATTGGTTTGAGACCAATGCGAATTGTTCGAGCCAACACCCATAGTTGACATGTATGCATCATCGTTCACACTACAAAGTATATAGAACAACGCAATAAGCTATCTATATGTATGCATTCAAAAAATAAAGAAGAAAAAAAAGTTCGGGAATTTTTTTACCTTTGGGGCATATCGTCGAACACATGGTGCGCGTCGGCCGCTGGCTCAACAAGTGAGCTCGCCGGCGCTTCGGTAGCCGCCGCGCTCGTCACATGCCCTGCAAGCTTCTTCCTCGGCGCCTTCGAGGTGCCGGAGCCGTCCGCCGCCTTCTTCTTCTTCGCGGATGTCTTGCCCTTCTTCGGCCGCGGCGCATTTGGGAGCTTCGAGGTGCCGGAGCCGTCGAGGTGGGCGCCGGCGCGACGCCACCAGCCGCCGAGGTCATCCGCGGCGGCATGAAGAGGCCGCGTGCGAGGCCGATGCTCGGAGGAGCTCCGGCGGAGGCGTGGCCAACGCTCGCAGCGCTAGGGTTTGCGGCGGCGGCGGCGGCGCTGGAGGGTTCGCGGCTGTAGGATGGGTGAGGGGAGTGCCGGCGCGTGGGTCCATCGCGTCAGCTCGCCGGCGCCGGAGCGTGCGAGGCGAAGGTGGCGCGGGGGAGAGAGTGCGGCGCGAGCGCTCGTGTGTGCCAGGCGCGGAAGCGGGCGCCCCAAATACGCAGCGCGCGATAGCGATTCGGACCGCGCACCCAACTCTATATGCCGCGCGCGCGGTTATTGTGCGCCCGCTGGAGACAAATTAGCGATTGCACGCGCGCTAAAATGGGTAAATTTGCGGTGCGGCGCTTGTTTAGCACGCCTGTTGGAGATGTTCTTTTTTTTTTTTTGAGAAGTGTTGGAGATGTTCTTAGGGCGTAGTAGTTGTGTTGGTCAAGTGAAAGGATTGCGGTCTCGATTTCTTTACACGGTCTCTGACAAATGGAGCCCACACTTGCGTGCCTCACTTTTTTTTTCCTTTCGTTTTTCCTCGGTGACGGGCTGAGGGCCACACGACACTTCTCGCGACGGCTGGCTGGCGGCGGTAGAGGCGGGCTCCGGCCGGAGGCGCGGTCGGCTGGGCGGCGGAGAGGTAGCGGCTCGCCGGAGGAGACAGAAAGTGCTCCTTGCCGTGGCGGCATCCCCCATGTGCGTCGACCTCGGCGGGCGCGGGTCCCCTGGCGCCGGGGCTGAGGGCGAGGGGAGGACGGCCGGCCGGGCGCAAACCTCGACCGCAAAGCCACGGCGGGGGGCTGCCGGCCAGCCGATTTGGGCGTCCTCTGGAGAAGACCGCGGCCACTAATAATGCAATCAAAGGGATAAGGAATCTGGCCTTCAGTCTCTAGGTTGTTGTTGACACAGGTGAGAGAATTACATGCTTTTCTCCTGCTAAAAAAATAAGAATTACAGTACATGCTTTCCAATTTCAGTTTAGTTTTAGTTTCTTGACTGGAGATGGATGTGGTGTGCGGTTCCTTTTTCGAGCAGAGTGTCAACTTGCAAACCTTCCAATATCTGAATACCATGCATGATCTCCTTCAGTTAACACTTCTTGACACATACAGATACAGTGTATATAACCACAACTTTGCTTGGAATTTCAGCGATTTAATTCAAATTGGGGAATATTGCTTGGATGAAGCAGGTATAGAACCATATTAACGACGCAGGCATTCTGAACTGCACAAATCAAATAGTAGTACATTTGCCCATCAATAGGATGTCAGCTATCACTCACCCTAATACAACAATGCTAGTACTTGTCCTTGTACGCACAAGAGCAACAACACTTGATTTTTATTCAAGGAAATACATGTTTCTGGGTGAACAAATGCAAACAATAGCACACGTGCACGACACAACACAGCACATAACTGAAATCTGAGAGTGACCTCAACAAATACACACAACGGTTCAGTCACCGCAGTGCACGACAAAATAAATCAAATATGCAGGGGCTGAATTTGATGGCAATAATCCGCGAAGAATGAAATTATTTTCTTGAGATACATTTCTGCCCCATAATAAGAGCAGCATTAAGGCATCCGGTGAGGTCACTCAAGGAGCAAATGTGGATCACACCCCGGACCTGGTCCTGGTAGGGTATGATTCCAACATAATATAGTTCTTGCTTGCTTCAATTGCTTGTTTCACACCTTCCACATCAAAGCTGCCTGTCAACTCGAGCTTTTCGAGGCTTGGGAGGCGCTCAATCCCTGAAAGAGATTGTTCACCAGTAGAAGACCAGGCTATGTTCTTCAGCTTAGGACAGGCCTCATTGTCAAAGTTGATACCGGTAATGGCTGAGCGCTCAATGTCAAGGAACTCAAGACTCTGAAATGCACCTTTTTTGAAGGTGACTGTACTTTCATTGCATGACTCTGCTCGGAGCCTAAGCCAGGACAAGCTTGTGAGCAGACCAAGGATTTTGAAGTCATCTTCTGTTATTAAAGCCATATGCAGGGTCATTTTGGTAAGTGCCTTGAGTTTTTCAATCCATGACGGCAATCCATTTTTCAGGCCACTGATTTTTAGCTTATGAAGATACTTTGGATATCTTGGGGATGGATCTTTCTTGTCCACATTCTCATTCTCTTCTTCGGTTTCTGCGAAATGGATTGACAGTGAGCGAAGAAATCCAAGATTTCCAGTTGCATAGTACAAATGCCTCAAGACTAATGATGTTTTACTTCCAGAGACAACCACACCCAACTTAATCAACTGGAGTAAGTAGCCAAGATATTTTAATTCACTGCCGTCGCCAGCAATATGAGATACCACCTGCAATTCTGTCATGTCTCCAATTTGTGTGGGCATTGCCACGGTGACGGTGTAAAGTGTTAGGAATAAGCAACTTGTATTCCCATGAGGCCATAGGCCGACATATCACTAGTAGAAAAATAGGCTTCCATACGCCCCCATTAGTCCCCAAAATAATCGAACCGCGACAAAAGGGGTCTTTAGTCGCGGTTCGGGAGGAGACCCGCGACCAACTATCTGGGCCCAGCGCGCTCGGTCGACAGCTGGCGGACGGGAGGGGCTTTAGTCCCGGTTGGCCTGGCCAACCGGGACTAAAGGTCCCCGAAGGCCTTTAGTCGCGGTTGGCCAGGCCAACCGGGACTAAAGGCCCATCCAGCTGGCGGACGGGAGGGGCTTTAGTCCCGGTTGGCCTGGCCAACCGGGACTAAAGGTTCCCGAAAGCCTTTAGTCGCGGTTGGCCAGGCCAACCGGGACTAAAGGCCCATCCCTATATATAGGACTCAGCTCACTTCACTTCACTCAGCTCACTTCACAATTTTCAGAAGGGGGTGGTGGGTTTGCTTTTGGTTCCTCCTATGCACACAAGGTGTTCGATGAAATGCCTGAGAGCCTGAAACAAACATGATATGAAGTGTCCAAGCCACACTTGAGCTTTCTCATTTATTTTTCCTCCGCGATCGCGGTTAGCAACTTGAACCTTTCATGTGTCATTGATAAAATATGCATGTGTGTAGTTCATTGTTTAATTTGTATTATTTCTAGCTAGTTAGTTTAACAAATGCATGATGGTTAATTATATACTTTATATAATAATAATGCAGATGAATCGGCAATGGATGTACGGTCCCCGACTCTCCGGCGAGTTCACTACGGGTTTGAAAGATTTCCTCGTAGTGGCAAATGCGAACAAGCAGCAAGGTTTTATTATCTGTCCATGTGCTGTCTGTAAGAATCAGAAGGGTTACTCCTCCTCAAGAGACGTTCACATGCACCTGCTTCGGCACGGTTTCATGCCAAGCTATAATTGTTGGACCAAGCATGGAGAAAGAGGGGTTAGAATGGAAGAAGATGAAGAAGGGGATGATATCGATGACAACTATCATGATCATTTCGGTGATACTTTCATGGAGGATGATGCTGAAGGTGGGGAAGGGTTAGGTGAAGGTGAAGAAGAGGCACATGATGAGCCCGCTGATGATCTTGGTCGGACCATTGCTGATGCACGGAGACGCTGCGAAACTGACAAGGATAGGGAGAATTTGGATCGCATGTTAGAGGATCACAAAAAGTCGTTGTATCCAGGATGCGATAATAGTCTGAAAAAGCTGGGCTGCACACTGGATTTGCTAAAATGGAAGGCACAGGAAGGTGTAGGTGACTCATCATTTGAAAATTTGCTGAAAATGTTGAAGAATATGTTTCCGAGGAATAACGAGTTGCCCGCCAGTACGTACGAAGCAAAGAAGGTAGTCTGCCCTCTAGGTTTAGAGGTTCTGAAGATACATGCATGCATTAACGACTGCATCCTCTACCGCGGTGAATACGAGAATTTGAATGAATGCCCTGTATGCACTGCATTGCGTTATAAGATCAGAGGCGATGACCTTGGTGACGATGTTGAGGGCGAGAAACCCAGGAAGAGGGTTCCCGCCAAGGTGATGTGGTATGCTCCTATAATACCACGGTTGAAACGTCTGTTCATGAACAAAAAGCATGCCAAGTCGTTGCGATGGCACAAAGAGGACCGTAAGTCCGACGGGGAGTTGAGACACCCCGCTGATGGAACGCAATGGAGAAAGATCGACAGAGTGTTCAAAGATTTTGCAGCTGACGCAAGGAACATAAGATTTGGGCTAAGTACTGATGGCATGAATCCTTTTGGCGAGCAGAGCTCCAGCCATAGCACCTGGCCCGTGACTCTATGCATCTACAACCTTCCTCCTTGGTTGTGCATGAAGCGGAAGTTCATTATGATGCCAGTGCTCATCCAAGGTCCAAAGCAACCCGGGAACGACATCGATGTGTACCTAAGGCCATTAGTTGATGAACTTTTATAGTTGTGGGCCAGACCTGGTGTACGTGTCTGGGATGAGCACAAAGGAGAGGAATTTGACCTACGAGCGTTGCTTTTTGTAACCATCAACGATTGGCCTGCTCTCAGTAACCTTTCAGGACAGACAAATAAGGGATACAATGCATGCACGCACTGCTTAGATGAGACTGAAAGTGTACGTTTGGTTAATTGTAAGAAGAACGTGTACCTCGGTCATCGTTGATTTCTTCCCCGAAATCATAACGTAAGAAAGAAAGGCAAGCATTTCAACGGCAAGGCAGATCACCGGCCGAAGCCTGCGGAACGTACTGGTGCTGAGATATTTGATATGGTCAAGGATTTGAAAGTCATCTTTGGAAAGGGTCCTGGCGGACAATCAGTTCCGCGGGGAGTTGACAGGCACGCACCCATGTGGAAGAAGAAATCTATATTTTGGGAGCTAGAATATTGGAAAGTCCTAGATGTCTGCTCTGCAGTCGACGTGATGCATGTTACGAAGAATATTTGCGTGAACCTGCTAAGCTTCTTGGGCGTGTATGGGAAGACAAATGATACAAAGGAAGCACGGCAGGACCAGCAACTTTTGAAAGACCCAGATGACCGGCATCCGGAATGGTTTCAAGGTCGTGCCAGCTACGCTCTTACCAAAGAAGAGAAGGTCATTTTTTTGAATGCCTGAGCAGTATGAAGGTCCCGTCTGGCTTCTCGTCGAATATAAAGGGAATAATAAACATGGCGGAGAAAAAGTTCCAAAACCTGAAGTCTCACGACTGCCACTGATTATGACGCAATTGCTTCCGATTGCTTTGAGGGGGCTCCTACCGGAAAATGTTCGAGTAGCCATTGTGAAGCTGTGTGCATTCCTCAATGCAATCTCTCAGAAGGTAATCAATCCAGAAGATCTACCACGGTTACAGAACGATGGTCCAATGCCTTGTCAGTTTCGAGTTGGTGTTCCCACCATCCTTCTTCGATATTATGACGCACCTCCTGCTCCACCTAGTCGAAGAGATTTCCATTCTCGGTCCTGTATTTCTACACAATATGTTCCCCTTTGAGAGGTTCATGGGAGTATTAAAGAAATATGTTCGTAACCGTGCTAGGCCAGAAGGAAGCATCGTCAAGGGCTATGGAAATGAGGAGGTAATTGAGTTCTGTATTGACTATGTTCCTGACCTTAAGCCGATTGGTATTCCTCAATCGCGGCACGAGGGGAGACTAAGTGGAAAAGGCAAGATCGGAAGGAAATCCACGATATGTATGGACGGTCATTCTATGACTGAAGCACACCACACAGTTCTGCAAAATTCCAGCTTTGTGGCTCCGTACTTCGAGCAACACAAGAATATTTTACACTCGGACAACCCAGGGAAGCCTGAATCCTGGATTAGAAAGGCCCACATGGAGACTTTCGGCAGTTGGTTGCGAAAACATTTAATGAATGACAATGATGTTGGAGATCAGCTGTACATGTTGGCCAAGAAACCATCTTCGACTATAACGATTTTCCAAGGGTACGAGATAAATGGGAATACATTTTACACCATCGCCCAAGATAAAAAGAGCACCAACCAAAACAGTGGTGTCCGCTATGATGCAGCAACCGAGAATGGGCGAAAGGTCACATATTATGGTTACATAGAGGAGATATGGGAACTTGACTATGGACCCTCCTTTAAGGTCCCTTTGTTCCGGTGCAAATGGTTCAAGCTAACAGGAGGTGGGGTAAAGGTGGACGAGCAATACGGAATGACAATGGTGGATTTCAACAATCTTGGTTACCTTGACGAACCATTCGTCCTTGCCAAAGATGTCGCTCAGGTTTTTTATTTGAAGGACATGAGTAGCAAACCGAGGAAACGGAAAGATAAGAAAACGATCAGTACATCATGCGATGATCCAAAGCGCCACATTGTTCTTTCAGGGAAAAGAAACATCGTGGGAGTGGAGGACAAGACAGACATGTCAGAAGATTATAATATGTTTGGTGAAATTCCGCCCTTCAAAGTGAACACTGACCCAAGCATTAAGTTAAATGATGAGGATGCTCCATGGATACGGCACAATCGTATGCAAGCAGGGACACAAGGGAAGAATTGATGTGTAATAATTTATTGTACCAAACTTTGTATTTGGTCGATGAACTGAATGATGTATCAAACCTTTTGTCAAACCTTCAAGGGATTTTAAAATGAATTAGTTTTATTTTTCTGATTTTTTTGATATATAATTGTATTTTTAAGATTTTAAAATGAATTAGTTTTATTTTTCTGATTTTTTTGATATATTATTTGTATTTTTAAGAATTTAAAATGAATTAGTTTTATTTTCTGATTTTTTTGATATATAATTGTATTTTTAAGATTTTAAAATGAATTAGAAACAAAATAATATAAACTTTAATAAAATTTATAAGTACAAACAAAATAAAATAAATTTTAATAACATAAATAAAATTGATTCAACTAAAATTATCGAAGTATTTTCTGTTCAAAATCATTGAAAGCTAAAAGAATTTTCATAAAGAACTTTTTTTGTTAGAAACTTTAATAGCAAAAATAATTATCATAAAGTAAAATAAATAAGTAATTAGAAACAAAATAAAATAAAATAAATAAGTTTTTTGTTGTAAGTAGAAACAAAACAAAATAAATAAAGCAAAAAAGAAAACAAAAAACAGGAAAAAAATAAAAAAATATGCCACCTACTGGGCCACCACGGCCTGAATACGACTAGAAACCCATCAATGGGCCAGGATTCAGGCCTGCAGAAGGCCCAGTAGGCCCACAGGCACATAGTAACAGAATAGGCCCGTAAGCCTGCATTTGAGAGGAGCTCGAAGTGGTCAGCGCAGCCGCGCTTATAAACCACTGTCGAAGCCTCTCGGCTAGCGAGGTGGGACTAAACATCCCACCGCACCGCGCCAGTTCCAGCACAATGCCTTTACTCCCGGTTGGGGAGGCGGACCGCGACTAAAGGGTACCCTTTAGTCGCGGTTGTTGTCCCCAACCGCGACTAAAGGGTCTTTCTGCGCGGGAACGAAAGCGGCGCCAAAACCCTTTAGTCCCGGTTGGGGAGGCGGACCACGACTAAAGGTACCCTTTAGTCGCGGTTGGTGTGGCCAACCGCGACTAAAGGGTACCTTTAGTCGCGGTCCGCCTCCCCAACCGGGACTAAAGGTACGTCTATATATACTGCACTTAGCAGTTTCGCCACTTCCCATTCTCCTCTCTCTCGACGCCGAAGCCCTACCCCGACGCCGATCGACGCCGAAGCCCTGCCCCGACGCCGACGCCGACGCCGAAGCCCTGCGCGCCGCCGCCCCCGTCCCTAGTGAGCGCCGCCACCGCCCGTGCCCTGCCCTTGCCCGCCGCAGCCCCTGCCCTTGCCCGCGCGCCGCGCGCCGCCCGACGCCCTGCCGCCCGCCGCCCGCTGCCCCTGCCTGCCGTCCTCCGCGCGCCGGCAGAAGAAGAAGAAGGAAGAAGAAAAAGGAAGAAGAAGAAGAAAGAAAAAGGAAAAAGGAAGAAGAAGAAAGAAGGAAGAAGAAAACAAAAGAAAAACAGAAGAAAAACAAAAAAAAGGAAGAAAAAAGGAAAAAGGAAGAAAACAAAAGAAAAAGGAAGAAGAAAGAAAAAAGAAAAGAAAAGAAAACACAAGAAAAACAAACAGAAGAAAAAAGGAAAAAGGAAAAAAGGAAGGAAAAAACAAAAGAAAAACAAAAGAAAACAAAAGAAAACAGAAGAAAAAGGAAGAAGAAAAAAAGAAGAAAGAAAAAGGAAGAAAAAAAAAGAAAGAAGAAAGAAAGAAGAAAAAGGAAGAAGAAAAAAAGGAAGAAGAAAAAAAGAAAGAAGAAAGAAAGAAGAAAGAAAAAGGAAGAAGAAAAAAAGAAGAAAGAAAAAGGAAGAAGAAAAAAAGAAGAAAGAAAAAGGAAGAAGAAAAAAAGAAAGAAGAAAGAAAGAAGAAAAAGGAAGAAGAAAAAAAGGAAGAAGAAAAAAAGAAAGAAGAAAGAAAGAAGAAAGAAAAAGGAAGAAGAAAAAAAGAAGAAAGAAAAAGGAAGAAGAAAAAAAGAAGTAAGAAAAAGGAAGAAGAAAAAAAGAAAGAAGAAAGAAAGAAGAAAAAGGAAGAAGAAAAAAAAAGGAAGAAGAAAAAAGAAAGAAGAAAGAAAGAAGAAAAAGGAAGAAGAAAAAAAGGAAGAAGAAAAAAAGAAAGAAGAAAGAAAAAGGAAGAAGAAAAAAAGAAGAAAGAAAAAGGAAGAAGAAAAAAATGAAAACCAAAAGAAAGAAGAAAGAAAAAGGAAGAAGAAAAAAAGAAGAAGAAAGGAAGAAGAAGAAAGAAAGAAAAAAGAAAAAGGAAGAAGAAGAAAGAAAGAAGAAAGAGGAAGAAGAAAGGAAGAAGAAGAAAAAAAGAAGAAAAAAGGAAGAAGAAAGAAACCAAATGAAAACCAAAAAGAAAAACAAAGAAAACAAAACAAAATACTTGGCAGTGCTCAATAATCTTATTTTTTAATTCCTCCTCCTCTATGTCCCCTTAATCTTATTTTTTAATTCCTTTATACTTAAAGAATTTTTACTACATGCAGGAGTGACATATGGCGGACGATAGAGCCGAGCCGCTTAGGGATCCGGAGGCTGAACGTTATTTAATGGGCATCATCAACAACGAGATTCCTTATGTGCCGGGCTCAGAATATGAGCAACAAGAGGATGTAGTCTCTTCTTTTCTGAACCTTGACGGTGGAACAGAGATTGTCGATGATCAAGAAGGTGAAGGAACGGACATTGTCGACGGAGGTCAACCGTCAACAAACGACGATCTCGAATTGCAAGTAGCAACCACCTCCGGCGAGGTATATATATACATTGAGCCTCTCGTGATACAAACTTACTGAAATGTGAATACATATGTATTAACGCGCGCGACTCTCTTTCTTTCTTTAGCCCTCCGGATCGAGTACGACAAAGCGTGGCAAATCCAAGGCGATGAAAACAGGAGAAACATATGCCATTGAGTTTGTCAGTGAAACCGGCAAGCCCCTACAACACACCTCAAAGTTTATCAACCAATGCGGAGTCGTTGTTAGAGACAACGTCCCGATCACCGTCCAGGAATGGAAGGAGCCAAAGAAGGCACGTCTTGGTTTCAGTTTTGTCGACAAGAGAACGAAAAAGGATTGCTGGAGAAAGCTTATGGAACATTTCATTCTACCTCCGGAATACAACAAAGTCGATGAATTCGGTAACGAGGTTCCGGGTGGACGTCAGAGGAGGAGGCTAGTTAAAGAGTTCGCTCTTCAGAAGATGGGCGAAGCATTCCGGAACTTCAAGAAAAATTTAACCCGTGACTATGTCAACAAGGGCAAGACTCCGGATTTCAATGGACAACATGAGAAACTGAAAGATGATTGGCCAGAATTTGTGAGGCAAAAGCAATCGGAGCATTTCAAGGAAATATCGAAAAAAATAAGGATAATGCGAGTAAGAAAAAGTTCCATCATATTATGGGGCCAGGAGGATACCGCCTTTCGGAGCCTAGGTGGCAGAAGATGGAGGAGGACCTGAGGGTGCGAGGAATCCCTCTAGGTACAGAGGGATGGGACCCAAGGGCCAAAAGCTGGTGGTACGGGCATGGGGATCGCTAGACCCAGAGACAGGGGTGTGTGTTCACCGGCAGAGACAGTTTGCTCCCACCCAAGCCCTTATTGACGCAATGACCCAAGCTCAAGAGGGCTTGATCAAGTTCAACAGAGAGAAAGACGCACTGACAACAGCCCTCGGGAATGATGAACACGGAGGACGTGTACGAGGCAAAGGCAAAGTTCCGTGGAAAGTAGGGTTTTCCCAGGACAATGACCCGTACTGTTACAGAAGCCGTAAGAGAAAGACGGACCGGGATGCAGATCTTATGACGAAGTTTGCATCGGAACTCCATGAGTTGAAGCAGACCGTGCATGAACTAGTGAAAGAAAAATCGGCTGCAGGGCCGCATGAAGATCATGAAGCGGATCGCGGAAGCCAGCAGCGGAGAAGCAGCGTGGCTTCCACGGATGCCCCGCCTGGTGCTAGTGCACCGATGATCGAGATTCGTGCACCGGAGCCTCACTACCCCGTGGATGATGTAAAGGAGATGAAAGAATGTGATCTGCATTATCCTGCGAGGAACGTTTCCACAAAGGTAGCTAGCGGCAGTGCTTTACCCTGTACACCTGGAGCACTCCACCACAACAACCCCATTGCATATGGCTATGCTCGTGTCACGGTGGAAGACATAGTCCAAGGGTTTGAGGACCTGGAGATTGACAAACCTACACCCGAAGGGGAGAGAAGACTTGGAGATGTCAAGCGCCAGTTCATTCTATGGAAAAAGAAGTACATAGTGTTTCCAGGCGAGGCGCCAAGGCTAGCAAGTCCACCCCCCTTCGATGGTGGTGGTGGTGGTGGTGGTGGCGGTGGTGGCGGTGGTGGTGGTCGTGGTGGTTCACCTACACCTCCTTCACGCCATTCGACGCCGTCCCCCGATCCACAACCTCCGGCGGGTACGACGCCCCCCAATCCTCCTCCGGCGGGTACGACGCCCCCCAATCCACCTCCGGCGAAGAAGCAGAAGCAGGAGGACAGCAAGGAAACCCGCTCCTGGACTATTAACTCGGACCCTTATGTACCTAAGACCACAAGGGTACCGGAGCCATCACTGAAGCCTCTCCTCCCAAGGCCTGGGGAACTTAGTGAAGCTGAAACCAAATTGGCCGCGTCTGCTGATTATGAGAAATGGAAGGCGGATATGAAGGCGAAAAAAGAGCCTGAGCCCAAGCAAGTATTCACTGAGAAGCAAAAGAAGTGGGCTAAGGATTTTTTGACGACACCGTCCCAAGCCGAGCTGAATATGCCTGACGACTATGGACATGAACTTCGTAGGCAAGCAAAAATATTGAAGGAGGAGAAAGAAGAAAGTAAAAAAAGCGGGAAACAAGTTGACCAGCTCGGGATGCAGAAGAAACAATCGATCCCCCCGCTCATAGTGAAAGCCGGTCCGGAAGAGGACCCCGAGATCATAGCAGCTGCGGCAGCACTTGGATTGACTGTAGCGAGTGCCATGAAACAAGCGTCCGAGATGGGTTTGACTCTTCGTGCCTTCTTAGGCCTTGAGGATGCGCCAGTATGTGAGATAGCATTACAATATGTGCGGAATGGGCCTCTCGTCGAGCCTGCGCGGGAAAAGAGTCTACCACCACAAATGCGAAATCTGCTACATTGGTACAAGCAATTCATAACATGGGCCGACAAAGAATATGTTTATGCGGATGTTACAGATGAGCATCACACCAAACGGTACTCTGTAGAAGTTCATATGAGTGAATTGTTCCAGCTGTTCAATCTGCGCGACCTCGACAAATCTATGCTGAGTTGCTACGTTCTGTAAGTGATTTATTTCTACCTCATCTCGTTCTTCATTGCCTGCACTATATATATATATATATATATATATATATATATATTGTCCTAACTATATTGTTGCGTACGCTATTATGCAGATTGAAGATTTGGGAATGCAAAATAAGAAACATCCATGATGTTGGGTTCATTGACCCACATATCGTTAATGGACATGTGTTACAACATCACCCCGAAGACGTGGAGAAAGACTTGTACAAGTTTCTTAGAAAGCATCAACTCAAAAGTCATATTCTATTTCCTTACCATTTTGGGTGAGTGTTTCTCTCTTGTGCCCATTCTCTTTTGTTTACTCCATGCATGGTATGTCTAATCGATGAGTTATGCATGACTGTGCATGTAATGTGTCCGCAGGTTCCACTGGATTCTGCTAAATATTGAACTTCACACCTCCAGAGTTCAAATCATGGACTCCATGGATTCGGATCCAAAGCGTTGGGCCGACATGAGAAAAATGCTGCAAAAGTAATTATTTTCAATCATTTGAGCTCTATATCGATCGGTCTCTTTCGTTCATTTCCTAATATCAAGTAACTAATAACTCCCTTGTTCATTTAATTTTCTTTGCCCTGTAGGGTTTGGAGACGGTTCTCAGAAGAAATTGTCGGTGAATTCAAACATGAGCTAGATTTCAGAAGGTTAGTTAATGTGGATAAGCAGCCACCGGGGACCAATCTATGTGGATACTATGTTTGTGAGAACATCCGGAGACACACCTCTGAGCGGAAGGCATCGGATAGCATGCGGAACGCGACGGATAACTTGCGGAGGAGGCTTAGTCCAGAAGCTCGCTTCCGACCAATTCAAGAAGAATTAGCAGGATTTTTCATGAGGGAAGTCATCAATCCTAAAGGAGAACACTATACCGAGGACGAAGAAATTTATATGCATACCCGAGATTGAAACTTGTTCGAAGTTGTATATGGTCATCCATCCTAATTGTGTATGGAAACTTGTTCGAAGTTGTATATGGTCACCCGAGATTGAATATATATTATATATTCCTCTTGAATTCTTCTTGTTTGAAATTTCATATGCATGTATATAGTAGCGTAGAATATGTGTACTGAAACTTTATCAAAATTAAAATAAAACACAAAATAAAATATAAAAGAAATAAAACACTCCAAACTAAAAAGAAACCAGGTTTAGGGGGGCTAAAACCCTAAACCTGCGGAGGAGGCCTTTAGTCCCGGTTGGCCACGAGAACCGGGACTAAAGGTCCTCCGCCCCGACGGACCACTGGCGCCCACGTGGACGGGCCTTTAGTCCCGGTCAGCCACAAGAACCGGGACTAAAGCCTTTAGTCGCGGTCCGTAAGAGGCGCGACTAAAGGGGGGGTCTTTAGTCGCGCATATTTAGTCCCGGTTGCACAGCCGGGACTAAAGGCTGTTGCGAACCGGGACTAAAGGGCTTTTTTCTACCAGTGTATATACATGTACAGGTGTGGAACATATGCAGGAAACCTCTTATATAACGGGATAAATACAAAGGGGTACATGACCTATATTATAACTCTAACACCCCCCCCCCCCTCAAACTCATGGTGGAGGAACAACACTGAGTTTGGAGAGATAAAAGCCATGTTGTGCTCTAGTCTGGCCTTCGTCAGGAAATCCGCCAACTGTAACTCGGAAGGCACATACTGAATAGCAATAACCTGATCCTGCACAGCAGCGCGCACATAGAAAGCATCAACACCAATATGCTTGGTGAGCTCATGCTTCACAGGATCGCGCGCAATGCTAATAGCACCTGTACTGTCAGATAAGAGCAGAGTCGGTGTAGTGACAGAAACACCAAAATCCTGAAGTAACCACCGTAACCAAGTCACCTTTGCCGTCAAAAGAGCCATGGCTCGCAACTCAGCCTCAGCACTCGAACGGGAAACTGCAATCTGTTTCTTTGTCTTCCAGGCAATGAGAGAACCGCCAAGAAAAACACAGTAAGCAGAAAGTGAACGGCGATCAGAAGGATCACTAGCCCACGTAGCATCCGCATAGGCCTGAAGCTGTAAAGAACTGGAGCTAGGAAAGAATAGACGGTGAGAGATCGTGCCCCGAAGATATCGGAGAACACGAAGGAGATGACTATAGTGAACCGAGGTGGGAGCAGAGACAAACTGACTCAGAATATGAACCGGATAAGAGATGTCCGGACGAGTGACAGCTAGATAGACAAGACTGTCAACAAGATGACGATAACGCGTCGGGTCAGGGAGAGGATCACCATCAGTAGCACGGAGGTGAACATTGAGCTCCATAGGAGTCTCAACAATGCGCTCATCAGTAAGAGCAGCATGAGCAAGAAGATCCTGGATATACTTTTCCTGGGATATAAAAAAGCCATCAGAGGTAGAAGAGACTTCAATCCCAAGAAAGTAGCGAAGAGGTCCAAGATCAGACATAAGAAACTGCTCACCAAGACGGGCCTTTACAAAGGCAATATACTCGGGGTCATCCCCAGCGATGACCATATTATCAACATAGAGAAGAAGAAGAGTCCGGCCACGAGGAGAAAGGTGAATAAACAATGCTGGATCATGAGCACTTGCTGAAAAACCAGCAGTAGTGACCACAGAGGCAAAACGCTCAAACCAGGCGCGAGGGGCTTGCTTAAGGCCATAGAGAGAGCGACGAAGACGACACACCATGCCATCAGGAACAAAATACTCAGGTGGTGGCTGCATGTACACCTCCTCACGCAGCTCACCATTAAGAAAGGCATTCTTAACATCAAGCTGAGATATAGACCAGTGGCGTGCAGAGGCAACGGCAAGAAGTGTACGAATAGTGGTCATATGGGCCACAGGAGCAAAAGTCTCGTCATAATCACGACCATGCTCCTGCTGAAAACCACGAGCCACGAGACGAGCTTTGTGACGCTCAAGAGAACCATCGGAGCGAGTCTTAACCTTGTAGACCCACTTACAAGTGATGGGACGGACTCCGGGAGGAAGAGAAACAAGATCCCAGGTACCAGTGCGTTCAAGAGCAGCAATCTCCTCTGCCATCGCAAACTGCCATTCAGGATGAACAACAGCCTGACGGTAAGAAGTCGGCTCAAGAACAGCAGCACCAGCAGTGGGAAATCCAAAACGATCAATAGGCGGGCGAGGACGAGAACGCAAGCCATAAGTAGGCTGAGAGGAAGAGGAAGACTCATCCAAGGAAGCATCCACAGGTCATGAACGACGAGTGTAATGCTGAGGAAAAGATGGAACAAGAGAAGGAGGAATCGCCAAGGTAGAATCGAGGGGTGGCGACGAAGAAGTCACCGGAGATGAAGGTGTAGAATCCGGTGACATGCTAGGTGAGGAGACCGGGGAAGATGGTGGCGGCGAATCGACGAGGGGTGGAGAAGTAGAGGGAGTGGAACTAATAGGCACAGGCGCGACAGGGGTGATAGGTGAGTCAGGAAAAGCGAGGAAAGAGATATCATCCACTGAAAAAAACGAGGAAGATGGGCGTGGGTAGAAAGGACGAGACTCATCAAAAGTCACGTCTCGAGAGATACGCATCCGATGACCGATAGGATCCCAACAACGATAGCCCTTATGCTCATCACTGTAGCCTAAGAAGACACACTCAACAAACTGAGCGGTCAGTTTGGTGCGTTCGCGAGGGCAAGAAGAACATAGCAAACACAACCAAACAAGCGAAGCATTGAATAATCGGGAGAACGATCAAAAATACGCTCAAAAGGAACACCACCCTGCAAAGCAGCGGACGGCTGAAGGTTGATGAGATAGGCGGAAGTGGAGATAGCCTCAGCCCAAAAATGAGGCGGAAGAGAGGCGGCGATCATCATCGCACGAGCCGTCTCAAGAAGGTGACGATGCTTGCGCTCAGACACGCCATTCTGAGCATGAGCACCAGGACAAGAGAACTGGGCAAGAGTACCCTGCTCAACAAGGACACCACGCAACATCTTAGAGATATACTCACCAGCGGACTCAGCACGAAAAACACGAATGGGTGAAGAGAACTGAGTATGAACCATGGAAGCAAAACGCTTATAAATAGACAACACCTCACTACGAGAAGTCATGAAATAAAGCCATGTGTAACGAGAAAAATCATCGATGAAAATAATATAGTATTTATGACCACCTTTCGAAGCGAAAGGAGCCGGACCCCATACATCAGAATGGACTAAATCAAAAGGACGCTTAGACACTGACTCACTATGTGAATATGGTAACTGAATCTGCTTGCCAAGACGACAACCCTGACACTCTAAAGAGACATCTCCTGAGACAGACCCCAGAAGACCTCGACGAACTAAAGATGATAACCGAGAACCACACAGATGACCAAGTCGATGATGCCACTGCTTGAAGGAACCAGTAACAGAGGCGACAGCAGCGGAGGGACTGGCGATGGTGGTGGCAGCGGAAGGAACATGAAGCCAGTCCAACTCCCAAAGACCCTGAGAATCACGACGGCGAGGGCCAGCCCCAACCAGAGTGTGCGTGCGACGATCCTGGACAGAACAAGAGTCAACATCAAGGATGACACGACAACCAGAATCAGTAAGTTGACCGGCAGAAAACAGATTCATGGTAAGTCGAGGAACATGAGCAACATCAGGAACAGAATAAGAAGGAGTGGAAAGATGGCCTCTACTAGCAACAGAAAGTGGAGTACCATCAGCAGTGAAGACATGAACAGGAGAATCCAGCGATCGAAGAGAGGACAAAGCGGAAGAATGAGAAGACATATGAAAAGAAGCTCCAGAGTCCAGAACCCATGGGGATGTACCTGACTGTGTAAAGGGCGGGTGCTCAGTGCGGGAAGCATCAGTCACAGAACCAGCAGTACCCGTCGAGGAAGAACCTGAAGCCGCGAGCAGACGCTTAAGTCTCAGAATATCCTGCTCAGTCAAAGCAATGGCTGAAGCTGGCGAGGGAGATGACGAAGTCCCTGAGGAGGATGATCGCGCCTTGCGCAGGTGTTTCCGCTTTGTGTAGCACTGGGACTCAATATGACCATCATTGTTGCAGTAGTCACAATGTGGACGGGGGCGACTTGAGCCTCCAGAAGGAGTGGGCAAGAGCGGCGGAGCACTCGAGCGAGAATGGGGCGGTGCAGCAGGTGGAGTGGAAGAAGCCCGAGTAGCGAGCACAGAGGGAACCTCCAGCAACCCAGCACCACGTAGGCGAGTCTCCTCAGCACGAATCTCTGAAAGCGCCTCCATGAGAGAAATACGGCCACGAGCAAACAACTGAGCACGTCGGGGCTCAAACTCCTTACAGAGCAGAGACAGGAACTCGTAGACGCGATGAAACTCCAAATCAGCCTGGACAGCCTGGCAGCAGGGGCAAGTACGACAACCAGCACTGCGGAGAGAATCAAGCTGGCGCCAGATAGCAGAACTCTGTGCATAAAAGTCATCAACAGTAGAGTCACCCTGCTGAAGAGCATGCTCCTGACGAACCACAGAAAGGTATAAGGCATCATCAGAGGGCTCATAGCGCTGACGAAGACAGGTCCACATCTGGAAGACAGTAGGAAGACCCAGAAACTCAGAAGCAAACTGAGGCAGAACACTAGCAGTGAGAACAGCTGCAGCACGAGCATCATCATCAAGCCACTGGGTGTAAACAGACAAAGCACCATGATACGTCTGAAGAGCCTCCTCATAAGACAAAACCCTCTCATCATAGGCGCGATCAGCAGCCTCATCAGCAATCTTAGCCGCATCCTTGGCGGCCTGATTAGCATCTGGAGGAAGAACCAGTGGAGTCAGCGGAGTAGGGGCCACCGGAGGAACCGGACGTGGCGGACAGCAGACCTCGCCAGAAAGAACACCCCAGAGACGGATGCCGCGCATGTGAATGCGCATGAAGCCAGCGAACTCGGTGTAGTTCGTACCATCGAAGATCACCGGACAGCGAGGGACAACAACATAGCCCGATGCAGCAGACATTTTTTTTAGCTGAGACCCGAAATCAGCAGAATCCGAGACCCGAAATCAGCAGAGCACCGGACGAGCGGGAGACCGGGTGGCTGGCGGGAGCCACGAGCGGGCGGGAGACCGGAGCTGGGCGGGAGACCGGGTGGCTGGCGGGAGCCACGAGCGGGCGGGAGACCAGGGATGGGCAGGAGACCCGGTGGCTGGCAGGAGACCACGAGCAGGCTGGGGACGCTTCAGGCCGGGGCAGCAGATCGGAGACCACGAGCAGGCCAGGACGCTTCAGGCGGGAGACCGGGGATGGGCGGGAGACCAGGAGCAGCGTCGTCGGGCGCGTGTTGAGGAGCGTCGTCGGGTGTGGACGCTTCAGGCCAGAGCAGCGGATCGGAGCAGCGGCGGCCGTCACGACGGGATCGAGCACGAGTTGCGGCGTGCGAAAAGAAACCCTAGAGCTCTAATACCATGTTAGGAATAAGCAACTTGTATTCCCATGAGGCCATAGGCCGATATATATACATGTACAGGTGTGGAACATATGCAGGAAACCCCTTATACAACGGGATAAATACAAAGGGGTACATGACCTATATTATAACTCTAACATAAAGTTCTTCACGAGTCCAGTGACCAGCAAGTAGAAGCTTGAGCTTTGGCAGAAAAACGGAGTTTTTGGCGAATGCTTTTACTCCTGTTCCACGAATGTCCAGCGTCTCTAGGGACTGAAGCTTGTTGAGCTGCTTGGGTAGTTCAGTAATGCCAGTTCTCCGGAGGCTTAAGTACTTAAGTTGGATTGCATGGTTGCAAATGATTTTGACATGGTGGTCCTCCACATCACAGCAGTGTTCTAGATCAAGCACTTTCAGAAGTCCCAAGTGGCTTGACGAAGGAAGTGACTTCAAAAACCGTGAGTTGGTGTAGTGGTCGATTTGAATGTGATCCGAATGGCAATAAGCCAAGTAAAGGTGATTGTTGTTCTTTACAAAGTGATCTTCTCTTGCAATCTGTGTAAAAATGTCAAGGAAGGTGTCATCCCTTGTATACATCACCTTTCCTTTATCGGATTTGACCCCCGGTATAAGAAACTCGTGGGCGATAAGCTGATCAAAACAGTGGTCAGCTTCATCAAGTGCAGTTAGTCTGCCTCTTCTAGCAGTCATGCCTTCAGCGGCCCATATTCTTGCCAATCTTCTCCATTTAAAGCTTATCATAATTTCGGGGAAAATGGACATATATAGCAAACAGTTGATGCAGTTGCTACTCAGATTACAAAACTTCAGTACTTGCCTTGCGTTGTAGGATGATAGTGTGGTGGAGTTGTCCAGGTTGTCACACAGACTCTGCAAATCAGCTGCTGTCCTGTTAGGATTGGCATACAGAGCACGCAGAAACAACCTGACTGGCAATGGTTTTGAGACAATTTCCTCTAAAATGGACCGCAGCTCAGGATGGCCCAACCTGTATAGCTTCATGAGGGACATTGCCTTGTCTACGTAAAAATGACTACCAGTGTCCAAATCTATTTTTAGGTCTGGACAAAATGATTGGGCCACATCAATTGAAGGTGTGTTGATCACTATGACAACTTTTTTACAGAAATCTATCCCAGAGAAAGCAGATTTGACGCGGTTCCATAGAGATCTATCCCAGACATCATCAATCACAATCAAGGATGTTTTACCTTTTAGGTGTAGCTGAAGCTGTGCGATAAGCTCTTGCTCTTCCTTCTCCTTTGGCCGAGTGGTAAGCTCTTCCTCATCATTCGGCTGAAGCCGTGCGGTAAGCTCTTCCTTCTCCTTCGGCTGGAGCGGTGTGATAAGCTCTACCTCCTCATTCGGCTGAAGCTGTGCGGATTCCAAGTCGATCTCTGATGGACTGTCTAGTGCTGCCAGGATCTTCCGGAGAAATGCGGCCGTTTCAGTCGATTCCTGCCCTAGGCAGATCCAGGCCTTGCAATCAAATAACGTCTTGAAAGAAGGAGGGCTTGCGCTTCCCACCATTAATGCGTTGCGGTAAGCCTTCCCTACAACGGATTTGCCCTTCCCACCTTTTGCTACAACCGCTACGGCTTGAAGGCAATCACCATACTGATAATTCAGGATGGATTCCAACTCATAGTAGCCGTTCATGCGGTAGTTGTGAGGATAAATATCATCAGCCCAGCTGCGCCGTGTCTCCTTTTCCCATATTGATGGCTCCTTGGCTTCAGCATCTTCCTCCTCCTCGGTGTCATCATTTCGGGCACCTTGCCACCCTGCCTTCTTCATAACCCTGGCAGCAGCTAGTTTGGGCATTTTGACGTCGTACCTCATGCGCCTCTCCCCCACCTCGCAAGACCGGATCTTGAGCTCCCGTATCTGATTGGCGATGCGGTGACGCGTCGGCAGTGTCCACACCAGCTTGGGCAGCCGGCGCAGGTAGCCTAGGAGGCCTGGCTCCCTGCGGCCAGCGCCGATGCTCTGGATGTACCGATCAACGCTGTTTTGGGAGGCGTAGGCAACCTCCGCGACTTGCTTCATCCACGCTCCGACCTGGTGGTGGTCCTCCTCAGCGGCCTCCGCCACGTGCAGGAGGAAGCCGTTCATGCTCTCCATCTCGTCCTTGATGAACTGCACGTCACGGCGGACGCCACCGAGCAGCTGCACCTCGTCGACGAGGAGCGTTGTGAGACGCCCCAGGAGAGAGTCAACGGCGCCCTGGGCGGAGCCCAGGGTCATATCTGCCATCCTTCTGGCCGGTCTCTAAGACTCTGAGCTGTCGAACGAGGATTATGCAAAGCCGGCCAGCAAGGAGGCCTTTCAATGGAGGATGTGCGAAGTGGAGCTCGCAGGAATTTGTCGTAGCGTGTGTTTTGGTTGGTGACTACGAGAGGCCAACATCTTCATCTTAAACTAACGCCTCCATCTTAAACAAACGCCAGAAGCCAAACTTTGGTTGGTGAACATTTGAGCTATTCAGTTTTTCAAGTCTTTATATCGTATTGTATTATTTATTACTCCCTCCGTTCCAAAATAAGTGCCTTAACTTATAAAGTTAGTATAAAGATTAGACACTTGTTTTGGGACGGAGGGAGTACTACTAATCTATTCAATGAAGAGATAAGTTCATGCCAAGTCCGTTTGGTAGACTCAACCACTACGCTTCATTTGGTAGGGCACACTAATTGAAATCGCCACTTAGTCACTTTTTCGTTTTAGAATACAGGCGGCGGGTGGTGTGTTCGGTGATCTTTCGCGGCGCGAGCCAAGTTCTCCTTCATAACTCGCAATTAGATTTGGAGCTGCACTGTTGCTAACAAGGGTGGCTTATTGATTGGCTTGGTTCTTCATGTGTCTTCTCGCCGCCGTTGCGATGTCGCCCTGGTTGGTGGTCGTTTGTGTAGGAGTCACTTGCTAATGTCGCCCTGGTTGGTGGTCATTTGTGTAGGAGTCACTTGCTAAAGGTGAAGTGATGACGATGATGCCAGTGTGCAACCTCAATAAGATTTTCTCTCTAGCGGCGTGTGATATATCTTGTGTTTGCCCGATGTTCTGACGGTTTTCCCCGGTTTTGCGTTAATTAATGGAACAACTCTTAATTAATGAATAGAGCCTCGAGGCCTCCAGCTTAAAAATACATATTATAATTTAAAAACTATAGATTTTGAAACTTAATCCATATGTGAATCCAATAATATGCGCATTCAAATCCAACACCTGCTCTTCCTCTACTCTCATCTCGCTACCTTGCCACCACCGTGCAAAGCATGAGTGAGTTGGGTGTCGAGTTCGTCGTCCCTAGGCAATTTCCGCGGCTTTCAAATGCTTCGTGCGAGCTCGATGGCGACTATGCCTGTGGCAGTTGATTGCATCGCAAACGTCTTTTCCTCCTCATACATAACTGACATACATCAGTGGCGTGAGTCTAGCCTAGTCAGGGCCATGCTGTCTAGGGCGCACGCGGCGTTCAAGGTGTCGACTGCTCAGAATTGTTGGAGCCGATGATCTGACCGTGTCAGCATCGGCCAACCATCAGGTTGCGGTGGACACCGAGGACTCTCTGCAGATCCGATGGATGTTGCTTAAGGCTCGTACTTGCGAGGTTGCGGGATGCGGTAGGAAGGCTCCTCGTGGGTTTTGGTGGTTCTCACTTCGGACAGTTTGCGTTTGACTGTGATATGCAATCTATGGAGACGGCTTGACGCAGAGGTTTTGGTTGTGCATCACCGGCGGCTGGATTTCTGACCCATCACATGTAGTTTCTGGGATTGAGGAAGTTAGTGGTGACAACACATGAATGGTTTTGATTTGGTGGTGCTTCTTGAGTACAATCTAGAGCTCCAAGTCCCATATTAGGTATCCTCCTATCTCGTCTCAAAGTTCCAACGCCTTGGGGGTACCTATTGATGGAAAAGATGAAAACTCTAGGTATAAGCCTAGAAGCCAAACTTTGGTTGCTGCACATTTGTTCTGTCCAGATTTTCAAGTCTTTCTATGTAATATATTCAATGAAGAGATAAGTTCATGACAAGTCCATTTGGTAGACTCAACCACTCTCGGTTAGTCATTCTTTCCTTTCTTAAATATAGACGACAGGTGGTGTGTGCGATGATTATTCGCGGCGTCAGCCTTGCATAGTTCTCCTTGGTAGCTCGCCATTAGATTTGGAGCTGCGTTTTCGCTGACAAGGTTGACTGATTGATTGGCTTCGTTCTTCATGTGTTTTCTCGCGTCCATTGCGATGTGGGTCGGGTCGGTGATCATTTGCGTCGAACTTGGAGTGACCTGGTCAGTGGTTGTTTGCGTCGAACTTGGAGTCACTTGCTAGAGGTGAAGATAATGCCAATCTGCAACCTTAGCGACGTTCTGTATGCAGAGGAGGGTGATGTATCTTGTGTTTGTATGTTCTGAGGGTTTTCCCCTGATTTTCTGTTAATCAACGAAAACTGTTACTTAATGGATAGAGCCCTGAGGGATTCGGTTTAAAATGTATTATAATTGAAAATTATATATTTAGAAACTTCGTTGTCCATATATGAATCCAATAATATGATTTTGGTGGACCAGAAACATAAGCAGCCAGATGAAAATCATGCGCTTCCTCCCCGCTCATCTCACTCTCCCTTGCCGCCATCGGGGAGCACATGCCCAAGCACTTCAATTTAACAGGATTGTCGATAGCTTAGCCGGTTTTATTTTGTATATATGATTCCTTTAGTTCCATGTCTTCCGAGTACTTTATCCTCAACTATGATTTCACATTTCTATCAAATACATACACAATCCATTATGTCGAGTGGTCCCTTTGCATCCATTTCAGATCGACATAGCACCCTCATCATTATTTACTCAATAAAGGTTCATACTTTTGTTATGATTTGTCTGCTGCAGCTGACTGGATGCATCTGATGTGGGTAACGATGTAGGCATTTTAAACTGAACGATACTAACAATGTACGCATTTTAAACAGAACAATATTTTTGGGCCATCAATACGATGTCTGCTACTAAAGTAATGCAGATACTTTTCCTAGTGCGCACAAGAGCAACAACTCTTGAATTTTATTAAACAAAATACATATTTCTGCGTGAACAAATGCTAACAATAGCACACGATACAACACAACACAACAGATAACTTGAATTCAAGAGTGACCTGAGCAAACACACACCAGTTCAATCACTGCAGTGCACATAATAACGTATAAAACAGACAAGATAAATCAAATACTTAGGAGTGTTGTCGCAAAAAAGAAATATGTTGGAGTTGAACTGGCTGGCATAATCCACAAAGAATGAAATCCTTTTCTTGACATACATTTCTGCCCCAGAATAAAAGCATCATTGAGTCCTGTGGTGAGGTCAGTCATCTCCTCCTGAACCTAAGCACTGATTCAGTTTGTTACCAAGATAGGCTTGTTCATGTTTGCTTCAATTGCTAGTTTCACACTTTGCAAGTCAAATATGCCTGTCAGCTCGAGATTTTTGAGTCTTGGAAGGCGCTCAATCCCCGAAAGAGATTTTTCACGAGTAGAAGACCAGGTTAACTTCTTCAGATTAGGACATGCCTCATTGTCAAAGTTGATAGTGGTAATGGCTGAGCACGCAATGTCAAGGAACTTAAGACTCTGAAATGCATCTTTTTTGAAGGCGAGTGTACT
This sequence comes from Aegilops tauschii subsp. strangulata, assembly GCF_002575655.3. Classification (NCBI taxonomy): domain Eukaryota; kingdom Viridiplantae; phylum Streptophyta; class Magnoliopsida; order Poales; family Poaceae; genus Aegilops; species Aegilops tauschii. Next base: position 638,879,117 of record NC_053036.3, on the reverse strand, counting down.
TCATTGCAGGACTCCTGTTGGAGCCTAAGCCCGGACAAGCTTGTAAGCTGGCCAAGGATTATGAAGTCATCGTCTGTTATGAAAGTCATACGCAGGGTCATTTTGGTAAGTACCTTGAGCTTTGCAATCCATGAAGGCAATCCATTTTTCAGGCCACTGATTTTTAGCTTATGAAGATACTTTGGATATATTGGGCTTGCATCTTGCCTGTTCATGTTCTCATAGTCTTCGTCGGTTTTTGTGACTTGGATTGACAGTGAGCGAAGAAATCCAAGATTTCCAGTTGCATGGTACAAATGCCTCAAGACTGATGATGCTTTACTTCCGGAGACAACCACACCCAACTTAACCAACTGAAGTAGGTAGCCAACATATTGTAGTTCACTGCCATCGCCAGAAACTGCAATATGAGATATCACCTGCAATTCTGTCATGTCCCCGATATGTTTGGGCATCGCCACGGTGGAAAACGTCTGCTTTGATTGGACGTCACCATTTACAACAAGCTCTTCATCAGTCCATTGGCCAGCAAGTAGATGCTTTAGCTTTGGCAGAAAAATGGAATTTTTGGCAAATGATTTTATTTTTGTTTCACGAATGTCCAGGGTCTCTAGGGACTGAAGCTTGCCGAGCTGCTGGGGTAGTTCAGTAATGCCAGTTTTCCGGACGCTCAAGTACTTAAGGTGGAATGCATGGTTGCAAATGATTTTAACATGGTGGTCCTCCAATTCATTGCAGTCTTCTAGATCAAAGACTTTCAGAATCCCTGAGTGAGTTGACGATGGAAGTGATTCCAAGAACTCTTGAGTGGCATTGGACTGTTCAACTGTTGCTTGGCGGCCACAATTATTCCAACACGCCTTCTCAGCTTGCTGCGGTTGGCCTTCATAGTGAACCGAAAGGCGATGAGCCAAGTCAGGATGATGGTTGTTCTTTACAAAGTGATCTTCTCTTGCAATCTGTGTCACAGTGCCAAGGATGATGGCATCCATTCTGCAGCTCTTCACCTTTCCTGTATCAGACATGTCCCTTGGTGTAAGAAACCCGTGGGCGAGAAGCAGATCAAAACAGTGGTCAGCTTCATCCAGTGCACTTAGTCTGCCTCTCTGAGCAGTCATGCCTTCAGCGGCCCATCTTCTTACCAATCGTGTCCGCTCAAAGATTGTATCTTCAGGGAAAATAGACATATATAGCAAAGAATTCTTGCAGTTGCTTGTCAGATTACAGAACTTCAGTATTTGCCTTGCATTGTTCGATGATAGTGTGGTGGAGTTGTCCAGGTTGTCACAGAACCTCTGCAAATCAGCTTCTGTCCTCTTAGGATTGACATACAGAGCACGCAGAAACAACCCGACTGGCAAGGGTTTTGAGACAATTTTCTGTAAAATGGGCTTCAGCTCCCAGTTGATGTTCGTTAGGGCCATCGCCCTGCCTAAGTACCAATCACTACTAGTGTCCATATCTATGTTCAGGTTTGGAGAAAATGAATGGGCCACATAATTTGAACGTGTGGTGATCAGTATGACACTACCAGGAGAGCAGCTCTGTTTGAGGAAAGCAGCTCCGATGTGGTTCCATAGATATCCATCCCGGACATCATCAATCACAAGCAAGAACCTTTTACCATTCAGGCGCAGCTCAAGCTTTTCGATGAGCTCTTCCTCCTCAGTCCGCCCAAGGTTTGGGACAAGCTTTTTCATCTCCTCCGACTGAAGGTTTGTGATAAGCTCTTCCTCCTCATTCGGCTGAAGCTGTGTGATAAGCTCTTCCTTCTCCATCGACTGAAGTTGTGCGGATTCCAAGTCAAACTGATCTGATGGATTATCTAGTGCTGCCAGGATCTTCCGGAGAAACGCAGCCACTTTAGTCGATTCCTGGCCTAGGCAGATCCAGACCTTGCAGTCAAATGAGCTCACGACAGAAGGAGCTTTGTAAGCCCTCGCCGCCTCATATGTTTTGCCCTTGCCACCCATTCCTACAACTGCTATGACTTTATAGTTGTGTCGCCGCCGAACATGATTTTCCCTTGCATCCATCAGGAACGGTATCAAGAGGTCCTCACAGTAGCCGTCAACCCTGTCGCGAGCAAGGCGAAGGTCAGCAAAGCGGCGCCGTCCACCATCTTCCTGCTCGTCGGTGTCATCATTTCCAGCAGCTTGCCACCCTGCCCTCTTCATAGCCTTTGCACGATCTCGGTCGGGCTCGGGCACCTTGACGTCATACCTCATGCGCCTCTCCCCCACCTCGCACGACCGGATCTTGAGCTCCCGGATCTGACTGGCGATGCGGTGACGCGTCGGCAGCGTCCACACCAGCTTGGGCAGGCGGCGCAGGTAGCCTAGGAGGCCTGGCACTCTGCGGCCAGCGCCGATGCTCTGGATGTAGAGGTCGATGCTGTTCTATGAGGCGTAGGCGACTTCTGCGACTTGCTTCATCCACGCTCCGACTTGGTAGTCCTCCTCGTCGGCCTCCTCAACGTGCCGGAGGAAGCCGTTCATGCTCTCCATCTCATCCTTGATGAACTGCACGTTGTGGCGGACGCCGCCGAGCAGTTGCGCCTCGTCGACGAGGACTGATGCAAGACGCGCAAGCAGAGAGTCAACGGCGCCCTGGGCGGAGCCCAGGCTCGCGTCCGTCATCCTTCGCGTCGGTCTTTCAGCTGCCGATTCGAGACACGGCGAGGATTAGGAAAGGAGCAAGGAGCAAGGAGCAAAGAGCAGGCCTTTCAATGGAGGATGTCTCCGGTCTCTCTGGGTGGGCGAAGTGGAACTCCAAGGAATTGGTCGTAGCGCGTGTGTTTTGGTTAGTGGAATGCAGCCAACTCCGGTGACTACGAGAGGCCAACATCTTCATCTTAAACAAACGCCAGAAGCCAAACTTTGGTTGGTGAAAATTTTGAGCTGTTCAGATTTTCAAAGTCTTTCAACCGTATAATAATCATTCAATCTTCTAATCTATTCCATGAAGAGATAAGTTCATGCCCAGTCCGTTTGGTACACTCAACAACTACTCTTCGTTCGGTAGCGCGCACTAATTGGGAATCTTTTGCGATGCTAGCCTTTGCATTGTTCTTCGTAGCTCACCGTCAGATTTAGAACTGCGCTGTCGCCGGCAAGGGTGGCTGATTGATTAGCTTGGTTCTCCATGTGTCTTCTTGTGACCTCTGTGATGCGGACTACAGAAAAATCGCACGTTGCCGTGTGGCAGTCCGTAAGCCAAGTGTGAAAACACGAGTACTCGGCTTATATCGAAATAAGCCGAGTATGAAATAAAAGACGCACGGCAAACTAAGATCCTCGGCTTAAGTCTAAGGAAGACCGGTGGTTCGAACAAAAGTTTCACGACTTATGTACAAAACTCAGCATAGTCCAAAGAGGCGCCCGGCTTACAGCTAGGGCTCGGCAACGGACGTTGCCACGTGACAATCACGAAGGCTGCAGACGGCTCCGTGATGGCTATTTGTAACTCGAGCACCTCGATAAACAGCACTTGACTTACACATCGCCTATTTTCCCCAAAAAAATTTTTGTGCAAAACATGATTTTAATGTGGTGCATTTATTTACTTATTACAATTTATTTCTTTCCCCTCTTTCTTATTATCCATTCCATATGGGCTAGTTTTCATCGCCCGTTGGATGACCCCAATTTCACAATCTCTCTAACTAATTAATTACCATCATTTTGCCATTTTAAAGTTGTGAGGTATTGCCTTATACTCTTCGCACCCTCTAGTGTACCCATATTAGGATCACATGCAAAAGAACAAGTTGTTCTGAGCCTTGACGTGATTTGAAGAATCTCTAGTTCGGTAAGCCCAGAAACGTCTACCCCTAGCTTTTCTTCAAATGGGGTGATTCCATCTACACTACATATTTGTGTGTTTAAGTTGTTATAGGACCATGAGAAAATCCCTACAACCTACGGGACAGTCCGGTAGGTAGGTTCATGACTTAAAAGTGCTGGTCCCGCACTTCGAGCCGATGCGAGGGAATCTTGTGAATGCATGTGCTCAAACTTGGTCTGTCGTGTCACCATGACCTACCTAACACAAACCAAGAGGAATTTACCATGGCCAACCCCCTCAAAGGAGGGTCGAAGGAATTGGTCGTAGCATGTGCTTTGGTTGGTGGAATCGAGCCAACTCCAGTGACTACGAGAGGCCAACATCTTCATCTTAAACTAACGCCTCCATGTTAAACAAACACCGGAAGCCAAACTTTGGTTGCTGGACATTTGAGCTGTTCAGATTTTCACGTCTTTCTACTGTATTAATCATTTAATCTACTACTCTATTCAATGAAGAGATAAGTTCATGTCAAGTCCGTTTGGTAGACTCAACTACTACTCTTCATTTGGTAGAGCGCAATAATTGGTAATCGCACACTTAGTCATGCTTTTCTTTTAAAATACAAGCGGCAGGGGGTCAGTTCGGTGATCTTTTGCGACGCCGGCCTTGCATAGTTCTTCGTACCTCACTGTCAGATTTAGAGTTGCGTTGTCGCCGGCAAGGGTGGCTGATTGATTAGCTTGGTTCTCCATGTGTCTTCTCGCGACAGTTGCGATGTTGGCTTAGTCGATGGTCATTGGCGGCGAAGTCGGACTGAATTGCTAGAGGTGAAGTGATCACGATGACATCAATGTGCAACCTTGACAAGGTTGGTGTGTGAGATGTATCTTGTGTTTGCTGGATCAACGGGTTTTGATGGTTTTCACTCGGTTTTCCGTTATAATTAACCGGACGACTCTTAATATAGATCGGGGGAGTGGTTAATTCATTTCACTTAGGAGGCGGCCGGCGCTTTGGCGTCTTAGGCAGGGGCGGCATCGACGGACTGGCGGGAAGGGGGCGGCATCGGCAGAGGTCGGGTGGGCAGGAGTGCGGCATCAGTATACGGTAAACATTTTTCAAGTACACACTGAACATTGTTTTTAATATATAATGAACAGTTTTCAAGTAGACACTGAAGAATGTTTTCAACATATAATAAACATTTTTCTTATGTATGTTGAATAATATTTTATGTACAATGAACTTTTTCCAATTATACGATGAACAGTTTTCAGTTATACCATGAACATGTTTTAAATATGTGGTGATCTTTTTTAATATAAACTGAAATTTTTATAAAACACATACTGAACAATTTTATAAAATATTTTTTCATAGGTTTTTAAATATCTAGCTCGTAAAAAATAAACGGCGAGTTTCTTTTTGGAAAAGTCGAAGAGGAAAAATAAAAAATAAACTATACACGAGCAGAGTGGGCCGGCCCAACTGCCCTGGTTTCAGCGAAGCCTCTTCATTTGCCGCCTGAGAGAACTCTGCTGATGCATGTGCCCACGTAGGCTCCCAATTGGTTGTCATATGATTTCCCGCCAGATGTGAGAGATGAGCTGAATAGATGGGGATCGAACAGAAGGGACAGGCTCAGAACTGGTAAAGCTTATATCATCAGCTAAGAATGATGCCTAGTAACCACAATCTAGTGTGAGTCTTTTTATTTTGTGAAAAAAACTTTCGATCTATTCATCTTCAATCATGATAGTACAATGAACACTAGAAATAATAAAAATTACATCCAGATCCATAGACCACCTAGCGATGATAAGCACTGAAGCGAGCCAATGGCGCGCCGCTGTCATCGCCCCTTCCTCGTCGGAGCCGGGCAAACGTTGTTTTAGTAGACAGTCGGGAAGTCGTCGTGCTAAGGCCCCATAGAACCAACGCACCAGCAACCGCCGCAGATGAAGAGTGTAGATCAAAAGGATCCAACCTGAAGACACACGAACGAAGACGAACGACGAACAGATCCAAGCAAATCCATCAAAGACAGATCCGCTAGAGACACACCTCAACACACCCACCGATGATGCTAGACTCATCACCGGAATGGGGGCTAGACGGGGAGACCTTTATTCCATCTTCAGGGAGCCGCCACCGTCTCGCCTTCCTGAGCAGGACGCAAACCCTAAAAAAGCTCGAAAAATGGTCTAAAAACGGAGCCATCCCATCAGCAAGGGCGGAGATCCACTCCGCCTCCATGGCCCTAAGGCCACTGGAGATGGGACGGACCAGCGCCGGCGCCGACGGGAGGCAGAGAACCCTAACTTTTTGGGAGGCGGTGAGTCTTTGTCTTGTTTCAAAATGCAAGGATAGTCCTACAAGTATCTTTTTACAAGCATGTACTGCACATTATTTGTAATCTAATATTAAATTATTTTTCTACACGAACCATTTACCCATGCAATTTTCAGATGCCATAGCAATTTGGAGACAGAATACTCCAACCCCAAACATATAGCCATTGCACAACTCTCCGCCAACCCACCGCGCTGATATACAAGGCCGTGTCCCCAAGTTCTGCGTGTCCCACTATCCAATAAGGCTCTATTCCTTTGCATGTCTCAAGTCTTAACCCCTCTGTCCTTCAAAACAAACTCATCGTCTGTAAAGCTCCCCGTCAACACAAGAATTTAACATTTGCCTCTTTCTTCTACTTTTACATACTTTTTATTCTTTATTTGTTAATACACTGCAGATTACTTGCTGGATTAATTGGCTTAATGGCTCCATGACGTGCTACTATGTGTAGAGCATCTGCCTCGAGTACATGGTCTTTTACTACTCTGATTTACCAATTCCATTTCTCGACACGCCTTTGCCAAAGGACACTGGAAATGGTGCAGGGGCTCCACTAGATCATTAGATGAGATCAAAAGAGGCAAAAGACACTTCATGCAGAAATGGAGACATGTAGTAGTTTCTCTATAATGTTCTGGAATATTCTACTCATTTTAGATTCCATGTCATGACCTTAAGATAAGTTATTATCATACAATGGATGCAATATTTCACTGGGTATTTCCCTCATCAGATACCTTTAGTTACGTGCATATTTTTAACATTTTACCTGATATTTTGTAACGATTGGCCAATCTGGCTCAAACTAGGACGACATTTCACACATAGCCATCTCCCATCTGCATGTTGGTGCCTTGGCTGTGTTTATTTCCACTCATGACTCATGCTATACACTGTATGGATTCACGTCATCACTTATGTGTTAGCCTTTGGATAAATTGAGGTGTGCATCATAACTTAGCTAACGTGAAATCATCCCATCACCCACCCCCATGTCAAAGCAACTCAACAAGATGAGAATACATCAAAATGCTTAAACGAAAAATGGCAACCCCATTTTGAGCTTAAACGATGAGTATGACCTATGATCAAGTGTCTTCACTTGACTCCTAAGTCAATATACTCTAACATAGGTGACTTTGTCGCCGACCAATTCTAGATGAAGTTCTCTGTTGTTTCTTTGTGCTCTTGCATTTGTCTCATGCATGCTAGTTCCCCTTTGAAAAAAAAACTTCATCTAGATGTCTTTTCTTTTCTCTGTTATTTTCTGCATTTCCCTGCATCCAATTCATTGCAAATCCTTCAGTTAATTCCTTGCATATCCTTGTGACATATTATTTGCCTAGTGAGCTGAGGTGACAAGAATTTACTCTCTGGGTTGAACTCGGTCTCACCAGATTGATTTCTTCGGCTGAACCGAATCAAATCGGTGCCATCGATTACAACCACTCGGTGCTACCGATTTCAGTCTTGAGACAAAATCTATGTCACTAGCATTCTGCATACCTGTCCCAGCTCCACTCTTTGTAACTTGTCCTCTACCAGCATCCTATTACATGTGGCTTTGTAATGTGACTCCAGGATCAAACCTACTTGACTCATGCTTCAGAAGTCCCTTCTTGGAAATTGATGTCAAAGGGGGAGAGAGAGCACATCAAAGCTTATCACATAAGAGAGAATGCACTCATAAAAGCTTCTCCTGATGCTCCTATCCTTAAGAGGAAAGTTGTATCATGTCTTCAAGAGGGGAAAGACATGATAGTATATGTTATGACTTTATCTTGCTCTGATTTTCTTGTTTGCTCTGATTTTGTACTACCCTAGCTTCTCCCATTATCCCATTGTCAGATTCAGGGGGAGAAAGACATCTAAGGGAAGAAAATCTTTGAATTCATTGCATATCTTTATTCTCGGGGACATGTCAATAACCAAATAGAGTACCTAGTACTCACACTCTACATCTCATCCCAGTCTTGGTATTCTTGTGTTCTTTAGTTCTTGCTCTGTCTAGTAGATGTTCTTGTGTTACCTGGCGCCGTTGCCGGGGAGGTGAGTGCTTGAAGGTATATCTTTAGATCTTGCAATCGAATCTTTTTGTTTCTTTTTTATCACTAGTTTAGTCTATAAAAGAAAACTACAAAAAAATGGAATTGAGTTTGTCTCGTACGCTTCATCTTTTTAATATCTTTCGTAAGTATGATGAAAAGGAAAATTATGCTCAAGTGCTAGAAGAAGAAGTCTATAAAATGTTTGGCACTAAATCTTTGAATGATGAGCATGATTGCAATGTTGTTAGTATGAACTCTTTGAATATCCATAGTACTAATGATGATTGCAGTAGTTATGATGAAAATGTCTCCTATAAGCATGTCAATTTTTGTGGAGTACATTGGGTTTGCAAGTACACACCAAATAGAGAAGATAGATACTGCAAGAGGCATAAGCATTTAGAAACTAAATTGTTGCAAGAAAGGCTAGAAGTTTGTGCTGAAAATTTAAATATTTTTCGTGATCCTTGTGAACTTTGCAATGAACATGGTCATTTAAATCTCCAATGCAAATTGTTTCATGATCAAATCGTGTCCAAAAATTGTGATGACTTGATTTCCCTTGCACATCATAATGAACTTAGTTTGCTTTTGGGTAATGAAGAATTGAAACGTGCAACTAAGATTATTCCGGAATTTGCCCTTAAGAGATTTCTTGATTTTGATCTAGAGAAGATTTATTTGTATTGTGCAGTGAATTGCATTGAAAATCCTTATATTGCCAAGTACCTAAAGAAAATAAAGCAAATATAAGATGAAGAGAACACTAATGAAAGGGAATATACTTCCCAATATCCTCCTATTATTTCTTATGATGAATCAGGTAACGAGGAGGAGCTTTCTATTCAACCAATCTCATCAATAAGGAGCTCACAGAAGAAGGTTGAACCCACACATAATGTGAAAAAGAAAAAGAAAAATCAGAGAAGCAAAGGTAAAAAGGTATCCCTCCCAAATGATGTTGCTCCTACTACTCATTGTGAAGATGATAATTGCCATACTATTGGTGCTATCCATACTATTAATGATGAGAGTGATTATGCTTATGATATGAAAAGGCTCAAGCTTGGGGAAGCTATGTTTGATGAGGATGACATATTTGAGAATATATTTGCTGAAATTAATGTTTGCCCCAAGTTTGGGGATGCTACGTTTAATGAAGATGATATTTTTAGCCTCCCAAGTTTTGATATGCAAAGTTGTTATGATGATAGCATGCCTCTTACCTATGATGATTATATTGATGAAAGTGGGTTTGGAAGAGTGTCAACTTTAGGAAGTAATGATCCCACTATTTTGGAGGATGTTGAATCTTATTGTGATGAATATGAAAGTGGATTTGGAGAGGTCGTGACTTTATTTAGTGATGATTCCACTATCTTGGAAGAGGTTTCAATCGATTATGATGAGAACAAAGTTGCTACTTATGATGATTATTGTGATGAAACTTATGCTATAAAAAGTAGTGATGATTATATTTATAAAACTTGTAATGATTATGATTACCCTTTTTCTGAACTTTATTCTTTCAATGGAGAAACAATTTATAGTATTCAAGTACTATTCCGAATAAGAAGAATTTTGCTTATGTGGAGAGTACTAAATTTTCTAGGCAAGTAGATCATGAAAAGAATGCTTTAGGTGCTGGTTATATTGTTGAATTTATTCATGATGCTACTGAAAATTATTATGAGGGAGGAACATATGCTTGTAGGAGTTGCAATAATATCAAGTTTCCTCTCTATATGCTTAGAATCTTGAAGTTATGCTTGTTTTGCCTTCCTATACTAGTTGATTATTGTTCCCATAAGTTGTTTGCTCATAAAATCCCTATACATAGGAAGTGGTTTAGACTTAAATGTGTTAGTAATATTCTTCATGATGCTCTCTTTATGTTTCAATTCTTATCTTTTATGTGAGCATCATTGAAATCATCATGCCTAGATAGGGGCGTTAAACGTTAGCGCTTGTTGGGAGGCAACCCAATTTTTTTTCTTGCTTTTTGGTTCTGTTTAGTAATAAATAAATTATCTAGCCTCTGGTTAGATGTGGTTTTATGTTTTAATTAGTGTTTGTGCCAAGTAAGACCTATAGGATCTTCTTGGATGATAGTTATTTGATCTTGCTGAAAAAGACAGAAACTTTCTGCTCACGAAAACAATTGTTAAAAATCACCGGAAAGTGATAAAATACTGATTCCAATTGCAGTAGATCAATAATAAAATTATCTAGGTCGTCTATTTTGGCAGATTTTTCTGAGTTCCAGAAGTTTGCGTTTGATGCAGATTAGTACAGACTGTTCTGTTTTTGACAGATTCTGTTTTCATTGTGTTGTTTGCTTATTTTGATGAATCTATGAGTAGTATCCGAGGGTATGAACTACAGAGAAGTTGGAATACAGTAGGTTTAACACCAATATAAATAAAGAATGAGTTCATTACAGTACCTTTAAGTGGTGGTTTGTTTTATTTCGCTAACGGAGCTTACGAGTTTTCTGTTAAGTTTTGTGTTGTGAAGTTTTCAAGTTTTGGGTAAAGATTCAATGGACTATGGGATAAGGAGTGGCAAGAGCCTAAGCTTGGGGATGCCCAAGGCACCCCAAGGTAATATTCAAGGACAACCAAGAGCCTAAGCTTGGGGATGCCCCGGATGGCATCCCCTCTTTCGTCTTCGTTCATCGGTAACTTTACTTGGAGCTATATTTTTATTCACTACATGATATGTGTTTTGCTTGGAGCGTCATTTTATTTTGTTAGTATTTTCTTTCTGTTATCTAGAATAATGTTTTGCATCTCTATTTTCAATAAAAATGTGAAGGATAGCCTTTACCATGCTTATTTTGCTAGTATACATGTTGCTGTTTGAAAACAGAAAGTTTACTGCTGTTGCAAAAATTCCCTAGAAAGTTCAGAATGTGATAAAATGTTGAAACATTTTGCATAATAATCTCTGATAAATCTTCTACAGCATAGTATTTTTCTTATAATTTTTGGAGTTAGGGAAGTATGATGAATCTTGCATTCTTTACAGACTGTACTGTTTTGGCAGATTGCTGTTATGTTTGCATTGTTTGCATATGTTTGCTTGTTTAATGATTCTATTCGAGGATAGGAGTATTAAATATGTAGAGACATTTAGTATGCAATGTTGAATAATAATTTTATTGATTTTTTACAGTAGAAAATGATAAGGTTTTGCATTGGTTTATACCAACTTATCTCACGAGTTCTTGTTGAGTCTTATGTGGATGAATTTTTTGAGAAATAGAGAAACCATGATATGAGAGGAATTAAGGAGACACAAAAGTTCAAGCTTGGAGATGCCCAAGGCACCCCAAGATAATATTTCAAGAAGTCTCAAGCATCTAAGCTTGGGGATGCCCCGTTAGGCATCCCACCTTTCTTCTTCAACAACTATCGGTTAGTATCGGTTGAGCCTAAGTTTTTGCTTCTTCACATGACTTGTGCTATCCTTGCAATGTCATTTTATTTTGCTTTGCTTGCTGTTTGAATAAAATACCAAGATCTGAAATTCTTAAATGAGAGAGAGTCTTCACATAGTTACATAATTATTTAACTACTCATTGATCTTCACTTATATCTTTTTGGAGTAGTTTGTCATTTACGCGTGTGCTTCACTTATATCATATGAGTAAATGGTTGAATGAGTTGAATGTCATAAATCTGAAATTATATATGTTTCATATGCTTATCCCATGGGGAGTAATGACTTCACATATAAGAAGTAGAGGTAGTAAATTTATTGAAGGTTAGCAAGCATTGTATTGGTCACTTGAACAATTCATGAAAGAATATTGACGGAAGAGAGATTTCACATATAAATATACTATCTTGGACATCTTCTATGATTGTGAGCCCCATTAATTATTTTCAAACCTGAGCAAATTAGTTGAAATTGGACAAGGAAGACAACGTAATGAGTTATGCTTAGGTATATTTGTATAGAAGTTATATTGTTATAGATCCTTCAACATGTGGTGCTTGCTTTTTAGAATCCTTTGCTAGCCAAAATATCTGTACTAAGCGGGAATACTGCTGGTGCATCCAAATTCCTAGAACCAAGTTTCTTCCATGAGTGTCCACCATATCTACCTATATGCGGTATTTACCTGCCGTTCCAAGTAAATTTGCATGTGCCAAACTCTAAACCTTCAAATAATAATCTGTTTTGTATGCCCGAATCGCTCATGTAGCGACTAGGGGCTGTCAGTATCTTCCATGCTAGGTGGGTTATTCTCACGATGAGTGGACTCCGCTCATCATTCACGAGAAAATGGCTGGTAACTGGGATGCCCAGTCCTATGATCAAAAGATCAAAAAACAAATTCGCAAATAATTTAAACAAAACTCCCCCAGGAATGTTGATAGTTGGACGGCACTCGTTGCTTCGGACAAGCCGTGGAGTGTGAATGTTGGTGGAGGGGGAGTAAAAACTTTACCTTTCTGCGTGGGAACCGCCTATAATGTATGTAGCATGGAAGATATTGGGAACGCTTGGTCGTTATGTTGACAATGAAAGCATACCTCTCAAAATTATTTTCATCTCTGTTTTAAAAGCTTCGAGCTCTGGCACCTCTGCAAATCCCTACTTCCCTCTGCGAAGGTCCTATCTTTTACTTTTATGCAAGAGTCAGTAGTATTTCTTCTCATTCCAACCTACTCTTTAGTTGGCAAGCATCATGTGATGGAAGATCTAAGCATATATGGCCATTCAAATATATTTGATCATGACTTATTATTGTTGACAATTATCTATATGATAAGTAAGTTGGGAGGCGAAACATTAAGCCCCTATCTTTCTCTGTGTTCGATGGATGCTATTTGTTCTAAAAATATGCTTTAAGTGGTAGCAATCATGGAAGACTATATGATAGTTGAGTATGTGGGATTTGCTAAATCAAACCTCTGACATAGACCCTTCCTGAAAATAAGATGAATTGCAATTGTTTGATGACTGAGAACATAGTTTGCTAGTTTTCAAGAAAGTTTATGGTCTATGCTTTAACATGTGAATAGCTTGTTACTTAGAAGTTTTATGAATTGAGCCACTGTTATGACATATAATGATGCTAGAAAAGGTGATTGAAATTATCATTGATCAAACTTGTGCACCTACTAGCATTCACACTTCATAAATTATTTCTTTTATCATTTACCTACTCGAGGACGAGCAGGAATTAAGCTTGGGGATGCTGATACGTCTCCAACGTATCTATAATTTATGAACTATTCATGCTATTATATTATCTGTTTTGGATGTTTATGGGCTTTATTATACACTTTTACATTACTTATGGGACTAACCTATTAACCAGAGGCCCAGCCCAAATTGCTGTTTTCTTGCCTATTTCAGTGTTTCGGAGAAAGGGAATATCAATCGGAGTCCAAACGGAATGAAACCTTCGGGAGCGTGATTTTTGGGATGAACGTGATCCAGGAGACTTGGAGTTGAAGTCAAGGAAGCTTCGAGGTGGCCACGAGGCAGGGAGGCGCGCCCACCTCCCCTGGGTGCGCCCCCCACCCTCATGGGCCCCTCGTGGCTCCCCTGACCGACTTCTTTCACCTATATATCTCCATATACCCTAAAAACATCGGAGAACAAAATAGATCGGGAGTTCCGCCGCCGCAAGCCACTGTAGCCACCAAAAACCAATCGGGACCCTGTTCCGGCACCCTGTCGGAGGGGGGATCCCTCACCGGTGGTCATCTTCATCATCACGGTGATCTCCATGACGAGGAGGGAGTAGTTCACCCTCGGGGCTGAGGGTATGTACCAGTAGTTATGTGTTTGATCTCTCTCTCTCTCTCTCGTGTTCTTGAGGTGATACGATCTTAATGTATCGCGAGCCTTGCTATTATAGTTGGATCTTACGATGCTTCTCCCCCTCTACTCTCTTGTAATGGATTGAGTTTTCCCTTTGAAGTTATCTTATCGGATTGAGTCTTGAAGGATTTGAGAACACTTGATGTATGTCTTGCCGTGCTTATCTGTGGTGACAATGGGATATCACGTGATCCACTTGATGTATGTTTTGGTGATCAACTTGCGGGTTCCGCCCATGAACCTATGCATAGGGGTTGGCACACGTTTTCGTCTTGACTCTCCGGTAGAAACTTTGGGGCACTCTTTGAAGTACTTTGTGTTGGTTGAATAGATGAATCTGAGATTGTGTGATGCATATCGTATAATCATGCCCACGGATACTTGAGGTGACAATGGAGTATCTAGGTGACATTAGGGTTTTGGTTGATTTGTGTCTTAAGGTGTTATTCTAGTACGAACTCTATGATAGATTGAACGGAAAGAATAGCTTCGTGTTATTATACTACGGACTCTTGAATAGATCGAGCAGAAAGGATAACTTTGAGGTGGTTTCGTACCCTACCATAATCTCTTCGTTTGTTCTCCGCTAGTAGTGGCTTTGGAGTGACTCTTTGTTGCATGTTGAGGGATAGTTATATGATCCAGTTATGTTATTATTGTTGAGAGAACTTGCACTAGTGAAATTATGAACCCTAGGCCTTGTTTCAACGCATTGCAATACCGTTTTCGCTCACTTTTATCATTAGTTACCTTTCTGTTTTTATATTTTCAGATTACAAATACTTATATCTACCATCCATATTGCACTTGTATCACCATCTCTTCGCCTAACTAGTGCACCTATACAATTTACTATTGTATTGGGTGTGTTGGGGACACAAGAGACTCTTTGTTATTTGGTTGCAGGGTTGTTTAAGAGAGACCATCTTCATCCTACGCCTCCCACGGATTGATAAACCTTAGGTCATCCACTTGAGGGAAATTTTCTACTGTCCTAGACCTCTGCACTTGGAGGCCCAACAACGTCTACAAGAAGAAGGTTGCGTAGTAGACATCATTACCTAACCATGTTTACCCAGGTACATCTTCTTCAAGCTAGCTCAAGACCACAAGGTAAGTATATGCATCACACTCATGTGCATGAAGATCTCTTGCTGCGGTACATTTTTTTTGCAAGAGAGATTCATAAACATGAAGGTATATTTCCAGTATCTATATCATTTGCTCTGATGCATATAGCCAAGACACATGTAACTCATTGCTTGCTCTGACATGTTTATGCATTCTCATACTCTTATGATCTATCGTCACATGATTGCATACATGTAGGAGGAGCCAATGCATGTTGCGTGTCTTTCCAAAGCTTTACTTGCTACCTCCTTATATCTTTATCTAAAGCTTTGATGTATGTTGTCATCAATTACCAAAAAGGGGGAGATTGGTAGCACAAGTGCTCCCTGGGTGATTTTGGTAATTCATGACAACATATCTCTTGTTGGACTAATACTTCTACCTAGTGCATTTCAGATAAGTTCAACATTGGAGTGGCATGGACATGGACAAGAGGATGTGGAACCCCTTCAAGATGCCAAGGACAAATATTGGCAAAAGCTCAAGACTCTACATTTTCCATTTTAGTGATCCAAGATCACATTGAGTCCATAGGAAAGCCAATACTATTAAAAGGGGATGAGGTGTTGCTTAATGGCTTGCAAAGTGCTCAGTGATATGCTCCAAAACCCTCAGCCACTTTCTCACATCCACATATGTCCTAAAACCTAAATGTCAAACTCGGCCCCACGGATTTTGTCTATCCGGCGCTACTGAGTTTCATCTATCCAGCCACTACCAAACCCTAGTCACTTCGGTCTCACCGATGGAATCTCGGTCTCACCGAGATGGGATTGCAAATTCTCTGTGATCTATTGTGACATTTTCGATCTAACCGAGTTTGTTCAGTCGGTCCCACCGAGTTTGCTTGACCAATCCTCTGTTTGCTTATTACCAAAATTGGTCTCACCGAGTTTGAGTAATCGGTCAAACCGAGTTGAGGTTTTATCCTAACCCCTGCACATCGGTCCCACTGAGTTGACCAAGTCGGTCCCACCAAAAACTCTAACGTTCATATTTTGACCTGAATCGGTCTGGCCGAGTTTTATGATTCGATCCCACCGAATTTAAGAATCTGTGTGTAACGGTTAGATTTTGTGTGGAGGCTATATATACCCCTCCACCCATTCTTCATTCGTGAGGAGAGCGATCAGAACATACCTACACTTCCACTACTCATTTTCTGAGAGAGAACCACCTACTCATGTGTTGAGACCAAGATATTCCAATCCTACTATAAGAATCTTGATCTCTAGCCTTCCCCAAGTTGATTTCCACTCAAATCATCTTTCCACCATAGCAAATCCGTGAGAGAGAGTTGAGTGTTGGGGAGACTATCATTTGAAGCACAAGAGCAAGGAGTTCATCATCAACACACCATCTATTACCTTTTGGAGAGTGGTGTCTCCTAGATTGGTTAGGTGTCACTTGGGAGCCTCCGTCAAGATTGTGGAGTTGAACCAAGGAGTTTGTAAGGGCAAGGAGATCGCCTACTTCGTGAAGACTGCCCTAGTGAGGCAAGTCCTTCATGGGCGATGGCCATGGTGGGATAGACAAGGTTGTTTCTTCGTGGACCCTTCGTGGGTGGAGCCCTCCGTGGACTCGCGCAACCGTTACCCTTCGTGTGTTGAAGTCTTCATCAACGTGGATGTACGATAGCACCACCTATCGGAACCACGCCAAAAATCTCCGTGTCTCCAATTGCGTTTGCACACTCCAATCCCATCCCTTTACTTTCTTGCAAGTTGCATGCTTTACTTTCCGCTGCTCATATACTCTTTGCATGCTTGCTTGAATTGTATTGTGTATGCTTGAAATTGTGTCACTCTATCACCTCAACTTGAAAAACTGTCAACTTTATTTGTTGAGGGTCTAATCACTCCCCTCTAGACACCTCTTCTCAATCCTTTCACGTTTTCTCTAAGTTTTTTATGGCTTTAAAGTGTTGCATTGATGGCTTCAAGGCAGGGTGTCGTCCATATTTGAGCATAGACTCATCATTTTTGACTGGCAAGTGGAATGGTCAATTGGCAACTTGCAATGCTTTGGATGGACACAACTGGATGTTTCCTGTTGCTATTGGCTTATTTCAGTCAGAGATAGAGGTCTCGTGGACATGGTTCATGATCCAGTTGAAAAGATGCATAGGGCCAGTGTCACCTTTGGCAGTCCACACAGATGCATGCAAAGGGCTAGAAAACACAGTGAAGAATGTTTTCCCCCATTGTGAGCAGAGGGAGTGCTTCGGCCATATGTGGATGAATTTGATCAAAAAATTCAGAGGTGAAGAATTTGGTCGCATGTGGCCAGCAGCAAGATCTTACACTAAACGGACACATTCATATCATCTTGGTAAGATAATGACAGCATGCCCTGAGTTTGGTCCATGGGTGAACACCTACCATTCTCTATTATCGTATAGGTCAAGATTTAACACTGCCATCAAGTGTGATCATATCAACAACAACTTGGCAGAAAGTTTTAACAACAAGGTGAAGCAGTTAAAAAATTTGCATGTGCATGACATGGTTGACCAAATCAGGATCATGATCATGCGCTTATGGGAATTGAGAAGAAGGATTCGTGATTGTCTACAAGGGGATAAGCTTCCTGCAGTGGTACAACAGGTGGTCAACAAGGGCAGAAATCTTACACATTTATCTGTTGAAAAATCTTTTGTGTGGGGTGTTGAAGTTAGAGATACCAAAACTGGTAGAAGGCATGTTGTTAACACTGAAATGCATGATTGCACTTGTTTGGAGTGGCAACACACTGGGAAACCATGTGATCATGCCATAGTTTTCTTGGCCTCCCGACCTAAGATAAACATGCACCCATATTTGCATGAATATTACTCAGTAGTAAGATTCAAGGCTGCATATGCAACTCCAGTTCCAGCACTTACAGATCAGTCTCAGTGGCCTGAACTGGAAATTGAATTTTCCATGTGTCCTCCCCTAACAAAAAGAAAGGCGGGCAGGCCTAAAGAGAGTAGATTCAAGGCATGGTTTGAGAAAGGTGGAAGTAGTAAAAAGGGCAAGGGAAAGAAGGATGGAAAGCCAAAAAGGTCCCAAAAAGGTAACAAAAATAGATGCAAGTTGTGCGAGGAACTTGGGCACCGAGTTAGATCTCCCAAATGTTGTTACACCCCTGAAAGGCCAAAGTATGTAGGCATATGTTTGCACTGTTTACTATTTTGTTGCATTTTTCAATTACTAACTAGTTGACATGCTTTATCTTTTTAGGAGGAAGCGTGCAGGTGAGCCCCTTGTTGTTGAAGAGTGCTAGCCAAAGAAAAAGGCAAGAGGCAATGGCTGTATAAAAAGAGAAGTTTTGGTGAAACAATACACATTCAACCAGACTTGGATGGTGTGGTGCAAAATGAGCAAGACTTGGATGTGCTGCTGCAAGATGAGCAAGATTTTGATGTTCTGGTGCCAACTAAAGATATGGGTACCTCTGAAGATATTCCAGTTGATGTTGTGCAAGCTGAGCCTATGTTGGAAGTTGAGTTGCCAACTGAAGATATTCCAGCTGATGTGGTGCCAACTGAGCCTATATTGGAAGTTGTGTTGCCAACTGGTGATATTGGGTCCCATGATACTGCAACTGTTGTGGTGTGAAATGAAGCTGCTGTTCCAAGCAGTCCAGTGAAGAAAATCAAGACCTTGAGTGAACTGGGTGTTGTACAATCAAAAACAAGCATTGGTAAAAAAGAAGAAGAAGAAATTGAGTGGTACGTAGAAGCAGAAGTGAAAATTTGTTGAAACTTGTGTATTGCTACTATGGTGTAGTAATGAAAACCTTGATTGAATTTGTGTAATGGTATTTTTACTTTGATATGATGTGTATTTGTGTAATACTCCCTCTGTCCCGAAATACTTGTCATTGAAATGGATGTATCTAGATGTATTTTAGTTCTGGATACATCCATTTTCATCCATTTGGATGACAAGTATTTCCGGACGGAGGGAGTAATATCAAGTTTGAGCCCAAATTCAAATTTGAGCCAAAATTCAAATTTGAAGTTATTTGGTCTGTGGTAATGGTGTTACAATGATTTTTGGACTATTATGCATGTTAGTTGATTAATCGGAGCACTTTTATTATGTGAAACTCTGGACATGAAAAATGTGCTCCACGTGAGCTCCAAAAACCCTCCAAAGCTAGGGAAAACAGACCCATTTGTAAGCAATTTTTTTCCGACCTTCTCTAAATGAGCCAAAAAAGGAAACTTGACATCTAGTGTGTGTATATAAGAGTCCTTCCTGATATTGGATCGTTTCGATCAAGTATGACATGTTTAACACTAAACCCTAGCTCACTTCTCTTCAAAACCCTACAACCTTGTTCTTGATAACCATCTTTTGTGAAGGTTTTTTCATGAAAATATCCGTAGTCCAAGTTTCTTATTTTTCCTAGATACTTAATCACATAGAACGATGATCGACACAAGTTATATATATTTTTGATTTTTTTGCATTAGTTATGCTCAACCCTAACCATTGAAAACCTCTCAAAATCCCTCAAAACCCCATCAAAACCCTGCACTCCTCTGGGCCATTGGATCGCTGTGAATGGACGCTCTGGATCAGGCACTAGGGCTACGTCAGCGATCCGCGGGCTGCACTCTGATTGGCTGATTCGAAGATGCTGAATATTATAACATGCAGCATTTTGGACCATTGGATGGATGTGAATATAAGCAATGGTCTGGATCAGGAGCCACGTCACAGATCTGCGAGCTGCGCTTTCATTGGCTGGTCGTTTTAGCCCTTTTTTACGTTTCTTTTGAGACAAAGCCTGAGCAGGCCTGCCATGTGTTGGTGGGCTTCATTAAAGCGGCCCACCCGTTGGACCGATGGACAGCACGCTGCATTTTAGCATCCCTGAAAAGCATGCACGCGCGCAGCCCTGCCGCGGCCGCCCTCGCAGCGTTCGACGTTGGATGCATGGCATCGAGCACGCCCCGTCGACACCCTTGTCGCATTATGGCTATTACGCACTCTACATGGGTCTAGATGCCCGACCATCGCTAGCCGTTGCATGCATGGCATGGAGCTCATCTCTCGACGCGTTTTAATTGCTAGAGTGCTACGCGGGGGCCGTACTACCATAATGCATGCGCGTGTACACACGGGTTGGCTCGGGTGCGATGCCACCTTTGCCCGTTTCCCATGCCATTACGAGGGAGAGGAAAACAAAACGTTGAAACGGTGCACCTTGGCTATTTATGCACGCCCAAGCCTACATCTTCCTCTACATCTTCCTCTCACTCTCCTTCATCTCCCATCTTCACCACAGCCGTCTGAGCTGTCCCAAGATCCACTCGAAGCAAGCAAGATGCAGTTCACCAGGGCTACCTACCGTGTGCCGCCCACCTTCCCCGAGAGGCTCTACCCTACCGGAGTCCGGGTGGAGAACACCCTACGGGTGTGGGCGATCTCGAGTTGGATGGGGGCAAGGGGGCTGACCGAGTTCTTCCTCTCCTCCGGCTACCGCCACCTCCCAAGGGGCTTTCCGGTCATGTTCCCAGTCGAAGAGGTCAATAACGATGGCTATCCTATTGGGCTCATCGTGAGGTTCACCAACCCCTTCGACGGCTACTACCTCCTCGGCCGTGTTCTTTGGTGTGGATGCGAGTTCATCGCATTCACCATGTACAACTTCTTCACCGACTTCGACAACGCCTTTCCCGCCGATGAGCGCATGCACACCCTCCCGTACCCCACCAACGACGATGAGTGAAGGAGTTGGCCATGGAGGAGTTGGCCTTGGAGCAAGCAAGCAAGCCGGGGGTGTGGTGTTTTATCTTATCTAGGGTGTCGTTTTATTATTGTCGTGTTGGGTTGAACTATGAACTATCTATATAAGTTGTTATGGTACTATGTATGTCGTGCTTGGGACCCGTTTATCTATCTTAGTTGTAATGTGGTACTATCTAGCTCATGCAATGCTACTACTTATGCTACTATATTGTGATGTGTTCTATCTGGGTTTTTTTCTATCTAGTTGATATTGGTCAGTTGATATATATCGTGCTTGATGTTCTATCTAGTTGATCTATGTGTTACTAATAAAAGGGGTAGATTCCACTATGGACATGCAAGTGTATGGGTACCCATTTTTTTGCAAAAAAAAAATCATATCTTGGTGTGCTGCATGTGTGCATGCATGTATCTAGGCCCTGGCTATTAGGGTCACCCTAGCTAGTAGGTGTAGGGTGCAAATTTTTGTGCAACCATGGACATGCAACTAATTTAGTTCATGCAAATAATTGTTGGATTAATTGAAATTCCTAAAAGAAATATTTTTGTGCTCCTAAAAATATTGGTTTGTATTTTACCTCTGGCCATTATTTTTAGAGCAAAACATGAACATTTTCTTGGATCTATTTGAAGCGAATTTTAACTTGATCATTTCCAAAAATGATTTCTGAGGCTTTCACATATCCCCATTTAATTTGGGTTTCATGGAACCATAGACATGCATAAAAAGAATAACAAAACAATAGTGGGCAAGCAACAAATATGTAAAGAAAAACAAAAATGTACAATACATACGGCCCAACATTTTTTGAGGTTTTAGTCGAAGCATTTTTTTTAAACATGGGTGTCTCTATGCTATAAAACTGAGCTGGTGCCCCTACGCGGGTGGGCTTGTCTCAATTTGGGCCTAGTTATTTTCTCACGGCCCAACATCTATTCCGCAGCAAGATTTGTTTTTCTAAATTTGGGGGGTGTGCACTCTATTAACTGAAGAACAAGAACAGGGCATAAACACTGAATATTTTTGCTTCGATTCAGTTACAAGAACTTGGCATGGCGCACATATCACATCCTATGCCCTGACAGACCTAAATGCCCCCTCTAATGACGGATGAATAGCAAGTAAAACATAAACAGAGCAATGACGCAACAATAAAAAACCCCTGCCATGATATTTGCTTGCTTCTGCAAATCAATCATCTCCATTTGATTTTTCTTGATCTTCTTCAGTTCCTCGGTCAGTTTAGACTCCAAGTGCGGTTCAGCATTGCGCGCATACCTCGCCATCGGCACGACTCTGCCCGCCCCTCTGTCTGAGCTCCCCAAATTCTCCATCTGCGGCACCCCGCCCAAATTGAGCTCCCAGGTTGCGGCCCCGCTCGAATCAATGTAGCCCTCGAACTAAATCCTCTCAACATAATCATCCATGCACTCGAAATGTGTGCATTTCTTCAGGATCTGAAAACAACAACATGAACCCTAAATTCAAAATTCGAGGGGAAAAACAAAATATGGAGAAATCAAAGCAAATGGCAGTGAAAGAATGGGCTAAGAACTGAGATCTAACCTTGCCATCCCTTCCTGCCATTGTTTTGCTCAAGCACTTCACAAATTCCTGCCCAAGATTTCCATTCTCATCAGTCCTACTGACCCAGCGTTTCAGAGGCTCTGGGCGTGGGCAGTCAGGGCACCTTGTGAGCGGCACTGGACCATACTGACGCCATTTTGATTGCGTGGCGGAAGAGGTGGACATCTGCACTAGGTCGTCGGAGAGGGTCCGCCGGAGAAGAGGAAGAATGGGGAAAGGGGAAAAGCAATGGGCGGCGGCGGGCGGACGGGCACGGGCGGAATCTCTTCTAGCTGCGAAGAGGTGGGTCCCGTGCTTACGTGGATAAGTTGTGGGTCCAGCCCATAACAGCTAACGAGGGCATTAGTTCAGTTTAAGGGCCATGTCGTGTGTGGGCTATTTACTCGCTCAAAAGTGACGCCCCCAAGCTATTCTGTCGAACAACGTCTCACTCCATCCAATTCCCACGAAAGATGTCGCACATGAGCTATTGACCCATTTTATTTGCGGTATGCTTGGTACTTTATTTAAGGCATTTTATTTGCAGTATGGTCGGTACTTTGATTAAAGACATTTGTGGCTACTGGTCCATGTGGTTTAAAAGGGAAAGCACGAGCCTGTGCGCGAGTCCCAATTAGTGTGCGCTACCAAACGACGAGTACTTGTCTAGCGAAAGAACTTTAGTTTGATCCAGCTTTGATTGATGAGAATAACTTGAGTATGGTAGAAAGACTTAAGAATCTATACAGCACAAATATCCAGAACAAAAGTATGGCTTGTAGCGTTGTTTAAGATGGAGATGTTGGCCAGAACCCACAAACCAAAACACTCGCTCATTCGTTGGCAGTTCCACAAACCAAAACTTACGCTCCGACTATCTTCTTCGAGTTCCATTTCCACCCCATCCAGAGACCAGACTAGATCAAGACATCCTCCACTGAAAGGCCTTCTCCTTGCCGGCCGGCAAGCAGCCTTGCATTCTCCTCGTTGTGTCTCGACAACAGCGAGACCTGCTAGAAGGATGGCAGACATGATCCTGGGCTCCGCCCAAGGCGCCGTTGACTCCCTCCTGGGACGTCTGACATGAGTCCTCGTCGATGAGGCGCACCTGCTCGGTGGTGTCCGTGGCGACGTGCAGTTCATCAAGGACGAGATGGAGAGCATGAACGGCTTCCTCCTGCACGTGGCGGAGGCCGATGAGGCCGGCGAGGAGGACCACCAAGTCGGAGCTTGGATGAAGCAAGTCGCGGAGGTCGCCTATGCCTCCCAGAACAGCATCGATCGGTACATCCAGAGCATCGGCGCCGGCCGCAGGGAGCCAGGCCTCCTAGGCTACCTGGGGCGGCTGCCCAAGTTGGTGTGGACGTTGCCGACGCGTCACCGCATCGCCAATCAGATCCGGAAGCTCAAGATCCGGTCGTGCGAGGTGGGGGAGAGGCGCATGAGGTATGACGTTAAAGTGCCCGAGCTCGACGGAGACCGTTCAAAGGTTATGAAAAAGGCAGGGTGGCAAGCTGCCGGAAATGATGACATCAAGGAGCAGGAAGATGCTCAACGGCGTGACTTGGCTGATGCTCTCCAGTCGCCTAAGAATACCTACTATGAGAGCACCTTGATAAAGCTGTTGAGGGATGTAGGACAGGACCATGCATGGCAGTGTCGAGCAAAACAATCTTAAAGTCCTAGCAATTGTAGGAATGGGTGGCTTAGGCAAAACTACTCTGGCTCGGAGAGCTTGGCAGAGTGTGGTAAGCTCATTTGACTGCAAGGCTTGGATCTGCGTATCCAATTCAAGTTCAGATTTCATGTTTTTCCGGGAGGTCCTAGAAGCACTGGCCAGTCCATCAGATCAATTCGATTTGGATGGCAAGGAGGAAGAGCTTATGGCACAGCTTCAGCTGCACCTGAAAGGTAAAAGATTCTTGCTTGTGTTTGATGATATCTGGGAAAGATCTCTATGGAATCGCATCAAATCTGCTTTCCCCCATGAGAATTGCTCTGCTGGTAGTGCCATACTGATTACCACGCGTTCGATTGATGTGGCCCACTCATTTTCTCCCAATGAAAACTTAGATTTGGACACTGATAGTTATTTCTATTTGTGCAACGCAATGGCCCTAATGAACAGCAACGACCAAAGCACTTATCTGCGGCCTCTTTTACGGGAAATTGTCTCAAAACCCTTGCCAATCAGGTTGTTTCTACGTGCTCTCTATGTCAATCCTAATAAGACCAAAGGTGATTTGCAGAATCTGTGTGACAGCCTGGACAGCTCCAAAACATCAATAACAAACAATGTAAGGCAACTACTCACGTTCTGTAATCTGAGTAGCAACTGCAAGAATTGTTTGCTATATATGTCTATTTTCCCCGAAGATACAATCTTTGAGCGGACAAGATTGGTAAGAAGATGGGCCGTTGAAGGCATGACTGCTAAAAGAGGCAGACTAAGTGCACTGCATGAAGCTGACCACTGCTTTGATCTGCTTGTCGCCCACGGGCTTCTTATACCAATGGACATGGCTGTTACAGGAAAGGTGAAGAGCTGTAAAATGCATCAGATCATCCATGACATTGTTACAGAGATTGCAACAGATGATAATTTTGTAAAGAACAGCCATCAGCCAGACTTGGCTCATCGCCTTTCTATTCACTATGAAGTCCAACCACAGCAAGCTGAGAAGGAGCAATATGCAACTTGTTCCATAGCCTGTTGGGATATTTGTCGCCATTCCAGTCCAAGTGACAAAACAACAGTTGAACAGTCCAATGCCACGGCCACTCAAGAGTTTTTGGAGTCCCTTCCTTCGTCGACTCACTTGGGGGTTCTGAAGGTGCTTGATCTAGAAAACTGCAACGAATTGAAGGACCACCATCTGAAAAACATTTGCAACCATGTATTCCACCTCAAGTACTTGAGCCTTCGGAAAACTGGCATTACTCAACTACCCAAGCAGCTTGACAAGCTTCAGTTCCTAGAGACCTTGGACATTCGTGAAACAGAAGTAAAAGCATTCCCCAAAAATTCAGTTTTTCTGCCAAAGCTAAAGCATCTACTTGCTGGCCAGTGGACTGATGACACAACCCAAGGTAGCGTCCAATCTAAAGAGATGTTTCTCACCGTGTCGCTGCCCAAACGTATCGGGAACATGACAGAACTGCAGGTGCTATCTCATATTGCAGTTTCTGGCAAAGGCGATGAAATAATTGATGTTGGCAACCTACTCCAGTTGGTTAAGTTGGGTGTGGTTCTCTCTGGGAGCAAGAGATCAGTCTTCTGGCATTTGTACCATGCAATTGGAAAGCTTAGAAAATGTCTTCGCTCACTGTCAATCCGTGTCACAGAACTGACAAGCAACGAAGAGGATGACAACATGAACATTGAAGAAGCACCCCTCATACATCCCAAGTATCTTCAGAAGCTAAAAATCAGTGGCCTGAAATATGGATTGCCCTCATGGATTAAAAAGCTCGATGTCCTTACCAAAATAACCCTCCATATGACTTTCATAACGGATGATGACTTCAAAATCCTCGGAGAGCTTAAAAGCTTGTCCTGCCTTAGGCTCCAACGAGAGTCATGCAATGAAAGCACACTCACCTTCAAAAAAGATGCATTTCAAAGTCTCAAGTTCCTGGATATTGAGTGCTCAGCCATTACCAGTATCAAATTTGTCAAAGAGGCATCTCCTATGCTGAAGAAGTTAGTTTGGTCTTCTACTCGTGAACAGTCTCTTTCTGGGATTGAGGACCTTCCAAGTTTCCGAGAGCTCAAGTTGACAGGCATCTTTGACTTGCAAAGTGTGGAACAAGCAATTGCAGCAAACAAGAACAAGCCTATCTTGGTAGCAGACCGAATAAATGCTTAGGTTCAGGAGATGATGCGCATTTGCTCCTTGACCGACCTCACCGGATGTCTCAATGCTGCTCTTATTCTGGGGGAGAGAAATGTCTCTCAAGAAAAGAATTTCATTCTTCGAGGATTATTACCATCCAGTTCTGCTCCTGCGTATTTGATTTATTTTGTCTGTTGTTTAAGTTATTAAGTACGTACACTGCAGTGACTGAACTGGTGTGTGTTTGTTCAGGCCGCTCTCAGATTCCAGTTAAGTGTTGTTGTGTTGTGTTGTGTGGTGTTGTGTCGTGTGCTGTTGTTAGCATTTGTCCACCCAAAAAATGTATTTCCTTGAATAAAAATCAAGCGCGGTTGCTCTTGTGCGTACAAGGACAAGTATTAGCATTGTGGTATCAGGGTGAGTATTATTATCTGCATTATGCAGGTTAAAATGCTTATGTTGTTACATACCTGACAGCAAAACTATGCTCCTATAGTTTCCTATACCTGCTTCACCCAACCAATGCAATGTTCCCCAATTCGAATTAAATCTCCGAAACTCTAAACAGACTGTGGTTATTTTAGATGCTCGAAAGGTTACTGCAGTGTTTATATTATTGTTGAAAAGAAAGCAATTTTAAGACAATACATGTAATAGCTGAAGTAAACCAGATACGTACCTTCCAAGAAAAATCTCTCACCTGGGGAATGGCCGATTCCTTCATTTCTCTGAACAATGCGGCTGGGTCTTTTGCTTGCTGTCTTCTCTAGAGGCCACGACGAAAGTCGAAGCAGGGGTGTCTTGCGTTGGCATCCCTCTCGCAGGTATGCAGCCGGTCGCCCGTTTTTCCCTCGCCCTGAGCGCCGCCGCCGGGGAACCCGCGGTGGACAAACATGGCGGCGGCGCCAGGGCAAGGAGGACTGAAGGAGACCGAAACAGAGCTTCGGGATACAATGGGCCGGCCCAGCTCCGGCGTTAGTGTTTAATAAAAAAAAGACTGAAATCACTAAAAAAAGTTGCTGAAAACTTTAGATCTATTCATCTTTAATTATGACAGTACGAACACCAGAAATAATAAATAATAAAAATTATATCTAGATTCATAGACCACCTACCAACAATTACAAGCACTGAATCAAGCCGAAGGCGCACCCCCATCATCGCCACTCCATCGCTGGAGTCGGGCACAACTAATTGTAGTAGACAGTCGGTAAGTCGTCGTGCTAAGACCCCACAGAACCAGCGCAGCAAAACAACAACCGCCGCCGATGAAGAATAACGTAGATCGGAAGGATCCAACCCAAAGACACACGAACGTAGACAAACAACGACGAGATTCGAGCAAATCAACCAAAGGTAGATCAGCCGGAGACACACCTCCACACGCCCATCAACGATACTAGACACACCACCGGAACAGGGGCTAGGCGAGAAGATCTTTATTCCATTTTCAAGGAGCCGTCGCCGTCTCATCTTCCTGAGCAGGATACAAACCCTAAAAAAAGGAACGACTAAAATCGGAGCCCTCCTGTCGGCCCTTGCCAGGATCCACCGCGCCCCATGGCCCTAGGGCCAACGGAAGTGAGGCGGACCTGCGACGGCGCCGACGAGAGGAAGGAAACCTTAGCTTTTGTTTGGAGGAGGAGGAGGTGGCAGAATTAGACTCCGACAATTTCTAAGGCGAAAGATATGAAATCACTAACTAAGGGGTCGTGTCTAAAAACACTAATGAAGGGGTCAAATCTAAAAAAATTAAGGGGTATCCTTTATAAAGGTCACTCTCACCTAAAAAAACCCTTTCTAGGTTGTAGCAAGTGGCACATTGCATGTGCATCACTTGTTACAACTTGGTAGTTTTCTTTTTTTCGTAGTTTCGTTTATACAAAATATTTTAGCTCTTAAACCATGTGTACAAATCCCGAACCATTTCCACCGTTGAATTTCTAGCGTCGAGATTTTTAAAACTAGATCCCATTTAATAGGTTTCGACGAACTTTTTCCCACGAAAAAAAGAAAAAAACAGTCAGAAACTGTTTTTTTTTACTTTTTTCCCTCTCACAGATAAAGGAAAAAACATGTTTTCCTTTTCTAAGAGGCACAACTGTGCCTCTGGCAAAACCAAACATGTGCATCCATAAGAAGCAAATTTGTGACTCTCGGGGCAGAAAAAAATCTTTCCGAGAGGCCTCTCGCGGAAGCAAATATGGGTCTCTCGTGGAAGAAAAGAATAAGTTTTTTTTATTTCCGAGAGGTCTCTCGCGGAAGCAAATCTGTGTCTCTGGTGGAAGTTTTCTTTCGGAGAGGCCTCTCGTGGAAGCAAATCTATGCCTCCATAAAATAATACTTTGGTTTTTTTCCTTTCATTGTATACAATGTTTTTTTTCTCTTTCTCAATTTTCTTGTTTATTCTTTGTTTTTTTCTTTCTTTCTTGGTTTCAAACGGTTAGTTTTTTGTCTTTGTTTTAATCGGTATTCAGTGTTTTAAATTCTTTTTTATTTTATTTTATTTTTTCTTTGGTTTCTATTGTCGATTTTCATTTCTTTCCTTTTTCCTTGTTTTTTTGATTTTTATTCTACATTTTACGTATACATCAGGAACATTCTAATGCCCATTAAAAAAATTGAAATAAAATTTTATTATTTCTTTAATAAATGGTTAGAACTTTTTCTACACACATTTTTACTATTTTGTAAATGCTTGATTAACATTGTTCAAATGCAAGAGTAACATTTTTTGAAATACATGGTCAACATTTTAACACATTTTAACATTTTCAAGTACTTGATTAGCATTTTTTAACCCATGGTCAACAGCTTTTTGTATGCACATTTAACATTTTCAAGTAGTTGTTTAACATTTTTTTCAAATGCTTGATTGACATTTTCTAAATACATGATCAACGTTTTTCACACATAAGGTATATTTTTATAATATATTTTTCGTATACATGAAAAAAATTGGTACACATTTATCAGTTTTAAAATGCTTGGTTAATATTTCCAGAATTTCCTGAATACATGGTCAACATTTTTTCTATACACATTTTTAACATTTTTCAAATTCTTTATTAGCGTTTTTCAAATATGGGATTAAAAAATTTGAATACATGGTCAACATTTTCTATACATATTTTAAATATTTTTTAAATGCTTGACTAACATTTTTTCAAGTATAAGTTTAACATTTTTAATACATGGTCAACTTTTTTTACACATTTAATATTTTTTAAATGCTTGATTAACATTTTTCAAGTACTTGTTTAACATTTTTAAATAAATGATCAACATTTTTCACACACATTATATATTTTTTGTATATATTTTCGTATACGTCAGAAACATCTTCTTTATATACATTTAACATTTTTCAAATGCTTGGTTAACAATTTTTCAATTTTTTTATGTAAAGTGTTTTTTGTAGTATATTTATTTGAAAGTATAAACAAAAGTAAAACAAAATAAAACAAGGTCGTGGCGTGCTGCACGCCTAGGCCAGCCCTTTAGGGAGGCGCCTGACGCGAGAGCACGCTAGGTCTCACTATGAGGGAGACATAGAGCTGCCCAACAACTATCTATTGCACGCAATGCTGCAATCCAGATTGCGGGCTCCATGGGTGCTGTTTTGTAGAAATTCTGCCTTGAACCATATTTTTGCCATGTGGTTGAAAAGGAGTTTTTATTCATCAATCAGGAGCTAGGTCATTAAACCCATTAACAGTCGCGGCATGGGCGCCTCCTCCTGCTATCCACGTCATCACAGGTACCGTAAAAAAACGCGTTGGCTACCGCGCGTCTTCCCCGCAACCCCCGCCTCCTCTCTTTGCCGCCGCTGCCGATGCCCGTGACCTAGCGTCTCCCCCGCGACCCCCGTCTCCTCTCCTGCCACCGCCGCCGGAGAAGCTCGCCTCCGCGCCAACAAGCCTCGGATCCGGCAGGATCCGGGACGAGGAGGGGTGGATGAGACGGGGGAGGTGGAGGAGGAGAGTGTGGGGGCGTCTGGGGAGGAGCGAGGGGTGAGAAGATGAGAGGGAGAGAGAGAAGAGGGGGGTGTAGCAGGGCCGGACCGCCGTCCTCTTCTACTCCATCAACAGGCTTTCTCAATAGCAAGCCGCACCACCGCTCGAAAGCCGTTGGTCCTCTTCCACTCCATCAACAGTTAGTCAGTCAGCCGCCTCCCAATGAATAGCACACAGTTTGGATACTTCCTTGGGTCAATTCTCCTGTTTTTTCACTGTCATATTCATCAGCAATTTCAGCGGCAGGGAGTGCTTGCCGTAGTGGAAATGAAGCAAGAATTGGATGGAGCTCAGGATTTTGCTACTACCTTGCTAATAGCTTTGTGAGGTAATTTGGCTACCTATTTGTGTGTTTCTTTTCTGCTGTACCGATGTCTATTTTAATTTAGAAAATAGAAACATGAAGTGTGATTTAAGCATCTCAATAGCAGATGTTGTTAGCATGAACATAATGTGTACCGTACCTACTGACAAGTGCAAGAGAGTTGTGCCTGTGTTCCATTGTTGCTGATGTAGTAGCTTTAAATTCGCAGGCATTTCACCATTGGCAAGTGCAAGAAGAAAGCACCGAGGAAAATCCACAAAGCCAAGAGGCAGAAGCATAAGAGCGACCTGCTCAATGATCTCTTCGGTGAACTTATCAAAATGCTAGGTGAGTTAAATAGGTGTGCATCAATCACTAGCCCCCTCGACACCTTATAGATTACGTCACAGCTAGCGTTGCTTCAGTGAAGCTGTCTCTTAATTTGGGGGGTCGTTTTCTTTTCCATGTGATTATTTGGAATGTCAGAGTTGAGTGTGGGCATGTATGAATCTGGGTCATGCTGTTACCATCCATGTCCAATTGTCCAAGTCATGCTTTTGGGGTGAATATTGGGGTTCAGTATGTGTCATGAATTTCTTTAGTAGATCCCAATGAATGTTTATGCTGCTGAAAACGTGGATGACCTCATTTAAAATTAGTAACACTAGAAGACCTCTCGATGTTTGTTGACAATTCATTACATTATGCATACTTGTTAGCATATAAAACTGTGTAGTACTTGCATCCATTAATTCCAATCTTTTTCTAATCCATCTGTCTCAGCCACGCATCTTGCATCAAACTGTATGTGCCTTGGAGTATATTGATTCTTATATTGCACCCATTAGTGAAGAAATTGCGAAATGCTTACTATGCATGGTGATTATTTAATCAGAGTAACATCTGCATGAAAAGGCTCTTCAAATCAGGGCTAATTTTCAAGCCTGAATACCTTTTACTTAGAACAAAGTACTGGTACATCTTCTCTATTTTTAAATGTAGCGATCCCACTCTCCTTGGAAGCCCTGCTCCCCTGCTACATTTCCATGGTCACCGCCCCCCAGGAACGGCTACAAGATGAAGCGACGCACAAGGTTTCTTCTCGCCTTCTTCTGGTTTTTCTCTTTGATATCCATTTGTTGCCTTGGGTATTTATTGATTCCTTCTCTCTCTTTCTCTCTCTGTGTGTGTGTGTATGGAAGGTCATGCGCCTTTGCACCGGGTGGGAACATCTACTGCACTAATAGAACGCCAAGCACAGGAAGAGGCTCCCCAAGATGATATATGTTTCTTCAGTTTACGCACATTTTTTAGAACTTTTTTCACCCAGTGATAATTCATTACTGCTTGAACTCTCCATGGTCATACAATTTGGTTGGTGTCATGTTCTGAATGCATGATGATATTGAGCACGTACAAGGCTTTCCGATTCAACCGCAATTTCCAGGGTAGTTGTTCTAGCAGGATATTGTATTTGTTACGGAAAACACGGATGAGTAATTACATGATATATTATTAATATTGACTGTGTTGTTTGTGTTGTTTCTCTGAAACTAACTTGGTATTTCAGCTGTGGAAACTGATGTTCTAACCTTAGTTCCATAGATGAATCTTTGTTGTCTTTTTCAGAAAGGGAATATCTGGGGTATCTTTCTTTGTGGATTTATTCAATGAGTTTTCTACATTGTGCTGCATTGTTAAGAAAGAGTTTGATGATGCCACAAGAGCAAGAATTAAAAGTCATTTGTAGAACCATGTTTCCTCATGGCAGGAGGCGAGCAATACTTTACTATTACAATGTTCATTTTCAATACAATCAGAAGTATGACACTGATTGTCAATTGCGCGTTCATGCAGGTTGCGCGTTCATGCAATACTTTACCCATGAAATAGAAGAGTTGTGCAGGCGTGTGATTCAAGTTCTTCGTCGGAATGGACCCAACTCATTCAGTGAAGAAATTTCAAGGTTCTATTTCGGAACTGGTTTGAGCTTCTATAAGTTCAGTTTGAAGAACAGTATCACAGAATAAGGAATCATGAAAATAATGAGGTAACAGCAGAGGGTGAGTGGTGCAAAAAAGATTGACGTCATGAGCTAAAAACAGGCAAGAGAATGTACAGAAAAGCCTTACTTTAGATTTAGCCAATAGAGCATGTGCCCTTCGCATAGCGATAATAACTTTTAGTAAAACAACAGCACCGTTTTCATTCAGGGTATACAATATCTTACAAACAGTCAATGATTCACCAACTCAGCAGTCAAGCATTAGATAGATAACAAAAAGGTAGAAATAACATGTGTGCAGAAGTACATTCCTACTCATCATTAGGACATGTGTCAAGAAGGAACTAAAGATACCCATAGCATTTCCCCACTTTAATCAATCTTAGTGGAACTGGGTAGTCATGTAAAGTAGTTTCACTTGGGGTGCATCCATCAGCCTCCTTAACTACATAATAGATAGTGGAGCTGAAACTTCCCCTCTTTTTTTAAGAATGCCGAGTCGGGTCTTCTCCTACCAGTATCGAATAGAACGCAAAATCGAATTTCATTGCGGGAAATTAGGATTTCATGAGGGAGGAAAACGGGGTGGAGAGTCGTGCAATGCATTGGTGGGATGAAGGTTAGAGAAGCGAATGCCTCTCGTAATTGATTGAAAAGTGCTCTGTTGCTTCAAATATCCTGACAATTCAAATACAAACTGCAGGCCTGTACTTACGGTCAGAGATGATGGGTGAACATTCCTTATTTCCAATAACAATACTTTCCACTTGAAGGAAGTTTCTTATTGGATTACATAATACTTCCAGATCATCTTCATTCTGGTCATAGCTATTCTGAGTTGTCATAGTCTTCAATGTTAGGCATCTAGGTGGCCTAAGCAGCTTGTCATTGACTGATGGATTTAGAAAACACATAGATTCCTGTTCCGCCTGTAGATGAAGTATGGTTAAGTAATTATGGAATTCCTTAGGAACTGTGTCCTGAAGTTTCCCACTTTCGAAGAAACTGGAAACCCATAATAGTTTCCTATGGTTATCTATGATCTCTTCTAGGTGCTTGGCAAACTCATACTCCCTCTGTGAAGTAATATAAGATCTTTTAGATCATTAAACTAGTGATCTAAAAAGTCTTATATTATTTTGCAGATGGAGTCTTCTTTACCACTTATAAGCAACATACTCACCGAATCTACTCACGCTCATTCTGGAGTGATGAAGAATTGAGATGATAATGGAAATAAGATCCATGACATGTTGTTCCTAAGATGTGCGACTGATTGCAATGGAACAGTAGGCGGATGCACAAGTTCTTACCAAAACAGAGGTAGCACGTGAAGGAAATATGCCCTAGAGGCAATAATAAAGTTATTATTTATTTCCTTATATCATGATAAATGCTTATTATTCATGCTAGAATTCTATTAACCGGAAACTTACTACATGTGTGAATACATAGACAAACATAGTGTCACTAGTATGCCTCTACTTGACTAGCTCGTTAATCAAAGATGGTTGAGTTTCCTAGCCATGGACATGAGTTGTCATTTGATTAACGAGATCACATCATTAGGAGAATGATGTGATTGACTTGACCCATTCCGTTAGCTTAGCACTTGATCGTTTAGTATGTTGCTATTGCTTTCTTCATGACTTATACATGTTCCTATGACTATGAGATTATGCAACTCCCGTTTACCGGAGGAACACTTTGTGTGCTACCAAACGTCACAACGTAACTGGGTGATTATAAAGGTGCTCTACAGGTGCCTCCGAAGGTACTTGTTGGGTTGGCGTATTTCGAGATTAGGATTTGTCACTCCGATTGTCGGAGAGGTATCTCTGGGCCCACTCGGCAATGCACATCACTATAAGCCTTGCAAGCATTGCAACTAATGAGTTAGTTGCGGGATGATGTATTACGGAACAAGTAAAGAGACTTGTCGGTAACGTGATTGAACTAGGTATTAAGATACCGACGATCGAATCTCGGGCAAGTAACATACCGATGACAAAGGGAACAACGTATCTTGTTATGCGGTTTGACCGATAAAGATCTTCGTAGAATATGTACGAGCCAATATGAGCATCCGGGTTCCGCTATTGGTTATTGACCGGAGACGTGTCTCGGTCATGTCTACATAGTTCTCGAACCCGTAGGGTCCGCACGCTTAAAGTTCGATGACGGTTATATCATGAGTTTATGTGTTTTGATGTACCAAAGGTAGTTCGGAGTCCCGGATGAGATTTGGGACATGACGAGGAGTCTCGAAATGGTCGAGACGTAAAGATCGATATATTGGACGACTATATTCGGACATCGGAAAGGTTCCGAGTGATTCGGGTATTTTCGGGGGTACCGGAATACGAGGAAGAAGCAATGGGCCTCATGGGCCAAGTGGTGGAAGAGAGGAGGCAGGGCGCGCGGCCCCCCTAGCCCAAACCGAATTGGACTAGGGGGCCAGCCCCCCTTTCCTCTTTTTCCTCCCTCTCCTTCCTTCTCCTTCTCCTTCCCTTCCTTCCCCTCTCCTACTTGGACTAGGAAAGAGGGGGGAATCCTACTTGGAGTAGGATTGCCCCCCTTGGGCGCGCCTCCTCCCCGTGGCCGGCCCTCTCCTCCTCCCCCCCTTTATATACGGAGGAGGGGGCACCCCATAGACACAACAATTGATCTCTTGATCTCTTAGCCGTGTGCGGTGCCCCCCTCCACCATAATCCACCTCGATAATATCGTAGCGGTTGTTAGGAGAAGCCCTGCGTCGGTAGAACATCATCATCGTCACCACGCCGTCGTGCTAATGAAACTCTCCCTCAACACTCGGCTGGATCGGAGTTCGAGGGACGTCATCGAGTTGAACGTGTGAAGAACTCGGAGGTGCCGTGCGTTCGGTACTTGATCGGTCGGACCGTGAAGACGTACAACTACATCAACTGCGTTGTGCTAACTCTTCCGCTTCCGGTGTACGAGGGTACGTGGACAAAACTCTCCCCTCTCGTTGCTATGCATCACCTTGATCTTGTGTGTGCGTAGGAATTTTTTTTTTGAAATTACTACGTTCCCCAACAGTGGCATCGGAGCCAGGTTTTATGCGTTGATGTAATGTGCATGAGTAGAACACAAGTGAGTTGTGGGCGATATTAGTCATACTGCTTACCGACATGTCACACTTTGGTTCGGCGGTATTGTTGGATGAAGCGGGCCGGACCGACATTACGCGTACGCTTACGCGAGACTGGTTTTACCGCCGTGCTATGCACACAGGTGACTAGCGGGTGTCAGTTTCTCCAACTTTAGTTGAACTGAGTGTGGCTACGCCGGTCCTTGAGAAGGTTAAAACAGCACCAACTTGACAAACTATCGTTGTGGTTTTGATGCGTAGGTAAGAACGGTTCTTGCTCAGCCCGTAGCAGCCACGTAAAACTTGCAACAACAAAGTAGAGGACGTCTAACTTGTTTTTGCAGGGCATGTTGTGATGTGATATGGTCAAGGCATGATACTATATTTTATTGTATGAGATGATCATGTTTTGTAACCGAGTTATCGGCAACTGGTAGGAGCCATATGGTTGTCGCTTTATTGTATGCAATGTAATCGCACTGTAATTGCTTTACTTTATCACTAAGTGGTAGCGATAGTCGTAGAAGCAATAGTTGGCAAGACGACAACGATGCTACGATGGAGATCAAGGTGTCGCGTCGGTGACGATGGTGATCATGACGGTGCTTCAGAGATGGAGATCACAAGCACAAGATGATGATGGCCATATCATATCACTTATATTGATTGATGTGATGTTTATCTTTTATGCATCTTATTCTGCTTAGATCGACGGTAGCATTATAAGATGATCTCTCACTAAATTATCAAGGTATAAGTGTTCTCCCTGAGTATGCACCGTTGCGAAAGTTCTTCGTGCTGAGACACCACGTGATGATCGGGTGTGATAGGCTCTACGTTCAAATACAACGGGTGCAAAACAGTTGCACACGCGGAATACTCAGGTTAAACTTGACGAGCCTAGCATATAACATATATGGCCTCGGAACAGTGAGACCGAAAGGTCGAGCGTGAATCATATAGTAGATATGATCAACATAGTGATGTTCACCATTGAAACTACTCCATCTCACGTGATGATCGGACATGGTTTAGTTGATACGGATCACGTGATCACTTAGAGGATTAGAGGGATGTCTATCTAAGTGAGAGTTCTTAAGTAATATGATTAATTGAACTTTAATTTATCATGAACTTAGTCCTGGTAGTATTAGCATGTCTATGTTGTAGATCAATAGCTCGCGTTTAGCTCCCCTGTTTTATTTTTGATATGTTCCTAGAGAAAACTAAGTTGAAAGATGATAGTAGCAATGATGCGGACTAGGTCCGTGATCTGAGGTTTATCCTCATTGCTGCACATAAGAATTATGTCCTTGATGCACCGCTAGGTGACAGACCTATTGCAGGAGCAGATGCAGACGTTATGAACGTTTGGCTGGCTCAATATGATGACTACTTGATAGTTTAGTGCACCATGCTTAACGGCTTAGAACCAGGACTTCAAAATTGTTTTGAACGCCACGGAGCATATAAGATGTTCCAAGAGTTCAAATTGGTATTTCATACTCATGCCCGTGTCGAAAGGTATGAGACCTTTGACATGTACTTTACCTACAAGATGGAGGAGAATAGCTCAGCTAGTGAGCATGTGCTCAGAATGTCTGAATACTACAATCACTTGAATCAAGTGGGAGTTAATCTTCCAGATAAGATAGTGATTGACAGAGTTCTCTAGTCACTATCACCAAGTTACTTGAACTTCGTGATGAACTATAATATGCAAGGGATAACGGAAACGATTCCCAAGCTCTTCGTGATGCTGAAACCGACGAAGGTAAGAATCAAGTGTTGATGGTTGACAAGACCACTAGTTTCAATAAAAGGGCAAAAGGAAGAAGGGGAACTTCAAGAAGAACGGCAAGCAAGTTGCTGCTCAAGTGAAGAAGCCCAAGTCTGGACCTAAGCCCGAGACTAAGAGCTACTACTGCAAAGGGACTAGTCACTGGAAGTGGAACTGCCCCTAGATACTTGGCGGATAAGAAGGATGGCAAAGTGAACAAAGGTATATTGGATATACATGTTATTGATGTGTACTTTACTAGTGTTTATAGGAACCCCTCGGCATTTGATACTGGTCCAGTTGCTAAGAGTAGTAACTCGAAACGGGAATTGCAGAATGAACAGAAACTAGTTAAGGGCGAGGTGACGATGTGTGTTGGAAGTAGTTCCAAGATTGATATGATCATCATCGCACACTCCCTATACTTTCGGGATTAGTGTTGAACCTAAATAAGTGTTATTATGTGTTTGCGTTGAGCATGAATATGATTTGATCATGCTTATTGCAATACGGTTATTCATTTAAGTTAGAGAATAATTGTTATTCTGTTTACATGAATAAAACCTTCTATGGTCATACACCCAATGGAAATGGTTTGTTGATCTCGATCGTAGTGATACACATATTTATAATATTGAAGCCAAAAGATGCAAAGTTAATAATGATAGTGCAACTTGTTTGTGGCACTGCCGTTTAGGTCATATTGGTGTAAAGCGCATGAAGAAACTCCATGCTGATGGGATTTTGGAATCACTTGATGCTTGCGAACCATGCCTTATGGGCAAGATGACTAAGACTCCGTTCTCCGGAACAATGGAGCGAGCACTATGCGATCCGATGAGTGTTGAGGCTCGCGGCGGGTATCGTTATTTTCTGACCTTCACAGATGATTTGAGCAGATATGGGTATATCTACTTGATGAAACATAAGTCTGAAACGTTTGAAAAGTTCAAAGAGTTTCAGAGTGAAGTGGAAAATCATCGTGACAAGAAAATAAAGTTTCTACGATCTGATCGCGGAGACGGATATTTGAGTTACGAGTTTGGTCTTCAATTAAAACAATGTGGAATAGTTTCACAAATTCGTGCCACCTGGAACACCACAGCATAATGGTGTGTCCGAACGTCATAACCGTACTTTATTGGATATAGTGCAATCTATTATGTTTCTTACCGATTTACCACTATAATTTTGGGGATATGTATTAGAGACAGCTGCATTCACGTTAAAAAGGGCACCATCTAAATCCGTTGAGACGACATCGTATGAACTGTGGTTTGGCAAGAAACCAAAGTTGTCATTTGTTAAAAGTTTGGGGTTGCGATGCCTATAAGAAAAAGTTTCATCCTGATAAGCTCAAACCCAAATCGGAGAAATGTGTCTTCATAGGATACCCAAAGGAGATAGTTGGGTACACCTTCTATCACAGATCCGAAGGCAAGATATTCGTTGCTAAGAATGGATCCTTTCTAGAGAAGGAGTTTCTCTCGAAAGAAGTGAGTGGGAGGAAAGTAGAACTTAATGAGGTAACTGTACCTGCTCCCTTATTGGAAAGTAGTTCATCACAGAAATCTGTTCTTGTGACTCCTACACCAATTAGTGAGGAAGCTAATGATGATGATCATGTAACTTCAGATCAAGTTACTACTGAACCTCGTAGGTCAACCAGAGTAAGATCCGCACCAGAGTGGTACGGTAATCCTGTTCTGGAAGTCATGTTACTAGACCATGACGAACCTGCGAACTATGACGAAGCGATGATGAGCCCAGATTCCGCGAAATGGTTTGAGGCCATGAAATCTGAGATATGATCCATGTATGAGAACAAAGTATGGACTTTGATGGATTTTCCCGATGATCGGCAAGCCATAGAAAATAAATGGATCTTCAAGAGGAAGACGGACGCTGATAGTAGTGTTACTATCTACAAAGCTAGACTTGTCGAAAATGGTTTTGACAAAGTTCAAGGTGTTGACTACGATGAGATTTTCTCACTCGTAGCGATGCTTAAGTCTGTCCGAATCATGTTAGCAAATTGCCACATTTTATGAAATCTGGCAAATGGATGTAAAGACTACATTCCTGAATGGATTTCTGGAAGAAAAGTTTTATATGATGCAACCTGAAGGTTTTGTCGATCCTAAAGGTGCTAACAAAATGTGCAAGCTCCAGCGATCCATCTATGGACTGGTGCAAGCATCTCGGAGTTGGAATATACGCTTTGATGAGTTGATCAAAGCAGATAGTTTTATACAGACTTGCGGTGAAGCCTGTATTTACAAGAAAGTGAGTGGGAGCACTACAGCATTTCTGATAAGTATATGTGAATGACATATTGTTGATCGGAAATAATGTAGAATTTTCTGGAAAGCATAAAGGAGTATCTGAAAGGAGTTTTTCAAAGAAAGACCTCGGTGAAAGCTGCTTACATATTGAGCATCAAGATCTATAGAGATAGATCAAGACGCTTGATTAGTTTTTTCAATGAGTACATACCTTGACAAGATTTTGAAGTAGTTCAAAATGGAACAGTCAAAGAAAGAGTTCTTGCCTGTGTTACAAGGTAAGACTCAAAGCCCGACCACGGCAGAAGATAGAGAGAGAATGAAAGTCATTCATTATGCCTCAGCCATAGGTTCTATAAAGTATGCCATGCAGTGTACCAGATCTATTGTATACCCTACACAGAGTTTGGCAAGGGAGTACAATAGTGATCTAGGAGTAGATCCCTGGACAGCGGTCAAAACTATCCTTAGTGGAATAAGGATATGTTTCTCGATTATGGAGGTGACAAAAGGTTCGTTGTAAAGGGTTACGTCGATGCAAGTTTTGACACTGATCCAGATGACTCTAAGTCTCAATCTGGATACATATTGAAAGTGTGAGCAATTAGCTAAAATAGCTCCGTGCAGAGCATTGTTGACATAGAAATTTGCAAAATACATACGGATCTGAATATGGCAGACCCGTTGACTAAACTTCTCTCACAAGCAAAACATGATCACACCTTAGTACTCTTTGGGTGTTAATCACATGGCGATGTGAACTAGATTACTGACTCTAGTAAACCTTTGGGTGTTGGTCACATGACGATGTGAACTATGGGTGTTAATCACATGGTGATGTGAACTATTGGTGTTAAATCACATGGTGATGTGAACTAGATTATTGACTCTAGTGCAAGTGGGAGACTGAAGGAAATATGCCCTAGAGGCAATAATAAAGTTATTATTTATTTCCTTATACCATGATAAATGTTTATTATTCATGCTAGAATTGTATTAACCGGAAACTTAGTACATGTGTGAATACATAGACAAACATAGTGTCACTAGTATGCCTCTACTTGACTAGCTCGTTAATCAAAGATGGTTGAGTTTCCTAGCCATGGACATGCGTTGTCATTTGATTAACGGGATCACATCATTAAGAGAATGATGTGATTGACTTGACCCATTCCGTTAGCTTAGCACTTGATCGTTTAGTATGTTGCTATTGCTTTCTTCATGACTTATACATGTTCCTATGACTATGAGATTATGCAACTCCCGTTTACCGGAGGAACACTTTGTGTGCTACCAAACGTCACAACGTAACTGGGTGATTATAAAGGTGCTCTACAGGTGTCTCCGAAGGTACTTGTTGGGTTGGCGTATTTCGAGATTAGGATTTGTCACTCCGATTGTCGGAGAGGTATCTCTGGGCCCACTCGGCAATGCACATCACTATAACCCTTGCAAGCATTGCAACTAATGAGTTAGTTGTGGGATTATGTATTACGGAATGAGTAAAGAGACTTGCCGGTAATGAGATTGAACTAGGTATTAAGATACCGACGATCGAATCTCGGGCAAGTAACATACCGATGACGAAGGGAACAACGTATGTTGTTATGCGGTTTGACCGATAAAGATCTTCGTAGAATATGTAGGAGCCAATATGAGCATCCAGGTTCCGCTATTGGTTATTGACCAGAGACGTGTCTCGGTCATGTGTACATAGTTCTCGAACCCGTAGGGTCCGCACGCTTAAAGTTCGATGACGGTTATATTATGAGTTCATGTGTTTTGATGTACCGAAGGTAGTTTGGAGTCCCGGATGAGATCGGGGACATGACGAGGAGTCTCAAAATGGTCGAGACGTAAAGATCGATATATTGGACGACTATATTCGGACATCAGAAAGGTTCCGAGTGATTCGGGTATTTTCGGGGGTACCGGGGAGTTACGGGAATACGAGGAAGAAGGAATGGGCCTCATGGGCCAAGTGGTGGAAGAGAGGAGGCAGGGCGCGCGGCCCCCCTAGCCCAAACCGAATTGGACTAGGGGGCCAGCCCCACTTTCCTCTTTTTCCTCCCTCTCCTTCCTTCTCCTTCTCCTTCCCTTCCTTCCCCTCTCCTACTTGGACTAGGAAAGAGGGGGGAATCCTACTTGGAGTAGGATTGCCCCCCTTGGGCACGCCTCCTCCCCTTGGCCGGCCCTCTCCTCCTCCCCCCTTTATATACGGAGGAGGGGGGCACCCCATAGACACAACAATTGATCTCTTGATCTCTTAGCCGTGTGCGGTGCCCCCCTCCATGATAATCCACCTCGATAATATCGTAGCGGTGCTTAGGCGAAGCCCTGCGTCGGTAGAACATCATCGTCGTCACCATGCCGTCGTGCTGACGAAACTCTCCCTCAACACTCGGCTGGATCGGAGTTCGAGGGACGTCATCGAGTTGAACGTGTGCAGAACTCGGAGGTGCCGTGTGTTCGGTACTTGGTCGGTCGGATCGTGAAGACGTACGACTACATCAACCGTGTTGTGCTAATGCTTCCGCTTTCGGTCTACGAGGGTACGTGGACAACACTCTTCCCTCTCGTTGCTATGCATCACCATGATCTTGTGTGTGCATAGGATTTTTTTTTGAAATTACTACGTTCCCCAACAGCACGGTCTAGAACATGGGACACCAAACTGCAAGGGACATCGGAAGAATTATTGTGTGTTGAAACTGAGAGTTGAAAGGGCCGCTAGCAACTGGTCATGTATATCAGACACCTATCGCAAGCAATTGATACTGATAGAGTCCAAATACTACAGTCAACTGTGATTCAAATAATTCTAAGCTTAAAAGAACCTTGAATCCAACAACATTTTCCGCGCACCATCTACTCGATTATATGCCCATATGGATTGTTTGATCTCTTCTCCTCTGCAGACTGCAGGTGCAAGTCCCCCGCTCATTGAGGGCGTGGTCAGATTGCTTAATGAGTTCTTTTACTTTAGGGATTTTAAGATGACTACTCCTTGAGCACCATAGTTGATTGCTACTTATTTCAGATCAAATTCTCAATCAATTTTTCCTTCCAATTGAAATGAAATATTCGGCAAAATAGAATGATGTATATTGTGAGACTATGTACTGTAGGAGTTATTTGAGTAATGATGTGAAGGCAATGTATAAACTTGGTGAATTCACTTCAGTTTGCTGATACTGATATACCGCTATGTGTCCAGCAAGTGTGATTTGCAAGTCATATATAGTATGTATTCACAAACTTTTCTGTGTATTCCATTGTACTAAGTCGAACATCCATGAGCACAGATTTGGTTCTAATCAGGGATCACATATTTCATGCTTGCACTATAGTGTATTTCTCCATCTGTGCATCGTCAGTCTTGAGTACATGCTCTTGTGCCTGTCCAGCTTGCTCTGTTACTGAACTTGCCTTCTCTTCCTAAAGAGCAGACCTGATTTCCTTTATGTCCTTGAAGCAAATACTACAAGGTCAGCTTGAAAATTTTTAGGACACACAGAGCCAGAATGTAAATATGGGGTTTGACAGAAAGAGTACACACTGATTTTAGGTGTTGTATTTTAGAAGCGAGCCCCTCTTTCACGCCCACAAGCTCCTGCAGGTAAATCAACCATCAGTCATCATACTTTTATATTCATTGCTTGGAACAACAAGCTGAATCAACTGAAATTACCCACGCTATGGCAGGTCTTGGTGAACAAGACTGCAAACTGCTGATAAAAAAGAAAATTTCATGTTGTTGTTAGATGTGTATAGTCCCTTTTCGGTATATCCCCATTGTATAAGGGGTTTTCTGCACTTTGACACACATGTATATGTAATGGCCTTTGGCCCTCAGGAAATACTAGTTGCTCACTTATCCAACATGGTATCAGTTGCCAGGTTCCTCTTCCTCTCCCGCACGCTGCAGCTCCGTGCCTAGCTTCCACATCGCCGGCCACCTCCTCCCTCATCGACGGCCACCTTCTCCGCGCCCGGCAGCCCCGGCCGCGCCCAGGCCTTGCCCCGCCCGGCCGCGCCCAGGCCGCGCCCTCCCCGCCCGGCCGCGCCCAGGCCGCGCCCCGGCCACGCCGCTGCTCCTTCCACGCGCCCCGTCCGCGCCTCTGGCTGCGCG
This sequence comes from Aegilops tauschii subsp. strangulata, assembly GCF_002575655.3. Lineage (NCBI taxonomy): Eukaryota > Viridiplantae > Streptophyta > Magnoliopsida > Poales > Poaceae > Aegilops > Aegilops tauschii. The sequence continues at coordinate 638,835,163 of NC_053036.3, read as the reverse complement.
CGCCCAGGCCGCCCTCGTCTTCCCCTGGCGCCTCCGCATCTGGATGCCGCTGCCGCTGCTCCATCTGACGCCGCAGGTGCAGCCCAGGGCCGGCCCTCCTCCTGGCCTCCCACTTCCTCCTGATTCCCCACTCGGGGCTGCATCAGGCTAGCGTGAGGCTCTTAGCCCCGATCCAGATCGGGGGGAGTTGACCAAAAAAACAGAGGAGAAAAACAGAGTTCCCTCATGTCTTCTTCGGGCTATGTTGCTATTCCTAGGTGCTCAGTGATCTTCGATGGCACCAACTATGCTGAGTTTGTGGGGTTCATGCGCATCCATATGCGTGGTCTTCTTCTGTGGGGTGTTCTTTCTGGCGAGGTCCCCTGCCCACCATGCCCTGTTGCACCCGTGGCCCCAATCCCACCGGTGCCACCGATACTTGCTGCTGAGGCTTCTCAGGCTGACCGGGATGCCGCCAAGGCCCTTGATGATGCTGCAGTTGATGCTTATGATCAGCAGGTATCTGCTTATTCCGATGCTCTTTCGGTGTACCGCGATGATCTCTCTGCTTACACTCAGTGGTGCAATGACGATGCTCGTGCTGCTGCTGTTCTCACTGCAAGTGTCCTCCCTCAGTTTGCTTCGGAGTTCATGGGACTTGGCACAGTTGCAGCGATGTGGTCTTACCTTTGTCAGCGCTATCAGCCCTCTGGTGATGCTCTCTACCTATCTGTGGTGCGTCAGGAGCACGCACTCCAGCAAGGTGATTCCTCTGTTGATGAGTTTTATTCACAGTGCTCTGCCATCTGGCGTCAGCTTGACTCTCTTCGGACAGTTGTTTGTGGCACCTGTCGTTGCTGTCAGACTACTCGGTCTGATCTGGAGTTTCAGCGGGTCCATGAGTTCTTATCTCGTCTCCGCTCTGAGTTTGAGCCAAGACGTGCTCACTTGCTTGCTCGTGGTCGTGTTCCTATCTCGGAGGTGCTTGCCGAGCTTCGTGCTGCGGAGACCCGCCTTCGCTCTGCTGGTTTGCTGGTGGTCCCGTCTGTGTTGGCTGCTCGGGCTCCTGTGTCGTCTGCTCGGCTCACCACTCCACCGCTCCTCCCCACACCTTCCGGGGGGTGGGTCGTCCTGCTTATACTGAGAGAGGCCGGTCACGCCGTGACACCTCCTGTGGCTACTGCTCTCGGCCAGGTCACCCAGAGTCTGATTGCCGTGAGAAGAAGCGAGACCAGCCGCGCTCCTCTTCCAGTGGGACTCCTGGATCTTCCTCGACTCCGTCACTCACTGACCAGGACATTGTGAGGCTCAAACGCCTCTTGGCTTCCTCAGGCTCTTCGTCGACTAGTTCAGCTGCTTTTGTGACTGCATCCACTTCTCCACCACCGCATGCATCTACACAGTTAGGTACATCTTCGTGGGTTTTGGATTCTGGAGCCTCCTTCCATATGTCTTCTGATTCTTCTGTGTTGTCTTCTCTCCGACCTCTTGATTCTCCTGTTAATGTTCTTACCGCCGATGGCACAGCTCTTCCTGTTGCTAGTCATGGTCTTCTTTCCACTCCATCTTTTTCTGTTCCTAGTGTTTCACATGTTCCTCGCCTTACCATGAATCTGTTTTCCGCTGCCCAACTTACTGATTCTGGTTGTCGTGTCATTCTTGATACCGACTCTTGCTCCATTCAGGATCGTTGCACCAAGGCTTTGGTTGGTGCTGGCCCCCGGCACCGTGAGTCAGAGGGCCTTTGGGAGGTTGACTGGCTTCGTGTTCCTTCTGCTGCCACCACTCCTGCCAGCTCCCATGCTCTTGCTGCCTCTTCGTTTGCGTCCTTCCAACAGTGGCATCATCACCTTGGTCACATCTGTGGCTCTCACTTGTCTTCTTTAGTTCGTCAGGGCCTCTTAGGGTCTGTATCTGGAGATGTTTCTTTACATTGTAATGGTTGCAGACTTGGCAAACAGACCCAGTTGCCTTATCCTACCAGTGAGTCGGTATCTCAGCGTCCTTTTGACTTAGTTCATTCTGATGTTTGGGGTCCTGCTCCCTTTGATTCGAAAGGTGGTCATCATTATTATATCTTGTTTATTGATGATTTCTCTCGCTACACTTGGCTCTACTTCATGAAATCTCGTAGCGAGGTTCTCTCTATATACAAACATTTTGCTGCCATGGTTCACACCCAGTTTTCCACGCCCATTCGTACTTTTCGTGCTGACTCCGCTGGTGAGTTTATCTCCCAGCTGTTGCGTGGTTTTCTTGCGGAACAGGGTACTCTTGCCCAGTTCTCATGTCCCGGTGCTCATGCTCAGAATGGCGTTGCCGAACGTAAGCATCGTCGTCTACTTGAGACGGCCCGTGTGCTGATGATTGCCGCTTCCCTTCCGCCTCACTTTTGGGCTGAGGCTGTCTCTGCATCCACCTATCTCATCAACATTCAGCCATCGACTGCTTTGCAGGGTGGCATTCCTATGGAGTGTCTCACTGGACGTTCTCCTGACTACTCAGCTCTTCGTATGTTTGGATGTGTGTGCTATGTCCTTCTTGCCCCACGAGAACGCACCAAACTGACTGCTCAGTCGGTTGAGTGTGTCTTCCTTGGCTACAGCGATGAGCACAAGGGCTATCGCTGTTGGGATTCTGTCGGTCGTCGTTTGTGCATCTCGCGTGATGTGACTTTTGATGAGTCTCGCTCTTACTACCCCCGTCCTTCTTCCTCGAGCTTCTCTATGGACGATATTTCTTTTCTTCTTCTCCCTGATACACCCTGCTATGTGCCTCCTGTTTTATTTCCTCCTCCTGCACCTCTCACTCCCTCCCCTTCACCACCGACACCATCTTCCCCATCCTCTCCCTTCACCTCTCCCCCATCATCTCCAGTTCGTCGCCCTTTCTCACCGTTTCCTCTCCACTATACTCGTTGCCCTCATTCTGAGGATGCTTCTCCTAACGCGCCTTCCACCTCTGGTGCACCTCCCTTCACGCCTCCCCTGGTTCATAAGCTCCGTGCTCGGCCTCGCCCCCTGCCTGATCGCTACTCTCCAGCTCGGTACGGACTCTCTGTTACTGCTGAGCCCACTTCCTATCGGACTGCCATGACTCAGCCTGAATGGCAGCTTGCGATGGCCGAAGAGCTTGCTGCCCTTGAGCGCTCTGGCACATGGGATCTGGTTTCCCTCCCTTCCGGTGTTCGTCCCATCACCTGCAAGTGGGTCTACAAGATTAAGACTCGCTCTGATGGTTCTCTTGAGCGCTACAAAGCGCGTCTTGTGGCCCATGGTTTTCAGCAGGGGACGCGATTATGATGAGACATTCGCTCTTGTGACCCACATGACCACTGTTCGCACTCTTCTTGCTATGGCTTCTGTTCGTCATTGGTCTATCTCTCAACTTGATGTTCAGAACGCCTTTCTCAATGGCGAGTTGCGTGAGGAGGTTTATATGCAGCCACCACCGGGGTACTACGCTCCTGATGGTATGGTCTGTAGACTTCGCCGCTCCCTCTATGGTCTCAAACAGGCCCCTCGCGCCTGGTTTGAGCGCTTCGCCTCTGTGGTGACTGCCGCTAGTTTTTTGCCCAGTGATCATGATCCCGCGTTGTTTGTTCACACGTCTCCTCGTGGTCGGACTCTTCTCCTCCTCTATGTTGATGACATGATCATCACTGGTGACGACCTTGACTATATAGCCTTTGTTAAGGCTCGCCTTCGCGATAAGTTCCTCATGACTGATCTTGGTCCACTTCGCTACTTTCTTGGGATTGAGATCTCCTCGACCTCTGATGGCTTCTACATCTCCCAAGAAAAAAATATTCAGGATCTACTTGCTCGCGCTGCTCTCGGTGATGAGCGCACAGTTGTGACTCCTATGGAGCTCAACGTTCAGCTTCGTGCCTCTGATGGTGACCCTCTTCCTAATCCCACTCACTATCGTCATCTTGTTGGCAGTCTTGTCTATCTTGCTGTTACGCGTCCTGACATCTCCTATCCTGTCCACATCCCGAGTCAGTTCGTTTCAGCCCCCACCTCTGTCCACTATAGTCATCTCCTCCGTGTTCTACGATATCTTTGTGGCACGATCTCTCAGCGCCTTTTCTTTCCCCGCTCCAGCTCTCTTGAGCTCCAGGCCTACTCTGATGCTACCTGGGCTAGTGATCCCTCTGATCGACGCTCGTTGTCTGCTTACTGTGTCTTTCTTGGTGGCTCCCTTATTGCCTGGAAGACAAAGAAACAGACTGCAGTTTCTCGCTCGAGTACAGAGGCTGAGTTGTGAGCCATGGCTATGTTGACGGCTGAGGTGATCTGGTTACGGTGGTTACTTGAGGATTTTGGTGTGTCTGCTACTACCTCGACTCCCTTACTGTCAGACAGTACCGGCGCTATCAGTATTGTGCGTGACCCGGTGAACATGAGCTCACCAAGCACATCGGTGTGGATGCCCACTTTGTGCGTGCTGTTGTGCAAGATCAGATTCTCGCTCTTCACTATGTGCCCTCTAAGTTACAGTTGGCAGACTTCTTCACGAAGGCACAGACTCGAGCGCAGCATAGCTTTTTCCTCTCCAAACTCAGTGTTGTTCATCCACCATGAGTTTGAGGGGGTGTTAGATGTGTATAGTCCCTTTTCGGTATATCCCCATTGTATAAGGGGTTTTCTGCACTTTGACACACATGTATATGTAATGGCCTTTGGCCCTCAGGAAATACTAGTTGCTCACTTATCCAACACTTGTTACACACCCATTTATCTGTGGTAGATACACTACTGTGCAATTGATGCATCAGTCTCACCAAACGATGTTGTGCTGGATCTCATAGGATCACCTGCATTTCGTTGGACTTTCTATGAAGCTTACAAACTAGGATGACTTGTATTTATAGTGACTACAACAGATCACTAGCCCATGAATTGTAGCCTCCGTCCCAAAATAACTGTCTCAACAGATCACTAGGCCGATTTTAGGTGTTGTCATTTAGGGTCCTAGCTTGATTATAAATCAAATCAAGGCTTGCTTACATAATATGAATGAATGGTGCAAAACCCATCATGCATCTAGTGGTAAATAATCTTTATTTTGCAAATAACATCTCTTATTGGGTGTTCTTCTCTGAATATAAACCGGATGACCCCTAAACCTATTTAGGATTGACAGATAGAGTACTGCATAGTGAGATTTCTGAGTGTGACGCGGAGAAACAAGTATGGTGTCTGATTATATGGTCATCATCACATTTGTCTGAAAATTTAATTGCAAACATGGTTACAAAGTTACAGTATTCAGAACTGATTCCATAATCTAATTCATTTATCTATCTATTGCACTTCAACCTGTCATTGCTTTGGAACTCTCTTTGCCATAAATGATCAACCTAGACCCGCGGACGTGCGTAAGCTAGATAAGTGCGCACATAAACGCTCAGGAGGCGTGCCAATGGCACGCCCCAACCACTAGTTCTTACAAAGACTGGGGACCTTACCCGGCCCCGATCTCAGCCACACAACCGTGCAACTCTCAGTTCTAACAAAAGAAGCTAGCTAGTGTCTACTTTCATTCTGCTCACTACACACATGAGCTAGCTTAAAAGCTCCCTTCCCTCAAGAGTCTACAAATTTGATCAACCAACATGGAGTAGCGAGACCGATCTCTGTCCGGAGCTTTGATCATATTGAGAGCGACGAGGCAGTCCGTTTCGACCTCGATGGGCAGCTGCGTCCACTGTAGTGCAAGATTGATGCCCTCCATGCACGCTGAGAGCTCAACCTCCGGTGGTTCAGCGCACGTCCTCAATTCCCTGCAGGAGAAGATGATCTCGCGCGGGGAATGACGCGGGGGCTGTTTCCTCCTTAACAAAGGTGTTCACCTGCCCTAGGTGTTGTGCCTTACTCTTCAGTTATCCCACAGTCGACAATGCTTGACTCAACGGCCGACATTCTCCCATATCAGTTCAATCAGCACTGTAGCATTTACCACTGTTACTAGCCGTTAGTACTGTTAAGTATTGTTCCTTTAATCGCACTATAACCTATCGTGTGTTTTCCGTCAGTATCTTTTTTTCGATGCTGTCAAAGGGGCATAAACACTAGAACAATTACACTCTCATACTCGTATCTATATGTTGGAATTCAGAGATCGTCTTGCTCTGTTCTAGGTGAAATATGTGTTTGTTATTCATGATTTGAGTAGTTCCTCACGCTGATATTCACCAAAATATCTGAAATTCTAAGCAAAACTGTGGTCATTTCAGATATTCAAAAGGTTCGCAATGTCTAGAAGAAAGCAAGTTAACATTCCAAAAGGTTCACTACAACAATTAAGTTGCTCGACATTAATTTCCGAGAAGCACACAATATCCGTCTCCAGTTAAGAAACCCCCGAAACTGGACTGAAATTGGACGGAAATCATGTAATCAAGCTGGAGTAAACCAGGTACAATCCAAAACTAAATCTCTCATCTGTGCTAGAGGGAACGACCGATTCTTTCGTTTCTCATTAATTGTGATACACTGATAAAAACACTATCTTAAGCCTTGTGGCACACAACTGAAATGAAAAATAAGTACACACTAGTAGAAAAAGGGTCATTTGTTCCGGTTCATAAGGTCCATCTATCCCGGTTGTGGAACCGGACTAAAGGGTCGTTACTAAAGCCCTAGGCCTTTAGTCCCGGTTCTTACATGAACCGGGACAGATGGGCCTCCACGTGGCCGCTGCGGCGAGTCCAGGCAGGAGGGCCTTTAGTCCCGGTTGGTGGCACCAACCGGGACCAAAAGGCATCCATGCGTCAGCAGCTGGCAGGAGCTGAGGTTTTTGGTCTTTTTTTAAAAGGGGTGGTTTAGGAGTTTTGGGGGTTAATTTAGGTTGTTAGCTAGCTAATAGAGAGAAGTGTCCTCTCTTATCTCCGTGCTTGGTTTACCAATGCTACTGCTATGCCTAAACATGGCTTAGATTGAAGTGAAGGCAACATGTGGTGCATGTCGAAAGTAATACTAATCCTAACTTGATCAAGTTTGGATTGTACTACTTTTGACATGCACCACATGCATGTTGCCTTCACTTTAATCCAATCCATGTTCATTACACCCACTGATATATAATAACTCTTCATGCTTGCATCATGCATCATCATAATAACAAGTCCTACTAATCATCATCATACAACTTCTACTCGTTATTAATAACAAGTCATACGATCATCATCCTCATAGTCATCGAACCAACCCTACTTAATTGTTCTTAGCACATGATCATCAGTATTAGGTAGGACCTAAATACCCTCTTTAAGGTAAAATGCATAAAACAATATAGACCCTGACTCTCCATTATGGAGAATGGAGATCATCTTGTCTCCAATTCTTGCGCTTCGCTTCCTTTTGCTTCCAAGAACCTCCTTACGACTGTCCATACATTTTTTTCCATTCTTTGATTTTCATGTCTCCACTTCTTTTAGAAATCTGGTATGGACAGTTGAGATTCGTAGGATGACCTGACTGTATGTTCAAAACATCAAGGCTACCATTCTGATACATCAAATGAGGCACACAAGCCATCGGGATTCTCTGTTGAAAAACATAGTAATAACTTCATGGTTAGCAATGATGTACTAGTTTTAGAAGTATACAAAAGATGCACGGACGTCGTAATAGTAAAAAATCTTACCAGGGTATCTCCATGGAAGTTACCGTAGTTCATCACGTGCACTAGTGGCACGTATTGACCGTAATGTTGAGGAGTTTGATTGTAGATATTGTAATTCTCAAGATCAGTACAAAATGCGATCAAATGATTTTTCTCCTGATAAGTTAATTCGGAGCCTTCGGTGTAGTAGGTTCTGTCTACCATCTTCCGCACATTCTTTGAAGAATGAAAATAAGTTGTCAATGGAAATAAGTTGTCAACTATTTTGAGACAAATAATATAAATTAGCTAATAACTATGTTTGAGAAACTCACATAGCGGTAGAATTGGAGGCGTATCAACAAGGACCCAAATGTCCATATTGTCTTGCTCAATCTCAGGATCACCAAGATCCATGGTGACAAGCATATCCTCATAAAAACCATACATCTTGCAAAGTGCTTCCCATTTTTTGCAACCAAAATGGGTTATGCTCTCAGAATTGTACAGCTTTACTTAAAAATCCACACCATGATGGGTCCTTATGTGAATTTTCTTTGTTTCGAAACTTTCATGGTCTTCAAAACCCATCCTCTGCAAGACATAGCGTCTTGCATGGCATGGGATAAGCTAGTCGAATTGTAAAAGATGAAAAGTACACGTTGAAATATTTGAAGTCGTGCTTAATTACGAAAAAAACACTTGTCGTCGTTGCGTACCGTTTCAACATCGAAGGTCTCCTCGAGCTTAATGCAGAAGCGCCGATCTTCGTCCAGGTGAGGCCTGTCGCACAGACCTCGGTCGTCGTGGCACCAGTCACACTCCCCCGGGAGACTTTCGTCGTCCGAGTACGACATTTCCTATGTTCATAATTCAAAGATTAAACTTGTACAATTAAATATATGTACTACAAAAACTAAATTAGAACATTATTATTCATCACGGGTTGACTATCGGTCTGTCGAGTCTTTTCTTGAAAACTCTCAGCTCACGTGGTGTATATATTCGACCGTCGGTGATGGTAGCTCCTCCTTTCATTCCCGAGTGCATTACAGCAAATTGTCTAGCACACGGGAACGAAGGAGAAGCTACCCCCACGACAATAGTCGGGATTCTTCGTCCTCTCATACATGGTGGAGACTCTCCCTCACTGATTCCTCTCTGACATTTGCGACCGTCGGTGATGGTAGCTACTCCTTTCGTTCTCGAGTGCATTACACCAAATTGTCTAGCACACGGGAACGAAGGAGAAGCTACCCCCACGACAACAGTCGGGATTCTTCGTCCTCTCATATACGGTGGAGACTCGACAGACTTAAAGTCAACCCGAAATATCGTTTAATTATATGGAGATTTGGCTGGTCTCACCTCGAGGTCGGAGGTGGGTCGGTGACGGGGACGACGGCGGGGATGATGGAGGGGGCTCCTAGATTTCTGCGAAAACATAAACCCTATAAACTACCAACTAATTGTGATCCCCCGATTCAATCGTACACTAATCATACACGCAAACGTGTACGATCAAGATCAGGGACTCACGGGAAGATATCACAACACAACTCTAAAAATAAAATAAGTCATACAAGCATCATAATACAAGCCAGGGGCCTCGAGGGCTCGAATACCAGTGCTCGATCATAGACGAGTCAGCGGAAGAAACAATATCTAAGTACAGACATAAGTTAAACAAGTTTGCCTTAAGAAGGCTAGCACAAACTGGGATACAGATCGAAAGAGGCGCAGGCCTCCTACCTGGGATCCTTCTAAACTACTCCTGGTCGTCGTCAGCGGCCTGCACGTAGTAGTAGGCACCCTCGGTGTAGTAGGGGTCATCGTCGACGGTGGCGTCAAGCTCCTGGGCTCCAACATCTGGTTGCGACAACCAGATAGAATGGAAAGGGGAGAAAGAGGGAGAAAAGCAACCGTGAGTACTCATCCAAAGTACTCGCAAGCAAGGATCTACACTACATATGCATGGGTATCTGTCTAAAGGGGCTATATCGGTGGACTGAACTGCAGAATGCCAGAATAAGAGGGGGATAGCTAGTCTTGTCGAAGACTACGCTTCTGGCAACCTCCATCTTGCAGCATGTAGAAGAGAGTAGATGGTAAGTTCACCAAGTATCATCGCATAGCATAAACCTACCCGACGATCCTCTCCTCGTCGACCTGTGAGAGAGCGATCACCGGGTTGTATCTAGCACTTGGAAGGGTGTGTTTTATTAAGTATCCGGTTCTAGTTGTCATAAGGTCAAGGTACAACTCCGGGTCGTCCTTTTACCGAGGGACACGGCTATTCGAATAGATAAACTTCCCTGCAGGGGTGTACCACATTACCCAACATGCTCGATCCCATTTGGCCGGACACACTTTCCTGGGTCATGCCCGGCCTCGGAAGATCAACACGTCGCAGCCCCACCTAGGCACAACAGAGAGGTCAGCACGCCGTTCTAAATCCTACGGCGCAGGGGTCTAGGCCCATCGCCCATTGCACACCTGCACGTTGCGAGGGCGGCCGAAAGCAGACCTAGCCCCCTTAATACAAGCGCAGGCTTACGGTCCAATCCGGCGCGCGCCGCTCAGTCGCTGACATCAAGAAGGCTTCGACTGATACCACGACGTCGAGTGCCCATAGCTGTTCCCGCGTAGTTGGTTAGTGCGTATAGGCCAGTGGCCAGACGCAGATCAAATACCAAGATCTCGTTAAGCGTGTTAATTGAAGTATCCGCGAACGCCGACCAGGGCCAGGCCCACCTCTCTCCTAGGTGGTCTCAACCTGCCCTGTCGCTCCGCCACAAAGTAACAGTCGGGGGCCGTCGGGAACCCAGGCCCACCTCTACCGGAATGGAGCCACCTGCCCCTTCACCCCCCATCTCCGAACAGTATCATAAGTAATGTAACAGTATAAAGTATATAGCATATGCCCGTGATCACGGCCCAGTAGTATAGCATGGCAGACGGACAAGAATGTAGGGCCACTGATGGAATACTAGCATCCTATACTAAGCATTAGGATAGCAGGTAGGGGTAACAACTATAGCAACAATGACAGGCTATGCAGCAGAATAGGATTAACCGAAAGCAGTAACATGCTACACTACTCTAATGCAAGCAGTAGAGAGAAGGAATAGGCGATATCTGCTGATCAAGGGGGGCTTGCCTGGTTGTTCTGGCAAGAAGGGTTCATCGTCGATGTAGTCGATCACAGGGGTACCGACATCAGTCCCGGGGTCTACCGGAAAGAAGTAACGAAGAGGAACACAATAAATAACAGAGCAATCAAAGCATCACAAAGCATAACATGGCAATACGTGGTGCTAGAGGCGACCTAACGCAGTACTAGGTGATATCGACAAAGGGGGGAAACATCCGGGAAAATATCCCCGGTGTTTCGCGTTTTCGGACAAATGAATCGGAGGGGAAAAGTTGCGAGTTTGCTATGCTAGGGATGTGTGGCGGACGAACGGGATGCGTATCCAGATTCGTCTCGTCGTTCTAAACAACTTTCATGTATAAAGTATTTTCATCCGAGTTACGGATTATTTTATATTAATTTAAAAGGGGTTTGATCATTTTCAGGAATTAACAGATTTAATTTAAATCAAAATTAGGTTTACTGCATCAGCATGATGTCGGCGGTCAACTGTGACCGTTGACTGGTCAAACTGACGGATGGGGCCCGCATGTCATGGTTGTTTAATTAGCAGGTTAATTAAACATGGTTAATTAGTTTAACTAAATGGTTAGGTTAATTAAACCTCATTAGTTAAGTTAATTAATTAATTAACTAATTATTTTTATTTCTTTTTAATCTTTTTTTATAAAACAGGGGCGTGGGCCCCATTGTCAGTGGCACAAAGGCCACCGGAGCGGGCGCTAGCGGGCGCGTGGGTGCGGGGCTTCGGACCCGGGCGCGGCCAGTTAGGGCCGCAGCCGCGGGCGACGGTGGCAGAGTACGTTAGGCAGGGGCGGACGCTGGCGCGGTCGGCGAGCGGGAGGGCGCCGGCGGTAGCCGCCGGTCTGCACGGGCGGTGGTGGCGCGGGCGGAGCAGGGGCGATGCGGAGGCAGCTCAGGCGCGAGTGAGGATGGCCGCGGGGAAGCGCCGGCAACAGCGGGCTGCAGCAGGCGAGGAGCAGCGGCAGGAGCAGTACGCAGTGGCAGCGGCAACAGCAGACGGTTAGCAGCAGCAACGGCCGCGGTCGCGGGGCACCGACAGCCGGCAAGGACGGCGGCAGCGGGCAAGGGCGGGCGACAGCGGATGCGGGCGCGCACGCGCGGGCACGCAAACGGGCACAGAGGCGCGCGGGGGTGCAGGGGAGCGCCCAGGCGACGGTTCGGCGCGGGACGACGCGGGCTTCAGAGAACTCCGGGCACGGCGACCAAATCGTGGGGACGGCGCTACAACGCGATTAACAGAGGGGGAGACAAGGGGAATTGGCGCTGCTCACCAAGGGAGGGTTGACGGCGCGCTCGGTTCGGTCGGGGGCGTGCCGGAGCATGGATCCGCGGCGGGGCATCGGAGGCGACCGTGATGAAGACGAGGACAACGGCGACGATGGGGCGGCTCCAGGCTCTATCCCATGGGTGTAGACGACGAAGGGGAGGATGAAGGAGCGGATGGGCACCTCCCTACAGCGCGTGGACGATGGAGGGCGCGCGTACAACGGCAACCATGGCGCCGGCGGCTCGGTGCAGCGAGGGGAGGAGAGGAGCGGCTCGGGAAAGGGGGAAACGAGGCAAGTGGGGGAGCTAGGGTTTGTGGGGAGGGGGCACCGGGGCTATGTAGGGCGAGGGGGAGTCGTGGATGCACGCCACGGCGCCATGGTGTAGGTGGATGTGCTCCACGCAACCCCCTGCTAAAGGTTGAAGGTAACCCAAGTGGGCTGGGCCTTCCAGTCCCACTTGGACCCTTTTCTTCTTCTACTTCTTTTCTTTGTTTTGTTTCATTTTCTATTTCCTTTTTCTATCACTGTCTCCTATTTATTTGAGGCACTAAATAATTTTAGTAAGATATGAAACCTAGCACATAAATGCAATGTCGTGTTATGATGATGCTCACAAACTTTTTGAGGCAATGTGAATTAAATAAATAATTGTTTATTTTGAAAAGGTCATTTTAATTGCTGATGGACCATTTATTATTTTCTTAGGAATTAATTGGTGGGTCAAATAATGTTGGGTTCAACATGACAATGACCAGGTGAAATTTATAGAATATTTTGAACATTTTAGTTTTATTTTTTTGAAGAAATAATTTATCTTAATTTAGGTTACATTTGAATTCCAAACCGGTTTTGAACTAACACGAGATTAACATCAGTAACCGAGGTGACGTGGCATCATTAGCAGAGGTTCACTGTAGCTTAATTATCCGGGCGTCACAAATCTCCTCCACTACAAGAAATCTCGTCCCGAGATTTAAGAGGTAGAGTAAGGGGGAAAGGTCTGGTTACGAAATACTAACAGATCTTCTCAATCTTGGCTGCTCTTCTCGAAGAGATCGATTCATTACATTGATGTCTTCATTCCACTGATTCAGGTCATCATTATGAAGTTGTCATCCTTTCTTCGGGGGTCCCTTCGTACTTAGGAATAGGTAACGGGGCAGATTGGCAACGACCGAATACTATAAGGGTAATAATCTGGGATTAACCCATGAATGAGCATATGATTACCTCTCGAGTTGAACAATTAAAACACATCGAGAGTAAAGTTCGAAGGTACAATAAGAAGTTTCAAGCACCCTGGCAATCGTTCAATGCCTAGTCAGAAGGTGAAAGGGTTTCAGGGCAATGTCAATAAGTATTACCAGAATAGATCACTAGGAATGTGGCTCGTGAATTGCATACGAAGCCAAGCGCGAGGATCTTTGGAAACAGGGTGTATAGGAGAGTCAGGTTTTGATCCTGTGGAACTGTGGGTTATGGGCCCACCATGTGGGTTAAAAGTAGGAAGGGCGGTGACATCTTGCACGATCATGTAAGCAAGGCATGTCAGCGGATAGTCTGTCGGTTATGTCGGCAACAACATCGGTACCAAGGGCGAGGGACGAAGAGAACCATTTTCCTGCTCGTTGAACGAGGCGGACCAATAGGCAAAGTTTTCGTCCATCGATGGTTACCGGGATGCTATCGACAAATGCAACACGGCCTTACTGACACGGTTGTACACCAAGGTGTTTATATAAGCAAAAGTATATTACTGCTTAGATCATATGGATCACAAGGAAGGTTAAACAAATCAATGGAAAGGAGAATATGATCATCAGATCAAATAGAACAATGGAAAGGAAAATGTGTTTGACACATATACCAGGGGTATACCCTTCCCAAGGACAAGCAGAGCATGATAGCCATGGCAGGATATAAAGTAGAAAACCCTTCGGGAAAAGGGAGAGAATTTTCATGACATTACCCATACAACGGTGTTTGGATAATTGATCAAGAAACCTTTAGCATGGTGCTACAAATGTTCTTATTGTAAAATCGGAGTAGCAGAGACACGCTTCGAGATAGCATCAACATGGTCTTTAAGCAAAGGTCAGGCTTTGGATACTCAAAGGATCCATCACGAACAACTCATAGAATAAGTCCTGCAATTTCCTCTTGGAAGAATAGCTAAACTTGTTAAAAGAAACTATAACAATAGTCCTCCAGCCAGGTGTACTAGGCATGACATCACCTTACCGAGTCATATAAAGACCAATGCTATAACTCTTGGAAAATTGTTCAAACCATCATATCTGACCGAGATTCAGATCTGATTGGTGTCAGGATACCTCAGACTCGGGATGCCTGAGAAGAAAAGGTGCATTGACGAGATAACATTGTAAGATTTTCAGGAAATGAACTTTGGAAGCGAGTTCCGAAACAAGAGTTCATCAGTAAACCAACGAGAGGATGAGGAGGTGGCTGATGGAATCAGCGACAATTCATCGAGATTAATAAAAGATGGATTTCCACAACTATGTGAACAAGGAGATAACATTTGTCAGATCAAATGGTATAATGATTTATGCTCGAGGAAAACATATACAATTAAACATTGGTTGAAAGGTGCACCCGAAATATGGGCTGGGTTGCACGATCAATGTTAGAATAGTGACTTAATGAACAAAAGAATTAGAAGGAAACTATCGACCATTCACTTCAAAGCAATAGGGTTGCTAGAAGTTTTGAATTCACACATCAAAGTTCAATTGCCGGTATTCCGATTAGAAACAGCACGGGGACCAAGAAATGAACGGAGATGGCGAGAAGTATTACTATATCAAGTATTCTTAAGAGGTGGTGAAATTCCCATGACATTCTTGACATAAAAGGTGGTAATACTCCAAGGTAAAGAAGAACAGATGCTGGATAGCAAGGAACTCAATGTATAACACAAAGCACGAACAAGTTTGTGTTGGAGGGAAGTCAATAAAGTGGTCGATGACAACACAAATCATCGAGAGCAAGGATGGTATTTCTCATCATGAACTCAATTGATATCCTGGAAGAGCTCGGAATGCCGATGATGATCACGACACATTTGTCGAGAGATTTCATGAAAATGTAATCGATTGGCGATGACATCAAGTCAAAGGAATGATGAAGCGAAAGGATATTGGAACCATGGGTATGACACAAATTCAAAATCAAGCTTGCTGCTCAAGGTGAAATGGTATTATGGGGAAGATCGACGTAAGCTTTGCTCACCGTCGAAAGTTGTGCTCCGGGAAGAAGGACTGGGTGGCACAGTTTAAAATTTAGCACGATAATGATATAGCTGATCAGGCAAGGGATGACTTGAAGGATTATTAAACTCGTAAGCAACGAAAATTACTTAAGAGTTATTCAATCGGGGTGCGAAATCGATTCACTTATCGGTGTTCTCGGTCGACAAACAACCCAGAACCCATGAAGTGACAAAGACAAGGTAAGGTAGTACTTCATCAAAGTTTATAAGATGTAGTGCAATGGCAAGATATCCTCGAGATACCAGGGGTAATACTCAAAGGTAGATCATAATAGAGGTTGGGCAGGCGTATTGACCTGCAGAAGACAAGTGATTTAACTTGTCCAAGAAATGGAATCAAAGAACATATGGTTGGAACCATGATTGCAGAGGATCAATTCACCGATACCAAAGGATATTATTACAAGAAGCTTCCATGATAGGATCTACATCGTGTCTATGGGCATGACCACAAAGGTTCAAGGTCGACTCCCACTTCCTCAATGCATAACCTTCCATTCACCTCTCGTATTTCGAAAATGACATTAGTTGTTGAAAGTTTTACCTGATGCAATACTAGATAAGTATGACCCATGAAATCTTTCGGGTTCTCACTGATTAGGGAAGGCGTTGGTTCAACCCATCGGGGCATCTTAGGAACATATACCACAAACTTCGGAGTAAATAATACAAGCTCGAAAGTAGAGTATGATTATCAAAGCAGAGGATACAAATTACCAAAGGCGTTATATACCCATGGAAATGCTCACAAGGTTTTTGAATATGAAGGATATTGTCGGATAAAATCCAACAAAGGATCTGGTGGTCCATAAGGGATCTGATGTGAGTATCGGTACTCAACCAGAGGAAGAAAGAATGCAAGGAGATCAGATTATAGAAACAACTAACTAACTCAAAGCTCAAATGCAAAGGAATTATGAATTCCAAGATAAGATATCAGAAGCAATGCTCTGATTAGGGATGGATAAGTTGAATAGCCTTAGGGGTACAATCAATGGCAATTTGGTTGGTCGAGATCTAGATCATGTTTAAAATGGCGTCTGAGCCGAAAGGATGAATTATAGGATATGATTGAGGATTGCGAGCATTCGCAACTTATTGAATCAATGGACTCAAAATGATAATGACAAGGGATGCCGATAATTATTACTAGACTTATGGGATTAACCATGATGCAAGCAAGGAAGAATTCCAGAACAATAGGATGCTTGGGAGTTTCGGAAGATCGAATGGTATTTCAAAGTCTTTTGTGAAACACCTGAACAACTGGGGATGAGTGGATACTCGATAAGTGCGAGGAATTATCCGTAGGGGGTATTCATTAGGCAAGAACTGTAGGGCAGTAAGCTCGAAGGATTCTCGGAACAACGGAGAGCAGTTCGGGGCATCTTGTAATAACAAGATCAATGGGATTGAATGTAGGCAAGTGTGTTCAGTTATCCATACAGATAATAGTGGTAGGGAATTTGCAAAAGCGGTCGGCACAAGCGTCTCAGGAAAACAACGAATAGCATCTTCGGAACCTTCTGGTGCAGCAAGCGATCATTGTAATAAGGGGCTCTCCGGGAGGAAGTAGTTACGAGAACCTAGAGTCAGATTTAGTAAAATCATTTAACCCGAATAGAAGAGAGATCAGAGTCCCAGAGTATAGATCGAGGAATAAAATATCCTAATACCACCCAATGGTGACGCGGGCCCGTAAGCCACACAACCAAGTTAGTAAAAGTTTTTCAATGACTAGACTCGACTTCGGCCAAGGAGTGTGGAAGGGGGATTCCTACAGGCAGTCGGCTCTGATACCAACTTGTCATGCCCCCGATTCAATCGTACACTAATCATACACGCAAACGTGTACGATCAAGATCAGGGACTCACGGGAAGATATCACAACACAACTCTAAAAATAAAATAAGTCATACAAGCATCATAATACAAGCCAGGGGCCTCGAGGGCTCGAATACCAGTGCTCGATCATAGACGAGTCAGCGGAAGCAACAATATCTGAGTACGGACATAAGTTAAACAAGTTTGCCTTAAGAAGGCTAGCACAAACTGGGATACAGATCGAAAGAGGCGCAGGCCTCCTGCCTGGGATCCTCCTAAACTACTCCTGGTCATCGTCAGCGGCCTGCACGTAGTAGTAGGCACCCTCGATGTAGTAGGGGTCGTCGTCGACGGTGGCATCAAGCTCCTGGGCTCCAACATCTGGTTGCGACAACCAGGTAGAATGGAAAGGGGGGAAAGAGGGAGAAAAGCAACCGTGAGTACTCATCCAAAGTACTCGCAAGCAAGGATCTACACTACATATGCATGGGTATCTGTGTAAAGGGGCAATATCGGTGGACTGAACTGCAGAATGCCAGAATAAGAGGGGGATAGCTAGTCCTGTCGAAGACTATGCTTTTGGCAGCCTCCATCTTGCAGCATGCAGAAGAGAGTAGATGGTAAGTTCACCAAGTATCATCGCATAGCATAAACCTACCTGAGGATCCTCTCCTCGTCGACCTGTGAGAGAGCGATCACCGGGTTGTATCTGGCACTTGGAAGGGTGTGTTTTATTAAGTATCCGGTTCTAGTTGTCATAAGGTCAAGGTACAACTCCGGGTCGTCCTTTTACCGAGGGATACGGCTATTCGAATAGATAAACTTCCCTGCAGGGGTGTACCACATTACCCAACACGCTCGATCCCATTTGGCTGGACACACTTTCCTGGGTCATACCCGGCCTCGGAAGATCAACACGTTGCAGCCCCACCTAGGCACAACAGAGAGGTAAGCACGCCGGTCTAAATCCTATGGCGCAGGGGTCTGGGCCCATCGCCCATTGCACACCTGCATGTTGCGAGGGCAGCCGAAAGCAGACCTAGCCCCCTTAATACAAGCGCAGGCCTACGGTCCAATCCGGCGCGCGCCGCTCAGTCGCTGACGTCAAGAAGGCTTCGGCTGATATCACGACGTCAAGTGCCCATAACTGTTCCCGCGTAGTTGGTTAGTGCGTATAGGCCAGTGGCCAGACTCAGATCAAATACCAAGATCTCGTTAAGTGTGTTAATTGAAGTATCCGCGAACGCCGACCAGGGCCAGGCCCACCTCTCTCCTAGGTGGTCTCAACCTGCTCTGTCGCTCCGCCACAAAGTAACAGTCGGGGGCCGTCGGGAACCCAGGCCCACCTCTACCGGGATGGAGCCACCTACCCCTTCAGCCCCCATCTCCGAATAGTATCATAAGTAATGTAACAGTATAAAGTATATAGCATATGCCCGTGATCAGCTCCCGAGTGATCACGGCCCAGTAGTATAGCATGGCAGACGGACAAGAATGTAGGGCCACTGATGGAATACTAGCATCCTATACTAAGCATTAGGATAGCAGGTAGGAGTAACAACTGTAGCAACAATGACAGGCTATGCAGCAGAATAGGATTAACCGAAAGCAGTAACATGCTACACTACTCTAATGCAAGCAGTAGAGAGAAGGAATAGGCGATATCTGGTGATCAAGGGGGGGCTTGCCTGGTTGCTCTGGCAAGAAGGGTTCGTCGTCGATGTAGTCGATCACAGGGGTACCGACATCGGTCCCGGGGTCTACCGAAAAGAAGTAACGAAGAGGAACACAATAAATAACAGAGCAATCAAAGCATCACAAAGCATAACATGGCAATACATGGTGCTAGAGGCGACCTAACGCAGTACTAGGTGATACCGGCAAAGGGGGGAAACATCCGGGAAAATATCCCCGGTGTTTCGCGTTTTCGGACAGATGAATCGGAGGGAAAGTTGCAAGTTTGCTATGCTAGGGATGTGTGGCGGACGAACGGGCTGCGTATCCGGATTCGTCTCGTCGTTCTGAGCAACTTTCATGTATAAAGTATTTTCATCCGAGTTACGGATTATTTTATATTAATTTAAAAAGGATTTGATCATTTTCAGGAATTAACAGATTTAATTTGAATCAAAATTAGGTTTACTGCATCAACATGACGTCAGCGGCCAACTGTGACCGTTGACTGGTCAAACCGACAGATGGGGCATGCATGTCATGGCTGTTTAATTAGCAGGTTAATTAAACATGGTTAATTATTTTAACTAAATGATTAGGTTAATTAAACCTCATTAGTTAAGTTAATTAATTAACTGATTAATTTTATTTCTTTTTAATCTTTTTTTATAAAACAGGGGTGTGGGCCCCACTGTCAGTGGCACAAAGGCCACCGGAGCGGGTGCTAGCGGGCGCGTGGCTGCGGGGCTTCGGACCCGGGCGCGGCTAGTTGGGGCCGCGGCCGCGGGCGACGGTGGCAGAGTGCGGTAGGCAGGGGCGGACGCTGGCGCGGTCGGCGAGCGGGAGGGCGCCGGCGGTAGCCGCCGGTCTGCACGGGCGGTGGTGGCGCGGGCGGAGCAGGGGCGATGCGGAGGCAGCTCAGGCGCGAGTGAGGGTGGCTGCGAGGAAGCACTTGCAGCGGCGGGCTGCAGCAGGCGAGGAGCAGCGGCAGGAGCAGTACGCAGCGGCAGCGGCAACAGCAGACGGTCAGCAGCAGTGACGGCCGCGGTCGCGGGGCACCGACAGACGGCAAGGACAGCGGCAGCGGGCAAGGGCGGGCGACAGCGGGTGCGGGCGCGCACGCGCGGGCACGCAAGCGGGCACAGAGGCGCGCGGGGGTGCAGGGGAGCGCCCAGGCGACGGCTCGGCGCGGGAGGACGCGGGCTTCAGAGAACTCCGGGCACGGCGACCAAATCATGGGGACGGCGCTACAACGCTATTAACAGAGGGGGAGACAAGGGGAATCGGCGCTGCTCACCAAGGGAGGGTTGACGGCGAGCTCTGATCGGTCGGGGGCGCGCCGGAGCATGGATCTGCGGCGGGGCATCGGAGGCGACCGCCGATGAAGACGAGGACGGCGGCGACGATTGGGCGGCTCCAGGCTCGATCCCATGGGTGTAGACGACGAAGGGGAGGATGAAGGAGCGGATGGGCACCTCCCTACAGCGCGGGGACGACGGAGGGTGCGCGTACGACGGAAACCATGGCGCCGGCGGCTCGGTGCAGCGAGGGGAGGAGAGGAGCGGCTTGGGAAAGGGGAAAACGAGGCAAGTGGGGGAGCTAGGGTTTGTGGGGAGGGGGCACCGGGGCTATGTAGGGCGAGGGGGAGTCGTGGATGCGCGCCACGGCGCCATGGTGTAGGTGGATGTGCTCCACGCAATCCCCTGCTACAGGTTGAAGGTAACCCAAGTGGGCTGGGCCTTCCAGTCCCACTTGGACCCTTTTCTTCTTCTACTGCTTTTCTTTGTTTTGTTTCATTTTCTATTTCCTTTTTCTATCACTGTCTCCTATTTCTTTGAGGCACTAAATAATTTTAGTAAGATATGAAACCTAGCACATAAATGCAATGTCGTGTTATGATGATGCTCACAAACTTTTTGAGGCAATGTGAATTAAATAAATAATTGTTTATTTTGAAAAGGTCATTTTAATTGCTGATGGACCATTTATTATTTTCTTATGAATTAGTTGGTGGGTCAAATAATGTTGGGTTCAACATGACAATGACCAGGTGAAATTTACAGAATATTTTGAACATTTTAGTTTTATTTTTTTGAAGAAATAATTTATCTTAATTTAGGTTGCATTTGAATTCCGAACTGGTTTTGAACTAACACGAGATTAACATCAGTAACCGAGGTGACGTGGCATCATTAGCAGAGGTTCACTGTAGCTTAATTATCCGGGCGTCACACTAATCAAATGCATACGCCTTGCATAGTGCTCTCCAATTTTAGCATTCAAAGTAGGAGTAGTTTTCCAATTTGAGCATTCAATAAGCAAAACCAAATCGTAAAATAAAGTAGTATTCAAATTAGCATGCATTCAATTATAAGCAAAACTACATCATCTCTTGCGTCCGTACAACGTTGAATATTATCACTAATACACCTCGAATAGTATCATACATATAGCATCGCTAATACAGCTAGAACCGTAGCGCCCGACGGGTATCGGCGCGGGCGGTGGACACCCAAAGAGAAGGAACCATCACAGGATCATAGCTCCAGTGAGATCCCTGAAGAACCTGCCAGGTATTGTCGAACCTGCCCTTCAACGCAACCATGTAGCGACGAACGTGCTCGTCCTCCTCGCTGACACGGTGACATACCACCTCCGCGGTGTCCGGAAGCCTCAGCACCGTCACTGGCCCACGCGACCGCCACCAAACAAGGTTCGGGTCAACGACGGGCTGGCTCCTCACCAACCTACGCCTCCCGGAAGGTAGCACCTCCCAATACCAGCCCGGCGGAGCCCAGTCCCGGACATGGCCCCTCTGATCAAGCAGGCATCCTCCGCCGAGTTGATGACGAGGATGCGGGATAGGCATCATCGACGTCGATGCGGGAATAATTGCTTGAACTAAAAAATAAACTAGTTCTATTAATTTTCTTGCTAAAAATAAACTACTTCTATAGTAAAATAAAGTAGTTTTATTAAATCAACTAGTTCAACTACTAAGCACTTACTATAAATAAAATAAAGTAGTACTTACTAAAAATAAACTATTTCTATATATAGCAAAATAAAGTAGTTTTATTAAATCAACTAGTTCAACTACTAAGCACTTACTATAAATAAAATAAAGTAGTACTTACAAAAGATAAACTAGTTTAACTAGTTCTATTATTTTTCTAACAAATTATATTAAAAACTTTCTAAGTAGTACTTACTAAAAGTTATCGGGGAGGGGGTTATATCGACAACGACATACCCGATAAAAAATAAGAAGAGGAAGAAGAAGAAAAAAAAGAGGAGAAGAAGAAAGGAATAGAGGAGGAGATCGTAGAAAAAAAGAAGAAGAAAAAGGAGAAGAAGAAAGGAATAGAGGAGAAGAAGAAAAAATAGAATAATATATTATTCTATTTCTTCTTCTTCTCCTCTATTCCTTCTTCTTCTCCTCTATTCCTTCTTCTTCTCCTCTTTTTTTTCTTCTTTTTCATCTTCTTATTTATTTCTCTTCTTCTTCTTCTCCTTCTTCCTCTTCTTATTTTCCTTTTTCCTCTCATGCTTTTTATTCTAAATATGAACATATACATAAATGACTTTGATCATACACAATTTTCCTATACATACACAATATGAACATATACATAAATTGACAAAGAAATTCTATGAACAAAAAAATCATAAAAATTCTATGAACAAAATTACAACAGAAAAAAACATAAAAATTCTATGAACAAAATTACAACAGAAAAAATCATAAAAATTCTATGAAAAAAATTGACATATTCTTTGCATATGAACATACAAACATTTGCATATTCAACAATAATATCACCAAAAAAATCTATGAAAATTACAACAACTAAATTAACTACACATCTAAATTAATACAACTACACATCTAAACTTAATTAGGAAAATGCATATGCAGAGGGCGCCCGGCGGCGAGGAGAATGATCTCACTGCAGGGGGGGCGGCGATGAGGAGGCAGGGCACGGGGGCGGCAACGAGGAGGCAGGGCACAGCGACGGCAACGAGGAAGCAGGGCACGGTGACGGCGACGGTGGGGTAGGGGCGCGGCGATGGGCGACGAGGAGGTAGGGCCGGCGGCATCGGGGCAGGGGTGGCGCAGGGCGGCGACGGCGTCAGGGCGGCGCGGGACGGCGTCGGAGGCAGGGCGACGACGGCGAGCCAGAGGGGCAGCCTGGCGGCGTCATCGGGGCGGGGAAGACGAACTGAATGAAAATTTTCACAAGTCTTGCTTATATAGACGGAGCATTGGTCCCGGTTCGTGGCACCAACCGGGACCAAAGGGGGGCCTTTGGTCTGGGTTGGTGCCACGAACCGGTACCAATGCACCCCATTGGTCCCGGTTGGTGCCACCAACCGGGACCAAAGGCCTTGTGTTGCCCGCGTCGCGGCCACAAGTTTAGTCCCACCTCGCTAGTTGAGAGAGCTCGAGAGTTGTTTATAAGCGCTGCTGCGCCCACCCTCTCGAGCTCCTCTCAACTGCAGGCTTTCAGGCCTAATCTGTTACTATGTGCCTGTGGGCCTACTGGGCCTGCTGCGGGCCTGAATCCTGGCCCACCTGGCTGGTTGGGTTTCTAGTCGTATTCAAGCCGTGGTGGCCCAATAGGCGGCATTTTTTCCAGTTTTTTTGTTTTGTTTTTTGCATTATTTATTTTCTTTATTTTTGCTTTATTTTTTAAATTCTATTTGCTTTTAGGTCACAAAAATTATAAACTTTCTGTTAGTGCCATTAGTTTTCAAATTTGATTTTTGAGTGATTTTTTTCCTACTATTTAATATTACTGCGTTTCATCATTATACTCAATTTGGTAATTTTAGGTTATTTTAAATATATGTTTTAATGAAAAACAGATTTTGTTATTTTAGTTTGCTATTAAAGTTTCTAACAAAAATTTCTTTATGAAAATTCTTTTTGCTTTTAATGCTTTGAACAGAAAATTCTTAGATAATTTTAGTTGCATAAATTTTATATAATTTTAGTTTCAAAAATACTAGAGATTTATAAAAGATTTTTAGTTGATTCCTTTTGCTTTTAGTTGCATAAATTCGTAGAAAATCCTTTTTGCTTTTATTGTTTTGAACAGAAACAGAAACTTTCAACCCTTTTTGAACTTATTTGAACTCCAGACTTTTTCTGTGTTCAAAATGGACCATTCAACCGGGATCTCATCAATTTTCAACCCTTTCTGACTTCATTTGTTATTTTTCATGCATTTACTGATTTGGTTGTGCTAAATGACCCTGAAATTGAAAAGCATTTCAAATGAACTCTGAAAACGTTGAAAGTTGGCATGGCATCATCATTTCACCCACATAGCATGTGCAAAAAAGTAGAGAGGGTTACGGCAAAAACTGAATGCACTTCGTGTACAAAACGGACAATCTCTTTCGAAGTATCACGGTTTCATACGGAAACTCATCTGTTACAAAGGGATTTCATTATTTGAACTTATTTGAACTCCAGACTTTTTCTGTGTTCAAAATGCACCATTCAAAGCCACATCATCAATTTTCAACCCTTGCTGACTTCATTTGTTATTTTTCATGCATTTACTGGTATTTTTCTGTGTGCAAAACCATTCAAAGCCCCATTCAAAGCTATATGACCTCGAAATTGAAAAGCATTTCATTTCATACGGAAACTCGTCTGTTACAACAGGCATTTCATTTCTTCACATGTAACTGCAGTGATATTCCAGATCAAAGGCATCATCATAATAGTTGTGGAGAGAAAGTCTTCACTATTTCTTCGCTTGTGTCCTTTGCTTATTGTGCCATAACCATGGATAATCTTCATCGTTTATCAGGATGCTTGGGTCAGCCTTGACTTTGAAGGGAGGAATTTCATGAAATTTTTCATAATCTTCAGACATGTCTATCTTGCCCTCCACTCCCATGATGTCCCTTTTTCTTGAAAGAACTATGTGGCGCTTTGGCTCATCGTATGATGTATTCGCTTCCTTATCTTTTCTTTTTCTCGGTTTGGTAGACATGTCCTTCACATAAATAACCTGCGCCATATCATTGGCTAGGACGAACGGTTCGTCAGTGTACCCAAGATTGTTCAAATCCACTGTTGTCATTCCGTACTGTGGGTCTACCTGTACCCCGCCTCCTGACAGATTGACCCATTTGCACTTAAACAATGGGACCTTAAAATCATGTCCGTAGTCAAGTTCCCATATGTCCACTATGTAACCATAATATGTGTCCTTTCCCCTCTTGGTTGCTGCATCAAAGCGGACACCGTTGTTTTGGTTGGTGCTCTTTTGATCTTGGGCGATCGTGTAAAATGTATTCCCATTTATCTCGTATCCTTTGTAAGTCAATACAGTCGAAGATGGTCCCCTGGACAACGAGTACAGCTCATCACAAACAGTGTTGTCACCTCTGAGATGTGTTTCCAACCAACTGCTGAAAGTCCTGATGTGTTCACATGTAACCAGTCGTCACACTGCTCCGGGTGTTTGGAGCGCAAACTGTTCTTGTGTTCATCGACATACGGGGTCACCAAGGTAGAGTTTTGTAGAACTGTGTAGTGTGCTTGAGACCAAGAATGCCCGTCCCTGCATATTATTGAGTCCCCTCCAAGCGTGCCTTTTCCATTCAGTCTCCCCTCATACCGCGATATAGGGAGACCTATCTTCTTAAGGCTAGGAATGAAGTCAACACAAAACCCAATGACATCCTCTATTTGATGGCCCATGGAGATGCTTCCTTCTGGCCTAGCGCGGTTACGGACATATTTCTTTAGGACTCCCATGAACCTCTCAAAGGGGAACATATTGTGTAGAAATATGGGGCCCAGAATGACAATCTCGTCAACTAGATGAACTAGGACGTGCATCATGATATTGAAGAAGGATGGTGGGAACACCAGCTCGAAACTGACAAGACATTGCGCCACATCACTCCTTAGCCTTGGTATGATTTCTGGATCGATCACCTTCTGAGAGATTGCATTGAGGAATGCACATAGCTTCATAATGGCTAATCGGACGTTTTCTGGTAGAAGCCCCCTCAATGCAACCGGAAGCAGTTGCGTCATAATCACGTGGCAGTCATGGGAATTTAGGTTCTGGAACTTTTTCTCTGGCATATTTATTATTCCCTTTATATTCGACGAGAAGCCAGTCGGGACCTTCATACTGAGCAGGCATTCAAAGAAGATTTCCTTCTCTTCTTTGGTAAGAGCGTAGCTGGCAGGACCTTCATACTGCTTTGGAGGCATGCCGTCTTTTTCGTGCAAATGTTGCAGGTCCTCCCATGCCTCAGGTGTATCTTTGTCTTCTCATACACGCCCAAGAAGACTAGCAGGTTCACGCAAAGGTTCTTCGTCACGTGCATCACGTCATTTGAAGAGCGGACCTCTAGGTCTTTCCAGTAGGGTAGGTCCCAAAATATAGATTTCTTCTTCCACATGGATGCGCGTCCCTCAGCGTCATTCGGAACAGCTAGTCTGTCGGGACCCTTTTGAAAGATTACGTGTAAATCATTGACCATAGAAAGTACGTGATCACCGGTACGCATGGTGGGCTTCTTCCGGTGATCTGCCTCGCCTTTGAAATGCTTGCCTTTCTTTCGACATTGATGGTTGGTCGGAAGAAATCGATGATGGCCCAGGTACACATTCTTCCTGCATTTGTCCAGGTATATACTTTCGGTGTTAGCTAAATAGTGCGTGCATGCGTGGTATCCCTTGTTTGTCTGTCCTGAAAGGTTACTGAGAGTGGGCCAATCGTTGATGGTTACAAACAGCAACGCGTGCAGGTTAAAATTCCTCCTGTTTTATGCTCATCCCACACACGTACACCGTTTCCATTCCACAGCTGTAAAAGTTCTTCAACTAATGGCCTTAGGTACACATCAATGTCGTTGCCGGGTTGCTTAGGGCCTTGTATGAGAACTGGCATCATAATGAACTTCCGCTTCATGCACATCCAAGGAGGAAGGTTATACATACATAGAGTCACGGGCCAGGTGTTGTGATTGCTGCTCTGCTCCCCGAAAGGATTAATGCCATCCGCGCTTAAACTAAACCATACGTTCCTTGGGTCACCTGCAAACTCAGCCCAGTACTTTCTCTCGATTTTTCTCCACTGCGACCCGTCAGCGGGTACTCTCAACTTCTCGTCTTTCTTACGGCCCTCTCTATGCCATCGCATCAACTTGGCATGCTCTTCGTTTCTGAACAGACGTTTCAACCGTGGTATTATAGGAGCATACCACATCACCTTCGCAGGAACCCTCTTCCTGGGGGGCTCGCCGTCAACATCACCAGGGTCATCTCGTCTGATCTTATACCGCAATGCACCGCATACCGGGCATGCGTTCAAATCCTCGTACGCACCGCGGTAGAGGATGCAGTCATTAGGGCATGCATGTATCTTCTGCACCTCCAATCCTAGAGGGCATATGACCTTCTTTGCTGCGTACGTACTGTCGGGCAATTCGTTATCCTTTGGAAGCTTCTTTTTCAATATTTTCAGTAGCTTCTCAAATCCTTTGTCAGGAACAGCATTCTCTGCCTTCCACTGCAGCAATTCCAGCACGGTACCGAGCTTTGTGTTGCCATCTTCGCAATTGTGGTACAACCCTTTTCTGTGATCCTCTAACATGCGATTGAACTTCAACTTCTCCTTTTGACTTTCGCATTGTGTCATTGCATCAACAATGACCCGGCGGAGATCATCATCATCGGGCACATCATCTGGTTCCTCTTGATCTTCAGCAGCTTCCCCTGTTGCAGGATCACCGTATTCAGAAGGCACATAGTTGTCATCGTCCTCTTCTTCTTCGTTGTCTTCCATCATAACCCCTATTTCTCCGTGCTTCGTCCAAACATTATAGTGTGGCATGAAACCCTTATAAGCAGGTGGGTGTGAAGGA
Organism: Aegilops tauschii subsp. strangulata; assembly: GCF_002575655.3. Classification (NCBI taxonomy): domain Eukaryota; kingdom Viridiplantae; phylum Streptophyta; class Magnoliopsida; order Poales; family Poaceae; genus Aegilops; species Aegilops tauschii. The sequence continues at coordinate 638,807,430 of NC_053036.3, read as the reverse complement.
TTTTCCGGTCAGAGTAAGACTTTGTATTCCCACAATTAGGGCATGGGCAACACATAAAACCATTCTGCTTGTTTGCCTCAGCCACTTCGAGAAAATTATGCACGCCCTTAATGTACTCGGAGGTGTGTCTGTCACCGTACATCCATTACCGGTTCATCTGCGTGCATTATATATAATTATGTGTGTCAAAAGTAAGAAAGTTAGACAAGTGTCTATCTAAAGTAAGAATTTTTCTTTCAGAAAGAAGATAAGAACAAGAGGCTCACCACGGTGGTGCCGGCGACGAGATCGGCGCGGGCGATCGACGGCGGTGAAGACGGGGGTGGGGCATGACGGACCGCTAAACCTAGACAAATCTCGGGAAAAATGGAGCTCGGAGGTCGAGCTTCGAGAGGAGAAAGCTTAACTAGTGTGGCTCGGGCATTTCATCGAACACCTCATGTGCATAGGAGGTGAGCTAGAGCACCCAAATGCCCTCACCTCGCCGGCCAGAAAAAACATAGCACTATGGAGTGCTCTGCTGCGGCGATGGGGTATATATAGGCAACTCATATGTCCCGATTCGTGGCAGGAACTGGGACTAAAGCTCCCCCTTCTGTCCCGGTTCTAGGCACGAACCGGGACCAATGTATGTGGGCCAGGAGCGAGGACCATTGGTCCCGGTTCGTGCCTAGAACCGGGACAAATGGGTCCAGACGAACCGGGACCAATGCCCACGAGGCCCCGGCCGGCCCCCTAGGCTCACGAACCGGGACGAATGCCCCCCATGGATCCCGGTTCGTGCAGAACCGGGACTAATGGGCTGGCCAGGCCCGAACCAAAGCCCTGTTTTCTACTAGTGACAGCTATGTCTCTAGCTCAATGGAGATAAATATCCTTTCTCTCGTTGAATCCAACCACATCAATCTATCTCCATAAAATATGTACTATTTGACCCATCCTAAAACTAGCTAATTAGGTATCACCAAAATTTACCATGCTTGTTGTTCTAGATAAGCTCACTACTGGAATCGACGGCTTGGCCGAGTGCCGTAAACACTCAGCGAAGGCCCAAAAAAACTCGGCAAAACCTTTGCCGAGTGTTGCACTCGGCAAAGGACACTCGAAGTACAGCCTTCCGGCAAATAGAATTTCACCGAGAACCAACCATCGCACACTCGGCAACGCCTTTGCCAGTGTTTTTTGTGGTACTCGACAAATATTGGGACTCGGTGAAACATAACTAATGGACGACAGAAACGGCAAAAATTGGTATAGTTGCACTCGGCAAAGGTGATGGCTTTCCCGAGTTGTACACTCGGTAAAGATGTTCAGCAATTTTTTTAAAAAAGACGCCACCATCAACGGCGACGTCCCGATTCATGCCCGCAAGTTACAGTGGGCCCCGGTGATCATAGGGGGGATCCAGACAACTAGTCAACCGTTTGAGCAATGCGCTCTCCTCTGCCAAGCTAGCCAGTCCGCTGCTTGTGTGCTAGCTTGGTCGGTCCGTTGTTGGCTTGCCGGAGCGTGCGGGTGCTGCTGCTCAGCAAGAAGACGTGTCTATGTGAGATGAGCCTCGCCGTCGCTCTTGGTGGCGCCGTCGACGACGCATGTGGCTCGTGGCGTCGGTGGTTGTTGGCGCCGCCACTCGCCGGCGTGTGGTTGGTGAGTTGCTGCCTTCCCGCCGTGTGCATGTGCTGCCGCTGCCGCTTGCAGCTGCCTCGCATCAGCTGCTTCGCTGCTACGTGCATGAGGGAGCTTGGTGGCCGGCCGCCAGCATATGTGCTGCTAGCTGCTGCTTGAGAGATGGCATGCGTGCGAGCCGGAGAACGAACAGTGCGCACCTGAAGCTGGAGGTGCTCAAGCACTACGCCGGCAGGCTGCTGCAGCTGCTCGAGTCCTCCGCCGGCGTGCTTCGAGTTCTCCATGGTATTGTGCCTGTGTACGGGAGTGTGGATATGTGAGACGGTGAGAAAGATGAGACGGACAGAAGATAAGGTGTGTGTGTGTGTGGCTGTGCGTGGCATGCATGTGTGTTTGTGTTTGTTTGTGATAGAGACGTGTGTGGTTCTGATGCATGCAGAGAGAGCAGGAGATATGAGATGTGTGGATGTCTGCTTGCCATGGCACTGGATTTCAATCAATCAGAGACAGGCACACTTTACCGAGTGTTGCTCTCGGAAAAGATCTGACTAAAAAAATCAGCATAAAGTCATTTAAATTGTCGAAGTAGCAAAAAATCTAAAAATTTCATAAAACGTGGGAATAAAGCATAATATAAGGTCTACTTACTGTGAAAGTTCGAGTGGTACCATTTTGCACCTTGTTTTTTGTAGCTGCTTCATGAAAATACCATTTTTGACACAAAAAATGAAAAATAATTTTCTTTTACAGAAAAGATGGAAACTTTATTTGTCAACATTGTTTGTAATGGCAATATGCACTTGTATGTTTAATTTGGTCATATTATAAAAAATTGTGCAGTGGATATGGCCATCACTTGGTCATTTAACTTGAAAGTCATGAAAGTTCATACACGATAGCCCGTTTTGTGAAGGATTTTTTTTTCAAATTAGTTATATTGAAAGTTTGGTATTTTTCCTCACAAATAGTACACATAAAAGGACTCCATGTGAAAGGATTGGATTTTTTAAACTTGTATTCTTTTTCTTTTATTTTTTCTAAAACGGGGTCAAATTGGTCAACATGGCTATTCATCACAATGGGTTGAATATCACAAAATTCTAAGTGGTTCTCCCATATAATGACTACTTGCGTATCTAAAAATATTTTTTACTATTTTTTATGACTGAGCTATCACACACTTGCAGTTCAATTTTGAATTACTTTCGGGAAATTGACATAAAGTCATTTAAATGTGTGAAAGTAGCTAGAAAACTAGAAAATCCGTGAAACTTGAGAATTGTGCATAAAATATGGTTTACTTACTGTGATAATTGGAGTGGTGCCATTTTGCACCCCGATTTTTGTACTTGCTTCACAAAAAATACCCATTTTAGACACTTAGAAAATGAAAATTGATTTTTTTTTTAAGTAGAAAACTCTATTTGGCAACATTGTTTCTAATCTCAAGATGCACCTATCTGTCCAATTAGGGGACACTATAATAAACTATGCAATGAATATGACCATCACCTTGGTCCTTTGGCTTGAAAGCCATGAATGTTCATACACGATAGCCCGTTTTGTGAAGGATTTTTTTTCAAATTTATAATATTGAAAGTTTGGTATTTTTCCTCGCAACTAGTACACATAAAAGGACTCCATGCGAAAGGATTTCATTTTTTAAACTTGTATTCTTTTTCTTTCATTATTTCCAATACAGGGTCACGATGGTCAAGATGGCTATTCATCACAAAGGGTTGAATCTCACAAAACTCTAAGTGGTTCTCCCATATAATGACTACTTGTGTATCTAGAAATATTTTTTGCTAATTTTTATGACTGAGCTATCACACACTTGCAATTCAAATTTGAATTACTTTCAGGAAATTGACATAAAGTCATTTAAATGTGCGAAAGCAGTTAGAAAACTAGAAAATCCATGAAACTTGGGAGTTGTGCATAAAATATGGTCTACTTACTGTGATAATTATGGTGGTGCCATTTTGCACCCTGATTTTTGTAGTTGCTTCACAAAAAACAACCAATTTTGACACTTAGAAAATGAAAATCAATTTTTTTGTACAAAAAGTAGGAAACTCTATTTAGCAACATTGTTTGTAATGTTAAGATGCACCTATGTGTCTAATTTGGGAACATTATAATAAACTATGCAATGAATATGGCCATCACCTTGGTCATTTGAGACTATATTGATATTTAGCATGCCAAAAAGTGTAATTAATATGGATTAAATGAAAAAGTTTTCAACATGAAAATTGCCCGTCTCGTCAAAACGAACAAATTTGATTTTTGGACCATCTTCATCCCAGGTCGTATGCAACCTGTACAGCCGAAATCATGCAATTTAGCGAAGAACCCCTTTTGCCGAGTGTGGCACTCGGTAAAGCCCTGTTTGCCGTGTTTTGTTGTTTTACCGAGTGTTTTATCCACAACACTCGGCAAAGTGCATGTTTGCCGTGTTTCACGTTTTTGCCAAGTTAGGTACTCGGCAAAGATACTATTGCCGAGTGTCCGATATAATGCACTCGGCAAAGAGCCTAACACTCGGCAAAGAGAAAAATTCCAGTGGTGCGCTTAACCAATCTACTCGCATCTTGTCCACTTAAATCATAACCATGTGCTAGATAGTACATCTATTCGAGCGACAATTAATATGGACCGGAGGGAGTATTATCTTATTCCCCACATGAGAAGAGCACGGATTACTAAAAGCCCAATATATCCATCTCGAATAGCACCGGCGGCGTGTGCCCACACTGCCCACCATTTTTGTGCCCGTGGCAGCAGCTGCTAGTAAATGAGTCGACTAGAAACTGATGTATTCCCCTTGACGGCATTATTCTTTCGTACTTGAGGTGCACTGGTGTCTTCTCCTTACAACTGAGGTCGACAATGGAGAAGGCATCACCCTGTTGGACGAGTAAAGCACCTCTGCTCTCTGCAAAGAAGACAATGCCTATTGTCTCGCTCCCTAGGTTTGCCAGCTCAGAGTGTTGCCAGACCATGTCGCCTTCATCATCTTGTTTTTGCTCGGTCCAAAGATCTGCCACGCCATGGTCTCCTACAAGCCAATGCGCAGTACCGCCCTGGGTGACAATGCCGGCACGTGGCCCACACCTGGTGAGCTCTGAAGCCCCATGACACTTGACCGGCGCACTCCAGTTACCGCCGGCCGTTTCAGAGCCGAAGGAGTAAGTGCATGCCCACATATACTCATTGCTGTCGTCATTGTAAATCAGTAGCACTTGAAACGTCGGCGGCTTGTGGTCCACCAAATCACCATCACCAGCAGCATGGTCTTTAGCGGTGATAATCGCACAACCCTTCAGACTACAACCCATGCACCCAGTCATGTCGAAGGGAGGCGGCGGGAGGAGATGTGTGGTCCTCTTGTCGATCACTGCCAGATGGAGCTTATACCAGCAGTTGTCTCGAAGCAAGGAAGGTGCCACGACACGCACGAGAAGGAGACCGCGGCGCGCCGCCAGAGGTCGAAGAGCATGTCGTCGTCGTCAGTGGTGACGAACGACGGAACGAGTCGAAGGTTGGATCATCCATGGTGAGACCGGCTAGGAGGGTCAGCAACGTCGGTGGCGCATACAGGTTGCCGTTTTTTCTCGGGAGCTGGGCCCAGGCGGTGGAGTTCTGGGAGAAGATCCCGGCGAGGACGCTCGGGCGGCGCGCTGTTTCCGGCCATAGACCGATGTGGCGGAGGAAGTCCCGGTCTGCGATGAGGCGGCGCCAGTGCTTGCACGTGGCCGCACAGCTTAGGAGATCCCGTAGGTCCGGCAGGCGCGCGAAGGCCTCGCGGAGAACTCTATTCAACATGTCCTACCTGTTTGTATCTATGCAACATGAGACTCAGAAAAAATTAGTTGCATTGGCTGATGCCTCTGGTTTCATTGGTTAGTTGCCCCCTTGCTCTTAATTTTATGAAACTTGTTAATGCTTCCGCTTTCATTTCATTGTGTATGTTTTCATGTTTCTGTTAATGCCCTGCTCCAACTGTGTGATTTGAATGTGGATGTTGCATGTTCATGGGACCCCTTGCACATGTAGAAATTCTGTCGGTTTGATTATATTGCATGTTTCTGTGTGGTACCTGAATTTCTGAAACATGATTTTTTTGCTGATTCCATGGAGAGATTAAAATGACTGTTGCGCAACAACTCTGATGCAGGAACATGGGACTGAAGGGGAAGGGAGCTATGTCCAAGGCAATTTTTCTGTTTGTGGTGGTGAAGATTCAGATGGGTTGTTGTTTGCTGAAGATGCAATCGAAGATGATTCAGATGAAGGAGATGTTTCATCACAGCCACTGCCACCCTATGTTGGCATGGTATTTGACACACTTGAGGATGCTCGGAAATTCTACAATGACTATGCCTTCAAATTGGGGTTCGGGACACATATATCTTCCTCAAAATTCAGCCAAAAGAGAGGCCAGAAGAAAGAGGATCAAATATTGATCAAGAGGGTCTTTGGGTGTGTGCATGCCAGAAAGCCCGATAAAACGGAAACGAGTAGCACATCGGAGAGCATTGCAACAGAAAAAAGCAACTCCAGTAGGCAGCCTAGTGAAGGAATGGATGTGACAAGAAAACGTCAAAAGAACAGGCTGCTCCGCCATGATTGTAAGGCGCACATGATTGTTGGGCTGAGAGAGGAGAGATGGGCAGTGACTTATTTTGTTGCGGAGCATACACATCCATTGCTGGAACAGCCGGAGCGTGTTAGGTACTACCGGTCGCACCGCAGTATACCTGCCGAGGATTACCAGCTCTTGTTGACGTTGCATGATGTGAACCTATCAAATTCAGATTGCATGGGTGTCCTTGGCAGGGTCCATGGAGGTGACACTAGGATACTCCCATATGTGAAGAGAGATGTTTCGAATGAACGTGCAAAGCTCCAAAGAGGGCTAACATTCCGAGACATGGATATGACAGTCGAGTACTTTGAGAGGAGGAAAGTTGAGAATCCAGAATTTTTCTATGCGAAACAAAAGGATCCTGCAACAAACTCCGTGACTGCCTTGTTTTGGGTTGATGGGAGAACAAGGGCGTTGTATCCGAAATATAAAGATTGTGTGTTCTTCGATACAACCTTCTGCACTAACAGATACAATATGCCATTTGCTCCTATAGTTGGGGTCAACAACCATCTCCAGACCATTGCACTCGGGTGTGCCTTGTTGCCGGATGAAAGTATTGAAACATTTAAGTGGGTCTTCCAGCAGTGGATGGTTGCAATGGATAACGAGCATCCCACAAACATCATGACCGACCAGGACAAAGCGATGGCAACAGCTATTGAGGATGTGTTGCCAAACACCTGCCATAGGTGTGCAAGTTTCATGTGTTTAGCAATGCACGTACCAAGTTGAGGAGGCTGTTGAGCAGAGATGAAGCGTTTGCAGATGTGTTCTACACTTGTATCAATCAATCAGAAACCATTGAGGAGTCTGAGGAAACATGGCAACACATGTTGCATTGTTTTAAAGTGGCTGAGAACAAATACCTGAAGAACATGTGGCGAACAAGGCATATGTGGGCTCCAGCATACTTCAAGGACAAATTCTTCCTGTTCACAAGCACAACGGGCAGGTCTGAGGGGCTTAACTCATATTTCAAGACACTGATTCGTCCAGCTGATTCCGTTTGGAGGTTTGTCCAGCAATATGAAATGTGCCAAGAAACTATGCTTGATCGTGAAGACAATGCTGGATTCACTGGTGAAACAACAGCTCCGCCACTATACTCTCGGTACACACACTTTTGAGCTTTACCAAAAAAAGAAAAAATTTGCTGTTGGGCCAAGTTTCTGTGTGATGTGGTTTGTGACCTGTTTCTTGTGATGTTGCAGGTACAACATTGAGCGCCAAGCTGCTGCTTACTACACCCGTGGCGTCTTTGGCAAGTTCCAGAAGCAGGTGATCGCGTCTACCGGCTTCGTTATCAACCAAGACACTGAGTATCAAGGGCAAGGCCTGCTGTTTGAGCTAAAGGCAAGCTCCTATGAGAACCCAAAACTCTATTCTGTGCATGTTATGATGGATGAAGGGTTGTTTGAATGTAGTTGCCACTACTTTGAGATGAATGGCGTGATTTGCGCACATATAATAAGGGCAATGGTGCATGTGAATGTTCAAGAAATTCCGCAACAATACTTGTTGGAGAGGTGGTCTGAAGCAGCCACAACAAGCATGAGCAGGACTGGCCGATTGCTGGACTTCGGGCACCCCTCAACGAACACACTGAAATACTACTCCTTATGTCGAAGGTTGACATGGCTCGCCTCTAATGCATGTTGCAACGATGATGCCTACAAGATATAAGATGAAGCAATAACAGTTCTTGAGCCTGCCATAGCAGCGGCAAAGAGAGGAGCGCTGCCAGGGCAACAAGCAACGCAGCAGAGTGAACCCCCAACACCACCCACTGCCGCAACGAGAACGTTGAATGACAACCTACCACAGGCTCAAAGCTCAGAGATGCTACAAAACCCAGCTCGTGTCCCTAAGAAAGGTCGGCCAACTGAAAGAGAGAAGAGAAAGAAAACACTGGTAGAGCAGCGAGATGATGAGCAAAAAAAGAAGGCGAAGCAACAAGAGAAGAAGTCGACGGCAACAGTAAAGCCAAGAGCTAGAAAAAGGATTGTCTGCTGCAAGTACTGCCATGAAGAAGGACATAATATTCAGACATGTGGGCCGCTAAAAGCTGCAACGGAGGCGGCGGCAGCACCCCCTAAATGCCAGTTCTGCTCTGAGGTTGGACATGCAGTCCCAGCTTGTCAATACATGAGAACCGTGATGGCAAGTGACCCAAACATTACCCAAGCAACGCAGCTGAAGCTCTAGAAAGAAAAGATGAGAGAAACAGGGAGGAAGATCCTCCTAAGAAAAAATGTTCTTCATTTGGGAGAAGATCCCCCATCAGCCAGCTTTGGGTGTTTTGTTTCATCTCCTAAGCAAGATGTACTTGCTCCCTGTGTTTGAGCTACATTCGTAACTTCTTTTTTGCAAAATTGATGATGTACAAGCTATAATTTCAATTTGCAACCTGTGTTATGTTTGCTCCATGTAGTTGCCTGGGTTTGGGACATACAACCTCACTGTTTCTATGCATATACATCCCATATTAATCCATATTGCGGGAAAAAAAGCTTGTGTGGTCTCACAGGTTGGAAAAAAAGATAATGTATTCCTGTTACATGAAAACATGATCTTCACAGGAAGGGCACTTTTTATTTTGGTTATGTTACATGATGTATTCATGTTACAGGAACATGAGCACTTTTCATTTTGGTGATGTTATAAGATGTATTTATGTTACAGGGACATGATGTTGTGATGAGAAAATGCCTTCAGTTCATCATTTTGCTAGTGTAAGTAACAAAAATGTTACGGAGATGACAATCATTATAGCAAATTTCGACATTTTTCTAGTAAAAGATTTCTAATGCAACAAATGGCTCGAATACAACACCAGTGTGCAGAAAAAAGAACACATTTTCAGGAAAAAGGTAACAACTGCCATTGGAATCATGTCTACATTATATATATGTGTGCAAAAACACCAGATCAGTAGTGAAACAGCATGTCTCCAGCATACAAAAATGAGGGAGAAAGGGGGCATGCCCCAGCATGACACATTCTACTTCCGAAACACTTTAGTTTCGTAGACTACTAGAGAGCTCGGTTACAAACATGTCGCACACACATGCACCGCAAAAAAAGGTCTAAACTACTAGAGATGTCTTGTTGCGGTTGGCATCAATCTATGAGTTTTTCAGCAAAGCTTGAAGCTCGTCCTCTGAGTTGAGGGTGTTTTGAGGGTGCTTGAAAAGCTTCGCCGCAATGTACTTCCGGACATTGAGCAATGAGTTTGAATCTGAGCATACACAACAAGAGAAAAAAACACATTGTGAGACACTACTAGCAGGGGATGAAAAAAAAGGTGGGTAATAACATAAAATTTCAGAAATATATGATAGTAGTTGAGTGCTAGAATTTATTTACTACTAGTGTTTCATAGGTTGCAAAAGAAGAAAAATAAAAATAAATGAGTCCGAGTCGTACTGTATTGAATGGCTTCATCCCCCTGGCAGTTAGATTCTCCAAGTATAGAATAGCAAAGATGCCACAATCAAATCTGCCATGGAAAAAGGAGGGAGAGGAAACATGAGATCACAACAAAAAGATGAAAATGCTTCCTAAACAGGATGTAAAGTTGCGAAAAACCACAAATGAATAATATAGATAAAAATAGTACGATGTTGACTGCTGCGGGTAGCTTGGTGGACTGGACATCTGAAATGTGCCAAAATCTTGCTTCCATGGGTTAAATTCTGTGACCAGTGCTTTGAAGTTTGTTATCTGGAAATGTCGAATTGATTAGTACCGCAACATTGATTTGAAAAAACAAAAAAGGGAAAATTGTATAAAAAAAGATGTGTTCGACACCATACCAGGTTGCAGCAAGGCTTCTCAAGGATGCTGACATAGTCAGGGTCTAAGCTCCTGGAGTCAGAGACATTAAATTGTTTTTTCATGAAATTGACAACAACAACTGCCCAATGGTCTCTCTGGACTATGGTGAAGAACAACTGCAAAAATTAAAAAATGAGATAAATAAAACGGAAACATTGTTGCGCTACAAGGAAAACTTTGCACTATATACGATAGTTGAACTAGAGCTTTACTTGATCAAATTTCACGATGTCATTCTTCTCGCAGACCCTGGTCAAATCTCTAATGCAGGAACTTGTCTTGAATGAACTTGGATCAACACAAAGCTTGGTCTGTATGAAAAACAAAAAAATGGTCACAACAAAAAGTTGAAAAGCTAGTAACTATCATGTAAAAATCTACTATGTTGCGGGTGGAAAACTCAAGTGACAAAAAAAGCAAACAAAAACATGTTAGTTAACTCACAGCAACATGTGGTGAGAACGCAAACTTCCTTGGCTTGGTTGAGTTGTACGTCTGCTCAATGTTGAAACTTTCGATGTAAAGTGACATCACCTCATTGTTCAAATGTGCGCGCTTTTTGAGCCCATTACTGAAATGTTTGAAGGAAATATCGAAACCACCTATCCTGATAAATGCAGGGCTGTTTGTTGCAAAAAGAAACAGTATCTCAGTTAGGAGGTGTCAATAAAATGGATGGATTTTTTTTCTCTCAACACACATATAAAAAGTGCAAAAAAACACTTACAGAGGCTCGCCTTCGGGTGGGTCCTTTATACGATAATTGGTACAGCAGTACCTCTGGTATATCGCATCTTCTGTTGCATCAACTTTTATCTTCTTCATCTTCTGCAACTTGCGTGCGCTTGGTGCGGCCGGTGCAGCTCTCTTAAGTGTAGGCTTCTTCCCATCATGGCTTTGCCCGCTGTTGACTTCAACCACCTCCTCCTCCTCTCTTGTCTCATCAACACCTGCTTCTGCAACACAAAAGGAGGAGAAAGCAATAAGAACTTGTGAGTAACAGATTGGAGCATTGATGTACTAAAGTTTCAAAAACAGATGATGATATGTTGCGTAACAAAAAGTTGCGGGGATGACTTGTAAAAACCTGCAGGGCCTGTCGATAATGGGGGATATGTTGCGAGTGGGGTCACATCATAAACTGGACCAGTTGAACTGCCAGGAGAACTATCAAACAAAGGACTTCTCGCTCGAATCTCCAAGAAAGAGTCCACATCAAATAGACCAGATGATCGTGCAGGTGAATTACTAACTTGTGGCGGATCCTGAAACAGTAAATCATCGTCACTTCTAGGTTCAAATAAGCCAAATGAAGGCCCATCTTCAAGTGTCCCTGGCCTCCTTGTCAAATTCACAAATGGGTAGCTTGGGCTGCGAGGCGACTTCTGTTCAATGTTTACCTTGCTGCAAGAATCTTCTCCCTTGGCATTGCGATGAACATTGACATTGCCATGTACACTGCCATTGATGTGGTCTCTCTTCTTTCCTGGGATAGCGTTTGTGTGATCCACTTCAACTGCTGGATCCCCACTCTTTGTGCTTCTGGTTGCTTAGGCTGCTCCGGAAACAATTCAGTGGCAGTAGCTGTAGCGGTTGTTGTAGTCCCATGCACGCCATTTGGTTGCTTAGGCTGTTGCGGAGAAGATTCAGTGGCAGTGGCTGTAGCGGTTGTTGTAGTCCCATGCACGCCATCTGGTTTCTTAGGCTGCTGCGGAGAAGATTTGGTGGCATTGGCTGTAGCGGTTGCTGTAGTCCCATGCACACCATCTGGTTTCTTAGGCTGCTGCGGAAACAATTCGGTGGCATCGCACATGCCTGCTGTGGGAGCTCCTGATACACTGAAAGTGACATCTGCCACTTCATCTTTGGCCTCATCCCTTCTGGATCCAGCTTCGACTGCCTCAGACAACATTAGGCCCATGCGTTTGCAATACATGACCTGCAACGCCCTCCCAAATGAGCTCAACGCGGCATTAAGTTCTGTAGCATGTAGCTCTTTGTGCTTGTTGTATATGTCACGAAGATGTGGGGGCAGCTGCGAATGCATAAAAACAAAAAAAAAAGATGAGAGCGGGAAAATGAACATTAGTTGTTAGTAAGTAGTTTTGATATGGCAGTCAAGCAAGATACGGATACAATGAAATGTTGTATGGCTCTCACCTCTAACTCCTAGAATGTAGGCAATGCGTGTAGCCACTCCTCCAAAGATCCGCACACATCATCACCACCGCCCATATTATCCAGAGGTGGCTCGTGCACAGTCTCTTCTCTTCCATCAGTACCCTCCATACCACCCTTAGGTGGTTCTTGAGAGCCCACATCAGCTCCCCCTTGTGGATTGGCTTGTGTGTGCGAGCTCTCCGGCACATCCATAATGGGTGTTGCGGAAGCAACATCTCCGCCTTGGGTATTTGTTTCGGGCAGATCCTCTGTGACACTGCCTTGTATTTATCTTTGGGTAAGCTGATCTACATATGACAGAAACTTGGGTGTTGCATACGGTGTATTGGAGCTGAACTGCATTTGAAAAAAGTGAAACAAGGATTTAGAAATTTGCAAAGAAAAACAAAAGGTCATGTGTCCAAAAAATGAAAAAAAGAAGATACTTACAGGGCGCTTCCCAAATCCATCATCTAGTGTGTCGACTGCAACAACAGCGGTGAAGTCCATTTCATGAACAAAACAAGCTCGTGGTAGTGAGTAGTCGATGGTATGATCAACTATGCATCCTCTTGGAATGTCAAGGTGGTCCATGTAAATTACCTGCAAACACACAAACAAAAAGAAAAAAGAAACATGAGCGCCTGTAAAAGTTTGCTGTCCTGGAAAAGAATATGGAATTGTTATGGGAATGATGGTCTGTACCGGAAGCATTGGTAGACAGCCACCAATCAGGAATTTCCCTTTACCTTCAGACCTCTTATCCTGGTACTTTTTAACTTCCTTCATCACATCGGACAGAATATGCTCATCCCATTCTAACTCATGGACAACACTCATGTCTCGCAAGGTGTGGAGATAATCAAGACGCACCATGTTTCCTGTCCCGGGAGCTAGGACCAATGATAAGCAGAGTAAAACCCATGACCTACTAATGGTATCCTCATCGTCATCATCCGCTTTTGATAGAACAGCTGCTGTGGTGGCTATCGGAGACCTATCACCATCCAAATACACATTTCGGAAATCTGATTTGCCCCTCTTGCCGAATCCTAGTGGCCTGCTACCAGAAGGGACATTGAAAATCTTCTTAACCATGTCTTTTGTGAAGTGTATTTCCTTGCGATCATTAATCCTACATAGAAACATAAACAAAGGAAATTAGTAGATGTTGCAAAAAAAGAGAAAAATGCTATCAACATACTGAAAACAGAAAAAAAAAACATGGTTAAACGAAGATGCTCAAAAGAAACATACCTGAGTAGACGCTCCTTGGGGTCGATACTCATAACTACGAAATCCATAAGCCCTTCTGGCGGAGGAGGCACAGGAGATATGTGCACCAAATCCCCAAAGCCAGACTTGCTTAGTACATCTCTCTTGTTCCCTTGGATGGAATTACCTATGTCACGCAACCGCTTTGCTGACCATCGGGTTTGGTAGATGGCCATGCTGCGAAAAAAACAAAAATAAGTCGAGCTTTGATGCTATGAAGCTACAGGAAACACAACTACAAGAATGAGAAATAAATAAATAAAATAAATGAGCTATCCATTTTAGCTCTAGGAAATAAAACAATAGGCTCCAGGAAACCAACTACTGCCTTCATTCGTGCAACTCGCATAGCTTGTGCATCCATTTTAGCTATACAAGCAAAATAGACAGGAAACACTAGCAAACCTCTCACAAGTCTCACCATCTTCATTTGAACAATAATGAACTATAATGAACTCCAAAAAATGCAACACCAGCAAGCTCTCACAACTCTCAGCATTTTTCATAGACTGTTGCGGAAAATTGTGGTTCTGTCAAATCTGAAACATAATCTATGATGCTACACGCAATCCACTACTACAAAAAATTCACATAACACATGAAGGGATTTCAGGGGCAAGTACGCACGGGCGCCCTACCCCACTGCTCGCCGATCTGCCCCACAGCGACGAGACCCTCGACATCATCGTCGTCATGGCCGGGACGCCGGGTGAGACGCGCCATTGCTAACTTCCTACCTCCTATTTACCGAAACTGTCTGGAACTGCAGCTAATCTTCAGTTAGGACTTGGGAGTTGTGTGGACTGTTGTAGTATTAGATGCTAGAAGGAGTTGAATGGAAACAGTTGGTATTTGCATTATGCCTGCAGTAAAGATGCTAGAAGCTAATCTGAATCTAGTCTGTTTGGGGAAAACATAACTGAAACTGAAACTGTGCTGGAAGAACATTTAACTGAAACTGTTGTATTCTGCAACTGCTGATAATCTTCAGTTAGGAATGGGGAGTTGTGTGGACAGTTAGGAATGTTATGAGTTGCAAAAATTCAGAAACTCTACAACCCCAGCAGAAACTATACACCGGCGACCTCCTCCTCCTAGTACAAAACTACCACCCCTCTAATCCTACAACAGCAGTGGAGCACCACAAATCATCACCCACCAAAAAACGCCGCCGCGATGGCTCACTGCCACCACCACCACCGCAACGGGAGCACAAACCCACCACCACGGCTCACTAGGAGAAGCTGCCGGTGGAGCGACAGGGGGCTGGGGCCAGCGACGAAGAGGGTGTTGAAGGTGGGCAGGAAAGAGGTGGGGCGGGCGGCGGAGGCGGAGGACGGAGAGGAGCAGCGGGAGGAGGAGCCACGGGGAGGGCGGGGACGGGAGGCGGCGGAGCTTGGCGAGCGCGTGGGGAAGGTGCTCGCGGTGGCCAGAAAAAATGGGGGAAAGGAGGAGAAATCACCGGAGGGAGATCCGTACCTGCTTGGGTTTTCACCGGAGGGAGAAAACGAACGCGTGTGTCGTGGGAACGGGGACGCTCTCGTCCGTCTGATCAAAGAGACGATCCAACGGACGCGGAGCCGGGGACGCGGCGCGCATGATCGGCCGGTTGCACGTTAGCTTTTCCCGTAGCATAAAGCTAGGGTTTCAAAAAACTATCAAATTTTTTTCTCTGACAACTACCAAGTCGAGGGATGGCTGTTTCAAAAAACTCAAAACTCGAGTGACTAGCGTTTTAACCGTTTTTCCGACGACTTGGGCCCACCGGTCAGGCCACGTGTCCCAACGCGCTCACGGCGCAACCGATAACGGCCGTTACTCTGACCGGTCCGGTCGGAACGAAAACGCTGGCGGCCCCTCTTCCTCTCTCTCACTCTCTGTTCCCCTCACCCTGCGCTCTCCTCCCTGACCTAGGTCCGGCGATGGGGGCGGGCGGCGCAGCCAAATGCCGGCGACAGTGTGCCTTTGGGCCAATGGGGCACCACCGGGGAGGGTGGTGGGCATTCATGTTACTTATGTTTATCATGATTCCTGAATGTGTGGCTGATAAGTTGTTGCACATCACCACTGCAGCGACGGGGAAAATCACAACAAAAACAGATGTTTTCAGCTTTGGGGTGGTGCTGATGGAGCTGATAACCGAAATGACCGCCATCGACGAGAGACGCATCGACGAGGAATCCCGGTATCTGGCCTCCTGGTTCGGCCAGATAAGGAAGGACGAAGAGAAGTTCAGGGCAGCCATTGACCCTACCCTGGATATCACCGACGAGATCTTCGAGAGCATCTCGGTGATCGCGGAGCTCACCGGGCACTGCACCTCCCGAGAGCCCTTGTGGCAGCCGGACATGGGGCATGTTGTGACGTTGCTAGGCCCGATGGTGGAGAAATGGAAGCCGTCGAGCAGCGAGACCGAGGACTACACGGACATCGGCCTGGACCTGCCGCTGCTCCAGATGGTGAAGGAGTGCAGGAGTCGGAGGCGAGCATGACCGACTACAGCATCCTAAGCCTGAGCCTCGAGGACAGCAAGGGCGGCATCCCCACCTGGTCCGCTGGGTTCGCCGAGTCCTTCACCTCCGCCGATGGCCGGTGAAGTATCGTCGTCATCATCATGTCTACAAAAAACAAGTACATTGCCTCCCCTTGAAATTCGACTCCGAAGTGGTTGGATGGACCTTCGCGAGTTTCAGCGCCATCCGGTGCTGCGGCGCGATGATACGTCTCCATCGTATCTACTTTTCCAAACACTTTTGCCCTTGTTTTGGACTCTAACTTGCATGATTTGAATGGAACTAACCCGGACTGACGTTGTTTTCAGCAGAATTGCCATGGTGTTATTTATGTGCAGAAACAAAAGTTCTCGGAATGACCTGAAACTCCACGGAACTTATTTTTGGAAAATATTAAAAATATTGGCGAAAGAATCAAGGCCAGGGGGCCCACCACCTGTCCACGAAGGTGGGGGTGCGCCTGCCCCTTGGGCGCGCCCCTGCCTCGTGGGCTCCCTGGAGCTCCACCGACCTCAACTCCGACTCCATATATTCGTGTTTGGGGAGAAAAAAATCAGAGAGAAGGATTCATCGCGTTTTACGATACGAAGCCGCTGCCAAGCCCTAAAACCTCTCGGGAGGGCTGATCTGGAGTCCGTTCGGGGCTCCGGAGAGGGGAATCCGTCGCCATCGTCATCATCAACCATCCTCCATCACCAATTTCATGATGCTCACCGCCGTGCGTGAGTAATTCCATCATAGGCTTGCTGGACGGTGATGGGTTGGATGAGATTTATCATGTAATCGAGTTAGTTTTGTTAGGATTTGATCCCTAGTATCCACTATGTTCTGAGATTGATGTTGCTATGACTTTGCTATGCTTAATGCTTGTCACTAGGGCCCGAGTGCCATGATTTCAGATTTGAACCTATTATGTTTTCATGAATATATGTGAGTTCTTGATCCTATCTTGCAAGTCTATAGTCACCTACTATGTGTTATGATCCGGCAACCCCGAAGTGACAATAATCGGGACCACTCCCGGTGATGACCGTAGTTTGAGGAGTTCATGTATTCACTATGTGTTAATGCTTTGGTCCGGTACTCTATTAAAAGCAGGCCTTAATATCCCTTAGTTTCCGCTAGGACCCCGCTGCCACGGGAGGGTAGGACAAAAGATGTCATGCAAGTTCTTTTCCATAAGCACGTATGACTATATTCGGAATACATGCCTACATTACATTGATGAATTGGAGCTAGTTCTGTGTCACCCTATGTTATGACTGTTACATGATGAACCGCATCCGGCGTAATTCTCCATCACCGATCCAATGCCTACGAGCTTTTCACATATTGTTCTTCGCTTATTTACTTTACTGTTGCTGTTGTTACAATCACTACAAAACCCAAAAATATTACTTTTGCTACCGTTACCGTTACTTCCATATTACTTTGCTACTAAATACTTTGCTGCAGATACTAAGTTATCCAGGTGTGGTTGAATTGACAACTCAACTGCTAATACTTGAGAATATTCTTTGGCTCCCCTTGTGTCGAATCAATAAATTTGGGTTGAATACTCTACCCTCGAAAACTGTTGCGATCCCCTATACTTGTGGGTTATCAAGACTATTTTCTGGCGCCGTTGCCGGGGAGCATAGCTCTATTCTTTGAGTCACTTGGGATTTATATCTGCTGGTCATTATGAGGAACTTGAAAGACGAGAAAACAAAAATTTATCCCTCAACTACGAGGGGAGGTAAGGAACTGCCATCTAGCTCTGCACTTGATTCACCTTCTGTTTTGAGTAAGCTTGCGACACCTAAACCTGCTTCTGCTATCAATTCTGATATGTCGCATGTTATTGATGATGCCACTTCTGCTATGCATGATACTTATGATGAAACTACTTCTATGCTTTATACTATTGTGCCACTTGGTGAATTTTGTGATGAACAACTTGCTAGGGCTAGAGAGAGTGAAATTGTTGAAACTGATAATATTGATGATAGTGATGATGAAGACTCTCCCCCTAATAAATATGAATTGCCTGTTGTGCCTGAGGGCTATGTTATGGATGAAGAAACTAAAAGAGACTTTCTTGCTTGCAATGATAGAAGTGATCTTAAGAAATTATTAGCTAAGCTTAAACAAAAAACTCTGAATGCTAGAATGAAATATGATCCTGCTTATGCTACTTCACCTATCTTTGTTACTGATAAGGATTATGAATTCTCTGTTGATCCCGATATAATTACTTTGGTTGAATCTGATCCTTTTTATGGCTATGAATCTAAAACTGTTGTGGCACATCTTACTAAATTAAATGATATAGCCACCCTGTTCACTAATGATGAGAGAACTCGCTACTTTTATATCCTTAAAATATTTCAGTTCTCGTTAAAGGGTGATGCTAAGATATGGTTTAATTCTCTTGATCCTGGTTGTGTGCGTAGTCCCCAGGATATGATTTATTACTTCTCTGCTAAATATTTCCCTGCTCATAAGAAACAAGCTGCTTTAAGGGAGATATACAATTTTGTGCAAATTGAAGAAGAGAGTCTCCCACAAGCTTGGGGGAGGCTTCTCCAATTACTTAATGCTTTGCCTGATCATCCTCTTAAGAAAAATGAAATACTTTATATCTTTTATAATGGACTAACCGATGCTTCCAGAGACCACCTGGATAGTTGTGCTGGTTCTGTTTTCAGGGAAAGAACACCGGATGACGCTGAAATTCTATTGAATAATATGTTGACAAATGAAAATAATTGGACACTTCCTGAGCCAGCCCCTGAGCCTATTCCTAAACCAACTCCGAACAAAAGAGGTGTTCTATTTCTCAGTCCTGAAGATATGCAAGAGGCAAAGAAATCTATGAAAGAAAAAGGTATTAAAGCTGAAGATGTTAAGAATTTACCTCCTATTGAAGAAATACATGGTCTTAATTTACCGCCTCTCGAAGAAATATATGATCTTAATTCATCACGTATTGAAGAAACACGTGGTTTTGATAACCCGGCACAGGTAGTAAAGGTAAATTCTCTCTATAGATTTGATGAAGGTGGTATCCCCCAATATAAGTCTGCTAGACAATGCTTAGATGAGTTTGACAACTTTATTGTTAAACAAGAAAACTTCAATGCTTATATTGGTAGACAATTGAAGTATAATTCCGATACGCTTGAACACTTGGGTGATTATATGTCTAGAGTTAAAGGTGAGCTTAAACTCATTAGTAAACATGCTTCTATGGTTATCACTCAAGTAGAACAAGTACTTAAAGCTCAGAATGATTTGCTCAATGAATTGAATAGTAAGAATAATGATTTTGCTGTTAGAGTGGCTACTAGAACTGGTAAAATGACTCAGGAACCTTTGTATCCTGAAGGCCACCCTAAGAGAATTGAGCAGGACTCTCAGAGAAATAATATTGATGCACCTAGTCCTTCTAAAAAGAAGAAAAAGAAAAATGATAGGACTTTACATGCTTCTAGTGAACCTATTGTTGAACCACCTGAGAATCCCAATGATATTTCTATCTCTGACGCTGAAACACAATCTGGTAATGAACATGAAACTAGTGATAATGTTAATGATGACGTTCATGTTGATGCTCAACCTAGCAATGATAATGATGTAGAAATTGAACCTGCTGTTGATCTTGATAACCCACAATCAAATAATCAACGTTATGATAAGAGAGACTTTGTTGCTAGGAAACACGGTAAAGAAAGGGAGCCATGGGTTCAGAAACCCATGCCTTTTCCTCCCAAACCATCCAAGAAAAAGGATGATGAGGATTTTGAGCGCTTTGCTGAAATGATTAGACCTATCTTTTTGCGTATGCGATTAACTGATATGCTCAAAATGAATCCTTATGCTAATTACATGAAAGAAATTGTTACTAATAAAAGAAAGATACCGGAAGCTGAAATTTCCACCATGCTTGCTAATTACACTTTCAAGAGTGGAATACCTAAGAAGTTAGGAGATCCAGGAGTACCCACTATACCATGCTCCATTAAAAGAAATTATGTTAAAACTGCTTTATGTGATCTTGGAGCCGGTGTTAGTGTTATGCCTCTCTCTTTATATCGTAGACTTGACTTGAATAAGTTGACACCTATAGAAATATCTTTGCAAATGGCTGATAAATCAACTGCTATACCTGTCGGTATTTGTGAGGATGTGCCTGTTGTAGTTGCAAACGTTACTATTTTAACGGACTTTATTATTCTTGATATTCCCGAGGACGATAGTATGTCTATTATTCTTGGAAGACCCTTTTTGAATACTGCAGGGGCTGTTATTGATTGCAACAAAGGCAATGTCACTTTTCATGTTAATGGTAATGAGCATACGGTACACTTTTCGAGGAAACAACCTCAAGTCCATAGTATCAATTCTATTGGAAAAATTCCATCGATTATTTTTGGAGGTTTTGAATTTCCTCTTCCTACTATCAAGAAGAAATATGATATTCTTATTACTGGGGACGTGCATATCCCCGTTGAGGTAACATAGTGTTATTCAAAATTTCTCCGGTTTCATGCAACTCGAAATGAGTTTGTTAACAAGACTTGATCAACCTTGTTAGTGGATTCCTTTTGATGAGCATGAGATGGATGAAGTTAGAAAGCACAACCTTCTGTACCCTCCTTTTACTTTCTGTTATTTAGTTGAAATAAAGTAAAAATAGTATTTATCTGTCTGTTTTTTGAATTATCCGTGCAATATAAAAATACCCCGAAAATAAAAGTTCTCCAAATGCCCTGAAATTGGAATATGATTTTTTCTAGAATATTTGAGAATATCTGGCACTGAGAACACAGCAGGGGGAGCAAGCACCTGGCCACGAGGGTCCAGGGCGCGCCCACCCCTACAGGGCGCGCCCCCTGCCTCGTGGGCCCATGGTGGCTCCCCTCCACTTATTCCTGCACCCACACACTTCTTCTTCCTCCAAAAAAAATCACCATCCAGCTCAAGCACGAGTTCTAGCTCATTTTGCTGCGATTTTCGATCTCCTTGCTCAAAGCACCTCTCACAAAACTGCTTTGGGGGATTGTTCCTTGGTATGTGACTCCTCCATTGGTCCAATTAGTTTTTGTTCTAGTGCTTTATTCATTGCAAATTTGTGCTGCCTAGGTGACCATGTTCTTGAGCTTGCATGTCAAATTTATATGGTTTCAAGTAGTTCTAATGCATGATATAGTCTCTAGGCACTTGTAGGAGTAGTTGCTATCAATTTTGTTGAGCTTGGTTCACTTTTGTTTGAAGTTACTAAAAATTTTAGAATTTTTCAGAAAATAATGAAGAGATTTTTGAGGGGCTCATCGAGCCGAAGCTCGAAGGAAAAGCAAAGTGAGGAAGCAGAGAGGCCCAAATATAATCTTCCTCGCACCGCGGAGGTTCGGCCGTGTGAATGGCCTTCCAATGATTTCTTGAGAGCAGCCGGGATTTATGATGATTTTTATGAATTGGCTGAGAATGCAGGCCTCACCGACTTCCTCCGCGACCAACGCGAACAGTATCTCTTACTCACCAATACTTTTGTGCAAAACTTCTACTATTATCCCAAGGAATCACCTCCTTCGGTAGAGTTTCATTTATATGATGTGGTTAAGAAGATGTCACTAGATGAATTTTGCAGGGTTTGCAAAATACCTTTCGAGGGTAGTTTAGAGGAACCACATCGTAAAGATGTGGACGGGTTTATTGACACTATTACTGTAGGGGAAACTAGGAAGGGTTTCCGATGCAAGAATCACTAGCATACATTTTCCTGTTTTACGCTACTTTGCAATATTTGCTAGTCGTTGCTTAATTGGTCGCGGAAACTGTGGAAACCTTAGTGTTCCTGATATTATTATTTTGTTCCATGGTTTATTCCGCGATGACTCTGTTAGTATGGGCGGTATTATTGCCAAACGGTTAAGTCTGAACCGTACAAAGGGCCCCATCTTTGGAGGTGTCTATGCTTCACGCCTTGCTGCATATTATAACATACCTATTAGGCACTATGAAAAAGAAGAAAAATTGCTGTTCACTGTTTATTTAGATTATAAGAGTATGGTAGCGCATGATTTTATTGTAAAGAATAAGGAAGGGGAGCTTAAATACAAATTGTTCTTTGATAAACATCATCCTGAGACTATTACCTTGCCTACTCCTTCCTTGTTTGATTTATCTGTAGGCCAGTATCTCGTTCCGCTGGCGGCCATTCACGCCTACCGAAACCCTACATCAGCCCCAGAGCCAGAGTCGGAACCACAATATGATCATCCACGACAGTCTAATTACCAGTGGGATCTGGAGATGATTGCCAATCAGTGGCAATCGGAGTCCTCCTCTTCGCAGTACGACCCCAACTACAACTATGGATATCCGCCAGGCCATCCGTGGCAATAAACCAACTTAGGCCAAAAGCCTAAGCTTGAGGGAGTACGTATTTCCCACCGACATTACATTTATGTTCACACACTCATTGCTAGATGTCGGTGTTCATACTCTTTCACTGTCTATCCATGCTAGTTTATTTTCTTTTCCTGCTTTCTTCTTGTGTGTTTGAAAAACCTTAAGAAAAAACAAAAAATTAGTTGTAGCTTTAAGCTAGCTTACTTTCATGCTGTAGTAGTATTAATTAAAAATAAAACCCAAAAATATTTCATGTTCTTCTTTTGCTTGTTGGGAGCTTTCCCGTGTAAATAGTTTTATTTCTTTTCTTTTCTTTGGGGGTCGATAGGAGAAGACCATAATTAAATTGTTGAAGTGGCTCTTATATGCATTATTGTTGATTTAACCAAGAGCCCATATTGCCTTGTCTTCTCCTGTTTATTGAATGCTCGCAGATTCCAGCTTAGTCCAATGCACGTGCACTATTATTATTATTCACATCGTTCAGTCGTGCAAGTGAAAGGCAATTATGATGATACATGATGGACTGATTGAGATGGGAGAAGCTGGTATGAACTCGACCTCTCTTGTTTTTGTAAATATGATTAGTTCATCGTTCCTGATTCAGCCTATTATGAATAAACATGTTTGCAATGACAATTAAAGATTATAGTTGCTCGTGCCATGCTTGTATAGCTATTAGTTATAATGCTTTACCTTGCGTGCCAACATGCTATTAAAATGGTTGTGATGTGATATGATAGGGTGGTATCCTCCTTTGAATGATTTAAGTGACTCGACTTGGCACATGTTCACACATGTAGTTGAAACAAATCAACATAGCCTTCATGATATTTATGTTCATGGTGGATTATATCCTACTCATGTTTGTAATCAATGTTCATTAATTTTAATGCATGTTCATGACTGTTGTCGCTCTCTAGTTGGTCGCTTCCTAGTCTTTTTCTAGCCTTCACTTGTACTAAGCGGGAATACTGCTTGTGCATCCAATCCCTTAACCCCAAAGTTATGCCATATGAGTCCACCATATCTTCCTATATGCGGTATCTACCTGCCGTTCCAAGTAAATTTGTATGTGCCAAACTCTAAACCTTCAAATGAAATTCTGTTTTGTATACTCGAATAGCTCATGTATCAACTAGGGTTGTCCTTATCTTCCATGTTAGGCGGGTTATTCTCAAGAGGAGTGGACTCCGCTCCTCACTCACGAGAAAATGGTTGGTCACCGGGATGCCCAGTCCCATGCTTTATGCAAACAAAATCAAAATAATTGCAAACAAAACTCCCCCTGGGACTGTTGCTAGTTGGAGGCACTCGTTGTTTCGAGCAAGCCATGGATCGATGCTTGTTGGTGGAGGGGGAGTATAAAATTTACCATTCTGTTTGGGAACCGCCTATAATGTGTGTAGCATGGAAGATATCGCCATCTCTCGGTTGTTATGTTGACAATGAAAGTATGCCGCTCAAAATATTATTTATCTCTAGTTCAAAATCGAGCTCTAGCACCTCTACAAATCCCTGCTTCCCTCTGCGAAGGGCCTATCTATTTACTTTTATGTTGAGTCATCACCCTCTTATTAAAAAGCACCAACTGGAGAGCACCGCTGTCATTTGCATTCATTACTATTAACTTATATTGGGTATGACTATGACTGGATCTCTTTTACCATGAATTACAATGTTTAGTCAGTCCTTGATCTTTAAAGGTGCTCTGCATTTATGTTTTGCGGTCTCAGAAAGGGCTAGCGAGATACCATCTTGTTATATCATATTATGATTGTTTTGAGAAAGTGTTGTCATCCGAGATTTATTATTATTGCTCGCTAGTTGATTATGCCATTGATATGAGTAAACATGAGACCTAAGTGTTATTGTGAATGTGGTTAGTCATAATCTTTGCTGAAAACTTGAATGTTGGCTTTACATATTTACAACAACAAGAGCAAACAGAGTTTGTAAAAGTTTTCTTTATCACTTTCAGTTTATCAACTGAATTGCTTGAGGACAAGCAAAGGTTTAAGTTTGGGGGAGTTGATACGTATCCGTCGTATCTACTTTTCCAAGCACTTTTGCCCTTGTTTTGGACTCTAAATTGCATGATTTGAATGGAACTAACCCGGACTGACGCTGTTTTCAGCAGAATTGCCATGGTGTTATTTATGTGCAGAAACAAAAGTTCTCGGAATGACCTGAAACTCCATGAAACTTATTTTTGGAAAATATTAAAAATATTGGCGAAATAATCAAGGCCAGGGGACCGACCACCTGTCCACGAGGGTGGGGGCGCGCCTGCCCCCCTGGGCGCGCCCCCCTGCCTCGTGGGCCCCCTGGAGCTCCACCGACCTCAACTCCAACTCCATATATTCGTGTTCGGGGAGAAAAAAATCAGAGAGAAGGATTCATCGCGTTTTACGATACGGAGCCGCCGTCAAGCCCTAAAACCTCTCGGGAGGGCTGATCTGGAGTCCGTTCGGGGCTCCGGAGAGGGGAATCCGTCGCCATCGTCATCATCAACCATCCTCCATCACCAATTTCATGATGCTCACCGCCGTGCGTGAGTAATTCCATCGTAGGCTTGTTGGACGGTGATGGGTTGGATGAGATTTATCATGTAATCGAGTTAGTTTTGTTAGGGTTTGATCCCTAGTATCCACTATGTTCTGAGATTGATGTTGCTATGACTTTGCTATACTTAATGTTTGTCACTAGGGCCCGAGTGCCATGATTTCAGATCTGAACCTATTATGTTTTCATGAATATATGTGAGTTCTTGATCCTATCTTGCAAGTCTATAGTCACCTACTATGTGTTATGATCCGGCAACCCCGAAGTGACAATAATCGGGACCACTCCCGGTGATGACCGTAGTTTGAGGTGTTCATGTATTCACTATGTGTTAATGCTTTGGTCCGGTACTCTATTAAAAGCAGGCCTTAATATCCCTTAGTTTCCGCTAGGACCCCACTGCCACGGGAGGGTAGGACAAAAGATGCCATGCAAGTTCTTTTCCATAAGCACGTATGATTATATTCGAAATACATGCCTACATTACATTGATGAATTGAAGCTAGTTCTGTGTCACCCTATGTTATGACTGTTAATGATGAACCGCATCCGGCGTAATTCTCCATCACCGAACCAATGCCTACGAGCTTTTCACATATTGTTCTTCGCTTATTTACTTTACTGTTGCTGTTGTTACAATCACTACAAAACCCAAAAATATTACTTTTGCTACCGTTACCGTTACTTCCATATTACTTTGCTACTAAATACTTTGCTGCAGATACTAAGTTATCCAGGTGTGGTTGAATTGACAACTCAACTGCTAATACTTGAGAATATTCTTTGGCTCCTCTTGTGTCGAATCAATAAATTTGGGTTGAATACTCTACCCTCGAAAACTGTTGTGATCCCCTATACTTGTGGGTTATCACGTGATGGCTCGTGCGACCGCAGAAGTGGCGGATTCGGGCGGCGAGGTGGTGCGGCGGCGGCAGGAGCGGCTTGATCCGGCAGGATTTGACCGGAATCAGTGGGGGCAGCGGGGCGCAAGCGAATTCGGCCGTGGAATGTTCTGAAGGAGACGGTTGGGCTGCGCGCGGGGATGCATTTTGTGTTTGTGGCAGTGTAAATACATAGCCTGTCGTTCCAATTTTGGGGCTTCCCAAATTTTTCTTTGTTAACTTTTTCTTTTGGGGCAGTTGTTGGAGGAGGTTGTTTTTTTTTTTGCTCCAAATGCCCTAGAAAATGCTATAATTACCTTTCTGCATGCCTCAGCTGTTAGGCCGATCGACACAGTAAATTTAACACAAAACACGACGAGGTTCAGTTGTTTGCAGTGCACAACCGATCGGAAGGTTCCTCCAAGGGGTTCTCCCAATGTTTGCGGATGAACATAGCCGATAGACACGGTAGTATGTACTCCTTCCTTTTCAAAATCTTAAGCGCCTAAGCTAAGCTTTTTCAGAAAATCTTAAAATTTAAGTCGTGTTAGCACTGAAAATCTGAAAATCTAAGCTGTGTTGGGGCATCTCCAACGCTGACTTCAAATTTGAGGAATGTAGTGCGACGACGCCTCCTTCTCCCTCCCCTTGTCCTTCTCTAGAAATTTCACTCGCAAATATCCCACCTAGGCGCGCAACTCCTCGACTGAGCCTCAGTCGCTCGCTTCACCCTTACAAACTCAAGGATAGCGGGGTGGATTTCGTTGTTCTTGCTCGACATCACCAGGATCACCATTATCAGATCCGCGAGCGCCTTGGTTTGCTCCTTCAACGTCGTCGCTTTGTCATGACGGGTTTCACTACTAGGGAAAAGCCTAGCAGTAGTGTGGGTTTTAGGTATATCAGTAGCGCGGGTGCCCACACTACTGATACGGCGCTACAGCTAACTTTTAGCAGTAGCGCGGGTGGTACCCGCGCTACTGCTACTTCTAGTAGTAGTAGCGCGATTGCCACCCGCGCTACTACTACTTAGTTGTAGTGTGTGTCAGGAACCAGCGCTACTACTGACTAATTGAGAATTAAAAAAAATCCATCCATGGCGGCTGCTGCTGCTGGGCGTCATCGTCCTCTCGATCCATGGCTACTACTGGTCATGCAGGGGATGAAGTTGTCCATGGTGATGGTGCTTCCCCACCCAACTTGTGCCCGCACCTCTCGTCTACTGCTGCTATAAAAGAAGAGAAAAATATTAGAAAGAGGAAGAGAGAGATATAGAGCAGTAGGAGGAGGAACTCACCGGCGGCCGCCGGAGTTGGAGCCGACGCCCGAAACCCTAGATGAAGCCCGGTGACCTGCTGCTGCTTGTCGTGGGAGCCTTGACCATTGTGGTCACATGTCCTCATGAGGCCCTGTCCCAACGAGGAGGTGCAAGTGGTTGCGTCCATGGCGGATCTGGTCGCCGCCATTGAAGACGCTCTGCTGCTTTCCCTCTCCTTCCAACAGTAGATAAGGAGGAAGGAGGGGGAGGGGAGGGGTCTGCAGTGCGAGACGAGGTCGCCGGATTTGTGAGTGGCGCCGAGGTGCGAGGCCGGCAGTGGCTGTGGGCGAGGAAGGGAATCGCGGGTGGGAGGAGAAGGGGAATCAGAAGAGTGTGGGTTTGGATTTGGGCCTCCGCACGCTATGTGTACACATGTCTTGGTGGGTCGATAGTAGTAGCGCGGGGTTATACCCCTCGCTACTACTATGGCATGTCCCGGGGGGTACGATAGAGACCACTTAGTAGTAGCGAGGGTTATCAACCCGTGCTACTACTATCAACTTAGTAGTAGCGTGGGTTTATACCTCTCGCTACTGCTATTGCATGTCCCAGGCGGCACGGCAGAGACCACTTAGCAGCAGCGAGGGTTATAAACCCGCGCTGCTACTATCAACTTAGTAGTAGCAGGGGTTATAAACACGCGCTACTAATAAGTAGCAGCAGCGAGGGGTATAAACCCACGCTACTAGTAAGCGTCTGCCTATAAGTTTTTCTCTAGTAGTGTTTGGGTGATAGAAAGAAATCAGGTGGCCAAATTTGAGGAATGTGATGGGATGAAAGGCTATAACTACCAAAATGTTACCTCACGGGACGGTGGTAGGTGGTCAAGTAGACGATTAGGTCAACATGTTGTGGGCCGGGAACAACTCGCTGGCCTTGCCCCTTCGCTAGCCCCATTCCTGGGCCGCTTCCTCTGGTGGGTCTTGGGCTGGCGTAGTGGATGCAAAGGAAGTGGGTTGGGCGGTAACAGCTACCCATCCATCCAGACCGGCCACCGTACCTGGTCAGATGGGTCGGCCGGCAAATCCTATTTGCCGCCCGCGCGCGGCAAACAGCAATGGCTACGCCCGCAGCGCCCCCAGGTGGGCCGGCCCAGTTCGCTGCATCGAGTGTTGTTCGTTCGCTTCTTCTGTCGCCTTTTTATTTTTGTTTTACCTTTTCGGTTTTTTCTTTCTGGTTCTTTCAAGTTTATTATTTCTGGTTTTTTCATTCTCTTTCTTGTCCTTTTTCTTCCATTATTAATACATGTAAAAATATTTCATCATGTATTTTTTATCAATATATTATTGCGCTGAACAATCTGTGTCTTTTTGTTGATTTTTACTTTCTTCTTTTTGGTGTGTATTGTACAAGAGTTCATCATGTATTTTAAAAATGTTCATCATGTATTTAAAAAATGTCCACCGTATATTAAGAAATGTCCATTGTGTACTTAAAAAAGTTCAGCGTATATTACAAAAATGTTCAATGTGTATTTTAAAACTGTTCAGCGCATATCACAAAAATGCTCAATTTGGATTTGAAAATTGTTCAGCGTATATGACGAAAATGTTCAATGTGTATCTAAGGAATGTTCATCATATATTACAAAAATGTTCAATGCATGTTAAAAAAATGTGCAATGGTCGAAATGTTTTTTTTTTGGATCTGTCACTGCATTTTGTTTTTAAGTACTCACGCAGGATATTAATCATTATCACTCAGCAGGTCAAGTGGTAAGGGAGATTTTCTCTCTATCGTGGTGTTGCAGGTTTGATTCCTCAGTCAAACGTTTTTTTTTTTGGATTTTCAGTACAGGCTCGCTGTATGGCCAGGGAATGGGCCGGCCCATTGAGATCGCTCCCTAAGCGAAAGCTCCTCTTTCTGACGCTCACGAGTGTCAGCTAGGGGCTCTCGGGTCGGCCTGGCCTCACCAGGACTATACGTGCCAGACAAGACACGACCCACCTAGGGATATACGTGCCAGACACGGCGTAGCCCACCCAGACACGCCAACAACACGGGTCGTGTCGGGCCGGCACGCGTGCCGCTCTCCCTGACCCAGGCATGGCCCCCATATTTACACGGGCCATACCGACGACGCATATACCCCGCTGGCCCGTGTAGGATCCCGCCTATTGGGCTGTTTTGAGGCTATATTCAGCCTATTGGGTTGTATATAAAAAAATAAACAAGCCTCGCGGCCCCGGCATGCCAGGCCAGGCCCAACAGGGCAGGACTGGCCCATTTGGCCGGGTCTGCCAGCCACCAGCCCACCACCACTCTGGTTGTGTCTCTGACCCCCCGCCCCAATCGATTGGGTTGGGTTGGGTTTGCGGGTGGACCGATGACGGTGGCCGCCGCACGCTGCCTCATTCTCACCCCCACCGTCTCCTCCTCCGCCGTTCTCCGGCTCCCCCGGATCGCCCGCCGCCGCCCGCTCTCCTGCTCGGCCTCGCCGCTTGCCGTGTTCGCCACCATGGAGTCGCCGCCCGAGGGCTACCGCACCAACGTCGGCATCTGCCTCGCCGACCCCACCCTCACCAAGGCACCCCACCCCTCCCCCGCTCCCCCTCCCCCGTTGACGCTCTCGATGCTCCCCTCTCTCACTGATCGCTTCTCTCCCCCCGCAGATCTTCTCCGCGTCCAGGATCGACATCCCCACGGCGTGGCAGATGCCTCAGGTAGTACTAAAACAACAGTTTGACGACCAGTGGAAGTCGTTGTTCACTAGTCTAATTATCGATTATTACTATCGTTGCTGCTGCATCCTGGTACACGTAATACCAGCCCGTTGTTGATTTGCCGAGTGTTCTGCGTCGCCACAGGGTGGGATAGACCCAGGGGAAGAGCCACGAGCAGCTGCCATCAGGGAATTGAGGGAAGAAACCGGTGTTAGATCTGCCGAGATTGTCGCCGAGGTCAGTCGGCACTCGGCGGTCCTTCACTTTCTTCACATGCTCTTATAATCGTGATTTACTTTGAGGCATGTACCAGAAATGAATTGGCCAATTTCAACCGTACTAACTAGTGATAAATCTCTAGTGTCCCTCTGCTCCCAATATGCAGCTGGGTGAATTTGTTTTCATAACGAAAAATGTTTCTTGCTGATCGCGCTGCGTGTGTCCGTGCAGGCCCCCAATTGGTTGACATATGATTTCCCCGCGGATGTCAAAGACAAGCTGAATGCTAGGTGGGGAACCAACTGGAAGGGCCAGGCTCAGAAGTGGTAAGCCCGCTGGATTGCTTCAGCTAAGAATGATGCTTAGTAACAAAAAGTTTGTTGTGGGTTTCTACCTGTTTCAACCTGAAAGGAAAGTCTTACAAGAATCATTTTAATGCACAGGCATAGCAGTTGACACTTGACAAACAGAATACTCCAACCCCAAGATACAGCTGCGTAGCCATGGCTGTTGCAAAACTCTCTTTGCCAAACCACCACACTATTATTCATGCCATGTAGCGATTCACGAAGTAAATCTGATGTCAGTTAAGTTGTCAGCAAAATCCATTAAAAATATGTCGCACCATAATAATCCATGATCGTATCATAACATGCCTTATTATATGCATCCATACTAACATCTGAACATGCTTCATTATCCATTAAACTTTATGCATTATAGGCTCACAGCTACTCCCTCCGTAAACTAATATAAGAGTGTTTAGAATACTAAAGTAGTGATCTAAACGCTCTTATATTAGTTTACACAGGGAGTACCATGGAAGATTGTATATGCCCTAGTTGTATGTAACATACATGTTACAAATCCATTTCAACCTTTTGTATTGTTAGAAGTCAGAGAGTTTAACACCTTGTATGCATGCTCCTCTACATTTCAACCTAACATACATGATGCTCCTCTACAGTTCAACTTGCAGTTGTTAATAAGTCATTCACTGGATGCACTTGTATGCATGTGCGGAGTATGCTGTGCACACTTGTCTTGCACGGTGTGCATGTGCACATACATGTCTCCAGCTGTAGTACATTGGAAAAAATTATACGAGATGCATAGACAAAAATTCAATACGAAGCTCCTTATGAGGGCATGGGCAGGAAAGTCTGAAGAGACATTAAACTGTGAGATGAACATCTTGAATCTATCCAACCACTCACATGCACCCAAGTTCATGCTTGTACTGATCTAAAGTTATCGTAATGCATCCGTTGGTACGATGCTTCCTACTGAATTTGAGTCCAGGACATGTAGTTCCCCATAGCCTGTAACAGTTAGTCAATTTTGGTGCTCAGTAGAACTGTCGAATTCCTAGTGGTTGATTGTTAAGCTGCCGGAAGTCAAAAGGCAGAACTTACTGCAGTAAGGTCGAGTTATTTCTTTATGTTGGAATGAAATAGAAACACAATTCATGTGTGAGTGATTAAAACTCTTTCTATGTTATGCATCTGCTGTTATCTCCTGATGCTGTCTAATGATTTTGATATCTTAGTATTGGATACATTCCTATTATCTTTCACAAAGGGTCATGTCACTGACTGGTATACATTTATGGTTGATAGTTGGTATGTGTGGCTATCCAAAATTGGGCTGGAGATATTTCCATGGATGTATGCTACAGTGTCCAGCCTACTTATGCCATCTCTTCACCTCTCGCAAACTCTTCCATCTAGTCTTAGGGTCAGGCCTATACCACCTGTCATTTAGGCCCAGCCAGACTTGTGTAAGTTAGAACTTGGTCAGATGTTTCTTATTCAGAGTTAATTACTGTCAATGAAATAATCAATTTCCGTCCATCGTTCTTCATTGAAATCTTGATCAATATACTTTAAACATTTACGAGCTAATCAGATCTGTACCTTCACCGTGTACTTCGTATGAGCAGGTTTCTATTTAGGCTTACGGGGGGTGATGATGAGATCAACCTGATGGGCGATGGATCCGAGAAGCCGGAGTTCTCCGAGTGGGCATGGATGACCCCTCAGCAAGTGATTGAGAAGGTGGTCCATTTATTCCAGCTCGATAATAACACCCGATCCCTCCTGTTTCTTGAATCTGGGGCGCCTACTAACACAGTTTCCATGTCGAACTCACGCACAGGCTGTTGATTTCAAGAAACCTGTCTACGAGGAGACACTGAAGCACTTCGCCCCATATCTACAGTCAGATCCAACAGCTTCGTCATAGACTTTGCAGTCTCCCACGGGCTTTATACGTAGAGGGGCTGTGTCAATCAATAATTTCTCAAAAATGTATTGGGGCCACGGAGTATTTCTAGAACGTCTGGCGTATCGCCGCCGCCTGCTATCCCGGCATTGGATCCCCGTAGCCCGATCATGCGCAACGAGATGAGTACGTTGTTGTCGCAATAATAATAATAATCTGGCTACAGTTCCCACCCGCCGTCTGTTTGGTTCTAGTTCCGGCAAATCTTGGTAGCATGCAACATGGACGCGAGCAGGGCCTGATACTTTTTGGCCAGGAGAAAACAGCATCGCTGCTGCTGTCGCCGTGGCTCAGATCAACAGGTAGTAGAGCCTTCCTTCTTGAGCTGTTATTAAGCGCCGATCCCGGTGGCGATGGAAATGATCTTCCGTGTCCTTGGGGACCAAATGCCTGAACTGAAGCGTCCTGGCTGTTGGCCATGGCCTTTTGCTTTGCTTTGCTGTGGCTTGGTGTGGGAGCACGGAGGACAATCAAGGCCTCCACGCTTTGTACCGGGTGGTCTCTCTCCGGCATGATATTGTCTGTGAGTTTGTCCCAGTGTCCCGTGGCCGTGGCCGTGGCCGTGGGAGGAGGAGGGATTGCAGTAATGGCATGCGATGTGGTTAGGTGAGGGAGGTGGATGGATGGGGATCGGCGGCGGCGGCGTGCGTGGAGCATGGGAGCTGTTAAATGCCGCCCGTTATAAAGGTTGGTTGGGTCTCCTCACCGGCGGGAAGGAAAGCAGCTGGGCGGAGTCAATGTTTCGCTGTGCGGCCGACGGTCGTTGGTGGCCTCCTTCCGCCTTTCCTTTCCTCATGAACTGCCCATGCCATGCCGTGGCCTTTAATTTGTGCCCTTTGTGCTCTGCTCTGTTTTTTTATGGTAAACAGATCCCTGCAAGCTGCAATGCAATGCACCTGGGCAAAAGCGGCAGTGTTGGTGAACGTGAACCGAAAGCGTATTACCGGAGCGGTGAAGCTGCCTGCCTGACGACGGCAGCACTAGGAAATTTGACCGTTGCCAGCCTTGGCGTGTGTCATGCTGTGGAGGTCTTTGAACTGAAGGATTTGATCACTGAAAATTCCAAGTTTGCTGAAAAATTCATCATCGTGGATAGTATGGCATGGCAGGGCACTAGGGTAGGAGCATCTGGGGCCAGGGCACAGCCCATGACCAGCCTCTGCCTCTCCCATCTCGCAGGGGTTTTAAGTTTTAACTGAAGCAGGTGACGCCATCCCGTGCCCGGGGAACCGGACCGGACCATGCTCGCCATTGCAAGTGGCAGCAAGCAGACCCGCCATGGCATGTGAGATGGAGGACAAGGAGGCCGCACAACCACAAGGGAAGCTTCAATGATTGCCGTGCCGCTGCCGCTGCCCTGCCACCACGGCGTCCGTCCGTCCGCCAGAGCTTCTCCTGTGCCACCCACATGTCCATGTCCACGCATGTCTCTCCTTCCCTCCACATGCACAACCAGGCAGTTCCCCGGCCCTGACCCTCCGACTAATCAATCACAAGTTGGGTAATAATTCCCGCGCAACCACGTACGTGACGACGATGGACATGTATGTATCATAATTCATACCACATGCGCGTACAAGATCGCAGGCACTGGCACTGTGTGCATGTGACTACTTTCTTCCTAGTGTCTACGTATGTATGAATGCCTACTTCCTCGCAAAAAAGACAGAGAGAAGAAAGCTCTACATTCCTAGCCGATAATGCTGACGGCCCAACCAACAGCAACGTGTATCCAAACGTTGCCCGTTTTCTTCGGATGTATCCAAGGCCGGACGTAGGGCTTGATGCAGACGGGCCACCTGACAGACAGAGCGACTGATTGCAACCATAACTACCCGTGATGTACACATACATACATACATACACGGCCGGTACCGTGGCGTACAGTACAGTACAAATACGACGGACGGCGACAAGAGCACAGCACGGCAGGCGGCAGGCGGCAGGCGGCAGGTGCGCAGTCTCGTTATACGTGACGTATACATACGCTCTACACCACGAACGTGCTGGTGCCGGAACCATCTCGCAAACACACACCCAACAGCAGGTAGCTGCTTCTCGAATTGGTACTGCAAAACATCACTACTGTTCCTCAGTCCACACTCTACACTACGCTGCCTGCCTCTCTGGTTAGCTTAGCCTTAGACCAGCTTCCACTAATTGCTCACCAGCAATGCAATGGCGTCCGGCTCAAGCTTAACAAGGACGGAGCATCTCACGTGGAGGGTACAGAGCTCGGCATTATTCTGACCTAATGCACGCTTGTACATAGAGATAGAGTGCCCAACACTTGATGTGTGTGTACTGCTAACTTGCTGTACACGATCTCTCTAGGCTGACAACAGTGTCATGTGGATTAATTAGCAGCAGCTAAGCAAGCTAAGCATAGACCAGACCAGAGATGTCGCTTTTGCTCTACTCCGTCGGCCACGCAGTTATTGCACGCCAGCTGGGACGATAGCCACGTGGCCAGGGAGACACATCATCATCATCATTAAACAACAAATCATCGATGCCGTGGAGGATTCCTCGACAACGACACTTGATTAACCCCGGTAATTACACTCACTTTCAGCGCCACAGAAAAGAAAAAGGCCATCACTGGAGTCACTTTCAGCCCAGGAAGAAGATTCCTAGCAACCAACGTCAGTGGTTAATAGGAGCATATATGCAAGTGAGCCACAGCTAAGCAAGGATCACTGGCTTCACATCAAGTGTGCATTTTCAAGCGCCACTTGTCAGATAACTACAACTCCAGAGAAGAGAACCTGCATAAAGATCAGCATTCATATGTTACCTCCAGCCAGCCAGCTACTGGTGCTGCAGATTTGTTTGCTTGCTTGCTTGCTTCAATGGTGGTGGTCGATTTGTTTTGTAGCAACAATAATTGAAGTGTTGTTATTATTATTGTTATTAGAGAATGGGGCATGGGAGATCAAGTGTGTAGAGCCTGAGAAGACTGGTGCAAGCCTGGACTGGTACTTGCTGCCCCCTCAACAGTGCATACATGGCCCATGAATCATGGTGGACGGCATGGAGGATCACAGGTGATGTCCCCCTTTGGCCTTTGCAGCCATGAGGCCAAGAGCATGAGGAACCAGATGCCAGATGCCATTGCAAAGGAAAAGAAGGAGAAAATTCGGTTCCAGGTACAGGCAGTGGATCAATCAGAGAAGCATGATATGATTTGATTTGATTTGATTGCTAGGTAAAGCCAGAAGCTTCAGTCTCAAGACTGGAATAATGGAAAAAGGCGACCAATCCATCCATCCTACGGTAGCACCCAGTTGAACAAAAAAGTTAACGAAAACAAAAACAAGATGTCTATCTACAGCGGCAGAAGCACAAGCACATGGACGACGAACGACGCACCCCTTTTACTTTACCTACAAGAACGAAACGAACGCTTGTGCCGAAACAGGGGAGGGAGGTCCGGGAGAGACAATGTACTTATTTCTTGTAGACATGGCGATGACGATGATGATGATCATGGTTCACCGGCCGTCGGCGGAGGTGAAGGACTCGGCGAACCCGGCGGGCCGGGCGGGGATGCTGCCCTTGCTGTCTTCCAGGCTCAGGCTCATGATGCTGCCGTCGGTCATGCTCGCCTCCGACTCCTGCCACCCCTTCACCATCTGGAGCAGCGGCAGGTGCAGGTCGATGCCCATGTAGTCCTCGGCCTCGTTGCTCGACGGCTTCCATTTCTCCACCATGGGCACGAGCACCGTCACGGCGTGGCCCATGTCCGGCCGCTGGGAGGGCTCCCGGGAGGTGCAGTGCCCGGCCAGCTCCGCGACCACCGAGATGCTCTCGAAAATCTCGTCGGTGAGCTCCAGGGTCGGGTCGATGGCTGCCCTGAACTTCTCTTCGTCCTTCCTTATCTGACCGAACCACGAGGCCAGATACCGGGTTTCCTCGTCGATGCGTCTCTCGTCGATGGCGGTCATTCCGGTTATCAGCTCCATCAGCACCACCCCGAAGCTGAAAACATCTGCTTTCGTCGTGATTTTTCCGGTCACTGCAGTGATCATGTGCAACAACTTATCAGCGACACACATTCAGGAACCATAATAACACAAATAACATGAAAATGATAAATACTTGGTAGTAAATTTCTCATCATGGAAGCTTTTATATACTGCATCAGAAGGTGGTTCAAACTTCACAATGTTGGACAAAGATACATGTTCTATTGATAGAAGAGTTGGTGTATAAACTTGTGCAGTAATTTGCAAATTAGTGGTCACAGGGTTCCCAGTTAGAATAACTAGTTCATCAAACATTTCCAATGTCATTATCAAATCAACTCGGCTATCTCTTACATGAGGTTACTTACACTGGGATTTCAATCAGAATGACCAGTTCAAAAAAAATTGCAAGATATTTGCCACATCAATTCAGTTTTTCAGTTCTCTACTAAATCTAAATGAGGTTATTTACACAGCAAAGGATTCACAGGGTCACTGTATACTTAATAAAGCATGCTAAAAAATTAACACCTGATGGTCAGAAGTAAAACAGAAGTTGCAGAACTAAGCAGGGCAAAACAAGTCGAAGTATTTCATACCAGCATATTCAGGCGCCAAGTATCCAAAAGTTCCAGCGAGTCTGGTTGCCACAGAGAAGTTCCCGTCCGGTGCGGATTTAAGGAGCCCGAAATCCGACACCTTTGCTCGGAAATCATCGCCAAGTAGAATGTTTGCTGACTTAAGATCCCTGTGGATGTAGCACTGCTGTGCAAGGGTGTGAAGATACTCCATTCCACGAGCAACATCCAATGCAATGTTCAGCCTCTTCTTCCATGAGAGGGGCTCCAGCTCATGCTGCTTCCAGTGGAACAGATGCTTGCTCAGCGCTCCATTGGACATGTGCTCGTAGACCAGCAGCCTTTCATTCCCTTCGATGCCGTAGCCCATTATGGACACCAGGTTGCGGTGCCGGACCTTGGTTAGGATGGCAATCTCTGCTTGGAACTCGTCGAGGGCCTTGTTGCTGATCACCGAGGACTCCATCCTCTTCACAGCAATCATGGTGCCGTCGTGCAGCACCCCTTTGTAAACGACGCCGAATCCGCCACGGCCAAGCACATTGTCCGGAGCAAAGTTTTTGGTGGCACAACGAAGAACCTGCACGGAGATCACAAAATTGCGCGCCTCGATCATGTGGATGTCACTATCCCGGCTGCTGGTTCCGCTTGATGTCGCGCCGAAGCTGTCATTGCTTGTCATGACAATCTTGACCAAGTTGTCTGGGCCAGAACTGTTGCGGGGGTGGACGACGACGGAGGAGGTCGCCTGTGGCTGAACTGACGACCCATTTTTCTTGCAGAAGAGCACCACAGCACCCAGGGACAGCAGAGCCACCACGCCGATCGCAACTGGAATGGTGGTAGCCAACAAAATTTTGCTCTTCTTGTTCCCTTGGCCAGGAGAGGCAGCCCCTTGGCCTTGTGAGCCCGGCGCGCCAGGCGTTGTTGGTGAATGAGTGGCGTCCTTGGGAGCAGAACCACCCGGCGACGTCTTGGTGTTGAAGTTGGGATTGCCGGTGAGAATGACATTGACGTCCGGTCTGAAGGCCGGCAGAGGCCCATTCAGGTCGTTCATGCCCAAATCGAGCTTCTTTAGCAGCTTGAGGCCGGTGAGGCTGTCCGGCACATGCCCGGTGAGGTTATTGCTATCAAGCCTGATGTCCGAGAGGGCAGAGAGGTCTCCGAGGCTCTTGCTGATGGTGCCATTGAGGCCAGAGGACGGCAGATTGAGCACCGACACCTTCCCCTGAGAGCAGGTGACGCCCAGCCAGCCCTTGCAGGGGTCGTTCCCGGACCATGAACTGGTCAGCTTGACGGGATAACCAGCCTCGGCTTGGAACTGGAGCAATGCCATGACCTCCGGCGCGCACTTGTCCTCGGGCTTGACGGCGCAGAAGCCGTTATGGGAGGAGCTGAGATTGCCGGTCTTGAGCGCCGGGGCGGGGCCGACGAGGTTGTTGTTGTCGAGCTTGACGTCGCGGAGCAGCGGCAGGGCGGTGAGGCCGGGCGGCACGAGGCCGACGAGGTCGTTGTTGTTGAGCCAGAGGGCGGCGAGCTGCTTGCAGTTGGAGATGGCGTCGGGGATGGGGCCGGTGAACTGGTTGCCGTGCAGCCACGCCTGCTGGAGGTCGGCCATCCCGGCGAGCACGTCGAGCGTGCCGGAGAGCTTGGTCTCGCCCAGCTGGTTGTTGAGCCAGAGCTTCTGGACGCCGGAGCCGGCGAAGGTGCCCGGGATCGGGCCGGAGAGCCTGTTGTAGGAGAGGGTGAGCATCTGCAGCCCGCTCATGCCCCCGAGGAACCCCGGGATCCCGCCGACGAGGCTGCAGTTGGTGAGGCGCAGGCTCTGCAGCTGCGGCGAGGAGGCGGCGAGCGCGGGCGGGATCTCCCACCCCCCGGCGGTCGCGTTGAGCGGGTTGTTGTCGAGGCAGATCTCCTCGAGGCTGTCGAGGCCGTCGAAGAAGTCGTTGGGGAGGGAGGAGAAGGCGTTGTCGTTGAGGTAGGCGTGGCGGAGGGCCGCCATGCCGCGGAAGGAGGGGAGCGGGCCGGAGAGCGCGTTGGTCTGGAGGCTGAGGTCCTGGAGCGCGTCGAGGGAGGAGAAGGAGGCGGGCAGGGCGCCGGCGAGGCCGATGCTCTTGAGGTCCAGGTTGTTGACCCGGCCGTCGCGGTCGCAGGAGACGTGGTCCCACCCGCCGCCGCAGGGGTCGGCGCCCTTGGGCCAGCCGAGGACCTCCGGGTTGGTGAGGGAGCGGCGCAGGTCCTCCAGCACGGCCAGGTCGCCCGGGTGGATCGTCGCGGCCGTGGCCACCCCGCCGCCGCCGACGATGGCGAGGAGGAGGATGAGGGGGAGGAGCGGTGGCGCGTCCATGGGGGGCCTCTACGGGTCCGGGTGCATTGGCGGCGCGCGGCGAGGCGGCCGGAGTTGGGTTTGCGGTGGCGGTGGGGAGGAAGGAAGGGAGGGGATGGGGGTGGGGGTGGGGATAAGCGGCGAGGTGAGAGGGATTTGCCTTCCCTTCGAGTCGCTCGCGCGCTGTGGTCGGCAGTGTCACCGGGAGGGAATGTGATGTGGGTGTCAAATGGTGTGGGTGCGTGGCGTGCCTCGCTGTCGTGCCCGACCCGACCTTGACTCGTTTCTCCTTTTTGTCTCCTCGTGGCTGGCTTGCTCCTCTGTTTTCACTTGAGTTTTCCAGTGAAACCACAGCCTTTTTGCTTTGGCTTTATTTTATTTTAGTCACGCCAACGCCACGCGCTTCTTTTTCTTTGCCTTTTGATTGCCCCTCCCTCCCTCTCCCAGCCTCGGCTGCTTTTCACGTGGTTGTTTGTTTTGGTCTTTCGAGGCGTGTGTGGGCTGTTCACTTACTTACTTACTCCTTTAATTACAATTAAATTAGTGCTGCTGCAGCTGTTTGTTTGTGCGCATCTTCAATCCGATTTGTACTGGTGTGTCCACACGGCCGCACACTGTCAGTCAGGGGCGGGCAGAGCGGCGTAGGCGGGAAAAGCGCCGGAGATGGCTGCCAAATCGGCCCGGGCCACACACACACACGGAGGAGGCAAAAATCTTTAAAGCGCCGTGTCGGTGGCGCTCACATTTCATTTCCATCCGTCCATCCATGCAAAAATAATAGGTAATACTAATACACGGTGAAAATATCCGCGTGACCCGTCGATTGAATCGAATCCAATCCGCGGGCAATCAATCACGTACTGCTATTATTACTGCCTGCATGCGGATCACGGCCCGATTTAACCTCTCCGGATCTTTTCTTTTCCTTCCGGAGCAACAACCGACGGCGGCATCGGACTGTCAGACACGCAGATTCCGACGCCATCGGTGCCTGCCTGCCGATTCGGGCGATTGGTTTGGTGGTGCTGGCCTGACAGACAGACATGCCGCTCCGCCAAGTCTTTCTCGTACCCGATCGGATGCAACTTTCTTCTCTGCGTTTTCTCCCCACTGTCTGTCCCTCCACTTCCAGTCTCGTCTCGTCTCGGTAGGACCCGGCACGCTGTCTGTCTGCCCACCGTTTACGTGCTTCCACTCGCTCACTCCTCACACGACCTGCGTGACAACCGGTCCCGGTGCCTCGCTCGCAACCACTCGGCCTCCCCCGCCACAGCGCATCTTTAGCATACCTCTTAAAAACGTTCAAACCCGTAAAAAAATAAGGCATTTACAGTTTCGATCAAAAAACGGTTCTTGGTAGATTCAGGAAAGTTCGATCGATCCTTAAAAATTTTAAGGGTCAATCAAATCCATCCGCGAGAACCTCGTATTGTACAGGTTGGAAGGTAGTATACAGTTCAACCCATAAACGGTCAAACCTCGTCGGAGCAGATGCGTCGCCGCGGAACTGGCCGGAATCAACCTGAAACTCGCCGGAATCCGTCGCCGCACATCGGAAAAGGTCGCCGCACGCCGGAATTTGTCACTGCTGGTCCAAATTGTGGCCGGCTCGACCTTCACCGCCAAGGCGAGGCCGGCCACGGGCAAGGTGGAGCAGGCCGCCGCCGGCCCGAATCATGGCTGGAGAGGCGTGGCCGGGGCGGGGGAGGCGCAACAGGGGCGGGCATGGCCGGGGCTGGACGGGCGGGGGACGGGTGGCGGCCGGGGCAGGCATGGCCGAGGCGCGGCGCGGCCAGGGGGAGCGCGGCCGGAGCGGGACGATTGCTTGTTGTATCATTCCGGATACGGTTCGTAATATGGCTTCTGTTCTTTTCGGCCAAGTTTCGCACAGTAAAAAACGTTTAAAGGGCCCTACTACCGTCGGTTGAAGCAAAATAGACGGCTAGTCCTAGCACCGTGCCTTATTGGTCGTAGCATCTGCATAGCATGGAAGTCGCCATCACAACATCGCGCCTCAGCAGTTCCAACATGTGACTGGCACGGTTGCAGCACGCGATTCCGGCAGCCCCACAACATGTG
Source organism: Aegilops tauschii subsp. strangulata (assembly GCF_002575655.3). NCBI lineage: Eukaryota > Viridiplantae > Streptophyta > Magnoliopsida > Poales > Poaceae > Aegilops > Aegilops tauschii. The sequence goes on along the minus strand of NC_053036.3, from coordinate 638,766,086 downwards.
CATTGTCATCGTTACTTCGGTTGAAGCTGGGAAAAGGGAAGAGGGATGGTGGCCATGGCCATGGTGATCGGCTGCAGTGCGAACACCTTCATAGCAGGCCATGGTTTGTTTGTACTTGGAGTAGCCCGAGGTGGTCCCTTGCCACACACGAGGTGGTGTCTGGTAGCACAGGTGAGCCTCATGGCGCATGATGGGATCATCTCGCATCGGGGTGGCCACACACATGAAGAAGGTTGGGCGAGCGTGTGCTAGTGATTGGAGTTTTAGAGGACCGAGAGGTGTGGCGTCCACATCTCTCCGTCTCACCACCGCTCGGCCGCTATTAACCCCTTCCCTATCGACCATGGATGGACGGCATTCATCCTTGGGGTACTCCCTCGGTGACCACATAAAGTTTGTGAAGTCTATGGAGTTATGCTCTCGGTTCAAGAGCGTGGAAGAGATGCATAAAGAGGCAGATGTTGTGCTGTTGAAGGCGACGAAGACCCAACCGAAGGAACTATGTCAGTGGACATACTGCTCTGGGCGATAGTTGAGGTTGAGTCGGTCGATCCAGGTCAAGGAGCTAGATGGGCCAAGTACATGTCTCTAGCGGCTCCTGTTGACCAGGTTGTCGTCGCATTGGTGCCGGCCACCATCGTTCTGGAGGACGACGACCATGAGGAGATGGTGTATGCTGGCGATGGCGAGCCGGTGGAGATGGAGGATGCTGGCATTGCTGAAGTGGCCGTCATCTCGGTCAGGGCCCCTGAGCCAAGCTACCATACAATGCCCTTGAAGGTCGACAATTGCAAGCCTAAGGCTACCGTCATTCCAAGCGCCTCCAGGTTTGTCATGACTAGGCTCTACTACTCGATTTGAATGGATGTAAGTAGACTGTGCTCGATTGAACCCCTGTTCTCATTCAAACTGCTCAAATGCCTGATTGGATATGATGTGTTTGGTTCCAAATCAAAGCCTAGAAGTAGATTTGATGCATAAATCGAGCCACGGACGGTATAATCGATGCATAAATCGAATGCGCACATGCTAATTATTGTCATCAGGGACAGAGGGGCATAACGCCAACGACGAACGCCTGCCTGAGCGGTGATGAAGCCGGTGCTCATCGTCCAGATCTTGGCTTTGATGCTCGCCGCCCTGCCTCGCCGTCCAGATCTCGTGCTCGTAGCCACCGATGTGAGAGTGGAGAGAGGAGAGAGCGAGCAGTGAGAGAAGGGCGAGGATTTATGGCGCTGCTTCGGAAAACAACGTGCCGTCTCCCATGTGTGCAACGGTCTCCACCCACATGCCTCAAGTTGCATGCCTAACTCTGAATAACGGCTGATTTGAATGTTCCTCCGGAGCGAGACTCATAGGTGCTTTAAGGTTGTGCGGGTCAAGATTCTGATGCACAGTGGCGGAGCTAGCAGAAGATCTCGGGGGGGGGGGGGGGGGGGGCAAATGGCTAAACTCTCCTTAATTTAACCCTCCACAAAAAAAATTCTTCAGTACAACCCAACACCCTAAAATTACATCCGGTGGGTCCCGCCGAGCCCAATGCAGTGTACCAAAAACGCCCTACGGCTATGGTCATGTGCGGATGAGCTTGAGATTCTTCCCGCGGTTTACGCGAAGAACTCTGCGCGCCAAAATAAAAATGGCAGTACCAAATCGGCACGGGGCGTACGATGCGTTTCTGTTCCTTGGTTCAATAGCCGTCCGAAATCGGCACGGTGCACGCCATTAATGGCGAGCAAGCAAACGACGAGCAAGTGGACAGGCGACAGTACGTGAAGTTTCCTGCTCATCCGTGCTCTCTTCAATGTCCTCACGTCTGGGTGTGGTGTGGTATATATGGTTGGGCGTTGAGGCCGCCCGGCCGGCTTCCATCTTGAGTGATGGTAAGAGTACCACCACTACTAGGTAGTAACAGTGGCAGTACTGTTTGTGTCATCATGGCCATACATGTTTCTCTTTCTGTGATGATGGTGCTGAACTGAATGGGCGGAGTGATTAGCTTTCGGCAGTACAAATTAAACAGACGTGATTCACGCATGGACAGCAGGACAGGGGCAGCCATGCATGCATGTGGTTCAATGATTCTGTCCTTGGGAGCTCACTGCCTGATGGGAATACACACTGTGTCGGCTATGTTCATGCACAAAAGAGAAGCCTATCGATGGACCTTTCGGTTTGCAAACAACCGCACCTGTTTGTGTTTGTGCTTGTGTTTGTTCTCTCCTGACAGAGGAGCTGTGATATTTAGACGAGCAAATTAATTGATGTTTACTTACTTTACATGTCACGGTGAAGTGATCGGCAAACTAAAATCCAAGAAAATAGTGCTTCTCCCTGCGTTTTTATTTACTTTGCATATGTGCTTCGATATAAGTCGAACAGAAGATCAGAAACCGGATGATCATCGATAACATCCGGACGTTGTAACTTGACTTGCAGCATTCAGTTTAAGAGCATCTTTGATTGTGGGTTAATCCGGGGCCCCTTCCGCGGAGACTGTAACCACTTGCTTCAGTGGTGTGCTGCTGGTGTGCAGATATCTATAGCTGATGCGCCCCTCCCCTTGTTATATGATTAATACAAATGTTCAGGTGGGCGATTGCCCCTTGTTGACATCTAAAAGTAAAGCTTTGATCTATGTCAAATTTTGCAACGTTTGACCAAATTTATAGAAAAAACATATAAATTTTTACGACAATAAATATATACGATGCAAAGATATATTGAATGATGATTTTAATGGCAGTCAGTTGGTACAAACTTATCAAAATTTATTTTAAGACACATCTATCAAGTATCAAGTAAATAAAAACAATGGGAATACAATTGAGCGGGGGGAAAGGCACGCATGCAGGCCATGCGCAGACAAGAGAAAGAAACTAGACTGGCTGGTCTACCAACTGAGGCACGCACCAAGGCAGTCAATGGGCAGAAACTGAAAGCAACGAGTGGTCTAAAGCGAAGGCGCAATTTTCGAGGGGGTTTCGTTAGTTCAAGCAGCCATGGCAGTCTCGATGATGTTGGTTGAATGGTTGCTGAGTGCTGACCATCAGAACTGCTACTAGGACCTCCTATATTTACAGGATTTTTGAAGGAATTTTAAATGATAGAAATTTCCTATGAAGGATAGAAACCAATCCTTCGTATTTCAAAGGGGAAAAAAAATATTAGTCTGTACCCAGTGAAGAATTTCTATCCTGTAAATCAAATGACATCTCTTTCCTATACGAAATAAGATACATGCCATCTCATTTTCTATAATTTTTCTGTTCCCATGATATTCCTATCCTATAAATTAAAAGAAGCCTACGTCTACGAGTGTTTTCGAAGATAGACGTAACATAAATTACTTTATGCACATAGTCAATCACACACGCAACATATATCAATATATCCGAGTAGGACACTGGAAATGCCATTTCGTTCTTGGGTGTATATACTCCTGATATGGAAAAACAATTACTAATTAAAAAATGGTCAAAAAAGTTTAGAAGTTTTCTAAAATAAACTTGACTTCCTTTTGCACTATTAAAAACCAGCGTTGACTTCAGGGCAAAAGAATAATAATGTTATTAAAAGTCCTTATTCACACTATTTTGGCCAAAAAATTGTTTTTAATGAAGCCAACATGGTTTTTATTTTATTTTGTGGGATTTTTTTAACAAGCACAATGGAACGCCAAGTTTATTTCAAAACTATTTTCAGAACATTTTGACTTTTTATTGAAGTACTATTTCTTTTCAAGTACTCCCTCCCTCCTAAAATAAGTGTTTCAACGTTGTACTAATTTTAATAATAACGAAGGGAGTAGCATGTATAGACCAAATGTTCCTGTCCAGTACACTACCTGCTGAACAAGATTTCAAAAGGAAGCTTCAGGCCTGCTTGGCATACACACGCATGAGGTCAAGTTGGGGCAGGTAAATTGACTGACTAATAATAGTCATGCGAGTTGCGTGCGCAGCTACTAGTGTTTAACTAGTCATAATCGGTCGGTGCTTTGCATGTTACCATTCCGGTATATATGCCTGCTGTACATCATCCATCGAATACTTTAACGAATCCAGCTAGCTCTAGCTGTGCAGCATTTTGTATGTACGCACTACGCAGACATATATTCCGGTATAAACACACATGCAGCCTGACGATCGAGCACATGTACTGTTACGTAGACAGATTGACCTAATTGCCGACTCTTTGACCTGAGAAGGATACTGCTAGCAGACGAGGACAGTTTTATTTCTTTTGAAACCTCCCCCTTACTCTCAAATAAACAACCATTTCACTTGAAAATCGGCTGGACAGAATAAGCCTCTGTCCATAGATTTGTTGGGAAGACCCTCCGATCATCGGCCGGCACCTAGTTATGGAACGAACTCTCATTTTTTTTCCCTTTTGTTTGTCATGCAATTTTCCTTAAAATGACTTCCCTTTTTTGTGATAGATTTGAGAATATGTAAGTAGTGCAAGATGAAAATAATCATGAACTATTTTTTGTGATTTTATAAAATGTTTTTGTACTTTTAAAAAGGTTCAAGATTTTTTTTAAAGTTCCCTATTAAACGTTTGTTTTAAAAATAATTCCAAAAAATGTTCATATATTTTCTTAAATACTGAATTTCCAAATATAGTCACTGATTTTAAATACATCCTAGGATTGATTTTCTTATCATGAATTTTAAAAATGTTCATGAATTTCAAAAACATGATGATATAAAATTTATAATAAAAAGAAGAAGTAAAAAAAGATGAAAGAAAAACCACAAAAAACAAAAGGAAAAAATTGAGGAAGAAATGGAAAAGCGGAAAGAAATAATAAAATCAGATGAAAATCAAAGAAATTGTAACAAAACAAATACCTAGAAACGAAAACAACCAAGACCGTACAGGCCGTACGCCACGACTTGTCTTTTGTTGCGACCATGAGTGGAAAGGAAGCCCAAATGCTCAAACTCACGGGTTTGCATCTTCCACTTTGGGATGCAACACATTGACTGCTCTCCTTGTTGGAGTCGTTATCATATACCGATTTTATGAAGTTTTTCGTCACTCTCTAGGTAATTTGGACCACTTGAAGGGCTTGCGTGCTGCATATTTTATCTTTTTCTAATTTAACTCTGCTTTTTGTCCTATACACGCTGTCCCTCCAGTTTGAGTTTTTTTTAGTAAAATCCGAAAACTATATCCTTGTTTGTAAAAAAAAAATCAATTTTATTACTGGTCGTTTCCATCGCTCCCTCGGGTGATAAAACTGGTTTTTCTTTACAGTAGGATGTAGTTTTGAGATTTTGTATTTTTAAATATTTTCAAAGATTTCCTCCACTCTAGTCTGATGCCGCCCAATTACGTTGCGTGGTTCCATTCACTCCATCGTCACAACATATATGTCGTCGCGCCTCGCAACCGCTCGCCCTCCCCCACCTTTCACGGCTCTAATTGCTCACTCGCGATGTAGGATGTAGTTTTGTATCCTGCTGCTTGTGCCGCACGGGCGAGTGCGTACATAGATAGATCTAGATGGCTATGTTACGTTCGGCTGAGCTTGAGATTCTTCCGGCGGCTTACACGGAAACCTACGCGCCAAAACCAAAATGGCAGTACCAAATCGGCACGGCATGCAAGCAGCGTTTCCGTTCCTTTATTCGTAGTAGCAGTACGAAATCGGCACGGTGCACCCCATTAATGGCAAGCAAGCAAACAACGAGCTATAGGGGATAGGCTAGAGTACGCCAAGTTTGCTCTTTACTCGGTTTTTCTCGGCCTCCGTGTTCTCTTCAATCTCCTCAATGTCTGGGTTTGGTTGGGGGTTGAGGCCGCCCGCCCGGCTTGGATCTTCAGTGATTTATAGATGTATAAGAGGCCTACGGCCCGGCGTTAGCCCTTACAGATAAGGACATGAAGTCCTAGCAACCAGCAAACGATGGCTTCGATGTTGAGTGATGGTAGGAGTAACAGTGGCACTAGTCGGTATACATCATGGCCATACTTCACTTTCTATTTCTATGATGATGATGCATGGCGCTGAATGGGCGGAGAGATTAAGTATACAAATTAAGCAGGCGTTGATGCACTAGTAAGCAACTAAGCATGCACGTGTAGCCATGCACAACGATATCGGTAATAACGGTTTATACAATATTCCATCATCATACAAATCATTAAGCAAATCTTAAAAGTTCAAGAACCGAAAGAAAAGGCTAGGAATGTAATGGCTTGTAATTTCAAAGTCTGAAACTTCTTGTTTATTCGAGAACTTTGTGCTTAGTCCAATTGATCCATCTTGTTGACGTTAAGTGGTGGACGTTCGCCACCCCTTATATAATTGAAAATGTGCTTCACGGGGAAAGATTGAGCAGAGCGAAACTCTACTTCAGTTCGGATTTTGCTGGGGACAAGTGAGTTGTCCACGTCCGGGTATCCTTCCTAAGTACTAGAACATCATTCTTCTTCACAACATCACCGAAATACAAGTCACCAAAACTTGATAAAGCACACCTATAGAAAATCGTAAGTGTACAATTAGTCCAGTTTTTGAAGAATTTTGTAAAGCTAATATACATAAGTGATACCGACATTTAGTAAAAATTAAACACCATGTGCTGCTTTCCATGTGCTAAAAATAACTCATCGCAGTTGCGCTCCGTTCTCTTCGGCCAACGTTGTTTTCGCTGGGAGGAGATGCAATGCTCTGCCCCACGAGCTGGCTGCCGAGGCGAGACGGAATGGCGACGCGCTGCTAATTGAGACATCAGATTTTTGCCGGACCTCATAGACTAGCGATTTGCCATGTGTCATTGAGCGTCTCTCTCGACCACGCCCTGCCATGTTTCCATTTTGGGCAATAAGCGCGCGTCTGTGTTTTTTTTTTTTGAAATGAAAGCAAAAGTTTTGTCTCATCGATTAATTAAGAAGAGAATTGCTAGTTAATTCATGAAAAACCGAGCGAAAACCAATACAAATGAAGCACGAACAAACTACTCACATGGCATGAAACCCCATAACTGCACAGACGGCCATGTTGTGTATTCGGAGAGTTTGGCGGGCCGTCTGTGCGATTGTGGGGTTTCATGCCATGTGAGTAGTTTGTTCGTGCTCCCTCTTGCACCGGCTACCGTGGTTGAGTCTTCTGTTGGCTTCATGGATGAGGCGGGTGCGGAGTTCTTTGGTAGCTTCTCGCCTCGTGTTGGGTCTAGTTCGACGCCCCTTGTGTTGCCGGACTCCAAAGGTGAGGCCTCCGCTGAGGGTGTGTCTCTGGTGCTGCAGATCATACCCGAGCTGCAGGTGTTGTGTGGGGAACCTGTTTCGCCTGTGTCGATGGAGCAACTCAAGTTGGGCTCTCTCCAAGCTTCGGAGGTGGACCCGGTGTCCTCACCACCCCTTGCGGAGCCTTGCCAGACTACAGAGGTGGACCTGGTGTCCTCACCACCCCCTGCAGAGCCTTGCCGGACTTTGCAGGTGGACGTGGTGCCCTCACCACCTCCCGTGGAGCCTTATCAGGGGTTAGACAACCTACCCCTCGACGTCATGGAGCGCGGAGTTTTAGATGTTGCTATCCTTCCCTCGTTTGCGTCCGTCGGGCAGGTGATGCCTATGAGTGGCATGACCATTGAGCCAGTTGTGTTTGCACCTCCAAATCCAAATGCTCTTTTCGTTAAGGAACTTTGTGATTTGCTAGCCACCATAGATGTTGTTAGACCTGGTTTGGGCAGGTCGATTGCTTGCCTCCTGATGGGGACACCAATAAGGGGCAAACAAAAGAAGGTGGGCAAAGGCAAAAGTGATACCAAAGGCAAGGTGTCTCTGGTTGCTTGATGGATGATCTTAGTGTAGGGAACGCAGTAATTTCAAAAAAATTCCTACGCACACGCAAGATCATGGTGATGCATAACAACGAGCGGGAGAGTGTTGTCCACGTACCCTCGTAGACCGTAAACGGAAGCGTTTTATCGACGCGGTTGATGTAGTCGTACGTCTTCACGATTCGACCGATCCAAGTACCGAACGCACGGCACCTCCGAGTTCAGCACACGTTCAGCTCGATGACGTCCCTCGTACTCTTGATCCAGTTGAGGCCGAGGGAGAGTTTCGTCAGCACGACGACGTGGTGACGGTGATGATGATGTTGCCGGCGCAGGGCTTCGCCTAAGCACTACGACGATATGACCGAGGTGTGTAACTGTGGAGGGGGGCACCGCACACGGCTAAGAAATCAACTTGTGTGTCTATGGGGTGCCCCTGGCCAAGTATATAAAGGATGGAGGGAGGAGGAGGCCGGCCCTCATAGGGCGCGCCCAAGTGCGGAGTCCTACTAGGACTCACTAGTCCTAGTAGGATTCCACCTCCCACATGGAATAGGAAAAAGGGAAGGGAGAAGGAGAAGGAAGGAAGGGGGCGCCCCCCTCCCTAATCCAATTCGGACCAGTCCATGGGGAGGGGTGCGGCCACCCTTTGAGGCCTTTCTCTCCTTTCCCGTATGGCCCATTAAGGCCCAATACGAATTCCCGTAACTCTCCGGTACTCCGAAAAATACCCGAATCACTCGGAACCTTTCCGATGTCTGAATATAGTTGTCCAATATATCGATCTTTACGTCTCGACCATTTCGAGACTCCTCGTCATGTCCCCGATCTCATCCGGGACCTCGAACTACCTTCGGTACATCAAAACACATAAACTTAATACAAATCGTCACCGAACGTTAAGCGTGCGAACCCTACGGGTTCGAGAACTATGTAGACATGACCGAGACACGTCTCCGGTCAATAACCAATAGCGGAACCTGGCTCCTACATATTCTACGAAGATCTTTATTGATCAAACCGCATAACAACATACATTGTTCCCTTTGTCATCGGTATGTTACTTGCCCGAGATTCGATCGTCGGTATCTCAATACCTAGTTCAATCTCGTTACCGGCAAGTCTCTTTACTCGTTCCGTAATGCATCATCCCGCAACTAACTCATTAGTCACATTGCTTGCAAGGCTTATAGTGATGTGCATTACCAAGAGGGCCCAGAGATACATCTCCGACAATCGGAGTGACAAATCCTAATCTTGATCTATGCCAACTTAACAAGTACCATCGGAGACACCTGTAGAGCACCTTTATAATCACCCAGTTACGTTATGACGTTTGGTAGCACACAAAGTGTTCCTCCGGTATTCGGGAGTTGCATAATCTCATAGTCATAGGAACATGTAGAAGTCATGAAAAAAGCAATAGCAACATACTAAACGATCAAGTGCTAAGCTAAGGGAATGGGTCAAGTCAATCACTTCCTGTTAATCAAATGACAACTCATGTCTATGGCTAGGAAATTTAACCATCTTTGATTCAACGATCTAGTCAAGTAGAGGCATACTAGTGAAACTCTGTTTGTCTATGTATTCACACATGTACTGAGTTTCCGGTTAATACAATTCTAGCATGAATAATAAACATTTATCATGATATAAGGAAATATAAATAATAACTTTATTATTGCCTCTAGAGTATATTTCCTGCACTTAGGTCTCTCGGCTTCTCCTTTTGGATTGGGTTGTCGTTGTGGGTAGGGACGTGCCTGATGTCTTGTGTCGAGGTGTTCCGTGGGGGACTCATAGTGCAAAGTAACTTAGAGTAGTGTCATGCATATGGCACTAGTCTATGTTACTACCTTCATAGTGTAAAGTAACATAGAAATAGTATCATAGATGAGTGCATTTATTAGCTTGTAGACTCATTTATTCTTGGGAAGCGCTATGTTACAAGTAACATATTATGCCCTCATTAACTACTTGCCACATAAGTAAATTTGCATTGGGGTGCGTTATGTTACTAGCTAAGTTACTCCCACTATGACCAGCCTAAGGGGTTCTTCAATCCGCAGGATTGAAAAAGGAGTAGAAGAAAATAAAATATAGGATTGCAATGCCACGCCTATTTTGAATCCTAAAAGATTTTACCACTCCCATAATGTAATATATTTTTTGACACTACATTATGGGATGGAGGGAGTAGTTTATTTGGTTGCATTAGAAAATAAAATAAATGATTCTTTCAAACAATAGTGTGTAGATGGAAAGTTGCTATGAGAAATATAAGGCAAAACAATTTTATATCTATGTTGGTTTTGCATTAAAAATTTGCTTAAGAGTTCGCCCCACCTCAAAAAAGTTTCGTCCTCCGCCACTGAGAAAGAGGGCGCCATGGTGGTTCCGGATCTGGTCCCGGCAGCAGCAGGGAACGCCGGAGGAAAGAGATCGGGCGACGCTCACCCGATGCGGGAGCCCATGAGCAAGCTTGCACTGCTGACCAATTTGTTTGTAAACAACCGTGTGTGTTGTGCGTGCGTGGTGTGCGTGTTTGGTGTGCGTCTATTTGTGCGGGTGTGTTGTGTGGCTAGATTTGCCGAACGCTAATACACATGTGCACTCCTTTTCATGTTATGCAGGACTCGCGGCAACAACTGCCCTTCCATTTTTGGGAGCCTGCGTGGTTTCACTGTCTTCCTCACGATCGCGCTCGCGCTGGTTAAATGTCTAGCTATTTGGGTGTGAACTAACTATTGTATGCAGTGGCAGAGCTTGCTAAAAATCCAATCTAAGCTCTTACACAAATAATAATGCTTCGCAACTTGATCCAAGGCTGGGGGCCAATGCCCCCCCCCTCCAATGGTAGACCCCGAATGGGCGTTCTTCAAGTGCAATTTTTTTGGGTATGTGCTTTTTTTATTCGGTTGTTCATCGGATTCGACACAATTTGTAGCATTGTATGCTCAAATTTGTGTGAATGATGGATGTAAGTTTTGGTATTGGGAAGAAGATTACATCGATCTATTTATAGCACGAAATTTGACACATGTTCGTGTACTCGTTGCTAGAATAGAGATTGGAGATAAGACTAGATGCGAAGTAACATCGAGCTTGTTCGAAGAAGAAAGAAGTGTGCAACCTCGAGAAGACAATAGAGAGAATCAACAATGAAGACATAGAGAAAATATTAATCCAACTAGTGAGAGCAGTTATGAAACTTGGATATATCTTTTAAAGTGTCTAATTGTGGTTCTTATTTTCTTTGGTTTCTTTCTCGTAGTGAAGAATTGGTGAATTATGTCCTCCAATATATCAAAATGTCGTTCAATGAAATAAGGAAGCGATGAAATTTGTTTTGGTGTCCGAAAATGAAATGCAAATGTTACTCAGTTATATATAGGAGATCGTCTAGGTCCGGCCAAAAGTTAATGAAGTAAAAACACTTCACTAAGGGTTTACTCCACCGAATCCTCCTTTATTTTAGGGAATCGGCTAGAGTTTCCCTAACACACAAGTTGTCTAGCCTCGCACCCACTCGCCCTCCCCACCTCCCACGGCTCTAATTGCTCGCTCCATCGCACAACCACACTGTTCAGAAAGAAACACTTGAGAGAATGCATACGGCCAGTGGATCGGCATACAGAAGAAGAGGCGATCGAGCGTGGTCCCTGTGGTCACGTACGTACGGCTGAGCTTCAGATTCTTCCCGCGTTTTACACCAAGACATCTACGCGCCAAAATCCAAATGACAGTACCAAAAGCAAGCGTTTCCCTTCTTCATTTATATAGCAGTACGAAATCGGGACGGCCGGCTTCGATGATCTTCAGTGATGGTAGGACTAGTACAACTAGCTAACAGTGGCACTAGTCGGTCCTCAGTGCTGCCTATGTCATGATGGCCATATATGTTTCTCTTCCCATAATGTTTCTTTTCAGTGATGATGGTGCTGAATTGGCAGAGAGATTAGCTATCGGCAGTACAAATTAAGCAGACGTTATTCACGCATGGACAGGGCAGCCATGCATGTGTGGTTCAATGATTCTGTCCTTGGGAGTTCAGACCCTAAGCGCATTTATAGCCGGACGCCTCAAACCCGTCTCAAACGGCCGGACAGACGGTCTGATCAGTGACCGGTCACAAAAATGTGACCCAGACGGACTCCTCCAACGGGCCTAAAACGCATGGGTTGACCGGCACCCTCATATCCAGCCCAAATCTGGGGCGGATATGGGGCGCCCAAGCACGCCCGGACGTGTCCATCATGTCAGACCCGACAGCCCTACCAACCACAAATTGCGCCAAATCCACAAAACCCTCCCCCCTTTTCCCGTCTGCCTCCAACCTTTCCCGCATTCGAGTCATGGGAAACAAGTGGGAGAAGGCAAGAGCCTCCCGTGATGCCACGGCTATAAAAATGTCCTCCACATGGACGGGCATTTTTTCGACGATGGAGAACAAGAAAGAGGGGAGGTACAAGCAGATGTTGGATGCGCAAAAATAGAGGATGGATTGGGACCGGAAGGGGATGGAGAAAAAACTGGAAATTGAGAGGGAGAATATCGAGTTGGAGAAGTAAGAGGCGGTGATAAAACGGGAGCTCGCGAAGGCCAAGGCATTTGGAGAGATTGAGCTTGAGAAGGAGAGGTTGCAACTCGCACGGGACACGCATGATGCGAAGATCATGTTGGCGAACGAAACCCTCTTGGATGAGTATGCATGGAAGTGACTTGCGGAGAAGAAGGAGATCAACAACATAGGGGGTACGAGGCGGCGAGCGCGGCTACGACAGCAGCGGAGCATGCGGCCCCGATACAAGGATGGCCTTAGAGCAGGCGGCATGGATGGCGTACGGCGAGTGATCCAGCCAACCAACGACTGATCCGTCACGCTCGAACATTGGTTTCAGTTTGGTATGTCCGGATTGTTGAACTATGATTTATTTTGCTTTATTTCGAACTGCTGAATTGAAACAATTTGTATTGTATAATCAACGTGTATGGATTGCATATATTTGAGACTCCGCATTTGAGCTGTATAGATGTGCAGCAACCCATAAGAGGGGCACCCGACGCGTCGGGATGCTCCCGCGAGTGTATAGAAAGTGAATTTACCAAGTCCGGTTGTAAATGCTTTGATGGGAATATACACTGTGTCCACTGTCTTCATGCATGCGCAAAAGAGAAACCTGTCGATGGACCTTTCGGTTTGCATTGTTTTCTGCTGACGGAGGAGCTGTGATATTAGACGAGCTAACTAATTGCTCATTACTTAGTGTACTGTGTACATGTCACGGTGAAAGAAGAACAGGTAGTCTGCATATTAAAATTTAGGAAAACAATCCTATTTCCTATGTTTTATTTACTTTGCATATTAGCTTTTATCTAAGTCGAACGGAAGACCAGGAATTGGATGGTCCTCCATAACATCCAGACCTCGTAATTTCACTTGAGGCATTCAATCCAAGAGCATCTTCAATCATGGGTTATTCGGGCCCCTTCCTGCGGAGACTGTAACCCGTTGCTTTAGTGGTGTGCAGATATCTGTAGCTGATGCCCCCCTCCCCAATTATATTATTAGGGGGTGTTTGGTTACAGGTACTAGACTAAAAAAAGTCCCTATAAGTCCCTTTGTAACCAAACAGGAGAGACTTATTCTACAGGGACTAGAAAAAGACTTAACTAGAGGGTCTTTTTTCTTTAGTTCCTTGGACTAAAAAAAGTCTAGTCCTTTGCAACCAAACAACCCCTTAATACAAATGTTCAGGTGGACAATCGCTCCCTGTTGACAGCCGGGAAAAAAACTTTGATCTAAGTCAAGTTTTGTAATGTTTGATCGAATTTATAGAAAAACATATAAATTGTATGACAATAAATGTATATGATGTAAAAACATATTTAATGATGATTTTAGTGGTATTCAGTTGGTACAAACTTAGTCAAAATTTAGTAAGACCACAAGTAAAGTAAATAAAAACATACGGACTGCAAATGAACAGAAAAAGAACATTAGCCCAGGCACAGTGAAAAATGTCTATCTTATGAATCAAATGACATATCTTTCCTATAGGAAATGAGATACATGTCATCTCATTTTCTAGAGTTTTCATATTCCCATGAAATTCCTATCCTATAAATCAAAGGAGGCCTACATATACGAGTGTTTTGGAAGATAGACGCAACGAAAGTTAATTTATGCACATAGTCAATTACACATGCAGCATATATCAATATATGCGAGTAGTACACGGGAAATGCCCTTTGGTTCCTGGGTGTATATACACCTGATATGAAAAAAATTAATAAAATAAATGATCAAAAAAGTTCAGAAGTTTTTTAAAATAAACTTGACTTTCTTTTGCACAAGTATATAAATTTTTCACCAAAAAAACCATTGTTGACTTCAGGGCATCAGGGCAAAACAACAAAAAATAATGTTATAACAAGTCACTATTCACCCTATTTCGGCCAGAAATTTGTTTTTTAAATGAAGTCAACAGAGATTTTTCTTTTTGAGTGATTTTTTACAAGCACAATAGAATGTCAAGTTTATTTCAGAAATATTTTTAGAATCTTTTAACATTTATTTAATTACTCCAAAGTTCAACAAAAAAAAGTACACTACCTATTAAACAAGATTTCAAAAAGAAGCTCCATGCCTGCTTGGCATACACAGGCATGAGGTCAAGTTGGGCAAGTAAATTGACCGACTAATAATAGTGATGCGGTGAACCAACCTGTGGTTGGACGGTTAGATGGACAGTGCTATTCCAAGCCCACCAAAATACAAGTCATAATGCTCGCATTTATTCCTGGATTTATTTTAGAATTTTCGGCGATGCATCTTCAATGGGAGAAGATGTCCCTGTCAACTACGAAGAGCCTTTGATGACTTCGTCAATCTCAGATTAGTATGCCGGCTCAGTCTCTCGAAAGTGCTTATAGGTGTAGGATGTGTGTGTATCTTCATAGGGATGAGTGTATGCGCCGGGCCCAGATGGATTTCCAGCGGAGTTCTATAAGAAATGCTGGCATATCATTAAAGGGGATTTGTTGCCTTTGTTCAATGATCTGTTTGCTGGTCAGCTTCATCTTTTTCAGCTAAATTTTGGAACGATCACCATTCTTCCTAAGAAAACAGAGGCTGTGAGCATTGAGCAATTCAGGCCAATCTGTCTTCTTGATGTTAGTTTCAAAATTTTCACCAAGGTCGGGACCAATAGGCTCTCACAGATCGCGCATGCTGTTGTGTAGCCTACCCAAACTGCCTTCATGCCGGACAGGAACATCCTTGAGGGGGTTGTGGTCCTTCATGAAATGCTCCATGAAATACACACGAAAAAGCTGGATGGGGTTGTTTTCAAAGTGGATTTCGAAAAAGCGTATGACAAAGTCAAATGGCCATTCCTTCAGCAGGCCTTACGCATGAAGGGTTTTGATGAGGCTTGGCGACGCCAGGTAGAATCCTTTACGCAAAAAGGTAGTGTTGGAATTAAAGTAAATGATGATATAGGGCATTATTTCCAGACACACAAAGGCCTGAGGCAAGGAGATCCAATGTCCCCTATTTTGTTCAACATTGTGGTTGATATGTTGGCAATTCTCATAGGCAGGGCAAAGGACGCCGGTCAGGTAGGTGGCTTGGTGCCTAACCTAGTTGATGGGGGTGTGTCCATTTTGCAGTACGCTGATGATACAATCATATTTTTGGAGCATGACTTGGCAAAAGCGAGAAACATGAAGCTGGTGTTGTGTTTATTTGAACAATTGTCCGGTTTAAAGATTAACTTTTATAAAAGCGAGTTGTTGTGCTTTGGTAGAGCCAAGGAGGAACAAGAGGCTTATAGGCAATTGTTTGGATGTGAATTAGGGGCTTTACCTTTTACTTACCTAGGTATACCCATTCATCATCGTAAGCTCACGAACAGAGAGTGGAAACGTATCGAAGATCGGTTCGAAAAGAAACTTAGTTGCCGGAAGGGCAAACTTATGTCTTATGGAGTCCGGTTAATTCTTATTAATTCGGTGCTCACAAGTATGCCGATGTTCCTACTATCTTTCTTTGAGATTCCAGGTGGGGTTAGGAAAAGGCTGGACTTCTATCGATCAAGATTTTTTTGGCAGAGTGATGATCTTAAGAGAAAGTATAGACTCGCCAAGTGGGATGTTATTTGTCGTCCTAAGGATCAAGGGGGGTTGGGTATCGAGAATCTTGAGGTCAAGAACAGATGCCTGCTTAGTAAGTGGCTATATAGCTATCAGTTGAGACTGATGCGACTTGGGCACAGATTCTACGTAACAAGTATCTGCAATCCAAAACTTTGTCACATTGACAGTGAGACCAACTGATTCGCCATTTTGGAAGGGGCTTATGAGAGTTAAGGCAGCCTTCTTTAATAGAACAAAGTTTATTGTCGGAGATGGCAACGATACTCGCTTCTGGGAGGACACTTGGCTTGGTGATACACCTATGGCATTACAGTACCCAACTCTGTATCGTATTGTCCATCGCCGTGATGCGCTAGTGGCAACGATTTTGCATGCCATTCCCCTTAATATCCAGTTTAGGAGGGTGCTTGCTGGTGATAGATGGGAAGCTTGGCTTCATCTGGTGCGTAGACTGATGGAGGTCCAGCTACATCATCAGCCCGATCAGTTGTGTTGGATACTTACTAGGTCTGGACAATTTACCGTTAAGTCGATGTACATCGATGTTATTAACTCGAGTGTCATTCCTAGCTCCAAACATGTTTGGAAAGTCAAAGTTCCTTTGAAAATTAAAGTGTTTATGTGGTTTGTCCATAAACAGGTCATTCTAATAAAGGACAACTTGGTTAAGCGCAATTGGACAGGATCTACTAGGTGTAGTTTCTGTGATCGGGATGAGACCATTAAGCATCTCTTCTTTGAGTGCCCATTGGCGAGAATTTTGTGGTGCTCCGTGCAAATTGCCTTTAACATTACTCCTCCGAGTTCGGTCGGGTCGTTATTTGGAACGTGGCTGGATGGGATAGAGTCCGTTACAGTTAGACACATTCGTGTAGGAGTTTGTGCGTTGTTATGGGCAATTTGGAACTGCAGAAATGATTTGGCTTTTAACAGAATAACTACTATTCATTTTTTGCAGGTTGTATTCCGTGCTACGGCGCTGATCCGTATGTGGTCCCTACTCACTCCGACGGAGGCCAGGGAGCGTTTGGTTACTGGATCTGTCCGGTGGGAGATGGTAGCGCGGGATATTTTCAACCGGTTTGGATGGCGGTCATGTAATAGGATAGGCATTTAGTTTTCCTATCTTTATTATGCCAGCCGGTTGTGGCTTTATTGCCTTTTTCTGTTTTAGCGTCGAGGTCTATGTGAGCTCGATTTTTTTTTTGTTTTACAACTATACGACTTTGTTGAACCAATTTTATTTATCTAAGTGGCCGTATGCATCGTTCTACTGCAGAGGCCGGGGAGTCCCCCTTTTAAAAAAAATGTGTGTATATATGAGCGCCTGCATATATACAGTGTTAAAGAAAACACTATGCGAGTTACGTGCGCAGCTAGTGTTTAATTAGTCATAATCGGTCCGGTGCTTTGCATGCTACCATTCCGGTATATATGCCTGCTGTCTCGTACATCATCGATCGAATACTTTAACGAGTCCAGCAAGCTAGCTGTACATCATTTCATATGTACTGTTACATAGGTAGATTGACCTAATAGCTAACAGACGAGGACAGTTTTATTTTTTAAAAATCTCCGCCTTACACTCTCAAAGAAACAACGATCGCCATTTCAGGTTGAAAATCCGCAGGACAGAATAAGCCAGTGTCCATAGATTGGTTGACATATGGGCCTGATTGGATAGAATAACGCTCAGTACATCGAAATGACGGGTGTTGCACAGGAGGTGTTCGTCGGCCGGCAGCCCAATTAAGACGCGCACTCTCGGTTTTTCTTCCTTCTGTTTATCACGCAGTTTTTGTTAAAAACAGCTTCCTCTTACTTTTTGATAGATTTGAAAATATTTAATTGCAAGATTAAAATAATCCAGAACTAAAAACATGTTTTGATTTAATGAAATGTTTTTGTACTTTATAAAAAGTTCATGATTTTATAAAAGTTATTGCTTAAGTGTTTTATAAAATTGTTTATTTCAGAAAATGTTTTTAATTTTTTAAATCCCGAATTTTAAAAAATATTCACTAATTTTAAATATATTGTATGATTAATTGTCTTAACATGAATTATGACAGGGTAAAGAAAAAACATAAAAGGTGAAAGAAAACCATGGAAAAACAAAAGAAAGAAAGAAAAGAAAATCTAAGAAAGAAAGGGAAAAGTCGAACGAAAAAAGGAAATCAGATGAAAGTCAAAGAAACTGTAACAAAGAAAACCACATGAAGCAGAACCAAAAAAACATGTGGAATACAACGTATTTTTTTTTGACGTCATGGGCTGACCCATGATAGCACATGGGGTGTGCGATTGCCCGGCACCTTGCTGCAACAAGCCACAAAATAGGAGTTCCCATCGCTCCCTCGGGCAGTAAAACTGACTAAAACCGAACAACTCGTACCCATTCGCTCGTGCTCTCGCGAGTCCAAGGCGAATTGGGTTTCTCGCTTCCCGCTGGCGGTGCCGCAGCTCTACCTCATCTCCTATGGCTTTAGAGCAACTCCAACGAGCCAATCCAAACGGACGGCGATTTCGTCCGCTTTTTGTCCGTTTGGATCGGCCGCCCGCCCGTCGTCTGCCCTGTTTTTCATATGGGTCGGCAGCGCGCCCAACGCGCCGACCCATATGTGCAGGCGTGGCCGGCTGGCTGCCCAATTTTACATTGATTTGCATTCAAACATATTATGAAATGAAAATGTTAACAAGCAAAATAGTTTAGCCGCCAAATAAATAGTATAGTTTTACAAGTCAAATACAAATAAAAAAGTTTCACATAGTTTTGCAAACGAATAAAAGAAGATACATCTATTGCTTGCCAACATGAGTCCACATATGCTCAACCAAATCATTTTGTAGTTGCACGTGAGTTTCCCAATCACGCATGTCTTCATGAAACTGAGTGAACTGCTCAAATGTTGCCGCTACTCCATGCTCAGGCACAACATTCTCACCCTGAAACTGAAAGCCTTGATCGTACAGACGTTCCGGCGCTCGTCTTCTACGATCATATTCTGCATGGTCACACAAGCAGTCATCACTTCCCATAGTTTCTGCGTGCTCCAAGTATTAGCAGGATACCGAGCGATGCCCCATCGAGATTGCAAAACACCAAAGTCACGCTCAACTTCCTTCCTGGCCGACCACTCCCTCTCTAATACGGTTAAAACATGCCTACTCATACGGAACCGGCGGCGGAATTTGTGATGTTTGAACAACAGGTTTGTTGTATCAAAATAGTCCTTCCAGAGAAGGAAATGCCCGCTCTCTCGGTTACGATTCAACGCCGGAAGGTGGCCCGGAATGGAGCCACGGAACAACGGCCGCTGGTTGTTGAGGTGGTGATGGACCAACACAACAGCCAATATCTCCCCCTCGTCGTTGGACGACGAATCGTCGGAGTCGCAAAGGAAATTGTGGAAAAAGAACTCGTCGGCGGAGTCCACTTTCGTACCTTGGCAAACTGTCGAACAGCTTGCGGGCGTCGAAGAAGGAGACGGCCGGCAAGGGGAGACGCGGCGCCCACAGACCAGCTAGCTGCCCTGCCGGCGTCCGACGAGTGTGACGGCGTCCGACGAGCGTGCCCGTCGGATGTGGCGGGGGCGGCGAGGCGTCTTCTTGGTCGCGGGCGGCTGTGCGGTGGGGGAAGCGGCGGCGGGAACCAGTTTGCTCCCCGGCGGCAAAACGGCGGCGGCGGGCGACGGGGGGCAGGGGCGGCGTTGCTGGACGGATGTGGAGGCGGCGGCAGCTGGAAGAGTCGCCGGCAAAAATGGGCGGCGGCGTCGGAGGAGGCGGGGCGAGGGTTGCTTGTTGGCCGGGGGGAGGGGGGTGAGAGGGGAGGCCAATGTGCCACAGACCAGCGGGCCTGGGGACAGGAGTTGGCAAGCGCGCGCGCGTCCGTCGCATGTCCGCGCCGACGTAAATCAGGCTAAAAAATGGGCCGGGAATGGGTCACCCGCGGACGAAAAACGGACGCGCGTCTGTTTGTGTCGGCGCGTTGGGCCGCCTTTTCTGTCCGCGCCGACCCAAACGGACGGCCGCGGACGAAATGGGTTGCCCCATTGGAGTTGCTCTTAGAACATGGAGGCACGATGGATCTCAGCCCTTGCCGGCGGGAGGGCTCCTCCTCGATTTTTAGATGTCTTTGTGCCCGTTTAGAGTTTGTGTCATGCTTAGAAAGACGAGACACAGTCGCAAAAAAAAAAAGACGAGACAACAGCGTCTCCCTGAAGTTGGAATAAGGTTGTCCCCGCCTAGCCCCCGTCACGGCAGTGCTACCAGCGTTGTAGGGGGGGATGTGTGTCTCCGGCGGATCTCGCATGATTCAATCAGTGGTTGTCTTTGGAGGATCTGCATAGTTCTGGTCTTCGTTCGTCTACGTTACTGTGTCTTCAGGTTGGATGCTTCTCATCTAAGCTTCTCTTCATCGTCGGCGATTGATGTTCTGGTGTGCCTTAGCACGACAACTTTTCGATTGTCTACTACAATAAGTTTTATCCGGCTCCAGTGAGGAAGAGGTGATGACGGCGACGCGTCTTCGGCTCGCGATAGTGCTTGTAGTCATCACTAGGTGGTCTACAGATTTGGATATAATTTTTATTATTTGTTGTGTTAGTTTGTAATGGCATGATCGATAGTAAATAAGTCAGAAACCTCCGCCCCCCCAAAATATTTTTTAAAAAGATTTCCTTGGTCTCGTAGCCACTCGCCCTCATGTATCCCGCTGTTTGTACATAGATAGGTCGGCACCAAAGCCTATGGGGCGTTTAGGTACTGCACCTTTAACCCATGTTTCAGATTTGATAGATGAATATACAGGGAGCTGGAATATTGATCTAGTTCGTGAGAGCTTTCTTCCACCAGATGTCGAGGCCATATTGAACATACCACTGAATCCGTCTGGGGGTGAAGATAGCCTCGCGTGGGCATTTGAAAAGTCCGGAAACTACACTGTAAAGTCTGCGTATCGATCTCTCGTGACTCGTAACGAGCTGAGCTCTCTAGAGGAAGGGACGATTACCGAAACTTCAACAGCAAATAAACAGTTGTGGTCTGCACTTTAGAAATTGCCTGTCATTCCGAAGGTAAGGGTTTTCTGGTGGCGGGTGCTCCGTGGCATTCTGCCAGATGCCAATACCCTCAAGTATAGACACACTAAACCCCTGAGCATATGTTCCATATGTCAGGCGATGGAGGAAGACTTGATGCATGCTCTCATTTCATGTACGCATGCAAAAAAGTTCTGAATTGCAGCAAGCGACAGATTTGATCTTCAACTTCCACGGCTACGCCCAGAAACGTGGTCAAGGGACATCTTAATTGACCCAATGTTCTCTGCTGATACGAGATGCAAAATCATCACAATTATGCACTCTATTTGGTCATCACGGAACCGATGGACACAGAAGGAAGCTGGCTATGATCCAGTGCAGGCGATCAAAGGAGTGCATGAAGCCCTAGCCATACTTGGTATCCCCTCGCGAACCCAAACGCAGGGGGGTCAAGGTTGGAAACCACCGGAGGCGGGATGGATCACCATCAACACAGATGGCTCTATTCTTCCCGATGCTCTATCGGGGGGAGCGGGAGGCGTGGCCCGGTCTCACCTAGCTTTTATTGGTGCATGGAGTAAGCCACTGCCGGGAGTCTTCGATCCTTTCATGGCGGAGCTACTGGCATTGAGAGAAGGGGTGATTTTCGCCCACCTACGAGGATTCTCACATGTGATCATGAGGTTGATTGCCTCGATCTCGTTAATCTCTGGAAATCGCGCCATGATACACGCTCTATTGCGGCGCCTATCTTACAAGAGTTGGAGAATATAGTACCTTCCTTTTCTTCTTCCTCGGTTCATCATGTTAGTAGGAACCTGAATTTTCCGGCACATACTTGTGCACAGCGTGCTTGTACGCTGGAGGGAACGGACAGCTGGGTTGATCAATGCCCAGACTTTCTTATTAGTAGCCTACGGGCAAACTGTAACCGGATGTTAGTTCGCTGAATAAAATCTCCATACGATGCAAAACAAAAAAAGATAGGTCGGCATACCAGGTAGACCTATGGCTATGTTACGTACGGCTGAGCTTGAGATTCTTCCCGCGGTTTACACGAAGAACTCTAGGCGCCAAAATGGCAGGTACCAAATCGGCACGGCACACGTTGTTAATATCAAGCATTTCCTTCTTTCTTTCATTCATAGCAGTACGAAATCGGCACAGTGCACGCCATCAATGGCAAGCAAGCAAACGACGAGCTAGCGGAACGGCTTCGATCTTCAGTCTCCTCACGTCTGGGATTTGGTTGGGGGTTGAGGCCGCCCGGCCTCGATCTTCATTCTTCAGTGATGGCAGGAGTACTAGGTAACAGTGGCACTGAATGATGGCGCTGAATGATGGCTGTCCATGTTTCTCTTTCTGTGATGATGGCGCTGAATGGAAGAGATTAGGTTTCGGTCGTACTACAAATTAAGGAGGCATTGATGCGTGGACAGCCATGCCCTGCATGCATGTGGCTCAAATGATCGTGTCCTTGGGAGTCTGGCGAGAATATATACTGTGTCGGTTGTGTTCATGCGCAAACTAAGGGAATATATATACGTTGTGTTTGTGTTAATTTTTCTGCTAACATAGGACTGGGATACTGTAGACGAGGAAATTAGCTGCACTTACGTGTCACGGTGAAAGGAACATGTGATCGACTCATCGGCAACCGAAGATTTATGAAAACATAGAGAAGAATTGGACTGGTAGAAAGACACGCATGCATGCCCACACAAAACAGAATAGAAAATAAAATAAAAGGGTAGTCTCCTATGCCAGCTAAATAATTCATAAAGGTAGTTAACCAAGGGGGACAAAACGAAAGCAACGTGCGGTCGAAAGCAAAGACGCAAATTCCGAGGGAGTTGGGTTTACCTACGCTTTCGCTAATTCAAGCAAGACACTAAGGCCCCGTTCGGATGTCCTCCAGCTTCCAGCTTCGCGAGAAGCCAGCGAGAAGCTAGCTGAACGGTGCAGCTCCCAGAATCCAGCTCCTGGAGAACGAGCGGCCTGCAGTGAAAAAAATGAGAAGCTGGTCGAACCCAGCTCCCAAAATCGAAGGAGGAGAAGTTCGGCATAATTACCCGATATATGCCACCGCCAAGTGACCCTGAGGCAGCGTACCGGTTCGCTCGATCTCTTTCTCTCGATATGTTCTCTCCCCCATACGAGAAACCACCCAAATGGGCCCCAAGCGTGCTTCAGTTTTTTCAGTTGTGGATGCACAAAGAATTTTACAAATACCACTGAGGGTTGAGGTGTTTGATGATTTTGTAGCTTGGAATGCTACACGGTCTGGTACTTTCTCAGTTAGGTCCGCTTACCATGTTGAATTTGAACACCAATTCGGACACCAGTGGCGTTGGGGAGACGGCCAGGGTGGTTCTCAGTTGAATGATATTTGGAAGACCATTTGGGCCTTTGTTTTACCTGGGAAAGTGAAGCATTTCATCTGGAAAACATTAGAAGGAGTCCTCCCCTGCTTTGGAACCTTAGCTAATCGCCATATTCCGTTAAGTGCACAGTGTCCACATTGTAGGATTGGTATGGAAGATATCCAACATTGTCTCTTTGCGTGTTCTCGAGCGATGGAAGTTTGGTCAGAACTTGGCCTTGAAGACGACATTTGTCGAGCTATTTCTGAAGATCGGTCAGGATCTGTAACTATGGAGATTCTATGCAGGGCTCAAGGTGCTTCGAACGAGCTCCCAAAGGCAGAGTTGATCGTGGTTTCGGCATGGTATATTTGGTGGCAACGCCGTCAGTTTGTGAGGAGGGTAAGCATACAATCCCCTGATCGTACAGCCACATCGATCAAAGTACTATGTACTAATTTTATCCGAGCATCATCGCCCAAATTTTCGGTGCGTAAGAGGGAGCATATGTGGCGGAAACCAGCAGCGGGAACGGTCAAGATAAATGTGGGTGCATCCTTTTGCTCTGAAAACATGTCAGGGGCTACGGGAGCTATTGCTCGAGACGATAAAGGTGATGTTGTTGCTGCTGCTTGCTGGTTCATTCCCCATGTTAGCAGTGTGGACTCAGCAGAAATTCATGCAGTATACAACGGTATAATCCTTGCACTCCGGATTGGTTGCAGCTCAGTGGTTATTGAGTCTGATAGTACAAATGCAGTTCAGATTTTCAACCAAGGCGATGAGTTCTCTGGACCAGATGTTGCCATAGTACTGGAATGCAAACAATTAACATCAGATCTTACAAATGTGGAATGTATACACTGCTTCCAAGAGGCCAATGTAGTAGCAGATAGCTTAACAAAATTCTCTTTCGAAAAGCTGCCCACACGTATGGGCGCAGCTACTTCGTGCCACACGCCCAACAAGTACTGCTCATCCCACCCCGTGCGTTTGGCACGAAGCAAAAATGCCCCACACGTCCTGGTGCAGCTACGTTAGTTAACTGCGGGATGACGCTTTAGTTGTCATCCGGGATGACAAATGTAGTTGTAAAAGTATGGCAACTCCCTCTGTTTTGGTTAACTATAGTTGCCATGTCTAATTTATGGTAGTTGGCGTGTGCAATCAAACCATAGTTGCAATGTGGGCTTACCTAGTTGCCATGTGTGTTTACCTGGTTGCCGCGTACGCGCAACTGCAGTTGCCATCTACCAACAAATCATAGTTGCCATGTGTGTTTACCTGGTTGCCACGTACGCGCAACTGCAGTTGCCATATATCAACAAATCATAGTTGCCATGTGTGTTTACCTAGTTTCCGCATACGCACACGTGCAGTTACCATCTATCACTGTACAAGCGTCGTGTGGGTGAAGATCAGTTCACCCAGACATGCGTGGACTGGTTGGTGACTGTGTGGGCGGGAACTGGTTCGCCCACATGCGCAGCTGGCAACCGCGCGCTGCGGGTCGTGTGGGCGAGCGCTCTAATGCCCATACAACACGCTATGCCTACGTGACACTCATATTCCTTTAGGATTCGTGCAAAACATAACAAAGGTGGATCAAGGCGTGTGGACGATGTGCAAATATGCCACACGCGTGGATGTTATCATTCCGGTTCTAGAAAATGTCTTTGAATATGTAATTTTTTTGTGAAAATCACAGATATTGTTTTTCATGTATTCAAAAAACATTTAAAAATTCATAAAAATAATTGTATATTTCAGAAATATTAAAGTATTCTAAAAATTTAAGGAATTTAAAATATCATCTGATTGATTTGAGTCAATTTTTTTTTCAATTTGTTATGTAAATTTCAAAAAGTATTTTTACAATTAGAAAAATATAAAAATAAAAGGTGGAAGGCAAACCGGAGAAAAACTAATAGAAGAAAAACACAAGAAGAGAAATAAATTGATAAGTCGAAGGAAAAAACAAACTGATTAAAATCAATGAATCAGAACAACCAAAAGAGCCAGAACTGAAAACTATACAAGAGCTAAACAAAATATAAAAAATGCAACGTAAATGAAATTGGACAAATGCCGGCACATAACAGAGCCAAGGTTGTACGATAGCCCGATACCTTGTTCTGCCATAAAAATAATGAACACATTTTCAGTTTAATAAACAAATTATGAATTTGATCAACATTTTTGTAAAATAGTCAAAAAAAAAGATTTGATGAACATATTTATAGTTTGATGACATTTTTAATTCCAGTGAACAAAAAATTGAATCCGATGAAAAATTTTAAACTGTCCAATATTTTTTACAAGGTTGAACTTTTTTTAATTCGATGAACAAAAAAATGTTCACGAATTTGAAAAGAAATCACAAAAAAATTAAAGAGGAAAAAATGTAAAAAAATGAAAACACAAAAGGAAACAAGTAAGGGAAAAGGAGAAAAGATAAAAGTAAAAATAGAAAAGAAAATAAAAACGAAAAAGACAAAGAAAAGAAAACCCGGTAGACAAAACATAAAAAAAACATTCAAAACCGGTTTTGGGAAGGTCCTTCCCAAAACTGGTGGCGAAATAAACAGCATAAAGGGCCGGCCCATACAAACGATTGGAAATTTCAAGGGGGCGCGTACTATCTCGCTAGCGCGCCAAATAGGAGCGCTCTTATTCGGCACTTCAAGTGCCAAGGAAGCTCCCTAGCGCCCATGCGCTGACGCAGATTGGCCGTCACATTTAGATTTCACCTTTTTTTCCTGGTTCGCTTGATCGCGTTTGCCAAAAATTGAAAATAAATAAATAATTTGCAAAAAAATCTTGAATTCAAAAAATTTCACGGATTTTGAAAAATAAGAATTCTAAAAAAGTTCATCAATTTAATAAAAAGTTATTTGAATTTGAAAAAAACATCCAACTTAAAAAAATGTCATCAAATTTTTAAAAATTTCTTCAACATTTAAAAATGTTCATCAAATTTGAATAATAAACCTCATCTATTCTAAAAAGATTTTATCTGTTTTGAAAAAGTTCCTCGATTTGTAATTTTTTTTCATAAAAGTGAAAAAAAATCATCATTTTGAAAAATTTCACGAATCTGAATAAGTGTTCGTCGATTATGGAAACAATCTTCACGAATTTTGAAAAAAAAGTTTGTGAATTTGAATAAAAGTTTATGGATTTTCGAAAAAGGTTCATCGGTTTTGAAGAAAAGGTTCATAAATTCTAAAATAATCAACGCATTTAAGAAGAAAGAAAAGGGAAAAAGCAAGAAAAAGGTAAAAGGAAACTGTTTTTTTTCTTCAGAATTGAACCCACGAACTGTAGAAAGAAATGAAAAAATATAATAAAAAGCTAGTATTTCACAACTAGTTGGATAGCTGAGTGGTTAGTGGGATTCCGTCGAACACTGAGGTTGCCTGTTCGAAGTTTGGCCTCCATTTTTTTTGAATTTACAAAAAATAAAGGGTATATGGGCTAGCTCAAGTCACGTTAATGAGCGCTGAAGGTGCCGAATAGGATTTGATTTTTATTCTTTTTCTATACGTGTTTTCAGGTTTAGACTGTTTTTTATTCGGCTTTTGATTTTCGCCATGTTTCCTCTAGGTTGTGGAGAGAGAAATTTTCTTTTTGAAAAAAATGTTCATGATTTTCTTTTGCTTCCACGAGAAGCAACATATTTGCTTCCTCTCGGAAAAGACGAAAAACTCGGTCTTTTTTCATTCCACGGGAGACACAGATTTACTTCTCGTGGAGACACAAATTTTCTTTCGCGTGAAGCACAACTATACCTCTCGGAAGGGAAAAGAAATTGAAAAAAACGTGCTTCTGGCTCCTTAATTTTTTTCTATCTAGTTATTTTGTGAAAAAATAAATTCGTCGAAACCTATTAACATGAGCTAATTTCTAAGATCTTGACGTGAAAAATCCAACGGTGGAACGGTCCTGGATTTGACGCATGGTTCAAAAGGTAAAACGTATTGAAAAAACGAATCTATGAAAAGAAAGAAAAAATTCCTAGGTTGTGACAAGTGGAGCACCTAGGTGCACCACTTGTCCGTTCCTAGGAAGGTGGGGTGACCTTTTCAAGGGGTACACCATAATTAGTGATCTCGGCACTATAGCAACCGATGCACTATACCGATCTAGTGCAATGTAGCAGTTTGGTTTTCTGGACGGTTTTTTATTTCAATCATTTTATTGGAAACACGAACAGTTTTAAATTTAATGATTTTTTTGGGAAACACTAACATTATTTGAATATGTGAACAATATTTGAAAAGAGAAATTATTTTAAACTCAGAATAATTTTTGAAAATGTGAACTTTTTAAAAAATTTGTGAACATTTTATTCATTTATGAACGAAATTTGAAAATGGGAACAGGTTTTTAATTTGTTATTTCCGTGACATCAGGAACACCTTCTGAAATTGCTCAACATTTTTGAATCTGTGATTTTTTCGGTAAAAATGAAACATTTTTCAACACACAAATATATTTTGGAATTCTGAATAAAATGTAAAGAATGCGAACATGTTATGAAAATGCAATTTTCTAAAATTTACTAACAGTGCTTGTAAGTCAAAACAGTTATTACATATTTCCAGATTTTTTCTGAAATTTATAAAATTTAAAAAATGGAGCAGAAAAATATACAATGAAACAGAAAAATAAAAAAAAGAAAACATTTCGAAATAAAATCAATAATTGAAAAAACAATGAAGAATAAAAATATTTGATGAACCTTTTATAAGGTTCCCAAATCTGATCAGGAGGAGGTTCGCCAAACCTTTTCTTTTTAGGAATCGCCACACTTTATTAATTGAAAGCTAAAGGTCAAGTTAATAGCCATAAGTGGCTAGTTTGAGGGAAAAATTTACAAGGTTGTGTGCCTTGATGCTCACATAACAAAAAACTGTCAAGTGGGCCGGCCAACTTCATCAGTTGCTCGGTCGTTTGTCCTCCCTGTGCTATTCAACTACAATGTGCCGCAAATTCACGCATAAATAGGAATTCCTCTCGAAATCATTAATTGAGGATTACTCCATTTAAAATCGCTCCCACCTTCTTAGGCCAACTCCAGCGCATGACCCCAAACGGACGACCGTTTTACCCGGATCTGTCTGTTTGGGTAGGGCAATGGGGTTGTGTCCAGGCCTTTCCTGGGACGCGGTGGCCGTGCGCCCAACATGCGGACGCATCCATATGCCCCATCCTGTCCGCCACGGCCAAAATGCCCATATATTCATATTTCAATGTTCAAAACTAGTTTACACGTTCAAATATTAATTGTCTCAAATAAAAATAGTTTTACAACCCAATCAAAATTGTCTCTAATAAAATAGTTTTACAACCAAATCAAAATTGTCTTGAATGAACATAATGAACCAAGTCATCTATTGGTTGACAATATGATTCTACATGTGCTCAACCAAGTCATTTTGAAAATTCAAATGAGTGTGCCAATCACACATTTCACGATGAAATTGGGTAAACTATTCAAACGTGGCCGGTTCTTGGTGCAGGGGCTCAACATTTTCACCTTGAAAATCAAATTCTTGGTCGAAGATGTTGTTATCATGCTCGTCCTCGACGATCATATTGTGCATGATCACACAAGCAGCCATCACCTCCCAAAGCTTCCCTTCATCCCATGTCAGTGCAGGGTTTCGAACGATGCCCCATCAGGATTGAAGCACACCAAAAGCACGTTTCACATCCTTTCTAGCACTCTCTTGCATTTGGGCAAATCTCTTTCTCTTCTCACCTTGGGGGTTCGAGATTGTCTTCACAAAAGTTGATCACTGAGGATATATACCATCAGCTAGGTAATATCCCTTGTTGTACTGGTGGCCATTGATCTTAAAGTTGGCAGGTGGGGAGTGGCCTTCTTCAAGCCTTGCAAAGACTGGAAAACGCTGCAGCACATTGGTATCATTGTGAGAACCTGCCATGCTGAAAAAAGAATGCCATATCCAAAGATCTTGCGAAGCCACCGCTTCTAATATGACAGTGCACACTTTAACATGCCCCTTGTACTGCCCCTGCCAAGCAAATTGACAGTTTTTCCACTCCCAGTGCATACAATCTATGCTGCCAAGCATGCCTGGAAAGTCTCTATCAGCGTTGATCGCCAACAACCTTTCAGTCAGCGGCATTTGGCTGCCTCAAGTACTCAGGGCCAAACAATGCCACCACGGCCTTGCAGAAGTTGTACATTGACAGCAGACATGTGGACTCACTCATGTGCACGTACTCATCCACCACATCGCCTGGAATTCCATATACAAGCATGCGGATGGCCGCGGTGCATTTCTGATAAGAGGAGAATCCAAGCTTGCTAAGGGCATCCGTTTTGCACTTGAAGAATGGGTCATGAGCAACCACTCCCTCTCAGATATGATTGAACAGATGCCTTGCCATATGAAAACGGCGACGGTATTTCTCCGGTTTGAAGAGCGCCGTATTCTCAAAGTAATCGGCATAGAGCAGGGTGTGGCCTCTCTTTGTTGCGGTTCAGGTTGGGAGCACGGCCAGGGACTAACCCCCGTACCGATGCCACTATCGTTCAATGTGGTCGTGCAGCCACCACATGATCTTCGTCGTCCGAGGACGAATCATTCGATGAGTAAATGAAGTGGTTGAAGAAAAATTCATCTCCACTGCCCATACCTTTGTGGGCAAAGTGTCAAACACCTTGCGGTCGTTGTGGAAAAGAGGCCGCAAAGATCACCTCGATGCAGCAGGGGCGTTTGGCGGCCGGCTACAGGTCGCGCTGGAGCACCCGACGGAAGCTGCCATGGTCCATAGGCGTCGCAGGCGGTCGTATCCCCTCTGGCACCGGATACGACGGCGACAGCCAAAACTCCTCCAAACGATAGCCAAAACTCCTACGAAAGTGCGGGCGTGGTGACGGCCATGGCGAGACGTGGTTTGATATGGACGGACCGGGGGGGGGGGGGGGGGGAGGGGGGAGCAGTCAGGAGGCGGCTGAAAATAGTGCCGTCACCGGAGGCGGGGTGCGGCGGGGAGGGCGTGCGTTCCGCCCGTCCGCGCGATGTCCAATTCACCCCAAACGCGGCGCGTGTTTGGGCCGGGAATGGAACGAAAACAGACGAAAACTGGACATTTGTCCGTTTGAGGACGCGCGTTGGGCCGCGCTATTCGCCCGTTCTACCCCAAACGGACTAGGGCGGACGGGATGGGGTCGCGCGCGGGAGTTGACCTTAGGTTATGATAAGTGGTGTGTTACATGTGCGTCATTTGTCGCAACCAGAGAGCTTTTCCTTTTTTTCATAGATCCATTTATTAAAAAAAATCTCTTAAACCGTGCGTCCAAATCTCGAACCGTTTTCACGTGTGCGGGGCCTGCGAGACCTTATCCGCTGGGCGGCCAAGTGCAAGCGTTGGGGCCGCCTCATCGCCGACCGGCATTTCCTGCGGCGCGCCGGCCTCTGGCCGGACACGACGCGCCATCCGTGAATCCTCGCTGGGATCTTCTCCCAAAACGTTTTCTAAGTCGACAAGGGAAGAGCCGAAGAAGAAACCGAGTATGCTGTTCCCGACTTCATGGGCCTCCAAGCCGGCCTCGACGTTCGTCATGATCTCACCCTGGACTCGTTCGTCTCCCACGATGACGAGGGGCTCTTCGACCTCGCGGCCTCCTCCTCGTACGAATATTGCTGCCTTGCCCACCCAACGACTACGGCCCGGAGGAGCTCCAAACCGCCCTCTCGTCGCGACAGGAGGAGCATGCATCTTCTCCCGCCGTCCCCCTTCGATGTGGCTGGGTGCTCGGACGAGAACCTAATTGGCTGCGTGATTCTCACCGCGGAGGCCGCCCATGATGAGGACTTGGTGGACCACAAACAGCGGTTGCCGATGTTCCAAATGCTACTGATTTACAACTACGAGCACGAGAATAATAGGGTTTTGTATACCTGCACCTACTCCTTCGACGACAACACCACTGGTAGTTGTTGGAGTAAGCCGGTTGAGTTGGAGTCTTGTTCAGATTTCTGGCTCACCAAACGCGGGCCACACGCGAGCGTCATCACCCATGGTGGTGCTGTGCATTGGTTGTTTAGGGACAATTATGATTAGACAAAGCCGAGATGCACCCTCAGCGTAACGGCGACCACGTCACATGCCTCTTTGACCAAGATCACGTTCAAGGTCCACAAATCATCGCCCATCCCATTCACCACTCGACAAAAAGTCCATGCACCATGGCTGATCCCATGCATCATTGGAGAAGAACGGAAGCTCTCGTTTGTTACCATACGGGACAACAGTGTGGTGGATCTTTGGACCAAGGAAGGACAAAACGACGATGATTGGCAATGCTGTGAGCTGGTGAAGCTGGGGAGAAAGGGAATATCTATCGCCTTCTTTGCAGACAACAGAGGCACCTTGCTCATCAAGCAGGGTGACGTCTTCTCTATCATCGACCTCCAGGGCAAGGAGGTGATACCGGTGTACCTCGAGAAAGACCAAGGAGTAGGGCATTTCAGGGGCGCGTGCTATTTCCTGGGGTAATGTAGTAGCAGTTGTTGCTCTGGACACAGGAGTGATATGTGTGAATATGTACCCCCGGTGTTGTACGAGATGGATATACTCGGCCTTTAACCATTGCTCGTTGTTCCATTATCACTTCCAAGCGGGAGAATATAAAGATGAGAGTAGGTTGATTAAGGCCATATTTAAAAACCAACCAAGATCCAAAGTTTGTATGCTTTCATTTTCTTTGTCGATAATACATGCTTTACAACCCCCGCGTCGCTCCTCCCGGGCAACTCGGGCGGCGACACAAACCAGCCCGCCGCCACCTCCCTTTCCCGATCCCTTCCCCTCGCCGTCACCTGAGTAAGAAGGCGAGAAATCTCGCAGCGCTTGCGAGGATGGTGACGGCCGGGCGTCTCGTCGGATCTGGCTCGCGGGAGGCCGGGGTTGCAGCGGTTGCGGCGGATCTGGCCCGTGGTGGCCAGTTGCGGCGCCCGGCGGCGGATCTGGCCCGTGGCGGATCTGGCATGCGGTTGGCTTCGACGCGAGGTGGCTCGGGCGAGCGGGCAGTCAAGCCGGTATCCCGGTGACGGCTGTGTAGGCCACGTCCCACTCTGCTCTTGCCCTCGCTTCTCCCCATCGCGACACCTGGTCTCGGAGCCCGGCAACAGGCGGCTGCGGCGCGCATCCAGACTGCGAAACACTGTAGTGCGCCTGCTCACTTGCTGGTCGATGGCACATAGCAGATGGAGCCCTTGCTTCGTTCCATCTCGTGCCCATCTCCATGAATCAGGCCTACCGCTGGCTGGCGGTGTACCATGGTTGATTGGCAAGTGGGCTGCCATGCCTCGGTCGGATTGCCGTCGACGTTGTTGCCACCGAAAGGTCGTCATGAAGATTCTTTCTTCGGATCCGGTGGTTGACTTTGATGGAGAGATGTAAATAATGGAAGATGACTTGATGCAGAGGGATGGTTGTGCAGCGGCAGTGGTCACAACGCATGCAATTGCTGGATCGCGGAAAAGTGGTGGCGACAATACATAAGTGACGTCGATGGTGGTGCTACTCGAGGTCCGGGGTGAGGTCTAACCTGAGATGGTTAAATCCTGCAATGGCGATATTTTATGTCGTTCCTTTGTTGAAAGCATTGCTCGGATATGCTCAGACTGCTTCTTCAGGGTGAAAACCTAGATTCTGGCCTTGTGTGGTTGGATCCGGTGACGGCGACGTTTGAGCGTCGCTCCCTTCGTGAAGGCGTTGTTGTTGAAGAAAACCTCGTCGTCCGTGTGGTGTCTTGAAATGGTTGGTGCAAATATGGTCACTGCTATAATTTGTCGAAGGCGGATCTGGTCGCTCTGGTTTTTTTTCCTCACCAACACATAGCTTTGGTCGTATATGACTTTACTATTTGTTGGTGTTTTTGTGTGCGTGCATTGGTGTTGGCTGTGTGCATCCTAGCTATGCAGAGGCCGGGTGTGTACTCATTATGTCTTGATGCTTCATTTGAGTTAATAAAATTCATCCTTTGTCGAAAAAAATTTCTTGTAACACCAAGGTGTTTGTGATGAGATAAGTATTCTTTGGGCTCCTCAAGTTATTGACTAGTGCGGATTTCACCTCTTCAAAACCGTACAAGTTGCAACATAAAGCTACAAAACCGACACAATCTTGACTAAGTGTTCTTCTCTCTACATCAACGACTAAACCAGAAAACCCTCTCTCACACCTTCCTTTCACTCTCCATTACCATGTCTTGTAAGACACTAGTCTAGTTGCAGCCAATGGAAGAGCCTTGCGTGTTGTGCACCTACCGATGCCATGGAACCACTGGGAGTACAACAAGCCCACGGGTGTACAAGATGTTGTCGACTCCCATAGGCGACATGATGCACATCCCATTCTTCTCTGGCCCTCTCCATATCACGGGCAGCACATGCGCGAGATCTCTCCATTCATGTGGGCGGTGACATGCATCTAGCGCAGCAACACGGGCATGTCGGTCCTTGGCTACGGCGTCGACAAGGAGGTGCATCTGTCCTACACATTATTAGCATGTGGATGATCTACTACACCTCGATCATCCAGTTCATTAACTACTGGCTCCCTTATTTCAACTAGAGGAACAAGTTCGTCACATGTTGATGTGGCGGTTTTTAGTTGGACATCAGTGGAGAAGTGGAGCCCATCCTAAAATTCAGGAGGAAGTATAGTTCAGGATGGAAGTCTCGACGGTATTTCTCTTCTTGCAAATATTGATACCACAAAGAAGATGCATGTCTCTAAGAGATTTTATTATAAATTTTAGTTGTGAGAGCTACTATGTAATTTCTTGCATTTTCGATTCAAAGCAATGTATCTATGATGTTTATGGTGTTTCTTCATATATTTTTTTTGCGAAAAGACTTCCTATCTATTCATTCTCAATCATGGCAGTATAAAGAACACCAGAGATAATAAAAATTACAGTCAGATTCATGGACCACCTAGTGACAACTACAAGCACTGGAGCCAGCCCAAGGCGCGCCGCCGTCATCTCCACTCCCTCGCCGGAGCCGGACAAACCTTATTATAGTAGATAGTCGAGAAGTTGTCATGCTAAGGCCACATAGAACCAGCGTACCAAAGCAGTAACCATCACCAATGAAGCAAGTCGTTGATTGAAAGGATCAAACCTTTAAACACTCAAACGAAGATGAACGAATACCAGATCGAAACAGATCCATCGAAGACCAACACCGACCGAATAACATGAGATCCGATAAAGACACACCTCCACACGCCCTCCAACAAAGCTAGACACACCATCGGGATAAGGATAGAATGTGTGAGACATTATTCCTACTGAGGGAAATCGCCGCCGCCACACAGCCTCAACCAAGACGTTGAAACTAGCAAGAACGAGAATGGGCCCCTCCCGCTAGCGGAAGGCCGAGGTCCTCTGCACCTCCATGGCCCAAAGGCCATCGGAGATGAGGCGGATCGGCGGCGACGCCGCTTTTTCTTGAGGGAGGAAAGAGAAGTTTCTAAAGAAATTGGATTCAAGAGGGCCCATTGTGAAATCTACGTAGGCTCCCATCCGTAACAAACTTCCATAGTTTTGCCGTCTACGTACATACATCTAAAGAACAGAAAACATGTACATACATCGTAATTAAGGTGCACACGAGTACGTTGATCCGTGCATGGATCGTATTCCACGCCATCTCGGTCGACAAATACATACAGATCGATCGATCGTGCCCGGCCCTAGCTAGCAAACCGAGATCGATCGATGGCCGATGCACGCGTACGACGCCGCGTCGGCGTCGAGATCGGGGACGACGCCCTCGGCGAGATCCTGGCGCGCGTGCGGGGCCTGCGGGACCTCCTCCGCTGCGCGGCCACGTGCAAGCGGTGGTGCCGCCTCGTCACCGATCGAGACTTCCTCCGCCGCCGCCCGTGCGTCCTCGCCGGGATCTTCTCCCAGGACTATTACCCCGACGACGACATGGCCGGGCGCCCCTCGGCCTTGGGAAAGACATCAGCCTGTACAGGCCTCCGTGGTTTCTGAGCCTTCAGGCCGGTCTCGACGACATGCAGGAGCGTCTTGCCTTGGACTCGCTAGTCACCGCCGGCACCAACTTCCACAGGCTGTTCGACTGCGCGAGGCCACTAGCGGCGCGTCGTGGTTACCTCCTCACGCGCGTCCTCCCATCCTTCTCGGCTGATGTCAGCTATGGCGACAACCACCGTAGGCGGCAGAAGCTCCATCTGGCAGTGTGCCGCCCTCTGCTCGACAAAACGAGCACACATCTTCTCCCACCACCTCCCTTCGACATGACGGACTACTTGGACCGTGGTCTGAAAGGTTGCGCAATTCTCACCGCCGCGGACCACACGAGATGGGATGGTAACTTGGTGGACCACATGTCGCCGCCCAAGTTTCAAGTGTTACTAATTTACAATGACCATCTCAATGGTTTTGTATGCGCCTCCGCCTACCGCTCGGACACACCCCGTGGTTGGAGTACGCCGGTCAAGTGTTGCCCAGCGTTCGGGCTCAGCAGGTATGGCCCATGCACCGGAGTCATCGCCCACGGTAGTGTGCACTGGTTGTTCAAGGACGAAATTGCAAACCAGATCTACGCACTTTACATAAGCGCAGACACATCACATGTCTCTATGACCAAGATCCAGACCAATGTCAGTGATATCATAACATCGCCCATCCCATGCGTTGCCGGAGAAGAAGGAGGATTTCCCTTTGTTACTATTGAAAGGAATGGTGTGGCTCATCTTTGGACCAAGCAAGATCAAGACAATGGCAGCCATGACCAAGGTGTGTGGCAATGCTCTGAGCTAGCCAAGTTGGGGAGCAAGAGAATAGACCTTGTCTTCTTTGCAGAGAGCAGAGGTGCTTTACTTGTTGAGCAAGGCGGTGCCTTCTCCACTGTCGACCTCAAGAGTAAGTTGAACATGCCAGTGTATCTCAAAGATGAAAGACCGGAGCATTTAAGGGGCACCCGCTGGTTTCCAACAGACTCGTGCAGTAGCACCTGTTGCCGCACCTGCTATCGTACACACT
Organism: Aegilops tauschii subsp. strangulata; assembly: GCF_002575655.3. Classification (NCBI taxonomy): domain Eukaryota; kingdom Viridiplantae; phylum Streptophyta; class Magnoliopsida; order Poales; family Poaceae; genus Aegilops; species Aegilops tauschii. The sequence goes on along the minus strand of NC_053036.3, from coordinate 638,729,653 downwards.
GTGGTGGCGCCTGTGAATTCACACCTCCGGTCTTGTACGAGATGGATTGGGCCTTTATATCCCTCTCTTCTCATGTGGGAGATCACATAAATAGTAGATTGATTAACACTATCTAAACATGATACATTAAAGTGGTACCTAGTTAGTTGGTTAGTTATAGGATCGGACCAATAATATAAACATTTTGATGAAGATGGATAGGTGTTGCTGGAATTAGTGAGAGATGGCAATCACCTTCATCCACTACTGGAAATTCCTTTTTTGCTGAATGTTGCCGTTTTTGTTGTGTTCCGATTCTGATCCATTCCACGGGCGGTTGGCAAATTAAGATGGTCTTTGCCACTGTAATGTCAACCTGCATGCATTTTTGGATGGTTATTTGTGATGCCTCCACTTGAGTGAACATGCTATGTTGTTGTCTCTGCCTTGCTCGCTGGTTTGACAAATTATGAAATGTTAGCTATGCTATTTGTTCATTTCCGGTATCAGTTTTGTCATGTTTCAGATAAAGAGAGAGCATTAGATCCAGTTAAATTTAGCTAACACTGTAGATATACAACCTTTTTCCCTGTACTTCTTCTCTTGAAAAAGAGATAACGCTGCAGTTTCTGTGTTTCAGAAAAAGAGATAGTATCAGATCCAGTTAAATTAGATATCACTGCAGATAAATAATAATTTTCCCTGTACTTCATCTCTTGAAAAATGTTCTGTCAGTTTTTCAGAATATAGTTAACATTGCAACCAAACATGCATCCAGGCATGGTGATCCTGGGCATCGGTCAAACATCTGGCATAACATTCCGTCTGCCGTGTCGCCAGTGGCATACATACATGCAGGAATATCTGTGATTAGTTTACATCTTTGTATAAGAGAAAAGCATCTCGATCGATCTTGTGTCAGACGCACCTGATATATGGCTCCAGTTTACACACAACTGAAGAAGAAAAATGTTACTGCATGATGAAAACAAATAAGCAAGTGGGTCATGCACCTGAAGAAGATTCACTTGTTTCCCGAGTAAAATCAGACTACCAACCGACTCTATTTAATTAGACAAACAAGCAGGTAGAAGCTTCATGCTATGCTACCATAATAATATAAGTCAGCAACCACCAGTAGTAATTAATCAGAGAACAAGACCAAAGCAGATTAATCAACACAGAAATGCTTAAAAGTCTTAGTTGGACAGGTTATAGTTGGACATCTTACATATATAACCAGATGCAGATACATAGCATAAGTCATAGTTGGACACCTTGCATATAGAGCCAAACACAATGCAGAAATACTACTATAGGGAGCAGCTCTTAAAAGATTCGTTCGGTGTCAGGCTCTCCGTTCAGTCCTACTTGTGTGAACGCAACCTCTGGTTCGTCCCTTTCAAAATCCCTTTCGATAGCTGCAAGCATCTCCATGTCCGAAGCAAGACGGGACCAAGCAACAGAGATCTCCACCTCAGCACCGAGGAGGCAGCATCTACCACGAACTATGTTGCATTCTTGGGCATCGAAGTAGACCTGAGCTTTTGCAGGGACAATGCCGGGTGGTGCATAGGCCTGTATTTCAACTTCCAGGTGTCCGCTTGGTTCTACAGAAACAACTTGCCTTGACAGATAAAGGTATCCATTTGAATTCGCAGGTCTTCTCCCATCTTTTGAATCAAGCAGCAAGATTTCCCCAGATGAAGGCTCGGCAACGTACTTGAGTTCACCATCACTGTCCTCCACAAGTTCCCGTGATACCGGGGAGCAAGCAACCCGAACACCATGTCCAAAAGGCCACAACCCGCCGTATTTGATGACACGTACGCCCAAGATGGTGGCCTGGACCGAACCTAGAAATCGCTCCGGTCGTAACTCCGTCGTGCAGAAGCAGTTCTCAAAGCAGATCGTGGATACACCAATACGACATCGGATTTGACGGTATGTATCGGTGATCAACGGCCTGTCCCGAGACTTCACGCTGCCTTTCACCATAAGCTGGACCTCATAGACCGCACGAGACAGGCCGATCAGGCGCAGATAAGGATCCTGCGTGCAAAATCATCATCATATCAAGCACCGCACTGATTAATACTCAACAAGGGAGGACACAGGCAGCAACATCCCAAAAGGAAAATGGAGAGCAAATTAATACACCAGCAACCGTACATCTTGAGTGAGTTTTTGGGAGTTGTTCCTATCACAAAAGAAGAGAAGGTGACGGTTGTAGTCCGCGGTATCACGAGCAGCGACCACCCCATACACGGACGATGGAAATTTGAAGCCGCCTTTCACTTCCATGAGCTTGAAGGAGAAGATCTGCACGACAGATTCTATGTCAGCACCGCATGGGATGCGCCCAGGTGCCAAGTTTGTAAACTGCATGGAACTCAGTGTCGCTGCACCCAAGTAAATCTGATGTGAGAAATCTAACATGAACTGATACGTACTACTAGATTTTCCCAGAGTAAATCCCCTATTCACTTGTTAAGGAAGGACGATCGGTAAAGGTAAACTAATGAAACAAGAGTGAGGAAACAAAGCCACAGGTTTAGTTACTACTCACTCTTGTTAAGGAAGTGGCCGCTGCGCCGGCTAAACGCAGTCTCCCAGTCATGACGGAAGAAATCAAACATGTCCTTCTCAATGGCCATCGCCCTGGCCTCCTTGGCTAATTGTTGCTCTGTTTTGCCCCTGTCTATCTCATCGTCGTCGACACCATCAACGTCAGCTTGAGCATGGCCATCATCGTTTATGGGCACTTTTGCCGTTGTGTTGGTGAGAATGGGATTAGGTTTGACCGTTTGAGTACCAAATTCTCTGATACATCTGTAACTTGGACATCTGCCTCCATCACTGCCTCTGCATCAATCTCCGACATTGGTGTAGGGCCGGTGATCCTTCGGACTTCCTCCTCCTCCATGGCTGGCTTGCCCCACTCCATCTCATCCTCTTCCTCCTCATCACCGCAGCCATCAGCACTACCATCACAATCATCTTGAATTGGATCTGCTCCTATCGTCAAACCGAGATCATTCACATGCTTCTCCAAGGGGTCAGTCGGATCAGATATCGCGGGGGAACTGTGGGCAGTTCCGGCGGTTATCCCCAGACGCTTGCGCAAGACCTTGATACGATTGCTGACAAAACCAAGTCCCTTCTGTGTGTCCAATCTACAGTAGGAGTTGGAAGAATCAAACCTCTCCTTCATCAGCGTATTGCGGAGCTCCGTGAAGAACTCGAGCTCATCAGCAAGGTCAGCTCGATTCTTCTTGGGACGAGACTGTACGATCTCCCCTTCCTTCTGCATCTCCCTCTTTTGCCGGGCCGCCAGCCCGCCACCCGCCGTCGCTCGCCTTTTGTGGTTTCTCTCGCCGCCGCCTGGTCCTAGCTTAGGGTTTCCCTGAAAGAGGTTTCTTTTTTCCTGAGTGATTCTAGGAAAACTTTGGGCTCATCAGTGTGGGTGTGGGGTGGCCATACCTTTCGTCTCACTCTCAAAATAATTGCTTGTAGTAGTGGTTTGCTGCTTAATTAGTAAGTATCTGTACCACAAAATGCTAGGGTTGAATGCAATTGAAGTTCTTTTGCTAACTCGTAGATGACGAAAAGTAACAACTTGATGCTGCAGCTCAGAGGCATATATCAGACCAGTGAAGAGAGAAGCGTAAGAATACCGTATAGCACTTGTATCATCAGAAAAGTGAAGATGCAATTTGATGTTTTTGCAAGTTCCAACTTCTCGTTATTTTGTTAAATACAAAGTTCATTTCAAGTCAAGTTTAACAGCTCATACATCCCAATAAGACTTGCTTAATGCACGCATCTTACAAATGGTTGTACTGATGTATTGATATTATATTATATAAAAGTTTTATAGTTCAATGGCTGGTTACCAACTGAAGGTCTATCCCAAATCAAGTCCAAGTAGGTCAAAACAATCAGCCATTTGCTTCCTCCCATAGAAATTTCCTGCTAATTATGTCTTATGCCTCACCATTGCCTTAACGCACACAACTCTGCTGACAGCAGCACTACAAGTGCAGGCCACAATGTTTTCATGTGCACGGAAGGTGATGATTTCCACTGCTGTAATAGCCTTGAAGCACCTCTTATTGGTTGGGCCCTTTGCAATTATAGCTACCTAAGACACAAAGATATGATGATACTTGTGGTGATTTGGGTAAAAGAACAGGTCATCATTATGTGGGGGTATCTGGACCAAAGAGCAGAGTGATTTCATATCCCTTGCTATTTCGTTCTTACTCTCGAATAAGTACAATTTGTTCTTACTCCTAAATAACCACAAAAAGAACAGAAACTATGAAACACTTTAAGCCACAAAACATGAATCTATGGTTCGTACTTCAGCCTACCAAACCAGCAAAACAACATAGTCACGTCTATTTAAAAATTTACAATGCAAACGGACCTGATAGATTATACAGAAGTATGTAATAGATACAAGAATGCAAAACAGAAAAGAAATACTCCCTCCGTCCAGAAATACTTGTCGGAGAAATGGATGTATCTAGAGTTCTAGACATATTTTAGTTCTACATACATCCATTTTTATCCATTTCTTGTACAAGTATTTTCGGACGGAGGGAGTACTGCAAAACATCTTACATCAGTGAACAGAGGTAGCATATGTTAACCTCAATACAAGTTGGCCTCAAACACATTCTTTCTCAAGCAACTTAAATAAAAATACTACCTTTTGAGCATGGCTAAAATAGTTTAGGCAGAGAGGACAATTATCAAGAAAATACCAGTACTATAATTATGAATTAGTGTACGCACCTTAATATGATCCCAGTCTATGTTAACAACGGCAAGCCTTGTGAGTTTCCTTGTCAATCATAGGTGTCATGCCTCGCCATCAAGTAATGAGCAATGCCACTGAAGAGCACTACATAAAAAAAAACTTGAGCGTGAGCCTGAGCCTGAGAGGATACTTATCAAGAAAATACTAGTACTCTAATTAATGAACTAGTGTACGCACCTTAAGATGATCCCAGTCTATGTTAACAACGGCAAAGCCTTCAAGTAATGAGCAATGCCACTAAAGAATGCTGCAGAAAGAAAAACGTTGAGCCTGAGCCTGAGCGTGAGCCTGAGAGGGAAAGGAAGCGAGGAGCCCACCACCGACTTGCCGCCGACAAGGTGCTGCTAGATCCTGAGAGGGGAAGGGGAGGGAGGTAGGGAACCCACCACAGGATTGCTGAACGCGAGATGCCGGGGCCTCGGATTGGGAGGATGCGACGAGCACAACGCGGGGGCGGAGCTTGGCAACGGATCTGGACCGCCGTCGCCGTCGCCGTCGGCAAGCGAAAGGGAAATTATTGGGGAATTTCAGGGCCAGTGCTGTGCTGCAAAGGGGACACGAAGAAGGATGCTGAGAAAAAAATAACTACTCCACAAGATCTGGGCCATCCAATTCCAATCCCGCAGTTTTGATTGATTTTTTCTAGTTTTTTTCTCTACCAAATGCCTAGTTTCTATCCTAGTCTTTCCTGCCGGACTAGAGATACCTAGGCGAGCTCCAACACAGATCATCAAATGGACGACACAAAACATTTACGAACATTCAGACATGTCCGTGAACATCCTACTGTAGTCACCAAATAAAATGCACACCTACTTTTCATTCTTTTTATGGATTAATTTTTACAAGGCAAAAGAACCCTAAAACAACTAAAAATCATCAACTAGCGGACGATGTGTGACAATCCCGCCTCGTCGTCATTGGCGTCTGGCCTGAACGAGGCGAAGGTGACGACGAAGGCCTCTTGGCAGCATTGTCATGCTGCTTCGAGGCATCGTCGTCCTTCACATCCAAGCCCTCGAAGTGTCGATTGCGCTTCACCTCATTGACGTAGAGCTACCAACGCTCACAACGGATGGAGCGGGCGCTTTCACGAGGCAAGCACAACTCGGTTGACGTAGACGCTCGTCGGGGTCCGCCGCAACCATGGGAGTGACATCAACTTCGGACACACGCTTCCCTCTAGTTGGTCCTCTATCCAGGAGCTGGAGGTTGTGGTCCGCCAGCAGCTGCTTGAACGTGGACACCTATGCCTCCTCCACTGGTGCAGGCGTTAGTTCCTTCTCCTCCACCTCCACCAGCACCCAGTCGTAGTGTTGCCTCGCCTACAGCATGCTGAACTCGGACACCGATGGCTCCTCCACCGACACCTCCTCCATGGCGACTTCCACATGGCCATGGGATTACCATCCTCCTCGTGCTCCTCCATCCCTTCCTCCGAGCGCTCAGGTGAGCTTGGAGGTTTGCCCACATCAATCCGGGCTTGTCTCAGGCTTCCACGTCATGGATCTCCGTCCCGATTCGGGTGTAGCGGGCCAGCATGAGCCTCCGATAGCACATATAGCAAATGACCGGGCCATGGCGATAGCGGACGAGGATGCGCGGGGGGGGGGGGGGGGGGGGGTAGTGTTGGGGAACGTAGTACTTTCAAAAAAATTCCTACGCACACGCAAGATCATGGTGATGCATAGCAACGAGAGGGGAGAGTGTTGTCCACGTACCCTCGTAGACCGACAGCGGAAGCGTTATCACAACGCAGTTGATGTAGTCGTACGTCTTCACGATCCGACCGATCAAGTACCGAACGTACGGCACCTCCGAGTTCTACACACGTTCAACTCGATGACGTCCCTCGAACTCCGATCCAGCCGAGTGTTGAGGGAGAGTTTCGTCAGCACGACGGCGTGGTGACGATGATGATGTTCCACCGACGCAGGGCTTCGCCTAAGCTCCGCGACGGTATTATCGAGGTGTAATCTGGTGGAGGGGGCACCGCACACGGCTAAAATATCGTATATCAAGTGTGTCCATGGGGTGCCCCCTGCCCCCGTATATAAAGGAGCAAGGGAGGAGGAGGCCGGCCCTAGGAGGGGGCGCACCAAGTGTGGAGTCCTACTAGGACTCCCTAGTCCTAGTAGGATTCCACCTCCCATATGGAATAGGAAAAGAGGAAGGGAAAAAGAGAAGGAAGGAAGGGGGCGCCCCCCTTCCCTAGTCCAATTCGGACCAGACCAAGGGGAGGGGTGCGGCCACCCTTGAGGCCCTTTTCCTTCCCGTATGGCCCAATAAGGCCCAATACGTATTCCCGTAACTCTCCGGTACTCCGAAAAATACCCGAATCACTCGGAACCTTTCCGAAGTCCGAATATAGTCGTCCAATATATCGATCTTTACGTCTCGACCATTTCGAGACTCCTCGTCATGTCCCCGATCTCACCCGGGACTCCGAACTCCTTCGGTACATCAACATACATAAACTCATAATAAAACTGTCATCGTAACTTTAAGCGTGCGGACCCTACGGGTTCGAGAACTATGTAGACATGACCGAGACACGTCTCCGGTCAATAACCAATAGCGGGACCTGGATGCCCATATTGGCTCCCACATATTCTACGAAGATCTTTATTGGTCAGACCGCATAACAACATACGTTGTTCCCTTTGTCATCGGTATGTTACTTGCCCGAGATTCGATCGTCGGTATCTCGATACCTAGTTCAATCTCGTTACCGGCAAGTCTCTTTACTCGTTCCGTAATACATCATCCCGCAACTAACTCATTAGTCACAATGCTTGCAAGGCTTATAGTGATGTGCATTATCGAGTGGGCCCAGAGATACCTCTCCGACAATTGGAGTGACAAATCCTAATCTCGAAATACACCAACCCAACAAGTACCTTTGGAGACACCTGTAGAGCACCTTTATAATCACCCATTTACGTTGTGACGTTTGGTAGCACACAAAGTGTTCCTCCGGTAAACGGGAGTTGCATAATCTCATAGTCATAGGAACATGTATAAGTCATGAAGAAAGCAATAGCAACATACTAAACGATCGAGTGCTAAGCTAACGGAATGGGTCAAGTCAATCACGTCATTCTCCTAATGAGGTGATCTCGTTAATCAAATGACAACTTATGTCTATGGCTAGGAAACATAACCATCTTTGATTAACGAGCTAGTCAAGTAGAGGCATACTAGTGACACTCTGTTTGTCTATATATTCACACATGTATTATGTTTCTGGTTAATACAATTCTAGCATGAATAATAAACATTTATCATGATACAAGGAAATAAATAATACTTATTATTGCCTGTAGGGCATATTTCCTTCAGTCTCCCACTTGCACTAGAGTCAATAATCTAGATTACACAGTAATGATTCTTACACCCATGGAGCCTTGGTGCTGATCATGTTTTGCTCGCGGAAGAGGCTTAGTCAACGGGTTTGCAACATTCAGATCCGTATGTATCTTGCAAATTTCTATGTCTCCCACCTGGACTAAATCCCGGATGGAATTGAAGCGTCTTTTGATGTGCTTGGTTCTCTTGTGAAATCTGGATTCCTTTGCCAAGGCAATTGCACCAGTATTGTCACAAAAGATTTTCATAGGACCTGATGCACTAGGTATGACACCTAGATCGGATATGAACTCCTTCATCCAGACTCCTTCATTTGCTGCTTCCGAAGCAGCTATGTACTCCGCTTCACATGTAGATCCCGCCACGACGCTTTGTTTAGAACTGCACCAACTGACAGCTCCACCGTTCAATGTAAATACGTATCCCGTTTGCGATTTAGAATCGTCCGGATCAGTGCAAAGCTTGCATCAACGTAACCATTTACGATGAGCTCTTTGTCACCTCCATATACGAGAAACACATCCTTAGTCCTTTTCAGGTATTTCAGGATGTTCTTGACCGCTGTCCAGTGATCCACTCCTGGATTACTTTGGTACCTTCCTGCTAGACTTATAGCAAGGCATACATCAGGTCTGGTACACAACATTGCATACATCATAGAGCCTATGGCTGAAGCATAGGGGACATCTTTCATCTTCTCTCTATCTTCTGTAGTGGTCGGGCATTGAGTCTTACTCAACTTCACACCTTGCAACACAGGCAAGAATCCTTTCTTTGCTTGATCCATTTTGAACTTCTTCAAAACTTTGTCAAGGTATGTGCTTTGTGAAGTCCAATTAAGCGTCTTGATCTATCTCTATAGATCTTGATGCCCAATATATAGGCAGCTTCACCGAGGTCTTTCATTGAAAAACTCTTATTCAAGTATCCCTTTATGCTATCCAGAAATTCTATATCATTTTCAATCAGTAATATGTCATCCACATATAATATCAGAAATGCTACAGAGCTCCCACTCACTTTCTTGTAAATACAGGCTTCTCCAAAAGTCTGTATAAAACCAAATGCTTTGATCACACTATCAAAGCGTTTATTCCAACTCCGAGAGGCTTGCACCAGTCCATAAATGGATCGCTGGAGCTTGCACACTTTGTTAGCTCCCTTTGGATCGACAAAACCTTCTGGTTGCATCATATACAACTCTTCTTCCAGAAATCCATTCAGGAATGCAGTTTTGACATCCATTTGCCAAATTTCATAATCATAAAATGCGGCAATTGCTAACATAATTCGGACAGACTTAAGCATCGCTACGGGTGAGAAGGTCTCATCATAGTCAATCCCTTGAACTTGTCGAAAACCTTTCGCAACAAGTCGAGCTTTATAGACAGTAACATTACCATCAGTGTCAGTCTTCTTCTTGAAGATCCATTTATTTTCAATGGCTTGCCGATCATTGGGCAAGTCAACCAAAGTCCATACTTTGTTCTCATACATGGATCCCATCTCAGATTTCATGGCCTCAAGCCATTTTGCGGAATCTGGGCTCACCATCGCTTCTTCATAGTTCGTAGGTTCGCCATGGTCTAGTAACATGACCTCCAGAACAGGATTACCGTACCACTCTAGTGCGGATCTTGATCTGGTTGATCTACGAGGTTCAGTAATAACTTGATCTGAAGTTTCATGATCATCATCATTAACTTCCTCACTAATTGGTGTAGGTGTCTCAGAAACTGGTTTCTGTGATGAACTACTTTCCAATAAGGGAGCAGGAATAGTTACCTCATCAAGTTCTACTTTCCTCCCACTCACTTCTTTCGAGAGAAACTCCTTCTCTAGAAAATTTCCGAATTTAGCAACAAAAGTTTTGCCTTCGGATCTGTGATAGAAGGTATACCCAACAGTCTCCTTTGGGTATCCTATGAAGACACATTTCTCCGATTTGGGTTCGAGCTTATCAGGTTGAAGTTTCTTCACATAAGCATCGCAGCCCCAAACTTTAAGAAACGACAACTTTGGTTTCTTGCCAAACCACAGTTCATAAGGCGTCTTCTCAACGGATTTCGATGGTGCCCTATTTAACGTGAATGCAGCCGTCTCTAAAGCATAACCCCAAAACGATAGCGGTAAATCAGTAAGAGACATCATAGATCGCACCATATCTAGTAAAGTGCGATTACGACGTTCGGACACACCATTACGCTGTGGTGTTCCGGGTGGCGTGAGTTGCGAAACTATTCCGCATTGTTTCAAATGTAGACCAAACTCGTAACTCAAATATTCTCCTCCACGATCTGATCGTAGAAACTTTATTTTCTTGTTACGATGATTTTCAACTTCACTCTGAAATTCTTTGAACTTTTCAAATGTTTCAGACTTATGTTTCATTAAGTAGATATACCCATATCTGCTTAAATCATCTGTGAAGGTGAGAAAATAACGATATCCGCCACGAGCCTCAACATTCATCGGACCACATACATCTGTATGTATGATTTCCAACAAATCTGTTGCTCTCTCCATAGTTCCGGAGAACGGTGTTTTAGTCATCTTGCCCATGAGGCACGGTTCGCAAGTACCAAGTGATTCATAATCAAGTGGTTCCAAAAGTCCATCAGTATGGAGTTTCTTCATGCGCTTTACACCGATATGACCCAAACGGCTGTGCCACAAATAAGTTGCACTGTCATTATTAACTCTGCATCTTTTGGCTTCAACGTTATGAATATGTGTATCACTACTATCGAGATTCATTAAAAATAGACCACTCTTCAAGGGTGCATGACCATAAAAGATATTATTCATATAAATAGAACAACCATTATTCTCTGATTTAAATGAATAACCGTCTCGCATTAAACAAGATCCAGATATAATGTTCATGCTTAACGCTGTCACCAAATAACAATTATTTAGGTCTAATATTAATCCAGAAGGTAGATGTAGAGGTAGCGTGCCGACGGCGATCACATCGACTTTGGAACCATTTCCCACGCGCATCGTCACCTCGTCCTTAGCCAATCTTCGCTCAATCCGTAGCCCCTGTTTCGAGTTGCAAATATTAGCAACAGAACCAGTATCAAATACCCAGGTGCTACTACGAGCATTGGTAAGGTACACATCAATAACATCTATATCACATATACCTTTGTTAACCTTGCCATCCTTCTTTTCCGCCAAATACTTGGGGCAGTTCCGCTTCCAGTGACCAGTTTGCTTGCAGTAGAAGCACTCAGTTTCAGGCTTAGGTCCAGACTTGGGTTTCTTCTCCTGAACAACAACTTGCTTGCTATTCTTCTTGAAGTTCCCTTTCTTCTTCCCTTTGCCCTTTTTCTTGAAACTAGTGGTTTTACTTACCATCAACACTTGATGCTCCTTTTTGATTTGTACCTCCGCTGCCTTTAGCATTGCGAAGAGCTCGGGAATAGTCTTATTCATCCCTTGCATGTTATAGTTCATCACGAAGCTCTTGTAGCTTGGTGGCAGTGATTGAAGAATTCTGTCAATGACGCAATCATCCGGAAGTTGAACTCCCAGTTGAATCAAGTGATTATTATACCCAGACATTCTGAGTATATGCTCACTGACAGAACTATTCTCTTCCATCTTGCAGCTATAGAACTTATTGGAGACTTCATATCTCTCAATCCGGGCATTTGCTTGAAATATTAACTTCAACTCCTGGAACATCTCATATGCTCCATGACGTTCAAAACGTCGTTGAAGTCCCGGTTCTAAGCCGTAAAGCATGGCACATTGAACTATCGAGTAGTCATCAACACGTGACTGCCAGGCATTCACAATGTCTGCAGTTGCTGGCGCAGGTGGTACACCTAGCGGTGCTTCCAGGACGTAATTTTTCTGTGCAGCAAAGAGGATAATCCTCAAGTTACGGACCCAGTCCGTGTAATTGCTACCATCATCTTTCAACTTTACTTTCTCAAGGAACGCATTAAAATTCAACGGAACAACAGCACGGGCCATCTATCTACAATTAACATAGACAAGCAAAATACTATCAGGTACTAAGTTCATGATAAATTCAAGTTCAATTAATCATATTACTTAAGAACTCCCACTTAGATAGACATCCCTCTAATCCTCTAAGTGATCACGTGATCCATATCAACTAAACCATGTCCGATCATCACGTGAGATGGAGTAGTTTCAATGGTGAACATCACTATGTTGATCATATCTACTATATGATTCACGCTCGACCTTTCGGTCTCCGTGTTCCGAGGCCATATCTGTTATATGCTAGGCTCGTCAAGTTTAACCTGAGTATTCCACGTGTGCAACTGTTTTGCACCCGTTGTATTTGAACGTAGAGCCTATCACACCCGATCATCACGTGGTGTATACTCAGGGAGAACACTTATACTTTGATAATTTAGTGAAGGATCATCTTATAATGCTACCGTCAAACAAAGCAAGATAAGATGCATAAAGGATTAACATCACATGCAATCAATATAAGTGATATGATATGGCCATCATCATCTTGTGCTTGTGATCTCCATCTCCGAAGCACCGTGCTTGTGATCTCCATCTCCGAAGCACCATCATGATCACCATCGTCAACGGCACGACACCTTGATCTCCATCGTAGCATCGTTGTCGTCTCGCCAACTTATTGCTTTTACGACTATCGCTACCGCTTAGTGATAAAGTAAAACTATTACATGGCGATTGCATCTCATACAATAAAGCGACAACCATATGGCTCCTGCCAGTTGCCGATAACTCGGTTACAAAACATGATCATCTCATACAACACATTATATCACATCATGTCTTGACCATATCACATCACAACATGCCCTGCAAAAACAAGTTAGACGTCCTCTACTTTGTTGTTGCATATTTTACGTGGCTGCTACGGGCTTAGCAAGAACCGTTCTTACCTACGCATCAAAACCACAACGATAGTTTGTCAAGTTGGTGCTGTTTTAACCTTCGCAAGGACCGGGCGTAGCCACACTCGGTTCAACTAAAGTGAGAGACAGACACCCGCCAGTCACCTTTAAGCAACGAGTGCTCCGAACGGTGAAACCAGTCTCGCGTAAGCGTACGCGTAATGTCGGTCCGGGCCGCTTCATCTCACAATACCGCTGAACCAAAGTATGACATGTTGGTAAGCAGTATGACTTATATCGCCCACAACTCACTTGTGTTCTACTCGTGCATAGCATCAACGCATAAAACCAGGTTCGGATGCCACTGTTGGGGAACGTAGTACTTTCAAAAAATTTCCTACGCACACGCAAGATCATGGTGATGCATAGCAACGAGAGGGGAGAGTGTTGTCCACGTACCCTCGTAGACCGACAGCGGAAGCGTTATCACAACGCAGTTGATGTAGTCGTACGTCTTCACGATCCGACCGATCAAGTACCGAACGTACGGCACCTCCGAGTTCTACACACGTTCAGCTCGGACGTCCCTCGAACTCCGATCCAGCCGAGTGTTGAGGGAGAGTTTCGTCAGCACGACGGCGTGGTGACGATGATGATGTTCCACCGACGCAGGGCTTCGCCTAAGCTCCGCGACGGTATTATCGAGGTGTAATCTGGTGGAGGGGGGCACCGCACACGGCTAAAATATCGTATATCAAGTGTGTCCATGGGGTGCCCCCTGCCCCCGTATATAAAGGAGCAAGGGAGGAGGAGGCCGGCCCTAGGAGGGGGCGCACCAAGTGTGGAGTCCTACTAGGACTCCCTAGTCCTAGTAGGATTCCACCTCCCATATGGAATAGGAAAAGAGGTAGGGAAAAAGAGAAGGAAGGAAGGGGGCGCCCCCCTTCCCTAGTCCAATTCGGACCAGACCAAGGGGAGGGGTGCAGCCACCCTTGAGGCCCTTTTCCTTCCCGTATGGCCCAATAAGGCCCAATACGTATTCCCGTAACTCCCCGGTACTCCGAAAAATACCCGAATCACTCGGAACCTTTCCGAAGTCCGAATATAGTCGTCCAATATATCGATCTTTACGTCTCGACCATTTCGAGACTCCTCGTCATGTCCCCGATCTCATCCGGGACTCCGAACTCCTTCGGTACATCAACATACATAAACTCATAATAAAACTGTCATCGTAACTTTAAGCGTGCGGACCCTACGGGTTCGAGAACTATGTAGACATGACCGAGACACGTCTCCGGTCAATAACCAATAGCGGGACCTGGATGCCCATATTGGCTCCCACATATTCTACGAAGATCTTTATCGGTCAGACCGCATAACAACATACGTTGTTCCCTTTGTCATCGGTATGTTACTTGCCCGAGATTCGATCGTCGGTATCTCGATACCTAGTTCAATCTCGTTACTGGCAAGTCTCTTTACTCGTTCCGTAATACATCATCCCGCAACTAACTCATTAGTCACAATGCTTGCAAGGCTTATAGTGATGTGCATTACCGAGTGGGCCCAGAGATACCTCTCCGACAATTGGAGTGACAAATCCTAATCTCGAAATACGCCAACCCAATAAGTACCTTTGGAGACACATGTAGAGCACCTTTATAATCACCCATTTACGTTGTGACGTTTGGTAGCACACAAAGTGTTCCTCCGGTAAACGGGAGTTGCATAATCTCATAGTCATAGGAACATGTATAAGTCATGAAGAAAGCAATAGCAACATACTAAACGATCGAGTGCTAAGCTAACGGAATGGGTCAAGTCAATCACGTCATTCTCCTAATGAGGTGATCTCGTTAATCAAATGACAACTTATGTCTATGGCTAGGAAACATAACCATCTTTGATTAACGAGCTAGTCAAGTAGAGGCATACTAGTGACACTCTGTTTGTCTATATATATTCACACATGTATTATGTTTCCGGTTAATACAATTCTAGCATGAATAATAAACATTTATCATGATACAAGGAAATAAATAATACTTTATTATTGCCTCTAGGGCATATTTCCTTCAGGTAGTTGGACGGCAGCTTGGATGATGAGAGAGGAGCTCAGAGGGGTAGGGTTTGGTGCGTGTTTGGCCGGCTTAAATAGTCGGGGTAGGCAGAGCAGCGGGTTGCATGTGGAACACGAGAGTAGCCTTTCCTTTCGTCGTGCTGGTGTAAATGCTTGGTAGGAGAACAATCAGTCAGTCGGCATGAATGTGGTGTGGAGGGCAATGGAACACGACGGGAGAGGCAAGGGAGGAGGGGTTGGGTTGGTGCGTGTTGCCGGAGTCCAATGTGGCACAAGTCCAGAATCCCACAAACCACCCATCAGTTTGGTCTTGTTTGAGGGATTTCAGACGTTTGGACTGCTTCAAACAAATTTGGTGACTACGGCTGTATGACCATAAGTGTCTAAATCATCCAGTCGAGACAATGATGCGTGATTTGGTGATCCGTGTTGGAATTTTCTGTCTTCCACTGTTTGGACATTTATGAGAGATTTAGTGATCCATGTTGGAATTGCCCTGTATGCAAATATTTGTGCATATGTTAGGCCCTATTTATTTTTTGAGCCTTTACCTATGCTTTTGCTGCTTTTTAGCCTTCCCAAAGAAAAAGCCCTGTCAGACACCTGACTTCTCACTTGGGTTCCCTACAAGCTGCTCTCCTAAATGCACTATGAGCAAAAAGCTTGTCCAAACAAGCTTCCCACAAGCTCCACCGTCTTCTCAGTCCTCACCCAAAAGCATGGCTTTCCATTTTGCTCTAATTACATAAAAATGCCATCGATACTTATAGCTCGTGCCCGTTTAGTTTTCCCCCATCTCACACGGCCCTCACCCCATTCCGCCCACCCCTGAGCTCATGAGAAAGAGAACAGAGGAGACACACTAGGGTTCGGGGTCGCTGCCGCCGCCATCTCCGACCACCTCGATAACCAGGGCTCATGCCCCCTCAACCGTCCTCTTCCCCGCCTCTCCTCCTCGATCTGGGAGCTTGCTCCCTGGTCTGCTTCGAGCCCCCCATGACCTAGCGTTTCCGCCATCTACAACAACAACGCTAACATGATCCAGTCATCCTCAACCATCTCCAGCCATGACACCAACGGCATTCGGCCTATTAAAGTGGTATTAAAGTGAATGTGTGCCAAGCTTTTAAATCTAGGACAATATGACCGATATATAGGTTGATATGTCAGTTTTGGGGCTCTACTGATATAAACATAACATGTCATTTTGTAAATAACATTTCCACACATATCACCGATATGGACCAAAATATCGACCGATATGACCGACAACTGACCCAATATGTCCACTGATATAGATGATACATATCAAATGTATCTATAACTTATTGTTCCATGCTATTATAGTATCAATCTTGGATGTTTTATATTCATTTACAAGCAACTTTCTATCATTTTTTGGGACTAACCTATTAACTTAGTGCCCAGTGGCAGTTGTTATTTTCTGCATGCTTTTGGCTTTTCATGAAATCAATATCAGACGAAGTCCAAACAAAGAAAAAACTTTGGATTATGTTTTTTGGACCAGAAGAGACCCCAGAAGGTTCGGGAGAAGGTCAGAAGAGCGAGAAGGCCACACGCCTGGAGGTGCCACGAAGTCCAAGCTTGTGAGCCCCTCGTGGCACCTCCAACCCTAGTTCCACCTCTATAAATACTCAAACATTCCCCTACCGTCAGAGAGCCACCTGAAATACTTCTTCCACCGCCGCAAGTTTCTGTTCTCGTGAGACCCCATCTGGAGGCCTCCGCCGGCACTCTGTCGGAGGGGGAATTGATCACGGAGGGGCTCTACATCAACCTTTCTACCTTCCGAGTGAGTAGTTTACCACATACCTATGCGTCCCTAGTTAGTAGCTAGATGGCTTCTTCTCTCTCAATTTTCTTCAATACAACGTTCTCCTTGATGTTCTTGGAGTTCTATCCGATGTAATGACTTTTTGCGATGTGTTTGTTGGGATCCGATGAATTCTAAGTTTATGATCAGATTATCTATGAATATTATTTGAGTTTTCTCTTAACTCTTTTATGCATGATTGCTATAGCTTTGTATTTCTTCTCTGATTTATTGGTTTGGTTTCGCCAACTAGATTGAGGTATCTTGCAATGGGAAGAGGTGCTTTGTAATGTGTTCGATTTTATGGTGCTCAATCCCAGTGACAGAAGGGGACATGACACGTATGTATTGTTGCTATTAAGGGTAAAAATATGGGGTTTATTCATACGTTAGTTTATCTTGTCTACATCATGTCATCTTGCTTAAGGCATTACTCCGTTCTTTATGAACTTAATACTCTAGATGCATGCTGGATAGCGGTCGATGTGTGAAGTAACAGTAGTAGATGCAGGAAGGAGTCGGTCTACTTGTCTCGGACGTGATGCCTATATATGATCATTGCCTTGGATATCGTCATGATTATTTGTTTTTCTATCAATTGCCCAACAGTAATTTGTCTACCCACCGCATGATATTTCCTCGAGAGAAGCCTCTAGTGAAAACTATGGCCCCTGGGTCTACTTTTACCATATATTATAGATCCAAAAATACCTTGCTGCAATTTTCTTTCTTTATTTTAGTTTATATTTAGTGTGATCTATTTATGTATCACCATACAATTTAATCTTGCAATTAACCGCCAAGGGATTGACAACCCCTTGTTCGCGTTGGATGCAAGGATTTGTTATCTTATGTGCAGGTACTGCTTACATAGTGTTGTGTGGTTCTTCTACTGGATTGATAATCTTGGTTCTTAACTGAGGGAAATATTTATCTCTACTATACTACATCATCTTCTCCTCTTCGAGGAAATCCTAACGCAGCTCACAAGTAGCAGTAGACCGGTACGTCGATGAACACAATTATTTCTCAGGAAGTGGTGAATTATATATATATATATATAGCTTTATCGTAAAGTGATGCATAATGTTTCATAGAACACATATATAACATATTGTTCTTAATCTTAGAGTGAGGATTTCGTGAATCTATCTTAAATAGTTAATTAATTAATAAGTTCATAAACTAGGGAAAAAAACGCTAGACCATTGACAACATATATTTTATTTTTACTAACAAGACATTTTTTACAAAGAATATTGGGAAAAATTCTGGATAAATTTTCTCCGATATATCACCCGATATCCGACATCCGATATGTTCAAGCCAAACCGATACGAACCCGATATACGATATTTTGAACCTTTATGTGTGCATGTTTGCATATGTTAATTTTTCAGCTAAAATAGGTGCTAAGCATGTTTATTGAGATAATCTAAAACATAGCCTGATACCAGTGTTCAAATAGCATCTTCGATATCCAGGGGCATTATAGACTTTTACCAGCATTTATAGCCTCACCAGGTATCCTAGAAAAGTTTCCAAGTAGGCTTTTTGGTCTTCTCGGTTTCTACCAACTCCAGCCCACTTCTCAGCTTCTACCAGCTTCAACCGCTTATCGTTCAGCCGAAACCCAAATAAACAGGGCCTTAGTCTATGACGAGAAATACAAGCAACACCACATGTCAAAGAGGTTGTGCACACAATCATAAAGAAGGAAATGCTCGTGCTCATTCATTGAAAGGGATGTGATGTGAATATTAAGGGAAATGCCAGAAGAAAAGCATGTAGACAAGTACATACACATGCGAATCTAATTGTATATTTATACACATAATAGTACAGTTCTTTGATCATTGAAAGAACACTGAAAGAAGAAAGAAAAGAGAAGACAAAATTCTGGAATTGGTAATGGCAACGTCGAACACTCCGAAGGTTCCCCATTATTTATGGACATACCTTGTCGATTACTATGGTGTTTTCATATGCATTATGGAGATGTCAATGTAAGTAAATTAAAGATCAAGGATTTGAATCATGCAATGCATAAAGATCCTCGGTTATAGTTTCTACATCACAGTTTTTCTTACATCAAGCTCAGAGACTCAGAGAAACACCCCTAGAGCACTTTTCCAACAGTGCAAGGAAAAAAAAGTGATGCCCACTCTCAAACTCACCATAGAACAAACAAGTCAAGTCAAAAATATTTTGTCTCTTAATTAGATTAACTCTGGGCAATACCTTTGATCCTAACCAATCTATAGTAAAACATGGAACTTAGGAGAAATGGGTATCTTCCACAAGAATTTCCAGAAGGGGGCATACGCACACCCCAAAACTAATGATGTTGTAGAAAGATTTTATGGTATAAACCCTAGAAATTTCAAGCATCCACAAGTTTATCACCACCCCCTTGTGGTTTTACATATTGCACCCAGAGCAAAAGCTCAAACCATTTGGGCATGAAGCTAGGATCAACATAACTTCGAAAAGTCAATTTGAGCACAAGCCCATCCCAAACTTGGGCAACAAAGCTTTCTTGTTGCTGATTCCACCAACACTAAGCTAATGTAATGTAATGTAATGTATGTGGACGTTGCTATCCTATACTTATAGGACACCAATAACTCCCGAACGTTCGCTCTGGGAGCTCCCCAGACCGAACAAAAAGTTCGTAGCGACCCATCAATCAAAACGAACTACAATCTTCGGCTGAGAAAGATTCCACACCGAACGTTTCTTCCATGCGACCTTTTTCTACTGGCCCAACAAGCACTAATTCTAGCAGGCCCAGATAATAGAAAAAGACCACAATGGTTGAGGAAAACATATTATAGAGAACACGGCAAAATCTACTGCATGTGCTATGGCATTTTTGTTCTGATCATAATATATATCCATGGCAAGAAATACATGGTTTTGTAATGAAAAGAACAAGAAAAATTGCCATGATCAGACAAATAAATATCTGCCATGGTAAAAAAGGCAATATATTTTCCATGGCAAAAATACTTTTATTCAATTGGCAACTGTTAGTTCAATTTGCCATTGCAAAGATTTACTCTATTTTTTCCATCGCAAAATTTTACACTATTCTTCCATGACAAAAAATTTACACTATTCTTCCATGGCAAAATTTACACAAATATCCAAAGTATTAATAAGCTAGCAATTTCACACATACTAGGAAAATCAAAAAAGAAAAAATGCTAGGGCCAAATTAACATTATTCTTCCATGGCAATTTGTTTTATTCAAATAGAAAAAAAAACATAGGAGAGAAAAAAACCCGAGAGAAGCTAAAGTAAGCTCCCATTGGTAGAAAAAAACCCACAACCCCTTGGGGTTATCCTGCGCTTGGAAGAAGAATACTATAATTAAGCAATTGTTTTCTTTTAATATCCTTTTCAAATCTAGTATTTATATCATTCGTGGGCGCTGCTAATTCCCCATATGTATTTGCAATTCAATCCGAATCAATATATCCAAAAGTTTTTATCTCCCCCACCTCCCGTCTTACAGTCATACTCAATTCGATGGAATTGTTTGATCTTAAAGGGGATCTTCTATAATTTCGCACATAAGGGGTTATTTCTTGCATGATCCCAGGCGAATACTTGACATGTATGGCTAATTTTTGTTTAATTTGCCATGGCAAAATTTACTCTATTTTTGCCATGGAAAAATTTACACTATTCTTCCATGGCAAAACTACTTCTATTCACATGGCAAAATTTAGTTTAATTTTCCATGGCAAAATTTACTCTATTTTTGCCATGGGAAAAATTTACACTATTCTTCATGGCAAAAATACGTTTATTCACATGGCAAATTTTAGTTTAATTTGCCATGGAAAAATTCACTCTATTTTTGCCATGGCGAAATGTACGCAAAGGCCCAAATTATTAATAAGCTAGCAATTGCACACATACTAGGAAAATCAAAAAAGAACAATTGCCATGGCAAATTTAACATTATTCTTCCATGGAAAAAATAATCTTATTCACATGGCTATTTTTTTTAATTTTCCATGGCAACCTTTACTCTATTTTTGCCATGGCAAAATTTACACTATTCTTCCGTGGAAAAACTGCTTCTATTCACATGGCAAATTTTAGTTTAATTTGCCGTGGCAAAATTTACTCTATTTTACCATGGCAAAATTTACGCTATTCTTCCATGGCAAAACTACTTCTATTCACATGGCACAATTTAGTTTAATTTGCCATGGTAAAATTTATTCTATTTTGCCATGGGAAAATTTACACTATTCTTCCATGGCAAAAATGCTTTTATTCACTTGTTGTTAAAAGTAAATTTGCCATGGCAAAATAAAATATGACAGTTCCATGGCAAAAGAAGAGTATAAATTGACATGGCAATAGTAGTTAAATATTTGCCATGTCGATATAGGTAATTTAGCCATGGAAACAAAATGTAGATTTGCAATGGCAAATAAAGAGTAAAAACTGCCATGGCAATAATAGTTAAAAATTGCCATGGCGATTTGGGTAAATTTGCGATGCCAATTAAGGGAAAATTGCCATGGCAAAAAAAGTTAAATTTATTGCCATGGTATTTTACTATATAGTACATGAAGACACAAAAATGTGGATTGAAAAATTGCCATAATGTAGAACAAAAAAATGTACCATATATTGTTGGTGATAATTGCCATGTTTTATAGAGGAAATGTACCATGGTCCCATGAATAAGAAAAAATTCCCACGAAAAAAAGATGAAAGTGAAATTTGCCATGGCATTAGAAAGTGAAAAAATTGGACATGATATGAAAAAAAGATATGGTAACTAAAACAAAAAGACTAAAGTTGCCATTGGCAATAAAGAAATAAATTTTGCCATGATACGAAAAAAGCAAATTTTCCATGGTATTTGAATTAAATTTGCCATGGTCCATAAATTAAGTTTGCCATGTCCATAAAAATAAGTTTGCCATGTTAGGAAAAATAAAAATAATATAAAAATCCCTCTTTACTAAAATTGCCACGTTCCATGAAGTAGTAATGCCAAGACACGGGAAAGAGAGTTTTCCATGGGCCAGGAATGAAATTAGCCATTGTAATAAAAATGAAATTGATATGGTTAATGAAGTAAATTTGCCTACATTATGCATATGATCATTACAAAACAAAACAAAAAATCTAGAACTTGCCATTTTGTTCTATCTGAAGAATATATTGCAATGTGGCACAAGGCAGATGGTTTTTTTTCTATCAACATTGTAAGTACCATTTTCATAATTTTTGTCATGATGTGTAAAAAATGGCATGGTAATTGAAACAAAGAGACATCGTAAAAAGTTGCCATGGCAATAAAAAGTAAATATTGTCATGATACAAAAAAGACATGATCAATGAAAATGTATTCTGCCATACACCATAACATAGGATTTCCATGGTCCATGCACTAAGTTTGCCATGATGTATGGACTATATTTGCCATGGGTACATAGAAATGAAATGTTGGCATGAACAAGAAGAAAAAAGTTCCATGCCCATGGCAGCAAATACGAGCTAAACTTGCCATGGTAGTTTTGGAGATTGTGAACTTGAGTGAAAATGGCCGTCACAGCAAAAAAATCATCGCTATATAACATGCCAAAAAATGTTTGAAAGTGCCCATGGAAAAGTAGAAGACTGTATTTCCATGGTCCACGCACTAAGTTTGTCATGATGTATGAACTAGACTTGCTATCGTTACATAGAAAGAAATTTTTTCCATGTTGCAAAAGAAGGAAAATTTTCCATGCTCATGGCAAAATATACGAGCTAAATTTCCATGGCAATTTTGGAGATTGTGAACTTGGGTGAAAATTGCCATCACAACAACAAAATCATCACTATATAACATGACCAAAACTTGTGTGAAAGTGCCCACCATGGCAAAAAAAGAATAATATATTGCCATGGCAATTTACGGATTGTAAATTAGGGTGTTAAAAGAGAAGACTATATTTGCCATGTTTCTACACAATAGTGCCCCAAAAGTATCATGATCCAATAGGAACTAGCTGAAAAGAAGGAGAATCTAGACATTAGAGCAGTAACAACTTGGGGACATGGGAAACGGAGATGGATCGACCTTGTGCGGACTGGGGACAGCTGGTGGTTGGGTGGACGATCTTATCGCCGTCGAGCTCGTCGGGTGCCGAAGAAGGGTCGGTCAGGCATGACAGGTCCCGGTCTGCGGGTATAGGAAAGTCGAGCTCAGAACCCTTGCAGACCCGCTCCGGCCAGCCAGCCCGGGTGAAGTCGACCGCGATGGGGAGCTGGAGCTGGCGCGATCATCGAAGACGACGCAGACTGAGTCGACCGAGTGGGCGACGAAGGGGTGTGAGAGCAGGAGCAGGTGCGGCTTGATGGTGGGCATGGGCAGGACGCGGCGGAGCGAGAGCCGGAGCACGACGAGGTCATCGAGCAGGTTCGGTGGCGCCTCCGCCGCGCACTCACGCATCCACTTGGTGAGGACGCCACGGCGCTGGCCACTGTCGCGTAGGGCACCTCATGTGCCGCCTTGTCCTCCTCCTGCTGCTGCTGCTGCTGCGGTGTAGCAGAGGACGCCAAAAAAGTGACGACGGTGATGTGCCCGTGGACCTCATTGTAGAAGTGCATGCTCTAGCCAATGCAATCAAAAGACCGATCTGATGGAAGAGACTAGTCAATACATTTATACGTCAACACTCCCCCTCACTTGAGGATCCCGCAGGCCTAAACGTGGACCGAAAGTGGGCTGCAATTTAATTGCGCCAGCCGGGTCTTGAACTCAAGACCTCTTGGCTCCCATACCATGTAGAAGTGCATGCTCTAGCCAATGCAACCAAAAGATCGACTTGATGAAAGAGACTAGTCAATACATCTATACGTCAACAATCATCATCCGCCCTTGACGCGCAGACGGAGGTGCCTTCACGATAGAGTCGAGAAGCCTCTCCGTCGGGCCCGTGCGGGACGCGTCACCGGAGGGCGTGTGGGCGCGAGCGTCGCTGGGGATGGCGAGGTGGAGCTGCATCACAACGGCGGCCATGGGACAGAGCTAGCGTGTGGTGGAAGGGGAGATGTGCCGACGGCTTCTGGAGAGAGTGGGGTGCGGTTGGGGAGAGAAAGAGGATAAGGAGGAGACTGGAGCATTCGTTTCGGTCATGCAAACGCTCGAACGAGATGGAAAAATGACGTGGACCTACACTGAAGTCAAGATCCGTGCTATTTAATCAAACGGGAGACACAACTTTCGGCTTGAAATGTCATAAATCTGACGCTCGGGCTTTATAGAATCCGTACTTATAAGCATTGCTAACTAAGAAAAAACTGAAATATTCTTTTTGTGAATTATACGGGAATTTTATTCTAAAGTCACAGAGTCACAATCAAGAGGCAATAAGTTTTGGAGGATATCTGCTCATCCATATCACAGTACATGACTCGGTACAGCTACAATTTGTCATACAATTTACTACCCTATTTTAAGTCCTAATAATTTTTTGCGGAACAAACTCACATAGCCATGTTCGCGCAAGCTTCTCCCTGTAGCCGCACATGTCGAGATGTTGCTACCATCGACATTTGACCCCAAAACCGAACGCACGTTGATGCGTGTAGATACGAGGTTTGCCCTAGACCTTATCATACCGTGGTGGATTAATAAAAATACAGCCAGCTCAGGAAAATAATAACTGAGACAACGGAACGACACAAACAAGTGTTTTTCTGGTACTGTCAAAATAATAATAGGAAAAAATACATTTGATCATGGCATCATCTAGTATTGACCAAAGCATATGTAGTACATCCCTTCAGACATAACGTTATACCCCATTGGTAGCAGAAGAGGTACGCGGAAATCTGTTGGTGCTCCCGGGAGTGCGTGCTCCTGCACATGAAAATATTTTTTAAATGCCAAAAATATTCCAACAAAAATCTATATGTTCTTTGTCACATCCAAATGCTACATACGAATTTGCAGGCAAAAAGATTAAACATTTTGGCCCTTGCAAATAAATAAATAAACACCAAATGTTACCTTAAATTTTTTTTTTACGGGTGAAACACCGCTGCTCCATTTCGCATAAAAATTTTCAAGAATACTTGCGACACTAACATGAACATCTACAAAAAATTCTGAATTTTTAAAAAACATTTACTATAATTTTTTGTTTACTATTCACCGGGAGCGGACGTTCCCGGGAGCCAAAACACAATTGTAGTAGCAACTTCTATAGAGCGTTGTAGCATCACTAGTTGAATGCCCGTGCGTTGCCACGGGATAAAAGAATAGATATGTTGACATATGGTTGTTTTAATTCAAAATATCTGTCAAAATTGATTGTATGTGGTTTGGATTCATTTAGCAAAAAACCATTGATTCCCTCCCATTTTTTTCCTCTTAGTCTTTCTGTTTCCTTAACCATCCGCTCCTTGCACTAAAAAATTTGGTATATTTCTCCTTGTCTCAGTGCCCCACCGCCATTCTCTTCACCCACCCTTAATCTGGCATTGTCGGCTCTAGCCATGGACTTATATTTTTTGTTCTCAATGCCGTAATGGTCACAAGCATTCTTTCACCACTTCCCCACAAAAAAATGTATTCTTTCACCACTTATGCTTCTTGCCACATCTTGGACCAATACATCCTCGCATCAAATTCGGACCAAAACACCATGCACTATAGTTCACAACTATCAAACCAGTGTGGAGAATAGATTATTGCAGAGAGTGCAAAATTGGGTTGAATTTTTTGGATGTCTTCTTGATGAAAAATCATAAATCATGGTGACAATGTCACCCTCAATATTCCGCTCAACAACAGCAAAAGCAACCAGCAAAAAACAATTCATTTCTTTACTTTCACCCATCGTACTCCTCGACTCTAATTTCCACTCACTTTGTTACAACATATTGATCCTCCATTGTGATCTCACAACTAACAAAGAGACATTAAGTATACCAAACATTGGACAACAAGTATTAAATGCCAGATTTTGGAAAACTAGTTTTAGGGAAACCAGTTTTAGTTAGTTTTTCTGTTAAGATAAGTATATGTGGTTCCTTGTTTGGATCAAGAAAAAAAATAACGTGATTATGTAGTTCTTCGTTCAGGAAGCAGCGAGTTGTATTATGTAAAGATTCCGTCGAGCATTAGATTTGAGCTTCCCAACGTGCTCTCTGTTGGTTACCCAGAAGGGCGGAAGTACTAATCTACGTATGTATTCTTCCTGCTGCATGCAGTTCATTATGCCAACCAACGCGGTGCCGACCAGGCGTTGCGCCAATGGTTCCAAGTTTCTAGGCGTCTGAGCATCGTGCAAATGATCTTGACGGTGTCCCAGTCGTCACCTTGGAACCTCTCCAGCTAAAGTGGCTACCGTGGTGCTCGCAATGTACAATATTGGAACCTGTGGTCTAAAAGAGAAATTGGATTACATGCATAAGACAATATGTATCCTTGGTAGGCTACCATGTGATACCTCTCCAGCTACCCTCCCGTTGGCCACACATTGACCGCACAAACACGCTGTTCTCATGGTGTGATATGCTCAGATCATAAGGCATTGATCAAGCAAAGCGAAATCAACCAAGTTTCAGCTATTCTAGCTGTATATTAACATAATTGGTATCATAGTGAATATAGAAAGGGATATTTTAGCAAATATGGATAGCGCTGATCACGAGACAATAAATTGATGTCAATGAAATAACAACTATTCTAGCGTTTAATTACAATCTCCACTTAATAGGTAGTTAATCAAAAGTCTTAGCGCAAAGAAATGGCATAAAAATGATTTAGGAGAGAGAAGAACAACATAAAAAAATTGGGGAACTTTTGCAGTTGATGAAAAGATTGATCATGATGGTACTAGATTGGATGAGGTTCACCGAAAATACTTGTAGTGGTTTTAGTTCTAATTTGAACTAACGATAACATGTGTTTTGTAACTGAGGGAGTACTCGGTAGGTGTTACGAGGAATGGTTTAAAACATCACTCAACTTCATAAAGGCATCCATCGATCTAGTGAGTGCCTCGTTCACACTTGCTCTTTGCCTCACTGTTGTATGCTTCAATTCAACATGACCATGACCAACTGGGTGCTCATCTTAACCTAAACTCAGCATGGCCGAAAGCACACTCTTTAGTAAACTATGTCAGCTCTCTTGGATAATGAAAACCACTACCGTCATTTTTTCTCCTAGCATTTTGATTTTTTTTCAAAAGAAGCCCATTTCATTCTGGAAGGAGCCATAGTTTACAATTCTACCCGGCTAGTAAATGATCAACGTGGAAAAAATTGCGACTATATTCAAATAACAAACTTGGGCTATAGTTTTGCACAAGAGGGTACTATTACTGATGAATAATGAAGCCCATATAAATATTGAAAGCATAGAACAACCCAGAAAGGAACGACTAAAAAGGCACATGCTAAGCATAACGTACTGAAATTGTAGTTGCATAAGTAAATATGGTTTTGTTTAAATACCAGCTGGTATGAACTTTTTGTGAAAAACATGTAGCAAGCTTTAAATCTGCCAACAAAGATTACATTAATTGATATCTGAAAATTCTTTGGAACGATAACAAGGATAGTCACGTCTCTGTCTACCAGGTTTCAGTAACTTCAAACAGGTTGATCATGTTACAGTCTTGTATGCTCTCACTTGGACAAACACGCATCATCTTTTTTGTACGGAGGTCAATGCAAAAAATGCAAATTATTGTCAGAATTATTGTTATTTGTTGGCGAAAGATTTATAAGTAGTGTTATTTGTTTGCAGAAGGAAACGAAAGCACTACTTCTGGTAATCCTACTGCCAATATTTAAGTGTACTTTCACGTCCCATATATATGATATGGCATAGTTAATCATTGGTCAGGGAACCGGCCAACACTCCAGACTGATTAGCTCTAAACAACTGATGTTTGAAGAAACAAAGTAGCTGTTTAAGCACTCACCAGAGCCTTTGGTGCATTGAAATTTTCAATGGTCGTGCATTAGTACATGTTTGTACCATCCAAACTAAAGCTCCACCTTGTCTTTCACAACTGCTGCATCGCCACATACCTGGTGATTCCTGTAATTTTTTCCATCCACTTCATGCTGCCTAAGAAGAAACTCAATCAGATAAGTATAGAAAATCAATCACGCATCTCATGTTATGCCATGTTGCTTGGTGGCTTCCACCGCCATCACCAAGCTATCAAAAACACAAACCCAGGATGCTATCACAATCACATGCAAGACTCATTTGAATCCCATATAACTACATCTAAGAAGACCTTCCATGTGTACATCGTTGTTGTATTTACAGAAAAAAAATTTAATGCCACGTTGCTTGGTGGCTTCCACCGCCATCACCAAGCTATCAAAAACACAAACCCAGCATGCTATCACAATCACATGCAAGACTCATTTGTATCCCATATAACCACATCTAAGAAGACCTTCTATGTGTACATCGTTGTTGTATTTACAGAAAAAAAGAATATTCAGCACCATACAATATGTACTTATGTATTCTACCCTCAACAATCTTTACCTATGTCTTGTACCGATATCTTATACAAGGGTTGGATCATGAGTGAGTTAAGTAAAGAGAGGAAGGGATTTCGTCCATATGCAGGTAAACCAAATAGGCCCCAAAAAACTGAACCAAGTCAAGTAGCAAGAGAGGGTGGGATTTCATCCTACCACCTAGTCGGAGGAGGTCGAGCCGTCGCCGCTCAGTCGAGGAGGCCGCGCCGTTGGAGGTGAAAGGCGCTGAGCGCTGGATCTGTTGACTTCCGTCCAGGTCTGTCCACGCAGAGGGGATAACGCCGGTGTACCGGCTCGCGGTTCGCCGGCGGCACCACAACGGCGACTCAGCAGCAGCATAAACCGCCGGTGCCCCTACGGTAGCAAGCAGGCGTTGAGCTGCCACCAGCAGAAGGGCAGCGACACCGCCGCCAAGGATGTGGTGGTGGTGTTCGGTGTCCACGGCATGGGGGGCTGTAGTACGGAGGAGATCTGCACCGTAGCAAGGGGAACGAGATTTGGAGAGGAGATTTTTGCAGCGACATGGGGAGGAGAACGGAGTGGGAGAGGAGATTGGCGACGGTGGCTGCGGTTGGGAAGATGTACGGGTGCGGGGGAGATTGGGTGTGCGTGAGTTGGCTTCTGACGATTTGATCGTGGGGAAAAACGTGGGACGTCGACGGACAGGCCGTGTGACTGGGTTGCCTTGGGATGGTGGGCTTCAATTTTTGGGATGATGCAGGCATGGCCCATTGCGCGTGATGGTTGTCGTATGAAGGGAGGTGGGGATCGAACGAGGTCGAACCATCACGACGTTCGATCCCTCTTTAATAGTAGAGATAACATGATGATTAGTATTGATCATGTATCAACCCATATGTGCAAGAACAGAGCCGATGTGCATCATAAGTTCATAACGTTATACCCGCACTGGTAGCAGTCTAGCTACGCAACTTGTTTTTTTGGCGGAAAACCCACACAATATTAGTATATTGATAAAATAAAGAATCATTCTCCTCGCTTTAGTTTACTAATACTCGAATATCTCAATCACTGTAAAGTTCGATGTGAATGTTACTACGTCGAGGAATTTATTCAATGTTTGTTGCAAATTTGTTTTTTTAGCTAGGGAAGTCGCTAAAAAGTTTTTTTTATATATACCACGGATTTTGACGATTGGAGGCCGGCCTGCTTCAAGGCTCATGCTACTTTAATAAGCAGTTTTTTTTGCCCTCAAAAAAAATAAGCAGGTTTTTTTAGGGAAAATTGCTGGCCCCGATCGACGGTTAGTGCGTTCAGCCGCGTTGGGTCGGTCGACAAATACACGATCATGCGGGAGGACCCTAACCACCAAGAGATAGATCGATCCATCGATGGACAACGCACGCGTACGCCGCCGCCGCGACGGCGCCGAGATCGGGGACGACGCCGTCCGCGAGGTCCTGGCGCGGTTGCCGGGCCTGCGGGAACTCCTGCGCTGCGCGGCCACGTGCAAGCACTGGCGCCGCCTCGTCATCGACCGGGCCTTCCTCCGCCGCCTCGGCCTCTGGCCGGACACGGCGCGCCGCCCCTGCATCCTCGCCGGGGTCTTCTCCCAGATGTGCTACTCCCGCGACGACTCGAGGGACAAGGGCAGCCTCTACGCGCCTCCGCGGTTCATCAACCTCCAGGCCGGCCTTGACGACGTGCGTCATCCTCCTCGTACCTTCTACTCGTTCGTCACCATCGACGGCGACGACCGCGGGCTCTTCCATCTCGCGAGGCCACTGGCGGCGCGCCGCGGCTTCCTCCTCGCGCGGCTCCTGCAGCCGTATTCTCCCGGCAACCGCGACGACGGGCCCAACAAGCTCCACCTGGCTGTGTGCCGTCCTCTGCTCGACAGGAGCAGCGCGCATCTGCTCCCGCCGCCTCCCTTCAACATGGACGACTACTTGGACAACAATCTGATAGGCTGCGCGATCGTCACCGCCGCAGACCACGCCGCGGCCGCCGGCGATGCTAGTTTGCTTCCGGTGGACCACAAGCAGCAGCAGGATCAATCCGTGTTTCAAGTCTTATTGATGTACAAGGACAACAACGACGGCTTTGCGTACGCCTGCGCCTACTCCTCGGACGTGCCCGGTGGTGGTGGTTGGACTGCTCCGGTCAGGTCCTACCTGGCTTCCCGGTACACCAGGTGCGGCCCACGCGCCGGCCTAGTCACCCGCGGCATCGTGCACTGGTTGTTCATGCATTATCAAAACCATCAGATCTACGCCCTTAAGGTAAGCATGGACACGCTCCATGCAACTTTGACCGAGATACCGATAGAAGTGCACCCTACCATGCCACGACCGCCAATCCCATGCACCGTCGAAGGAAGGCTCTCGTTTGTTACCATACGAGAAGACGGCGTAGCAGATCTTTGGACCAAGCAAGAACAAGATGGCATAGTAGTCAAAGAAAAAGAACAAGATGACAACGCCTGGCAAAACTCCGAGCTGACGAACCTGGGGAGCGAGAGAATAAGCTCGATATTCTTTGCAGAGAGCAGAGGTGCTTTGCTCGTCGAACAACATGGTGGTGCCCTCTCTATTGTCGACCTCAAGAGCAAGGAGAAGTTGCCGATGCATCTAAAGGACGAAACAAGGGAGCATTCAAGGGGCACGTGTCGGTTTCTAGAGTCGTGCAGCAGTAGCTGCTGCCGTGGATACAGCCATGGATACAGAGGCACGACATGTCTACAAGCACCCCCGGTGCTGTACGAGATGGATTGGGTCTTTCCGTCGACCCTTGTCTCTCCTGAGGTGAGAGCCGAGAAACAAGAGTAACCAAGTGGGATACATTTAAGTGGTAACTTGTTAGCTAGTTTCAGAGTGGGTCGTTGTTTTGAAAGTATGTGTTAGTTTGCAGATTATTTTTGGTTTTAGTGGCAGCATATCGTTGTTGATTTTGAGTAATTTTGAAAGTAGTGGTCATTGATATCGTTGTTGGTTTTGTGGTACTAGAACAAGAAAACTACATTTAAGAGATTTGTTGATTCCTTGGACCGTCGGACGTGATGGTGAAATTCATATCTATTCTTCCGTTAGGCTCAATAAATAATACTCCACCCGCCCCATAATATAGAGCGTTTTTGACAAAAAAATACTTTTATATTATCGGACAGAGGGAGTAGATTTCTTCAGTTGCTGATAAGCTCGTATCTTTATGTATAATTAAGGTGATATTGCATCATTGTTAGAACTTAGAAATATGCACGATCTGCTTTGCCTCCTATACAATTTTTTTAACTACCAAATATGAGAAACGTGGTACATCTCCTGCAGTTGTTGCTTGCATGTTGACAGATGAGTATCTTATACTGTTTTGTATTTACTAATTGGAGGGACCAAATGAGGCTCCACGATAATCCTTGGAAACTAAGAAAATTGTGTGTCCGATCTCTTTATTAACTGTCATGAAAATTGCTCCACGTTAATCCTTGAAATTCACATATCTATTCCCTCAGTTTCTAAATATAAGATGTTTTGGTAGTTCAAATTAAATTACCAAACGTCATATATTTAGCAACGAAGGGAGTATTTTTTTTAGTGAATTATGTTGAATATGTCATGAAATTGGTCTGGTTTGCATGAAAACAGTCCAGTTTGTTCAGATTCCGTTTGAATTGTGTCCGGACGTTTGAGTTACACTATTGGAGGGCCGCCTCCCATACCAGTGTCCGTGAACATACTGTGTTTGTTTTAGGGGTCTGCATTGGAGATGCCCTAACAAGTTTACCTTCTATGGTCGTCTTTCTATATTTCTGTAAGGGAATAAGGATTAAGGAATTTACCTGCTGCTTATAGATTTCTAACACATGCTTCACCTGGGTGCAGCGAGTGTGAGTTCAATGCAGTTTACACACTTGGCACCTAGGTGCATCCCATACGGTACCAGGATAGAATCTGACGTGTAGATCTTCTCCTTAAAGCTCACGGAGATGAAAGGCAGCTTCAAACTTCCATTGTCCGTGTATGCCATGGTCGCTGCTCGTGATGCGGTGGACTACAACCGCAACCTCCTCTTCTTTTGCGATAGCAGCAACTCCCAAAAATTCACTCAAGACGTACCCTTGTTGATATGGTGAAGTTTTTGCACGCGGGATCCTTTTCTTCGCCTGCTCAGCCCCTCTCGTGCCATTATGTTCGAGGACCATGTTAACTATGAGGTCCAGCTTATGGCGAAAGGCAGCGTCAAGTCCCGGGACAGGCCGTTGATCACCGATACATACCGCCAAACTAAATGCCTTCTCGGTGTATCTACCATTTGCTTTGACAACTGCTTCTGCATGACCGAGTTACGCTTGGAGCAATTTCTAGGTTCGATGCAGGCCACCATCTTGGGTGTAGGTGTCGTCAAAGACAGTGGGGTTGTGGCCTTTTCGACGTGGCATTCGGGTTGCCTGCTTCCTGGTATCACGGGAACTTGTGGAGGACAGTGACGGTGAAATCGAGTAGGTTGCTACGCCTTCATCAGGGGAAATCTTGCTGCTTGAGTCAAACGATGGTGTCTGAACCATCCTTTCCTTCCTTGGTTATGCTTTATTGATTGGCAGGGGAGAATGGGCTTCTACTGCAATCAGTTTTGCCTGCCTTCAGAAGAAGACCACCTGAAGCAATAACACAATCTTTGTTAGAAAAGCCTGTGGTTGTACTGTGTCCTCTCTACTGCTGTTCATATTGGCAATATGTGTTGCACTCCACTTTCCCCTACATGATATGAATCTTCACGGTTCTCCTAGATGATAAGAATTTACACAGTTCTTCGCTCACACATGGTGGTGATGCGACGTAATAGTATGGGAAAAAGATTGTTTGCCTACATGCTAGAGAAACTTACGAGGGCTGGAATGGCAATGCTGAATGAACAAGGCACACATCCATAGCTGAAGAAAAAATAAATTGAAACTCAGTTAAAAAATTAAAACTGCATTACAGCAAACTGTAAACATAATCAGTTTTTTTTAAATGAGTAACAATGGCATGAATCCTGTTCAAAGATCTCTGGCCAAGAGCACAATGTAAAAACAAACTGTAAACTCTCTCTTTATCTGAAACAGAATTGAACTGATACTTGAACTGAAGTAATAGCACATAGCAAATTTCACCAGCCAGCTCGCCCAACTATCAAAGTCTAACACTTAAGTACCTAGCTAAAACCAAATTATGTTAGCATATGTTTTTTTCTCAGAAGCAATATAAAATACACTGAAGCATGATCAGAAGCAGACGGTGCTAGACGATTGAGCGTCTTTTCTGGCTGCCTCCTGACTGTGCCAAATGGACCTTGGAGCAAGGCTGGGAAGGTTTCATCGTGGTGACGGTATCCTTCTTGGGGGCAGCATGGGGACTGAAGCCAGGCGGACCAGCCCAACCTGCTGAAGAATGTTGCTGAGAACTGCCGGCGACATGGCTTGACACAGAAGAACAACCCTTCTCAGCAAATGAACTGGCCGATACAGATTCCTCCTGAGATGTTTGAGAAGCAGCATCACCTCCCTGCCCCTCCGCGTATGCCGATTCAGCACAATAGTACGGCCAGTACGACGATGTTGGTATTCCAACCGCCATCATCGAGGGGTCAGGCAATGTGAACTGGGAGTAGAGACGCGTCATGTAGCTGCCCATATCACTCGGATGGACACCGGCTATTCTAACCCCCAAGATGTGCCCCTCCAGCGGGCAACCGTTCATGTGAGTGAGAGCCACAGCAGCACCATAAGCATCAGCAAATTTGACAAATCCGAATCCCCTGCTCACACCAGTGTGCCAATCAATGACCACCTTTGCTTGAGTGATTTGGCCGCATGGCAGAAAGATTTCAATCAGCTTTTCGGTGGTAACATGGAGCGGGAGATGGCAGACATATAGGTTGGTCATGTCAATTTGCCTCTGCTCGTTTCCAGGCTCCGGTAGTGTTAGACAATCCCCGGGATTAGGAAGGCCTGCTACTCTCACAACCAGGGTACGTCCTCCAATTTGGTAACCATCCATATGATCAATTGCAGCAGTAGCACATGAAGGGTAGCTGTACCTAACCATGCCATACCCATGAAACAGCCTAGATTGCACAATTTGTCCAAAAGGTCGGAAAAGCTCGACCAACTGATCGCCGGTTACCGTTGGCGGGATGCTGCCAACATACACATTCGCCATATCAATTTCTTTCATGGGCTTGCCAGCTGGCTGTGATAAAGCTTGCTCTGCTGCATTGGTTTGACAAGAGTCTGATCCCCTGACAACTAGCCTCTTTCCACCAATCAGGTACCCATCCATGCGTTCGGCAGCCGTGATCGCTGACGCTACATCTGCATAGAACACTAGGCTATACTCCGGATTGATCACGACTTTGCTGATCCGACCGAAGGGCGCGAAAAGTTCAACCAGCTTATCTGCGTTCATGGTCTGTGGAAGGTTAGTGATGTACAGTCTAGATTTGTTGATTTCTGGAGAGGCAATTGGTGAGCCTTGTACAGTTGAACTGGATGCTGATGATGAAAGGCCTGCAACTCTGACAGTTAGTGTCTCCCCTTCAACCAGTGCTCCATTCATTAGTGCAATAGCCTCGGCAGCACATTGAGAATCAGCAAATTTGACGAAGCCATATCCTTTACCGGAATGAGCGCCTTCTTGGTCTGCCGCCACCCTCGCATGGGTGATCTTACCAAATGGCAAGAAAAGCTCAATCAGCTTATTTGTATCAATGGATGCAGGAATGTTGCAGACATATAGATTTGCCATGTCGATTTCCTTGATTGTTCTGGTATTGGTGTGTGATCCCACAGCTGAATTTGACAGTGTTGAAGAGATGTCAGACAACCGAACCTCTATCCTTTTACCCTCAACAAGAACTCCATTCAAATGGATGATGGCCTGAGCTGCATCACGAGAATCAGCATACTTCACATGACCATATCCTTTGCTTAAACCTGTGGTGTGATCTTTGGGTACCTTTATCTCAGTTACTTTCCCAAACGGCCGAAAATGGTTGAGTAGCTTTAGCGTGTCCATCGATAAGGGGAGGTGGCTGACAAACAAGTTACTCGCGTCCATTTCCTTAGAGGGCAGACTGCAAGTTTCTGACACAGATTGCTTGGATGGATTGGATACTGATGTTGGAGGCCCAGCTACTCTAACCTCTAATGCTTTCCCATCAACCAGGCGTCCATTCATGCGTTCAATAGCTGTTGTGGCACTACGAGGTTCAGCATACTTGACAAAGCCATATCCCTGGCTTACACCAGTGAAACGATCATCTGCCACTTTTGATCGGACAATTCGTCCGAAAGGTAGAAATAGCTCGATGAGCTTGTGAGAAGACACAGAAGCTGGGAGGTTACCCACATACAGGTTAGTGTCATCCACTTCTTTCAGCTTGCTACCATCCTTAAGCGAGGAGAGCATGTGTTCTTGCCTCTTACGCAAGTGGCTATCCTGGTCATCAAACTGAGCTTTCCTTTTCTCCAACTTGGCAGCACCAAAACATTCAGTACTGTATGTGTAACAAGATACATCAGTAGCAAACCTGACAGACAATTGTTTCTTCAACGGCTTCATTTCCATACCATCAACCACTGGTACCGCCTTGTGCTCATTGTTGCTGCCCTTTCTCAGTGCCCGCTTTAGGACCTCTCTCTTATTTTGTTCCTTCTGGAAAGTCTGCACGGTACTGGACTTCTTCTTCACAAATTCGTACTCATGAGCCACTTGATCATCACATGGCTCCACTTCATAGAGCTGCTTCCTGTATGAATCAGTGAGAGGCTCCGGATAATACGAGTCCTGCACGTCACTGTCTTCTTCCTCATAACAGAGTTCTGAAACAAAAGGTTCCTCGTAACTGGCATCCTCGTCTTCAAGTGGAGCCACAACATCGCAAGGTTCCTCACCACTAACCTCTTCCTCTTCTGCCAAAGGATCTTCACAAGAATCCACAGCCTGTGTTTCTGGCTCACTATCATTGTCGTCGTCATCATCATCATCATCATCATCATAGAATTCACGTTCAAATGGCTCTTCTTCTTCAGTGCCTTCTTCATATTCAGCAGAGACAGCACTCATGCCATCCTCCTGTAGCTGGTCAGCCAGGTCACTTTTGCGTCCCATTCTTGTGACAGCAACTGTTTCACAGAGGAGAAGATTATTTAGCAAAGAAATACAGGATATGGCATCAGTTCTTAACACAAGTATTGAATGAACAGAAAATGTATAGCACAAGTATCGAATGATCAGCACACATATAGCACCAGGACCTTGTAAAAAAGATGAGAAATGTACTCCTAGTAGAGACCTTGAAATCTCATGTAAGCTGCACGACATGTTGTGTACACTCTTAATCCGCATTTGAGTCACACAATGTGTTGCATACCTTACACTAGTAAGTAATCACTGGACCCGTATCAAGTTGCAATGTTGATAGCCACAGAAACCAAAAGGAACTTGCATAATCAATCGGTGTGGCCGTGCGCGTCAAGAGATGCAGAGCCCAGGAGAGCTGCCCCGTCCACTATCCAAAAACTACCTACACAGTTGGCACTCACGTGCGTATACCACAGATGCAAAGAGATTGCAAAAATGTGGAGCACCCACTTCTTCCAGTGATGGCCTTGTTTAATTTGGTACTACTGCAACTATGAAATGGCATCAGTTCTTAACACGGGTAGCGAATGAGCAGCAAACATAAAGCACCGGCGCCTCGTAAAAAAATGGAGAAATGTGCTCCCAGTAGAGACTTCGAATTCTAGCGAGTGTAAGTTGCACAAAGTGTTGTCTACACTCTTAATATTCACTGCTAATAATAAGCTGCACTGCACAATGTGCTAATTCTAGCTAGTGTAAGCTGCACTGCACAATGTGCTGTATACACTAATAATAATAAGCAATGACTTGACCCATACCAAGTTGCACAATTTGATGTCGCAAAACCAAAAGGAACAATCGGTATGACTGCAGAAACGCAAGTAGTCTCCCTGTGGTTTTAAGTGATATCAGAAGGTGCTATCTGCACCATATATAGCTGTACACAATCTGCAGCAGAGCAGAGGGGATGTGGTGCAGATCAAGAGCTACATCCTACTGATCAAAAGCCAAATCCTAGATACTAGTAGTACTAATTATTTACCTCAACGCATCAAATCTGCAGTTTTTTGTAACACTAGTAAGAACGATCCAAGGCCAGATGGGCTCCACATTCCAGCATTTCCGTAGCAACCGTCCTACTTACTGCTAGTCACTACATGTATGTCTGTACTTTCTTCAGACGATGGTGGTTTTCGTCCACGCTACAAACCCAGCAAGCAAAATCGCAGCACTTTGATTCAGCAAAAATAGCAGTAACCGAGACCCCCCCTGTTTGGCCGAACCTCCCCCGCCCAAAATCGGAAGCTTGGGCCGAAACAGGGCCGCGTACGGGGCGCGGCCGAAAACCCTCGTGCCTGCCTGCACCGCTAGCCGGAAGGGGAAGCGGACGAGGATCGGCCGCAGATACAAAGAAAGAACACACCCAGGTTCTTCCGGGGAAGAAGCATTCGTCGGAGGGGGTAAAGAGGGAGAAGTACCTGTACCTTTCTTTGCCGCCGGAGACGGCGACGGAGCCTGCGGATGGAGTGGCCTGGCGGCGTGGTCGAGGCAGGGGAGGGTTTCCGTCGGCAATGCGGCCGCGGAGGCGGAGGGTGAGGGGGGACGTGGGACGGATGGACGGAGCGAGCCCGCGGAAGGGGGGGTGGTGGTGTGACGGCGGTGGGTGCGGCGTGCGAAGAATGGCAGAGCAGAGCAGAGCAGAGGGCTGGAAAGAAAGGGGCAAGAAGGCTGTTCGTTGCGGCAGAGGGAGAGGGAAGAATGGGGAAATCGCGGGAAGCTCCCTGGCAGAGGGAGGGGTGGGGGAGCGGGTAATTTGTGGGTGCGCCGGGGGTGCTGCAGGGAAAAGGCACGGGAGATTTTTGTTCATCCGTCTTTCGTGCATCGCTCAACCACACCAAGAAAAAGAACTACGAGATCACTCACTCCTTTCGCGTGCATTTGTGTTTGTCCCATTTGTGAGTGTGTGAGGGGCAAAAAGTTACATGTGTGACTCCCACGTGGCATCATACCTTCTTATTTCTTTTTCTTGCGGACCCCATCTATACCTAATAATAGCTAGCAAAAATGTCCGTGTGTTGCAACGGGAGAAAAGAAAACCCTTTGCTCCTAGCTCAATAAACACAACTCATCACCCCTCCAAAGTTCCATGTCCTTTAGTTGAAATTATACTCCTTCCCATCCTCATCAATAGTGGCCACTGTGTCCACCTGAATGCAATGCGTTCGAACGTGACCAATTCGAACACGGTGATCTCAGCCTCTAGATGACACATCTGCAATTGAGACACGCCGGCGCAAGGGAGTGTTCATACTTTGAGAACTAATTCCGTGGAGTTGGCCATGAGGGACACTCTTCGTGAGCTAAACCCTACACCTGGTCCATATATCATCCATTATAATCCCACACGCTTATAAATTGTATTTTTTTTCAACACGCATGAACATTCTTCTAATACATGTATGTGAACACTTGCTAAATCATATTGACTTAAAAATGCATGTTAATTTTTAAATTATGAACAATTTTTAAACACACAAAGAAGTGTGAACACTGAGCCCTTGTGCCGGGTAGAAAATAAGGCAATATGTGTGTCCTAGGAAAGCCCTATCAAAAGGTAGGGTAACATGCTCAACATATTCAACAAATGCAAATAATCAACTAAAGTGGGAGGTTATTGCTCCTCCACGGGGAGTGGAGATACTGCCCCATCTTCAAGTTTAGATAAGAAAAATGGTTCCAATAATGGCTTGCCAAATGCCCAAATCCATATAGCACTACATCACATGTAGAAAGAAGGGGCATAACTAAGACTAGCCACAATGGAGAGTAATATACACTAGTAACATACGCATATCCCTAGACTATGTTACTACCTTCATAGTGGGTAGTAACATAAGTGTGGTGTTATGCAAAGCTTCATTTATTAGGTTATAGACTCATATTGCATTGGGACATGTGATGTTATAGTAACTAGCTAACTTACTGAAACTACCTCTCTCCTCATTAACTCATTGCTATATAAGCAAATTTGTTGAGTTGGACTCGATGATACTGCTGAAGTTACTCCCACTGTGGCTAGTCTAAACCTAGTGTGGATCGCCACTCTCTCTTAGAGCTATTGCTCACCTACCACTTAGGATGGTGATAATTTCTGATCTCATCAAGCCATCGGCTCCTCCATGCAATAAGTTGTCATCATTTTGGATTTCTTCGCAAGTCTACACCCTTGATCTCAATTGCTGAAGCAAGTCAGAATGTTGTGCCTGTGTTGCTATTGACTTGAACAATCTCTTGCTTGAGAAAAAAAAGGTCGCAATTTCTTTTTGCCAGAGCAAATACTGATAACCAACATCATGTATGTGCTTCAAAAGAAATTTGGAAGAGAAGAGAGACAAAATCCAAGAAACACATCCCGCCGAGTAATGCTACAAAATTGTTGGCAACCCAACATGCCACAGAAGTCCAACTCAACCAGCCCATTCAAGTATATGATCCCCACCCTTTAATAACGCATCATGCATGGCAGCCCTCAATTCTCGTTTAACGCCGATTCCTTCTTAAATCATGCATGGCAGCCCTCAATTCTCGTTTAACGCTGATTCCTTCTTAAATCATGCATGGCAGCCCTTAATTCTCGTTTAAAACGCTGATCGCTTCTTAAATAATTCCACAATCCCTCCTTTTATTATGGATATAGCAATGCTGATTCCTTCTTAAATCATGCATGGCAGCTCTCAATTCCCGTTTAACACTGATTGCTTCTTAAATAATTGCATGATCCCTCCTTTTATTATGGGTAGGTCTTTCCCTCCATTTAATTAGGCCAATATGTTGGGTCTCTCTCCCATTCATTCCTTCTTTGAAAGAATCCTTCAAGGCTGCTTATTGTCTTGAAATCAAAAACATATTTAAACTGGTGGGATTGTGTAAAGAAAAACAATATGGGACTATCTTGTGGACAATTCGTGAGGTTGGGATTAGGAGTTTGATCGAGCAATTTACCATATTTTTGGGCCACGTCGCAGAGGATGGATGGATGGACTGAGACCCAAGACAGATCGACCTAGAAATTCTGCTAGACACGCGAAGCCGATTAACATAAGAAAATTCGGCTTATAGTGATAGATAACCGGTGCTAGCTCAGCTGGTAGTTTAGGGTGGTTTCTTGCATGAGGTCTTGTGTTTGATCCCCGCGAGTTTTGTTGGCTTCATTGCTTTTTTTTGCATGAGATCGCGCTGATCATATCCTTCATGGGCCGGCCCAGGTTTGCGTCCCAGTTTTTGACAGCGACGCTAAAAAAACAAATATGATGGTGAACCCGACAGAAGCAATACCCCTTTTATTAGTAGGTATATAGATATAGATATAGATATAGATATAGACTAGCAAACATGCCCGTGCGTTGCAATGGGAGACAAAAAAAGTTACACGCCAGCCAAATAAGCAAATTATGAGCGTCCTCTATTTTCACACGATGGCTCACCATGTTTCCACTTATCTTTCTTCCCATCCTCGTTGATGATGTACGCGATGTCCATGTGATCGCAATGCATTCGACGTGGTAAATCCCAAGGCAATGAGCTTGCCACTGCATGGCACACTTGTCATTATGCCGCGCAAGAGAATGTTTAAAACTTTAAAAACATATTTCATGACCACAAACTACTCCTAGTGCCTAGACATAAAAAGACATTCCAAAAACTACCCAAATCCTACACATGAAAGACTTTTGAATCGACGAACATTTTTTCTAATCGACAAACATTTGTTTTAAAATTTTGGGCATTTTTTGAATGCATGAACATTTGTTTTGTTCAGACGAACATTTTTTGAAATGCATGAATAGTTTTCGAATTCATGAATATTTGTTTTGTTCAGACGAACATTTTTTGAAATGCATGCATAGTTTTTGAATTCATGAACAGTTTTTGAGTTAGCAAACCTTTTTTGTATCAATGAACTTTTTTTATAATTGGGGAACAAATTTTGAAAAATTGTGATTTTTTTATAATTTGCGAACAGTTTTGTAAATCACCAAAAAAATAAAACTGCGGAAAATTTATGATTTCTCACACATTTTTTTTAATTCATAAACATTCTATGATTTCTTGAATATTTTTCTCAAAACTCGCAACCTTTTGTAATTTGAAAATCTTGAATTAATTTAAAGAAGGAAAAAACAAAAATAGAAATGAGAAAAGAAAAAACAAAATGACAAAAAAATAGGGGCATCACGCCCCACGGGCCGGCCCATGAAAGCGTATGTGGGAGGGAGGAGGTGCGTGAGGAAAACGTGGAGGAAATAGGACGACCCTGCAGATCGAACCCTGGTCTGCGCGGTGGAGCAGATAGGCTTCAACCACTAAGCTGCTAGTGTGTCTACGGCATGTATGGGGTATTAGTTTTATAAAATAACTGTGCGCGACGATGATTTTGAAAAAAAAAACGAATTGTTTTCTTGACTTATGGGTGGCATAGCGGGTAATTTATAGCAACTTTGAGGTTTTATTTTTTTTAACGGACGACCAGAAACCCTATTTGCTTTATTATTAGGTAGAGATAAAAAGGTTATTGCTTCTTACCACCGTAATTTCGCGACCTTTCATGTAATCTGTGGATACAACCAACCGAACAAGTTTGTTTTTGTGTCTTAGTACCACCTGGCTCCAATAGA
Organism: Aegilops tauschii subsp. strangulata; assembly: GCF_002575655.3. Taxonomy (NCBI): domain Eukaryota; kingdom Viridiplantae; phylum Streptophyta; class Magnoliopsida; order Poales; family Poaceae; genus Aegilops; species Aegilops tauschii. Next base: position 638,687,397 of record NC_053036.3, on the reverse strand, counting down.
TTCAATAGTACCCGTTTAAACACGTGTGTGCAACTTGCACCAACGTGGAAGCTGGGGATTTGTGGCCAAGCTTGATTGTAATTAAAGGAAGATGATTGTGGGCTGGTCATTAAAGGAAGAGGAATTTGTGTGGGGGCACGCTGCATCATAAAAACATGATTGCAAGCTCCTCTTGATAATTGGAAGAGGAGATTGTGGGCTGCATAGAGAAGTGGGCCTCTAACAGCAGTGGCCGGGAGAGCCGTGCGAAGTGCGACGTCGGGACCAGCTGGCTGGGGCAAAGGGCGGCGCCGGCCGGCCAGCTCACAGCGAGAGAACGAGGTTAAGACTTAGGCATGGTTGAATAACAGGTGGGGTTTGTGTTTCAGTGTTTAGCCGAGCTATTAGTTTGTGCTTGCAATTTTTCCCGTGTTTTTTCAGTTGTATATGCTTTACACTTGGTTCCTTTCTTCTTTCTCTATTTTATTTATATTCATGGGTTTTAAAGGGGACTTACATGGCTATTATTGTATTAGTGTAAATACTTTTTTTCTTTTTTTTGAAATTGTATTAGTGTAAATACTAGCGTGTAAGATAAGATAGAAGGAATGCTTTTCTGACCGAGCAGCATCACCATCGATCCGTGCTCCGATTTGCCACCATGGATTGACCTGGGATTCAGCTAGTTGGAAGTTCTTGCCGGCGTGGTGCATTTTTGGAGAAAATGAGGTGATGGAGAATCGGTGAATTGGGGTCTATTGAGGACAGTTCACTTGAGTTTTGATCTTAGGGTCCCAAAACTCGAGGCTAACAAAAGCTATATGTTGCACCATTCTATGTTCATCGATGTCTCTAAAGCGGAATCCAAAGAATTATGGACAGACGATGCACTAGGTGTCCGTGCCATTGGGCAGAGGAGTATGTGAATTATCTCCGTTGCAACGCACGGGCAATTTTCCTAGTTTCTGATAAAAAGAGTGGAACCACCACTCCGCACAATTCCAACTAGAGATCTTCACCGTTTCGTCGTGGAGTGGCGCGTAACCCAGATGGGCAGGTGCGGTCCACCACACGCTTGGCAAAGGAGATGGGTCGGTTGCTTCTCTTATTGTGGAACTTAGTAATGTACTCGCTAGAAGATCCTTCTCCGACCAAGTTAGGCAGCAACATAGCTAGGCGCTATGTATGTATGATGAGTTTTGATATACCAAGTGACTTTGATCGAGGGACTGCATCGTGCATGCTGTTCGTCGACGGGTGATGGTGGAGGTGCTTGTCCTTGGCTATGGTGCGATCCTAACACCGTGAACTACCACGGAAGGAGGGAGATAGGGGGCGTGGCTGTTATGTGCGATGGACTTAGTTAATAGGTATTCTTAAGTAATTATATATATAGCGATTTTACTGGGCCTATTGGCCAATTTGTTCTGAGGCTGAGGCGGGTGTAGAAAATAACCCATCTTGAACCGTTGTGTTTCTTTTTCAAGGCGGTTGTGAGAAACAACCCATCGCGAATTGTTGTGATATTGTTCGCAGTGGGGTGTGAGAAATGGCCATGTTGAAATCTTGTGATATTGTTCATAGGCGGGTGTGAGAAACGAGCCATCTTAGATGTACTACGTATCAGGGTTGAGAAAAAATGCGGCCCGGGCGTGTCGGTTGGGAATTGCCCATTTGTCTAGAATTATGTCAATCTATCCAAACACTAGATTAGACCTACCTGCGATGTATTACATCAATATGTGGTGTTTTCTGCAACAAACTCGTATAGTAGGTGTTTTACGCAATAAACCTGTATAGTAGATGTTTTGCGTAACACTAGCCCCAATAAGTGATGGTTTGTGCAATTCCCACTAGATGAGTATGAGAGTGTTTGAGCATGTTGGTCGACGGTCTTTGTGTCTGCCACATAGGATTGGACCAACCACAGAACATCTTTTTTCTTTCTTTATTATTTCAATTTTTTTCTCTCTCTTCTGGTCCATCAATCACATGCATGTAACCAACTGTACATGGAAAAAAGCGAGGGACATGACTACATGAACAAATAAATAGGGAGTTAAAGCGGACACGCCTGTACAGTGACCAAACGGGTCCGTGGGTGTTTGAGGGACTAAAATTGTTCAGACTGACTGTAGATGCCCTAACTGAACATTTCAGAATGTACCATCACCAGCAAGCAAGGCAGAGACATCTTAACTGAAGTTGGCATCACAAAATAATCATGCAAAGCTGCTACATGCAATTAGCATGTTAAACATTACAATTACGCTGCCAATTAGTTTCATCTACAAAAGAAGAGTGTGGCAATTAGAAAGGGTAGAGGGCCTGGAGGGTAGGATGCAAGCACGGCGAGCTCCGCCACGCCCTGGCGTGCAGCCGGAGCGTCTCCCGTGCCCGCTCCCTCGTCCTCTCGTCGCACCACTGCCGCTCCTCCTCCGGCGCCGACGCCGCCACCAGGCACAGCTTCCCCACCGCGCCCGTCGCCGCCATCTCCTGCACCACCGCCACCGTCGCCGTGTGCCGGGCGATTGATCGGAGCACTCGCACCGCCTTCGCGCTAGCCGCCATCGACGCCCCGGCCACCCACGCCCCCACGGCTGCCACGCCGGCTCCGTGCGCCACCAGCGCTGCGCGGCCCTCCGCGCACCCGCACAGCCGGTTCAGCGCGCACAGCGCCAGCTCGCACCACGCTCGCCGCCTCTCGCCGTTCACGAGCAGCAGCATGTCCACGAGCACAGCCACCGCGCCGGCCTCCGCGGCCTTCACTCGGTTCCGCCCGTGGGCGGTAGCACCTGCCAATACCCGCAGCGCCGCCTTGGTCGCCATCGCGGTCGATGCGCCCATGCCGCCGTCGTCGGCGCGGAGCAGCCGCACAGCCTCGACGAACGCCTGCTCCGGGAGCGACGCCGCCCTGCTCGGCGACATGCACGCCGTCAGGTCCGCCAGGAGCACGGCCGCGCGTGCCCGGGACGCCGCGTCGGCGTCGGAGCCGGAGTGTCCCTGCAGGGTGGAGACGAGCGCGCCGACCAGCGCCGCGCCATCCCTGTCGACGGCGCGCGCCAGGCACCGCTCCGGGAGCCGGAGCGAGGAGATGACGTCGAGTGCCGCGGCGGAGTTCTCTGGCGCGGACGTCGCAGACGAGACGAAGACGTCGAGCAGCGCGTCCGCCGAGCCTGGTACGGCGGCGACGAGTTCCCTGCCGCGCTCGCCCTCTGCCGCCACGTCCCTGAGCTCGCGGAGCGCGGCGAGGGCCTCTCGCGACGGTCCCTTGTTCTTCGCGTCGGCGAGCCGCGACACCAGCGCGGCGAGGCGGGCGCAGTCGGCAGGGGCCGACTTCATCGAATGGTCGACGGCGTCGTCAGGGCGGTGGAGGGCGCACCAGGAGCGGATGAGGCGGCAGAGCGTGTGGTTGGGCGTGGGCTCGCAGTCCGGCGCGACTGGCAGCTTGGTGAGCGGGCAGGAGGCGGCGAGGCGGAGCCAGCGGTGGATGGCGTGGCGGTCGTAGGTGATGCCGGTGGGGAGCGTGACGGGGTCGCGCATGACGTCCAGCGTGATAGGGCACACGAAGTAGGACGGAACCTCCACCTCCTCCATTAGAACACCAAGGGCTCCTTCTTCTAGCTGTTGCAATGGTGGTGGTGAGACTGGTGGAGAATGAGAGAGCAACGGCGGATCGATGGCTATGAGCGGTTGATGCTGGAGATATAGTGGGAGGAAATCTTTGACAAAACGGAGTATTTTATAGTATACGCGTGAGATCGATGGAGATGGATGTAGCGAGGGGGGGAGGGGATTCAAACTCAAGGACGTGTGCAGGTCTGCATGGTTTGGTTTGGTCAGTCCACTCTATCTCTATCCTTCTTCTTGGAAGGAGACCGACTGATTTCCTGACCATTAAACAATTCTTTTTAAAATAAATCCACGCGGGACAGCGTGTTTTGTATGTTTTCGTCTTGTTTTTTTACCGCATCGTGTCCGAATATTGACGTTGTGCTGTCCTACTCGGAAGTTGCATATGAGGCGCCCAGAGACGCCAAGCAGAACCGACAGACAGTTGACAAAGCGAAGAGCCTGGGTCTGATTTTTCTACCATGCATGCATGGGATGCATCATGCATCCAATAGTTGCTTTAAGATTCGTGCAACATTTTCTGGTTTGTGAGAAAATTTATGTTAGCTTCAAAGTATTACATGATGTTACTTCGCCTTTTTCTTATTTCAAAGTGTACCCTATTGTTTTCATGAAACTAATGCGCTCATTTTCATGGATTCTTTTTATAATGGGGTTGGCTATTTGTAAGTTCGCCCAAGAAATTTTGGTGCAAGTCGACTTTCTTTTAAAGCTGCATCTTCATTGTACTGCTGTGGTGTGTTTTCTACCTCCAGCCTCCTCCTCCTGAAACGCAACCGGCATTAGTCGATTCGTCCGCCACTGCCACCCCGCCCTCCCCTCACTGCTTTACTGCCGCCACCAATGACCATCCCTCTAAACCTCCCCGACGATTAGATATTTCAGGCAAGCCACTGCACCCCCACCCGTGCATGTCAATCTGCTTCCTCGCCTCCGACTAGGATGTCACAGCTGGCTCACAGCTCGCTGCCGCTCACATCACCATTCTTGTCTCCGGCAGGGTCATGACTTAGCCTCGCCATTGACGTCGCAGTTTGTTGACTCGGGCTCCGACATGGCCTCCTTCCTTCCTAAGCGAAGTAGACTTACATAAAAAAATAAATCAAATGACTTAGATATAGCCTGTGCGCGTTTTTAAAAGGCTAGGTATTTAGTTAGTACCCAATTAGTTTTGTGTGGACTAGCCTGTGAGGCATGCAATTAACATGAGTAGCCAAGCAAAACGACAGAGAGTTTGACGAATTAGGCAGAGTAAAACAAGTTCGAGAGGACAAAACGGGCAGGCAGAGACCATGCATGAAGTCTCCGAAGTCTTGGAGGCTGAGACCGACGTGGTGTCGCGCGCTCTAGCTTAGCTTAATTTTTGGCGCGAAATTTCTGATGCTTACTCTTGTCCTCTAGCTGGTTTGTTTTTCTCTGGTGGTGAATTACTAGGCACTACCGCACTAGCTAGGCAGGCACAAACAGAAATGGCGCGTCTCCGGTGGCCAACGCGGCATCTTTGGCCACGCCAATTGTTTGAATAATTTTAGCGAGGTCCAGTTTGAAGATAAATTGCATGCATGCACATCGGTAGCAAGGGCGTGTTCGGTTGCCGTTTGCTACAGGGCTGCATCGCATACACTTCTCAAACCAGTCTGGTTGAGCAAAAACAGGCCCTAATACGTCATCTGCTAGTTGTTTGGTTGCCTGCATTTAGTGTCCCTGCATTAGGTAATACCCAAGTGCACTTTGTTTGGTTGCCTGCATTGGCCCGAGCGGCACATGAACACGGCGTTTGGTTGCATACGGCATATATGTTGTGCTTACCTTGTACCCTAGTTGGTGAGCTTACCCACACCTAGCACACCAACGCCACAACACAGCAATGGCGATGAATTGGGCAAAGATGTTGAAGTTCTTCGGCTTCATCCCAAACTGACGATCCACCTTGACACCTCCAACCTTGCGACTGTCAACAGTGCTGCCGTGCTTTCGCACCCACTCGGAGTAAGCTTGTTCTGCTGCCTGCCTAGTCTTGAACCCTCTATGGGTGTTGTTGCTATACGATGCCACTTGTGCACTGGCTTCTTCCCATGAACTACAAATCCCTGGGACCTTACCGATGAACACGGCATACCACTTGCCCTAGCAATGCACAAGAGCAAGAGTTGAAGTAGCAAATCAATGGAGCACACAAGTAGCAAGTAAAGTAGCACACAAACAACAATGGAGTAGAAGAGAAGTAAAGCATGCATGATCATACGGCATAGCAAGTTCTTCCTAGCACTACCTTGGTGTTAACCTACCACCACATCCAAAAGAGGGTGTCGTCCTACCACTGCAAGTTCACCATCAGCGTGAGGGATTAGTATATAACACCTCACCAAAATATACATACATCAAATAGTTTTTGAGCCCTAACTACACAAAATGTACGTCGTCATCGTCATCGTCGTCGTCGTCGCCACCGCCATCGCCGTCGGGGATCATGCACGCTCACAGGCAGCACTACTCTAGTAGTAGTGCTTGCCCAGCCAGCTCCTGAGCCACAGCACCCTGTGAGTGTCGGCCATGGCAACGAACCCAACACCATGGGCCTTGTTGTCAAGCAGGTGGCTGAGAGCTGCCATGAGAGCCTCGTCGCTAAAGCCACCCTGGGTCATGACAGCGCCATACAGGTCAGGGTGGACGTCGAGGGGCTTGCACTCCCTGATGGTTGTTGCCACCTCCTTCACCGCCTCAGTCATGCTGCAGAAGACATTGATCTCCTCCTCCATCAGGCCTCCTCTCTTCCTCTTCCGGGGTGTTGAAGGGCTTCACAGCGGGCTTGTCAGGGCCATCGAGGACCTCGACGTCCGGGATCCCAGGGAAGTCTGGCATGGGAGAACCAAGAGGCTCCCCGAGCCCATGGCATGCTTCCCAGTTGCCAGCCCGAAGGAGAAGATGTGCTGCATCTGGTTGTAGTTCTGTATGGGTGTGTTGAGGAACTCAGCGTCCCTTGGGTGGTCCTAAGAATGAAACACAAGTGTTGTTAGTTGCGATTAGGAGTAGGCAATGGTGGACAGTATGAAAAGGAAGAGGGCTGTGAGCTAACCGCGACATGGCCGACGTAGTGCTCTGCCTCCAGAACTATGAAGCAAGTGTTCTCATCCCATGAGGCACCGCTAAGGTCTCTCAGCCTGGACACTTGGATCCATCGACTTCTCCACTTCCTCAGGTGGTTGTATGATGACCCACAAGTATAGGGGATCTATCGTAGTCCTTTCGATAAGTAAGAGTGTCGAACCCAACGAGGAGCAGAAGGAAATGATAAGCGGTTTTCAGCAAGGTATTCTCTGCAAGCACTCAAATTATAGGTAACAGATAGTTTTGTGATAGGATAATTTGTAACGAGAAACAAGTAACAAAAGTAAATAAAGTGCAGCAAGGTGGCCCAATCCTTTTTGTAGCAAAGGACAAGCCTGGACAAACTCTTATATAGAGAAAAGCGTTCCCGAGGACACATGGGAATTATCGTCAAGCTAGTTTTCATCACGTTCATATGATTCGCGTTCGGTACTTTGATAATTTGATATGTGGGTGGACCGGTGCTTGGGTGCTGCCCTTACTTGGACAAGCATCCCACTTATGATTAACCTCTATTGCAAGCATCCGCAACTACAACAAAAGTATTAAGGTAAACCTAACCATAGCATGAAACATATGGATCCAAATCAGCCCCTTACGAAGCAACGCGTAAACTAGGGTTTAAGCTTCTGTCACTCTAGCAACCCATCATCTACTTATTACTTCCCAATGCCTTCCTATAGGCCCAAATAATGGTGAAGTGTCATGTAGTTGACGTTCACATAACACCACTAGAGGAGAGACAACATACATCTCATCAAAATATCGAACGAATACCAAATTCACATGACTACTAATAGCAAGACTTCTCCCATGTCCTCAGGAACAAACGTAACTACTCACAAAGCATATTCATGTTCATAATTAGAGGAGTATTAATATGCATATAGGATCTGAACATATGGTCTTCCACCAAATAAACCAACTAGCATCAACTACAAGGAGTAACCAACACTACTAGCAACCTACAGGTACCAATCCCAGACTTAGAGACAAGAATTGGATACAAGAGATGAACTAGGGTTTGAGAGGAGATGGTGCCGGTGAAGATGTTGATGGAGATTGCCCTCTCCCGATGAGAAGAGCGTTGGTGATGACGATGGCGATGATTTTCCCCTCCCGGAGGGAAGTGTCCCCGACAGAACAGCTCTGCCGGAGCCCTAGATTGGTTCCGCCAAGGTTCCGCCTCGTGGCGGCGGAGTCTCGTCCCGAAAGCTTGCTTATGATTTTTCTTCGGACGAAAGACTTCATATAGCAGAAGATGGGCACTGGAGGGCCAACAGGGGGCCCACGAGGCAGGGGGGCGCGCCCAGGGGGGTAGGGCGCGCCCCCCACCCTCGTGGACAGGTGGAGGCCCCCTTGATGTATTTCTTCCACTCATTATTTTTTATTATTTCCAAAAATAAATTTCGTGGAGTTTCAGGACTTTTGGAGTTGTGCAGAATAGGTCTCTAATATTTGCTCCTTTTCCAGCCCAGAATTCCAGCTGCCGGCATTCCCCCTCCTTATGTAAACCTTGTAAAATAAGAGAATAGGCATAAGTATTGTGACATAATGTATAATAACAGCCCATAATGCAATAAATATCGATATAAAAGCATGATGCAAAATGGACGTATCAAGTCCCCCAAGCTTAGACCTCGCTTGTCCTCAAGCGGAAGCCGATAACGATAAATATGTCCACATGTTTAGAGGTAGAGGTGTCGATAAAATAAAATACGGACATGAGGGCATCATGATTATTCTCATAACAGCAACATATATGGATATTGTCATATGATCTCTTATGCTCAAGTAATAATCTATTCACAATGCAAAGTATGAATCAGAAACTTTATTGAGAACTAACAAACTATAATCTCAGTCATTGAAGCAATTGCAATTTATCATAACATCAGAAAGAGTCTATGTCAGAGCTTTCTAGCAAGTCCAGATACTCAACTATCATTTAGTCTTTCATAATTGCTAACACTCACGCAATACTTGTGGTTACGGAGTTTTAATCGGACACAAAGAAAGATAGGGGCTTATATTTTCGCCTCCCAACCTTTTACCTCAAGGGTAATGTCAACAATAATAATTCATGCTAACCCACATCCAATTAGATATATATATCAGGATCTTTCCAACATACTGTGCTTGCCAAAGGATAAAATGTAAAAAGGATAGGTGAAGATCACCATGACTCTTGCATAAGGTAGAAGATAATAAAAGATAGGCCCTTCGTAGAGGGAAGCAGAGGTTGCCATGCGCTTTCAGGGTTGGATGCATAAAATCTTAATGCGAAAGAACGTCACTTTATATTGCCACTTGTGATATGAACCTTTATTATGCAGTCCGTCGCTTTTATTTCTTCCACATCACAAGATCGTATAAAGCTTATCTCCTCCACACCAATCAATCATACATATTTAGAGAGCAATTTTTATTGCTTGCACCGATGACAACTTACTTGAAGGATCTTACTCAATCCATAGGTAGGTATGGTGGACTCTCATGGCAAAACCGGTTTAAGGGTTTTTGGAAGCACAAGTAGTATCTCTACTTGGTGCAAAGAATTTGGCTAGCATGAGGGGGAAAGGCAAGCTCAACATGTTGGATGATCCGTGACAATATACTTTATCTCAGATATAAGAAAACATAACCCATTACGTTGTCTTCCTTGTCCAACATCAACTCTTTAGCATGTCATATTTTAATGAGTGCTCCCAATCATAAAAGATGTCCAAGATAGGATATTTATATGTGAAACCTCTCTTTCTTTATTACTTCCTATTAATTGCAACGATGACCAAGGCTATGTTTGTCAACTCTCAACAATTTTTAATCATCATACTCTTTCTATGTGAAGTCATTACTCTCCATGAGATCAATATTATCTCTTTTTATTATTTCTTTTTATTCTTTTCTCTTTTCTTTTATTCACTCAAGATCATAGCAAGATATCAAGCCCTTGACTCAACACTAATCTTTATTATGTATATAGCTCACGGACTCGATTACATAGAGGGATCATAAAGCAAAACTCAAAACTAGATCATACCAAAACTTTATTCTACTAGATCAAGATACTACTAATAGGATCGAACTAAGAAAAACGGTAAAGATAGGAGATGTGGTGGTGATACGATACCGGGGCATCTCCCCCAAGCTTGGCAGTTGCCAAGGGGAGTGCCCATACCCTTGTGATTATGTCTCCTTTGTTGAAGAAGAAGAAGATGGTTTAGTTGATGGCGTAGTCTTCTTCCTTAATTTGCACTTGAGGACAGAATTTTGATCCCTCAAGTCATCACTCTCCTGCTCCAGGCTTAATTTTTTTTTTTGCATAATTCCTGCTTGTTTTCCTGCAAGAGACGAAAAGGGATAAACTCGATCTTAAATTTCTTTGCTCTATCAGGGAGGCTTGACTTTTTGAACTCCACATGCATGTCCCCAGGTTGAGGTAATGGGACTTCATCTTCATCTGAGCTCGTCTCCTCCTTTCTCTTGGGCTCATAGTCCTCTTCTTCTTCCGTAGTCCAACCACAATGCTCCACATCCCCATAGACCTTAGGATCTGCAAGGTGATCAGCCACATAGCTTTCTCCTTCCGAATCCTGGGAAGACATGTTGCTCTAATCTGCAGCAGGACAGCTCGAAACAAAGACAGGAGATATTTGCATGATACGGAGGTCAAAACCTTCGGGAGATTATATAATGAATTTTTACCGACCAAAATACGTAACGTGCAAGAAAACGGAGTCCGGAGAGCGCACGAGGTGCCCACGAGGCAGGGGGCGCGCCCAGGGGGGTAGGGCGCGCCCTCCACCCTCGTGGAGCCCTCGTGTCCTTCCCGGATTGCTTCTTATTTTTCTATTTTTCTAAATATTCCAAAACGGAGAAAAATTGCCTTTAGAACTGTTTTGGAGTCGGTTTACTTACCGTACCACATACCTATTCCTTTTCGGAGTCTGAAACGTTCTGGAAAGTGTCCCTTATGTATTCCTCCGGGGTTACGGTTTCAATAACATTGGTTTCAACATTTATGGGATTACCTGAGATATAATGTTTGATTCTTTGACCGTTGACCACCTTCGGATTTGTGCCTTCGAAGTTGTTGATTTTTATGGCATCGGAACGATAGACCTCCTCGATAACGTAAGGGCCTTCCCATTTAGATAGAAGTTTTCCTGCAAAAAATCTTAAACGAGAGTTGTATAGCAATACATAATCACCTACATTAAACTCACGCTTTTGTATTCTTTTGTCATGCCATCTTTTAACTTTTTCTTTAAACAACTTGGCATTCTCATAGGCCTGGGTTCTCCATTCATCAAGTGAGCTAATGTCAAATAACCTCTTCTCACCGGCAAGTTTGAAATCATAATTGAGCTCTTTAATAGCCGAATAAGCCTTATGTTCTAGTTCGAGAGGTAAGTGACATGCTTTTCCATAAACCATTTTATACGGAGACATACCCATAGGATTTTTATATGCAGTTCTATAGGCCCATAATGCATCATCAAGTTTCTTGGACCAATTCTCTCTAGATCTATTAACAGTCTTTTGCAAAATTAATTTGAGCTCTCTATTACTCAATTCTACTTGACCACTAGACTGCGGGTGATAAGGAGATGCAATTCTATGATTAACATCATATTTAGCAAGCATTTGCAGAAAGCACCATGAATAAAATGTGAACCACCATCAGTCATTAAATATCTAGGGACTCCAAACCTCGGAAAAATAACTTCTTTAAGCATCTTAATAGAAGTGTTATGATCAGCACTACTAGTTGGAATAGCTTCTACCCACTTAGTAACGTAATCAACAGCAACTAAAATATGTGTGTATCCATTAGAGGTAGGAAAAGGTCCCATATAATCAAAGCCCCAAACGTCAAATGGTTCAATAACAAGTGAATAATTCATAGGCATTTCTTGACGTCTACTAATATTACCAATTCTTTGACATTCATCACAAGACAAGAAAAACTTACGGGCATCCTTGAAGAGAGTAGGCCAATAAAAACCGGATTGCAATACCTTATGTGCAGTTCTGTCTCCAGCGCGGTGTCCTCCATAAGCCTCGGAGTGACACTTGCGTAGGATCTGTTCCTGCTCATGCTCAGGTACACAACGTCTAATGACACCATCTACTCCTTCTTTATAAAGATGTGGGTCATCCCAGAAGTAATGTCTTAAATCATAGAAAAACTTTTTCTTTTGCTGGTATGTGAAACTAGGTGGTATGAATTTAGCAACGATGTAATTAGCATAATCATCATACCATGGAGCAGTACGAGAAGCATTTATGACATTTAATTGTTCATCAGGAAAGCTATCATCAATAGGTAGTGGGTCATCAAGAACATTTTCTAACCTAGACAAGTTGTCTGCAACGGGGTTCTCAGCTCCCTTTCTATCAACAATATGCAAATCAAATTCTTGTAATAAGAGAACCCATCTAATAAGTCTAGGTTTAGCATCTTTCTTTTCCATAAGATATTTAATAGCAGCATGATCAGTGTGAATAGTTACTTTAGAATCAACAATATAAGGTCTGAACTTATCACAAGCAAATACAACTGCTAAGAATTCTTTTTCAGTAGTAGCATAATTTCTTTGAGCATTGTCTAGAGTTTTGCTAGCATATTGGATAACATTTAATTTCTTATCAACTCTTTGCCCTAGAACAGCACCTACAGCATAATCACTAGCATCACACATAATTTCAAAGGGTAAATTCCAATCAGGTGGCTGAACAATAGGTGCAGAGATCAATGCTTTCTTAAGTATTTCAAATGCTTCTACACAATCATCATCAAAGACAAATGGTATATCTTTTTGTAATAAATTAGTCAGAGGCCGAGAAATTTTTGAGAAGTCCTTAATGGACCTCCTATAAAAACCGGCGTGACCAAGGAAACTTCTTATACCTTTGATGTCCTTGGGACATGGCATCTTTTCAATAGCATCAACCTTGGCTTTATCAACTTCAATACCTCTTTCAGAAACTTTATGCCCCAAGACAATACCTTCATTAACCATAAAGTGGCACTTTTCCCAATTCAAGACAAGATTAGTTTCTTCACATCTCTGCAAAACTCGATCAAGGTTGCTCAAGCAATCATCAAAAGAGGATCCACAAACGGAGAAATCGTCCATGAAAACCTCGCAAATCTTTTCACAAAAGTCAGAGAATATAGCCATCGTGCATCTTCGAAAGGTAGCAGGTGCATTAGATAAACCAAAAGGCATATGTCTATAAGCGAAAGTACCGAAAGGGCAGGTAAAAGTGGTCTTTGATTGATCATCGGCTGACACAGGTATTTGAGAGAAACCAGAATAACCATCTAGAAAGAAAAAATGTGTATGTTTTGATAATCTTTCTAGCATTTGATCAATAAAAGGTAAGGGTAATGATCTTTTTAGTAGCCTTATTTAATTTGCGAAAATCAATTACCATCCTATAACCTGTAATAATTCTTTGCAGAATCAATTCATCTTTATCATTAGGAACAACAGTAATACCTCCCTTCTTAGGGACACAATGGATAGGACTTACCCACTGACTATCAGCAACGGGATAAATTATACCTGCATCAAGGAGCTTTAGTATTTCCTTTCTTACCACTTCTTTCATCTTAGGATTCAGCCGTCGTTGGTGATCACGAACTGGTTTGGCATCTTTCTCCAAATTTATTTTGTGTTGGCATAGAGTGGGACTAATGCCCTTAAGATCATCAAGAGTATATCCAATAGCAGCACTGTGCTTCTTCAGAGTTTTCAATAATCTCTCTTCTTCATGCTCTGAAAGGTTAGCACTAATAATAACAGGATATGTCTTCTTTTCATCAAGATAAGCATATTTAAGAGTATCAGGCAATGGTTTAAGCTCAAACACGGGATCACCCTTAGGTGGAGGAGGATCCCCTAGGATTTCAACAGGCAAATTGTGTTTCAGGATAGGTTCCTGTTTAAAGAATACTTCATCTATTTCCCTTCTTTCATTCATAAACATATCTTTTTCATGGTCTAGCAAATATTGTTCTAAAGGATCACTAGGAGGTACGGCAATAGAAGCAAGACCAATTATTTCATCCTTACTAGGCAATTCCTCTTCACGGTGTTGTCTACTAAATTTAGAGAAATTAAACTCATGAGACATATCACCCAAACCAATAGTAACAACATCCTTTTCGCAGTCTATCTTAGCATTAACAGTGTTCAAGAAGGGTCTACCAAAAATAATGGGACAAAAGCTATCTTGTGGGGAACCAAGAACAAGAAAATCAGCAGGATATTTAGTTTTCCCACACAAGACTTCAACATCTCTAACAATTCCCATGGGTAAAATAGTATCCCTATTGGCAAGTTTAATTGTGACATCAATATCTTCTAACTCAGTAGGTGCAATATCATGCATAATTTCTTTGTATAAGTCAATAGGTATTGCACTAGCACTAGCACCCATGTCACATAAGCCATGATAACAATGATCTCCTATTTTAATAGAAATAACAGGCATGCCTACCACAGGTCTATGTTTATCTTTAGCACAAGGTTTAGCAATTCTAGCAGTTTCATCACGGAAATGAATAACATGCCCATCAATATTATCAGACAAGAGATCTTTAACTATAGCAATATTAGGTTCAACTTTAACTTGCTCAGGAGGTATATAGGTTCTAATATTGCTTTTACGAACCACAGTTGAAGCTTTAGCATGATCCTTTATTCTAACAAGGAAAGGTTGTTTCTCAACATAAGTAGTAGGAACAATAGGATCATTATAAGTGATAGTCTTTTCTTCAACTTTAATAGGTGCAACTACTTTTACTTCTATGGGGGGATGATATTTAAACCACTTCTCCTTAGGGAGATCAACATGAGCAGCAAAAGATTCATAGAAAGAAGCTACTATCTCAGAGTCAAGTCCATATTTAGTGCTAAATTTACGGAAAACATCGGTATCCATAAAAGATTTAACACAATCAAACTTAGGTGTCATACCTGACTCCTTACCTTCGTCGAGATCCCAATCTTCAGAGTTGCGTTTAATTCTTTCCAATAAATCCCATTTGAATTCAATAGTCTTCATCATAAAAGAGCCAGCACAAGAAGTATCGAGCATGGTGCGATTGTTATCAGAGAGCTGATCATAAATTTTTTGAATAATCATTTCTCTTGAGAGCTCATGATTGGGGCATGAATATAACATTGATCTAAGCCTCCCCAAGCTTGAGCGATACTTTCTCCTTCGCGAGGCCAAAAATTATATATGTAATTGCGATCACGATGAAGAAGATGCATAGGATAAAACTTCTCATGAAATTCCAATTTCAATCGTTCGTAGTTCCATGACCCCGTATCATCACATAGCCTATACCATGTCAATGCATCTCCCTTCAAAGATAAAGGGAAGACCTTCTTCTTAATAACATCATCGGGTATACCTGCAAGCTTAAATAATCCACAAACTTCATCCACATAGATTAGGTGCTCATCAGGATGCATTGTTCCATCTCCTGCAAAAGGATTAGCTAGCAGTTTTTCTAACATACCCGTAGGAATTTCAAAGTAGACATTTTCATTTTCAGTAGGTTCAGTAGGTTGAGGAGCAACTCTTTGCTCTACTGGTCGGGGTGAAGATACCCCGAACAAGGCCCTCAGAGGATTACTTTCCATAGTAACAAGTGACAGTAAATTTCAGCACACTATATAAATTTTTCCTTACCAAATTCCACCTACCAAAGGCGCTTCACTCCCCGGCAACGGCGCCAGAAAAGAGTCTTGATGACCCACAAGTATAGGGGATCTATCGTAGTCCTTTCGATAAGTAAGAGTGTCGAACCCAACAAGGAGCAGAAGGAAATGATAAGCGGTTTTCGGCAAGGTATTCTCTGCAAGCACTCAAATTATAGGTAACAGATAGTTTTGTGATAGGATAATTTGTAACGAGCAACAAGTAACAAAAGTAAATAAAGTGCAGCAAGGTGGCCCAATCCTTTTTGTAGCAAAGGACAAGCCTGGACAAACTCTTATATAGAGCAAAGCGCTCCCGAGGACACATGGGAATTATCGTCAAGCTAGTTTTCATCACGTTCATATGATTCGCGTTCGGTACTTTGATAATTTGATATGTGGGTGGACCGGTGCTTGGGTGCTGCCCTTACTTGGACAAGCATCCCACTTATGATTAACCTCTATTGCAAGCATCCGCAACTACAACAAAAGTATTAAGGTAAACCTAACCATAGCATGAAACATATGGATCCAAATCAGCCCCTTACGAAGCAACGCATAAACTAGGGTTTAAGCTTCTGTCACTCTAGCAACCCATCATCTACTTATTACTTCCCAATGCCTTCCTCTAGGCCCAAATAATGGTGAAGTGTCATGTAGTCGACGTTCACATAACACCACTAGAGGAGAGACAACATACATCTCATCAAAATATCGAACGAATACCAAATTCACATGACTACTAATAGCAAGACTTCTCCCATGTCCTCAGGAACAAACGTAACTACTCACAAAGCATATTCATGTTCATAATCAGAGGAGTATTAATATGCATATAGGATCTGAACATATGATCTTCCACCAAATAAACCAACTAACATCAACTACAAGGAGTAATCAACACTACTAGCAACCTACAGGTACCAATCCCAGACTTAGAGACAAGAATTGGCTACAAGAGATGAACTAGGGTTTGAGAGGAGATGGTGCTAGTGAAGATGTTGATGGAGATTGCCCTCTCCCGATGAGAGGAGCGTTGGTGATGACGATGGCGATGATTTCCCCCTCCCGGAGGGAAGTGTCCCTGATACGTCTCCGTCGTATCTACTTTTCCAAACACTTTTGCCCTTGTTTTGGACTCTAACTTGCATGATTTGAATGGAACTAACCCGGACTGACGCTGTTATCAGCAGACTTTCCATGGTGTTATTTATGTGCAGAAACAAAAGTTCTCAGAATGACCTGAAACTCCATGGAACATCTATTTGGAAATAAGAAAAATACTGGAAGAGAAATCCATGTCAGGGGGCCCACACCCTGTCCACGAGGGTGGGGGGCGCGCCTGCCCCCCCCCCCCCCAGGGCGCGCCCCCTGCCTCGTCGGCCCCCTGACGCTCCACCGACCTCAACTCCAACTCCATATATTCACTTTCGGGGAGAAAAAATCAGGGAGAAGGATTCATCGCGTTTTACGATACATAGCCGCCGCCAAGCCCTAAAACCTCTCGGGAGGGCTGATCTGGAGTCCGTTCGGGGCTCCGGAGAGGGGAATCCGTCGCCGTCGTCATCATCAACCATCCTCCATCACCAATTTCATGATGCTCACCGTCGTGCGTGAGTAATTCCATCGTAGGCTTGCTGGACGGTGATGGGTTGGATGAGATCTATCATGTAATCGAGTTACTTTTGTTAGGGTTTGATCCCTAGTATCCACTATGTTCTGAGATTGATGTTGCTATGACTTTGCTATGCTTAATGCTTGTCACTAGGGCCCGAGTGCCATGATTTTAGATCTGAACCTATTATGTTTTCATGAATATATATGAGTTCTTGATCCTATGTTGCAAGTCTATAGTCACCTACTATGTGTTATGATCCGGCAACCCCGAAGTGACAATAATCGGGACCACTCCCGGTGATGACCACAGTTTGAGGAGTTCATGTATTCACTATGTGCTAATGCTTTGTTCCGGTACTCTATTAAAACGAGGCCTTAATATCCCTTAGTTTTCATTAGGACCCCGCTGCCACGGGAGGGTAGGACAAAAGATGTCATGCAAGTTCTTTTTCATAAGCACGTATGACTATATTCGGAATACATGCCTACATTACATTGATGAATTGGAGCTAGTTCTGTGTCACCCTATGTTATGATTGTTACATGATGAACCGCATCCGGCATAATTCTCCATCACCGATCCAATGCCTACGAGCTTTTCATATATTGTTCTTCGCTTATTTACTTTTCCGTTGCTACTGTTACAATCACTACAAAACACCAAAAATATTACTTTTGCTACTGTTACTTTTGTTACCGTTTCCGTTGCTATCATACTACTTTGCTACTAAACACTATTGCTGCAGATACTAAGTTATCCAGGTGTGGTTGAATTGACAACTCAACTGCTAATACTTGAGAATATTCTTTGGCTCCCCTTGTGTCGAATCAATAAATTTGGGTTGAATACTCTACCCTCGAAAACTGTTGCGATCCCCTATACTTGTGGGTTATCAAGACTATTTTCCGGCGCCGTTGCCGGGGAGCCTAGCTCTATTCTTTTAGTCACTTGGGATTTATATCTGCTGGTCACTATGAAGAACTTGAAAGACGCTAAGACAACAATTTATCCCTCAACTACGAGGGGAGGTAAGGAACTGCCATCTAGCTCTGCACTTGATTCACCTTCTGTTTTGAGTAAGCTTGCGACACCTAAACCTGCTTCTGCTATTCGTTCTGATATGTCGCATGTTATTGATGATGCCACTTCTGCTATGCATGATACTTATGATGAAACTACTTCTATGCTTGATACTACTGTGCCACTTGGTGAATTTCTTGATGAACAACTTGCTAGGGCTAGAGAGAATGAAATTATTGATAATATTGATGAAAGTGATGATGAAGACTCTTCCCCTAATAAATATGAATTGCCTGTTGTACCTGAGGGCTATGTTATGGATGAAGCAGTTGCTAACGAAATTTTTGCCTGCAAAGATAGATATGATGTTAAGAAATTATTAGCTAAATGGAAGCAGCAATCTCTTAATGCTAGAATGAAACCTGATCCTTCTTTTACTACTTCACCTATCTGTGTTATGGATAAGGATTATGAATTCTCTGTTGATCCTGATATAATTACTTTGGTTGAATCTGATCCTTTTCATGGCTATGAATCTGAAACTGTTGTGGCACATCTTACTAAATTAAATGATATAGCCACCCTGTTCACGAATGATGAGAAATCTCGCTACCTTTATATCCTTAAAATATTTCCGTTCTCATTAAAGGGTGATGCTAAGATATGGTTTAATTCTCTTGATCCTGGTTGTGTGCGTAGTCTCCAGGATATGATTTATTACTTCTCTGCTAAATATTTCCCCGCTCATAAGAAACAAGCTGCTTTAAGGGATATATATAATTTTGTGCAAATTGAAGAAGAGAGTCTCCCACAAGCTTGGGGGAGGCTTCTCCAATTACTTAATGCTTTGCGTGATCATCCTCTTAAGAAAAATGAAATACTTGATATCTTTTATAATGGACTAACCGATGCTTCCAGAGATTACCTGGATAGTTGTGCTGGCTCTGTTTTCAGGGAAAGAACACCGGATGAAGCTGAAATTCTATTGAATAATATGTTGACAAATGAAAATAATTGGACACCTCCTGAGCCAATTCCTGAGCCTATTCCGAAGAAAAGAGGTGTTCTATTTCTCAGTCCTGAAGATATGCAAGAGGCAAAGAAATCTATGAAAGAAAAGGGTATTAAAGCTGAAGATGTTAAGAATTTACCTCCTATTGAAGAAATACATGGTCTTAATTTACCGCCTGTTGAAGAAATATATGATCCTAATCCATTACCTATTGAAGAAACCCATGGTCTTGATGACCCGACACAGGTAGTAAAGGTAAATTCTCTCTATAGATATGATAAAGCTGAAATCCCTCCTACTAAGTTTGCTAGCCAATGCTTGGATGAGTTTGATAACTTTATGGTTAAGCAAGAAGATTTCAATGCTTATTTTGGTAGACAATTAAAAAAATGCTTATATGATTAAGCACTTGGGTGATTATATGTCTAGAGTTAGAGGTGAACTTAAACTCTTAGTAAACATGCTTCTATGGTTACCACTCAAGTAGAACAAGTACTTAAGGCTCAAAATGATTTGCTCAATGAATTAAATATTAAGAATAATGATTTTGTTGTTAGAGTGGCTACTAGAACTGGTAAAATGACACAGGAACCTTTGTATCCTGAAGGCCACCCTAAGAGAATTGAGCAAGATTCTCAAAGAAATAATATTTATGCACCTAGTCCTTCTAAAAAGAAGAAAAAGAAAAATGATAGGACTTTGCATGCTTCTAGTGAACCTATTGCTAAACCACCTGAGAATCCAAATGATATTTCTATTTCTGATGCTGAAACACAATCTGGTAATGAACATGAACCTAGTGAAAATGTTAATGATAATGTTCATGATGATGCTCAACCTAGCAACAATGATGTAGAAATTGAACCTGCTGTTGATCTTGATAACCCACAATCAAAGAATCAATGTTATGATAAGAGAGACTTTGTTGCTAGGAAACATGGTAAAGAAAGAGAACCATGGGTTCAGAAACCCATGCCTTTTCCTCCCAAACCATCCAAGAAAAAAGATGATGAGGATTTTGAGCGCTTTGCTGAAATGATTAGACCTATCTTTTTGCGTATGCGATTAACTGATATGCTCAAAATGAATCCTTATGCTAAGTATATGAAAGAAATTGTCACAAATAAAAGGAAGATACCGGAAGCTGAAATTTCCACCATGCTTGCTAATTACACTTTTAAGGGTGGAATACCTAAGAAACTTGGAGATCCAGGAGTATCCACTATACCATGCTCCATTAAAAGAAACTATGTTAAAACTGCTTTATGTGATCTTGGAGCTGGTGTTAGTGTTATGCCTCTCTCTTTATATCGTAGACTTGATTTGAATAAGTTGACACCTACTGAAATATCTTTGCAAATGGCTGATAAATCAACTGCTATACATGTCGGTATTTGTGAGGATGTGCCTGTTGTGGTTGCAAACGTTACTATTTTAACGGATTTTGTCATCCTTGATATTCCTGAGGACGATAGTATGTGTATTATTCTTGGAAGACCTTTTTTGAATACTACAGGGGCTGTTATTGATTGCAACAAAGGCAATGTCACTTTTCATGTTAATGGTAATGAGCATACGGTACACTTTCCGAGGAAACAACCTCAAGTCCATAGTATCAATTCTATTGGAAAAATTCCATTGATTATTTTTGGAGGTTTTGAATTTCCTCTTCCTACTGTCAAGAAGAACTATGATATTCTTATTATTGGGGATGTGCATATCCCCGTTGAGGTAACATAGTGTTATTCGAAATTTCTCCGGTTCCATGTTATTTGAAATGAGTTTGTTAACAAGACTTGATCAACCTTGTTAGTGGATTCCTTTTGATGAGCATGAGATGGATGAAACTAGAATCACAACCTTCTGTACCCTCTCTCTACTTTCTGTTATTTAGTTGGAATAAAGTAAAAATAGGATTTTTCTGACTGTTTTCTGATTTATCTGTGCAATATAAAAATACCCCGAAAATAAAAGTTCTCCAAATGCCCTGAAAATGGAATATGATTTTTTCTAGAATATTTGAGAATATCTGGCACTGAGAACACAACAGGAGGGGCAAGCACCTAGCCACGAGGGTGGAGGGCCCGCCCTACCCCCCAGGGCGCGCCCCCTGCCTCGTGGGCCCATGGTGGCTCCCCTCCACTTATTCCTGCACCCACACACTTCTTCCTCCCAAAAAAATCACCATCCAGCTCAAGCACGAGTTCTAGCTCATTTTGCTGCGATTTTTGATCTCCTTGCTCAAAGGACCTCTCACAAAACTGCTTGGGGAGATTGTTCCTTGGTATGTGAGTCCTCCATTGGTCCAATTAGTTTTTGTTCTAGTGCTTTATTCATTGCAAATTTGTGCTGCCTATGTGACCATGTTCTTGAGCTTGCATGTCAAATTTATATGGTTCCAAGTAGTTCTAATGCATGATATAGGCTCTAGGCATTTGTAGGAGTAGCTGCTATCAATTTTGTTGAGTTTGGTTCACTTTTATTTGAAGTTACTAAAATTTTCAGAAATTTTTCAGAGGAAGAAATATGCTTAGGAAAATGTTCCAAGGTGGTTCTTCAAGGAAGAAAGGACTCAGGCTTGCAATGCGTGATGCTGGCGATGAGCCACCAAGGGACGCTCCAGTGCGGCCTTGTGAATGGCCTTCAGAGAACTTTATGGATCGAGCGGGAATCAAGGAAGAATTTAACGCATATTTGCACAACGCTAATCTTGTGAGCTTCAAGGCAGAGAAGTGCCGCCAATACCACTATCTCACTAGTTCATTTGTGAGGAGGTTTGAATTTTCATCTTCACGTAATTCTCCAACTGTCCTGTTTGATCTTTATGAAAAATCTTATACGATGGACTTAGAGGATTTTACCGCTGCTTGCAAACTTCCACAATGGGGTAGTGCTAGTGAACCCCGCAAATGTGAATTTAGAAATTTTCTTGCTAGTATAACTGTGGGGGAATCTAGAGATATAGCACAAGCTACCATAGGGAGCATTCATTTTCCTGCTATACATTATTTTGCTCTCTTCATAGGTAGGTGCATAAATGGTAAAGATGAAGCATGTCATATGTGTGTTCCTGACCTCAGTATTCTTAGGAGTGCTGTGTTAGGAGACAAATCTTATAATTTGGGAGCCATTGTTGCACGTAGGTTGCATAATAATAGATTTAATGGAGATTTCTTTGGAGGAATTTATGCAACCCGCTTAGCTGATTTTCTTGGTGTTGACATACGTGAGGATGATATTGAGTTGCCTCCTACTTATTTAGACTTTAATGCTATGCTTCACCACCAGTTTGTCGAGAGGAATGAATCACCTCTCCGGTATCGCTTAATCTTTGACAGACGTCGTGCTGTCCGTATTACTCTCCCTGCTCCTGCCTTCTTTGACTATCAGGCAAAAGGAAGATATGTTATTACCAGAGAGGAGGCAGATGAGTACGAGAGGAGGGCGGAGGCAGCTCGCCGCCATGCTGCAGCTCAGGATAGCCGCTGCATCTCAGTACGACCCCGGCTACAACTATGGATATCCGCCAGGCCATCCTTGGCAATAAACCAACTTAGGCCAAAAGCCTAAGCTTGGGGGAGTACGTATTTCCCACCGACATTACATTCATGTTCACACACTCATTGCTAGATGTCGGTGCTCATACTTTTTCACTGTAATATCCTTGCTAGTTTATTTTCTTTTTCTTGCTTTCTTCTTGTGTGTTTGTTAAACCTTAAGAAAAACCAAAAAAAATTAGTAGTAGCTTTTAGTTAGTTTACTTTTCTTGCTGTAGTAGTAATAATTAAAAAGAAAACCCAAAAAGATTTCCCGTTCTTCTTTTGCTTGTTGGGAGCTTTCCCGTCTAAATAGTTTTATTTCTTTTCTTTTCTTTGGGGGTCGATAGGAGAAGACCATGATTAAATTGTTGAAGTGGCTCTTATATGCATTATTGTTGATTTAACTAAGAGTCCATATTGCCTTGTCTTATCATGTTTATTGAATGCTCGCAGATTCCAGCTTAGTCCAATGCACGTGCACTCTTATTATTTTCACATCGTTCGGTCGTGCAAGTGAAAGGCAATTATGACGATAGATGATGGACTGACTGAGATGAGAGAAGCTGGTATGAACTCGACCTCTCTTGTTTTTGTAAATATGATGAGTTCATCGTTCCTGATTCAGCCTATTATGAATAAACATGTTTGCAATGACAATTAGTTGCTTATGCCATGCTTGATTAGCTATGAGTTATAATGGTTTACCTTGCGTGCCAACATGCTATTAAAATGGTTGTGATATGGTATAGTGGGGTGGTATCCTCCTTTGAATGATTTAAGTGACTCGACTTGGCACATGTTCACACATGTAGTTGAAACAAATCAACATAGCCTTTACGATATTTATGTTCATGGTGGATTATATCCTACTCATGCTCGTACTCAATGTCTATTAATTTTAATGCATGTTCATGACTGTTGTCGCTCTCTAGTTGGTCGCTTCCCAGTCTTTTGCTAGCCTTCACTTGTACTAAGCGGGAATACTGCTTGTGCATCCAATCCCTTAAACCCCAAAGTTATGCCATATGAGTCCACTATACCTTCCTATATGCGGTATCTACCTGCCGTTCCAAGTAAATTTGTATGTGCCAAACTCTAAACCTTCAAATGAAATTCTGTTTTGTATGCTCGAATAGCTCATGTGTCAACTAGGGCTGTCCGTATCTTCCATACTAGGCGGGTTATTCTCAAGAGGAGTGGACTCCGCTCCTCACTCACGAGAAAATGGCTGGTCACCGGGATGCCCAGTCCCATGCTTTATGCAAACTAAATCAAAATAATTGCAAACAAAACTCCCCCTGGGACTGTTGCTAGTTGGAGGCACTCGTTGTTTCGAGCAAGCCATGGATTGATGCTTGTTGGTGGAGGGGGAGTATAAACTCTACCATTCTGTTTGGGAACCGCCTATAATGTGTGTAGCATGGAAGATATCACCATCTCTTGGTTGTTATGTTGACAATGAAAGTATGCCGCTCAAAATATTATTTATCTCTATTTCAAAAACGAGCTCTGGCACCTCTACAAATCCCTGCTTCCCTCGGCGAAGGGCCTATCTATTTACTTTTATGTTGAGTCATCACCCTCTTATTAAAGAGCACTAGCTGGAGAGCGCAGCTGTCATTTGCATCCATTAGTATTAATTTATATTGGGTATGACTATGACTGGATCTCTTTTACCATGAATTACAATGTCTAGTCAGTCCTTGATCTTTAAAGGTGCTCTGCATTTATGTTTTGCGGTCTCAGAAAGGGCTAGCGAGATACCATCTTATTATATCATATCATGATTGTTTTGAGAAAGTGTTGTCATCAAAGATTTATTATTACGGCTCGCTAGTTGATTATGCCATTGATATGAGTAAACATGAGACCTAAGAGTTACTGCGAATGTGGTTAGTCATAATCTTTGCTGAAAACTTGAATGCTGGCTTTACATATTTACAACAACAAGAGCAAACCGAGTTTGTAAAAGTTTTTCTTTATCACTTTCAGTTTATCAACTGAATTGCTTGAGGACAAGCAAAGGTTTAAGCTTGGGGGAGGTGATACGTCTCCGTCGTATCTACTTTTCCAAACACTTTTGCCCTTGTTTTGGACTCTAACTTGCATGATTTGAATGGAACTAACCCGGACTGACGCTGTTTTCAGCAGACTTTCCATGGTGTTATTTATGTGCAGAAACAAAAGTTCACGGAATGACCTGAAATTCCACGGAACATCTACTTGGAAAATAAGAAAAATACTGGAAGAAAAATCCACGTCAGGGGGCCCACACCCTGTCCACGAGGGTGGGGGCGCGCCCCCTGCCTCGTGAGCCCCCTAACGCTCCACCGACCTCAACTCCAACTCCATATATTCACTTTCGGGGAGAAAAAAATCAGGGAGAAGGATTCATCGCGTTTTACGATACGGAGCCGCCGCCAAGCCGTAAAACCTCTCGGGAGGGCTGATCTGGAGTCCGTTCGGGGCTCCGGAGAGGGGAATCCATCGCCGTCGTCATCATCAACCATCCTCCATCACCAATTTCATGATGCTCACCGCCGTGCGACAGTAATTCCATCGTAGGCTTGCTGGACGGTGATGGGTTGGATGAGATCTGTCATGTAATCGAGTTAGTTTTGTTAGGGTTTGATCCCTAGTATCCACTATGTTCTGAGATTGATGTTGCTATGACTTTGCTATGCTTAATGCTTGTCACTAGGGCCCGAGTGCCATGATTTCAGATCTGAACCTATTATGTTTTCATGAATATATGTGAGTTCTTGATCCTATCTTGCAAGTCTATAGTCACCTACTATGTGTTATGATCCGGCAACCCCGAAGTGAAAATAATCGGGACCACTCCCGGTGATGACCATAGTTTGAGGAGTTCATGTATTCACTATGTGCTAATGCTTTGTTCCGGTACTCTATTAAAAGGAGGCCTTAATATCCCTTAGTTTCCATTAGGACCCCGCTGCCACGGGAGGGTAGGACAAAAGATGTCATGCAAGTTCTTTTCCATAAGCACGTATGACTATATTCGGAATACATGCCTACATTACATTGATGAATTGGAGCTAGTTCTGTGTCACCCTATGTTATGATTGTTACATGATGAACCGCATCCGACATAATTCTCCATCAGCGATCCAATGCCTACGAGCTTTTCATATATTGTTCTTCGCTTATTTACTTTTCCGTTGCTACTGTTACAATCACTACAAAACACCAAAAATATTACTTTTGCTACTGTTACTTTTGTTACCGTTTCCGTTGCTATCATACTACTTTGCTACTAAACACTATTGCTGCAGATACTAAGTTATCCAGGTGTGGTTGAATTGACAACTCAACTGCTAATACTTGAGAATATTCTTTGGCTCCCCTTGTGTCGAATCAATAAATTTGGGTTGAATACTCTACCCTCGAAAACTGTTGCGATCCCCTATACTTGTGGGTTATCAGTCCCCGGTAGAACAGCTCTGCCGGAGCCCTAGATTGGTTCCGCCAAGGTTCCACCTCGTGGCGGCGGAGTCTCATCCCGAAAGCTTGCTTGTGATTTTTCTTCGGACGAAAGACTTCATATAGCAGAAGATGGGCACCGGAGGGCCAACAGGGGGCCCACGAGGCAGGGGGCGCGCCCCCACCCTCATGGACAGGTGGAGGCCCCCCTGACGTATTTCTTCCGCTCATTATTTTTTATTATTTCCAAAAATAACTTTCGTGGAGTTTCAGGACTTTTGGAGTTGTGCATAATAGGTCTCTAATATTTGCTCCTTTTCCAGCCCAGAATTCTAGCTGCCGGCATTCCCCCTCCTTATGTAAACCTTGTAAAATAAGAGAGAATAGGCATAAGTATTGTGACATAATGTGTAATAACAGCCCATAATGCAATAAATATCGATATAAAAGCATGATGCAAAATGGACGTATCATTGTACACCTGGGTGGCAGACACCTCTTGCCCACAGAACTCGAACACCTGCTTCGCAACAGTGTTCAAGTGCACCTCCTTGAAGCCCTTGTCAGTCCTAACTCCACTAGAGATGAGCTAACACATCTTGTTCAGCACGAACGTGGACATGAACGACTGCCTCTTCATGTTGTTCGACCTACCATCCTTCTTTGCCTTTGCTGCTGCTAGCTTGAGTGCAGCGGCAGCAGCAGCAGCAATAGTTGGCTCAACAAGCACTACTGGCACATAGAGGGAATCATAGGCGAACACCTCTGAATTAGGTGCCATCTTGGACATAGGCTGCGAGTCCTTGACAAACGATGGAGCAAACTGGTTGTCGGACACGACAAGGGCCTGACTAAGATCTTGACTCTGCGTGGTCATGTCCTACAATCGTAGCACACATTGACAGTAAGCATAGCACACAACATACCGGAAAATCCATGAAAGCAGAAGCATACATCTACATGGTTCATCACTATCATAGTAAGCACATGCTTCATCGCTATCATACCAAGCGGACCGGACAATCTATGAGCAGGAACATACAACTACAACAAACAACATGCTACAAATGGACAACCAATAGCTACAAATCACAGATCTAAGCATGATTCAACACAAGTACAAGGTTCAACTTCAAACTCTACTACTAATCTAGCCTACCACAAATTGCAACCGCGGCATAGCAATCAACCATAGCAGCTCACAGATCAGACCACTAATTAACCATGCATCTAGATCAAACCCTAGCTACAGCTCAGATCTAGCTAGAAGGAACAGAGAGAAAGGGATTGAACTCATAGAGGCCATGGCTGCAGCTTGAGGACGAGGGGGGACGGTCGTGAAAGATCAACGTCGGGCGGTGAAGGAGCGCCGACACCGTGGACCCCCGGCCGATGAAGATGCGCCGCTTACCTGCTCGTCGGTGCCGATGTGCGTCGGCGGGAAAGCTCAAACGGAGGGAGAATGGTGGTGGGAGTTGGGGCAGTGAGGGAGGGGCTAAATAGGGGTGGACTCGGCTGGAGGTGAGCCGAAATCCTCCCGCCGATTTTTCGGCGACGCGGGCGAGCTCGCGCCATCTCCCCTGCTCGCACGAGGGGAGAAGCACGTAGGCCTCCCCTGCCTCGCACGAGCCAGGCTCGCGAGCTACTGCCGATTCGGGCATTTCCCCTGGCCCTGGCCTGGACGTGCTTTAAGTTCCGTGTGATGCGGGCTGCCCAGTGAAAGCAGGCAACCAAACGGGCCACTTTCTTCCCGCGCGGGCCAGGCTGGGCCTAATGCGGGCAACCAAACATGCCCCAAGTGCATGAGTATGAAGCACCCTGCGACCGTGCAATGTTTTTCTATCTTGAAGCTCACACCCAAGGACCCAAGAACAGTAGCATGTCAGTTCTTTTTAACTTCTTATTCATTCATCAAACATCATTGACAGTACAAAGAACACAATAAGTAACAAAAATTACATTCATGTCCATAGACCACCTAGTAATGACTACAAGTACTGGAGCAAGCTGAAGGCACGCCGTCGTCATCGCCCCTCCCTCACAGTAGCCGGGCAAACCTTGTATAGTAGGCCGCCCAAAAGTAGTCGTGCTAAGGCGCCAAAGGACCAACAAGCCAGAACAAAAATCGTCATCGGTGAAGAGAAGCATACATCAAATGGATCCAATCCATAGACACACTAACGCAGACCAGATCCACCGTATACAAATATTGACTGAATCCTGTGAGATCCACTGGAGACATATCTCCACACACACCCTCCAACGACAAGACACACACCGTCAGGACGGGTGCTAGGCGAGGAAAACGTTATTCCATCTTCAGATGATCACTACTTGCAAGTTTAGCTAAGAAATTCACAATCCCATTCCGAGTATAACTAATATTATAGTTTAAGTTGCCGATCTCCCCTGACTAACTCCTTCACTTCCTCCACAAAATGACCGAGTTAGGGCCGATCAACCATATTGTTTGTGCTTGCCACTACTTTAGATATGGAGACGCCTTTGAGGTTGAGCTGATGGCAATCGATCAAGGAGGGCATACAAAGAGCCACTGAGCATATGTTATTGAATTCTCCCTAACATCAGTTGCCATCAGTTGTCCTAAATTCTCCCTGACAACAACTCCCACCACGCCAAATTTGCTTGTATCACCATACGAGCCATCCATTGTTACAGGTACCCATCCAGAGACCAACTTGAAGTCGAGTCTTACTGAACATTTCTTCCCAACCGGACAGCTTGCGATCTTGTGTACCTAATTGGTTCTTGCTCATCTCTCAAAAAGTTGCCAATTTTTTGGAACTTTTAGTTTTGCCAAATATTGAAATCAAACCAATTAGCCTCAATGTCTCATACGTTTGATCCTCACCCCGATGGTATGTCTAGCGTCATTGGAGGGCATGTAGAGGTGTGTCTCTGTCGGATCTCGCGCATTCGGTTGGTGCTGATCTTTGGTGGATTTTGTTGGAATCTAGTCTATGTTTGGGTGTTTATAGGTTTGATCCTTCCGATCTATGACTTTCTTCATCAATTATGATTGTTGAGGGAGTCCTGGATTAGGGGGTCCTCGGACAGCCGGGCTATATCCTTTGGCCGGACTGTTGGACTATGAAGATACAAGATTGAAGACTCTGTCCCGTGTCCGGATAGGACTCTCCTTGGCGTGGAAAGCAAGCTTGGCAATACGGATATGTAGATCTCCTCCCCTGTAACCGACTCTGTGTAACCCTAGCCCCCTCCGGTGTCTATATAAACCGGAGGGTTTTAGTCCGTAGGACAACAACAATCATACCATAGGCTAGCTTCTAGGGTTTAGCCTCTACGATCTCGTGGTAGATCAACTCTTGTAATACTCATATCATCAAGATCAATCAAGCAGAAAGTAGGGTATTACCTCCATCGAGAGGGCCCGAACCTGGGTAAACATCGTGTCCCCCGCCTCCTGTTACCATCCGCCTTAGACGCATAGTTCGGGACCCCCTACCCGAGATCCGCCGGTTTTGACACCGACATTGGTGCTTTCATTGAGAGTTCCACTGTGCCGTCATCATAAGGCTGAATGGCTCGTCTCGTTGTCAAGGACAACATCACCTCTGGGGGAGCCCTAGCTGTAGGCCAAACTCTCCGGCTAGGCGGTTTTCTCATGACCGCCCGTTCGGCCGCTGCGCCGACGATGACTTCTCGGGTCATCGAAAACAGCCTCCACGTCGGCTCGGAATTCGCCGAGCAGTTGGATCCAATGGAGCTCTCTTCCTTGAACGAGCTCTTGGATCGCATCGCCGCCTTGGGAGTCGCTACGGACTATGATCAGATCGGGCTTAAACCCGACCAAAGGGAGATTAACTCCCCGCCGGTCACCCATCAGATAGCGGTGGTGGAGGAGCAATGCAGCAATTCTTCCTCTATCTTGAGGACAAACTATGTCCGGATTCCCGAGCTCTCCGAGTCGGATACCCGTCTATGGGAGGACATGGCCCAAGCCTTGAACCTAGAGTCAGGCAGCGGGCCAGACCCATTGGGCAACATCCCGGAGCCCGAACTTCCAAGATCGGAAACTCCTCCGCCCCTGGGTCTCAGATCGGGTCAGGGTTCGGACTTAAATCCACCCACCCACCCAGATATAAGCGATCTTTCCCACATTAGACAAGAGCCCCAAGAGACAGTACAGCACTATTGGGCCAGATTCCTCCTTGCAATGAACAAGGTCAAGGACTGTCGCGAGGAAGACGCAATTTCATTCTTTTGCAAAAATTGCACGGACAGGGGAATCCTCAACGCCATAAGTCGTCGTGACATAGCACACTTCGCTGACTTGGCGGCCATAGTACGGAAGTACTGTGTGATAGAAAGCGCCTGGAAAACCCAAACAAAATTTTGGGATCCTCCGGCTCTCACAAAACCCCCCGTCCGAACTAAAAGGGTGTACTCTCGTAAGTCACCCGATCCAATTACAAAGAAACAAAAGCCCACTACAGGGCGCAGAACCGTATTGGAGGGATGGCTTAATGGGCCATGCAAAATTCACAGTACAGCGGATACCATGCCAACACACAGCCTTAGAGCATGTTGGGTACACCGACAGGTGGCCAAGAGCGGTGAGGATCTCCTCATCAACAATACCGCAAAGCACCATCCCGCGGAAAACAGAAATACAATATTGACAGTCTTCGAGACCTTCGCCTCAAATAATAGACGTAAGCGAGCACTCCGCAGCCTTGCCGAAGTCTGCCACGTGGCAGCAATAAATCCATGCAGTGATACGGCTATCGCCTTCAATGCCAGTGACAAACCTAAATTCCGAACAGCCCGAGCACCAGCCGCCTTGGTCCTTAGTCCAATTGTGGACGGCTTCCGGCTTACTAAAGTGCTCATGGACGGCGGCAGCGGATTAAACCTCATCTATGAGGAGACTCTTCGAAAGACAAAAGCCGCATTGAGCAAAGCAGCACGGCCTTTCAGAGGAATCATCCCTAGTCGAGAGGCACGATGCGCTGGGAAAATCACACTAGATGTGGTATTCGGCACGCCGGAGAATTATAGGTCCGAAGAAATCACATTCCAAGTGGCCCCATTCAATAGCGGATACCACGCCCTTCTAGGGCGGGAGGCATTCACGATCTTCCAAGCTATACCCCATTACGGGTACATGAAGGTCAAAATGCCCGGGCCCAATGGAATCATCACTCTAGCTAGTGATCCGGCCATAGCACTCCGCGCCGAAAATAAAACAGCCGCACTGGCCCTCGAGGCGTTATCTGAAGCCCTCGCGGCCGAAGAATTAACTGTGCTACGCTCCACAGTGGACAGGGATGACGCGATACTTGACAAAAGATCCAGGTCCACCTCTTTTAAACCAGCGGATGAAATAGTCAAATTCCAAGTCCATCCAACGGACCCTACAAAAACAGCATCCATCGGGGTACAGTTAAACCCCACAGTAGACGCCGCGCTACGGGAGTTCTTGCGCGCCAATTGGGACGTCTTCGCCTGGCATCCTTCAGACATGCCAGGAATCCCACGCAGGCTGGCCGAGCATAGCCTTAACATTCTAAAGGGATTCAAGCCGGTCAGGAAAACTCTTCGGCGCTTCTCTGAGCCTAAGCGACAAGCCATGGGAGAGGAGCTAGCCAAGTTACTGGAGGCCGGATTCATTCGAGAATTAAAACATCCGGACTGGCTAGCAAACCTGGTGATGGTACCAAAGAAGGACAAATCCTGGCGCCTATGTGTCGACTTCAAGGACCTTAACAAGGCTTGCCCCAAGGATCCCTCCCCCTCCCTCACATCGATCAAATTATCGACGCTACCGCGGGACACGACTCATTGTGTTTCCTCGACGCATACTCCGGATACCATCAAATCAAGATGGCGGAGTCCGATCAAGCCGCAACTGCATTTATCACTCCATACGGTCCCTTCTGTTTTAACACCATACCTTTCGGGCTCAAAAACGCCGGTGCAACCTATCAACGCATGATTCAGACATGCTTGGAGACACAGATCGGCAAAACAGTGGAGGCATACGTAGACGATGTGGTCATTAAAACCAGACACGTCGAATCCTTAATAGACGACTTGAGGCTCATGTTCGACAATCTCCGAACATAAGACAGTAAGCTCAATCTGGAAAAATGCGTCTTCGGCGTGCTCGCCGGAAAGCTCTTAGGCTTCATCGTATCCAACAGATGAATCGAAGCGAATCCGGCTTAAATCCGAGCTCTGTCACAGTTGGCCATCCCAACAGACCTCAAGCAGATCCAGAAATTAACTGGATGCGTGGCTGCTTTAAGCCGCTTTATCTCCCGATTAGGAGAAAAGGCACTACCTCTTTATCGCCTTCTTCGACGCACCGAACACTTCGAGTGGACGGATGCGGCCACGGCCGGATTAGAAGCAATAAAATCCGTTTTGGCCACAAACCCAATCTTGGCCGCGCCAAATGTCGACGAAACAATGCTATTATATATAGCGGCAACACACCAAGTTGTAAGCGCGGTGCTCGTCGTCGAACGAGAGACGGACGGACATAAGTTCCCGCTTCAAAAGCCGGTATACTACGTATCCACTGTCCTCACTCCATGCAAATCACGGTACCCACATTATCAAAAGATAGCATACGCGGTCTTCATGGCATCCCGGAAACTACGACACTACTTTCAAGAGTGTTCAATTACGGTGGCCTCTGAAGTACCACTCAACGACATAATAAACAACCGCGAGGCCACGGGCCGGATTGATAAATGGACTATTGAGCTCCTCCCGTTCGACATAATATACAAACGACGGCGAGCCATTAAGTCACAAGTACTGGCTGATTTCGTCGCCGAATGGACAGAAGCCGAACTCCCTAAAGAGTACGGCGCGTACTCCAATTGGATCATGCACTTTGACGGCTCTAAAATGCTTGCTGGTCTGGGGGCTGGGATCGTCATGACATCCCCCACCGGAGATACAGTCCAATATGTACTCCAAATACTATACACAGACTCCAAAACGCAGCAGAATATGCATGAGGCCATGTTACATGGTCTCCGGATGGCAGTCTCCATGGGCATTCAACGCCTGGAGGTTGCCTGGCTCTTGTGTTTATGCCCTACGTTCCCGTTAATTTGGCTAGGGCATAAGGGGAGCACCTCTGCGATTGTTACTGCCGGGTCAGCCGGATGTGTACCTCAGACTGGGTGAAGCCGAAAGCTAGTGTTCTTAAGGGAATATTCGGTCGGTGAACAAAAGATGACCTTTATTTATTGTAATACATGCCCCCAGATGTTTATATCCCGCGTCTCTTTTCGCAGTTCGGACATGCACATTAATGCATGCGTACCCAGGGAAAGGAACCCTTAACGGAACTATTCTCCCTGGAAGATGTTTCTTACTATCCATGTAATATAACATAGCTAGTTGGGTACTTGTCTATTCAAGCACTTATGACCCCTACGCCTGGTTTCCATGCGTACCCCAGTTTTTACATAACTAAGCGGGTATTCGGATACACTCCGGACTGTCGGGTCCAGAGGTCGAAGCGAAAAGGTCCGCCATGACAAATGATTTACAATCCGGCTAGGGACAATACATGTCACTTGAAGTACACAGTCACTTAGACTGACTAAATTCTTCTTCTATACCATCCAACAGGCTGTCTAGCCTACAATCCTGTTGGGAATACTTTGCGGCTAATTCGACTTGGTCATACACCAAACTGACAGGGATATCTTTCCCATCGGACCTCACAGGTCCGACCTCGGCCATGTGGTTCGGGTCAGCCTTGGTATATCGCATCTTCACCATGGCCCAGGCTTCCCTTGCACCTTGTCGTTAGGCTGATATCTTCCATAATCAGAAGCGCCGCTGCGCTCCCTTGAGCTTCTCTACAAGCTCCCCCATGCCTCCTGGCAGGGAGGCGGATGGCCACAAGGCTTGGGCAATGCCCTGCATCACCTGCCGAACTTGTTCGTGCAGTTGTGAGAGCTCTGGCAGAAGATCACCCGCAGACCCGGGCATCTCCTCCGCGGGACGACCCGTCAGCATACCTGCAAACATAACTCTGTTAGCCGGTTTCTTCGCCGAACTCTTTAAAAGTTCGTTCAAGCACTTACTGAAAATGCCGCGTCGAAGCCTCTTATTCTCCTTTACGGAGTCAGCAAGCTGGGCTCGAACATCTTTCAGTTCAAAGCCCAGCCGGGTATTGGCGTCTTGGAGATCGTTTTTCTCCCGCCTAACCCGTGTAAGCACGCGCTCGCCAGCCTTTAGCTGTCGTTGAGCATGTTGCTCATCCCCTCGCACGACCTCCGGATTCACTCTGGAGTCATCTGCAGAATGTATTGTCAGATTTGCATGTATGTCGCATACTACCTGGTACATGTCATTCTTTGCAATAGAAATAAGTGTTAGCAGATGGGGCCTTCTCGGACTCCTTCACCGCGGCAACTGCGGCCTGAAGCTGGGCTTTGCACTCCTTTAGCTCTTGAGACAACCGGGTATTCTTCTCCGTAAGAAACTATGCAAACAATGATCCTTAAATCAGTTGTGCCAACTGTTTCAAGTCTCAGGGGCTACTGATATACATAACTATTAGATTTTCTTACCCGTATATCCTTTACATACTGGTCCGTGGCTCTGGCAAGACCATTTTGAGCAGCTCGGATGTATGCGTCTCCGGAGTTAAAGGCATCGAACGCCTCTTGGGAGAAACAAGCATCGCGGAGTACGGCCCGGCGACGCCTGTGATTCATGGCACTCTCCACTTCAGAATTCATAGCGGACAGCCTATCCGCATCCACTGTAGGAGGAACATCCGGCATTGGCCCCATGTTAGCGTCCGCCTCTGAGTCCGGCTCTGGAGCCCGGCTGGTGGAGGCGTGGCCGGCAACCTCTCCGGATATAGTCCGGCGAGCATTTTTTCTACTAGGAAACATGGACGTTATTATATTTTAAAAGACGACAACCACGGAGCGGGGTTCTTTTTCATACCTCTGCGATGGCGTCTCAGTCCTGACCGCCTTCCTTTTAAGCCTACCCGGCTTCGGTGCCCCTTGTTGGTGAGTCACTGCGGGTTCGGCATGGCGTCCCGACGGCCTTCCCTGTAAGACACCATATGTGTGCGGTAGGTGAAGTGCAGAAAAAGGGATCCTTCTCGGAAGTTGGGACTCCGGTTTTACTTACATGCGATGCAGGGAGCAGTCCAGGATAATCGGCTATGATGGCCACCATGGCATCGTCGCAGCTCAGTTGATAGAACGTCATGTCAATAAGCTCCACAAATGTGTCCGGATCTTCTTCGAGTCCAGGGTCGAGGGCCCGATCAGGGTCCTCTGGTTGTGGAGGCAGGCTGTGGACCTCCCTCACAGCTTTTCGCAGTTCGTGCTATGAAATAGCAAGGTAAATATTTATGAAAAAGAATGCGGGAAGGTCTGGAGTAAAAAGTAGCAGCTCACCCAGTTTGGGGGTTGTACATGGAGAATCCATCCCGTGGCTTGATACGGATGAACTCCTCTTCCTCTCCTTTATATAAATCGGACAGTATTTTCGCTAGAGCATCGACAGAGTCCGGACCTTTACGACCGCAGCGGGTGGCATCGTCTTCTCCATTGAAGTGCCACATGGGTTGTCCCCGATATTGAAGTGGCTGCACCCCCCGCATTATACATATTGACATAACCTTGATTATTGTCAATCCTGATTTGGCCAGCATTTGTATCTGGCCCATCAGGTAAAGGACCTCTCTGTTATCTTCCTCCTGGGGGCTCCGAGGGCGCCAGCTGCAGTGTTTCTTCAAAGGGGCGTTACTGAGCTCAGGAAGGCCCATCCGAACCGACGTCCTCCATATAAAACCAATCCGAAGGCCAGTCTTCGGATGTCTTCTTCGGAGTACCGAACAGGTATCCGGTCCCGGCGATGCGCCATATCTCGGCTCCGCCCACTTGATATATCGACCCCTCCTGTGTACGGGGTACGAGGCAGAATAGGCTCTTCCATAGCTCGAAATGAGCTTCACAGCCCAAAAACAGCTCGCAAAGGGTGACATAGCCTGCGATGTGTAATATGGAGGCAGGAGTAAAATTATGCAGCTGGAGGCCGTAGAACTCCAGGAGCCCGCAGAGGAACGGATGGATTGGAAATCCAAGTCCCCTTAACAAATACGGGACAAGGCATACCCGCTCCCCCATAGACGGGTTGGGAAAGCTCTCCGCTTGTTCCCCGCCATTGTAAGTGGCTAGTCCAGCTTGGACGGGGACCATATACGCAGGAGGAAGAAACCCCTGGGGCTGTAACTCTACTAACTATCTGTGGGAAACGGAACACTTCTTCCAGTTGCCTGGCTTAGGGCTACGGGAGCGAGAGGAGGAGCTGCGACGACCGGCCATGATAGGATGGATTTTTTCGGGCGCACTCCGATGGATACTCGCTGAGGGAGGATGGTGTGATCTGGATCTAAGGATCCCCGGTCCCTTAAATAGACGATTTACTCACATGGTTAGGGTGGCAAGTGCAAAAATGCCCCAACTTCTCGCATTCGCTCGACACGTGGAGGATAGCCATTATTGGGCGCAGAAGCCGAAGAATGCAACATTTATGGGAAGCCGGACACTACTCGACAGGTACTCAGGACTTGGAGAAGAACCCGCCTTGCAATGTCGAAGACAATCTGCGCGCCGGACTCATCGTCATTGAAGACTGGTTCGGGGGCTACTAAGGGAGTCCTGGATTAGGGGTTCCTCGGACAGCCGGACTATATCCTTTGGCCAGACTGTTGGACTATGAAGATACAAGACTGAAGACTCCGTCCCGTGTCCGGATAGGACTCTCCTTGGCGTGGAAGGCAAGCTTGGCAGTACGGATATGTAGATCTCCTCCCTTGTAACCGACTCTGTGTAACCCTAGCCCCCTCCGGTGTCAATATAAACCGGAGGGTTTTAGTCCGTAGGACAACAACAATCATACCATAGGCTAGCTTCTAGGGTTTAGCCTCTACGATCTCGTGGTAGATCAACTCTTGTAATACTCATATCATCAAGATCAATCAAGCAGGAAGTAGGGTATTACCTCCATCGAGAGGGCCCGGACATGGGTAAACATCGTGTCCCCCGCCTCCTGTTACCATCCGCCTTAGACGCACAGTTCGGGACCCCCTACCCGAGATCCGCCGGTTTTGACACCGACAATTGTTGCTTTGGTATGCTGGTCCTATGGGGCCTTAACACGACATATTCCCAACTGTCAACTACGATAAGGCTTGCCCAGCCCTAGTGAGGGAGGGTCGATGACGGCGACTGATACGTCTCCAACGTATCTATAATTTTTTATTGTTTCATGCTATTATATTAACACTCTTGGATGTTTTACATGCGTTTATATGCTATTTTATATCATTTTTGGGGACTAAGGTATTAACCCAGTGCCAGTTCTATTTTTTTGCTTGTTTTTTACTTTTCAAAAAATCAATATCAAACTAAGTCCAAACACGATGAAACTTTATAATGATTTTCTATGGACCAAAGAGACCCTAGAAGGTTTGGGAGGAGGCCAGAAGAGCTACGAGAGAGCCCCGAGCTCACAGGGCTGGGGGTTAGGGCATGCCCCCTGAGCTCGTGGGCCCCACGCAACACCGGTTGACCTGATTATGCTTCTATATATATTCCCAAAACACCAGAGAGCCATCAAAACACTTTTTCCGCCGCCACAAACTTCTGTTCTTTCGCGATCCCATCTGGAGGCCTTTTCCGGTACTCTGCCGGAGAGGGAATCGATCACGGAGAGCTTCTACATCATCCTTGCTGCCTTCCAATGATGCGTGAGTAGTTCACCACAGACCTACGGGTCCATAGCTAGTAACTAGTTGGCTTCTTCTCTCTCTTTGATCTTCAATACAATGTTCTCCTCGATCTCCTTGGAGTTCTATTCGATGTAATCTTTTTTTTTGCGGTATGTTTGTTGGGATCCTATGAATTGTGGATTTATGATTAGATTATTCATTGAAAGTAATTGAGTCTTTTCTGAACTTTATTATGCATGATTGTTATAGGTTTGTATTTCTGTCCGATCTATCTGTTTAGTTTGGCCAACTAGATTGATTTATCTTCAGTGGGAGAGGTGCTTTGTGATGGGTTCAATCTTCAGTGTCCTCACCCAGTGATAGCGAGGCACGTATTGTATTGTTGCCATTAAGGGTAAACTGATGGGGTTTAATCATATTGCTTGAGTTTACTTTGTCTACATCATGTTATCTTGCTTAAGGCGTTACTCCATTTTTCATGAACTTAATACTCCTACCATAGATGCATGATGGATAGCGGTCGATTGGTAGAGTAATAGTAGTAGATGCAGGTAGGAGTCGGTCTACTTGTCACGGACATGATGCATATATACATGATCATTGCAATGAATAACATAATAACTATGCGCTTTTCTATCAATTGCCCAACAATAATTTGTCTACCCACCATATGCTATTGTTTTGAGAGAGAAGCCTCTAGTGAAAACTATGGCCCCATGTCTACCTTCATCATATCAAGAAAACTTAAATAGTTTGCTGCAATTTATTTACTTTCTTTTTATTTTGCAATTTATCTATCTACCACTACAAGATTTAATCTTTGCAAGTAACGAGTTTAAGGGGATTGACGACTCTCTTGCCCATGTTGGGTGCAATTTTTTTTTATTTTGTGTTGTGCAGGTTCTGTTCACGAGGATTTAGTTGGTGCTCCTATTGGTTCAATAACCTTGGTTCTCATCGAGGAAAATATTTATCTCTACTGTACTGCTTCACCCCTCCTCTTCGGGGAAAATCACAACACAGTTTAAAGTAGCAGAGGTGCGCCTTTGACTCGCTTCAATGCTTGTAGTCCTCTCTAGGTGGTTCACAGGCTTGCTTGTAATTTTTGTTAGGTATGGTGTTCTCTAAAGTGCCATCATTGATTACGAATAGAATGGAAGTTTCTCCCAGAAAAAGGAAGAATGGAAAAATGACTATTTTTCGGCTCATTGCTAGGACATCGACCTAGGGCTCACTTCTTTCCCTTGAATGAAAAAAAATATACCAGGAGTTATGTGACTATGGAGGGCTGGAGATACTCCGCATCACCAAGAGGACTTCTGAGCCAAGATCCCCTATCACTGGTGTGCGTCCATGGTTGTTTGAGGCGTCGCTAGGTGGCCGCCCATGCATCCCCTTCTCACAGGAGATTAGGTATGTTGTATTCCATAGGAAAACCCACAAAGTCTTGAACTTCTACGAGGCATAAGGCGATCTAGCCATACACCTGATAGGACTATTCCAAAACTAGGTTCAGTGTTATCTACGTGGGAAATTCGCAGGGGTACTTAGACGTGGGGCGCCTACTCAGTTGGTCGCACAATTTCTTCAAAAACTCGTTTATGCGATTAGTCCTTACTTTCAGTTCGTGGGGTCCAAGCTCTCTTTCTGGCTCCGCTCGAACCATCCCCCTGCTCTCTATGCCACATTCATGTTGGTTTAGAGTGGACGTGAACTTTCACTCCCGCATGTTGGCCGAACGATGTGGCATTCACACCGGTGCGGTAGTTGAGAAAGTTGCTCCAGCTCGCCACTCGCTCTCTGCACCATGTTAATGCCAATTCAGAGTTGACATGACCTAGCAGGATGAGGGGATGACTTGCTACCCCATTCAAGCAGGGTGACCGTCCGTCCGCCTGCCGGGAATTCGCATCGGCACGACCAAATGAGAAGCCACTCCGGGCACCTACTATTTAATGACCACAGTCTACGCCATAAACCGCACACCCTACAAGCCCCGTATCCATCCTTCTGAGTTGCCGGTGTACCACCTCTTCCCTCCTTCCTTCTTTGACCTCCACGAGCAATGTCCAGGATCCACTGTGGGTGGTGAAAGACTCTTTCACTACGGCGCCGCCACAAAATCGTGGTCGAGGTGGACGCTTGGCATGCCCAATGCGCGGCCCGCATGACGAAGGGAGAGCCTTCGAAATATCCGAAGGAGGATAGATCGGAGCTTGGATAAGGAGGGTGCAATGATGGAGGAGGCAGACGAGGAGGAGCAGGCAACCACTTTGGGTACCATGCCGGAGGCACACTACAACACCGTCATGGCATAGGTGCAACTAGAGGAGCAGGCGCCGACGCTATATATCTGTGTCTCGGATGCTGCAAGAGTAGCAACGATACAACATGCATCTCCTCGAGTAGCACCGGCTCGCGAAGTACCAAATCGTCGGCGAGAAGGCAAACTAGGAGCAATCGCGGCCATGCTCGCGGAGAATCCAGGCTTCATGGATGAGCAGCGGGCACTCTACAATTTCGTGTACAGCGCCCGAACCATTTGCCGCGAACGTTGGCAGCTCCCCGTCAATGATGCTGAGTACGACTGCATGTTCGATGAGATAGCGGCGAAGTTACAGGCGGGGCAGTGCATACGATGGTGGACGGGGACACTGCCAAAGTTAGCAACTCCACGACATTCGCGTCGTGCAGCAGTGACTACAAGGAGGGACTGTTTGCGTTGGTCGTCTGAAGGAAATATGCCCTAGAGGCAATAATAAAGTTATTATTTATTTCCTTATATCATGATAAATGTTTATTATTCATGCTAGAATTGTATTAACCGGAAACATGATACATGTGTGAATACATAGACAAACAAAGTGTCACTAGTATGCCTCTACTTGACTAGCTCGTTAATCAAAGATGGTTGAGTTTCCCAGCCATGGGCATGAGTTATCATTTTATTAACGGGATCACATCATTAGGAGAATGATGTGATTGACTTGACCCATTCCGTTAGCTTAGCACTTGATCGTTTAGTATGTTGCTATTGCTTTCTTCATGACTTATACATGTTTCTATTACTATGAGATTACGCAACTCCCGTTTACCGGAGGAACACTTTGTGTGCTACCAAACATCACAACGTAACTGGGTGATTATAAAGGTGCTCTACAGGTGTCTCCGAAGGTACCTGTTGAGTTGGCATATTTCGAGATTAGGATTTGTCACTCCGATTGTCGGAGAGGTATCTCTGGGCCCTCTCAGTAATGCACATCACTATAAGCCTTGCAAGCAATGTGACTAATGAGTTAGTTGTGGGATGATGCATTATGCAACGAGTAAAGAGACTTGCCGGCAATGAGATTGAACTAGGTATTGAGATACCGACAATCGAATCTCAGGCAAGTAACATACCGATGACAAAGGGAACAACGTATGTTGCTATGAGGTTTGACCGATAAAGATCTCCGTAGAATATGTGGGAGCCAATATGAGCATCCAGGTTCCGCTATTGGTTATTGACCGGAGACGTGTCTCGGTCATGTCTACATAGTTCTCGAACCCGTAGGGTCCGCACGCTTAAAGTTCGGTGACGATCAGTATTATGAGTTTTTGTGTTTTGATATACCGAAGGTAGTTCGGAGTCCCGGATATGATCACGGACATGACGAGGAGTCTCGAAATGGTCGAGACGTAAAGATCGATATATTTGACGACTATATTCAGACACCGGAAGTGTTCCGAGTGGTTTCGGAGAAAAACCGGAGTACCGGGGGGTTACCGGAACCCCCCGGGGAGTTAATTGGGCCTCATGGGCCTTAGTGGGAGAAGAGTAGGGGCGGCCAGAGCAGCCGCGCGCCCCCTCCCCCTCTAGTCCGAATTGGACAAGGAGGGGGCGCCCCCCTTTTTCCTTCTCTCCTCTCTCCCTTCCTTCCCTCTCCTACTCCAACAAGGAAAAGGAGGAGTCCTACTCCCGGTGGGAGTAGGACTCCCCCCTTGGCGCGCCCTCCTCCTGGCCGGCTGCCTCCCCGCTTGCTCCTTTATATACGGGGGCAGGGGGCACCTCTAGACACACAAGTTGATCTATTGATCTATTTCAGCCGTGTGCGGTGCCCCCTTCCACCATATTCCACCTCGGTCATATCGTAGCAGTGCTTAGGCGACGCCCTGCGTCGGTAGCAACATCATCACCGTCATCACGCAGTTGTGCTGACGGAACTCTCCCGTGAAGCTCTGCTGGATCGGAGTTCGCGGGACGTCATCGAGCTGAACGTGTGCTGAACTCGGAGGTGCCGTACGTTCGGTACTTGGATCGGTCGGATCATGAAGACGTACGACTACATCAACCGAGTTGTGCTAACGCTTCCGCTTTCGGTCTACGAGGGTACAAGGACACACTCTTCCCTCTCGTTGCTATGCATCACCATGATCCTGTGTGTGCATAGGAAATTTTTTGAAATTACTACGTTCCCCAATAGTGGCATCCGAGTCAAGTTTTATGCGTTGATGTTATATGCACGAGTAGAACACAAGTGAGTTGTGGGCGATACAAGTCATACTACTTACCAGCATGTCACACTTTGGTTCGGCGGTATTGTTGGATGAAGCGGCCCGGACCGACATTACGCGTACGCTTACGCGAGACTGGTTCTACCGACGTGCTTTGCACATAGGTGGCTGGCGGGTGTCAGTTTCTCCAACTTTAGTTGAACCGAGTGTGGCTACGCCCGGTCCTTGAGAAGGTTAAAACAGCACTAACTTGACGAACTATCGTTGTGGTTTTGATGCGTAGGTAAGAATGGTTCTTGCTCAGCCCGTAGCAGCCACGTAAAACTTGCAACAACAAAGTAGAGGACGTCTAACTTGTTTTTGCAGGACATGTTGTGATGTGATATGGTCAAGGCATGATGCTATATTTTATTGTATGAGATGATCATGTTTTGTAACCGAGTTATCGGCAACTGGCAGGAGCCATATGGTTGTCGCTTTATTGTACGCAATGCAATCGCCCTGTAATTGCTTTACTTTATCACTAAGCGGTAGCGATAGTCGTAGAAGCAATAGTTGGCGAGATGACAACGATGCTACGATGGACATCAAGGTGTCGCGCCGGTGACGATGGTGATCATGACGGTGCTTCGGAGATGGAGATCACAAGCATAAGATGATGATGGCCATATCATATCACTTATATTGATTGCATGTGATGTTTATCTTTTATGCATCTTATATTGCTTTGATTGACGGTAGCATTATAAGATGATCTCTCACTAAATTTCAAGATAAAAGTGTTCTCCCTGAGTATGCACCGTTGCCAAAGTTCGTCGTGCCGAGACACCACGTGATGATCGGGTGTGATAAGCTCTACGTTCATCTACAACGGGTGCAAGCCAGTTTTGCACACGCAGAATACTCGGGTTTAACTTGACGAGCCTAGCATATGCAGATATGGCCTCGGAACACTGAGATCGAAAGGTCGAGCGTGAATCATATAGTAGATATGATCAACATAGTGATGTTCACCATTGAAAACTACTCCATCTCACGTGATGATCGGACATGGTTTAGTTGATTTGGATCACGTGATCACTTAGATGATTAGAGGGATGTCTATCTAAGTGGGAGTTCTTAAGTAATATGATTAATTGAACTTAAATTTATCATGAACTTAGTACCTGATAGTATTTTGCTTGTCTATGTTGATTGTAGATAGATGGCACGTGCTGTTGTTCCGTTGAATTTTAATGCATTCCTTGAGAAAGCAAAGTTGAAAGATGATGGTAGCAATTACACGGACTGGGTCCCTAACTTGAGGATTATCCTCATTACTGCACAGAAG
This sequence comes from Aegilops tauschii subsp. strangulata, assembly GCF_002575655.3. Taxonomy (NCBI): domain Eukaryota; kingdom Viridiplantae; phylum Streptophyta; class Magnoliopsida; order Poales; family Poaceae; genus Aegilops; species Aegilops tauschii. Next base: position 638,643,715 of record NC_053036.3, on the reverse strand, counting down.
AATTATGTCCTGGAAGCACCGCTAGGTGTACCACCTGCGCCAGCAACTGCAGACATTGTGAATGCCTGGCAGTCGCTTGTTGATGACTACTCGATAGTTCAGTGTGCCATGCTTTACGGCTTAGAACCGGGACTTCAACGACGTTTTGAACGTCATGGAGCATATGAGATGTTCCAGGAGTTGAAGTTAATATTTCAAGCAAATGCCCGGAAGAGAGATATGAAGTCTCCAATAAGTTCTACAGCTGTAAGATGGAGGAGAATAGTTCTGTCAATGAACATATACTCAGAATGTCTGGGTACTGCAATCACTTGATTCAACTGAGAGTTAATCTTCCGGTTGATAGTGTCATTGACAGAATTCTTCAATCACTGCCACCAAGCTACAAGAGCTTCGTGATGAACTATAATATGCAAGGGATGGATAAGACAATTCCCGAGCTCTTCGCAATGCTAAAGGCTACGGAGGTAGAAATTAAGAAGGAGCATCAAGTGTTGATGGTCAACAAGACCACCAGTTTCAAGAAAAAGGGCAAAGGGAAGATGAAGGGGAACTTCAAGAAGAACAGCAAACAAGTTGCTGCTCAAGAGAAGAAACCCAAGTCTAGACCTAAGCCTGAGACTGAGTGCTTCTACTGCAAGCAGACTGGTCACTGGAAGCGGAACTGCCCCAAGTATTTGGCAGATAAGAAGGATGGCAAGGTGAACAAAGGTATATGCGATATACATGTTATTGATGTGTACCTTACTAGAACTCGCAGTAGCACCTGGGTATTTGATACTGGTTCTGTTGCTAATATTTGCAACTCGAAACAGGGACTACGGATTAAGTGAAGACTGGCTAAGGATGAGGTGACGATGCGCGTGGGAAATGGTTCCAAAGTCGATGTGATCGCCGTCGGCACGCTACCTCTACATCTACCTTCGGAATTAGTTTTAGACCTAAATAATTGTTATTTGGTGCCAGCGTTAAGCATGAACATTATATCTGGATCTTGTTTGATGCGAGACGGTTATTCATTTAAATCAGAGAATAATGGTTGTTCTATTTATATGAGTAATATCTTTTATGGTCATGCACCCTTGAAGAGTGGTCTATTTTTATTGAATCTCGATAGTAGTGAAACACATATTTATAATGTTGAAGCCAAAAGATGCAGAGTTGATAATGATAGTGCAACTTATTTGTGGCACTGTCGTTTGGGTCATATTGGTGTAAAGCGCATGAAGAAACTCCATACTGATGGACTTTTGGAATCACTTGATTATGAATCACTTGGTACTTGCGAACCATGCCTCATGGGCAAGATGACTAAAACGCCATTCTCCGAAACAATGGAGCGAGCAACAGATTTGTTGGAGATCATACATACTGATGTATGTGGTCCGATGAATGTTGAGGCTCGCGGCAGGTATCGTTATTTTCTCACCTTCACAGATGATTTGAGCAGATATGGGTATATCTACTTAATGAAACATAAGTCTGAAACATTTGAAAAGTTCAAAGAATTTCAGAGTGAAGTGGAAAATCATCGTAACAAGAAAATAAAGTTTCTACGATCTGATCGTGGAGGAGAATATTTGAGTTACGAGTTTGGTCTACATTTGAAACAATGCGGAATAGTTTCGCAACTCACGCCACCCGAAACACCACGGCGTAATGGTGTGTCCGAACGCTCGTAATCGTACTTTACTAGATATGGTGCGATCTATGATGTCTCTTACTGATTTACTGCTATCGTTTTGGGGTTATGCTTTAGAGACGGCCGCATTCACGTTAAATAGGACACCATCGAAATCCGTTGAGATGATGCCTTATGAACTGTGGTTTGGCAAGAAACCAAAGTTGTCATTTCTTAAAGTTTGGGGTTGCGATGCTTATGTGAAAAAGCTTCAACCTGATAAGCTCGAACCCAAATCGAAGAAATGTGTCTTCATAGGATACCCAAAGGAAACTGTTGGGTACACCTTCTATCACAGATCCGAAGGCAAGACATTCGTTGCTAAGAATAGATCCTTTCTAGAGAAGGAGTTTCTCTCGAAAGAAGTGAGTGGGAGGAAAGTAGAACTTGACGAGGTAACTGTACCTGCTCCCTTATTGGAAAGTAGTTCATCACAGAAACCGGTTCCTATGGCACCTACACCAATTAGTGAGGAAGCTACTGATATTGATCATGAAACTTCAGATCAAATTACTACTGAACCTCGTAGGTCAACCAGAGTAAGATCCGCACCAGAGTGGTACGGTAATCCTGTTCTGGAGGTTATGTTACTAGACCATGACGAACCTACGAACTATGAAGAAGCGATGGTGAGCCCAGATTCTGCAAAATGGCTTGAGGCCATGAAATCTGAGATGGGATCCATGTATGAGAACAAAGTATGGACTTTGGTTGACTTGCCCGATGATCGGCAAGCCATCAAGAATAAATGGATCTTCAAGAAGAAGACAGACGCTGACGGTAATGTTACTGTCTACAAAGCTCGACTTGTTGCAAAAGGTATTCGACAAGTTCAAGGAGTTGACTATGATGATACTTTCTCACCCGTAGCGATGCTTAAGTCTGTCCGAATCATGTTAGCAATTGCCGCATTTTATGATTATGAAATTTGGCAAATGGATGTCAAAACTGCATTCCTAAATGGATTTCTGGAAGAAGAGTTGTATATGATGCAACCAGAAGGTTTTGTCGATCCAAAGGGAGCTAACAAAGTGTGCAAGCTCCAGTGATCCATTTATGGACTGGTGCAAGCCTCTCGGAGTTGGAATAAATGCTTTGATAGTGTGATCAAAGCATATGGTTTTATACAGACTTTTGGAGAAGCCTATATTTACAAGAAAGTGAGTGAGAGCTGTGTAGCATTTCTAATCTTATATGTGGATGACATATTATTGATTGGAAATGATATAGAATTTCTGGACAGCATAAAAGGATACTTGAATAAGAATTTTTCAATGAAGGACCTCGGTGAAGCTGCTTACATATTAGGCATCAAGATCTATAGAGATAGATCAAGACGCTTAATTGGACTTTCACAAAGCACATACCTTGACAAATTTTTGAAGAAGTTCAAAATGGATCGGGCAAATAAATGGTTCTTACCTGTGTTACAAGGTGTGAAGTTGAGTAAGACCCAATGCCCGACCACTGCAGAAGATAGAGAGAAAATTAAAGATGTTCCCTATGCTTCAGCCATAGGCTCTATCATGTATGCAATGCTGTGTACCAGACCTGATGTGTGCCTTGCTATTAGTTTAGCAGGGAGGTACCAAAGTAATCCAGGAGTGGATCACTGGACAACGGTCAAGAACATCCTGAAATACCTGAAAAGGACTAAGGATATGTTTCTCGTTTATGGAGGTGACAAAGAACTAGTCGTAAATGGTTACGTCGATGCAAGCTTTGACACTGATCCGGATGATTCTAAATCGCAAACCGGATACGTGTTTACATTGAACGGTGGAGCTGTCAGTTGGTGCAGTTCTAAACAAAGCGTCGTGGCGGGATCTACGTGTGAAGCGGAGTACACAGCTGCTTCGGAAGCAGGAAATGAAGGAGTCTGGATGAAGGAGTTCATATCCGATCTAGGTGTCATACCTAGTGCATCGGGTCCAATGAAAATCTTTTGTGACAATACTAGTGCAATTGCCTTGGCAAAGGAATCCAGATTTTACAAGCGGACCAAGCACATCAAGAGACGCTTCAATTCCATCCGGGACCAAGTCTAGGTGGGAGACATAGAGATTTGCAAGATACATACGGATCTGAATGTTGCAGACCCGTTGACTAAGCCTCTTCCACGAGCAAAAAATGGTCAGCACCAAGGCTCAATGGGTGTTAGAATCATTACTGTGTAATCTAGATTGTTGACTCTAGTGCAAGTGGGAGACTGAAGGAAATATGCCCTAGAGGCAATAATAAAGTTATTATTTATTTCCTTATATCATGATAAATGTTTATTATTCATGCTAGAATTGTATTAACCGGAAACATGATACATGTGTGAATACATAGACAAACAAAGTGTCACTAGTATGCCTCTACTTAACTAGCTCGTTAATCGAAGATGGTTGAGTTTCCCAGCCATGGACATGAGTTGTCATTTGATTAACGGGATCACATCATTAGGAGAATGATGTGATTGACTTGACCCATTCCGTTAGCTTAGCACTTGATCGTTTAGTATGTTGCTATTGCTTTCTTCATGACTTATACATGTTCCTATGACTATGAGATTATGCAACTCCCGTTTACCGGAGGAACACTTTGTGTGCTACCAAATGTCACAACGTAACTGGGTGATTATAAAGGTGCTCTACAGGTGTCTCTGAAGGTACTTGTTGAGTTGGCGTATTTCGAGATTAGGATTTGTCACTCCGATTGTCGGAGAGGTATCTCTAGGCCCTCTCGGTAATGCACATCACTATAAGCCTTGCAAGCAATGTGACTAATGAGTTAGTTGCGGGGTGATGCTTTACGGAACGAGTAAAGAGACTTGCCGGTAACGAGATTGAACTAGGTATTGAGATACCGACGATCGAATCTCGGGCAAGTAAATACCGATGACAAAGGGAACAACGTATGTTGTTATGCGGTTTGACCGATAAAGATCTTCGTAGAATATGTGGGAGCCAATATGAGCATCCAGGTTCCGCTATTGGTTATTGACCGGAGATGTGTCTCGGTCATGTCTACATAGTTCTCGAACCCGTAGGGTCCGCACGCTTAAAGTTCGGTGACGATCGGTATTATGAGTTTTTGTGTTTTGATGTACCGAAGGTAGTTCGGAGTCCCGGATATGATCACGGACATGACGAGGAGTCTCGAAATGGTCGAGACGTAAAGATCGATATATTGGACGACTATATTCGGACACCGGAAGTGTTCCGAGTGGTTTCGGAGAAAAACCGGAGTACCGGGGGGTTACCGGAACCCCCCGGGGAGTTAATTGGGCCTCATGGGCCTTAGTGGGAGAAGAGGAGGGGCGGCCAGGGCAGCCGCGCGCCCCCTCCCCCTCTAGTCCAAATTGGACAAGGAGGGGGGCGCCCCCCTTTTTCCTTCTCTCCTCTCTCCCTTCCTTCCCTCTCCTACTCCAACAAGGAAAAGGAGGAGTCCTACTCCCTACTCCCGGTGGGAGTAGGACTCCCCCCTTGGCGCGCCCTCCTCCTGGCCGGCCGCCTCCCCCCCCCCCCCCTTGCTCCTTTATATACGGGGGCAGGGGGGCACCTCTAGGCACACAAGTTGATCTATTGATCTATTCCAGCCGTGTGCGGTGCCCCCCTCCACCATATTCCACCTCGGTCATATCGTAGCAGTGCTTAGGCGAAGCCCTGCGTCGGTAGCAACATCATCACCGTCATCATGCCATCATGCTGACGGAACTCTCCCGTGAAGCTCTGCTGGATCGGAGTTCGCGGGACGTCATCGAGCTGAACGTGTGCTGAACTCGGAGGTGTCGTACGTTCGGTACTTGGATCGGTCGGATCGTGAAGACGTACGACTACATCAACCGCGTTGTGCTAACGCTTCCGCTTTCGGTCTACGAGGGTACGTGGACACACTCTCCCCTCTCGTTGCTATGCATCATCATGATCCTGTGTGTGCGTAGATTTTTTTTTTGAAATTACTACGTTCCCCAACATGGTCGACCTCACGTCCACCGGCAACATTGAGAACCAGATGGCGGATTCAAACCAGAAGTATGACACGGGACATGGACGTGCCTACGTTCGGCGAAGAATAGACTAGGGCTGATTAGTTTTGCTATGTAAAAATAATCTTAATATAAATAAAAATGTCATGTCGGCTTTTATTTGATGCATCAGGTTGAATGACCGGCTTCTATAAATCTATCTGCGGTCTGCGGACATGTCCGGACGTGTCTATAAACATTTGATGTGTCCGTTTAAGGTATTGTGTTGGATTTGCCTGAGATGGATCAAAGAGGATTCAAACTCAAAGACGTGTGCAAGTCCACACACTCAGCTCGGTCCATGCAAGCTTGCTCACTGGTTGTTGCTGCTAGCCTTCTTTCTTGGAAGCGGGAGGCTGAGCAGTTAATTAGTAATTCTGAAAATTTTGTTTTTTTTTCTTTCAGGAAGATAATATGTATTCATGGTCGAGCACTCGCCGTGATTATTTATTGAACGGAGCGGACGTGTTTTGAGGGAGGTCGCGTGATGTGGGAGTCGTTCGGCAGTTTTGTCAGAAAACTCTGGTGTGCTAGTTAACTTTCTCATAGAAATATTTGTTCGGTTTCTATACATATTTGCTCTCCATCGGAGAATATGCATTTCAAGAAGAGATCTCATGAGCTCACGTCCAAATAATCTCCCTCCGTTCACATGCATATTCTTACATGTTTACATACAAACATATCCACACTCAAAAAGAAAATATTTTGTGTTTACTTGCATATTTGCGCATCGGTCCCCGCTAGGTTCACATACATATTTGTGTGCTAATTATATGGCAGTCCAAAAAAATCTAGCTATAAGATGGACCATCCTCCCTCCTTCTCCTTGTACTTACCAAACACAAGTGATGGCTCGTAGGCGGAGCGCTAAGATACAATGGATCGGCAACGACGCGAAGCGCGAGGAAGCGTTGAGGAGGCGCCTCCCTACGCTCGCGAAGAAGGCTCAAGAGCTAGCGATCCTCTGCAACATTCCAATCTGCCTATTGGTGTGTGTTCCCGGTGAAGCCCGACCGGTCCTACAGTGGCCATCACCGGAGGAAGCCACTACTCTCCTGCAACGGTATGGCAACATGTTAGACTCAGAAAAACTCAAGAATAAGGTGGATGCCGCCGGCTTCATCCAGCAGATGATCATCAAGGCAAAGGCGAGGTTGTTGAAAAACTACCGGAAGAACCACGAATCGAAGATCAATTTGTTGCTCAGTCACCTCTATGGTGGCCATCGAAGCTTTGGCGAGATGCCCCTTGAAATCCTCCATGTCCTTGGAAAGAGGGTAGAGATGCAACTCAATGCAGTCAATGCACGCATTGAGGAGCTCCGTTCAGTGTCAGCACTAGTGTTGCCTCCACCACATGAGCAAGATGCGTCACTGGCCATGCTGCCATCTCCTCTTGCACCCATTGAATCCATTCATGTGGTGCCAGCGACCGAAGTAATCTCAATGAATGATCATCACATTGGTGCAGCCACCTCAACTGATGGGGCGAACTCCTCTTCTGCGGTGCAAGTGCCTGACAATGTGCAGATGGTTGATCCTCTCCCTATGGTACTGTTGCCTCCTTCAATGGTGGATCCATTGCCTGATGATGCTTTTGATGCTCCCATGACCCATGATCATGATCCCCTCCATGGTAGCTACCTCTTCGAGGTGCTCAATGCATACAACGGGCACAATTTCGCTACGACCAGAAATTGCATGTTGTCTTATTCAAGACAGGGATATTTTTCTCGCCGACATTAAGCACATACTTTGAGTGCATCAAGGGTTGCACTTTTCTACTTACCGCCTAGTCTATGCAATATGCAGGGTGATCCATCTTCAGCGTCATTTGCTTTCATTGATTCATTGAGTTCGATCCATAGTGTCAGTATGTTCCTTTCTTGGACTCCATGAGATGGTATGGATTTTTGAAATTTCTTATTGTTGTGTTTCCTTCTTTAAATGACATCCATTGTACTTGACAACAGATTCTACAGTGTAATCTTGTCATGTCATTAATTAATAAAAATATATTGTTGTCAAACTATTAGTAAGAAATTTGTTGGCATCCATTTTAGATTAGTTATCTGTTTTTTATCTTGTTTGTTGCAAGTTTTATTCATGAAACATGCTCCCTTGGGTCATGTCACTAGCTCGTTTTTTTTGTCGTAGTAGAATAAGTAGGCAAAAATCGTGAAAATGTAATACATCAAGGGGTCCACTCCCCTAGTGCGTCCTCTACATTCAGAGGCATGATGATCGGTATATCTACCATTGCCTTTAATTTATTTTGCTATATTATACATTGTTGGAATCTTATGTCCATTTTCAGTTACTTCCATCGAGTCACCAGTTTGATTTCGTGCTGAAGAAGGAGAGCGATGGCAGAACAATGGTGGTGAGGGCAAATGCGATTAAATCGATTTTTTCATATGGATGCTTATACTATATAATTATAATACAAGCATCTTAAGTTGGTCAACTAACTAGTTGAGTTGACAATTCAAGTAAGAAGAAAAAGTTGACTATAGTATTTGACAATAAGTCACTTACCATGATAAACACCTGGGAATGGTCAGAGCCATCTCCAAGGAAACGGGAGCTCGCAATGATAATAGGTGCTATTTAAAAAAACATATAACTATAATTAAAACATACTTGCATTTATATGTTTTAAATGGAATATCGACCAACTAAGCGATCAGACAATACCTCTAGCTTCTAGAGTCAAGGCGACCTCATGACCAGGATCGGGAGAGTCAGGGACGGAGGCAGTGGGAGGGGGGGGGGGGGGGGGGGGGGGACGAGAAGGGGCTAAGCCACCCCTAAGGTTTAGATTCCCTTCATATTACTACTCATTAGAACACCATGTTCTTGATATTTGCCTTTGAGTTAAATACACCACGGGTGCTTTAACTTGTCATGTGTGATCAGTTTGGTGTCTAAAGTTGCAAAATACACGAAAGTGGTGCTCTAACTTATCCACCCATGCAAACACGGTGCCTCCTTCCGTATTCGGGTGTACGCCTTGCCTGTGTGGCGTGTCAGTGTGGCGGCAGCCCACATGTCAGTGGTTGGAAGTGAACGAGTGATTTTTTTTTTTTTTGCTGGGATGGAAATTTGAACCTGGGACCTTCTGATTAATGCAATAACGTGCTGGCCACCCGGCCAAACTAAGTTATAAATTGTAGTATTAGCCAGAAATGTATATAGACCAATTCGGCGTATCGGTCTGGAATTCTTCAACACATTTTCTACATGTTTTCTAAAGTTCCTGTTTAGTTTCCATGATATGTAAATTTTACCAAATAAAAAATACAATAATTATCAGTATGGCATTATTGTGTATTTTAAATCTTTATTCTATTTTCATTATTGTGTACTTTGAAGAGGTTAACATGAACGTTTTCTTAAATTTATGTGGATTTAGACAGTTCAACGTATATTGAAAATTATTGTGTAAATTTATGTATCTTCATGCAGAACAAGAAGCACGGACAATTATTATGCATCTTCATTGTATTGCTCTATTTTTAAAATACCCAGTTACAAAAAAAATGACAATGTAACTGTTCAACGTGTATTAAAAATTATTGTGTAATAACAGTAATTCTAGAAATGTATTAAAATATGTTAAAGATGTTTGTAGAAATGTAAGAATAATTTTACACAATAACCTTTTCAATACACGTTGAACATTTTTTAAAATACATGTTGTCTATTTTTTTGAATGCATGACAAATATCTTTCAAAAATAAGTTTACAATTTTATAATACACGTGAAACATGTTTCAAAATCATTTTTCCAAATGCGCTAGGATATTCCCTAAATCTCCCTCGATACAAAAACGTTTAAGAACTAAATTATCTCATTTAGGCATCAAATGGTGTCTTGTATGTTGGTTAGCACACACACACACACACACGTTGGTAGCACCGAGAGGTCCCTCGATGAACAAGATAACCACGAGGCAGGACATCACGTGGTGCCTAAAATGAAGAAATAATGTTTACATCTTTTAGAGGGTGAGACAAATAAATCCGCAGGAAAATTCCAACTAGATACTCTAATTAAACATAAAATCTTGCTTGGTTTATTGGCTATATTGCAAGGGTGGCACACCTGAGCTCCTGGGTTCGAAACTTTGGATCCCCTTTTCTTTCTTATTTTTTCTTTATTATTTCACACGGTATAACTATTATAAATTGCGTTATATCTGTGATTTGCACATAAAGTCATGCTTGGTGTCGCTGATCTGTGGGACCCAAACCTGACGGGTTGGACCTATAGTCTGCATCCGTGTGCGATAGAATTACGTGTAAATAAATAAAATGTGAGGGGGTTGGCTGTAAAAAACGCTCCCGGTCACTGACAGGCGGGCCGCCACCATACTGGCTCGCCATGCGGGCAAGGCGTATGCCCGGATACTGTAGGAGGTACCATATTTGCACAGCCGGACAAGTTAGAGCATCACTTTCGTGTATTTAGGCACTAAACTAACCGCGCATGACAAGTTAAGGCACCTATTTAGCCTTATTAGATTTCAGACGAATGAAGGATTGGTGGTAGTAGAACTAGCAGGTACCCTGCGCCTTGGCGGTTTAGACAAAGATGAACTGTCCCCAGCTGGCGAGATGATGGGACAGACAAGACAATCAGGTTTTTTAGTCAAAAAAAAAGAGACGACCGGTACTCAGTGCGGAAGGCAAACGCCAATGCTTTGTCTCGCTTATTGCGAGACAGAAGCATGGATGGCCTACGATGTTCGCTCTGATGGGCCGGGCAAAGGCGAAGTTCTTCAAAGTCAGCGAGTAGAATCACAACATGGAGATCAATGTATTCCTTTGTGGTCTCGGCGGTGGACCCCGGAGCTTCGGTGACATGCCACTTCACATACTGGAGGAAGGGTGGAGAAGAACCTCAAGCTCAAGCTGATCAATAGACCTACAATTTTCTTTAGTTTACTTTGCTTGAATTAAGATTACTGTTGGGAAAGCGTTTGGAATCGTTCGGCTGATAACTCACTCCCGCCATCCGCACGCGCAACCATCCGATCAGCAGACACGATTTGGGTGAGTTGTCACCCTATCTGCTTCTCAAACACGTGGACCCCACGGCTATTACTCCTTCACGTCTCAGTTTGATTCTCAAAACCGTAATGTAGATGTAGCTAGAGAAATAACTCTGGCTCACACAAACAGACGCCTACCACCGTCCAACCACAATCATTAACAACAAAGAAAACACCACGTAGGAATGCAGTGGTGGGGTGGGGGGGTACAAAAATTCTTCAGGGATTCTTTTAATCTTTGGGCACACACAGCCCCGCTAGTGCACGTAGGAACACTTGTATGATGCCGCTGATGGAAGCCAGTTGGATGTTGTTGGATCAAACATCGACGTGTCACCCTTCATATTCTAAAGAAACAAAGTTTATGATTTTTTTCCATTGTTAGCAATGTTTTCCGGGCACCAGATGAATCTTTCTAAAAGATTCACCGCCTCGATAGCCTTTTGATCTGGAGCCATGCATCTGGCTAGGCCTTTTCTCACCATTGCAACAAAGGTAGTGTTGCAGAACCCTTTGCAACATACCTCATATTGGAGAAATATTTGCAACAGAGGTTTTGTTGTAGAATTATTATTATTTCGGCCTTAACTTTTCTGCAACATGAATGTTGTTACAGAACGACATCTGCAACACAGATGATGTTGCAGAATTATTATTTTATCTCAACTTTTTACAACATGGGTGTTGTTGCGGAAGGACCTCTGCAACACAGATGATGTTGTAGAAAAATTGTTAAGATGGTAGAGGCATGCGTCAGTGGTGGAGATTCTGGCTGGCCAGTGGAAATGAGGAGAGGAGAAACAGGGTTGGCTTTCTCGCACAAATAAATAAACAGGGTTGGCTACAAGGTTGGCTCTTAGATTAGTGTTTTTTTCTCACTCTCTTCTCTCTTTGCTCATCTTACCTATGAGCACTTGTAGAGGTTGTCTTATTCCCTTCATTTTTGCTTGTCTCCCAATTAAAAATAACAATCAAAAGGCATTTTAATAAGGTTCAAAACAATCCAAAAAAAATCCATTGAAACTTATGTGTTCTGCACGAGCGTGTGATTCCGGCCAAACAACAAAAATGAAGGGCCCATTTTGAAAATACATATTTCTCTTTTTTCTGTACACCATGTGTGAAAGTATAACATTGTGAAATTTTACACATACATAGTATACATGTGTATGTGTTCACAAAAGAAATCAGAATTTTTTACACTGAAAATTTGAATTTTCAAAACAAGCTCCCAACAGCTCGAGCTCCATTGGCATTTTTCAGACTCATGCGGTTCATGTTAAAATAAATTGCGTTGCTGTGCATGAGTATGAACTGATAATCATGTGCGGCCTTTCCGTGCATAATTTCTGCAGTTTAAACCGAAAGCTTTTTCAAAAGAAAAATGCAAGTGCATAGATTTTTCATATGGCAGCCTGAACATAATTAGAAAAAACCCAGCGACACGAGAAAGAGCAGAAACATAACCATGAGATTCAGATCAGGTCTGGGTTTGCATGTATGCTAATTCAATTAGTAGCTGCTAATTAAGTAACCAAGATAACAGAGTTGCTTTTGACCTGGGACAGAGCAGGTGCAGTTCGCTGTCTGATCTGCCAAATCTCTCCAACGTCAGTACAAAACCCAGGACAAAAACGGGGACAAACCCAGGTCTGTCTGTCTGTCGATCCGAGCATAATTCAATTCACCTAAAAACAAGATCAGTCAAACTGAATTCTCTCGGGAGGGGCGGTGCGCCAATCGGTCAGTCATCGAGGTAGTAGTAGGACCCCGCGGCCTTCTGCTCCCGGTCCTTGGTTGAGTCCATCTTGTTGATCCGAGGCCTGTAGTTGGTCGGGTCCCTCCGAAACGTGATGTCAAGGTGCTGCCAAACCAGAAGGAACAAAACAACAGAAATTAGCGCTGAAAACTACAGATGCAAAACTCTACGTGCTGCTCAAATCAAGTGATGCTGCGAGAGGGATATAGCCGCTTATACATCTTCGAGGGTTTGGATTTGATAACTATAAAATAATACTCTAGTAGATAGATACACATTTCTTCAATATTTCGTACAAAAAAAATGGCAATCAAGCACAACAGAAAGCGGCTTAGGGGATGTCGCATGCCGCAGTCCTTAAATGCAGAATGCCATTTTTCATGTACACAGCCATTCAGTTTATGGGCATATCAAACTAAGTATTAATATTGTTTTTTCCTATTTCAATTTGCCATTGTTGCAAAACAGTGGATCAAGCAATCACACTAAACTTCAAACAAGACTCGGCCTTAAAATTAGTTATTTAGTTTACATAGTAAATGAGTAATATGCATAGCCAAAACATCTAAGCTAATGGCTGGAGAAATTACCAAAGTGTAACTTTACAGGAAAGACATTAAAGCAAAGCCCATTGAAGTAGTTACCACATTAGTAATTTTCAGCACTACCCATTGTCAGGTGTGCACCCCTGCTCAATGGGCTTTGCCAACTTAACATGAAACATTAAAGCCATTACTACGCTGCGCGCCCCTGCTCTTCTGCTCACAGTTCACTGGTTGGAGTAGTTATCTAGCTGAACTCGATTTCTAAGTATTTTGCAACATATTATCTACAATCTTGCATATATGTAACTGAAACTTAACTCGTGGATTTCTGTGCATGTAATTTCTCTCAATTGTTTTTCTTATTAGCGTATTGGCAAACATGAAGATGAGCCAGGGTGGGCACCTCGTACATGCTTGGTTCCAAACCGAAGGACTAGGATAAAGCACAGGTAAGAAAACTCCGGATTTAGAATTATCTGTGTCAGTGCAACAACCCAGGTGCCAGCTTGAATTTCATTTAAGAACTATGGTGAAGCTCGAAATTCAGTCACTTTTCCATTCGGTTGCCGTGGCAGCAAAACAGCGCGGGAAGATACATGTTTTTAATCTGTTACTGTGGATGGTGTGCCCCCACTTTTCCCATTCAGCAAAACAAGATGTTCAGAGTAAATTCTACAAAGAACTGATGGAGACTCGATCCAACACTTATTTTGGCATTAACGTGGTTCAGCTATATTCAGATCAGATTGACTTGTCTTCTCTAACTAATGGGTTTCAAATGAGATTTGCAAAGCTATAAGAGATGTGCCGAGGGATAAAAGCCCAAGACCGGATGGTTTCGGCTCCGCATTCTACCAAGACTTTTGGCAAGTCACTAAAGATGATATAATTGCCTTCGCCAACCAGTTCCATTCTGGGAAGCTGCAACTGGAGAGAATTAATAGATCTTCGATGATATTGCTTAGGAAGAAAGACAATTGCAACTCTCCTTGTACCTTTAGACCGATCTCGTTGCTCAATTGTTGAGCCAAATGGAATACTAAAGTTTTAGCGGCAAGACTGCAAAAGTTGATTACTAAAGTTCTAGCGGCAAGACTGCAAAAGTTTTAGCGGGATTTGACAGGACACGATGCATTCCGGATAATTTCTTATATGCAATGGATTTGGCCCAAACCTGAAGAAAGAGGGGGTAAAAAAGGCTTTTGACAGTCTCCTGGGACGTGCTGTTCTCTATTCTGAGGATCAGAGGATTTAATGATCACTGGATTGGATGGATGGAGGCACTCTTAACCATAGCCAAAAAAACATCAATTCTACTCGAAAGGAATACCGGGAGACTGGATCGACCTTAAAAGGAGGTCGAGGCAGGGAGACCTTCCCCCCTGCTCTTCACTGTGGTGGTTGGATGTGCTGCAGCAAACCATCAGGAATTTTGCCTCTCGTGAGTTGCTTCGACACCCCGTACTAGATTCTCAACCCTGCCCCATGCTACAATGTGCGGATGACACTCTAATTGTGATAGAAGGGGAGGTTATTCAGACCAAGTTGTTGAAGGATATTTTGGATGCCTTTGCCAATACCACTGGTATGCAAGTTAACTTCTCAAAGTCCACTTTTGAGCCCATCAATTTAACTGACCAGGAAAGCTCGTCGATTGCCCTCACTTTCTGCTTCCCTAGATGGATGGATGTTGCTTATGCACTTACCGATAGGAACCTGTTCATCCCAGACACCAGGGACTGCGGCGTGCAGGCAGTGCACTCGACAGAGGGGCGCCCTTCGTAGACCACCACCTTGTCCGCAAGGTAGGCTGCCATGATGAAGTCGTGCTCGACGATGAACGCCGTCTTCTTGGCGTGGAGGATGAACCTCTTGATCACCTTCGAGGCGACAATGCGCTGCTCCGAATCGAGGTACGCACTCGGCTCATCAATAAGGTAGATTTCTGCAGGCTGAAAAGTACATAAACACAAGTTAGTTAGTTAGTTAGTTAGTTATCCACACACGCTGATGACGGTACTCATATTCTTGTATCCCACATCTGTTGTGCTAGCTGAGTCTCATCCATATTATGCTGTCGTACAAAATCTCTTTCAGCAAACATTGAAGAAATAGTAACCAGCAACTGAACATGAATCACTTGGCATGTTGCAAATGAAATTATCTCTTATAGCATCTACAATAAACTGGTCTGAAGTTATATCCATGTCAACAATTAATACAGCCATTTTTTTATCTTGGTACAAATTCATACAACAATATGACTTTAATGTCACCAAGTCCACCTTCCATGTTTCTCTAATTCTTTACCTTCTCACTGCTGGTATCTCTCAGACCATGTGAAGTAGGAATGACATCTTTTCAAACACATTTTGTGCTTTATCTAATGCTCTTGGTTTGGTTTTAAAAAATGCTCTTGAATTGCTGTTAACAAAATGCTCTTCATTTGCATGTGGAGGTTATATCTCATGCAAGATACTGTTGTCAATACAGATGAGGTGGTCAAACATGAACTATGGTGTCCTGCTAAACCAAGAATACTAAGCAACAGTTCAGAACTTCAGATACAAGGAGATACCTGTCCAAGGCAAAGACATAGAGCCACCCTTTGGAGTTCTCCACCTGATAAATTCAGCACCTCCTGATCCATGAGCTGCTCAATTTGTAGCGGCTTCATTACATCGGATATAAACTGAGGATGAGTATATGAATCGCGTATTTTCTTATGAAGCAGTTGCCTCACTGAGCCTGGGAATTTTGGGCTAATCTTTTGGGGCTTGTAGGACACATTAAATTCAGGAATTTCGATCTCAACTCCATCCACGGTATCTGGCTTCAAGTGCCCAGCCTGTTCGGTCATAAAAGACAATGAACATAAGAACCAAGGGCTTCATCAATTCAAATGCAAATTAGATTACAAACTTCTTGTATAGAAGAGTAGCTATCTGGTAACAGTTTTGACTTGACAACAGTTATCAGGAATTGAATGGCATTAGAAAGGTTGCTATAATTTTAAGAAGTGGATAAGAAAAACAAGATACCATTGCTTCTGAAAATTCCGACCATGAAACGGTTGATCATAATACGTAAGACTAGAGTTATCACATTATCAAAGAACTTACAGCATTATAGGTCAAGAGCACAAAGTTTCCATTTATATCATTTTAGTCATAACGCTATTTACACGAATATAGCAGTGCCTTGCAAGATCAAGAGCGCAAAGTACACTATAGAGAGAGAGAAGATAGGGGGGAAGTAAGGGGTGGAGAGATGTACCAGCATTCTGATGAATGTAGTTTTCCCTGTCCCGTTCTCACCAAGCATCACAACAATCTGAGAATCAGTGAATTCACCTTCCATGACAGTGAGCTTGAAATTTGCTAGGGTTTTGCTCATGGTAGGGTACTTGTATCGTTGGTATGTTTCAATCTCCTCCGCGTTGTCTT
This sequence comes from Aegilops tauschii subsp. strangulata, assembly GCF_002575655.3. Taxonomy (NCBI): domain Eukaryota; kingdom Viridiplantae; phylum Streptophyta; class Magnoliopsida; order Poales; family Poaceae; genus Aegilops; species Aegilops tauschii. Next base: position 638,627,213 of record NC_053036.3, on the reverse strand, counting down.
GCGTATCCACAATCTAAGAGGACAATGTAAACATCAGAACATATCTTCATCATGGAACAAGGATCTGAAATACCATCTGCGTATCCTGCCTTACCTTAAATGTAAGAGATTCATCTCGGAACCGAAGATTTTCAGTTGGAACAAATCCAGCCAGGAAAATATTGATACCTTCTCGGACTGAAAATGGCAGTGTAACTACACCATAAGCTCCTGGCTTTCCATATAAGCAGCAAATGAAGTCGGACAAGTAATCTAAGACGCTCAAGTCATGTTCCACAACAATGACGTAGCTGGAAACAAAATCAGAGTACTTGTAAGTAAATTTTCAAAGTTTTTATTAGTCAAAAGATTCAAAATATATCCATGAAAACAAATATAGATTACCTGTTCGATCTCAGCAAGGACCTAATGACTTGTGCAGCCTTCAGTCTCTGCTTAACATCAAGATAACTTGATGGTTCATCAAACATGTAAATTTCTGCACTTTGCACAGCAACAACTGCTATTGCAAATCTCTGGAGCTCACCGCCAGAAAGATCTCCCACATTTCGGTCAATAACTTGGTTCAATTCAAGGTCAACGCACAGCTCAGCTTTCATATCCCTCTCATCTTTCAGCTCAAGTACTTGCCCCACATTTCCTTGGACAGCTTTTGGAATGTGGTCAACATATTGAGGCTTAATGATTGCCTGCAGAGAGAGTGCGAGGAATCATCAGAAGAATTCAACTGTTAAAGAAAACAGACAGTACAACAGTCTATTAGAAATATGAAAGAGCAGGTATTTGGATGTCAGCCAGTAACAGAGGGCATGGTAACAACTGCATGACTTAATAATATCAGGAATACTAAACCATAAGATATAGAGTACGCTATTATTATATACCTAATTTTGCAACACTTCACATAGTAATGTCTCAAAGCATCCACAATAGAAACACTTACACAAGAATCGCCATAGCCATGGTTTTAGTAAATGATCATTACATATTACTATTTTGAAGTACAAAAGAAGTTGGATGTGTTACCATAAGCGAATACTATATGCCTACTCCGGGTACATTATTAGACTATCTACTACAAGCATATCGCTGAATGCATAAGTGGAACAGAATATTGCTACTAGCCTGCATGCCTATTTTCACATATGATGAACAGAACAGAAAAACAACATGGCAAATGAACAGGTTATCACAAACTTCTTGTCAGAAACTACTCCCTCCGTTCCATTATGTAGTGCATATAGATTTTCTTGAAAGTCAAACCTCCTAAACTTTGACCAAGTTTGTGGAGAAAAATATTTACATCTAGAATGCTAAATATATTTCATTAGATTCATCATAAGATGTAGTTCATATTTTATAAATTTGGTGTTATAGATATTAATATATTTTTCTACAAACTTGATCAAAGTTTGACTTTTTTTAAATCTATATGAACTATGGAATGGAAGGAGTAAATACTAACAGACCCTGCCAGAATTACGAACACGGTGAATAAAAAACTGTGGCCATACAGTACCTTCAGGTTATCCTCCAATAAACGTGTAAAATAATTCTGAAGTTCAGAGCCACGGAAGTATGTAAGGATCTCCTGCCAATCAGGTGGATTCTGCAAAAAAGGAAAAGTGCAGAGCTAAATAACACTATCTTGAGCAGTTCACTGAATACGGAAGATTTTTGTGTAGGAGGTACGGGATATATACTTTGAATCGTCCCAAATTTGGTTTCAGCTTGCCAGCTAAGACTTTAAGCGCTGTGGACTTTCCAATTCCATTAGTTCCAACAAGTCCCAAAACTTGACCAGGCCTTGGAACAGGCAGCCTGCAAGTGCAAAATTAATAATTGCACAGATGACAAATAACACGCAACTTGATACAAATCGAGAAGTCTTGATCAAACAAAACGTACCTGTGCAATTTGAATGTATTTGGCCCATAGCGATGGGTGGTATCCTTTTCCAGATCTTTTGGGAGGTTGATGATCTCGATGGCATCAAATGGGCATTTCTGCGGCAAGAATTAATTACAGGGAAATGAGAAGACCAAATAGTAGAGCGCATATTTTAATAAAGACAATGCAGTTTAGTAGCTGTGTTGAAGTTATCATATATATACCTTGACACAAATACCACAACCAATGCACAGCTCTTCAGAGATGAAGGAAACCTTGGACGCCGGACCAACTTCAATGCACAACTTCCCTGTGCAACAAATTAACCAGCAAAAATTGTCGTAATCCAGTTCAATCAGAATAGGCCAAGTCTCAAAGCCGAAAATGTATACAATCAGAATAAGCATGCATCAGGATATATTGCAAACGCCACACCGAGTGTAGAGCTAGTGCACACAAACAAAATAAGTGATACGCTACAAACATGCACGCCAGTTGCAATATGTCCTTCACAGACTATACAATACATATAATCAATTAATCAATCGATCAGAGAGGCGGTCCTCTCAAATTTGTTCTGGGCATGAACATGGTCTCCAAAGCACAACCTTTTTTTCTCCACCAATTCAAGTTACACGTTGTCAAAATATTTTCGAAGGCAGTTTTTACACATGATTTTCTTCAAGCATGTTTAATCCAGATATTGAGAAGATGCTAGTCAAAGCTTTTGACTTTACCATTGACCGGACCTAATTTGTCAAAACTCGAAAGCACATCCTCAGTTCTTTTCAAGAGGCGGAGAGAGCACTCAAATTGGCCGCATACTCGCATTGCATGAGAACAAAATTAGTAAGAGAGCCCGTAGCAGGAGCGACACTGGTGCGGGCTGGAGAAATCAAGGGGGCGCCTTGAGTGCCCAGCAGCCAGATCTCGCGAGCAATTCGGCCAGAGGCGCGCGCCAGATCAAAGCCACCGCGCACGCACGGACTCGCACAGATTGCGGGCGGGCGGGGCGCGGCGGAAGCAGCCGAATCAACCTGGGGATCTACACCCTTATACTCGAGTCGACCAAACGACCTGGCTTTTCCCGGCCGGCCGGCGGCCGAGTGGGGGAAGAGGAAAGGAGGGGGTGTTACCGGTCTTGACGACGGGGCAGCTCTTCTTGCACTCCTGGCGGCACTTCTTGGGCTTGCAGCGGTCGTCGTTGACGATGGCGATCCGCGTCAGCCGGTCCGCCATCTCCCCCGCTGGCGACGGCGGCGGCGGCGATCGCGGGCGGCGTGGAGCGGGGAAGCCCTAGCGGCGGCGGCGGCGGCGCGAGTGGCAGGTGTCGGCTGCTCGAACCGACCCGGGGCTGCCTGCAGGTCTTTTTTTTTTAGTGAAATCCCGAGGCTGCACCGCAGGTGGGATCTGCTGGCTGCTGCTGCGAACCGACTCGGCACGACTCGGGCCGGTCGGATATGATACGCGTTGCTTTCCTTCTCTCATTTTTTTCCATCCCATGATTTTCCTATTCCCACGAGCGCCTCGTCGGACAAAAACGTCTCTTCCCATTAAAAGCGCATCGTCGAAAATTCTGAAATAAATTCAGAAATAATGCGAACACCAAGGCTTGAACCCTGATGAGACGGGGATACCCCTGTCATTCTAATCGTCCAACCACAGGTTGGTTCGTTCCTATTCTTTTTGTTTTGAATGATGAGGGCTGCAGTTAAAAAAATTGACAAATGCCACAGATTTCTTTCTACTTTGACACGTTGTGTTACCGTTGATATATTTTTATTTTTTTAACATGGTACAGATGCAGGCTTATACACTCACCTCTTTATGAACGCACACAGACCCTACCCAGAGCACCTCCGAGAGATTGAGGCGACGCATCATCTTGAGATTGACGAAGTCGCCACAAACGTCTTCGTAGTCGATGGAAACATCTCCTCCGACTGAACGCACATCGTCGAAAGGCCTGAAATAAATCCAGAAAAATGTGACCACCCCTGATTGATTGATTCCACCACAAGGAACCTAATCATCTAAGCTACGCTCAATTTGCGGGGGGGGGGGGGGGGGGGGGGGGGGGGGGTTGTGGATGCTCAATTTGCGGGCTTTTAGGGGTATGTGTCAATGGTTGGTGGTTCTATATGGAATTTTCTATTAGACATATTGCGTCAAATTGTCCCCATCCACACATAGCCGGTCCATGTCAGTTGTCACTATGTTTACATTCTTTAAGTTTTGGGAGGTTCTATTTCTTTTTGTTTTCGGTTTTACCAAGCTTCTAGAAGGTGGCTGTCCAGTTTTGAAAAAGCACAAGCAGTTCATAAAATGTTTGTGAACAATTTTTGAACAAGAAACAAAGTTTTTTTGACTTTCTAAGAAAACGACCATTGTTTGAAAATTATTTGAAATTTTTGAAAGTTTCTGAAATTTTGGAATATTTTCAAAGTTGTCAAACATTTTAAAGTGTACGAACATCTTTTGGGAAATTTGAAATTTTTATAACAAAACATATTTTAAAATTTGTGAACAATTTTCAATAACTGGAACATTTTAAAAAAATTGAACTTTTTTTAAGTTATTGAATTTTTTTAAACCTTTTAACATGGGATCTAATTTCTAAGATCTCAAAGAGAAATCCAAGGATGAAAACGATTCATGATTTAGATGCATGGTTCAAGAGATAAATGATTTTTAGAAATGAATGTAAGAAAGGAAAATTCATAGGTTGCGATAAACCGTGCACATGCAATGTGCCACTTGTCAGCACTAGAGAAGATAGAAAGTGATATTTACAAGGGGTAACCCTTAACCATGATCCAACATGTACGAGGACAGTGGTATTCTCAGCCTACCAGAGTTAAAGTCCTAAACTTGACATTAATGCTCATTTTTGCTAGATTTATTTCAGGTCTTCCGGCGATGTACGTTCAATGAAGGAGACGTTCCCGTCGACTATGAAGGCATAACGACTTCGTCAATCTTAAAATGATATGCCGGCTCGGTCTCTCGAAGGTTTATGGCTAGGGTGTACGTGCGTGTGTTCATAAAGGGTGAGTATGTGTGCGTATGAGCGTTTGCGTATATGTTATGTTGAAAAAAGTGTTATCACATCCTTAACTAGTCGATACGTATGTGTCGCTTATAGTTAGTGCACGAACATGGGCCAGGCCAAAATAGATCACTCGGGAGTTGTGGAACATTTCTTAGGCATGATATTGGGAATATTCATTTTATTTTTTCCATCATTTTTTCCTATTTTTTTTCTTTTCATATGCTTCCTTGCCCTGTTTGTGGTGTCCCGAATGATTTATTTTCGAACAAGTCCAACTGGTTTCTGAGAACCTTTCATTCGGTTTTTCAATGGTTTTATTTTTATTTTATTTTTTTGTTTGTTTCCGTTGGTTTCCTTTACCCGGTTTTCTAGGATTTTTGACAGGTTTTGTTTTACGAACGTCTCACTGGTTTCTAGGAACCTTCCAGTTTCTTCTCACTAGCTTTCTATTTTCTTTCTTTTCTTCTCTTCACAGGTTCTTTTGCCCCATTTTTCTGGTTTTCTAACCGTTTCTTCTATTTTTATTTTCTTTCTTCCTATTATTCATTTTTAAGTAACTTATATTTTTAAAATGTTTGGTGTGTCCTACAGAAAAGTTCACCATACATTGAATTGTTTCTTTGTATATAAGAAATATTCATCGTATATTGGAAATTTATTCAGTGTATTTAAAAAAAGGTTCATCATATAACAAAAATTGTCCGGTGTATATTTTCAAAAAAAATCACTGTATGTTAGACGATCCTCACTGTATATTAAAAAAAGGTGTTCAGTGTGTATTTAAAATAATATTCACTGCATTTTAAAAAATCACCATTCATTGAAAAACTTCATTTTATATAAACAGTGTTCATCGTATATTAGAATTTTGATTGGTGTGTATTTAAGAAGTTCATTGTACATTGAAAAAACGTTTATTGTATCTAAGAAATATGCTTAGTATATTTGAAATTTGGTCAATGTGTATTTGAGAAAATGTTCAGCATAGGTTAAAAAGTATTTGGTGTATATTAAGAAAAAAATTGGTCTGTATTTGAAAACTCTTCACCGTATAATAAAAATGCTCACTGTGTATTTGAAAATTGTTTGCCATAGTTTCGAAAAATGTTTATAATACAGAAAACTATAAGAAAGAAAATGTGAAAAATGAATACAAAATAGTAGAAAACCAGAAGAAAAACTATACCTGGAAGAGGAAATGAAAAAAACAAATGGGAAAGAACCCATACGTGAATGGAACTGGGCCTAGCCCATTATGAAGATAGCAGTGAGCGATCGCCCGATATGTGGGAGCAACTAGTTAACGAGCGCTCCTTCGGGAGCCTCGCAACGATCAGCGCCACTTGGCGCGCTCTCAGCCATTTGCCACGTGTCGCGCTTTGGACGCTCCCTCCAGATTTTGTTTTTTTATTTTTCCGCACGCGTTTTCGGCTTTTTAAATGGTTTTTTCTGGGTTTTTTCGACGTTTTGGTTTTTCCCTGGTCTTCCTTAGCGTTTAGACCCAATAAAAATTCCGCGAAAAAACGCGTTTACTTTTTTTTTCTTTCGTGAAAAGTCACGTTTTTTTCGCGAGAGGCACGGTTGTGCTTTAGCGAGAGTCACGGCCGTGCCTTTCGGAAACGAAAAAAAACGCGTTTTCTATTTTTTTTTCTTTCGCGAGAGTCATGGTTTTACTTCCGCGAGAGGCACGGTTGTGCTTTCGTGAGAGTCACGGCTGTGCCTCTCGGAAAGGGAAAAACAAAACGCGTTTTCTATTTTTTTTCTTTCGCGAGAGTCACGGTTTTGCTTTCGCGAGAGGCATTGGGTTCACTTGAACCCAACGATCACGTACATGCTCTCGCAAAAAAAAACGATCACGTACATCTATACACGTATTCACTTGCATGATCCCGATACAAATGCACGGTTTTTTTTTCATGGTAATACGTGTCTCATTTATAAAATAAAGATCCGGTTACAAGGCACGTAAGCACCAACATTACAAGACTGAAAAGATAGGATAATCCTATGCAAAATACCAGCGCCTGTTCCTTTCCTCCGACACCACCGAAGCGGCCACCAAAGGGAAAGAAAACAGATCACCTCTTCACCCGAGCTCGACGCGGCTCCATCACTGATCAGCAGCTTTACGGACCTCGAAAGTAGTTTGCCAGAAGCAAAACCATTGCCGTTGAAAGAATCAGACCGGGGCAACATGTCCCCGGACACGCCATCGAACTCTAGATCTGACACCCCCGCACGACAACGACGTCGAAGGAGGAAACCAGAATTGTCAGCCACCAACAACAAACCCAGCACGGGATGCACCATCTTCCAGCTGTCACTTGCGCAGACAACCGTCTGCGCATACTCCTGGACGATAAAACCTCCCTGCTCCACATTGACGTCGAAGACAACGCCACAGCAACGGGGGCAGAGCAGAAGGAGAGACACACCTGATGGAGTCGCCGCCGCCGCCTCGCCGACACCATCCATGAACCCAAACACAGCCGATCTAAAGGATCGGCAAACACACGATGCCATCAACTCCGAGACGCCGCCATAAAGGACACCGCCGGTGTGGGAGTGAACTGAGGCAGATTTATTCGTCCGGGCGCCGCTCCCACCACCCCAATGGCGCACCACAACCTACAAATCCAAAACCTAACTACAGAGCGGAGGAACAGGGCCCCCCTTCCCTCCTGCCGCCGGAGCAGCTGGAGGGAGAGGGGGCCAACGCCCTGGCCGGCTGAGATCGAAGGAAGAAAATCGCCCCTGGCGGCTAGGGTAGGGAACACAATATACAAATGCACGGTTGAACCCATCAAAGAGCTAGCACGCACGAGCAAGAAGCCTCTTAGCCCATTGAAAATTTATAACATGACAAATACCCCAACAAAAAGCCTACAACTATTTGTAAAAAACAAAAGAGCCCAATAGCTACGATATCATCCACGCAGCAGGCTCGACAGTTGACGGCATGATTCTACGCAACACGCCGCCGCTTATCGTTTCTCTCACTTCGTTTCCCAACTCGGCCCCTGGCAAAACCTATTTGGCGCTGCAGGCGCCGGTTAACGTGCATTTTCGTTAACGGTTAACCGGCGCCTGCAGCGCAAACCACATACCGCGAGCTGGGCCGGTCCATTTATTTTTTTCTCATTCCTTAAATCCCAAAAAACAATGCACGGGGTGAGAATCGAACCAGCGACCTGCTAGTTTCAAGTACAACGCGTTAACCACACAGCGAACTGCTTAGTACATGACTTATTACCTTCTTTTGTGTTTATTTACTTACAGTTCTTTCGAACGATTTGTTCGTTTTTTCTTTTTAATTTTTTTCCTTTTACTTTCTTTATTCTTACACTTTCTGATAAATGATAAATGGGTGAACATTTTTCATTTTCGATTTTTTTTGTAAAATTGATGAACTTTTTTTAATTTGATGAATTTTTTTTCAAATTGATGAACTATTTTCTCAAATTTGATGAACTTTTCTTAAATTTGTGAACTTTTTGTTAATTCGATGAACTTTTTTCAAATTGGATGACTTTTTTTCAAAATTGATTAACTGTTTTTCAAATATGATGAACTTTTTTCAAATTTGATGAACTTTTTTCAAATTTGATGAACTTTTTCAATTTTGGTGAATTGCTTTTCAAATAAATGTTTTTTTTCAAATCCGATTAACTTCTTTCAAATACGCTGATTTTTTTAATCAATGTAATATTTCAAATTCACGAATTATTTCCATTTTTGTGATTTTTTTTAAATTGGTACAACCTTTTCTTTTATTCAAATAATTTATAGAGGATATATGATACTGGTATATGTTTTAAGGTTTGTACGGAAAGCAGTGCCAAATAGAGCTGTTTATTCAAGCGATCAACGAACTGAGTTTGGTCGGTTGGTTAACGTGATTGATATGGACGCTGGAGACTGGACTTCGACTCCCAGTCCACCCGATAAACCTTTTTCCTTCTCGCGGAACCATAAAGCAGTCCACAAATGTTTTTTGGGCGACGGCCTATTACGGGTTTCTGTGAGCGCCAGCGCGCGTAACGGGCGCCGAATGAGCTGATTAGGAGCTCTCTCGGCCCCTTCGGTGTCTCATCCCCATCATCTTTCCATGTTCTCCCATCGGGGCGCCAGATCGGCAGCCTCCGGCGGCAATCCGAGAACAGTAAGTCGGCCGTCAGCGGTGGCTGGCAATTGTCCAACTGAACGTAATTAGATCACGCCATCCCTGTTGTGTGGTATTACCTTTTACCCTAGTTTTTTGATTAATTTCTCCTGAACTTTGATTGGTTTATACTATGTTATGCAATAATATTTCTTAAAAAGAAATCGATCACCTGATTCAGATAACGATGCTAATAAACCTTTTTGGGCGACGGCCCATTACGGGTTTCTGTGAGCGCCAGCGCGCGTAACGGGTGCCGAATGCGCTGATTATGAGCTCTCTCGGCCCCTTCGGTGTCTCATCCCCATCATCTTTCCATGTTCTCCCATCGGGGCGCCAGATCGGCAGCCTCCGACGGCAATCCGAGAACAGTAAGTCGGCCGTCAGCGGTGGCTGGCAATTGTCCAACTGAACGTAATTAGATCACGCCGTCCCTGTTGTGTGGTATTACCTTTTACCCTAGTTTTTTGATTAATTTCTCCTGAACTTTGATTGGTTTATACTATGTTATGCAATAATATTTCTTAAAAAGAAATCGATCACCTGATTCAGATAACGATGCTGGCACTTCTAGGCCATCCGTTAGATGTAAGTAGTACATCGAATGCCGCTGCAGGAAAATTATCTCCCAAAGTTTTCAACTGAGGGATAAATTACTTTAGATGATCTGTCATATGATGTGTTTGATCTTCTCATGATAATGAAAGATCAAGAAGCTACACACTAAAATGTGAGTGAGTTTACATGCTTCTTTCACTTGATAGTACTTACTCTGAATTTGTCAAACTCACTTGTCATTTTTTTCCAATGTTTTCAGCAAGATGAGAAGCTGCACATGAAGTTGTGAAGCTATTTTGGTACTACCATGTTAATAAAATGAAAATAAGTTATTTTATAATTTCATCCAACAGGTATGCCTTGCACTCTTTACATTTAAATTTAATCAATATATATATATATGATAATCGACATCATATTGTGTTTGTTACACTGTCTTTTGAGTGTTGTAAGGTTTCGTCGAAAAGACCCTTGTCCTAACATAGTACGAAATTAGATTTTACACTTAATTAATTCATAATCCCCACAATGAGCTAATGAGTGAACCCATTGGCCAAATTTTCTGGCTCCACCCCTAAGCATCAGGACTCTGTTCGCGTACTAGGGCGGGATGTAATTGAGGCGAAATGAGCCCAGGTCTCACTGGTTTTGTTTTCTTTTCATCAAGGATGTTTCTTTTCTTTTTTCTTCCCCTTTTTTTCATTTGTTTCTTGGACTTATTTTTCATTTTTTCTTTACTTTATTTTGTTTCTTTTTCAGGTTTCATTTTATGTTTTCTTTGTTTCTTTTGGTTTTCATTCTACTTTTTTTGTATATGTCCACAATATCTTTTCAATACAAATTTAACATTTTATAATACATAGTCAACATTTTCTACACACATTTTAAATATTTTTCAAATGTTGGTGAACAAATTTTAAATACAATATTACTATTTTTTGCATACATGATCAAGATTTTTCCTATAACACTTTCAATTTTTAAATGCTTGATTGAAAATTTTCAAATAAATGGTCAACATTTTCCTAATACATGGTCAACATTTTCCTTATACATGGTGAACATTTTTGAATAAATACTTACATTTTTCAATTATTTATCAACATTTTTCAAATGCAATATTAACATTTTTTTGAATGCATGGTAAACATTGTCCCTATACCCATTTAACATTTCCTGAATACTTGATTAACATATTTGAAATACTTGTTCAACAGTTTTTTAATGCTTGATTAGTATTTTCATTTACATGATCAAAATATTTCATCATTTGTTTAATAGATGGTCGACATTTATTCTATACACATTCAACATTTGTCAAACGCTTTACTAATATATTTCAAATACTTGTTTAACATATTTTAAATACATGCTCAACTTTTTTACAACTATAGTATAAATTTCGAGTACATTTTTTGTATACATCGTCAACATTTTTATATACAGATTTAACATTTGTTTAATGCATGATTAATATCTTCAAAGAATATATTGTAATATATATTTTCAGAATTTTTAGAAGTGTAAACAAAAGTAAAAAAAACAAGTGGTCAAACAAAAAAAAAGGCAGTGGCCTCGCACGAGCTAAGCCGACCCATTTAGGTCACTGCCTTCAACGAGAGCCGACTCTGTCTCGCTTTCAGTGAGGCATCGTACCAACGACCACCATAATCGAATACCGCAGGTGTAACCAGCCCACCACCAGCATGATCGGGTAACTTTCATTCTTTTATCTTTCTTTTTCCTTTTTCCTTTTTTCTTTTCTTTCTTTCTTTTTTCTTATTCCTGATTAGATGATTTTTTTAACAAATACGTGAACCTTTTGTTTGAATTGACGAACTTTTTCTGAAATTATATGAAGTTTTTTAAAAAATTGATGATTTTTTTATTTTGATGAATTTTTTTTCAAAGTTGATGGAGTTTTTTCAAATTTGACAAACTTTTTATCAATTTCAGTGAATATTTTATTCAAAATGCATGAACTTTTTTCAAAATCATGAACTTGTTTTTAAAATTTATGAACAGTTTTAAATTCACGATTTTTCTAGTTTTTATGATTTTTTTCGTTCTTTTTTTTCATACGTGATCGAGGGAACCCCGAGGAAACAAATGCAATCGATCTCGCTTACATGGGCGAGTCCACCAGGGTTGGTGCATGGGCGCCAGGGAGCTTCCCTGGCAATAGGAGCACCCCGCGCCCGTGCGCACCGGGAGCCCTATTTGACGCACTTTGCGTCAAAATTGGCGGCGAAATGCACATGAGAAAGCGCGACTGAGCCGGCCCATTGAGTGGTACCGCGGGACGAAAAAGGATAGCAAAAAGCAACAATGGCGCGATGCGAGGATTCGAACATGAGACCGGCAACTTGAGATTGCGAGCTCACAGCTACTCCGCCACAAAGCTTTGTGGTTTATACCGCAGCGCACAACTTAAAGAACTAGTGCTTGCGTAGAACCAGGCTGCCCTACTGTAACGAATTTGAATCAGTTAATGTAGCACACTAGAATTAGTTACTGCAGCGATAGTTGTTTTTTTAAACGGTACTTTTAAAGTGTATATTTTAAAAATGTGCAAACAGTTTTGAATTTCTGAACAAATTTTGGCAAAAGGAACATATATTTGAATATGTGTACAAATTATGAAATTCTGAACAAATTTTGAAACCATGAACATTTTTTCAATTATTGAGCAAATATTTGAAAAAAGAACATTCCATGAAATTTCGAACAAAAATTTATAAGTACAAACATTTTTATAATTTATGAAAAATTGAAAAATGGAACTTCTCATGAAATTCTGAGAAAAAATTTGGAACTCCGAACATTTATAATTTTTTTGACCAAATTTTGAAATCATAAACATTTTTTGAAATATAAACGTGATTTTTTGTTAATTGGTGAACAAATTTGAAAAATAGGAACATCTTTAAACTACTGTACATTTTTTGAATTTGTGAACAAAGTTTTCAAAATATGAACATTTTTTGTAATTCTTGCACATTTTTTTAATGTCTGAACAAATTTTAATAAGAGGCACATTCTCTGAAAATCTGAACAAAATTTGAAATTTTTGAACAAAATAAATAATAAAAGTAAAATTGAAAAGGCAAAAACGAAAAGAAATAAAAAAACAGATTAATGAAAAAAGAAAAAAGAAAAAATAGAAAACAATACCGCTTTGAGATCCTTCTAGAAGGTTCACAAACCCAGTCCCGAACCTGCCACCAAGGTTCACAAAACCGGTGCTCTCGAACGCACAGATGGGCCGTCCCATTCGATCGAAATCTGTGTGTGATATGTCGACAATCTGCCGCAGAAAGCAGCAGATAGGATTTTCCCGCGCGCACACCCATTCCCTTTTGCCCGCGAGGCCCCATGGGCCGGCCAATGTTCGGGGCGGGTAGCCCCTTTGTTTGTTCTTTTTTGTGTTTCCAGTATTTTCCCTTTTAAAACTAATTCGTGATTTACAAAAAGTTGCAAACTGTAAAAAAAGTTTGTAAATTCAAAGAAATTTCATGATTGAAAAAATGTTCGGGAAATGATAGATGCTCACAGATTCAAAAAGGGAAGCGTTTACCATCATCCGACAGACTACAAAGACTGCGTCCTCCACCTTCACTGGATGACACGTGTCCAAGTGAAGGCTCGCCGGACACGCTTCTGCAACAAGGGTTATGTTCTGAAATATATGTGGTGTTGCAATGATTTACGACATGATCTATTATTTGCAGCAAAACCTTTGTTACAAAAAATTTCTGCTACAAGACCTCAGTTGCAAATAAATTGCAACAAAACCTCAACTGCAAAAAGAATTGCAACAAAACCTCAGTTGCAATTTTTTTTATCAAAATCGACATTGCAAAAAGTTTCTGCAACAAGACCTATGTTGCAGTAGTAGTTCTGCAACAACACATCAGTTGCAATGGTGAAGGCGCACTCAGGATGCTTCATGCATCAAATCCAACAGGTCGTGACGGGGTCGATCTTTTAAAAGGATCGGTCGCGGACGCGTAGCACACCCAATTCAAAAAAGGTTCATGATTTCCAAAACATGTTCGTGTATTCAAAAAAGGTTCATGAATTTTCTTTAAAATGTTCATGATTTTTAGGAAATGTTACAATATTAAAAAAAGCAATTTCAGATAATGTTCATGAAATTCAAACAAATGGTCACGAATTTGTAGAAAAATGTTTAAAAATTTAGAAAATGTCCCTATTTCAAAAACAAATGTTCAGGATTTCATAAACTGTTCATGAATTTCGGATACATGTTCAAGAATTTTAAAAAAATGTCACAATATTCAAGATATAATTCAGGAATTTTGATAATTGTTCCAAAATTTTCAAAGTTTTCAAAAATGTTTGCTGATTCAAAGAGTATTCATAGACTCCAAAAAAGTGTTTGTCAGAAACAAAAAAAAATGTACCTGAATTTCAAATATTGTTCCCAAATTTCAAAAAATGTTTGCTGCCTCAATACAATTGTTCACGTGTACCAAAAAATGTACACAATTTCAAATAAAAAGTTAGTCAATTTGTAAAATGTTTACAAAGTTTTAAAAAATGTTTAAGAATTAAAAAAGTTCTTGATTCCAATATAAATGTTTATGAATTTGGAAAATGTTCATGATTTCAAAAAATGTTCACGATTTGAAAAGATGCTCGTGAATTTGAAAGATGTCAGCAGATTGATAAAAAGGAAAAAACATTAGAAAAATAAAAAAATGAAATTGGAAAATGAAAAAAAAGAAATGGAAAAAGGAAAAGGAAAAAAGAAAAGAAAAAAGAAAAAATGAAAAAGAAAGAAATACCCGAAAGGCAAAAAACCCGGTTTTGGTACAGATGAAATCCAGAAATGGGCCGGCCCATATGAAAACCAGCGTGTGGGGGGGGGGGGGGGGGGGGGTACGCATCAGGTCGCTTGCAACCTGCGCGCCAAATAGGAGGCACTGCTTAGGGTCTCCCTCTCGATGCCCCTAGTTGGGTCAACCCACGTCCGCTACGCTGTTACTTCTGTTTCTCTTTTTTCTATTTCTCTTTTCCTTTTCCTTTCTTTTTCTTTGTTTCGGGTGAAACAAGTACATATTAATCACGGTATGTGGCTACACTTGTTTTCACAAATCGTAGAGAATTCATCGGGGCCTGCGCCTAACCAAACTGTTGTACTGTTGGAACAATGTCTGAGTTGCGCCATGAAGTGTGTGACTTCATTGCATGTTCTCGTCATATGCACAAATCTGTGCCGGTGGACCCCATGCAGGAGCCTCTTCATCTCCCATACAAGGCCTGCAACGGGCGAACATTTAACGTTTCCATCTGTGAGTTGTTGCACTCCCTCCTTGCAGTCCACCTCAATGATCGGGTCCTTGTCTGACCTTGGCAACGTCCTTCAAGAGAAGCTGCCATTTCCGCCTCCAGCGGGGCCCAACAAAAGCGCAGAAAACGACAGGACGCAAAGATGATGGCGCTGGTGTCATCGCGAAGCACCATGCTAGCTCCCCGCCCGTGTTTTGAATCTTTGCACGTTCAGCGATTGGCCGGGTCTCCTCATCGCTTCCCAGAGTGCTCGCGTCATCGGACCACTGCAAAAGGCGTGAAAAGTGTCCTCACATTCAACGCCACAGAGAGCACAAATGGCACAATTTCCAATGTTCTTTTTTAACTTATTCTCCATCGTTGCTAGAGAATTAGTAGCCACTCCCGAGCTGAAAATTCATACTTTCGGGGGAGTAGGGCACCTCTTAATGTTGTCCAGACAACACGATTGCTGTTCGGTGCCCTGTTCGTGGCGCGCATAGTCGTGTGTAGTTTATCCTCCAAGCCAAGTTTATAGGCTGACCTTACGGAGAGGACTCCCCTCAGGTCTGGACCCCAACCTAGGACGTCCTGCACACTAGGAGCCGGACGTAGCTTGAGCATCTCCTTAATGTCCGGTGCATTGAAGTGTTGATGGAGAAGGTGTGTGTTCAACACACCATGGTCGGTGATGAGCTCGCCCACACATCGAAGCCTGCATCTTCCAGCAAGCGAAATGGGCATGTATGACGTTGGTCGAGGAAGCCAAACTTATCCGACAAAAGAACCCCTTTTTGAGGAGGTTCTAGGCCGTAGGTAATGGCCTGCCTGGTTGACGCAGTGTTCCCTGCAAACATAGTGTCCTCCAAACGACCGTTAGAGTAGTACCTAGCTTTCAAAACCCATGCACAAAAATTGTCCGGGTTGAGCAGTAGCCTCCACGCTTGTTGAGCCAACATGGCCTGGTTAAAGAGCCTATAATCCCTAAAGCCAAGGTCTCCCTTAGCTTTAGTTTTGATGATTTGATCCCATGCCATCGAGTGAGTTTTCCTTTTCTCCTTCTCGGATCCCCACCAATAAGTCCTTACTATCTGGGTATAAGTCATCACACACCGATAATGGTAATTTGAATACACCCATGATGTAAGTGGGGATAGACTGTGCCAGAATTTGATCATCACTTTCTTTCCTCCCCGAGCCATGTTACCATCACCCCAAATGCATTTCCGTTTTAGAAGTTTACTTGTAGGTTTTGGAATCTACCATGATGCATGCGTCCCTCGGGAGTCAGAAATCCCAAACACTTCTCCTCAAAGTTCCCTTGATGCACCTCGAGCTCTCTCTTCACATTATCTAGGTCGGTGTCAGAGAAAGATTTCCCAAACAAATTGAGTACTTGGTCGGATTTAGAAGTTGTCTAAGGGCACCTTCATATGCATGTACTATTTGCTTCACTACCAATGCTTGCTACTAGGTAGCCTTGAAAAGGAGGAGTGTGTCCTTGGCGAAGAGTAGGCGTGAGACCCCTGTGCGCCACGACAGATCTTCAAGGGATCAATAGCATTTGTTCTCACCCTTGCTTTTGAAGCTCAGACAGAATATCAGCCACAAAAAGGAACAAAAACGGAGATAGGGGATCACCTTGCCGGAGGCCACGCTCCACTGCAAATGGTTGTAAGAGGGTTCCGTTGAATTTAGGATTGTATCTCACCATGGTGACGCACGTCACGATCCATTGCACCCACCGATGAGTAAAACCCAACTTAACTATCATCACTCCAAGAATCCCCAATCAACACAAGTGTAGGCCTTAGAAAGATCAAATTCGTAGGTGGACTAACTGTTGCCCTGCTTTCTTTCCTAATGTATGGTATGAATACACTCGAAGGCCAAAAGAGCATTATATGTAATGAGCCGGCCTGGAACAAATGCACTGTGAAGCGGAGAGATGATATCATCCAAAATAGGCTGGAGGCGATTAACGAGGTATTGGCAACGATCTTGCAGATGACGTTACAGAGACTAAGAGCAACTCTAGCAGACCCCGCATCCCGTTAGCCCGCAAAACGCGTTTGCAGTTCGCGCAAAACCGCTTTTGCGGGCCGGCGCGGACGGCCACAGATGCAGACCCCTCAAACCGACCCGCATAAAAGTATATTCGTGGAATATGCTTTTTTATGGGTCGGCTTCTGCGGGTTCGGCTCGGGCACCACCGCGACAACCCACGAACAGAAAAACTGCAATTCTCGCATTTGACAAAAGAGTTTCACAAACAAGTTCAAATTCAAACGACATAACACAGTTTTACGCGCAAATAAAAGCCAAGTTCAGTACGGCAAACGCAAAAGAGGGCCTTGCAAAAGTTTGCGCCCATGTCCGGCACCATCTTGGTTGATCTACTCCGCGCCATCGAGTCCATCTTGAAGTTCATCGCCACCACTGAATCCACCTCCGGCGCTTGTTCCAACTCCCGCACCGAAATCATCAACATTGCCACCATATGGAGCGGAGAAAACATCTCCGGAAATGTGGGACGCACCGGCCGACGCAACCATTCTCCTTTATAAGATTTCTCTCCTTGTCATATCATGCCATGTTTTGGTGAGGTCGTCCATGTCATTGCGGTTCATTGACATGATCTTGTTCTCTTCGGCGAGCAACAATGACATCAATCTTCTCCCTCGTTTGATTGCACCATGGCATCAATCTTCTCCCTCAAGCTCGATGCTTCTTGCTCTCTCTTCATCTTCTCCTTAGTTTTCTTGTCGTCATCGGGCTTGTGCAAGTTTCTTGGGCCATCATCATCCTCATCTTCATCCATGTTTGTAAGTGAGCCTCTCTTTGGTGGAGATTCTTTGTCGTTCAGCTTCCACTTCTCGCAGTTTTGGAGCAACTCCCAACAATGCTCTAATTTGAACAATTTGCCTTCCGAAGCTTCCATGTCCTTGTATCTATGTTGAGCAATCTTGTCCTATAAAATGTGAACAAAGTGATGCAATCATTTCTCATGATGCAAATATGATGATGCACAACTTGAACAAAGGCAAAACAAACTCACATAGTCGGAGTCCACGGTGCCACTTGGAGGTGCATTGCGTACTTGCTCCAAGCAAGCTGCCCAACGGTTGCACATTGGTTTGATATTCTCCCAACGCCCTTGAAGCGACCGAAATGTGCGTGGAGTCCTATTGGGATGCTTTGCCATAATGCAGAAGTATTGATCTTCGATCCTTTGCCAATATCTCTTGGCGGTTTGAGAGGTACCCGTGCATGCAGCAAGAGACACCGCACTCCATGCTTTGATCAAAGCTTGATCTTCCAAGATCGTGTAGTTCTTCGATCTTATGCTTTTCCCAGTTTTTGTTTGCGATTGCTCATACGCTTCCGCTTCGATCTCCTCCAATTCGTCCTCGCAACCATGATCATCCACACCGCCCTCCGTTTCATTGTAGTCGAATGCGGCGAACAGGGCTTGGTCAATGTCAACCGCGTTTGTGTCCAACAAATTCACGAACTCGGTAGTTGCATTGTTTAAACCACCGCTGTAGTGAACGATAACAAGTCACGAGCTATCGAGAATAATGGCGATAATGAAAGGAAATCACCATGACCGAAGACGCATACCTTCCGGCCATTTCGTCGAACACCTCGCTTGCAGGGGGAGCGGCACCATTGAACGGCATCGTTGGAGCACCTCTATCCGGGTTGGAGTGAGAGGATGAAGAAGGTGGCTTCTTTGTAGCCGGAATCCTCTTCCTCTTGCCGCCGGCGGCCTTGGTGACCTTCTCCGCCGCCGGACGGGATCGCGCTGCCGCGTTGGCGCCCGGAGCGCGGGCCTTTGCGGCAGGGGCAGCCGGATTCTCGCCCTGCACGACCACGTTGCCCTGCCGCTTGCGGGCAGGCGCGACGTTTGCTTGGGCGACGGCGGCGGGGCCAACATGGCCGGCGACGAGATCCGCCCGACGGGAAGGAGCGTGCGCAACCTCGACGGTGACGGGGGACAGTAGGGGGTTGTCCATGGCGGCGAGGGACGGCCGGGGAGGAAGCACCGGAGCGTGCGGGAGGCGGGGCAATGGTGGCGGAGGGTGGGGGAGCGGGAAAGGGCGCGCGGAAATGTCCCTCCCGCCAAATCTCGCTGCGGATAGGGGTTGAGCTCGGGTCGGCCTCCCAGCCCGTGAAGATAGAGGTTGGGGGAGAAGATTTGCCGCGCCCCGCAAAAATATTTGCGGGCCGAGGCGGGATGCGGGGTCTGATCGGGCAGTTTTCCCGCCCCGACCCGCAATTTGGCGGTTATTTTGCGGGCCAGGGCGGGATGCGGGGTCTGCTAGAGTTGCTCTAATGGGATGAAAACTAGTAACTCTGGTGAGTTCATCAGTTTTCGGGGTGAGTGATACATCTCCAACGTATCTATAATTTATGAAGTATTAATGCCATGTTTACAACAATTTTATATGGTTTTGTATGATTTGATTAGAACTAACCCGGACTGAAGTTGTTTTCAGCAGAACTACCGTGGTGTCTTTTTTGTGCAGAAATAAAAGTTATTGAAATGGGCTAAAAATTTATGGTGTTTTTTTGTGGACCAAAAGAGACCCCCGAATCTTCGAGGAAGGACCGGAAGCCTCACGAGGAAGCCACAAGCTCGCTAGGCGTGCCCTACCCCTAGCCCCCCCACCCCCTGCCGCTACGTATATTTGGGAAGGTTTAAAGGTCTTTTTTCTTGTTGTCTTTCCTGCATTTTTCATTTTCATTTTTTAATTTGTAATTTTCTTTTCTTTTTCATCTTTATTTCTTTATTTAAAATATTGATCATTTTTCGAATTCATGAGCATTTGTTCAAATCCTGTAGATTTTTAAAAATTGCAAACATTTTTCATAAATCAATGAACAATTTTTTAAAACATGAAAATTCTTTGAATTTTTTTTAAATTGTTAGTATTTTTAAAATTGTGATCCTTTTTCTAAACCATTAAAAACTAACATTTATTGAATTGACGAATATTTTTTGGAAATTGGGTTTTTCTTAAATTCACAAACATTTTTTTATTTTGATGAATATTTCTCAAATGCATAAACTGTTTTTTAATACACGAACAATTTTTGAATATATGAAGTTTTTGTAATTGACCGATATTTTTCAAAAAATCATAATCATTTTTTTAATTCACGAACATTTTATCAGTTTCAGGAACATTTTTTGGCACGGATATTTTTTCAAAATTATGAATATTTTTAAAACTGTCGTGTATTTATAAAAAAATGTTTGTGCGAACTGCCGCCGTCACCAACAAGAGCCCAGGACTTCTCCCCAAGATCTCCCTCACATTGTGAGCCCCACCGCCGGCGGCCTCAGACCCCCTGGTCCCTCTTCGACGGCCCCAGCGCAAGCATGGCAGCCACCCTTGGACGCGCCCACCAAGTCGCCCGTAGTCTCGCTAGCTATCAGAATAAACACCATAGGAAAATATCAAACGTGCATTAGATGTATCAGCATCAACGATTTCAGTAGTATAGGGAAGTAGTTTCACATAATATAATGGGGACCACCCTAGCCCATAAAAAAAACCTACTCGCCTCTCCCGCGCTTTTCATCCAACGCCGCGCCGCTTGCCGCGCCACATTCATGCCGGCCCAAGCATGCAGCAGCCTACATTGATCTCCGTGATTTGCTGGACGGGAAGGCGGCACTGATGGACGCGATCTCTCGATCGTCGCCGCTCCAACGTCGACGCCGCTCCCGAGAAACAACCTCGGTCCGCTGCGCTGCATTGAAGCGGGCTGACCGCACATTCGGCTTGCCTGACGCGGCTATTTAAGTCGTGTGCCAGTGACGCACAGAGGCGCACTCCCCCGAGCACCAGCCCCTTCCCTTCCCTATCACCATAAGGTGCACTCCCCCGAGCACCGTCCCCTCCCCTTCCCCGTCACCATGCCCGAGCCCCTCCTCTCCGATCCCAGCGGCGATGCCGAAGTCGTGGGGCTCCGCATCGGCAAGCGGCGTAGGTAGAAGCTCTTCGTCCGGTGGTTCTTGGCGGTGCCGCCCTCGCTCCCGGGCCCTTTGGCATCCACAGCGGTCGGCTCCCCCGCCAAGGAGGAGATAGTCATCTCCTTTGGTGACGAGAAGGACCATATGTCGCCGCAGCGGCCCCGCCTCCTCTTGGAGGCCACTATGATGGACAAAGACTTTGTCCGTCAGATCGATATAATGACAAAGCATTCGCTCCGACATGGGGCCATCGCCACCATCACCAGTGCACATCAAGGTGGAGCCGCCGTCCCCGATGCACCACCGCGTGAAGCGTGAGCCTGCGTCCCCGCTCCGGTCGGTCAAGGACGAGCCGGTCTCGCCGCAGCGCAACCACGGCGTCTAGATCGGACGCCGCGTGAAGGACGAGCCATCATCGCTCACGCACAACCGTGACGTCCAGATGGGATGCCGCGTCAAGGACGAGCCGATGTCCTCGTTGCGCAGCTGGTACGCTGCGCTGCCACGCCTCCGTCGCCGCGACGTCAAGGAGGAGCTGCCGCCGGCAATCACGAAGGCGCGGGGCCGCGTCCTCCACTACCTCAGAGGAGTCGGTTACTGCGATGCCTCCGGCTCTTGGGCCATGGTTTTCGAGGCGGAGCGCGCGACAGCAGGCGAGATACGACCAGCGCAATGTCAGTCGCCACTCTGCGATCGCCAAGTCAGACGTGGCGCCGGAATGGGCCCGCAATGACCCTGACCTCACCCCCGCGTGGGCGCTCGACCGCTCTGTCACCACAACAGAGACGGTCGCCAGGCACCGCCGCCTTGACGGCGAGGACTGGTTGCTTAGCGAGTGCTCTGCCAACGCCGGTCGCGGCAAGGCCGTCGCCAGGGCTCCGAATGCTACGTCGGCAGTGGCCGCGACGACCCTCCGCACCGCGCAACAGGAGGCGGAGCGGCTCCTCCGCGAGCGGCAGGCAGCCGTTGGACAAGGCTGTCGTAGCCGTCTTGCGCTGTTCCGCCGCTGGAGGGACGACGACGGCGGCGACGACACAAACGGTGACGGCGGTGCGACATGGCAGGGCGGCCACGCGTACGAGGTGGTCGTCCGGTATAGGGTTTGGGTTTTTTCCAGTTTTTTTAAAGGTCGAAATATCGACATTTTTATGTAAATTATAACCGAACTTGAATGAAATCCGCCGTGTTTGCACAAATTTCGTCCGACTGGTTTAAAAAGTTGTTGAAATGTATGCAGACAGTGTTAGATGGCCGCCTCCCGTATTCGTGTCCGTGGACTGGTCCCTTGTCTCTGGACGGATGCGGGAGCATATTTGCGGATCGACGTTGGAGATGCCCTAACATGAGTACTGTACTATACAAATAGGGGATTAGGTAAGAAGAATCGTTCAGCCAATGTTGAGGTGGCATATCAACGAGCTAGCGTATCATGCATGCAAAGAAGGAGCATGGTGTTGTTGTGGCAAATTGGCAATAAAAATAGTTGGAACCACAAATCATGTTAGTAAAAGCCATCTCAAATTGACAAAAAAAGTATCTGTATGCAATAATCTATTTACGTGTGTTAAAGAAAATACAACTTGATGCAAATATTATACATGGACACGATTAGAAGGTATACAAGCTATATGAGAGCGATGTGGATGTGCGAAAGGAAAAACAACTAAACGCAAATACCATGCATGAGCATGATAGAAGAGATACAAGCTATGATGAGAGTGATGTAGATAAGATGATCTAGCAAATTTCTATGAGTGCGCCCCGATGAACACCCTATGTTAGATGTGCGGCTATAACACATGTTAGCTAGAGTGATGAGCATGTGTAGATGCTCTTATATGGCCTTGGTGGCCTTTTGTACTCCTAGTGCGAGATGTTGGAAACCTTATATTACAATAAGAGAAGGATCCTGCACCGATCCATGCAGAAGCTGCGGTGCTTTCACCATCTTTTCGGGAAAGAAAAACAACATTTTTTTATCGAGGTTCCAGGGTTGATGAGGGCGGTGGAGCTGTGATTTAAACAGAATCCAGCTGCTGGGGATATGGTGGTCAACCGTGGGTACTGATTGGGCGGTCGGCTCGATCTGGATCTGCATGGGGGAGCATGAAAGATCTGCCCCCTAATAAAGGCTTGACACGTACACATCACATGGCCATATTAAGCATGCTGCCAAAGAAAGTAAACGTACTCAGTGAGTCGCGGTCCATGGTCTGTGCCTATGTGCCACGAATTACAAAAGTTCACCAAAAAGTACAAAACACCCCAGACATGATAAAAAAACAAAAATCATCGAGGTCCCTGAACCACCGAACAACTCTGTTGGCGTGTTTGGTTGTCGTAGGAGCCGGGCCTAGCTAGCTCAGCCTGGCTCAACCGAGCCTAGTTGAAGAAAAACAGGCCAGAAGTCGAGATCTGCACATTGTTTGGTTGTCCGCATCTACGCCTCTCGCATTAGGGGAACAATTTTGTCATAGCGTTTGGTTAACTGCATTGACTCGGCTCACGCAACTACACAGTGTTTGGTTCCATGCAATAGACGTTGTCTGGTAACCTCTTCGACATGGTGGTGAGGTTACCAGCCCACAGCGGCATGAACAAAAAATCATACACATACAACAGAAGATAGTTGTAAACCATAGCTAGCCGGAGTTTAAATAAGGTACCACACTTAAACATATCAGTTCAAACGCAAAGCAGTACGATAAGAAACTAAACCAGCTGGAGCATAGGAAGGGCGGTCCTAGACGTTCACGGCGAAGGCGTCGTCATGCTTGCCGCACTTGGTCACCACTTCAGTGCCGGGAGTGAGCAGCTTGAACGTAACCATGTAGCCAATTCTGATATGATGGACGGCGACGAAGGGGGCCCAACCCTGATCGAGGGTCACCCTGTTGTCCATCAGCCGGACAGTCACCCTCCATGAGCATTTAGTGTTGGTCCTCAGCTTGAACTCCTGCGGCACCGCCGGGAAGTGCTTGGTGAACTCCAGGGACATCGGAATGCACTCAAGCTAAGGGGCAATGATGACCTTGCATAAGTGGGTTGGACCTCCCTCCTCATGGTAGTGGCCGTAGTTACATCGCTTGCTGCAAGGGTGCTCCTCCGGCACCACGTCCTCATTCGTGGCCATCTCCTTTGGCATGGTCGGCCCAACCTCCTTGCCCTTGTTGTCCGTGTCGATCTGCATTACGAAGAGCGTGCATTATGAAGAGCACAAAGTTCCGAGGTTGGTCGCCATTAAAACCTATCGTCCATAACCCCTTTATTTACCCATCCTCACGATCACTACTTGCCCACCATCTCACTCAGTCATCTCTCTGTCTCTCACTCTTCCTCCTATCTACCGTCATGAATTCCAGCAACAACTCCAACCCCATCCCCAACCCCTTCCCTTGGGGCATTGGATGGAGGGCTTTCTTCCTCGGGTGCTCGCTTGGTGACCGCACCAAGTGCGAGAACACCATGGAAGTCTGCTCCAACTTCACCAACATGGAAGACATGCAGAAAGATTTGGACCCGGTGGTGTAGAAGGCGACGTTGGAGGAGTTGAAGATGATGATTCTTTGAAGGGCACTATGTTAGTCGACATCCTTTGCTGGCCATGAATTAAGCCGACTCCGGCGATGCTCGACAGAGAACAAGGTGGGCCAAGTACAGAGAGTAGAGGCGTCATCATGACCATCGTGCTGCAGTGTACGTCATGACAAGGACCGTGGGGCGGTGGAGGAGGAACAAGAAGCGGTGACGATGGTTGTAAGGGCGTCGGAGCGAGGACACCGAAGCATGCCCGTTGGTCTGGACTCTGGCGAGGAAGAAGATACGGTGGTGCAGCGCGAGGAGAAGAACAAGGGCATGGCCACCCGCCGCTCCAAACGCCTCGAGGCTCACCGAGGATAAGATATAGGACTACTGTGTAAGACTTACCTCCAATCCCCATTACCCTTGTACCTAATCCCGATCGGTAACCTCAAATCCATCGGTACTACGAACTCATGATGATGTTATGATCACTCATGTGGATATTTACACTGTTTCCTCATTCCCCATAACGCGGATCGAACCTAAACGTGAATCGATGCGAGGAGGTGAAAAAGTGCTTACCGCCATTGTCGTGCCGGAGGTGATGATGCGGATGCCAGTGAAGGGGCCGAGGTCGCCTTGCTGTTCTCCGATCTACAGAACGGCGCCGCCGCTGTCGGTGAGAGTGGGGACAGGGGAGAGGTAGCGGTGAGGGGGCGGTGAGGGTAATAACTGCCGGCGCTTTGGGAAGCAAGGCGGCTTCTCGTGCGTGGCTCTACACGTGCAGTCCCTACCGTCCACATGCATCGTGCAGACCTGGCTCGCTAGAAACTGCTGATCTGAGCATTCCTAGCGAGACATGTCCAAAGGTATTTTGAGTTTCGTACTATGCAGGCCCAACAGTGAACGCAGGCAACCAAATGGGCCACAATCTTCCCGCGCGGGCCTGGTTGGCCTATATGCCGGCAACCAAACACGTCCTGTGTGAACAAGCCACGCGATGTGCCGCTGTCGCCAGTCCCATACAGGTGCCGGCATGACCATGTTGATAACAGTCGAAAAGTGAATAATGGCACCAAGGGCATGGCTAACGCTCCAAGTTGGACGGCTGCTCCATAGAAAAAGCTGATGATCTGGAAGAAAGAGGGGGAAAAGCTAGTGCTTGAGGAGAAGAATGGGATCTTGCAGAGGAGGACAGTGCTTCATCCAAAAAAGTGAAATAAAGCAAAAGAGAAGAGCTGGCTGTGAGAGATGTGATGCATGTGTAAAGGAAAAAGTAAGAGAGATACTAAGAAAAAATGGTAGAGATGTGGTCCGGCCAAGCTATGGCTGCTTTGGGGATAGAAAAATTATACGGTGGTTTCAACCTACATGGCAGATGGGACAGCTACATGGTGCTGCCTTCACTGTACATGCCCTAAGTGAGTGGTTGCCAGTCACATGCATTGATGACACCGGCATGTAGTCAGTCCAGCTAGTGTTCCACGTCGGTAAGCATAGATGGCTGGATGGTACATACTACCTTGTTGCGCGATCCACACTGACACATACTTCTTCCGTCTTGGTTTATTGCGCCCCTCGTATTTTAAATCAAATTTGATCATAAGACAATATATTTGACTGATAGAAAACTTTGATCATAGACGTATAGTTGGCTGATCGTGATATATTGTTGCCTAATCCACACTAGAAGGTCTGCATCAGTGGCCACAATTAATGCACAACCCTGTGTGGCAGTCGACATCATATGATATTATTTCTTTTTGGCTGTTTTATCCTTGTCGTAGCCTTGTGGCCTTTTGTACCACCGTCTGAGATGTTGGGTTTTAATAAACTTTGCAATAATAAAAGGATGTGTGCAATAATCGCATCCTCTTTCTAATCCGAAAAGAAAATCACATCCATTATTCAATGAGGAAAAAAACAATTATTGAGGTTCTATGGTTGATGGGGGCAGTGGAGTTCCAGCGATATTTACAGAATGCGGTGAGGATTTGGGGGGTCAAAAGTGGCTGCGGATTGGGCAGTCGGGTTGATCTGGATCTGCATGGGAAACATAAAGGATCTTCCATTGATGGTAGGCTTGAAGATATATTTTTGCCAGAAACGGCGGAACACACATCACATCACACGACTATCTTACCCTATCGGTACCCTACTTATCTTCATCGCTGATGACCGTAGCTGACTGGATGGTACGAGTACATTATATATTGCTGCGTGATCCACGCTAGTAGCACATCCGTATCAGCGGCTACAATGCACGGCACTGCGCGCCACGATCGTGTGCCCACCTACTTGTCTTGTATCTTAGCACTTACATGTTTCCTGCGTGCCCAATGCAGATGGTCCCGGATTAACCGCGCGCGTGTTCCTTGCTCTACTCAATGAACGCTCTGCTGATGCACAGGAGCAAGGTAGGGATGCAAGCGGACGTCTCCGTGAGACTGAAAATAAGCTAATAGCTTCCGTTGTAAGGCTAGTCATAGTGGGAGTAACTTAGTTAGTAACATAGTGCACTTCAAGAAAATTTTGCTTATGTTGCATGTAGTTAATGAGGAGAGAGGTGTTCAAAGTAACATAATATGTAATGTAACATAACGCTTCCTGAGAAAAAATGAAGCTACAAGCTAATAAATGAAGCCATCTATATTACTTTGCACTATGAAGATAGTAACTTAGACTAGTATCATATGCATGACACTAATATAAGTTACTCTCCACTATGACCAGCCTAAAATCCGAGCTAACACAAAACCACCAATGCAAATGGTCGCGTAATTTGCAGACGCATCCCCCTAGAGTGAAGGAATTAATTAGTAGTACAATTAATATAGCACATCTGCCTACGCTCTGATTGACCCAAACAACATTAATAACATGGCAGATTCTCCTTTCCTAGCCATGTGATACCAACGTGGCGCATTGATCCTCGCCACTGATACGGAGGTACTACTTTATGTGTTGGGAGTATCGCATATGATATTATATATCTTCATAGTGCATTGTATCAGAGATTAGTATCATACATGATTTTATTTGTTGTTATTTATGACACATAATAGCATAATATTTATTATGATACGGTATCTACCTATATTACTCCTCTAACCTATCTCTCTTATTTAATTGTTTGCCACATCAGCGTGTTTGCTAGTCCCAAGTGCATGATACTGGCTAAGATACGATCACTCTGGCTATTCTAAGAGGGTGTTTGTTTCCAGGGACTTGTTAGTTTAGGGACTTAAAAAAGTCCCTATAAGTCTCATCTAAACCAAACAGGAGGGACTTATAGGGACTTAAAGTGGGCATTTGGGACTTATAAAATAAGACTCTCAAAGAGGGACTTATAGGGACTTATAGTTGTAATATGGTCTTTTAGTCCATGTTAATTCCCAGGAACCAAACAGGTAGGGACTTTTTAGGGACTTGAGACTTATAAGTTGGGACTAAATAAAGTCCTAGGACTTATGAACCAAACAGGGCCTAAGGTTGGTCGTAATGGAAGTATTATAAGTGATATCATGCATGCCGACTAGACTTTTTTTAATGATGTGGCTCACAATTAAATGAGAAAAGAGAGGATGTTGTATCATATCATGATACTGCTGTATCATATTAAATATGGTACTACATTGTGTCATGCATGACAATTAATAAGGCAACCTAAGATACTAACTTATAATAGTATGCATTACGGAAGTAGTATCATAGTATAACTGCATAGTATCATATGCTGGTATCATAGATGACTTCATTTATTGACATGCATTACAGATAATATCACATCAATTAATATGATACGGACTCAACGCTCTCTTTCTTTATTTAATTCTACGTCACCTAATCAAAATTTTCTAGTTGGTATGCATGATACTATCTATGATACTCCCATTACGGGCAGCCTTAGTGTGGATCAGACAACAATATATTACGTACAATCAAGCCACGTACTTTTGGCGATGCGATGCGATACGCTAGCTGGACTGACAACATGCCGGTGACATCAATATGTAGATTAATAGTGTACTTATAGAGATATGGTACCTACTGATGTGCAAGATAATCTTTTTTTATATGGACAGTGTAAGATGGCCTTGTCTTGATCTCAACTGACGGCGACGAGAAACGCGGCGAGAATCCTACATCCCCCACATGCATGCGATGACGGACAGCCACACACAGGATGTGTGGACTGCACTGACAAATGGAAGAACCACGAGCCACGCGTTGCACGAGCAGTTTATTGTTCGGAACACCAACGGTGAGTAGCAACAAGGTGAAAAGGGCCACTGTTCGGATCCATGCATGTCACCACAGGCCATGGTAAAAGATTGATTCGTTAGCATCGTCGGCGTATTCCTGGGTAATTCGGAAGTGGAGATAGGTACATGATTTAGATGCAAATTTAGGGGGCTAGACTATTCTGATAATGTAGTAGGTAGGTGATTTAGATGAGGATTTAGGGGGTTTCTTTCTTCTATAGGGCATTATGATGGGATATAAACGCTAGGATTACTCACTTTAGATAATTTTGAACTGAAAAAGGTGGGTATTTCTCTAGCAAACACAATAGATCTGATCAGGGGTGGAGCTAGTTTTGGTTACGCCGCTAAGTTAAGCTAACTGGATTGATGCACTAAAAGTTAGGAAGAACAATTTTCTGAAATTTTATATTACTTTACAAAGGGAGTACTTCCAAGATATGTGTCGAGGGACATCTTTGCTCTAACACTTGCATGTAGAGATGGATTCCCAGCTGAACATATATACTTTTTACTTTCTATAAGAGGCAGACTTAATAAAGTGGCCGTATGCATCTCTCAGATGCAGTGGCCGGGGGTCATCCTCCTTTTCTAAAAAAAAGAGGCAGAGTCAAGTCATGCCTTTTGTCTACCTTTAATTAGCTTTTTTTTTCAATAAAGGACATTTCATTCAATTGACTTATAGAGGTGATACAACCACATTAAAAAGAAAGCCCATCTTCAGCATAGCACAATGCACACAACCAACACG
Organism: Aegilops tauschii subsp. strangulata; assembly: GCF_002575655.3. NCBI lineage: Eukaryota > Viridiplantae > Streptophyta > Magnoliopsida > Poales > Poaceae > Aegilops > Aegilops tauschii. Next base: position 638,597,732 of record NC_053036.3, on the reverse strand, counting down.
TCCAACACAACCAAAAATAAAATACTGTTCTACAACAATAATAATAAGTCTAGCCTAAGGTGGGGTAGATCCTATCCGGAGTTACTTCCCCGTCCATGAATGGAGGAACCTCCCTGGCCGTATGCTCTAGCCGGGTAGACGCCATCATAAAAATTATATCTGTCCTCTGGCCTCTGCAGGATAAACCATGTACGGAGCCATCTCCTACATGCATGAATAACCTGCAAAGGAGATGAAACACATTTATTATTAAAAACCACGTCATTCCTGGTAAGCCACAATGCCTAACATACGGCAGCAGCCACCACAAGAATGTGTGTAGATAATTGTTTGTCGATACCAGCAACCAATTTCTAAACATATTTCATGCACTACGTGGGGGGTAAAGATTTGAATCTATTGTTAGTTAGCTTAGGATAAGAAGAGTTTCAACATGTCGATTAGGGTAAAGAGATTAATATTTAAAGAGCACAGTTTGGCTATTTCTCTTTAACTTAGCGTGTTCAAATTTATATGTGTGCCATTCGAATGTCTACAGGTACAACTTTTCACTGTTCTCTTCAATGAATGTACAAAACACATTTTTGTTTTGTTGGATTTGACCCAGAGGGATATGCTCCTCTGCCACTTTTTTGGTGTGGGCTGCAGGAATGCACAGTGGTAAGTTACAAAGAGGTCCCACCAGGCTAGCCAACTGGTGTCCTTGTCTTGTGTCTTAGGGTTCCAGCCGTAGCTTCATTCTCATCCCACCATCACCCCCACTTGACAGATTCTCCATCCTCATCTATAAATAGATGCATAAGCGTACAAGGGAACTCACTCCTCAAGCTGCTCACAACACTTCAGCCAGCTGCTAGCAAGAGATGGCTCTACTTGCTGCCGCTACCCTGAATCCCACCACCCACCTTAGCATTAGAAGCCGTGCAGGACACAACAGTGAGAACCTATGGCTCCGGTCTGCTGCTTCATCACAGAAGAGCAAGGGAAGGTTCTGTAACCTCACCGTCAGGGCAGGCACGCCGTCAAAGCCAGCAGAGCCCATTGGGCCTGTGTTCACTAAGCTCAAGCCCTGGCAAATCCCTAAAAGGGACTGGTTCGACAAGGACTTCCTCTTTGGTGCCTCCACTTCAGCGTACCAGGTATTAATTATTTTCTAGCACAAATGTATATCCGTCAATTTAAAAGAAATAATGGCATCAACTGTTTCAGTGATAACTAATTACTAAGGGAAAACATGATGCCAAAATGCATGTTTAATGGTTTGTTCGATTGCACAAAATGTTATATATGTCGTCATCCATGTAGATTGAAGGTGCTTGGAATGAAGATGGCAAGGGGCCAAGCACTTGGGACCACTTCTGCCACACATATCCTGGTAACATAACCCTGCCTTAATTTTTGTTCTATCTACGTAATATAAGTTGATATATATGATGCATATATATAGCAACAACAAGATCTACTTTTCAGTGTTACAAACATGTGATATTATTCTTTCCTGAGTCCTTCTCCTTAATTTCATGTGTGTATATATATGAACAGAGCGCATATCCGACAGGACCAATGGGGACGTTGCAGCAAACTCCTACCATCTGTATGAAGTAAGTACTGGGATGCCAGTAACTTTGGAGGGCCACTTGTTAAAATGCACCGCATAACTCATCATTGGGAATATCCAAGGCACGGCTACAATAATCACGCTAATGGAACAGGAAATTTTTGAACAATTTTTTCACAGAAACTGGATATGTTATCTTTAGAAAAGAATGAAAATACGAAGGAAATCACAAGTGGATATATTAAAATATTGTTAATAAGAACATTAATTATTTTCTATGGCTTGAATTGTGTTTTCTGGACATGCTTATACCAAAGTCAAAAATGGGGAAGCTGGTCGAAAAAGATGCGAGTGGTCCTTTCATATTTTTTGGAATTGCATGAATTTTGGGTAACAAGCTAATATATTGGTTACATATGTGAGTTAGTTCTGTTACATGTAACAAATGTTATGAGAGAATTGATTTTATGTCGTTGCATTTTTTGTTTGGAAAAACCATTTTGAATATGCACTTCTAATGAAAATATGCATGACAATATGTTGTCATCATTTATGACTGGCAGGAGGACGTCAAAGCGCTGAAGGACATGGGCATGAAAGTGTATAGGTTCTCCATCTCTTGGTCAAGAATACTGCCAAGTAAATACTACAAAATAACCATATATGTTTTGTACGGTGAATAAGTTAGGAACAATAAAGATGTCCTGTACAAATTTGACGCAACCGATAAGAATTGTTATATTGTTGGGGTCCTAATTTCGGCACATGCTTATTATGGCTTTCAGATGGGACGGGAAAGCCAAACCAGAAAGGCATTGACTACTACAACAACCTCATCAACTCGTTGATACATCATGGTGAAAACTTTTTTCTTCGTGGTTTGATTAGTGCTTAATGAGTCAGACTTGCAAAAGCTTGCATAAATCATTATTTGTTTATTGTAACTCAGGCATAGTGCCATATGTTACAATTTGGCACTGGGACACCCCTCAAGCACTGGAAGACAAGTACGGCGGTTTCTTAAATCGGCAGATTGTGTAAGTATGCAGCAAACAAAAGAAAATTGATTTGTAAGAAGATGGTTCTATTCGTGGACCATGAGTAGAAAAACGGTTCTTTTCAGATCACAAACAATGTTGTATTGTCATTCGATGATGCACCAGTAAACTAACATAACTACTTGTTGTTAAGCTAAAAAACAATTTTGTTGAACATCCTTCGGGTTTGATTTTTTTGCAGAAATGATTACAAACACTTTGCCAAGGTGTGCTTTGAGAGCTTCGGCGACAGGGTGAAGAACTGGTTCACCTTTAACGAGCCACATACATATTGTTGCTTCTCCTATGGAGAGGGGATTCATGCTCCTGGGAGGTGCTCGCCGGGGATGGATTGTGCCGTCCCAGAAGGAGACTCGCTCAGAGAGCCATACACTGCTGGTCACCACATCCTCCTAGCTCATGCTGAGGCTGTTGAGCTGTTCAAAGCGCATTACAACAAGGTACATACACAAAGAGAGAGATATACATTATCTAATAAACAAGCAACAACTAGTCGTATGTATATGTATATTTATAATTTAGTTATATTGACCGACCAACTGCAGCATGGGGATTCCAAAATAGGGATGGCCTTTGACGTAATGGGTTACGAGCCATACCAAGACTCCTTCCTCGACGATCAGGCCCGGGAAAGATCCATCGACTACAACCTCGGATGGTTCCTGGAGCCAGTGGTTCGGGGTGACTACCCCTTCTCCATGAGATCACTGATCGGAGATCGTCTACCCATGTTCACTAAGGAGGAGCAAGAGAAGCTAGCGTCCTCATGTGACATCATGGGGCTCAACTATTACACCTCCAGATTCTCCAAGCATGTTGACATTTCGTCAGACTTTACGCCAAAGCTGAACACCGACGACGCTTACGCCAGTTCAGAAAGTAAGAAAATATGGCTGAGGACAAACCTTAGTACTTCACAGATCCTTTGAGAAATTTGATGTTCTCATGCTAATCCTGCACCTTTTTTCTTCTGTTCGACCAGCTAAAGGGAGTGACGGGAATGACATCGGTCCTATTGTATGTATCTTCTTGCTACTTGGTTAATTTTGCATACAACATACGTAGAACGAGTCGCCAGGACTTCAGTTAAACTTTTGAACAAAAAGTTTAAGTTTCTGAAGTTCTTTCTCGTTATTAATTTAAAGTTTGGACATCCATTTGCAGACTGGGACTTATTGGATTTACATGTACCCAAAAGGCCTAACAGACCTCCTTCTGATCATGAAGGAGAAATACGGAAACCCACCCATCTTCATCACTGAGAACGGTAAGTAGTGATATGTGTGTGTGTGTGTGTGTGTGTATAGCATTGGATTTTGTAGTAATCGAATGATCAATCAACGGTTCATATCAAACTTTAGTTGACTTGCCGTTAATAAAAAGGTTGAAAATCTGACATCAAAAGTAACTTGTTAAATTTCCTTGATCCTCATTACGCTAATCCTCATGAAGATTGACACACACTAATGTGTAAACAATCTTTGTGCTCGACTGGTACTAGTTCCCTCAAATCAGACAAGAAACTAATCCATGGATATGATGTAATGGTTCATGAGAGGTTTTTTTAAGGAAGTGTGATGGATTTAACTTGTGTGTGTGTGCAGGAATCGCTGATGTGGACAGCGACCCAACCATGACAGATCCTTTGGATGACTGGAAGAGGCTAGACTACCTCCAGCGCCACATCTCAGCCGTCAAGGACGCAATAGAGTAACTACCCACACTAAAATCCTACCTTTTTTTTCCACTTATTTTGCACTCTTACCTACATACATACATACATACATACCCTAATAGCACATTGATTACTGTAATGTACGTACGTTACCATGCATGCACATGTATACATACACACAGACACGTGGTTGAAGTCTAGCTAAGCGCGCTTTCATGTATGTATCTGTGCTTTCAGCCAGGGCGCGGACGTGCGGGGCCACTTCACGTGGGGTCTGATCGACAACTTCGAATGGAGCCTCGGCTACAGCTCACGGTTCGGCCTCGTCTACATCGACAAGAAGGACGGCAACAAGCGCAAGCTCAAGAAGTCGGCCAAGTGGTTCGCCAAGTTCAACTCCGTCCCAAAAGCCTTGCTTAAGACCACCAATACCAATAACAAGCCAGCCGTGACTGCTTCCGTTTCCCTATGATGGAGAGGTGGTGCTCTGCTATGTTCGAATAAATAATCCGATGCCGAATGCATGGCATTTCTCTTTTTCTTTATGTCGGGCTTCACCTGTGTTGCCGCCCCAGCCCGAACTATTTCCCTTTTGCTTGTTGAACCTTTGTATTCAATAATCGTGTTCCTGTTGAACTCGTCGATTTATCTATATAAAGTGAGGCCTTGTGCTGGTTTTCTAATGTTGAATTAGTATAGATGATGCATTTGTATACATCATTCTGATGCAGAGGCCCTGGATAATCCTCCTTTAAAAAAAAAAGAAATGTGAGGGGCAAAAGCAATTGTCAAGGGAAAACTTATGTTGTTTGTTATTGGATTCTGCCTTCAAAGGCTCAACCATCCATAAATCTGTTTTAGTGATGGCGTGTATTTATAAGGTTGGAATATTGGCAAGGACATTTAGTATCCATTGGAGGCATGTTCTCTTTTCTCACTCCATCTTTGAGCAATAAACCCATGCGTAATGTGTTACAGACTTCATCTCTTCTTCTCCTGCTATTTCAGCCTTAGGATCTGGAATTACTTGTAGATAGATCCGGCACATGGGTCTTGTTGGGAAACGTAGTGGAAAACAAAAAAAATCGCCCTACGATCACCCAGGAACAATAAGATGCATTGATGGTTTGGATTTGATCGTTACCGACTCCGAGTTGCAGCGCAAGAAGACGAGTCGGTATAGATCGTACTTGGAGTGCCTCAAACTGTAGATGAACGATCCCGCGAACCAATTTCCTCGCACGGAAGACCGAAAGCATGGTCTCTCTATGAGTTACAAGCTTATGGTCTTCACGATCCGGCAGCGCTTCGGCATCCAGAACTAATCATCGCCGGAGAATTAGAGGGAGGAGATCGGAACCACACTGGGCTCCCAATTATGAGGATTAGAGGATCTAGATCTAGCTCTTATTGATCAACTAGGACCAACTAGAACTAGAGGAGTCTCAAAACTTGTGTGTACAAAAGGTGAAAAAGCCTCTAGTATATATAGGTTTGAGCGGAGGAGGGGCTGCCAAGAGGAGGGGAATCCCTTGTGCTGGCCAAGGGGGGAAGGAGGAGTCCCCCCCCCCCTCCCCTCACCAATTCAGCCTCCCGCTAAGGGAAAAGGGGGCGCCACCCCAATTGGGCCTATGTGGCCCAATTCTCCCTCCACCTCTTGGCATTTTAAGCCCCGTTGATATTAAATTAAATATAAAAGCCTCCTAAGAATTACTAAAGCCTTTTATTATTAATTTAACATCATCGGAAATACTTTTTACCTATGTATTATTTATCGAAAATACCCGGTATTGCCAGATATACCTGGCCATCCGCCGGGCTGGGCCGGGCCCGACCAAGCCCGAGGCAAAAAACTCAGGCCCGAGCCCGGCCCGGCCCACCACTACAAAAGCCTACCGGGCCTCTTCATAAAACATCAAATATGGTGGGCCCAGCCTTCGGGCTCAAAACCTAGGCCCAGGCCCGGCCCGTGGGCAAGACCGGGCCGGGTCGGGCCGGGCTGCCCATGGCCAGGACTATTGCCAGATAAGCTCTAGAACCATTGTGGTGACCCCGGAACGCTTCCGGTTCCCCTCGAAACTATTCAGAATATTAATGAAACAATTCCACAAATATATTCTCATTATTTCCGTCAACTAACACTCATCCGATCAAGATTACCATAAGCTTATGACCCTGTAGGTTCGGTAAAATCGTGGGCGTCCATATCGATCCCTATGAGTACACGACTGACATTCGAGTGAACGTTTGGTTATCATGTGATGTTCCCTTTGCTTCGTAATACTTTACAAAGCCCGAGGTGTATCAATATCCTTTTGAGTCAGAACATGCTCACTATACCGATCTCCTTGTTATCGGTTTTGTTCTTCTTTCTCGTTGACGTGTTCCGGCATTCCCGTGATATAATCACCTGTGTCTGGCCAGACGATGATAGATGTCGTCACACCGAGAGGGCCCTAAAAATATCTCTCCATCGTTGGAGGAGCAAATTTCACTCCTGAGCTATCTAGTCCCTTGTCAAACTTTTCGACGAACCTATAAATTGCCACTACGATCACCGGGTTACAGATGATGTTTGAGCAACCCCAAAGTCCATCGTACGATAAAAAGTGGCTATGATACTCTCATGATTTATAAGGAACTAAAACACATGTTAGTGTTATAACAATTGGTTAAAACACATCTTAACACTCCGTGTTATGATCTCCGGGTTATAACAATTGGTTAAAACACATGTAAATATGCCCACCCTAGTTTACTAGCTTGCATAAGGGTCAGCCAAGCCCGCTTGATGTGGTTTTGTTTTGTTTGCTTCCAGCGTTGCACCAAATTTTTGGCCTGCACGAATCTTAAAGCACCGCTAGGCCTGGCTCCGGAGGAACACTCGAATTGACAGTTTTCAACTAGCCGGGCCCCGAGCGATGCAATCAAGCTGACATGGGTGGGTCTAGTGTTGTAGTTAGATGCGAGCCGGTGCAAATGTTTGTAGACCTGTATGTGAGTTTGCACTTGTTCTAGTGTCATTACCTCCTTGATATCTTTCACCTACCCTGAGGAAGCTAGGGATTTGAACCACGAAAATAGATACGGCGATAGCCCACGCAACGCAAACCTGCTCCACACCAACTAACAGCCGTTGCACCATTATAAAAAAATATCATATGAAAACCAACATACAATGGAAACATGTGAAAACCACGCAAAAACAATGTTTTAAAGTTTTGTAAAAAACTCGAAAAGTTACAGGATGTTAAGAGAGTGAAGGACTATTGCCTTATAAAATTTCAAGGTCATACACATTACGAGATGTGAGCTATAAAAAAACAAAATCAGCATTGAATAGTGCCAAATAGTAATGTCACTATTCATTGCTGAATTTGTCTTGTTCATAGCTTGCATCTTGTAATGTGTTTTAACTTGGAATTTCACAAGACAGTAGAACATCATCCTCTTAGCATCCCACTTCTTTTTCAGATTTTTTTGAAACTTTCAAACATGGTTTCCACTTAGTTTCCTTTGAATGTTGGTTTCCGTACGATATTCTCCAAAAAGAAAAATGATACATTTTTTTATCAAAGAAGGGCTTGCCCCTTCCGATTTTCATTACTGAAAACCACCACGATTCACAAATAGTTCCGAACAGCTCCAACCTAACACCAAACTATAAGCTACCAGGTTCAACTGAAACAACACAAAAGGCCATCACAGGCCAAAACCCACGCTAGGACCCAGTATCCAAAGCATCCGAAGACATAACAACCAGTCTAGACCATCCATTACATCAAAATAAAAACGAGGAGCTAAAAGAAGCCCAGCAGCAACTAGAACTAATAGCAGCGCCAGGGTCACAACAGCAAGAGTTCCTTCATTCCAATCTAGCGACGTTGATCCTCCACCCCTGCCTGGCTGTGAACACCTCACTTGCTGCCCGTTCTAGCACTCTTGCTCCCAGCTCCAGCGTTTTTTACGGCTCCTTTATCTACAAAATAGACCAATCAATCAACCATCTGCACATCATTTTGATAATGCAGAAAGGATCATTTATCCTTTTCTTATCAAATATAATCGCATTTCTGCTTTTCCATATTGCCCAAAACAGGGCTGAAACCCCCACCATAACCATTTTCTTATCTTCCTTTTTGAATTTCCTTATCCAATCTCCAAAGCATTCTTTTACATTTAGTGGAACAGTTTTTAAACCACACACACATCTAACCAAACTCCACAGCAGAGAAGCTGCAGAGCAAGAAAATAGAAGGTGATCAATTGATTCATCTTTCCCACAAAAAATACAATTCTTCCCTCCTTTCCATCCTCTTTTCAATAAAACATCCCTAGTCAGGATACTTTTTTTGTTAACTAACCATAGGAAAACTTTTAACTTTGCAGGCACCTTAATTTTCCATAAGTACTTCCATGGGAATTTCACCCCTAAGGTAATAATTTTCCTATAGAGGGACCCCACAGAAAACTTATGGTCAGCAGTGAGGGTCCAGGAAACTTTATCCGCCCCTCCTTGCAAAGGTATTTCTTCACATATATTTTTAGGCAATTCCATAGCCCAAGAGTCTCACCATATAGGGTTCTTCTGAATTTGAACCCATGCCACCCTTTTTGAATGGCCTCATCCACAGTTATATTGTGGTCAAAACATATGTCATATAATCTAGGATAAGCATCCCTCAATGGTTTATCATCTACCCAGGTGTCTTCCCAGAAACTAGTGTTCTTCCCATCCCCCAATTCTTTTTTGACAAATTTATAGAAGATCTCTTTGATCTTCAACAAATTAGCCCAGAATTGGGAATCTCCAGGTTTCTTACTAACTGATGCTAAACAGCCACCTTTTTTATATTTTTCATCTAATACATCCTGCCAGAGACCTTCTTCTGTCTCCAATTTCCAGAACCACTTAGCAAGCAGCGCAATATTCATTACTTCCAAATTAAGTATCCCTAAACCACCTACATCTTTAGGCAGACAACATTCTTCCCATTTAACTAGGTGATATTTTTTTTCATCTTCCTGCCATACAAACCTAGCCCTGAAGAAATCTGCTTTTTTGATGATCCCTTTGGGAACAGCATAAAAAGACATCATGAATAAGGGGATATTAGTCAGGCATGCTTGCACCAGAGTAATTCTGCCAGCAATGGAACCCAACAGCTTCCCTTGCTAGCAGCCACATCTTTTTTCAATTTTATCAGTCACACAATTCCAATGTGTGTTTCTAATTCTAGTTTCTCACACAGGCATCCCCAAGTATCTAATAGGTAGTTCCCCCATTTTACATGTCAGAATTTCCTGATATACTATTTGTTTTTCTTTGGCCTTGCCAAACAGCAGCAGTTCACTTTTATGAAAATTAATTTTGAGCCCAGACATTTTCTCAAAAGCTCCTAATATGAATTTGAGGTTTTTCACACTTTCCACCTCATCTTTGATCACGAAGATGGTGTCATCAGCATATTGTAATATATTTATCCCTTTATTATCCCCTGTTTCCAATACCCCTTTAACTATGTCATGCTCCAGAGCATTATTCATTAGAATGGCCAAGGCATCAGCAGCCAAATCAAAAAGTAGAGGCGACATAGCATCTCCTTGTCTCAGTCCTTTAAAAGTTTTAAAATATGGACCAATTTCATCATTCACCCTGACTCCTACATGCCCCCCCCCCTCATAGTCTCCATCACCCAATCACACCATTTATCTTGAAAGCCCTTCAGATTCAGCATCTGAATCACAAAGGGCCATTTGATTTTATCATAGGCCTTCTCAAAATCTACTTTGAAAATCAAAGCATCTTCTTTATTTTTGTGAAAAGAGTTCAAAGCTTCATGTAGTATAACCACCCCTTCCATTATATATCTACCCTTAATAAAGGCTGTTTGGGTTCTGGAGATCACAGGAGCCACACACCTGGCCAACCTATTCATCAGCACTTTAGTGATGATCTTAAAGCTGACATTCAATAGACATATAGGTCTAAATTTTTGAATTTGTTTGGCATCATTGGTTTTGGGAACCAGAGTAATAATACCATAATTGAGCCTCGCAATATTAATTTCCCACTTTGCAAAACTATCAACCAAAGTTTTCACATCCCACTTAACCAAATCCCAGAAATCCTGATAAAAGTCAGCAGGGAACCCATCAGGGCCTGGACTCTTATTTCTTTTCATCCCAAAAACTACCTGATGAATTTCATTTAGAGAGAAAGGGGCTAACAGCTCCTCTTTATCTTGTGTACTAATTTTAATCATTTCCATCTCCCTCAAAGAGATATTAGACTCTTCAGGGTGTCCAAATAGTTCTTTATAGAATTTGGTTATATACTCCATTAACCTGTCATCCCCTTCTATAATCCCTTCATCCTGTTCCAGAGAGACAATTTTATTCTTCCTTCTTCTTCCATTCACCTTTGCATGATAGTATCTAGTGTTCCCATCCCCATCTTTAATTTCTGTATCTTTATATCTCTGCAACCATTTCATTTCCTCTTGTAGCATAACTCTTTTTAATTGAGCTCTAAGCACTTTCTGTCCAGTCCTGTCCACAGCAGTTAACCCCATTATCTCATCTCTCTTATCCAGTTCATCTAAATTCCTGATAATTTCTATTTTGATTTTCTTATACCAAGCATCCATGTTCTTATTCCAGCCTTTGGCCTTTTTTCTCAGTTTTCTCAATCTTAGTTGCCATCTTTCCAAAATATCTCCTATATATCTCTCATTCCAGGTTTTATATACCAGCTCTTTGAACCCCTCTCTCAAGATCCAAGCATTTTCATATCTGAATGTATATTTATGTTTGTGTGTCTCCCCTGTATCTAAGAACAAAGGGGTGTGATCAGAAATTTCTCTAGCAAATGCTTGTAGTATGGTTAGTGGATATTTCTCCTCCCAAGCTGGGCACATTAGAACCCTATCTAGCTTCTCAAAAGTGGGATCTTCCTGGTTATTGGCCCAGGTGTATTGTCTCCCATTCAAAGACAACTCTCTCAACCCAGCTTGTTCAATAATAGCATTAAACATAAAGGGCCACTGATCATTTAGCATAGGTTTGTTTTTTTCTTTTCCATTTCTAATAATGTTAAAGTGCCCCCCCCACCAGACAAGGTAGAGGGTTGTCATGATATAATCTTGCAAGCTCAGCTAGAGCTAGCTTTCCCTTCCTTCTGAGCATCCCCATACACAGTTATCAAATTCCAGTGCATTTTAATATTTTTATCAAAAACTAGCACTCTCAAAAAATATTGTCCTTTCTCAATACACTCAACATCAAACATATCTTTGCTAATCCCAACTAAAATCCCTCCAGACATCCCTCTAGGAGGGTTCCAATACCACTAGTAGTTTTTCCCTCCACACAAGTTGTGCAACTCATTTTTAGTGAAGTCTTGCTTTATTGTCTCAGAGATCCCAATAAAGTCTAGCTTCTGATCTATGATCATTTCTCTGATATATGTCTTTTTGTGGTCTTGTCCTATACCTCTAACATTCCAAAAAAACCTCTCATTTTATATTATACTTAGTTTATACTATAATAAGATACTAATTAGTCTTTCTTCCTTTTTTTCTTCTTTGCAAAACCCCAATCCCAACAGTTTGCTTCACACAGTCTAATGCTGGTGAGCTTTTTCTACCACTTTTCTTTCCTGAGAGCATTCCTCTCAGTTTCTTAATTTGTTGCTCCTCAATATCAGCATCAGAGTGTTCAAAATCAGAACATAATCCCTCAACATCTACATCTCCAGTATTTATATATGCTGGGATGTCCTTTTCTTTCTCTCCTTTTTCCTCAGATGCCTTTCTTTCCCTGTCACTGTTTTCTTTTTTTATATTTTGGAAGTATATGTCTCTTCTGGCTCTCTCCATCTTATTAATGATATCTAGGTTTTTGTCAATCATATCAATAGAACATCCTAGGTCAATCCCTACCAAAGAACTAATTTGTAATAAAGAAGCATCAGCAAACGCAAAATCAAGATTCTTACCATAATTATCTCTTTCCTCAGCTCTAATCTTTGCCATCTCTTAAATTTTTTGGTCTTCCTTTCCTTTGTTCCTGAGACTTCTTTTGATCTCTACTTCTCTTTCCTCCCCATCTTTCTCCAAGACCTCACTTCCATGTAGCTCAACCATTTCCCCCCCAAGGTCCCTATTGACTCTTGGCTAGCATTATAATCAGTAGGCTCATTATATTTCCCAGAATCAGTTTCCTCCTTTTTCTGTTGATTTTCTTTCTCATAATCCTCTAAATCCATATTGGCTAATTCCATGTCATATTGCTCCCTGTTGGCAGCCTCTTGCACTAGCTTTTGAATATCTTCTTGCTGTTTTCTGCTCATCTCTTGCAAATCCAGTAGGTTACTTTCCATCTCCTTAATCCTTTTTTCACTTTTGGCCCATAGTGCACTGTTTCTGACTTTGTCTTCCTCCAGATTTTTATTTTACTGAACATGATTTCACTTTCTTTTTGCCATTTCCCCCTTTCCGCAACCATCTCATTTTGCCACTACACCATGCTCTCTTCCATTTGTGATCTTATTTTCTCAATTCTCCCATCTATCTCCTCACTTTGTTTCAGAGATAAGCACCCCAAAGCAACCCCTTTATGTTCTGTATCTTCCAGCTTTGTTCTTTTCCTTGTTTCCACCTCTTCATCTCCACCTTCTAGGATATTGCTATTGTCATTCTTCCTTTTCTCTTCCTTGTACCAACCAATTTCCACCACCTTCTTAGCTTCTGTCCCAATTCTGAACATAAGAAGATCAGGGGAAGTGATTTCCACTTGAGAGGGGATTCTTTCCACATCCCTAATTCCACACTTGACCCTGATCTTCTCTTCATTAATAGTGTCCATATCAATTTCAAGCACAGGCCCAACTGCAGCAGCAACCTCACAAATGCCTAAGAAGTGTCTAAAACAATCAGGAACCTTGGTCAATTTGATCCAAATTGTGTGCATTTTTTCAATAGCCTGATGGTCCAGAGACCAGGGTTGGGCTTTGGTTACCACCCCTGTCCCCAGCAAGTTGAAGTCATTGAACTTTGCTAACTCCACTAGTTTTGCCTTGTTGGGAAATCTCATCATGTAGCCATTTTTCCAAACTCTTTCACTCTCCATTGCCATCCCCAATCAAACATTTCTCCCAAAGCTCTAGTAAGCTCAGCCTCATTAATCTGTCCTTCTCTTATGACCACCACACCCAGGGGGTTTGTGTGTTCAGCTACCGATACATCTTTATAGCTCTGAACCAATAGGATCCATAAGCCTTTAGCAGCATATCCCACATACTTAGGTACATGCTTCATTTGTTTCAGCAGATTGCACTCTCCAGTTATGTGGTTGTCTCTGCCACATATCAAACAGTGTCCCACCCTGCATTCTTTGGTGGTATGTCTGGGGTCTTTGCACTTGCCACAAACCTGCTTGCTGAACCTATCAAATCCTTTCTTGTTATCCTCAATGTTCCGTTGCCAACTGTTTCTCCCCCCTGTTTCTTCAGTTCCATACCTGAATTTTGTTCAAAACCTTTGTCAGCCCTTTGCTGTCCTTCTCCACCTCTTTCTTCTTTCTTTTGACCGTCTTCCCCAGGCTGATTTCCAGAATGTTTCCCAAACATCTCCTCAATCTGGTCTTTCTCACTGTTCTTCATCCCCTGCACTAACTGAGAGAGCAGAGAGGTCGGCAGCTTCTGTTGTTGATTCTGATCTGACTGGACCAGTTGTTCCTTATTTCTATCTTTTTCAAGTCCAGAAACCCCTGCATCTCCATTTGCTTTTTTGATGGTCTCTTCCCCTGCTTCTTTCTTCCCTGTCTTGGCTTGCCAAATCAGATTTTCTCCATTTCCCTCAGTCGAGGAATCCTCTTCTTCAAAACCTCTGCCTACTCCATTTCCTATACCAAATCGACCACCACCTCTTCCAAAACCACCCGATCTCCCTGGGAAGGCATGTCTGCCCCCATTCCATCCTCCCCCCTGTCAGCATAGTTGAATCTTCCCCCTATGTGTCCACCCCCACCCCCTCGATTGAATCTGGAAGCTCCAAACCCTCTCCCAAAGTTTCCGGACATCTCTTCTTCTGGCGGCGGCGAGGGGAGGAGAGGGGGAAATCCTATGTGGTGGGATTGCTTCCCTCCCACCTCTGCTCCCTCTTTTATATCTGCGAGGACACAGTCTTCTTTTTGGGTTGTGTGACGCCCCCGATTTGACCGTACACTAATCATGCACGCAAATGTGTACGATCAAGATCAGGGACTCACGGGAAGATATCACAACACAACTCTACAACATAAATAAGTCATACAAGCATCATAATACAAGCCAGGGGCCTCGAGGGCTCGAATACAATTGCTCGATCATAGACGAGTCAGCGGAAGCAACAATATCTGAGTACAGACATAAGTTAAACAAGTTTGCGTTAAGAAGGCTAGCACAAAAGTAGCAACGATCGAAAAGGCAAGGCCTCCTGCCTGGGACCTCCTAACTACGCCTCGAAGCCGAACTCCATGTAGAATCATCCTCGGGATCTCTAGCTCCTGGACTCCAGCATCTGGTTTCGACAACCAGGTATAGAAAGGGGAAAAGAGGGAGAAAAGCAACCATGAGTACTCATCCAAAGTACTCGCAAGCAAGGAGCTACACTACATATGCATGGGTATATGTGTAAAGGGCCATATCACTGGACTGAACTGCAGAATGCCAGAATAAGAGGGGGATAGCTAATCCTGTCGAAGACTACGCTTCTGGCCATCTCCATCTTGCAGCATGTAGAAGAGAGTAGATTGAAGTCCTCCAAGTAGCATCGCATAGCATAATCCTACCCGGCGATCCCCTCCACGTCGCCCTGTTAGAGAGCAATCACCGGGTTGTATCTGGCACTTGGAAGGGTGTGTTTTATTAAGTATCCGGTTCTAGTTGTCATAAGGTCAAGGTACAACTCCGGGTCATCCTTTTACCGAGGGACACGGCTATTCGAATAGATAAACTTCCCTACAGGGGTGCACCACATAACCCAACACGCTCGACCCCATTTGGCCGGACACACTTTTCTGGGTCATGCCCGGCCTCGTAAGATCAACACGTCGCAGCCCCACCTAGGCTCAACAAAGAGGTCAGCACGCCGGTCTAAACCCTATGCACGCAGGGGTCTGGGCCCATCGCCCTATGCACACCTGCACATTGCGTACGCTGCCGGAAGCAGACCTAGCCCCCTTAATACAAGCGCGAGCTTACGGTCCAATGCGGCGCGCGCCACTCAGTTGCTGACGTCAAAAAGAGCTTTGGCTGATACCACGACGCCGGGATACCCATAACTACTCCCGCGTAGATGGTTAGTGCGTATAGACCAAATGGCCAGTCTCAGATCAAATACCAAGATCTCGTTAAGCGTGTTAATTATCCGCGAACACCGACCAGGGCCAGGCCCACCTCTCTCCTAGGTGGTCTCAACCTGCCCTGTCGCTCCGCCACAAAGCAACAGTCGGGGGCCGTCAGGAACCCAGGCCCACCTCTACCGGGATGGAGCCACCTGTCCTTTCAGCTCCCTCATCAGAATCACTTGCGGGTACTCAACGAGCCGACCCGACTTTAGTCACCACATGTGTCATGTATATAAAGTATATAGTATATACCCGTGATCACCTCCCGCAGTGATCACGGCCCAGTAGTAGCATGGCAGACGGACAAGAATGTAGGGCCACTGATGGAAAAAACTAGCATCCTATACTAAGCAGTAGGATAGCAGATAAGGGTAACAACTGTAGCAACAATGACAGGCTATGCATCAGGATAGGATTAACAGAAACCAGTAACATGCTGCACTACTCTAATGCATGCAGTATAGACAAGAATAGGCGATATCTGGTGATCAAGGGGGGGGGCTTGCCTGGTTGCTTAGACAAGAAGGAGGGGTCATCAGTGACGTAGTCGAACACAGGGGCATCAGCATCGTCACGGGGTCTACCGAAGAGAAGAGGGGGGAGAAACAGTAAATACATAGCAAGCAAGTGCATAACAGGACAACAGGCAGAGCTAGACGTGTTCTAACGCGGTATGAGGTGATACCGGTGAAGGGGGGAAACATCCGGGAAAATATCCCCGGTGTTTCGCGTTTTCGGACAGATGAATCGGAGGGGAAAAGTTGCGTGTTCGTTATGCTAGGGATGCGTGGCGGACGAACGGGCTGCGTAACCGGATTCGTCTCGTCGTTCTGAGCAACTTTCATGTACAAAGTTTTTTCATCCGAGCTACGGTTTAATTTATATTAATTTTAAAAGATTTAAATCATTTTTTAGGATTTATTTAATTATTTTAAGGCAACATTATCCAGAACAGTGCACGCTGACGTCAGCAGTCAACAGAGGAGTTGACTGGTCAACTGACGCGTGGGTCCCAGTTGTCATGGTCACAGTTTAACTAAACATAATTAATTAGGTTAACTAATCAGAGTTAATCAGGTTAATTTAACAGATCTAATTAAGTTAATTAATTAATTATTTTTATTCTCTTTTTTTAACAGAAGGGTGTGGGCGGGGGCCCCACTGGGCAGTGGCCCATAGGGCCAAACGGGCGCGGGCGAATGGGCGACGGGCGCTACCCGATCGGGCACAAGCCCAAGGGCGCCCGAGCATGGGCGCACGGCGGCCGTGGCCGCGGCCGGAGCAGCGGCGCGACGGGCCTAGGCGGGGCAGCGCGGTGGAGCAAACGCGCGGGATGAGCTCCGGCGCCCAGCGGTGTCGCGCGCGAGCAGGGAGGAGAGGTCAGGGGCGGCCGGGCTGCAGCGGGACGAGACAGGGCGCGAGCGGTCGGGCCAGAACGCGGCACCCACGGGCAAGGACGTGCGGAACGACGAGGAGAGGGAACCAGGGGGATGGCGTTCTCACCCCCATTGCAGGGGAGTTGGGCGGTGAGGCGTGATGGCGCCGGCGATGGAGAGACGGGGACGCGAGTGACAGGGACGAGGCATTCCGGCGGTTTCCGGCCACGGCGCGGTCACAAACAGGGCAGCGCCGGTGCGGAGGCGTCGGGGACACGGCGGGGCGGAGTCGAGTGGCGTCGTTGGCGACGTGGACGGCGAGCGCGTCGGGGCGCACGCGGCCGGCGGTGCCGCGGCGGGGTGTTGCGATCCGCGCGCGGGGGCTTGCCAGGGAGTGGAGTGGGGGAGGCGGAGCGGTTGGGGGCTCTGGCGAGGTCGCCAACAGGACGCGCGAGGCCGGGGGGGTGGGTAGGAGGCGCACGGGGTGGCGTCGGCCCGATCCCGATCTGGATCGGGGGAGGGGCAGAGGGAGGACACGAGGGAGAGGGGGATCGTGGGGGGATAGGGTTTCGGGGGGGTGGAGGAGGGTTAAGTGGTGGGGTGGGCCGGCCCGTTCGGGCGGCTGGGGCCAGCTGGGCCACTTGGCCCAGCGCGGGGGGGGGGGGTTCTTTTCCTTTTTTTGTTTGATTGTCTTCTGTTTTTTTGGTGTTTTCTTTTCTTTTATTTATTTTCCTTTACTGTTTTATTTTATTTCTTTAATAGTTATAGTTTTATAATAATTTAAAGCCCACACCTAAATTGGAGTTGTAAAAAGTTTTTAGTGACTAAATAAACTAGTTTAATATTTGTTTATATTTAATAACACTTATATAATTGTTTTTGCTACTGTTTTATTCATCTCATAGTATTTAAACATTTTGTAAAGGTGTGGTTTCTCCACCATAATTATCTGTGCAATATTTGGTTCACTCCGAACATTTTTGTTTCAATGTTTGAAAACTTTTGTTGTTTGGCATATTTTGAATTGATTTTTGAATTGGGTTTGTACTAACGAAGGATTAGAAACAGTAACGGAGGTGACGGGGCATCATTAGCAGAGTTTTACTGTAGCTTGATTATCCGGGCGTCACAATTCTCCTCCACTACAAGAAATCTCATCCCGAGATTTAAGAGGGGAAGTGACGGGGAAGGGATTTGGTTACGAAATTCTAACGAGTCATCTCGGTCTTGGTTGCTCTTCTCGAAGAGGTCGATCCATTACGTGGGTGTCTTCATTTCTCTGCTTCGGTCATCATGATGATGTTGGCATCCTTTCTTCGGGAGCTCCATCGTACTTACGAATAGGAAAGGGGCAGCTTGACAACGATAGAACGCTACCAGGGGTAATCACCGGGGGTTATCCCACGAATGAACATATGAGTATCTCTCGAGTTGAACGAATAAAACATGCCGAGAGCAAAGTAATATGGTACAATAAGAAGTTTCAAACGGGTAGATAGTTGCTCGAAGTCTTAACCAGAGAGGAAAAGGGGTTCAGAGCAGCGAGAGTAAGTATTGCGTTTGATACCAGAATAGAGCACTAGGAAGGTGGCCCGTGAATTAAATACGAAGCCAAGCGTGAGGAATAACCATTAGAGACAGGGTTGTACATGAGAGTCAGGTTTTGATCCTGTGGAACTGTGGGTTATGGGCCCACCATGTGGGTTAAAAGTAGGAAGGGCGGAGACGTCTTGCGTGATCATGTAAGCAAGGCATGTCAGAGGATAGCCTGTCATTTATGTCGACATCAACATCGGTACCAAGGGCGAGGGACGAAGAGAACCATTTTCCTGCTCGTTGAACGAGGCGGACCAATAGGCAAAGTTCTCGTCCATCGGTGGTTACCGGAATGCTATCAACAAAAGCAACAGGGTCTTACTGACAGGGTTGTACACCAAGGTGTTTACATAAGCAGAAGAACATTACTGCTTAGATCATATAGATCACCAGAAAGGTTAAACAAAACAACGGAAAGGAAAATGTGATCATCAGATTAAACAGAACAATGGAAAGGAAAATGTGTTTAAACACATATTTCAGGGGTATATCCTTCCCAAGGACAAGCAGATGATATCCATGACAGGATAGAAGGTAGAAAACCATTTAGGTAAGGGAAGAGAACTTTCCTGACATTACCCATACAACGGTGTTTGGATAATTGATAAGGAAAATTTAGCATTGTGCTTTAAATGTTCTTATTGAAAATCGGAGTACCACAGACATGCTTCGAGATAGCATTGACATGGTCATTGGGTAAAGATCAGAACTTGGATTCACAAAGGATCCTTCAACTCCTGATGGAAGAATCACTAAGCTTGCTAAAAAGGAAACTATAACAATAGGTGCTCCGGCCAGGTGTGCTAGGCATGACATCACCTTACCCGGTCATGTAAAGATGATATAACTCTTGGAAATATGTTCCAACCATCATATCTGACCGAGATTCAGATCTGATTGGTGTCACGATACCTCAGACTTAGGATGCCTGAGAAGAAAAGGTGCGACACAATTTGAAGAGATGACATTGTAAGATTCTCGGGAAATGAACTATGGAAGCGAGTTTCGAAACAAGAGTTCATCATTAAACCAAGGAGAGGGTTAGGAGGTGGCTGATGGACTCAGCGACATTCCATTGAGATTTCCAAAAGATGGATTTCCACAACTATGTGAACAAGGAGATAACATTAGCTAGATCGAATGACTTAATGATGTATGCTCGAGGAAAACATACACAATTAAACATTGGTTGAAAGGTGCACCCGAATATGGGCTTAGGTAGCATGATCAAGGTTAGAATGGTGATTCGATAACCAATACACAAGGAATGAACTATCATTCATTAACTTACAAGCAATAGGGTTGCTGGAAGTTTTGAATTTTACACATCACAGTTCATTTGTGGGTACCTCGGTTAGAAACAACACGGGGACCAAGAAAAGAATGGTGATGTTAACTAAGTATCACTTGTATCAAGAATTCTTAAGGGTGGTGAATTTCCCATGATATTCTTGACATAAAAGATAGCAATACTCCAAGGTAGAACATAACATAAGTTGGATAACAAGGATCTCAAGGTACAACACAAAACATGAACAAGTTTGTATTGAAGGGAAAGCAAGAATGTTGCCGATGATAACACAAATCATCGAGGGGCAAGGATGGTATTTCTCATCATGAATTCAATTGATATCCTGGAGGAACTCAGAATGTTGATGATGATCATGACAAATTTTGTCGAGAGGTTTCATGGAGATGTAATCGATCGACGATGACATCAAGTCAAAGGAATGATGAAAGCGAAAGGTTATTGGAACCACGGTTAGGACACAAACTCGGAATCAAGTTTGCTGTTCAAGGAGAAGTGATATGACGAGGAAGATCGACGTAAGCTTAGCTCATCGTCGAAAGCTGTGCTCTGGGAATAAGGACCAGGTAGCACAGTTAAAATCACCAAGATAATGATGTAGCCAAACAGGCTAGGAATGGCGTGATCGGGTACAAACTCATACTTAAAGAAGATTACTAAGAGTTGTTGAACCGTAGTGCGGACTCGGTTCAGTTATCGGTGTCTTTGCGTGATTAATAACTCAGAGCCCGTGGAAAATTGGAATCAGTGAGAATGTAGCACTTGATGAAGAACTCATAAGAAGTTATGCAGTTCCATGTTAATCTCGAGATACCAGGGGGTAATACTCGACGACAGATCAAGGTAGAGGTTGGACTAGGGTATTGCTCTGCAGAAGACAAGTGCTCAAACTTGCACGAGAAACGGAATCAAGGAGAAACATGGTCGGAACCACGATTGCAAAGGATCAATTCACCGATACCAGATGATATTATACCAGGGAAATAGCTATTATTATAAGAAGCTTCCATGATAGGATCTACATCGTGTCCATGGGCATGAACACAAAGGTTCAAGGTCGAATCCCACTTCTCCAATGCATAACCTTTCATTCACTTCTCATTTTTCAAAGAAGTTGTAGTGTTGAAATTTTATCTAGCAAAACTCCAGAAGAGTATGACTCGTGCAAACTTTCAAGTTCCCACATATTAAGGAAGGCATAGGTTCAACCCATCGGGGCATCGTGGAAACATATACCACAAGCTTCAATAGTAAATATCACCAGCTCGAAAGCAGAGCATGGTTGGCCAAATCAAGGAATAGGATTTACCAAAGGCATTATGTATCAGGGAAAGAACTTCCAAGGTGATTGAATATGAAGGACGTTGTCGGATAAAATCCAACAAGGTTCTGATGGTCCAAAAGGGATCTGGTGTGAGCATCGGTACTCAACCAGAAGAAAAGGCATGTAAGGAGATCAGATGATAGAAACAACTGACTACTTCAGAGCTCATTTGCAAAAGAATTATGAATTCCAAGACAAGGGATCAGAAGCAATGCTCTGATTAGGGATGGATAAGCAGAATAGCCTTAGGGGTACAAACGACGACGATTTGATTGGTCGAGATCCAGCTCATGTTAAAAATGATGTCTGAGCCAGAAGGATGAATACTAGGATCTGATTGAGGATTGCGAGCATTCGCAACAAATTGAATCAATGGACTCAAAATGATAATGACAAGAGATGCCAATAAGATTATACTCTTATGGGATTAACCATAATGCAAGCAAGTAAGAATTTCAAGAGCAATAGGCTACTCAGGATTTCGGAAGTTCAAATAGTATTTTGAAGACTTTTGTGAAATACATGAATCAACTGGGGATGAGCAAATATCCGGTGAGTGCTAGAAATTATCCATAGTGGTATTCATGTGGCAAAGAACAGCAAGGCAGTAAGCTCAAAGGATTCTCGGAGCAGCAAAGAGAATTTCGGGATATCTTGTAATAACAAGATCAACTGGGAAACATCGTATGAATGGCGAGTATACGTGGTTATCCATAGGAGTTTTATCGATGAAAGGGAATTGCAAAAGCGATGAACACAAGTTCTCGGGTTATCAGCGGAGAGTATCTTCAGGGTCTTCACGTGCAGCAGACGATCATCAGTAATAAGGGGCTCTCCGGGTGAAAGTGACAACGAGATCCTAATGTCAGATTTAGCAAAATTCAATTAACCCGAATAGAAGAGAGATCAGAGTCCCAGAGTATAGACAAGGAGTAAAAGATCCTAATACCACCCAATGGCGACGTGGGCCCGTAAGCCACACAACCATGTTAGTAAAAGTTTAGCAATGACTAGACTCAACTTTGGCCAAGGAGTTGGAAAGGGGGATTCCTACAGGCAGTTGGCCCTGATACCAACTTGTGACGCCCCCAATTTCACCGTACACTAATCATGCACGCAAATGTGTACGATCAAGATCAGGGACTCACGGGAAGATATCACAACACAACTCTACAACATAAATAAGTCATACAAGCATCATAATACAAGCCAGGGGCCTCGAGGGCTCGAATACAATTGCTCGATCATAGAAGAGTCAGCGGAAGCAACAATATCTGAGTACAAACATAAGTTAAACAAGTTTGCCTTAAGAAGGCTAGCACAAAAGTAGCAACGATCGAAAAGGCAAGGCCTCCTTCCTGGGACCTCCTAACTACGCCTCGAAGCCGAACTCCATGTAGAATCATCCTCGGGATCTCTAGCTCCTGGACTCCAGCATCTGGTTACGATAACCAGGTATAGAAAGGGGAAAAGAGGGAGAAAAGCAACCGTGCGTACTCATCCAAAGTACTCGCAAGCAAGGAGCTACACTACATATGCATGGGTATATGTGTAAAGGGCCATATCAGTGGACTGAACTGCAGAATGCCAAAATAAGAGGGGGATAGCTAATCCTGTCGAAGACTACGCTTCTGGCCATCTCCATCTTGCAGCATGTAGAAGAGAGTAGATTGAAGTCCTCCAAGTAGCATCGCATAGCATAATCCTACCCGGCGATCCCCTCCACGTCGCCCTGTTAGAGAGCGATCACCGGGTTGTATCTGGCACTTGGAAGGGTGTGTTTTATTAAGTATCCGGTTCTAGTTGTCATAAGGTCAAGGTACAACTCCGGGTCGTCCTTTTACCGAGGGACACGGCTATTCGAATAGATAAATTTCCCTGCAGGGGTGCACCACATAACCCAACACGCTCGATCCCATTTGGTCGGACACACTTTTCTGGGTCATGCCCGGCCTCGTAAGATCAACACGTCGCAGCCCCACCTAGGCTCAACAGAGAGGTCAACACGCCGGTCTAAACCCTATGCGCGCAGGGGTCTGGGCCCATCGCCCTATGCACACCTGCACGTTGCATACGCGGCTGGAAGCAGACCTAGCCCCCTTAATACAAGCGCGAGCTTACGGTCCAATGCGGCGCGCGCCACTCAGTTGCTGACGTCAAAAAGAGCTTCGGCGGATACCACGACGCCGGGATACCCATAACTACTCCCGTGTAGATGGTTAGTGCGTATAGACCAAATGGCTAGACTCAGATCAAATACCAAGATCTCGTTAAGCGTGTTAATTATCCGCGAACACCGACCAGGGCCAGGCCCACCTCTCTCCTAGGTGGTCTCAACCTGCCCTGTCGCTCCGCCACAAAGCAACAGTCGGGGGCCGTCAGGAACCCAGGCCCACCTCTACCGGGATGGAGCCACCTGTCCTTTCAGCCCCCTCATCAGAATCACTTGCGGGTACTCAACGAGCCGACCCGACTTTAGTCACCACATGTGTCATGTATATAAAGTATATAGTATATACCCGTGATCACCTCCCGCAGTGATCACGGCCCAGTAGTAGCATGGCAGACGGACAAGAATGTAGGGCCACTGATGGAAAAAACTAGCATCCTATACTAAGCAGTAGGATAGCAGATAAGGGTAACAACTGTAGCAACAATGACAGGCTATGCATCAGGATAGGATTAACGGAAAGCAGTAACATGCTACACTACTCTAATGCAAGCAGTATAGAGAAGAATAGGCGATATCTGGTGATCAAGGGGGGGGGCTTGCCTGGTTGCTCAGACAAGAAGGAGGGGTCATCGGTGACGTAGTCGACCACAGGGGCATCAGCATCGTCACGGGATCTACCGAAGAGAAGAGGGGGGAGAAACAGTAAATACATAGCAAGCAAGTGCATAACAGGACAACAGGCAGAGCTAGACGTGTTCTAACACGGTATGAGGTGATACCGGTGAAGGGGGGAAACATCCGGGAAAATATCCCCGGTGTTTCGCGTTTTCGGACAGATGAATCGGAGGGGAAAAGTTGCGTGTTCGTTATGCTAGGGATGCGTGGCGGACGAACGGGCTGCGTAACCGGATTCGTCTCATCGTTCTGAGCAACTTTCATGTACAAAGTTTTTTCATCCGAGCTACGGTTTAATTTATATTAATTTTAAAAGATTTAAATCATTTTTTAGGATTTATTTAATTATTTTAAGGCAACATTATCCAGAACAGTGCACGCTGACGTCAGCATGACGTCAGCAGTCAACAGAGGAGTTGACTGGTCAACTGACGCGTGGGTCCCAGTTGTCATGGTCACAGTTTAACTAAACATAATTAATTAGTTAATTAATGAGGTTAACTAATCAGAGTTAATCAGGTTAATTTAACAGATCTAATTAAGTTAATTAATTAATTATTTTTATTCTCTTTTTTTAACAGAAGGGTGTGGGGCGGGGGCCCCACTGGGCAGTGGCCCATAGGGCCAAACGGGCGCGGGCGAATGGGCGACGGGCGCTGCCCGATCGGGCACATGCCCAAGGGCGCCCGAGCGTGGGCGCACGGCGGCCGTGGCCGCGGCCGGAGCAGCGGCGCGACGGGCCTAGGCGGGGCAGCGCGGTGGAGCAAACGCGCGGGACGAGCTCCGGCGCCCAGCGGTGTCGCGCGCGAGCAGGGAGGAGAGGTCAGGGGCGGCCGGGCTGCAGCGGGACGAGACAGGGCGCGAGCGGTCGGGCCAGAACGCGGCACCCACGGGCAAGGACGTGCGGAACGACGAGGAGAGGGAAGCATGGGGATGGCGTTCTCACCCCCGTTGCAGGGGAGTTGGGCGGTGAGGCGTGATGGCGCCGGCGATGGAGAGACGGGGACGCGAGCGACAGGGACGAGGCATTCCGGCGGTTTCCGGCCACGGCGCGGTCACAAACAGGGCGGCGCCGGTGCGGAGGCGTCGGGGACACGGCGGGGCGGAGTCGAGTGGCGTCGTTGGCGACGTGGACGGCGAGCGCGTCGGGGTGCACGCGGCCGGCGGTGCCGCGGCGGGGTGGCGCGATCCGCGCGCGGGGGCTTGCCAGGGAGTGGAGTGGGGGAGGCGGAGCGGTTGGGGGCTCCGGCGAGGTCGCCAACAGGACGCGCGAGGCCGGTGGGGTGGGTAGGAGGCGCACGGGGTGGCGTCGGCCCGATCCCGATCTGGATCGGGGGAGGGGCAGAGGGAGGACACGAGGGAGAGGGGGATCGTGGGGGGATAGGGTTTCGGGGGGTGGAGGAGGGTTAAGTGGTGGGGGTGGGCCGGCCCGTTCGGGCGGCTGGGGCCAGCTGGGCCACTTGGCCCAGCGGGGGAGGGGGGGGGTTTCTTTTCCTTTTTTTGTTTGATTGTCTTCTGTTTTTTTTGTGTTTTCTTTTCTTTTATTTATTTTCCTTTACTGTTTTATTTTATTTCTTTAATAGTTATAGTTTTATAATAAGTTAAAGCCCACACCTAAATTGGAGTTGTAAAAAGTTTTTAGTGACTAAATAAACTAGTTTAATATTTGTTTATATTTAATAACACTTATATAATTGTTTTTGCTACTGTTTTATTCATCTCATAGTATTTAAACATTTTATAAAGGTGTGGTTTCTCCACCATAATTATCTGTGCAATATTTGGTTCATTCCGAACATTTTTGTTTCAATGTTTGAAAACTTTTGTTGTTTGTCATATTTTGAATTGATTTTTGAATCGGTTTTGTACTAACGAAGGATTAGAGACAGTAACGGAGGTGACGGGGCATCATTAGCAGAGTTTTACTGTAGCTTGATTATCCGGACGTCACAGGTTGGGCTGGAGTTCAGCCCACAGGGCCTCCACCAAGGCAGGCCCACCTCCAGGTCAATACTAAAATCCTTCCCAATTGAGCCCCCAAAAATGATTAGGGGTCTCAACCTCTTCTCAAAATTAATTTGTTTAAACTCCCCCTCATTTGGAACCATATAGGCTGCAATTGGGGTCTTTTGTAATTCTATTTCACCAAAATCTACATCCTCTCCCCCAAACCAAGGCGTGATAGGATGCACATTATTTTTTCCCATATATTTTTGCACAATTTGAGCATCTATGCCAGTAAGCTTAAAGTTATCTCCCAACTTGTCTCTTCTCTCATCCCAACCCTCTTTTTCTTTATCCAAACTACCAAAAACAGTGGGAATCCTATTGCAAACATCAAAATTCCGGGATCTAGGCCCTTTTTGCACTCTGTTTTCAGCACAGAGCCCTATTTTCCCAGTTTTGCCTCTATTTCTAGTATCATCTACCTCAATCGAAGTAGTAGATACTAAATATTTAGCGGATTTTGCCATACCTGCATCGTAGTCGAGAACCTCCCCCTCCCCCTCCTCCTCAGAGCCCTCTCCGGCCAGCAACCAGAAGCGATTGCCGGCCGGTGAGTGCCCTACTGGCGGTGGGAGAGAGCAAGGAGGCGAGGCGAGCGCCTCTGGAAACGCGGGGAGCGGCGGGGAAGTGAGGTCGGGGTCGCAGGCGCGCTGGCCCTCCGCCGTGCCGGCACGGCCACCTCCTCCTCTAGCTCTTCGACCACTTCCGCATCCTCCTCGATCTCGATCGGAAGCCACCTGGACCCTGGAGCTGGGATCCCCATCACCACCGCCTGCGGCGCCGGTGGCGGTGCCCGCGGCTGGATCTGGCGGAAGCGAAGGGAGCGGAACACCTTCCACTTCTCCCTCTGCTCCGGAATCAGCGATTCTGCTTCGAGCATCGCCCAGAGGATCACCCCCATCGCCGGCTAGCGGTCGTAGTTGGGGAAGCACCTGAGGATCTCCTCGCCCCGCAACTTGTCCCTCACCATCCCAGACGCGTCGTTGAGGGCCTTCGCCGTTGGAAACCACCGATCTATCTCCTTCAATCTCCCCATCAGCACCTCGTCGCCGGCGGACAGCGCCCACATCTGCTGCTCGCCGTCGTCATGGAACCCTAACTCTCGAAGCGGCGAAGCGCGGTGGTTTTCGTGGATGAGAGTTGTGAGGGGGGGGGGGAGCGGTAGAGAGACGAGGCGACGGCCTAATAACCTCTCTCCCCTCCCCCGACTCGCCATTACTCACCTCAATAACCGCCCCAAGGTCGCCCCACCGGTCAGCCGCCGCAAGTCTTGCGATGTGGCACGGAAACGCCACCCTCGGGCCCACCCACAACTCCGCGTCGCCACACCAGCTACACGCATCCACCACCACCACCCCCTCGGCGTCGAGGAGCTCCACCCGCTGCTCGCGCCGGCGAACTGTGCCGTGCCGGGCCGGGGCTCCAGCAGCACCGTGCAGAAATCCGGTACGTAATCGCAGAGGCGTGCATCGCACGAGGTGCGAGCGTCGCACGGGAACCGCGTGTCGTGTGCCATCCGCCACCCCCTGTATCAAAAAATGATACATGCCATTGTAACGTCTGTCATGGAAAATAAATCCTAACTGGAGTGCGTAGCTACAACCTGCATCATTTTCCACATAAAGGTTAGCAAGCATGCTTCTATATGCAACTTGTAGAGCGTGCACGGATAGAAACATCGTTGCGTTACAGTTACACCATCTCTGTGTGTGTGTGTCAAGATTGTCACCATCAAAACAATCGGTTTAGGGTGCAAATTTACAGTTTCTTATCGCATCTGAGGACGGGTCCTCCTGCATGTGGCAGGCGTTTGGCCCCTTCCGCCCATGTCGGTGACTCATAATCTGCTCCAAGATTGCAGATTCGCTAGAGAACCGCCGCTGGTTCCTGTTCACTCCACTCTGCTGCAACCTCAGTTCTTAGGCTTCTTTGGTGGCAGCGGCGGCATGCCTCCGAACTGGGCGCTTCGTTTGATGCCCAGAAAGTGCTCCACCTGATGAAGAACATTATATACCCGATTCAGTAAATGCGGCTCGCTGTGATCCAAAGGAAGTGTTTTTAGTTCAAATTTGAACGAACGCTACTGACGCTTATTTTGGATCAGAAGGAGTAGAGAACAGGAGCGGGGATATTATATGTCAGCCTACCTTTTTGTCGCCGAGCATGGGCGTCAGACTCCCGGGATGTGCCTTCTCCACGCTGGCAAAGCCACTAGCGTCGCCTGTCGGGCTACATCACAAACAAGAACTTGATCAACCACCTCAGCAAGAAAGAAACAGGAAGACAGAAAACTAGAAGGACATTGCAGGTTAGTTAGCCACTTCCATTCAAGCAGGACCGGCACATTTCAGATAACATGCAATATTCAGATGAGGCATTTGATGAGATGATTGATATGTAGTTGACATTAGAGTCGTTTGGGAATCCTTAACATATTCAGTTATTCACATCTCAATCAGAGTCTCAAAACAAAAATCATCAGTGTGGCCCTTGAGCCCTTATAATCTCTAAATCCAAATCACCCAAACCTCATCCAAAGGTCTGGATCAGGAAGTCGCGTAGCACCCCAAAGTGAGTTTTCACTAGAGAGTAGGTATCCTAGATTAACAGCCAGCAACAATATATTCATTACTGTAATATACATTAATCACCTGTACTCATGAGTCATGATTTAAGTGAACCAAACGAAAGAAAGTTTTGTCAAGACTAAGAAAGCATAGTAGCATCAACAGGACCAACAAACATGGACTATGCGAATCAGAAGTAAGTCATGAACATACCCTGATTTTGCATTGCCACTTAAAACAAGGTATGGTGTTTGGCCACGAGCTTGAGCGTCTCTCATCTTTTCCGCGGACATCAAAGGCGTGTCAGAAGATTTCATTTGCTTAGCCTTCATATCATCCTGGTACTTCTTCTGCCGTTTTTCCAGCTTCATTTTACCTGGTCCCTTGCCATGGAATTTGTGCGAAAGATCCCTAAATGCCTCCTTGGGTGTCATCTGGAGGGAAAACACAAAGTTATGGTAAATAGCATATCATTGTTTTGTGGCACATGTTCTTTCAAAGGCTAAACAAATACACATGGAAAATGATGGAGTCAAAAATGCGTATATCAAGTGGTATGCAATGATAAAAAACGATAACCAATGTTGCATCATACTACCACGCCAAGATGCACCTCAGTACTATAAGATTTCATAGAAAGGAGACCCAGTGTGAGGGTGGGTAGGACAGCGTGCAGATGATTACTTACCACTCGACCGAATTCATCCATTCTTTCTATGCGGATTTCTTTTTTTCCGTCCTGAGCCTCTTCCTCAATACCAACAAGCTTGCTTTTCTTCTTGTCCGTGGTTCTGCCTCCCCAATTGGTGCCCTCATTGAGGGTCCCTCGCTCCTTTAGAAACTTCAAAGCTCCACCCAAACCCTTGCCAACTGCAGCTTCATGCACAACCTCATCCGGCGTGACTTCTTGCTCCTCTACATCCTTTTTTGGGTCTTCAATGACAGCTTCCTCTTTGATCACTCCCAATCTGCTTGTGTCATCTTTTGCTGTAATACCTGAAGGCATATCATCATCGTCTTCATCCATAAACACATCTTCTGCTTCTGGCTTGCGTGTTTCTGCAACAAGATAATAGCAGCATTCAATATCAATACAATTGATTCACTAGTCAGCTCTGTACAGTTGTTACAAATTCATCACAAAATACTTCAAGGAGGTTACCTTCATTCAATTGCAGGCCCCACACAAACTCTTCCATCTCAGTGATAACAACCTTATTCTGTTGTGCATCTCCCTCTGCAGCATCTGCATCTCCTTGGCCCTTGTTTGCAGCAGCCATTTCTGCTACAGACAGAGGACCAGAACCTGCAGCCTCTTCCTGCTTCCTTAGAGATAGCTTCCTTGCTTGCTCCAGAGATTTTTGCAGATCTTCATAATCGTCACCAAAAACAAGTTCTTCCTCATCAGCCGGTTTACCGGGCATTTTCTCCTGACGCAACGCTTTTGATGCCTCTTCAGCCTTTGAAATGGCTACTTGGTACGCATTGCTTCTCTTTTCAGCATCAGCCTTTTGCTCTACCTCCCTAGCAGACTGTCGCTTACCATTATTCCTGGACCCAAGATCAGCTGCTCCCAGTCCAGAAGCAATCGCTTCTGCTTCAAGTGCATCCAGATCTAGCTTTTCTTTCTTCCTATGGGATTTCTTTTTCTTTGGTTTCTTAAACTGCAGCATTTCATCAGCAGTGTAGTAATCTGATGCCATCTTTGCTGCGGAAGTAAGGTCTTCTGTCTTTTTCAGAACAGAACCACCTTCAATCCTTTTGCGGAGCTGTCAACAGGGAAATGTAAATTAGTAAATCTATGCAAAGTTCCGGCATTGGCATTTTCAGGTTGTCCCAGAAAACTACAGTACCAATGGCATTTCATGATTTCTATGGCAAATATAAATTACCTCTTCCAACTTCTTCTCTGCTTCACCGGTGAAGCGTCCACCTTCATCAAGTGTCACTCCCTGTCAAGTGAAAGGCCAAAATGATTAAAGAAATATCAATAGGAGAGTATCTACCAATTGAAGCAGTACAGCATGTTTACCTCATCTTCCATCGGGTCATCATAATGTGAGAGCATAGGTTTCTTTGACATTGGGTCATCATTGAACCTACCAACATGTTCAAGAAAACAAGGATTATGATGGGAAAATTAATCTAAGAAACACAACTAGTGAACTTACTTGTCATCATATGTTCCTTTCTTCAGCGCAGCCTTGTAAGCTTCGTTTCTTTGCTTCTGCTCACCAATCTCGATGTTCTCAAGCATATCAGCTTCTATAAATTTTAATTTTTGCGCAAGTCAGAAAAGGTTAGGGGGAACAAGTAATAATAAGTAAAACAACAACACATTACCTTCATTGATATCCCCATCAGCCAGAATACTCTGATCTTTGAGAGTCATGACAACTGCTCCACCTTCTATGACTTTGTCAAGCCCATGAAGAACCTTCACTCCAGATAAGTGGTCTTTTTTCAAAACAATGGGGGAAAACAAGAAACATGTTAGCCTGACTTCCATTGACAGAAAACTATGACTAAAATAACTCATTACAGCAATAAATATTAGTGGTTGACAAAATAAACTTTGCTAATTCAGGATTTGTGGGTGATTACCTCCACCAAGTTTATCAGCATCATCATAGTCGTCATCACTATTTTCTGCTAACATATCATCCTGAAAGTTTTAAACCATGAAAGTTATTAGTAAATAAAATGGTGTCATGCTGGACAACATATCCAAAACAAATCACTAAATCATCACCTGTTCCTCAAATACTCGTGCAAGACGTAACGCCTTCTCCTTTTCAGCTTGTCTTTTCTCGTCAAGTTTGCGACTCTTGCCTACCCAGGATAGTATCTCTGAAGCATCATCTTTATCATCCAGAATTCCCCCTTCCTTTTTATCCTTCAACCTTTCTTCCTTGGCCCTAAAGCAGATAGCCTAATTAGAAATTATTTGTATTCTTAATTGTTCAACAAATTAAGAGATTTAACAGTGTGCAAATTCATTGACTGAAGAAAAGGCTAGTGTGAATCGAAAAGAAACAATTACTCAAGGGCATACCTCGCAATGCGGTCCCGGAGGGCAGATGTGGAGGCCTGGTCAGGCTCTCCTGGGAGGTCACCTCCCTTCTTCTGGTCTCCCTCATCACCCTTAGGCAAATCTGCGTCTTCTCCACGGTCCTTTCCCCTCGACTTCTCCCGTTCCCTATCTTCCTTGTCCTTGTTCTTGTCTCTGTTACGGCTCCTGTCCTTGTCCCTATCCCTCCGTTCCTTTTCCCTTTCCCGCTCCCTCTCTGTATCCCTTTCCCGATCCTTCCCACGATCACGGTCACGGCCACGGTCACGCTCTGAATCCCTATCCCTGTGCTTGCTGCTATCCCTATCTCTGTCCCTGTCTCTTTCCCTCTCCCTATCCCTGTCCCTATGCTTGGTATCATCCTTGTCCCTCCTCCTCTCATCCTTATCTTTCTCCTTCTCCTTGTCCCTCCTCCCACTGCCATGGTGATCCTTCTCCTCCCTCCTGTGCCTATCCCGCCTGTCCTTGTCCTTGCCACGGTGCCTGTCGCCACCATCGACATCCATCTCTTCCACCACCGCATCCCTAGCATCGTCAGCCTCCCCCATTACCACAGTCCAAGATTAACCAACAAGCAGCAGCCTCCTGCCCTGGAAAATATCAGTTAGAGATCATATTAAACAGTGGGGAAATGGAATGTTTGCCTCAAATTCGGTGGCATTGTATCTCATGCACTTCAGTTGATTGCAAAGGATGTTTTAAGTTTTCCCTGATGTGTCGCATTGCCCCACCCCTCTAATTAAACAGGTTCTGTTCATAACAATAAATAACCCATTTAAGAATTTGAGGAAACATAAATGCCCATCTCTGTCCTCCAAACAAATGCACTTGTATCACTAGACTCAAACCTGCAATGAAAGGTATCTCTCTACCTGACAAAAAACTGGACCGATTGACCCGACAACAACAAGATTATGCAGCCCATGGACAACACAACTACTCTTACATTATGGGACGGAGGGAGTACCAATTATTCACACATCAATTACATTCTCAGGCATGGATTCCTCTCAGAGAGACCGCCGCATCAAGCCCACAAGCCAACTAGTCCACATCTCACAGTCAGGTGCACAACTAATCGCAGGTCACAAGCAAGGCAACGCCCCATCCCTCCCAACCTCCGTAGCAAGACCTAGGGTTTAATGGACCGCACCAATCCCGCAAGGGGGGAGAAGAGCACACAGGCCATACCTCGTGGCGGCGGCGCTGGCCGCTGGGGCTCCCGCGGGGAGGGCGGCGCCCGAGCCCGAGGGGCGCGCGGCGGGGTAGGGGCCGACGGGTCGCGCTGGGAGCGAGCGCGCCGCCCACCAGCTCCGTGGACGAGGTAGGGCTTCCTCCTGGCCCAGCGAAAGGGGTCGCGTCCGGAGCCGAGCGGCGGGGCCGGCGGAGGCGGCGGCAGATCACGGTCCTGCGCTTCGAGGCGGCGGGCGGGCTCCGGCGGGAGGAGGCGGCGGCGGAGGAGGCCGATGCGCGAGAGCGAGACGAGACACCGGCCGCCAAATCCGAACCCACGCGAGCAGCGGCGTAACCCAGAGCAGAGAGAGCTTTCTTTGGGCCTGATGGCGGTCGCTGGTGAACTGGTCATGTCGGGCCAGGCGGGCTCGTGGTCCAGCGCGAGATGGGCCGCGCAACACGTTTGCCTCCGATTTGATTGAGCCCGGAGAACTGATTCTCAAAAAAGAAAAAGATTGAGCCAGGAGAATGCCTGTTTTAATCCTCAAAAGAAAAAGGAGAATGCCTTTTTTTTCAGACAAACCGTATTAAAAAAGACATAATAAGTACTTAGCATTCTAAAAAAACATACCCCTCATCCATTTCTCCGACAAGAATTTCAGGTTTGACCAACTGTCAAATCATGTCCCGAAGTCAAACTAGTTCAGGTTTGACCAAGTTCACAAGGCTTATTAAATTGCTTGCCTTGATCTAGTTCATATAGAAAAATTATCAACATATACAAAACCAAATACTCCATCCGCCCAAAATTACTTGTTGCATCCATTTCTGCGACGAGTAATTACAGGCGTAGGAAGTATTATCTACTACTCCCTCCGTTTAGGTGTGTAAGTTATCTTACGAAAACCAAATAATACCAAAACACTTAGGCGCGGTACATTAACTCTCATCTTGTTTCTTGTTTCGTGACATATCAACCAATAAGAGATGTGGGCCATGCATGCTTTAAATGACTTGAGACTACCAAACACGACATGCATTGATTAGTTCATTGCATGCAATGTTATTAATTAGCAAAATAACATTAATTTCTCTCGTTTTCCTCTCCACCTTGGTCACGGTGCGCAACCTAAGCTGACTTACACACCTAGACGGAGGGAGTAGTATTGATTTGGTAGTGTGGATATAAATTTCCTTTCTACAAATTTGGTCAAACTTAGAACAAGTTATGTAAGATTCTTCGTGCAGCGTTTTTTGAATAATCGATGCAACAATCAACACTGAATAAACCGATCGCCGCGAGTGTTCAAACAAACATCTTCAATTACGAGTTCGACGTATATTCAAAGTTTGGAGGTTATTTCCCGATGTGTCGCTCAGGGCATCCTTTGTCAGCAATGGGGCAGAATGGATGGGGGATATCATATTGATCACCCATTAACAAGTTATCTATGGCACACACAGAATCTGTTCACCCCTCAACATAACAGAAAAGTTTCCCAGGAAAAAAAAGGGAACCACACGGGCAGCTGATCGTCATCCTTCGCTGGATGGTGCGCCGAAATTCACACGGGTAGCGAAATGCTGGACGGAGCCGGATGGTGCTCTTGAATCCCTAAGCATTGAAACCTACAAAACATTATCCAGCGTGAGAAGACTGATCCAAACAATCAGGTGAGATGGGTTTTTAGCGGAGACTACAGCATACTACCTACCTTTGGACTGTTCATATTGCTCCCTAAATACCCGATGCCGAACGATGGGGATGAGTAGGCAGCAACGAGCTCAACGGCTTCGAGTAGAGGCGATTCACCTCTCTGCGGAACATGCATTGTTAGACCACGAATGGAGGGGTCGCTCATCCAAAGTCGAAGCAAAGGAGATGGTTTTGCAGATGATAACCTTTGTAAGGTCAGACTGAACTAGCAAGAGCCCAGCGCCGGTGTCGTGAGACATCTCGCTGCTGCTCTGC
This sequence comes from Aegilops tauschii subsp. strangulata, assembly GCF_002575655.3. Taxonomy (NCBI): domain Eukaryota; kingdom Viridiplantae; phylum Streptophyta; class Magnoliopsida; order Poales; family Poaceae; genus Aegilops; species Aegilops tauschii. The sequence continues at coordinate 638,562,808 of NC_053036.3, read as the reverse complement.
ACCACCGAGCGCAAAACTTTGGTGCAGGAGGAAGCAGGGCCAGACTGTGACCTGAAAAGATACATATTGAGTTGCAAACGTAATGATGGTTTTTTTTAAATAAGAGAAATGTGATGCAAAAGAAACATTTTTTTCATGTTTGTCAGTCCATTGAGGTTAGCAAAAGGTCCTTGGTGTGAGATGATAGTTTTAAACACAAAAGACAAATAAATGATTTTTCGATCCAAATAACATGGTGACCATTGTAGAATGCAAATGATATATGGAAAGAGCTGACTGAAGAAAAAACCTACAGTGATGCTGAGATACAACATTCACGGGAAGCAAATCCTCTAATTAAGTGTTCGCCAGCTCCGGTTGCACAACATCCAATTACGAATGGTGTGCCAAATGGTCCTTTGGATGAAGCCCAGCACCCAGAGCCGTACATAGCAGCTAATCCAACCCGGCCATCTACCTGAAAGAACATCATGCTTATCAACGTCTATAGGCAGAAAAATCTTGCTTAATTTGCCCCAAACAGATATTTTCTTTGAAACAAACAAAGGGCTTATATGAAGAACGACAATTCCAAGTGCACTGCTAGAGCTCAACTGTTCAAAGTGACTGATGAATAAAATGACCAAATGACCTTTAGTGCAATGCCACCACTAGACGCGCCAGATGCTACATTTCCATACTCATCAACACATACAGCACCAACAGTATCCATTACACAATCTTGATCATCTTCCATGATTGATCTACTGAATTCTTTCTTGATCTTTTTTGCATTGTTCAAATTATCAGCTTGAGCTCCTAAAATAAAGTGGGACAGGTGAGGAGGACTGGTGGAATACAGATACTGTATGCCAAAAGCAGAGTTGAATCACCAGTGCACACAACAATCACAAACCAAATATTTGGGTGTTGAAAATTGAAATTTATTCTCTGGAAAGAGATCAATAAATACATAGTAGCAGCTACATGACCATTTATGGAGGCCAAAAATAACAAAACAGATGAATCGAAGATAACATGCAGCAGAAGATATTAAGCCAAAATGCATGAAGTTTAAGCACAATATCAATGATCTGAATATCTAATATAAGCACAACAAGGCTTGGTCGAATCATTATTATTGCCCTACATTGTGCAACATCGTTTGTTTTGATGATATGTTGGTCGTTGTGCTGTTTGTGGAATAGATTTTGTTTCCCTTCTTTTCATTTTGCAAATTACCTATGCAGCATGCAAAACTATCAGCAGTATATAAAATCAATACAAGAATAAACTGAAGCATGGTTTGGGCTACAGGTCGATCTTCTATTTTTGTGCTCAAAATCATATTGTTAAAAGAGCATATTGGGTACTGCCTGAGGCAGAATGGCATCCAGGATACTGAATGGAAGAAATACCTCCTAAAATAACATCGAGCTCTATCATAAGAGGCTGTCACATTGGCACATATATATAGGCTGATATGAATGTCAGACATATAAAACTAAGCATCATATATCACTGGATATAACTAAGTGGCGTCGATATCATCAGATAAAAATAGATGACATTGTACAATTGCAACTACATCTTCTGTCCACAGGTGCAAAGCATTGTGCAACAGCTAATAGTAAACTTTTTTTCTTTCAAAAATAGGCCTGAACCCAGCTTCTTATTGAAAGCTTAAAATAATACGTAATCCTTAAGCTCATGGTAAACTTTCTATTATAACTTTAATATTTCTATGTAAAGACCAATGCTAATCGTACAAGTGCAGTCAAGTTTCAGAAGATAAACCAACCAAAGGAACATTGCATATGGATGCCACAATCTTTGGTTAGAATTAAAGCACATGTGAGAAATGAACAAGCAGAGGAAGGAACCTGATGGGTCCAACTGTAAAGAACTAGATTCTGAAGCAGAAGCAGTGGAGCGATTAACCAATTCCTTGGCACTAGCAAGCAACGCACTGTATTTTACCCACTGTGCTTTTGCATTCTCAGTCACTAACCACTGTGTGAGAATGAGAGAGAGATAGTAAATTACCAGCGATTAGGATTGAAGAATTGGATGAAAGAATTCTACAGAAGATGGTTTACATTATTATCCTCCGATGTGGCTTCGATTATGTCGATTCCTTTACATTTTGCCCATTGGCATGCTCCCTCACCGACCAAAAACCTAAGAAAGGTAGAATAACTCAACAACTCAGGATTGCTGGTAAGATGGATAGGTGCATGACAGATTGCCATCCATGGATTACTGAAAAGCATCCATCATGCAATGGTTGAATTCCTCAATGCATGTCTAATATGTTCAATGAATATATCATTTGCATTACTTATTTCAGCATGAGCCAGGATTAATTCCAAATTAGAAGATAACACAGTGGAATCGGTCATGTAACAGAAAATGACAGAAGGACAGGAAACTACTGAAAAAGAAAAGGTTATGGTAACGAAAACATGGAGAAGAAGCTTGAATTTTGTGATTACATACATGGGGGGTATCCGACCAAGCAGTGAAGGACCTGACATTTGTTCCTTTGCCAAGTGCAATGCAACTTGGATGGGGTTCTTTACACCTGATCTACAAGAAACAGAAAGTATGGTCAGAGCTTTAAGGTTCTCTGAGTGTAAATATACATATCAGCAGTAAATCCTCTGATGTACTCTCATTTGAGCTTCTATGCTTTGTAGGATCAAATTTTAGTAAATTTGCCACAACTACCTTGCACAGCTCCGACAGCTCCGTAAGAACCTGTAGTTCCATCCATGATACTCGCATCGCATTCAACCTGACCACTCTCGGTCAAACTTGAACCTCGGCCAGCGTTTGTGATGGGGTCATCCTAGTCAGGCACAGATGAGAATCAAAAAATACATTCACCTTTTAAAACAAGCAAGTAATAAGACTGTCATGTACCTGAACTAAAACACCAGAGACTTTGCTTAAATCTAGGAGGATCGTAAACCTTGATTATACAACTAATGCTTCTACTTTCCCATTTTGACATTAACAAATTGGGACTAAATCAGCTAAACATACACCAGACGATTGCTTACTCATACAATCCATAACTGCCGCAGGTGTTAATTAAACAAACTATATAGATAGACGCTACATCTGTCCACAGGGAATGATATGTGCATACCTCCAGCACTCGAATGGCAGCTGCGACGGCATCAAGACTTGTGCCGCTGCCCTGCAGATACACAAGGAGCATTAGGAATTATCATTCACAAGAGCAGAGCTTCATGGACGCTTCTCGAGCTTGCCATTGTCACATCAAAGTATGGTACACACCATGGGAGGTGGGCAGAGATACTTCAGACATCAGTAATCAAAGTGGAAATGCAGGCCCCTTCCAAAATCTAGTACATCAAATTAATGAGGCCACTGTAACTTCTGAGGGTTGATCTGGTGGCGTGGTGCTCGTGGGTTCAATCATACCCAGCAGACTCTATTGTTGTTCTAATCTAGGGGTAAAATCCTAAAATCCCCCACGCTACATATGCTCGGCGAGACAGCACGGATGAATCCGAGCTGACACAGGCAGCACGGCGAAACCAACGCGCTACAGCACGGGAGGAGAAGGGGAGCTCTAGGGTTGAAGGACCGGACCTCGCGGAGGACGGCGGCGGCGGCGAGGCAGGCGCGCCTGATGGCCCGGCGGTAGGCCCGCTCGTTGGCCGGAGCGTGGAAGCCCGCGCCCACGTGCACCGCCACGAAGAGCCTGCGGCCGGGCCCACGGCCGGACCCCGCCCCCGCTTCCCCGACGCCTCCTTCCGCCGCGGGCGAGCCGCCCTCCCCGCCGCCGCCGGTGGCCATGTCTGGGCGAGGAGGTTTCGGAAATTACGAGTCGGACCCCTGCGGAGTTGACAATTTGCGCCGGGGTATTAAATGCAAGGTGAAAGCGTGATTAAAGACTAAAATAACGCACAGGAAATGCTCCACGGGCATGTTTGGTTGCCCGCATCGAGCCCAACCAGGCCCGCACGATGCAGCATCTTTTCGGACCACGGTTGTTTAGTTCCTCGCATACACTGTTGAGTCCAAATAGCACAGTTCTTAAAGCACCCCTGGGCCTGCCCCGTTGGGAACGGCCGAATCGGCAGTTTTCAGAGAGCCAGGCCCGAGCGATGCTTCGAGGTGCACGTGGGTGGCTCTATGGAGATGTGTGTCTCGAGTTAATCCCTCTGCCAAGGCGTGTTCAGCTGCCACAACCGGAGCCGGCGCCACGCCCGAGCTGGACCGCGACGCGGTTTCTGCTGTCGCTGGCGACGACGACGAGAGCGCGGGGGGAGGCAGCGAAGACGAGGCGGCAGGCGCAGAGGCTCTCCGAGAGGTGACGGGCGCGGCAAGATCCTCAACGTAGTCCAGCTCAAGCTCGTCCATGACCGCGGCGAGCCGGGCGCGTCCACGGTCGCCGGGAGCTGGTGGTGGGCACGATGGCAGTGGAAGCTCCGGCGCGCTCATAGTGTTTGACGAAATGCCAAGCCCAACCTGATGGATGTTAAGTTTTGTTGTAATGTTGGTAATCATATGCATGTATGCAACCAAACGCCGGGTGAAAATTGCATCTTGATGACAAGACCCCCAATGCAGGCAACCAATCAACTGGTCATCTATGTTTTTGACTCTGTTTTTGCTTACCCAGGCCCTGCTCAGCCTGGCTCGTTTTTCCCCTCTAAGCCAGGCCCGGCAGCGAAAGCAACCAAACACGCCCTATATACTTGTGAGCTAGAGATAATAATATATCATTTTAAATCCTAAAAATTTAACATAATGGAGCCAGCTATGTCTAGTATTTATTCTATTTTCTTTTTAAATTTTGTGAATACCAGAATTACTTTTTATAATTACGCTTTTGTCTATTTTGATAGACTCTTGTGCAACTTGTATGCTTAATATGCAATAGCATAGTTTTTTCTTTCTCCTTGATTAAGAGAGCCTATGATAGTGTTCCTTACTCTAGCTACTGTTATACCACCATGTTTTCATGATTTATGTACAACAAGTAGAGCTATTAGTAGTTGTTTGTGGACTTGGCGAACTCATAGCTTTGTTTAAGTTTTGTTTGGATTTAAAGTTCGCTTCGTTTGGGGTGCCATGATGTAACACCCCCAGTGTCATGCAACAGTAACCCTCTGTGATTAAGCTAATCATTTTTCCAAACAGTGCTTACTCACCTTTGTTCAATATCTCATTTGAAATTCCAGTCAATTCAAATTCAAGTGAAGTTTGAAGTTGATCAAAAGTTGCTAGAAAAATGTTCATCATTTGTCAAAAATTCGATAGCAATTATTTGTTAAGGAACACAACATCACTTTTGTGCAGAGATGAGCATTAGCAATTATAACAGCACCAATTCAGCATTTTAAATGCTATCCTATTTATGAAAAATACCAAATGAATTCTTCTGGTCTCCAAAATATTTGTGGCACTGTCTAAGATCACCAGGGAATAAAAGGGGCACTTCCCATATTATTCCTAAGTAAATAGCAGGCCAAATATTTTCTTACCCATCTCTGTTTATATAAAAAAATAGAAATCAAAGAAGGAGAAAAAAGAGAGAAGAGAGAACCCCCTGCCCCCTTTGGGCCTCAGCCCACTAGCCGGCCCAACGCCTCCCCCCGCGGTCGATCCCCTCCTTTCCTTATGTTCGACCGACCGAGGCACCCCTCCGCTCGTTCCCGCCGGACCCGGCACGGCGCCCCGCGCTGCCACGTCGCCGACGAGGGGATAAGAGCAGCCCTGACGCCTCGGGCTCCCTCCCCACTCGCCCACTCCCCCTTGCGCTCCCTCTCCGCCTCCCCACTCAGATCCCCTTCCCCCACGGGCTGCTGCTTCTCCTCTCCGCCATGGCCTCGCCACCGTGAAGCCCGCGGCCACCGTCGCCCGTTCACTGCTCCGACAAGTCCGGGAGCTCCGTCGTGGTCCGCCTCTTCTTCCTCTACACTGGATCGGGACCGGAAGCGCCACTGTCGTCGCTTTCTTCCTCTTCCTCATGTACGGCCACCGCGCGACCTCGCCGTCGATCTGCTCCACCGGTTCTCCCCGAGCCCGCTGCATAGACCCCACGCTCCCGCGGTGAGCTCCTGCGCCGAATGCGCCCTTCCCTACCCCCCTTTAGTCACCCGTAGCCCGTGCTCCGGCGTTAGGCTGCACCCTACACCGCCTGGCCTCATCGCCGGCGTAGCCACGGCGACCATAGGGTCCTATGTGTGCCAACATCGCGCTCACCGCACCGCGTAGGCCTCGTCTAGCCGCTTGGGTTGCCCGCAAACGCACCCCAGCCCCGATCCCGACGACGACCGAAGTCCAGTGTCCGCCTCGCCGCTCGTCGTCGACGTTCCCAACCACCGCAGCCTCTGCCACCACCCCAGATCGCCTCGCCATCGTCTTCTCGTTCGAACGAGCCCGACCGCGCTAGAAACGGCGCCCTGTGCGCGAAACCCGACCACCTCCCGAGCGCGTCGCCGTCGTTTTTGGTTGCCAGAGCTCTCTCCGGCGCCGACGCCGATGTGGCTCCATGGGTCCCACCCCCTGGGTCGCTGACCCGTGGGCCCTGGGGCCCGGCTGACCTGTTGACTTCGGTCAACTGCTGACTGGGCACTCTGACCCGCTGACATGCGAGCCCCGCTAGCTTAAATGTTTTAAAAATAAGTAAATCTGCTAATTAAAATCTGTTAATTAATTAGTAATTAGTTAGTCACTGACACCAGGGGCCCACCCCTCTAATTAGCCTGTTAGTTTAGTTTAAATTACTGTTGGACTAACAGAGGCTGACATGTGGGTCCCACTGGACCCATAGGTCGGGTTTGACCCTGGTCAGCGAGTCTGTTGACTGCTGACGTCATCCCAACGCAATGCTAACATCATAATGAATTTCTGTTAATTTGAGTAATTCCGGAAAATACTTTAAACTTTAGAAATTCATAGTAATTAAACCGTAACTCCGATGAAAATGTTTTCTACATGAAAGTTGCTCAGAAAAATCCAACGAATCCGGATACGCGGTCCATTTACCTGTCAGATGCCTCTAACTATCTGAACATGGAACATTCCCCCTATGGTCATCTGTCTGACACAGGTCCGGAACCGGGAATACCTTCCCGGTTGAATTCCCCCTTCACCTTTATCGTGTAGCCATACGTTAGGTCACACCCGGCACAACATATTGCCACCTTATGCTTTGTGATGCTATGTTTGCTTTATATTTATTGTTCCTTCCCCCTCTTCTCTCCGGTAGACCCCGAGACCGATGACGCCCCTGTGATTGACTACATCGACGACGACCCCTCATTCTTGCCAGAGCAACCAGGCAAGCCCCCCTTTGATCATCATGATATCGCCCATTCCATTCTCTCATGCTTGCATTAGATTTTGCTACTATTATTGTTTGCTCCTATTCTGATGCATAGCCTGCTTTTGTAACCTGCTCATTGTACCTCACCTGCTTATCCTAAACTGCTTAGTATAGGTTGGTTAGTGATCCATCAGTGACCCCCCACCTTGTCCTTGTTGCCCCTGCTTCATCATCGAAGACCCGATCAACGGGATCGAAGACCAGGCCCCGACACCGCACATCACTTTCCCCTTAGTTGCTCGACACTACTGGGTTACTATCGAGTACCGAGGGTGAGACCTCAACAGCACTTCTGATGTTAACCCTGTAGTGAAGCTATTCGGTCGTGGTCATCGAGGGTGATTCCGCCTTAACCACTTCCGATACGACTCTGCCGTGCAACCCCTCAAGTGTGAACCTCGGGGGTGGTTCCTCTTACGTTCACCTTGATGATTACATCGAGTGGAATTCACTGGGGGTGATTCCTCGGGTTTTCCCCTTGATGTTTGGACACACGGATACTTGGACTTTACAACTGTTACTTGGAAGGGCGGGTCGACCCTGAGGGGTACCCGCGAGTGATGTGGAGACGGGTTTACCTGGAGGGTGCCCGCGAGATAATTACAAGGCGTGGCCGGGCATTCCTAGCCCTTGCCGCAAGTCCTCGAGACGGGGCAACGGGGTCACATCTTTCGTGAGTCTCTGCTTGTTACCGCGCGTTCCTAATCCACTATGATTTGGATATTTGATCCGAGGGGCCTCTGGCCTGATAGCACTAACCATCACGTGGGCATAGTATGGGCGTTCTGCGTCGTATGCATCAGCCAAAGCTTAATAGACGTCAGGGCCTGAGCGGCGCGCGCTGGATTGGACTGGAACGCCTGCTCTTGTATAAGGGAGGCTAGGTCTGCTTCCGGCCGCCCTCGCAACGTGCAGGAGTTCCCGGGGAGATGGCCCATGACCCCTGGGGGCATAGGTTTAGTCCGGCGTGCTGACCTCTCTATTAAGCCTAGGTCGGGTTGCGGCGTATTGTTTGGCCGAGGCCGGGCATGACCCAGGAAAGTGTGTCCGGCCGGAGTTAATCGAGCGTGGTGGGTAAGTTGGTGCACCCCTGCAGGGAAGAAAACATCTATCGATAGCCTGTCCTACGGTAACAGACACTTGGAGTTGTATCCCGATCGATACAACTAGAACTGGATACTTGAGATGAGACATGGATATGAGAAATGGATAGTATGGCTCTGGGATTGCTTTCTCGCGGGGAGTCGAGAAAGGATCTCTGGCCGAGGTTGATAATACTACTACTACTTTACTTTATGCTACTCTACTCCCTTCTATTGCTGCAAGATGGTGGTTTCTAGAAGATGCTAGTTTTCGATAGGACTAGGTTCTCCCCTCTATTCTGGCATTTCTGCAGCCCAGTCCACTTATACAGCCTTCCTTTGATAATGTTGCATATGTAGTGTAGATCCTTGCTTGCGAGTACTTTGGATGAGTACTCACGGTTGCTTTGCTCCCCCTTTCTTCTTCTTTCCGGTTGATGCAACCAGATGCCGGAGCCCAGGAGCCAGATGCCACTGTCGATGCCTACTACTACGTGGAGACCGCCGACGACCAGGAGTATTTAGGAGGCTCCCAGGCAGGAGGCCTTCCTTTTCGATCGTTGTTGCTTTTGTGCTAGCCTTCTTAAGGCAAACTTGTCTAACTCATGTCTGTACTCAGATATTGTTGCTTCCGCTGACTCTTGTGTATTCGAGCTTATGTATTCGAGCCCTCGAGGCCCCTGGCTTGTAATATAAAGCTTGTATTATTTTAATTTGTGTCTATAGTTGTGTTGTGATATCTTCCCGTGAGTCCTTGATCTTGATCGTACACATTTGCGTGTATGATTAATGTACGATTGAATCGAGGGCGTTACAAGTTGGTATCAGAGCCGACTGCCTGTAGGTAGCCCCCTTTCCAACTCCTTGGCCGAAGTTGAGTCTAGTCACTAAAAAACTTTTACTAACATTGTTGTGTGGCTTACGGGCCCACGTCGTCATTGGGTGGTATTAGGATCTTTTATTCCTCGTCTATACTCTGGGACTCTTATCTCTCTTCTACTCGGGTTAAAAAATTTACTAACTCTGACAATTAGGCTCTCGTACCCACTTCCTCCCGGAGAGCCCCGACATTATCGATGATCGCTTGCTTCGCCAGAAGATTCTGCAGATACTCCTCGATGTTTCTCGAGACACCGTGCCAACTGCCTTGCAGATCCTGACCACCGACAACCCCCATGAATAACATCCTTGCCGCTTGTACCTTCATCCCCAGTTGCTCTTGTTATCACAAGATACCCCTAGTACTCTTCCTTGTTCCAAGAATCCTTTGTGCCTTTTGCTTTGCAGCTTCTTTTCGCACTGCGAATAATTCACTTAACCAGGCTTCGTTCGTCCCCAGTTGTTCATATGCTTTCCAAAATAAGTGAAAATGCTATCTGATCTTTCAAAATCCTCTGTAGCCTATTGCTCTTGATTCTCCTTACCTGCTTGCATTAGGATTAATTCCATATGTCTAGCAATATTCTTTAAAAATTCTTTGTGATTGTCATTCTGTTCCTATGGATTCAGCGTGTGTGCGAATACTCGCAATCATCAGTTAACCCTTGGAAATTTTCTTTCCGGCTCATACGTTACTCCAAACATGAGCTTGTTCTTGTCAAATCAAACCTTGATTGATTGTCGATCTGTATCGATTCAACTCAATTATCTTTTGATCAGAGCCTCTGCTTCAGATCTTCTGATTTGAAAATCGTAATTCCTTTGTATTCAAGCTTTGAAGTTATCCAGTTATATCTATAACCCGATACCTTTGCATTCTTTCTTCTTCTGGGCGAGTATCGATACTCACATCAGATCTTTTATGGACCGCCATATCCTTGGTTGGATTATTATCCGACAATGTCCTTCATATTCATTAAACTTGTGAGTTTTGCTCTGTCACATAATGCCTTTGGTAAATTCTATCATCTGCTTTTGTCAACCATGCTCTGCTTTCGAGCTGGTATATTTTAATCCTGAAGTTAGTGGTATATGTTCCTAAGATACCCCTACGGGTTAAACCTATGCCTTCCCTAATCCATGTGAACTCGAAGGAGATGTGAGTCATACTCTTCTGGTGCTTCACCAGATAAATCTTTCGCACTACAAATTCTTCAAAAACGAGGAGTGAATGAAAGGTTATGCATTGAAGAAGTGGGGGTCGACCTTGAACCTTTGTGTTCATGCCCATGGAACCGATGTAGAACTTATCATGGAAGCTGCTCGTAAAAATAATTACCCCTTGTTATAAGTTCATCTTGTATCGGTGGTTTGATCATTCATAATCGTGGTTCCGACCATAGTTTCTCCTTGATTCCATTTCCCGGACAAGTTAAAATACTTGTCTTCTGCAGATCATTTCATCTGTCCAACCTCTATTTTGATCTACCTCGAGTATTGCCCCCCGTTATCTCAAGGATATTGTGTCATTGCACTACCTCTTGTAAATTCTTAAATGGAGTGATACTCCGTCACATCATTCCTAGCCTGGTCGGCTATATCATGATCATGCTAATTTAACTGTGCTACCTGGTCCGTATTCCCGGAGCACAACTTTTCAACGATGAGCGAAGCTTACGCCGATCTTCCTCATTTTATCAATTCACCTCAAACAACAAGCTTGATTTGGAGCTTGTGTCGTATCCGTGGTTCCAATAGCCTTTCGCTTCATCCTTCCTGTTGCTTGATGGCATCGCTCCTCGATGGCATCCTCATAGAGCCTGTCGACAAATGTGTGGAAGTGCGTTATATCGACTAGAGGGGGGTGAATAGGCGATTTTTATGAATTCTTCACTGAGGAATTTGCCAGTGAGGAAATTCCTTAGTGAAGAACTACTTGCAGCAGAATAAGTACTCAAAAGTATGCGTAGCAGAACACAAGCATGGTCATCATGATGAAATGAAGACAAGCACAGAGTACAGAAAGCATAAACACAGGATAACACAGGATGAAGACAAACAGACTGAAGAAATTGAACTGAGGAAATTGAGAAAGTCTTCAGTCAAAGTCTTCAAACACAGATATGACAAGCACACAACACAGTAATGAGGAAATGAAAGAGTTGAGGAAATAGAACCAGTAGGCTTGGTGAAGACAATGATTTGGTAGACCAGTTCCAACTAATGTCTCAGTTGTACATCTGGTTGGAGCGGCTAGGTATTTAAACCTGAGGACACATAGTCCCGGACACAAGTCCTCACCGTATTCTCCTTGAGCTAAGGTCACACAGACCTCGCCCAATCACTCGTGGTAAGTCTTCAGGTGACTTCCGAACCTTCACAAACTCGGTCACTCGGCGATCCACAATTCCTCTTGGATGCTCTAGACCATGACGCCTAACCGTCTGGAAGAAGCACAGTCTTCAAAGGTAACAAGCGTCGGATCCACGCAGGATCAATCTCTTCAGTGATGCTCAATCACTTTGGGTTTGTAGGTGTTTGGGTTTGGGTTTTTCCTCACTCGATGATTTTCGCTCAAAGTCCTCGGAGGATGGGATACTCTCAAATGACAAGTGTCAGTTTCTCTCGGAGCAGCCAACCAGCTAGTGGTTGTAGGGGGCGGCTATTTATAGCCTAGGGAGCAGCCCGTCATGATAAGACATAAATGCCCTTCAATGATATGACCGTTAGGTGGATAAGATATTTTGGGACAGCTGGCGCGTAGCACAGCAACGGTCGGAAATTTGAGTATCAAATTCCTCAGGGCTATCATGTTCCTCACTGTGTAGGCAGTTCGCACTGGCGAATTCCTAACTCCTCAGTCAGAACAAATTCCTCAGAGACTAGAAGAACTTCGTCTCTGTCACTGAAGAATATGACTGAACTGTATGAGATTTCCAATGGCTTCACTCGAAGGGGTTGGTAGTTGTAGGATTTTGAGTTGAGCATCACATGGAAATTTTTCCTTAGTATTTCCTCGACCCCCTTTAACAGTACGGTGTTTCCTATGACTCAAGAAAGGGAAAATGAAACTACGAAAACAGAAGTCTTCACGCTTCATGTTCCTCAAATGAATACCAAGTCTTCAAGGTCACACCAATTTCTTCACTTTCAAAATCTTCAGAAAGTCTTCAGAAATCCAAAGTCTTCAGTCGAAGAACTTCATTTTTAGGGGTCGACTTTCACTGTAAATATCAAACTCCTCATAGACTTATAGACCTGTGTACACTCATAAACACATTAGTCCCTTAACCTATAAGTCTTCAATACACCAAAATCACTAAGGGGCACTAGATGCACTTACAATGTGTCATGATCAGCATCAACCTTTTGACTTCTGTTGAGATGACAATTGAATTCATGATGAGAAATACCATCCTTGACCTTCGATGATTTGAGTTATCATCGACAACTCCCTTGTCTTCTTTCTAACACATGTTTGATCATGTCTTGGTTATACCTTGGACTCCTTGCTATTCCTGCAATTGTTCCTTGAGTATTTCTTGTGATCTTCAACTCCAATCCCTACTTGTAACACCATGTTAATGCTACCTCGAAGCATGACTGAGGTATTCCGTATATCAACAAGAACATTGGAAGCACATTGTCGAATGTTTCTTGATCTATTATCCAAACACTGTTGTATGGGTAATATCATGATTCTTCCCTCGCCCCGTTATCTAAATGCTTTTGAAATTGCTGTCATATCATGTATATCCTGCTCTGCTTCCCCTTGGGAAGGATATACTCCCAATCCTTATGTGTAAACACATTTTCCTTTCCAATGTTCTGATTAATCTAATGATCACCTTTTCTTTTCCATTGTTTTGTTTAACCTTTCTGGTGGTTTATGAGATCTAAGCAGTAATAGTTCCCTGCTTATGAAAACACCTCGGTGCACAATTTGTCAGTAAGACCTTGTTATTATTGCTGTTGACATTCCGGTAACCACCGATGGACGAGAACTTTGCCTATTGGTCTGCCTCGTTCAACGAGCAGGAAAATAGTTCTCTCCGTCCCTCGCCCTTGGTACCAACATTGTTGCCAACATAACTAGTAGGTTATTCTCTGACATGCCTTGTTATCATGACTATGCAAGATGTCAATGCCTTCCTACTTATTACCCACATGGTGGGCCCATAACCCACAGTTCCACAGGATCGAAACCTGACTCTCCTGTACAACCTTGATGCCAAAGTATCTTATGCTCTTGGCTTTGTGTGTTATCACGAGCCACCTTCCAAGAGATGATCTATTCCCGATGCTCTAAACCCCTTCTCACACTCTGTTCAGGTATCAATCGTTTGTCCATTCGCTTGAAACTTCCTATTGTACCTTCATACTTTGCTCTCGATGTTTTATTAAGTTTCAACTCGAGAGATACTTCTGCCTCATTCCCTGAATTGTTCACCAGATAATTACCCTATAAGGGTCAGTTCTCCCGAAGTTACTCTTTTACTTCCCCACTTAAATCTCGGGACGAGATTTCTTGTAGTGGAGGAGATTTGTAACACCCCCAGTGTCATGCAAAAGTAACCCTCTGTGATTAAGCTAATCATTTTTTCAAACAGTACTTAATCACCTTTGTTCAATATCCCATTTGAAATTCCAGTCAATTCAAATTCAAGTGAAGTTTGAAGTTGATCAAAAGTTGCTGGCAAAATGTCCATCATTTGTCAAAAATTCGATAGCAATTATTTGTTAAGGAACACAACATCACTTTTGTGCAGAGATGAGCATTAGCAATTATAACAACACCAATTCATCATTTTAAATGCTATCCTATTTATGAAAAATACCAAATGAATTCTTCTGGTCTCCAAAATATTTGTGGCGCTGTCTAAGATCACTAGGGAATAAAAGGGGCACTTCCCATATTTTTCCTAAGTAAATAGCAGGCCCAATATTTTCTTACCCATCTCTGTTTATATAAAAAAAACAGAAATCAAAGAAGGAGAAAAAAGAGAGAAGAGAGAACCCCCCTGCCCCCTTTGGGCCTCAGCCCACTAGCCGGCCCAACGCCTCCCCCCGCGGTCGATCCCCTCCTTTCCTTCTGTTCGACCGACCGAGGAACCCCCCGCTCGTTCCCGCCGGACCCGGCACGGCACCCCGCGCTGCCACGTCGCCGGCGAGGGGATAAGAGCAGCCCCGACGCCTCGGGCACCCTCCCCACTCGCCCACTCCCCCTTGCGCTCCCTCTCCGCCTCCCCACTCAGATCCCCTTACCCCACGGGTTGCTGCTTCTCCTCTCCGCCATGGCCTCGCCACCGTGAAGCTCGCGGCCACCGTCGCCCGTTCGCTGCTCCGACAAGTCCGGGAGCTCCGTCGTGGTCCGCCTCTTCTTCCTCTACACTGGATCGGGACCGGGAGCGCCAGCGTCGTCGCTTTCTTCCTCTTCCTCATCTACGGCCACCGCGCGACCTCGCCGTCGATCTGCTCCACCGGTTCTCCCCGACCCCGCTGCATAGACCCCACGCTCCCGCGGTGAGCTCCTGCGCCGAACGCGCCCTTCCCTACCCCCCCTTTAGTCGCCCGTAGCCCGTGCTCCGGCGTTAGGCCGCACCCTACACCGCCTGGCCTCGTCGCCGGCGTAGCCACGACGACCATAGGGTACCGTGTGTGCCATCATCGCGCTCACCGCACCGCGTAGGCCTCGTCTAGCCGCTTGGGTTGCCTGCAAACACACCCCAGCCCCGATCCCGATGACGGCCGAAGTCCGGCGTCCGCCTCGCCGCTCGCCGTCGACGTTCCCAACCACCGCAGCCTCTGCCACCACCCCAGATTGCCTCGCCGTCGTCTTCTCATTCGAACGAGCCCGACCGCGCTAGAAACGGCGCCCTGTGCGCGAAACCCGACCACCTCCCGAGCACGCCGCCGTCGTTTTTGGTCGCCGGAGCTCTCTCCGGCGCCGACGCCGACGTGGCTCCATGGGTCCCACCCCCTGGGTCGCTGACCCGTGGGCCCCTCGGGCCTGGCTGACTTGTTGACTTCGGTCAACTGCTGACTGGGCACTCTGACCCGCTGACATGCGGGCCCCGCTAGCTTAAACGTTTTAAAAATAAGTAAATCTGCTAATTAAAATCTATTAATTAATTAGTAATTAGTTAGTCACTGACACCAGGGGCCCACCCCTCTAATTAGCCTGTTAGTTTAGTTTAAATTACTGTTGGACTAACAGAGGCTGACATGTGGGTCCCACTGGACCACAGGTCGGGTTTGACCCTGGTCAGCGAGTTTGTTGACTGCTGACGTCATCCCAACGCAATGCTGATGTCATAATGAATTTCTGT
This sequence comes from Aegilops tauschii subsp. strangulata, assembly GCF_002575655.3. Lineage (NCBI taxonomy): Eukaryota > Viridiplantae > Streptophyta > Magnoliopsida > Poales > Poaceae > Aegilops > Aegilops tauschii. Next base: position 638,547,167 of record NC_053036.3, on the reverse strand, counting down.
TAATTTGAGTAATTCTGGAAAATACTTTAAACTTTAGAAATTCATAGTAATTAAACCGTAACTTCGATGAAAATGTTTTCTACATGAAAGTTGCTCAGAAAAATCCAACGAATCCGGATACGTGGTCCGCTTACCTGTCAGATGCCTCTAACTATCTGAACATGGAACATTCCCCCTCCGGTCATCTGGCTGACACAGGTCCGGAACCGGGAATACCTTCCCGGTTGAATCCCCCTTCACCTTTATCGTGTAGCCATACGTTAGGTCACACCTGGCACAGCATATTGCCACGTTATGCTTTGTGATGCTATGTTTGCTTTATATTTATTGTTTCTTCCCCCTCTTCTCTCCGGTAGACCCCGAGACCGATGTCGCCCCTGTGATCGACTACATCGACGACGACCCCTCATTCTTGCCAGAGCAACCAGGCAAGCCCCCCCTTTGATCATCCCGATATCGCCCATTCCATTCTCTCATGCTTGCATTAGATTTTGCTACTATTATTGTTTGCTCCTATTCTGATGCATAGCCTGCTTTTGTAACCTGCTCATTGTACCTTACCTGCTTATCCTAAACTGCTTAGTATAGGTTGGTTAGTGATCCATTAGTGACCCCACCTTGTCTTTGTTGCCCCTGCTTCATCATCGAAGACCCGATCAACGGGATCGAAGACCAGGCCCCGGCACCGCACATCAGTTTCGCCTTAGTTGCTCGACACTACTGGGTTACTATCGAGTACCAAGGGTGAGACCTCAATAGCACTTCTGATGTTAACCCTGTAGTGAAGCTTTTCGGTCGTGGTCATCAAGGGTGATTCTGCCTTAAGCACTTCCGATACGACTCTGCCGTGCAACCCCTCAAGTGTGAACCTCGGGGGTGGCTCCTCTTACGTTCACCTTGATGATTACATCGAGTGGAATTCACCGGGGGTGATTCCTCGGGTTTTCCCCTTGATGTTTGGACACACGGATACTTGGACTTTACAACTGTTACTTGGAAGGGCGGGTCGACCCTGAGGGGTACCCGCGAGTGATGTGGAGACGGGTTGACCTGGAGGGTGCCCGCGAGATAATTACAAGGCGTGGCCGGGCATTCCTAGCCCTTGCCGCAAGTCCTCGAGACGGGGCAACGGGGTCACATCTTTCGTGAGTCTCTGCTTGTTACCGCGCGTTCCTAATCCACTATGATTTGGATATTTGATCTGAGGGGCCTCTGGCCTGATAGCACTAACCATCACGTGGGCATAGTATGGGCGTTCTGCGTCGTATGCATCAGCCAAAGCTTAATAGACGTCAGGGACTGAGCGGCGCGCGCTGGATTGGACTGGAACGCCTGCTCTTGTATAAGGGAGGCTAGGTCTGCTTCCGGCCGCCCTCGCAACGTGCAGGAGTTCCCGGGGAGATGGCCCATGACCCCTGGGGGCATAGGTTTAGTCTGGCGTGCTGACCTCTCTATTAAGCCTAGGTCGGGTTGCGGCGTATTGTTTGGCCGAGGCCGGGCATGACCCAGGAAAGTGTGTCCGGCCGGAGTTAATCGAGCGTGGTGGGTAAGTTGGTGCACCCCTGCAGGGAAGAAAACATCTATCGATAGCCTGTCCTACGGTAACGGACACTTGGAGTTGCACCCCGATCGATACAACTAGAACTGGATACTTGAGATGAGACATGGATATGAGAAATGGATAGTATGGCTCTGGGATTGCTTTCTCGCAGGGAGTCGAGAAAGGATCTCTGGCCAAGGTTGATAACACTACTACTACTTTACTTTATGCTACTCTACTCCCTCCTGTTGCTGCAAGATGGTGGTTTCCAGAAGATGCTAGTCTTCGATAGGACTAGGTTCTCCCCTCTATTCTGTCATTTCTGCAGCCCAGTCCACTTATAGTCTTATACAGCCTTCCTTTGATAATGTTGCATATGTAGTGTAGATCCTAGCTTGCGAGTACTTTGGATGAGTACTCACGGTTGCTTTGCTCCCCCTTTCCCCCTTTCTTCTTCTTTCCGGTGGATGCAACCAGATGTCGAAGCCTAGGAGACAGATGCCACCGTCGATGCCTGTTGGGGAACGCAGTAATTTCAAAAAAAATCCTACGCACACGCAAGATCATGGTGATGCATAGCAACGAGAGGGGAGAGTGTTGTCCACGTACCCTCGTAGACCGAAAGCGGAAGCGTTAGCACAACGCTGTTGATGCAGTCGTACGTCTTCACGATCCAACCGATCAAGTACCGAACGTACGACACCTCCGAGTTCAGCACACGTTCAGCTCGATGACATCCCTCGAACTCCTATCCAGCCGAGCTTTGAGGGAGAGTTCCGTCAGCACGATGGCGTGGTGACGATGATGATATTCTACCAACGCAGGGCTTCTCCTCAGCACCGCTACGATATTATCGAGGTGGACTATGGTGGAGGGGGGCACCGCACACGGCTAAGAGATCCAAGGGATCAATTGTTGTGTCTAGAGGTGCCCCCTGCCCCCGTATATAAATAAGCAAGGGGGGAGAGGCGGCCGACCAGGAGGAGGCGCGCCAGGGAGGAGTAGGACTCCCTCCTTTCCTAGTTGGAGTAGGAGAAGGGGGAAGGAGGAGGGAGAGAGGAAGGAAAGGGGGGCGCCGCCCCCCTCCTTGTCCAATTCGGACTAGATGGGGAGTGAAGGAAATATGCCCTAGAGGCAATAGTATAGTTATTATTTATTTCCTTATTTCATGATAAATGTTTATTATTCATGCTAGAATTGTATTAACCAGAAACATAATACTTGTGTGAATACATAGACAAACAGAGTGTCACTAGTATGCCTCTACTTGACTAGCTCGTTGATCAAAGATGGTTATGTTTCCTAGCCATAGACATGAGTTGTCATTTGATTAACGGGATCACATCATTAGGAGAATGATGTGATTGACTTGACCCATTCCGTTAGCTTAGCACTTGATCGTTTAGTATTCTGCTATTGCTTTCTTCATGACCTATACATGTTCCTATGACTATGAGATTATGCAACTCCCGTTTACCGGAGGAACACTTTGTGTGCTACCAAACGTCACAACGTAACTGGGTGATTATAAAGGTGCTCTACAGGTGTCTCCGAAGGTACTTGTTGGGTTGGCGTATTTCGAGATTAGGATTTGTCACTCCGATTGTCAGAGAGGTATCTCTGGGCCCACTCAGTAATGCACATCACTATAAGCCTTGCAAGCATTGTAACTAATGAGTTAGTTGCGGGATGATGTATTATGGAACGAGTAAAGAGACTTGCCGGTAACGAGATTGAACTAGGTATTGAGATACCGACGATCGAATCTCGAGCAAGTAACATACCGATGACAAAGGGAACAACGTATGTTGTTATGCGGTTTGACCGATAAAGATCTTCGTAGAATATGTGGGAGCCAATATGAGCATCCAGGTTCCGCTATTGGTTATTGACCGGAGACGTGTCTCGGTCATGTCTACATTGTTCTCGAACCCGTAGGGTCCGCACGCTTAAAGTTCGATGACGGTTATATTATGAGTTTATGTGTTTTGATGTACCAAAGGTAGTTCGGAGTCCCGGATGAGACCGGGGACATGACGAGGAGTCTCGAAATGGTCGAGACGTAAAGATCGATATATTGGACGACTATATTCGGACATCGGAAAGGTTCTGAGTGATTCGGGTATTTTTCGGAGTAACGGAGAGTTACGGCAATTCGCCGGGGAGTATATATATGGGCCTTATTGGGCTTTAGGGGAAAGAGAGTGGAGAGGCTGGGCGCCCCCCAAGGCTAGTCCGAATTGGACTAGGGGGAGGGGCTGCGCCCCCTCCTTCCTTCTCTTCTCTCTCCCCTTTCCTTGACTCCTACTCCTACTACTTGGAAGGGGGGGGGGGAATCCTACTCCCGGTGGGAGTAGGACTCCTCCTAGGGCGCGCCATAGAGAGGGCCGGCCCTCCCCCCTCCTCCACTCCTTTATATACGGGGAGGGGGGCACCCCTTGGAGAAACAACAATTGATCCCTTGGATCTCTTAGCCGTGTGCGGTGCCCCCCTCCACCATAATCCACCTCGGTCATATCGTAGCGGTGCTTAGGCGAAGCCCTACGTCGGTAGAACATCATCATCGTCACCACGCCGTCGTGCTGACGGAACTCTCCCTCAAAGCTCGGCTGGATCAGAGTTCGAGGGACGTCATCGAGTTGAACGTGTGCAGAACTCGGAGGTGCCGTGCGTTCGGTACTTGATCGGTCGGATCGTGAAGACGTACGACTACATCAACCGCGTTGTTCTAACACTTCCGCTTTCGGTCTACGAGGGTACGTGAACACACTCTCCCCTCTCGTTGCTATGCATCACCATGATCTTGCGTGTGCGTAGGAATTTTTTTGAAATTACTACGTTCCCCAACAGTGGCATCTGAGCCAGGTTTTATGCGTTGATATTATATGCACGAGTAGAACACAAGTGAGTTGTGGGCGATACAAGTCATACTGCTTACCAGCATGTCATACTTTGGTTCGGCGGTATTGTTGGATGAAGCGGCCCGAACGGACATTACGCGTACGCTTACGCAAGACTGGTTCTACCGACGTGTTTTGCACACAGGTGGCTGGCGGGTGTCAGTTTCTCCAACTTTAGTTGAACCGAGTGTGGCTACGCCCGGTCCTTGAGAAGGTTAAAACAGCACTAACTTGACGAACTATCGTTGTGGTTTGATGCGTAGGTAAGAACGGTTCTTGCTCAGCCCGTAGCAGCCACGTAAAACTTGCAACAACAAAGTAGAGGACGTCTAACTTGTTTTTGCAGGGCATGTTGTGATGTGATATGGTCAAGGCATGATGCTATATTTTATTGTATGAGATGATCATGTTTTGTAACCGAGTTATCGGCAACTGGCAGGAGCCATATGGTTGTCGCTTTATTGTATGCAATGCAATCGCCCTGTAATTGCTTTACTTTATCACTAAGCGGTAGCGATAGTCGTAGAAACAATAGTTGGCGAGACGACAACGATGCTACGATGGAGATCAAGGTGTCGCGCCGGTGACGATGGTGATCATGATGGTGCTTCGGAGATGGAGATCACAAGCACAAGATGATGATGGCCATATCATATCACTTATATTGATTGCATGTGATGTTTATCTTTTATGCATCTTATCTTGCTTTGATTGACGGTAGCATTATAAGATGATCTCTCACTAAATTTCAAGATAAAAGTGTTCTCCCTGAGTATGCACCGTTGCCAAAGTTCGTCGTGCCCAGACACCACGTGATGATCGGGTGTGATAAGCTCTACGTCCATCTACAACGGGTGCAAGCCAGTTTTGCACACGCAGAATACTCAAGTTAAACTTGACGAGCCTACCATATGCAGATATGGCCTCGGAACACTGAGACCGAAAGGTCAAGCGTGAATCATATAGTAGATATGATCAACATAGTGATGTTCACCATTGAAAATTACTCCATTTCACGTGATGATCGGTTATGGTTTAGTTGATTTGGATAACGTGATCACTTAGATGATTAGAGGGATGTCTATCTAAGTGGGAGTTCTAAGTAATATGATTAATTGAACTTAAATTTATCATGAACTTAGTCCTGGTAGTATTAGCATATCTATGTTGTAGATCAATAGCTCGCGTTTAGCTCCCCTGTTTTATTTTTGATATGTTCCTAGAGAAAACTAAGTTGAAAGATGTTAGTAGCAATAATGCGGATTGGATCCGTGATCTGAGGATTATCCTCATTGCTGCACAGAAGAATTATGTCCTTGATGCACCGCTAGGTGACAGACCTATTGCAGGAGCAGATGCAGACGTTAAGAACGTTTGGCTAGCTCAATATGATGACTACTTGATAGTTTAGTGCACCATGCTTAACGGCTTAGAATCGGGACTTCAAAGACGTTTTGAACGTCATGGACCATATGAGATGTTCCAGGAGTTGAAGTTAATATTTCAAGCAAATACCCGAGTTGAGAGATATGAAGTCTCCAACAAGTTCTATAGCTAAAAGATGGAGGAGAATAGCTCAAGCAGTGAGCATGTGCTCAGATTGTCTGGGTACTACAATCGCTTGAATCAAGTGGGAGTTAATCTTCCAGATAAGATAGTGATTGACAGAATTCTCTAGTCACCATCACCAAGTTAGTAGAACTTCGTGATGAACTATAGTATGCAAGGGATGACGAAAACGATTCCCGAGCTTTTTCATGATGATGAAATCGATGAAGGTAGAAATCAAGAAAGAGCATCAAGTGTTGATGATTAACAAGACCACTAGTTTCAAGAAAAGGGCAAAGGGAAAGAAAGGGAACTTCATGTAAAATGGCAAGCAAGTTGTTACTTCCGTGAAGAAGCCCAAAGCTAGACTAAAGCCTGAAACTGAGTGCTTCTACTACAAAGGAAATGGTCACTGGAAGCGGAAATGCCCCGAATTGGTGAATAAGAAGGATGGCAAAGTGAACAAGGGTATATTTGATATACAGGTTATTGATGTGTACCTTACTGGTGTTTATAGTAGCCCCTGGTTATTTGATACTTGTTCGGTTGCTAAAAATTAGTAACTCGAAACAGGAGTTACAGAATAAACAGAGACTAGTTGAGGGTGAAGTGACGATGTGTGTTGGAAGTGGTTCCAAGATTGATATAATCATCATCGCACACTCCCTATACTTTCGGGATTAGTGTTAAACCTAAATAAATGTTATTTGGCGTTTGCGTTGAGCATGAATATGATTTGATCATGTTTATTGCAATACGGTTATTCATTTAAAGTCAGAGAATAATTGTTGTTCTGTTTACATGAATAAAACCTTCGATGGTCATACACCCAATGAAAATAGTTTGTTGGATCTCGATCGTAGTGATACACATATTCATAATATTGATGCCAAAAGATGCAAAGTTGATAATGATAGTGCAACTTATTTGTGGCACTGCCGTTTGGGTCATATCGGTGTAAAGCGCATGAAGAAACTCCATAAAGATGGACTTTTGGAATCACTTGGTTATGAATCATTTGATGCTTGCGAACCGTGCCTTTTGGGCAAGATGACTAAAACTCCGTTCTCCGGAACAATGGAACGAGCTACTGACTTGTTGGAAATAATACATACCGATGTATGCGGTCCAATGAGTGTTGATGCTCATGGCGGGTATCGTTATTTTCTGACCTTCACAGATGATTTGAGCAGATATGAGTATATCTACTTAATGAAGCACAAGTCTGAAACATTTGAAAAGTTCAAAGAATTTCAGAGTGAAGTGGAGAATCATCGTAACAAGAAAATAAAGTTTCTACGATCTGATCGTGGAGAAGAATGTTTGAGTTACGAGTTTGGTCTTCAATTGAAACAATGCGGAATAGTTTCGCAACTCACGCCACCTGGAACACCACAGCGTAATGGTGTGTCCGAACGCCGTAACTGCACTTTATTGGATATAGTGCGATCTATGATGTATCTTACCGATTTACCACTATCGTTTTGGGGTAATGCATTAGAGACAGCTGCATTCACGTTAAATAGGGCACCATCTAAATCCGTTGAGACGACGCCTTATGAACTGTGGTTTGGCAAGAAACCAAAGTTGTCGTTTCTTAAAGTTTGGGGTTGCGATGCTTATGTGAAAAAGTTTCATCCTGATAAGCTCAAACCCAAATCAGAAAAATGTGTCTTCATAGGATACCCAAAGGAGACTGTTGGGTACACCTTCTATCACAAATCCGAAGGCAAGACATTCGTTGCTAAGAATGGATCCTTTCTAGAGAAGGAGTTTCTCTCGAAAGAAGTGAGTGGGAGGAAAGTAGAACTTGATGAGGTAACTGTACCTGCTCCCTTATTGGAAAGTAGTTCATCACAAAAATCTATTCCTGTGACTCCTACACCAATTAGTGAGGAAGCTAATGATGATGATCATGTAACTTCAGATCAAGTTACTACCGAACCTCGTAGGTCAACCAGAGTGAGATCCACACCAGAGTGGTACGGTAATCCTATTCTGGAGGTCATGTTACTTGACCATGACGAACCTACGAACTATGAGGAAGCGATGATGAGCCCAGATTCCGCGAAATGGTTTGAGGCCATGAAATCTGAGATGGGATCCATGTATGAGAACAAAGTTTGGACTTTGATTGACTTGCCCAATGATCGGCGAGCCATTGAGATTAAATGGATCTTCAAGAGGAAGACGGACGCTGATAGTAGTGTTACTATCTACAAAGCTAGAATTGTCACAAAAGGTTTTCGACAAGTTCAAGGTGTTGACTACGATGAGAGTTTCTCACTCGTATCTATGCTTAAGTTTGTCCGAATCATGTTAGCAATTGCCGCATTTTATGAAATCTGGCAAATGGATAAATAAAACTGCATTCCTTAATGGATTTATTAAAGAAGAGTTGTATATGATGCAACCAGAAGGTTTTGTCGATCCTAAAGGTGTTGACAAAATGTGCAAGCTCCAGCGATCCATCTATGGACTGGTGCAAGCATCTCGGAGTTGGAATATACGCTTTGATGAGTTGATCAAAGCATATAGTTTTATACAGACTTGCGGTGAAGCCTGTATTTACAAGAAAGTGAGTGGGAGCACTACAACATTTCTGATAAGTATATGTGAATGACATATTGTTGATCGGAAATAATCTAGAATTATTCTGCAAAGCATAAAGGAGTGTTTGAAAGGAGTTTTTCAAAGAAAGACCTCGGTGAAGCTGCTTACATATTGAGCATCAAGATCTATAGAGATAGATCAAAACGCTTGATAAGTTTTTTCAATGAGTACATACCTTGACAAGATTTTGAAAGTAGTTCAAAATGGAACAGTCAAAGAAAGAGTTCTTGCCTGTGTTACAAGGTGTGAAATTGAGTAAGACTCAAAGCCCGACCACGGCAGAAGATAGAAAGAGAATGAAAGTCATTCCCAATGCCTCAGCCATAGGTTCTATAAAGTATGCCATGCTATGTACCAGATCTATTGTATACCCTACACTAATTTTGGCAAGGGAGTACAATAGTGATCTAGGAGTAGATCACTGGACAACGGTCAAAATTATCCTTAGTGGAATAAGGGTATGTTTCTCGATTATGAAGGTGACAAAAGGTTCGTCGTAAAGGGTTACGTCGATACAAGTTTTGGCACTGATCCAGATGACTCTAAGTCTTCATCTGGATACATATTCAAAGTGGGAGCAATTAGCTAAAGTAGCTCCGTGCAGAGCATTGTAGACATAGAAATTTGCAAAATACATACGGATCTGAATATGGCAGACCCGTTGACTAAACTTCTCTCACAAGCAAAACATGATCACACCTTAGTACTCTTTGGGTGTTAATCACATAGCAATGTGAACTAGATTATTGACTCTAGTAAACCCTTTGGGTGTTGGTCACATGACGATGTGAACTATGGGTGTTAATCACATGGTGATGTGAACTATTGATGTTAAATCACATGGCGATGTGATCTAGATTATTGACTCTAGTGCATGTGGGACACTGAAGGAAATATGCCCTAGAGGCAATAATAAAGTTATTATTTATTTCCTTATTTCATGATAAATGTTTATTATTCATGCTAGAATTGTATTAACCGGAAACATAATACTTGTGTGAATACATAGACAAACAGAGTGTCACTAGTATGCGTCTACTTGACTAGCTCGTTGATCAAAGATGGTTATGTTTCCTAGCCATGACATGAGTTGTCATTTGATTAACGGGATCACATCATTAGGAGAATGATGTGATTGACTTGACCCATTCCGTTAGCTTAGCACTTGATCATTTAGTATTCTGCTATTGCTTTCTTCATGACTTATACATGTTCCTATGACTATGAGATTATGCAACTCCCGTTTACCGAAGGAACACTTTGTGTGCTACCAAACGTCACAACATAACTGGGTGATTATAAAGGTGCTCTACAGGTGTCTCCGAAGGTACTTGTTGGGTTGGCGTATTTCGAGATTAGGATTTGTCACTCCGATTGTCGGAGAGGTATCTCTGGGCCCACTCAGTAATGCACATCACTATAAGCCTTGCAAGCATTGTAACTAATGAGTTAGTTGCAGGATGATGTATTACGAAACGAGTAAAGAGACTTTCCAGTAACGAGATTGAACTAGGTATTGAGATACCGACGATCGAATCTTGGGCAAGTAACATGCCGATAACAAAGGAACAACGTATGTTGTTATGCGGTTTGACCGATAAAGATCTTCGTAGAATATGTGGGAGCCAATATGAGCATCCAGGTTCCGCTATTGGTTATTGACCGGAGACGTGTCTCGGTCATGTATACATTGTTCTCGAACCCGTAGGGTCCGCACGCTTAAAGTTCGATGACAGTTATATTATGAGTTTATGTGTTTTGATGTACCGAAGGTAGTTCGGAGTCCCGGATGAGATCGGGGACATGACGAGGAGTCTCGAAATGGTCGAGATGTAAAGATCGATATATTGAATGACTATATTCGGACATCGGAAAGGTTCCGAGTGATTCGGGTATTTTTCGGAGTACCGGAGAGTTACGGGAATTCGCCGGGGAGTATATGGGCCTTATTGGGCTTTAGGGGAAAGAGAGAGGAGAGGCTGGGCGCCCCCCAAGGCCTAGTCCGAATTGGACTAGGGGGAGGGGTTGCGCCCCCTCCTTCCTTCTCTTCTCTCTCCCCATTCATTGACTCCTACTCCTACTATTTGGAAGGGGGGAATCCTACTCCCGGTGGGAGTAGGACTCCTCCTAGGGCGCGCCATAGAGAGGGTCGGCCCTTCCCCCTCCACTCCTTTATATACGGGGAGGGGGGCACCCCTTGGAGAAACAACAATTGATCCCTTGGATCTCTTAGCCGTGTGCGGTGCCCCCCTCCACCATAATCCACCTCGGTCATATCGTAGCGGTGCTTAGGCGAAGCCCTGCGTCGGTAGAACATTATCATCGTCACCACGCCGTCGTGCTGACGGAACTCTCCCTCAAAGCTCGGCTGGATCGGAGTTCGAGGGACGTCATCGAGTTGAACGTGTGCTGAACTCGGAGGTGCCGTGCGTTCGGTACTTGATCGGTCGGATCGTGAAGACGTACGACTACATCAACCGCGTTGTGCTAACACTTCCGCTTTCGGTCTACGAGGGTACGTGGACACACTCTCCCCTCTCGTTGCTATGCATCACCATGATCTTGCGTGTGCGTAGGAATTTTTTTGAAATTACTACGTTCCCCAACAGGGAGGGGGCGCGCGGCCTGCCCTGGCCGCCCCTCCTCTTCTCCACTAAGGCCCATCTTGGCCCATTAAACCCCCGGGGGGGTTCCGGTAACCCACGGTACTCCGGTAAAATCCCGATTTCACCCGGAACACTTCCGATATCCAAATATAGGCTTCCAATATATCAATCTTTATGTCTCGACCATTTCAAGACTCCTTGTCATGTCCGTGATCACATCCGGGACTCCGAACTATCTTCGGTACATCAAAACACATAAACTCATAATATAACCGTGATCGAACTTTAAGCGTGCGGACCCTACGGGTTCGAGAACTATGTAGACATGACCGAGACACGTCTCAGGTCAATAACCAATAGCGGAACCTGGATGCTCATATTGGCTCCTACATATTCTACGAAGATCTTTATCGGTCAAACCGCATAACAACATACGTTGTTCCCTTTGTCATCGGTATGTTACTTGCCCGAGATTCGATCGTCGGTATCTCAATACCTAGTTCAATCTCGTTACCAGCAAGTCTCTTTACTCGTTCCATAATACATCATCTTGCAACTAACTCATTAGTCACAATGCTTGCAAGGCTTATAGTGATGTGCATTACCGAGAGGGCCCAAAGATACCTCTCCGATAATCGGAGTGACAAATCCTAATCTCGAAATACGCCAACCCAACAAGTACCTTCGGAGACACCTGTAGAGCACCTTTATAATCACCCAGTTATGTTGTGACGTTTGGTAGCACACAAAGTGTTCTTACGGTAAACGGGAGTTGCATAATCTCATAGTCATAGGAACATGTATAAGCCATGAAGAAAGCAATAGCAGAATACTAAACGATCGAGTGCTAAGCTAACGGAATGGGTCAAGTCAATCACATCATTCTCCTAATGATGTGATCCCGTTAATCAAATGACAACTCATGTCAAGGGCTCGGAAACATAACCATCTTTGGTCAACGAGCTAGTCAAGTAGAGGCATACTAGTGACACTCTGTTTGTCTATGTGTTCACACAAGTATTATGTTTCCGGTTTATACAATTCTAGCATGAATAATAAACATTTATCATGATATAAGGAAATAAATAATAACTTTATTATTGCCTCTAGGGCATATTTCCTTCAGTCTCCCACTTGCACTAGAGTCAATAATCCAGATTACACAGTAATGATTCTAACACCCATGGAGCCTTGGTGCTCATCATGTTTTGCTCGTGGAAGAGGCTTAGTCAACGGGTCTGCAACATTCAGATCCGTATGTATCTTGCAAATTTCTATGTCTCCCACCTGGACTTGATCCCGGATGGAGTTGAAGCGTCTCTTGATGTGCTTGGTTCTCTTGTGAAATCTGGATTCCTTTGCAAGGCAATTGCACCAGTATTGTCACAAAAGATTTTCATTGGACCCGATGCACTAGGTATGACACCTAGATCGGATATGAACTCCTTCATCCAGACTCCTTCATTTGCTACTTCCGAAGCAGCTATGTACTCCGCTTCACACGTAGATCCTGCCACAACGCTTTGTTTAGAACTGCACCAACTTACAGCTCCACCATTCAATGTAAATACGTATCCGGTTTGCGATTTAGAATCGTCCGGATCAGTGTCAAAGCTTGCATCGACATAACCATTTACGACTAGCTCTTTGTCACCTCCATAAACGAGAAACATATCCTTAGTCCTTTTCAGGTATTTCAGGATGTTCTTGACCGCTGTCCAGTGATCCACTCCTGGATTACTTTGGTACCTCCCTGCTAAACTTATAGCAAGGCACACATCAGGTCTGGTACACAACATTGCATACATGATAGAGCCTATGGCTGAAGCATAGGGAACATCTTTCATCTTCTCTCTATCTTCTGCAGTGGTCGGGCATTGAGTCTTACTCAACTTCACACCTTGTAACACAGGCAAGAACTCTTTGCTTGATCCATTTTGAACTTCTTCAAAACTTTGTCAAGGTATGTGCTTTGTGAAAGTCCAATTAAGCGTCTTGATCTATCTGTATAGATCTTGATGCCCAAAATGTAAGCAGCTTCACCGAGGTCCTTCATTGAAAAACTCTTATTCAAGTATCCCTTTATGCTATCCAGAAATTCTATATCATTTCCAGTCAGCAATATGTCATCCACATATAATATCAGAAATGCTATAGAGCTCGCACTCACTTTCTTGTAAATACAGGTTTCTCCAAAAGTCTGTATAAAACCATATGCTTTGATCACACTATCAAAGCGTTTATTCCAACTCCGAGAGGCTTGCACCAGTCCATAAATGGATCGCTGGAGCTTGCACACTTTGTTAGCTCCCTTTGGATCGACAAAACCTTCCGGCTGCATCATATACAACTCTTCTTCCAGAAATCCATTCAGGAATGCAGTTTTGACATCCATTTGCCAAATTTCATAATCATAAAATGCGGCAATTGCTAACATGATTCGGACAGACTTAAGCATCGGTACGGGTGAGGAAGTCTCATCGTAGTCAATCCCTTGAACTTGTCGAAAACCTTTTGCAACAAGTCGAGCTTTATAGACAGTAACATTACCGTCAGCGTCAGTCTTCTTCTTGAAGATCCATTTATTCTCAATGGCTTGCCGATCATCGGGCAAGTCAACCAAAGTCCATACTTTGTTCTCATACATGGATCCCATCTCAGATTTCATGGCCTCAAGCCATTTTGCGGAATCTGGGCTCACCATCGCTTCTTCATAGTTCGTAGGTTCGTCGTGGTCTAGTAACATAACCTCCAGAACAGCATTACTGTACCACTCTGGTGCGGATCTTACTCTAGTTGACCTACAAGGTTCAGTAACAACTTGATCTGAAGTTTCATGATCATCATCATTAACTTCCTCACTAATTGGTGTAGGTGTCACAGGAACCGGTTTCTGTGATGAACTACTTTCCAATAAGGGAGCAGGTACAGTTACCTCATCAAGTTCTACTTTCCTCCCACTCACTTATTTCGAGAGAAACTCCTTCTCTAGAAAGGATCCAAATTTAGCAACAAAAGTCTTGCCTTCAGATCTGTGATAGAAGGTGTACCCAACAGTTTCCTTTGGGTATCCTATGAAGACACATTTCTCCGATTTGGGTTCGAGCTTATCAGGTTGAAGCTTTTTCACATAAGCATCGCAGCCCCAAACTTTAAGAAACGACAACTTTGGTTTCTTGCCAAACCACAGTTCATAAGGCATCGTCTCAACGGATTTTGATGGTGCCCTATTTAACGTGAATGCAGCCGTCTCTAAAGCATAACCCCAAAATGATAGCGGTAAATCAGTAAGAGACATCATAGATCGCACCATATCTAGTAAAGTACGATTACGACGTTCGGACACACCATTACGCTGTGGTGTTCCGGGTGGCGTGAGTTGCGAAACTATTCCGCATTGTTTCAAATGAAGACCAAACTCGTAACTCAAATATTCTCCTCCACGATCAGATCGTAGAAACTTTATTTTCTTATTATGATGAATTTCAACTTCACTCTGAAATTCTTTGAACTTTTCAAATGTTTCAGACTTATGTTTCATTAAGTAGATATACCCATATCTGCTTAAATCATCTGTGAAGGGGAGAAAATAACGATACCCGCCGCGAGCCTCAACATTCATCGGACCACATACACCTGTATGTATGATTTCCAACAAATCTGTTGCTCGCTCCATAGTTCTGGAGAACGGCGTTTTAGTCATCTTGCCCATGAGGCACGGTTCGCAAGTACCAAGTGATTCATAATCAAGTGGTTCCAAAAGTCCATCAGTATGGAGTTTCTTCATGCGCTTTACACCAATATGACCTAAACGGCAGTGCCACAAATAAGTTGCACTATCATTATCAACTCTGCATCTTTTGACTTCAATATTATGAATATGTGTATCACTACTATCGAGATTCAACAAAAATAGACCACTCTTCAAGGGTGCATGACCATAAAAGATATTACTCATGTAAATAGAACAACCATTATTCTCTGATTTAAATGAATAACCGTCTCGCATCAAACAAGATCCAGATATAATGTTCATGCTCAACGCTGGCACCAAATAACAATTATTCAGGTCTAAAACTAATCCCGAAGGTAGATGTAGAGGTAGCGTGCCGACCGCGATCACATCGACTTTGGAACCATTTCCCACGCGCATCATCACCTTGTCCTTAGCCAACCTTCGCTTAATCCGTAGTCCCTGTTTCGAGTTGCAAATATTAGCAACAGAAACAGTATCAAATACCCAGGTGCTACTGCGAGCATTAGTAAGGTACACATCAATAACATGTATATCACATATACCTTTGTTCACCTTGCCATCCTTCTTATCCGCCAAATACTTGGGGCAGTTCCGCTTCCAATGACCAGTCTGTTTGCAGTAGAAGCACTCAGTCTCAGGCTTAGGTCCAGACTTGGGTTTCTTCTCCTGAGCAGCAACTTGTTTGCTGTTCTTCTTGAAGTTCCCCTTCTTCTTCCCTTTGCCCTTTTTCTTGAAACTGGTGGTCTTGTTAACCATCAACACTTGATGCTCCTTCTTGATTTCTACCTCCGCAGCCTTTAGCATTGCGAAGAGCTCGGGAATCGTCTTATCTATCCCTTGCATGTTATAGTTCATCACGAAGCTCTTGTAGCTTGGTGGCAGTGATTGAAGAATTCTGTCAATGACGCTCATCCGGAAGATTAACTCCCAGTTGAATCAAGTGATTGTTATACCCAGACATTCTGAGTATATGCTCACTAACAGAACTATTCTTCTCCATCTTACAGCTGTAGAACTTATTGGAGACTTCATATCTCTCAATCCGGGCATTTGCTTGAAATATTAACTTCAACTCCTGGAACATCTCATATGCTCCATGACGTTCAAAACGTCGTTGAAGTCCCGGTTCTAAGCCGTGAAGCATGGCACACTGAACTATCGAGTAGTCATCAACTTTGCTCTGCCAGACGTTCATAACATCTGGTGTTGCTCCTGCAGCAGGTCTGGCACCTAGCGGTGCTTCCAGGACGTAATTCTTCTGTGCAGCAATGAGGATAATCCTCAAGTTACAGACCCAGTCCGTGTAATTGCTACCATTATCTTTCAACTTTGCTTTCTCAAGTAACGCATTAAAATTCAAGGGAACAACAGCACGGGCCATCTATCTACAATCAACATAGACAAGCAAAATACTATCAGGTACTAAGTTCATGATAAATTTAAGTTCAATTAATCATATTACTCAAGAACTCCCACTTCGATAGACATCCCTCTAATCCTCTAAGTGATCACGTGATCCAAATCAACTAAACCATGTCCGATCATCACGTGAGATGGAGTAGTTTCAATGGTGAACATCACTATGTTGATCATATCTACTATATGATTCACGCTCGACCTTTCGGTCTCAGTGTTCCGAGGCCATATCTGCATATGCTAGGCTCGTCAAGTTTAACCTGAGTATTCCGCGTGTGCAACTGTTTTGCACCCGTTATATTTGAACGTAGAGCCTATCACACCCGATCATCACGGTGTCTCAGCACGAAGAACTTTCGCAACGGTGCATACTCAGGGAGAACACTTATACCTTGATAATTTAGTGAGAGATCATCTTATAATGCTACCGTCAATCAAAGCAAGATAAGATGCATAAAAGATAAACATCACATGCAATCAATATAAGTGATATGATATGGCCATCATCATCTTGTGCTTGTGATCTCCATCTCCGAAGCACCGTCATGATCACCATCGTCACCGGCACGACACCTTGATCTCCATCGTAGCATCGTTGTCGTCTCGCCAACTTATGCTCCTACGACTATCGCTACCGCTTAGTGATAAAGTAAAGCATTACAGGGCGTTTGCATTGCATACAATAAAGCGACAACCATATGGCTCCTGCCAGTTGCCGATAACTCGGTTACAAAACATGATCATCTCATACAATAAAATATAACATCATGCCTTGACCCTATCACATCACAACATGCCCTGCAAAAACAAGTTAGACGTCCTCTACTTTGTTGTTGCAAGTTTTACGTGGCTGCTACGGGCTGAGCAAGAACCGTTCTTTCCTACGCATCAAAACCACAACGATAGTTTGTCAAGTTAGTGCTGCTTTAACCTTCTCAAGGACCGGGCGTAGCCACACTCGGTTCAACTAAAGTTGGAGAAACTGACACCCGCCACCCACCTGTGTGCAAAGCACGTCGGTAGAACCAGTCTCGCGTAAGCGTACGCGTAATGTCGGTCCGGGCCGCTCCATCCAACAATACCGCCGAACCAAAGTATGACATGCTGGTAAGCAGTATCACTTGTATCGCCCACAACTCACTTGTGTTCTACTCGTGCATATAACATCTACGCATAAAACCAGGCTCTGATGCCACTGTTGGGAAACGTAGTAATTTCAAAAAATTTCCTACGCACACGCAAGATCATGGTGATGCATAGCAACGGGAGGGGAGAGTGTTGTCCACGTACCCTCGTAGACCGAAAGCGGAAGCGTTAGCACAACGCGGTTGATGTAGTGGTACGTCTTCACGATCGGACCGATCAAGTACCGAACGTACGGCACCTCCGAGCTCAGCACACGTTCAGCTCGATGACGTCCCTTGAACTCCGATCCAGCCGAGCTTTGAGGGAGAGTTTCGTCAGCACGACGGCGTGGTGACGATGATGATGTTCTACCGACGCAGGGCTTCGCCTGAGCACCGCTACAATATTATCGAGGTGGACTATGGTGGAGGGGGGCACCGCACACGGCTAAGAGATCCAAGGGATCAATTGTTGTGTCTAGAGGTGCCCCCTGCCCCCGTATATAAAGGAGCAAGGGGGGAGAGGCGGCCGGACAGGAGGAGGCGCGCCAGGGAGGAGTCCTACTCCCACCGGGAGGGGAGTAGGAATCCCCCCTTTCCTAGTTGGAGTAGGAGAAGGGGGAAGGAGGAGGGAAAGAGGAAGGAAAGGGGGCGCCGCCCCCCTCCTTGTCCAATTCGGACTAGAGGGGGAGGGGCCGCGCGGCCTGCCCTGGCCGCCCCTCCTCTTTCCACTAAGGCCCATCTTGGCCCATTAAACCCCCCCCCCCGGGGGGGGGTTCCGGTAACCCCCGGTACTCCGGTAAAATCCCGATTTCACCCGGAACACTTCCGATATCCAAATATAGGCTTCCAATATATCAATCTTTATGTCTCGACCATTTCGAGACTCCTCGTCATGTCCGTGATCACATCCGGTACTCCGAACTATCTTCGGTACATCAAAACACATAAACTCATAATATAACCGTCATCGAACTTTAAGCGTGCGGACCCTACGGGTTCAAGAACTATGTAGACATGACCGAGACACGTCTCCGGTCAATAACCAATAGCGGAACCTGGATGCTCATATTGGCTCCTACATATTCTACAAAGATCTTTATCGGTCAAACCGCATAACAACATACGTTGTTCCCTTTGTCATCGGTATGTTACTTGCCCGAGATTCGATCGTCGGTATCTCAATACCTAGTTCAATCTCGTTACCGGCAAGTCTCTTTACTCGTTCCGTAATACATCATCTCGCAACTAACTCATTAGTCACAATGCTTGCAAGGCTTATAGTGATGTGCATTACCAAGAGGGCCCAGAGATACCTCTCCGACAATCGGAGTGACAAATCCTAATCACGAAATACGCCAACCCAACAAGTACCTTCGGAGACACCTGTAGAGCACCTTTATAATCACCCAGTTACGTTGTGACGTTTGGTAGCACACAAAGTGTTCTTCCGGTAAACGGGAGTTGCATAATCTCATAGTCATAGGAACATGTATAAGTCATGAAGAAAGTAATAGCAGAATACTAAACGATCGAGTGCTAAGCTAACGGAATGGGTCAAGTCAATCACATCATTCTCCTAATGATGTGATCCCGTTAATCAAATGACAACTCATGTCAATGGCTAGGAAACATAACCATCTTTGATCAACGAGCTAGTCAAGTAGAGGCATACTAGTGACACTCTATTTGTCTATGTATTCACACAAGTATTATGTTTCCGGTTAATAAAATTCTAGCATGAATAATAAACATTTATCATGATATAAGGAAATAAATAATAACTTTATTATTGCCTTTAGGGCATATTTCCTTCAATGCCTACTACTACGTGGAGACCGCCGACGACCAGGAGTAGTTAGGTGGCTCCCAGGCAGGAGGCCTTGCCTTTTCGATCGTTGTTGCTTTTGTGCTAGCCTTCTTAAGGCAAACTTGTCTAACTCATGTCTGTACTCAGATATTGTTGCTTCCGCTGACTCTTGTGTATTCGAGCTTATGTATTCAAGCCCTCGAGGCCCCTGGCTTGTAATATAAAGCTTGTATTATTTTAATTTGTGTCTAAAGTTGTGTTGTGATATCTTCCCGTGAGTCTTTGATCTTGATCGTACACATTTGCGTGTATGATTAATGTACGATTGAATCGAGGGCGTTACACATGACAATTAACATGTTTCTAAGAAGACTCACAAAACAAAGCTTGGGGATGTCCACGACATCCCTATTCTTCAACAACCCTTTGTTTTTTCGACTATATACTGCACGACAACAACCTCACAACCCTTAATAGATACAAAGAAAGAAAAGGAGGTGGGGGTAGAGTAGGGCGTTTTGATGCCCAGGCTCATCTGCACCCGGTTAGAAAAAAATTCGTAAAAAATTCAAAACAAATTCAAAAAATTCCAAATAAAATTTGTGTGGTAGACAATTTGATGCGTGAGGCCCGCTTCAAATTTCAAGTCATTTGGTCATATGAGCAGCTCTCAGCAAAAAAGACAAATCGGGCCAAAACAGTACATGAACAGTAAGCATTTTTACTGACCCCATGAAGAATAAGTATACTATTGTATTATTCAACCCCGAAAATAGGTGTGTATTATTTGAAAAATACAAAATTAGATTTTCCTAAGCTACGGGCCGAGCCAGGTTGGGCCCGCGCTTGGCATTCAAGGCCAGGCTTTCCAAAGCCCGACCCAAAACCTGGCCCGACCCGGTCAATGCCTAGGTCATTAATAAAGCGGTCGGAGTTGGATATTTGCTATGGTTGAGAGTTTATCACAGAAAAAACTGATGGAGTTGGTTGTCACCCTTTGGGCAATCTGGACGGCAAGGCGAAAGGTGATTCATGAAAGTGTCCTGCAGAGTCCACATGCAACCCACTCTTCGTGACCAGCTTCGTCGCCGAACACGGTCGGGGCTCCCTCCCGCCAAAGTTGGAGATCTCTAGGAGAAGGCTTTGTAAAGATTGATGCTGATGGCGGATTTTTGAGGAATGGTGGGCGAGGGGCAGCCAGGGGTCTACAGAGGTTATAATGGAGTGTTTTTGGGTTCATCGGCGATGGTCTTTGCAGGGATTAACGACGCGGCCACACTTGAAACCTTGGCACGCAGGGAAGCTCTTTCACTAGCCCTAGACCTCATGGTGGACAGAATCGTTGTTGCTTGTGGTTCAAAAACGGCAGTAGTGAACATTAGCAGGGGTATGGAAGGAAGATATTCAACCATTGTCAAGGAAATTGCTTTACGATCGAGGGAGTTTTCCACGTGTGATATCAAATTCGAAGGCTGATCTTCCAACTGAAAAGCACATAATTTAGCTAGATTTTCTAGTTCTCTAGATGTTGGAGGCCATGCAGTGGCGAATCTAGCATGACATTGGAGGGTAGGCTTAAAACATATAGTTTCTAAGTCTACTCAGCATATGCATTGCAATTATTGCACTTAAAACACCAGAATATACTTGTCAAGTGGTATATTTAGCTTAATTATGATTTTGGAGGGTAGGCTTAAGCCTATTGAAGCCTCCCTAGTGGAATCGCCACTGAGGCCATGTGTGGCTAGGGGATCTCCATGAGAGAGTGGATTTTTGGAACCCAGGTGTATTGGAGGACTTTATTTTAAATACTTTAAAAATCACATTTAAAGTTTCAAACAATTCCGAAAAGAATTCTACGTGATCATATGGACATATATTACATATGTGTAAAGTTTGGTGATGAAATAAGTAAACATGTAAGCTATACAAAAATGATAAAATGCTGATTTCCAAATAGCGAATAATACATGCACTGTTTATTTTTTCCAAAATCACAATTTTGTCATTTTTGTGTAACTCACATGGTTATTTATTTCAGCATCAAAATTTGCACATGTATAATATACATCCATATAAACATGTTGATTTATTTTCGGAATTTTTTGAAACTTCAGAATAGCATTTTGGCACTATTTGAAATATAGGGCTCCAATGTACCCGTCCTTCAAAGTGACTTTTTGATCTCCATGATCCCCTAATTATTCATGTAAACCTTGACACTATGGTTAAAAAAAAAGCGGTCGGCTTGATCTTTTTAAAAAAGAGACACCACTAAGGGCACGCCGCGAGCGTCTTTCCCTCCTCGTCGCCGTCGTCTGGTTTTGTATATACAAAAGCAGAGGCGGGGCGCCTCCACCTCCATCCCCTCGAGACCCGACCAGCCAGCATACCACACACGAACCACCAGCCATGGACGCCAACTGGGGCGTCGGCGTTGGCGTTGACCTGAACGCCCCGCCGCCCACCGGCGAGGACTGGCGCGCCCAGCTCCTGCCCGAGGCGCGCAGCAGGGTCGTCAACAAGATGTATGTATGGACTCTCAGCTCGATCTGCTCTGCTCTGCTTTCCCCTCCCTCTAAAGTTCTAACCCATATTCATTCGATCCTTCCTCCGCGTTTGCTTTCGGGTTTCCAAGGGATTTCCCGCGTGTTTTCTCTGGTCGATCTTGTCGTCGATCCATCCGATAGAGCTTCGATCTAGCCATGTCCTTAGCGGCGGCAACAGATTCTCCGTCGTCGATCTACACACAAGCCCCCCTCCAGTTTCTGCGCCTCTGTACTATACCATACTCAGTCAAAACTGACTGACTAATCAACTTCCTAATCAGTCCAGCCTAATCACTTCATTTAGCTTAACTAGGACTAAATTATATCTGAACAATTTAGCACACAGATGTCACAACGTTTGATCTCCTAGGGGAAACCATGCTCTTAGTGCTGTGCCGGGATGCAGTTTTGTTCTGAAACTAGACTTCTTCCTATGCAGTATGCTTCCCCAAGTGGATATATATTCCCCAAATGTTCAGAATCACGCCTTGGTCTTAGCAAAGTCGAAAATTACGCCTTGCTTATAGGAATTCAGAATTGGAGATCTACCTCAATTGGCTGCTCTGCCTACTCGTTCCACCATACATCTCAGATGCCACATATTTTATCCACACTTTGCATTATACGTGTAGAATGGAATGTCTGAAGAAGCATCTGCCGGTATCTGTGCCAGAGGGACTGAACGAACTTCAAATCATCGCTGTGCGGTTCGAAGACAAGATTTATACTGCAGCGACCAGCCAGGTAATTTAATCCATCTTGGCAGCTACTCGAAGCAGAGCACAGTCTATTTTATTTTTAGTTATGGGGGTCAAACAAGGTTTATGGGCTAATAATAGAGCAGAACTGTCTCCAAATGTTGTAGAGGATACTGTTTAAGTCATGTTAAGTACCATGTATAACTATGATTCAAATGTTAAAAGCTGAACCACCTTCTCGAGCGTGCTAAGCTGCTAATCAACCAGAACTGTTGGTCGCAAGCCACTATTAGTAATTTGGTACAAAACTTTACATTGTTTTCCTTTGTATTACCCAGTCTGATTATTTGCGGAAGATCTCTCTGAAAATGCTATCTATGGAGACGAAGACACAGCAGGCTCCTGGAAATGCTCAAGTGATTCCAAATCAAATGAACCTCGGTCAAGGTATCATATACAGTGAACTGAGTGTTGCACATTTTATCGTTTTCGCCTGGATATCGTTTTTGTTGCATCAAACGCTGAGATTGTGTGCTTTAATGCATTAAATCGACCTCTACCCTCTCCAGCATCATGTTTAAGAATGCCCGACGGAACCCCCTGGCGGCCCACCCAAGGTTCAGACCCCGCTGCAGTCGCTGCTGCCGTCGCCGCTGCCGCTGCCGCCACCGGCGTTGATCCGAACGCCCCGGCCCCCACCGGAGGCGATTGGCGCCCCCAGCTTCAGCCTGAGGCGCGCAGCAGGATCGTCAATAAGATGTAGGGACTGTAATTGATTCGCTTTGCTTTCCCCTCCCTCCAATCATATTAATTCGATCCTTCTCCACTTTTTCGGTTTCTCACATACAAAAAAGAGAAATTTCCTGCATGTTTTCGGGTCAATGTTGTCATCGATCCATCTGATATATCTTTGATTCAGTCATATTCATAGTGGTAGCAACAGATTCGTCGTCAATCTACACACAAGCTCCCAGTTTCTGTGCTCTATTCTTATGTCAATAATGCTTGCTGGGGGATTGACTAATGAACTTCATATTGCACCTGCTTTGAATCCAGTCTAATTACTTCATTTAATTATAATTAAATTATATCTAAACAGTTTAGCACAAGTTTATTGACAAAGAGGTCCAGATTTGTCATGGCACACACAAATACAGTATAACACAGATATCACAACGTTTGATCTCATAGGGGAAACCATGCTATTAGTACTGTGCCGGATGCAATTTTGTTCTGAAACTAGAGTTTCTTGTATGCTTCCCCAAGTGATATTCCTCACATGATCACGAGTCATGAGTCATGACTAAATCAACCCGCGCAGCACCTCCTTGGTCTTATCAAAGCGAAAATTATGCCTTGCCTATAGGAATGGAGGGTGTATATGGTTGAGAATTGGCTGCTCTGCCTACTCGTCCCACCTTACATCTCAGATGCCAGATATTTCATTGCACACTGTGCATCTTCCAATTTATTCACATTTTGCATTATACGTGTAGAATGGAATGTCTGAAGAAGCATCTGCCAGTATCAGGGCCAGAGGGTCTGAACGAACTTGAAAAAATCGCTGTGGGATTCGAAGAGAAGATCTATGCTGCAGCGACCAGCCAGGTAATTTAACCTATCTTGGTGTCTACTCGGAGCAGAGCACATTTTTGTAGTTATGGATGTCAAACAAGGTTTGTGGGCTAATAATAGAGCAGAACTGTCTCCAAATGTTGTAGAAGATTTTTTACATCATGTTTAAGTACCTTCAGCAGTTTACCTTTTTTGGGATACCTTGGGTGACTTTTTTGCTCTCCAGCTGCCAACGTTTTCTTTACCTGCTCTTGGGAACATATCCTGATTTTTGTCATGCTTGCAAACACATACACATTTTTCTGCGGTTGCCGGGACTTGAACTGGGGCCATGGGTGTGTCAACGCCCACACTCAACCATTTGGAGCATATCTGAGTTATTTTAGCATTTTCACACTTAGTACACATACAAATAGTAAGTTAATAAGCTACTATATTTTAAATCTTTTTAATTATGTTACATAAATGATAGACCAAAATGCTGACCATGATCTTGGTTATTATCGACCACATGTTGAATCTTGTAGTGAACTGTCTCCTGATGGGTGGAACTGTTGGTCGCAAGCCACTATTAGTAATTTGGTATAAAGCTTTACATTGTTTTCTTTTGTATTACCCAGTCTGATTATTTGCGGAAGGTTTCTCTGAAAATGCTATCTATGGAGACGAACACATAACAAGCTCCTGGAAATGCTCAAGTGATTCGAAATCAAAATAACACCGGTCAAGGTATCATATACAGATGAGACAGTAAACTGAGTACTGCACATTTTATCATGTTCGCTTGGATATCAATTTGTTTTATTGCATCATGTGCTGAGAGTATGTGCTTTGTTGCATTAAATCAATATCCATCCTCTCCAGCATCATGTATAAGAAATTTGCATCTAACTTGTGTGTCATGTGTCCGTAGTTATTGAACCCGGAGCGGTGATCGACACGGTAAGGGCCTTAGTTCAGTGTTCAGACCGCCGGTTTAGCGGTCCAACCTGTTGGTTAAATAAAATATTATGTATGGTTTTTTGTCTGTTAGTATGGTAGAAACAATGTTAAGTACAAAGATAACAAACGAGCACAGCCTAGTTAGTTATGGTCCAAACAATGTTAAAGATGGTCCAAGTGCTTCCACCTACAGAATATTTTACTGACCCCTGGTTTATGCCGGTTCACAAAAGGTTGATTGGATCAACCTTCACTGTGAACCAGATTGGAACAGGGCTTGGTTCCGGTTTGTTCTGGTCGGTTTTAATAACTATGCATGTGTCAGTAGCAGTATTGCGAAAAAGTCCATTTTTTAGGTTGAACGATTGCAAAAGTTCATTTTTCAACTTTGAACTTGCAATCTGGTTGTTTTCAACCTTGAATTACTAAATCAGTTTACTTTAGTCCCTTGGCCCTATCCAAAGTGGTTTCGTGGTGATACATCATCAGCTTATACAAGCCAACGGGAATTTATGTAACAAAATTTAAAAAAATAAAAAATCATAATCATAATGTTTTTAAGGAAAAATATATTTTTTAAAGGAAATTTATGATGCTACACTTCATATCATTCATCAACTATTATTTACTTGCTTGTTCTTGCATGTTTCTTGTACTCCCATTCACTGTAAGTGCGATGTCTATGTCATGTCGATGCTGAAATTTATTGTTGAGCAGATTGTATGTCATAAGCATCTAAATCAGCATGCATTCATTTTATCCTCTGCTCTTGTATGTCATACGCATCTAGATCAGCATGCATTCATTTTATCATCTGCTCTTGAATGTCTTGCGATCATTCAACGTGCTCACTTGACTTGTTGATATGGCCAGATGCATAAGCTGACGATTAATGCGATACTGAGTTCGCTAGCAAGTATGATGACTAGGTGTATTCTCAGTTGGCTGTTCGTGTGGGGATTGCGTCTCTCCATTCTCGAGTGTGATGTATATTTCCACTGCCAAATGAGGAAGTTGTGCTTGTGCCCTTAGCGCCATTGAGGTGCCATGTACTCCCTCCGTAAACTAATATAAGAGTGTTTAGATTACTACTTTAATGATCTAAACGCTCTTATATTAATTTACAGAGGGAGTAATAAGTTAGACGTTGTGTAAGACTATTGTTGTTTAATGTATGGAATTTCTGTATCGACCGTGCTTCCTAGCTTTGAATGATCCTGGGGCTAGTGAGCCGACTAGATAGGAAAGCGAGGCTGGATTAACAATTTGAAGCCGATAATGTTTAAACAGTGTATGACTAGCTAACTATGTACTTATATATATATACAAACAAAGATATAATTGTAATGTCTATGATCTGGCCAGGGAAAGTTATTGCGCTTTGGACATGGTTAAGACATCTCCATTGTCTGATTTGAAAACTTCACGGCACACGTTAATATTAAGACACTAGTAGAAAAATGGGGACTAAAGAGTCGTTACTAATGCCTCTCCCCTTTAGTCCCGGTTCTTACACGAACCAGGACTAAAGGCCGCGGCCACGTGGAGCTCCACCTTTAGTCCCGGTTGGTGGGAAATTTTATGATTTTTTTTTAATTTTTTTTATTTTCAAATTTCTGAATTATTTTAACCTCTAATCTCTAATCACCACCCCTCATCACTGCTCAATTTATCCTCTAATCTCTAATCACCCCTCATCATTCCAAATCATCTAACTTCTCGGACGGTCACCCATCCTCTCACTACTCCAGCCTGAGCACGCTTAACTTCCGGATTCTGTTCTCCCTCGTTTTCAAGTCTGCACTTGTTGTTTTCCTGACAATAATGAGTTGTCAATCCTATTAACCCTCAGGAATTTAGCTTGAGCATGAAGTGACACATTTCACTGTTTGAGTTTGAAACTATAGTTTTAACAAACAATAATTATTTAGTAACACTAATATTTCTTGAATAATTTGTTTGACCACAGTTTGACCAGATTTGACCAAAATTCAAAAAAACTGAAATAATTATTTAGTAACACTAATATTCTAGAATAATTAGTTTGACCACATTTTTTCCAAAAAAAAAATTTGAAACTATATTTTTTTCTGTTACTAGTGGCGCACCTAGCAAATGGTGCGCCACTAGTAAGTTTGAAATTTTTTCGATTTTTTTCCACTCTAGATCTTAAAAGCCCCGTAACTTTTTTTGTTAGGTTTTTGAGGATTTTGAAAATGTTTAATGGGGTTCCCCCGTTAAATTCGGATGTAACTATTCGAGTAGATGATTTTTCATATAAATTTTTTTAATCCGAGTTCGTATGCAAAAGTTATGCCCATTTTACAAATTCCAGAGAGATTTTGCAAATAAAGTCGAAATTCATATTTGTAAATTTTCCCAACAACTAGACCACATATCACATGGGAAACTTATTTTATTTTATTTTTTTGACATTTTCATCATTTTCTTTTGTTTTTTCTAAAACTGAAAAGGCGGTCGAGGGGGGGTGGTAGAGTTTGAAAATGGGACCTTTAGTACCAGTTCGTGCCATGAACCGGTACTAATGCCTCAAAGCCCATTAGTACCCGTTGGTGCCACCAACCGGTACTAATGGGCATCGCACCCTTTAGTCCCGGTTCGTGGCACCAACCGGGACTAAAGGGCCCAGGTGAACCGGGACTAATGCCTTAGCCGCACGAACCGTGACCAATGCTCACATTAGTCTCGGTTCGTGACTGAACCGGGACTAATATGAATACTGTCCTGTGACCAAAGCCCTGTTTTTACAATAGAAATGTCAAAGAAGAAAATAAGGGAATACTCCGTTTCATGCCCTTAGTTGGTTCCTATTTGAACTAAAACCACGCCCTCTGCTTGGTTTTGCCCCTAAAGTTGAACGCCTGAATGGACTCGACGAAAACAAAAGCAAATCAATCTCTCTTTCTCTCTCCCTCCCTCCCCATCTCTCCCTTACACACACGCGCGCGCGCACCCACCCACCCCCACACACACACGGGGTGACCGGAGAGCCTCAGTGGGCGGCGAGGCAACAATGTCACTTCCAGTTCCAGTCGGCGTTGTTCGTCATCCACGCAACCATCGACCACCCCAAGCCTAGCCTCCATGTCCTAGGCGAAGGAATCGACGAGAGTTCCCGTGAAGCACCACCTCGGTCTTCTTCCCCGTCTGCGGTTAGATGCCGCCGCAACCCAATCTCCTCCGCTTCGCCCCGTCGCTCTTCCTATACTCTCTCATCTCTGAATACTGTTTATTCCATTACTATCCGGTGTCCACCTTGCGCTAATACAAATGCACTAACAATCCATCTTAGTTTCCACTTGCCATTAGCTTATACACAAATCACATTTTCTCACAATAAATTGGAGCAACTTTGCCTAGCCTAAGAAACTACACAAAAAGCTAGAAATTTGTAAGAAAGTAACATCCATGGAAAAAATTTGTAGTAGAAGGTGATATTACAGAAGTAAGCGCGCCTTGTCGCCGGTCGGTAGACTTGCCTTGATGAGCTCAGAAGTTCCTGAATAAGATTGTTAGGAATCTATTGGTCTGTTGACCATAATGCGAGTTCGGGTGAGGTCTGATCTTATACTGGCATGCACAAGTCATCTGGTGGCCGTCACAAGGCACGCCATTAATTCAGAAAGATTTCCTGCTAGGTATCTAGCATAGGAAACCGGTCCTATTTGCTAGCCAGGGCCCGTGGGAGGGATACCTCAAGAATTCTTGTCTGAATCAAAGCTAACTTAAAAGTGCTACTTGGCATCTGTCCTTACGCTCGCAGAAGAGCTAACACTTTGAGTTCCCTTCACAACAAAGCTCTCTTGAATCGCTGCAGAACCATTGGTGGGATGCCAACAATAGTTGGGCGATCAAACAGAACTGCTGTCGCTCTTCTGGAGCCGTGCGGCCAGAAGTGTGACGCCGTCAGAGTGATGCTCCGGCGATTTAAGCCACCGTCAGGGTGATGCCTAGGTGTTCACAGAACTCTCAAAGCAGAGGTCTGAGGTCTATGCATCGTCAGGATTGCCGTCAGTGTGATGCCTCGGCATCTGCGGTTCTGCCAGAGGTCCGCTCGTTTTAATTCCAGAACCATCAGGGGTCTTCAAATAGCGGGCTTGGGCCTCTTCTGTCCTCCGTGGATACACCCCGCGCCCGCGGCATCGTCACCAACCATGCAAAACTATCAGCAGAATATAACATCAATACGAGAATAAACTGAATCATGGTTGGGCTACAGGTGGATCTTCTAGTTTTGCTCAAAATCATATTTGTTGAGAGAGCATATTGGGTACTGCCTGAGGCAGAATGGCATCCATGATACTGAATGGAAGAAATACTTGCTAAAATAACATTGAGCTTTAACATAAGAGGTCAAAACATGGGGATATATATGTCACAGACACATAATCTAAGCATTGTAATGTATATCATTGGATACAACTAAATCTTCAGATAAAAATAGGTGACATTGTACAATTCCAACTAAATCTTCTGTGCACATACAGGTTGCGGTAGTCGAAGCTGCGGCGGCGAGGCCCTGTGGTATACGATGACTGGCTGCAGGTTGCCCGTTGGCGCCAGCCGTGCCTGGTTTTGTCCTTCTGAGTGTTCCGTTAGAGTTGGAGTTGCGCTGTCTGGCCGCAGGAGGCTGAGGTTTTGGCATCGATCTTCATGCAGCTTCACGTGTCTGCTACAGTGTGGGTTGAGTCGACGATCGCCTACGGCGAAGTAGGAGTCGTTTGCTCAGAGTGTAAGGATGGCGATGACGCCTCTAGGGGAGGAGTGATGACGATGACGCCTGCGTGCGGTCTCGTCGAGGCCCTCTTTGGAGTGGTGTGCGTGGGGCTTTCTATGTGTGCCGCTCAGCGGTTGTGAGGGTTTTAGCCCGGTTCTCCATAATTAACTGCAATCTGGTTTTCGCTCGGTTTTCCCTAATTAACCGAGCAACTCTCTTCTGCTTAATTAATCGATGAGGCAAAACTTTTGCCTCCGTTTCGAAAAAATAGCAAACTTTCTTTTTTCAAAAATAGACCATGAGCCCAGCTTTTAATAGAAAGCTTCGAATAATACGTAATCTTTAAGCTCATAGTAAACTTCGTATATGCTTTAGATATTTCTATGCAAAGACCAATGCTAATCGTACAAGTGCAGTCAAGTTTCAGAAGATATAGACCAACCAAAGGAACATTGCATATATTTTTTTTAGAAAAGGAGGAGGACCCCGGCCTCTTCATCTGAACGATGTGTGCAACCACTTCATTAGTTGTTCACACAAGACCGTACAAAGTCATACAACAGTAAAACTAAAGCCACCATCTAGGCAACATCTGTCGCTACTCCTAACCAGTTGATGAAGGGGCGCTGACAGTCTAGGCCTAATACCAAACAGACATCGCATCCAAACCTAACATCTAAGACCTGAGGTCCCAACCAGGATGCCTGCCGGGTATGGGGCACCCACCAGTCCGGCGCACTCCTCAACCAGGACGCCTACCGAGTATGAGGCCGCCGCAGCCACCTGCCACCAATCCATCTTCAGTGCTATACTGCTGCATGAACCTTGCCCGGTCTTGCTGCCGCCGACGCCACCATGGCGCCAGACAGCTCCACCGCCCTGCGCTCGTCCATCAACACACGCCCACCGGCGAGACCCCGCTGCTCCATGCCGATGAGACCCGCCGTTGTCGACGTGCCAGATGCCACGCCGCTCCTCCTTCGCGAACACCACCTACTGCCACTGGTCCCATCCCCTCCGCCTGCAGTTCCTCTAACCGAGCATCCAAACGCCCAGGTGATGCCTCCAATAAGGGTACGACACTCGCAGTGCCGCCGCCGCCCAATCGCAGGAGATTATGGGTTTTCACCCGGGCATGGTTTCGGGGTGGAGGGCAGGGACCTCGACGGCGCCTGCAAGGAGGAAAACAGCGACCCTGGTCGTCGCCACCGTCGGGATGAACGAGTCACCCAGAGTTTCCTCCGGTCCGATGTCATCTCAACCAGCTCTCGCGAATGCACCGAGGCCGACGACCGCGATCGTAAGCCGTCAAGTGCAGCGGGAGAGAGCCTGCAGCGCGAAGGAGATCCACCGGCAACTCACCGCCCACGCGGTCCAGACGCCGTCCATCCACCCCCCGTCCACACCGCCCGAGGCCGCTGCCCCGGCATCCACCCACCGCACACATCCCGTCGAGACATGGAGGAATACCCTCACCGCCGCCACCAGGATTCACCACACCGCGAAAACACCAAGCCGGGCAGGACGAGGCAAGGCCACGCCGGCCAAATCCGTGCGGATCCGGTGAACCCCGGCCCACCAGCCGCCGGATCAGAGGATCTGGCTCCGATCCCAGGGCCGAGGCGGCCGGATCTGACGGGCGGCGCCGTCCCAGGCGAAGGCGCAGGGCGACAACACCGAAGGCAACGGCCGCCGCAGAGGGTCGGTCTCGGCGGCCACCAGGGAGACGCGGGTTGCGGCGGCCGATGCAGGGTGGGGGACTCGCCAGAGGCCAAGGCGGGTGCGCGGGGAAGCCGCCGCCTACCGCCGAGCGGGCAAGCCCGATGACGGCTGCCGGCAGCGGCGGGGGAGGAGGAGAAGGGGAGGCAGGGAACCGGCGGCGGCGTAGGGTTTCGCCCCCGAATCCCGAATATGGGTGCCAGAATCATTGGAAGGATTAAAGCACAAATGAAAAATGAACAAGCATATGTAGAAGATGAAGGAACCTGATGGGTCCAACTGTATTGCACTAGATTCTGAAGCAGAAGCAGTGGAGCGATCAACCGATTCCTTGGCACTAGCAAGCAACGCACTGTATTTTACCCATTGTGCTTTTGCATTCCCAGTCACTAACCACTGTGTGAGAATGGGAGAAGAAATAGTAAATTACCAGCGGTTAGGATTGAAGAATTGGATGGAAGAATTCTCCACAAGAGGGTTTACGTTATTCTCCTACGATGTGGCTCCAATTATGTCAATTCCTTTACATTTTCCCCATTGGCATGCTCCCTCACCGACCAAAAACCTAAGAAAACAATGAATAACTTAGCAACTCAGGATTACAGGTAAGATGGGCAGGTGACAGACAAATGATACAAAGGCTTTACATTTGCATTACATATTTCAGCATTAAACATGATTAGAAGATAACACAAGGCGGAACAGTCATGACACAGAAAATTGACACAAGGGCAGAGAAATTGCTGAAAAGAAAAGGTTATGGGTAACCAAAACGTGTAAGAAGCTTGAATTTTGTGATTAAATAGATGGGAGGTATCCGACCAAGGAGTGAAGAGCCTGAAATTTGTTCATTTGCCAAGTGCAATGCAACTTGGATGGGATTCTTTACACCTGATCTACAAGAAACAGAAAGTACGGTCAGAGCTTTAAGCTTCTCTGATTGTCAATATACTACGTGCATATGAACAGTATCTCTTTTAAGCTTCTAGTACTTTGGAGGATCAAGTTTTAGTACATTTTTCCACAGGTACGTTGCACAGCTCCGACAGCTCCATAGGAACCTGCAGTTCCATCCATGATACTTGCATCGCATCCGACCCGACCACTCTCGGTGAAACTTGAACCTCGGCCAGCATTGGTGATGGGGTCATCCTAGTCAGGCACAGATGAGAATAAGAACTTAGTTACATACTACATCCTTGTAAAAAGCAAGCTCCCATGATACCATCATCATATCATGTACTTGAACTAGGCCATCACAGACTTGATTAAATATAGTAGGGTCCTAAACCTGGATTGTGCAACTAATGCAAAACCAAGTCCTCTACTTCCTTATTTCGACACTAGTAAATTCGTGACTATATATACATACACCAAACAGTTGTTTGCTCACATAATCTGTTAACGAACAAGTTATGTAGATAGACGCTGCGTGCGTCCGTCCACAGGGAACGAAGCGTACCTCCAGCACTCGAATGGCAGCCGCAACGGCGTCAAGACTCGTGCCACCGCCCTGCAAACACGCAAGGAGCATTAGGAATTATTGACCAGAGCAGGGCTAGCTAAATGGATGCTTCTATCAAGTGTGCCATCGTCGCATCACAGTATGACACACGGACACTATGGGAGGTAGACAGACAGACATACTTGAGATTCAGATAACAGTAACTCAGGCATCGGAAATGCAGACCCACAGATGCCAAGCAAACCAGGGCCCCTTCCTGGAACAACCCTCAGCAAACTAGGCCACTAGTATGATTTCCTGGGGGGCTGATCTGACCGACAGTGTAATGCCCATCGATCCATACCCAGAAGCCTTCCCACTACTCTATTGCCGCACTCTATTGCTGTACTAATCTTCAGGTAAATGAAATCCCCCACGCTGGAGCCCTCGGCGAGTCCGCGTGCATGAATCCGAGCGACACAGGCAGCACGGGGTAACCAGGGGACTACATAGGAGGGGGAGGGGGAGGAGGAGAGGAGAGGAGAGCGGACCTCGCCATGGCCATGTCTGTCTGACCGCGGGACAGAGAGACGACGATGGTTTTGAAAAATACGCGACGGAGCAGCCGGTTTGCGCGCGGGGACGGGTGCTGTTTTGCGGTTTGGTCCCCGAAGAAGGCCGTATTCGCGGGAAGGAAAGAAAAATGCGTGCAGGGGAGGCAGGAGAGACGGGCGGGACGAGATGCTTTCCATTCTCGTCCGACCTTATCTTATCTGCTGGCGCTGCTGAGGTTGCGTGTCTTGAGCCCCGCCTGCGCGTCTTCAGTGCGAGACAGACAGATAGGTCTGACGGTGAGCGGGGTGTTAGGTGAGCGAGAATTAGTTGTTGTGCGATGCGTGGTTGGTCGGAACTGTGGGCTTCTAGGCATGACGTAATGTGGCAGGGTGTTTTGCCCAAATATCCACTCTTGGTCCCATGAGCAAAAACACTTCGCGCCTTATAACTTACACATGATCCATGACCGCAATGCCAAGTCGCTAGCACATCGCTGGTACAACATCTCCAACTCCGTCATGAAGGGTTGCAGTGTGATTGCACAAGTGGAGAGAATGTTGCCACGGGGTGTGTCAAAAGCACAGATCGTAAGTTTTGCTTCTTACTGCTCTACATGTTGGTCAATTTATTCATTCACTCAATGTTGTAACTTGACAGTCATCATGTTGATAGCCTCTACACGTTGCCTTGTTGTACCAAACAACGGAGGGCAGGCCATTCACGTTCATACGTTGTCTCGATGAACAACTTTTGCGGACTTGAGTAACCTTGAATTTGTATCAATGAGTTTTAAAAACTTGTTGAACATCCCATTATGTTTGGATCTAGTATTTATTATATTTGAACTTTTGTTTAATAGGATATTTGCATGTTATCTATGGACGAACTGTGCTATTGTTATATTATTTTGAGTGCTTTGGATATAGGAAAATAATAGAGGCAAATGTTTAGGGCACCGTGTTGGATGAATGGCTCTGTATTCATGTCCACGTGCGCGTCCGCCCGTGGACGGATAGTTAGTCAGTTTCGAGGAACCACTTTGGAGATACCCTTAGTTTTCATCCATGTTGGCCCAAAGTGCATGCATTCCATGGTAAAGTTTGTCTTAGATTTATCTAGATACGGATGTGACTAGACCTGTTTTAGTGTTAGATACATCCGTGCCTAGACAAATATATGAGACGCTTTATGGGACGGAGGAAGTACTTGTATTCCGTTGCTTTGTTGGTGGGCCACCATTATAGTTGTGTCTTTCCGTAGATCGTCTCCCTTTCGACATCGCTCCATCATTCCTTGCCGACAAGGGTCCTGGATCGGCGTTGCGGCAGCGCTATGGCGGCGACGACGACGGCTTGCGGATCGAGCATTAGTTTTATTTACTCCTGTTCCATCTCATCGGCGGCATAGAAGACTGTCTATTCTTCTGGAGTGGTTGGTCTAGTTCTTTCTCTGGATCATGCATTTGGAAGGTTTCATCCATGGGTGGATAGCATTTGTTTCATGTCTTGATAGCTCCTTTTCTAACCATCAATGTTGGGGCCAATTTCGGCCGTGGGGAGTGGTCGTCGTCATCACCTTCTCATCTGGGATGTCGATCTTTTTTTAAGGTACTACAGCATCATCCAACTCCGAACAACGATTTCACGAGCATTGCGCTAACAAACTTTTCTCTGGCTCTGATTATATTATGGAGGTTTAGAGGTGGCATTGACGGCGCTGCCAACGAGTGCAAGAGCAACAAGGCGTCGATTTCTCCAGGACCAATGTGTAATTTTAATTTCTGCATTGCCTATGACCTTTTCGTTCATTTTCTCTTCGTTCATTTTCTCTTCGTGGTTCTTGTTTTTTTATGGATTGGTGCTTGCTTTTTTGGGGCAAGACACGTTCATGCGAGGCACCAAGAGAAAAGATTGATTCAATGTGAATTCAACCTGAATTTATTGTATTGTGGAGTGAGGTCGGTTTGATTTGAATCGACAAATTAAACGTACGCACAAGACTGATTGACCAGGCTAATTTGGTAACTAGAGAAGATAGAAAAATTGCACACCATAGCTAAAAACATACGAAGAACACACTTGTATATAAAACTAATTCACGAATAATCCGTAGATTACATGCTTGAACCTAAGCTAGCTGCCGGTTCCCTCTCGTATAAACTAGATCATAGACTCGACTAGATCGACTAATAGCTTCACTTTTCTAGAAATATAATAATAACATACACTAGCTCTCTCCTCTTGACTCTGCGTAAAAATGCACACAAAAACATA
Source organism: Aegilops tauschii subsp. strangulata (assembly GCF_002575655.3). Classification (NCBI taxonomy): domain Eukaryota; kingdom Viridiplantae; phylum Streptophyta; class Magnoliopsida; order Poales; family Poaceae; genus Aegilops; species Aegilops tauschii. Next base: position 638,511,360 of record NC_053036.3, on the reverse strand, counting down.
TCGAACTATAAATTGAACTAGATAACTACTGCATATAAACCCGGGCACCCAGATATATATCCAACTGATCAATGGACCTAGAAGAGCAACATCATGGCCATCAACCCAGCGGCCGTGAGGACCGTGGCTGGCATGCCGGCCGCGGCGCCGCTGGTCACGCCTGGCCTTGTCGTTGCTGGTGTTCCCGTGTCCGCCGGCTGGCCCGGCGTCGTTGCGCCGGTTGGAGGCTGGCTCTTCGCGCCGTCGTCAGTAGGCTGCGGAGGCGCCTGTGGCGGAGCGTACGACGGGCTCCAAGCCGCCGGTGCGGTCCTGCTGGACCACGACCCTGCGGCGCCGGCAGAAGCCGAAGGGGCCGGAGCGTGCGACGGACCCCACGCGCCACCTTGAGCCGGTGCGGCCCTGGACGACGGACTTGCGGCGCCAGCGGACGGCGACGTTGAGGGACTCTTCGCGCCGTGGTGAGCCGGGGACGCGGCCGGCGGCATGGAGGCCGGCGCCGGGGCGGGAGCAGCAAAGTGGCGACGCCCGGTGGGAAGCGGCACTACGTCGGCCATCGACGCCGCCGGCGCCGCGGCTAGAGCGGCGGCCACCAAGAAGAAGACGAAGAGCCTTCCGCACGAAGCCACGGTCGTCGATCGAGATCGCCTACAAAGAAATTCGTACGACAGGACTGCAGATTGGGTTTTTCGCTGCTGCGCTGCTGTGAGATCGATGGCGGCGCCGGGGCGCCGAATAAATAGCGAGCCGGCAGGACGTGGCTCGCGGGCGCACGGGCGCCCGATCGCAGCCCCGAGCGCTCTCCCAGAAAAGGAAAGAGCCACCTGCGCGCGCGATCAGACAGCCAGAAACGAAAAATCAGCCACCCGCGCGCGAAAACAATCACACTCTGCTGTTCCCTGCGTGATTAGGAAGATGCTCTGCCACGTCAGTTCGCATGCATTAATTTGAGTTTCAAAAAATTTAAAAAGCCATAATTTTTGATTCGAGTATCGAAATTCAGATCCGTTTTCACCATTGGGTTTCTTGCGACGAGTTCTTCAAAACTAGATCTCATATGGATAGGTATCGATGAACTTTTTTTTAGCAACTCTGTGTAGTATATAGGCAACTTTAGTGTTATCAGTAAGCAACTCTTCTTGTTTGTCTAATATGACTTCTTATCATCTTGGTTTGTGTAAAAACCAAGCAACTGACCTAACAAACCAAGCATCTGTCCTAGTAAACCAAGCAACTGTCCTAGTAAACCAAGCAACTGTCATAACAAAAACAATCGATTGTCCTAACAAATCAAGCAACTGTCCTAACAAAACTAAGCAACTATCCTAACAAAACCAAGCAACTGTCCTGGCAAATCCATGCAACTACATTATCAAAACACACAATGCATAATGTCTAAGCAAACCAAGCAACTGACCTAACAAAACCAAGCAACCATCTTAACAAAAAACAAACAATTTCAATAACAAAACCAAGCAACTGTCCTGGCAAATCCATGCAACTATCCTATCAAAAAATATGTTGACATCACCAAAGTTGGCTGCCGAAGATGCTTAGTTGCCCATATACGGTCAAAAATATTATTTGCCGTGATTTCTAAGTGGTATATGACATACTTGCTTGATAAATTCATTAGTACATATAATTTAATAAAAGTTGCTTATGTTTAAAACTAAAGTTGCCTCGTTTAGGATCAAAGTTGCTTCTTTTTTAAAAATTATCAAAACGTGCTCATATGGGATCTAGTTTTGAAGATCTCGTCGCGAGAAACCTAACGGTGAAAACGGATCTTTGTTTCGACGCTCGGTTGAAAAGTTATTACTTTTTTTTAAATGAAACGGAATGAAGAGTGTGTCAGCACATGCATGCGCGTTAGTATCTCTTCCGTAATTATGGGACGCGGTCCCCTTAGCTGTCACTATCATCGCATCTGACGGCTGGAGCGCGTGCGCTCGCGCGAGCGAACGAGCGCAGCTGCACGAGTCAGACTTTAGGGGAAACAAATCGATGCATAGCTGGCCATGCCAGGCCACGCGCGTTCCACGAAGGTTCCTGGCCGACCGGACTATGGCGGTGCAGTCAATGCTTTCCATGATCCATCGTCTCCGTATGTCTCGCTGGTCAAACCTTGGATCTGCGTACGTACGTGCGTAGCCAAAAGGTTTCGCGCATTGGGGTATTTGATTGATATACGTACATGCATAGCATCTTCAATATATAGAATTTTTTTGGAGATGTGAAACAGGAGATATAAAAATTTACATTTTTAAAAAGTGCTTTTTTTATCTCCAAAAAAGGGCCAATTCCAACAGATGATGCAAAATGAAGATATAAAAGAGCAACTCCAATAGAAGATGCAAAACCGGCCGCCAGCCGCGCGGCCGCTGTAGCTGCTGTGAAGTTGTTGTATAGCCGCTGTTCAGCCGCATAAATTGAAATAAAACATCCGAAGATCAACTTAAAAATTTCACATGTCCACAATATCAAGTCCACAATATCAAATTATTACATAATTCATCAAATCCACAAGATCAAATGCAGCACACATACAACATAGTTTTGCACCATATACGTAACCGCCGTGCTTCGGCTTCTTCCCCTTGTGCATCACCACTAGCATAGCAATGTCCTCTTCTTCGTTCAAATCAAATTCCACATCCGACGAGGAATCATCCACGAAAGAGGGGTCACTTGAACTCATCTACAATGCGGGAAATCACCGTCAAACTAACTCTCCAACCCCAACAAAAAAAACCATGAATTTTTACCTCCGAGAATTTCGTCGAACACCTTGCTTGCAGGGTGGAGGAAATCGGCCGGCTGCGGGTTGGGCGACCGTTCGGCGGCGGCGGGTGCGGGCGGTGGTGACTGCTCGGCAAAGGAGATGGCCGCAGGTCGGCAGAGAAGAAGGCGGGAGCTTGACGCGTTGGGCGGCCGGAAGAACGGCCGAGGCTCGCGGCCGTCGGGCGGGCGGTGTGGCGTGCCTCCCCTAACTCCGGTGGGGGGGGTCTAGGCTAAGAAGAAGCCTAGCCCATCGTAGACCTCGCCGAGGAAGGCATTTATGTTGGAAATATGCCCTAGAGGCAACAATAAAATAGTTATTATTATATTTCCTTGTTCATGATAATTGTCTATTGTTCATGCTATAATTGTATTAACCGGAAACCGTAATACATGTGTGAATACATAGACCGTAATATGTCCCTAGTAAGCCTCTAGTTGACTAGCTCGTTGATCAATAGATGGTCGTGGTTTCCTGAGCATGGACATTGGATGTCGTTGATAACGGGATCACATCATTAGGAGAATGATGTGATGGAGAAGACCCAATCCTAAGCATAGCACAAGATCGTGTAGTTTGTTTGCTAGAGCTTTTCTAATGCCAAGTATCGTTTCCTTAGACCATGAGATTGTGCAACTCCCGGATACCGTAGGAATGCTTTGGGTGTATCAAACGTCACAACGTAACTGGGTGACTATAAAGGTGCACTACAGGTATCTCCGAAAGTGTTTGTTGGGTTGGTACGAATCGAGACTGGGATTTGTCACTCCGTATGATGGAGAGGTATCTCTGGGCCCACTCGGTAATGCATCATCATAATGAGCTCAATGTGACTAAGGAGTTAGCCACAGGATCATGCATTACGGAACGAGTAAAGAGACTTGCCGGTAACGAGATTGAACAAGGTATAGGGGCACCGACGATCGAATCTCGGGCAAGTAACATACCAATAGACAAAGGGAATTGAATACGGGATTGATTGAATCCCCGACATCGTGGTTCATTCGATGAGATCATCGTCGAACATGTGGGAGCCAACATGGGTATCTAGATCCCGCTGTTGGTTATTGGCCGGAGAACGTCTCGGTCATGTCTGCATGGTTCCCGAACCCGCAGGGTCTACACACTTAAGGTCCGGTGACGCTAGAGTTGTTATGGGAAATAGTATGTGGTTACCGAAGGTTGTTCGGAGTCCCGAATGAGATCCCGGATGTGACGAGGAACTCCGGAATGGTCCGGAGGTGAAGATCGATATATTGGACGAAGGGTATTGGAGTCTGAAATTGTCCCGGTGGTACCGGGTGACGACCAGCGTGTCCGAAAGGGGTTTCGGAGGGCCCGACAAGCGTTGGGGGCCTTATGGGCCAAGGGGAGGGGGCACATCAGCCCACTAAGGGGCTGTGCGTCCCTCCCACCCCATCTCACGTAACGTGGATAGGTGGGGGCGCCTCCCCTAGGGCAGCCACCCCTCCCGGCTTGGGGGGCAAGTTTCCTAGGGGTGGGGCGCCCAAACCCATCTGGGGTTTCCCTGTGGCCGCCGCCCCTCCCCTAGGGAACCCTAGCGCCCCTCCTCCACCCCCTTCCCCCTATATATAGTGAGGGAGAGAGAGGGCAGCCGCACCCCCTTCCCTGGCGCAGCCCTCTCCTGCTCCAACTCCTCCTCCTCCTCCATAGTGCTTAGCGAAGCTCTGCCGGAGAACCACGAGTTCCTCCACCACCACGCCGTCGTGCTGCTGGAGTTCTCCCTCAATGATACGTCTCCAACGTATCTATAATTTTTGATTGCTCCATGCTATATTATTTTCTGTTTTGGACATTATTGGGCTTTATTATTCACTTTTATATTATTTTTGGGACTAACCTATTAACCGGAGGCCCAGCCTAGAATTGCTGTTTTTGCCTATTTCAAAGTTTCGCAGAAAAAGAATATCAAACGGAGTCCAAACGGAATGAAACCTTCGGGAATGTGATTTTCGGAACGAACATGATCCAGAGGACTTGGACCCTACGTCAAGAAAGCTACCAGGAAGCCACGAGGTAGGGGGCGCGCCTACCCCCCCCCCCCCCCCCCGGGCGCGCCCTCCACTCTCGTGGGCCCCATGTTGCTCCACCGACGTGCTCCTTCCTCCTATATATACCTACGTACCCCCAAACGATCAGATACGGAGCCAAAAACCTAATTCCACCGCCGCAACCTTCTGTACCTACGAGATCCCATCTTGGGGCCTGTCCCGGAGCTCCGCCGGAGGGGGCATCGATCACGGAGGGCTTCTACATCAACACCATAGCCTCTCCGATGAAGTGTGAGTAGTTTACCTCAGACCTTCGGGTCCATAGTTATTAGCTAGATGGCTTCTTCTCTCTTTTTGGATCTCAGTACAATGTTCTCCCCCTCTCTTGTGGAGATCTATTCGATGTAATCTTCTTTTGCGGTGTGTTTGTTGAGACCGATGAATTGTGGGTTTATGATCAAGTTTATCTATGAATAATATTTGAATCTTCTGAATTCTTTTATGTATGATTAGTTATCTTTGCAAGTCTCTTCGAATTATCAGTTTGGTTTGGCCTACTAGATTGATCTTTCTTGCAATGGGAGAAGTGCTTAGCTTTGGGTTCAATCCTGCGGTGTCCTTTCCCAGTGACAGTAGGGGCAGCAAGGCACGTATTGTATTGTTGCCATCGAGGATAACAAGATGGGGTTTTTATCATATTGCATGAATTTATCCCTCTACATCATGTCATCTTGCTTAAAGCGTTACTCTGTTCTTATGAACTTAATACTCTAGATGCATGCTGGATAGCGGTCGATGTGTGGAGTAATCTCTACTCCTAATGGACGAGTTGGTGAATAGTCTCCGCGGTTTATTTTCGCTGGTTTTTTTTCGTCTCTCCTCCCACCACCCCCTCCCACCTTGGTGAATAGTCTCCATGGTTTATTTTCGCTGGGTTTTTTCCGTCTCTCCTCCCACCACCCCCTCCCACCCTGGTCCATCGGTTTATTTTTCTCTCCACTCTTTATTACAACTAGAACTTTCCTAACGTATAACAAATCACGGATCTAACTTCCTTAAATTATGCAAATCAATCGATTCCTTTTATTGGTTCAATTTGTCTTAGGAAACAAATAACAGATTTTTAGAAAACAAATAATACATTTTAATCTAACTTTCCTAACTTATCTAAATCAATCGATTTCTCTTATTAGTGAATTTTGTTTTAGGAAACAAATAACAGACACGTCACAACTTTCCTCCCAATAAATAGTTTCTTAACATTTGCAAACTTTCCTAATCAGACACGTCACAAACAGGCAAATACTGATATCACGTTACCAAACAATAAAACCCCATTTGCATAGAAATCAGTTCAAAAATCCTAACTTTCCTAAATTTTTACCTTTCCTTGATAACAACCAATATTTCCTATGTTTTCCACCTATTGAAGGAAATCACCCCTCGATCGATATTAGCATTTTTTGGAATGAGATCTCCGGGTTATGATTCTTTTGCGATTCTTTCCAATTGTGACCTCTCCTTCCACTCCGGCTCCTTCTCGCATAAACACCTCCACCATAGCCAGGTGACACCACCCCAGACCTCCTGCCTCTCCACACCTTCTCCGCCACCTCCTTCTCGTACTCCATTAACAATCCCTCCGCCACATTTGTCCACGGCGGTGTCGAGGGCATGGCGCAGCAGCGTACCAGCGGTAGAGCAGCGCATAGCAGCAGGAAGCAGCACACAGCAGGTGAGGCGAGCGGCCGACGGTGGAGGGCAGAGATGCGGCCGGCGTGGCTGAGGGGGCGGCCGGCAGAAGATGGCCACGACTGGAGGCGGCGCGAGGCAGGGGCGCGACAACGGGGCGAGCGAAGGGATAGGCGGCAGCAGACGGGGCGAGCGCAGCCAGCGAGAGTGTGGCGCACGGCCAGGGTGTGTATCACGCAGGGCACAGTGGTGCGGTGGCTACGACGAGCGCGACGGCAGCGGCGGGCGCGACCGATGCGGTGTAGCACGGGCATGGGCATGAAGAGGGAGTGGCCCCGCGGGTGCGGAAGAAGAGCGGCAGGCTCGGGCATGGGCGTGCATAGGAGCGGGCATGTGCCACGGGGTCAATCCGAGGAGCTCGGTGGCTACCCCTGCAATGGCCATGGCGGACGGCGGTTCTCGGCCACGGCGAAATACCTAACGGAGCAAATGAGAGGGGAAACAGGGGAAAGGCAAGAGGAGAGACTGGCGGTGTCAATGGCGCCCTAGGGGAAGACATAGGAGCTCGGGGCGGGGCGGATCGAACGGCAATGTCGCGGTGGCCCAAGGTTGAGGAAGACGGCAGCGACGTTGATGCGGGGGTGCTGGACTTGATCTCGTTGGCGCAGACGAAGTAGCGAAGGCATTCAGAGCTCCTCGACAAGCTCCTAGCCCGCAGGGAGGGCAGTGGCCGTGTGGACGGGGTCGGTCATGGTGGCCGTGGCGTCTGACTTCGTCCAGATCGACGGGATCGAGCGAGCGAGGAGGAGAAGTGGATTTGGGAGGGGGCGTCGAGGAGGAGTGAGGCCATGGGGGCAGGGAAGGCAGGGCGTCACCCTTATCCATTCCCCTTCGATGCCAGCGAGGTGGTCGGGCAGGAGCCCGACTCTGTAGCGACGCGGCTCGGGGAACAGGAGAAGACGACCGCGCGGGACTGGACCGCTGAGCCGGTTCGGTGGCAAGGCCCGGGGGGCAGGGCGAATCCCCTTTTACATCGTCCTTTTGGTTTTTCAATTTATTCTAATCTGTTTCTCCTTTTTAACACGTTTTCTATTTATTCTTATCAACTAAATGATCTCTACTCCTAATATCTCAGTTGGTAGTCTCCGTTCCGGGTTTATTTTCGTCCCACCTCCCCTGGTTTTTTTTGTCCTCCCTCCCACCTCCCAATTTCTTGTAGGTGCATGCTTCTCAAGCTGGAGGACAACATATTAGTCAAGACATTAGGGATCCTCATTGATGTTTTATCTCTCGTCTGCACTTATTTTGTTTGCTCCAATTCTATATATTCTCACGAGTAGATGAGGTGTAAGCATGTGCAATGTAGTTCCTTTTTCTACATATGGTGATTGATTTCTTCTTTGGTAACCCAACTAACGGATGGTAATCAATCTTCAAATACCAAAACCAAACGTACAAGGCAACAATCAATTCACGTATCACAATCAGATTCTTCTATAGTACCCAGCTTAACTCACGGATGGTAATCAATCTCCAAACAAAGGAAACAATCACCGTCGTTTACCTCTCACCAATGTTACATAAAAATAACGCTGAGAATTTAGATGTATTGTTTGTCATGGAGCTGTGGCTGGCCGATTACATGAAATTAATTCCCTCAGTTGTGGTGGCAAATATAATACACATAATCCATATTGTTATGCACTAGCGTGTGTGCGTGTGAAATAGATGGATTATGGTCCCGTACCCAATAAGATGGATATGTGTGTGTTAGAGAGAGAGAGGGAGGGAAAGGGAGAGGGGGAGAGAGAGTGAGGAAGAGGGAGGGAGAGGGTGTGTGTGTGTGTGAGAGAGAGAATTTGATGGTAAAAAAGGTCGTCAATGTCACTTAATATGTATGAGAATATTAAATGTAATATTAACATAATTGATATTAAACTCTTAAAGTTAATGTGGCCCCGTTGCAACGCACGGGTGTTCTTCTAGTAGTAGTAGATGCAGGCAGGAGTCGGTCTACTTGTCTCGGACGTGATGCCTATATACATGATCATACCTAGATATTCTTATAACTATGCTCAATTCTGTCAATTGCTCAACAGTAATTTGTTCACCCACCGTAAATACTTATGCTCCTGAGAGAAGCCACTAGTGAAACCTATGGCCCCCGGGTCTATTTTCCATCATATTAATCTTCCAACACTTAGTTATTTCCGTTGCTTTTATTTTACTTTGCATCTCTATCACAAAAATACCAAAAATATTATCTTATCATATCTATCAGATCTCACTCTCGTAAGTGACCGTGTAGGGATTGACAACCCCTTATCGCGTTGGTTGCGAGGATTTATTTGTTTGTGTAGGTGCGAGTGCACATAGCCTCCTACTGGATTGATACCTTGGTTCTCAAAAACTGAGGGAAATACTTACGCTACTTTGTTGCATCACCCTTTCCTCTTCAAGGAAAAACCAACGCAGTGCTCAAGAGGTAGCAAGAAGGATTTCTGGCGCCGTTGCCGGGGAGGTCTACGCAAAAGTCAACATACCAAGTACCCATCACAAACCCTTATCTCCCGCATTACATTATTTGCCATTTGCCTCTCATTTTCCTCTCCCCCACTTCACCCTTGCCGTTTTATTCGCCCTTTTTCCGTTCGCCTTGATGTCTTTCTTGTCTCGTTTTCTCGTTTGGTTGAAATAGTTGAGTATTTATTCCTAAACGGAGAAGCTAAGATCTATAGATCCTCATCCGCTTGCTAATCTTTTTAAGAGATCCAATTATGATGAACTAATTGCTAGTGAGTTTTGTGCACTAGATTATCTTTATGAAGTTTTGCTTGAAATTTGTGAATCTGAAAATTGTGATGAAGAAATTTATGAAGAGATTCACGATAGTTCCTTGAATAAAAAGCATGATTGCAATAATTTTATTATAAATTCTCTTGATGTCAATTGTGCTAATATTATGCAAAACCCTAAGCTTGGGGATGCTAGTTTTGCTATGTCTACTACTTGTTGCAATGATCATGATTGGGGTGATTTTTCTTAGGATCTTGAAAATTTATTTAAGCCCATGATGAATATGATAGTTATATTATTGAATTTGATAATGATCCTACATGTAATTATTATGAGAGAGGAAAATATTGTTATAGAAATTTTCATGTTACTAAATTACCTCTCGTTATGTTGAGATTGCTATTGTTCCTTTCCGCTTCCTTGCATATGCTAGTTTTTGCTTGCTATGATAATTTGTTTTTCTATAAGATGCCTATGCATAGAAGTATGTTAGACTTAGATGTGTTTGTCACGTATTGCATGATGCTCTCTTCGCGCTTCAATTCTTGTCTTTTATGCGAGCATCATTAAAACTATCAATGCCTAGCTAAAAGGCTTTAAAGAAAAGCGCTTGTTGGGAGACAACCCAATATAATTCCTTTCTGTCGTTGAATAAATATTTGTTCTAGCCTCTGGTTATATGTGGTTTATGTTTTAATTAGTGTTTGTGCCAAGTTAAACCTATAGGATCTTCTTGGATGATAGTTATTTGATCTTGCAGAAAATTCCAGAAACTTTCTGTTCACGAAAATAATTGTTAAAAATCACCAGAACGTGATAAAATTTTGATTCCAATTGCTGCTGATCAATAAACAAATTGTTTAGGTCTTCCTATTTTGGCTGAGTTTTTGGAGTTCCAGAAGTTTGCGTTAGTTACAGATTACTACAGACTGTTCTGTTTTTGACAGATTCTGTTTTTCGTGTGTTGTTTGCTTATTTTGATGAATCTATGGCTAGTAAAAGAGTTTATAAACCATAGAGAAGTTGGAATACAGTAGGTTTAACACCAATATAAATAAAGAATGAGTTCATTACAGTACCTTGAAGTGGTCTTTTGTTTTCTTTCGCTAACGGAGCTCACGAGATTTTCTGCTAAGTTTTGTGTTGTGAAGTTTTCAAGTTTTGGGTGAAAGATTTGATGGATTATGGAACAAGGAGTGGAAAGAGCCTATGCTTGGGGATGCCCATGGCACCCCCAATATAATCTAAGGACACCAAAAAGCCAAAGCTTGGGGATGCCCCGGAAGGCATCCCCTCTTTCGTCTACTTCCATCGGTAACTTTACTTGGAGCTATATTTTTATTCACCACATGATATGTGTTTTGCTTGGAGCGTCTTGTGTGATTTAAGTCTTTTCTTTTTAGTTTACCACAATCATGCTTGCTGTACACACCTTTTGAGAGAGACACACATGATTCGGAAATTATTAGAATACTCTATGTGCTTCACTTATATCTTTTGAGTCATATAGTTTTTGCTCTAGTGCTTCACTTATATCTTTTAGAGCACGTTGGTGATTTTGTTTTATAGAAACTATTGTTCTCTCATGCTTCACTTAGATTATTTTGAGAGTCCTACAAAACAGCATGGTAGTTTGCTTTAACAATAATAGGCATACAAGATTAGTAAAAGAAAAATTCTTATGAGTGTGTTGAATACTATGAGAAGTTTGATGCTTGATAATTGTTTTGAGATATGAAGATGGTGATATTAGAGTCATGCTAGTTGAGTAGTTTTGAATTTGAGAAATACTTGTGTTAAAGTTTGTGATTCTCGTAGCATGCACGTATGGTGAACCGTTATGTGATGAAGTCGGAGCATGATTTATTTATTGATTGTCTTCCTTATGAGTGGCGGTCGGGGACGAGCGATGGTCTTTTCCTACCAATCTATCCCCCTAGGAGCATGCGCGTAATACCTTGCTTTGATAACTTGTAGATTTTAGCAATAAGTATATGAGTTCTTTATGACTAATGTTGAGTCCATGGATTATACGCACTCTTCTTCCTTCCACCATTGCTAGCCTCTCTAATACCGCGCACTTTTCGCCGGTATCATACACCCACCATATACCTTCCTCAAAACAGCCACCATACCTACCTATCATGGCATTTCCATAGCCATTCCGAGATATATTGACATGCAACTTACCACCGTTCCGTTTACTATGACACGCTCCATCATTGTCATATTGCTTTGCATGATCATGTAGTTGACATTGTATTTGTGGCAAAGCCACCGTTCATAATTCTTTCATACATGTCACTCTTGATTCATTGCATATCCCGGTACACCACTGGAGGCATTCACATAGAGTCATATTTTGTTCTAAGTATCGAGTTGTAATTGTTGAGTTGTAAGAAAATAAAAGTGTGATGATCATCATTTTTAGAGCATTGTCCCAAGTGAGGAAAGGATGATGGAGACTATGATTCCCCCACAAGTAGGGATGAGACTCCGGACGAAAAAGAAAAGAAAAGAGGCCATAAAAAAGGAGAAAAGAGGCCCAAATAAAAAAATGAGAGAAAATGAGAGAAGGGACAATGTTACTATCCTTTTACCACACTTGTGCTTCAAAGTAGCACCATGATCTTCATGATAGAGAGTCTCCTATGATATCACTTTCATATACTAGTGGGAATTTTTTATTATAGAACTTGGCTTGTATATTCCAATGATGGGCTTCCTCAAAATGCGCTAGGTCTTCGTGAGCAAGCGAGTTGGATGCACACCCACTTAGTTTCTTTTGTTGAGCTTTCATATACTTATAGCTCTAGTGCATCCGTTGCATGGCAATCCCTACTCACTCACATTGATATCTATTGATGGGCATCTCCATAGCCCAGTGATATGCCTAGTTGATGTGAGACTATCTTCTCCTTTTTGTCTTCTCCACAACCACCATTCTATTCCACATATAGTGCTATGTCCATGGCTCACGCTCATGTATTGCGTGAAGATTGAAAAAGTTTGAGAACGTCAAAAGTATGAAACAATTGCTTGGCTTGTCATCGGGGTTGTGCATGATTTAAATATTTTGTGTGGTGAAGATAGAGCATAGCCAGACTATATGATTTTGTAGGGATAACTTTCTTTGGCCATGTTATTTTGAGAAGACATAATTGCTTAGTTAGTATGCTTGAAGTATTATTATTTTTATGTCAATATTGAACTTTTGTCTTGAATCTTTCGGATCTGAATATTCATACCACAATTAAGAAGAATTACATTGAAATTATGCCAAGTAGCATTCCGCATCAAAAATTCTGTTTTTATCATTTACCTACTCGAGGACGAGTAGGAATTAAGCTTGGGGATGCTTGATACGTCTCCAACGTATCTATAATTTTTGATTGCTCCATGTTATATTATCTTCTGTTTTGGACATTATTGGGCTTTATTATCACTTCTATATTATTTTTGGGACTAACCTATTAACTGGAGGCCCAGCCCAGAATTGCTGTTTTTTGCCTATTTCAGAGTTTCGCAGAAAAAGAATATCAAACGGAGTCCAAACGGAATGAAACCTTTGGGAACGTGATTTTCGGAACGAACATGATCCAGAGGACTTGGACCCTACGTCAAGAAAGCTACCAGGAAGCCACGAGGTAGGGGGCGCGCCTACCCCCTGGGCGTGCCCTCCACCCTCGTGGGCCCCACGTAGCTCCACCGACGTACTCCTTCCTCCTATATATACCTACGTACCCCCAAACGATCAGATACGGAGCCAAAAACCTAATTCCACCGCCGCAACCTTCTGTACCTACGAGATCCCATCTTGGGGCCTGTTCCGGAGCTCCGCCGGAGGGGGCATCGATCACGGAGGGCTTCTACATCAACACCATAGCCTCTCCGATGAAGTGTGAGTAGTTTACCTCAGACCTTTGGGTCCATAGTTATTAGCTAGATGGCTTCTTCTCTCTTTTTGGATCTCAATACAATGTTCTCCCCCTCTCTTGTGGATATCTATTCGATGTAATCTTCTTTTGCGGTGTGTTTGTTGAGACCGATGAATTGTGGGTTTATGATAAGGTTTATCTATGAACAATATTTGAATCTTCTGAATTCTTTTATGTATGATTGGTTATCTTTGCAAGTCTCTTCGAATTATCAGTTTGGTTTGGCCTACTAGATTGATCTTTCTTGCAATGGGAGAAGTGCTTAGCTTTGGGTTCAATCTTGCGGTGTCCTTTCCCAGTGACAGTAGGGGCAGCAAGGCACGTATTGTATTGTTGCCATCGAGGATAACAAGATGGGGTTTTTATCATATTGCATGAATTTATCCCTCTACATCATGTCATCTTTCTTAAAGTGTTACTCTGTTCTTATGAACTTAATACTCTAGATGCATGCTGGATAGCGGTCGATGTGTGGAGTAATAGTAGTAGACGCAGGTAGGAGTCGGTCTACTTGTCTCGGACGTGATGCCTATATACATGATCATACCTAGATATTCTCATAACTATGCTCAATTCTATCAATTGCTCAACAGTAATTTATTCACCCACCGTAAATACTTATGCTCCTAAGAGAAGCCACTAGTGAAACCTATGGCCCCCGGGTCTATTTTCCATCATATTAATCTTCCAACACTTAGTTATTTCCGTTGCTTTTATTTTACTTTGCATCTCTATCACAAAAATACCAAAAATATTATCTTATCATATCTATCAGATCTCACTCTCGTAAGTGACCGTGTAGGGATTGACAACCCCTTATCGCGTTGGTTACGAGGATTTATTTGTTTGTGTAGGTGCGAGGGACTCGTGCGTAGCCTCCTACTGGATTGGTACCTTGGTTCTCAAAAACGGAGGGAAATACTTACGCTACTTTGCTGCATCACCCTTTCCTCTTCAAGGGAAAACCAACGCAGTGCTCAAGAGGTAGCACTCAACTTCTCCTCTCCCCTTGCTGGATCAAGAAGGAGGGGACGTCCCTGTTGGAAATATGCCCTAGAGGCAATAATAAATGGTTATTATTATATTTCTTTGTTCATGATAATTGTCTATTGTTCATGCTATAATTGTGTTATCCGGAAATCGTAATACATGTGTGAATACATAGACCACAACGTGTCCCTAGTAAGCCTCTAGTTGACTAGCTCGTTGATCAACATATAGTCATGGTTTCCTGACTATGGACATTGGATGTCATTGATAACGGGATCACATCATTAGGAGAATGATGAGATGGACAAGACCCAATCCTAAGCATAGCATAAAAGATCGTGTAGTTTGTTTGCTAGAGCTTTTCCAATGTCAAGTATCATTTCCTTAGACCACGAGATCGTGCAACTCCCGGATACCGTAGGAGTGCTTTGGGTGTGCCAAACGTCACAACGTAACTGGGTGACTATAAAGGTGCACTACGGGTATCTCCGAAAGTGTCTGTTGGGTTGGCACGGATCGAGACTGGGATTTGTCACTCCGTATGACAGAGAGGTATCTCTGGGCCCACTCGGTAATGCATCATCATAATGAGCTCAATGTGACTAAGGAGTTAGCCACGGGATCAAGCATTACGGTATGAGTAAAGTGACTTGCCGGTAACGAGATTGAACAAGGTATTGGGATACCGACGATCGAATCTCGGGCAAGTAACGTACCGATTGACAAAGGGAATTGTATACGGGATTGATTGAATCCTCGACATCGTGGTTCATCCGATGAGATCATCGTGGAACATGTGGGAGCCAACATGGGTATCCAGATCCCGCTGTTGGTTATTGACCGGAGGGGCGTCTCGGTCATGTCTGCATGTCTCCCGAACCCGTAGGGTCTACACACTTAAGGTTCGGTGACGCTAGGGTTGTAGAGATATTAGTATGCGGAAACCCGAAAGTTGTTCGGAGTCCCGGACGTCACGAGGAGTTCCGAAATGGTCTGGAGGTGAAGAATTATATATAGGAAGTCCAGTTTCGGCCACCGGGAAAGTTTCGGGGGTAATCGATATTGTACTGGGACAACCGGAAGGGTCCCGGGGGTCCACCGGGTGGGGCCACCTATCCCGGAGGGCCCCATGGGCTGAAGTGGGAAGGGAACCAGCCCTTAGTGGGCTGGGGTGCCCCCTTTGGGCCTCCCCCTGTGCCTAGGGTTGGAAACCGTGGGGGTGGGGGCGCCCCACTTGGCTTGGGGGGAGCCAACCCCCCCTTCCCCCTTGGCCGCCGCCCCCCCTTGGAGATCTGATCCCCCAGGGCCGGCGCCCCCCAGGGGGCCTATATATAGTGGGGGGGAGGGAGGGCAGCAGCACCACAGCCCCTGGCGCCTCCCTCTCCCCCTGCAACACCTCTCCCTCTCGCAGAAGCTTGGCGAAGCCCTGCCAAGATCCCCGCTACTTCCACCACCACGCCGTCGTGCTGCTGGATCTCCATCAACCTCTCCTTCCCCCTTGCTGGATCAAGAAGGAGGAGACGTCGCTGCTCCGTACGTGTGTTGAACGCGGAGGTGTCGTCCGTTCGGCACTCGGTCATCGGTGATTTGGATCACGGCGAGTACGACTCCATCAACCCCGTTCATTAGAACGCTTCCGCTCGCGATCTACAAGGGTATGTAGATGCACTCCTTTCCCCTCGTTGCTAGTATACTCCATAGATGGATCTTGGTGATGCGTAGGAAATTTTAAAATTCTACTACGATTCCCAACAGTCCCCGGGCTGTACGTGTGTTGAACGCGGAGGCGCCGTCGGTTCGGCGCTAGGATCGGATCTACCGCGATTTGAATCGCCGCGAGTACGACTCCATCAACCGCGTTCTTGTAACGCTTCTGCTTAGCGATCTTGAAGGGTATGAAGATGCACTCCCTCTCTCTCGTTGCTAGTATCTCCTAGATTGATCTTGGTGACACGTAGGAAAATATTGAATTATTACTACGTTCCCCAACAGTGGTATTAGAGCTAGATCTATGCGTAGATTCTATGCACGAGTAGAACACAAGTAGTTGTGGGCGATGATTTGTTCTATTTGCTTACCGTTACTAGTCTTATCTTGATTCGGCAGCATTGTGGGATGAAGCGGCCCGGACCGACCTTACACTTACACTTACGTGAGACAGGTTCCACCGACTGACATGCACTTGATGCATAAGGTGGCTAGCGGGTGTCTGTCTCTCCCACTTTAGTCGGATCGGATTCGGTGAAGAGGGTCCTTATGAAGGGTAAATAGCAATTGGCATATCACCGTTGTGGCTTTTGCGTAGGTAAGAAACGTTCTTGCTAGAAAACCATAGCAGCCACGTAAAACATGCAACAACAATTAGAGGACGTCTAACTTGTTTTTGCAGGGTATGCTATGTGATGTGATATGGCCAAAAGGATGTGATGAATGATATATGTGATGTATGAGATTGATCATGTTCTTGTAATAGGAATCACGACTTGCATGTCGATGAGTATGACAACCGGCAGGAGCCATAGGAGTTGTCTTAATTTATTGTATGACCTGCTTGTCAATGAAAACGCCATGTAATTACTTTACTTTATTGCTAACCGTTAGCCATAGTAGTAGAAGTAATAATTGGCGAGACAACTTCATGAAGACACGATGATGGAGATCATGATGATGGAGATCATGGTGTCATGCTGGTGACGACGGTGATCATGCCGCACCTCGAAGATGGATATCAAAAGGCGCAAGATGATATTGGCCATATCATGTCACTTTATGATTTGCATGTGATGTCTGTCATGTTTACATCTTATTTGCTTAGAACGACGGTAGCATAAATAAGATGATCTCTCTCTAAAATTTCAAGAATGTGTTCCCCCTAACTGTGCACCATTGCGAAGGTTCGTTGTTTCGAAGCACCACGTGATGATCGGGTGTGATAGATTCTAACGTTCGAATACAACGGGTGTAAGCCAGATTTACACATGCAAAACACTTAGGTTGACTTGACGAGCCTAGCATGTACAGACATGGCCTCGGAACACGAGAGACCGAAAGGTCGAACATGAGTCGTACAGTAGATGCGATCAACATGGAGATGTTCACCGTTGATGACTAGTCCGTCTCACGTGATGATCGGACACGACCTAGTCGATTCGGATCATGTATCACTTAGATGACTAGAGGGATGTCTATCTGAGTGGGAGTTCATTGAATAGTTTGATTAGATGAACTTAATTATCATGAACATAGTCTAAATTGTCTTTGCAAATTATGTTGTAGATTAATAGCTCGCGCTTTAGCTCCATGTTTTAATACGTTCCTAGAGAAAGACTAAGTTGAAAGATATTGTAAGCAATTGTGCGGACTAGGGCCGTAGTCTGAGGATTGTCCTCATTGCTACACATAAGGCTTCTGTCCTTGATGCACCGCTCGGTGTGCCAACCCCTCTGGCGTCGTCTGTGGATGTTGTGAACATCTGGCAGACACGTTCTGATGACTACCTGATAGTTTAGTGCGCCATACTTTACGGCTTAGAGTCGGGGCTCCAAAAGCGTTTTGAACGCCATGGAACATATGAGATGTTCCAAGAGCTAAAATTGGTATTTCAGGCTCATGCCCGTGTTGAGAGGTTTGAGACCTCTGACAAGATCTTTGCCTACAAGATGGAGGAGAATAGCTCAGCCAGTGAGCATGTGCTTAGAATGTCTGGGTACTTCAATCTCTTGAATCAAGTGGGAGTTAATCTTCCAGATAAGAGAAGTGATTAACAGAGTTCTCCAGTCACTATCACCAAGCCAACTAGAGCTTTGTGATGAAATATAACATGCAAGGGAAGTTGATCCTGGAGCTGCTCGTCGTGCTTAAGGTCGTAAAGGTAGAAGTCAACAATGAGCATCAAGTGTTGATGATTAACAAGACCACTGGTTTCAAAGAAGGGCAAGGGCAAGAAGGGAAACTTCATGAATGGCAAGCCAGTTGCCGCTCCACTGAAGAAACCCAAGAACCCAAACCCGAGACGAAGTGCTTCTATTAGGGGAACGGTCACTAGTAGCGGAACTGCCTCAAATACTTGGTAGATAAGAAGGCTGGCAACTTCAACAAAAGTATATTTGATATATGTGTTATTGATGTGTACCTTACTAGTACTCCTAGTAGCACATGGGTATTAGATACCGGTTCAGTTGCTAATATTGGTAACTCAAAACAAAAGCCACGGAATAAACAGAGACTAGCTAAGGGCGAGGTGACGATATGTGTTGGAAGTGTTTCCAAGGATGATATGATCACCATCGCACGCTCCCTCTACCTTCGGGATTAGTGTTGAACCTAGATAAATGTTGTTTGCATTGGTGTCTGCGTTGAGCATGAACATGATTAGATCATGTTTATTGCAATACTGTTATTCATTTAAGTCAGAGAATAATGGTTATTCTGTTTACATGAATAATACCTTCTATGGTCATGCAACCAATGTGAATGGTTTATTGAATCTCGGTCGTAGTGATACACATGTTCATAACATTGATGCCAAAAGATGTAGAGTTGATAATGATAGTACCACTTTCTTGTGGCACTACCGCTTAGGTCATATTGGTGTAAAGCGCATGAAGAACCTCCATGCTAATGGACTTTTGAGTCACTTGATTTTGAATCACCTGACACATGCGAACCATGCCTCATAGGCAAGATGACTAAAACCCCGTTTTCTGGAACAATGGAACAGGCAAGTGACTTGTTGGAAATCACAGATGCTGATGTGTGCGGTCTGATGAGTGTTGACGCGCGCAGTGGATATCGTTATTTTCTCACCTTCACCGATGAATTGAGTAGATATGGGTATATTTACTTAATGAAGCATAAGTCTGAAACGTTTGAAAAGTTCAAACAATTTCAGAGTGAAGTTGAGAATCATCATAACAAGAAGATCAAGTTCCTACGATCTGATCAAGGGAAAAGTATCTGAGTTATGAGTTTGGCAATCACTAAAGACAAGGTGGAATCGTTTCAAGTTGACGCCGCCTCGAACACCATAGCGTAATGGTGTGTTCGAACGTCGTAATCGAACCTTATTGGATATGGTGCGATCTATGATGTCTCTTACCGATCTACCGCTATCATTTTGGGGTTATGCATTAGAGACAATTACATTCACTTTAAATAGGGCACCATCTAAGTCCGTGGAGACGACACCGTATGAACTATGGTTTGGCAAGAAACCTAAGTTGTTGTTTCTTAATATTTGGGGCTACGATGCTTATGTTGATAGGCTTCGGCCAGAAAAGCTCGAGCCCAAAGCGGAAAATTGTGTCTTCGTAGAATACCCAAACAAGACGATTGGGTATACCTTCTATCTCAGATCTGACGGCAAAGTGTTTGTCGCTAGGAACATGCCCTTTCTCGAGAAAGAGTTTCTCTTGAAAGAATTGAGTGGGAGGAAGATAGAACTTGATGAGGTTGTTGAACCTTTACTTCAACCAGAGAGTAGCGCAACACAGAAAAACGTTTCTGTGGCACCTACCTCAGTTGAAGAGAAAGCTAATGATGATGATCATGGAGCTTCAGATCAAGTTACTATCGAACCTCATAGGTCGACAAGGGTGTGTACAACTTCTGAGTGGTAACCCTGTCTTAAAGGTCATGTTGTTGGACAACGATGAACCTATGAGCTATGAAGAAGCGATGGTGGGCCCGGATTCCAACAAATGGCTAGGAGCCATGAATTCCGAGATAGGATCCATGTATGAGAACAAAGTATGGACTTTGGTGGACTTGCCCGATGATCGGCAAGCCATTGAACAAAGTATGGACTTTGGTGGATCTTTAAGAAGAAGACAGACGCTGATGGTAATGTCGCCATTTATGAAGCTCGACTTGTCTCAAAGAAGTTTCCGACAAGTTCAAGGAGTTGACTGTGATGAGACTTTCTCAATCATAGCGATGCTAAAGTCTGTTAGAATTAGCAGTTGCTGCATTTTCATTTACGGAATCTGGCAGATGGATGTCAAAACAAAGTTTCCTTGACGGTTTCCGTGAGGAAAGGCTGTATGTGATACAACCAGAAGGTTTTGTCGATCCTAAGGATGCTAAAAGGTATGCAACCTCCAGCGGCCCTTCTATGGACTAGAGCAAGCATCTCGGAGTTGGAACATACGCTTTGATGAGGTGATCAAAGCTTTTTGGGTTTATACAAAGTTTTCAAGAAACTTGTATTTAAAAGAAAGTGAGTGGGAGCACTACACCATTTCTGATAGTTATATGTGGATGACATATTGTTGATCGGAAATGATGTAGAATTTCTGGAAAGCATAAAGGGTTGTTTGAATGGAGTTTTTCAAAGTAAGACCTGTGTAAAACTGCTTACATGTTGGGTATCAAGATCTATAGAGATAGATCAAGACGCCTGATAAGACTTTCACAAAGCACATACCTTGACATGATCTTGAAGGAGTTCAAGATGGATCAGTCAAAGAAGGAGTTCTTGCCTGAGTTGTAAGGTGTGAACTTAAGACTTGAAGCTCGACCACGGCAGAAGAAAGAGAAAGGACGAAAGTCATCCCCTATGCCTTAGCCATAGGCTCTATACGATATGCCATGTTGTGTACCGCGATGTGCCTTGCCACGTGTCTGGCAAGGGGGTATAAGAGTGATCCAGGAGTGGATCATTGGACAGCGGTCAAAATTGTCCTCAGGAATAAGGAAATGTTTCTCGATTATGGAGGTGATGAAGAGTTCGGCGTAAAGGGTTACATCGATGCAAGCTTTAACACCTATCCGGATGACTCTGAGTAGCAAACCGGATACGTATAGTGGGGCAACAATTTGGAATAGCTCCAAGTGGAGCATAGTAGCAACATCTACAATATGAAATAGAGATTTGCGAAGAACACACGGATCTGAATGTTGCAGATCCGTTGACTAAAACCTCTCTCGTAAGCATAACATGATCAAACCCTAGAACTCACTGAGTGTTAATCACATGGTGATATGAACTAGATTATTGACTCTAGTAAACTCTTGGGTGTTATTCACATTGCGATGTGAACTATGAGTGTTGATCACATGGCAATGTGAACTAGATTATTGACTCTAGTGCAAGTGGGAGACTGTTGGAAATATGCTCTAGAGGCAATAATAAAATAGTTATTATTATATTTCCTTGTTCATGATAATTGTCTATTGTTCATGCTATAATTGTATTAACCGGAAACCGTAATACATGTGTGAATACATAGACCGTAATATGTCCCTAGTAAGCCTCTAGTTGACTAGCTCGTTGATCAATAGATGGTCGTGGTTTCCTGAGCATGGACATTGGATGCCGTTGATAACGGGATCACATCATTAGGAGAATGATGTGATGGAGAAGACCCAATCCTAAGCATAGCACAAGATTGTGTAGTTTGTTTGCTAGAGCTTTTCTAATGCCAAGTATCGTTTCCTTAGACCATGAGATTGTGCAACTCCCGGATACCGTAGGAATGCTTTGGGTGTATCAAACGTCACAACGTAACTGGGTGACTATAAAGGTGCACTACAGGTATCTCCGAAAGTGTTTGTTGGGTTGGTACGAATCGAGACTGGGATTTGTCACTCCGTATGATGGAGAGGTATCTCTGGGCCCACTCGGTAATGCATCATCATAATGAGCTCAATGTGACTAAGGAGTTAGCCACAGGATCATGCGTTACGGAACGAGTAGAGAGACTTGCCGGTAACGAGATTGAACAAGGTATAGGGGCACCGACGATCGAATCTCGGGCAAGTAACATACCAATAGACAAAGGGAATTGAATACGGGATTGATTGAATCCCCGACATCGTGGTTCATCCGATGAGATCATCGTCGAACATGTGGGAGCCAACATGGGTATGTAGATCCCGCTGTTGGTTATTGGCCGGAGAACGTCTCGGTCATGTCTGCATGGTTCCCGAACCCGCAGGGTCTACACACTTAAGGTTCGGTGACGCTAGAGTTGTTATGGGAAATAGTATGTGGTTACCGAAGGTTGTTCGGAGTCCCGAATGAGATCCCGGATGTGACGAGGAACTCCGGAATGGTCCGGAGGTGAAGATCGATATATTGGACGAAGGGTATTGGAGTCCGGAATTGTTCCGGGGGTACCGGGTGACGGCCAGCGTGTCCGAAAGGGGTTTCGGAGGGCCCGGCAAGCGTTGGGGGGCCTTATGGGCCAAGGGGAGGGGTACATCAGCCCACTAAGGGGCTGTGCGCCCCTCCCACCCCATCTCACGTAACGTGGATAGGTGGGGGCGCCTCCCCTAGGGCAGCCACCCCTCCCGGCTTGGGGGGCAAGTTTCCTAGGGGTGGGGGCGCCCAAACCCATCTAGGGTTTCCCCTGTGGCCGCCGCCCCTCCCCTAGGGAACCCTAGGGCGCCTCCTCCACCCCCTTCCCCCTATATATAGTGAGGGAGAGAGAGGGCAGCCGCACCCCCTTCCCTGGCGCAGCCCTCTCCTCCTCCAACTCCTCCTCCTCCTCCATAGTGCTTAGCGAAGCTCTGCCGGAGAACCACGAGCTCCTCCACCACCACACCGTCGTGTTGCTGGAGTTCTCCATCAACTTCTCCTCTCCCCTTGCTGGATCAAGAAGGAGGAGACGTCCCCGGGTTGTACGTGTGTTGAACGCGGAGGCGCCGTCCGTTCGGCGCTTGGATTGGATCTACCGCGATTTGAATCGCCGCGAGTACGACTCCATCAACCGCGTTCTTGTAACGCTTCTGCTTAGCGATCTTGAAGGGTATGAAGATGCACTCCCTCTCTCTCGTTGCTAGTATCTCCTAGATTGATCTTGGTGACACGTAGGGAAATATTGAATTATTACTACGTTCCCCAACAATTTAGGCCAGCCGCAGCTGTCGGAGATGCTTCGATTCGTCGGTGGGCGAAAGTGAATCGGCGGCTGCGGGTGGCCATCGGATCACCGAGGCAGGCGGCGGGGGACGGGGACCGGGAAGGGGAGGGGGGGCGAAGTCGCGGCGGGCGGCGGCGGCATCGATTTGGTGCGAATTCGGCCGGCGGCGGAGTTGGGCGGGGGTGGCGGCGGCATCGATTTGGTGCGAATTCGGCTGGCGGCGGAGTTGGGCGGGGGCGGCTGGTTGCACGGAAGTGAAATGAACGACAATTGGGCAGTTGGCAGGCGGTTGCGTTTTTACATCTCCTAGAGGTGGAGATGCAAATTTGCACCGCGAAGTGTTGTAGTTTACATCTCCGAGAAGCGGGGATGTAATTTTTTTTGCATCTACACCATCTATTGAAGAGGTGTTTTTGGGCATCTGAGATGCAAAATGTAGTTATTTTTGCATATACATCTTGTATTGAAGATGCTCTTAAATATTTCTGTTTTAAGGAAGAATAGATATGCCGTCGCATAGTATTTGTCATGAAAAATGGTAGCGTTTCATGAAGTGCTTATCAAAGATCAAATCATATTAGGGTAGAGCTAATAATACAAATATCTATTTATGAGTTCAGAGCTCATCTGCACCCGGTGAAGAGAAAATTCATAAAAAATACTAATTAAATTTAAAAAATCAGATTTTTTGGATGAAAGATAATTTGGTGCGTGAGGTGTACTCCAAATTTTAGATCATTTAGATATATGCGTAGCTGTCAGTAAAAAGGACAAATTAGGACAGAACAATACGTGCACAGAAACTTTTTCACATACCCCAAATTTGTCTTTTTTGCCGAGAGCTATTCAGATGGCCAAATGATCTGAAAATTGGAGCTCGCCTCATGCACCGAATTATCTTCCATGAAAAAAATCAGTTTTTTATTTTATTTTTCTAGTATTGTTTTTGAATTTTATGTTCATCGCGGGTGGAGCTGAGCTTGGGCACCGAATCGACCCGTCCTTGATAATTGCACTAGTATATGTGTTCGGATCGTCCATTTTTTTCAATGGACTCATGTTTTTTATGAGTCTTCAACTCTTCATCCATTTCAGGAAAATACAGCTTGGAAAATGCAAGCTGCATATTTTTGCACACTGAAATTGCACTTCTCTGGAGCGGAAGTTACCATTTTTGAACATTTGGCGCCCCTTGTTACCACTTGCTTGGCATCTATTTGCTCTTCCCACGCACCGCAGCTCCGGCCTGACATCCTCCTGCCACCCCCTATGCGCCTTGCGGCGGGGTCAATGCTTGCGGATGACCTATCGACGCACCACGTCGTCGACCTACCGCTGCAGCGAAGTTACCGTGTGGCCAACTATTTGTGTGCAGTTGTGTTCTGCACGGAGAAGTCCCGATCTCCCGTGCGGAATGTGGCAGAGCCCTGATCTAGAAGTGGGGGAAAACATATTGGAGTTTTTGTTTTTCCTGCCTTCGTGGGATCAAAATTATATAGGCGAACATTGCATCTTATTTTCATTCGGCGAGTCCGGCGACTGGTGTCTATGCTGATTCATTTGGTAATAGTCATCCAACAACAAACTAGTCGCCACACCCCGACTAGCCACCGGACTCTGGGCATTAAGCGAGCTGCTTTCATCTATTTGTCTTTTTACCAGGATGAATGCTTCGTCCTAGATCTATATATGTGGCTGCCGGTGACTACGAGTTGTTTCCTCACTCCTCCATCACTGCCACGTGCTAGAGGATACAGATCGAAGTCATACATCGTCAGACCAAGATCAATGTTCCATGCTCAAGGGCGGTTCCCTACTACGTGAAACCGAGGAGGTATATGATGATATGAGATGGTCACTTTGCTTGATTTTCTTCAGAGTTGCGGATTTGTCACATTTTTTTTATCCCAAGATGTATCATGGATGACCATGCGTTATCATTACTGCGCGTCCCAGGATCTGATGAGATTAAACAGGAAGTATGATATGCTAGCTGTTGAATTGGAAATTGATGAAAGCTGATAATGTTCAGTTGTATGGAAAGATTCAATACGTCCATGACTACAGTCATGAGAGGATTGTGTCTAGAGGACGAAAGAAGGTTTAGTCTCATGGGATCCTAGGATGGTGACACCGGGTGTAGCTTGACGAGCTCCTCTTTCGAAGAGCTCCTCTTCCAAAGGCGAGCAACAAGTGTCGGGGGATGATGAAACTCTTGTTGTTGCCCTTGGCGGCATTTCCTGCAAGATCCAGCAACACGGCAGCGAGGTACTTGAGGACGACAACGTGGTAGATGGGAGTGTGTAACGCCCAAGATGTGCTCCAAGATGTGCAATCTTTGCGGGGCTAGAAGTGCATATTGACCGGCCCAACATATGACTGCAAAACATACACGCAAGGTCATATGTTGGTGAACAAGATGATCATCACAACAAACACAGCTAAAAGAGACGAAAGAGATAATACGAGTGACAATAGGGCATACATGTGCCAGTACATAAATATTTCACCAATTAGAGGTCCATGACCCAACATTACATCATTCATGGAGTGGAAAAAAGCATGGATCCGAGTACCGATAAGAAGCAAATATGACTAATAAGAGACAAGATAAATAAGCAATCGTCCACCCTGCAGTCCTAGACTACCGATCGAGAACCCCAAATCTAGTCGTCGTCGAAAAAGAACAAAAAGAAACTCCACACAGAACGTTCCATGCTCTCACCCTGAATAATTTTTATGTTTGAACTATGTATTGATTTTTTTGTACGTATAAATTTATTTGTGTGTGGTATTCATTGTTACGTGTATTTGTATCAAATGATTGATGTGCATGTGTTTGCATGGATTTAAGGTTTCAAAAGTGGCGGTTGTGGTTGCAAGGAGGACATTTAAGGGGTCGACCCTCGCTGTCCATGGACGCGCCCGCAACCGTCTATAGGGTTGGATTTGGCCAGTCTAGTTGTGGATGCTCTTAGAGTAACGTGCTATGGTTTTGTCCATCCTGGGCGGCTGTCTCTTTGGGAGCAGTTTCTTACTGGGTTTGGGAACCCGACCTGGTTTCTAGCGTGTTCATTGTTATCACGCGCGGCGCAGTGGGAGGATGGGAGAGTTGCCAACAAGGGAGGGAAGCAGGAGATAGAGGAGTTCCCTAGTGAGGTTCCTCATGTGGGGGTGCGGCATGATCCCACTATTGCCACTCCATTGAACTGAAGGGAGGCATCCCCGTCAGCAGAGTGATGGTCCATGGTGGCAGAAGTAAGGGTCGTCGCAGGTGAGGCAGTTGCACCGAGTTCTGTCCCCTCCCCTGCTCAGCATCTGTTGGTTTTGTCACCCACCGTTGCGTTGTTGTAGAAGACTAGGATTAGGCCGTGCAAATTGCATTGATCGGTGCACTGGGCACGTATATATGATGTACAGGATGGGGGCCAGAACCTCAACTATACAAGAGAATTAGGAGGTGGGCCCAAGACACGATATACATGCACAATATATTCAACACCCCCCGCAATCCAAGCGTCGTCAAAGACACAGAGACTGGAACGAATCTCCTCCAGAGTTCCGAGCCCACCCAGAGTGCGCGGCCTGACGCCGACACCCTCTCCCTCCCCATCGCCGCCGCCACCGGCAGCTCCCACCATGACGGCCAAGTTGGAGGAGCGGCTGGTGCAGGTCGTCATTGAGGACTCCAAGAGGGAGTTCGAGCGGAGCCAGGAGGCGTAGTTGGTGGGTCTGGAGAAGATGTTGGCACTGTCGGCCGCTGGGGACGTCTACGTGCCAGAGCTGGACGTGAAGGAGGAGGTGATGGTGGAGGCCATGAAGAACCGGCCGCACCCCGGTGTGGAACCAGGCGATGTACGGGCAGTCGTGGTCCACGACCACGATGCCATGCAGCCCGCTGTCGTCGCCGCCACCAGCACCGTGGGCGCCGTGGTCACCAGCACCACGGCCTCCACCACCGCAGCCTGCACACAGGACGCCGGCCAATTTTGGGGGTTGCCGCTCCAACCTCTGAACGCCGCCTCCCTACGTTGACATGACCAAGGACGGCGGCAAGGAGGAATGTGGTGCCTGAAGACGGTGACGGCATCGGTGGCGCTGGGGCGGCAGATCTACCATTTTAAAGTTTTTTTTTCAATTTCTACTTAAGTACTATGTGCGGGCCATGACTATCGTGGTTTGTTTAATTAAGTTTGTTATATACTATGTTTTAAGCTATTTTGCAATGCCTTTTTTTTTAGTTGCAATGCCTTTTTTAGGGTTTTTTGGCAATATTCGGGACGTGGCCGCGCATTGGGTGCACTGACCGACGGACGGCCCAAACCAGACATGGTCGTCCGTTTTACCGACCCAAACGGACAGAATCCAGACAAAACAGATGTACGTTTGGGTTGGCCAACCACACCCTTTATGCTGTCCCACTCACGCGCGGCGAGGGACACGCACACGTTCGTTCCAGCGCCAGGCCCCCTCGGTCGGGTCGGGTCGGACCGTGTGGGGGTGGAGAAAAGGTGCGGCTCGCCCTGCTCCGCGGAAGAAGACAAGGCGCGGCAGCAAAAATCCCCCGTGCATTCTCGCCCCGAAGCCCCTGGGATGCTCGCAAATAACCATTCCCCACTCCCCTGCCTTGGCCAGGGGCCTCCCCGCAATTTCCTCTGATCTTTATTGTCCTTGACCTGCTCTCTCCCTCCCTCGGCTCGCCTGCAGCGACAGGCTTTTCCTCCCTTCTTTTCCGCTGCTCTGCTCCGCGCTTCATCACACGCCGCGCGCACCCACCACCATCACACCTCCTACTCCTCCGGGACGGGACTGCTCTGCTCTGCTCGCCCCTATCCACCCGCCCCCCACCACCTTCCCCCTCCCCACGCCCGCATTGCGGAAACCCTCCCGTCCACACCCCTCCCCTCCCCTCCCCCCTCGCGCGCGCGCGCACGGCAGCCTCCGTCTCCGTCCGTCCGTCCGTCCCCGGAGGCGGCAGAGAAAGAAAGGTAGCGCCACTGCTTCCCCCTCTCTCTCCCCTCCGACGGCCGCTTCCTCCCCGGCAGATTAGCCCGCTCTGTTCTTTCCGCGGCCGATCCTCCTGCTAGCGGCGCACTACTGGCAGTGGCAGGCAGGAATGGGGTTTTCGGCCCCCTCGTTTTGGCCGATCCTTCTTATTTTGGGCGGGCCACAAAAGGGCAAGATTTTGTGCTACCGCGGTTTCCGCTGCTCCACAGCGCTCCGGTTCGGAGATTCTGCTGGGGTTTTCTAGCACCGACCAAAATCAACAACATCTCTGACTGATTGAAAGAAACTACAAAGTGCTGTCGGATATATATATGTTAAATTAAATATACGAGGGTGCCACGGAAATGCTGGGATGTGGATTCCATCTCGCCATGGGTTGCTACTGCTGCTGTTGAAAAAAAACTGCAGATTTGGAGCCCTGGGGTACATAATTTTGGTACTAGTAAGTAGAGTAGGATGCACATTTTGATCTGCACTGATAGATAGCAGGAGGGTGTCACTCACAGACACAGTGCTGCTGCAGATATATGCAACTCCCTATAACCACTTGAACCCCCAAGGCCACGGAGGGAACTAGCTGCCGTGCCAAATCAAACATGGCTGTCTCATTTATGCATGTTCCTTTTATTTTTGTGGATGGCTACCAAAGTGCGCGCGCGCAACACATCATCTGCCTCGATTTGGCTTAAGAGTGTAGGAAAACATGCATGTTGTGTGGCTTACACTAGCTAGATCTCAAGGTCTCTAATGCCATTTGGGGAAGTGATTTATGTGTGCGTGTTCATTTCAGTTTTGTTTGTGACTGCCAAATTGTGCTGGTTGATATGGGCTAAGTGATTACTCACTGCTGTAGTGCACGCAAACACATTGCGCGGCTCGATGAGGGTTAAGAGCGTAGGCAGCACACGCGTTGTGCGGCTTACGCTTGAGCGTAGAAAACTAGCAAGTACAATGCACCTCCACAAGGGAACTAGTTTTTTCAGAACCAAATCACACAAGACCAGCATGGGAGCAAGTGGGTGCTCCACACTTTCCGAGGTCTCCCGTAGAGCCGCGGTTGTGGTAAACGGGAGTGCCACTTGTTTACGTGTGTTCCTTTTAGTTTCCTGACTATCGAATTGTGCAACCTGGGGTGGTTCATGCGATTTACTGGTTACTATAGGCAGCAGATTGTGTGAGTCGATGCGGATTAAGAGTGTAGGAAACATATTGTGCAGCTTACACTAGATTGCAAGGTTTCTACAGGGAGCACATTTGTCATTTTTTTACAAGGCGTCTGTGCTGTAGTATGTGCTTCTTCTGCTATATGTTTGCTGGTCATTCCATAATTGTGTTAACAACCGATCCTATATTGGTTTTGCTAAATAATCTTCTCCTCTGTGAACCAGTTGCTGGGGCAAGAATGGGGTGCAAAAGTGACCTGGCTGACCAGCTGCAGGAGGATGGCAGTGATGGAATGAATGCTGTTGCTGCTGAATATGAAGAAGGCAGTGAAGAAGAAGAACCATTTGAACGTGAATTCTACGATGATGATGATGACGAAGACAATGTGAGTGAGCCAGAGACACAAGCTGTGGATCCTTGTGAAGATCATTTGGCAGAAGAAGAGGAGGCTAATGGAGACGAACCTTGCGATGGCGCCACCCCACTTGAAGATGAGGATTCCAGTTACGATGAACCTTTTGTTGATGAACTCTGTTATGAGGAAGAAGACAGTGGCGAGCAGGACTCATATTATGCGGAGCCTTTCACGGATCAGCTCTGTGAAGTGGAGCCATGTGATGTTAAGGTGGCTCATGCGGAAAACTTTGTGAAGAAAAAGTCCAGTCCTGTTGAGGCTATCAAGAAGGAACAAAATGAGGAAGAGGTCCTAAAACAGGCACTGGGAAAAGGCAGCAGCCATGAGCACAAGGCGGTACCAGTGACTGATGAAATTGAATTGAAGCCGTTCAAGAAACGATTGTCTGTCAGGTTTGCTACTGATGTGTCTTGTTACACATACAGTACTGAAAGTTTTGGTGCTGCCAAATTGGAGAAAAGGAAAGCTCAGTTTGATGACCAGGACAGCCGCTTGTGTAAGAGGCAAGAACACACAGTTTCTTTACCTCAGGAAGGTGTCAAGCTGAAAGAAGTGGATGACACTAACCTGTATGTGGGTAACCTGCCAGCTTCTGTGACTTCTAACAAGCTCAAAGAGCTGTTTCTACCTTTCGGACGAATCGTTCAATCAAGAGTGGCGGATGATCGTTTCACTGGTGTAAGCCGGGGATATGGCTTTGTGAAGTATGCTGAACCTCGTAGTGCCACAGCAGCTATTGGACGCATGAATGGGCGCCTGGTTGATGGGAAAACATTAGAGGTTAGAGTAGCTGAAGTTTCAGTTCCACCATCAGTATCCAATCCATCCATGCAGTCCGTGTCAGAAACTTACGGTCTGCCCTCAAAGGAAATCGACCCGAGCCACTTGTATGTCTGCAATCTCCCCTTAGCCATGGACACGCTGAAGCTACTCGAGTATTTTCTGCCTTTCGGGAAAGTAACTGATATAAGGATGCCCAGGGATCACACCACAGGTTTAAGCAAAGGATATGGCTTTGTGAAGTACTCTGATTCTCATCATGCAGCTCAGGCCATCATCCATTTGAATGGATTTCTGGTTGA
This sequence comes from Aegilops tauschii subsp. strangulata, assembly GCF_002575655.3. Classification (NCBI taxonomy): domain Eukaryota; kingdom Viridiplantae; phylum Streptophyta; class Magnoliopsida; order Poales; family Poaceae; genus Aegilops; species Aegilops tauschii. The sequence continues at coordinate 638,480,621 of NC_053036.3, read as the reverse complement.
GGGTAAAAAGATAGAGGTCCGATTGTACGACAGCTCTCCACCCAGACCCACCAAGGAAATCGACATGGCCAATCTATATGTCTGCAACATTCCTGTATCCATTGACACAAATAAGCTGGTTGAGCTTTTCTCGCCATTTGGTAAGATCACGCAAGCTAGAGTGGCAGCAGACCAAGGATATGGCTTCGTCAAGTTTGCCGATTCTCAGTGTGCTGCCGAGGCTATCGCACTGATGAATGGATCACTGGTTGAAGGGGAGACATTAATTGTCAGAGTTGCAGGCCTTTCATCATCAGCATCCAGCTCAGCTGTACAAGTCTCGCCAATTGCCTCTCCAGAAATCAACAAATCTAGACTGTACGTCACTAACCTTCCGCGGACCGTGAACGCTGATAAGCTGGTTGAACTTTTCGTGCCCTTTGGTCAGATCAGCAAAGTCATGATCAATCTGGAGTATAGCCTGGTGTTCTATGCAGATGTAGCGTCAGCGATCAAGGCTGTCGAACGCATGGATGGGTATCTAATTGGTGGAAAGAGGCTAGTGGTCAGGCGATCAGACTCCTCTTGTCCAACCGATGGAGCAGAGCATGCTTCCTCACAGTCAGCTGCCAAGCCCACGAGAGAAATTGATATGGCCAACTTGTGTGTTGCCGGTATCCCACCGACGATGACCGGCGATCAGCTGGTAGAGCTTTTCCGGCCATACGGACAAATCGTGCAATCTAGGATGTTTCGTGGGTATGGCATGGTTAGGTACGAAAACCCTTCGTCTGCCGCTGCTGCAATTGATCATATGGATGGTTATCTAATTGGAGGAAGTACCCTGGCTGTGAGAATATCAGGCCTTCCTAATCCTGTCGATTTCAACGCTGCAGCAAACGCTCCTCTAACACTGCAACAGAGGCCTGCCAATGCCAATGCTGCTGCAACAAATCCCATGGATCCCTACGCTGCCACAAATGCTCCCCCAACACCACAACTGCAACAACCGTGGCCTGCCAATGGGCCGCAGAAACATATCGACATGACCAACTTATATGTCTGCCATCTCCCGCCCTACATCACCACTCAAAAGCTGACGGAACTCTTTCTGCCATGCGGCCAAATCACTCAAGCCAAGGCAGTTGTTGACCTATGCACTGGTGTGTGCAAGGGATATGGATTTGTCAAATTTGCTGATACTTATGCTTCTGCCGTGGCTCTCACTTACATGAACGGTTACCCACTGGAGGGCCACATCTTGGAGGTTAGGATAGCCGGTGTCCATCAAAGCGCTATGGGTGGCTACATGGCGCATCTCTACTCCCAGTTCACAGTCCCTGATCCCTCAAAGACGGCGATTGGAGTACCAACGTCGCATTGGCCATACCATTGTGCTGCTGAATCAGCATACACTGAGAACCAGGGCCAGGGAACTGACGCTGCTTCTCAAACATCTCAGCCGCCTGAATCTCTATCAGCCAGTTCATCATTTGCTCCTGACATGGAATGGTCTCCTGTGTCCTCAACCCATCTCGCCGACACTAGTTCTCAGCAGCAACAGTTGTCAAGCCATGCAACAGACACTAGTTCTCAGCAGCAGCAACAACCTTCAGCAGGCTGGGCCGGTCCGCCTGGCTTCGAGCCCCATCATGTGCATGCGGCGGTCTCTCCCCCTCAGCCGCCGTCGTCAGCAGTACCTTGGGCTGGCCCGCCCGGCTTCGAGCCCCATTCCATCCCCAAGAAAGATGCTGCCGCCGCGACAAAACCTTCCCAACGTTGCTCCAAGGTCCATCTGGCACAGTCAGGAGGCAGCCAGAAAAGGCGTTCGATTGTCTAGCACCATCAGTGGACCTCTTATATTACTTCTGGAACAAAATGAAAGATCCATGTGCTAATTACCATCATTTGGTTTAGCCAAGTATTTAACTAGTAGTAGTAGACTTGGTTGGTTAGGGCGAGCTGGCTGGTAAAATGAAGACAATTAATTGCCAGCGTAATCGTATTGTTAATTAGCCTGCATGGTTATTTGTGACGCCAGCTGATGGCCTCCATTTCAGCTGAGACGATTAATGGTTCCATTTCCATGCTTGCTTGCTGGTGTGATCCATTCTGAACTTTAACTATGCTAGTATTTGTCCACCCAAGTATAAGTTCCGTTTTCAGAAAAAAGGAGAGCATCAGATTCCAGTTAAAAAATCTACACATAAGATGTTGGTTTTGTGGTGGGGATCTGTGTGCTCTCATGCCGGAGATCTTTGAACAGAAACCATGTCTTTATAATCATGTTGGCGAGTATTTCTTACGAGTAATTTGTGGCCATGAATTTGTAATCATGGGTGGCAAAATCTTTATACACTTTCAAGAAGTTGGCATGCATTGGCACAGGACAGGAGACTTAGCTAGCACTGGATAGTTAGATTCAAATAAGGCATTGCATGTGTCAGCAAATCAGCAAACCTGTAGCTAACGGTGACACATAAGATATTGGTTTTGTACTATTCTTAATTTACTACTTAGATGTTTGTAACTGTTAAGGTATAAAACTGACCCATACATCTGTCAATTATGTACTAGCGATAATCGCCATTTTCAGAAAGCATGAGAGAATTCTTTACTGTATTAGTTTTTAAAGAAGCCAACTGCTCATTCTTTTCTTTTTCCCAGCACATGAAAGTTGAACGATTGTTAGTCAAAAGCTGGCTAGTTTATTTTGTGGAAGACTGGAATTTGATAGCTAATATAACCGGGGAAGCGTGAATTTGCTAATAATTTGGAAGCTCACATTCCATTCGAAAAGATTTTCTCAGCAGTTGTGCTCCAGGTATAATTGTTCAAGCACATGAAAGCTGGGGAAAATAGACTGAATACCCACCAGAATCCATGAACCAGCCTACATTCACGAAGCAGTTCAGATCCAACAACCATCACACGCATGGACCAGGGAACTTCGGCGTCTCCAAAACACTGTCTCAACAACAAATCAACTTTGCCAACGAGTTCTTGGTTATCATGGATCTGGGCCGCTCGATGCTGATCTTCGCATTGCAGGCAGTCGGTACCAACGCCTGCACCAACTCATCGACCCTCGGATGATCTTTCTGGCAGTAGATTTTGATCCTCTCGATGCAAGGGTAGCTGCCTGAGCCCGACGGCGACGCTCTCCTTATTGGCAGCAAGAGTTTGCATGTGGTGCATTCATCCTGCAGAATATCAGCATCAAGGCAGTAGTGTCAGTAAGAGTTGTAGCAGACCAATTGGTACTTGGACATATATGCTTCTGAGTAAGTACCATTTCGAGCTTCAAAGTGAGCTCCTTCAGCTTGTCCGAGCATCGGAGAATCCGGTGCAGTGGGTACAAGTCAGCAGTCATGCACCAATCGCCCAGCACCAAGCTTGTCAGGTTGCTGAACATTGGGCATGTTTGCATAGCTCCCTCAAATGCGCGCTTCAAATTCATTCATCAGACACGAAAGCAACATTCTTAGACTAGCAACATTGGGCATGTTTCATCATAGGGGTAAGAAACAGAAAAGAACCCATTCTTACCTCATGTAATGGCGCAAGCAGCTCCAACGTTGTGGCATGTGAAAGGCCATCAAGTAGATGTAGATGATGATCCACTACTGTGTACTTATGATGAAAATATTTGGGTATTAGACTAATCAAAGCTGTTACCAGACAAGACAGATCACTGGTTACTATACCACCAATTTCTGTGTCAAGGATAGAGAGATGGGTAAGGTTCCTAGCACAAATCAGGAGACCGGAGGTAAGGTGGCAGTCACTGATATGCAGAACCTTGAGTGACCTTGATGAGACCTCCTCATGGTCACAGAAACCACACCACTCCAGCTCTAAATGTTCAAGCACAGGGCAGTCGTAGTTCAGAGGCCTAAATAACCCATGTTTCAACATGACAGATTGGAGCCTGATTGTTTTGAGGTGCCGAGAAGGAAAGATTGCTGTCCTATCCAAACTGAGAGATCCAGAAATATGAAGGAGACGAACTTTGTGCATGATGGCATGACGAATCCACACAGAACATTTGGTATCATTAACGCAGTGGGCAGAGATTCGGGCTTCATCCAAGGAAGTGGTACGGTCATGCAAGAGCAGCAAGCAGTCCCCGAAATTCTCCAGCTTCCGTTTATCCACGAAATCTTGGCTGTCGATGCGGATGAATGGTGTAGAGTACCAAAGGTTGCGCCATCTTGGTGAGAGAAGACTTGTGCGCACGACCTCCGGCATCGGCAGGAAGGACATCACATGGTGGAGCAGATCATCGGACAGGCTGCTGAGCCTGTCGACACCATTCATGCTGCCTCGCGCGCTCTTGGAACCACAGGGAAAGGATGTTGGTGCCGACATTTCATCAAACAGGACGGCTGCATGAATCCACAAAGGGCAAGGGCAATGCTAAATAATCAAAATCACTGGTATACACATTTTGAGAAATCCTAGATACACACGAAGGCATGAAACGATTTCAATCATGAAGCAGCTGTGTTGGCGGTCACACAATGCAACGTTATGTAAACGCATATAGTTCAGCGAGCGAGAAACTGTGGAAAGTTTAAGCTGCAAATACCACCACCCTTCTAGTTCTAGAGAGGTGTGTTTACGACATTGCTTCAGAGCAAACTGGTAAGCAAAAAAAAAAAAAAAAAGCTGAACCGGGTAGCACCTTTCTGTTAACACACTAATAGGAGCAATTATGTTCTCTAAGATATCAAAATAACCCAATAATCACTTCTTCCAAAAGTATTTTGTATTCTTCTAAGCATTCCAGTTTAAATTACAACACTTGACATAAGGTCAACAGTAGCAGCAAAGATGGTGCTAGATGCAGAGCATGGTAAACAGGTAATCAGTCACAGACAGAAATTTGTGCCCATTACAAAACTTACAAAACTACTCTTAATGTGGAGACCATCAAGTTATTCCTCAAATACAGTATCTGTAAAATAAGTTAACAGTTCATGTACTCACTTTAGTATATTTTCCTTGAGTACTTACTAATTCATACAAGCAGGAAGCATCATTGCATGATTGACAAGTTCAATTGTATGGTTGACATGAACATGAATTGACACCAATGGCAGTATAAGAAAGCAGGAGCACTGTATGCATCAATTGTACATCTTTATCTTCCCAGATTTGCTTAGCAGAATTGCAGGAAGATCAATTGTACCTTGCTAACTTGCTAGGGCAGGTCGGCAGCGATGGTGCGGACTGCGGGCGCCCTGCAGGTTGGAGGCGAGCCGGCGAGGGGAGGGGACCGTGCGGCCGGCCGGCGCCGTGATGGGAGCGGGCTAGCTGGCGTCGGCGTCTCGGAGAGGGCCGGAGGGCGGCCGACGGCGACGGCCGATGGAGGGGAGCGGGCTAGCTGGCGTCGGCGACTCGGAGAGGGCCGGAGGGCGGCCGACGGCGACGGCCGAGGGAGGGGAGCGGCGCTGGCTGCGGCTGTGTGCCCGTCTCGCTTCCCTCTCTGTCCGTCCGATGGGAGAGGAAGTGATGGGAGGAGTGGGCCGCTGCCTCGCTGGGTTGCCATTTTGGGCCTCAAAATCTGCAAATATGACATCATAGAATAATAAATTCTCAGAATTCTGGATGGGCTACGGCCCACCCGTGCTTCACACTAGCTACTACGCAAGGGATTGTCTTAAAAAAAAAGTATGCAAGGGGGGATGCTAAGCGAGATTGTCTCAAAAAAAAAAATACTACGCAAGGGATTGTCTTCTATCTCAAAAGAAAAAATTCAACTAAAAAAAGTCTCAAAAGAAAAAACAAACCTAAAAGAATATCTCAAAAGAAAAAAACGCAAGGGATGTTCTATGGTTTGCCGAGCAATTGGGAATTCAATAGAATGAGCTAGAAGACTTTTCCTGGAAAAAAAAGTAATTAAACCTTATGCACCGTACCAAACAACGAATAATGGGTCGAGCAGGAAATATCTTAAATCATGCAACTACCAAATACACCCTCATACATTTGCGCCAAATGTGTGCATACAAAATCCGCTAGTTGTGAATGCATGCCGCTGGTATAGTTCTGTTTACAACAACAATGGCGACAAATTACTCCCAAATGGGTGGATGAAAAAAATGTATGAATTCAAAGGGAGATCTACTGAGAAGTTATTCCGAAATGGGGAGTGTTTGAGGGGTGCGGGGTGAATTAATGAATCTAAATGGGATGGTACTCTGGCAATCACCCCGACAGGAAGATGGATTTGCATCGCTGCACCGTGTCATTGGGGCTGGTAACTGCACATCTAAATGGCCAGTCAGCACCAAAGCCAAATAAATAAAATCATGGGTTGAACTCGGCTAAAAGACTGAGCCAAAACACAACTTTAACCTCGCTAACAAGTAACAGAATTACGGGTGTGGAGTTCTTGCTTGTAACCTCTTGTGAGAACAAACTGTGGATGGGGCTCTTTACCCCTCTCCTATACCATACGCACACTCGTGCGTATTCTAGAAAACAAGTAACAGAATTATGCTTCACATCTAATTCACAACGGGAGTTGTGCTATAATTCTGAAGGAGTATTGATGCCATGATACATATTCAATTCAATGCTCCACTCAAGAAATATGACCTAAAAATGCTAGTCCAGATGAGTAAAGAGTAGAATGTCATGCAAGTAATACGATGATGAAAAGCCGAAATACAGTTGTTTCACCATTTCAATATATGCATGTTCATTTGTTTCATATCTAGGAGTAATAAACTATACAGTTGGACAAAGATGTTCTCTGCCTCCTGTTCACTAGAGGGCTATCCAAGAAATCCCCTATTCAGCATATCAAGCAAACTTTCTTGGTTTCATAAGCATAGGGATGTTAACTTTTAAGTTTCATTCCCTGCGGTTCTTTATCTCTTGAAAAATGTACAAGTGTATAGCTGGCCGCAGAATCAAAATTCGAGGCATGATTTGATTGACCATTCTCAGAATCAAATCAAACATCGACCGTAATATTCTGCCATGTTGCGGAGAGCTGTGAAGATTCATCCCATCTAGGATTCCTACATAGCCATTAGGAACAACATTAGACAACACAATAAAACCATATTGACATGCTTTCTAATAACAAGGCGGCTTCAGGTGGCCTTGTTGTGAAGGCGGGAGGTACAAGTAAGTAGAGCCCCATTCCATTCTCTGATGTCAACAAAAAGGCCTGGATGGATAACTCATCCACTAAAGAGGCTGAAGCGATCCTCCTCCGTGGCCGGCTTAGCCCATCCCAGCTCGTCCTCTTCATCCTCAACACCACAATAATCGACGTCATCATCTGAAACTAGATATGGTTCCAATGTCGAACCCAAATCCTTGCTACCATTCGCATGCTTCGCCAAGGGTCCATCGGATCATTTTATCCGGCTCAAACATCCTACATAATACGTTATAGAGTAGTTAGCAATTAGCTATTTTAGATGCATTTTTTTTAAACATGGTGGAACCTTAAGATTAGTTTTTTGTGATTTGTTTGAAGATGTTCGGGTTAGATTTCGTTTAGAAGGAAGATATACTAGTTGTGTTGAAGTACTTGCTATTGTATAGTATTGGATTTAGAGATATAAAAAAATGTATCATGTTGAATCCTAAGATTATTTGTTCCTAATTAGTTTGACTAAATTCTTTGGGATAAGTTTGGTTGAGAAGCATCTGCATTGGTAATGTAGTTGGGGATGTGTAGTAATTGATTTAGAGATCAAATATTTAGCATTCTGTATGGAAGTGTCTTTTTTTGTTAGATATGCCTGTGACTTTATATATAGGTATTCAAATGCTTGTGACTTTAGATAGAATTCCAAATGTGTATGTATGTATGAGAAAAAGTTTTAAGCATTGTGTAAAATGCAAGCGGATTTAGAGAGTATTTTATAATGTTGTCAAAGTTGTAAGCATTGATTGATTGTTTCTTTGGAGGAATAAAGGGAGAAATCCTCAAACAACTTTGAAATGATTCGATCCACGAGTTTTGATGGGCAGAATCTTCGATTTGGAAGGGATTTGGTGAAGAAGGAGAGAGAGAGAGAGAGAGAGAGAGAGAGAGAGACGCATGTTCGTCTCTGGCGACTGGGGAAGATGACACCGAGCGGGGCTGCGGTTGGGCTGGGTCCCACCCACGGCCCCGCGTGAACTACTTAATCCAGGGCAGCAACGGCATGACCCTTGGCCTTTCAAGCATGCCACGTAGGTGAGAAACGTCGGTGTGGCTTGACCGTGGGCCAGGGAAGAAACACGCGAGGGTTTGGCGTTTCCATATGGATAAGAAACGCCACGGGCTCTGACGTTGCAAAAAAGTGTCATCTCATGAAATAATTTCGTGGGAAGGTCATTTTGTGCTTAAGTTTTCTGACAAGGTCCCTGCTCCGCAGAACAAGACAGGCGCGGCAGCAAAAATCTCCATGCATTCTCCCTCGGAAGCCCCTGGGATACTCGCAAATTACCGTTTCCTCTCCCATTATTTCCCTTCACCTGCTCTCTCCCTCCCTCCCTCGGCTGCACCTGCAAAAAGACAGGCTTTTCCTCCCCTTCTTTTCCGCTGCTCTGCGCTCTGCTCTGCTCCGCTCTTCATCACACGCCGCACGGCGCACGCACCCACCACCATCACGCCTCCGACTCCTCCGGCACTTCTCTGCTCGCTCGCCCCTATCCATCCACCCCCCACCACCTTCCCCCTCCCCACGCCTCCTCTCCCCTCCCCTCGCGCGCGCACGGCAGGCTCCGTCTCCCTCCGTCGCCGTCCGTCCCCGGAGGCAGAGCAAGAAAGGTAGAACTACTGCTTCTCCCTCTCTCTCCCCTCCGACGGCCGCTTCTTCCCCGCCAGATCAGCCCGCGCGCATCGTTATTGGGCGTTCTTTCCGCGGCCGATCCTCCTGCTGGCGGCGCAGGAATGGGGTTTTTGGCCCCCCCTTCTTTTGGCCGATTCTTCTTGTTTCGGGTGGGGGTTTCGGGCCACCAAAACAAAAGAGGGGGATTTCGGGCTACTGCGATTCCCGCTGCTCCAGGGCGCTCCGATTCGGAGATTCCGCTGGGGCTTTTAGCGCGGACCAAAATCACCCATCAACTGAATAATAAAAGAAATAAAGTGCAGATGTAGTAAGTAGGACGGTTGCCACGGGTGCTGGAATGGATTTTTCCGTCCGGCCATGGATTGTTCTTGGTGTTGCCAAAAAACTGCACTGGTAGCAAGCAGGATGCAGCTCTTGATCTGACCTGGTAGCAGGGACAGGGAGGTTGTCACTCACGGTGAGTGCTGCAGATATCTGGCACCCTCTAAAACCACTTAAAACCCCAAGGGGAGGGGACTAGCTGCAGTGCCAAATCGAATAACGCTGTTCGATTTATGTGTACGCCTTTTAGTTTTGTGGCTACCAAAGTGCGCGCAACACATTGTGTGGCTCGATTCGGCTTAAGAATGTAGGAAACATTCATGTTTTGCGGGTTACACGAGATCTCGAGGTCTCTACTGGCATTTGGGTGTTCCTTTTAGTTTTGTGACTGCCAAATTGTGCAATTTGATATCGGCCAAGGGATTACTTACTACCGTAGTGTACGCAACACATTGCGTGGCTCGGATGCGGGTTAAGGGCGTAGACACCATGCATGTTGTGCAGCTTACGCTTGAGTGTAGAAAACTAGCAAGTAGCACAATGCAGCTCCACAAACAAGGGAAGGGAACTAGTTTCAGCACCAAATCAAACAAGACCAGCATGGGAGGAAGTGGGTGATCCACACTTTCTGAGGTCTCTCGTGGAGTCGTGGTTGCGGGAGTGTCACTTCTCTATGTGTGTTCCATTCAGTTCTGTGGCTATCAAATCGCGCAACTTGGTATGGGTCAAGCGATTCATTTGCATTTCTCTTTTTTTTTACAAGGCACCGGTGCTATATGTGTGCTGGTCATTTGATACTTGTGCTATGTGTTTGCTGATCATTCGATACTTGCGTTAATAACAAACTGATGTCCTGTATTGCTTTTGCTAAATAATCTTGTCCTCTGAAACAGTCGTTGGTGCAAGAATGGGGCGCAAAAGTGACCTGGCTGACCAGCTGCAGGAGGATGGCACGAGTGCTGTTGCTGATGAATATGAAGAATGCAGTGAAGAAGAAGAACCATTTGAACGTGAATTCTACGATGATGACGATGATGACGACGACAATGTGGGTGAGCCAGAAACAAAAGCTGCGGATCCTTGTGAAGATCCTTTGGCAGAAGAAGAGGAGGCTAATGGAGAGGAACCTTGCGATGGTGCCACCCCACTTGAAGATGAGGATGCCAGTTACGATGAACCTTTTGTTGATGAACTCTGTTATGAAGAAGACAGTGGCGAGCAGGACTCGTATTATGCGGAGCCTTTCACGGATCAGCTCTGTGAAGTGGAGCCATGTGATGTTGAGGTGGCTCGCGAGGAGGAATTTGGGAGGAAGTACTGTCCTGTTCAGGCTATCAAGAAGGAACAAAATGAGGAAGAGGTCCTAAAACGGACACTGAGAAAGGGCAGCAGCCATGAGCACAAGGCGGTACCAGTGACTGATGAAATCGAATTGAAGCCGTTCAAGAAACGATTGTCTGTCAGGTTTGCTACTGATGTATCTTGTTACACATACAGTACTGAAAGTTTTGGTGCTGCCAAGTTGGAGAAAAGGAAAGCTCTGTTTGATGACCAGGACAGCCACTTGTGTAAGAGGCAAGAACACACAGTTTCTTTGTCTCAGGACAGTGTCACGCTGAAAGAAGTGGATGACACTAACCTGTATGTGGGTAACCTGCCAACTTCTGTGACTTCTCACAAGCTCATCGAGCTATTTCTACCTTTTGGACGAATCGTTCGATCAAAAGTGGCGGATGATCGTTTCACTGGTTTAAGCCAGGGATATGGCTTTGTGAAGTATGCTGAACCTCGTAGTGCCACAGCAGCTATTGAACGCATGAATGGGCGCCTGGTTGATGGGAAAACATTAGAGGTTAGGGTAGCTGGACCTCCAACATCAGTATTCTATCCATCCATGCAAGCTGTGTCAGAAGCTTGCAGTCTGCCATCAAAGGAAGTTGACCCGTGTAGGCTGTATGTATGCAACCTCCCCTTATCCATGGACACTCTGAAGCTACTCGAGCATTTTCTGCCTTTCGGGAAAGTAACTGATATAAAGGTACCCAGGGATCAAGCCACAGGTTTAAGCAAAGGATATGGCTTTGTGAAGTACTCTGATTCTCATCATGCAGCTCAGGCCATCACCAATTTGAATGGGTTTCTGGTTGAGGGTAAAAAGATAGATGTTCGAGTGGCTGAGGTCTCTTCAACCAGAACCATCAAGGAAATCGACATGGCGAATCTATATGTCTGCAACATTCCTGCATCCATTGACACAGATAAGCTGGTTGCGCTTTTCTCGCCATTTGGTAAGATTACCCATGCGAGAGTGGCTGCGGACCAAGGCTATGGCTTTGTCAAATTTGCCGATTCTCAATGTGCTGCCGAGGCTATTGCACTAATGAATGGATCACTGGTTGAAGGGGAAACTCTAATTGTCAGAGTCGCAGGCCTTTCACCACTTGCATCCAGCTCAGTTGTACAAGGCTCACCAATTCCCTCGCTAGAAATGAAGAAATCTAGACTGTACGTCACTAACCTTCCGCGGTCGATGAACGCTGATAAGCTGGTTGAGCTTTTTATGCCCTTTGGTAAGATCAGCAAGGTTGTGATCAATCTGGAGTATAGCCTAGTGTACTATGCAGATTCAGCATCAGTGACCACGGCTGTTGAACACATGGATGGGTACCTGATTGGTGGAAAGAGTCTAGTAGTCAGGCGATCAGACTCTTGTCCAACCGCTGCAGCAGGGCATGCTCCTTTATCATCACAGTCAGCTGGTGGCAAGCCCACAAGAGAAATTGACATGGCCAACTTGTATGTTGGTGGCATCCCACCAACAGTAACCGACAATCAGTTGGTCGAGCTTTTCCGGCCATTTGGACAAATTGTGCAATCTAGGATGTTTCTTGGGTATGGCATGGTGAGGTACAGCGATCCTTCATCTGCTGCTGCTGCAATCGATCGAATGGACGGTTACCAAATCGGAGCAAGTACCCTGGCTGTGAGAGTAGCAGGCCTTCCTAATATAATGCCTCGGGCGGATTGTCTAACAGCACCGCAGGCGCCTCCTGGCAATGAGCAGAAAGAGGTAGACTTGACCAACCTATATGTAGGCCATCTCCCGCTCTATATCACCACAGAAAGGCTGACCGAGATCTTTCTGCCATGCGGCCAAATCACTCAAGCAAAGGTAGTCGTTGACCGGTACACCGGAGTGAGCAAGGGATTCGGATTCGTCAAATTCGCCGATACTTATGCTGCTGCTGCGGCTCTGAGTTACATGAACGGTTACCTGCTGGAGGGGCACATCTTGGCCGTCAGAATAGCCAATGTTCATCCGAGTGATATGGGCAGCTACATGGCGCGTCTCTACTCCCAGTTCAAAGTCCCTGACCCCTCTACCATGGCGGTTGGAGTGCCAACATCGTCGTATTGGCCACCGTGCTATTCTGCTGAATCAGCTTACGCAGAGAATTATCGGGGGCAGGGAACTGATGCTGCTGCTTCTCAAACGTCTCAGCTGCCTGAATCTGTGTCAGCCAGTTCATCATTTGCTGCTGAAAGGGATTGGTCTCCTGTGTCAAGCCATGTCGCCGACAGCTCTCAGCAGCAGCCTTCAGCAGGCTGGGCCGGTCCGCCTGGCTTCGAGCCCCTCCATGCGCATGCGGCAGTCTCTCCTCCTCCGCCAGTGGTACCTTGGGCTGGCCCGCCAGGCTTTGAGCCCCATTCCATCCCCAAGAAGAAAGATGGCGCCACCGCGACAAAACCTTCCCAGCCTTGCTCCAAGGTCCATCTGGCAGAGTCAGGAGGCAGCCAGAAAAGGCGTTCCATCGTCTAGCACCATCTGCTTCCTTCAGGGCACACTTGTGGTCCATGGAGCCCTCAATCGCCCCCAGATGATGTTCTCTTGTGCTCAGTGGATCTCTTGCATTGCTTCTGGCAGAAAGAAAGACCCATGTGCTAATTAGCATCAGTTGGTTTAGCCATGTACTTAACTAGTACTGTAGTAGTAGACTTTGGTAGTTAGGGCGAGCTCGAGCTGGCTGGTAAAATGAAGAAACTTAATTGTCAGTGTAATCGTATTGTTAATTAACCTGCATGCATATAGCAGCCTTGCATGGTTATTTGTGATGCCAACTGATGAGCACCATTTCACCAGTTAAGTAAGACGGTTAAGGTTCCATTCCCATGCTATCAATGCTTGCTGGTGTGATGCATTCTGAACTTTTAACTATGCTATCAATGTATTATTTGTTCAGTCAAGTTTCAGTTCAGTTCTTTTCTGTTTTGGTTCCAGTTAAATTTACTCATGAGATGATAAATTCACGCGCCTGCTGGATTTCACTGGTTTTTTGTTGAGTCGAGATCTTTGAACATAAATCATGCCATTATTATTCATTTTAAAAAGTATAATTATTCATTTGTGCTTCTAATTTTTCAACCAAGTTTCAAATAGTTTTTCTTCCAGGTGTTGATGTTTGCCTTGCCCAATCAGCACTGCCATTCTAGCTCCTAAGTTTCACTGGCATGCAGCCTACATTTTGTTTTTCCTTTAGTTTATCTCTTGAAAAATATAAGCGCAAAACTGGTTGAAGTAGTTGAAGTAGAGCTCTGTTTCCTTGCAGTGAGCTATCCAGTTGCCTTTTTTTTCTTAACCTTTAATTATGTTTGCATTTTGTTTCTCATGAGTATTTTGTGCCCATAAATAAATCCATAAATTTGTGGCTTCTAAAAGGATGGATGCATGCATTGGTACACCATGTGATAAGCCCAAAACGGAAACAAGGCAAAAAAGAAGTGATTGATTGGCACACAATGTGTCAGCAAATGAGGTATTGCATGTGTCAGCAAATCTGTGAAGATACTTCTCTGTGAGAAACAACCATCTAGATGCCTGTTACTGTTAAGGTAGTACTCCCTCTGTAAAGAAATATAAGAACGTTTAGATAACTATCTAAATGCTCTTATATTTCTTTACGGAGCGAGTACTTATTTGTTTTCATTATGCAATACAGTAGAGTTTTTTGTTCTCCACTTGTGTCTACACTGAAGGTATCACATCACTGATCACAGATGTATATATAGGTAACTTATATTTCTTTACGGATGGAGTAATCCTGAAGTAGATTCACTCGTTTGCTCAAGTAAAACCAGGGTACTGACTGACTGACTCTCTACTTATACTTCATAAATAGAGAGGCAAAATAAGGCAGTAGCATCATGCTACCAGAATAGTACAAGTCAGCTAGCACCAGTAACTAACTAATCAGATTATTTTGCAAAAAAAGAAAAGAAAAACAAGGCAGATTAATCTACAGAGAAATAATACTTCACACAACACATAACTCAGAAGTCAGTCTTGCACAAACAAGGTCTTGCTTTTGGGGAGAGATATTTGAAGAGAAACCATGTTATAAATTAGAGTAAAATGCACTGGCGGTACTTGAACTTGAGAAGAAAGCACACTTTGGTCACTGTACTTCAAGATACGACCAATACGGTCACTCAATACGCCTGCACGTGATTGTACGGTCACTGTTCACCGTACGCCACTCGTCGCCGCTCCATTTGACCACTTGTTGACCAATCCGAGGCGACAGCTGGCGTTTGCGGTGGTTTTTTTTATGTAAATTAGCCCGGCGCATCTAATTTCATCCTTCACCCTGAACCGAATCCCTAATTCCCCACTCCCTTCCCCTGCTGCTTTGCGCCGACGCCCTCCCTGTGCTGCTTGCCGCCGCCGCCGCCCCCCTCCCTCTGCTGCTTGCCGTCGCCGCCGCCCCCCTCTCCCTGCTGCTTGCCGCCGCCCTCTTCCAGCAGCTTGCCGCCATCGCCGTTGCCCTCTTCACCACTCCGCCATGTCGACAAGCTCGGTTAGGTCATCGTTCGGCGGCCGTTCGGTGGTGGTGCCGCTCATAAGATGCCCTCTTTGCACTGCTCATGTGAAGTTCTATGTGTCGAACACAGAGAAGCACGAGGGCTGGGTCTTCTACAGGTGTCCTGTTAGTGTAAGTCATTTTTGCTAATTTTGGTGGATTTTTTGTGGAAGTTGTGATGGTGATTTCTGGCGTCTGTTCTTTTCATTTGATCTTCAGGACCATTTCTGGCATTGGGAGTTGGAGTATGTTGGCTACTTGCTGGATAATCACTTTCTCGTTGGCAATGAAGCCGTAGATGCATTAGGAGCTGCAGAGGATAAGAGGGAAGAGCTGATGCGAGCAAGGAATCGAAGATATGCAGGTGGAGGTGCAGTAGATCTTCCAGGCTTTGAAGATGGAAGAAGATCTGCAGGTGGAAGTGCAGCTCAAATCTCCACTCAGCAAGCAGAGGCACTCATAGGTTTAGCCAATCAAATATTGGTGATGATGAAGGCACTGGTGGCAGCACTCATTGTAGTTGCAGTGCTGCTAGGCATTTCTATGCTGAAGAAGTGATGGAGTTGATGTAGTGTTTGCAGTAGCATGCTGCCTAGTTTGTTAGGAGATGAACTGGTAGTTGATGTAGTTTGTTTGGAGATGAACTGGTAGTTGATGCCTAGTCTGTTATGTGATGCTTTTGCATTGTAAGTCTGAAGTTGATGTAGTTTCCACTTTGCAGTTGTAGTTGATGTAGTTATCCAGCATTCTAAGTGATGCTTTTGCCACCATGTAAGCAAGTGCCTATCTTTTACTGCAAATGCAAGTTAATTTGGCAAGTGTCTATCTTTTACTGCAAATGCAAGTTGATTCTGTGTACATCTTGCTGTCATATGAAGTTAATGTGGTGCAAGTTATCATCTTGCTGTCATATGAAGTTTGCCAACAATTCAGAACATAACACTATCTGGGAAGTACCAACAATTCAAAACATAACCAGCATTCACTTACAAAATGATCTAGGAAGTACCAAAATTCAGAACATATCCAGCATTCAGTTACAAAATGATCAACAATTGATCCATACTCATGTGTACACATCAGTGTGGATCAATTATAACATTTCTCATGCCTTGGAGTTTAAAAAGTACATCATCTGAAGATGTCAAACATTGAAGTGCTTCTGGTATTACTGGGAAGCACAAGATCATCATCTGAATCAGGCTCTGGACCTGCAGGCCTCTTGCCAAGAGCAATACCTATTAGCCTCATTTCCTCCTTCCTAGCCTCAGCAGCAGCTACCCTGTCTGCTCTTTTTCTTGCTGCTGCAGCTTCTTTCTCTGCTCTCTTCTTTGCTGCAGCTTCCTCCTTTTTAGCCTTCTTCTGAGCTTGCTGCCTTGCTTTATTCTCAGCAGCCACAGCTTTCTTGGTCTCCATAATGATCTGCCTTGTTTCTTCCTTAGCCTTCTTTGCTATTGCAGCTTCTTCTTTTCTCTGCTCTCTCTTCTCAGCTTGTGACTTCCTCTTCCTCTCTGCTTCCAATGCTTTCTTCTCCTCTTGCTGATGTCTCTTCCTGGCAGCTTCCTCTGCTTTCTTTTGTTGTTCCTCCCTTCTTGCTGCAAGAAGTGCTTCCTTCTTATCTTCCAGTTCTTTGTCTCTCTGCCTCTTGAGGAGAAGCAATTTTTTGGCCAAGTCACCTTGCTGGATTGTGCTTGAGCTCCCATTGTTGCTGGATTGTGCTGTAGCTCCCATGGTTTGATTGAGAATGGCCCTTGCAGCACATATGAAAGTTGATTCTGTTATAGGCCCTGATGCAACCACTCTTGGAAGAGGCCTCTGGATGGCAAAAGTACATATGAATGTTCAGAATAACATGTTTTATCTATGAAGTTAACATCAATTGCATGAAAGAAGCACATTAACTTACATTTTGAACCATATGATCAACCATAAGATCTTCTGTGACATGATTTTCTGGACAGTTGTGCTCCTGTTGAAGTGCAAGTAATTTTGAATCATATCTTTGCAATGTGTATGATTAGGCAACAGTGCTAGAAAACTTTCAGTAGAAATGATGAAAGACATACCTGAGTAATGACTTGCTCATCATCTCCTACATTTGGATCAACTTCCACATTTGGATCAACTTCCACATTTGGAGCACCTTCTGCATGTGGTTGTGGTGGAGCTTGCACATTTGGAGGGGGCAGACCATCCTTGAGGTACTTACAGCCTTTGATGTTGTGGTCTGGCTCTCCACAATAGTTGCAATGCATGATCACACCATGCCTTGACATTTTTTTGCCACCATTGCTGCAAGAAACTTCATGGGGGGCCTTTCTTCTGCTCTTGCATGGCCTGCCTACCTGCTTGGTGTACAATGGTGGCTTGATTGGGGGTCCATTCATCCTCTCCCATTCTGTCTTATCTCTGCAGGGATAGATGATGTTGTTGTATGCTTTC
Organism: Aegilops tauschii subsp. strangulata; assembly: GCF_002575655.3. Lineage (NCBI taxonomy): Eukaryota > Viridiplantae > Streptophyta > Magnoliopsida > Poales > Poaceae > Aegilops > Aegilops tauschii. Next base: position 638,463,214 of record NC_053036.3, on the reverse strand, counting down.
TTGAACATCCCAACAGAATAGCATTGGTTCACCAGTAGGAGGGGATCAACTCTCTCATGTCTAGCACATGCTATAGCATGTACACATGGTGTGCCACCCTTCTGCCACCTCTTGCAGCTACACTCACTACTGTGCCAGTCAACAATGTAGTCAGTCCCTCTATCACCAACCTGAAAGACTCCATCACCAGCCCCATCAACATAACAGGTGTTTGCCCATTCAGTTAGCTTATCAACCTTTTTCTTGATCTTAGGGCATATGTCTCCTTTCATCTTATCTCCTTCTATCTGCTTGTTGTAGTGCCTCTGCATCAATTGTTGTTTAATTCTTTCAAGCATTGATAATATTGGTAGCTCCCTAGCATCTAATATGTACCTGTCCATGTAAATGACACATCACTAAATATTTGAATAGAGTACCAGATAGCATATGAGAACATGAGAGCAGTTGGTTCTTACTTGTTAAATACTTCACAATTGTTGTTGAGCAAGATATCACACTTGGGTAGATCACTTTGAAATGCCCTAACCCAAGTGTTAGGTTCAAGCTCATGCAACCATTTGTAGGCATCCAAGTTAATTTCCTTCATCTCAATCATGTACTGCTCATACTTCACAGTAGTGTTGCTTCTTGCTATCTTCCAAAGTTGATTCTTTAGTACATCACCTTTGAATTGCTGTTGGAAGTTTTGCCACATGTGCCTCACACAGAACCTATGTTCTGACTGTGGAAACAACTCATCTACAGCATTTATTAGGCCCTGCAAAATAAGTAACAACTACTTCATATGGTATTGAACTAAATGAAATAAGGTCATCTACAGCAAGTTATGAACATGAACATCATTTACCTTTTGTTTATCAGACATAATAGTCCATGGGTTGGTGTTGATGATGCCTAGATCATTCTTAAGCCTCTCAAGGAACCAACACCAGTTGGGCTTGTCCTCCACTTCAACCACATCAACAACAATAGGGAAAATACAATCATTTGAGTCAATTCCCACAGCAGTTAGAAGCTGTCCTCTATACCTAGTCTTAATATGACATCCATCAAGGAATATCATTGGCCTACACCCCAGAAGAAAACCTCTTTTGCAAGCATCCAGGCACATATATGCTTTGCAGAACCTTGCTTTATCATCAAGTTGGACAAAAAAGGAGCTGCCTGGGTTACTTCTCCTAAGTTCATTTCCATAGTCCCACAGCATATTGTACTGGGCCTCTTCATCACCATATATAATCTTCATTGCTATCCTTCTAGCTCTTTGCAACTTGATCCTAGATGGTGTCATATGCCATTCCTTCTGAACTACTCTTGAAAAGTTCCTCAGATTCATATCTTGGTCAGCTCTAAAGCTCTCAAGTTACTTGTGTGCTAAGAAAGGAGCAGTGAAAGCCTTGATCTTCCACTTCTTGGTACATGTGTGTTCATGTACATATTTCTTGACCATGAAACACTTTGTCCTACTATCATAAGAGGCCCAAAGGTACCAAGTACAATCCTCATCACAAGTTGCCTTCACCCTTTTCTTGTCATTTACAGGGAGCTTCACATCAACTCTGTTCTTGCAACTGTATTCCTTGATTGCTTTCCTTAGTAACTCAACAGTCTGGAAGACTTGCCCAACATGAAATTTGGGGCACTGTAGGTCCTCATTTCTAAATGCCTTGAACTTCATGTAAATTTCTTCATCATCTGAATCAGGGGCCCACAAGTCATCTCCTTCTGACTCATACAACTCATCTTCAGGATCATGTGCTACTGGGTCATGTGCTTCTTTCTCATTTCCTTTAACAGGCACTTTCTTTTTTTGTTCCTTCTGCTTCTCTTTCAACTTTCTGTCTTCAGGCTCATCCATATCCACATTATCAGCATATAGATCATCATCACCATCACTAATATCATAATCACTGTCCACTATGGCCCCAGGATCAAAGTCAGAGTCATCTGAATCACTCTCATTTGTTTCCATTTCATAACTAGCTGCTCTAGATGAGTTGCACTGTCTGTTTTTCCTTTTTAAGTATCTTCCTCTAACACCTTCACCTAGACCTTCAACATCATCATCATCACCATTTCTTGCAGTCTGAGTCACAGTTGGCTCCTCCACACTAACACCTTCACCTTGACCTTCAACAACATCTTCATCACCATTTCTTGCTGTCTGAATCACAGCTGGCTCCTCCACACTAACATCTTCACTGCCATCAGATGCTTTCCTTTTTGCAAACACATACTTGCTTACACCATCATCTGCTGCATGCTCTGGAGGATACACTACCTGTATAGGAATTGGGTCTGTCACATTTGCATCTTCAGTATCAACATCAATATCTGCAATTTCTGGCTCATTTGGTTTACTCTTGGAAGGACTAAACACTTGAGGTAGCTGCCTTATTGGGAAATTGACCACATCATCTTCTGTCAGGTTAGCATTCAAACTGTCCTCATGGTCAAGATACAAACTAAATGAGTAATGCCCAATTGATACAAATGTGAGCATCTGATCTGTGTCACTATCTCCTCTGATTTCTCTCAACCCATTCCTATTGATTGACAGAATGGGAATGCAGTAATATACCTTCAGCCTGCCTGCCATCTCATATTCTATCTCTTCAACTAGGTTTTCAACCATGATTGGAGACCAAGTAACTGCATCTACTTCATCGTACCACAGTTGATGACCATTGACATATGAACGATTGGTACCTTGCCCAAGGAAATAACCACCATGGTTAAACTGCACTGAAAACTTCCTGCTGCGCTTGTCTGCTTACATGAAAACAGAGCAAAACAGAGTTTCAGAATTTCTGTTCCACATAAACTGCAAGAAATAGATGCAAGATACCAACTTTCAGTATGTAATTCACCCATACAACCAACATCTTCAACATGCACCAAAATACAGCACCCTACAGCACCAAATAACCTACAAACAGCCACCTTCTCCAAACCCAAAACCCCCAAATCATGGTCGAAAACCCTAGGCAAATCTCCAAAATACAGATGGGCATATCTGACTAACAAACACACCATCCACAATGCCCATCTCTAAATTTCGACCCTGTAGCTTACAGCGCAAGAACCATGGCGGGGCGATGTGAGGGCTTACTGTAGTTGGGCGGCGGAGCACCATCGGGGCGACGAACAGCCAACATCGCGACGAAACAGCTCCAGCGATGAGATGCGCCGCGCCTGCGCCGCGCCTCTCGCCCTTGTGCGGTGACTCCGGTGGTGGTGATCTGGTGCGGTGCCGCCGACGATCGCCCTTCCCTCCTTCCCTTTCACCTCCTCCCCTGTCGTTATGATCGAAGCCGAATGGACAAGGAGCTGGAGGAATTACAGAGCCAGCCAAGGGTTTCCTTGTAAAAAGCCCAGGAGAACGCCAGCTGTCGCCTCGGATTGGTCAACAAGTGGTCAAATGGAGCGGCGACGAGTGGCGTACGGTGAACAGTGACCGTACAATCACGTGCAGGCGTATTGAGTGACCGTATTGGTCGTATCTTGAAGTACAGTGACCAAAGTGTGCTTTCTTCTCAAGTTCAAGTACCGCCAGTGCATTTTACTCTATAAATTATTATTCGTGGTGTTTGCAGAGATATTTGAACGAGGTCTTGCTTTAGCATGGATCAGGGCCACTCGATGCTGATCTTCGCATTGCCGGCAATGGGCAGCAACGCCTGCACCAACTCATCAACCCTCGGATGTTCTTCTCGGCAGTAGATTTTGATCCTCTCGATGCAAGGGTAGCTGCCTGAGGCCGACGGCGGCGCTCTCCTTGTTGGCGGCAAGGCTTTGCATGTGCTGCATTCCTCCTGCAGAATATCAACACGAAGGTGGTAGTGTTAGTAAGAGTTCTAGCAGACCAATTGGTACTTGGACATATATACTTTTGAGTAAGTACCATTTCGAGCTTCAAAGTTAGCTCCTTCAGCTTGTCTGAGAGCTGGAGAATGCGGTGCAATGGGTAGAAGTCAGCAGTCATGACCCAATCGCCCAGCACCAAGCTTGTCAGGTTGCTAAACGTTGGGCATGTTAGCAAACCTCCCTCAAATGCGCGCTTCAAATTCATCCATCAGAAACGAAGGGAACATGTTAGTGTTGCAAAGAAAATATAATACTAACATATACAAGGGGAAACTGTCAGTTTAAAAAAAGAAGACCGTCCCTTAACTTTGAACCCAGAAGCAGACTAACTAGGCAAGCAAATACATTCTCTCTCGAAATAGGCTTTCGCCCCGCTTTATAAATAAAGAAAGCAACCAAACACATTCTCTCTCGAAATAGGCTTTCGCCCCGCTTTATAAATAAAGAAAGCAACCACCACGTCCGTACAACAAGTTCAAGTGCAGCAAAGCAAATAAATACATTCACCTACACTTGTATGGGTAAGAAAAGAAAAAAAAATCTTACCTCATGTAATGGCGCATGCAGCTCCAACGTTGTGGCATGCGGAAGGCCATCAAGTAGATGATGATCCATTACTGTGCCCATATGATGAAAAGATTTAGACCTTAGATTAATCAAAGCTGTCACCAGAGAAGACAGATCCCTAGTTACTATAGCACCAGCATATGGGTGAAGGATAGAGATATGGGTAAGGTTCCTAGCACAAATCAGGAGACTGGAGATAATGAGGCAGTGACTGATATCCAGAACCTTGAGTGAGCTTGATGAGATCTCCTCATGGCCACAGACACTGCACAACTCCAGCTCTAAATGTTCAAGAACAGGGCAGTCGTAGTTCAACGGCCTAAATAACCCATGTTTCAACGTGACAGATTGCAGCCTGATTATTTTGAGGTGCCGAGAAGGAAACATTGCTGTGCTATCCAAGCGGAGAAATCCAGAAATATGAAGGAGACGAACTTTGTGCATAATGGCATGACGAATCCATGCGGAACACGTGGCACTATCAGCACGGTAGGCATGGATTCGGGCTTCATCCAAGGAAATGGTACCGTCACGCAAGAGCAGCAAGCGGTCCCCGAACTTCTCCAGCTTGCATTGATCCACAAAGTCTTCGCCGTCGATGCAGATGAATGGTGTAGAGCACCAAAGAAAGCGCCATCTTGGTGAGAGAAGACTTGTGCGCACGACCTCCGGCATCGGTAAGAAGGACATCACATGGTGGAGCAGATCGTCTGAGAGGCTGCTGAGCCTGTCGACACCATTCCCGTTGCCTCCCGCACTCTTTGAACCACAGGGAATGGATGTTGGTGCCGACATCTCATCAAGCAGGACGGCTGCATGAATCCACAAAGGGCAAGGGCAATGCTAAATAATCAAAATCACAGGTATACAAATTTCAAAAAATCCTTGATACACAAGAAGGCATGAAACGATTTCAATTGAAGCAACCATGTTGGCAATCACACAATGAAACCTTATATGTAAAAGCATACAGATCAGGAAAGGGAAACACATATGCAGCCTTGAGCGAAAATTGTGGAAAGTTTAAGCTGTAAATACCACCATCCTTGACATAAGCTCACTATTCGGCAAACGAATAACATAAATAGCTCAATCAAATCTCACAGCATTTCAGTTCAGGAAATATGTTCCAAATGTGTACATTCCGAAGCAATGGCATCAATTATTCCCTTGTATATAAGCAGGAAGCAGAATTGCATGATTTGCATCAAAGGCGATATGACATGAACATGAATTGACATTAATTGTATGGCTGAGATGAACATGAACTGACATCCATGGTAGTATAAGCAGGAGCGGTGTATGCATCAATTTGATTCATCTTCATCTTCCCAGATCTGCAGGAAGGAAGGTCAATTGTACCTTGCTTAACTTGCTACGGCAGGTCGGCAGTGCCGGTCTGGCGCCGCGGAGGAGGCAGCGATGGTGCGGAATGCGGACGGCCTGCAGGTTGGAGGCGAGCCGGTGAGGGGAGGGGACTGCGCGGCCGGCCGGCGGCGTGATGGGAGTGGGCTAGCTGGCGTCGGCGTCTCGGCGAAAGCCGACAGGGGAGCCGGGGTGGGGGCGAGTGGGCGAGGGGGAGGAGAGGGCCAGAGGGGAGCGGGTGGCCGACCGGCGACGTCAGGGGAGCGGCCGACGGCTGCGGCGGCGTCACTTGGGCGGACGAGCCCTGGTACACGGTGTGTCGTGTGCCAGACCAGGTTCGTTACGTGCCGGGCCCATGAAAAAGGTATCATTTGGCCAGCTATATACATGATGATTATCAAAAAACTATGTACTCCCTCCCTTCTTTTATATAATGTGTATTTGTTTTTTGATAAAATTTCATAATGTACGGTGCATTTGTTCTAATTCATTTTAATTTCGATCTTGGCCCTCCAGAAAAAAGAAAGTATATCTTCCCTGATTGCATGTATCTCTCCTTGTAGAGAAAGAAAAGGAAACTATCTCTCTCCCGATTGCATGTATATCTTACTTTTCTAGCCTAAATGATTTACTTGCCGCTAATCTACGAATTAGATAAGGGTAATTTCGTCCTAAATAGTCTATAATTATGTGCCTTGATCACCGTGTTGAAAATAATACACCTTAAATAAAGGAATAGAGGCCTGATAACTTACGCAGAATACCGTGGGAAGGACCGTTCATCATTGACAGGGTTCTCACGGGAGGAGCATATTAGATCTGAGAAGCGAAGACTAGGAGTCTTGAACCCAACCTCTGAAACGCCATTCTGCTATGTAGTTCAAATGCTTATCTCTGCTTATCTTTTATCTTAGTTTAAATTATTGTTTAGCTCGAAATACCAGACATTGTAGTTTGAATTAAAGTTTGGTACCTTTTAACCCGGGGTCTCTTATGTTAATTTGCTTCTGTGCCATTATTGATTTGTTGATCTTCCTCAATAATTTACCCGAGTCTGATGTGCCTGGCTGTTTGATTTTGGTCCTCTAGGCCGGACTCGGGACCCTTGCATAAATTTGTGTCATTTCCCGACCTAAGTGTTTTCTTCCTTAGTCATTTTGCTGTCTTTTCTTTTGCTGTAGTTCTTGGCTTATGTCTTTGGCCAATAGCCGAATTGTGTAGTGTTGGCCTTTGAAGCACTCCTTGTTTGCCTTATGGCTGAAGAGTTTCAAGCCGAAAGCTGGTTACACCAAGCAGTATTCGAAACAAGATGCATGTCAAGTTAAAGCATGGCGAAAGCACTAATTTTTCAAGGCCAAACTAGTTTTCGGCAACCAAAATATGTGTAGTAGCTGGGACTTGAAAGTTTTTTTACATCATACCCTCGGCATCTCGAGGTCTCGGACTACTACTAATTACATTTATTGAATTATGTCTTGCAAGAGGCAATCCTACTTGAGTGAATTGCAAAAAACATTGACATTGAATGCTAGGGTTGTAGACATCACAGTCCTACAGTTTTGTTCCAAAAATCACTAATTCCGAGGATAATTTTTTGCAAAAACCACTAGTTGTTTGTTTTGGCCCGTTTGATGACGATTATGATAAGTAGAGCCCACAAAAGCTGACGTGGCATAACGGTTCTACACAAACGGCGTTAGACATGTGTATCTACATTTACATAGACACCCTTGTGGCAAAAATAAAAACGCAATCGGGTCCCGCCCAAGCAAAAACTGCAGCACGACACGACCGGTTCATGAGGTCTCGTCGCCGGCGAGGTACGGACACTGGAGCGTTGCCCGGAAGGGAAGAGGGCGGAAGGTGGCCTTCGATCGGTCGTGTCGCGTCCGCATCGGGCAGTGGTGGGACGGGCACGGATGGAGGAGGCGGCGGCTGGGTGAGGATCAAGCGGGCGGCTGTGTTGCTAGCTTGCTGGGTGGCTGGGGTCCTTGCCATAGACAAGGGTCGGGGCGGCATCGCCGGTCGACAGGACCAGAGGGGTTGGGTTCGCAGGCGATGAGGGCGGCTGCGAAGCTCGGCGGCGCTGGCTATTGGCCGGAGTGTTGGGGAACGTAGTAATTTTAAAAAATTTCCTACGCACACGCAAGATCATGGTGATGCATAGCAACGAGAGGGGAGAGTGTTGTCCACGTACCCTCGTAGACCGACAGTGGAAGCGTTATCACAACGCGGTTGATGTAGTCGTACGTCTTCACGATCCGACCGATCAAGTACCGAACGTACGGCACCTCCGAGTTCTACACACGTTCAGCTCGATGACGTCCCTCGAACTCCGATCCAGCCGAGTGTTGAGGAAGAGTTTCGTCAGCACGACGGCGTGGTGACGATGATGATGTTCCACCGAAGCAGGGCTTCGCCTAAGCTCCGCAACGGTATTATCGAGGTGTAATATGGTGGAGGGGGGCACCGCACACGGCTAAGAGATCTCAAGGATCAATTGTTGTGTTTCTGGGGTGCCCCCCTGCCCCCGTATATAAAGGAGCAAGGGGGAGGCAGCCGGCCAAGAGGAGAGGCGCGCCATAGGGGGAGTCCTACTCCCACCGGGAGTAGGACTCCTCCTTTCCTTGTGGGAGTAGGAGAAGGGAAGGGGGAAGGAGAAAGAAGGAAGGGTGCGCCCCCCTTCCCTAGTCCAATTCGGACCAGACCATGGGGAGGGGTGCAGCCACCTTTTGAGGCCTTTCTCTCCTTTCCCGTATGGCCCATTAAGGCCCAATACGAATTCCCGTAAGTCCCCGGTACTCCGAAAAATGCCCGAATCACTCGGAACCTTTCCGAAGTCCGAATGTAGTCGTCCAATATATCGATTTTTACGTCTCGACCATTTCGAGACTCCTCGTCATATCCCCGATCTCATCCGGGACTCCGAACTCCTTCGGTACATCAAAACTCAATAAAACTGTCATCGTAACGTTAAGCGTGCGGACCCTACGGGTTCGAGAACTATGTAGACATGACCGAGACACGTCTCCGGTCAATAACCAATAGCGGGACCTGGATGCCCATATTGGCTCCCACATATTCTACGAAGATCTTTATCGGTCAGACCGCATAACAACATACGTTGTTCCTTTTGTCACCGGTATGTTACTTGCCCGAGATTTGATCGTCGGTATCTCGATACCTAGTTCAATCTCGTTACCGGCAAGTCTCTTTACTCGTTCCGTAACACATCATCCCGCAACCAACTCATTAGTCACAATGCTTGCAAGGCTTATAGTGATGTGCATTACCGAGTGGGCCCAGAGATACCTCTCCGACAATTGGAGTGACAAATCCTAATCTCGAAATACGCCAACCCAACAAGTATCTTTGGAGACCTGTAGAGCATCTTTATAATCACCCATTTACGTTGTGACGTTTGGTAGCACACAAAGTGTTCCTCCAGTAAACGGGAGTTGCATAATCTCATAGTCATAGGAACATGTATAAGTCATGAAGAAAGCAATAGCAACATACTAAACGATCGAGTGCTAAGCTAACGGAATGGGTCAAGTCAATCACGTCATTCTCCTAATGAGGTGATCTCGTTAATCAAATGACAACTTATATCTATGGCTAGGAAACATAACCATCTTTGATTAACGAGCTAGTCAAGTAGAGGCATACTAGTGACACTCTGTTTGTCTATATATTCACACATGTATTATGTTTCCGGTTAATACAATTCTAGCATGAATAATAAACATTTATCATGATACAAGGAAATAAATAATACTTTATTATTGCCTCTAGGGCATATTTCCTTCAGTCTCCCACTTGCACTAGAGTCAATAATCTAGATTACACAGTAATGATTCTTACACCCATGGAGCCTTGGTGCTGATCATGTTTTGCTCGTGGAAGAGGCTTAGTCAACGGGTCTGCAACATTCAGATCCGTATGTATCTTGCAAATTTCTATGTCTCCCACCTGGACTAAATCCCGGATGGAATTGAAGCGTCTTTTGATGTGCTTGGTTCTCTTGTGAAATCTGGATTGCTTTGCCAAGGCAATTGCACCAGTATTGTCACAAAAGATTTTCATAGGACCCGATGCACTAGGTATGACACCTAGATCGGATATGAACTCCTTCATCCAGACTCCTTCATTTGCTGCTTCCGAAGCAGCTATGTACTCCGCTTCACATGTAGATCCCGCCACGACGCTTTGTTTAGAACTGCACCAACTGACAGCTCCACCGTTCAATGTAAATACGTTCCGGTTTGCGATTTAGAATCGTCCGGATCAGTGTCAAAGCTTGCATCAACGTAACCATTTACGATGAGCTCTTTGTCACCTCCATATACAAGAAACATATCCTTAGTCCTTTTCAGGTATTTCAGGATGTTCTTGACCGCTGTCCAGTGATCCACTCCTGGATTACTTTGGTACCTTCCTGCTAGACTTATAGCAAGGCATACATTAGGTCTGGTACACAGCATTGTATACATGATAGAGCCTATGGCTGAAGCATAGGGGACATCTTTCATCTTCTCTCTATCTTCTGCAGTGGTCGGGCATTGAGTCTTACTCAACTTCACACCTTGCAACACAGGCAAGAATCCTTTCTTTGCTTGATCCATTTTGAACTTCTTCAAAACTTTGTCAAGGTATGTGCTTTGTGAAAGTCCAATTAAGCGTCTTGATCTATCTCTATAGATCTTGATGCCCAATATATACGCAGCTTCACCGAGGTCTTTCATTGAAAAACTCTCATTCAAGTATCCCTTTATGCTATCCAGAAATTCTATATCATTTCCAATCAGTAATATGTCATCCACATATAATATCAGAAATGTTACAGAGCTCCCACTCACTTTCTTGTAAATACAGGCTTCTCCAAAAGTCTGTATAAAACTAAATGCTTTGATCACACTATCAAAGCGTTTATTCCAACTCCGAGAGGCTTGCACCAGTCCATAAATGGATCGCTGAAGCTTGCACACTTTGTTAGCTCCCTTTGGATCGACAAAACCTTCTGGTTGCATCATATACAACTCTTCTTCCAGAAATCCATTCAGGAATGCAGTTTTGACATCCATTTGCCAAATTTCATAATCATAAAATGCGGCAATTGCTAACATGATTCGGACAGACTTAAGCATCGCTACGGGTGAGAAGGTTTCATCGTAGTCAATCCCTTGAACTTGTCGAAAACCTTTCGCAACAAGTCGAGCTTTATAGACAGTAACATTACCATCAGCGTCAGTCTTCTTCTTGAAGATCCATTTATTTTCAATGGCTTGCCGATCATTGGGAAAGTCAACCAAAGTCCATACTTTGTTCTCATACATGGATCCCATCTCAGATTTCATGGCCTCAAGCCATTTTGCGGAATCTGGGCTCACCATCGCTTCTTCATAGTTCGTAGGTTCGTCATGGTCTAGTAACATAACTTCCAGAACAGGATTACCGTACCACACTGGTGCGGATCTTACTCTGGTTGATCTACGAGGTTCAGTAATAACTTGATCTGAAGTTTCATGATCATCATCATTAATTTCCTCACTAATTGGTGTAGGTGTCTCAGAAACTGGTTTCTGTGATGAATTACTTTCCAATAAGGGAGCAGGTATAGTTACCTCATCAAGTTCTACTTTCCTCCCACTCACTTCTTTCGAGAGAAACTCCTTCTCTAGAAAATTTCCGAATTTAGCAACAAAAGTTTTGCCTTCCGATCTGTGATAGAAGGTATACCCAACAGTCTCCTTTGGGTATCCTATGAAGACACATTTCTCCGATTTGGGTTCGAGCTTATCAGGTTGAAGTTTCTTCACATAAGCATCGCAGCCCCAAACTTTAAGAAACGACAACTTTGGTTTCTTGCCAAACCACAGTTCATAAGGCGTCGTCTCAACGGATTTTGATGGTGCCCTATTTAACGTGAATGCGGCCGTCTCTAAAGCATAACCCCAAAACGATAGCGGTAAATCAGTAAGAGACATCATAGATCGCACCATATCTAGTAAAGTGCGATTACGACGTTTGGACACACCATTACGCTGTGGTATTCCGGGTGGCGTGAGTTGCGAAACTATTCCGCATTGTTTCAAATGTAGACCAAACTCGTAACTCAAATATGCTCCTCCACGATCTGATCGTAGAAACTTTATTTTCTTGTTACGATGATTTTCAACTTCACTCTGAAATTCTTTGAACTTTTCAAATGTTTCAGACTTATGTTTCATTAAGTAGATATACCCATATCTGCTTAAATCATCTGTGAAGGTGAGAAAATAACGATATCCGCCACGAGCCTCAACATTCATCGGACCACATACATCTGTATGTATGATTTCCAACAAATCTGTTGCTCTCTCCATAGTTCCGGAGAACGGTGTTTTAGTCATCTTGCCCATGAGGCACGGTTCGCAAGTACCAAGTGATTCATAATCAAGTGGTTCCAAAAGTCCACCAGTATGGAGTTTCTTTATGCGCTTTACACCGATATGACCTAAACGGCAGTGCCACAAATAAGTTGCACTATCATTATAAACTTTGCATCTTTTGGTTTCAATATTATGAATATGTGTATCACTACTATCGAGATTCAACAAAAATAGACCACTCTTCAAGGGTGCATGACCATAAAAGATATTACTCATATAAATAGAACAACCATTATTCTCTGATTTAAATGAATAACCGTCTCGCATCAAACAAGATCCAGATATAATGTTCATGCTCAACGCTGGCACCAAATAACAATTATTTAGGTCTAAAACTAATCCCGAAGGTAGATGTAGAGGTAGCGTGCCGACCGCGATCACATCGACTTTGGAACCATTTCCCACGCGCATCGTCACCTCGTCCTTAGCCAATCTTCGCTTAATCCGTAGCCCCTGTTTCGAGTTGCAAATATTAGCAACAGAACCAGTATCAAATACCCAGGTGCTACTGCGAGCATTAGTAAGGTACACATTAATAACATATATATCACATATACCTTTGTTCACCTTGCCATCCTTCTTATCCGCCAAATACTTTGGGCAGTTCCGCTTCCAGTGACCAGTTTGCTTGCAGTAGAAGCACTCAGTTTCAGGCTTAGGTCCAGACTTGGGTTTCTTCCTGAGCAGCAACTTGTTTGCTATTCTTCTTGAAGTTCCCTTTCTTCTTCCCTTTACCCTTTTTCTTGAAACTGGTGGTCTTATTGACCATCAACACTTGATGCTCCTTTTTGATTTCTACCTCCGCAGCCTTTAGCATTGCGAAGAGCTCGGGAATTGTCTTACTCATCCCTTGCATATTATAGTTCATCACGAAGCTCTTGTAGCTTGGTGGCAGTGATTGAAGAATTCTGTCAATAACGCTATCATCCGGAAGATTAACTCCCAGTTGAATCAAGTGATTGTTATACCCAGACATTTTGAGTATATGCTCACTGACAGAACTATTCTCTTCCATCTTGCAGCTGAAGAACTTATTGGAGACTTCATATCTCTCAATTCGGGCATTTGCTTGAAATATTAACTTCGACTCCTAGAACATCTCATATGCTCCATGACGTTCAAAACGTCATTGAAGACCCGTTTCTAAGCCGTAAAGCATGGCACACTGAACTATCGAGTAGTCATCAGCTTTGCTCTGCCAGACATTCATAACATCTGGTGTTGCTCCTGCAGCAGGCCTGGCACCCAGCGGTGCTTCCAGGACGTAATTCTTCTGTGCAGCAATGAGGATAATCCTCAAGTTACGGACCCAGTCCGTGTAATTGCTACCATCATCTTTCAACTTTGCTTTCTCAAGAAACGCATTAAAATTCAACGGAACAACAGCACGGGCCATCTATCTACAATTAACATAGACAAGAAAAATACCATCAGGTACTAAGTTCATGATAAATTCAAGTTCAATTATAGACATCCCTCTAATCCTCTAAGTGATCACGTGATCTATATCAACTAAACCATGTCCGATCATCACGTGAGATGGAGTAGTTTCAACGGTGAACATCACTATGTTGATCATATCTACTATATGATTCACGCTTGACCTTTCGGTCTCCGTGTTCCGAGGCCATATCTGTTATATGCTAGGCTCGTCAAGTTTAACCTGAGTATTCCGCGTGTGCAACTGTTTTGCGCCCGTTGTATTTGAACGTAGAGCCTATCACACCCGATCATCACGTGGTGTCTCAGCACGAAGAACTTTCGCAACGGTGCATACTCAGGGAGAACACTTATACTTTGATAATTTAGTGAAGGATCATCTTATAATGCTACCGTCAAACAAAGCAAGATAAGATGCATAAAGGATTAACATCACATAAAGGATTAACATCACACTTATAATGCTACCGTCAAACACCGCTTAGTGATAACGTAAAGCATTACATGGTGATTGCATTGCATACAATAAAACGACAACCATATGGCTCCTGCCAGTTGCCGATAACTCGGTTACAAAACATGATCATCTCATACAACAAATCATATCACATCATGTCTTGACCATATCACATCACAACATGCCCTGCAAAAACAAGTTAGACGTCCTCTACTTTGTTGTTGCAAGTTTTACGTGGCTGCTACGGGCTTAGCAAGAACCGTTCTTACCTACGCATCAAAACCACAACGATAGTTTGTCAAGTTGGTGCTGTTTTAACCTTCGCAAGGACCGGGCGTAGCCACACTCGGTTCAACTAAAGTGAGAGAGACAGACACCCGCCAGTCACCTTTAAGCAACGAGTGCTCGCAACGGTGAAACCAGTCTCGCGTAAGCGTACGCGTAATGTCGGTCCGGGCCGCTTCATTTCACAATACCGCTGAACCAAAGTATGACATGCTGGTAAGCAGTATGACTTATATCGCCCACAACTCACTTGTGTTCTACTCGTGCATAGTATCAACGCATAAAACCAGGCTCGGATGCCACTGTTGGGGAACGTAGTAATTTCAAAAAATTTCCTACGCACACGCAAGATCATGGTGATGCATAGCAACGAGAGGGGAGAGTGTTGTCCACGTACCCTCGTAGACCAACAGTGGAAACGTTATCACAACGCGGTTGATGTAGTCGTACGTCTTCACGATCCGACCGATCAAGTACCGAACGTACGGCACCTCCGAGTTCTACACACGTTCAGCTCGATGACGTCCCTCGAACTCCGATCCAGCCGAGTGTTGAGGGAGAGTTTCGTCAGCACGACGGCGTGGTGACGATGATGATGTTCCACCGACACAGGGCTTTGCCTAAGCTCCGCAACGGTATTATCGAGGTGTAATATGATGGAGGGGGGCACCGCACACGGCTAAGAGATCTCAAGGATCAATTGTTGTGTTTCTGGGGTGCCCCCCTGCCCCCGTATATAAAGGAGCAAGGGGGAGGCAGCCGGCCAAGAGGAGAGGCGCGCCATAGGGGGGAGTCGGGAAGGGGGAAGGAGAAAGAAGGAAGGGTGCGCCCCCCTTCATTAGTCCAATTCGGACCAGACCATGGGGAGGGGTGCGGCCACCTTTTGAGGCCTTTCTCTCCTTTCCCGTATGGCCCATTAAGGCCCAATACGAATTCCCGTAACTCTCCGGTACTCCGAAAAATACCCGAATCACTCGGAACCTTTCCGAAGTCCGAATATAGTCGTCCAATATATCGATTTTTATGTCTCGACCATTTCGAGACTCCTCGTCATATCCCCGATCTCATCCGGGACTCCGAACTCCTTCGGTACATCAAAACTCAATAAAACTGTCATCGTAACGTTAAGCGTGCGGACCCTACGGGTTCGAGAACTATGTAGACATGACCGAGACACGTCTCCGGTCAATAACCAATAGCGGGACCTGGATGCCCATATTGGCTCCCACATATTCTACGAAGATCTTTATCGGTCAGACCGCATAACAACATACGTTGTTCCTTTTGTCACCGGTATGTTACTTGCCTGAGATTTGATCGTCGGTATCTCGATACCTAGTTCAATCTCGTTACCGGCAAGTCTCTTTACTCGTTCCGTAACACATCATCCCGCAACTAACTCATTAGGCACAATGCTTGCAAGGCTTATAGTGATGTGCATTACCGAGTGGGCCCAGAGATACCTCTCCGACAATTGGAGTGACAAATCCTAATCTCGAAATACGCCAACCCAACAAGTACCTTTGGAGACACCTGTAGAGCACCTTTATAATCACCCATTTACGTTGTGACGTTTGGTAGCACACAAAGTGTTCCTCCACTAAACGGGAGTTGCATAATCTCATAGTCATAGGAACATGTATAAGTCATGAAGAAAGCAATAGCAACATACTAAACGATCGAGTGCTAAGCTAACGGAATGGGTCAAGTCAATCACGTCATTCTCCTAATGAGGTGATCTCGTTAATCAAATGACAACTTATATCTATGGCTAGGAAACATAACCATCTTTGATTAACGAGCTAGTCAAGTAGAGGCATACTAGTGACACTCTGTTTGTCTATATATTCACACATGTATTATGTTTCCGGTTAATACAATTCTAGCATGAATAATAAACATTTATCATGATACAAGGAAATAAATAATACTATTATTGCCTCTAGGGCATATTTCCTTCACGGAGCCATGGCTATTGGCGCAAGGGAGGTAGAGCAGGGAAGGGGCAGCAACGAGAGCGAGCAGCAGCAGTGGTGCCGGCCGCGAGCATCAGCGACGACGGGTAGCACCAGTGCCGGTCGCGAGCATCAGCGACGATGAGTAGCAGCAGTGCTGGAGCGAGCAGTAGCAGTGGCGCAGGCGGCGGCTCGTGAGCGAGCAGCGGCGCCGGCGTCCAGGCGGCCAGGCGCGAGCAAGCAGCGTTGCCAGAACCTTAGAGCATCTCCAGTCGCGCCCCCAGGAGCCCGTTTTCGCCGATTTGGGCAGAAACTGGCGCCGGCGGACCCAGGCCGAACCCGGCGCGCTGGGGGCGCCTGTGGGCGTCGGGGGACGCGGTTTTGGCGCGAACGGGATGGGCCCACCGAGTCAGCGAGACGCCGCTCCGTCGTCCTCATCGCCTCGGTTCCCGCGGGAATCAATGCCAAGGCTGGCCAAGGCTGCCGCGCTCCCGCGCCAGTCAGCCTCCATTGATGCCTCACGGGCTGCACAGTGATGGCGCCATCGACGCGCGTCCCGCCCGCTCCCGCCACGTGTCGCCCGGCATGCGAGCTCTCACCGCCCCGCCTTGGCTATAAAAGCCGATCTCCCCGCCGGTGAATGCCATAGTCGCCACACCTCGCCTCGTAGAGCCACGCAAAGCAACACTCCCCCTCTCTTCCCCACCGACGAGCAATGGCTGAGAGGTACCCCGGTGACGCCGCGGCGGCGAACGGGCATACGCGAAGCTCCAGGCCCGGCGCCGCAGGCGCGAGGAGGGCGGCGACATCGTCCTCGACAGCGATGACGAGGACGAGGCCGGGCCGTCCAGTGCCCCACCACACGTCGGCGACCCTGGCCAGGGGTGCAGCATGGACGGCGGCGGCTCCGGCGGGGCGCGTGACGACGACAACGACGACGACGACTACACCTGTTTCTACAGGCTCCTCGGCATGTAGATTGCAGGCGGCGGCCACGGCGTAGCAGGGCTAGGTGTAGTTCTAGGGGTAGTTTGCATGTTTTATCTGTTTTTTGTACAAATTTCTGTCGAATATCGCCGAGTTTGTACAAATTCTATGCAATATCGCCGAGTTCGCGCCCTTTTCGCGGCGACCTGGGGGCGCGTCGACTGGGAACGCAACCGCCCCCACGTGCTAAGGAAACGCCGCTTCGGCCCCCGGCGGCTCTTTTTCGGCTTCCTGTGGGCCGAACGGCTGGAGATGCTCTTATCCTCTTTTTTTAATGAAAAAATTACGTTATCTCTTAGACCCTTTTATAACGTAGTCCCTTATATTCTGTCTATTGCGATCCATTATGTCATGCCACATCACCCTTTTTGGTGGGACCCATCTGTCATAATCATGATTAAAACGGACGAAGCAGGTGACTAGTGTTTTGTGCAAAAAAAAAATTGCCTCGAAATTAATGATTTTTGATACAAAACTGTAGAACTATGGTTTCTGCAACCCTAGTCTTCAGTGTCAAATGTTTTCTCCACTTCACTCATCCTACTCGGTCAGCCAAGCACACTCCATCGCGCATGGCCCACGACTGGAGATGTCGATCTTCGGGTAGTGGGCATGGCGCATGGCCCACGACTGGCACACTCCTTCCCGGGCAGCGGACGCCTTCCAGTCAGCAATCACCTAGAAGATGCCCTTCATCACTTGCGGAGCAACAACCGTCTGCAGCTCCCCGAGCTACTTCAGTCGGTCTCCAAGAATCGCAGGGCAGGAGGCGGCCTGAAACTAGAGCTGGAAGAGGCGATCAAGCATGTGCTCGGAATTGTGGCTCCCATTGGAGAACTAGGAGGCCACAGCGACGCTTCGGGCCAGATCGGTTGAGTTTGCTTACGTATGCCAAGCTTGAGTCAGCTCGGCATAATCTTGACATCCAAAAATACATTGCAGAAGATACGGCTTACCGGCTATGATTTCGCCGGCTCGCTTCACCTCCTCCTCGGTGCTAGCTTGGCGCCGAGTATATAGCGAAAAACTATCACTTTTTTTGATTTTTCAAAACGCTATCACTTTTTTGGTTCCCTGTTTATAAAAACCCCAAATGACTCAACCGTTAAGTTTTAATCAAGATTATGACATGTTTGGCCCACCCGTCAGGTTGACTGTTAGATTTGACTGTTAGGTTGACCATTGCCATGTTATGATAGGTGGGCCCCACCAGGGTTAAAAATTTCAACGAAATTTCAGTGAAATTTCCGAAATTTCACATATTTCAGTGGGGTCCGAAATATTTTTAACCTCTAAATTTTGAGGTAGATCCAAACTAATTTCAAAATAAATTTAAATTATGTTAGAATTCATTAAAATTAAGTGAAATTTGAAATCAAAAAATCCGAAATAAATTTTGCATATTTTAGTGAGGTCCGAAATTATTGTGTTTCCGAAATAAAAAACCTTGGGCCCCACATATTTTTAAAAGCCAATCAGGTCCCTACAAAAAAAACAATCGGGTCCTTTCCAAAAAATATAAAAAGCAATCAGGTCCCGCCGGTGACGAGCTCGTCGGAGCCGGCGAAGAGACCCGCGCGCGTCGGCCGGCCTTGCTCTGGCGTCGGAGCTCAAGGGCGTGCCCGACCGGGGCTGCACATGGGAACAGCGGCGGCGTGCCCGGCCGCGAGCGCGAGGAGCAGCGGCACATGCACGCGTCAGAGCAGCGGCGGCGGGCCGCCCAGCCACGAGCGCGAGCGATGACGGCGCCCAACCACGAGCGCGAGCAGCGGCGATGCCCGGCTGCGAGGAGCAACGGCGACGCTCAGCCATGAAGTATATAGCAGCGGCGGTGGCGCCTGGCCGCGAGGAGCAACGGAGCAACGGCGGCGCTCAGCCACAAAGTATATAGCAACGGTGGTGGCGCCCGGCCGCGAGCGCGAACAGCAGCGGCGGCGCATGGCCGCGGGCGCGCGCAACAGCGGCACGGGCCGCGCGGTGGCTCGAGCAGCATGCAACCTGGCGGCGAAGAGTAGCGGCGAGCAGCACGAGGCGGCGGCGGCAAGCAGCAGCACGTACCGGCGGAGGACAACAGCAGAACACAGCACCGGCAAGCAGCAATGGCGGCGGTGGCAGCAGTAGAAGCATGCAACAGTGGCGCTGCTCGCCGGCGCGGTGCTCAGACGGCGGGGGTGTAGGGTGGGTCTGCCCGACGGGATACAGAAGAAAAGGGAGGAGAAGAAGATGACATGTGGGCCCCATCCAGTCATAACGGTCAACTAACTGTTTACATAACGGTGTTGACTTTTTTTTGCCACGTGAAGCTGACGAGCGGGCCCTCCATGTCATAATCCGGATTAAAGTAATAATCATTCGGCGGCTAGGGTTTTTGGGAACAGGGAACAAAAAGGTGATAGCTTTTTGAAACATCAAAAAGAGTGTTTTTTTACCTAGCCAGTAATGTGGTAGTGTTTTGCTATATGCTACTTGCTTGGCGCCTATTGGCCTTCTTGAGGTGGAGCGTCTGCTTCTTGGATCCCTCCGCAAAGGAGTCCCTCTCCAACTTGAGCTCCGTATGCCTGCCAAGGTGCTCTTTTCATGAGGGTGAGCTCGTCCCGGGCGGCTCGGCACGTCCTTGCTCCTACTGGATGGAGAAAGGCGGCCGTCTTGTGTGCCTCCTCCCAACGCCTCGTCCCGGGTGGCCTAGGCCTGATCTTGAGCAGTCAGGAGTAGGGTCTCCATCTCGGTCAAGCGCTTCTTGACGGCTGCAAAACAACTTCAAGTTTGTATTACAAGGTATGTTGCCATCACTACCAGAATAACTTCGTTTGCCGACGGCCAAATATATGCCGACGGCATCCGTCGGCATAAATGCCGCTATGCCGACGGCCAAGGGCAGGCCGTTGGCGTAGAAAAGCCGTCGGCATAAATACATATATGCCGACGGGGCCGTCGGGACCGCTCGAGGTACGCCTACGGGGCCCGTCGGCATAGCCCTTGCCGTCAGCGCTGACCGTTTGACGACGTTGAGCCTACGCCGACGGGTGGTAACGGCGGCCGTCGGCATACCCGTGCCAGCCCATAGCCGATGCCGTCGGCATAGACCTGGCCCATACCCCTCTGCCACGCCATCGATCCGTGTGCTATGCCACGTCATCGATCCGTGGGACTGCACCTCCGTGTGTGCACAGATATGCCGACGGCCTAGCCGTCGGCATACATTTTTTTAGTTTTATTTTAAATTTCGCTTTATACTACCTATGGCAAATATATGCCTACGGTATAGCCGTCGGCATAGGCCCCTCTGCCACGTCATCGATCCGTGCGCCATGCCACGTCATCGATCCGTGGGACTGCACCTCCGTGTGTGCACAGGTATGCCGACGGCCTCGCCGTCGGCATACTATTTTTTTTATTTTTACTTTATTTTCTAATTTTTACTTTATTTTAGTTTTTGTTTTTGCATAAGATAGTTATGCCTTATCTAAAAAAATATACCCTGATTGTATATCGATTGCCCCCCGTTACGAACGTCGCTATCGCCGTGTCACAGAGGGGGGAAACGGTCGACACGGAGGGAATTCTAGTTGGTGGGGGGATTCGGGGTGTAGCTATGTCACCGAAACATCGCACGGGTCCCGATGCATATGTGAAAGTGTTCAGGCATGCGTAGACGCCCGTCTTGGGGCTCCGCGGTGTGCCCCCATGCACTCAAGGCAGTGCCGCCGTCACTTGGATGGGGGCACACCCCGGAGACGCGTGCCGCCTCTTGGGACATGCCACCACACCACCCCGCATGTATGAGGGCCCGGTGCGACGCTCGGGTGGCATTGCTACCCCCCAGGGCCCCCGTCCCGCCTAACCCTGTAGCGTTTGACCACGGGATCTAGCCCTTTGACTTTGCACGGACGGGCTTTGAGCAGTGGACCTATCCACCCGGTTGTGTTAGGTCAGCCCATAGGAACACTTTGGAGCAACATCCGGGCCAGACCCACGGCAAGATCCCCTCCGTGTAGACCCGACGCGCCCGTTTCCCCCCTCCAGGTGCCGGCGGCGGCGCCGTCCGTGAGGGGGGGCACACCCCGGAGACGCGTGCCGCCTCTTGGGACATGCCACCACAGCACCCCGCATGTATGAGGGCCCTGGGGGGTAGCCACGTGCTAAGGAAACGCCGCTTCGGCCCCCGGCGGCTCTTTTTCGGCTTCCTGTGGGCCGAACGGCTGGAGATGCTCTTATCCTCTTTTTTTAATGAAAAAATTACGTTATCTCTTAGACCCTTTTATAACGTAGTCCCTTATATTCTGTCTAATTGCGATCCATTATGTCGTGCCACATCACCCTTTTTGGTGGGACCCATCTGTCATAATCATGATTAAAACGGACGAAGCAGGTGACTAGTGTTTTTTGCAAAAAAAAAATTGCCTCGGAATTAATGATTTTTGATACAAAACTGTAGAACTATGGTTTCTGCAACCCTAGTCATCAGTGTCAAATGTTTTCTCCACTTCACTCATCCTACTCGGTCAGCCAAGCACACTCCATCGCGCATGGCCCATGACTGGAGATGTCGATCTTCGGGTAGTGGGCATGGCGCATGGCCCACGACTGGCACACTCCTTCCCGGGCAGCGGGCGCCTTCCAGTCAGCAATGACCTAGAAGATGCCCTTCATCACTTGCGGAGCAACAACCGTCTGCAGCTCCCCGAGCTACTTCAGTCGGTCTCCAAGAATCGCAGGGCGGGAGGCGGCCTGAAACTAGAGCTGGAAGAGGCGATCAAGCATGTGCTCGGAATTGTGGCTCCCATTGGAGAACTAGGAGGCCACAGCGACGCTTCGGGCCAGATCGGTGAAGTTTGCTTACGTATGCCAAGCTTGAGTCAGCTCGGCATAATCTTGACATCCAAAAATACACTGCAGAAGATACGGCTTACCGGCTATGATTTCGCCGGCTCGCTTCACCTCCTCCTCGGTGCTAGCTTGGCGCCGAGTATATAGCGAAAAACTATCACTTTTTTCGATTTTTCAAAACGCTATCACTTTTTTGGTTCCCTGTTTTTAAAAACCCCAAATGACTCAACCGTTAAGTTTTAATCAAGATTATGACATGTTTGGCCCACCCGTCAGGTTGACTGTTAGATTTGACTGTTAGGTTGACCATTGACATGTTATGATAGGTGGGCCCCACCAGGGTTAAAAATTTCAACGAAATTTCAGTGAAATTTCCGAAATTTCACATATTTCAGTGGGGTCCGAAATATTTTTAACCTCTAAATTTTGAGGTAGATCCAAATTAATTTCAAAATAATTTTAAATTATGTTAGAATTCATTAAAATTATGTGAAATTTGAAATCGAAAAATCCGAAATAAATTTCGCATATTTTAGTGAGGTCCAAAATTATTGTGTTTCCGAAATAAAAAACCTTGGGCCCCACATATTTTTAAAAGCCAATCAGGTCCCTACAAAAAAAAACAATCGGGTCCTTTCCAAAAAATATAAAAAGCAATCAGGTCCCGCCGGTGACGAGCTCGTCGGAGCCGGCGAAGAGACCCGCGCGCGTCGGCCGGCCTTGCTCTGGCGTCGGAGCTCAAGGGCGTGCCTGACCGGGGCTGCACATGGGAGCAGCGGCGGCGTGCCCGGCCGCAAGCGCGAGGAGCAGCGGCACATGCACGCGTCAGAGCAGCGGCGGCGGGCCGCCCAGCCACGAGCGCGAGCGATGACGGTGCCCAACCACGAGCGCAAGCAGCGGCGATGCCCGGCTGCGAGGAGCAACGGCGACGCTCAGCCATGAAGTATATAGCAGCGGCGGTGGCGCCCGGCCGCGAGGAGCAACGGAGCAACGGCGGCGCTCAGCCACAAAGTATATAGCAACGGTGGTGGCGCCCGGCCGCGAGCGCGAACAGCAGCGGCGGCGCATGGCCGCGGGCACGCGCAAGAGCGGCACGGGCCGCGCGGTGGCTCGAGCAGCATGCAACTTTGCGGCGAAGAGCAGCGGCGAGCAGCACGAGGCGGCGGCGGCAAGCAGCAGCACGTACCGGCGGAGGACAACAGCAGCACACAGCACCGGCAAGCAGCAATGGCGGCGGTGGCAGCAGTAGAAGCATACAACAGTGGCGCTGCTCGCCGGCGCGGTGCTCAGACGGCGGGGGTGTAGGGTGGGTCTGCCCGACGGGATACAGAAGAAAAGGGAGGAGAAGAAGATGACATGTGGGCCTCACCCGGTCATAACGGTCAACTAACTGTTTACATAACGGTGTTGACTTTTTTTTGCCACGTGAAGCTGACGAGCAGGCCCTCCATGTCATAATCCGGATTAAAGTAATAATCATTCGGCGGCTAGGGTTTTTGGGAACAGGGAACCAAAAAGGTGATAGCTTTTTGAAACATCAAAAAGAGTGTTTTTTTTACCTAGCCAGTAATGTGGTAGTGTTTTGCTATATGCTACTTGCTTGGCGCCTATTGGCCTTCTTGAGGTGGAGCGTCTGCTTCTTGGATCCCTCCGCAAAGGAGTCCCTCTCCAACTTGAGCTCCGTATGCCTGCCAAGGTGCTCTTTTCATGAGGGTGAGCTCGTCCCGGGCGGCTCGGCACGTCCTTGCTCCTACTGGATGGAGAAAGGCGGCCGTCTTGTGTGTCTCCTCCCAACGCCTCGTCCCGGGTGGCCTAGGCCTGATCTTGAGCAGTCAGGAGTAGGGTCTCCATCTCGGTCAAGCGCTTCTTGACGGCTGCAAAACAACTTCAAGTTCGTATTACAAGGTATGTTGCCATATGTCAAAGACGAAAAGTAAAAGAGGCCGATGTCACGTACCTGAGGTGGCCGGCACTGACTACTCAAGGCTTTGCACCTTGAGCTCGGACTGGCCCAGCTTATCCTTCATCACCTGTGAATTAGACAAACTGTTTATAAAACCCGAGGCCATGATTCGATCCTTGGGTCGGCTGCTCATGACCTACCTGTAGGGGAACGCGACAGAAAACGAAAATTTTCGGTATAGCGAGCACGCCCAGGACCACTATGGAGACTGCATACAAGGTTTGATCTGATCCGTACCGACTCGAAGCGCAGCGGAAGAAGAGTCGGTGTAGATCGTCGGTGCAGATCCCCGCAGCTAGGATTTACAACCTCCCAACCGCGAGGATGTACTCCCTCTCCGGACAGCCCTTCGGGAGGCGGTCGGACAGTCCCCCGGACAATGTCGCGGACAGCCCTTCGGAAGGACCCTCGAAACTCGGACGGAGACTCGGACAGCCCTTCGGGAGGACACTCGAACAGCCCCTCGGGCAAAAGATCGAAACTACAATCTCTCTACGGGGTTGCACACATACGGTGTCAGCTATCCCGCAGGGCTTCGCCGTCCAGAACTAGTTCCTGCCGGAACCCAGACAGCCTTACGGCTCTACGAAACTCTTTTCGTGGGAGGGAGAGAAGAAGCCAGATAATGCATGGCATGTGTATGAGAGCAAGGGATGAGCTTTGGGCTGCCCACTCCTCCTCTATTTATAGGAAAGCCAAGGGGTAGGGATGGCTCACAAAAACCCAAAATGCCCATGCAAATGTCACACATGAAGAGCATAATGGGGAGTGAAGTGGAGCTCCATGGAGCCCCACACATGTGGCCGGCCAACCCCCTTGGGGGACCCCCATGAGGAGCATGCTTGGCCCCCAAGCCCTTCTAGAAGCCTTTTGGAGATATCCCAAAAGGTGACTCCCCATAAAATATCCCAAAAAGCACTTTCACTATTCACGACGACATTTTTCAGCGTCTGTTCGAACTGAAAATATTTATGTGGGCTTAGAACATTTCCAGTACCCACCAAAATTATTTTCAACGCGTTCCGAAACAATTCCGGTTTAGTGATTTTCATCTGCGAAAAGCATCTGAAGTGGCTCCGGCAGCTCCGGAACATTTCCTGTTTTTATCTCAGAAAATTCCAAAAAGCTTCCAGATTGATTCTGGCATCCTCCAAGAATTATCAGGCATGTGCCGAAACCAATTTGACTTAATGATGTATCCTGAAACAACTTTTCGGTATCATCGAAACTTATCCGATGACCTCTCTCTGCGGTACGATTCCGCTGTCCGAAACTTTTTCGGTGATTTTCTCTCAGACTCCCTGTCTAGTATTCAGCAGATAGATGACCCTTAAGCGTGTGACCCTATAGGTTCGGTGAAGTATAGACATGACCTGGAACCCCTTCCGATCAATGATCAACATCGGGGCCGTGGACACCCATATTGACCCCTATACCCACACGAATGAATATTCGAGTGAACCTCCAGTTGCAGTGAGCTATTCCTGTTGCTTCGCGATATGTCACAAACACCCGAGGTGAGATTTATTTCATGCCCATGGACGAACAATTTGTCCACCATGCAAGTTACCTCGTTACTGGTTTTGTTCTCTTTTCTCGTTTCCGTGTTCCGGCATCCCAGTGATCAAATCACAATGTGTCTGGCCAGACGATGATGGATACCGTTACACCGAGAGGGCCCGAGTATATCTCTCCATCGTCGGAGGAGCAAATCCCAATCTTGAGCTATCTTGTTACTTCCTATACCTTTCCGTGAACCCGAAAGCTGCCGTAATAGCCACCCAGTTACGAATGACGTTTAACAAACCCCAAAGTTCACGAAGCAAGCACGAAGGAACTTGATACTCTCATGGTCTAAGGAATTATGCAAACATTAACTATCTCAATGATATTAACCATAAACTTGTGACGAAGGTATCTCATAGCATAACATCAATCCGGGTTGATTCAACACAAGCGTTCTACCAAACTTGTGCCCTCAAAATTGCCGGCATAGTCATGCCCATGATCAGGAAACAGGATCATCACGCAATACTTGAGCTAGTCTTAGAGGCAAGACTAGGAACATATTTTACCGTTTTTTATACCACACGTGCATATGAGTTCCCTCCGAGCCTCGTGGATATTGTAGACTCGAGAATCATTGCAGTTATAGCATGGATCATAAACATTCATTACAAACTTGGAGATACAAAATAATTGTTATTACTGCCTCTAGGGCATATCTCCTACAGACTCCCACTTGCACTAGAGTCATAATCCAGTTACATGGCTTCCCTAACACCAATGGCTATCCGGTGCTGCTCATGTTTTGCTCGTGGTAGAGGCTTTGTCATCGGGTCTGACACGTTCAGATCCGTGTGAACTTTGCGTACTTTCACTAAACCCTCTTCGACATGATGTCGAATGAGTTTATATTTGCGTTGAATATGTCTTGTCTTATGGTGCGAACTTGGCTCCCTTGCCTGAGCCACGGCGCCACTATTATCACAACAGATCTCCACCGGGTCCTGGGCACTAGGAACCACACCAAGGTCTTCAAGAAATTGTTTGATCCATACCGCCTGCTTGGAGGCTTCTGAAGCAGTAACATATTCCGCCTCCGTCGTAGAATCCGCCACAGTCTTTTGTTTGGAACTTTTCCAATCAACTGCGCCGCCGTTCAATATGAAAACGTAGCCTGATTGAGATTTGAAGTCATCTGGGTCAGTCATGAAGCCTGCATCAGTGTAACCACTTACAATGAGCTCTTCATCACCTCCGTACACAAGGAGTAAATCCTTGGTCCTTCTGAGGTACTTAAGAATACCCTTGACTGCGGCCCAGTGTTCCAACCCTGGATCACTTTGGTACCGACTGCTAACACTTAGCGCATAGGAAACATCTGGTCTTGTACATAGCATGGCATACATAATAGAACCAACTGCCGAGGCATATGGAACATCATTCATTTGTACTCGCTCATCCAGAGTCCGAGGACCCTGATTCTTGCAAAGCACTGTGCCAGGTGACATGGGGAGTAGGCCTTTCTTGGAGTTCTCCATGTTGAACCTTTTCAACACCTTGTCAATGTACGTGCTTTGGCTAAGCGCTATCAGGCGTTTTGATCTATCTCTATAGATCCTGATGCCTAATACATATGCCGCTTCGCCTAAGTCTTTCATTGAAAAACTTTTCTTCAATGAGTCTTTTATTTCGCTAAGAAAATTCACGTCATTTCCAATCAACAATATGTCATCCACATACAAGATTAGAAATGCTTTTGCGCTCCCACTAAACTTCTTGTAAACACAAGATTCTTCGTCATTCCTGATGAAGCCAAACTCTTTGACCACTTCATCAAAACGAATGTTCCAGCTCCTTGATGCTTGCTTTAGACCATAAATGGCTTTCTGAAGTTTGCATACCTTTCCAGCATCCTCATGAATGACAAAACCTTCTGGCTGTATCATGTATACATCCTCTTTGAGGTTTCCATTTAGGAAAGCCGTTTTGACATCCATCTGCCATATTTCATAGTCGAAATAACCAGCAATTGCTAGCAATATCCGAACAGACCTAAGCATAGCTACTGGCGAGAAATTCTCGTCGTAGTCCACTCCTGGAACTTGTGTGAACCCTTTCGCGACAAGTCTAGCTTTGTGGATAGTAATGTTACCATCCGCGTCCGTCTTTCTTTTGAAAATCCATTTACAACCAATGGGCTTTACACCTTCTGGAAGTTCTTCCAAGTTCCAAACTTGGTTTCGTACATGGATTCCATTTCGGATCTCATGGCTTTGTGCCATTCTTTTGAGCTGGGCCCCGCCATCACTTCCTTGTAGTGCACAGGTTCATCGTCTTCAAGAATGAAGATTTCGTTGTGAAACCACTCAGGTGGCTGGATAACCCTACCTGATCTGCGCGGTTCAGTTACAACATTGTCTGAAGTCTCCGCATCACATGCGACAACTTCCGGCTCGGTTGTAGGGATAATTAGCGGAATTTCTTCCGGTTCCTTAGCCATATCAACGGTTGCCGAAGATTCACTAATCTCATTGAGTTGTACTGTCCTCCCACTCACTTCTTTAGTGAGAAACTCTTTCTCAAGAAAGACTCCATGTTTTGCAACAAACACTTTGTTCTCGGAGGCGTGGTAGAAAGAATACCCAACTGTCTCCTTGGGATAACCTACAAAGTAACATTTGTCTGATCTGGGATCAAGTTTGCTTGGCTGTAAACGCTTTACATAAGCTTCACAACCCCAAATTTTGAAAAACGACAGGTCGGGTTTCTTCCCGTGCCACATCTCATGTGGCGTCGTCTCAACAGATTTAGACGGTGCTTTGTTTAGTGTGTGAGCAGCAGTAAGTAGTGCGTGACCCCAAAAAGATATTGGAAGATTTGTAAGAGACATCATTGACCTTACCATGTCCAACAAGGTTCGGTTACGTCGTTCCGATACTCCATTTCTCTGTGGAGTTCCGGGAGGCGTAAGCTGTGAAACGATTCCACGATCACTCAGATGTTGGCCAAACTCATGACTAAGATATTCGCCTCCGCGATCAGACCGCAGAAACTTAATCTTTTTGTTACGATGATTTTCTACCTCATTCTGAAATTCTTTGAACTTTTCAAAGGTTTCCGATTTATGCTTCATTAAGTAGATATAGCCATACCTACTCAAATCATCAGTAAAAGTCACGAAGTAAAAATATCCACCCCGTGCGCCTGTGTTCATTGGACCACATACATCACTATGTATTATTTCCAATAATTCACCCGCCCGTTCAGGATGACCCGTGAACGGCGTCTTGGTCATTTTCCCCATCAGGCAAGCTTCACATGTGTCAAATGATTCAAAATCAAGGGACGGTAAAACTCCATCTTTATGGAGTCTTTGCATGCGTTTCTTACTGATGTGGCCAAGGCGACAGTGCCACATGAAAGTGGTGGTGGTATCAGCCTTCTTAAGGCGTTTAGCATTCACGTTAAAGACATCATTTCCACATTCAAGATTTAGTATGAAAAGGCCCCCAACAATGGGTGCAAATCCATAAAACATATCCTTACAATAAAGTGAACAACCATTGTTCTCAGACTTGTACGAATACCCATCGTGTACCAAACATGATCCGGAGATAATGTTTCTACACAACAGTGGAACAAAATAACAGTTACTTAATTCTAAGATAAATCCTGAAGGGAGACGTAGAGGCATAATGCCGACGGCTTGAGTGGCGATCCCAGCGCCGTTCCCGACGCGCATCACGACTTCATTCTTTGCTAGCTTGCGCACTTTCTGAAGTCCCTGTATCGAGTTGCAAATGTGAGCAACCGATCCGGTATCAAATACCCAAGACTTAGAGTTTTCGCTAGCAAGCAAAACGTCAATGACATTAACTTGTATAACAATTATACCTTTTCCGGTTTTCCCGGTCTTCTTATCTTCCAGATACTTCTTGCAGTTTCTCTTCCAGTGTCATGTGCCCTTGCAGTAGAAGCACTCAGTTTCATTCTTGGCTCCGCCCTTAGAGTTGCTTTGGGAGCCGGTCTTACCGGTGCCCTTGCCCTTCTTTGGCTTGCCTTTCTTCTTTTTGAAACTGGCGGTTTTATTCACAAGCAACACTTGCTTGCGATTTTTCCGCAGTCCTCCTTCTGTAGTTTTCAGCATGGCGAGCACTTCTTCCGGCGTCTTCTCCATCCCTGTCATGTTGTAGTTCATGACAAAACCGTCGTAAGACGGGGGGAGTGAAGAAAGCAACATGTCCATCATATGGCCAGGTGGAAGTGGAAATTCTAGGGCTTTAAGCCTTTCAGAATAGCCAATCATTTTGACCACGTGTTCGCCAACTGAACTACCCTCAGCCATCTTGCAATCCATCAAAGCCTTAATGATATCATATCGTTTAGACTTTGCGGTTTCCTTGTACAGAGCATCCAATTCCCGGATCATATCACGGGCTTTATGGAATTCAAAACGTTTTTGAAGCCCTGGACTCATGCAAGCTATCATGAGGCACTGCACTAAGTTGTGATCATCATCCTTAGTGGCCCAGACATTTTGTTCATCTACCGGTGCATCTGCCGCCGGTTTAGCTGGAAGAGCAGTTTCAAGCACGTACAATTTCTTAGCGCTCCTGAGGACAATCCTCAGGTTACGGACCCAGTCCGCATAGTTGTTTCCAGTCGTAGCTAACTTCTCTTTCTCTAACATCGGGCCTAAGTTGAACGCGGTGTTGTGAGCCATTTGATCTACAACGAAGACACAAGTTTCACTTAGACTTTGTTTATAATGAAATTTGCACTAGTGAATAAACATTTTATTCTAAAATGCACTCCCACTCAAAACTATATCTCTCAAAATTGATTATGAGTGATTCAAGATCTATGTCTTTATTGTTCGCCATTGGTGTAACACCACTGATGACGAAAATCTTAACCGGTAGGCCAACTTGCCAATCACATCACTATGTGACTCTTGTTCATCTTTCGATGCGTGTGTTCCGAGCTCATGACGGTCATGCCTGAATGTCAAGACAACCAAGTGATCTCGCTGCGAGGTCTCAACTCACCCGCCTCACACTTCTCTAATCGTTCGTACCCGTGTGACACGGCGCACCCCGAAAAGATAGGTGCCGTGACGGTGCTACACTTGGGAGAACACTATCTACTTGATATTTTTAAGTGAGAGATCACCCTAATAAAAGCGACTACCGCGCAATCAAGAAGGGTGCATCATTGTAACACCCTGAGAATCATGCTAAAGTAACCCCCTGTGATTAAGCTAATCATGTTGCTAAACAGGGCTTGATCACATTTGAATCACCTTCCTTTTCTAACTCCTAGTTCAAATTTCAAACATAATTAAAGTGGAAAATAAAAGTTTTCAAAAATTCAAACAGAAATGTTCAGTGGGTGCCAAATATTACACTGGTAATTATGGTGGAGAAAACACATTTTTATAAAATATCTAAATACTTTTAAATGAAATAAACAGAAAAGGAAATAAACAAATAAAAGAAAAGGCAAAACAAAACAGAGAACAGAACAAAAAAAAGAACAAAAGCCCCCCCCCCACTGGACCTGCCCAACTGGGCCACCCCAGGCCCAGCCGGCCGGCCCAAACCCCGCTCACCTTATCCCCTGCCCCCCCACCGACAGCCTCACCACTCGCTCCCCCCCCCGAAATATCTCACCTCCCCCCCGATCTGGATCGAGGAGGAGGCCGTCGCCGTCGCGCTCGACCCCGCGCCCTGGCCTCGCCGGAGCACTGCCTCCCCGGCCTGCCTCCTCCTCCTCGCCGGCCTGCGCCTCGACACCGCATCGCCGTCGCCCCCGTCTCCCCCTCGACCCCCACTGCCGTGACCCTGCATCCCTCGGTGAGGCCACCGGCCTCCGTCGCCCGCCCCTCTCCTCTCGGTCACCGCCGCCCCGCTCGCGCTCCGGCGCGCCCAGACGCGCCCCGCCGCGCCTGGCCACGCACGCGCGCCCGCACGGCCTTCGCCCGCGCGCGCCACGACCGCGCGCCCGCGTCGGCCACGCCCCGCCTGCCCCCCCTCGTCCTCGCGCCCTCGCCGTCGCGGGCAGGCCCGTGGCCTCGCCCCGCGCCCCCCCTCGCAGCTTCTTCCCCACGCCCGACCGCACCGACGCGCGCCCGCGCGAGCCGCGCCACCGTTGCCTCCCACCGGCGTTGGCCTCTGGCTTCGCCCCGCACCTCGCCCCCGTACGCGCCCGTGGCCGCCTCTGCCGCCCCCTGCTGCGGAGCTGCTCCGGCCGGCGAGCCTCGCCCACGCGCGCCCCGACGGCCTCCATCCGCCGCGCTCCCTCGCCGTCCCGTTCGGGCGGACGCCGTTACGCCGTTGCGCCCGTAGCCGCAGTGCCCTCTGGGCCACCGCCAGGTGGGCCTAGCCCCACCTGAGCTACTGGCCACTGGGCCCGACCCCCTGGCCCAATGACAAACGGGCCCCCAGCGCCAGAACGTTTACTAATAAAAATTAATAAATAAATAACTAAAGAAATAAAAATAATTTTAATTAATTAATTAATTAAATAAATTAATTAATTAAGTTAATTAATCCTGTTTAATTTAATTAAGTAATAATTAATTAGTTAAACCCTAATTAATCTAAATAGTGAATGACAGGTGGGTCCCACTGGACCCACATGTCAGTTTGACTTAGTCAACCCCTGTTGACTGCTGATGTCAGCATGACATCATGCTGATGTCATTAATCCAAATTTCGAATTAAATTAAATAATTAATTAAATTCCAGAAATTAATAAAACCTTTAGAAAATCATATCTTTTAATCCGTAACTCGGATTAAAATGTTTTCTATATGAAAGTTGCTCAGAACGACGAGACGAATCCGAATACGCAGTCCGTTCGTCCACCACACCTCCCTAACCTATCGAACTAGCAACTTTCCCCTCCGGTCCGTCTGTCCAAAAACGCGTAACATCGGGAATACCTCCCGGATGTTCCCCCCCTTCACCGATACCACCTGCTGTCGCGTTAGGACACCCCTAGCACCGCTCACTGTCATGTCACGCATCGTCATGCTTATGTTTGCATTGTATTTACTGTTTCTTCCCCCTCTTCTCTCCGGTAGACTACGAGACCGACACTGCTGCTGCCCAGTTCGACTACGGAGTCGACGACCCCTCCTACTTGCCAGAGCAACCAGGCAAGCCCCCCCCCTTGATCACCAGATATCGCCTATTCTTCTCTATACTGCTTGCATTAGAGTAGTGTAGCATGTTACTGCTTTTCGATATTCTATCCTAATGCATAGCCTATCCTTGCTACTACTGTTGATACCTTTACCTGCAATCCTACATGCTTAGTATAGGATGCTAGATTTCCATCAGTGGCCCTACATTCTTGTCCGTCTGCTGTGCTATACTATCGGGCCGTGATCACCTGGGCGGTGATCACGGGTATATACTTATATACTACATACATGACACCTGCGATGACTAAAGTCGGGTCGGCTCGTAGGAGTACCCGCAAGTGGATCTTTGTGGCGGAGCGACAGGGCAGGTTGAGACCGCCTAGGTGAGAGGTGGGCCTGGCCCTGGTCGGCGTTCGCGGTTACTTAACACGCTTAACGAGATCTTGGTATTTGATCTGAGTCTGGCCATTTGGTCTATACGCACTAACCATCTACGCGGGAGTAGTTATGGGTATCCCGACGTCGTGGTATCAGCCGAAGCCTTCTTGACGTCAGCGACTGAGTGGCGCGCGCCGGATTGGACTGGAACGCCACTAGGCTAGGTCTGCTTCCGGCCGCGTACGCAACGTGCAGGTGTGCATAGGGCGATGGGCCCAGACCCCTGCGCGCATAGGGTTAGACCGGCGTGCTGACCGCTCTGTTGTGCTTAGGTGGGGCTGCGACGTGTTGATCTTACGAGGCCGGGCATGACCCAGAAAAGTGTGTCCGGCCAAATGGGATCGAGCGTGTTGGGTTATGTGGTGCACCCCTGCAGGGAAGTTTATCTATTCGAATAGCCGTGTCCCTCGGTAAAAGGACGACCCGGAGTTGTGCCTTGACCTTATGACAACTAGAACTGGATACTGAATAAAATACACCCTTCCAAGTGCCAGATACAACCCGGTGGTCGCTCTCTAACAGGGCGTCGAGGAGGGGATTGCCGGGTAGGATTATGCTATGCGATGCTACTTGGAGGACTTCAATCTACTCTCTTCTACCTGCTGCAAGATGGAGATGACCAGAAGCGTAGTCTTCGACAGGACTAGCTATCCCCCTTTTATTCTGGCATTCTGCAGTTCAGTCCACTGATATGCCCCTTTACACATATACCCATGCATATGTAGTGTAGCTCCTTGCTTGCGAGTACTTTGGATGAGTACTCACGGTTGCTTCTTTCCCTCTTTCCCCCCTTTTCTTTTCTATCTGGTTGTCACAACCAGATGTTGGAGTCCAGGAGCCAGACGCCACCGTCGACGACGACACCTACGACACTGGAGGTGCCTACTACTACGTGCAGCCCGCTGACGACGATCAGGAGTAGTTAGGAGGATCCCAGGCAGGAGGGCTGCGCCTCGTTCGATCTGTATCCCTGTTTGTGCTAGCCTTCTTAAGGCAAACTTGTTTAACTTATGTCTGTACTCAGATATCGTTGCTTCCGCTGACTCGTCTGTGATCGAGCACTTGTATTCGAGCCCTCGAGGCCCCTGGCTTGTATTATGATGCTTGTATGACTTATTTATGTTTTAGAGTTGTGTTGTGATATCTTCCCGTGATGTCCCTGATCTTGGTCGTACACATTTGCGTGCATGATTAGTGTACAGTCAAATCGGGGGCGTCACAAGTTGGTATCAGAGCCGACTGCCTGTAGGAATCCCCCTTTCCACACTCCTTGGCCGAAGTCGAGTCTAGACGTTACAAAACTTTTACTAACATGGCTGTGTGTCTTATGGGCCCACGTCGCCATTGGGTGGTACTAGGATCTTTTACTCCTCGACCTTTACTCTGGGACTCTGAACTCTCTTCTACTCGGGTTAAACGAATTTACTAACTTTAACACTAGGATCCCGTGACCGCGTTCACCCCAAAGTTGGATAGGCCATAGTTGTTTCTTAGAATAGTATTTTGAACAATTCACACACTGTCATTTGACTCCTTTGAAACGTCTTTGCTTTCAGATGGAATCCACGAGGCAGGTCGTTCGCCACACGACGGCCATTGGTGCCTCGGGATCACCTGCGGTGCTAGCTGAGATGATGGCCTATCTGGGTTATCGCTGGCGCCCTGAGTACACCGTCTACGAGGAGTACCAGGACTTTAACTAGGAGCAGTACCGTGCCATCGTCCACCTCTACTCTCGGGAGTATGACTCCACTACTGTGCTGCACACCGCACATGGTGTTGGTGTGACCATCGATATGGCTGTCCACGATGCTGCCTATGCTGCTCTGACACGTCTTCGTGGAGAGTATCAGGAGTTGGACACCTCCCCTTTCAGGCACATTGCTATCGCCTCTGATGTTGGTGTGGAGGGATACTATACTGCTGCCTACTCCACTGTCACCCGAGAGCCCTTCTACCATCAGCACCTGGTTCTGCATGCTGATGGGCTGGATCGAGCTAACCGAGCTCTTCGCCACGAGATGTACACCACCCGGCAGCACCTTTTCCGTGCTCTGACGTTGCTGCACCCCTTTGTCCGGTCTGGACAGGTACCGCGTACTGCGATCTACCCAGCCAGGACCGTGATGCCCCACGGTGTCGGTTGGCCAGAGGTGGGAGGCTACTCTCCCGCACTTGGTCCTCTTCTGCCACCTGAGCGTCGGGCTCTACACCTGAGTATCCGCGGCCCCCAGTCTGCTGACGTGGAGGGCTATCTGTTGCCTCACTACCAGCTGTCGGGCTACGATTACCTCCACAGTACCTCTTGGGACTGATGTAGGCTTGTTTGTAGTGTTAAAGGCATTCGCCGCGAGCCTGTGTGCCGCCTATGATGTTTTAGTCTATGTACTGAACCCTGTGTACTGAACTCTATGCATGACCCCTTTTGTAAGCTATGCCGACTACTGAGTAGTAGCTATCGTGCTCCTTTCATTATGCATGTTTCATCATGAATGATTCTTGTCATTGCAAATTTTCTAAATGCTGAACTACCCCTGTTATATATTAGCAGGATGGTTAGACCAGGTGGTCGTGGCCGTGGTGGCGATGCCCCACCACCACCTGAGTACATGGCTGGTATGATCCAACAGTTCGAACTGAACCGCCAATTCATGGAAAATATGATGGCTCAGTTTCCTCGCCCCAATATGAACCAGCAGCAAGCCCAAGTGACTCTTCAAGATTTCATACGCCTCAACCCAACCATCTACCGCAGCTCAACTCAGCCTCTGGATGCTGATGACTGGCTCCGTGACATCACCTATGAGATGGAGTCTGCTGATGTAGCCCCTGCCAGCTATGTCACCTTTGCTTCCTTCTTCTTGAAGGGACCCGCAGCTCAATGGTGGGACAGCCACAGGCGTACTCTGCCAGCTGGAACAATCATCACATGGCCAGACTTCCAAGCTGCTTTCCGTGCCCGCTTCATTCCTCAAGGAGTCATGGACCGGAAGAAGCGTGAGTTCCGCAACCTCACCCAAGGCAACAAAACTGTCGAAGCTTATCAGCGGGAGTTTCTGGACTTGTCCCGCTATGCTGAAGAAGACATTGCAACTGATGCACGCAGACAGGAGAAGTTCCGTGATGGCCTTCAAGCTGACATCAAGCTCGCACTTCTAGTGCATGACTTTGCTGATTTCGCCACCTTGGTGAACAAGGCCATCAATGTCGAAACTGGTCTGCAGGAATACCAGAGCTCTCACAGACGCAACCGTGACACGGGCTCATCTTCGGGCCCGCCCTCACAGAAGCGTAAGATATGGATCCCGAACAGCATGTACCGTCCAAATGCATCTGCCCCAAGGCAGACCTATGCTGCACCTCGTCTGCCTCCACCACCAACTAGGCAGTCAAGACTTCCGGCTCCACCATCCCAAGCTCCTGTTCCCACTCCGAATAATGGCTTGTGCTTCAGGTGTGGTCAACCAGGACACCGTGCTAGAGAATGCAACCAGAACCAGAATCAACTGGCCCTTCCAGCAACTGGCCGTGGTAACAATCAGCCTCGCAACAACAATGCTAAGCCTTATGGTCGTGCTCAGGCCAACCACGTTGATCTCAATGAAGCTCAAGACCAGCCTGCTACTGTGATGGGTACACTCCTCGTAAATTCAGTACCAGCATCCGTTTTATTTGATACAGGTGCATGGCATTCATTCATGTCAGAAGATTTTGCATACAAGCACGACGTTAAATGTGAGGAGATGAACACCTCTGTATTGGTCAAAACCCCCGTGGGACAGTGTCAAACCTCCTTGGTTGGCATCGATGTCCCCGTGGAAATCGAAGGGCTGGAATTCTATGCCTCTCCCATTATCCTGAAGTCGTCTAACATCGACCTCATTTTGGGTATGGATTGGTTGAAAGCGCATACTGTTTCTATAGTTTGCGCCACTAAGACCGTCCATCTGCTACACCCTTCTGATGAAATAGTTGCTTACCAAGCTCATCTGGTGCAAAATGCCGAGGCAAGGCTTTACGCATTGAATGCCTTGAACGCTGCACCACTCGAGGGCATTGAAAACATTCCCGTCGTGCGTGAATTCCTCGACGTCTTCCCTGAAGAACTTCCGGGGATTTCCCCTGCTAGAGCTGTCGAATTCATCATCGACTTGAAACCAGGCACCACTCCCATAGCCAAGCGACCCTACAAAATGCCGCCGCATGAACTCCTTGAGCTTAAGGAGGAAATCGACAAGTCTCTTCGCAAAGGATTCATTCGCCCAAGTTGCTCTCCTTTGGGAGCACCTTCTCTCTTTGTCAAGAAGAAGGATGGGACTAACCGATTGGTTCAAGACTACCGTCCTATAAACCAAGCTACCATTCAGAATAAATACCCTCTTCCTCGGATCAATGATCTGTATGATCAACTGGCGGGTTCGTCAGTGTTCTCTAAGCTCGACTTGAGGTTGGGCTACCACTAGATCCGTGTTCGCGAAGAGGATATCCCAAAGACCGCCTTCGTGACTCGCTATGGTTCATACGAGTACACCGTCATGTCTTTCGGTTTAACCAATGCTCCAGCCACCTTCTCTCGTATGATGAACTACATATTCATGGATTACCTCGACAAGTTCGTCGTGGTTTATCTGGATGATATCCTGATATTTTCCAAGAACGAAGAAGAACATGCTGAACATCTTCGTCTTGTGCTGGAAAAGCTACGAGAACATCAACTATATGCCAAGTTCTCTAAATGTGAATTCTGGCTACCCGAAGTAACCTATCTCGGGCATGTCATCTCTAAGGATGGTATTGCCGTCAACCCCGAGCGAGTTCAGGCTATTCTTGATTGGACTCCTCCCAAGAACGTTAAGCAAGTCAGAAGTTTTCTCGGTCTCGCCAGCTATTGCCGTCGATTTGTCGAGAACTTCTCCAAGATCGCCAGGCCTCTGATAACCTGTTACATAAGGGCGTCAAGTTCCAATGGACAGACAAATGTCAGGAAAGTTTCCAAGCACTCAAAGACAAGTTGACTTCTGCCCCAGTTCTAGCTCCACCTGATACTAAGAAGGACTTTGTCATCTACTGCGACGCTTCCCGTCAAGGATTAGGCTGTGTCCTAATGCAAGACCGCAGAGTGATTGCTTATGCCTCTCGACAATTGCGCCCTCACGAAGAGAACTACCCAGTTCACGACCTCGAACTTGCTGCTGTCATTCATGCGCTGAAGCAGTGGCGACATTACCTTCTCGGTAATCGTTGCGAGATCTTCACTGACCACCAAAGTCTGAAGTATCTGTTTACTCAGCCAGATCTGAACCTCCGTCAACAGAGATGGATGGAGCTCGTTGCAGACTTTGACTTGGGTATTTCCTATACGCCAGGCAAGGCTAATGTAATGGCTGATGCCTTGAGCCGCAAGTCTTACTGCAACCACCTCCAGGTTCATAAAGTTCAGCCCTCACTTGTTGAAGAATTCAGGAAGCTGAACCTCCATATTGTTCCTCCGGGTGCACTCGCTCCCCCTCCTAAGGAGTTCCGCAAGATGAACCTCCGTGTTGTTCCCCAGGGTTCCCTCAATACCCTGGTCGTCGAACCAGATCTCCTGGACTCCATCAAGAGAATACAGGGGTATGACTCTGAAGCCCACAAGATTAAGCGCTACCTCGCAGAAGGAAAGCCCTCATTCTTCACCATTTCTGAAGATGGCGCCCTATACTTCAAGGGCCGCCTAGTGGTGCCATGTGCAGAGAAAAACCTGGATATGACACAGGAAGTTATGAAGAAGCTCATGATACGCCTCTGTGTATCCATCCTGGTAGTACAAAGATGTATCAAGATATCCGTCAGAGATTCTGGTGGACTAATATGAAGCAAGACATTGCTCGTTATGTTGCTGAGTGTGACGTTTGCCGTCGTATCAAATCAGAACATCAAAGGCCTGCTGGAACTCTGCAACCTATCTCTATTCCTGAATGGAAATGGGACCATGTTGAGATGGACTTCGTCACTGGATTTCCCAAATCGCAGAAAGGTAATGATGCTATTCTTGTCGTCATTGACCGGCTTTCCAAAGTTGCACATTTCCTGGCAGTCAAAGAAACGATCACTGCTAGCCAGTTGGCAACGCTCTATATGTCCAGGATTGTTTCGCTCCACGGTATTCCATTGGTTATCAGTTCAGACCGTGGTAGCTTATTCACTTCAAGATTCTGGGCAAGTTTCCAAGAAGCAATGGGAACTCATCTGTCATTCAGTACTGCGTTTCATCCTCAATCGCAAGGACAAGTTGAACGCGTCAATCAAATCCTCGAAGACATGCTTCGAGCTTGCGTTATTTCCTTCGGCAAAGATTTGGGAGGAATCTCTCCCGTATGCTGAGTTCTCCTATAATAATAGCTATCAAGCTAGTCTGAAGATGGCCCCCTTCGAGGTGTTATATGGACGAAAGTGCCGAACCCCTCTAAACTGGTCAGAAACTGGGGAACGTCCACTCTTCGGTCCGGATATTATCCAAGATGCCGAAGAACAAGTCCGCATTATTCGCGAGAATCTCAAGACTGCTCAGTCACGTCAGAAGAGTCAGTATGACCGTCATCATAAAGACATGGTCTATCAACCTGGCGAAAAGGCTTATCTTCGAGTCACACCTATGAAGGGTGCTCACCGCTTCGGGATCAAGGGCAAACTAGCTCCTCGCTATATTGGCCCATTCACTATTCTCGAAAGGCGTGGAAAAGTGGCATACCAACTGGAGCTACCGCCGAACCTTTCTCAGGTTCACGATGTGTTCCATGTGTCATAGCTCCGCCGTTGCTTCAAGGATCCAATCCGAGCTGTGGATCATGAAGTGCTCGAATTACAGCAAGACCTCTCCTATAAGGAGCATCCGGTCCGCATTCTCGACCAAGCTGAACGCCGCACACGTCAGAAGGCGATCAAGTTTCTCAAAGTCCAGTGGTCGCACCATTCTGAAGATGAGGCCACTTGGGAACGAGAGGATCGTCTGCGCGAAGAATACCCCGCACTGTTTCCTTCTACCTCCTAAATCTCGGGACGAGATTTCTTGTAGTGGAGGAGATTTGTAACACCCTGAGAATCATGCTAAAGTAACCCCCTGTGATTAAGCTAATCATGTTGCTAAACAGGGCTTGATCACATTTGAATCACCTTCCTTTTCTAACTCCTAGTTCAAATTTCAAACATAATTAAAGTGGAAAATAAAAGTTTTCAAAAATTCAAACAGAAATGTTCAGTGGGTGCCAAATATTACACTGGTAATTATGGTGGAGAAAACACATTTTTATAAAATATCTAAATACTTTTAAATGAAATAAACAGAAAAGGAAATAAACAAATAAAAGAAAAGGCAAAACAAAACAGAGAACAGAACAAAAAAGAAAGAACAAAAGCCCCCCCCCACTGGACCTGGCCCAACTGGGCCACCCCAGGCCCAGCCGGCCGGCCCAAACCCCCCTCACCTTATCCCCTGCCCCCCCACCGACAGCCTCACCACTCGCTCCCCCCCGAAATATCTCACCTCCCCCCCGATCTGGATCGAGGAGGAGGCCGTCGCCGTCGCGCTCGACCCCGCGCCCTCGCCTCGCCGGAGCACTGCCTCGCCGGCCTGCCTCCTCCTCCTCGCCGGCCTGCGCCTCGACACCGCATCGCCGTCGCCCCCGTCTCCCCCTCGACCCCCACTTCCGTGACCCTGCATCCCTCGGTGAGGCCACCGGCCTCCGTCGCCCGCCCCTCTCCTCTCGGTCACCGCCGCCCCGCTCGCGCTCCGGCGCGCCCAGACGCGCCCCGCCGCGCCTGGCCACGCACGCGCGCCCGCACGGCCTTCGCCCGCGCGCGCCACGACTGCGCGCCCGCGTCGGCCACGCCCCGCCTGCCCCCCCTCGTCCTCGCGCCCTCGCCGTCGCGGGCAGGCCCGTGGCCTCGCCCCGCGCCCCCCCTCGCAGCTTCTTCCCCACGCCCGACCGCACCGACGCGCGCCCGCGCGAGCCGCGCCGCCGTTGCCTCCCACCGGCGTTGGCCTCTGGCTTCGCCCCGCACCTCGCCCCCGTACGCGCCGGTGGCCGCACGTGGCCGCCTCTGCCGCCCCCTGCTGCGGCGCTGCTCCGGCCGGCGAGCCTCGCCCGCGCGCGCCCCGACGGCCTCCGTCCGCCGCGCTCCCTCGCCGTCCCGTTCGGGCGGACGCCGTTACGCCGTTGCGCCCGTAGCCGCAGTGCCCTCTGGGCCACTGCCAGTGGGCCTCGCCCTCTAGGCCACCGCCAGGTGGGCCTAGCCCCACCTGAGCTACTGGCCACTGGGCCCGACCCCCTGGCCCAATGACAAACGGGCCCCCAGCGCCAGAACGTTTACTAATAAAAATTAATAAATAAATAACTAAAGAAATAAAAATAATTTTAATTAATTAATTAAATAAATAAATTAATTAAGTTAATTAATCCTGTTTAATTTAATTAAGTAATAATTAATTAGTTAAACCCTAATTAATCTAAATAGTGAATGACAGGTGGGTCCCACTGGACCCACATGTCAGTTTGACTTAGTCAACCCCTGTTGACTGCTGATGTCAGCATGACATCATGCTGATGTCATTAATCCAAATTTCGAATTAAATTAAATAATTAATTAAATTCCAGAAATTAATAAAACCTTTAGAAAATCATATCTTTTAATCCGTAACTCGGATTAAAATGTTTTCTATATGAAAGTTGCTCAGAACGACGAGACGAATCCGAATACGCAGTCCGTTCGTCCACCACACCTCCCTAACCTATCGAACTAGCAACTTTCCCCTCCGGTCCGTCTGTCCGAAAACGCGTAACATCGGGAATACCTCCCGGATGTTCCCCCGCCTTCACCGATACCACCTGCTGTCGCGTTAGGACACCCCTAGCACCGCTCACTGTCATGTCACGCATCGTCATGCTTATGTTTGCATTGTATTTACTGTTTCTTCCCCCTCTTCTCTCCGGTAGACTACGAGACCGACACTGCTGCTGCCCAGTTCGACTACGGAGTCGACGACCCCTCCTACTTGCCAGAGCAACCAGGCAAGCCCCCCCCTTGATCACCAGATATCGCCTATTCTTCTCTATACTGCTTGCATTAGAGTAGTGTAGCATGTTACTGCTTTTCGATATTCTATCCTAATGCATAGCCTATCCTTGCTACTACTGTTGATACCTTTACCTGCAATCCTACATGCTTAGTATAGGATGCTAGATTTCCATCAGTGGCCCTACATTCTTGTCCGTCTGCTGTGCTATACTATCGGGCCGTGATCACCTGGGCGGTGATCACGGGTATATACTTATATACTACATACATGACACCTGCGATGACTAAAGTCGGGTCGGCTCGTAGGAGTACCCGCAAGTGGATCTTTGTGGCGGAGCGACAGGGCAGGTTGAGACCGCCTAGGTGAGAGGTGGGCCTGGCCCTGGTCGGCGTTCGCGGTTACTTAACACGCTTAACGAGATCTTGGTATTTGATCTGAGTCTGGCCATTTGGTCTATACGCACTAACCATCTACGCGGGAGTAGTTATGGGTATCCCGACGTCGTGGTATCAGCCGAAGCCTTCTTGACGTCAGCGACTGAGTGGCGCGCGCCGGATTGGACTGGAACGCCACTAGGCTAGGTCTGCTTCCGGCCGCGTACGCAACGTGCAGGTGTGCATAGGGCGATGGGCCCAGACCCCTGCGCGCATAGGGTTAGACCGGCGTGCTGACCGCTCTGTTGTGCTTAGGTGGGGCTGCGACGTGTTGATCTTACGAGGCCGGGCATGACCCAGAAAAGTGTGTCCGGCCAAATGGGATCGAGCGTGTTGGGTTATGTGGTGCACCCCTGCAGGGAAGTTTATCTATTCGAATAGCCGTGTCCCTCGGTAAAAGGACGACCCGG
Source organism: Aegilops tauschii subsp. strangulata (assembly GCF_002575655.3). Lineage (NCBI taxonomy): Eukaryota > Viridiplantae > Streptophyta > Magnoliopsida > Poales > Poaceae > Aegilops > Aegilops tauschii. The sequence goes on along the minus strand of NC_053036.3, from coordinate 638,420,074 downwards.
AGTTGTGCCTTGACCTTATGACAACTAGAACTGGATACTGAATAAAATACACCCTTCCAAGTGCCAGATACAACCCGGTGGTCGCTCTCTAACAGGGCGTCGAGGAGGGGATTGCCGGGTAGGATTATGCTATGCGATGCTACTTGGAGGACTTCAATCTACTCTCTTCTACCTGCTGCAAGATGGAGATGACCAGAAGCGTAGTCTTCGACAGGACTAGCTATCCCCCTTTTATTCTGGCATTCTGCAGTTCAGTCCACTGATATGCCCCTTTACACATATACCCATGCATATGTGTGTAGCTCCTTGCTTGTGAGTACTTTGGATGAGTACTCACGGTTGCTTCTTTCCCTCTTTCCCCCCTTTTCTTTTCTATCTGGTTGTCACAACCAGATGTTGGAATCCAGGAGCCAGACGCCACCGTCGATGACGACACCTATGACACTGGAGGTGCCTACTACTACGTGCAGCCCGCTGACGACGATCAGGAGTAGTTAGGAGGATCCCAGGCAGGAGGCCTGCGCCTCGTTCGATCTGTATCCCTGTTTGTGCTAGCCTTCTTAAGGCAAACTTGTTTAACTTATGTCTGTACTCAGATATCGTTGCTTCCGCTGACTCGTCTGTGATCGAGCACTTGTATTCGAGCCCTCGAGGCCCCTGGCTTGTATTATGATGCTTGTATGACTTATTTATGTTTTAGAGTTGTGTTGTGATATCTTCCCGTGATGTCCCTGATCTTGGTCGTACACATTTGCGTGCATGATTAGTGTACGGTCAAATCGGGGGCGTCACAATCATAGGGGATAAACATCTCAGGCAATTCATAATTAGCATGATATGGTATAGCCCTTTCTGACGGAGAAGTCTTTCAATTCTTCGTCTTCGGCATTTGCGTCGGTGTTCACCTTCGCGAAGATTGCCACCACCTTGTCGATGCACCAGATAATATTGCTATCTCTATAGCTAATAAAATAAGTGCATTACTTAAGGTTGACACGCAGGTCATTAAAGTGCAATCATATGGCTCCAGCCATCATGCAGAATCATGACACGCAGGTCATGTTAGTTACATCATATAGTCATCTCATACATAATCAAATTGAATATGAGCATTGCTATACCACATCACATGCACATCCTGCAAAACCAAGTTAGACGCCTCTAATCGGTTTATGCAAAATTTTATTTTACGTGGCTTCTAAGGATTTGACTTAAACCGCAGCTACCAACATTTTATCATCAAGTATGATTATTCAAGTTGCTAGATTAACATCTCGGGGTGTATGAAACACGAGATAATTAAATCTCGAGCCCCATACTAAACTTCGTCATACGCATGACCCCCGTGCAGATCATACTCCAAAATTATATAATGCAATACCCATACATCTCCATGTATTCTAGATCGTAACCTGCATCTACGCATAGCACGGCTCTTGATGCCACTGTAGGGGAACGCGACAGAAAACGAAAATTTTCGGTATAGCGAGCACGCCCAGGACCACTATGGAGACTGCATACAAGGTTTGATCTGATCCGTACCGACTCGAAGCGCAGCGGAAGAAGAGTCGGTGTAGATCGTCGGTGCAGATCCCCGCAGCTAGGATTTACAACCTCCCAACCGCGAGGATGTACTCCCTCTCCGGACAGCCCTTCGGGAGGCGGTCGGACAGTCCCCCGGACAATGTCGCGGACAGCCCTTCGGAAGGACCCTCGAAACTCGGACGGAGACTCGGACAGCCCTTCGGGAGGACACTCGAACAGCCCCTCGGGCAAAAGATCGAAACTACAATCTCTCTACGGGGTTGCACACATACGGTGTCAGCTATCCGGCAGGGCTTCGCCGTCCAGAACTAGTTCCTGCCGGAACCCAGACAGCCTTACGGCTCTACGAAACTCTTTTCGTGGGAGGGAGAGAAGAAGCCAGATAATGCATGGCATGTGTATGAGAGCAAGGGATGAGCTTTGGGCTGCCCACTCCTCCTCTATTTATAGGAAAGCCAAGGGGTAGGGATGGCTCACAAAAACCCAAAATGCCCATGCAAATGTCACACATGAAGGGCATAATGGGGAGTGAAGTGGAGCTCCATGGAGCCCCACACATGTGGCCGGCCAACCCCCTTGGGGGACCCCCATGAGGAGCATGCTTGGCCCCCAAGCCCTTCTAGAAGCCTTTTGGAGATATCCCAAAAGGTGACTCACCATAAAATATCCCAAAAAGCACTTTCACTATTCACGACGACATTTTTCAGCGTCTGTTCGAACTGAAAATATTTATGTGGGCTTAGAACATTTCCAGTACCCACCAAAATTATTTTCAACGCGTTCCGAAACAATTCCGGTTTAGTGATTTTCATCTGCGAAAAGCATCTGAAGTGGCTCCGGCAGCTCCGGAACATTTCCGGTTTTTATCTCAGAAAATTCCAAAAAGCTTCCAGATTGATTCTGGCATCCTCCAAGAATTATCAGGCATGTGCCGAAACCAATTTGACTTAATGGTGTATCCCGAAACAACTTTTCGGTATCATCGAAACTTATCCGATGACCTCTCTCTGCGGTACGGTTCCGCTGTCCTAAACTTTTCGGTGTCCGAAACTTTTTCGGTGATTTTCTCTCAGACTCCCTGTCTAGTATTCAGCAGATAGATGACCCTTAAGCGTGTGACCCTATAGGTTCGGTGAAGTATAGACATGACCTGGAACCCCTTCCGATCAATGATCAACATCGGGGCCGTGGACACCCATATTGACCCCTATACCCACACGAATGAATATTCGAGTGAACCTCCAGTTGCAGTGAGCTATTCCTGTTGCTTCGCGATATGTCACAAACACCCGAGGTGAGATTTATTTCATGCCCATGGACGAACAATTTGTCCACCATGCAAGTTACCTCGTTACTGGTTTTGTTCTCTTTTCTCGTTTCCGTGTTCCGGCATCCCAGTGATCAAATCACAATGTGTCTGGCTAGACGATGATGGATACCGTTACACCGAGAGGGCCCGAGTATATCTCTCCATCGTCGGAGGAGCAAATCCCAATCTTGAGCTATCTTGTTACTTCCTATACCTTTTCGTGAACCCGAAAGCTGCCGTAATAGCCACCCAGTTACGGATGACGTTTAACAAACCCCAAAGTTCACGAAGCAAGCACGAAGGAACTTGATACTCTCATGGTCTAAGGAATTATGCAAACATTAACTATCTCAATGATATTAACCATAAACTTGTGACGAAGGTATCTCATAGCATAACATCAATCCGGGTTGATTCAACACAAGCGTTCTACCAAACTTGTGCCCTCAAAATTGCCGGCATAGTCATGCCCATGATCAGGAAACAGGATCATCATGCAATACTTGAGCTAGTCTTAGAGGCAAGACTAGGAACATATTTTACCGTTTTTTATACCACACGTGCATATGAGTTCCCTCCGAGCCTCGTGGATATTGTAGACTCGAGAATCATTGCAGTTATAGCATGGATCATAAACATTCATTACAAACTTGGAGATACAAAATAACTGTTATTACTGCCTCTAGGGCATATCTCCTACACTACCTGAGTCTTGGGGGTTAGTGCACATCATGTTTTTTTTCGAAACATGCCACCTAAGCTCGGATTCGATCCTCAAACCAATTTTGCAAAATGACCTGGATAAAGGGGTTGTTGGGATCAACGGTCTCTATTTCGGATTTTGGGCCAATACGCACCTTGTGGAATACTGGCTATGATATCATGCATACATTTAAAAGCATGATGTGAACTAACCTCCATGTCATCCTAAATAACGTTGAGCATTTCCTTCACGACGACATTCATTGCCTCACCCCACTCCCTGACAACGCGCAGAGTGATCTTGGTGCCGATGTCAGGACCTGGCTTGTCCATGATTTCTTCTCTCCCCGATGGCGCAGAGAAGATGCAGCCTTGGAAGCCGTCATCGACATCATGGTGACAGACCCCTGGACCGGCGCCACCTCTAGTATAGTTGCAGGAGCGGTGTGTGGAGGAAGAACGGTGGTTCGTGTGACCATCGCCATGGACGACTCAATTGCTGGAACTAGGTCGACCGGAGTGGAGGAAGGTGGGGAATCTTGCGTCTCCACCTGGCCGACATGGCAGTTGGCTGCCCTGGTCTCTTCGTTGTTCTCGTGCTCTGGAGGAATCTCATCGTAGGTGCGGTCTTGGTTCTTGCCACCCGCATTAGACGTTCAACTGCTCGGTCGATGCTGCGAAGGCGGCGGTATAATCCCGAGAAGGAGGTGGTGGAGCTTGGGAGACGGGCTACACTATCAAGCTCCCTTGTGCTGGAACACGCCGAGGCTACCACTACGCTATCACTCACTGGTGGCACTTGGAACCATGTTTTACACACCTTATTGTTGCAACCTTCCCTAGCCAAAATATGATCTGCATGATTAGTCGCGCAACGCAACTAGACTACTCTAGATTCCAAGAATGATATAAGCATACACTTCACTTCACACACTAATGGTCCATTCGACGAAAAATCATGCCTAGGATCGGTAACTTTGTGGACTAGATAATGAGAGCCAGTTTCCAGACAAGCCGTTTGACGTCCGCCTCTTCAGATAGTTGGATTGCTCGCCTACAAGCCAAGAGTTTGACTTGTTTCGGAGCAGTCGCGAATGGGGAAAAAATGGCACACATCTGCTAGGAACGCCGCCACCAAAGTCCATCGCCTTCGAGATAACTCCATCTTAGTTGGCCTTGATCCAATTCTGACTGGGTTTGAACTAACACACCACCTCATGTGGCGCTATACTTCTCACCGGTGCTTCGTGGATAGATTTTAATGCCTCCATGAGATGCAGAAATCTATCTTTCATCAGGTTCTCCATGGATCCTCCATGAATGTTCATGTGCCATGGCGAGAAGATCTTCCCCACCACATACCAACGAGCCGCCTTTGGTTGATCAGGTCCTGGGTAAGAGAAGACGAAGCCAACCAACTCCTTTTTCGTTAGCAGCAGGTTCCCTATCCTCATCGTGAGGTTTGTCGCCTCCTCGGAGGCTTTGCCATCAACCGGTGATTTAGATGACCCCCGGCTTGCTGATTTCTCCGCCGCCCGCACCGGCGTGGTCGCCTTCATCTTCGGAGTCGCAGCCTCTCCCCCTGCCTTCTCCGCCATGGCTTCGCCACAAAGGAGAAGACAACGCTGCCGGTCGATGGACAGGGCCGCGCCGTCACAACTCCTATTACCACCGGGAGAACACCACCCTCGATGAAGAACGGCCACCTTCCATTTCGACCAAAGCGTTTCTTACCGCGGTGGACCCTTTAATCGCCTTTTTTCGCACCGTCATCCGGAGAGAGAGAGAGGGGGGTTCCTACTGTTCAAACTTCAACGTCTGAACCTCCCCAAATCGAAAACCCCCCCTCCAATATTCGGTCCAAGTGATCCAATCCGCACCGTTCTATATACAAAAAGAAAAAGAAAAAAAGGAAGATCGGCCATGCGTACAAAGTATCTATTTACCCAAAATACGACCATACCAAACTGAATGTTCATTCGGTCCCACCCATCAGAAGTCCGAACGAGTTTCTTTGCCGCCCAGAGTACCCACTCGTAACCGACGGGAAATCGTCGGCTCCCTCAACCTCGCCGAGACCCAAGAAACCAAGAAACCAAGACCGACGAATCAACCCAGAGCTCTCCGGACCTGTCGACAATCGCGTCTGCTCTAGAGCCAAACCAGCTCCCGCGAGCACCCATGGACAAGTTCCACGACGGTCGGCCGCGGAGCCGCGGCCTCCTACGCGACGACGACGACGACGGGGAGGGCGCCGCCATACGCCAGAGCGGCGCCTTGCTGAACGTGCCACCGGCCATCCACGGCCGTGGCCTGCACATCGGGGCTGCCACCGGCCTCCACGCCGGGGAGCTCCGCGGGAGCCTCGCGTCGCTCGGCGCGCCTCTCGCCGTCGACTTCCACCACGCCGACGGCGTCTACACCGGCTCCCCCTACGGACGCTACCTTGGCGCCCGATTCTTGGCGACTCAGCGATCCTGGCTTGCACCGATGCCGATGGACCAGTTCGACGACGGCAACTACGTGCGGCCACGGAGCCGCGGCCTCCTCCGCGACGACGACGACGGGGAGGGCGCCGCCATACGCCAGAGCGGCGCCTTGCTGAACGTGCCTCCGGCCATCCACGGCCGTCGCCTGCACATCGGGGCTGCCACCGGCCTCCACGCCGGGGCAGGGGAGCTCCGCGGGAGCCTCGCGTGGCTCGGCGCGCCTCTCGCCGTCGACTTCCACCACGGCGACGGCGTCTACACCGGCGCCCCCTACAGCCGCTACCTTAGCGCCCGGTTCTTTGCGACTCACCCATCCCGGGGGGCACGGATGGACCAGTTCGACGACGGGCACCACGTGCGGCCGCAGTGCCGCGCGCTCCTGCCCGACGACGAGGACGCCGGCACGTACGCCGGCGATGTGTACAGTGGTTGCCTCGCCGGCACGGGCGCGCCTCTTGCTGGCCGGATCCTGGTGAGTTCCTTTCGCGACATGGTTTCTGTTCATGGGTGTCAGATTGAGAGCAATTCTTGTTCTTTCTGAATCTGCTTTTTCTGAATCTCCGGCGGCAGTACTTGGTGCAGCGCCGCCGCGGCGACTCCGGCAGCGGCGGGGTCACCCTCACCAGCACGGGGGGGCTGGACTGGGAGGTTCGCTGCGTCCGGTCAGCAGACGATGGCGACGACGCCATGCCCAGCACGAGTGCTAACGCCATCACGTCCGGCTCCGGCACCGCTGGTGAGAGCCTCCCCGCATGTCTCCAACTGCACCGTACCTTGTTTGTTATGCAAGAAATTTTAGTCTTGATCGATCGCTTGGATTGTTCATCTCTGTTTTGTTGATAGGTTACAAGAAATTTACCCTAACTAAAGGTTTAAAGAAATTTTATTGTTGACTGATGGCTCAATTTGGTATGTAGTACGTAGCTCTGATAGGTTAACTGAAATTGTTCGACTTCAAAGTGTTACAGATCATCTTTTAGTAGCAGACTAAAACCAGCAAGCTTAAGTCGAAAGTAGTGTCAAAATTTGGTGTAGACTCCACCTTCAGCAGTGGCTTTTAATTTGTTGGGTGTGCCATTGTATTTTTGTTGGGTGCTATAACTTGCTTGGGTAAGATTTACATTCCGTGTAGATCGATGAGCTGTATGTCTTATTCTTACTATTGCTAGAGTTTAGCTAAAGTGCCAGATTTTAGATATTAATTGCCGTCACTAAAAGAAACTTACAGTAAATATATTTGCTCTTGAGCCAGCCAAAGTCACTGAGATTAATTGATTTATGACTCAATTTGAAATGTAGCTAGCTAGATAGGTTAACTAGGAAGCTGGGAGCTAGATATGGGTCAACTAAAATTGTTTGACTTTAAAGTGTTATACAGATCTGCTACCATCATCATGTAAATAAGTTACAAGTAAAACATGCATGCTTCTCTGATAGCTGCATTCTTCTTTTAGTGGTATATATATATATACGTCCCGTTTTTCTCGCACGTGACGCCCACCACGAGACGGCGCAGGTTCGGTCTGATATCCGCGACGGGTCCATACATATGCCCGGTAGGAACCTATGTGAGCCACGTGTTGAACCTGCTAGCTGCTACACTATGTATACGTACACATGAGTGTCTTCTCGCGTGCAGCACGTCCACGTCGCTCGCATGTTGTGCAACACGTGTGGTCTGCCGTCATACGGCTCATGTGATATGGTTATGGTCTTGTTGGTTTGAAAAAGTCGTACGTGTGTGTAATGGAGCTGTACTTGTCACACGCCTGTATGTATCAGTCCTGCTGTGGCTTCAGTTTCATGAGATTGGGTTGGTCTCTGAATGCATGTATACAGTTTCACGACCTGCCGTAGTAATGCATGCCCATTTAGGCTGGTGAGCGAGCATTAAGACGCGTGCGTACAGGCCTGTGCGAGTGTCAGTTGACTCGTCCGGCGACGCAATTAAAAGCCATCTGTAAACTTTGTTCGTATAATATGCTCTCACGACCTCCCCCGTCGAGCGGTGCAGCCATCATACTAGTTAGCGCGTACGGAAGTATGAGCCGGGATCCTTCAGGCTTCATGGTGCCGAGCGTGCACGGCGCCGGTGTTGATCCCCTCCTCCGGGCTGAATGGATCCCGGACGGCAACGGAGGCGGCATTACGAGGTGGAAGGTAAGCTTTCATCCATGCCCTCCCCGGCGCTCCGGCCGGCGTACATTAAGCTCTTGTGTTTTGACGCCACTTCTCTGCTAAGGACGCACCGCCGGACACCTTGATTCCATGCACCGCGAAGCAGATAAAAGACATGGGCACAGGGATCATTGACTCGTCGAACTATCTCACTGCAACGGGCGTGGAGGTGACTACGGTGAGTATTGAATCCTATATCACCAAAGGTGACTAGACATATGTCTAACTCTTTCGCTAATTGCAGGTCAGGCTGCTAGGAAGAATGGTGAATAAGCAAGTGTCTGATAACTCCGTCTTCTTCACCCTGGCCGACGGGACGGGTTGCGTCAAGGCACGCGTCTGGTGAGTGTGGACAGCAAGAACAGCTTGTCCCCCCTCCCCCGCCCCACCCAGTTCACCCATGTCTGGCACTTTGTTAGCCTGACCAACATATCTGCCTCTTTTCAGGTTCCAGAACGGCATCGATGTCATGTGTTCAGTGAGCATCAGGTAACCAAAGCAGCGAGCGTGATTGTGGGTTAATTCTCTATGGATCCAAAAACATGCAGATTGATTAAGTTTGTGGATGTCATTGTTCGTGCCTTTCTATCAAACCAAAAGTGATGGCGTGTACGTCAAATTAACCGGTCGCTTGCGTGCCGAGCTCGGCGTGCCCGTAGTTGCAGCCTATTCATTGAGGTTAGCATGACTTGTAAGTTGTTATGGTAGTGCTATCATATTGAAACCATGTGTTCGTGATTATTAACCCCGTTTCAGTGTGGTAACAAATTTCAACGATATCACTCATCATTTCCTGGACTGCATCTATGTTCATCTGATGATGCGAAGCGACCATGCTAAACGCGTCGTGCACTCTCTTGCTCTCGTCCCATTTGCCGCATCCGCACCGCTGGCTAGCACTGCACGCCATGTACCAGAGGTTGGTTAAAATCAGATCAAATCGTGTAGTGTGTGTAGAGTCCAGAGTAGCAGGTTGCTCACCATTCTTTTTTGTGATCCATGCCAGCGTCGTCTGAGTGTGAAGGCCGAGGAAGAAAATCTCACTGATATGATAATGGGATTTCTGGAGCAGCCGGGGATCAGGTACGAAATCATCATAAAACGGCGCGTGTTAAATCACATAAGAAACAGACATTTTCAGTGTCCTGAATTTTTTTCAATGGCTATTTATCAGCGCACTCGAGCATGGAGTTAGTGTGAACCTGGTGGTGGAACGTCTTGGTATACCAGAATCAGAAGCAAGGTGAGTTTAGTCCCCATTTCAGGTGATGGTGCACGTTGGTGTGTGCCGAATCCCTAGTCATTACATTTTGAAAAGGTGGAGTAGGGATGCCCGTGATGTCCTTCCTGATCACTTAAAATGTTATCAGAAGGACTCGGACCTGGGGGTGTCTAAGACGTTTAGGCACAACATTTTATATGTGCGTGCTCTGCAGGTTGTCAAGCTTGGCAATATGAGCATCCCGCTCTTCAACCACGCCGTGCAGCGACTGCTAGCCCTGGAGAAAGAACTGAATGCCATGGCTGAGGAAGAAGCAGAAAACAAATCAGCTGGCTTGTGCGGGTCTGAAACTTTGAGGTGCACGTCTCCTGCTACCCTTTCTGAAGAAATTCCGAACTCAGGGGCATATGCCGGTGAAGCTGCGCCCCCTGATCTCACGTCTGAACCGGTCGACGTCCCTTTGCCACCGCAGAGAATGCCCCCTGACCTTGCGTCTGATCCGGTCGATGCGCCTTTGCTGCCGCAGAGAAGACCCTCTCGTGGTCGTCCAAAATCTCAGAGGATGAAATCGGTGCTAGAGCAGAAAGGGAAGAAGCCAGCGGCGACCTGCGCCGTGTGTGGTTCTGAAGAACACCATACCGAGGAATGTGAATGTCTGCAGATGCCTGAGCGCAGCGATAGCAGCGACAACAGCGAGCCTGAACATCCGGACCCCGCACCGTCAGGTTCGTGTGTTCGTAGGGCGCAGCCGATGAGGCCCAACAAAAGGCAGTCTGAAACTGAAGCTTCAGATGTGTGTGTCAGTAAGACTGCCGCTGCACCATGGTTTTCTCGAGGAACAACGCAGCATCATGGTCTCCGCCACAATGGGGCGTCTTCGTCGGCTAATGCCATTGATCGCACACCAAAGATGAAGCCTCCCGCTCCACCACGCAGATGCAGCGTCTGTGGCGAGAAAGGACACTACAAATCTTCTTGCCCTGATCACGATGCCGGTCCAAAGCCGCCCCAGACTCGTCGATGCAAAAAATGTGGGATCGGAAGGCACAACTCCAGGACCTGCACTGTGCTCCCCCAATTCAAACGACCTCGTCACAGAGACTAGATACAAACTGGACACAGCTGCCTTGCTTTACATCTTTCTTCTAGTTCTTTGATCAGCATCAGACCATGGTATTGGGTGCCGAACTGTGTCGTTGATTTATGAGATCTCTCGTTTTATCCACCGTGACTGTGCTTGAATATTTGTATCCTTGCCATTGTTGTATTATGCATGACCGGCTTTTGTGACCAAAAACTTTGTATTGCTTGCACTTAGTTCTCTGAAGTTAAATGCCTAAAACATATTTGTGTCTACTGTGATGGCCCATCAGAATTCATCTAACTCTTGTTTGAAGGGTGTCGTTCTGGAAACAGGTAGTCGCCTGTGTCCACATTGGATGGCGCAAGAGCAAGGGGAGACAAATATTATGCATACCTTTCCACCTCGTCTATGCACTTGTCTCCAGCTTGGAAAAAAATGATGGTTCAGAACTTTGGAGATCCAATAAAGAGCAGAACTCTGACAATAGACAGATTGGTATTTTGAGACTGATACAGTAACTTACCTAGCTGGTACATGAACTTACCTAGCTGATACAGTAACTTATAGCTAGCTAGTACTCCACGCGCACCGGTGTCCGTATTACTTCTGTTCACATAAACGTGCTTGTGCAGTGCAGAAACTTCAGAAAACCGGTAACTTCAGACTGAGTACTCGTTGCCGTATCTCTGTCCATTGCTATTTGGCTGCTGCAACCACAACTTGCAATTATTGGTCAAAACGCGGCAGCTCGCAATGATTAGGCGTAGCACCACAAACGCAACTAATAAAGTGAAAAGAAAATCTGCATTTTCTTTAGTAAAAACTAGCAGTGAAGCACCTAAACTTGCTCTGAAGAATGGATGGCACTTGTACGGCGCGGAAACTTCAGAAAAAATGGACGAGACCACATGTGCTCCACATGTAGCTAGTGTCAAAATTTGGTGTAGGCTCCACGGTCAGCAGTGACCATGGTATTTTTTGTTGGGTGTGCCATTGTGTATTCTCTTTTTTGTTGGGTGCTAATTAATCTGCTTGGGTTCTCATAAAGATTTATTCTTAGTATTGCCAGAGTTTAGCACAAGTACCAGATTTCAGAAACTAGCTAATTGTCGTCACTAAAAGAAACTTACAGTTACAGTAAATATATTTGGTCTTGAGCCAGCCAAAGTAGGGGGGCGGAAGGCGGCGAGAGACGTGTTGTTGGCGCGTGGGAGGTACGGGGGCGGGGTGGCCGTCCGGCTCAGGGTGGCCATTGACGTCGGGGCCAAGTACTGGCTTCTGGCGATGATGGACCGGGCCGGTGCGCTCATGGGTTCACCACGGCGGTATCGCCCGACGGAGTCGTGGAGCTGGATAGATATTATGGGACGTCCAATCCCTCAGGAGACGGGTGAGTGAGTCTTGAACTAAAGAAGAAATGCATCATCATTCCTCATTTTGTTTCCTTTCTGAGGGCGGCCGGCGACCTGGTGTGAGTGATGTGAGTTTCATTTCATTTCACATGAATTGACAGGCTCGTCAGGGGCGAGCAGGGGCTAGACCCCCCCCAATGGTCGGCCCCCCTCAAAGTTTTATGGCTCTGCTAGTCTATTGTTTGCGGCCGGAAGACTAATTACCAGGCTTAATTAGTGATTTAATAAGGTGCTGCACCCAGCTACAAGCCCAATAGCCCATCGGCTCAGGGCAATCGTGGCCTGGAGTTAGTTTCTTGCAAGACCGTACGTAGTCCAGGCCGTGTACAATCAATCGGAAAACCTAATCGATCCCTGCTCTCTGCGCCTCACTTCCTGCTGCAGCCGCCGCCGCGCATCATCATCCATGGACGAAAGGAGATCAGACCAGCAACACTGCAGGCGAGGATATAGCCTAGTGTTAGCCGCCCCTGCGCTCCTACCGGCTGTTATCCCATGCTGGTGTGCTACTAGCCTATCTTCGCATCAAGATCTCTTGGGCCGATCACTGTAAGTATTATATAAATGGTCGCATCTCGTGTCTACAATCTCCAGTGTATACTATCTACTGTAGTAACCAAATTTTCTTTGATGAATTGATAAATCTCACCAACATATGAAACACCTTATTATTAATTTGTGAATTTGATGTGTTTTTCTTTGAATTTCATTATGGCTCAGATCTGAAGAGGGAAACAACAAGGATAACTCCTTTTTAGTACAAGCCAATTGATTCAAGGACCAAGAATTATCAATCTGTTGAACCAGTATGGTGGTCGCATCAATAAATTCATCTCATCGGTAATGTTACATTATATCCCTAACAAATATAATAATGGAACTTTAGCTATTTTTACCACTAGATATATTGCCATATGGCTTGACATCTGAGTGGCATTTTAGCTATTTTTACCGCCAGATATATTGGCATACATATGAGTGATACTATACTGAACTTGACATATGAGGATTTTCCGCCCCCCTCATGCTCAAATCCTAGCTCCGCCCCTGAGGCTCGTGCACGATGAGCGCCTGCCTCATGTGCTTGGAGGCCCAGCACCGGCTGGCGTTTGAGAGGCGGCACGGCAGTGATACATTTCCGTATCACATCCCTGCTGAGACGGCCGAAGACTTGCTCAAGGTATATATGCAAGTCTTCCCGCGTGTGGAACCGCAAGGATGGCGCCAACGAAGACGAAGTGCTGGAGGAAATACAGCGGAACGGCGGGGCTGACGCTTGGCCAGACCAGGAAGGCTGGGAGCGGCGCTGCAAGCTGCAGATCAAGTCGTGGGACACCTTCGACTTGGAGCGACTGCCCTCAGCCTCCGGCCTCGCGCGTATGATCCGCGCTGAAGGGCCACTCGTTGGTTGCTTGGACGTTGTGCTAAGCGATTACTACGCCCATGGCTGGGAGAAGCGGGTATACGGAGGAGGATCGGGTAAGGAGGATGCCGAGTCTCATGCTCTGGTTTGCATGGAGTACCGGTTCGACGGCGACGACATACGGGTGGTCGACAACCACGAGTCCGATGGACCTGTTCGGTGGATCTCCAGGACGGCCTTCACCAGCTTTACCCAGATCAAGGTTGAGCCTCTGGACGCCAGCGCTCTCTTTATCAGCAAGGAGGTGAGCTGGTGGCGCCGCCTTGTGCGCAGGCTTTGGAGGGAGGAGACCTTCTGGTGGCGTCAGCGCCATCGTCTCAGCAAGGTTTGGAAGAAGAAGAAGAAGAGCTCGTGACTCCCTCTTGACATGCAGCACTACACTAGGTTTGATTGAAGCTACATGCATGCATGTGATACTCAGCTTCCTCTTCCTTCCTGTAAAATATGTGAATCTTTTTTGTCTACTTGCATGTTTGGATACATGGATGTTTTTTCTACTTCATGCCACTATTATCACTTGAAGATGACGGGGTAATTAGGGAACATATTAAGTTGTTCTTGTGTGGTAGAGAAAGCCCACTAGTAGGAAAAGGGGCTTTTACCCTGGTTTGTAAGGGCCTTTTGTCCCGGTTCTCGAACCGGCACTAAAGGGCGTTACTAAAGCCCTAACCCTTTAGTCCCGGTTCTTACACGAACCGGGACAGACGGTCCTCCACGTGGCCGCTGCTGCCAGCCCAGGCAGGGGGCCTTTGGTCCCGGTTGGTGCCACCAACCGGGACCAATAGGTAGGGCCTTTTGTCGTAGGGACCAATAGGTACGTAGCGTCGACCAATAGGCATCCACGCGTCAGCAGCTGGCAGGAGCTGAGGTTTTTGTTTTTTTTGAAAGGGGTGGTTTAGGGTTTTGGGGGGTTAATTTAGGTGTTTCATATATTGTGTTAGCTAGCTAATTAATAGAGGGAAGTGTCCCCTCTTATCTCCGTGCTTGGTCGACGCTACGTATTATATACGTATGGAGAGGAGTAGACACGCTAGCTAGTAATCAAATGAAGGAAACAGAAGATCGTCATGAACATATGCATACAGAGAGAAGTGATATCGACCACCTCTCCTTCTCTGAGATATTGGTCGAACAACAAGTTCTCGTATATCTATCCGACACTACCGGCTACATATATACAATAATTATCTCTTACAATACAATCTCCTAATTAAATTGTAGGAACACAGGGTCCACATAGTATTCTCCGTTTTCAGCGATCACGTGGTCAAGGAAGAATGCCGCCAATTCCTCTTGAATTCCTCGCATACGATCTGGTGCTAGGAGTTCATCCCGCTTCCGAAACATCTAATTTGAAGAAGGGGGTCAATACATATATATATGAATAAATGAAACTCAACACAAATGATGGTAATAAAATAAAATTGTGAATATTATTGCTTACGCACTTCATATTGTTCTTCAGTGTAGCCCCGCTCACAGGTCGTGTAGCGGATGAACTCGCAAACGTAGTATCCACAGTAATTATTCCCGGGTTCCTGCCACAACCACTTTACAAGAAATAGAGGTCAATCAAACTGATAAGCAAGCATGCTAAATGGTATTGATGAAACTAGCGCTTGAATCACTAGGAGATGCGCGGAACATGCTACTATAGTACTTACTTTCGGGTGATTAAATTGCAGCTTCTTCGGCAGTCCCGGAGCTTTTGAGGTGAATTTTCTCCAAACCCTGCCAGACAAAGAAAACAATTACTTGATATCAGGAAATGAACAAAGTTGCTGATATGGTGGATAATGATCGATTTAACTTACTTCTCGAGCATTTGAGTCATGTTCGCATAGTCCTGGGGATCTTTTTGTCTCGAGTCTAAGACGGTTACTATTCCCTGCTCAAGCTTAATCTCTAGGAGAATATAGTGGAAGCTGCGCATGCATGCATAAGTCATCAATTACATTACCATAACCTGGACTAATAAGGGAAACCGAATATGCACAAGACAATAACACTCACTTGAAGTTGTAAGGAAAGAGTATTATATCTTTGTTTTGATTTAATACCAACGATTGTAGCAAGTTGGCCTCGGCTTCTTTGGGATGTTTTTCAACCGTATATGCATCTATGGGATTTGTGTTAATGAACCCAATATCACCGATTTGTCTTTTCTTCAATTCGGCGATCTTCAATCTGCATAATATAGTGAGGATAATTATAAATACATGCAATGAAAGAGCTGACCTATATAGAGAGACTTAATGACAGAAGTAGTACTACTTACAGACAGTAGCAAGTGATCGTTGTTTTATCGAGGGCCTTTTGATTGTAAAACTGGAAGAAATCCTCAAATGGAACATTCAGCAGATCAATTCCAACGAGGTCATGCTCCGGTTTAACTCTCAGCGTCAAAGTATCCATCCCATCAGACTCTCTGCAGGTTTTCATGTACCAATCATGTAGTCTTCGCATCATCGTTGTTAGAGATCTTTCATCTTTGACGAGAGGCTTCCCGTAATGGTATTTGTGTTCGTCCACCTCCATGATTTCATAATGTACATCGTCGGGCAGGTAATCTCCAAGATTGCTATAACCGGGCACCATACTCGGATCATTAGCGACGATGTCTTTTGACACCTTGAGCGGGGGGCACGATTGGTTCGCTTGTTCGCTGAGCTGGGCAATTTTTTTCCCAGCTCGTCGTTCTTTTAACCTTTGATCACTGACAGTACTTCCCGACCGCTCCGCTTCGGCATATGTCTTTGCAAGAATGCGCTCATAGTTGCCTCTTGGCGGAGACTTTGGTGGTTTTGTCAGGGCAGCCAGAGTGCGCTTTGCTTTCACCGGATCTACCTTCTCCTCCGGAGGTGGATGTTTCTTTGCTTTCACCCCTTCAAAGAAGTTTGTCACTTCAGCTCGCACGATCTTCCTGGTTTCCTCCTCGGTCCTCTCGTATGGTAACTTCTCTGGAGTCTTCAGAGAAGGACCGAATCTGTATTGCCTCCCGCCTCCGGCAGCTGTACTGCTAAACGCCGGCAGAGCAGACGGAGCGGCTGCGGCTGTCTTCTTTCCTTGCTTACGAGGCGGAGGAGAAGGACTACGACGCGCTGGGGCAGCCGCAGCGGCGGCGGGTCTCTTCCGCCCTTGCTGACGAGGTGGAGAAGGAGGAGGCTGGCTGCTCTGGCGCGCCGGCGCTGGCGGAGAAGGAGGCGGAGTGCCGCCACGCGCCGGAGAAGGAGGCTGAGTGCCCTGATCACTCGTCGGAGGAGGAGGCGGAGGAGGAGGCGGAGTGCCCTTACTCGGCGGAGCCGTCCAGTTCGGAAGCTTGATGAGCTCCTTCCGCCATAGGCATGGAGTCTTCAGAGCAGAACCCAGCCGAGTCTCCCCTTCACCGGTAGGGTGGTCAAGCTGGAGCTCCTCAAATCCCTCCGTTATTTCATCCACCATCACCCTAGCATATCCTTCTGGAATCGGCCGGCAGTGGTAGGTTGCGCCGGGTTCAGGAGGTAAAACAGAGCCAACATCCGCCTTGACTTTGAAGTTCTGCCATTCCGCCATAAGGTGGCAATGTTGAGACTCCGTGATAGCATCCACGGGGTAGCTAGCAGGAGCCGCATGCTCCAGCTGAAGCAGCTCGGTGGAAGCCACGCTGCTTCTCCGCTGAGATGGCGGTGTAGCTTCGGGGGCAGTTTCGGCATGTCGATTGCCGTCTCGTTCCTTTAGCGCTTGAACCCTTTCGTGCAGCTTCTGAATTTGGATCTGCTCCACTTTTTTCCTCCTCTCCTGGCTTTTGTAACCGCCCGCGTTCGGAAAACCAGCCTTCCACGGAACGGAGCCTGGCGTGCCTCGTGTCGGTCCAGGGTGCTCAGGATTCCCGAGGGCCATTGTGAACTCGTCGTTCTCTCTGTCTGGAACGAACGTCCCTTCCTGCGCTGCATCGATATATTGTTGAATCTTCTTGACTGGTATTCTCAAAAGCTCGTTCGTCCAAACGCACCTCCCTGATACAGGGTCCAAGGTTCCGCCAGCCCCGAAGAACCAAGTCCGGCAATGGTCTGTCCAGTTCATTGTCTGTGGTTCGATCGCTTTTTCAAGCAGATCATTCTCAGCCTTGGCCCACTTAGGTCGGGCTTTGAGGTAGCCACCTGACCCCGTGCGATGGTGAAGCTTCTTCTTTGCAGCATTCTTCTTGTTTGTCGCTGACATCTTCTTACTCTTTTCCCATGTCTTGTGGGCCACAAATGCGGGCCAGTGATCTCTGATCTTCTCATACCGGCCGATGAATTCTGGTGTCTCTTCTTTGTCGACAAACGTTTTCAGCTCATTCTTCCACCTCCTGAATAGGTCTGCCATCTTCTTAAGAGCATGAGACTTGATTAATTGCTCTATAACTGGCTTCTCCGCATCCTCCTCTGGCGGTAGGGTGAAATTTGCCTTCAGCTCAGTTCAAAGATCATCTTTCTGCATATCATTGACATAAGACACCTCAGGGTCTTCCTTCTTAGGCTTATACCATTGGTGGATGCTGATCGGGATCTTGTCCCTAACTAGAACCCCGCACTGAGCAGCAAATGCATCCTTTGTCCGCATGGGTTCAATCGGTTGGCCGTCGCACGCGATTGCTGTGATCTCAAACCTTTCATCCGAGCGCAACTTTCTCTTCGGGCCTCATCTCTTTACCGCAGTTGTGCTCGATCCGAAGGCCTAGAAAAAAGAAGAAAGACAATTGTTAATTAATATGTGTACATACCAAAACAATGAATGCATCAATTAGCTAGTCAGCAAAGGCTTAACTAATATATTTACCTGGCCGGACTCTGTTCGGTCACCGGAGCCGTCACCACGGGCTCCTTCTTGCACCAGCATTGGGTCACCGGAGCCATCATAATCATGTCTTTCCTCCTCCACTCTTCGATCACCGTAGCCTGCTTCTTCACCCTGTTCTTCCAGACCATCATTGTCGTTAAGATACGACAAGATATCACCTCCGGCTAAGATTATGTCCCCCAACACCTCTTCTGCTTGCTCGTCTCGTCCGTGCTCCATTGTTTCTGCAAATATTACAACATGGCAATTATTACACAAACATGACAACAGGTGGATATATTAGTGCAAACGTAGACCTAGCTTATTCCGGGTTTGGGGTGGCCTAGGCAACGCTTCAAGGGTAGGGGCGCGGCGGGAGGGGGTAGGAGACCGACATCGTTTTTTTCTACGGTTTGGGTGTCCTCGAGAGTTTTGGTCGAGCGAGAGGGCCGGGGGTGCTCCCGTGGTATAAGTTATCACGGTCGAGAGGGGGTATAAATATCGACCGTCCATCATGTCAAAGTTATCTGGGAGGGAGTTATATATATCGACAACGACGACATACATACATGGGAAAATAATGTTATCGGGGAGGGGGTATATCGACCCCCCCCCACGTGTTGAAGTTATCGGGAGGGGGTTATATCGACAACGACGACATACGTACATGGGAAAATAATATTATCGGCGGGGAGGGGGTATATCGACCCCCCCTCGTGTTGAAGTTATCGGGAGAGGGGTATATCGACGACGACAGACCCGATAAAACATAAGAAAACGAAGAAGAAATAAAAATAGGAGAAGAAGAAAAGGAATAGAGGAGAAGATCGAAGAAAAAAAAGAAGAAAAAATAAGAGGAGAAGAAGAAAGGAATAGAGGAGAGAAGAAGAAAAAATAGAATTTTTTCTATTTTTTCTTCTTCTCTTCTATTCCTTTCTTCTTCTCCTCTTCTTTTTTCCTCTTCTTATTTATTTCTCCTCTTCTTCCTCTCCTCTTCTTCTCCTTTCTTCCTCTTCTTATTTTCCTTTTTATATGAACATATCATCATATATATGAACATACATTTTCTTTGCATATGCATATGAACATACATACATACATTTTTCTTTCATATGAACATACATACATACATTTTCTTTGCATATGACCATACATACATTTTTCTTTGCATATGACCATTCATACATTTTCTTTGCATATGCTTTGCATATAAACATAGATACATATGAACATACATACATACATATAAACATAACATACATACACAAAAAATTCTAAAAATCTGCCTAAAAAAATTATATGAAAAAAAGCATACATCATCCATCCATCCATATAATGAACATATACATCATCCATCCATCCATATAATCAACATATGCATATGAAAAAAAATTATATGAAGAGGATCGGGGGGACAGGGAGGAAAGGGGGTCGCCGGAGCCGGACCGAACGGGGAGGAGGGGCGGCAGTGGGGGCGGGCGCCGGCGACGACGACAATGGTGGGGGGGGGGGGGGGCGGGGCGCAGGGGCGCGGCCGTGCGTGCTCGGGGACGGGGCAGGGGCACGGGGCGGCGGCCGGCGTGGGCTCGGGCGCGGGGCAGGGGCACGGGGAGACGGGGATGGCGGCCGGCGGCGGCGACGGCGACTAGGAGCGCGCGAGCGATTTGGGCAGCCTGGCGGCGGGGGCAAATGGCGAGGGAGGCGAGGGAGATGTGAAATTTTCACAAGTCCTGGTTATATAGCAAGAGCATTGGTCCCGGTTCGTGGCACCAACCGGGACCAATGCCACCCTTTAGTCCCGGTTGGTGCCACCAACCTGGACCAAAGGTCCCTTTTCAGCAGCGCAAAGGGCGGGAAGCGGCGGCCTTTGGTCCCGGTTGGTGGCACCAACCGGGACTAAAGGGGGGGCATTGGTCCCGGTTGGTGCCACGAACCGGGACCAAAGGCCTCTTGCTGTCCGCATCGCGACCAAAAGTTTAGTCCCACCTTGCTAGCCGAGGGGCGCTCGCACCAGTTTAAAAGCCGCGGCGCGGCTGCTGTTTCGAACTCCTCTCTATAGCAGGCTTCTGGGCCTAACTTTGGCGAGCTGCCCGTTTAGCCTCCTAGCCCTTCTGGGCCTGTATTTGCAAACCTGAGGGTTGGAAGGCCAAGCGGGCAGCGCCCCAATAATTGTTTTGCTGTATTTAGTTTTTTTGTTTTATTTTTTGCTTTATTTATTTTGTTTTGTTTCTACTTACAACAAAAAACTTATTTATTTTATTTTATTTTTTTCTAATTAATTATTTATTTTACTTTATGATAATTCTTTTTGCTATTAAAGTTTCTATCAAAAAAAGTTCTTTATGAATTTTTTTTTGCTGTATTTAGTTTTTTTGTTTTCTTTTTTGCTTTATTTATTTTGTTTTGTTTCTACTTACAACAAAAAACTTATTTATTTTATTTTATTTTGTTTCTAATTACTTATTTATTTTACTTTATGATAATTCTTTTTGCTATTAAAGTTTCTATCAAAAAAAGTTCTTTATGAAAATTCTTTTTGCTTTTAATGATTTTGAACAGAAAATACTTCGATAATTTTAGTTGCATCAATTTTATATGATTTTAATTTCAATAATAATAGAGGTTTCTTATAATGTTTTGAACAGAAAATACTTTGTTAATTTTAGTTTCATAAATTTTATAAGGTGCGGTGCGCCTGAGCTGTCGAGCTCCTCTCTAAAGCAGGCTTACGGGCCTAACCTCTCTGTACATGCCCGTGGGCCTACTGGGCCTTCTGCGGGCCTGAATCCTGACCCATGGATGGGTTTCTAATCGTATTCAGGCCGTGGTGGCCCAGTAGGTGGCATAATTTTTAGCTATAAGACCCTAAAATTGAAAAGCATTTCAAATGAACTCTGAAAAGGTTGAAAGTTGGCATGGTATCATCATTTCATCTACATAGCATGTGCAAGAAAGTTGAAAGGGTTACGGCAAAAACTAGATGCACTTCTTGTACAAAACGGACAATGGTATCATAATCGTCTATTACAAAGTTGGCATGGTATCATCATAATAGTTGCGGGAGAAAGTCTTCACTTTTTCTTCGCTTGTGTCATTTGCTTATTGCGCCGTAACCATGGATAATCTTCATCGTTTATCAGGATGCTTGGGTCAGCCTTGACTTTGAAGGGAGGAATTTCATGAAACTTTTCATAATCTTCAGACATGTCTGTCTTGCCCTCCACTCCCACAATGTCCCTTTTTCCTGAAAGAACCATGTGGCGCTTTGGCTCATCGTATGATGTATTCGCTTCCTTATCTTTTCTTTTCCTCGATCTGGTAGACATGTCCTTCACATAGATAACCTGTGCCACATCATTGGCTAGGACGAACGGTTCGTCCGTGTACCCAAGATTGTTCAGATCCACTGTTGTCATTCCGTACTGTGGGTCTACCTGTACCCCGCCTCCTGACAGATTGACCCATTTGCACTTAAACAAAGGGACCTTAATGTGTCCTTTCCCCTCTCGGTTGCTGCATCAAAGCGGACACCGCTGTTTTGGTTGGTGCTCTTTTGATCTTGGGCGATTGTGTAAAATGTATTCCCCTTTATCTCGTATCCTTTGTAAGTCAATACAGTCGAAGATGGTCCCCTGGACAACGAGTACAACTCATCACAAACAGTGGTGTCACCTCTGAGACGTGTTTCCAACCAACTGCTAAAAGTCCTGATGTGTTCACATGTAATCCAGTCGTCACACTGCTCCGGGTGTTTGGAGCGCAGACTGTTCTTGTGTTCATCGACATACGGGGTCACCAAGGTAGAGTTCTGTAGAACTGTGTAGTGTACTTGAGACCAAGAATATCCGTCCCTGCATATTATTGAGTCCCCCCTCCAAGCGTGCCTTTTTCAGTCAGTCTCCCCTCATACCGCGATTTAGGGAGACCTATCTTCTTGAGGCCAGGAATGAAGTCAACACAAAACCCAATGACATCCTCTGTTTGATGGCCCATGGAGATGCTTCCTTCTGGCCTAGCGCGGTTACGGACATATTTCTTTAGGACTCCCATGAACCTCTCAAAGGGGAACATATTGTGTAGAAATACGGGCCCCAGAATGACAATCTCGTCGACTAGATGAACTAGGACGTGCGTCATGATATTGAAGAAGGATGGTGGGAACACCAGCTCGAAACTGACAAGACATTGCGCCACATCACTCCTTAGCCTTGGTATGATTTCTGGATCGATCACCTTCTGAGAGATTGCATTGAGGAATGCACATAGCTTCACAATGGCTAATCGGACGTTTCCCGGTAGAAGCCGTCTCAATGCAACCGGAAGCAGTTGCGTCATAATCACGTGGCAGTCATGAGACTTTAGGTTCTGGAACTTTTTCTCTGGCATATTTATTATTCCCTTTATATTCGACGAGAAGCCAGTCGGGACCTTCATACTGAGCAGGCATTCAAAGAAGATTTCTTTCTCTTCTTTCGTAAGAGCGTAGCTGGCAGGACCTTCATACTGCTTCGGAGGCATGCCGTCTTTTTCGTGCAAACGTTGCAGGTCCTCCCGTGCCTCAGGTGTATCTTTTGTCTTCCCATACACGCCCAAGAAGCCTAGCAGGTTCACGCAAAGGTTCTTCGTCACGTGCATCATGTCGATTGAAGAGCGGACCTCTAGCTCTTTCCAGTAGGGTAGGTCCCAAAATATAGATTTGTTCTTCCACATGGGTGCGTGTCCCTCAGCGTCATTCGGAACAGCTAGTCCACCGGGACCCTTTCCAAAGATTACGTGTAAATCATTGACCATAGCAAGTACGTGATCACCGGTACGCATGGCGGGCTTCTTCCGGTGATCTGCCTCGCCTTTGAAATGCTTGCCTTTCTTTCGACATTGATGGTTGGTCGGAAGAAATCGACGATGGCCCAGGTACACATTCTTTCTGCTTTTGTCCAGGTATATACTTTCAGTGTCATCTAAACAGCGCGTGCATGCGTGGTATCCCTTGTTTGTCTGTCCTGAAAGGTTACTGAGAGCGGGCCAATCATTGATGGTTACAAACAGCAACGCGTGCAGGTTAAATTCCTCCTGTTTGTGCTCATCCCACGGTGGTTCTGGCGACGAGATCGGCGCGGGCGATCGACGGCGGTGAAGACGGGGACGGGACGTGACGGACCGCTAAACCTAGACAAATCTCGGGGAAAATGGAACTCGGAGGTCGAGTTTCGAGAGGACAAAGATTAACTAGTGTGGCTCAGACATTTCATCGAACACCTCAAGTGCATAGGAGGTGAGCTAGAGCACCCAAATGCCCTCCCCTCGCCGGCCAGAAAAAACGGAGCACTGTGGAGTGCTCTGCTGTGGCGATGGGGCATATATAGGGAACTCTTTGGTCCCGGTTCGTGGCACCAACCGGGACTAAAGGCCTTTGGTCCCGGTTGGTGCCACGAACTGGGACCAATGCCCCCTTTAGTCCCGGTTGGTGACACCAACCGGGACCAAAGGCCTTGTGCTGCCCCGCGCCAAAAGTTTAGTCCCACCTCGCTAGTTGAGAGAGCTCGAGAGTGGTTTATAAGCGCTGCTGCGCCCACCCTCTCGAACTCCTCTCAACTGCAGGCTTTCGGGCCTAACTGTTCTCTTTGCCTGTGGGGCCTACTGGGCCTTCTGCGGGCCTGAATCCTGGCCCATGGATGGGTTTCTAGTCGTATTCAGGCCGTTGTGGCGCAGTAGGTGGCATAATTTTTTTCCTCTGTTTTTTCTCTTTTGCTTTATTTGTTTTGTTTTGTTTCTACTTACAACAAAAAACTTATTTATTTTATTTCTAATTACTTATGTATTTTACTTTAATTATTTTATTTTTATTTATTTTACTGCTGCTATTTTTATTTATTTTACTGTTGCTATTTTTACTTAATTTATTAAGGTTTATTTATTGTAGTTACTATAGTTTATTTTATTAAGGTTTATTTAGTTTTATTTATTTTATTAAGGTTTATTTATTTTATAAATATAAAAAAATGAACATAGATGCGCTTATAGAGAAAATTAAACCTATGAAATTTACTGTGAATTTAGGTCAAATTCCCTGTATAAGGGCATCTATTTTCACTTTAAGAGAAGCTCAACAAGGCATAGAGGGACGGGCTTATAAACTGGTGTGAGCGCCCTTCGGTTGGCGAGGTGGGACTAAACACTGACCGCAACTAGGACCAGCCCTTTAGTCCCGGTTTGTGGTAGGAACCGGGACTAAAGGGTGGTGGGCCAGGAGCGTGGCCCATTGGTCCCAGTTTGTCCCACCAACCGGGACCAACGGGTCCGGACGAACCGGGACCAATGCCCCCACGAGGCCCGGCAGGCCCCTGGCCGCACGAACCGGGACCAATGCTCACATTAGTCCCGGTTCGTGACAGAACCGGGACTAATGTGAATATTGCCCTGTGACCAAAGCCCGGTTTTCTACTAGTGACCATATATAGGCCTTAATATGCCCCCCCACGCACACACACACACATGTGAACTTGTCAAATAACACAAATAACAATATCAAATAACACAAATAACTCAAAAATTGTCCAGCATAACCTAGAAAAGTCAAATAGATCTCACACTATGCCTATAGAAGAAGAAAATCGTAAGAAAATTAATGCAAAAAAATCAACTCATGTGGACTTGTGGTTTTAGAGTTATTCATGGTCAATGTTGAGTCAGCAGAATAAATAAAAACAAAAAATAACTGAAAACAGAAATATACTGATCGGCCACATCAAAGGCATATTTTAACAAATACGCTTCCACTTACCTACCGGTTTGGCAGCGAGTGATTCACTAATGGTGGGGCCAACCTACCAGGTTTTCTTTTAAAACACCAGCAGAGGCACGGTGGTGCTCCATGGAGGACTCACCGATGAGATTTCAACCCACGCAGGGTAACGACTGCGCGAGTCCACGAAGGGCTCCACCCACGAAGGGTCCACGAAGAAGCAACCTTGTCTATTCCACCATGGCTTTCGTCCACGAAGGACTAGCCTCACTTGGGGTAGATCTTCACGAAGTAGGCGATCTCCTTGCTCTTACAAACTCCTTGGTTCAACTCCACACCCAAGTGACACCTAACTAATCTAGGAGACACCACTCTCCAAAAGGTAATAGATGGTGTTGTTGATGATGAATTCCTTGCTCTTGTGCTTCAAAAGATAGTCTCCTCAACACTCAATCACTCTCTCATAGATTTGGCTTCGGTAGGAGAAGGATTGATGTGGAAAGCAACTTGGGGAGGCTAGAAATCAAGGTTCAAATGGTTGGATTGGGACGCTTTGATCTCAACTTATGAGTAGGTGGTTCTCTCTCAGAAAATGAATGGCGGAAGTGTAGTTTCATTCTGATGGCTCTCTATTAAGAGAAGGTGCGGGTGGAGAGGTATATATAGCCTTCCCCCAAAATCCAACCGTTACAAGCCTTTTGACTCAACTCGGTGACACGGAACCAAAAATTCGGTGAGACCGACCTGTGTAAAAGATTTGAACATTGGGCTTTTTGATGAAACCGAATAGGAAATCTCGGATAGACCGAAATGCGATGACCTAGGAAAGACTGCGTTTCGGTAATTCCGATCGGTTAAACACGGTGGTTCTAAAATGAACAAATTGGGTTACAAAAACTTGGTCAGTGCAACTCGGTGAAACCGATTGTCATCTTGGTAAAACCAAAATTCTAGGGTTTGGTTCTAGCAGTGTATAGGATCAACTCAGTGAGTTTGGATAGGATGTTTTTGGTGGGACTGAGTTGGCCCGCACCCGAGACGGCCAGCTCACCCTACGTCGGCCTACGACTAGCTTGGCCGGGGCTCGAGCAGTCCTGAGTGGTCAAACGGGTGCGGGCCTATTCCCGGCCTAGTGCTCCGCGACACCACTAGGGTCACAGACGAACAGCGGCCGGAGCTACGGCCGTGGACGTGGGAGGGGGCCTGGGTTTGGCTGGTTGCTAGGAGGGTTTGGGCTTGCAAGGGAGAGGCCGCATGTGGCAAGGGCGTCGGGGACGCGAGGCCGAGCCTCACGCGCATGACAAAGGGGTTGGGCGCAGTGTAGAGTGTGTGCTCTAGCATGCCAACCCCTTGGTCACCATGCCTGTTGCTACCTGGGTGGCTTTGGCTAGTTCAGGCCATGTCTACTGGCTAGGGGGTGGTGTGATGGACATGTGTGTGGCTGCAGTCGGGCCCAAGGTGCGGTGTCCTGCTGACTGGACCTTCTAGAAGGTCCTGAGTACAAGGTCTCTGTTAGTTGCAAAATGCAAATTAGTGAGGGTCTGATTGTGAGCTTTGGGGGTAGTTAGTTTAGGTACTAGGGTGAGTCTATGTGCCAAATTGCAGTGCAGTTGGGTCCTTCTAGCTAGCACTTGTTCTGCAAAGTGAAAGATTGACCAGAAAGCAAAAATAGGAGGAAGGGATCAAATGCAAAAGTTCCTACTGAGGCCAGGGACTTTATTGACGTGTATTTGACCCAAATGATTTATGAAAATTATCTGAGAATTTATCTAAACCTAGAAATGTTAGTTGCTTAATAACCTAAGTGCTTTAGGGCATATTCTTTTGAGAAAAGGAATATACTTTTAGGGTATGGGTTATGAGAAAGGGTTAGGCTGGTAGTGAGAGAGAACTATTGTGAGCAAGTTGTTGGGGAATGTAGTAATTTCAAAAAAATTCCTAGGCACACGCAAGATCATGGTGATGCATAGCAACGAGAGGGGAGAGTGTCATCCACGTACCCTCGTAGACCGTAAGCGGAAGTGTTATGAGAACGCGGTTGATGTAGTCATACGTCTTCATGATCCGACCGATCCAAGTACCGAATGCACAGCACCTCCGAGTTCAGCACACGTTCAGCTCGGTGACGTCCCACGAACTCCGATCCAACAGAGCTTCGAGGGAGAGTTCCGTCAGCACGACGGCGTGATGACGGTGATGATGATGCTACCGACGCAGGGCTTCGCCTAAGCACCGCTACATATGACCGAGGTGGATTATGGTGGAGGGGGGCACCGCACACGGCTAAAAGATCAACTGATCAACTTGTGTGTCCATGGGGTGCCCCCCTCCCCTGTATATAAAGGAGTGGAGGAGGGGGAGGGCCGGCCCTCTACTATGGCGCGCCCTGGGGAGTCCTACTCCCACCAGGAGTAGGATTCCCCCCTTCCATGTAGTAGGAGTAGGAGAGAAGGAAAGGGAAAAGAGAAGAGAAGGAAGGAGGGGGCGCCGCCCCTCCCCCTAGTCCAATTCGGACTAGGCCTTGGGGGGGGGGGGGGGGGGCGCAACCTGCCCTCTCTCTTTCCCCTAAAGCCCAATAAGGCCCATATACTCCCCGACGAATTCCCGTAACTCTCCGGTACTCCGATAAATACCCAAACCACTCAGAACCTTTACGATGTCCGAATATAGCCTTCCATTATATCGATCTTTACGTCTTGAACATTTCGAGACTCCTCGTCATGTCCCTGATCTCATCTGGGACTCCGAACAACCTTCGGTACATCAAAACACATAAACTCATAATACCGATCGTCACCGAACGTTAAGCGTGCGGACCCTACGGGTTCGAGAACTATGTAGACATGACCGAGACTCATCTCCGGTCAATAACCAATAGCGGAACCTGGATGATCATATTGGCTCCTACATATTCTACGAAGATCTTTATCGGTCAAATCGCATAACGGTATACGTTGTTCCCTTTGTCATCGGTATGTTACTTGCCCGAGATTCGATCGTCGGTAATACCTAGTTCAATCTCGTTACCGGCAAGTCTCTTTACTCGTTCTGTAATACATCATCCCGCAACTAACTCATTAGTTGCAATGCTTGCAAGGCTTATAGTGATGTGCATTACCGAGTGGGCCCAGAGATACCTCTCCGACAATCGGAGTGACAAATCCTAATCTCGAAATACTCCAACCCAACAAGTACCATCGGAGACACCTGTAGAGCACCTTTATAATGACCCAGTTACGTTGTGACGTTTGGTAGCACACAAAGTGTTCCTCCGGTATTCGGGAGTTGCATAATCTCATAGTTAGAGGAACATGTATAAGTCATGAAGAAAGCAGTAGCAACAAACTAAACGATCATCGTGCTAAGCTAACGGAATGGGTCAAGTCAATCACATCATTCTCTAATGATGTGGTCCCGTTAACCAAATGACAACTCATGTCTATGGCTAGGAAACTTAACCATCTTTGATTCAACGAGCTAGTCAAGTAGAGGCATACTAGTGACACTCTGTTTGTCTATGTATTCATACATGTACTAAGTTTCCGGTTAATACAATTCTAGCATGAATAATAAACATTTATCATGATATAAGGAAATGAATAATAACTTTATTATTGCCTCTAGGGCATATTTCCTTCACAAGTTTTAGTTGGTTTTCGGTTTGCTAAGTCCAGAGGAGGTGATTTAAATAAAACCAAAGCAAGAAACCGACAAATCCAACTGAAGCAGAAGAAAAAGAAATTGGGGCAAAAACCAGGGTGTTACAAACCTACCCCCTTTGGATGAATCTCGTCCTCAAGATTCGGGTTGCTCAACAAACAAATGTGTGTATGATGACTTGAGGAAGTCCTCTCTTTCCCATGTGGCATCTTCCTCAGTGTGATGTTCCCATGGTACTTTGTAAAACCTTGTAACCTTGTTGTGGGTAACTCTCTATGCTTCTTCCAAGATTCTTATGGGCTGATCTTCATAAGTCAAATCTCTCGCGAGTGGTAAATCCTGAAATTCAGCCTACTTAGCAGGCGGAACTATGCACTTTCTCAGATTCCAGATGTGGAACACACCGTGAACTTCGGACAGCTCGGGCGGCAATTCCAACTGGTAAGCCAGTCTTCCTTTCCGGACAATGACTGGGAAGGGTCCCACATATCAGGGTGCGAGCTTCCCCCTAACCTTGAATCTCTTGACTCCTCTTAGTGGGGTCACTCGTAGGTAGGCATGTTCCCCGAGTTCGAAACTGATTTCCCGGTGCTTCTTGTCATAGTAGCTCTTCTGACAGGACTGTGTGGTCTTCAATCGGTCCCGAATTACTTTCACTTGTCTTTCGGCGTCGAGCATTAAGTCTATCCCAAAGATGCTACTGTCTCCTATCTGTGACCAATTCAACGGGGTGCGGCACTTACTGCCTTAAAGAGCTTCAAAAGGGGACATCTTGAGGCTTTCCTGATAGCTTTTGTTATACGAAAACTCTGCGTATGACAAGTTGTCTTCCCATTTGGCTCCGTAGGTGAGGGCACATGATCTGAGCATGTCTTCTGGTGTCCGATTTACTCTCTCGGTTTGTCCGTCCATCTGCTGGTGATATGATGTACTGTGTTGTAGCTCGGTGCTCAATGCTTAGTGAAGGCGTAGCCAGAATGCTGACGTGAATTGGGATCCTCAATCTGACGCTATGATCCTGGGTACTCCATGGAGGATGTCTATCCTTATTAGGTAGAGCTTGGCCAGTTGGTCGGCTCTGTACATGGTCTTGACACGATGAAATGAGCTATCTTGGTTAATCTGTTCACGATGGCCCATATGGAGTCGCTGCCTTGAGCAGATCCGGGTAGCCCTACAATAAAGTCCATGCAAATGTCATGCCATTCTAGTGCGGGACTCGTAGTGGCTGAAGCATTCCTGCGGGGTTTTGGTGCTCTGCCTTGATCCCGTTGTAGGGGTCATAGCAAGATACATGGTAGGTGGTGTCCTTTTTCATGCCGTGCCACCAGAAGATCTCTTTCAAGACTTGATACATCTAGATTCCTCTTGGGTGGATTGAGTAGGCTTCTTCGTGTGTTTCTCTCAGTATATGTTGCTTCAGTTCGGCATGGTCGGGTACGCACAGTCGATCACAGAGTGATGGCTATTTCTTTCCGAAGGGAGTAGTTTAGAAAACTGTCCGATGCCTTTCTGCTAGTAGCCTACTGGTGCAAGTAGAACAGGAAAGCTCAACTTAAGTCGGTTTTTGTAACTCCTATCTGCGCATGGCATTTTACTGTTTCCAGAGATTTTCAAAAATAAATAAACGTTTTATTTAGACTAGCAAAAATGCCCGTGCGTTGCAACGGAAGAAAATTTAACTTCCCTAGCATAGACTAAAATTTCGATGACCTCATCGAGGCAATGACGGAGTTTCCAACATCTGGTTCATGACTACGGATGACACGGATCATGTTGCGGGCAACCAACAATAACAATCAAACCATCAAAAATATCTAGGAGGTTGACAGTATCTCGATGAATATTGTTGTGAGAAATTAGAAATTTTCTTACAGAGCTTGATGATTATTTTTTGAATGGATGAACATTTTTTATAACTTGTGAAAAAAATTCAATAGGCACACAATTTTTGGAATGGGTGAATTTTTTTGAAATTAATGACCATTTTTTGTTTGACGAACATTATTTTTTAATGCATGAAGATTTTGAATCAGCGAACATTTTTTGAATTGATGAACTTTTTCTGAAATTCACGATCATTTTTTATATTTGTGAACATTTTTAAAAATTCATGAACATGTTTTGAATTCACAGAATTTTTATTTAAATTCATAAGAATTTTACTACTTATGAAACATTTTTCAAAATCCAGTCTTTTTAATTTGGAACTTTTCTGAAATACAAAATTATTTAAAGAAGAAAAAAGAAAAAATAAATAAGAAAACAGTGGCGTCCTTCCCCACTCATGAGCCGGCCTAATAGGGCGCACGGTTTCTAAAACATTTTTCAAGACATTTTATTTTGAAATTTGGAACTTTCTAAAAGGCCAAATTATTTAAATAAAACAAAATAGAAAAATAAAAATAAAAAGACGAAATAAGAAAAAGAGGAGACCCTCACCGTTAATGGGCCGACCCAATAGGGCGCGCGGGAGAGGAGCATATAACAGGTAAATTCATGTGTCTTTCCAAACACATTGTGGCTAGGTGGGCTGGTTGTTGTATTGTGACTCAACTTTGGAGGGCAGGGGTTTGAGTCCCCTCTAGGACAATTTATTTTTTGGAAGCGGCCGGTGTCTCAAAGTATGAAAACTCAAACGACTGGACTGAAAAAAAAGAACGACGTACGAAAACATTGTAATGGACCAAAAAAGTGGAGAAACGGTCCGTACTTTAATATTAGGTATAGATTCAGCATTTTGGTTGGGGATGTGTGACGGTGGCGATGTCTCTTAGTAGGAATAATGTCTCATATGCTCTATCCACATCCCTATGGTGCGTCTAGCCGTTTCTGCTCCGGTGCTCCCCCGGGGCTGAACGCGAGGGGGAGAAACACAATGACGGCTAAGATCTGTCAAAAACGATTCGTGAAGAGGGGCACGATCGTCTTTTTATGCCCGCGGAGAGCGCGCGTACAGCCCTGTACGAGCCCGCACCGGCCCGATTACTTTTGTACACTGAGGGTATACATATATTGTACATGGGCGTATCGTTTTCCCTTGTCACGTGCGGCGGTCGTGGGCTAGCCACGTGGCCACGCGGCACACGAAAACTTCCGAAAACGTCACATCCTATAAAGAGGGAGGGGAACCACCACCGGCCGCATCGCCCCACCATTTCCCCCCAAATCGGGTCACTCCCTCTCTCCTTGCCGCATCGTCTCCCCCTCGTCTCCATCGCCCCGCCACCGCACCTACTCGCTCAACCCCACCGCCTCCCTCTCTCCGACGGGTTCTCTTATGCTTCGATGGCGCAAGGTCGTGGCGCTGCCGCTGCTGCGCACGGAGTTGCGGTCGAGGCCGCGAACACCGCGGCAGATGCCGTCCAAGAAGTGGCCGCCGTCGGCGGTGCGGGAGATGCTGCACCCGCAGTCGCTGGATCGGTCGCTGCGGCGGCGGATCTGGTGGAGCAGGGGGTGGTGGGCTCGGACTCCGTCGTGCCGGACCTGGTGGTGACGGCGTCTGGCGGCGCACTGGATGCAGGTGCGGAGGCGAGCGACAAGCAGGTGGTGGATGTGGTAATGCTTCTCGTTCCCCTCCTCTTATAGTTGTAGTTGATAAGCAGAAGATTTAGTAGATATGGTTTTTTATTGTAGATTTGTGATTGAATGCGGCACCCCCTTCTGCTTGTTAGGGTTTTTTGATTGAATGGGGAACCCCATTTGACAGTTAGGGTTTTTTGTAGTTGATGCGTGGTTGAATGCTAGAGAGATCATAATGAGAGTTAGGTTTTTTATATTAGAATCTGGATTGCCTCATGTGCTCAGATTTTGTTCTGTGCTGTATATGTTGTTAGATTTGTTTTGCATATTCCCTCAGTAGGCCACGGCAGGGGCTGAGCCGCCACCCAGTGTATCTATTAAAGTTGATATTGTACAAATGAGGTTAAAATCCTACTTCGTTCATTTGAAGTCTATCAATTAATTGTTGAAATGAACACAGTACGTTTAACTAGTGCACAATTTCAAAATAGTTAGGAGCTTCACTTCATTATCCATAAACTGAAATTGTAGGTAGGTTTATTTTTGATCTGTAGGATTCCTGTACTTATAAAGTGAACCATAAGTAGGTTTGCTAGACATGCAACTATGCCAGATGACCAACTCATATTAAATTATTGTTGCATAACTCCATGCATGAATGTCATACGAATCATCCAGTAGATGTAGTAGTTAGGGTTTTTTAATTAGATGTTTAGTTAGGGTTTTCTTGTATTGGATTCATTTATAGCCAGTTATATGTAGGATCTATGATTTAATCATCCAGTAGATGTAGTAGTTATGGTATTTTAATTAGTTGATTAGTTAAGGTTTATTTGTATTATTCCTTTATAGACAGTTATATAGATTATGTGATTGAATGATGTAGTAAATGTACTAGTTAGTGTTTCTTAATTAGATGTTTAGTTAGGTTTCTTTTGTATTGGATTCATTTATAGGCAGAGATAAATGTAATTAAATGGTGTGACTGAATGATGCAGTAGAAGTAAGAGTTATGATATTTTAATTAGATGTATGAGTTAGTGTTATTTGTACTGGATTCATTTATATCCAATGATATATGTAAGTAAACTTTGTGATTCAATGTTCCAGTGGATCTAGGAGTTAGTGTTTTTTAATTAGATGCTGGAGTTAGGGTATTTTAATTAGATGTAGGAGTTAGGCTTCACGATTTCACTTTTTCTGACATATGAGTGCTCATTGAGAACTGCTCTGAACTACATGAAGGAAATATGCCCTAGAGGCAATAATAAAGTATTATTTATTTCCTTATATCATGATAAATGTTTATTATTCATGCTAGAATTGTATTAACCGGAAACATAATACATGTGTGAATACATAGACAAATAGAGTGTCACTAGTATGCCTCTACTTGACTAGCTCGTTAATCAAAGATGGTTATGTTTCCTAGCCATAGACATGAGTTGTCATTTGATTAACGGGATCACCTCATTAGGAGAATGACGTGATTGACTTGACCCATTCCGTTAGCTTAGCACCCGATCGTTTAGTATGTTGCTATTGCTTTCTTCATGACTTATACATGTTCCTATGACTATGAGATTATGCAACTCCCGTTTACCGGAGGAACACTTTGTTTGCTACCAAACGTCACAACGTAACTGGGTGATTATAAAGGTGTTCTACAGGTGTCTCCAAAGGTACTTGTTGGGTTGGCGTATTTCGAGATTAGGATTTGTCACTCCGATTGTCGGAGAGGTATGTCTGGGCCCACTCGGTAATGCACATCACTATAAGCCTTGCAAGCATTGTGACTAATGAGTTAGTTGCGGGATGATGTATTACGGAACGAGTAAAGAGACTTGCCGGTAATGAGATTGAACTAGGTATCGAGATACCGACGATCGAATCTCGGGCAAGTAACATACCGATGACAAAGGGAACAACGTATGTTGTTATGCGGTCTGACCGATAAAGATCTTCGTAGAATATGTGGGAGCCAATATGGGCAGCCAGGTCCCGCTATTGGTTATTGACCGGAGAGGTGTCTCGGTCATGTCTACATAGTTCTCGAACCCAAAGGGTCCGCACGCTTAAAGTTACGATGACAGTTTTATTATGAGTTTATGTATGTTGATGTACCGAAGGAGTTCGGAGTCCCAGATGAGATCGGGGACATGACGAGGAGTCTCGAAATGATCGAGACGTAAAGATCGATATATTGGACGACTATATTCGGACTTCGGAAAGGTTCCGAGTGATTCGGGTATTTTTTGGAGTACCGGAGAGTTACGGGAATACGTATTGGGCCTTATTGGGCCATACGGGAAAGAAGGAAAAGGGCCTCAAGGGTGGCCGCACCCCTCCCCTTGGTCTGGTCCGAATTGGACTAGGGAAGGGGGGCGCCCCCTTCCTTCCTTCTCTTTTTCCCTTCCTCTTTTCCTATTCCATATGGGAGGTGGAATCCTACTAGGACTAGGGAGTCCTAGTAGGACTCCACACTTGGTGTGCCCCCTCCTAGGGCCGGCCTCCTCCTCCCTTGCTCCTTTATATACGGGGGCAGGGGGCACCCCATGGACACACTTGATATACGATATTTTAGCCGTGTGCGGTGCCCCCCCACCAGATTACACCTCGATAATACCGTCGCGGAGCTTAGGCGAAGCCCTGCGTCGGTGGAACATCATCATCGTCACCACGCCGTCGTGCTGACGAAACTCTCCCTCAACACTCGGCTGGATCGGAGTTCGAGGGATGTCATCGAGCTGAACGTGTGTAGAACTTCGGAGGTGCCGTGCGTTCGGTACTTGATCGGTCGGATCGTGAAGACGTACGACTACATCAACCGCGTTGTGATAACGCTTCCGCTGTCGGTCTACGAGGGTACGTGGACAACACTCTCCCCTCTCGTTGCTATGCATCACCATGATCTTGCGTGTGCGTAGGAATTTTTTTGAAATTACTACGTTCCCCAACAGTGGCATCCGAGCCAGGTTTTATGCGTTGATGCTATGCACGAGTAGAACACAAGTGAGTTGTGGGCGATATAAGTCATACTGCTTACCAGCATGTCATACTTTGGTTCAGCGGTATTGTGAGATGAAGCGGCCCGGACCGACATTACGCGTACGCTTACGCGAGACTGGTTTCACCGTTGCGAACACTCGTTGCTTAAAGGTGACCGGTGGGTGTCTGTCTCTCTCACTTTAGTTGAACCAAGTGTGGCTACGCCCGGTCCTTGCGAAGGTTAAAACAACACCAACTTGACAAACTATCGTTGTGGTTTTGATGCGTAGGTAAGAACGGTTCTTGCTAAGCCCGTAGCAGCCACGTAAAACTTGCAACAACAAAGTAGAGGACGTCTAACTTGTTTTTGCAGGGCATGTTGTGATGTGATATGGTCAAGACATGATGTGATATAATTTGTTGTATGAGATGATCATGTTTTGTAACCGAGTTATCGGCAACTGGCAGGAGCCATATGGTTGTCGCTTTATTGTATGAGATGCAATCGCCATGTAATAGCTTTACTTTATCACTAAGCGGTAGCGATAGTCGTAAAAGCAATAAGTTGGCGAGACGACAACGATACTACGATGGACATCAAGGTGTCGCGCCGGTGACGATGGTGATCATGACGATGCTTCGGAGATGGAGATCACGAGCACAGTGCTTCAGAGATGGAGATCACAAGCACAAGATAATGATGGCCATATCATATCACTTATATTGATTGCATGTGATGTTAATCCTTTATGCATCTTATCTTGCTTTGATTGATGGTAGCATTATAAGATGATCTCTCACTAAAATTTCAAGATAAAAGTGTTCTCCCTGAGTATGCACCGTTGCAAAAGTTCTTCGTGCTGAGACACCACGTGATGATCGGGTGTGATAGGCTCTACGTTCAAATACAACGGGTGCAAAACAGTTGCACACGCGGAATACTCAGGTTAAACTTGACGAGCCTAGCATATGCAGATATGGCCTCGGAACACGGAGACCGAAAGGTCGAGCGTGAATCATATAGTAGATATGATCAACATAGTGATGTTCACCATTGAAACTACTCCATCTCACGTGATGATCGGACATGGTTTAGTTGATTTGGATCACGTAATCACTTAGATGATTAGAGAGATATCTATCTAAGTGGGAGTTCTTAAGTAATATGATTAATTGAACTTAAATTTATCATGAACTTAGTCCTGATAGTATTTTGCAAATTATGTTGTAGATCAATAGCTCGCGTTGTTGCTTCCCTGTTTTATTTTTGATATGTTCCTAGAGAAAATTATGTTGAAAGATGTTAGTAGCAAAGATGCGGATTGGATCCATGATCTGAGGATTATCCTCATTGCTGCACAGAAAAAATTATGTCCTTGATGCACCGCTAGGTGACAGA
Source organism: Aegilops tauschii subsp. strangulata (assembly GCF_002575655.3). Lineage (NCBI taxonomy): Eukaryota > Viridiplantae > Streptophyta > Magnoliopsida > Poales > Poaceae > Aegilops > Aegilops tauschii. Next base: position 638,383,599 of record NC_053036.3, on the reverse strand, counting down.
CCTATTGCAGGAGCAGATGCAGACGTTATGAACGTTTGGCTAGCTCAATATGATGACTACTTGATAGTTTAGTGCACCATGCTTAACGGCTTAGAATCGGGACTTCAAAGACGTTTTGAACGTCATGGACCATATGAGATGTTCCAGTAGTTGAAGTTAATATTTTAAGCAAATACCCGAGTTGAGAGATATGAAGTCTCCAACAAGTTCTATAGCTAAAAGATGGAGGAGAATCGCTCAACTAGTGAGCATGTGCTCAGATTGTCTGGGTACTACAATCGCTTGAATCAAGTGGGAGTTAATCTTCCAGATAAAATAGTGATTGACAGAATTCTCTAGTCACCATCACCAAGTTAGTAGAACTTCGTGATGAACTATAGTATGCAAGGGATGACGAAAGTAATTCCCGAGCTCTTCGTGATGCTGAAATCGACGAAGGTAGAAATCAAGAAAAACATCAAGTGTTGATGGTTGACGAGACCACTAGTTTCAAGAAAAGGGCAAAGGGAAGAAGGGGAACTTCAAGAAGAACGGCAAGCAAGTTGCTGCTCAAGTGAAGAAGCCTAAGTCTGGTCCTAAGCCTGAGACTAAGTGCTTCTACTGCAAAGGGACTGGTCACTGGAAGCGGAACTACCCCAACTATTTGGTGGATAAGAAGGATGGCAAAGTGAACAAAGGTATATTTGATATACAGATTATTGATGTATACTTTACTAGTGTTTATAGCAACCCCTCGGTAATTGATACTGGTTCAGTTGCTAAGAGTAGTAACTCGAAACGGGAGTTGCAGAATAAACAGAGACTAGTAAAAGTGAACAAAGGTATATTTGATATACAGATTATTGATGTGTACTTTACTAGTGTTTATAGCAACCCTCGGTAATTGATACTGGTTCAGTTGCTAAAGAGTAGTAACTCGAAAACGGGAGTTGCAGAATAAACAGAGAATAGTAAAAGGCGAGGTGACGATGTGTGTTGGAAGTAGTTCCAAGATTGATATGATCATCGCACACTCCCTCTACTTTCGGGATTAGTGTTGAAACTAAATAAGTGTTATTTGGTGTTTGTGTTGAGCATGAATATGATTTGATCATGTTTTTTGCAATACGGTTATTCATTTAAGTTAGAGAACAATTGTTGTTCTGTTTACATGAATAAAACCTTCTATGGTCATACACACCAACGAAAATGGTTTGTTGGATCTCGATCGTAGTGATACACATATTCATAATATTGAAGCCAAAAGATGCAAAGTTAATAATGATAGTGCAACTTATTTGTGGCACTGCCGTTTAGGTCATATTGGTGTAAAGCGCATGAAGAAACTCCATACTGATGGGATTTTGGAATCACTTGATTATGAATCACTTGATGCTTGCGAACTGTGCCTCATGGGCAAGATGACTAAAACGTCGTTCTCCGGAACTATGGAGAGAGCAACAGATTTGTTGGAAATCATACATACAGATGTATGTGGTCCGATGAATATTGAGGCTCGTAGCAGGTATCATTATTTTCTGACCTTCACAGATGATTTGAGCAGATATGGGTATATCTACTTAATGAAACAAGAGTCTGAAACATTTGAAAAGTTCATATAATTTCAGAGTGAAGCAGAAAATCATCGTAACAAGGAAAATTAAAGTTTCTACGATCTGATCATGGAGAAGAGTATTTAAGTTACGAGTTTGGCCTTCAGTTAAAACAGTGTGAAATAGTTTCACTACTCACGCCACCTGGAACACCACAGCATAATGGTGTGTCCGAATGTCATAACCGTACTTTATTGGATATAGTGCAATCTATGATGTTTCTTACCAATTTACCACTATAGTTTTGGGGTTATGCATTAGAGACAGCTGCATTCACATAAAAAAAGGGACACCATCGAAATCCGTTGAGACGACGCCTTATGAACTGTGGTTTGGCAAGAAACCAAAGTTGTCGTTTCTTAAAGTTTGGGGTTGCGATGCTTATGTAAAAAGGTTTCATCCTGATAAGCTCAAACCCAAATCGGAGAAATGTGTCTTCATAGGATACCCAAAGGAGATAGTTGGGTACACCTTCTATCACAAATCCGAAGGCAAGACATTCGTTGCTAAGAATGGATCCTTTCTAGAGAAGGAGTTTCTCTCGAAAGATGTGAGTGGGAGGAAAGTAGAACTTGATGAGGTAACTGTACCTGCCCCCTTATTGGATCACAGAAATCTGTTCCTGTGACTTCTACACCAATTAGTGAGGAAGTTAATGATGATGATCATGTAACTTCAGATCAAGTTACTACCAAACCTCGTAGGTAAACCAGAGTAAGATCCGCACCAGAGTGGTACGGTAATCCTGTTCTGGAGGTTATGTTACTAGACCATGACGAACCTACGAACTATGAAGAAGCAATGGTGAGCCCAGATTCCGCAAAATGGCTTGAGGCCATGAAATCTTAGATGAGATCCATGTATGAGAACAAAGTGTGGACTTTGGTTGACTTGCCCGATGATCGGCAAGCAATTGAGAATAAATGGATCGTCAAGAGGAAGACGGACGCTGATAGTAGTGTTACTATCTACAAAGCTAGAATTGTCGCAAAAAGGTTTTTCGACAAGTTCAAGGTGTTGACTACGATGAGAGTTTCTCACTCGTATCTATGCTTAAGTCTGTCTGAATCATGTTAGCAATTGCCGCATTTTATGAAATATGGCAAATGGATAAACAAAACTGCATTCCTTAATGGATTTATTAAAGAAGAGTTGTATATGATGCAACCAGAAGGTTTTGTCAATCCTAAAGGTGCTAACAAAATATGCAAGCTCCAGCGATCCATCTATGGACTGGTGCAAGCATCTCGGAGTTGGAATATACACTTTGATAAGTTGATCAAAGGATATAGTTTTATACAGACTTGCGGTGAAGCCTATATTTACAAGAAAGTGAGTGGGAGCACTACAACATTTCTGATAAGTTTATGCGAATGACATATTGTTGATCAGAAATAATGTAGAATTATTCTGCAAAGCATAAAGGAGTGTTTGAAAGAAGTTTTTCAAAGAAAGACCTCGGTGAAGCTGCTTACATATTGAGCATCAAGATCTATAGAGATAGATGAAGACGCTTGATAAGTTTTTCAATGAGTACATACCTTAACAAGATTTTGAAGTAGTTTAAAATAGAACAGTCAAAGAAAGAGTTCTTGCCTGTCACGACCGGTTTTTCAATAAAATAATTATTGAGAGACCAATCCCTTTTACGGACCAGCGAAGAAGAATTCCTTCTCACTAGTAGACAATAATCTTGGTCACAGAAGAAAAATACCAGGAGTACTAAATATAATACAAGGTTGAGCAGAGGCTACTCAACAGTTTATTACATGCGCGCCGTTAAACAAAACGGCGGATAGGGTGGCAACTACTAACTCACGATAATAACGGTGGTGGAAATATCATCGCGAAGCGAGTGATATGATTCCAGAAGACTACAACTCATCGAGCGTCGGAGTGAGGCTCGAGGAGACTTATTGCGGGTGGCGGAAGCGTAAACAACATAAGTGACCAAAATCCGGGATCGCGCAGGACTGACTGGGACTCCTCTAGGCATCGGACGCGCTATCAAACTCTTAATCCAAGAGATCACCTTCGTCAACATCTGGCCAAAACAACAAGCCAGGTGAGTACTATGAAAGTACTCGCAAGATAGTTCGGACATAAGGTATAACAAATGTAAACATGAAGCACATGGATAAGTTTACCAGTGCGATTAGACATAAGTAAATACTGGGTGCCAAGCGAGGGTCTGAATGACGCCTCGAGCGGAAACTGCAGAATAGTAATACTGGTGCCAAACGAGTGTCTGAAAGACTCCTCGAGCGGAAAATGCGAAATAATAAGGCGGGTGCCAAACGAGTGTCTGAAAGACTCCTCGAGCGGAAAATGCAGAATAATAATGCGGGTGCCAAACGAGTGTCTGAAAGACTCCTCGAGAGGTAAATGCAGAATAATAATGCCACAGTCGGGCGTCGGGGCGACACCACATAAAGGGCTTATAACAGAAAGTAAAGACAGTGCATGCCGCAGTCGGACGTCTGAGCGACATCACATAAAGGGCTTATATCGAAAGTGAGAAACGAGTAGACGCCACAGTCGGACGTCTGCGCGACGTCGCCTAAAGGGCTTATATCACATCTCATTATTACAACAGTTTGGAGACATAAATTATCACAAGCATGAGACACAAAATAATGTTAGTCCATCCCCTGGAATAACAATAAATCTGAAATTTTACCACTTGAGCTTGTTCACCGGGGACAAGTTTTTCACGCGGATAGATATGGATATAATGTTTTCACTACTGATCATGGATACGATGAATTGGAAAGAATTGACTCTGCAGAGTTTGTACTTAACCACAGCCAACGGATTTCAGTAGTCACGGGGACTAGTTCCGTCTGCGGTGTTTTGGAGGAAACACGTCTAACCAGTACACACCCAATTCAACCATCCGAAGCCAGGGATCACCCTCGGCGACGATCAAGAAAAACCTTGAGACGGGGAGGCTACAACCTCGTGTAGCATGGGATCAAATTTATATACACGCGCTCTAAGGGGGTGCCCCCCTCTCGGTCCCAACCGGAAACACCCATGCCCCCTGACCGAATGACTGGCTTTAATCCTGGGCCAAGGTACCATCATCCCGGCCTCTCTGTTTGGTGTGTACACGGAAAGAGGTTACCAACTTACTAAACCGCATCCTGGCAATGAGACATGTGGTAGCACGGAAAGGGGAAGGGACGGTAACACGGCTCCAACCATGTTAACGTCGGAAAAGTCGGATGACGCAAGGCTGGCATGCTACAATAGTACCACCTTGCTGCCCTTCATGTCACCACATGATTAGGCCATCTCTCATCAGAGATCATCGCAACTTCGGAACAACCGGGTCGTTGCCGTACAAGCAACGAGGTTTTTACCGACACTCATATGCCACACACAAACTCTCACGTGAACATGCAAAACACCTGTCATATCAAATGTTCAAAACATGCTTGCCTGGTTCGGAGAAGTCGGAGTCTAGCTCGGCGGAGTTCGCGGCTCCGTCACCCCTCCCGGAACCTACGGCAAATCACGAAACGGGCACTAACGTGAAAACCAACACATACACAGAAACTTTTCCAATTATTTTTCAAATAAATCCCATAAAAAACTAGACAAAATTTGAAGATTGTCAGAAAAAGAATCACTCAAAAATACCTTTTTATTAAAAAGTTATAAAGGTTTCTGTCCAGGGACTTATCTGTAATGAAACAGAAAAGTTCCAGGGTTTTAACTGAGAAAACAGAAAACGCTTCGGCTGGGAATGCGCAAGCGCAAAGGAGGAAACGTATTTTGCCCGAAGGCGCCAACAGAAAACGGTTCGCGAATAAAAGAACAGAGGCTGACAAGCGGGGTCCACATGTCAGGTTTGAAAAGCTCGCCGGCGCCCGAAGACTACGGTGGACGCCGGCGTCGAACCACGGCGAGTTAGGAGAAACGGAGGGTACCAAGAGCTTCAGCGTCCTCTTCCGCGTCGGTGGGTGGTGGACTCGTCCAACGGGGAGCACTATGTCGACGGCGACACTTTCTCCGGCGGACGGTGGCTCGGGTGAGGATGGGGAGCTCCGGTGGAGGGCTGCAAGCTACAAATTGAGGCGCGGGTCAGAACGAGGGATGCAAGGTGAGGCTACTGGCACGAGAATGGAGGCGGAGGAGCACACACGGGGGCGAATCGGGCTGGATCCCGTGGCGGGTCGCGGCGGCCGGAGTCGAGGAAGGAGACCTCCTCGGGGCTCTTCCAGTGGCTAGGCGTGCTCTAGGGGGAGTGCAGGGCTGGTGGGTGCTCGAGTTGAAGCTCGGGGCCCCTATTTATAGGCAGATCGACGGGATGGCCGTGAACGGTGAATCTCCGGCGAGCGATTACGGCGGAGCAGTGGGTTGGCAGGGGGTTTGAGCGGTCGGGCAGCATCAGTGGATGTTACTGGACTCGATTTGCAGCTAAACGGGGTCGGTCTTGGCGTAATGGCGTCGGTCCACGGTGAGGTGACCGCACGGGCTCAACGGCGGCAAAGAGCGCGCTCCGCGCCCTGCGGTTCACGACGAGAGCGGCAGCGCGTTCGGAGGAGTGGAAGGCCACGCGGCGAGCTCCGGTGGTTTGGGCGGCGCTGGGTGGCGTCGTCGGCGCCGTGTCTCCCGCTGGCGCCCGCAAAGCCGCCGCCGGCGTTGGTCACGGGGTGGCGCACCTTCTGCTGCTCGTCGCCGACGCCCGCAAGGTGCCAGGCACTCGTGCGGTGCAGGAACAAGGGGGCGAGGACGAGGAGCAAGGCGACGTGGTGGCACTGGCGAGATCGATGTCCATCTCTGAAGAAAACGACAGTGAGCGCTGAACTGAATCTCTGAACTTTCTGAACTTTGACAAAGACAGTGCACTGCAGGTGTTCGACAGAAGGTTTTGGCTATGAGATAAATTTTTCTGGAGCTGTAACTTGGTGAGATGATCACTCAAAGCACCCAGGGGCCGCCTGAATTTACTTGGAATTTTTGGAGAAGGTTTTGAATGAATTTCACCAAATTTGCCAAATCTGGTCCAAACTTGCAGCAGGTGTAGTTTGAAATTTTTGAACTGAAGACTAGTGGATCTTCATGGTTCCAGGTTGAGGGTTCAAAGGACTAGGAGGGGAAAGAAGTTTGGTGGTAAAAGTCCAAACAGAAAATGGAGTTCCTTTGAAAATCTCCCAAGTGGTAGAATAGAAGGCAGAAATTTGTGTGAATGAAATTTGAATGGGAATAATCACATGGGGAGGTTCAACTTGCTGGATTAGGTGTAAAACATGATCCAAAGGTGAGGGAAGGATTTTGGGGAGAGGATTTGCACAAATGTCATGGTAAGAAGGGAACGTTGAAAGTGGTAAAGGACTTTCCAAAAGCCATAGTGCAAATTCAAAAAGATTTTCAGAAGTTATTTTCCCAAATGAAAAACATTTTGTTTTGAGCCCAAATGAAAAGTAAGAACTTCCAAGCCCAAAGGCAGATCTTGGGTGAATCCAAACAAAACCTTTGCCATAAGGAATAATATATGAGAGGGAGAGTTCTCTTAAAGAAAAATTTAAATTGCTCCCCTCAAGTCAAAATAGAAATCTTTTTTTTTTAAAAATCCAAATAATAACTTGGGTGTCACAACACCTACCCCCTTAGGAAAAATCTCGTCCTCGAGATTTCGGCTGATCCTCAAATAGATATGGATACTCTGCTCGGAGGAAATCTTCCCTCTCCCATGTGGCTTCACCCTCAGTGTGGTTGCTCCACTGAACCCTGAAAAATCTTGTCGTTTTCTAACGGGTCCTCCGTTCAGACTCTTCTAAAATCTTTACTGGCCTTTCTCTGTAGGTGAGATCTGGTTGCATATCAATGTCCTCATGAGGTACATGTTTTTCTGGATTGCTCACACATTTTCTTAACTGTGAGACGTGGAACACGTCATGGACGTCTGACATCTCCTTGGGGAGGTCTAGTTGGTAGGCTACCGTGCCTCTTCGTGCCTTTACACAAAATGGTCCAATAAATCTTGGGGCTAGCTTCCCCTTAATTTTGAACCGTTGTAGACCCCTCATAGGAGATACTCGGAGGTATACGGAATCACCGGGTTCAAAGCTGACCTCACGGTGCTTCTGATCATAGTAGCTCTTTTGGCGGCTCTGCGCTGTCTTGAGTCTGTCCCTGATCTGCTTAACTTTCTCCTCGGCCTCTTTAAGAATGTCTGGGCCGAAGATACGGCTGTCACCTGTTTCTGACCAATTCAGTGGGGTACGACACCTTCGCCCGTACAACGCTTCAAAGGGTGCCATTTGCAAGCTGGCTTGGTAACTATTGTTGTAAGCAAATTCGGCATACGGCAAACTCTCTTCCCAACTGGATCCATAGGTGAGTACGCAGGCTCTTAGCATATCCTCTAGGATCTGGTTCACACGTTCCGTCTGTCCATCAGTTTGAGGGTGGTATGCTGTACTGAAAGCTAGTTGCGTGCCCAGAGCTTGTTGTAGGTGATCCCAAAATTTGGAGACGAATTGGGTGCCTCGGTCTGATATTATAGTCTTTGGGACTCCGTGCAAGCAAACTATACGGGAGAGATAGAGTTTTGCCAGTCTTTGTGTGGAGTAGGTAGTCTTCACGGGAATGAAGTGAGCAACCTTGGTTAGTCGGTCTGTGATGACCCAGATAGCGTCATTTCCACGCTGTGATCGGGGTAATCCGACAATGAAGTCCATTCCGATTTCATCCCATTTCCACTCCGGTATCCTGTTAGGCTGGAGTAGCCCTGCTGGCTTTTGGTGCTCGGCCTTGATGCGCTGACATGAATCGCAACAAGCAATGAATGTGGCTATATCTCTTTTCATACCGTGCCACCAAAATCTTTCCTGAATGTCCTTGTACATTTTGGTTCCTCCAGGATGGATCGAATATGGAGCGGTGTGGCTCTCTGTCAAGATCTGTTGCTTGAGTCCCTCAATGTTAGGTACGCAAAGTCTGTCTCGGTACCACAATGTTCCTTCACTATCCGTGACGAATTCTAAAGTCTTGCTAAGGTTCATTTTCTTCTTTATGCCTTCGATACTGGGATGTCCCTGTTGAGCCTTCTTGATTTGTTCCACTAGGGTGGGTTGTATCTCCAGGTTCGATATGGTGCCCTCAGAGACTAACATCATGTTGAGCCGAGTGAACTCTCGCTGAAATTCAGGCCTCCAACCTTGCTGACCGTCACTGTCCGGGCTGGGGTTTCGACTAAGGGCATCGGCCACTACATTTGCTTTCCCTGGGTGGTAGTGAATACCGACGTCATAGTCCTTGACCAGTTCCAACCAGCGTCGTTGGCGTAAATTCAGCTCTGGCTGTGTGAAAATATATTTGAGGCTCTTATGGTCTGTATATATTTCACAGCGATTTCCCAACAGAAAGTGCCTCCACTCCTTGAGTGCATGTATAACTGCTGCTAGCTCCAGGTCATGTGTTGGGTAATTTTCCTCATGTTTTCGCAGTTGCCTGGAGGCATATGCGACAACTTTGCCATCTTGCATTAGCACACATCCGAGACCTTTTCGGGACGCGTCACAATACACCTCAAAGCTCTTGTGTATGTCTGGCACAGTTAAGACTGGTGCGGTTGTTAGCTTTTTCTTGAGTTCTTGGAAGCTCTGCTCGCATGCTTCCGTCCATACAAATTTCTTGTCCTTCTTGAGTAACTGCGTTATAGGTTTTGCCACAGTGGAGAATCCTTCAATAAACCTCCTGTAATATCCGGCCATTCCTAGGAAACTCCGCACATCTGTAACATTCGCGGGTGGCTTCCAGTCCAGTATGGTCTTGACTTTTTCTGGGTCTACGGCCACGCCTTCTTGGTTCAATATATGGCCCAAGAAACCAACTTGTCTTAGCCAAAATTCGCATTTGCTAAATTTGGCGTACAACTGATGTTTCCTCAATTCTCCCAAAACAATTCTGAGGTGCTCAGCATGTTCTTCTGGTGTCCTTGAGTAAACCAGAATGTCGTCAATGAATACCACCACAAATTTGTCCATGAATTTCATGAATACTTTGTTCATGAGGTGGACGAAATATGCGGGGGCGTTTGTTAGTCCAAAAGGCATCACTGTAAACTCGTACAACCCATATCTGGAAGTGAAAGCTGTCTTGGGAATATCTTCCGTTCGTACCTTCAATTGGTGATATTCCGATCTCAAATCAATTTTTGAGAATACCTTGGCTTGTGCGAGCTGGTCAAACAAATCATTTATTCGAGGCATCGGATATTTGTTTTTGATGGTGACCATATTGAGGGCTCGATAGTCTCTGCACAGCCTTAGTGTCCCATCCTTCTTTTTGGCGAACAACACAGGCGAACCCCATGGTGAGGAGCTGGCTCGAATAAATCCTTTGTCCAATAATTCTTTTATCTGCTTCTTTAACTCTACCAATTCTGAGGGTGCCATTCTATACGGCTTCTTATAAATGGGAGCGGTGCTAGGTGCTAGTTCGATGCTGAATTCGATCTCTCGGTCTGGTGGCATGCCTGGTAGTTCTTCCGGGAACGCATCAGGGAACTCGCATACCACTGGCATTTTTCTTAATTCTGCGATGTCCATCTTGTTCAGTTTTGGTTTCTGTGATCGTGGCCTTTCTTGAGCGGAAACTCTTATAGTCTTGCCGTGATGGTGAGTGAGAATCACTGTCCGATTGAAACAGTCGATGAATCCTTTGTTGGTGGTTAACCAGTCCATTCCTAAAATGACATCCAATCCTTTACTTTCCAACACGATGAGATTCGCGTGGAATGGTAGTCCTTCGAACTCAATGACCACTCCTTGGCAGTAACCCTGAGCAATTTGCTTATTTCCGGGGGACTTGATGATCATAGATTTTTCCAAGGGAAGTATCGGAAAACCGTGTTGTGAAACAAAACTCTTCGAAACAAACGAATGGGAAGCTCCAGAATCAAACAAAACCGTGGCAGGTACTGTGTTGACAGGGAACGTACCGAGCACGATGTCTGGGGCATTCTACGCTTCTTCCCTGGTCACATGGTTCAGGTGACCCTTCCTGTGGTTGCTGCTGGGGTTGAAGTTGTTGCGCTTGGGGGCTGGATTGTTCCCACCATTGTTCGGCTTGGGTGCCATGTCTCTTGGCTTCGGGCACTGTTTAGCATAATTCCCTTGTTGACCGCAAGCATAGCAGGTGACCCTTGGACGGTATGTGAACTCCTTGTCTCTGGCATGAAATTGTCCGACGGGTCTTGGCTCAGTAGTCGTGGATCTCCTCGTGTCTGTCCTTGGGACCTCAGTCTTGCCTCGGTTGCTGCGGGCAAGAGTCGTCTTGTCCCTCTTCCGCTTGCGGATATCTTCCAGACTACGGCGCTCATTCTCCAGGGTGATGGCCTTGTCCACCAGCGTCTTAAAATCCGGAAAGGTGTGTACAATCAGTTGGCATCTTAATGCTGGTGCCAGGCCGTCCAGGAATTTTTCCATCTTCTTGTTTTCTTGTCATGTGCTCGTCGTAGGCATAACGAGACAGTTGGGTAAACTGGCCGTTGTATTCTGTGACGGACATGCCTCTTTGCTTCAGGTCATCAAACTCTCTCTTCTTGATCTTTAGGATGCTCCTGGGAATGTGTGCCCCTGGAAGCCTTCCTTGAATTCTTCCCAGGTGATGTTGTGTTCCCTGGGGTGCATGTGTAGGAAGTTTTCCCACCATGCTGCGGCTGCTCCAGTAAGGTAGTGTGGTGCATAAAGCACCTTCTCATGATCTGAGCACTGAGCGATAATCAGTTTCCTTTCGATCTCGCGAAGCCAATCATCGGCTTCCAGTGGCCTGTCGGTGTGAGCAAAAGTTGAGGGGCGAGTCTTCTGTAACTCAGATAACTTGGAATGTGGTTGATAGGGTTCACGGTGGTTTCCCATATTGATGACATGGTTCATCATCTCCTGGTGCTGTTGCTGGCTTTGCTCGAAGAGACGACATACTTGAGATAGTGCCGCTTTGCTGTCCTGTTGGCTGGACTGACCCTGAGTGAAATTGTTGCTGGTCTGTGTTCCGTAAACCTCTTCTGGCTGATTGGGCATAGAGCGAGTCCATGGGCGAGACATTTTTCCAGTCTGGGGTATCATTTGCAAAACCCATGAGAAAAACTGTGTAGCGCAGGAAAACTCTTGCAAAGGTAATAATCAAAAAGGCTTCTAGGTTTTCAAAGAAACACAAATGATTTTTCACGGAGAAGAAGTGCTTAACACAAATCTTACATGCGAAAGCAAACACAAGATACAGCACTCAGGTTGTGCGTACACAATCCTGACATGTTATTTAAAACTAGCGTACTACTCCGGAAGGCAGCAAACACACCAACACAAACTAGCGTACAGATAAAAACAACACATGATACAAGCAGGCATAACACGCGGCTACTCGGTGCTCTCAGTCGGAGATGGTGAAGATCTTCCCCTTGCCGATGGCAAGGCTCAGCGGTCCAGGAGAATCAACCTCCTCCTCTCTAGCTGGCTCCTGGCGTGCGATGCTGCGCGGCGGTGATGGTGCGGGGGCGACTGGTGGTAGGGCGCGTGCGGCAGGCGGTGCGGCTCTGACTGGAGTAGGAGCGATGACTCGGTCGAACTCCTCAGTGGTAGGCAGTCGGCGAGCAGTGGCCAAAACGGCCGGTGCATACGAGGCTGAAGACGAGACGAATGTCAGAGGCGGCGCTGTGTGGAGAAGCTCCTTCCTGCTGGCAGGACCGCCCCGGACTAAGTCCATGCGGGCAGCCACAAGATCATCTACGAGGTTGTCGAAAGACTCCTCCAGCGCCTTGAGATACTCCACAACCATTTCGATGGCTTCATCTCGCTCTCCCCGATGGCAGGCGAATGCATAGTGGCTGGTGTAGGGCACATGGCATGGGAGGTAGCGGTAGCGACGAGTCTTCATCGTAGGAAGGATGTCCCGAAGGCGAGCTATCGCCTCACGGGCAGCCATCTGCATGGCATGCCTCTCCGTAGGCATGGCCCTTCCCACAAAACGGAAGTGGCGTGCAGCTGAACGTCCTCCCTTGAACTGCACCACAGCCTGGTGCATAGACACGTCGTCACTGAGCTTGTGCTGATAGAGTGTGAACTCCGGGCGAGCTGCTGGCCCGATCGCGATCTTGGTGATGGAGACGAGGAGCTTGACAAACCCCTCGGGCACGTTGGTGAACACTCGATTCTCACAGCTGCTGCCAGCCATCTACAAAAGTAGGCAAAAATTCTGAGTAGTCATGTCATAAATTTTATGATGACCAACAGAAAATAGCTACAATTGCAAAATGCTGAAAAAGCACAAAAGACGCTAATAACAGATTAGCGATCGCACCTAGTGGCTTCCTACAGTCAGCCTGGCTCTGGTACCAAGCTTTTCATGACCGGTTTTTCAATAAAATAATTATTGAGAGACCAATCCCTTTTACGGACCAGCGAAGAAGAATTCCTTCTCACTAGTAGACAATAATCTTGGTCACAGAAGAAAAATACCAGGAGTACTAAATATAATACAAGGTTGAGCAGAGGCTGCTCAACAGTTTATTACATGCGCGCCGTTAAACAAAACGGCGGATAGGGTGGAAACTACTAACTCACGATAATAACGGTGGTGGAAATATCATCGCGAAGCGAGTGATATGATTCCAGAAGAATACAACTCATCGAGCGTCGGAGTGAGGCTCGAGGAGACTTATTGCGGGTGGCGGAAGCGTAAACAACATAAGTGACCAAAATCCGGGATCGCGCAGGACTGACTGGGACTCCTCTAGGCATCGGACGCGCTATCAAACTCTTCATCCAAGAGATCACCTTCGTCAACATTTGGCCAAAACAACAAGCCAGGTGAGTACTATGAAAGTACTCGCAAGACAGTTCGGACATAAGGTATAACAAATGTAAACATGAAGCACATGGATAAGTTTACCAGTGCGATTAGACATAAGTAAATACTGGGTGCCAAGCGAGGGTCTGAATGACGCCTCGAGCGGAAACTGCAGAATAGTAATACTGGTGCCAAACGAGTGTCTGAAAGACTCCTCGAGCGGAAAATGCGAAATAATAAGGCGGGTGCCAAACGAGTGTCTGAAAGACTCCTGGAGCGGAAAATGCAGAATAATAATGCGGGTGCCAAACGAGTGTCTGAAAGACTCCTCGAGAGGTAAATGCAGAATAATAATGCCACAGTCGGGCGTCGGGGCGACACCACATAAAGGGCTTATAACAGAAAGTAAAGACAGTGCATGCCGCAGTCGGACGTCTGAGCGACATCACATAAAGGGCTTATATCGAAAGTGAGAAACGAGTAGACGCCACAGTCGGACGTCTGCGCGACGTCGCCTAAAGGGCTTATATCACATCTCATTATTACAACAGTTTGGAGACATAAATTATCACAAGCATGAGACACAAAATAATGTTAGTCCATCCCCTGGAATAACAATAAATCTGAAATTTTACCACTTGAGCTTGTTCACCGGGGACAAGTTTTTCACGCGGATAGATATGGATATAATGTTTTCACTACTGATCATGGATACGATGAATTGGAAAGAATTGACTCTGCAGAGTTTGTACTTAACCACAGCCAACGGATTTCAGTAGTCACGGGGACTAGTTCCGTCTGCGGTGTTTTGGAGGAAACACGTCTAACCAGTACACACCCAATTCAACCATCCGAAGCCAGGGATCACCCTCGGCGACGATCAAGAAAAACCTTGAGACGGGGAGGCTACAACCTCGTGTAGCATGGGATCAAATTTATATACACGCGCTCTAAGGGGGTGCCCCCCTCTCGGTCCCAACCGGAAACACCCATGCCCCCTGACCGAATGACTGGCTTTAATCCTGGGCCAAGGTACCATCATCCCGGCCTCTCTGTTTGGTGTGTACACGGAAAGAGGTTACCAACTTACTAAACCGCATCCTGGCAATGAGACATGTGGTAGCACGGAAAGGGGAAGGGACGGTAACACGGCTCCAACCATGTTAACGTCGGAAAAGTCGGATGACGCAAGGCTGGCATGCTACAATAGTACCACCTTGCTGCCCTTCATGTCACCACATGATTAGGCCATCTCTCATCAGAGATCATCGCAACTTCGGAACAACCGGGTCGTTGCCGTACAAGCAACGAGGTTTTTACCGACACTCATATGCCACACACAAACTCTCACGTGAACATGCAAAACACCTGTCATATCAAATGTTCAAAACATGCTTGCCTGGTTCGGAGAAGTCGGAGTCTAGCTCGGCGGAGTTCGCGGCTCCGTCACCCCTCCCGGAACCTACGGCAAATCACGAAACGGGCACTAACGTGAAAACCAACACATACACAGAAACTTTTCCAATTATTTTTCAAATAAATCCCATAAAAAACTAGACAAAATTTGAAGATTGTCAGAAAAAGAATCACTCAAAAATACCTTTTTATTAAAAAGTTATAAAGGTTTCTGTCCAGGGACTTATCTGTAATGAAACAGAAAAGTTCCAGGGTTTTAACTGAGAAAACAGAAAACGCTTCGGCTGGGAATGCGCAAGCGCAAAGGAGGAAACGTATTTTGCCCGAAGGCGCCAACAGAAAACGGTTCGCGAATAAAAGAACAGAGGCTGACAAGCGGGGTCCACATGTCAGGTTTGAAAAGCTCGCCGGCGCCCGAAGACTACGGTGGACGCCGGCGTCGAACCACGGCGAGTTAGGAGAAACGGAGGGTACCAAGAGCTTCAGCGTCCTCTTCCGCGTCGGTGGGTGGTGGACTCGTCCAACGGGGAGCACTATGTCGACGGCGACACTTTCTCCGGCGGACGGTGGCTCGGGTGAGGATGGGGAGCTCCGGTGGAGGGCTGCAAGCTACAAATTGAGGCGCGGGTCAGAACGAGGGATGCAAGGTGAGGCTACTGGCACGAGAATGGAGGCGGAGGAGCACACACGGGGGCGAATCGGGCTGGATCTCGTGGCGGGTCGCGGCGGCCGGAGTCGAGGAAGGAGACCTCCTCGGGGCTCTTCCAGTGGCTAGGCGTGCTCTAGGGGGAGTGCAGGGCTGGTGGGTGCTCGAGTTGAAGCTCGGGGCCCCTATTTATAGGCAGATCGACGGGATGGCCGTGAACGGTGAATCTCCGGCGAGCGATTACGGCGGAGCAGTGGGTTGGCAGGGGGTTTGAGCGGTCGGGCAGCATCAGTGGATGTTACTGGACTCGATTTGCAGCTAAACGGGGTCGGTCTTGGCGTAATGGCGTCGGTCCACGGTGAGGTGACCGCACGGGCTCAACGGCGGCAGAGAGCGCGCTCCGCGCCCTGCGGTTCACGACGAGAGCGGCAGCGCGTTCGGGGGAGTGGAAGGCTACGCGGCGAGCTCCGGTGGTTTGGGCGGCGCTGGGTAGCGTCGTCGGCGCCGTGTCTCCCGCTGGCGCCCGCAAAGCCGCCGCCGGCGTTGGTCACGGGGTGGCGCACCTTCTGCTGCTCGTCGCCGACGCCCGCAAGGTGCCAGGCACTCGTGCGGTGCAGGAACAAGGGGGCGAGGATGAGGAGCAAGGCGACGCGGTGGCACTGGCGAGATCGATGTCCATCTCTGAAGAAAACGACAGTGAGCGCTGAACTGAATCTCTGAACTTTCTGAACTTTGACAAAGACAGTGCACTGCAGGTGTTCGACAGAAGGTTTTGGCTATGAGATAAATTTTTCTGGAGCTGTAACTTGGTGAGATGATCACTCAAAGCACCCAGGGGCTGCCTGAATTTACTTGGAATTTTTGGAGAAGGTTTTGAATGAATTTCACCAAATTTGCCAAATCTGGTCCAAACTTGCAGCAGGTGTAGTTTGAAATTTTTGAACTGAAGACTAGTGGATCTTCATGGTTCCAGGTTGAGGGTTCAAAGGACTAGGAGGGGAAAGAAGTTTGGTGGTAAAAGTCCAAACAGAAAATGGAGTTCCCTTGAAAATCTCCCAAGTGGTAGAATAGAAGGCAGAAATTTGTTTGAATGAAATTTGAATGGGAATAATCACATGGGGAGGTTCAACTTGCTGGATTAGGTGTAAAAAATGATCCAAAGGTGAGGGAAGGATTTTGGGGAGAGGATTTGCACAAATGTCATGGTAAGAAGGGAAAGTTGAAAGTGGTAAAGGACTTTCCAAAAGCCATAGTGCAAATTCAAAAAGATTTTCAGAAGTTATTTTCCCAAATGAAAAACATTTTGTTTTGAGTCCAAATGAAAAGTAAGAACTTCCAAGCCCAAAGGCAGATCTTGGGTGAATCCAAACAAAACCTTTGCCATAAGGAATAATATATGAGAGGGAGAGTTCTCTTAAAGAAAAATTTAAATTGCTCCCCTCAAGTCAAAATAGAAATCTTTTTTTTTGAAAAAAATCCAAATAAAAACTTGGGTGTCACATTGCCTGTGTTACAAGGTGTGAAATTGAGTAAAGACTCAAAGCCCGACAACGGCAAAAGATAGAAAGAGAATGAAAGTCATTCCCTATGCCTTGGCCATAGGTTCTATAAAGTATGCCATGCTGTGTACCAGATCTATTTTATACCCTACACTGATTTTGGCAAGGGAGTACAATAGTGATCTAGGAGTAGATCACTGGACAACGGTCAAAATTATCCTTAGTAGAATAAGGATATGTTTCTCGATTATGGAAGTGACAAAAGAATCATCGTAAAGGGTTACGTCGATGCAAGTTTTGACACTAAATCTAGATGACTCTAAGTCTCAGTCTAGATACATATTGAAAGTGGGAGCAATTAGCTAGAGTAGCTCCGTGCAGAGCATTGTAGACATAGAAATTTGCGAAATACTTACGGATCTGAATATGACAGACCCGTTGACTAAAATTATCTCACAATCAAAACATGATCACACCTTAGTACTCTTTGGGTGTTAATCACATAGCAATGTGAACTAGATTATTGACTCTAGTAAACCCTTTGAGTGTTGGTCACATAGAGATGTGAACTATGGGTGTTAATCTCATGGTGATGTGAATTTTTGATGTTAAATCACATGGCGATGTGAACTAGATTATTGACTCTAGTGCAAGTGGGAGACTGAAGGAAATATGCCCTAGAGGCAATAATAAAGTATTATTTATTTCCTTATATCATGATAAATGTTTATTATTCATGCTAGAATTGTATTAACCGGAAACATAATACATGTGTGAATACATAGACAAACAGAGTGTCACTAGTATGCCTCTACTTGACTAGCTCGTTAATCAAAGATGGTTATGTTTCCTAGCCATAGACATGAGTTGTCATTTGATTAACGGGATCACCTCATTAGGAGAATGACGTGATTGACTTGACCCATTCCGTTAGCTTAGCACCCGATCGTTTAGTATGTTGCTATTGCTTTCCTCATGACTTATACATGTTCCTATGACTATGAGATTATGCAACTCCCGTTTACCGGAGGAACACTTTGTTTGCTACCAAACGTCACAACGTAACTGGGTGATTATAAAGGTGCTCTACAGGTGTCTCCAAAGGTACTTGTTGGGTTGGCGTATTTCGAGATTAGGATTTGTCACTCCGATTGTCGGAGAGGTATGTCTGGGCCCACTCGGTAATGCACATCACTATAAGCCTTGCAAGCATGGTGACTAATGAGTTAGTTGCGGGATGATGTATTACGGAACGAGTAAAGAGACTTGCCGGTAACGAGATTGAACTAGGTATCGAGATACCGACGATCGAATCTCGGGCAAGTAACATACCGATGACAAAGGGAACAACGTATATTGTTATGCGGTCTGACCGATAAAGATCTTCGTAGAATATGTGGGAGCCAATATGGGCATCCAGGTCCCGCTATTGGTTATTGACCGGAGAGGTGTCTCGGTCATGTCTACATAGTTTTCGAATCCAAAGGGTCCGCACGCTTAAAGTTACGATGACAGTTTTATTATGAGTTTATGTATGTTGATGTACCGAAGGAGTTCGGAGTCCCGGATGAGATCGGGGACATGACGAGGAGTCTCGAAATGATCGAGACGTAAAGATCGATATATTGGACGACTATATTCGGACTTCGGAAAGGTTCCGAGTGATTCGGGTATTTTTCGGAGTACCGAAGAGTTACGGGAATACGTATTGGGCCTTATTGGGCCATACGGGAAAGAAGGAAAAGGGCCTCAAGGGTGGCCGCACCCCTCCCCTTGGTCTGGTCCGAATTGGACTAGGGAAGGGGGGCGCCCCCTTCCTTCCTTCTCTTTTTCCCTTCCTCTTTTCCTATTCCATATGGGAGGTGGAATCCTACTAGGACTAGGGAGTCCTAGTAGGACTCCACACTTGGTGCGCCCCCTCCTAGGGCCGGCCTCCTCCTCCCTTGCTCCTTTATATACGGGGGCAGGGGCACCCCATGGACACACTTGATATACGATATTTTAGCCGTGTGCGGTGCCCCCCCCACCAGATTACACCTCGATAATACCGTCGCGAAGCTTAGGCGAAGCCCTGCGTCGGTGGAACATCATCATCGTCACCACGCCGTCGTGCTGACGAAACTCTCCCTCAACACTCGGCTGGATCGGAGTTCGAGGGACGTCATCGAGCTGAACGTGTGTAGAACTTCGGAGGTGCCGTGCGTTCGGTACTTGATCGGTCGGATCGTGAAGACGTACGACTACATCAACCGCGTTGTGATAACGCTTCCGCTGTCGGTCTACGAGGGTACGTGGACAACACTCTCCCCTCTCGTTGCTATGCATCACCATGATCTTGCGCGTGCGTAGGAAATTTTTTGAAATTACTACGTTCCCCAACACTACATATTTATTAATAGTTACAAATGAAATAAAAACCTGACATGTTTGTGAAGTTGTATATAAAGGTCCTATTTGCATTGTCTATCAAAAACTACTATTTCATTGGTTAATAAGAGAGGAATGATATTCATTTATACCTTCATATGCATGTTCAAAAGCAAAATCTGGATTTGTATGTCCATATGAATGAACTTGTATGTTCATAACCCTATTGTTTAGTATCTATAGAGCTTCATATATAGTCTATGAATTAGTTGTTGAAATGTACATACCATGTGTAACCTGTGCACCTTTTCAATATAGTTAGGAGCTTTCCATCATTATGCAAAATCAACTTGTTTGTAATGATATTATTTGAACTGCAATTCAATTCCTTGTAAATGACTTGCTTGGTTGACAATATAGCAGAAGGAGGATCTTGTTGGCAACAAGAGGAAGTGGGACTCATCTGGGTACTACCCTTATGACAGTGATGAAGATGAGCCGTACGAGGTAAGGCCTAGTTGAAATGTTATTTGTGCATTGAATTAGTGCTAGATGTTTATAGTATTTGAATGCATAATGTATTAATGTCAGTCATTAATGTGTGCAGTATCAATCTGGAGATGATGTGGTCGAGGGGAACGTCGAGTCCTTTGAAGAGAAGGTGGTGCAGAAGATCAGGGCCCAAGGATCTGCTATGTACTACAACTGGAGGATGGACAAGTACCGGTGCCCCTACTGCAGCAGGCCCAACCCCAGGTCTGGGTTGCTGCAGCATCTGATGGAACATTGTCGGGCTACATCTATCAGCAGTGATGAGTACAAGATCAGGGCTCAGCATTCTGCCCTCCACAAGGTCCTGAGAAACCCTAACATGTAGTTGCCCTAGACCCTGGTTGTCGTATGATGGAGGAAGCCTCAGTTCTTTTGGTGAACTTTATGTGGTAGTCTGATGGTGGAAACTTGAAGTGGTAATGTAGTATGAACTTTATCTAAGTGTAGTACTGTGATGTGTGGTCTAAACTTATCTAATATGCTAGTGGTCTGAACTTGGAGGTGTCTGCATCAACAAGTGTGTTGTGTGGATGCTGCTATCTATGGTAGTAATATATATTGCTATCTATATTTGTGTCCCTTAAATTTGCCATTATGGTTCCTTAGATGTATGGTTCCTTAGATGTATGATTTGTTTGAATTTACCTGCTACAATGATCCAACATGCGGCATCAGTGTTGCTTCACTGATCAGGCATGCTGCAAACACTTCCCATGTTGTGGCCATGTGGAACATGCTGTGGCAATGGTGCAATAAATTCCCATGCTGTGGCCATGTGCAACTTGCTCTGCCCATAAGCAAATCGGACCAAATGTAAAACTTTGCGTTAAGTTAATTAATGTTGTTTAGTGAAGTAAGTGGAAATTGTTCATCCACACATATGACATCTTTCCATCATTTGAGTAAGCAAAAATAGCAAATACTCCACCATATGATCAAATATTCCAATAACTGAGCACATATTCCATCATTTCATCAAATAATAATAAAAAAAAAGTAGTTAAAGATGGTGTGTGTGTGTGCAAAAAACAACATTTGAATAAAGATGTAATGAATATTTGTAATATGAAGGAGTTTTTTCATGAAATGCAAGTTGATTATTTGTAATATGAAAGATCTCCTTTTGTATAGTTTATAGTGGCTCCATGAAGCCGCATGTTTCGAACCGGCATTGGGCAGGGCATAAAAAATTCAGAAACAATTCAAAAATTGTGACCCACACTTTCTTGTACATGGTGACCCACATGTGCCAAACATGGCTATGAAAGAAAATTTGGAAAAAGAATATTTTACAATGCCCCCTTGAGGTATAGACCGATGTTTTGACCAGTCAGTCTAGAGGTCATTATAAATTAAAAAAATCAAAAAAAAAATAAAACCTTGGAAACCTATCTTTGTTTGTGCAAGAGATCATGTGTTCCAAAATTGAGGTGATTTGGAGGTGGTCGAAAAAATGCCCCATTTCCAGAGGGACCATTTGGTCTAACTTAAGCCAGTTTTTGAACAAAGGTGATTTTTCCCACCACCTCCAAATCACCCAAATGTTCCTGTACATGGTGACCCACATGTGCCAAACATGGCTATGAAAGAAAATTTGGAAAAAGAATATTTTACAATGCCCCCTTGAGGTATAGACCGATGTTTTGACCAGTCAGTCTAGAGGTCATTATAAATTAAAAAAAAATCAAAAAAATATAAAACCTTGGAAACCTAGCTTTGTTTGTCCAACAGATCATGTGTGCAAAAGTTGAGGTGATTTGTAGGTGGTCGAAAAAAACCCTAGAACACTGCCCCGGGGTGACGCAACGTGCGTTTTGTGTCCGAATCGTGCACACCTTGCCTGGGGGGCCACATTGGCCATGCCCACATGCTCCCAAAAGTTGGGGTCATCTCATGCATGCCCCCACATGCACCATGTACAAGCCGGACCATTCGGGTCTGCCGGAGGGCAAGTCTGAAAGAGGTTTTCCTTGCTAGTCCCACCAAATGATCCCAAACTTTATGCACACCCTACCATGACCATGGCATGCATGTGGGAGGAGAATTCATACACCACGGCCTCATTTTTGTTGAAATCCCATTAATAGCCATGTGTATTACATGTAAGTGAGCATGTGTAAAATTTATTAGGTGATTTGAAGGTCAAAACATAAACTTGTCATATATGCAAAAAAATGTGTATTGAATGCAAGTGAGCATGTGTATAATTTAGTGTGTGATTTGAAGATCAAAACACATGACAATATGCCAAAAAAGTGCCCACCTACCAGAGCAGGAGAATTCATACACCACGGCCTGCATACGACTAGGAACCCAGCCGTTCATGGGCCAGGATGCAGGCCCGTGGTGCAGAATATCTCTGCTGCTAGTAGGCCCCACGGGGCAGAGGGGACGAGAGTTAGGCAATGTAGTGCCTGCATATGATAGGAGCTTGGGAGGGGAGTCGCAGCCGGGTATATAAACCAGTGCGGCGCTCTCTCGCTTGGCGAGGTGGGACTAAACTCCCACCACCCCACGGCTGTGCGCTGCGCTGCGCCCTGCGCGGCTCTGCCTTGGGCCCAATTCGGGCGGGCTGGCCCAGACTTGCCTTACCCGCGCGCTGATCTGTTTTATATTCTCTTTGTTTTTCACTTCTTAACTCCAAAATTTCTTTTCCTGTTTATATTTCTAATATTTAAAATCAAATCTTTTTTTATATTATTTCTAACAGTGTTTACTAAAATTAAAAAAATATGCCAAATTCTGTTGTGTTTTATTACATTTGTTCGTTCTCTTTTTTATATTGATAATATTTACGAAATATAAACTAAAATGGTGTGTTTTATTTCAATTCTTCATTCTAATATTTCTTATCTTTATTATTTTTGAAATATTTTTAGTTTGTAAGATAAAATGTTCTGTTTTATTTCACTTCTTCATTCTAATATTTTTTCTCTTCTTTATATTTGAAATATTTTCAAAATGTAAGATAATATGTTATCTTTTATTTCACTTCTTCATTCTAATAGATCTCATCTTTTTTATATTTGAATTATTTTTTAAATGTAAGATAATATGTTGTCTTTTATTGCACTTATTCATTCAAATTTTTATTCTGTTTTCTATATTCTCCTCTTTTCTTTGTTCTGACAGTTATAAATTTAAATAATGTATGATATAATGTTGTCTTTTATTTCACTTTTCATGGATGTCTTTCCTAATTATAAATTTTCTTTTCTGTTTCATACTTGAAATATTATTAAATCAAATCCAGTTGGGACAATCGCATGTATGCCTCCACTTGCACAATGTACTAGAAGCAGGTTTTCTTCTCGGTCTCACCAATTGATACCAAACTTTATGCACACCCTACGATGAGCATAGCAAGCATGCATGGCAACTATCGTTCATTTCCGACACTCGATGCATTTTGTAGGCGTTTTGCGGCGATAAAACCCTAGAACAGTGCCCCGACGTGACGCAACGTGCGTATTGTGTCCGAATTCATGCACACCTTGCCTGGGGGACCACATTGGCCATGCCCACGTGCTATCAAAAAGTTGGGGTCATATCATGCATGCCTCCACATGAACCATGTACAAGCCGGACCATTCGGGTCTGCCGGAGGGCAAGTTTGAAAGAGGTTTTCCTTGTCGGTCCCACCAAATAATCCCAAACTTTTTGCACACCCTACCATGACCATGGCATGCATGTGGGAGGAGAATTCACACACCACGGCCTCATTTTTGTTGAAATCCCATTAATAGCCATGTGTATTACATGTAAGTGAGCATGTGTAAAATTTATTAGGTGATTTGAAGGTCCAAACATTTACTTGTCATATATGCAAAAAAAAATGTGTATTGAATGCAAGTGAGCATTTGTATAATTGAGTGTGTGATTTGAAGATCAAAACACATGGCAATATGCCAAAAAAAATGTGCCAACCTACCAGAGCAGGAGAATTCATACACCACGGCCTGCATACGACTAGGAACCCAGCCGTGCATGGGCCAGGATGCAAGCCCGTGGTGCAGAATCTCTGCTGCTAGTAGGCCCCATGGGGTAGAGGGGACGAGAGTTAGGCAATGTACTGCCTGCATATGATAGGAGCTTGGAAGGGGAGTCGCAGCCGGGTATATAAACCGGTGCGGCGCTCTCTCGCTTGGTGAGGTGGGACTAAACTCCCACCACCCCACGGCTGTGCGATGCGCGTGCCCTGCGCGGCTCTGCCTTGGGCCCAATTTGGGCGGGCTGGCCCAGGGCAGCCTTACCCGCGCGCTGATCTGTTTTATATTTTCTTTGTTTTTCACTTCTTAACTCCAAAATTTCTTTTCTTGTTTATATTTAAAATCAAATCTCTTTTTTTCTATATTATTTCTAACAGTGTTTACTAAAATATAAAAAATATGCCAAATTCTGTTGTGTTTTATTTCATTTGTTCATTCTCTTTTTTATATTGATAATATTTCCGAAATATAAACTAAAATGGTGTGTTTTATTTCAATTCTTCATTCTAATATTTCTTATCTTTATTATATTTGAAATATTTTTAGTTTGTAAAATAAAATGTTCTGTTTTATTTTTCACTTCTTCATTCTAATATTTGTTATCTTCTTTGTATTTGAAATATTTCCAAATTGTAAGATAATATGTTATCTTTTATTTCACTTCTTCATTCTAATAGATCTTATCTTTTTTACATTTGAATTATTTTTTAAATGTAAGATAATATGTTGTCTTTCCTAATTATAAATTTTCTTTTCTGTTTGGTACTTGAAATATTATTAAATCAAATCTAGTTGGGACAATCGCATGCATGCCTCCACAAGCACCATGTACTAGAAGCAGGTTTATCTTCTCGGTCACACCAATTGAGACCAAACTTTATGCACACCCTACGATGACCATGGCAAGCATGCAAGGCGAGTATCGTTCATTTCCGACACTCGATGCATTTTCTATGGTTTTTCCGGCGACAAAACCCTACAACACTGCCCCCACGTGACGCAACATGCGGTTTGTGTCTGAATTTGTGCACACGTTGCCTGGGGGACCACATTGGCCATGCCCACATGGTCCCAAAAGTTGGGGTCATGTCATGCATGCCTCCACATCCACCATGTACAAGCAGGACCATTCGGGTCTGCCGGAGGGCAGGTCTGAAAGTGGTTTTCCTTGACGGTCCCACCAAATGATCCCAAGCTTTATGCATACCCTAGGATGACCATGGCATGCATGCATGACAAGTATCGTTCATTTCCGACACTCGATGCATTTTCTAGGGTTTTTCCGGTGATAAAACCCTACAACACTGGCCCCACGTGACGCAACGTGCGTTTTGTGTCCGAATTTGTGCACACCTTGCCTGGGGGACCACATTGGCCATGCCCACATGGTCCCAAAAGTTGGGTCATGTCATGCATGCCTCCACATCCACCATGTACAAGCAGGACCATTCGGGTCTGCCGGAGGGCAGGTCTGAAAGTGGTTTTCCTTGACGGTCCCACCAAATGATCCCAAGCTTTATGCATACCCTAGGATGACCATGGCATGCATGCATGACAAGTATCGTTCATTTCCGACACTCGATGCATTTTCTAGGGTTTTTCCGGCGATAAAACCCTACAACACTGCCCCCACGTGACGCAACGTGCGTTTTGTGTCCGAATTTGTGCACACCTTGCCTGGGGGACCACATTGGCCATGCCCACATGGTCCCAATAGTTGGGGTCATCTCATGCATGCCTCCACATGCACCATGTACAAGCAGGACCATTCGGGTCTGCCGGAGGGCAAGTCTGAAAGTGGTTTTCCTTGCCAGTCCCACCAATTAGGAAGTCATAAATAGGACAACATTTAATCATACATATTTGAAATGAAATTGAAAACTATGAGAAGAAGTGATATGGAATTATGAAACATGAACAAAAAAATTAGGAATAAGAAGGAGAAAACATAAAATAACAGGAAACCAAATTAAAAGGGAAATAGGAACAATACATTTGAATATATAATATTGTAGAAATGATAGAGATACTATAAATATTGTTGAACATATACAAGTATACAATAACTAATAGGTGTCACAAAGATTTTTTAGGGAAGAACCAATGATATTTATTTTGAGGGAAGCAACAATGTAGGTAGGTGGGCCGGCCCAGACCGCAAATAACTGTCGGATCCATATTGCGGGGCCCACAACGCTGCACTTTCCATGCACGTCGATCACACGCACGTCGATCACGGGAGTAGTTGCCGTTCTGTTACACAATTCCGGGATCGTGCTAATCCATATGTTCCTAATCCCTACGATTGAGGAGCACGTTCAGCCTCGCTTCAACGGAGGAAAATATAGATCGCGAGATTGGCCACGGGGAAGTTACGACGACCTAGGAGTCGACCTCGTATATAATCTCCTCCTCCTCGCACATGTCGTCGACTAGATCGCCTCCTGCCGGCGAGTCGTCGACAGCTCCGTCCGCTGCATCCCACACGCCACAAAAACCCTGAGAAGATCAAGGTCGTCCGCACGTGCAGGCCGACCTCGACGAACTACGTCGACAACGCATCGCCGACTTCTTTCATCTTCGTCGACCGATCAAGTAAGTTGTCCTCCTTACCTCGCGCCTTCATAGCATGCTAGTTCCTCCGTCGCGTTGCTTTGATGGACTTAGGTTTACCACATATTTTCAACTAGTATCAACTCGACTAGATGCGTTCTGACCAGATGGCGTAGATGAACTAAATCTTTGGTTCTTTCATGGCATGGTAGAATAAGATGTTGTTTCTCGAGAAGCATTGCAATAGATTTTTTGTCACATGATCCAATTATTTTTTTGTCACACGATCCAATTTCTCAGTAAGACATCAGAAAACATAGTGATAGATAATCTCATTGAGGACATAATTAAAAGTAAAGCCACCGACGACGATTTCCTTCGAAAAGTAGTCCTTGTCCTGTTAGGAACAATTATTGCTCCCATGTCAAGCAAGATTGTGCCCTTGATTTCCTTCGCATAGTCAAGAAAGGCAAACACCTCCGCCAATGGCCGAAAGGCAATTTGGCTCTGTTGCAGGTACACATATGAGACCTGTTGCATAATGTCAATTATCATATCATTGCAATTTTATGTGATGTATTGTACTAAGTCTAAATCCTTATAAATTTTTGGAGTACTTGTACTGGGAGAAGGTGCAACCTGTCGAAGGCGAATGCGCCTATAATCCCAACTTGTCCATACAACCTTTTATGAGGAATTGGACCGAAGGTGCAGCCACTAGGAGAGATTGGTTCGACTATGACAATGGGCACGGCTGTGGTAACGTCAAGGTAAGTCATTGTGTTCTATCTTTCTTAAATATTTTGTAACTTAATAATATTTATTTTTTATTCATCACATGTACTTCAATATGGCATGCAGATCGAAAATAATATCACCCAGGAGTATAGGGCGCAGGAGCCCAACATCCCAAATAATGCGCCTACCATGAAGCCAAAAACCAGGCCCGCAAATGGAAACGCAAAGAAGTCGACGACAGCCCCAATGTCGGAAGATTTGATGGAGCTTCTAATGAAGCGGTGCATGGACTTCATACACACCCAGATGAGGCAAATCCATGATCAAGTTGCTGAGGTGTCACACCCTAACTTTATAGTTTACAGTATGTTTGCTGTTTTAAACCATGCTAGCATTACTAAATATATATTTCTATTGCAGAGGTTGTTGGAGAAGTTGAACAAATCAGGTGTCATGTACAAGCCGGCTGCTGCCGTGCCATCCGCGGACAATGATGTGGATGAAGAACTGGATTCGTTCGAGAACGGTCCATATGAAAAGAAGGAATTCGTGTACAAGGATGACATAGACTCACGCGGAGAGCCTGTCATTGACATGACGCAACCTGATGAAGTGGTTCCCAGCCATAAAACCGTACCTGAGGTACTATGTATATATATTTGTGTCTATAATTTTCTCCTTTAATTTATTTACGTGCTGAAATGTTTACACGATTTTGTTTGCCAAACAGAAAACCCCACCGAAGATGAATGGACACAAGGAAGCTTCACCTATTAAGCGTAATGATGAATGTGGCGCTACACCTGAAAACCCTTGGGTCGTTGGTACTTCTACTCAAGCACCTTCATCGGACATAGACATTTGTCCATCTTCTGCCAGCAAGTTCATGGCTAAGGCGAATGGAAAAAAGGGTGCAACAATCGATAAGGATGAGGAAGTTATGTTCGTTAAGCGCAAGCGGACCGTTCCTAAGAAATTTGAATCCCTCTACGCACTTGACAAGCCCAGCAGGCGTACTAACCGTGGTCAGAAACCCTCCGGTACTACTACTGCTAGTAGAGGTATCGTAACTAACTTTCTTAATTTGTTATATACTACGAATGCATATGATCACCATTGTTGACGTTCATATTATTTCGTGCAGCTCTGTTTTCTAAAAATTATGAGCCAGAGGTTGTGGCAGATGAGTTGACGCCGGAAATAATTGATGCAGCTGTTTCATTTGTCGAGTTAGCTGCTAGCACCGAGAAGAATAAGGGGAAGAAAGTTTACTACAGTGAAGGGCGTGGCATATCTCTGACTTCCGAAAGGATTCGACCGGTACTAACTCACAGATGGCTGTCGGACGATGTAAGTACTACTTGCATGTCCTGTTATTAAAATTCTCGATAATCTATGTCTCAACTTTCAACATGTAATGCCCTGATATTCTATGAAGGTTATTGATGCTTATATGGGACATTTGGAGCTGCGCGTTGGTCATGATCGTTACCTCTGTCCAGCGTGGAGGTCCAAATTCCTTGTAGATCGTGCTATCGCACGAGATGATCCATTGCCGTTGAGCTGCAACATGGATAGTGCTCAGTCCAAAGCTGGAGCAGTTACTAGAGTCATGAAAGAGTATACTGTGCGTGATAAGGTACGTTATGTTTGTAATTCTTCACTACAGGACATTTCATCAAGTATTTCGTTTGATCCACAATGGTTTTTTGCACTGTAGACGTATATTGCGTTGAATATCGACAATGCCCACTGGATGATCATGGTCATGCACTTGATCAAGCAAGAATTCCAAGTGCTCTATCCTCTGGACCTGACAGAAAAGACTATGAAAGCACTGGTAATATAACCAACATTTGTACCATTGGTCTTACATGTTGTTTATTATTCGTCTTTAACACTATCCTCTTTATAGCGAATGGCTATAGCACACGATATGCACCTAGCAAATCTTATTACACCAGGAAAATATCCGGACGTAAGTAAGTGGCCTATCAAGGAGTATGACATGCCCCAGCAAGAGGATGGGTGAGTTAATAGGACATCATACACATTCAAACAACAACACACATGTTCGTATTGCCCACCACTAATGTTTGCATATGTACCAGGAACTCTTGTGGCCTTTTTGTCACAGAATGTCTAGGACATTGGGACGGGGACCGAATGACCCGCGATTTTTCACAGGTATGTTGTTATTTACGTTTGTAGACTAGCTAGTATGGTCGTGTAGCAACTTCGGTTCATGTAACCTTTATGTCATTTTTTGCAGGCCCCGTTGACGCAAGGAGAAGACGTTTCGTCGCCGAGTTGATTATGTCACCTTCGAACACGATGAAGTGTGTGAAGAAAAAAAATCGCGAAATCGCAAGAAAAAGGCGCGCCTGAAGAATTCATGCGGCATGCAAGATTCAAGTTTTAGTGGTTTGGATTTAGTCCGGTCGAAGGTTTCGACGGCATGATTATCTTAGGGTTTCTATCTTTTTATATAATAAACATCTCGAATATTGTGACACATACATGTGTATGTGTCTGTCAGACAATTCGCTCGTACCAGACAATTCGGTCATACAATTCGCTCGGAGAAGACAATTTGGTCGTGCCAATAAAGTTTTGGCTTCACTTATCAATTGTTCTTGCTTAATATTTTTCTCGTTCTCCAATTTTTTATAATTGTATTTTTGATGGCTTCACTTATCAATTGTTCTTGCTTAATATTTTTCTCATTCTCCAATTTTTTATAGTTATATTTTTCACATTAATAGTATTCGCATTCTATTTTTCTCTTCAACTGCTCTCGTAAGTTTCATATTAAAATTTTCACATTCTTTACTTTTTTTAAACTATACCAAGCTTAGCCTTCTGCCTTAGCTATCTTCATGTCATCATCTTGCATAATCTCCTGGTAATTCCCCCTCATCACATGATTATGAAAAGTAGTCATGTTAGCTAAGTAAATATATCGAGCCAAAACGTAATATTACACAGATGAAAATTAGTCATGTCAGCTCGTTGGCTCTATCGCGTGTTATCAGGCATCATGTTTTTCTATTTTGTTTTACAAACCCGTCGTTTTTTTATTGTATGTATAATTAACTTTTTCTGTACTCACCATGATGCCAAGCACGGCCCATCTAACCATGTGAGGGGCCCCACAGGCGGGCTATCGTGCCGGCAGCACTACACCAGCCCATTTTGCCAGGTTCACATCAATCTTTCCCCTTTTCTCGTTTCCTTTTCCAAATCCCTAGCCCTCTCTCTCCATTTGCGCCTCCAAATCTCGACGGCGAAAGCATGACAGCCAGTTGGGCGTCGGGCGGCGGCGGCTGCGGCGAGAAGAGCGGTGGCGATCGCAAGTTAGGTCGAACCCTGGGTCCTGAAAGCAGGTGAGGCGGATTCAGTGGCACAGGAGGCAGCGGCAGCGGATCGAGTGGAACAGGGGACGGGGGTTTCGTGGGCGGCGGCGGGCCGGGAGAACCCACGGCTAGGGTTTCTTTAGTGCTACACTTTGGTGGCAAAAAGGTAAGTTCTTTATCGTTGTTCTTTACATCCCAGCATTATCGCCCACAATTCATGACCTGTGGCCATGACAAGCTCCATCTATGTGGTCATCAGGATACTCTTGGTGGCTGTGTCTGCATAGATGCAGACAATTTTGGCAGCGCATTCGTGGGATGTGTATTTGAGGTTAGTCTACGGAGCATGATCTTCAAACTAGTACTGCTATTGCGGTCAAGCTGCAAAAAACTTCAGTGTTTAACGCTTGCAGTGACAAGTTCAGTTATAAAATGACTTGAATTGCTCATGATTTATTTAGGATGATATCACTTCTGAGTATGTTGAATGGGTTGATGGGGAGTGGGATAGCAAAGCAAAGTCAGTCATTAAGTATCTTGCCATGAAGAACAAGAAACTGGAGACTAAGATTACAGAATATGAAGCTAAAATTAAAAGGAATGAGAAAGAAAAGAGGGCAATGGTTAAGATGCATAAGGAAATATTGCTCTATAGGGATAGGATTTTAGGATTTGGAGGTCTTCTGTATCTTGGCCTGCTTGCCATTATGATTGTTGTCATAGTTAGCAAGTAGATTGTTCATAAAGTTATTGACATCATTGTAATTGACATGATGAAATGCTGGTGAATTATTTGCTATTCAGTTTATGGGCAAAGTGTAACAGAGATTGCAGCATAAATAACATGGGGCCATCATGATTGGTAGACAATGCACTTTTGGCATGTTCTATATTTGGCAGACAATGCACTTTTGTCATGTTCTATATTTGGCAGACAATGCACTTTTGGCATGTTCTATATTTGGTAAGTGATGCACATGGGCACATCACCTAGCAACACTACTGATTTATGCAGCAGCCCAGTTCATTGCCTTGTTGCAACATAGGAGCAACATCTAGCAGCACCTACACCTTTGATGCAACACTGAAGCAAAGCAACAGTACATATTCAATATTCTAAAATTTAACTGAACTTGACACTTAGGGTGAGCAGTAGATATTCAGTTCTTCAGCCACAAAGAACCTGACCAAACCGTACCGATTGCTTAACTTATATGCTTACATATAAAAGCATACCTAACCAACATCAAACCCAAAATAATGTTAACTTATATGCTGAAACATATAACAGCATACCTAACTTAACATAACTAGCAGCTTCCTCCTCCTTCAACAACTGTGCCCATCTTCACTTCTTCAGAAATTTGAGGCGGCGTGAGCGGCGCACCACACACGGAGAATCCTTCTTCTTGACCGCCGTCCTGTTCGACAGCTGCGCCACCTGATCCTAAGCCACCTGATCCTGAG
Organism: Aegilops tauschii subsp. strangulata; assembly: GCF_002575655.3. Taxonomy (NCBI): domain Eukaryota; kingdom Viridiplantae; phylum Streptophyta; class Magnoliopsida; order Poales; family Poaceae; genus Aegilops; species Aegilops tauschii. Next base: position 638,351,622 of record NC_053036.3, on the reverse strand, counting down.
CCACCTCCTCTTCTTCCACCTTCACTATGTCAGGGAGGAGGGGAAGGAGCTCGACGTCGATGGGCATTGTCTTGCCACCCTCGACGGCGACCGGCGCTACCATCTGCACGGCGTCCTCCTTGCCCTCCTCATGGTCATCAGGGATGACCAGTACCTCCTCCACGTCGTCCTCCACGACGTCAGAGCCCAACGGCAGGACTGGCTTCGGCACGTGGCGGACCTGGTAGTCCGGGCTGACGGGCGTAGGGAGAGCGAGCTCGACGTCGACGTGCTCCGCCCTCGACGCGACGCATGCTGAATCTGGCCGCAGCGTCATGGTGGTGGAGCGGTACATCCACCACCATGCGCGCTGAACAGGGGAGTCGCTCAGCGTGGCCTCTCGCATTGCCCACACGAGGAGGAGAGCCGGCGGGACGCCGCGGTCGTAGGGGAAGGCGCGCTTCTTCTCGGCGTCGGTGAGGACTTTGACGAGGCCACGCGCGTGGTTGACCAACATCTCCGTGCTGGGGAACCAGCCGCACACCTCGTCAACTGCGCGCGCCACCCCTCGTCATCGCCGGCAAGGTCCATCATCGCTCTCTGCCAGCCGAGGCTTCCCTCCATGGAGGCGGCTGCAGCGGTCGCCGGCGAGGGTTTTCCCGATCTACTGTAGGTGGGGATAAGAGGGGAGTTCGAACCGGCGCCCGTGGGAGGTGGGTGAGTGCGTGGTGGGGAGGAGAGTGGTATAGTTACTTATTTAATGGCATTTAGGACGTGGGGAGGGGAAATGTACAATATTCTTTCTACCTCCCGCCCCGGTCATAACACAGTAAAGAATTTTTTTATTTTTGTTTAGAGGGAAACATCTTACTTTATTTAAACAAAGTCTGGGATCTCATCTGCTAATACACTAAGGATACAATCAGGGGGCGAAAGCCTCCAAACCAAAGAAACACAATCGCCTACAGCTACCTTAGCCAAAGTATGAGTCGCCCGATTAACACAGTAAATAATTGAAGCAAGTGTTCTACTCTTCTTCCTTCTCCACTTTTCCGCACATGATAAAAGACAAGCTAAGTTAATGAATGATAAAAAATTTAATAATCCACAATGCATACAAACACTTACTTCTGATTTAGTTTGCATTTCTTGCTACGTCTAGTGTGTCCTAGCAATTTGCAAGCGCTGCACTGGGTTTTCAACTCATCAAAAGAGAGTGGTCTACCATTTTTCGAGACAGGGCGGCTCTCATCTACCTTTGTTGCACCTTTGCTTGACACTTTCATTGGATCTTTAACCGCAATCATGTTGCCTTCACCATCGTCCACATATTCAACTGCACACTTACTGATGTCATTTGTTTGCTTGATCAAATTTTCCTGTAGCAGATAATACTCATGACTCTTAGCTATCACATCCTTCAAACTCTCCTATAACTGATCCCACAAAGCAGGGTGTTTGCATGCCGCATGCATAGCTTCAGACGCTAACACACTGACCTGGCTATATTTCATTCTTTCCCCGGCCCCAGTCCAACCAAATCCCAACAGATCGCTTGTGCGCCTCGCGGGCAGTCCCAACCTTTCTTCTTTCGTGAATCGAACAAGAACTAAACACTTTGGTATTTCAGATATGTTCAAGTGCTTCAGTACATGGAATATGTGCTTGCAAGGTAGACCCTTTCGAATCATTCTTCTGCAGCTGCACCTTATAGTTTCTGTGGAATTTACTGGTGTATACTCCACCCAAAAACGGCGCTTCCGGTTATTCTTCCAGGCCATGATGTACTGCTGTGATCCGTCTCCCAGCTTAATTTCTACAATCTCCATGCCGCCAATTTTTCGAAGATCATCTTGCAACATATAGAAGTTTGCTGGAGTGAAGACGTGAGAAGCAGCTATCTCAAGTTCCCTCGAGCTAGTATCTGGCACCGGTAAACTCTGTGAGGCCGTGCAGTCATCTCGCGCCTCGTTTTCACAGATACGCACAACGGCGTTCTCATAGTGCAAAATCATATCCACCAGGGTCATTTCACCGTCTAGGTGGAGGTGAAGGCATGAGTTCAGGCTTTCACTCCGCTGGTTGCTTTCATGCCAAGCGAAAACCCCTCTGTTAGATAAGCCGCCGCCCACAGTCTCCTCTTCTTATACATCCGTCTCAACCATATTACAGTTTTTTCCGACTGCCATCTTTTGGAAAATGCGTGCCATCTCTCCTCAGACGTGGCCGTGGACGTGCTGTAGTACAAAAGAGTTCGGAACTCCTTCAAGGACTTGTGACTGAGGTGAATCTTCATATTTTTTTCTATATGCCACGTACATATACGGTGCCACACGTCTGGCAAGACTTCGCGAATTGCCTTGATCATTGCAGCGTCGGCATCTGTGATAACACTCTTAGACATCTTTTGACACATGGACCTCAAAAACGTCTGCAGAAGCCACACGTATGTCTCCTCGGTCTCGTCCGAAACTATGGCACAACCAAAAAAAGTGGTCTTCCGGTGATTGTTAAGACCAACAAAAGGTATGAATGGCATACCATAGCGGTTCATCTTGTACGTGCTGTCAAATACAAGCACGTCGCCGAAGTCCTCATAGTCATGATGAGACTGGGAGTCACACCAGAACATCCTATTCAAATGTCCTTCCTTATCTAGCTTGTACTCGGAAAAGAAGCTAGGATCCCTCTGTTTCCTACTGGCCATGATGCATATGGCTGTGGCAGCATCACCTTTTGAAACCAGCTTCCTCTTCTCCTTGGCGCAAAGGTTGTATATTTCACGCCTGGTAAAACCAACACCGCCGTACCATACATGTTTGCTGATGAAGCAATCCATCATGTCGTGAATTCTAATCCCTGCAGCTCCCATGGAAATTATCTCATGCTTCTGGTACTCTTTGTTTTTTCTATGGGACCAAAGAAAAGGTACCTCGTCCGGTCCTGCCAACATATGGCTATGCTTGTCATCAAAACTTTCAACATACCAAACCCCACGCTTTTGGTCAAGCTTGACGGTCAGGTGCGTTTCGCAAAAGCAGCGTGTCTCGGCTCCGAGCCTACGGCTGTGTCCTTCCTCGGTTAGCAACTTGCTGTCACGTTTCCCTTGTCTGGAACAAACAAACCGCCTATAACGCATATGAGGTGACTCGGTTTTGCTATACCTGACCTTATTCTTTCTAATGCTGAAACCATTATCTCTAGCATAGCTGTTGTAGAAATCATATGCAGCATCGTGAGACGTAAAGGTCATTTCCATTATCTGCATGAACATATCCCTCTTATCATCTGCACTGGCAATATCTTGGACATTCTTTGCCCCATCATCTTGTGTCACCTACACAATCAAACCACAGCCATGAAAATAGTTTTCTATGGTTTAACATTACTTCCATAGAACATTGATTACACACATACCTCACTCATGATGACCGACGACTGGGACTCCCCAGAATCAGGTGCATCTAATGATTCGTCGTTAAGGCCAGTCTCCGCGTCAGATTCACCGTAATAGTCGTACGCATTATGACATTCGGAAATGAACTGAAAAATACAACACAAATACATAATTACTTATCATATAATATTCCAGAAGAAATTCAATTTGCATGCCAACAAAAATTTTCCCTTCCGTACCTGACTAATGTAATCTTCATTCGAGAGCTCCGAGTTGTTTTCCTAATCATCATCAAGCTCATCGATCTATAAATTTTCAACACAAAGATTTAATGTTGTCAGATGCCACCAAAAAATTACAACATGTCAATGCCACTCACATTAAGATCGTCCCATTCGTTCCCATTCTCTGACCGATCTTCACAATCTGAATTTTCATCATCTGACCAATCTTCTATCCAGTTTTTCATCAGTTCTCCAAACTCCATGTCTACCATGATATCAGTTAACTCCTCGTCCGCCATCTCCTACAACCAATAATATGTATCATCACATGTGCAAACATTATCAATGATGAAATATACAACACATAGCACACGATCACGGATGTTATGTAAACAACCCCAACCGAGGCCGTTCAGATCTGCCAAACTTAGTAAGGAAGATGGCCACGGCACCCGTCGTGATCACTTTCAATCGCGATGAACTGCACGATCTCAAAACCTAGCTAGATCTGTGATTACCTCTGCCGGCGGATACCTAGGTTAGCCGCCACATCAAATAACGATAATGGTGGTGCGCACAGCCGACGGCAACCGACGCTACGTGAACCCAGATCACGAGGAGCAGCACTACGGGAACAAGATCCACGATCGCATGCGCCGCCGGGTAGCTAGGTTACCCGTCCGCTAGGTTAACCACTACCACTGGCAGCGGCAGTTCGTTCGATGTTGCCGCGAGCGAGACTAGAGGGGGGACGCGGGATGCAGTACCTGTGCGCGCTCGTTGGAGATTCACGACATTGCCGCGCCCGCTGTCCGACGAGATCGCCGGCGACGAGATAGCCGCCGCTGGAGATCTACTACGTGACTTATGGAGCTGCGTCAATGCTCGCGAGATTGATGGAGCTGCGTGAATGATTGGATTCGGCAGGTCTTACGTGGACGTGGGGTCGTGTGATGTTTTTTTTGGACCAGGGTACTGTACGTATACGGTCTGGTTTATACAGGGCTAGACAGGGCTTGGATCTGGGCTACGACGGGCTAGGAAAAAAACAAACTCGCGGGGACAAAAATACCCCTCCAAAATTAGGTTAGGGGGGAGCACCGGAGCAGGGCTCGCGTCTAGCATTGTCGGAGGACGTGTGGAGGTGTGTCTTCGTCGGATCTCGCTGGATTTGGTCGTTGTTGGTCTTCAGTGGATCTGTTTGGATCCGGTCTTTGTTCGTCTTCGTTTGTGTGCTTACATGTTTAATCTTTCTGATCTATGACTTTCTTCATCGGCGATGGTTGCTACTCTGATGCGCTGGTCCTATGGGGCCTTAGCACGATGTCTTTCCGACTATCTTCTACAACAAGGTTTGCACGGCTCTAGTGACGAAGGGGCGATGACGGTGGCGCGCCTTTAGCTCGCTCCAGTGATTGTAGTCGTCGCTAGATGGTCGACCTACATGGTTGTAATTATTATTACCCACTAGTAGAAAAAGAGGCTTCCATACGCCCCCATTAGTGCCCAAAACAATCGAACCGCGATAAAAGGGGCCTTTAGTCGCGGTTCGGGAGGAGACCCGCGACCAACTATCTGGGCCCAGCGCGCTCGGTCGACAGCTGGCGGACGGGAGGGGCTTTAGTCCCGGTTGGCCTGGCCAACCGGGACTAAAGGTCCCCGAAGGCCTTTAGTCGCGGTTGGCCAGGCCAACCGGGACTAAAGGCCCATCCAGCTGGCGGACGGGAGGGGCTTTAGTCCCGGTTGGCCTGGCCAACCGGGACTAAAGGTCCCCAAAGGCCTTTAGTCGCGGTTGGCCAGGCCAACCGGGACTAAAGGCCCATCCCTATATATAGGACTCAGCTCACTTCACTTCACTCAGCTCACTTCACAATTTTCAGAAGGGGGTGGTGGGTTTGCTTTTGGTTCCTCCTATGCACACAAGGTGTTCGATGAAATGCCCGAGAGCCTGAAACAAACATGATATGAAGTGTCCGAGCCACACTTGAGCTTTCTCATTTATTTTTCCTCCGCGATCGCGGTTAGCAACTTGAACCTTTCATGTGTCATTGATAAAATATGCATGTGTGTAGTTCATTGTTTAATTTGTATTATTTCTAGCTAGTTAGTTTAACAAATGCATGATGGTTAATTATATACTTTATATAATAATAATGCAGATGAATCGGCAATGGATGTACGGTCCCCGACTCTCCGGCGAGTTCACTACGGGTTTGAAAGATTTCCTCGTAGTGGCAAATGCGAACAAGCAGCAAGGTTTTATTATCTGTCCATGTGCTGTCTTTAAGAATCAGAAGGGTTACTCCTCCTCAAGAGACGTTCACATGCACCTGCTTCGGCACGGTTTCATGCCAAGCTATAATTGTTGGACCAAGCATGGAGAAAGAGGGGTTAGAATGGAAGAAGATGAAGAAGGGGATGATATCGATGACAACTATCATGATCATTTCGGTGATACTTTCATGGAGGATGATGCTGAAGGTGGGGAAGGGTTAGGTGAAGGTGAAGAAGAGGCACATGATGAGCCCGCTGATGATCTTGGTCGGACCATTGCTGATGCACGGAGACGCTGCGAAACTGACAAGGATAGGGAGAATTTGGATCGCATGTTAGAGGATCACAAAAAGTCGTTGTATCCAGGATGCGATAATAGTCTGAAAAAGCTGGGCTGCACACTGGATTTGCTAAAATGGAAGGCACAGGAAGGTGTAGGTGACTCATCATTTGAAAATTTGCTGAAAATGTTGAAGAATATGTTTCCGAAGAATAACGAGTTGCCCGCCAGTACGTACGAAGCAAAGAAGGTTGTCTGCCCTCTAGGTTTAGAGGTTCTGAAGATACATGCATGCATTAACGACTGCATCCTCTACCGCGGTGAATACGAGAATTTGAATGAATGCCCTGTATGCACTGCATTGCGTTATAAGATCAGAGGCGATGACCCTGGTGACGATGTTGAGGGCGAGAAACCCAGGAAGAGGGTTCCCGCCAAGGTGATGTGGTATGCTCCTATAATACCACGGTTGAAACGTCTGTTCATGAACAAAAAGCATGCCAAGTCGTTGCGATGGCACAAAGAGGACCGTAAGTCCGACGGGGAGTTGAGACACCCCGCTGATGGAACGCAATGGAGAAAGATCGACAGAGTGTTCAAAGATTTTGCAGCTGACGCAAGGAACATAAGATTTGGTCTAAGTACTGATGGCATGAATCCTTTTGGCGAGCAGAGCTCTAGCCATAGCACCTGGCCCGTGACTCTATGCATCTACAACCTTCCTCCTTGGTTGTGCATGAAGCGGAAGTTCATTATGATGCCAGTGCTCATCCAAGGTCCAAACCAACCCGGGAACGACATTGATGTGTACCTAAGGCCATTAGTTGATGAACTTTTACAGTTGTGGGCCAGACCTGGTGTACGTGTCTGGGATGAGCACAAAGGAGAGGAATTTGACCTACGAGCGTTGCTTTTTGTAACCATCAACGATTGGCCTGCTCTCAGTAACCTTTCGGGACAGACAAATAAGGGATACAATGCATGCACGCACTGCTTACATGAGACTGAAAGTGTACGTTTGGTTAATTGTAAGAAGAACGTGTACCTAGGTCATCGTCGATTTCTTCCCCGAAATCATAACGTAAGAAAGAAAGGCAAGCATTTCAACGGCAAGGCAGATCACCGGCCGAAGCCTGCGGAACGTACTGGTGCTGAGATATTTGATATGGTCAAGGATTTGAAAGTCATCTTTGGAAAGGGTCCTGGCGGACAATCAGTTCCGTGGGGAGTTGACGGGCACGCACCCATGTGGAAGAAGAAATCTATATTTTGGGAGCTAGAATATTGGAAAGTCCTAGATGTCCGCTCTGCAATCGACGTGATGCATGTTACGAAGAATATTTGCGTGAACCTGCTAAGCTTCTTGGGCGTGTATGGGAAGACAAATGATACAAAGGAAGCACGGCAGGACCAGCAACTTTTGAAAGACCCAGATGACCGGCATCCGGAATGGTTTCAAGGTCGTGCCAGCTACGCTCTTACCAAAGAAGAGAAGGTCATTTTTTTTGAATGCCTGAGCAGTATGAAGGTCCCGTCTGGCTTCTCGTCGAATATAAAGGGAATAATAAACATGGCGGAGAAAAAGTTCCAAAACCTGAAGTCTCACGACTGCCATGTGATTATGACGCAATTGCTTCCGATTGCTTTGAGGGGGCTCCTACCGGAAAATGTTCGAGTAGCCATTGTGAAGCTATGTGCATTCCTCAATGCAATCTCTCAGAAGGTAATCAATCCAGAAGATCTACCACGGTTACAGAACGATGTGGTCCAATGCCTTGTCAGTTTCGAGTTGGTGTTCCCACCATCCTTCTTCGATATTATGACGCACCTCCTGCTCCACCTAGTCGAAGAGATTTCCATTCTCGGTCCTGTATTTCTACACAATATGTTCCCCTTTGAGAGGTTCATGGGAGTATTAAAGAAATATGTTCGTAACCGTGCTAGGCCAGAAGGAAGCATCATCAAGGGCTATGGAAATGAGGAGGTAATTGAGTTCTGTATTGACTATGTTCCTGACCTTAAGCCGATTGGTATTCCTCAATCGCGGCACGAGGGGAGACTAAGTGGAAAAGGCAAGATCGGAAGGAAATCCACGATATGTATGGACGGTCATTCTATGACTGAAGCACACCACACAGTTCTGCAAAATTCCAGCTTTGTGGCTCCGTACTTCGAGCAACACAAGAATATTTTACGCTCGGACAACCCGGGGAAGCCTGAATCCTGGATTAGAAAGGCCCACATGGAGACTTTCGGCAGTTGGTTGCGAAAACATTTAATGAATGACAATGATGTTGGAGATCAGCTGTACATGTTGGCCAAGAAACCATCTTCGACTATAACGATTTTCCAAGGGTACGAGATAAATGGGAATACATTTTACACCATCGCCCAAGATAAAAAGAGCACCAACCAAAACAGTGGTGTCCGCTTTGATGCAGCAACCGAGAATGGGCGAAAGGTCACATATTATGGTTACATAGAGGAGATATGGGAACTTGACTATGGACCCTCCTTTAAGGTCCCTTTGTTCCGGTGCAAATGGTTCAAGCTAACAGGAGGTGGGGTAAAGGTGGACGAGCAATACGGAATGACAATGGTGGATTTCAACAATCTTGGTTACCTTGACGAACCATTCGTCCTTGCCAAAGATGTCGCTCAGGTTTTTTATTTGAAGGACATGAGTAGCAAACCGAGGAAACGGAAAGATAAGAAAACGATCAGTACATCATGCGATGATCCAAAGCGCCACATTGTTCTTTCAGGGAAAAGAAACATCATGGGAGTGGAGGACAAGACAGACATGTCAGAAGATTATAATATGTTTGGTGAAATTCCGCCCTTCAAAGTGAACACTGACCCAAGCATTAAGTTAAATGATGAGGATGCTCCATGGATACGGCACAATCGTAAGCAAGCAGGGACACAAGGGAAGAATTGATGTGTAATAATTTATTGTACCAAACTTTGTATTTGGTCGATGAACTGAATGATGTATCAAACCTTTTGTCAAACCTTCAAGGGATCGATGAACTGAATTTTTTGATATATTATTTGTATTTTTAAGATTTTAAAATGAATTAGTTTTATTTTTCTGATTTTTTGATATATAATTGTATTTTTAAGATTTTAAAATGAATTAGTTTTATTTTTCTGATTTTTTGATATATTCTTTGTATTTTTAAGATTTTAAAATGAATTAGTTTTATTTTTCTGATTTTTTGATATATAATTGTATTTTTAAGATTTTAAAATGAATTAGTTTTATTTTTCTGATTTTTTGATATATTCTTTGTATTTTTAAGATTTTAAAATGAATTAGTTTTATTTTTCTGATTTTTTGATATATAATTGTATTTTTAAGATTTTAAAATGAATTAGTTTTATTTTTTTGATTTTTTTGATATATTATTTGTATTTTTAAGATTTTAAAATGAATTAGTTTTTTTTTTTGATTTTTTTGATATATAATTGTATTTTTAAGATTTTAAAATGAATTAGTTTTATTTTTCTGATTTTTTTGATTTATTATTTGTATTTTTAACATTTTAATAGCAAAAATAATTATCATAAAGTAAAATAAATAAGTAATTAGAAACAAAATAAAATAAAATAAATAAGTTTTTTGTTGTAAGTAGAAACAAAACAAAATAAATAAAGCAAAAAAGAAAACAAAAAACAGGCAAAAAATAAAAAATATGCCACCTACTGGGCTACCACGGCCTGAATACGACTAGAAACCCATCGATGGGCCAGGATTCAGGCCCGCAGAAGGCCTAGTAGGCCCATCAGGCATAGCAGTGACAATTAGGCCCGTAAGCCTGCAATGGAGAGGAGCTCAAGAGGGGAGCGGCAGTGGGGCTTATAAACCACTGCGCGCCCCTCTCAACTAGCGAGGTGGGACTAAACTTTCGACGCGGGCGTAGCAGCACAATGCCTTTAGTCCCGGTTGGGGAGGCGGACCGGGACTAAAGGTACCCTTTAGTCGCGGTTGTTGTCCCTAACCGCGACTAAAGGCTCTTTCTGCGCGGGAACGAAAGCGGCGCCAAAACCCTTTAGTCCCGGTTGGGGAGGCGGACCGCGACTAAAGGTACCCTTTAGTCGCGGTTGGTGTGGACAATCGCGACTAAAGGGTACCTTTAGTCGTGGTCCGCCTCCCCAACCGGGACTAAAGGTATGTCTATATATACTGCACTTAGCAGTTTCCGCCACTTCCCATTCTCCTCTCTCGACGCCGAAGCCCTGCCCCGACGCCGACGCCGACGCCGAAGCCCTGCGCGCCGCCGCCCCCGTCCCTAGTGAGCGCCGCCGCCGCCCGTGCCCTGCCCGCCGCAGCCCCTGCCCTTGCCCGCCGCCCGCCGCCTGCCCCTGCCTGTCGTCCTCCGCGCGCCTCCCGCCGCCGGAAAAGGAAGAAGAAGAAAGAAGAAAGAAAACAGAAGAAGAAAACAAAAGAAAACAGAAGAAAAACAAGAAAAAGGAAGAAAAAAGGAAAAAGGAAGAAAAAAAGAAAACAAAAGAAAAAGGAAGAAGAAAGAAAAAAGAAAACAAAAGAAAAACAAACAGAAGAAAAAAACAGAAGAAAAAAGGAAAAAGGAAAAAAGGAAGAAAAAAACAGAAGAAAAACAAAAGAAAACAGAAGAAAAAGGAAGAAGAAAAAAAGAAGAAAGAAAAAGGAAGAAGAAAAAAATGAAAACCAAATGAAAACCAAAGGAAAGAAGAAAGAAAAAGGAAGAAGAAAAAAAGAAGAAAGGAAGAAGAAGAAAGAAAGAAGAAAGAAAAAGGAAGAAGAAGAAAGAAAGAAGAAAGAAACCAAATGAAAAAAGAAGAAAAGAAAGAAGAAAGAAAAAGGAAGAAGAAAAAAGGAAGAAGAAAAAAAAAGAAAACAAAACAAAAGAAACAAAATGAAAACCAAAAAGAAAGAAGAAAGAAAACCAAATGAAAACCAAAAGAAAGAAGAAGAAAAAAGGAAGAAGAAAAAAAGAAAGAAGAAAGAAAGAAGAAAAAGGAAGAAGAAAAAAAGGAAGAAGAAAAAAAGAAAGAAGAAATAAAGAAGAAAGAAAAAGGAAGAAGAAAAAAAGAAGAAAGAAAAAGGAAGAAGAAAAAAAGAAGAAAGAAAAAGGAAGAAGAAAAAAATGAAAACCAAATGAAAACCAAAAGAAAGAAGAAAGAAAAAGGAAGAAGAAAAAAAGAAGAAGAAATGAAGAAGAAAGGAAGAAGAAGAAAGAAAGAAGAAAGAAGGAATAAGAAAGAAAGAAGAAAGGAAGAAGAAGAAAAAAAGAAGAAAAAAGGAAGAAGAAGAAGAAGAAAAAAAGAAGAAAAAAGGAAGAAGAAAGAAACCAAATGAAAACCAAAAAGAAAAACAAAGAAAACAAAACAAAATACTTGGCAGTGCTCAATAATCTTATTTTTTAATTCCTCCTCCTCTATGTCCCCTTAATCTTATTTTTTAATTCCTTTATACTTAAAGAATTTTTACTACATGCAGGAGTGACATATGGCGGACGATAGAGCCGAGCCGCTTAGGGATCCGGAGGCTGAACGTTATTTAATGGGCATCATCAACAACGAGATTCCTTATGTGCCGGGCTCAGAATATGAGCAAGAAGAGGATGTAGTCTCTTCTTTTCTGAACCTTGACGGTGGAACAGAGATTGTCGATGATCAAGAAGGTGAAGGAACGGACATTGTCGACGGAGGTCAACCGTCAACAAACGACGATCTCGAATTGCAAGGAGCAACCACCTCCGGCGAGGTATATATATACATTGAGCCTCTCGTGATACAAACTTACTGAAATGTGAATACATATGTATTAACGCGCGCGACTCTCTTTATTTTTTTAGCCCTCCGGATCGAGTACGACAAAGCGTGGCAAATCCAAGGTGATGAAAACAGGAGAAACATATGCCATTGAGTTTGTCAGTGAAACCGGCAAGCCCCTACAGCACACCTCAAAGTTTATCAACCAATGCGGAGTCGTTGTTAGAGACAACGTCCCGATCACCGTCCAGGAATGGAAGGAGCCAAAGAAGGCACGTCTTGGTTTCAGTTTTGTCGACAAGAGAACGAAAAAGGATTGCTGGAGAAAGCTTATGGAACATTTCATTCTACCTCTGGAATACAACAAAGTCGATGAATTCGGTAACGAGGTTCCGGGTGGACGTCAGAGGAGGAGGCTAGTTAAAGAGTTCGCTCTTTAGAAGATGGGCGAAGCATTCCGGAACTTCAAGAAAAATTTAACCCGTGACTATGTCAACAAGGGCAAGACTCCGGATTTCAATGGACAACATGAGAAACTGAAAGATGATTGGCCAGAATTTGTGAGGCAAAAGCAATCGGAGCATTTCAAGGAAATATCGAAAAAAATAAGGATAATGCGAGTAAGAAAAAGTTCCATCATATTATGGGGCCAGGAGGATACCGCCTTTCGGAGCCTAGGTGGCAGAAGATGGAGGAGGACCTAAGGGTGCGAGGAATCCCTCTAGGTATAGAGGGATGGGACCCAAGGGCCAAAAGCTGGTGGTACGGGCATGGGGGATCGCTAGACCCGGAGACAGGGGTGTGTGTTCACCGGCAGAGACAGTTTGCTCCCACCCAAGCCCTTATTGACGCAATGACCCAAGCTCAAGAGGGCTTGATCAAGTTCAACAGAGAGAAAGACGCACTGACAACAGCCCTCGGGAATGATGAACACGGAGGACGTGTACGAGGCAAAGGCAAAGTTCCGTGGAAAGTAGGGTTTTCCCAGGACAATGACCCGTACTGTTACAGAAGCCGTAAGAGAAAGACGGACCGGGATGCAGATCTTATGACGAAGTTTGCATCGGAACTCCATGAGTTGAAGCAGACCGTGCATGAACTAGTAAAAGAAAAATCGGCTGCAGGGCCGCATGAAGATCATGAAGCGGATCGCGGAAGCCAGCAGCGGAGAAGCAGCGTGGCTTCCACGGATGCCCCGCCTGGTGCTAGTGCACTGATGATCGAGATTCGTGCACCGGAGCCTCACTACCCCGTGGATGATGTAAAGGAGATGAAAGAATGTGATCTGCATTATCCCGTGGGGAACGTTTCCACGAAGGTAGCTAGCGGTAGTGCTTTACCCTGTACACCTGGAGCACTCCACCACAACAACCCCATTGCATATGGCTATGCTTGTGTCACGGTGGAAGACATAGTCCAAGGGTTTGAGGACCTGGAGATTGACAAACCTACACCCGAAGGGGAGAGAAGACTTGGAGATGTCAAGCGCCAGATCATTCTATGGAAAAAGAAGTACATAGTGTTTCCAGGCGAGGCGCCAAGGCTAGCAAGTCCACCCCCCTCCGATGGTGGTGGTGGTGGTGGTGGCGGTGGTGGTGGTCGTGGTGGTTCACCTACACCTCCTTCACGCCATTCGACGCCGTCCCCCGATCCACAACCTCCGGCGGGTACGACGCCCCCCAATCCTCCTCCGGCGGGTACGACGCCCCCCAATCCACCTCCGGCGAAGAAGCAGAAGCAGGCGGACAGCAAGGAAACCCGCTCCTGGACTATTAACCCGGACCCTTATGTACCTAAGACCACAAGGGTACCGGAGCCATCACTGAAGCCTCTCCTCCCAAGGCCTTGGGAACTTAGTGAAGCTGAAACCAAATTGGCCGCGTTTGCTGATTATGAGAAATGGAAGGCGGATATGAAGGCGATAAAAGAGCCTGAGCCCAAGCAAGTATTCACTGAGAAGCAAAAGAAGTGGGCTAAGGATTTTTTGACGACACCGTCCCAAACGAGCTGAATATGCCTGACGACTATGGACATGAACTTCGTAGGCAAGCAAAAATATTGAAGGAGGAGAAAGAAGAAAGTAAAAAAAGCGGGAAACAAGTTGACCAGCTCGGGATGCAGAAGAAACAATCGATCCCCCCGCTCATAGTGAAAGCCGGTCCGGAAGAGGACCCCGAGATCATAGCAGCTGCGGCAGCACTTGGATTGACTGTAGCGAGTGCCATGAAACAAGCGTCCGAGATGGGTTTGACTCTTCGTGCCTTCTTAGGCCTTGAGGATGCGCCAGTATGTGAGATAGCATTACAATATGTGCGGAATGGGCCTCTCGTCGAGCCTGCGCGGGAAAAGAGTCTACCACCACAAATGCGAAATCTGCTACGTTGGTACAAGCAATTCATAACATGGGCCGACAAAGAATATGTTTATGCGGATGTTACAGATGAGCATCACACCAAACGGTACTCTGTACAAGTTCATATGAGTGAATTGTTCCAGCTGTTCAATTTGCGCGACCTCGACAAATCTATGCTGAGTTGCTACGTTCTGTAAGTGATTTATTTCTACCTCATCTCGTTCTTCATTGCCTGCACTATATATATATATATATATATATATATATATATATATATATATATTGTCCTAACTATATTGTTGTGTACGCTATTATGCAGATTGAAGATTTGGGAATGCAAAATAAGAAACATCCATGATGTTGGGTTCATTGACCCACATATCGTTAATGGACATGTGTTACAACATCACCCCGAAGACGTGGAGAAAGACTTGTATAAGTTTCTTAGAAAGCATCAACTCAAAAGTCATATTCTATTTCCTTACCATTTTGGGTGAGTGTTTATCTCTTGTGCCCATTCTCTTTTGTTTACTCCATGCATGGTATGTCTAATCGATGAGTTATGCATGACTGTGCATGTAACGTGTCCGCAGGTTCCACTGGATTCTGCTAAATATTGAACTTCACACCTCCAGAGTTCTAATCATGGACTCTATGGATTCGGATCCAAAGCGTTGGGCCGACATGAGAAAAATGCTGCAAAAGTAATTATTTTCAATCATTTGAGCTCTATATCGATCGGTCTCTTTCGTTCATTTCCTAATATAAAGTAACTAATAACTCCCTTGTTCATTTAATTTTCTTTGCCCTGTAGGGTTTGGAGACGGTTCTCAGAAGAAATTGTCGGTGAATTCAAACATGAGCTAGATTTCAGAAGGTTAGTTAATGTGGATAAGCAGCCACCGGGGACCAATCTATGTGGATACTATGTTTGTGAGAACATCCGGAGACACACCTCTGAGCGGAAGGCATCGGATAGCGTGCGGAACGCGACGGATAACTTGCGGAGGAGGCTTAGTCCAGAAGCTCGCTTCCGACCAATTCAAGAAGAATTAGCAGGATTTTTCATGAGGGAAGTCATCAATCCTAAAGGAGAACACTATACCGAGGACGAAGAAATTTATATGCATACCCGAGATTGAAACTTGTTCGAAGTTGTATATGGTCATCCATCCTAATTGTGTATGGAAACTTGTTCGAAGTTGTATATGGTCACCCGAGATTGAATATATATTATATATTCCTCTTGAATTCTTCTTGTTTGAAATTTCATATGCATGTATATAGTAGCGTAGAATATGTGTACTGAAACTTCATCAAAATTAAAATAAAACACAAAAAAAAATATAAAAGAAATAAAACACTCCAAATTAAAAAGAAACCAGGTTTAGGGGGGCTAAAACCCTAAACCTACGGAGGAGGCCTTTAGTCCCGGTTGGCCACGAGAACCGGGACTAAAGGTCCTCCGCCCCGACGGACCACGGGCGCCCACGTGGACGGGCCTTTAGTCCCGGTCAGCCACAAGAACCGGGACTAAAGCCTTTAGTCGCGGTCCGTAAGAGGCGCGACTAAAGGGGGGGTCTTTAGTCGCGCATATTTAGTCCCGGTTGCACAGCCGGGACTAAAGGCTGTTGCGAACCGGGACTAAAGGGCTTTTTTCTACCAGTGACCTCTTTATTTTTTAAACTGCCATGATTAAAGATGAACAGATTGAAGGTTTCTCGAAAAAAAAGACAAGAGAATCAAGGCACACAATAAACGTAGGCTATTGGAGCATAACCACGCTGGAC
The DNA here is from genome assembly GCF_002575655.3 of Aegilops tauschii subsp. strangulata. Lineage (NCBI taxonomy): Eukaryota > Viridiplantae > Streptophyta > Magnoliopsida > Poales > Poaceae > Aegilops > Aegilops tauschii. The sequence continues at coordinate 638,335,565 of NC_053036.3, read as the reverse complement.
ACGCGGCCCGCCGACGGCCCAGATCCAAATCCAACCAGCCGGGCCTGCCTAGTGCCTACACGAGCAAAGGCAGGTCGTTATTTATCTCCGTCTCCCTTGTCTCAAAAAAAAAGAAAAATTCTCCGTCTCCCAATCCCGATCGGCTTAGGTAAGCACATACGGGGAAATCTTTGTATTTATACTTTGGCCCGGCCGCCAAGAGCCACCGGACAAACACTAGAGATCGATTGATCCATGGGTTCCTTATTCTCTTCCCCAGCCGCCGGCGGCGGCGACGGCGGCTACGATTACGCCAACGCTCTCCGGGACTCCGACGAGTACATCGGCCGCTCCATTGAGAAAAAAGAGTATGTAATTTTCTTACAAAATTTGCTTAACTGCTTGCATGGGATCTATTCTTATATTCTTGCTATATGAGATTCATTCCCTGGATGAACGTCTGATTGTTGCCCTGAATAACCATTCCATCCATTATGTTTATTCTTTTAGAAAAGGATTATGTTTATTTATTTGGTGTACCCTTGTTTATTTGGCAACAGAGAGGACATCCCCTTCCGAACTTGTACGCTTGTCGACATCGCCCTCCATCATTACAACTCCAACAACCCGGTATGATACTCTCTCTCTCTCTCTCTCTCTCTCTCTCTCATACATCCAGGCGAGTGCTTAATACTTATGATTGAGAATTTAAGATCGATCGCTGCGATGCAGGGTGCCAAGTTCGAGTATCCTGAGTATCCTCCTCAGTCGACATCGGAGATGAAGGCCGCCTGCGTCGGTTTCAGAGGAACTTTCTGGTACCACCTCAGCTTTTCGGCTCGCCCGATGGATGCCACCGCCGAGAAGCAGCACTTCTTCGCCGAGCTATATTATCATAGACAGTTCCGCCAACTAGCTGTTCAGACATGCACCATCTTAGGTACTACCTAAATTTACCTTTACATTCTGACGTACTATGTTTGCTAGCCACTTACGTATATGCATATTATTATGCCATTTGCAGCTAATTCTCTCTCTATCTCTCTCTATAATGTCAACAGGAAAGCCGTTGTGCCGCTTTAGCAGGTCATGTGCATTTTGTCCAGAGGAATCCAATATCTTGCACCCAAGCGATGCAGAATTTGTGTGTGGAAAGCCTGATCACAAAAAAGAGTTCTTCCGCAAGAGAGATATGCTAGTGCGGCCATACAATTCTTTTATGATACCTCCTGATATAGATAACAGCGATGATCCATGACTCAACTCTTATGTTATGGCGTATATATTGCAGTTGTAAGATAACAACTACGATTTTTTTCTTGTTTATCATCCTTGTTCAATTTTGTCGATCACTAGAAAAATAAAAACTAGTAGTATTTCGAAATTTAATGTGCACAAGAACGAGTACCATAACTGAGAAGCATGGGTGCAGCTATGATGCATTTTCTCTCTCTTTTATTTCAGTGGTGCAATTTTTGTTATATTTCTCTCGGCCGAGGCTCCCAATGGTGATGACTAGCTAGCCTTTTGTGTTGTGGCAGTGCCATGGAGACGTTATGCTATCCTAATGTGTTTTTCCTACGCTAGAACATATTGATCGAGTTTTTATAAACCTCCCATGGTATCAACTGTTCCCAAACTCATCCCTCTCATCTCTCACACGATATATCTCCGATAACATACCTCTGTTAATCTCCGTTGACACGGTGATTCCACGTCCCGCGCTTCTCCAATTTGAAAACTCCTAGGCCAAAAGGCCGGGCTGCTGAGCAGTAATCCAGAGCACTTGGGTTTTGGCCCTTCACCGTTCAAACAACGCTCTATTTCTCGTTTCCGTGCTAAATTTTTTGAGAATCCATCTCAAATGATGACGAAACTATCTATCCCACTGAGTACTAGAGAGAACAATTGTAAGTTTTTCATCAACGTTCCTCATGTGTTAAAGGAAGACCGACCTCTCTCACGCCCTGAAGTCTTGAAACAGGCTTTCGTCCCCCTTTATAAATAAAGGCACAAACGGCCAAACTGATACACAGTGTTGAGGAGACCCTCATACAAGCAGGTCGAAAGAAAAATAAAACGGCAGTGATCTAGTGGCACACGTACCACTAACCCAACACTGAACAGGAAACCAGGAGACACCATCCCTAACACATAACACCCACTACTACTGGACAAGACCGGAGCCAAGCCGCCTGAAGAAACCACCGGTCACCATGGTACCGAACCAACACCAAGCCAACTCCGGAAAGGACCGCCTCACCGTAGAGGCAGCCCCCTCGCTCCGGGCCATGGAGCTTTCTCTCCGGAAAATCGTTATCAAAACCACCCAACAAAAGGTGAGAGAAAATGTGGCATATTGGGTCCAACATGGCAAGGTTCGCTCTGCACTTGACAGGGACGGAAACACATGATATTTCCATGCCTCTATGTCGGCACGTTTACGACGAAGCAAGATGTCGGTACTCACTATCAACGGAGTCGACTTTTTCTCCAATGACGCCGAAATCTCAGTCCAAACAAATTTTTATTCAAACCTCATGGGCTATTATCCAAACCATGTCCTACAACTTCGAACTATCGACTCACCCTTTCTAGATCAGAAAATCTTCGACGCGCTCTTTTCCATGAACTCTGCTGTTAGTTCGGGGCCTGATGCGTTTTGCCAGGTTTCTACTGGAACTTTCAGCCACTAATGACTAATCCAGGACAAACTACGTGCGCTCTTTCTCGATTTCTATCAGCATTTTGCGGGCATCTCCTGCTTAAACCGAGCATTCATTGTCCTAATTCCGAAAAATTCAGAGGCCAGATCTCCAAACGCATTTCGAACCATTTCGCTTCAAAATTGCCCGACCGAAGGAGTAGCAATGCTTCTAACAAACAAGCTAAAGCCACTCATCCTGCTGCTAGTGCACACCAACCAAACATGTTTTCTCTCCGGCAGAAATATCTCCAAAAAATTTCTCTACGCAACGGACATTCTCTACTGTTGCACCCATACCAAAGCTCCCGCACTTATCATCAAACTAGATTTCAAAACAGAGTTCAATTCGGTCTTCTGGCTATCCCTTCTAAAAGAAATCTGTGTTCAATTCGGTCATCAAACTAGATTTCGAAAAAGAGTTCAAGCGCTTACAGGTGGTCCTTTTCTATCAGAAATCAGTTTCAACCTCTCCAAACCAGTCATGAGAGTTCATTGAGAAAATTAGTCAGGAAACTGGTAGATTTTTGGGGCGCCCAAGGAATGTGGTAGCAAATCCAGAATTGAACTTGAAATGTGGCAGTTTTTTTGCAGTTCACTTGAACTTGTCCCGACTGCCTGCGCCAACCCTTATGGTGCTACGGGTGCACCATCTGTCAAAAATACACTGTACAAGTGTATTGTTTCACTTCGGTTCTGTTCTGTTTTCAGGAAAGGAGAGAGCATCAGGTTTCAGTTAAATCTACATATAAGATACTGGTTTTGTGTTGGGAATCTTTGCACAGAAATCATGTCATTTATTCTTCATTTAAATAAGAAAATACTGATCATGTTTCATAGTCAGTAGTACCACAACTCTAATTTCTCAACTTGAGTTTCAAATAGTTTTTCTTCCATGTGCTGGTGTTTGCATTGCCCATTCAGCTCTGCCATTATAGCTCTCCGACTCTAGTTAAGCAATTGAAAATGCCTTGTGAATTTACCAGAGTTCATGCATAACAATCTTCATCAAGCTCCGCCACCGTTGACGTCTATGGCAGTATAAGCAGAAGCACTGCATGCATCAATCTTATTCATCTTGATCTTCCCAGATCTACAGAAAGGTCAATTGTACTACTTGCTACGACACCCTGCAGGTTGGAGGCGAGCCGGCAATGGGAGGGGATCGGGCTAGCTGGCGTCGGCGTCTCCGCGACAGCTGACAGGGGAGTGGTGGGCGAGCGGAATGAGAGGGACAGAGGAGAGCGGGCGGCCGATCGGCGACGTCTGGCGACAGGAGAGGAGCTGTTTTTTTTGAGCGAGAGGAGAGGAAGTGATGGGAGCGGGCTGCTGCCTTGCTGGGCTCAGGCCGACATGCTGCCATGTCTGGGCCACAAAATCTGCAAAAATATGACACGCACATATTTTGAATTTGTCTTTTTAGATCAGGGGCGCCACCTATGGCTTATCCAACCCCATAATGTAAACTGTATCCCACTTTCTGTGGATTACGATGAATAAAGCTCTGCTTTATCCCTAAGAAAAACTCTCTCAATTTTGTGAATAATTTTTGAATTGACGAACTCTTTTGAACTCACGAACATTTTCCCAATTTTCGAAACCCGTGATCATTTTTTAAATTCATGGAATTTATTTTAGTTCAAGAACTTTCTCAATTTTTGAGTTGATGTTTTTTAATACGCGATTTTTTTCAATTTCACAGACGTTTTTTTAATCCGTGAACACTTTCAAATTCATTAACATTTTTTGAACTCACTTACTTTCTCAATTTTGTGCACAATTTTTGAACTCATGAACAATTTTTTGTAGTGAATTTTTTTGAATTCTAAAATATTTTTTGAATTCGTGAACATATTTTGAATTCACAAATGCTTTTGCGAATTAGTGAACATTTCAATATTCAAATGAACCTACCAAATTAGAAAGACAGTGTGGTAAGTATCGAAATAAAATAAAATGTCGGCTCACTGGGATACTTTTCTGAATTAGTGAACATTTTTTGTGAATCTGTCTATTTAAAGTCTCAAGTTTGCACTTGGGTCAATGAACCAACCCCCTAGTTACCTCTTGCCTTTGCTTCTTATCAATGCAACTCCGTTTGGTAATCAATGGAATGCGCGCCACAACAATGAAAGGTGGCCAAGTAGGAAATATATTATATCACGCAGGCTACCAAACATGCCCTCATACATTTGCGCCAAATGCGCGCATACAAAATCCGCTGTTTGTGAATGTATGTATACCATGTGTATACCAATACCAGTTCTGTTTACAACAACAATAGCGATAAACTACACCCAACGGGGAGGAACGCAAAAAATGTACCGAGTTCAAAGGGAGATCTATAAAGGAATTATTCCGAGACGGCGAGCGGTTCGAGGGGTGCGGGTGAACAAATGAGTGTAAATGGCACGGTAGTCTGGCGATCACTCCGACAGGAAGATGGATTTGCACTGCTGCACCGTGTCATTGGGGCTGGTAACTGCACATGTAAACGGTCAGTCAGCACCAAATCCCGGTAAATAAATCATATGTTAGACTCGGCGAAAAAACTGGGCCAGAAACCAGCTCTAGTCTCACTAAGAAAGTGGAGCAACAAAGTAATGCTTCGCAACTACTCCCTCCGTTCCTAAATATTTGTCTTTTTAGAGATTTCAAATGGACTACCACATATGGATGTATATAGACATATTTTAGAGTGTAGATTCACTCATTTTGCTCCGTATGTAGTCACTTGTTGAAATCTCTAGAAAGACAAATATTTAGGAATGGAGGGAGTAAATCACAATGGGAGTTGCGTAATGTTTCTGAAGGAGTATTGATGCCCTATTATTACTCGGTTACAGCCCGAGGTGCACTCTTCAGGGACGAATATGACTTGAAAAGGTGCTACTCTGGATGATTAGATATGATGGTGAAAAGGTAGTTTCTGACAGTCACTACAGCTCGATCATCAACAATTCAGAGTGGTTGGATATTAATGATACTGCCCTCATGCTTGAGCACAATGCCAAATATGAAATCAGTTAGCAACTGAGAATTTCGTTTGCTACAAAGAGGTTCTCTCTGTCTCTCCTGTTTATTTATTAACCAGCCATTCGAGAAATCTCCTGTTAAGCTACGATATTTCTTATCATGCAAAATTGCTCGTTCAGGGATGTCCTATATATAAATATAAATGCCTTCTAGATTTCATAACCATCAGAAGAATAGCTTTTAACATACAACAAGCATACCTGTATGACCAACTGTTCTTTCAGATTCAAATATCTCATGATCATTGCCACCCTATTAAATATAATGAAAGGAAAAAAGAATGTCAGTTTTAGTTTGTAGTATACAGTACAGTTAAGTTTGTAGTAATTAAATGGGATGTTGCTAACAGTGGTTTGAAAAGTTTATCAAACAACATCTTGTGTGCACAAAGGTACTTCACGAAAAGAAAAAGAGATTTCTTTACTTGGAAGCACTGCACAACTAAAGTATATATCTCTTACCTTGTAGGTTTTGTCCCCAAAGAAATGGATTTCTTTGAATTCTTCGAGATATCTCAAGCAGTAGGTTTTGTCCCAGCCTTGCGGGAATACCTGAATTCAGTGATGCAGTAGTAAATACCAAACTGAAGATATCTAGCAGATTTTTACGAGTTTAGAACACTTACATCAAAACTGATCTGCCCTCCAATAGAAAAGGTCAGGTTCAGGTGTGCAAACTTTTCGCGAAGCACTGACACCATTTTAGGCCGAACGTTATGTGCCTAAACAAAACGAGTCGGTTCAGTTTCATGTTTTTCTAGTAGCTATTTTCCCTTTCTGATTATAACTAACTACTTGTTCTTATAAGACAATCCGTACCTTATCATACTTCTCAAAATCATCACGTTCTTCTTGACTACAGTTCCTCCCTATAGGCGACACATTGATCATTCCACTCCTGAACTCTATGAATGTACCCCTGTGCAAACATTTACTTTACCCGGTCAGTAAAGGGCAAGCGCCCGAGGGAATTTTCGAACAGGATTCCGCACTGACCTTTTAATTGGGATATCCAAGTCCGCAATGTAATGAAGAGTGAAGTTAATGAATTCCTGCAAAGAACACATAACATCACTACCAAGGCCTCAAAACTCACCTACAACAACAGCGCAAGAAAGAAGGCGACGCTCACCTTAAGCTGGTCATCTCCAAGATACGTTTTCAAGCTCTGCAGAGTGAAGAACACCAGGCAAAATTCAGTTGTACATCATTAATCTCCGGTAAAATCAGTATACCTGTGCTAAAACAGCGCGCATTATGCGGCGTGGGCACTTACTTGCGTCCCGATGAGCTTGCCGTCCTTGTGAGCGACCAGGCCATTCTCGGAGAAGACGTAGTCGTAGTCGGTGATAACTGCGGCGGGGAGAACAAATATCAAGCTCAGTTCTTGCAGTTACAGTTACAGACAAGGTGAGTAAACAGTGCGGTTAGGGGGGACTCTGGATCCAAGCAGAGTGTCCTGCTGAATCCAAGCAGGCTGGATACCTGATTTGCCGAGCTGCTCGGAGATCTTGACCAAATCGGATCCCCCCACCACGCCGACGGTCACATTCTGCTCCCAGGAAGAAAACCAGAGCGCCAAACCCAGACACACAGTGAGCAATCTCGCCTCAGGATTGTACTGAAAAGAAACTGAAACGAGAGAACGACAGGGTCACATTCGGGCCTCACCTCGCGCAGGCGCTTCATGAACTCGAGCATCTCCGGCGTCACCTCCTTGCGGGGCGCGGTGAGGGTGCCGTCGACGTCGAAGAGCGCGAGCACACCGGCGGTCTTCCTCGCCGCCGCCGCCGCCGCCATCTTCCTCCTGCTGCTGAAGCTGCTACGAAGAAGAAGAAGAAGAAGGGACGGGGCGCTCCTCCTCGCGGCGGCCGCGTGATATAGCGCCCCCGGGGTGGTCGCCGGGAGGAGGATGCGTGCGGCGGAGAAAGAAGTCAGCTTTACGGCGCGGATCCAGATGCGCCGGGGCTGCTCCTCTATCTCTTCTCGCTCCCCCCACGAGGCTACGAGGCGGCGACGGCGACGACCGGGATGACGTCGGCCCACGCGGGTCGGTGCGCCGCGCGCGCCAGGTCAGCCGCCTCGACGTGCTTCCGGCGACGTGGCGGTCGCGGAGTGGCGCACTGCGCACAGAGTTCGTATCCACACCCCCACGTAGGAGACACGTTGGGGCTAAAATCACTCTGGACTTTTTTTCACGGCAAACATTATATTAGTCCCTCCGTCTTATAATATAACACGTTTTTTGACACTACACTAGTGTTAAAAAATGTCTTAATTATGGGACAGAGTAGTAGTTAATACTAAAAACAGATTCATAGTTAAATAAACTGAACCGTACAGGCGGTCGAATCGGGAAAAAACGGAACCGGAGATCCTCTCGATTTTGTAAGCACAAAAGACCAACCAGGGCGGTTTTTCTGTGGAACCAGCTAATAAACCGGGCGGTTGAACCAGTTTAGAGAGAAACTCCTAAAAATATTGCTACAAGTAGCGGGATTCGTCCCAAGTCATGGACATTGGCCTATCCTCTGGCCAATAACCACCTCAACAACCATTTCTATTTAACCCTATTTTAATTGTATATTAGCACATATTATTACTCTAAATATATTTTTTGATTGTAAAAAACCAGCAATCGAACCAGTGAACCGACGGTCCGATCAGTAAAAACCTGAACCGAAGGTCTTACCGGTTTGACCACCGGTTCGGTTTTTTAAACTATGCTTTTTTCACCGCACTCATTATGTAATTAATACTAAAAAAACAGAGTACAACTGCATATGAAACTAGCATAAAGACGGGAACATGACAGATGTTCACAAAACATTACAATAGCAAACCCCGCATATAAAATATTACAAATAAGTTCTTTGAGCATCCTCGGCGTCAAATGCAATGTGGTAGCCCGCATGCTGAACCGCAACACCGATTACTCGACTGACGCAAGCACGTCCGCAAGCTCATCCCTGCTACCTCTTGAGTATGTGTTGGTTTTCCCTTGAAGAGGAAAGGGTGATGCAGCAAAGTAGCGTAAGTATTTGTTGGAAATATGCCCTAGAGGCAATAATAAATTGGTTATTATTATATTTCCTTGTTCATGATAATCGTTTATTATCCATGCTAGAATTGTATTGATAGGAAACTCAGATACATGTGTGGATACATAGACAACACCATGTCCCTAGTAAGCCTCTAGTTGACTAGCTCGTTGATCAATAGATGGTTACGGTTTCCTGACCATGGACATTGGATGTCGTTGATAACGGGATCACATCATTAGGAGAATGATGTGATGGACAAGACCCAATCCTAAGCCTAGCACAAGATCGTGTAGTTCGTTTCTAAGAGCTTTTCTAATGTCAAGTATCATTTCCTTAGACCATGAGATTGTGCAACTCCCGGATACCGTAGGAATGCTTTGGGTGTACCAAACGTCACAACGTAACTGGGTGGCTATAAAGGTGCACTACAGGTATCTCCGAAAGTGTCTGTTGGGTTGGCACGAATCGAGACTGGGATTTGTCACTCCTTGTAAACGGAGAGGTATCTCTGGGCCCACTCGGTAGGACATCATCATAATGTGCACAATGTGACCAAGGAGTTGATCACGGGATGATGTGTTACGGAACGAGTAAAGAGACTTGCCGGTAACGAGAATGAACAAGGTATCGGGATACCGACGATCGAATCTCGGGCAAGTAACATACCGATAGACAAAGGGAATTGTATACGGGATTGATTGAATCCTCGACATCGTGGTTCATCCGATGAGATCATCGAGGAGCATGTGGGAGCCAACATGGGCATCCAGATCCCGCTGTTGGTTATTGACCGGAGAGTCGTCTCGGTCATGTCTGCGTGTCTCCCGAACCCGTAGGGTCTACACACTTAAGGTTCGGTGACGCTAGGGTTATAGAGATATTAGTATGCGATAACCCGAAAGTTGTTCGGAGTCCCGGATGAGATCCCGGACGTCACGAGGAGTTCCGGAATGGTCCGGAGGTAAAGATTTATATATGGGAAGTCTTACTTTGGTCGCCGGAAAAGTTTCGCGCATTATCGGTATTGTACCGGGAGTGCCGAAAGGGGTCCGGGGGTCCACCAAGGGCACCAGCCCCAAGAGGCCCATGCGCCAAGAGATAAGGGAAAGGGAGAGTCCTAAAGGGGGAAGGCACCTCCGAGGTGCCTTGGGGAGGATGGACTCCTCCCTGGCCGCACCCTTCCTTAGAGGAAGGGCGAAGGCTGCGCCCCCCTCTCCCTTGGCCCTATATATAGTGGGGGGGGGGAGGGAGGGCAGGAATACCTAAGCCCTGGCGGCTCCCTCTCCCTCCCGTGACACATCTCCCTCCTCCCGCAGCGCTTGGCGAAGCCCTGTTGGAATCCCGCTACTTCCACCACCACGCCGTCGTGCTGCTGGATCTCCATCAACCTCTCCTCCCCCCTTGCTGGATCAAGAAGGAGGAGACGTCGCTGCTCCGTACGTGTGTTGAACGCGGAGGTGCTGTCCGTTCGGCGCTAGGATCATCGGTGATTTGGATCACGACGAGTACGACTCCATCAACCCCGTTCACTTGAACGCTTCCGCTCGCGATCTACAAGGGTATGTAGATGCACTCCTTCCCTCTTGTTGCTAGTAAAACTCCATAGATTGATCTTGGTGATGCGTAGAAATTTTTTGAATTTCTGCTACGTTCCCCAACAGTGGTATCAGAGCTAGGTCTATGCGTAGTTTCTATGCACGAGTAGAACACAAAGTAGTTGTGGGCGTCGATTTTGTCAATTTACTTGCCGTTACTAGTCTTATCTTGATTCGGCGGTATTGTGGGATGAAGCGGCCCGGACCGACCTTACACGTACTCTTACGTGAGACAGGTTCCACCGACTGACATGCACTAGTTGCATAAGGTGGCTAGCGGGTGTCTGTCTCTCCCACTTTAGTCAGATCGGATTCGATGAAAAGGGTCCTTATGAAGGGTAAATAGAAATTGGCATATCACGTTGTGGCTTTTGCGTAGGTAAGAAACGTTCTTGCTAGAAACCCATAGCAGCCACGTAAAACATGCAACAACAATTAGAGGACGTCTAACTTGTTTTTGCAGGGTATGCTATGTGATGTGATATGGCCAAAAGGATGTGATGAATGATATATGTGATGTATGAGATTGATCATGTTCTTGTAATAGGAATCACGACTTGCATGTCGATGAGTATGACAACTGGCAGGAGCCATAGGAGTTGTCTTAATTTATTGTATGACCTGCGTGTCAATGAATAACGCCATGTAATTACTTTACTTTATTGCTAACCGTTAGCCATAGTAGTAGAAGTAATAGTTGGCGAGACAACTTCATGAAGACACAATGATGGAGATCATGATGATGGAGATCATGGTGTCATGCCGGTGGCGAAGGTGATCATGCCGCACCTCGAAGATGGAGATCAAAGGCGCAGGATGATATTGGCCATATCACGTCACTTTATGATTAGCATGTGATGTTTGTCATGTTTACATCTTATTTGCTTAGAACGACGGTAGCATAAATAAGATGATCCCTCACTAAAATTTCAAGAGACGTGTTCCCCCTAACTGTGCACCGTTGCGAAGGTTCGTTGTTTCGAAGCACCACGTGATGATCGGGTGTGATAGATTCTAACGTTCGAATACAACGGGTGTTGACGAGCCTAGCATGTACAGACATGGCCTCGGAACACATGCGAAACACTTAGGTTGACTTGACGAGCCTAGCATGTACAGACATGGCCTCGGAACACAAGAGATCGAAAGGTCGAACATGAGTCGTATAGTAGATGCGATCAACATGGAGATGTTCACCGATGATGACTAGTCCGTCTCACGTGATGATCGGACACGGCCTAGTTTGACTCGGATCATGTATCACTTAGATGACTAGAGGGATGTCTATCTGAGTGGGAGTTCATTAAATAATCAGATGAACTTAATTATCATGAACATAGTCAAAAGGTCTTTGCATATTATGTCATATCTTATGCTTTAGTTCTACTGTTTAAGATATGTTCCTAGAGAAAAATTTAGTTGAAAGTTGATAGTAGCAATTATGCGGACTGGGTCCGTGAACTGAGGATTGTCCTCATTGCTGCACAGAAGGCTTATGTCCTTAATGCACCGCTCGGTGTGCTGAACCTCAGCGTCGTCTGTAGATGTTGTGAAACATCTGACATACACGTTTTGATGACTATGTGATAGTTCAGTGCGTAATGCTAACGGTTTAGAATTGTGGCACCAAAGACGTTTTTGAAACGTCGCAGAACATATGAGATGTTCCGAAGATTGAAATTGGGATTTCAGACTAGTGCCCACGTCAAGGGGTATGAGACCTCTGACAAGTTTCTTAAGCCTGCAAACTAAGGGAGAAAAGCTCAGTCGTTGAGCATGTGCTCAGATTGTCTGAGTACCACAATCGCTTGAATCGAGTGGGAGTTAATCTTCCAGATGAGATAGTGATGGTTCTCCATAGTCACTGCCACCAAGCTATTAGAGCTTCGTGATGAACTACATATCAGGGATAGATATGATGATCCTTGAGAAACTCGCGATGTTTGACACCGCAAAAGTAGAAATCAAGAAGGAGCATCAATTGTTGATGGTTAGTAAAACCACTAGTTTCCAGAAGGGCAAGGGCAAAAGGGATACTTCATGAAACAGAAAATCATTTGCTGCTCTAGTGAAGAATCCCAAGGTTGAACCCAAACCCGAGACTAAGTGCTTCTGTAAGGAGGGGAACGGTCACTGAAGCAGAACTACCCTAGATACTTGGTAGATGAGTAGGCAGGCAAGGTCGACAGAAGTATATTGGATATACATTATATGAATGTGTACTTTACTAGTACTCCTAGCAGCACCAGGGTATTAGATACCAGTTCGGTTGCTAAGTGTTAGTAACTCGAAATAAAAGCTGCGGAATAAACGGAGACTAGCTAAAGGGGAGATGACGATATGTGTTGGAAGTGTTTCCAAGGTTGATGTGATCAAGCATCGCATGCTCCCTCTACCATCGAGATTGGTGTTTGCGTTGAGCATAAACATGATTGGATTATGTTTATCGCAGTACGGTTATTCATTTAAGGAGAATAATGGTTACTCTGTTTATTTGAATAATACCTTCAATGGTCTTACACCTAAAATGAATCTCGATCGCAGTGATACACATGTTCGTGCCAAAAGATATAAAATAGTAATGATAGTACCACATACTTGTGGCACTGCCATTTGAGTCATAATGGTATAGAACGCATGAAGAAGCTCCATGTAGATGGATCTTTGGACTCACTCGTTTTTTGAAAGGATTGAGACATGCGAACCATGTCTATTGGTATATATGCATGAAGAAACTCCATGCAGATGGATCGTTTGGACTCACTTGATTTTGAATCACTTGAGACATGCAAATCATACCACATGGGCAAGATGACTGAAAGGCCTCGTTTTCAGTAAGATGGAACAAGAGAGCAACTTGTTGGAAGTAGTACATTTGATGTGTGCAGTCCAATGAGTGATGAGGCACGCAGTGGATATCGATATGTTCTTACTTCACAGATGATTTGAGTAGATGCTGAGAATATTTACTTGATGAAACACAAGTCTGAATTATTGAAAGGTTCAATTAATTTCAGAGTGAAGTTGAAGATCGTCGTGACAAGAGGATAACATGTCTATGATATGATCATAGAGATATCTGAGTTACGAGTTTGGCACACAATTAAGACATTGTGGAAAGTGTTTCACAATTAATACCGCCTGGAACACCACAGTGTGATGGTGTGTCCGAACATCATAACTGCACCCTATTGGATATGGTGCATACCATGATGTCTCTTATCGAATTACCACTATCGTTTATGGGTTAGGCATTAGAGACAACCGCATTCACTTTAAATAGGGCACCACGCAATTCCGTTGAGACGACACCGTTTAGAGAAACCTAAGCTGTCGTTTCTTAAAAGTTTGGGGCTGCGACGCTTATGTGAAAATGTTTCAGGCTGATAAGCTCGAACCCAAAGCGGATAAATGCATCTTCATAGAATACCCAAAACAGTTGGGTATACCTCCTATTTCAGATCTGGAAGCAAAAGTAATTGCTTCTAGAAACGAGTCCTTTCTCGAGGAAAAGTTTCTCTCGAAAGAATTGAGTGGGAGGATGGTGGAGACTTGATAAGGTTATTGAACCGTCACTTCAACTAGTGTGTAGCAGGGCACAGGAAGTTGTTCCTGTGGCACCTACACCAATTGAAGAGGAAGCTTATGATAGTGATCATGAAACTTCGGATAAAGTCACTACCAAACCTCGTAGGACGACAAGGATGCGTACTACTTCAGAGTGGTACGTAATCCTGTCTTGGAAGTCATGTTGCTAGACAACAATGAACCTACGAGCTATGGAGAAGCGATGGTGGGCCCATATTCCGACAAATGGTTAGAAGCCATGAAATCCGAGATAGGATCCATGTATCAGAACAAAGCATGGACTTTGGTGAACTTGCCCGATGATCGGCAAGCCATTAAGATAAATGGATCTTTAAGAAGAAGACGGACATGGACGGCAATGTTACCGTCTATGAAGCTCGACTTGTGGCAAAGAGAATTTTCACAAGTTCAAGGAGTTGACTACAATGAGATTTTCTCATCCGTAGTGATGCTTAAGTCCGTCGGAATCATGTTAGCATTAGCTGCATTTATGAAATCTGGCAGATGGATGTAAAAAAAACAAGTTTCCTTACCAGTTTTCGTAAGGAAAGGTTGTATGTGATACAATCAGAAAGGTTTTGTCCTAAGGATGCTAAAAGGTATGCTAGCTCCAGCGATCCTTCCATGGACTAGAGCAAGCATGTCGGAGTCAGAATATACGCTTTGATGGAGTGATCAAAGTTTTTGGGTTTATACAAAGTTTGTTAGAAACTTGTATTTATAATAAAGTGAGTGGGAGCGCTACAACATTTCTGATAAGTATATGTGAATGACATATTGTTGATCCGAAATGATGTAAAATTTCTGGAAATCATAAAGGGTTGTTTGAAAGGAGTTTTTCAAAGGAAGACCTAGATAAAGCTGCTTACATATTGGGCATCAAGATCTATAGAGATAGATCAAGACGCCTGATGATACTTTCAAATGAATACATACCGTGACAAGTTTTTGAAGGAGTTCAAAAATAGATCAGCAAAGAAGGAGTTCTTGGCTGTGTTACAAGGTGTGAGTATTGAGTGAGACTCAAGACCTGATCACAGTAGAAGACAGAAAGAACGAAGGTCGTCCCCTATGCTTTAGACGTAGGCTCTACAGTATGCTATGCTGTGTACCGCACATGAAGTGTGCCTTGCTATGAGTTAGTCAAGGGGTACTATAATGATCCGGGAATGGATCACATGACAGCGGTCGAACTTATCCTTAGTATCTAGTGGACTAAGGAATTTTCTCGATTATGGAGGTGAAAAGGAGTTCGTCGTAAAGGGTTACGTCGATGCGAACTTTAACACTAATCTGGATGACTCTGAGAAGTAAACCGGATTCGTATAGTAGAGCAGTTATTTGAAATGGCTCCAAGTAGCGCATGGTAGCATCCACAAGATGACATAGATATTCGTAAAGCACACACTGATCTGAAAGGTTCAGACCCGTTGACTAATAACCTCTCTCACAAGCATAACATGATCAAACCAGAACTCATTGAGTGTTAATCACATAGTGATGTGAACTAGATTGTTGACTCTAGTAAACTCTTTGGATGTCGGTCACATGGTGATGTGACCTGTGAGTGTTAATCACATGGTGATGTGAACTAGATTATTGACTCTAGTGCAAGTGGGAGACTGTTGGAAATATGCCCTAGAGGCAATAATAAATTGGTTATTATTATATTTCCTTGTTCATGATAATCGTTTATTATCCATGCTAGAATTGTATTGATAGGAAACTTAGATACATGTGTGGATACATAGACAACACCATGTCCCTAGTAAGCCTCTAGTTGACTAGCTCGTTGATCAATAGATGGTTACAGTTTCCTGACCATGGACATTGGATGTCGTTGATAACGGGATCACATCATTAGGAGAATGATGTGATGGACAAGACCCAATCCTAAGCCTAGCACAAGATCGTGTAGTTCATTTGCTAAGAGCTTTTCTAATGTCAAGTATCATTTCCTTAGACCATGAGATTGTGCAACTCCCGGATACCGTAGGAATGCTTTGGGTGTACCAAACGTCACAACGTAACTGGGTGGCTATAAAGGTGCACTACAGGTATCTCCGAAAGTGTCTGTTGGGTTGGCACGAATCGAGACTGGGATTTGTCACTCCTTGTAAACGGAGAGGTATCTCTAGGCCCACTCGGTAGGACATCATCATAATGTGCACAATGTGACCAAGGAGTTGATCACGGGATGATGTGTTACGGAACGAGTAAAGAGACTTGCCGGTAACGAGATTGAACAAGGTATCGGGATACCGACGATCGAATCTCGGGCAAGTAACATACCGATAGACAAAGGGAATTGTATACGGGATTGATTGAATCCTCGACATCGTGGTTCATCCGATGAGATCATCGAGGAGCATGTGGGAGCCAACATGGGTATCCAGATCCCGCTGTTGGTTATTGACCGGAGAGTCATCTCGGTCATGTCTGCGTGTCTCCCAAACCCGTACGATCTACACACTTAAGGTTCGGTGACGCTAGGGTTATATAGATATTAGTATGCGGTAACCCGAAAGTTGTTCGGAGTCCCGGATGAGATCCCGGACGTCACGAGGAGTTCCGGAATGGTCCGGAGGTAAATATTTATATATGGGAAGTCTTATTTTGGTCGCCGGAAAAGTTTCGCGCATTATCGGTATTGTACCGGGAGTGCCGAAAGGGGTCCGGGGGTCCACCAAGGGCACCGGCCCCAAGAGGCCCATGCGCCAAGAGATAAGGGAAAGGGAGAGTCCTAAAGGGGGAAGGCACCTCCGAGGTGCCTTGGGGAGGATGGACTCCTCCCTGGCCGCACCCTTCCTTGGAGGAAGGGCCAAGGCTGCGCCTCCCCCTCTCCCTTGGCCCTATATATAGTGGGGGGGAGGGAGGGCAGCAATACCTAAGCCCTGGCGGCTCCCTCTCCCTCCCGTGACACATCTCCCTCCTCCCACAGCGCTTGGCGAAGCCCTGTTGGAATCCCGCTACTTCCACCACCACGCCGTCGTGCTGCTGGATCTCCATCAACCTCTCCTCCCCCCTTGCTGGATCAAGAAGGAGGAGACGTCGCTGCTCCGTACGTGTGTTGAACGCGGAGGTGCCGTCCATTGGGCGCTAGGATCATCGGTGATTTGGATCACGACGAGTACAACTCCATCAACCCCGTTCACTTGAACGCTTCCGCTCGCGATCTACAAGGGTATGTTGATGCACTCCTTCCCTCTCGTTGCTAGTAAAACTCCATAGATTGATCTTGGTGATGCGTAGAATTTTTTTGAATTTCTGCTACGTTCCCCAACAGTATTTCCCTTAGTTTTTGAGAACCAAGGTATCAATCCAGTAGGAGACTACACGCAAGTCATCTCGTACCTACACAAACAAATAAGAACCTTGCAACCAACGCGATAAAGGGGTTGTCAATCCCTTCATGGCCACTTGCAAAAGTGAGATCTGATAGAGATAATAAGATAAATATTTTTGGTATTTTTATGATATAGATTGGAAATTAAGATTGCAAAAATAAAGACGGAAGAAACAGTAAATTGATAGGAAAATAATATGATGGAAGATAGACCCGGAGGCCATAGGTTTCACTAGTGGCTTCTCTCAAGATAGCATGATCTACGGTGGGTGAACTAATTACTGTCGAGCAATTGATAGAAAAGTGCATAGTTATGAGAATATCTAGGCATGATCATGTATATAGGCATCACGTCCGTGACAAGTAGACCGAAACAATTCTGCATCTACTACTATTACTCCACACATCGACCGCTTTTCAGCATGCATCTAGAGTATTAAGTTCATAAGAATAGAGTAACGCATTAAGCAAGATGACATGATGTAGAAGGATAAACTCAAACAATATAATATAAACCCCATCTTTTTATCCTCGATGGCAACAATACAATATGTGCCTTCCTGCCCCTGCTGTCACTGGGAAAGGACACCACAAGATTGAACCCAAAGCTAAGCACTTCTCCCATTGCAAGAAACATCAATCTAGTAGGCCAAACCAAACTGATAATTCGAAGAGACTTGCAAAGATATTTAAATCATACATATAAGAATTCAGAGAAGAACCAAATATTGTTCATAGATAATCTTGATCATAAACCCACAATTCATCGGATCTCGACAAACACACCGCGAAAAGAATTACATCGAATAGATCTCCAAGAAGATCGAGGAGAACTTTGTATTGAGATCCAAAGAGAGAGAAGAAGCCATCTAGCTAATAACTATGGGCCCGAAGGTCTGTGGTAAACTACTCACACATCATTGGAGAGGCTATGGTGTTGATGTAGAAGCCCTCCGTGATCGATTCCCCCTCCGGTGGAGTGCCGGAAAAGGCCCCAAGATGGGATCTAGGTACAGAAGGTTGCGGCGGTGGAAATAGGGTTTCGTGGTGCTCTCGGATGTTTTCAGGGTATATGAGTATATATAGGCAAAAGAAGTAGGTCGGTGGAGCCACGAGGGGCCCACGAGGGTGGGGGCGCGCCTACCCCCTGGGCGCGCCTCCCTGCCTCGTGGCTTCCTCGTTGCTTCCTTGATGTCCACTCCAAGTCTCCTGGATTGCGTTTGTTCCAAAAATAACTCTCCCGAAGGTTTCATTCCGTTTGATATTCCTTTTTTGTGAAACACTGAAATAGGCAAAAAAAACAGCAATTTGCACTGGGCCTTCGGTTAATAGGTTAGTCCCAAAAATACTATAAAAGTGCATAATAAAGCCCATTAAACATCCAAAACAGGTAATATAATAGCATGGAACAATAAAAAATTATAGATACGTTGGAGACGTATCAAGCATCCCCAAGCTTAAGTCCTGCTCGTCCTCGAGTAGGTAAATGATAAAAACAGAATTTTTTATGTGGAATGCTACCTAGCATAATTCTCAATGTAATTTTCTTTACTGTGGCATGAATGTTTAGATCCGAAAGATTCAAGATAAAAGTTTAATATTGACATAAAAATAATAATACTTCAAGCATACTAACTAAGCAATTATGTCTTCTCAAAATAACATGGCCAAAGAAAGCTTGTCCCTACAAAATCATATAGTTTGGCTATGCTTCATTTTCGTCACACAAGAATGCTCTCATCATGCACAACCCCGATGACAAGCCAAGAAATTGTTTCATACTTTAGTAATCCCAACTTTTTTCAACTTTCACGCAATACATGAGCGTGAGCCATGGACATAGCACTATGGGTGGAATAGAATATAATGATGGGGGTTGTGAGGAGAAGACAAAAAAGGAGAAAGTCTCACATTGACACGGCTAATCAACGGGCTAGGGAGATGCCCATCAATTGATGTCAACGCAAGGATTAGGGATTGCCATGCAATGGATGCACTAGAGCTATAAATGTATGAAAGCTCAACAAAAGAAACTAAGTGGGAGTGCATCCAACTTGCTTGCTCACAAAGACCTAGGGCATTTGAGGAAGCCCATTGTTGGAATATACAAGCCAAGTTCTATAATGAGAAATTCCCACTAGTATATGAAAGTGACAAAACAAGAGACTCTCTATCATAAAGATCATGGTGCTACTTTGAAGCACAAGTGTGGAAAAAAGGATAGTAGCATTGTCCCTTTTTATTTCCTTTCTCTTTTTTTGGGTGTTACTCTTTTTTTTGGGACAATGCTCTATTAATGATGATCATCACACTTCTATTTATTTACAACTCAATGATTACAACTCGATACTAGAACAAAATATGACTCTATATGAATGCCTCCGACGTTGTACCGGGATGGGCAATGAATCAAGAGTGACATGTATGAAAAATTATGCATGGTGGCTTTGCCACATATACGATGTCAACTACATGATCATGCAAAGCAATATGACAATGATGAAGCGTGTCATAATAAATGAAATGGTGGAAAGTTGCATGTCAATATATCTGGGAATGGCTATGGAAATGTCATAATAGGTAGGTATGGTGGCTGTTTTGAGGAAGATATAAGGAGGTTTATGTGTGATAGAGTGTATCGTATCACTCGGTTTGGATGCACCGGCGAAGTTTGCACCAACTCTCAAGGTGAGAAAGGGCAATGCACGGTACCGAAGAGGTTAGCAATGATGGAAAGGTGAAAGTGCGTATAATCCATGGACTCAACATTAGTCATAATAAAGAACTCATATACTTATTGCAAAAATCTACAAGTCATCAAAAAACCAAGCATTACGCGCATGCTCCTAGGGGGATAGATTGGTAGGAAAAGACCATCGCTCATCCCCGACCGCCACTCATAAGGATGACAATCAAAGAACACCTCATGTTTCAAATTTGTCACACAACGGTTACCATACGTGCATGCTACGAGACTTGCAAACTTCAACACAAGTATTTCTCAAATTCACAACTACTCAACTAGCATGACTCTAATATTACCATCTTCATATCTCAAAACAATCATCAAGTATCAAACTTCTCATAGTATTCAATGCACTTTTTATGAAAGTTTTTATTATACCCATCTTGGATGCCTATCATATTAGGACTAATTTTATAGCCAAAGCAAATTACCATGCTGTTCTAAAGAACTCTCAAAATAATATAAGTGAAGCATGAGAGATCAATAATTTCTATAAAATAAAACCACCACCGTGTTCTAAAAGATATGAGTGAAGCACTTAGAGCAAAATTATCTAGCTCAAAAGATATAAGTGAGGCACATAGAGTATTCTAATAAATTCCGATCCATGTGTGTCTCTCTCAAAAGGTGCGTACAACAAGGATGATTGTGGTAAACTAAAAAGCAAAGACTCAAATCATACAAGACGCTCCAAGCAAAACACATATCATGTGGTGAATAAAAATATAGCCTCATGTAAAGTAACGATGGACGAAGACGAAAGAGGGGATGCCTTCCGGGGCATCCCCAAGCTTAGGCTTTTGGTTGTCCTAGAATTTTACCTTGGGGTGCCTTGGGCATCCCCAAGCTTAATCTCTTGCCACTCCTTATTCCATAATCCATCAAATCTTTACCCAAAAACTTGAAAACTTCACAACACAAAACTCAACAGAAAATCTCATGAGCTCCGTTAGCGAAATAAAACAAACCACCACAATAAGGTACTGTAATGAACTCATTATTTATTTATATTGGTGTTAAACCTACTGTATTACAACTTCTATATGGTTCATACCCCCCGATACTAGCCATAGATTCATTAAAATAAGCAAACAACACACGAAAAACAGAATCTGTCAAAAACAGCACAGTCTGTAGAAATCTGATTTGTTCGAATACTTATGGAACTCCAAAAATTCTGAAAAACTCGGAAAAGCCTGGACAATTTGTATATTGATCTACTGCAAAAAGAATTAGCAATTTATCACGTTCTGGTGAATTTTAACAATTATTTTCGTGAGCTAAAAGTTTCTGTCTTTTTCAGCAAGATCAAACAACTATCACCCAAGAAGATCCTATTGGTTCTACTTGGCACAAACACTAATTAAAACATAAAAGCACATCTAAACAGAAGCTAGATGAATTATTTATTACTAAACAAAAACAAAAATCAAGAAACAAAAATAAAATTGGGTTGCCTCCCAACAAGCGCTATCGTTTAACGCCCCTAGCTAGGCATAAAAACAAGAATAGATCTAGGTATTGCCATCTTTGGTATGCAATCCATAAGTGGCTCTCATAATAGATTCATAAGGTAATTTAATTTTCTTTCTAGGAAAGTGTTCCATGCCTTTCCTTAACGGAAATTGGAATCTAATATTTCCTTCTTTCATATCAATAATTGCACCAATCGTTCTAAGGAAAGGTCTACCAAGAATAATAGGACATGTAGGATTGCAATCTATATCAAGAACAATGAAATGTACGGGCACATAATTCCTATTTGCAACAATAAGAACATCATTAATCCTTCCCATTGGTTTCTTAATGGTGGAATCCGCAAGATGCAAATTTAAAGAACAATCATCAAATTCACGAAAACCTAACACATCACACAAAGTTTTTGGAATCGTGGAAACACTAGCACCCAAATCACACAAAGCATAGCATTCATGATCTTTAATATTAATTTCAATAGTAGGTTCCCACTCATCATAAAGTTTTCTAGGGATAGAAACTTCCAAATCAAGCTTTTCTTCATAGAATTGCATTAGAGCATCAACGACATGTTTGGTAAAAGCTTTATTTTGACTATAAGCATGAGGAGAATTTAACATGGATTGTAATAAGGAAGTACAATCTATTAAAGAACAATTATCATAATTAAATTCCTTGAAATCCAAAATGGTGGGTTCATTGCTACCTACAGTTTTGACCTCTTCTTCAATCCCACTTTTACCAATTTTTGCATCGAGATCTAAAAACTCTTAATCATTGGGACGCCTCTTAACTAAAGTTGACTCATCTATAGTCCCATCTTTATCAAGATTCATATTGCAAAAAATATATTTAATAGGAGATACATCAATAACTTTTAGATCTTCATCATTATTATCATGAAAACTAGAAGAACACGCTTTCATAAAGCAATCTTTTTTAGCACGCATCCTAGCGGTTCTTTCTTTGCACTCATCAATGGAAATTCTCATAGCTTTGAGAGACTCATTGATATCATGCTTAGGTGGAATAGATCTAAGTTTCAAAGAATCAACATCAAGAGAAATTCTATCCACGTTCCTAGCCAACTCATCAATCTTAGGCAATTTTTCTTCAAGCAAAGCATTGAAATTCTTTTACGAACTAATAAATTCTTTAACACTAGTCTCAAAATCAGAGGGCATCTTATTATAATTTCCATAAGAGTTGTTGTAGGAATTACCATAATTATTAGAGGAATTACTAGGAAACGGCCTAGGATTAAAATTACCTCTATACGCATTGTTACCAAAATTGTTCCTACCAACAAAATTAACATCCATAGATTCATTATTATTCTCAATCAAAGTATACAAAGGCATATCATTAGGATCAATAGGAGCACTCTTATTAGCAAACAATTTCATAAGTTCATAAATCTTTCCACTCAAAACATTAATCTCTCCCGGGTCTATTTTCCATCATATAAGTCTCCGATCTACAATTTTAGTTTCCTATTTACTTTCTTTGCAATCTTTTACTTTCCGTTCCATAAACCAAAAATACCAAAAATATTACTTTACCGTTTATCCATCTCTATCAGATCTCACGTTGCAAATAACTGTGAAGGGATTGATAACCCCTTTTATCGCGTTGGGTGCAAGTTGCTGTTTGTTTGTGCAGGTATTCGGTGGCTTGCGCGTTGTCTCCTACTGGATTGATACCTTGATTCTCAAAAGCTGAGGGAAATGCTTACTCTACTTTGCTGCATCACCCTTTCCTCTTCAAGGGAAAAACCAATGCAAGCTCAAGAGTTAGCTGGAAGAATTTTTGGCTCCGTTGCCGTGGAGATCTACGCCAAGCCAAGACATACCAAGTACCCATCATAAACTCTCATCCCTCACATTACATTATTCGCCATTCGCCTCTCGTTTTCCTCTCTCTCACTTCTAAAATGATTTTCGAAAAGATTCGCCTTTTCTTCGCCTCTCTTCCGTTTGTCTTCGCTTGCTTTTTGTGTGCTCGTGTGTTGGATTGCTTGCTTTGTCGCAATGTCTCCTCCAAAAAACGTTGACCCTCACCTTAGGAGGTTAGATGAAATTGAAAATAATGTTAGAAGCTTCATGTCTTTGCAATTTGAGCATGACAATTTCTTTAGAAACAAACTCAAGGAGCAGAAAAGTTTTATGGAATACATGAATAAAGAGCTTGATGATATGTCTAAGGAATTCTATGGTTTGAGATGTCAGTTTGCACATCTTGAAAATTTAGTAGGTCAAATTTCTGATAAACAAGCTACTTTTGTAAATAAAATGGCCGCCAAACTAGAGGCTTTAAATAATGATGAAGATCTTAAAGTGATTGATGCGACTCCCATTGAATCTTTGTTTTCCAATGTAAATCTTGACAAAGATGGGACTGGAGATGAGTCAACTTTAGTTAGAAGGCATCCCAATGATTCGGAGTTTTTAGATCTTGATGCAAAAATTGATAAAAGTGTGGTTGGAGAGGTCAAAACTTTAAGTAGCAATGAACCCACCCTTTTGGATCTCAAGGAATTTAATTATGATAATTGTTCTTTAATAGACTTTATTTCCTTGTTGCAATTCATGTTGAATTCTCCTCATGCTTATAATCAAAACAAAGCTTTTACTAAACTTATTGTAGATGCTATGATGCAATCTTTTGAAGAAAAGCTTGAATTGGAAGTTTCTATTCCTAGAAAACTTTATGATGAGTGGGAACCTACTATTAAGATTAAGATTAAAGATTATGAATGCCATGCTTTGTGTGATTTGGGTGTTAGTGTTTCCACGATCCCAAAAATTTATATGATGTGTTAGGTTTCCGTGAATTTGATGATTGCTCTTTAAATTTGCATCTTGCAGATTCCACTATTAAGAAACCTATGGGAAGAATTAATGATGTTCTTATTGTTGCAAATAGGAATTATGTGCCCGTAGATTTCATTGTTCTTGATATAGATTGCAATCCTACATGCCCTATTATTCTTGGTAGACCTTTCCTTAGAACGGTTGGTGCAATTATTGATATGAAAGAAGGAAATATGAGATTTCAAATTCCGCTAAGAAAGGCATGGAACACTTCTCTAGAAAGAAAATTAAATTTCCTTATGAATCTATTATGAGAGCCACCTTATGGATTGCATGCCAAAGATGAGAATACCTAGATCTATTCATGTTTTATGCCTAGCTAAGGGCGTTAAACAATAGTGCTTGTTGGGAGGCAACCCAATTTTATTTTTGTTTTTGCTTTTTAGGTTCTGTTTTGCAATAAAAATTTCATCTAGCCTCTGGTTAGATGTGGTTTTGTGTTTTAATTAGTGTTTGTGCCAAGTAAGACCTTCGGGATAGCTTACAGTAATAGTTGATTTGATCTTGCTGGAAAAACAGAAATTTATGCGCTCAGTCTCAGAATTGTTAAAAATCACAGTAGCGTCGAAAAAATCTGAATTTTTTACAGTAGATTGATATACAAATTGCCTAGTACGTCCTAATTTTTCAGGAGTTTTGGAGTTAAAGAAGTATGTGAACTATTCAGATTACTACAGGCTGTTCTATTTTTGACAGATTCTGTTTTTGCGTGTTGTTTGCTTATTTTGATGCATCTATGGCTAGTATCTGGGGGGGGGGGGGGATGAACCATGGAAAAGTTGAAATACAGTAGATATTACACCAATATAAATAAAAAATGAGTTCACAACAGTACCAAAAGTGGTGATTTATTTTCTTATACTAACGGAGCTTACGAGATTTTCTGTTAAGGTTTGTGTTGTGAAGTTTTCAAGTTTTGGGTAAGGATTTGATGGACTATGGAATAAGGAGTGGCAAGAGCCTAAGCTTGGGGATGCCCAAGGCACCCCAAGGTAATATTCAAGGATGTCAAGAGCCTAAGCTTGGGGATGCCCCGGAAGGCATCCCCTCTTTCGTCTTCGTCTATCGGTAACTTTACTTGAGGCTATATTTTTATTCACCACATGATATGTGTTTTGCTTGGAGCGTCTTGTATGATTTGAGTCTTTAATTTTTAGTTTGCCACAATCATCCTTGCTGTACACACCTTTTGGGAGAGACACGCATGAATCGTGATTTATTAGAATGCTCTATGTGCTTCACTTATATCTTTTGAGCTAGGCAACTTTGCTCTAGTGCTTCACTTATATATTTTAGAGCACGGTGGTGGTTTTATTTTAGAGAAATTGATGAACCCTCGCACTTCACTTATATTATTTTGAGAGTCTTTAAAACAGCATGGTAATTTGCTTTAGTTATAAAATTAGTCCTAATATGATAGGCATCCAAGAGGGATATAATAAAAACTTTCATATAAAGTGCATTGAATACTATGAGAAGTTTGATTCCTTATGATTGTTTTGAGATATGAAGATGGTGATATTAGAGTCATGCTAGTAAGTAGTTGTGAATTTGAGAAATACTTGTGTTAAGGTTTGCGAGTCCCGTAGCATGCACATATGGTGAACCGTTATGTACCGAAGTTGGAGCATGAGTGTCTTCCTTATGAGTGGCGATCGGGGACGAGCGATCGTCTTTTCCTACCAATCTATCCTCCTAGGAGCATGCGCATAGTACTTTGTTTCGATGACTAATAGATTTTTGCAATAAGTATGTGAGTTCTTTATGACTAATGTTGAGTCCATGGATTATACGCACTCTGACCTTTCCGCCATTGCTAGCCTCTCTTCTTGTAGCGATCCGACCTCAGGCGGTCAAATCTCTGTGCATAAGTATCATCCCTAGATTGATAATGCTGACACACACAGTACTCGAAGGATTTATAACAGAGTAGCAATCACATACTTATTACATCGACAGTCTCAAGAGAGAACTTATTACAATAAATATGGTTTAAGGCAATCTAAATAAGATAATAGCGGGAGGCTTGGAAGATAAAGTGAGTCCGTCAACTCCAACGGCATAGCTGAGTGCACGACAAACGACCTAGCGCACCTTACTCTTCGTCTGAAAAGTCTGCAACATGATATGTTGCAGCCCGAAAATGGGTCAGCACATGGAATATGCTGGCAATGTAACACAGTAGAGCAATGAACAGAATAAAGGCTATCACTACATGCATATATGGCTGGTAGAGGCTCTATGGTTACAATGTTTTGCGAAAAGCCAATTTTTCCCTACAACAAAGGAATATATTTTATTTAACTATCATGGTAGTTGAAACATTGAGAATGGTACCCCCATCTCAATCCCAATTAAAAATAATTATCAACCCAACAAATTAAATTAAAGTGATGAGATCAACATGATAATCCAAGAACCAGATACTCCAGAGATGTCCATAACCGGGGACACGGCTAACCATGATTAGTTTGTACACTCTGCAGAGGTTTGCGCACTTTTCCCCACAAGACTCGATCTCCTCCGTTGGATTTCTCGCACTTCAAGGTGTTTGAGAAACAGATGACCGAGACACAGTCTTTCAGAAGCATTAACTCTAACCCTGGGTAGACAGTACCAACCTACATCCCCTACATCTGCTAGCCTACCACTAGAGGAGGTCATGCAACCTACTCAACTATGCTAGAGCCCATAATAGCTTGTGGCTGCACACGGAAGTTTCTAGCATGAATAATCTTATGATCCCTTTGAGCCTGGGTGGTGGACCATAGGAGGATCACACAGTATAACCCCGGGATCTCCTAGGACAACACTGGTATAACCCCAGGTGCCCAAACCAACAATCCACCCAGATGTGTATTAAAGTTGCCACCTTAAGTTGAACCATTAATTAACAATCTCACATCTGTCATGGATACACTCAAACCCAATCCACGTCTACGAGCATAGCATAGCAATATAAGCATAGCGTAGAAGTAACTCCCAAGGGTTTGATAATAAAACAGGTAATAGGTTCTACCTGATCATCTACTTCCCAATACCCACATGTAAATCACATCCTAATCATGCAGTGTTTGAGGATTGTAACTAATGCATAAAAACTGGGTATGAACAGAGTATGATCAATGTGTTACTTGCCTTGCTGACGATCTGCAAACCCTAGAGACTCGTAGTAGCAAGCTTCGCACTCCGGGAATTCTATTGCAAACAAACAATAGCATACATAAGGACTCAAGCAAAGATGCACAGGTAAATCTCAAATAAGAAGATCGAATCTGAAAGCTCAACTGAAGAGATTCGATTTGCAAAAAGAATCAATCGAATCGGAGCTACGGAACTGAAACTATGGTCAAAAGAACTTTGAATACAAATCTGCTTGAAACCAAATTTTAAATTGTCAAAACCTTGTTCAAGTTGATTAAACAGAAAGAGGGCCTCGAGATGAAGATTTTGGCGTTGGTTTCACTGGATTTGGACAAACGGTTAAGAAACGGCGAGGGTTTGAAGATCAGGGGCTAATCTGCGATAAAAATAATCACGGATAGGTCCCTAGCCGAAAATAAAATAAAAAGAAAAGACTAACAAACGAACGTTCGCTGTCTGAACCTAATCGGCGAACAACATTCGTGAAAACAAACGAACGTACGAACGTCCGCTAAATAAAATAAACCGACGAAGACCGAAAAAAACGCATCTAGGGTTTAAAAAACCGGCGGTTTTTACCTAAAAACCAAAAAAACTGGTCGCGTCGAAACAGATCGGATCGGCGGCGGCGGCGGTTCCGGCGGGGCTCTGGCGGCATGCAGCGGCGCGGCTAGGCAGCGGGACGGCGAGGGGCCGCGGCGCGGGGCTCCGGCGACGCGGTGGAGTGGTGGCGGCGCGGCAGCAGTGGCGGTGGGCGGCGCGGGCGGCGCAGGCGGCGGCTGCGACTCGGGTTGGCGGTGGCGGCTACGGTGTTGGGTGGGGAGTTGAGGCGACGGCGGCGGGGTATAAATAGGAGGGGGGCTCGAGGTGCTTGGGGAAGGGGCGACGGCGGCGTGTCTGGGACGGACACGTCCATGGCGGCGGCGGCGCGGACTCCGCGCGCGAGCGAGAGACGGCGAGGCGGAGCGGGGCCGGCTCGGCTCGGCTGGGCCGTTGGCCCAGCCGGGCGTGCATTTTTTTAATAAGGTACGCCGGGGAAAACCCTAAATAAAAAAAATCTAAAAATGCCAAAAATAATTTCCACCGTCTAAATAGAATATTTAGAACAACGTGAACATTTTCTTGGCCTAAAAATACAATTTTGAAAAATGCATATTTTTCTAATTCAAATAAAATAGCAATAAAAATCAAAATAAAATATTTATTTGATTTTAACATTTTTCCTCCAATATTTAATTTATTTTGGAGAAGTCATATTATCTCCTCTCATATATTTTAATTATGAATTATTTTTGGCGAGAAAAAATAATAAAACCAAAATGATCCCTGTTTCAATATTTGAGAAAATTCAAATATGAAAATCATGAAATCCCCAACTCTCTCCGTGGGTCCTTGAGTTGCTTAGGATTTTTAGGATCGCAAAACTGAATGCAATAAAATATGATATGCAAGTGTCCAGTCTTCCCGCACTTGAAACAAGTAATGTGACTTTGATCCTTCTTGGCGGGTGTGGCTGGATTAGAGCAGTTCTGATTGCTGCCTGCTCCATTCCTGTTTCCATTCTTGGGGCCACTATGGTTATGCGAACTTCCTCCATTGTGGGTATGGCCTCCATGGTTTTGGGTAAATCCTCCCGAGTTCGGGGTGAAACGAGGCTTCTGCTGAGCTCCTGAATTGTACTTCCCTTGTCCATACTTCCTCTTGCGGCCCTCAATCTACTGCTGCTTCCCTTCAATCATAAGAGCCTTATCTACCAACTCCTGGTAGTTGTTAAATGTTTGTTGACGCTCGAAAGTGGCATGACCATAAAGAGTAGTTTGAAGCTATGTCAAGATTAATTCAAACCTATTGTTGAAAGTCACCATGGGATGGCTTTCTTCGAGAAAATCAAGATGGATATGAAAATGGCCTAAAACGGAGCTCGGATGCAAAAGTTATGACAAGTTCAGAGATGCTCATGTTGACACCAGATTAAGGAATGGCTTGAAACCAAATTAAAATGGCCTCAGATGGAAAAAGTTTCAACATGAAAGTTGTGCGTCTCGTCGAAGCGGTTGATTTTGATATAAGAAACGTCTCAATCAGAGTTCGTATACAAAAGTTACAGCCGAAAATGCGCGACTGCATCAGGATGGCCGAACACTCCGGGAATGATCATCCGGGTTTTGGATTTCTCCGAGGATGGCCGGACACTCCAGGGGTGTTTGTCCGGGTTTTGGATTTTTCTGCCGCAGACTTCAGAAAACAGCCAAAAACTCCCTCAAGATGGCCCCTGATCAGAAAACGTTAAACATGAAAGTTGTTCGTCTCATCGAAACGGTCAAGATTGCTTTTGGGCTTGTTTCCATCCGAAGTCGTTTACTGCCTCAAACATGGCCCGCAAGGTGCAGCCAGGTTGTAAACCGAACAGTTTTGGAAAGTCCGGATTCCGAATTTGACTAGGGTTTTGGGTGTGGATCCAAGCCTTTTTCTTGCACGGGAAGTCTAGCCGCCTCTTATATACCTAAGGGGTGATGGCCGATTGAACAACACCCTATCGAACAAATCATCTACCACTTTTTACCTTTACCTTTATCTCTCTTCCTTGTTCTTCTTCTTCCTCGTTCTTCGTTCGTTCTTCTTGTTGCAGGGCGGTGAACCTCGAGGCCCTAGGGGCGGTCAGGCCGACCTAGGGCAGCCCATAGCCGCCGTGCGTCCAGATGGGGTGCCTCCCGGGCGCGTGGGATTTCGAGTCCTGAAAAGCGCCCGCCGGATTGCTTGCGTACCGCGCTTCCGGACGGGTCTCCTTCAACGTGAGCTGCGGTGCATCACCCTCGGGGTTGGAGGTACACGGTGAGGTGTTCGTGTACGGACACACTTTTTGGCGACTCCGCTAGGGAACATGGCATGGGTTCCCAAAGTAAGTACTCAAAAGAAGAATGGTGTGCAAGCTTCCATCGCAAGAAGTGTGACAAAGGTAAAAAAGGAAAAGAGTGAAAATTATGAACGACCAAGCCGGAGGTTTCAACATCCTCAGTACACACATTATCCACATTCTACAACTATGCCATTTATGCCGATGACATGGAATTCATCCTGAGGCATGACTGGTTACCCTTCATGGACTTATTTTAATCCATGGACGCAATATAACTTCTTACATCATGCAAAGGTTTTACCACATCATCATTCATTTGATTAGCTGCATTTGGTTGCTGATCCATATGGCCGATATATAATTATCGCCCTAAGCACATAAAACGGCCGATGGAGTGTTGACATCGTCCTTAGAAAAAGCATCGTGCAAGTTATTTTTCGGCACACGAGTTTGCCGAAAAACAGGGGGGCATGTGTTGACACCAGATTTTGGCACGACCAAGAACTTAATTAAGATAGCCTCAAATGAAGAAGTGCTCAAAGTAATAAAGTTCCGTATCATCAAAAGGAGAAACTTTGATGTTTGGGCCATCACCATCTGATCTCATCTCAAAGGCCGAAGTTGTGTTTGAAATACCGAGATTTTGTATTCAGAACACTATTCGGCTGATTACACCCCCAAGACTGCCTCGTATGGAAAAGTGATCTACACGGATTGTCTTCGTCTTGTCGAAACAATCAATTCTGATATAAGAAATGTCTCAATCGGAGTTCATATACAAAAGTTACAGCCAAAAATGCGTGCCTGCATCAAAATGGCCGGACACTCCGGGAATGATCATCCGGGTTTTGGATTTCTCCGAGGATGGCCAGACACTCCGGGGATGTTTGTCTGGGTTTTGGATTTTTCTGCCGCAGACTTGGAAAAACAGCCGAAAACTCCCTCAAAATGACCTTTGATCAAAAAACGTTCAACAAGAAAGTTGTTCGTCTCGTCGAAATGGTCAAGATTGCTTTTTGGCTTATTTTCATCCGAGGTCGTTTACCCCCTCAAAAAGGACCCGCAACGTGCAGCCAGTTTAAATCGAACTGTTTTGGAAAGTTCGGATAAAACAATCCGAATTTGACTAGGGTTTTGGACGTGAATCCAAGTCTTTTTCTTGCACGGGAAGTCCAGCCGCCTCTTATGTACCTTAGGGGTAACGGCCGATTGAACAACAACACCCAATCGAACAAATCATCTACCACTTTTTACCTTTACCTTTATCTCTCTCCCTTGTTCTTCTTCTTCCTCGTTCTTCGTTTGTTCTTCTTGTTGCAGGGAGGCAAACCTCGAGGCCCTAGGGGCGGTTAGGCCGACCTAGGGCAGCCCATAGCCGCCGTGCATCCAGACGGGGTCCCTCCTGGGCGTGTGGGGTTTCGGGTCTACAAAAGTGCCCTCCGGATTGTTTTGCGTACCGCGCTTCCGGCGGGTCTCCTTCCACGTGAGCTGCGGTACATCACCCCTAGCGTCGAGGGTACACGGTGACGTGTTCGTGTGCGAGCACACTTTTTGGCGACTCCGCTGGGGATGAAGCTTTGAATGGTCTCCATCCCGTTCTTGCTACAAAGAGATCGTCATCAAGTTGCTGCAATCTACAAAGGTAATATGAATACCCAATTCCCCTTTGTAGATGCAAATAATCCATATGTTATTGCTAGATCGTCTAATGAGTATAATGTGTCGGCTAGCCCTAGTTTTATCAATTATGCATGTAATTATGCGCAACAGCCGATTCAGAATAATCTTCATGCTTCAACTTCATATAATTTTAGCAACATGCAACATATGTATCCGAACTCTCATGCATCGGCAACCCCACAAATCTATATGCCTATGAACAACATGATGGGTTCGATTAATCAAGGTGAGACACCCCATGTAGGAACTTCCAATAGGATGCAACAAAGTGTTTCAACTTTTTATTCATCGGCAAATAACTTGCAGTATGTTAATCCAAACGTGCCGGTGGATAGGGGAATTGGCCATGCTAATACTAGTTATTCGGCAAATTACCCTAAAACATTATATGCTACACCTCATGCTAGTAATTTTCTGGCACCATACGCAACTGTTGATGTCCATAATTCGGCTCCGCACCTTCATGGTCATGGTCGAATAAGTGAAACTTCTACAGGGGCACAAATGCCTTCACCTACTACCGTGGCATATCATGTCCCCCCAACACAATTACATAATTTCGGTGACATCTTGTTACCGAAAGAGTCTAAAAGTGTCGGGGGCCAATTCTATCCAGATTGGGTCATTAAGAAAAACCTTACGTCTTTTTGGGACGAATGCAATGTTGTTCTACATGAATTAATAAAAGAGGGAAGGCCTATTAATTCTACTGCAATCCAAGCTAGATTATGCCAAAAAGAGAAAGCATTGGGTGTGGATAGAATTGTTAAAAAAGGTGGTGATTCGGATAACAAAGTTAATTCGGCTATTGAAAAGACCGAATCAAATATTACGTATACCGAATCTTTTCTAGAAAAACAGGACGACAAGGTGTTGGGGAGCTATTCGAAAGAGGAACAATATATCGTTCAAGTAACACAACCATCATGCTCTCCCAACGTGTTTGAAGAGGTATGTCTAGCAAGTGATTTACCTATCTTCTGATTTGGTCGCAACTTTATTGTTGATGCTTATATATGAAAAATTCTCATAAGTAATTTTGAA
This sequence comes from Aegilops tauschii subsp. strangulata, assembly GCF_002575655.3. Taxonomy (NCBI): domain Eukaryota; kingdom Viridiplantae; phylum Streptophyta; class Magnoliopsida; order Poales; family Poaceae; genus Aegilops; species Aegilops tauschii. Next base: position 638,302,454 of record NC_053036.3, on the reverse strand, counting down.
AGACCAATGAAGAAGAGAAATTTACTTGTTAGCAATAAAACTGTTATAGAGCATATCGGTCAACCTATTGTGCCATTTATAAAGACCGATAGTGACCTATTATTGTAGCCAAAATTTTCCCCATTGCTTTATCAAAATTTCATATCTAATTGTGTAGCTTTGCTTGTTTCATACTTGGCTTGCACTTGGTCTCAATTGAGACATGTGTATTCGAACTATTTTCGTTTCAGAAATTTAAAGCCAAGGTCAAATTCTTTTGAGAAATCTGGTGCTAATATAATATCTTATCCAAATATATCAGAGATAGGGTGCAAAACACAATGCATAGCCGAATGGGGATATTCCAAATTTGAACCATTCGTTTGCTTAACTCCAAAGCCGTTTGCACAACAAGATCAGCTAGAAAACAAGAAGTATACCTTCAATTCAAGCATGTGTGATCAAATATTTGATTTGTTGCTGAAAAATAATTACATTACAATTCTTGATCACCATGTTAAGCCATCAATCCAAGGATGAATGTATTGTAAGTTGCATGATTCGTCCAAGCATAATTTTGAGGATTGCAACATGTTTTGTCAAATAGTTAAATCGGCCATTGAAAAAGGACGATTGAAGTTTGTTGAAATACCAAGAGATGACCAGTCTATTCCGATTGGTCCCGATGGCAAAAAGTTTTTCCATCGGCTGCTTCAAGCCGATCCATTTAAAGAGAAGGTAAAAACTACAGGTGATGGGATCAAGCTTTCAAGTAAAGAAGTTGTTCAAGAGCACAATGAAAATATTCTTGAAGGCATGAGTTCTATCAAAGATACAATGAAGATGCCAAGGACTGGGGGGCAACAAAGCAGTCCAAAGATCAATGCAAGCAAAACAAAAGGAGATAAAGGCCGCAATAGGCACAAGCACAAGAAATCCAAGGTCACTTTTGCACAGTTATTAGATAAATATCAAAAGAAAAGTGAAGAGAATGGTGCTTATCGACCGAGTAATGCAAAAGCATCAAGATCACCCCTAGGCGCCAATCCAAGGATCGGTATTGGCAAGAAGAGAATTTTAATGCAACGTGTTCATATCCTTATTTTGGGTCGCCAATGCCAATGCCGTGGATGCCTCCCTATGCTCATGTAGATCGATATTTATCATCGGACATGTATGATACAATGGCACATTCTCCATCATATTTTAGACCATCTCACCATTATTATGCAGCTTCAAGAAAATCAATGTTAAGTGCGCTGTCATATGTTCAAGACCGTTTCAATAAGAAAGAATCAGTCCGGAGCTCAAGAAGAAATAGGTGGTAAAGCAAGTTTACCGCGTTAAAAGAGATGGTCATAAGTGTGCTAATTCAGATTGGTCTCAAATAACAAAGAGCCAATTAAAGTGTTGACATTGGCTACAAAAGGCAAAGAAGTGAAGCAATCAATTGATAAAAATCGGAGTGCGAAATCTGAAGAAAAGAGGTTGAGGGTGCACAAGGCCCAAAACGAGTTGCCATTGGTTGAAACAAAATCACGGCCGACATGGCCACTCGGCTTATCGTATTGGCAAAAGAAGGAATTACAAAATCTTAGTGCACAAGAGCTGAGAAAGAAGAACATGGCATGGGTTCCCAAGAGGGTAATTCCGAACAAAAATGATGTGCATGCTTCTATTGCAACAAGTATAAAGTGAAGAAAGAGAAGGATGGAAGCAACAAACAATTAAGCCGAAGGCGTGCATCACAACATCAAAATCTTTGATTAGCACATCATCCATTTTCTTCAACCATGCCATTGATGCCTTTGACATGGAATTCATCCCTAGGTATGATCAATTACCATCCATGGATTGATTTTGATCCATGGATGCAACATAATTTTCTATATTATGAGAGGGTATTACCAAATCACTATACATTTGGTTAGTTACATTTTTGTTGCTAAGACAAAGGGCCGAAATATTTTATTGCTATTTCATTTGTTTATTTAGGCTATACATACTTTGGTGGGTGAATTCTACACGGACCTCATGATAATGGCCGATATATAATTATTGCTCTAACCATATAATTGACCGATGAAGTGTTGACATCGTCCTTAGAACCAACACAGTACAAGTTATTTTTCGGCACGCTAGCTTTGCCGAAAAACAGGGGAGCATATGTTGACGCTCAAAAGTGGCACGATCATAAAGAGTAGTTTGAAGCTATGTCAAGATTAATTCAAACCTATTGTTGAAAGTCACCATGGGACGGCTCTCTTCGAGAAGATCAAGATGGATATGAAAATGGCCTAAAACGGAGCTCGGATGCAAAAGTTATGACAAGTTCAGAGATGCTCATGTTGACACCAGATTAAGGAATGGCTTGAAACCAAATTGAGATGGCCTCAGATGGAAAAAGTTTCAACATGAAAGTTGTGCGTCTCGTCGAAGCGGTTGATTTTGATATAAGAAACGTCTCAATCGGAGTTCGTATGCAAAAGTTACAGCCGAAAATGCGCGGCTGCATCAAGATGGCCGGACACTCCGGGAATGATCATCCGGGTTTTGGATTTCTCCGAGGATGGCCGGACACTCCAGGGGTGTTTGTCCGGGTTTTGGATTTTTCTGCCGCAGAATTCAGAAAACAGCCAAAAACTCCCTCAATATGGCCTCTGATCAAAAAACGTTCAACATGAAAGTTGTTCGTCTCATCGAAACGGTCAAGATTGCTTTTGGGCCCGTTTCTATCCGAAGTTGTTTGCTTCCTCAAACATGGCCCGCAAGGTGCAGCCAGGTTGTAAACCGAACAGTTTTGGAAAGTTCGGATTCCGAATTTGACTAGGGTTTTGGACGTGGATCCAAGCCTTTTCCTTGCACGGAAAGTCCAGCCGCCTCTTATATACCTAAGGGGTGATGGCCGATTGAACAACACGCAATCGAACAAATCATCTACCACTTTTTACCTTTACCTTTATCTCTCTCCCTTGTTCTTCTTCTTCCTCGTTCTTCGTTCGTTCTTCTTGTTGCAGGGCGGCGAACCTCGAGGCCCTAGGGGCGGTCAGGCCGACCTAGGGCAGCCCATAGCCGCCGTGCGTCCAGACGGGGTCCCTCCCGGGCGCGTGGGGTTTTGGGTCCTGAAAAGCGCCCGCCGGATTGCTTGCGTACCACGCTTCTGGACGGGTCTCCTTCGACGTGAGCTGCGGTGCATCACCCTCGGCGTTGGAGGTATACGGTGACTTGTTCGTGTGCGAACAATGTTGCCACCATTAACTGCATGCTCATTTCATCATTCATCCCTTCCATAAATTTCTCCTGCTTCGCGGCATCTGTGGCCACATCATCTGGGGCATAGCGAGATAACTTACTAAACTCATCTACGTACTGAGCCACAGTACGGTTTCCCTGGCGTAATTTGCAAAACTCACGCTTCTTCATGCTCATAGCTCCAGTTGAGACATGAGCAGTGCGGAATGCTTGCTGAAACTGATCCCAGGTGATATTGGCTATAGGGAAAGTGGTCGTGTAATTATCCTACCATGCGGCTGCAGGTCCATCCAATTGGTGTGCGGCAAAACGCACCTTCTCAGCATCTATGCAACCTGCGTTGTTCAACTCCCTTCCAATCCTGCGTAGCCAGTCGTCAGCAACTATTGGCTCGGTGCTACTGGAAAACACCGGCGGGTGCAACCTTAGAAAACGGGTTAAGTTGTCAACTGGAGGTGGTGGCGGCGGGTTGTTTTTGTTGTTGCCTTGGTTCTGGACTAGTAGCTGCATCAAGGCATTCTGCTGTTGGATCAACTGAGTGAGCTCCGGTGGGAACACAAATCCAGGGTCACGTCTCGGAGGCTTCTGATGGGTTTAGAGGGGAGAGATTAGAATAGAATGAGGTCTAGTGAGAAAGCACTACCCATATGCACATGAGACAAACACATTCATATCACACCAAATCAATTCAAGCAAGGGCATACAATCGATCTAACTATCGTTACAGTGCTTGGACTACTACTATATACATGGGGGAATACTACTAATCATATGGTGATCTACTAGAAATTTTGATCGATGGAAGACTCCATGATATCTGCTCCAGCTTCGTCTTCATAATCATCATCACTATCATCAGGGTCGGAGTCGGTGTCGTCGATGATGATGTAGTCTTCAGAACGAATGTCATTAGAATGGTCGTCATCTCTTCCTGGTGCGGGGTCTCCCATGAATACTCCCAGCTTCCTTGTCAGGTCGTCATTCTTCTCCACTAGTATTGCGGTTTCCTCCTCGTATCCGTCGCGTGTAGACTTGAGTTCCTCTTCTAGCTCCATGTTCCTGGTCATCGCCTTCTTCAGATCTATCATGCTTGCACACATCTGGTTCTCCTGTCGACGAATGTGCTGGTTTAACTCCTGGATGAAAGCTGCAATGGACCTGTCCCTCCTGGTGCTGATCATCTCCCATTGCTCATCTCGGCGCCCACATATCTGGTAGATGGTGTCCTTAAGTTCCTTGTGATAAACTTCACCGATGCGTCCCATGGCGATGTGGGCTGCCATGCTCTCTCCTAGACTCCAGGTTGGTGCATCAAAGGAAAACTCTATGGGCTCAGTGACTGGCGTGAGTGTCCTTCTTGGAACTTGAACTCGAATCATCCATCGCTCCTCTTCTGGTAAAGTGGCGGTGTAGGTCCTGGTGAAGCTTCGTATCCAGATGTTCAGGTACCTAGTGACTTCCTTCAAGTGTCATCCAAAAGGTGTGTCTCCATCCGGTTGTGCAAACTTGTTCCTTGCGTCCGCCATCCTATAGAGTAGAAAATGGAGAGGAGTCAGAAATGAGTAGAGAAGAGTGACCTATGGCTTATCTTAGTGGTCGTGTCCTACATTCAGTGTGTTCTCTGATACCATCTTGTAGCGATCCGACCTCAGGCGGTCAAATCTCTGTGCATAAGTGTCATCCCTGGATCGGTAATGCTGACACACACAATACTCAAAGGATTTATAACAGATTAGCAATCACACACTTATTACATCGATAGTCTCAAGAGAGAAGTTATTACAATAAATATGGCTTAAGGCCATCTAAATAAGATAACAACGGAAGGCTTGGAAGATAAAGTGAGTCCATCAACTCCGACAACATAGCTGAGTGCACAACAAACGACCTAGCGCACCTTACTCTTCGTCTGAAAAGTCTGCAACATGATATGTTGCAGCCCGAAAATGGGCCAGCACATGGAATATGCTGGCAATGTAACACAGTAGAGCAATGAACAGAATAAAGGCTATCACTCCATGCATATATGGCTGGTAGAGGCTCTATGGTTACAATGTTTTGCGAAAAACCAATTTTCCCCTACAACAAAGGAATATATTTTATTTAACTATCATGGTAGTTGAAACATTGAGAATGGTACCCCCATCTCAATCCCAATTAAAAATAATTATCAACCCAACAAATTAAATTAAAGTGATGAGATCAACATGATAATCCAAGAACCAGATACTCAAGATGTCCATAACCGAGGATACGGGTAACCATGATTAGTTTGTACACTCTGCAAAGGTTTGCGCACTTTTCCCCAGAAGACTCGATCTCCTCCGTTGGATTTCTCGCACTTCAAGGTGTTTGAGAAATGGATGACCGAGACAAAGTCTTTCAGAAGCATTAACTCTAACCCCGGGTAGACAGTACGAACCTACATCACCTACATCTGCTAGCCTACCATTGGAAGAGGTCATGCAACCTACTCAACTATGCTAGAGCCGCACACGGAAGTTTCTAGCATGAATAATCTTATGATCCCTTTGAGCCTGGGTGGCGGACCATAGGAGGATCACACAGTATAAACCCGGGATCTCCTAGGACAACACTGGTATAACCCCAGGTGCCCAAACCAACAATCCACCCAGATGTGTATTAAAGTTGCCACCTTAAGTTGAACCATTAATTAACAATCTCACATCTGTCATGGATACACTCAAACCCAATCCACGTCTACGAGCATAGCATAGCAATATAAGCATAGCGTAGAAGTAACTCCCAAGGGTTTGATAATAAAACAGGTAATAGGTTCTACCTGATCATCTACTTCCCAATACCCACATGTAAATCACATCCTAATCATGCAGTGTTTGAGGATTGTAACTAATGCATAAAAACTGGGTATGAATAGAGTATGATCAATGTGTTACTTGCCTTGCTGACGATCTGCAAACCCTAGAGACTCGTAGTAGCAAGCTTCGCACTCCGGGAATTCTATTGCAAACAAACAATAGCATACATAAGCACTCAAGCAAAGATGCACAGGTAAATCTCAAATAAGAAGATCGAATCTGAAAGCTCAACTGAAGAGATTCGATTTGCAAAAAGAATCAATCAAATCGGAGCTACGGAACTGAAACTACGGTCAAAAGAACTTCGAATACAAATCTGCTTGAAACCAAATTTTAAATTGTCAAAACATTGTTCAAGTTGATTAAACAGAAAGAGGGGCCCGAGACGAAGATTTTAGCGTTGGTTTCACTGGATTTGGACAAACAGTTAAGAAAAGGTGAGGGTTTGAAGATCAGGGGCTAATCTGCGATAAATATAATCGTGGATAGGTCCCTGGCAGAAAATAAAATAAAAAGAAAAGACTAACGAATGAACATTCGCTGTCTGAACCTAATCGGCGAACAACGTTCGTTCAAACGAACGAAACGGACGAACGTCCGCTAAATAAAATAAACCGACGAAGACAAAAAAAAATGCATCTAGGGTTTTTTTAAAAACCGGCGGTTTTTACCTAAAAACCAAAAAAACCCGATCGCGTCAAAACAGATCGGATCGGCGGCGTGCGGCGGCGCGGTAGCGGCAGCGGCGGCGGCTGCGGCGTTGGGTGGGAAGGAGAGGCGGCGGCGGGGTATAAATAGGGAGGGGGGCTCGAGGTGCTTGGGGAAGGGGCGACGGCAGCGTGTCCGGGATGGACACGTCCATGGCGGCGGCGGCATGGACTCCGCGTGCGAGGGGGAGACGGCGAGGCAGAGCTGGGCCGGCTCGGCTGGGCTGGGCCGTTGGCCCAGTCGGTCGCGCGTTTTTTTAAATAAGTTACGCCGGGAAAAATGCTAAATAAATAAATAAATCTAAAAATACCAAAAATAATTTTCGCTGTCTACATAGAATATTTAGAACAACGTGAACATTTTCTTGGCCTAAAAAATGCAATTTTGAAAAATGCATATTTTCTAATTCAAATAAAATAGCAATAAAAATCCAAATAAAAATTTTATTTGATTTTAACATATTTCCTCCAATATTTCATTTATTTTGGAGAAGTCATATTATCTCCTCTCATATATTTTAATTATGAATTATTTTTGGAGATAAAAAAATAATAAAACCAACATGATCCCCGTTTCAATATTTGAGAAAATTCAAATATGAAAATCGTGAAATCCCCAACTCTCTCCGTGGGTCCTTGAGTTTCTTAGGATTTTCAGGATCGCAAAACCAAATGTAATAAAATATGATATGCAATATGATGTCCTATGTATAACATTCCAAATTGAAAATTTGGGATGTTACACTTGTACCGCGCAACTTTCGCTGGTACCATACACCTACCATATATCTTCCTCAAAACAGCCACCATACCTACCTATTATGGTATTTCCATAGCCATTCCGAGATATATTGCCATGTAACTTTCCACCGTTCTGTTTATTATGACACACATCATCATTGTCATATTGCTTTGCATGATCATGTAGTTGACATCGTATTTGTGGAAAAGCCACCGTTCATCATTTTTTATACATGTCTCTCTTGATTCATTGCACATCCCGGTACACCGCCGGAGGCATTCATATAGAGTCATATTTTGTTCTAGTATCGAGTTGTAATTTTTGAGTTGTAAGTAAATAAAAGTGTGATGATCTTCATTATTAGAGCATTGTCCCATGTAAGGAAATAAAAAAAGAGAGAAAAGGCCAAATAAAAAACGAGAGGGCCCAAATAAATTGAGAGAAAAAGAGAGAAGGGACAATGTTACTATCCTTTTTCCACACTTGTGCTTCAAAGTAGCAGCATGATCTTCATGATAGAGAGTCTCATATGATATCACTTTCATATACTAGTGGGAATTTTTATTATAGAACTTGGCTTGTATATTCCAACAATGGGCTTCCTCAAAACGCCCTAGGTCCTCATGAGCAAGCAAGTTGGATGCACACCCACTTAGTTTTCATTTTGAGCTTTGATACGTCTCCAACGTATCTATAAATTTTTATTGTTCCATGCTATTATATTATCCATCTAGGATGTTTTATATGCATTTATATGCTATTTTATATGATTTTTGGGACTAACCTATTAACCTAGAGCCTAGTGCCAGTTTCTGTTTTTTCCTTGTTTTTGAGTATCGCAGAAAAGGAAAACCAAACGGAGTCCAATTGACCTGAAATTTCACGGATATTATTTTTGGACCAGAAGAAGCCCACGGAGTATCGAAGACGGGCCAGAAGAGTCCCGAGGCACCCACGAGGGTGGGGGCCGCGCCCTACCCCCCTAGGCGTGCCCCCTACCTCGTGGCCGCCTCGAAGACCCCCCTGACTTGTTTCCGACGCCAACACCTCTTATATATACCCAAACTTCCAGAACATAACCTAGATCGGGAGTTCCGACGCCGCAAGCCTCTGTAGCCACCAAAAACCAATCGGGGCCCTGCTCCGGCACCTTGCCGGAGGGAGATCCCTCACCAGTGGCCATCTTCATCATCCCGGCGCTCTCCATGACGAGGAGGGAGTAGTTCACTGATACGTCTCCGTCGTATCTACTTTTCGAAACACTTTTGCCCTTGTTTTGGACTCTAACTTGCATGATTTGAATGGAACTAACCTGGACTGACGCTGTTCTCAGCAGAATTGCCATGGTGTTATTTATGTGCAGAAACAAAAATTCTCGGAATGACCTGAAACTTCACGGAGATTATTTTTGGAAATAATAAAAAATACTAGCGAAAGAATCAAGGCCAGGGGGCCCACACCCTTTCCACGAGGGTGGGGGGCGCGCCCCCTGCCTCGTGGGCCCCCTGGAGCTCCACCGACCTCAACTCCAACTCTATATATTCGTGTTCGGGGAGAAAAAACCAGAGAGAAGGATTCATCGTGTTTTACGATACGGAGCCGCCGCCAAGCCCTAAACTCTCTCGGGAGGGCTGATCTGGAGTCCGTTCGGGGCTCCGGAGAGGGGAATCCGTCGTCATCGTCATCATCAACCGTCCTCCATCACCAATTTCACGATGCTCACCGCCGTGCGTGAGTAATTCCATCGTAGGCTTGCTGGACGGTGATGGGTTGGATGAGATTTATCATGTAATCGAGTTAGATTTGTTAGGGTTTGATCCCTAGAATCCACTATGTTCTAAGATTGATGTTGCTATGACTTTGCCATGCTTAATGCTTGTCACTAGGACCCGAGTGCCATGATTTCAGATCTGAACCTATTATGTTTTCATGAATATATGTGAGTTCTTGATCCTATCTTGCAAGTCTATAGTCACCTACTATGTGTTATGATCCGGCAACCCCGAAGTGAGAATAATCGGGACCACTCCCGGTGATGACCATAGTTTGAGGAGTTCATGTATTCACTATGTGTTAATGCTTTCGTAGTCAAAGCTCACAGGGCCAAATGCTCTATTGGAGTGAAAAAAAAGTGGTACACCCCTCAGAGATATAGGGACCGCCATGCTCGTCCACTTTAATATCCCTTAGTTTCCAATAGGACCCCGCTGCCACGGGAGGGTAGGCCAAAAGATGTCATGCAAGTTCTTTTCCATAAGCACGTATGACTATATTCGGAATACATGCCTAATTTTCATTGATGAATTGGAGCTAGTTCTGTGTCACCCTATGTTATAATTGTTGCATGAATAATCACATCCGGCATAATTCTCCATCACCGATCCAATGCCTACGAGCTTTTCACATATTGTTCTTCGCTTATTTACTTTACCGTTGCTACTGTTACAATCACTACAATACTGCTATCACTGTTACTTTTGCCACCGTTACCGTTACTTCCATATTACTTTGCTACTAAATACTTTGCTGCAGATATTAAGTTATCCAGGTGGTTGAATTGACAACTCAACTGCTAATACTTGAGAATATTCTTTGGCTCCCCTTGTGTCGAATCAATTTGGGTTGAATACTCCACCCTCGAAAACTGTTGCGATCCCCTATACTTGTGGGTTATGATTCACCCTCGGGGCTGAGGGTATGTACCAGTAGCTATGTGTTTGATCTCTCTCTCTCTCTCGTGTTCTTGATTCGACACGATCTTTATGTATCACGAGCTTTGCTATTATAGTTTGATCTTATGATGTTTCTCCCCCTCTACTCTCTTGTAATGGATTGAGTTTTCCCTTCGAAGTTATCTTATCGGATTGAGTCTTTAAGGATTTGAGAACACTTGATGTATGTCTTGCGTGGGATACCCGTGGTGACAATGGGGTATTCTATTGATTCACTTGATGTATGTTTTGGTGATCAACTTGCGGGTTCCGTGACCTTGGGAACTTATGCATAGGGGTTGGCACACGTTTTCGTCTTGACTCTCTGGTAGAAACTTTGGGGCACTCTTTGAAGTTCTTTGTGTTGGTTGAATAGATGAATCTGAGATTGTGTGATGCATATCGTATAATCATACCCATGAATACGTGAAGTGACATTAGGGTTTTGGTTGATTTGTGTCTTAAGGTGTTATTCTAGTACGAACTCTATGATAGATTGAACAGAAAGAATAGCTTCGTGCTATTTTACTACAGACTCTTGAATAGATCGATCAGAAAGAATAACTTTGAGGTGGTTTCGTACCCTACAATAATCTCTTCGTTTGTTCTCCGCTATTAGTGACTTTGGAGTGACTCTTTGTTGCATGTTTAGGGATAGTTATATGATCCAATTATGTTTTTATTGTTGAGAGAACTTGCACTAGTGAAAGTATGAACCCTAGGCCTTGTTTCCTCGCATTGCAATACTATTTACGCTCACTTTTATCGCGTGTTACCTTGCTGTTTTTATAATTTTAGATTACAAAAACCTATATCTACCACCCATATTGCACTTGTATCACCATCTCTTCGCCGAACTAGTGCACCTATACAATTTACCATTGTATTGGGTGTGTTGGGGACACAAGAGACTCTTTGTTATTTGGTTGCAGGATTGCTTGAGAGAGACCATCTTCATCCTATGCCTCCCACGGATTGATAAACCTTAGGTCATCCACTTGAGGGAAATTTGCTACTGTCCTACAAACCTCTGCACTTGGAGGCCCAACAACGTCTACAAGAAGAAGGTTGTGTAGTAGACATCAGGCAGTTTCTGGCACCGTTGCCGGGGAGGTTAGTGCTTGAAGGTATATCTTTAGATCTTGCAATCGAATCTTTTGGTTTCTTGTTTTATCATATGCTTCATCTTTTTAATGTCTTCTGTGAAAATAAGAATTCCTATAATTGTGCTCAATTGCTAGAGGAAGAATGCATTAGAATGTTTGGCACTAAATCTTTGAACGATGAGCATGATTGCAATGTTGTTAGTAAGAATTCCTTGAATATCGGTGATGCTAATGATATGCAAAGCCACAAGCTTGGGGATGCTATGTTTGACGAAGATGATATTTTTTGTCCCCCAAGTTTTGATGAGCATGTTTATTATGATGATAGCATGCCTCCTATTTATGATGATTATATTGATGAAAGTGGGTTTGGAAGAGTGTCAACTTTAGGAAGTAATGATCCCACTATTTTGGAGGGTGTTGAATCTTATTGTGACAATTATGAAAGTGGATTTGGAGAGGTCATGACTTTATTTAGTGATGAATCCACTATTTCGGAAGAGGTTCCAATTGATTATGAGAACAAAGTTGCTATCTATGATGATTATTGTGATGACATGTATGCTATAAAGAATAATGATAACCATGAAACTTGTCAGCATGATTTTAGTTTTCAATTGGATTATGCCTCACATGATAGTTATTTTGTTGAGTTTGCTCCCACTATTATTCATGAGAAGAAATTTGCTTATGTGGAGAGTAATAAAAATTCTACGCTTGTAGATTATGAAAAGAATGCTTTATGTGATGGTTATATTGTTGAATTCATTCCTGATGCTATTGAAAATTGAATATATGCTTGTAGGAATTGCAATAATATCAAGTTTCCTCTCTATGTGTTGAAAATATTGAAGCTATGCCTGTTTTGCTTTCCTATGCTAGTTGATTATTGTTCCCATAAGTTGTTTGCTCGCAAAATCCCTATGCATATAGGAAGTGGGTTAGACTTAAATGTGCTAGTCATATTCTTCATGATGCTCTCTTTATGTTTCAATTCTTATCTTTTATGTGGTCATCATTGAAATCATCATGCCTAGCTAGGGGCGTTAAATGTTAGCGCTTGTTGGGAGGCAACCCAATTTTATTTTTGTTCTTTGCTTTTTGCTCCTGTTTAGTAATAAATAATTCATCTAGCCTCTGTTTATATGTGGTTTTATGTTTTAATTAGTGTTTGTTCCAAGTAGAACCTTTGGGAAGACTTGGATGAAGTCTATGCGATCTTGCTGTAAAAAACAGAAACTTTTGCGCTCACAAGATTAGCTGCCATTTTTTACCGGAAGTGCTTTTAGGTTGATTCTTTTTGCAGATGATTAACTGAAAAATTTCTCAGGTGCACCAATTATTTAAGAATTTTTGGAGTGACAGAAGTATTCGAATGATGCATATTACTACAGACTGTTCTGTTTTTGACAGATTCTGTTTTCTATGTGTTGTTTGCTTATTTTTGATGAATCTATGAGTAGTATCGGAGGGTATGAACCATAGAGAAGTTGGAATACAGTCGATATTACACCAATATGAATTTAGAATGAGTTCACAACAGTACCTAAGTGGTGATTTATTTTCTTATACTAACGGAGCTTACGAGTTTTCTGTTAAGTTTTGTGTTATGAAGTTTTCAAGTTTTGGGAAAAGATTCGATGGACTATGGAATAAGGAGTGGCAAGAGCCTAAGCTTGGGGATGCCCAAGGCACCCCAAGGTAATATTCAGGGCCAACCAAGAGCCTAAGCTTGGGGATGCCCCGGATGGCATCCCCTCTTTCTTCTTCGTTCATCGGTAACATTACTTGGAACTATATTTTTATTCATCATATGATATGTGTTTTTCTTGGAGCGTCATTTTATTTTCTTTTGTTTTGCTTGCTGTTTGAATAAAATACCAATATCTGAAATTCTTAAATGTTAGAGAGTCTTCACATAGTTACATAATTATTCAACTACTCGTTGATCTTCACTTATATCTTCCGGAGTAGTTTGTCATTTGCTCTAGTGCTTCACTTATATCCTTTTAGAGCATGGCGGTGGTTTTATTTTGAAGAAATAGATGAACTCTCATGCTTCACTTATATTACTTTGAGAGTCCTTTAGAACAGCATGGTAATTTGCTTTGGCTATAAAATTAGTCCAAATATGACAGGCATCGAAATCCATTTCTGCACCCGCGTCAACAAAAAAAATCAAAACAAATACTAGAAAAATTCAAAAAATTCCAAATAAAATTTGTGTGGTAGAAAATTTGATGCGTAAGGCCCGCTCCAAATTTCAAGTCATTTGGACATATGAGCAGCTCTCAGCAAAAAAGACAACAAATCGGGTCAAAACAGTACATGAACAATAAATATTTTTACAGACCCCCAATTTGTCTTTTTTGCTGAGAGCTGCTCATATGTCCAAATGACTTGAAATTTGGAGCGGGCCCCACGCATCAAATTGTCTACCACACGGATTTTATTTGGAATCTTGTGAATTTGTTTTGAATTTTTTATGATTTTTTTCTAACCGGGTGCAGATGAGCCTGGGCACCAAAATGCCAATAAAAACTTCCATATAGAGTGCATTGAATACTATGAGATGTTTGATACTTGAGGATTGTTTTGAGATATGAATATGGTAATATTAGAGTCATGCTAGTTGAGTAATTGTGAATTTGAAAAATACTTGTGTTGGAGTTTGCAAGTCCCGTAGCATGCACGTATGGTAACCGTTGTGTAACAAATTTGAAGCATGAAGTGTTCTTTGCTTGGACGAGCGACGGTCTTTTCCTACCAATCTATCCCCCTAGGAGCATGCGCGTAGTGCTTGGTTTTGATGACTTGTAGATTTTTGCAATAAGTATGCGAGTTCTTTATGACTAATGTTGAGTCCATGGATTATACGCACTCTCACCCTTCCATCATTGCTAGCCTCTCTAGTACCGTGCATTGCCCTTTCTCACCTCGAGAGTTGGTGCAAACTTCGCCGGTGCATCCAAACCCCGTGATATGATACGCTCTATCACACATAAGCCTACTTATATCTTCCTCAAAACAACCACCATACCTACCTATTATGGCATTTCCATAGCCATTCCGAGATATATTGCCATGCAACTTTCCACCGTTCCGTTTATTATGACACGCTTCATCATTGTCATATTGCCTTGCATGATCATGTAGTTGACATCGTATGTGTGGCAAGGCCACCATGCATAATTTGTCATACATGTCACTCTTGATTCATTGCCCATCCCGGTACACCTCCGAAGGCATTCATATAGAGTCATACTTTGTTCTAGTATCGAGTTGTAATCTTTGAGTTGTAAATAAATAGAAGTGTGATGATCATCATTATTAGAGCATTGTCTCGAAAAAAAGGAAAGGCCAAAAAAAAAGAAATGCCAAATAAAAAAAGAAAATAAAAAAAAAGATAAAGATAAAAGGGACAATGCTACTATCCTTTTTCCACACATGTGCTTCAAAGTAGCACCATGATCTTCATTATAGAGAGTCCCTTATTTTGTCACTTTCATATACTAGTGGGAATTTTTCATTATAGAACTTGGCTTGTATATTACAACAATGGGCTTCCTCAAATGCCCTAGGTCTTCGTGAGTAAGCAAGTTGCATGCACACCCACTTAGTTTCTTTTGTTGATCTTTCATACATATATAGCTCTAGTGCATCCGCTGCATGGCAATCCCTACTCCTCGCATTGACATCAATTGATGGGCATCTCCATAGCCCGTTGATTAGCCGCGTCGATGTGAGACTTTCTCCCTTTTGTCTTCTCCACACAACCTCCATCATCATATTCTATTCCACCTATAGTGCTATGTCCATGCTCGCGCTCATATATTGCGTGAAAGTTGAAAAAGTTTGAGAATACTAAAGTATGAAGCAATTGCTTGGCTTGTCATCGGGGTTGTGCATGATGAGAGCATTTTTGTGTGACGAAAATGAAGCATGGCCAAACTATATGATTTTGTAGGGATGAGCTTTCTTTGGCTATGTTATTTTTATAAGACATAATTGCTTGGTTAGTATGCTTGAAGTATTATTATTTTTATGTCAATATTAAACTTTTGTCTTGAATCTTTCGAATCTGAACATTCATGCCACAATAAAGAGAATTACATTCAAAATTATGTTAGGTAACATTCCACATCAAAAATTCTGTTTTTACCATTTACCTACTCGAGGACGAGCAGGAATTAAGCTTGGGGATGCTTGATACGTCTCCAACGTATCTATAATTTTTGATTGTTCCATGCTATTATATTATCCATCTAGGATGTTTTATATGCATTTATATGCTATTGTATATGATTTTTGGGACTAACCTATTAACCTAGAGCCCAGTGCCAGTTTCTGTTTTTTCCTTGTTTTTGAGTATCACAGAAAAGGAAAACCAAACGGAGTCCAATTGACCTGAAATTTCACGGAGATTATTTTTGGACCAGAAGAAGCCCACTGTGTATCGGAGATGGGCTAGAAGAGTCCCGAGGCACCCACGAGGGTGGGGGGCGCGCCCTACCCCCTGGGCGCGCCCCCTACCTCGTGGCCGCCTCGGAGACCCCCCTGACTTGTTCCCGACGCCAACACCTCTTATATATACCCAAACTTCCAGAACATAACCTAGATCGGGAGTTCCGCCGCCGCAAGCCTCTGTAGCCACCAAAAACCAATCGGGACCCTGGTCCGGCACCCTGACGGAGGGGGGATCCCTCAACGATGGCCATCTTCATCATCCCGACGCTCTCCATGACGAGGAGGGAGTAGTTCACCCTCGGGGCTGAGGTTATGTACCAGTAGCTATGTTTTTGATCTCTCTCTCTCTCCCCCCCTCTCTCTCTCTCGTGTTCTTGATTTGGCACGATCTTGATGTATCGCGAGCTTTGCTATTATAGTTGGATCTTATGATGTTTCTCCCCCTCTACTCTCTTGTAATGGATTGAGTTTTCCCTTTGAAGTTATCTTATCGGATTGAGTCTTTAAGGATTTGAGAACACTTGATGTATGTCTTGTGTGGGATACCCGTGGTGACAATGGGGTATTCTATTGATTCACTTGATGTATTTTTTGGTGATCAACTTGCGGGTTCTATGACATTGGGAACTTATGCATAGGGGTTGGCACACGTTTTCGTCTTGACTCTCTGGTAGAAACTTTGGGGCACTCTTTGAAGTTCTTTGTGTTGGTTGAATAGATGAATCTGAGATTGTGTGATGCATATCGTATAATCATACCCATGGATACGTGAAGTGACATTAGGGTTTTGGTTGATTTGTGTCTTAAGGTGTTATTCTAGTACGAACTCTATGATAGATCGAATGGAAAGAATAGCTTCGTGTTATTTTACTACGGACTCTTGAATAGATCGATCAGAAAGAATAACTTTCAGGTGGTTTCGTACCTTACAATAATCTCTTCGTTTGTTCTCCGCTATTAGTGACTTTGGAGTGAGTCTTTGTTGCATGTTGAGGGATAGTTATATGATCCAATTATGTTATTATTGTTTAGAGAACTTGCACTAGTTAAAGTATGAACCCTAGGCCTTGTTTCCTAGCATTGCAATACCGTTTACGCTCACTTTTATCACTTGTTACCTTGCTGTTTTTATAATTTCAGATTACAAAAACCTATATCTACCATCCATATTGCACTTGTATCACCATATCTTCACCGAACTATTGCACCTATACAATTTACCATTGTATTGGGTGTGTTGGGGACACAAGAGACTCTTTGTTATTTGGTTGCAGGGTTGCTTGAGAGAGACCATTTTCATCCTACGCCTCCCGCGGATTGATAAACCTTAGGTCATCCACATGAGGGAAATTTGCTACTGTCCTACAAACCTCTGCACTTGGAGGCCCAACAACGCCTACAAGAAGAAGGTTGTGTAGTAGACATACAACTTTCATAAACTTATAACTCTAGTGCATCCGTTGCATGGCAATCCCTACTCACTCACATTGATATCTATTAATGGGCATCTCCATCGCCCGTTGATACGCCTAGTTGACGTGAGACTATCTCGTTCTTTTTGTCTTCTCCACAACCACTATCTATTCCACCTATAGTGCTATGTCCACGGCTCATGCTCATGTGTTGCGTGAAAGTTGAAAAGGTGTGTGAACATCAAAAGTATGAAACAATTGCTTGGCATGTCATCGGGGTTGTGCATGATTTGAATATTTTGTGTGATGAAGATGGAGTATAGCCAGACTATATGATTTTGTAGGGATAAGCTTTCTTTGGCCATGTTATTTTGAGAAGACATAATTATTTTGTTAGTATGCTTGAAGTATTATTGTTTTTATGTCAATATAAAACTTTTGTTTTGAATCTTACGGATCGGAACATTCATGCCACAATAAAGAGAATTACATGGATAAAAATGTTAGGTAGCATTTCACATCAAAATTCTGTTTTTATCATTTACCTACTCGAGGACGAGCAGGAATTAAGCTTGGGGATGTTTGATACGTCTCCAACGTATCTATAATTTTTGATTGTTCCATGCTATTATATTATCTGTTTTGGATGTTTTATATGCATTAATATCTATTTTATATGATTTTTGGGACTAACCTACTAACCTAGCGCCCAGTGCCAGTTCTTGTTTTTTTCCTTGTTTTAGAGTTTCGTAGAAAAGGAATACCGAATGGAGTCCAAATGGAATAAAACTTTCGCGATAATTTTTCTTGGACCAGAAGACACCCAGGAGACTTGGAGTGCAAGTCAGAAGAGCCACGAGGCAGCCACAAGGGTGGAGGGCGCGCCCCGCAATCTTGTGGGCCCCTCGATGACCCCCTGACCTAGATCTTCCACCTATATATACTCAAATATCCCAAAAACTTCCGAGGGAGCCACGAAACCACTTTTCCATCGCCGCAACCTTCTGTACCCGTGAGATCCCATCTAGGGGCCTTTTCCAACGTCCTGCCGGAGGGGGATTTGATCACGAAGGGCTTCTACATCAACACCATTGCCTCTCCGATGACGCGTGAGTAGTTTACCACAGACCTACGGGTCCATAGCTAGTAGCTAGATGGCTTCTTCTCTCTCTTTGATTCTCAATACAAAATTCTCCTCGATGTTCTTGGAGATCTATTCTATGTAATACTCTTTTGTGGTGTGTTTGTCGAGATCCATGAATTGTGGATTTATGATCAGCTTATCTATGAATATTATTTGAATCTTCTCTGAATTCTTATATGCATGATTTTATATGTTTGCAAGTGTCTTCGAACTATCGATTTGGTTTGGCCAATTAGATTGGTTTTTCTTGCAATGGGAGAAGTGCTTAGCCTTTGGTTCAATCTTGCGGTGCTCGATCCTAGTGACAGAAGGGGAACCGACATGTATTGTATTGTTGCCATCGAGGATAAAAAGATGGGGTTTTCATCATATTGCTTGAGTTAATTCCTCTACATCATGTCATCTTGCTTAAGGCGTTACTCCGTTCTTTATGAACTTAATACTCTAGATGCATGCTGGATAGCGGTCGATGTGTGGAGTAATAGTAGTAGATGCAGGCAGGAGTCGGTCTATTTGACACGGACGTGATGCCTATGTTCATGATCATTGCCTTAGATATTGTCATAACTTTGCGCTTTTCTATTAATTGCTCGATAGTAATTTGTTCACCCACCGTAATAATTTCTATCTTGAGAGAAGCCTCTAGTGAAACGTATGGCCCCCGGGTCTATTTTCTATCATATAAGTTTCCGATCTACATTTTTAGTTTCCTATTTACTTTCTTTTCAATCTTGTACTTTCCATTCTGTAAACCAAAAATACCTAAAATATTACTTTACCGTTTATCCATCTATATCAAATCTCACGTTGCAAATAACCGTGAAGGGATTGACAACCCCTTTATCACGTTGGGTGCAAGTTGGTGTTTGTTTGCAGGTATTTGGTGGCTTGCGCATTGTCTCCTACTGGATTGATACCTTGGTTCTCAAAAGCAGAGGGAAATACTTAGTCTCCTTTGCTGCATCACCCTTTCCTCTTCAAGGGAAAAACCAACGCAAGCTCAAGAGGTAGCACTGGATATCCCTCCGCGCAGTCGGCTGGGCGCACCAGCCGAGTGTGCATGCCTAGCTCATGGAGAACAATGCTTGCATGGACAAAACAACACCCACAGAGCCAGGCGCACACACTATGCCCCGCTTGCCCGACCAAAGCTACCCGGCATGGACCGCCGAGCCGGGTTGCCCATGTACGAGCCGTCTAAGACAGGCACAACACACGACCCCACACATGGGCCAGTGGAGCGATTGCAATGCATGACCCGCTTGTCGCGACCGGACATGCCTGGTGTGGGGTGTACACACCGACAGGCGGGCTCGGCCAGGCTCGGGCATGCGGGCTTGTGCGCGCCCAATGCCACCGAATGACGGTGGCCCCAAGCATGTCCACGCGGCCCACTCATCATGGATCGCCCAGCGAGGTCGCCTGATCTTCAAGTTCTACACGCCGATGTTGTATATTAATCAAAAGAAGGCCAGCATGGTGATGTCTACTACACAACCTTCTTCTTGTAGACGTTGTTGGGCCTCCAAGTGCAGAGGTTTGTAGGACAGTAGCAAATTTCCCTCAAGTGTATGACCTAAGGTTTATCAATCCGTGGGAGGCATAGCATGAAGATGGTCTCTCTGAAACAACCCTGCAACCAAATAACAAAGAGTCTCTTGTGTCCCCAACACACCCAATACAATGCCAAATTGTATAGGTGCACTAGTTCGGCGAAGAGATGGTGATACAAGTGCAATATGGATGGTAGATATAGGTTTTTGTAATCTGAAATTATAAAAACAGCAAGGTAACTAATGATAAAAGTGAACGTAACCGGTATTGCAATGCTAGGAAACTAGGCCTAGAGTTCATACTTTCACTAGTGCAAGTTCTCTCAACAATAATAACATAATTGGATCATATAACTATCCCTCAACATGCAACAAAGAGTCACTCCAAAGTCACTAATAGCGGAGAACAAACGAAGAGATTATTGTAGGGTACGAAACCACCTCAAAGCTATTCTTTCTGATTGATCTGTTCAAGAGTCCGTAGTAAAATAACATGAAGCTATTCTTTCCGTTCGATCTATCATAGAGTTCATACTAGAATAACTCCTTAAGACACAAATCAACCAAAACCCTAATGTCACCTAGATACTCCAATGTCACCTCAAGTATTCGCGGGTATGATTATACGATATGCATACACAATCTCAGATTCATCTATTCAACCAACACAAAGAACTTCAAAGAGTGCCCCAAAGTTTCTACAAGAGAGTCAAGAAGAAAACGTGTGCCAACCCCTATGCATAGATTCCCAAGGTCACGGAACCCGCAAGTTGATCTCCAAAACATACATCAAGTGAATCAATAGAATACCCCATTGTCACCACGGGTATTCCACGCAAGACATACATCAAGTGTTCTCAAATCCTTAAAGACTCAATCCGATAAGATAACTTTGAAGGGAAAACTCAAGCCATTACAAGAGAGTAGAGGGGGAGAAATATCATAAGATCCAACTATAATAGCAAAGCTCACGATACATAAGGATCGTGCCGAATCAAGAATATGAGAGAGAGAGAGATCAAACACATAGCTATTGGTACATACCATCATCCCCGAGGGTGAACTACTCCCTCCTCGTCATGGAGAGCGCCGGGATGATGAAGATGGCCACCGGTGAGGGATCCCCGCTCCGGCAGGGTGCCTGATCAGGGTTCTGATTCGTTTTTGGTGGCTACAGAAGCTTGCGGCGGCGGAACTCCCGATCTAGGTTATGTTCTGGAGGTTTCTGTATTTATAGGAATTTTTGGCGTAGGTCTCTCGTCAAGGGGGTCTCCGAGCCATCCACGAGATAGGGGGGCGCGCCCCCACCCTCGTGGGCAGCCCGAGACTCTTCTAGCCCAACTCTTTTACTCCGGGGGCATCTTTTGGTCCATAAAAAATCATCAAAAATTGGCACGTCAATTAGACTCCATTTGGTATTCCTTTTCTGCGATACTCAAAAACAAGGAAAAAATCAGAAACTGGCACTGGGCTCTAGGTTAATAGGTTAGTCCCAAAAATCATATAAAATAGCATATAAATGCATATAAAGCATCCTAGATGGATAATATAATAGCATGGAACAATCAACATTATAGATACGTTGGAGACGTATCAGCATCCCGAAGCTTAATTCCTGGTCATCCTCGAGTAGGTAAATGATAAAAACAGAGTTTTTGATGTGGAATGCTACCTAACATATTTATCAATGTAATCTTCTCTATTGTGGCAAGAATACTTAGATCCATAAGATTCAAGAAAAAAGTTTAATATTGACATGAAAACAATAATACTTCAAGCATAATAACACAGCAATCATGTCTTCTCAAAATAACATGGCCAAAGCAAGCTATCCCTACAAAATCATACAGTCTGGCTATGCTCTATCTTCATCACAGAAAATATTTAAATCATGCAAAACCCCGATGACAAGCCAAGCAATTCTTTCATACTTTTGATGTTCTCAAACTTTTTCAATCTTCACGCAATACATGAGCATGAGCCATGGACATAGCACTATAGGTGGAATAGAATGGTGGTTGTGGAGAAGACAAAAAGGAGAAGATAGTGTCACATCAACTAGGCGCATCAACGGGCTATGGAGATGCCCATCAATAGATATCAATGTGAGTGAGTAGGGATTGCCATGCAACGGATGCACTAGAGCTATAAGTGTATGAAAGCTCAAAAAGAAACTAAGTGGGTGTGCATCCAACTCGCTTGCTCACGAATACCTAGGGCATTGTGAGGAAGCCCATCATTGGAATATACAAGCCAAGTTCTATAATGAAAGATTCCCACTAGTATATGAAAGTGACAACATAGGAGACTCTCTATCATGGAGATCATGGTGCTACTTTGAAGCACAAGTGTGGTAAAAGGATAGTAACATTGTCCCTTCTCTCTTTTTCTCTCATTTTTTTTCATTTGGGCCTTTCTCTCTCCTTTTTTATGGCCTCTTTTTTTATTTGGGCTTCTTTGGCCTATTTTTTTTTCGTCCGGAGTCTCATCCCGACTGATGGGGGAATCATAGTCTCCATCTTCCTTTCCTCACTGGGAATAATGATGATCACTACTAGGGGAAAGCCTATACACAGAATCTTACCAGCAGCGCGCTTTAAAATAAGGCGCTGCTGCTAAATAGCAGTAGCGCGCGCGCACAAAACTCGCTGCTGAAATAAATGTATCAGTAGCGCGCCCTCTCTAAGACGCGCTACTTCTATAATTGCCACGACGCCGCCGCGAGGCTAGTTCTAGCAGCAGCGCGTTAATATGAAGAGCGCTACTGCTACGGAACATAGCAGTAGCGCATTTACACAATAACCGCTACTGCTAAGTTTACTAAAAAATTAGTCCCACCTCGTTCCATGGAGAGAGTTTGTACCACCATAAATATGTTACTTCTCAAACTTTCACAAGCACTTGGTCTTCATTGAACTCTATGTGTAGAATTTGTGGCCGCAATATGAGTCTTCACCAGTTCCTAAACTGGTGAGGACTCATATTGACAAATCAGATTGTACACAAAAAGATCATTGATGATCAATGCATTTTTGATGTCTATTATTACGTGCTGACACATAGCAGTAGCGCGCTCTTTGTGAAAGGCGCTACTGCTAGGTCGTTTAGCAGTAGCACCTTTTGCTATAGCGTGCTACTGCTAAGCCATTCCATCTCCCCCACTCTCCGATCTATCCGATCCACTCACACTCACACTCACTCGATCTCCCCCTCAACCCCCACGCCGGTCCTCCCCCCGTCGCCCCTCCTCCGATCTGCGCCGCCGCCACCACCTCCTCAGCACTGGACTCGGTACCGGCCTCCTCCTCCGTCCTCCCTCTAGTCGCCGCTGGCCGGACCCTCCTTGCTCTGCCTTCCTCCTCCGTCCTCCCTCCACTCGCCGCCGGCTGGCCCCTCCTTGCTCCGTCTTCCTCCTCCGTCCTACTCTCTTCTCCCTCCTCGAGTCACCCCTCCTTCTCCCTCCTCCCTCCTCCATCCACAACCCCTCCTCCTTGCTACATTTTGATTTAGTAGGCTACACTACTGGAATCTGCTACTTTGCCATCTGCCAGCTCTTTGTCGTCTGCTAGCTGATGGCAAAGAGGCTCTTTGCCGTCTGCCTTGGGATAGCGGACGGCAAAGAGCTGGCGGATGGCAAAGAGACTGTTTGCCATCAGCTGGCTCTTTGCCGTCTGTTGGCTGACGACAAAGAGGGAAAAGGCAGACGGTAAAGAGCCTAGTGGGCCCCATGGGGCACGGCGTGGCTAGGTCAACTTCTTAGCCGTCTGCCAGCAGACGGCAAAGAGGTTAACTTTTTTGCCGTCTGCTAGCGGACGGCAATGTCCAACCTTTGCCGTCTGCTAGCGGACGGCAAAGATCAAATAGCAGACGGCAAAGCCGGGGCGAACGGCAAAGAAGAAGCACAACACCTGGATCGATCATGCGGATCGATGACATGGCATCCCCACCCACACCCCATCGGACGCACACCCACGCACGCACCCACGACGCACACCCACGCACGCACCCACCACGTCCCACCTCACCCCACCACGTCTCTCTCTCTCTCTGTCCCTTATCCCCACCTCACCCCACCACATCTCTCTCTCTCCTTTCTCTCCCTCTCGATCCAAATCGGCACACCGGCCGGCCGGCGCCCGCCACCGCCTTGACCCCCGGCCTTGCCGGCCAACACCTCGCCCGCCGGATCCAGCCTCGCCGGCCACCACCTCTTCCGCCGGCCGCGTCCACTTGCCCCTTCACCGCCGGCCCCGGCCACTTCACCCGTCGCCCCCGCCGGCCTCCATCGGCCCGCCGGCGCCCTCCACGACCTCATTGGCCGCCATCTCGCCTGCCGGCCCCGACCTCACTGGCCGCCTTCTCGTCCGCCGGCCCCGGCTCCGTCGTCCCCGCGTGCCTCCGCGTCTCGTCGCTCGTCGACCGCGGCGTCCTCCGCGCCCCGTCTCCCCTGCCGGCCTCCATTGGCCCCGGCTCCGTCGGCCCTGGCTCCGTCAGCCCCGCCGGCCTCCGCCGGCCTCGAAACTCGGCCCCGGCCTCGAGGAGAAGTGAGAGGGCGCGGCTGCTATTTTCTCCGGCGACCACGGGCACAGAGGAGTCCGTTCGTTCTTGGAACAAAGTGTGGATGGATAATGTCGTGTTCGTATTGTGAAATTTGTGAAATTTGTCCGTTCGTGGATGATGTATTCTTGGAACAAAGTGTGGATGATGTATTCTGTGTAAATATTGTAATTTTGTATTGTGAATTTTGTCCGTTCGTCTTCGATTCTTGGAACAAAGTGCGGATGGATAATGTTGTGTTTATTTATAGCCTCTACACTTGGACTGTTTATTTATTTTAATAAACAGACAAACTTCTTTGCCGTCTGTGATTGTAGGAGGCTGACGGCAAAGCCTCCCGTTAGCGGCTAACGGAGCTAACCCTATCCAGTTGCTTTGCCGTCTGCTGCTGATGGCAAAGGTCCCTTTGCCGTCAGCCGCCGAAAGCAGACGGCAAAGTAGCTCTTTACCGTAGCCTACTTTGCCGGAGCCTTTTGCCGTCCGCGGCTGACGGCAAAGGCCTTTGCCGTCCGCCATTCATGCCTTTGCCGTCCGCCGTGGCAGACGGCAAAATAGATGATTCCTGTAGTGCTAGTTGATTTAGTAGGCTAGTTGATTTAGAACATTTTGATTTAGTTGATTTAGTATGCTAGTTGATTTAGTTGATTTAGAACATCTTGATTTAGTTGATTTAGTAGGCTAGTTGATTTAGTTGATTTAGTAGGCTAGTTGATTTAGTTGATTTAGAACATTTTGATTTAGTTGATTTAGTATGCTAGTGGATTTAGTAGGCTAGTTGATTTAGTTGATTTAGTATGCACCATTTTATTGTTATTTTTTCTGTACATGGATAGGTAGATGCTTTTGTTTTTTGTAATAAGTTATTTTTTGGCAAAATGTAGGTGTCAATTTAGTTAAATTTGCCACTTGTTTTTTAATCAATTATCTTAGACAATAGGGGCCAAATGAGATGAAATGTCTTGGTAGGTGGTACCCTTATTTGGTAGATATTTGTGAAAAGTTTTTTCGGCAATAGGTGCCACCGAAATGCTTTGTCCATAAAATTGCTTCTCGCGGAAGAACCAAAAATATCACATGCTACTGTTTTTCTTTCCTGGGAAGTGGATCGTTAATCCTTTGCTCATATTGCTTTAGGAAAATGGCGCCACCACCACCACCACTATGTGGACTATGCAAGTCAAGGCGCGCCAGCAGCATTGCAACTGGCAAGCTGTTCGGCATCTACTTCCAGCCGAGTTTTCGTCATGCGGCGGTAAGAAATTAGATGAAATGTAACAACTATTTTATTTTTAGTGTTGGCATTATTGCATTGTGTCATTTTGCTTTTTTTACACAGATCGTCCCATGCAATGTGAGGTTGAAATTCAACAAGCTGACAGGAGACACTGTGACATTTGAGGCTCCTGGGGGGCATACACTATGGAGGTCAAGAAAGGACGCAATATGTCGCAGATTGGAGGAGATGGATGGGCCCGTTTCCTTGCCCACATGCATCTTACTGGTGGTGAGTTGATCAGCTTCTCCTTCAGTGCAGAAAGACCCAAGCTGGCTGTCATTTATCTCAACCTGGTGGAAGATGATGAAGATGATGAAGATGACAAAGATGATGAAGATAATGAGGACCCACTCGATGAAGATGATGAGAACCCACTTCATGAAGCCATCGTAGCTCAAAGAATGAGGCTGAGCGAGGAGGAGGTGTGCAACCTATGGGACATAATTCCGCCACGTGATGACTTTGTCGGGGTGCCATTCGTGACCCGCCTGACAAGTACCATGGTCGATCGGCATGAAATGGTATGTTATACGTACTGCCTGTAGTAATTTGATGATATATATATGCTTTATTGTTATACTTACAAATGCAAATTATTCGATGATATGCTTAGTGAATCCGATGATATGCTTAGTGTAGAGTCCAATGATATGCTTTGTGGAATCTAGTCGATGATATGCTTTAGTGTAGAGTCTGATCACATGCTCTTATTAGTGTAGAATCCAAGGAACTATTAATAGTGTAGATAATCCATATATACTTATTAGTAGAATTCATGATTAGTTAGTACAAATGCGTAGTACTGTGTCTTTTGATAGTGTAGAAATCTAGACTTAATAGAAATATATTTGCAAGAGTATGTGCGAGGCTATTTATTAATTAATATGTTTTTCTTTTTCAGAAATTGCCAAGGAACCTATCTGTGAGTTGTGGTATCGAGCCTGATGTAGAAGGCTCAGCTGGACTACGCCTTACCGCAAGGGGCTCCATCACCACCTGTACATACCGCATGGACACAGATGGTCGCATACACTTAAACTCGGTTGGGTGGAAGAGATTCCTCGTTGGCAAGAATCTTCGTGTTGGACAGGCCATCCTAATTACTATCAGGAACACCCACCGCCCAGGCTTGAGGATGATGATCGTCGTTGATATCATCTAGAACTACATATGTGTGTGTGTGTGGCTATATCATCTAGAACTACATATGATGATCGTCGTCGATATCATGTAGAACTACATATGATGATCGTCGTCGATATCATCTAGAACTACATATGATGATCGTCGTCGATATCACCTTGTACTGCTTGAGGATGCATGTTGAGTATATATGAAATTGTTATCTAGTACTCCCTCCGTTCCAAATTACTCGTCGTGGTTTTAGTTCAAATTTGAACTAAAACCACGATGAGTAATTTGGAACCGAGGGAGTACTACCTAGTACCTATAATGCTTTATGAAATTGATATCTAGTAGTACCTAGTATCTAGAAATTGCAGTTTATTGAAGCTGAAACGGGGTAGGAAGCCGGGGGGAAATGATGAAAGATATAGCAGTAGCGCGGGGCCAGGAAATCGCTACAGCTAATTAATAGTAGCGCGTTCCAGAAACGTGCTGCTGATATAGTCCATAGTAGTACCGCGGGTACAGACCGCGCTACTACTAACAGTTAGCTATAGCGGCTTATTGGTAGCGCGGCTGCCCGCGCTGGTGATAGCCTCAAAACCCGCGCTACTACTAGGGTTTTCCCTAGTAGTGGATCATCACACTTTTATTTACTTACAACTCAAGAATTACATCTCAATACTTAGAACAAAATATGACTCTATGTGAATGCCTCCGGCGGTGTACCGGAATGTGCAATGAACCAAGAGTGACATGTATGAATGAATTATGAAGGTGGCTTTGCCACAAATACGATGTCAACTACCTGCACTAGTAGAAAAAGGGGCTTTTACCCCGGTTCGTAAAGACCTTTTGTCCCGGTTTTCGAACCGGGACTAAAGGGTCGTTAATAATGCCCTAACCCTTTAGTCTCGGTTCTTACACGAACCGGGACAGAAGGTCCTCCACGTGGCCGCTGCTGCCAGCCCAGGCAGGGGGGCCTTTGGTCCCGGTTGGTGACACCAACCGGGACCAATAGGCAGGGCTTTTGTCCCGGTTGGTGTCACCAACCGGGACCAATAGGCTGGGCCTTTTGTCCCGGTTGGTGTCACCAACCGGGACCAATAGGCATCCACGCGTCAGCAGCTGGCAGGAGCTGAGGTTTTTGTTTTTTTGAAAGGGGGTGGTTTAGGGGTTTTGGGGGGTTAATTTAGGTGTTTCATATATTGTGTTAGCTAGCTAATTAATAGAGAGAAGTGTCCTCTCTTATCTCCGTGCTTGGTCGACGTTACGTACTATATACGTATGGAGAGGAGTAGACACGCTAGCTAGTAATCAAATGAAGGAAACAGAAGATCGTCATGAACATATGCATACAGAGAGAAGTGATATCGACCACCTCCCCTTCTCTGAGATATTGGTCGAACAACAAGTTCTCGTATATCTATCCGACACTACCGGCTACATATATACAATAATTATCTCTTACAATACAATCTCCTAATTAAATTGTAGGAACACAGGGTCCACATAGTATTCTCGGTTTTCAGCGATCACGTGGTCAAGGAAGAATGCCGCCAATTCCTCTTGAATTCCTCGCATACGATCTGGTGCTAGGAGTTCATCCCGCTTCCGAAACATCTAATTTGAAGAAGGGGGTCAATACATATATATATATGAATAAATGAAACTCAACACAAATGATGGTAATAAAATAAAATTATGAATATTATTGCTTACGCACTTCATATTGTTCTTCAGTGTAGCCCCGCTCACAGGTCGTGTAGCGGATGGACTCGCAAACGTAGTATCCACAGTAATTATTCCCGGGTTCCTGCCACAACCACTTTACAAGAAATAGAGGTCAATCAAACTGATAAGCAAGCATGCTAAATGGTATTGATGAAACTAGCGCTTGAATCACTAGGAGATGCGCGGAACATGCTACTATAGTACTTACATTCGGGTGATTAAATTGCAGCTTCTTCGGCAGTCCCGGAGCTTTTGAGGTGAATTTTCTCCAAACCCTGCCAGACAAAGAAAACAATTACTTGATATCAGGAAATGAACAAAGTTGCTGATATGGTGGATAATGATCGATTTAACTTACTTCTCGAGCATTTGAGTCATGTTCGCATAGTCCTGGGGATCTTTTCGTCTCGAGTCTAAGACGGTACTACTCCCTGCTCAACCTTAATCTCTAGGAGAATATAGTGGAAGCTGCGCATGCATGCATAAGTCATCAATTACATTACAATAACCTAGACTAATAAGGGAAACCGAATATGCACAAGACAGTAACACTCACTTGAAGTTGTAAGGAAAGAGTATTATATCTTTGTTTTGATTTAATACCAACGATTGTAGCAAGTTGGCCTCGGCTTCTTTGGGATGTTTTTCAACCGTATATGCATCTATGAGATTTGTGTTAATGAACCCAATATCACCGATTTGTCTTTTCTTCAATTCGGCGATCTTCAATCTGCATAATATAGTGAGGATAAGTATAAATACATGCAATGAAAGAGCTGACCTATATAGAGAGACTTAATGACAGAAGTAGTACTACTTACAGATAGTAGCAAGTGATCGTTGTTTTATCGAGGGCCTTTTGATTGTAAAACTGGAAGAAATCCTCAAATGGAACATTCAGCAGATCAATTCCAACGAGGTCATGCTCCGGTTTAACTCTCAGCGTCAAAGTACTCATCCCATCAGACTCTCTGCAGGTTTTCATGTACCAATCATGTAGTCTTCGCATCCCCGTGCTTAGAGATCTTTCATCTTTGACGAGAGGCTTCCCGTAATGGTATTTGTGATTGTCCACCTCCATGATTTCATAATGTACATCGTCGGGCAGGTAATCTCCAAGATTGCTATAACCGGGCACCATACTCGGATCATTAGCGACGATGTCTTTTGACACCTTGAGTGGGGGGCACGATTGGTTTGCTTGTTTGCCGAGCTGGGCAATTTTTTCCCAGCTCGTCGTTCTTTTAACCTTTTATCACTGACAGTACTTCCCGATCGCTCCGCTTCGGCATATGTCTTTGCAAGAATGCGCTCATAGTTGCCTCTCGGCGGAGACTTTGGTGGTTTTGTCAGGGCAGCCAGAGTGCGCTTTGCTTTCACCAGATCTACCTTCTCCTCTGGAGGTGGATGTTTCTTTGCTTTCACCCCTTCAAAGAAGTTTGTCACTTCGTCTCGCACGATCTTCCTGGTTTCCTCCTCGGTCCTCTCGTATGGTAACTTCTCTGGAGTCTTCAGAGAAGGACCGAATCTGTATTGCCTCCCACCTCTGGCAGCTATACTGCTAGACGCCGGCAGAGCAGACGGAGCGGCTGCGGCTGTCTTCTTTCCTTGCTTATGAGGCGGAGGAGGACTACGACGCGCCGGAGCAGCCGCAGCGGCGGCGGGTCTCTTCCGCCCTTGCTGACGTGGCGGAGAAGGAGGAGGCTGGCTGCTCTTCGATCACCGGACTCTATTCGGACTCTGTTCGGTCACCGGAGCCGTCACCACGGGCTCCTTCTTGCACCAGCATTGGGTCACCGGAGCCATCATAATCATGTCTTTCCTCCTCCACTCTTCGATCACCGTAGCCTGCTTCTTCACCCTGTTCTTCCAGACCATCATTGTCGTTAAGATACGACAAGATATCACCTCCGGCTAAGATTATGTCCCCCAACACCTCTTCTGCTTGCTCGTCTCGTCCGTGCTCCATTGTTTCTGCAAATATTACAACATGGAAATTATTACACAAACATGACAGCAGGTGGATATATTAGTGCAAACGTAGACCTAGCTTATTCCGGGTTTGGGGTGACCTAGGCAACGCTTCAAGGGTAGGGGCGCGGCGGGAGGGGGTAGGAGACTGACATCATTTTTTTCTAGGGTTTGGGTGTCCTCGAGAGTTTTGGTCGAGCGAGAGGGCCGGGGGGTGCTCCCGTGGTATAAGTTATCACGGTCGAGAGGGGGTATAAATATCGACCGTCCATCATGTCGAAGTTATCTGGGAGGGAGTTATATATAATGACAACGACGACATACATACATGGGAAAATAATGTTATCGGGGAGGGGGTATATCGACCCCCCACGTGTTGAAGTTATCGGGAGGGGGTTATATCGACAACGACGACATACGTACATGGGAAAATAATATTATCGGCGGGGAGGGGGTATATCGACCCCCCCTCATGTTGAAGTTATCGGGAGAGGGGTATATCGACGACGACAGACCCGATAAAACATAAGAAAACGAAGAAGAAATAAAAAGAGGAGAAGAAGAAAAGGAATAGAGGAGAAGATCGAAGAAAAAAAAGAAGAAAAAAAAAGAGGAGAAGAAGAAAGGAATAGAGGAGAGAAGAAGAAAAAATAGCATTTTTTTGTATTTTTCTTCTTCTCTTCTATTCCTTTCTTCTTCTCCTCTTCTTTTTCTTCTTTTTTCCTCTTCTTATTTATTTCTCCTCTTCTTCCTCTCCTCTTCTTCTCCTTTCTTCCTCTTCTTATTTTCCTTTTTCCTCTCCTTCTTTTACTTCTTCTTCCTTTCCTAGCTAGATATATAAAACTTTTCTAAAAATGTAACTTTTGCATATATAAAACTTCTCCATGGATCATCATTTCTCATATATATCCATCTATAGCCACATACATATATAAATGGAAAAAAATGCTATGAACAAAAATACATATATACTTGGTAAATATTCTATGAACATCGTTTCTCATATATATCAATGCATACATCCATGGATCATCATTGCTCATATATCCATAGTCATATATAAAAACTTTCTGTATATGAACAAAAAAACATTTTTTGACATATTTAGCACATTCTAAATTTTCCTAACTCTTTTACAACCACAAAAATTACTCCAACTTCATGACAGTACCCACACTCCATTTCACCAAGAACCTTCTGATCCATAGTTCAAAATTTTCAAATTCCATTCAAATGAAATTTGAACCAGATTCAAATTCCTTGCTGAAAACCTATTCGAAACCAATCCAAAAATTCTGAAATTTTGCCATCACCTTTGTCTTGCATCAGTACCTCACCACAAAAAATATCATAAATTCTAAAAATGCCCAAAGCCATCTAGCATTTGATCAAACACCCTCTCTATGCACTGTTCATATCTGTAAAAAAATTCAGAAATTTCACAAAATTGGACGGCGTCTTGCTGCTGCTCCACTCCTTCTCCTCTCCTTCTGCTCTTCAATGCGTCGGGGCCGGCGGCGACCATGGAGCAGGGGCAACAGAGAGCAAGGGGCACTCGGGCGCAAGAGCGGCGCTCGATCAGGACCATGGGAAAGGGGGGGCTCACTTCGAGGGGGGCGGCGATGGCAGGAGTCCGGCGACGAGGACGGCGGGCTCGGGGCGGCACGCGGTGACGGGGACGGCGGTCTCGGGACGGCAGGCGGCGACAGGGACGTGGAGGGGTGGGCTCGGGGAGGCACGCGGCGACGGGGACGGCGAGGACGGCGGGCTGAGGGATGCCGGCGACGAGGACGGCGCGGGCTCGGGGAGGTGACGGCGTTGGCGGCGGCGTAGACGGCGACGAGGAGCGCGCGAGCGATTTGGGCAGCCTGGCGGCGGGGGCAATTGGCGAGGGAGGCGACGGAGATGTGAAATTTTCACAAGTCCTGGTTATATAGCAAGGGCATTGGTCCCGGTTCGTGGCACCAACCGGGACCAATGCCACCCTTTAGTCTCGGTTGGTGCCACCAACCGGGACCAA
Organism: Aegilops tauschii subsp. strangulata; assembly: GCF_002575655.3. Classification (NCBI taxonomy): domain Eukaryota; kingdom Viridiplantae; phylum Streptophyta; class Magnoliopsida; order Poales; family Poaceae; genus Aegilops; species Aegilops tauschii. The sequence goes on along the minus strand of NC_053036.3, from coordinate 638,269,858 downwards.
AGGTCCCTTTTCAGCAGCGCAAAGGGCGGGAAGCGAAGGCCTTTGGTCCCGGTTGGTGGCACCAACCGGGACTAAAGGGGGGGCATTGGTCCCGGTTGGTGCCACGAACCGGTACCAATGCCCCCTTTAGTCCCGGTTGGTGCCACCAACCGGGACCAAAGGCCTTGCGCTGCCTGCGGCCAAAAGTTTAGTCCCACCTCGCTAGTTGAGAGGGGCTCGGAGTGGTTTATAAGCCCCACTGCGGCTGCCCTCTCGAGCTCCTCTCAAATGCAGGCTTACGGGCCTAATGTCACACTGTGCTGTCTGTGGGCCTATTGGGCCTTCTGCGGGCCTGAATCCTGGCCCAGGTTGGGTTTCTAGTCGTATTCAGGCCGTGGTGGCCCAATAGGTGGCAGTTTTTTTTAAAAAAATTCCAGTTTTTTGGTTCTGTTTTTTGCATTATTTATTTTCTTTTGTTTTTTGCTTTATTTTTTAATTCTTTGTGCTTTTAGGTCAGAAAATTTATAAACTTTCTATTAGTGCCATTAGTTTTCAAATTTAAATAGTTAAAATTTGAATTCTATGAAATTTGCGTGAATCACAAGTTTGTGATTAACTTTACTATAAAAATAGTTTTTTTTTCAGTTTTTTGTTTTGTTTTTTGCATTATTTATTTTCTTTTGTTTTTTGCTTTATTTTTTAATTCTTTTTGGTTTTAGGTCAGCAAAATTATAAACTTTCTGTTAGTGCCATTTGTTTTAGAAAAAATATAAAGTTTCTATTAGTGCCATTAGTTCTTTATGAAAATTCTTTTTGCCGTATTTAGTTTTTTTGTTTTGTTTCTACTTACAACAAAAAACTTATTTATTTTATTTTATTTTGTTTCTAATTACTTATTTATTTTACTTTATGATAATTCTTTTTGCTATTAAAGTTTCTACCAAAAAAAGTTCTTTATGAAAATTCTTTTTGCTTTTAATGATTTTGAACAGAAAATACTTCGATAATTTTAGTTGCATCAATTTTATATGATTTTAGTTTCTATTATAATAGAGGTTTCTTATAATGTTTTGAACAGAAAATACTTTGTTAATTTTAGTTTCATGAATTTTATTAAAGTTTATTTTATTTTGTCGGAACACAAGAAGTCCGGAGTTGTAATAAGTTATTAAAAATAAAAAAGAGGCGCAATGCTCGTTGATTTGCTTCAAGCCTTTCGGAATAGTGTAGACTGCACTGCACATAGCTCCATGCAGTCTACCTTATTCCTCAAGGCTTGAAGCTAAGCAACGTGAGCATTGCGCCTCTTCTTCATCGTCTCTGCACTCAGGGCTTATAAACCGCTCGTAGTGCCTCTCAGCTAGCGAGGTGGGACTAAAAAACTGCTTAGTAAGAAACTCTAGTACCGGTTCGTGCCACGAACTGGTACTAAAGGTGCTCGTGGGGCCACAGCCTCATTAGTACCGGTTCGTGGCACCAACAGGGACCAAAGGGTGGAATTGGTCCCGGTTCGTGCCACCAACCGGGACCAATGGCCTTGCACAGCGGCGTGGTGGTGAGTTTAGTCCCACCTCGCTAGCTGAGAGAGAGCCGCACCTGTTTATAAGGTGCGGTGCGCTTGAGCTGTCGAGCTCCTCTCTAAAGCAGGCTTACGGGCCTAACCTCTCTGTACATGCCTGTGGGCCTACTGGGCCTTCTGCGGGCCTGAATCCTGGCCCATGGATGGGTTTCTAATCGTATTCAGGCCGTGGTGGCCCAGTAGGTGGCATAATTTTTAATTTTTGGCCTGTTATTTTTCATGCATTTACTAATTATTTTGAGCTATAAGACCCTAAAATTGAAAAGCATTTCAAATGAACTCTGAGAAGGTTGAAAGTTGGCATGGTATCATCATTTCATCCACATAGCATGTGCAAGAAAGTTGAGAGGGTTACGGCAAAAACTAGATGCACTTCTTGTACAAAACAGACAATGGTATCATACTCGTCTATTACAAAGTTGGCATGGTATCATCATAATAGTTGCGGGAGAAAGTCTTCACTTTTTCTTCGCTTGTGTCATTTGCTTATTGCGCCGTAACCATGGATAATCTTCATCGTTTATCAGGATGCTTGGGTCAGCCTTGACTTTGAAGGGAGGAATTTCATGAAACTTTTCATAATCTTCAGACATGTCTGTCTTGCCCTCCACTCCCACAATGTCCCTTTTTCCTGAAAGAACTATGTGGCGCTTTGGCTCATCGTATGATGTATTCGCTTCCTTATGTTTTCTTTTCCTCGGTCTGGTAGACATGTCCTTCACATAGATAACCTGTGCCACATCATTGGCTAGGACGAATGGTTCGTCAGTGTACCCAAGATTGTTCATATCCACTGTTGTCATTCCGTACTGTGGGTCTACCTGTACCCCGCCTCCTGACAGATTGACCCATTTGCACTTAAACAAAGGGACCTTAAAATCATGTCCATAGTCAAGTTCCCATATGTCCATTGTCCTTTCCCCTCTCGGTTGCTGCATCAAAGCGGACACCGCTGTTTTGGTTGGTGCTCTTTTGATCTTGGGCGATCGTGTAAAATGTATTCCCATTTATCTCGTATCCTTTGTAAGTCAATACAGTCGAAGATGGTCCCCTGGACAATGAGTACAACTCATCACAAACAGTGGTGTCACCTCGGAGACGTGTTTCCAACCAACTGCTGAAAGTCCTGATGTGTTCACATGTAATCCAGTCGTCACACTGCTCCGGGTGTTTGGAGCGCAGACTGTTCTTGTGTTCATCGACATACGGGGTCACCAAGGTAGAGTTCTGTAGAACTGTGTAGTGTGCTTGAGACCAAGAATGCCCGTCCCTGCATATTATTGAGTCCGCTCCTAGCGTGCCTTTTCCAGTGAGTCTTCCCTCATACCGTGATTTAGGGAGACCTATCTTCTTAAGGCCAGGAATGAAGTCAACACAAAACCCAATGACATCCTCTGTTTGATGGCCCATGGAGATGCTTCCTTCTGGCCTAGCGCGGTTACGGACATATTTCTTTAGGACTCCCATGAACCTCTCAAAGGGGAACATATTGTGTAGAAATACGGGCCCCAGAATGACAATCTCGTCGACTAGATGAACTAGGACGTGCGTCATGATATTGAACAAGGATGGTGGGAACACCAGCTCGAAACTAACAAGACATTGCGCCACATCACTCCTTAGCCTTGGTATGATTTCTGGATCGATCACCTTCTGAGAGATTGCATTGAGGAATGCACATAGCTTCACAATGGCTAATCGGACGTTTTCCGGTAGAAGCCCCCTCAATGCAACCGGAAGCAGTTGCGTCATAATCACGTGGCAGTCATGAGACTTTAGGTTCTGGAACTTTTTCTCTGGCATATTTATTATTCCCTTTATATTCGACGAGAAGCCAGTCGGGACCTTCATACTGAGCAGGCATTCAAAGAAGATTTCTTTCTCTTCTTTCGTAAGAGCTTAGCTGGCAGGACCTTCATACTCCTTCGGAGGCATGCCGTCTTTTTTGTGCAAACGTTGTAGGTCCTCCCGTGCCTCAGGTGTATCTTTTGTCTTCCCATACACGCCCAAGAAGCCTAGCAGGTTCACGCAAAGGTTCTTCGTCACGTGCATCACGTCGATTGAAGAGCGGACCTCTAGCTCTTTCTAGTAGGGTAGGTCCCAAAATATAGATTTCTTCTTCCACATGGGTGCGTGTCCCTCAGCATCATTCGGAACATCTAGTCCGCCGGGACCCTTTCCAAAGATTACGTGTAAATCATTGACCATAGCAAGTACGTGATCACCGGTACGCATGGCGGGCTTCTTCCGGTTATCTGCCTCGCCTTTGAAATGCTTGCCTTTCTTTCGACATTGATGGTTGGTCGGAAGAAATCGACGATGGCCCAGGTACACATTCTTCCTGGTTTTGTCCAGGTATATACTGTTAGTGTCATCTAAACAGTGCGTGCATGCGTGGTATCCCTTGTTTGTCTGTCCTGAAAGGTTACTGAGAGCGGGCCAATCGTTGATGGTTACAAACAGCAACGTGTGCAGGTTAAATTCCTCCTGTTTGTGCTCATCCCACGTACGTACACCGTTTCCATTCCACAGCTGTAAAAGTTCTTCAACTAATGGCCTTAGGTACACATCAATGTCGTTGCCGGGTTGCTTAGGGCCTTGGATGAGAGCTGGCATCATAATGAACTTCCGCTTCATGCACATCCAAGGAGGAAGGTTATACATACATAGTCACGGGCCAGGTGCTGTGATTGCTGCTCTGCTCCCCGAAAGGATTAATGCCATCCGTGCTTAAACCAAACCATACGTTCCTTGGGTCAGCTGCAAACTCAGTCCAGTACTTTCTCTTGATTTTTCTCCACTGCGACCCGTCAGCGGGTGCTCTCAACTTTCCGTCTTTCTTACGGTCCTCACTGTGCCATCGCATCAACTTGGCATGCTCTTCGTTTCTGAACAGACGTTTCAACCGTGGTATTATAGGAGCATACCACATCACCTTCGCAGGAACCCTCTTCCTGGGGGGCTCGCCGTCAACATCACCAGGGTCATCTCATCTGATCTTATACCGCAATGCACCGCATACCGGGCATGCGTTCAGATCCTTGTATGCACCGCGGTAGAGGATGCAGTCATTAGGGCATGCATGTATCTTCTGCACCTCCAATCCTAGAGGGCATACGACCTTCTTTGCTGCGTATGTACTGTCGGGCAATTCGTTATCCTTTGGAAGCTTCTTCTTCAATATTTTCAATAGCTTCTCAAATCCTTTGTCAGGCACAGCATTCTCTGCCTTCCAGTGCAGCAATTCCAGTACGGTACCGAGCTTTGTGTTGCCATCTTCGCAATTGGGGTACAACCCTTTTTTGTGATCCTCTAACATGCGATCGAACTTCAGCTTCTCCTTTTGACTTTCGCATTGCGTCCTTGCATCGACTATGACCCGGCGGAGATCATCATCATCGGGCACTGGTTCCTCTTGATCTTCAGCAGCTTCCCCCCTTGCAGCATCATTGGGCACATCGTCTGGTTCCTCTTGATCTTCAGCAGCTTCCCCCGTTGCAGCATCACCGTATTCAGGGGGCACATAGTTGTCATCTTCTTCTTCTTCTTCGCCGTCTTCCATCATAACCCCTATTTCTCCGTGCCTCGTCCAAACATTATAGTGTGGCATGAAACCCTTGTAAAGCAGGTGGGTGTGAAGGATTTTCCGGTCAGAGTAAGACTTCGTATTCCCACATATAGGGCATGGACAACACATAAAACCATTCTGCTTGTTTGCCTTAGCCACTTCGAGAAAATCATGCACGCCCTTAATGTACTCGGAGGTGTGTCTGTCACCGTACATCCATTGCCGGTTCATCTGCGTGCGTTATATATAATTAAGTGTGTCAAAAACCATTACAGAACATCATGAATAGATAATTAAGTGACCAAATTAATAGAAGTTCATCATCACATTAGAACCAAAGTACATACATAGTTCTCATCTAACAACATATATATAGCTCTCCAGAGCATCTAATTAATTAAACCATACATTGAAACTATGTAAAACATTTCAATGCGAAAACAAATGCGATCATAATCGCAACCAAGGTAACAATTGATCCAACGGCATAATGATACCAAGCCTCGGTATGAATGGCATATTTTCTAATCTTTCTAATCTTCAAGCGCATTGCATCCATCTTGATCTTGTGATCATCGATGACATCCGCAACATGCAACTCCAATATCATCTTCTCCTCCTCAATTTTTTTTATTTTTTCCTTCAAGTAATTGTTTTCTTCTTCAACTAAATTTAACCTCTCGACAATAGGGTCGGTTAGAATTTCCGGTTCAACCACCTCCTAGATAAATAAAATCTATGTCACGTTGGTCGGTATATTTGTCATAAACAATAAATGAACCAAATAGTTATAAAAATATAATATATACCACATCCGACTCATAGACAGGACGAGGGCCGACGGGGGCGGATACCAAAACCATCGCACTATGTAAAAAGAAGGAATAATAAAAGTAACAAAATTAGACAAGTAACTATCTAAAGTAAGAATTTTTTTCCTTTCAGAAAGAAGATAAGAACAAGAGGCTCACCATGGTGGTGCTGGCGACGAGATCGGCGCGGGCGATCGACGGTGGTGAAGACGGGGACGGGACGTGACGGACCGCTAAACCTAGACAAATCTCGGGGAAAATGGAGCTCGGAGGTCGAGTTTCGAGAGGACAAAGATTAACTAGTGTGGCTCAAACATTTCATCGAACACCTCATGTGCATAGGAGGTGAGCTAGAGCACCCAAATGCCCTCCCCTCGCCGGCTAGAAAAAACAGAGCACTGTGGAGTGCTCTGCTGTGGCGATGGGGTATATATAGGGAACTCTTTGGTCCCGGTTCGTGGCACCAATCGGGACTAAAGGCCTTTGGTCCCGGTTGGTGCCACGAACCGGGACCAATGCCCACTTTAGTCCCGGTTGGTGGCACCAACCGGGACCAAAGGCCTTGGGGCCCAGTAGGTGGCATAATTTTTTTTCCTCTGTTTTTTTCTCTTTTGCTTCATTTGTTTTGTTTTGTTTTGTTTCTACTTACAACAAAAATCTTATTTATTTTATTTCTAATTACTTATGTATTTTACTTTAATTATGTTATTTTTATTTATTTTACTGCTGCTATTTTTATTTATTTTACTGCTGCTATTTTTACTTAATTTATTAAGGTTTATTAATTGTAGTTACTATAGTTTATTTTATTTTATTTTATTAAGGTTTATTTAGTTTTATTTATTTTATTAAGGTTTATTTATTTTATAAATACAAAAAAATGAACATAGATGCGCTTATAGAGAAAATTCAACCTAAATTCATAGTAAATTTCTATGAAATTTACTGTGAATTTAGGTCAAATTCCCTGTATAAGGGCATCTATTTTCACTTTCAGAGAAGCTCAACAAGGCAGAGAGGGACGGGCTTATAAACTGGTGTGAGCGCCCTTCGGTTGGCGAGGTGGGACTAAACACTGGCCGCAACTAGGACTAGCCCTTTAGTCCCGGTTTGTGGTATGAACCGGGACTAAAGGGTGGTGGGCCAGGAGCGTGGTCCATTGGTCCCGGTTTGTCCCACCAACCGGGACCAACGGGTCCGGACGAACCAGGACCAATGCCCCCACGAGGCCCGGCAGGCCCCTGGCCGCACGAACCGGGACCAATGCTCACATTAGTCCCGGTTCGTGACTGAACCGGGACTAATGTGAATATTTCCCTGTGACCAAAGCCCAGTTTTCTACTAGTGATGATCATGCAAAGCAAGATGACAATGATGGAGCGTGTCATAATAAACGGAACGGTGGAAAGTTGCATGGCAATATATCTCGGAATGGCTACGAAAATGCCATAATAGGTAGGTATGGTGGCTGTTTTGAGGAAGGTATATGGTGGGTGTATGGTATCGGTGAAAGTTGCGCGGTACTAGAGAGGCTAGCAATGGTGGAAGGGTCAGAGTGCGTATAATCCATGGACTCAGCATTAGTCATAAAGAACTCACATACTTATTGCAAAAATCTATTAGTTATCGAAGCGAAGTACTACGCGCATGCTCCTAGGGGGATAGATTGGTAGGAAAAGACCATCGCTCGTCCCCGACCGCCACTCATAAGGAAGACAATAAATAAATAAATCATGCTCCGACTTCATCTCATAACGGTTCCCCATACGTGCATGCTACGGGAATCACAAACTTTAACACAAGTATCTCTCAAATTCACAACTACTCGACTAATATGACTCTAATATTACCATCTTCATATCTCAAAACAATCATCAAGTATCAAACTTCTCATAGTATTCAATGCACTCTATATGAAAGTTTTTATTATACCCATCTTGGATGCCCATCATATTAGGACTAGTTTTATAACCAAAGAAAATTACCATGCTGTTCTAAAAGACTCGCAAAATAATATAAGTGAAGCATGAGATATCAATAATTTCAATAAAATAAAACCACCACCATGCTCTAAAAATATATAAGTGAAGTACTAGAGCAAACGGCAAACTAGTCCGGAAAATATAAGTGAAGATCAATGAGTAGTCGAATAATTATGTAACTATGTGAAGACTCTCTAACATTTAAGAATTTCATATCTTGGTATTTTTTTCAAACAGCAAGCAAAACAAAAGAAAATAAAATGACGCTCCAAGCAAAACACATATCATGTGGTGAATAAAAATATAGCTCCAAGTAAAGTTACCGATGAACGAAGACGAAAGAGGGGATGCCTTCCGGGGCATCCCCAAGCTTAGGCTCTTGGTTGTCCTTGAATATTACCTTGCGGGTGCCTTGGGCATCCCCAAGCTTAGGCTCTTGGTTGTCCTTGAATATTACCTTGCGGGTGCCTTGGGCATCCCCAAGCTTAGGCTCTTGCCACTCCTTATTCCATAGTCCATCGAATCTTTACCCAAAACTTGAAAACTTCACAACACAAAACTCAACAAAAAACTCGTAAGCTCAGTTAGTATAAGAAAATAAATCACCACTTAGGTACTGTTGTGAACTCATTATAAATTCATATTTGTGTAATATCTACTGTATTCCAACTTCTCTATGGTTCATACCCTCTGATACTACTCATAGATTCATCAAAATAAGCAAACAAAACAATGAGAACAGAATCTGTCAAAAACAGAATAGTCTGTAGTAATCTGTATCAAACGTATACTTCTGGAACTCCAAAAATTCTGAAATAAATTGGTAGACCTGAGGAATTTGTCTATTAATCATCTGCAAAAAGAATCAACCTAAAAGCACTCTCCAGTAAAAATGGCAGCTAATCTCGTGAGCGGTAAAGTTTCTCTTTTTTACAGCAAGATCACAAAGACTTCACTCAAGTTTTCCCAAAGGTTCTACTTGGCACAAACCATAATTAAAACATAATACCACATCTAAACGGAGGCTAGATGCATTATTTATCACTAAACAGGAGCAAAAGCAAAGAACAAAAATAAAATTGGGTTGCTGATACGTCTCCAACGTATCTATAATTTATGAAGTCTTCATGCTATTATATTATCAACCTTGGATGTTTTATATGCATTTATATGCTATTTTATATGATTTTTGGGACTAAACTATTAATCTAGAGCCCAGTGCGAGTTTCTGTTTTCTCCTTGTTTTAGAGTATCGCAGAAAAGGAAAACCAAACGGAGTCCAATTGACCTGAAACTTGACGGAGCTTATTTTTGGACCAGAAGAAGGCCAAGGAGTCAAAGTGTTGGGCCAGAAGCGTCCCGGGCTGCCCACGAGGGTGGGGGGTGCGCCCACCCCCTGGGCGCGGCTCCCTACCTCGTGGACAGCCCGGAGACCCCCCCTGACTTGTTCTCGACGCCAACACCTCTCATATATACCCAAACTTCCAGAAAGAAACCTAGATCGGAAGTTCCGCCGCCGCTAGCCTTTGTATCCACGAGAAATCAATCTAGGCCCTCTCCGGCACCCTGACGGAGGGGGCCATCATCACCGGTGGCCATGGAGGAGTATCCCGGAGAGGCCATCATCGCCATGACGGCCAAGGACCAGAGGAAGAACCTTTCCCTATCTAGGGGGAGGCCATGGAGGAGGAAGCACAAGGGGGAGAACCTCTCCTCCTCTCTCTTGGTGGCACCGGAGTGCCATTGAGAGGGGAATCATCGCCGCGGTGGTCGTCTTCATCAACATCACCACCATCATCACCATCCTCATCTCTTTTACGCGGTCCACTCTCCCGCACCCCGCTGTAATCCCTACTTGAACATGGTGCTTTATGCCACATATTATGATCCAATGATGTGTTGCCATCCTATGATGTTTTGAGTAGATATCCTTTGTCTTTGGGTTGATTGATGATCTAGATTGGTACGAGTTGTATGTTTTATTTTGGTGCTGTCCTATGGTGCCCTCCGTGTCGCGCAAGCGTGAGGGATTCCCACTGTAGGGTGTTGCAATAAATTCATGATTCTCTTATAGTGGGTTGGTGAGTGATTGAAACACAAACCCGAGTAAGGGGGTTGTTGCGTATGGGAATAAAGAGGACTTGATGCTTTAATGCTATGGTTGGGTTTTACCTTAATGTTATTTAGTAGTTGCGGATGCTTGCTAGAGTTCCAATCATAAGTGCATATGGTCCAAGTAGAGAAAGTATGTTAGCTTATGCCTCTCCCTCATATGAAATTGCAATGACGACTACCGGTCTTGTTAACAATTGCCTAGGACAATTCCGCACACCCATCCATCATTATTCCACACTCGCTATTTATAATACTTAGTAATATATTCTAACTTTATGATAACAACACCTACTTTTATATTTTAGCTCTCCGATACCATACAAAGTTATCCTCTTCATACCCACAACGTAGTTTTATTTCTCGTTTCTAGTTGGAAGCAAACGTTCGGTGTACGTAGAGTCGTATCAGTGGCAGATAGGGCTTGAGAGAATATTGATCATACCTTTAGCTCCTTGTGGGTTCGACACTCCATAATTATTACTTCCACCTTTGGAAATTGCTACGATGATTCCCTTCACTTGGGGATTAGCAAGCTCTTTTCTGGCGCCGTTGCCGGGGAGCAATAGCATGGGGTTGATATTCTCGTGTGTTCTTGTTTGCTTTCTTCACTAAGTAGATTTTGTTTTTCCTTTTTGTTTCTGTTTAGTTGTGGGTGAAACATACAAAATGAAATTTAAAGAATGAAAATACCAAAAAAAATTACTTGCCTCTCATGCCTAAAAAGTTTTTCAAAAAGAGAAGTGATTGGAAAGTTATGCATTGAAGAAGTGAGGGTCGACCTTGAGCACTTGTGTTCATGCTCACGGAAACAGTGTAGAATTTTTCATGGAAGTTTCTCTGTAAATAATTATCCCTTTGTGTATATCCATTGTATTATAAAAATAATGTGCCAAGCTTTGGTTCTAGGATGATTAGATTGCTTGTTTACTATGTGCAGAACAAAAACAGAAACTTTGGCTGTAGTGCATGAATTTACATTTTTACTGGAAGGTCAAATGGGTCTGAAACTTTTTTCACATTACTTCTGTACAAATTGTTCAAATTGTCAAATTTATTTCATAATTTTAGGAGTTACAGAAGTTTACTAAACTTCCAGATTACTACAGACTGTCCTGTTTTTGACAGATTCTGTTTTTCGTGTGTTGTTTGCTTATTTTGATGAATCTATTGTTAGTAATAGAGTTTATGAACCATAGAGAAGTCGCAGTACAGTAGGTTTAACACCAATATAAATAGAGAATGAGTTCATTACAGTACCTTAAAGTAGTAGTTTGTTTTATTACACTAACGGATCTCACAAAGTTTTTGTTAAAGTTATGTGTGGATGAAGTGTTCGAAGAACGAGGAGTTACCGATGTGAGAAGAATAAAGAGAGGCAAGAGTTCAAGCTCAGGGATGCCCAAGGCACCACAAGTAAATATTCCAAGGATACTCAAGCATCTAAGATTGGGGATGCCCCGGTTGGCATCCCATCTTCCTTCTTCAACAATTATCGGTATACCTCGGTTTTTGTTTTGTTCACATGATTTGTGTCCTTTGTGTTTTTATTTTTCTTCAAGAACCATGCTAGTATGAGATGTCCCTTCATCAATTTATATAATACTTCATGTGCTTCACTTATATCTTTTAAGTATGATCTTATAGAATTGCTCTTTGTGCTTCACTTAAATCTTTTGAGTATGGTTTTATAGAATGCTTCGTGTGCTTCACTTATACATTTTGAGCTTGGATATTGGTTAGCCTATATTAATTGTAGAATGCTCCATGAACTTCACTTATATCTTTTGGAGTATGAATAATACTATCATCTAAAGTGGGTTTGGAAGAGTGTCAACTTTAAAATTAGTGTTCCCACTATTCCGAATGAGAAGAATTTTGCTTATGTGGAGAGTAGAAAAATTTCTATGCTTGTAGATGTTGGGGATCATTGCAGAAATTAAAATTTTTCTACGCATCACCAAGATGAATCTATGGAGTTTACTAGCAACAAGAGGGGAGGAGTGCATCTACATACCCTTGTCGATCGCGAGCGGAAGCGTTCAAGAGAACGGGGTTGATGGAGTCGTCTCGTGATCCAAATCACAGATGATCCTAGCGCCGAACGGACGGCACATCCGAGTACAACACACGTACGGAGCGGAGACATCTCCTCCTCCTTGATCCATCAAGGGGGAAGGAGAAGTTCATAGAGATCCAGCAGCACGATGGCGTGGTGGTGGAAGCAGCGGGATTCCAGCAGGGCTTCGCCAAGCGCTACTAGAGGAGGAAGAGGTGTCACCGGAGGGAGAGGGAGGCGCCAGGGCTTAGGGTGCGGCTGCCCTCCCTCCCCTCCACTATATATAGGGGCTAGGGGGGGCACATGCCCCCCTTGGAGATCCCATCTAGAGGGGCGGCGTCGGCGACCCCTCGGCGGGCAACGGCCCCCTTAGGGTTTCCAACCAGGGGGGCGCATGCCCCCTCAGGGGGGGCAACTTCCCCCTAGGGTTTCCAACCCTAGGCGCCTTGGGCCCTTGGGTGGGGCGCACCAGCCTACCAGGGGCTGGTTCCCACGCCACTTCAGCCCATGGGGCCCTCCGGGATAGGTGGGCCCACCCGGTGGACCCCCGGGACCCTTCCGGCGGTGCCGGTACAATACCGGTGACCCCCGAAACTCTCCCGGTGGCCGAAACTGGACTTTCTATATACAAATCTTTACCTCCGGACCATTCCGGAACTCCTCGTGATGTCCGAGATCTCATCCGGGACTCCGAACAACTTTCGGTTAACCGCATACTAATATCTCTACAACTCTAGCGTCACCGAACCTTAAGTGTGTAGACCCTACGGGTTCGGGAATCATGCAGACATGACCGAGACACCTCTCTAGCCAATAACCAACAGCGGAATATGGATACCCATGTTGGCTCCCACATGTTCCACGATGACCTCATCGGATGAACCACGATGTCGAGGATTCAAGCAATCCCGTACACAATTCCCTTTGTCAATCGGTACGTTACTTGCCCGAGATTCGATCGTCGGTATCCCAATACCTCGTTCAATCTCGTTACCGGCAAGTCACTATACTCGTTCCGTAATGCATGATCCCGTGACTAACTACTTAGTCACATTGAGCTCATTATGATGATACATTACCGAGTGGGCCCAGAGATACCTCTCCGTCATACGGAGTGACAAATCCCAGTCTCGATCCGTGCCAACCCAACAGACACTTTTGGAGATACCTGTAGTGCACCTTTATAGCCACCCAGTTACGTTGTGACGTTTGGTACACCCAAAGCATTCCTACGGTATCCGGGAGTTGCACGATCTCATGGTCTAAGGAAATGATACTTGACATTAGAAAGCTTTAGCAAACGAACTACACGATCTAGTGCTATGCTTAGGATTGGATCTTGTCCATCACATCATTCTCCTAATGATGTGATCCCGTTATCAATGACATCCAATGTCCATGGTCAGGAAACCATAACAATATATTGATCAACGAGCTAGTCAACTAGAGGCTCACTAGGGATATGTTATGGTCTATGTGTTCACACATGTATTAAGATTTCCGGATAACACAATTATAGCATGAACAATAGACAATTATCATGAACAAGGAAATATAATAATAACCATTTTATTATTGCCTCTAGGGCATATTTCCAACAGTCTCCCACTTGCACTAGAGTCAATAATCTAGTTACATTGTGATGAATCGTACACCCATAGAGTTCTGGTGATGATCATGTTTCGCCCGTGGAAGAGGTTTAGTCAACGGATCTGCGACATTCAAATCCGTATGCACTTTACAAATATCTATGTCTCCATTTTGAACATTTTCATGAATGGAGTTGAAGCGACGCTTGATGTGCCTGGTCTTCTTGTGAAACCTGGGCTCCTTGGCAAGGGCAATAGCTCCAGTGTTGTCACAGAAGAAAGTCATCGGCCCCGATACATTGGGAATAACTCCTAGGTCGGCAATGAAATCCTTCATCCAGATTGCTTCATGTGCTGCCTCCGAGGCTGCCATGTACTCCGCTTCACATGTAGATCCCGCCACGACGCTTTGCTTGCAACTGCACTAGCTGACTGCCCCACCATTCAAAATATACACGTATCCGGTTTGTGACTTAGAGTCATCCAGATCTGTGTCGAAGCTAGCATCGACGTACCCTTTACGACGAGCTCTTCGTCACCTCCATAAACGAGAAACATATCCTTAGTCCTTTTCAGGTACTTCAGGATGTTCTTGACCGCTGTCCAGTGTTCCATGCCGGGATTACTTTGGTACCTCCCTACCAAACTTACGGCAAGGTTTACATCAGGTCTGGTACACAGCATGACATACATAATAGACCCTATGGCCGAGGCATAGGGGATGACACTCATCTTTTCTCTATCTTCTGTCGTGGTCGGGCATTGAGCTGTGCTCAATCTCACACCTTGCAATACAGGCAAGAACCCCTTCTTGGACTGATCCATATTGAACTTCTTCAATATCTTATCAAGGTATGTGCTTTGTGAAAGACCTATGAGGCGTCTCGATCTATCTCTACAGATCTTGATGCCTGATATGTAAGCAGCTTCTCCAAGGTCCTTCATTGAAAAACACTTATTCAAGTAGGCCTTTATGCTTTCCAAGAATTCTATATCATTTCCCATCAATAGTATGCCATCCACATATAATATGAGAAATGCTACAGAGCTCCCACTCACTTTCTTGTAAACACAGGCTTCTCCATAAGTCTGTGTAAACCCAAACGCTTTGATCATCTCATCAAAGCGAAAGTTCCAACTCCGAGATGCCTGCACCAGCCCATAGATTGAGCGCTAGAGCTTGCATACCTTGCCAGCATTCTTAGGATCGACAAAACCTTCCGGCTGCATCATATACAATTATTCTTTAAGGAAGCCGTTAAGGAATGCCGTTTTGACATCCATTTGCCATATTTCATAATCGTAGAATGCGGCAACTGCTAACATGATTCGGACGGACTTCAGCTTCGCTACGGGTGAGAAGATCTCATCGTAGTCAACTCCTTGAACTTGTCGATAACCCTTAGCGACAAGTCGAGCTTTATAGATGGTAACATTTCCATACGCGTCCGTCTTCTTCTTAAAGATCCATGTATTTTCTATCACTCGCCGATCATCGGGCAAGTCTGTCAAAGTCCATACTTTGTTTTCATACATGGATCCTATCTCGGATTGCATGGCTTCAAGCCATTTGTTGGAATATGGGCCCGCCATTGCTTCTTCATAGTTCGAAGGTTCACCGTTGTCCAACAACATGATTTCCATGACAGGGTTGCCGTACCACTCTGGTGCGGAACGTGTCCTTGTGGACCTACGAAGTTTAGTGATAACTTGATCATGATCGTCATCATTAACTTCCTCTCTAGTCGGTGCAGGCACCACAGAAACATTTTCTTGTGCTGCGCTACTTTCTGGTTCGAGAGGGGTCATCTCATCAAGTTCCACTTTCCTCCCACTTACTTCTTTCGAGAGAAACTCTTTCTCCAGAAAGGACCCGTTCTTGGCAACGAAGATCTTGCCTTCGGATCTGAGGTAGAAGGTATACCCAATGGTTTCCTTAGGGTATCCTATGAAGACGCATTTTTCCGACTTGGGTTCGAGCTTTTTAGGTTGAAGTTTCTTGACATAAGCATCGCATCCCCAAACTTTAAGAAACGACAGCTTAGGTTTGTTTCCAAACCATAATTCATACAGTGTCGTCTCAACGGATTTCGACGGAGCCCTATTTAAAGTGAATGCGGCAGTCTCTAAAGCATAACCCCAAAATGATAGCGGTAGATCGGTAAGAGACATCATAGATCGCACCATATCCAATAGAGTGCGATTACGACGTTCGGACACACCATTACACTGAGGTGTTCTAGGCGGCGTGAGTTGTGAAACAATTCCACATTTCCTTAAGTGTGTGCCAAATTTGTGACTCAAATATTCCCCTCCATGATCGGATCGTAAGAACTTTATTTTCCTGTCACGTTGATTTTCAGCCTCACTCTGAAATTCCTTGAACTTTTCAAAGGTCTCAGACTTGTGTTTCATTAAGTAGACATACCCATATCTACTCAAGTCATCAGTGAGGGTGAGAACATAGCGATAGCCACCGCGAGCCTCAACGCTCATTGGACCGCACACATTAGTATGTATGATTTCCAATAAGTTGGTTGCTCGCTCCATTGTTCCGGAGAACAGAGTCTTGGTCATTTTTTCCATGAGGCATGGTTCGCACGTGTCAAATGATTCATAATCAAGAGACTCCAAAAGTCCATCTGCATGGAGTTTCTTCATGCATTTGACACCAATGTGACCAAGGCGGCAGTGCCACAAGTATGTGGACCTATCATTATCAACCTTACATTTCTTGGCATTCACACTATGAATATGTGTAACATCACGTTCGAGATTCATTAAGAATAAACCATTGACTGGCGGGGCATGATCATAAAACATATCTCTCATATAAATAGAACAACCATTATTCTCGGATTTAAATGAGTAGCCATCTCGCATCAAACGAGATCCAGATACAATGTTCATGCTCAAAGCTGGCACTAAATAACAATTATTGAGGTTTAAACTAACCCCGTAGGTAAATGTAGAGGCAGCGTGCCGACGGTGATCACATCGACCTTGGAACCATTCCCGACGTGCATCGTCACCTCGTCCTTCGCCAGTCTCCGCTTATTCCGCAGCTCCTGCTTTGAGTTACAAATATGAGCAACCGCACCGGTATCAAATACCCAAGAGCTACTACGAGCGCTGGTTAGGTACACATCAATAACATGTATATCACATATACCTTTGGTATTGCCGGCCTTCTTATCCGCTAAATACTTGGGGCAGTTCCGCTTTTAGTGACCGTTTCCCTTGCAATAAAAGCACTCAATCTCAGGCTTGGGTCCATTCTTTGTCTTCTTCCCGACAGCTTGCTTACCGGGCACGGCAACTCCCTTGCCGTCTTTCTTGAAGTTCTTCTTACCCTTGCCTTTCTTGAACTTAGTGGTTTTATTCAGCATCAACACTTGATGTTCCTTTTTGATCTCCACCTCCGCTGATTTCAGCATTGAATATACCTCAGGAATGGTCTTTTCCATCCCCTGCATATTGAAGTTCATCACAAAGCTCTTGTAGCTAGGTGGGAGCGACTGAAGGATTCTGTCAACGACCGCGTCATCCAGGAGATTAACTCCCAGCTGAGACAAGCGGTTGTGCAACCCAGACATTTTGAGTATGTGTTCGCTGACGGAACTATTCTCCTCCATCTTACAACTGTAGAACTTGTCGGAGACTTCATATCTCTCGACCCGGGCATGAGCTTGGAAAACCATTTGCAGCTCTTGGAACATCTCATATGCTCCGTGTTGCTCGAAACGCTTTTGAAGCCCCGGTTCTAAGCTGTAAAGCATGCCGCACTGAACCAGGGAGTAATCATCAACACGTGTTTGCCAAGCGTTCATAACGTCTTGGTTTGCTGGGACGGGTGCTTCACCTAGCGGTGCTTCAAGGACATATGCTTTCTTGGCAGCTATGAGGATGATCCTCAAGTTCCGGACCCAATCCGTATAGTTGCTACCATCGTCTTTCAGCTTGGTTTTCTCTAGGAACACGTTGAAGTTGAGGTTGACATTAGCGTGGGCCATTTGATCTACAAGACATATTGTAAAGATTTTAGACTAAGTTCATGATAATTAAGTTCATTTAATCAAATTATTAATGAACTCCCACTCAGACAGACACCCCTCTTGTCATCTAAGTGATACATGATCCGAGTCAACTAGGACGTGTCCGATCATCACGTGAGATGGACTAGTCATCATCGGTGAACATCTTCACGTTGATCGTATCTGCTATACGACTCATGTTCGACCTTTCGGTCTCTTGTGTTCCGAGGCCATGTCTGTACATGCTAGGCTCGTCAAGTCAACCTAAGTGTATTGCGTGTGTAAATCTGGCTTACACCTGTTGTATGCGAACGTTAGAACCTATCACACCCGATCATCACGTGGTGCTTCGGAACAACGAACCTTCGCAACGGTGCACAGTTAGGGGGAACACTTTCTTGAAATTTTAGCGAGTGATAATCTTATTTATGCTACCGTCGTTCTAAGCAAATAAGATGTAAAACATGATAAACATCACATGCAATCAAATAGTGACATGATATGGCCAATATCATTTTGCTCCTTTTGATCTCCATCTTCGGGGCGCCATGTTCATCATTGTCACCGGCATGACACCATGATCTCCATCATCATGATCTCCATCATCATGTCTTCATGAAGTTGTCTCGCCAACTATTACTTCTACTACTATGGCTAACGGTTAGCAATAAAGTAAAGTAATTACATGACGTTTCAGTTGACACGCAGGTCATAAATAAATTAAGACAACTCCTATGGCTCCTGCCGGTTGTCATACTCATTGACATGCAAGTCGTGATTCCTATTACCAGAACATGATCCATCTCATACATCACATATATCATTCATCACATTCTTCTGGCCATATCACATCACATGACACATGCTGCAAAAACAAGTTAGACGTCCTCTAATTGTTGTGCAAATTTTTACGTGGCTGCTATAGGTTTCTAACAAGAACGTTTTTTACCTACGCCAAAACCACAACGTGATATGCTAATTTCTATTTACCCTTCATAAGGACCCTTTTCATCGAATCCGATCCGACTAAAGTGGGAGACACTATTAGGAAAAGGCCTACTAATGGCGCACCACTGGTGCGCCATTAGTATCTGGTATACTAATGGCGCACCCCAGATGCGCCATTAGTATATAGAACAGTGCGCCATTAGTATGCCTCCCAGGGGGCCATGTATACCCAGGTGCTTTGGCATACTAATGGCGCACCATCCCACGGTGCGCCATTAGTAAATTTTTTTCAATTTTTTTTTTCAATTTTTTTCTGGTCAAACTTCCCGGAAGGTCACCCATCCTCACACTACTCAAGCCCGAGCACGCTTAACTTCGCAGTTCTATCCAACCCCAGCACCACCTCACTTAACAGCCACTTGTTGATATATCTATCATATCAATCCTATTAAACCTTGTTGATGTCTAGGACTTTGTTCATATTCATGAGTATGATGAAATTTTGAAAAATATTTGAAACTTCCCTGTCATATTACGAATCATTTTTTGAAAAAAATCCAAAAAAATTCAAAACAAATATTTTTTTTCTGTTACTAGTGGCGCACCTAGCAACCGGTGCGCCACTAGTAAGTTTGAATTTTTTTGAATTTTTTTGCCTCTAGATCTTGAAAGCCCCGTATCTTTTTTTCTGTTAGGTTTTTGAGGATTTTGAAAATGTTTAACGGGGTTCCCCCCGTTAAATTCGGATATAACTTTTCGAGTAGATGATTTTTCATATAAAAAACTTTTTCATCCGAGTTCGTATGCAAAAGTTATGCCCATTTTAAGAAATTCCAGAGAGATTTTGCAAATAAAGTCGAAATTCATATTTGTTAATTTTCCCAACAACTAGACCACATATCACATGGGAAACTTATTTTATTTTATTTTTTTGACATTTCCATCATTTTCTTTTTTTTTAAACTGAAAAGGCGGTCCAAGGGGGGGTGCATTCGGTGGAATGGGCCAAGTTACTAATGGCGCACCGTGGGGGTGGTGCGCCATTAGTAGTTCACCTAGTAATGGCGCACCACCCCAACCGTGCGCCATTAGTAGTTTTTCAAAAAAAAAATTTAAACAAACAAAATTTGTAATAAAATTACTAATGGCGCACCTGTGGGTGGTGCGCCATTAGTAGTTCAACTAGTAATGGCGCACCGTGGGAGTGGTGCGCCATTAGTAGTTTAAAAAATAAAAATAAAAAAATTTGAAAAAAAATTTGAAACATAATTACTAATGGCGCACCGTGGGCAGGTGCGCCATTACTAGTTACAACTAGTAATGGCGCACTGTGTCTGGATGCGCCATTAGTATGTTTGGACAGGCGCACTAGTTAAAAAAAATTGGATACTAATGGCGCACCCTGGGCCAGGTGCGCCATTAACTACTAATGGCGCACTGTGTCTGGATGCGCCATTAGTATGTTTGGACAGGCGCACTAGTTTAAAAAAAAAATTGGATACTAATGGCGCACCCTGGGCAAGGTGCGCCATTAGTAGTTGAAACTACTAATGGCGCGCTGTGTCTGGATGCGCCATTAGTATGTTTGGACAGGCGCACTAGTTAAAAAAAAAATTGGATACTAACGGCGCACCCTGGGCCAGGTGCGCCATTACTAGTTACAACTAGTAATGGCGCACTGTGTCTGGATGCGCCATTAGTATGTTTGGACAGGCGCACTAGTTAAAAAAAATTGGATACTAATGGCGCACCCTGGGCCAGGTGCGCCATTAGTAGTTTCAACTCTAATGGCGTATCAGATGGTGGTGCGCCATTAGTATATACTAATGGCGCACCGCTTGTCTGGTGCGCCATTAGTGTCAATCCCATCTATAGCCCTTTTTCTAGTAGTGAGAGACAGACACCCGCTAGCCACCTTATGCAACTAGTGCATGTCAGTCGGTGGAACCTGTGTCACGTAAGCGTACGTGTAAGGTCGGTCCGGGACGCTTCATCCCACGATGCCGCCGAATCAAGATAAGACTAGTAACGGCAAGTAAATTGACAAAATCGACGCCCACAACAACTTGTGTTCTACTCGTGCATAGAAACTACGCATAGACCTAGCTCTGATACCACTGTTGGGGATCGTTGCAGAAATTAAAAAATTTCT
The DNA here is from genome assembly GCF_002575655.3 of Aegilops tauschii subsp. strangulata. Classification (NCBI taxonomy): domain Eukaryota; kingdom Viridiplantae; phylum Streptophyta; class Magnoliopsida; order Poales; family Poaceae; genus Aegilops; species Aegilops tauschii. Next base: position 638,249,044 of record NC_053036.3, on the reverse strand, counting down.
ACGCATCACCAAGATTAATCTATGGAGTTTACTAGCAATGAGAGGGGAGGAGTGCATCTACATACCCTTGTAGATCGCGAGCGGAAGCATTCAAGAGAACGGGGTTGATGGAGTCGTACTCGTCGTGATCCAAATCACCGATGATCCTAGTGCCGAACGGACGGCACCTCCGCGTTCAACACACGTACGGAGCGGAGACGTCTCCTCCTTCTTGATCCAGCAAGGGGGAAGGAGAAGTTGATAGAGATCCAGCAGCACGACGGCGTGGTGGTGGAAGCAGCGGGATTCCTGCAGGGCTTCGCCAAGCGCTACTGGAGTAGGAAGAGGTGTCATGGGAGGGAGAGGGAGGCGCCAGGGCTTAGGGTGCGGCTACCCTCCCTCCCCTCCACTATATATAGGGGCTAGGGGGCGCATGCCCCCCTTGGAGATCCCATCTAGAGGGGGGCGGCGGCCCCTCGGGGGCAACGGCCCCCTTAGGGTTTCCAACCAGGGGGGCGCATGACCCCTCGGGGGGGCAACGGCCCCTAGGGTTTCCAACCCTAGGCGCCTTGGGCCCTTGGGTGGGGTGCACCAGCCCACCAGGGGCTGGTTCCCATGCCCCTTCAGCCCATGGGGCCCTCCGGGATAGGTGGCCCCACCCGGTGGACCCCCGGGACCCTTCCGGTGGTCCCGGTACAATACCGGTGACCACCGAAACTCTCCCGGTGGCCGAAACTGGACTTTCTATATATAAATCTTTACCTCCGGACCATTCCGGAACTCCTCGTGACATCCGGGATCTCATCCGGTACTCCGAAAAACTTTCGGTTAACCGCATACTAATATCTCTACAACTCTAGCGTCACCGAACCTTAAGTGTGTAGACCCTACGGGTTCGGGAATCATGCAGACATGACCGAGACACCTCTCTATCCAATAACCAACAGCGGGATCTGGATACCCATGTTGGCTCCCACACGGTCCACGATGATCTCGTCGGATGAACCACAATGTCGAGGATTCAAGCAATCCCGTACACAATTCCCTTTGTCAATCGGTACGTTACTTGCCCGAGATTCGATCGTCGGTATCCCAATACCTCGTTCAATCTCGTTACCGGCAAGTCACTTTACTCGTTCCGTAATGCATGATCCCGTGACTAACTACTTAGTCACATTGAGCTCATTATGATGATGCATTACCGAGTGGGCCCAGAGATACCTCTCCGTCATACGGAGTGACAAATCCCAGTCTCGATCCGTGCCAACCCAACAGACACTTTCGGAGATACCTGTAGTGCACCTTTACAGCCACACAGTTACGTTGTGACATTTGGTACACCCAAAGCATTCCTACGGTATCCGGGATTTGCACGATCTCATGGTCTAAGGAAATGATACTTGACATTAGAAAAGCTTTAGCAAACGAACTACACGATCTAGTGCTATGCTGAGGATTGGGTCTTGTCCATCACACCATTCTCCTAATGATGTGATCCCGTTATCAATGACATCCAATGTCCATGGTCAGGAAACCGTAACCATCTATTGATCAACGAGCTAGTCAACTAGAGGCTCACTAGGGACATGTTATGGTCTATGTGTTCACACATGTATTACGATTTCCGGATAACACAATTATAGCATGAACAATAGACAATTATGATGAACAAGGAAATATAATAATAACCATTTTATTATTGCCTCTAGGGCATATTTCCAACAGTAGATCATGAAAAGAATGCCTTATGTGATGGTTATATTGTTGAATTCATTCATGATGCTACTGAAAACTATTATGAGGGAGGAATATATGCTTATAGGAGTTCCAATAATATCAAGTTTCCTCCCTATGTGCTTAAAGTTTTGAAGTTATACTTGTTTTGCCTTCCTATGCTAGTTGATTATTGTTCCTATAAATTATGTGCTCACAAAATCCCTAGGCATAGGAAGTGGGTTAGATTTAAATATGCTAGTAATATTCTTCATGACGCTCTCTTTATGTTTCAATTCCTACCTTTTATGTGAGCATCATTGAAATCATGATGCCTAGCTAAAAGGCATTAAAGAAAAGCACTTGTTGGGAGACAACCCAATATTTACCCTTACTATTTTTGTGTGTCTACATGATTAATCTACTGTAGTAATCATGTTTTATAGCTTTTTTTTCAATAAAGTGCCAAGTAAGACCTTTGGGAAGACTTGGGTGAAAGTTAATGTGATCTTGCTGTAAAAAATAGAAACTTTGCGCTCACGAGATTAGCTTCCATTTTTTACAGAAGAGTGATTTTAAGTTGATTATTTTTGCAGAATATTAATGGACAAATTCCTCACGTCCACCAATTTATTTCATAATTGTTGGAGTAGCAGAAGTATGGTTGCTGTTCAGATCATTACAGACTGTTCTGTTTCTGACAGATTCTGTTTTCATTGCATAGGTTGCTTGTTTTCTAGTTTCTATGGCTTATATTTATCAATATAAATTGTAGAAATGATAAGGTAGAGTAGGCATTGTGTGAGAACAACTATGAACCTTGTCTTTGACAGTACCAAAGTGAATGGTTTGCTCTTTATCATACTAACCTATCTCACGAAGTTCCGTTAAGTTTTGTGTGATTGAAGTTTTCAAGCTTTGGGTGGGATATCGATAAGAGGAGAATAAGGAGTGGAAAGACCCTAAGCTTGGGGATGCCCAAGGCACCCCAAGGTAATATTCAAGGAAGACTCAAGCGCCTAAGCTTGGGGATGCCCTGGAAGGCATCCCCTCTTTCGTCTTCAAAACTATCGGTATACCTTACTCGGAGCTATATTTTATTCGTCACATGATATGTGATTTGCTTGGAGCGTATTTTCAATTTTACTTGCTGTTTGAATAAAATCATTGGATCTGAATTATTGAATGAAAAAGAATCCTCTCATGGCTAGTTAATTATTTGACTACTCAGTGTTCTTCACTCATATCTTTTGGAGTAGTTTGTCATTTACTCATGTGCTTCACGTATATCCTAGGAGTAAATGGTCGAATGAATTGAATGTCATAAAGCTGAATTTATATATGTTTCATATGCTTATAACATGGGGAGTAATGACTTCACACATAATAAGTATAGGTAGTAAACTTATTGAAAGTTAGCAAACGTAGAATTGGTCACTTGAACAATTCATGAAAGAATATTGAAGGAAGAGAGATTTCACATATAAATATACTATCTTGGACATCTTTTGTAATTATGAGCAGTCATTAAAATATGACTTGATGAAAGGTTGATGTTGGACAAGGAAGACAACTTAATGGGTTATGTTTTCTTATATCCGAAATAAAGTATATTGTCATGGATCATCCAACATGCTGAGCTTGCCTTTCCCTCTCATGCTAGCCAAATTCTTTGCACCAAGTAGAGATACTACTTGTGCTTCCAAACATCCCTTAAAAAAAGTTTTGCCATGAAAGTCCACCATACCTACCTATGGATTGAGTAATATCCTTCAAGTAAGTTGTCATCGGTGCATGCAAAACAAATTGCCCTATAAATATGTATGATCTATTAATGTGGAGAAAATAAGCTTTATACGATCTTGTGATGTGGAAGAAATAAAAGCGACGGACTACATAATAAAGGTCCATATCACAAGTGGCAATATAAAGTGACGTTCTTCTGCATTAAGATTTTGTGAATCCAACCATAAAAGCGCATGACAACCTCTGCTTCCCTCTGCGAAGGGCCTACCTTTTACTTTTATCTTCTACCCTTATACAAGAGTCATGGTGATTTTCACCTTTCTTTTTACATTTTATCCTTTGACAAGCACATTGTGTTGGAAAGACCCTGATATATATATATATATATATATATATATATATATATATATATATATATATATATATATATATATATATATATATATCCAATTGGATGTAAGTTATCATGAACTATTATTGTTGACATTACCCTTAAGGTAAAAGGTTGGGAGGCGAATCTATAAGCCCCTATCTTTCTCTGTGTCCGATTAAAACTTTGAACCCATAAATATCACATGAGTGTTAGCAATTGTGAAAGATTAAGTGGTAGTTGAGTATGTGAAGTTTGCTGAATCAAAGCTCTGACATAGACCCTTCCTGAAAATAAGATGAATTGCAATTGTTTGAGGACTAAGAGCACTGTTTGTTAGTTTTCAAGAAAGTTTATGATCTATACTTTAACATGTGAATAGCTTGTTACTTGATCATGAAAAGTTTTATGAGAGGAGCTACTGTTATGACATATAATGATGCTAGAAAAAGTGATTGAAACTATCATTGATCAAACTTAAGCACTTGCTAGCATTCACACTTCATAAATTATTTCTTTTATCATTTACCTACTCGATCACGTGCAGGAATTAAGCTTGGGGATGCTGATACGTCTCCAACGTATCTATAATTTATGAAGTCTTCATGCTATTATATTATCAACCTTGGATGTTTTATATGCATTTATATGCTATTTTATATGATTTTCGGGACTAACCTATTAACCTAGAGCCCAGTGCCAGTTTCTGTTTTCTCCTTGTTTTAGAGTATCGCAGAAAAGGAAAACCAAACGGAGTCCAATTGACCTGAAACTTGACGGAGCTTATTTTTGGACCAGAAGAAGGCCAAGGAGTCAAAGAGTTGGGCCAGAAGAGTCCCGGGCTGCCCACGAGGGTGGGGGCGCGCCCACCCCCCTGGGCACGCCTCCCTGCCACGTGGACAGCCCGGAGACCCCCCTGACTTGTTCTCGACGCCAGCACCTCTCAAATAGGGAGAATTCCTTATTTGACACTACCTTAAAATGTGGTTCCCTATTTGGCCCTAAAGAAATTTGTCTTCCCTGTTTGACATCTGCTCTAAATTTCTTTCCCAATATGACACTGTAGTGCATTTCGTTCACTAACAGTGTTAAAGACAGACGTGAAAAGACCTTTTTATCCCTGGTGCATAAGGTGACCAAAAATCTGTACATGACAATATCTACAGTTATGTTACATATTTGGTCGTGTTAAATGACCAATTGAGACCCCATAATTTGGTCAATGAACTGATTTCAATCCAAAAAATTGGTGTTGGTGCTCGTACGAGACGGCCGTCGGTGTTGGTGTTGAGCGGATGGTGGTTGGATGTACTGTGCTCCGAGGACTCCGACGCCGCCGAATGCCTCCGCGAGATGCGAGTGACACCCATCGGTGTGGGCGTTGGCGAATGGATGGATGTTGTGAACGATGCATGGTTCCCCTCTCCGACCGTGCGTGAGTCCTGCGAATGGCCTTGTGCGGTTGTGCCTCTGTATTTATAGGGAAGGGAGATAGGCAGAGCGCGAGCGTTTGTTCCGATCTTCATGGAAAGATAGAGATATCAAATCCCTTCTATGAGCTCCTTTGAGTATACGTGCATGTACATAGTAGAACTCAACCATATTTAACACGCCACGGCCAGCCCAGACTATACTGGTGCATGCATGCATTAGTCAAGTATTCGGGTATTCGAAGAAGTATAATACGTGCTGGCGAGGAGGCCGCCGGTATACGGGTATTCGAAACTGACGCGCGGACGTTCAAATATATGTATGAGTCGATGAGACGTTAGCGGGAACTGCTCCGGACCACTACATCTGCAAGGTTAGCTAGCTACATGATCAAATATGTAGAATATTGCACGATGTAATCGGCCAGTATAAGTAATGTACGTGTAACTTGCCTTAAAAAATGCAACTGGACTTAACTTTCTCAAAGCGACAAGCACAAAAACACGTCAAGCAACAAGGACGAGAGGGACGGCTAGATCGGGATAGGGATATTTTCTTTTGTTCGATGTGGGCTAGCGACTAGCATAGGGGTATTTTGGTCCATCCAATTTTTTTTGACGGAACAATGTAACGAAACCGACGGCGATGTCATATAAGGAAAGAAATTTAGACTAGATGTCAAATAGAGAAGAAAAGTTTCTTCAGGGTCAAATAAGGAACCACATTTTAAGGTAGTGCCAAATAAGGAATTTTCTCTCTCATATATACCCAATAATCCAGAAAGAAAGCTAGATCGGAAGTTCCGCCGCCGCAAGCCTCTGTAGCCACAAGAAATCAATCTAGGCCCTCTCCGGCACCCTGCTGGAGGGGGCCATCATCACCGGTGGCCATGGAGGAGTATCCCGGAGAGGCCATCATCGCCATGACGGCCAAGGACCAGAGGGAGAACCTTTCCCCATCTAGGGGGAGGCCATGGAGGAGGAAGCACAAGGGGGAGAACCTCTCCTCCTCTCTCTTGGTGGCACCGGAGTGCCATTGAGAGGGGAATCATCGCCGCGGTGATCGTCTTTATCAACATCACCACCATCATCACCATCCTCATCTCTTTTACGCGGTCCACTCTCCCGCACCCGTTGTAATCCCTACTTGAACATGGTGCTTTATGCCACATATTATGATCCAATGATGTGTTTCCATCCTATGATATTTTGAGTAGATATCCTTTGTCTTTGGGTTGATTGATGATCTAGATTGGTACGAGTTGTATGTTTTATTTTGGTGCTGTCCTATGGTGCCCTCTGTGTCGCGCAAGCATGAGGGATTCCCGCTATATGGTGTTGCAATAAATTCATGATTCGCTCATAGTGGGTTGGTGAGTGACCGAAACACAAACCCGAGTAAGGGGGTTGTTGCGTATGAGAATAAAGAGGACTTGATGCTTTAATGCTATGGTTGGGTTTTACCTTAATGATCTTTAGTAGTTGCGGATGCTTGCTAGAGTTCCAATCATAAGTGCATATGATCCAAGTAGAGAAAGTATGTTAGATTATGCCTCTGCCTCATATGAAATTGCAATGACGACTACCGGTCTTGTTAACAATTGCCTAGGACAATTCCGCACACCCATCCATCATTATTCCACACTCGCTATTTACAATACTTAGTAATATATTCTAACTTTATGATAACATCACATACTTTTATATTTTAGCTCTCCGATACCATACAAAGTTATCCTCTTCATACCCACAACGTAGTTTTATTTCTCGTTTCTAGTTGGAAGCAAACGTTTGGTGTACGTAGAGTCGTATCAGTGGCAGATAGGGCTTGAGAGAATATTGATCTTACCTTTAGCTCCTTGTGGGTTCGCCACTCCATACTTATTACTTCCACCTTTGGAAATTGCTATGATGATTCCCTGCACTTGGGGATTATCAGTTGCCTCCCAACAAGCGCTAACGTTTAACGCCACTAGCTAGGCATGATGATTTCAATGATGCTCACATAAAAGATAAGAATTGAAACACAAAGAGAGCATCATGAAGAATATAACTAGCACATTTAAATCTAACCCACTTCCTATGCGTAGGGATTTTATGAGCAAACAACTTATGGGAATAATAATCAACTAGCATAGGAAGGCAAAATAAGCATAACTTCAAGATTTTAAGCACATAGAGAGGAAACTTGATTATTATTGCAATTCCTACAAGCATATGTTCCTCCCTCATAATAATAATTTTCAGTAGCATCTTGAATGAATTCAACAATATAACCATCACATAAAGCATTCTTTTCATGATCTACAAGCATAGAATTTTTATTATTATCCACATAAGTGAATTTCTTCTCCTGAATAATAGTGGGAGCAAACTCAACAAAATAATTATCATGTGAGGCATAATCCAATTGAAAACTAAAATCATGATGACAAGTTTCATGGTTATCATTATTCTTAATAGCATACAAGTCATCACAATAATCATCATAGATAGCAACTTTGTTCTCATAATCAATTGGAACCTCTTCCGAAATAGTGGATTCATCACTAAATAAAGTCATGACCTCTCCAAATCCACTTTCATAATTATCACAATAATATTCAACATCCTCCAAAATAGTGGGATCATTACTTTCTAAATTTGACACTCTTCCAAACCCACTTTCATCAATATAATCATCATAAATAGGAGGCATGCTATCATCATAATAAATTTGCTCATCAAAACTTGGGGGACAAAACATATCATCTTCATCAAACATAGCATCCCCAAGCTTGTGGCTTTGCATATCATTAGTATCATGGGTATTCAAAGAATTCATACTAAAAACATTGCAATCATGCTCATCATTCACATATTTTATGCCAAGCATTCGAAGTAATTCTTCTTCTAGTACTTGAGCACAATTTTCCTTCCCATCATTTTCAAAAAAGACATTAAACAGATGAAGCATATGAGGCAACCTTAATTCATTTTTTGTAGTTTTCTTTTATAGAATAAACTAGTGATAAAACAAGAGACAAAAAGATTCGATTGCAAGATCTAAAGATATAGGTTCAAGCACTCACCTCCCCAGCAACGGCGCCAGAAACTGCTTGATGTCTACTACACAACCTTCTTCTTGTATACGTTGTTGGGCCTCCAAGTGCAGAGGTTTGTAGGACAGTAGCAAATTTCCCTCAAGTGGATGACCTAAGGTTTATCAATCCGCGGGAGGCGTAGGATGAAGATGGTCTCTCTCAAGCAACCCTGCAACCAAATAACAAAGAGTCTCTTGTGTCACCAACACACCCAATACAATGGTAAATTGTATAGGTGCACTAGTTCGGTGAAGAGATGGTGATACAAGTGCAATATGGATGGTAGATATAGGTTTTTGTAATCTGAAATTATAAAAACAGCAATGTAACAAGCGATAAAAGTGAGCGTAAACGGTATTGCAATGCTAGGAAACAAGGCCTAGGGTTCATACTTTCACTAGTGCAAGTTCTCTCAACAATAATAACATAATTGGATCATATAACTATCCCTCAACATGCAACAAAGACTCACTCCAAAGTCACTAATAGCGGAGAACAAACGAAGAGATTATTGTAGGGTACGAAAGCACCTCAAAGTTATTCTTTCTGATCGATCTATTCAAGAGTTCTTAGTAAAATAACACGAAGCTATTCTTTCCGTTCGATCTATCATAGAGTTCGTACTAGAATAACACCTTAAGACACAAATCAACCAAAACCCTAATGTCACCTAGATACTCCAATGTCACCTCAAGTATCTGCGGGTATGATTATACGATATGCATCACACAATCTCAGATTCATCTATTCAGCCAATACAAAGAACTTCAAAGAGTGCCCCAAAGTTTCTAGCGGAGAGTCAAGACGAAAACGTGTGCCAACCCCTATGCATAGATTCCCAAGGTCACGGAACCCGCAAGTTGATCACCAAAACATACATCAAGTGAATCGATAGAATACCCCATTGTCACCACGGGTATTCCACACAAGACATACATCAAGTGTTCTCAAATTTATAATGGCTTCTTCTCTCTCTTTGGATCTCAATACAAAGTTCTCCTCGATTCTCTTGGAGATCTATTCGATGTAATCTTCTTTTGCGGTGTGTTTGTCGAGATCCGATGAATTGTGGGTTTATGATCAAGATTATCTATGAACAATATTTGAATCTCCTCTGAATTCTTTTATGTATGATTGGTTATCTTTGCAAGTCTCTTCGAATTATCAGTTTGGTTTGCCCTACTAGATTGATTATTCTTGCAATGGGAGAACTGCTTAGCTTTGGGTTCAATCTTGCGGTGCTCGGTCCCAGTGACAGCAGGGGAAATGACACGTATTGTATTGTTGCCATCAAGGATAAAAAGATGGGGTTCATATCATATTGCATGAGTTTATCCCTCTACATCATGTCATCTTGCTTCAATAGCGGTTGATGTGTGGAGTAATAGTAGTAGATGCAGGCAGGAGTCAGTCTATTTGTCACGGACGTGATGCCTATATACATGATCATACCTAGATATTCTCATGACTATTCTCAATTCTATCAATTGCTCGACAGTAATTCGTTCACCCACCGTAATACTTATGCTCTTGAGAGAAGCCACTAGTGAAACCTATGGCCCTCGGGTCTATTTTCCATCATATTAATCTCCCGTTATTTCCATTACTGTTTACTTGATTTCTTTACTTTTACTCTTTATCATAAAAACACCAAAAATATTATCTTATCATCTCTATCAGATCTCACTATCGCAAGTGACCGTGAAGGGATTGACAACCCCTTTATCGCGTTGGTTGCAAGGTTCTTATTTGTTTGTGTAGGTGCAAGGGACTTGAGCGTGACCTACTACTGGATTGATACCTTGGTTCTCAAAAACTGAGGTAAATACTTATGCTACTTTACTGCATCACCCTTTCCTCTTCAAGGGAAAACCAACGCAGTGCTCAAGAGGTAGCACGCGTGCATAATTACGCAATTGAAATCCCATGGGCATCGACGGAGGCACAACTAGCTTGTGATCCACAGTACGGCTTGACCGCTCCTGGACACATATACTTTCACTGTCTCTTTTCTGCTTTTCAGGTTTCTTTTCCAGAAGCCTTCCCTGACGACTTGATCGCGGGTCCTTTCAAAGGACAAATACACCAAGCCGGCAGTCAACTCGGACGTAGAGGGGAATTTCTAAGTGGTTTCTTAAAAACCACTCTACCTGTCTCCAGGGTCCCACGCGCAGCTCTCCCTTGGTCGTGGCATGTCAAATAGCCCGTTGCCTATCACACTACTTGTACCAATGCGCTTTGACGTATTAATCAAATCATAATGGACACAGTTTGCGGCCCAAATTTTAGGGCCCCTACTTATTGCTTTTGCTCCTTTTCTGTTTTCCTTTTTTACTATTAATAAGCTTATTAGATAGCACCCGTACACTGTGGTACGTTTCACTTTGCCAGGGGCTTCATAGCGCCCCGCACTATGGCAACAAAGTCCGAACACTTTTACAGTATAGTTCGGGACCCCGAATTTAGCACTATATGCATTGGCTCCGAATCATGTCTTTGGTCAATAGTTGGGTTGCCCGGCTCCTGTGCTTGCTACCTTACGTTCTGCTATATCGGCTAAGGTAGTAAAGGGAGAACTACTGCGATTGTGCCCTGGTTTATCCAAAGGAGAACCTCAGTAGAGAAAGCCGAAAACTGACTGTCATGATGCGGCGAGAGCCGGTCAACTATTCGGAGGTTGCAAATCGTTGGAGATTTCTTCCGCGTCACGCAAAGGATCGGTACTTCCCGATCAGATGCTTATAGCACTCTCATTCGGAAACTAGGGGCTACGTCCATGTTTTTATTGTCGAACTCCTATGGCTAAGTGAGGGCGTTAAAGCCGAATAGTCTGGCTGCCTGGTTCGTTGCGTTAAACAACTCCTTCAAGGACCATATAATTGGATCAAGATTGTTTAGATTCCATCCCGAACACCTCTGTACTACCTACGTGGGGGCAGAAGCCGACGACTAGCCAACCCTCAGATTTCATACAACACGGCCGCACAGGAGGTAAAATTAAAAACATAACAATCATTATATTACAAACCCACTTTGTTTCATCATACAAGGCAAAGACAACACGAATGTATTCATTCGAAAATAATGTCCTGCCCACACTACGTTGCCACAATGCGAGACCCCTCCAAGACATCCGCAAAATAGCGCTCGGGTGTGCGGTGCTCCTTGCCCTCTGGCGGCCCCCTGGCCAGCTCGACGGCGTTCATCTTCGCCCACCACATCTTGCAACGGGCGAAGGCCATACGCGTACCTTCAATGCAGACCGATCGCTTGATGACGTCTAGCCGAGGACAGGCGTTCACCAGCCGCCACACGAGTCCGAAGTGGCTGCCGGGCATAGCTTCGGCTGGCCATAGCCGGATTATCAAATCCTTCATGGCTAGTTTGGCCACCCTATGCAGCTCCACCAGCTGTTTTTGCTGATCGGTGAAGGGCACGGGATGCTCTGGCGCAAGATATTGCGACCAGAACAACTTCTCAGTGGAGCTCCCTTCTTCGGCTCGGAAGAACTCCGTGGCGTCGGACACACTTCGTGGCAGATCAGCAAAAGCCCCTGGAGAACTCTGAATCCGGGTTAGTAAAAGATACTTCCTCTTCGCATATTTGCTTTGCATCCTGAATGCCTTACCCGCCACGATCTTCCTCGCCTCTTGGATCTCTTGGAGGGCGCCCTGGGCCTCGTTCCGGGCCGTCTCCGCCCTCTGACGAGCCTTGGAGAGTTCGGCCTCTTTAGCTGACACGTCACGTTCCAAGGTCTCACTCTTCTTCACCGCGTCATGGAGCTCTTGTTGGACCTCGTTGACCCGGGCCTTGAGCTTCTTACGGGCGGCCTGCTCCTTGACAGCCTTCCCCTCGGCTTCGCCCAGGGCCTTTTTCAGGGCCTCGACCTCGGTCGTTGCTCCTGTTCATATCAAGACACTTCGGTCAATATATAACATCCTACTCTTTCCGAATACTTCTTGGGTTATTACATATCTTGATTCTCCTGGAGCTGCCTCTTCACCTGGCCGAGCTCCTCCTCAGCCTTCTCCAGTATCCGCTTAAGTTCGGAGACTTCGACAGCATGTGAGGTCGTGGACAGCAGCGACGCCTGCATATTCTTTCCCGACAAATTTAGTTAGTTTCCTACAAGTAAGGATTGACCCTCTGTCCGGCTTTTCTTTCCGAACACCAGACAGTGTCTCAGGGGCTACCGACTATATTGGGATTTTTGTGTCGCTTACCTCAAAACCTGTCAGCAGGCTGCTGGAGTCTTTGGTCAGTCCGCTCTTGGCGGACCGGACCCTCTCAATCACCGTACCCAAAAGGATACGGTGCTCGTCCACAACGGAGGCACATCGAAGCGCCTCCATCAGATTATCCTGTGCCCCTAGTTGGACAGGGGCCACCGGTGGAATGGGCGCACCCCCCTCTTTCAAAGGAGGTCGCTCGCCGGATTTCGGAGCCGTATGGGTCTCTGCGATCATGTTTGGCTGAGGGCCAAACTGAATACGACCCTCCTCGCCAGTCTCCGTGGGGATTTGCTCCCCCCGTGTGTCCGGCGGTAGAGGTGTCGCCCTTTGGCGCCCCCTTGACAGCGTCCGGAGCCTCTCCTCGGCCTGGAACGGTCCTTCGGAACAACACCTCGGTGTCGTCCATGGCCTTGGGAGAATGAGCGGTCGGTGGTGACATGCTGGCCATCTCCTTGGAGTCCAACGAACCTCCTGACGAGGATCGCCGGAAGCTGTCGTGGGCCGGACTGAAATAACACAACTAACCATGTTAATACAATGAGGAGAAGAGGTTGGATATATGGATATGCATGAATCGTAGTACTTACGATGCGGCCTGAGGCTTAGCGCGGGAGCGGCGCTCAGGACTACTGTCGACATCCCATACGGAGTTATCCGCAAGGGATCCCTTCCTCTTCTTGGGCGTCCCCACCTCCAGATTCGTGGAGGCCGCCCTCTTCTCCCTCCCCTCATCATGGGGAGGGATCTCCTCCTCCTCCTCCTCGTTCTCAGGGATGGAGGAACGGGTCTCTTCGTCTTCGGACGTTACGTCCGAAGTACCCTTACGACGGGGGCCACCTTTGGCCCCCTAGGCCTTCTTCTCTGGCGCCTTATAGGGTGCCGGCACCAGCATCTTCGCCAAACGCGGGATGACTGGTTCTTCAGGCACCGGAGCCGGACACTGGATCCGCTTCGCCCTTTTCATCCATTCCTGAAAAGGCAATGACAGTAAAAGTTCGGATATCTTCCTTAAAGCAGACAAGTAGAGGACGTGTTCGAAACTCATCTCGCTGGCGGGGTGGTTAATATCATGTCCACGGTTCGAATCCGTGGCTGGCGGTATCTCGTTGCCCTTGAAGAGCAATTTCCAGGCATCTTCGTGAGTGGTCTCGAAGAGCCTCTTCAGGGTATGGTGCTTCTTCGGATTGAACTTCCATAGCGGGAGGCTTCGGCCTTGGCATGGGAGAATCCGGCGAACTAGCATCACCTAGATTATATCAATGAGTTTGACATTCTTGTCCACCATGCTTTGAACGTGCGTTTGCAGCGCTATCAACTCGTCTGACGAACACCAGTTCGGGCTCTTCTCGACCCAGGAGGTGAGCCGCATTGGAGCACCGGAGTTGAATTCGGCAGTTGCGGCCCAGTTGGTGCCGCGGGGTTCTGTAATGTAGAACCATTGTTTCTACCATTCCTTGACAGTCTCCACGAAAGTGCCTTTCGGCCAGGAAACATTGGGCAGCTTGCTCACCATGGCCCCTGCGCACTCCGCGTGTTGGCCATCTACCACCTTCCGCTTCACATTGAAGATTTTGAGCCACAGCCCGAAGTGAGGTTGGATGCGGAGGAAGGCCTCACACACGATGATGAACGCCGAGACGTTGAGAAAGGGGTTCGGGGATAGATCATGAAAGTCTATCCCGTAATAATACATCAGCCCGCGGACAAAAGGATGGAGTGGAAACCCCAGCCCGCGGAAGAAATGAGGAATGAATACCACCCTCTCGTTGGGTTTCGGCGTGGGGACGGCTTATCCCTGGGCCGGAAGACGATGGGCGATCTCCTTCGCCAAATACCCGGCCGCCCGAAGCTCAGTAATGTCCTTCTCCTCGACGGAGGAGACCATCCACTTGCCTTGGCCTCCGGATCCGGACATGGTTGAATGCTCGCTTGGATGAGAAGAAGATGAGAACTTGGGCGATGGAGCTCAAGAGTGGAAGGGCGGAGGAAGAGAGAAGGCGTGGGGGAAAAAGGAGGAATTCTTATCCCCTTATAAAGGGCCGCGAATATCAAGCGCCTCCCCACTCGCCTATTCCCAAGGGATGTGTAAACAGCACGGTTGGGTTACCCATATCCGTATTGATGAGAATCCCACAATAAGGGGACACGATCTCTGCTTCGACCAGACGTGCCAATGGAAACCGCGTCTCGAAACGTGGAATGGCACACACAAAACGGTCCAAAATTATGACTGGGCGGACGTGATGTCACGTTGTAAAAAGTTGTCAGCGAATTGGACTCGTGGAGTATTATATTCTTTCTGCGGTTGTGTGTGGTGTGTGTGACATGTCCGGATACAATCATCGCGTCTGGAGACTATCTTGGAGTTCGGAAGGAAGGGAACCCGCCTTGCAATGCCGAAGACAAATCTGCACGCCGGACTCCTCGTCATTGAAGCCAGGTTCAGGGGCTACTGAGGGAGTCCTGGACTAAGGGGTCCTCGGGCGACCGGCCTATTAGCCATAGGCCGGACTGATAGGCTGTGAAGATACAAAGACCGAAGACTGCACCCGTGTCCGGATAGGACTCTCCTTGGCGTGGAAGGCAAGCTTGGCGGCCGAATATGTAGATTCCTTTCTTTGTAATCGACGGTGTGTAACCCTAGATCCTCCCGGTGTCTATATAAACCGGAGGACTTAGTCCGGAAAGATGGATACTCATTACCATAGTCATACAGGCTAGACTTCTAGGGTTTAGCCATTATGATCTCGTGGTAGATCAACTCTTGTAATACTCATATCCATCAAGATCAATCAAGTAGGAAGTAGGGTATTACCTCCATAGAGAGGGCCCGAACCTGGGTAAACATCGTGTCCCCTGTCTCCTGTTACCATCGACCTTAGACGCACAGTTCGGGACCCCCTACACGAGATCCGCCGGTTTTGACACCGACACCCGCCACTTCTAGGCTTTTTGCGCCCGCCACTGCAGTAGTGACTTGGTGTTGGCACTTGATAACCCACAAGTATAGGGGATCGCAACAGTTTTCGAGGGTAAAGTATTCAACCCAAATTTAGTGTTTCGACACAAGGGGAGCCAAAGAATATTCTCAAGTATTAGCAGTTGAGTTGTCAATTCAACCACACCTGGAAAACTTAATATCTGCAGCAAAGTATTTAGTAGCAAAGTAGTGTGGAAGTAACGGTAACGGTGGCAAAAGTAACAGTAGCAGTTTTGTAGTAATTGTAACAGTGGCAACGGAAAAGTAACTAAGCAAATATCAATATGTGAAAAGCTCGTAGGCATTGGATCTGTGATGGATAATTATGTCGGATGCGATTCCTTATGCAACAGTTAGGGTGACACAGAACTAGCTCCAGTTCATCAATGTAATGTAGGCATGTATTCCAAATATAGTCATACGTGCTTATGGAAAAGAACTTGCATGACATCTTTTGTCCTACCCTCCCGTGGCAGCGGGGTCCTATTGGAAACTAAGGGATATTAAAGCCTCCTTTTAATAGAGTACAGGACCAAAGCATCAACACTTAGTGAATACATGAACTCCTCAAACTACGGTCATCACCGGGAGTGGTCCCGATTATTGTCACTTCAGGGTTACCGGATCATAACACATAGTAGGTGACTATTGACTTGCAAGATAGGATCAAGAACTCACATATATTCATGAAAACATAACAGGTTCAGATCTGAAATCATGGCACTCGGGCCCTAGTGACAAGCATTAAGCATAGCAAAGTCATAGCAACATCAATCTCAGAACATAATGGATACTAGGGATCAAACCCTAACAAAGCTAACTTGATTACATGATAAATCTCATCCAACCCATCACCGTCCAGCAAGCCTACGATGGAATTACTCACGCACGGCGGTGAGCATCATGAAATTGGTGATGGAGGATGGTTGATGACGACGACGGCGATGGATTCCCCTCTCCGGAGCCCCGAACGGACTCCAGATCAGCCCTCCCGAGAGAGATTAGGGCTTGGCGGCGGCTCGTATCGTAAAACGCGATGAATCCTTCTCTCTGATTTTTTTTCTCCCCGAACGTGAATATCTAGAGTTGGAGTTGAGGTCGGTGGAGCTTCAGGGGGCCCATGAGGCAGGGGGGCGCGCCCCAGGGGGATGGGCGTGCCCTCCACCCTCGTGGACAGGGTGTGGCCCCCCTGGTGTTGATTCTTTCGCCAGTATTTTTTATTAATTCCAAAAATATTCTCTGTGAAGTTTCAGGTCATTCTGAGAACTTTTATTTCTGCACAAAAATAACACCATGGCAATTCTGCCGAAAACAGCGTCAGTCCAGGTTGGTTCCATTCAAATCATGCAAGTTAGAGTCCAAAACAAGGGCAAAAGTGTTTGGAAAAGTAGATACGTTGGAGACGTATCAGCACCGTGTGTCTGCACCGAGGGAGCGGAAATGAATGCATCTGCTTCTACTCAAGCGATGACTAAAGACATAGAAACCGGTGAAAAATCATATTTTATTAGGCTTATCTAGGAAAATAAATGGAATTCCAACATCTAGGTGGCAATACTCGACCGCCAATATGGAGTTTATTGGTTTGAGTCATGGAAAGAAAAAGAAGAGAAGAAAAGAAAGAAAATGAAAGAAAGAAAAGAAAAGAAATAAATAAAAGGAAAGAAAAGCAATGTAAAGAAAGAAACTCAGAAAAAAAGAGGAGACTAAAGATAGGAAAAGATAGAAAGGAAATAAAAGCAACGCAAAGAAAGAAGGAAAAGAAAGAGAACAAAAGAAATAAACGAAAAGTCAGAAAAGAAATAAAAGGAATTTTCCCCTAGCATTTCTACTTGGCCACTGAGCAAACATTTGGGCCCAAAACTTAGCCCAAACTCCAGCCACACTCGTTTCATCCCCAAATTTTGGACCCGCCGCACATAACCCTAGCTCCCCTTTATACCCTGTCTCCTCCGCCGCCGCCGACCCCGATCTTACCTTCCATCGCCGCCTCCAATTATCAACCCTACCAACCATCGATCCCTCCTTCCCCTTGCGCACCTCCTCTCCCCTTATCCTCCCAACTTCGACCCATCCGAGCTTCCTCGCCGAAGCCTTCAAAGATCCTCCCACCTCCCTCGACACGTCCTCCCCGTCACCGAGCTCCACCGGCGTTTGAGATCCGCCTTCCACCCCGGTTGCACCCGCCACTCTTACTATCGTCACCGCCCCAAGGTAAGCTGCCATTTTTATTTCAAATTTTAATGCCTTTTGTGATTTGTGATGGTGATGAATGGTTTGTATGATTGTGACGTACGTCGTATATGCGAAGTGGTTGCAATTTTTTTCTATTGATTGCAAATTTGCATTTTCGGATGAAATGTGATATCATAAATGAGAAGAGAGATGAGGGAAAAGAGAAGAGATAAAAGGGAAGAGAGAAGAGAGAAAGGGGAAGAGGGAAGAGGGAGGAGAGAATAAATATGAGAAGAGAGATTGAGATTTGCTATGCAAATTTTGTATATGTGAAAACATCGTATGCCATTGCTAATGTTTCTATGTCAAGAAACATTGTATGACATTGCAATTGTTTCCTATTGCTATTTTTTATATGTAAAGAGACATGGTATGACATTACAAAATTGTCTTGTAAAGAAAATTTCACCGTACAATTTTGATATGTATGTGTTTATGTGTGTATGTGTGAGTTATGAAAAATGAGTTGTTTGGCTAAAAACCACTGTGTGTGTATATATTTATGTGTGTGTGTGTGTGTGTGTGTGTCATTCAAAACAATTTCTTTTTAAGTGTGATCTTGTTTTTTTGTATGACATGTCAAACTCTGTTGCAATGTAAAACCTTTGTGGTGGTGCATCTTTAGGGATTGATCGTTCTTGCAGGCCTTTCTACAGGAGAGACACCGGTCTTTGTCCCCGACCATGCTTCAAGGGTAATATCTCTGTTCATGTGTATGTTTGTTTATTTTTACATCACCTAGTCAAGTAACATAGACATATCCCGTTTCTGGAGAGTTATATTTATAAATATGCAAGTCTGTGCATATTTATAAAAATACTCTTTCGATTTGTTTATGATTTTTGGACAACGAGGATGTATAGATTGGGCTTGTTTCCATGCTCTCCTCCATTTCGAGACAAAGTTTCAATCACACCCCACTGTTGTTACCAGAATACTCATTATTTTGTCTTGTTGTCAAGATGTGTACACTGCTACAATGCTGCTAAATCGGCCAAATGGTTATTCAGTGCATCCGGGGTCAGTGATCACAACCCGCATCACTGGCCAGCCAACAACTGGTCTGTGATGACTCACAACTGATGGCTGGACCATTAGTAATTTAATTTAGAGGATATCACCACTAACCAGTACTTCACAATTGACCGGTCAGTGATATCTTTAGGAAAATACCCCAAAAATAGCAGAATCTCCATTCAAATACGAATAGTTGAGCCACATATACACACGCTTGTGTAATCAAACATACAACTAGGAATACTATATGAAGCACAACAAGAACATCAATAACATACAACTCGAACTCGAACATTATGAAGCGTGACAAACAAAAATATCACTAAGTCGTAAACTAACTCCCAATGTGCTCTGCATCGCTGTCGATGCTTGTG
Organism: Aegilops tauschii subsp. strangulata; assembly: GCF_002575655.3. NCBI lineage: Eukaryota > Viridiplantae > Streptophyta > Magnoliopsida > Poales > Poaceae > Aegilops > Aegilops tauschii. Next base: position 638,229,885 of record NC_053036.3, on the reverse strand, counting down.
ACCATCAGTTACCCATGCCTTCACACGATCTAAAAGGTTCATACAACCATGTAAACCTCTAATCATGAACTTCAAAATTGAAATGATGAGCTATAGAGAATACATTGTTAATCAATAGAAAGTTAAATAACCAAGTTAAAATGAATGAATTGTGTGCACATGTTGACATTGAGTAAAACCAAATGAACATACAAGTGATATGGCTATTACAATTTATAAGTTTGATAGGACATACAAGTGACATGATTGTTTAGTTTATAAAATGTGACTAGGGTCAAAAGATTGTCATATTGCATCGCCTCTAGAGGTCGCATACGTACATTGAATTAAGATGAAACAAAAACCGAAGTTGTTCAACTTGGTGAGCAGAACAAGTTTCTTGTTGGGCAATTTTTCTTTTAAATCCATGTTGAGGGCTGAATAAGCGACACCATACACCAGACACGTATCACACAGTGTATGGAACCAGGGGATTGTATTCTAACTTTGGAGGTTGCATATCACCTCGGATGGAGATGGCCCATAAACTAATGTTGATGGTGATGTCCGACAGAGAAAAGCAAGGAAAGAGGTTGATGGCTGCAGAGAAACCCATCATCAAGGCACATCACCTTGGCAATGACAACATCGAGGTGCGTCTCTTTTCTCCCATGTTGTTTTGTTCAGGTCTACTTTGTTTCCAAGTTAGTATGAGCAACATATACTGAATGACCTCTTCGTTCTTGCATGCTTTTATAGTACTACACATGTCCTATTACGAGCATGATGTCCATGATGAAGAACAAGGTCACGCAATACCGCAGGTTCGAGAAGCGCGTGATCAAGGGGAGGTCAACGTGTGGTGATGTGAAGACACTACAGGTGAGCGATGGATTATGTGTGATACAGACTTACATAAATGTTGTTGATGGTGTGTCATACAGACTTACATAAATGTTGTTGATGGTGTTGAGATCTGAGGTGTGAACCACGGTTGTGTTCTACTTCTATGTTCAGGGCAACTATAGCTGGATCCCGGAGGGTTGGGCGATGGAGATAAGGGCTGAAGGGGAGGGGGTGAACAAAAAAATATTCAAGGTATGTAAAACAAAAAAAGCACTCTTGTTTAATAAGTTTCCATCATGCAGTGAATAGCTAGATTATGTGGCTAGCCTTGGCAAACTATATTGTTTGGACACTTTTTGCAATAGAAAATGTCCGACATTTCATATTTCATTGTGTAGAGCCTTATTTATACATTCATCCAAGAGGTAGTAATGGTTACAACCACGACGATGACATTGCACACATACACCTCTTTTCTTTTTCTAAAAAAAATGATTTGGTATAGATGGATCATTGTATTTAGTTATATATGTGTGAGAAATTAAATGGCTAGATAATATACAGATATTTTTATATTGGAATGCGTCATTGGTCAGATGAGAACCAAGCAAAGAAACTTGTTCATCTAAGCAACTCATTAAACTTGAACATACCCTGATGCAGTTCTTCGTCCATAAGTCCTCCGGGGTGCGATTTACAAACAAAGATGATTTAGAGGCCTTTGAAAAAATAGTACGAGTGCCAAAGGTGCCACTGCCATCCAAAGAAGATGGGTCTAAACAAGATGTGTCTAAAAAAGACGTGCTGCTCTTTGAAGAACCAATAAAAAAGAGGAAGACCCCCAGAGCCTGCAAAGACCCAGACGCAGTAGAGTGCGATACGAGCTCTCAGGATAACGTATGTACATCTCTACATAGCACCACATACATACATACTTCTAGTGTGATCTTAATGCTACACATTCTCAAGAACTGGCTAACATTCAGTCTTATGTATTATAGATGATTGCACAGCTTGACTTCTATACTGAGCGTTTATCCGCTGGATGGGTGAAGGAAACCTACTTCAGACCAGGCAAGAAAAATAAGAAAGACACGGTATATATAAACATGTCATATTGGCCTATTTTTTTTGTTAAATATGCATGCAAATTGCAAACACACGCTGTGCTTATCCATTTTTCTTCATTGGTTTCAGTTTTCTATTCTTTAATTATCCTTTTGGTCTTCTGCAGTATTTTACCGCCCCTTCTAGTTCTGAGTATCTCGTGTTCCGTACGAAGAAGGATGCAACGAAATACTTCTGGACTGGAGAACGTCCTAAAGATTCTTGGAAACCGACAAAGAGTGTCACCAAGAAGTACAAAGACTTGATTGGTAATTGTTGCTCCAGTTTTTTCACCTACATTTCTGAATTTTCTGACAAAGTTGAGACAAGATGTATCTAAAGTTCCCACATAATTTAATTTCGAAACTTGATCCATATATAAATAAACAAAAATAAAAATGATGTGAATAGTGCCAAACATATAATATTCACAACAAATCTGAACTGTGTACTTTTATCATGGCTGTTGCACCATGTCTCAAGGTTGTCTTTTCTACATACAAAATATTTCTTTTAGATTGTGCGTTTGCTCTTAGTAGATAGTGCAGAAATACCGTCAAGGAGGAAACATCAGGAAAAATGATGATTTTTTGGGAGCACGTATAGGACGTGCACTCAGGCACTAATAAGCTCATAGCTCATCCTTCTTTTTACAAAATTGCTTCCATTTCATTATTCTTTCCCCTCTTTTTTTTGCGGGAGATTTCATTATTCTTTCCATCCTACCTATTAATTTGACTATTTTTTACAGTTACAGATGCAGATGAAAAAGACCTAGATGGTCAACATGAGCCCAAGGAAAAGAAGCCTAAGACTACAAGCACCGAAGCCGACGAGGCAATGACCTGCTCACATGCTAGGCTGCTAGGAATCTGCTAGGAATCAATCAAGGCCAAGAGAAAAATTCAAGAAAACCAGAGTGATCAATGGCAGCATTTTTCGGCTTAAAAAAAGAGAAGGAACACTGCCGCTGCGAAGCTATTTCCACCTTGTGTTGTAAACTTAATTATATGGTGGGTTTGTCGTGAAACTTGCAACCAAAGGGGACAGTGGTAGGAGGTTTTTGTCCCATTGTCCGACTCCGAGTATGTCCTCGGTGTGTTGAACCTGTTTCCTTTTTTCTATTTTTGCTTTTGTGTTTTACTTCCTGAGAACCTAGCCTTCCTAGAATTGTGAATTGTTTAATTCGTGCCGAAATATATTTGGATTTTCTCTGATTTTACTCGTTTCCTGAACTGTAATCGTCTATACGGCATTACATGGCTCTGGTTCTGGCAGACAGGTAGGTTGCAACAACGAAACATCATAAGCATTTAGGCATTAAGGAGCTCAAGCTGTCGATCAAAAGGAATTGTGTGTGCATTTATAATTTATATGGATGAGTGTATGTATGTGCGTATGAGTGTCTATGTCTGCACTGCGTTTAAGAGAAAGTAGTTTTCCATTTTGTCGGGTGTGATTATGACATACAACACGCCAGCAGTATCTTGGTTGTGGATGCGCACTAGCTTTTCAGGCAGATAAAAGTTCCAGCCGCCACAGCTCTCCTCCTCGTTTTCCTGCCGACCGCTACCATAACGACGACCACACGTCAAGGGCATGTGTGCGTGTGTGATTATCTCTGCCAGAATGAAGGTGAGCGCGATCTTGATCTTGCCACAGTACTCCTCCTTGACGACCTGGTGCACGCCCGGCGGCAGGCTGCACTCCTGTAGCACCGTCTCCAGAGGGATGCTCAGGAAAATGTTCAGTGCATTACATACATGATACATGTCAGTTCAGAACGCTTCGAGGACTATGACACTTCTGGCATCTTGTTCTTATGAGAGTAGAGGCTTGTGTGTGTCTGGTTAGCTACTGAAGAAATCGGAGTCGCCAAGGCCCTTTGCGGAGACAAGCAGGACCTCTAGCTTCATGCATTGAACGAAGGGAACTTGGGGTAGGTGCACCCATTTTTTCCCAAAAAAAAAAGTAACTGTAAATATGGTCGAAAACACGATTTGTTTTAACAACAAACCTGGTCAAGCATTACACTCGCGCATTTTTTTTACGAAGAAATGACTTTTGTGGTATTGTTGGCGGAAAAAACAAAATCAACACACATTACTGCATAGCAAAAACAAAACAAAGTCAACTATCCACCTACATAGCCCATCTTCAGTAAAGGTCGCACACACCGACAATCATCAATGAACTCTTATATAGCATTACCCTCATTGCTTGCTCCTATTTTCTTCGTTGTTACTCGACAAGCCGACCGGTGATAACAGTAATGTTGCCAGTTGCCTCGATTGTTTGACCAATGACTCAGGAAGGCAAGTCTGTGTGCAAGAAGGTTCTGTTATCTCTAGGTATCCTCCAAAAGAAAATTTAGATTGAGCTTGAAAATTCCAAAGAATGAAAGGCAAGGCATGCAAACATTCATTTGTGCTCGGCATTACATAGTTTAATGTAACATAGTAATTGTTGGGGAACGTAGCATGCAATTAAAAAAATTCCTACGCTCACGCAAGATCTATCTAGGAGATGCATAGCAACAAGAAGGGGAGAGTGTGTCTACGTACCCTTGTAGACCGAAAGCGGAAGGATTTGATAACGCGGTTGATGTAGTCGAACTTCTTCGCGTTCCGACCGAGCAAGCACCGAACGTACGACACCTACGAGTTTTGCACACGTTCAGCTCGATGACGTCCCTCGAACTTTTGATCCAGCAAAGTATCGAGGAAGTAGACGAGTTCCGTCAGCACGACGGCGTGGTGACGGTGATGGTGAAGTGATCCGTGCAGGGCTTCGCCTAAGCACTACGAAGATATGACCGGAGGCGTAAACTATGGAGGGGGGCGCCGCACACGGCTAACAATTGTTGGTCTGTGTTCTACCGGTGCCCCCCCCCTTGTATATATAGGTTGGAGGGGAGGAGAGGCAGCCAAGGGGGCGCCCCAAGTAGGAGGAATCCTACTTGGGGTCCTCCCAATTCGGCCTCCCCCCTTTCCTAATCCTGTTCGGAGTAGGAAGGGAAGAGGGGGAAGGGGGAATCCTATTCCCTTTTTCATTTCCTTCTTCCCCTTTCCTTCTCCAATTTGGCCAGCCCATATGAGGGGGGGGGGCGCACCAGCCCCTTTGTGGCTGGTGTGTTTCCCCTCTTGGCCCATAAGGCCCATATCTTTTGCCCGGGGTGCCCGGAACCCCTTCCGGTGACCCGATAAGTACCCGGTGCATCCCGAAACACTTCCGGTGTCCGAATACCATCGTCCTATATATCGATCTTTACCTCTCGACCATTTCAAGACTCCTCGTCATGTCCGTGATCTCATCCGGGACTCCGAACAACATTGGGTCACCGAATCATATAACTCATATAATACAAAATCGTCATCGAACGTTAAGCGTGCGGACCCTACGGGTTCGAGAACTATGTAGACATGACCGAGACACCTCTCCGGTCAATAACCAATAGAGGAACCTAGATGCTCATATTGGTTCCTACATATTCTACGAAGATCTTTATCAGTCAAACCGTTATGACAACATACGTTATTCCCTTTGTCATCGGTATATGTTACTTGCCAGAGATTTGATCGTCGGTATCTTCATACCTAGTTCAAGCTCGTTACTGGCAAGTCTCTTTACTCGTTCCGTAATGCATCATCCTGCAACTAACTCATTAGTCACATTGCTTGCTAGGCTTATTATGATGTGCATTACCGAGAGGGCCTAGAGATACCTCTCCGATACTCGGAGTGACAAATCCTAATCTTGATCTATGCCAACCCAACAAACACCTTCGGATATACCTGTAGAGCATCTTTATAATCACCCAGTGATAGCACACAAGGTATTCCTCCGGTATCCGGGAGTTGCATAATCTCATAGTCGAAGGAATATGTCTTTGACATGAAGAAAGCAATAGCAATAAAACTGAACGATCAACATGCTAAGCTGACAGATGGGTCTTGTCCATCACATCATTCTCCTAATGATGTGGTCCCGTTCATCAAATGACAACACATGTCTATGGTTAGGAAACTTAACCATCTTTGATTAACGAGCTACTCTAGTAGAGGCTTACTAGGGACACCGTGTTTTGTCTATGTATCCACACAAGTATCAAGTTTCCGGTTAATACAATTCTAGCATGAATAATAAACATTTATCATGATATAAGGAAATATAAAATAACAACTTTATTATTGCCTCTAGGGCATATTTCCTTCACTAATATACTTTATTTTTACTATCCTCAAATGTACCTTAGGTTTAGAATAATGTGTATACTAAAAAAATGCCTTTTATGGCAGTGCCTAGGCCTTGTACAATAATAAAATGGATCAACCTTAAATGCATAGCTTTAATCATGGGAGATATCACACTACAGAGTCGGGCAGGAGGGAGAGAAGGCGGGGACGAAATGAGAGGTACAGAGGGAGAGTAGAGTTGGACAAAGGGAGGGCAAACAGACACATGAGGTAGGTGAAGGGATAATGACAACGACAGGGGGAGGAACCCTATGACTAGGATCAGGGTTGGTCCTTGTATACTGGGCCCTGGCCAAAACAAGAAGATGGGCCCTTATTCATACAATAGTGATTGAACAAATATCTAGTGTAAATATCATCTTCATGTTGTCTCCCCATTGCACATTCATCGTCATGCTAGAACTCATAATTGTCTAATTGTTTTGCAGAAAACAATTGATTTATAATAGGGCAACTTAAGTTTTCTTGAAAAGTGTAAGTTGCACTTTTTCCACTTAACTAGAAATGTGCACGTGGAGCTAACTCTTGTTGCAAATCAGCGTTAGTCAATTCTTTCAACAAACCAAATCAGTGACCAATTTACAAGAAATTATAGTGTCATTGTTTTGGGAAACAAAAGATAAGAGGATAAAGATTGTCTTCATGGCATGTACTGAAAAAGTTCGTAATTTATCATGCGAAAGTGTTATTTACTAAAAGAGACATTTTACCACAAAACCCGTCCTAACAATATAATCCTTCTCCATAGTTTATTCGGTTTGTGCTTACAACAAAGGAATAAAAACAACAAAAGGTTCGGATTTAAACATAGAATTGCAATCTATATGAAGCAGACTACTTGTATAAACCAGGTCGTCAACAAACTTATGCCAATAAGGATCATGTGAGTAAGAAACAAGGTGGATGAGCCAAATATTTCCAAATGGGGTCTCAGGGGTCAGACCTACTCATCCACATTGTAATTTTGGGCTTCACCTACCCAATACCACTCTAATCCAAGTAACAAGAGCACGCTAGGCTATCATATGCACATGCACAAGGATGCCCCTGGATGCTCGCCATGTAGCCATTTAGTTTATTTAGCTCCTCGGCAGGCCTCTTCCTGCTGAAGGAGCGGCTATCGTTGGTCTTAGCTTTCGTTGCCATCACGAAGATTTCGCCTAACCTCGTATGAGGTCCTGTCCATCACTGAACCACCGAAACCCTATAGAAATTTTTTCTTGAAACAAACTCAGGGAAGAACCATCAGAAAAAGATCTAAAAAGTAATCAGGAATTTGAAAGATTGCAGTGACAGATTATATGTCCTAGGATCCAAGTGGGAGGAAGTCAGGTCCGCTCCCTCAAGATGCAACGGGCTGAGGAGATACTGAATCCACATCATCGACATGCTCCATGTTGCCAGATCCGAGTGGGAGGAGGTTGGATTCGTTTTGCCAGACCATCATGGGTGGCAGACATATTGGATTAGCGCCTTCGTCCTAGCATGTGCTGTCACCTCCCGCAAGCACCAAGAAGACGTCGTCATCTAGACCTAGTGAAGGGAGGTAGGGGATGATGATTCGACTGCACCGCCATGAAAAGAAATGAGAGGGGCAAAGTTGCGGCTCGGGCCCTTGTGTGGTTAGCAAAGGAATGGAATCGGAGGGTGATACGTCTCCAACGTATCTATAATTTTTGATTGTTCCATGCTATTATATTGTCATTCTTGGATGTTTTATATGCATTATTATGCTATTTATATCATTTTTTGGGACTAACCTATTAACCTAGTGTCCAGTGCCCAGTGCCAGTTGCTATTTTTTCCTTGTTTGTCATTTACAAAAAATCAATACCAAACGGAACGAAACTTTTTAACGATTTTTCTTGGACAACAAGACACCTAGAAAGCTTCGGGAGGAGGCCACAAGCCTCCTGGCCGCGCCCCGGGGGGCGCCCTCATGGCTTGTGGGCCCCTCGTAGCCCTCCTAACCCTAATCTCAGCTCTATAAATACCCAAATATTCCCCTTACGTCAGAAGGCACACCAAAAGTACTTTTCCGTCGCCGCAAGCTTCTGTTCTCGTGATATCCCATCTTGGGGCCTTTTTTGGCACTCCGCCAGAGGAGGATTGGACCACGGAGGGCCTCTACACCAACCTTGCCGCCCTTCTGATGATGTGTGAGTAGTTTACCACAGACCTACGGGTCCATGATACGTCTCCAACGTATCTATAATTTTTGATTGTTCCATGCTATTATATATTCTGTTTTGGATGTTTAATAGGGTTATTTATACACTTTTATATTATTTTTGGGACTAACCTATTAACCGGAGGCCCAGCCCAAATTGATGTTTTTTTTGCCTATTTCAGTGTTTCGCAGAAAAAGGATATCAAACGGAGTCCAAACGGAATGAAACCTTCGGGAGCATGATTTTTGGAACAAACGTGATCCAGAGGACTTGGAGTGGACGTCAAGCAACCAACGAGGCGGCCACGAGGCAGGGGGCGCGCCTAAACCCCCCCAGGCGCACCCTCCACCCTCGTGGGCCCCTCTTGGCTCCACCGAGCTACTTCCTCCTCCTATATATACCTACGTACCCCCAAACCATCAGAGGCGACCACGAAAACCTAATTCCACCGCCGCAACCTTCTGTACCCGTGAGATCCCATCTTGGGGCCTTTTCCGGCGTCCTGCCGGAGGGGGCATCGATCACGGAGGGCTTCTACATCAACACCATAGCCTCTCCGATGACGTGTGAGTAGTTTACCTCAGACCTTCGGGTCCATAGTTATTAGCTAGATGGCTTCTTCCCTCTCTTTGGATCTCAATACAAAGTTCTCCTCGATTCTCTTGGAGATCTATTTGATGTAATCTTCTTTTGCGGTGTGTTTGTCGAGATCCGATGAATTGTGGGTTTATGATCAAGATTATCTATGAACAATATTTGAATCTTCTCTGAATTCTTTTATGTATGATTGGTTATCTTTGCAAGTCTCTTCGAATTATCAGTTTGGTTTGGCCCACTAGTAGAAAAAGGGTCATCTGTCCAGGTTGGTAAGGGCCTTTTGTCCCGGTTGTTGAACCGGGACTAAAGGGTCGTTACTAATGCCCTAGCCCTTTAGTCCCGGTTCTTACACGAACCGGGACAGATGGGCCTCCGCGTGGCCGGTGTGGCGAGCCAAGGCAGGAGGGCCTTTGGTCCCGGTTGGTGGCACTAACCGGGACCAATAGGCATCCACGCGTCAGCATTTCAGGGGCTGAGATTTTTGTTTTTTTTTTTGAAAGGGGGGGGGGGGGTTGGGGGTTTTGGGGGGTTAATTTAGGTGTTTCATATATTGTGTTAGCTAGCTAATTAATAGAGAGAAGTGTCCTCTCTTATCTCCGTGCTCGGTCGATGCTACGTACTATATACGTATAGAGAGGACTAGACACGCTAGCTAGTAAGCAAATGAAGGAAACAGAAGATCGTCATGAACATATGCATACAGAGAGAGTGATATCGACCTGTTGGGGATCGTAGCAGAATTTTAAAATTTTCCTACGCTCACCAAGATCCATCTATGGAGTATACTAGCAACGAGGGGAAAGGAGTGCATCTACATACCCTTGTAGATCGCGAGCAGAAGCGTTCCAATGAACGTGGTTGATGGAGTCGTACTCGCCGTGATCCAAATCACCGATGACCGAGTGCCGAACGGACGGCACCTCCGCGTTCAACACACGTACGGTGCAGCGACGTCTCCTCCTTCTTGATCCAGAAAGGGGGAAGGAGAGGTTGATGGAGATCCAGTAGCACGACGGCGTGGTGGTGGATGAAGCGGGATCTCGGCAGGGCTTCGCCGAGCTTCTGCGAGAGGGAGAGGTGTTGCAGGGGAGGAGGGAGGCGCCCAAGGCTGTAATCCTACTGCCCTCCCTCCCCCCTTTATATAGGCCCCCTGGGAGAGGGGGGGCGCCGGCCAAGACTCATCTGGATGGGGGGCGGCGGCCAGGGGGGACACTTGCCCCCCAAGGCAAGTGGGGCGCCCCCCCCACCCTAGGGTTTACAACCCTAGGCGCAGGGGGGAGGCCCATGGGGGGCGCCCCAGCCCACTAAGGGCTGGTTCCCTTCCCACTTCAGCCCATGGGGCCCTCCGGGATAGGTGGCCCCACCCGGTGGACCCCCAGGACCCTTCCGGTGGTCCCGGTACAATACCGATAACCCCCGAAACTTTCCCGGTGGCCGAAACTGGACTTCCTATATATAATTCTTCACCTCTGGACCATTCCGGAACTCCTCGTGACGTCCGGGATCACATTCGGGACTCCGAACAAATTTCGGGTTTCCGCATACTCATATCTCTACAACCCTAGCGTCACCGAACCTTAAGTGTGTAGACCCTACGGGTTCGGGAGACATGTAGACATGACCGAGACGCCTCTCCGGTCAATAACCAACAGCGGGATCTGGATACCCATGTTGGCTCCCACATGTTCCACGATGATCTCATCAGATGAACCACGATGTCGAGGATTCAATCAATCCCGTATACAATTCCCTTTGTCAATCGGTATGTTACTTGCCCGAGATTCGATCGTCGGTATCCCAATACCTTATTCAATCTCGTTACCGGCAAGTCTCTTTACTCGTACCGCAATGCATGATCTCGTGACTAACTCCTTAGTCACATTGAGCTCATTATGATGATGCATTACCGAGTGGGCCCAGAGATACCTCTCCGTCATACGGAGTGACAAATCCCAGTCTCGATCCGTGCCAACCCAACAGACACTTTCGGAGATACCCGTAGTATACCTTTATAGTCACCCAGTTACGTTGTGAAGTTTGGCACACCCAAAGTACTCCTACGGTATCCGGGAGTTGCACGATCTCATGGTCTAAGGAGAAGATACTTGACATTGGAAAAGCTCTAGCAAATGAACTACACGATCTTTGAGCTATGCTTAGGATTGGGTCTTGTCCATCACATCATTCTCCTAATGATGTGATCCCGTTATCAATGACATCCAATGTCCATAGTCAGGAAACCATGACTATCTGTTGATCAACGAGCTAGTCAACTAGAGGCTTACTAGGGACACGTTGTGGTCTATGTATTCACACATGCATTACGATTTCCGGATAACGCAATTATAGCATGAACAATAGACAATTACCATGAACAAAGAAATATAATAATAACCATTTATTATTGCCTCTAGGGCATATTTCCAACAGTCTCCCACTTGCACTAGAGTCAATAATCTAGTTACATTGTGATGAATCGAACACCCATTGCGTCCTGGTGTTGATCATGTTTTGCTCTAGGGAGAGGTTTAGTCAACGGATCTGCTACATTCAGGTCCGTATGTACTTTACAAATATCTATGTCTCCATTTTGAACACTTTCATGAATGGAGTTGAAGCGACGCTTGATATGCCTGGTCTTCCTGTGAAATCTGGGCTCCTTCGCAAGGGCAATAGCTCCAGTGTTGTCACAGAAGAGAGTCATCGGGCCCGACGCATTGGGAATCACCCCTAGGTCGGTAATGAACTCCTTTATCCAGACTGCTTCCTGTACTGCCTCCGAGGCTGCCATGTACTCCGCTTCACATGTAGATCCCGCCACGACGCTTTGCTTGCAACTGCACCAGCTTACTGCTCCTCCATTCAAAATATACACGTATCCGGTTTGTGACTCAGAGTCATCCAGATCTGTGTCGAAGCTAGCGTCGACGTAACCCTTTACGACGAGCTCTTCGTCACCTCCATAAACGAGAAACATATCCTTAGTCCTCTTCAGGTACTTTAGGATATTCTTGACCGATGTCCAGTGTTCCATGCCGAGATTACTTTGGTATCCCTACCAAACTTACGGCAAGGTTTACATCAGGTCTGGTACACAGCATGGCATACATAATAGACCCTATGGCCGAGGCATAGGGGATGACACTCATCTTTTCTCTATCTTCTGTCGTGGTCGGGCATTGAACTGTGCTCAATTGCACACCTTGCAATACAGGCAAGAACCCCTTCTTGGACTGATCCATATTGAATTTCTTCAATATCTTGTCAAGGTATGTACTCTGTGAAAGACCAATGAGGCGTCTTGATCTATCTCTATAGATCTTGATGCCTAATATATAAGCAGCTTCTCCAAGGTCCTTCATTGAAAAACACTTATTCAAATAGGCCTTTATACTTTCCAAGAATTCTATATCATTTCCCATCAATAGTATGCCATCCACATATAATATGAGAAATGCTACAGAGCTCCCACTCACTTTCTTGTAAACACAGGCTTCTCCATAAGTCTGTGTAAACCCAAACGCTTTGATCATCTCATCAAAGTGAATGTTCCAACTCCGAGATGCTTGCACCAGCCCATAGATTGAGCGCTGGAGCTTGCATACTTTGTTAGCATCTTAGGATCGACAAAACCTTCCGGCTGCATCATATACAACTCTTCCTTAAGGAAGCCGTTAAGGAATGCCGTTTTGACGTCCATCTGCCATATCTCATAATCATAGTATGCGGCAATTGCTAACATGATTCGGACGGACTTCAGCTTCGCTACGGGTGAGAAAGTCTCATCGTAGTCAACCCCTTGAACTTGTCGATAACCCTTAGCGACGAGTCGAGCCTTATAGATGGTCACATTACCATCCGCGTCCGTCTTCTTCTTAAAGATCCATTTGTTTTCTATGGCTCGCCGATCATCGGGCAAGTCAGTCAAAGTCCATACTTCGTTTTCATACATGGATCCTATCTCGGATTTCATGGCTTCTAGCCATTTTTCGGAATCCGGGCCCGCCATCGCTTCTTCATAGTTCGAAGGTTCACCGTTGTCTAACAACATGATTTCCAGGACAGGGTTGCCGTACCACTCTGGTGCGGAACGTGTCCTTGTGGACCTACGAAGTTCAGTAGTAACTTGATCCGAAGCTTCATGATCATCATCATTAACTTCCTCCCCAGTCGGTGTAGGCACCACAAGAACATTTTCCCGCGCTGCGCTACTTTCCGGTTCGGAAGGGGTGACTATCATCTCATCAAGTTCCACTTTCCTCCCACTCAATTCTTTCGAGAGAAACTCCTTCTCCAGAAAGGACCCGTTCTTGGCAACGAAGATCTTGCCTTCGGATCTGAGGTAGAAGGTATACCCAATAGTTTCCTTAGGGTATCCTATGAAGACGCATTTCTCCGACTTGGGTTCGAGCTTTTCAGGTTGAAGTTTCTTGACATAAGCATCGCATCCCCAAACTTTTAGAAACGATAGCTTAGGTTTCTTCCCAAACCATAATTCATACGGTGTCGTCTCAACGGATTTCGACGGAGCCCTATTTAAAGTGAATGCGGTAGTCTCTAAAGCATAGCCCCAAAATGAGAGCGATAAATCGGTAAGAGACATCATAGATCGCACCATATCCAATAGAGTGCGATTACGACGTTCGGACACACCATTTCTCTGAGGTGTTCCAGGCGGCGTGAGTTGTGAAACTATTCCACATTTCCTTAAGTGTGTACCAAACTCGTGACTTAAATATTCTCCACCACGATCTGATCGTAAGAATTTTATTTTCCTGTCACGTTGATTCTCAACCTCACTCTGAAATTCCTTGAACTTTTCAAAGGTTTCAGACTTGTGTTTCATTAGGTAGACATACCCATATCTACTTAAATCATCAGTGAGAGTGAGAACATAACGATATCCTCCGCGAGCCTCAACACTCATTGGACCGCACACATCGGTATGTATGATTTCCAATAAGTTGGTTGCTCGCTGCATTGTTCCGGAGAACGGAGTCTTGGTCATCTTACCCATGAGGCATGGTTCGCATGTGTCAAATGATTCGTAATCAAGAGACTCCAAAAGTCCATCTGCATGGAGCTTCTTCATGCGCTTGACACCAATGTGACCAAGGCGGCAGTGCCACAAGTATGTGGGACCATCGTTATCAACTTTACATCTTTTGGTATTCACACTATGAATATGTGTAACATCACGTTCGAGATTCATCAAGAATAAACCATTGACCAGCGGGGCATGACCATAATACATATCTCTCAAATAAATAGAACAACCATTATTCTCGGATTTAAATGAGTAGCCATCTCGAATTAAACGAGATCCAGATACAATGTTCATGCTCAAAGCTGGCACTAAATAACAATTATTGAGGTTTAAAACTAATCCCGTAGGTAGATGCAGAGGTAGCGTACCGACGGCGATCACATCGACCCTGGAACCATTCCCGACGCGCATCGTCACCTCGTCCTTTGCCAGTCTCCGCTTATTCCGCAGTTCCTGTTTTGAGTTACAAATATGAGCAACCGCACCGGTATCAAATACCCAGGAGCTACTATGAGTACTGGTAAGGTACACATCAATTACATGTATATCACATATACCTCTGGTGTTGCCGGCCTTCTTGTCCGCTAAGTATTTGGGGCAGTTCCGCTTCTAGTGACCACTTCCCTTGCAATAAAAGCACTCAGTCTCGGGCTTGGGTCCATTCCTTGACTTCTTCCCGGCAACTGGCTTACCGGGCGCGGCAACTCCCTTGCCGTCCTTCTTAAAGTTCTTCTTACCCTTGCCCTTCTTGAACTTAGTGGTTTTATTCACCATCAACACTTGATGTTCTTTTCTGATCTCCACCTCCGCTGATTTCAGCATCGAATATACCTCAGGAATGGTCTTTTCAATCCCCTGCATATTGAAGTTCATCACAAAGCTCTTGTAGCTTGGTGGAAGCGACTGAAGGATTCTGTCAAGGACCGCGTCATCCGGGAGATTAACTCCCAGCTGAGACAAGCGGTTGTGTAACCCAGACATTCTGAGTATGTGCGCACTAACAGAACTATTCTCCTCCATTTTACAGCTGAAGAACTTGTCGGAGACTTCATATCTCTCGACCCGGGCATGAGCTTGGAAAACCATTTTCAGCTCCTCGAACATCTCATATGCTCCATGTTTCTCAAAACGCTTTTGAAGACCCGGTTCTAAGCTGTAAAGCATGCCGCACTGAACGAGGGAGTAATCATCAGCACGTGATTGCCAAGCGTTCATAACGTCTTGGTTCTCTGGGATTGGTGCTTCACCTAGCGGTGCTTCTAAGACATAATCTTTCTTGGCAGCTATGAGGATGATCCTCAGGTTCCGGACCCAGTCCGTATAGTTACTGCCATCATCTTTCAGCTTGGTTTTCTCTAGGAACGCGTTGAAGTTGAGGACAACGTGGGCCATTTGATCTACAAGACATAGTGTAAAGATTTTAGACTAAGTTCATGATAATTAAGTTCATCTAATCAAATTACTCAATGAACTCCCACTCAGATAGACATCCCTCTAGTCATCTAAGTGAAACATGATCTGAGTTAATTAGGCTGTTTCCGATCATCACGTGAGACGGACTAGTCAAGATCGGTGAACATCTCCATGTTGATCGTATCTTCTATACGACTCATGCTCGACCTTTCGGTCCTCCGTGTTCCGAGGCCATGTCTGTACATGCTAGGCTCGTCAAGTCAACCTAAGTGTATTGCGTGTGTTCCGAGGCCATGTCTGTACATGCTAGGCTCGTCAACACCCGTTGTATGCGAACGTTAGAATCTATCACACCCGATCATCACGTGGTGCTTCGAAACAACGAACCTTCGCAACGGTGCACAGTTAGGGGGAACACTTTCTTGAAATTATCATAAGGGATCATCTTACTTACTACCGTCGTTCTAAGCAAATAAGATGCAAAACATGATAAACATCACATGCAATCAAATAGTGACATGATATGGCCAATATAATTTTGCTCCTTTGATCTCCATCTTCGGGGCACCATGATCATCTTCGTCACCGGCATGACACCATGATCTCCATCATCATGATCTCCATCATTGTGTCTTCATGAAGTTGTCATGCCAACGATTACTTCTACTTCTATGGCTAACGCGTTTAGCAATAAAGTAAAGTAATTTACATGCGTTATTCAATGACACGCAGGTCATACAAAATAATAAAGACAACTCCTATGGCTCCTGCCAGTTGTCATACTCATCGACATGCAAGTCGTGATTCCTATTACAAGAATATGATCAATCTCATACATCACATATATCATTCATCACATCTTCTGGCCATATCACATCACATAGCACATGCTGCAAAAACAAGTTAGACGTCCTCTAATTGTTGTTGCAAGTTTTTACGTGGCTTGAATAGGTTTCTAGCAAGAACGTTTCTTACCTACGTAAAACCACAACGTGATTTGCCAATTTCTATTTACCCTTCATAAGGACCCTTTTCATCGAATCCGTTCCGACTAAAGGAGGAGAGACAGACACCCGCTAGCCACCTTATGCAACTAGTGCATGTGAGTCGGTGGAACCTGTCTCACGTAAGCGTACGTGTAAGGTCGGTCCGGGCCGCTTCATCCCACAATACCGCCGAAATAAGACAAGACTAGTAGCGGCAAGAAGAATTGGCAACATCAACGCCCACAACTGCTTTGTGTTCTACTCGTGCATAGTAACTACGCATAGGCCTGGCTCATGATGCCATTGTTGGGGATCGTAGCAGAATTTTAAAATTTTCCTACGCTCACCAAGATCCATCTATGGAGTATACTAGCAACGAGGGGAAAGGAGTGCATCTACATACCCTTGTAGATCGCGAGCGGAAGCATTCCAATGAACGTGGTTGATGGAGTCGTACTCGCCGTGATCCAAATCACCGATGACCGAGTGCCGAACGGACGGCACCTCCGCGTTCAACACACGTACGGTGCAGCGACGTCTCCTCCTTCTTGATCCAGCAAGGGGGAAGGAGAGGTTGATGGAGATCCAGCAGCACGACGGCGTGGTGGTGGATGTAGCGGGATCTCGGCAGGGCTTCGCCGAGCTTCTACGAGAGGGAGAGGTGTTGCAGGGGAGGAGGGAGGCGCCCAAGGCTGTAATCCTCCTGCCCTCCCTCCCCCCCTTTATATAGGCCCCCTGGGAAAGGGGGGCGCCGGCCAAGACCCATCTGGATGGGGGGGCGGCGGCCAGGGGGGAGACTTGCCCCCCAAGGCAAGTGGGGCGCCCCCCCACCCTAGGGTTTCCAACCCTAGGCGCAGGGGGGAGGCCCATGGGGGCGCCCCAGCCCACTAAGGGCTGGTTCCCTTCCCACTTCAGCCCATGGGGCCCTCCGGGATAGGTGGCCCCACCCGGTGGACCCCCGGGACCCTTCCGGTGGTCCCGGTACAATACCGATAACCCCCGAAACTTTCCCGGTGGCCGAAACTGGACTTCCTATATATAATTCTTCACCTCCGGACCATTCCGGAACTCCTCGTGATGTCCGGGATCTCATCCGGGACTCCGAACAACTTTCGGGTTTCCGCATACTCATATCTCTACAACCCTAGCGTCACCGAACCTTAAGTGTGTAGACCCTACGGGTTCGGGAGACATGTAGACATGACCGAGACGCCTCTCGGGTCAATAACCAACAGCGGGATCTGGATACCCATGTTGGCTCCCACATGTTCCATGATGATCTCATCAGATGAACCACGATGTCGAGGATTCAATCAATCCCGTATACAATTCCCTTTGTCAATCGGTATGTTACTTGCCCGAGATTCGATCGTCGGTATCCCAATACCTTGTTCAATCTCGTTAACGGCAAGTCTCTTTACTCGTACCGCAATGCATGATCCCGTGACTAACTCCTTAGTCACATTGAGCTCATTATGATGATGCATTACCGAGTGGGCCCAGAGATACCTCTCCGTCATACGGAGTGACAAATCCCAGTCTCGATCCGTGCCAACCCAACAGACACTTTCGGAGATACCCGTAGTATACCTTTATAGTCACCCAGTTACGTTGTGACGTTTGGCACACCCAAAGTACTCCTACGGTATCCGGGAGTTGCACGATCTCATGGTCTAAGGAGAAGATACTTGACATTGGAAAAGCTCTAGCAAACGAACTACACGATATTTGAGCTATGCTTAGGATTGGGTCTTGTCCATCACATCATTCTCCTAATGATGTGATCCTGTTATCAATGACATCCAATGTCCATAGTCAGGAAACCATGACTATCTGTTGATCAACGAGCTAGTCAACTAGAGGCTTACTAGGGACACGTTGTGGTCTATGTATTCACACATGCATTACGATTTCCGGATAACACAATTATAGCATGAACAATAGACAATTACCATGAACAAAGAAATATAATAATAACCATTTATTATTGCCTCTAGGGCATATTTCCAACACGACCACCTCTCCTTCTCCGAGAGATTGGTCGAACAACAAGTTCTCGTATATCTATCCGACAGTACCGGCTACCTATATACAATAATTATCTCTTACAGTATAATATCCTAATTATATATGAACACAGGGTCCACATAGTATTCTCCGTTTTCAGCGACCACGTGGTCAAGGAAGAATGCCGCCAATTCCTCTTGAATTGCTCGCATACGATCTGGTGGTAGGAGTTCATCCCGCATCCGAAAGATCTAATTTGAAGAAGGGGGTCAATACATATATATATATATATATATATATATATATATATATATATATGAATAAATGAAACTCAACGCAAATGATGGTAATAAAATAAAATTGTGAATATTATTGCTTACGCACTTCATATTGTTCGTCAGAGTAGCCCCGCTCACAGGTCGTGTGGCGGATGGACTCGCAAACGTAGTATCCACAGAAATCATTCCCTTGTTCCTGCCACAACCACTTTACAAGAAATAGAGGTCCACCAAACTGATAAGCAATCATGCTAAATGGTATTAACGAAACCAGCGCTTGGATCACTAGGGATGCGCGGAACATGCTACTATAGTACTTACTTTCGGGTGTCTAAATTGCAGCTTCTTCGGCAATCCCGGAGCTTTTTTGGTGAATTTTCTCCAAACCCTGCCAGACAAAGAAAACAATTACTTGATATCAGGAAATGAACAAAGTTGCTGATATGGTGGATAATGATCGATTTAACTTACTTCTCGAGCATTTGAGTCATGTCCGCATAGTCCTGGGGATCTTTTCATCTCGAGTCTAAGACGGTTACTACTCCCTGCTCAAGCTTAATCTCTAGGAGAATATAGTGGAAGCTGCGCACGCATGCATAAGTCATCAATTACATTACTATAACCTGGACTAATAAGGGAAACTGAATATGCACAAGACAGTAACACTCCCTTGAAGTTGTAAGGAAAGAGTATTATATCTTTGTTTTCATTTATTACCAACGATCGTAGCAAGTTGGCCTCGGTATTTTCGGCATGATATTTAACCTCAGTTGCATCTATGAGATTTGTGTTAATGAACCCAATATCACCGATTTGTCTTTTCTTCAATTCGGCGATCTTCAATCTGCATAATATAGTGAGGATAATTATAAATACATGCAATGAAAGAGCTGACCTATATAGAGAGACTTAATGACAGAAGTAGTACTACTTACAAACAGTAGCAAGTGACCGTTGATTTATCGAGGGATTTTTGATTGAAAAACTGGAAGAACTCCTCAAATGGAACATTCAACAGTTCAATTGCAATGAGGTCATGCTCCTCTTTAACTCTCAGCGTCAAAGTATTCCTCCCCGCAGACTCTCTGCAGGTTTTCATGTACCAATCATGGAATCTTTGCATCATCGTTGTTAGAGATCTTTCATCTTTGACGAGAGGCTTCCCGTACTCGTATCTGTGTTCCTCCACCTCCAAGAAATCATAATGTACATCGTCGGGTAGGTAATCTCCAAGATTGCTATAATCGGGCACCATCCTCGGATCATTAGCGACGATGTCGCTAGACACCTTGAGCGGGGGGCACGATTGGTTCGCTTGTTCGCCGAGCTGGGCAATTTTTTCCCAGCTCATCGTTCTTTTAACCTTTGATCACTGACAGTGCTTCCCGACCGCTCCGCTTTGACAAATTTCTTTGCAATAATGCGCTCATAGTTGCCTTTCGGCGAAGACTTTGGTGGTTTTGTCAGGGCAGCCAGAGTGCGCTTCACTTTCACCGGATCTACCTTCTCCTCCGGAGGTGGATGTTTCTTTGCTTTCACCCCTTCAAAGAAGTTCGTCACTTCGGCTCGCACGATCTTCGCGTTCTCCTCCGGGGTCCTCTCGTATGGTAACTTCTCTGGAGTCCTCAGAGAAGGACCGAATCTGTATTGCCTCCCGCCTCTGGCTGTACTGCTAGACGCCGGCAGAGCAGATGGAGCAGCTGCGGCTGTCTTCTTTCCTTGCTTACGAGGCGGAGGAGAAGGACTATGACGCGGCGGAGCAGCCGGAGCGGCGGCGGGTCTCTTCCGCCCTTGATGACGAGGCGGAGAAGGAGAAGGCTGGCTGCTCGGGCGCGCCGGTGCAGGCGGAGTAGGAGGCGGAGTGCCGCCACGTGCCGAAGAAGGAGGCTGAGTGCCCTGATCACTCGCCGGAGGAGGAGGCGGAGGAGGAGGCGGAGTGCCCTTACTTGCCGGAGGAGGAGGAGGAGGCGGAGGCGTCCAGTTCGGAAGGTTGATGAGCTCCTTCCGCCATAGGCATGGAGTCTTCAGAGCAGAACCCAGCCGAGTCTCCCCTTCATCGGTAGGGTGGTCAAGCTGGAGGTCCTCAAATCCCTCCGTTATTTCGTCCACCGTCACCCTAGCATATCCTTCTGGAATCGGACGACGGTGAAAAGTTGCGCCGGGTTCAGGAGGTCGAATAAAGCCGACAGCCGCCTTGACTTTGAAGTTCTGCCATTGCGTCATAAGGTGGCAATGTTGAGACTCCATGATAGCATCCACGGGGTAGCTAGCAGGAGCCGTCAAGACATGCTCCGGCTGAAGCAGCTCGGTGGAAGCCACGCTGCTTCTCCGCTGAGATGGCGGGGTAGCTTCGGGGGTAGTTTCGGCGGGTCGCTTGCTGCGAGCTACGTCTCGTTCCTCTAGCGCTTGAACCCTTTCGTGCAGCTTCTGAATTTGGGTCTGCCCCACTTTTTTCCTCCTCTCCTGGCATTTGTAACCGCCTGCGTCCCGAAAACTAGCCTTCCACGAAACGGAGCCTGGCGTGCCTCGTGTCCGTCCAGGGTGCTCAGGATTCCCGAGGGCCATTGTGAGCTCGTCGTTCTCTCTGTCTGGAACGAACGTCCCTTGCTGCGCTGCATCGATATAGTGTTGAAGCCTCTTGACTGGTATTCTCATTTGCTCATCCGTCCAAACGCACTTCCCTGATACAGGGTCCAAGGTTCCGCCAGCCCCGAAGAACCAAGTCCGGCAACGGTCTGGCTAGTTCATTGTCTCTGGTTCGATCCCTTTATCAAGCAGATCATTCTCAGCCTTGGCCCACTTAGGCCGGGCTTTGAGGTAGCCACCTGACCCCGTGCGATGGTGAAGCTTCTTGTTCGCAGCATTTTTCTTGTTTGTCGCTGACATCTTCTTACTCTTTTCCGATGTCTTGTGGGCCACAAATGCGGGCCAGTGATCTCTAATCTTCTCATATTTGCCGATGAATTCTGGTGTCTCTTCTTTGTCGACAAACGTTTGAAGCTCATTCTTCCACCTCCTGAATAGGTCTGCCATCTTCTTAAGAGCATGAGACTTGATTAATTCCTCTTTAACTGGCTTCTCCGGATCCTCCTCTGGCGGTAGGGTGAAATTTGCCTTCAACTCAGTCCAAAGATCATCTTTCTGCATATCATTGACATAAGACACCTCAGGATCTTCCTTCTTAGGCTTATACCATTGGTGGATGCTGATCAGGATCTTGTCCCTAACAAGAACCCCGCACTGAGCAGCAAATGCTTCCTTTGTCCGGATGGGTTCAATCGGTTGGCCGTCGCGCGTGATTGCTGTGATCTCAAACCTTTCATCCGAGCAAAACTTTTTCTTCGGGCCTCGTCTCTTTACCGAAGTTGTGCTCGATCCGGAGGGCTAGAAAAAAGAAGAAAGACGAGAGTTAATTAATATGTGTACATACCAAAACAATGAATGCATCAATTAGCTAGTCAGCACAGGCTTAACTAATATATTTACCTGGCCGGACTCTGTTCGGTCACCGGAGCCGTCACCACGGGCTCCTTCTTGCACCAGCATTGGGTCACCGGAGCCATCATAATCATGTCTTTCCTCCTCCACTCTTCGATCACCGTAGCCTGCTTCTTCACCCTGTTCTTCCAGACCATCATTGTCGTTAACATACGATAAGACATCACCTCCGGCTAAGATTATGTCCCCAACACCTCTTCTGCTTCCTCGTCTCGTCCGTGCTCCATTGTTTCTGCAAATATTACAACATGGCAATTATTACACAAACATGACAGTAGGTGGATATCTTAGTGCAAACGTAGACCTAGCTTATTCCGGGTTTGGGGTGGCCTCGGCAACGCTTCAAGGGTAGGGGCGCGTCGGGAGCGGGTAGGAGACCGACATCATTTTATTCTAGGGTTTGGGTGTCCTCGAGAGTTTTGGTTGAGCGAGAGGGCCGGGGGGTGCTCCCGTGGTATAAGTTATCACGGTCGAAGTTATCCGGGAGGGGGTTATATCGACAACGACGACATACATACATGGGAAAATAATGTTATCGGGGAGGGGGTAGGTCGAACCCCCCCCCCCCTCGTGTTGAAGTTATCGGGACACGGGGTATATCGACAATGACATATCCGATAAAAAAATAAGAAGACGAAGAAGAAATAAAAAGAGGAGAAGAAGATATTAATAGAGGAGAAGATTGAAGAAAAAAAAGAAGAAAAAAAAAGAGGAGAAGAAGAAAGGAATAGAGGAGAAGAAGAGAAAATATAATATTCTATTTTCTCTTCTTCTCTTCTTATTCCTTTCTTCTTCTCCTCTTCTTTTTCTTCTTTTTTCTTCTTCTTATTTTCCTTTTTCCTCTCCTTCTTTTTCTTCTTCTTCATTATCTTCCTAGCTAGATATATAATACTTTTCTAAAAATGTAACTTTTGCATATATAAAACTTTTTCTTCTTCTTCCTTCTTCCTTCTCTTCCTTCTTTTCCTAAATATATAAAACTTTTCTAAAAAATGAAACTAACCTAAAATGTACTAAATCAGAGAACATATATAGATAAAACTAACCTAAAATGTACCCAAATGTACTAAAAATCTAACTTTTATATGCACAGAGAACATACATACATATATACATTTTTATAAAAATGCAAAAAAAATCATCATATATATGAACAAAAAATCTAAAAAAGGACATATAATCAGATATACACATATACATATAATCTAAAAAAACATCAAAAATATGTGAAAAAATAGAGGAGAGGACAGGGGGGCCGGCGCCGGCCTGACCAAGGAGAGGTGCGGCGTGGTCGGGGCAGGGGCAGAGGCACGGCGCCGACGTCGGTGTAAAGGGCGGCGACGGCGGCGGCAAGGGCGCGTGGCGTGGGCGGGGGGCAGGGGCGACGGCGGCGTGGTCGGGGCAGGGGCGATGGCGTCGACGGGGCAGAGGGTGGCGACGGCGTCGACGGGGCGGGTCGGGGGCGCGGCAGAGGCACGGCAAGGGCGCGCGGCTTGGTCGGGGGGCAGGGGCGACGGCGGCGTGGTCGGGGCGGGGCAACGGCAGCGTGGTCGGGGGCGTGGCAGAGGAACAGCGAGCTCGGGCAGCCTGGCGGCGTCATCGGAGGGATCGAAGAACTAACGAAATTTTCACAAGTGTTGGCTTATATAGCAAACCCATTGGTACCGGTTGGTGGCACCAACCGGGACCAATGCCCCCACTTTAGTCCCGGTTGGTGTCACCAACCAGGACCAAAGGCCTCTTTTCAGCAGCCCAAAGGGCGGGAAGCGGCGGCCTTTGGTCCTGGTTGGTGGCACCAACCGGGACTAAAGGGGGGGCATTGGTCCCGGTTGGTGGCAAGAACCGGGACCAAAGGGTGGCATTGGTCCCGGTTCGTGCCACCAACCGGGACCAATGACCTTGCACAACGGCGTGGTGGTGGGAGTTTAGTCCCACCTTGCTAGTTGAGAGCGTCGACTACCTGTTTATAAGCACTGCTGCCTCCTCTCTCTCGAACTCCTCTAAACTGCAGGCCTATGGGCCTAATTTGACACTTCTTTGCCTGAGGGCCTGCCGGGCCTTCTGCGGGCCTAAATCCTGGCCCAACTAGCTGGGTTTCTAGTCCCATTCAGGCCGTGGTAGCCCAGGAGGTGGCATTTTTTTTATTTTTTTCCGGTTTTTTTGTTTTCTTCGTTGCTTTATTTTATATTTTATTTCTACTTACAACAAAATACTTACTGTTGCTATTTTATTTATTTTATTAAGGTTTACTTATTTTGTTTTATTATAGTTTATTTTATTTTATTTTGTTTCTACTTATTTATTTTATAAAAGTTTATTTTATTTATTTTATTTTGTTTCTACTTATTTATTTTATTTTATTTTATTTTGTTTCTACTTATTTATAAAAGTTTATTTTGTTTATACTTATTTATTTTATTTTCTTTTTTGCTTTTTGTATTTATTTTATGAAAATTCTTTTTGCTTTTAATGTTTTGAACATAAAATACTTTGATGATTTTAGTTGCATAAATTCTATATAATTTTAGTTTCAATAATACTAGAGGTTTATAAAAGCTTTTTAGTTGATTCGTTTAGTACCGGTTCTTTCTGCCCTTTCTGACTTCATTTGTTAATTTTCATGCATTTATTGATTATTTTGAGTTATAAGACCCTGAAATTGAAAAGCATTTCAAATGAACTCTGAAAAGGTTGAAAGTTGGCATGGTATCATCATTTCATCCACATAGCATGTGCAAGAAAGTTGAGAGGGTTACGGCAAAAACTGGATGCACTTCGTGTACAAAACGGACAATGGTATCATACTCGTCTGTTACAAAGTTGGCATTGTATCATCATAATAGTTGCGGGAGAAAGTATTCACTTTTTCTTCGCTTGTGTCATTTGCTTATTGCGCCGTAACCATGGATAATCTTCATCGTTTATCAGGATGCTTGGGTCAGCCTGGACTTTGAAGGGAGGAATTTCATGAAACTTTTCATAATCTTCAGACATGTCTGTCTTGCCCTCCACTCCCACGATGTCCCTTTTTCCTGAAAGAACTATGTGGCGCTTTGGCTCATCGTATGATGTATTCGCTTCCTTATCTTTTCTTTTTCTCGGTTTGGTAGACATGTCCTTCACATAGATAACCTGTGCCACATCATTGGCTAGGACGAACGGTTCGTCAGTGTACCCAAGATTTTTCAGATCCACTGTTATCATTCCGTACTGTGGGTCTACCTGTACCCCGCCTCCTGACAGATTGACCCATTTGCACTTAAACAAAGGGACCTTAAAATCATGTCCGTAGTCAAGTTCCCATATGTCCACTATGTAACCATAATATGTGTCCTTTCCCCTCTCGGTTGCTGCATCAAAGCGGACACCGCTGTTTTGGTTGGTGCTCTTTTGATCTTGGGCGATCGTGTAAAATGTATTCCCATTTATCTCGTATCCTTTGTAAGTCAATACAGTCAAAGATGGCCCCGTGGACAATGAGTACAACTCATCACAAACAGTGTTGTCACCTCTGAGACGTGTTTCCAACCAACTGCTGAAAGTCCTGATGTGTTCACATGTAATCAAGTCGTCGCACTGCTCCGGGTGTTTGGAGCGCAGACTGTTCTTGTGTTCATCGACATACGGGGTCACCAAGGTAGAGTTCTGTAGAACTGTGTAGTGTGCTTGAGACCAAGAATGCCCGTCCCTGCATATTATTGAGTCCGCTCCTAGCGTGCCTTTTCCAGTGAGTCTTCCCTCATACCGCGATTTAGGGAGACCTATCTTCTTAAGGCCAGGAATGAAGTCAACACAAAACCCAATGACATCCTCTGTTTGATGGCCCATGGAGATGCTTCCTTCTGGCCTAGCGCGGTTACGGACATATTTCTTTAGGACTCCCATGAACCTCTCAAAGGGGAACATATTGTGTAGAAATACGGGCCCCAGAATGACAATCTCCTCGACTAGATGAACTAGGACGTGCGTCATGATATTGAACAAGGATGGTGGGAACACCAGCTCGAAACTAACAAGACATTGCGCCACATCACTCCTTAGCCTTGGTATGATTTCTGGATCGATCACCTTCTGAGAGATTGCATTGAGGAATGCACATAGCTTCACAATGGCTAATCGGACGTTTTCCGGTAGAAGCCCCCTCAATGCAACCGGAAGCAGTTGCGTCATAATCACGTGGCAGTCATGAGACTTTAGGTTCTGGAACTTTTTATCTGGCATATTTATTATTCCCTTTATATTCGACGAGAAGCCAGTCGGGACCTTCATACTGAGCAGGCATTCAAAGAAGATTTCTTTCTCTTCTTTCGTAAGAGCTTAGCTGGCAGGACCTTCATACTGCTTCGGAGGCATGTCGTCTTTTTTGTGCAAACGTTGTAGGTCCTCCCGTGCCTCAGGTGTATCTTTTGTCTTCCCATACACGCCCAAGAAGCCTAGCAGGTTCACGCAAAGGTTCTTCGTCACGTGCATCACGTTGATTGAAGAGCGGACCTCTAGCTCTTTCTAGTAGGGTAGGTCCCAAAATATAGATTTCTTCTTCCACATGGGTGCGTGTCCCTCAGCATCATTCGGAACATCTAGTCCGCCGGGACCCTTTCCAAAGATTACGTGTAAATCATTGACCATAGCAAGTACGTGATCACCGGTACGCATGGTGGGCTTCTTCCCGTGATCTGCATCGCCTTTGAAATGCTTGCCTCTCTTTTGACATTGATGGTTGGTCGGAAGAAATCGACGATGGCCCAGGTACACAGTCTTCCTGCATTTGTCCAGGTATATACTTTCAATGTCATCTAAACAGTGCGTGCATGCGTGGTATCCCTTGTTTGTTTGTCCTGAAAGGTTACTGAGAGCGGGCCAATCGTTGATGGTTACAAACAGTAACGCGTGCAGGTTAAATTCCTCGTGTTTGTGCTCATCCCACGTACGTACACCGTTTCCATTCCACAGCTGTAAAAGTTCTTCAACTAATGGCCTTAGGTACACATCAATGTCATTGCCGGGTTGCTTAGGGCCTTGGATGAGAACTGGCATCATAATGAACTTCCGCTTCATGCACATCCAAGGAGGAAGGTTATACATACATAGAGTCACGGGCCAGGTGCTGTGATTGCTGCTCTGCTCCCCGAAAGGATTAATGCCATCCGCGCTTAAACCAAACCATACGTTCCTTGGGTCACCTGCAAACTTAGCCCAGTACTTCCTCTCGATTTTTCTCCACTGCGACCCGTCAGCGGGTGCTCTCAACTTCCTGTCTTTCTTACGGTCCTCACTGTGCCATCGCATCAACTTGGCATGCTCTTCGTTTCTGAACAGACGTTTCAACCGTGGTATTATAGGAGCATACCACATCACCTTCGCAGGAACCCTCTTCCTGGGGGGCTCGCCGTCAACATCACCTGGGTCATCTCGTCTGATCTTATACCGCAATGCACCGCATACCGGGCAGGCGTTCAGATCCTTGTACGCACCGCGGTAGAGGATGCAGTCATTAGGGCATGCATGTATCTTCTGCACCTCCAATCCTAGAGGGCATACGACCTTCTTTGCTGCGTATGTACTGTCGGGCAATTCGTTATCCTTTGGAAGCTTCTTCTTCAATATTTTTAGTAGCTTCTCAAATCCTTTGTCAGGCACAGCATTCTCTGCCTTCCACTACAGCAATTCCAGTACGGTACCGAGCTTTGTGTTGCCATCTTCGCAATTGGGGTACAACCCTTTTTTGTGATCCTCTAACATGCGATCGAACTTCAGCTTCTCCTTTTGACTTTCGCATTGCGTCCTTGCATCAACAATGACCCGGCGGAGATCATCATCATCGGGAACATCGTCTGGTTCCTCTTGATCTTCAGCAGCTTCCCCCGTTGCAGCATCATTGGGCACATCGTCTGGTTCCTCTTGATCTTCAGCAGCTTCCCCCGTTGCAGCATCACCGTATTCAGGGGGCACATAGTTGTCATCGTCCTGTTCTTCTTCGCTGTCTTCCATCATAACCCCTATTTCTCCGTGCCTCGTCCAAACATTATAGTGTGGCATGAAACCCTTGTAAAGCAGGTGGGTGTGAAGGATTTTCCGGTCAGAGTAAGACTTCATATTCCCACATTTAGGGCATGGACAACACATAAAACCATTCTGCTTCTTTGCCTCAGCCACTTCGAGAAAATCATGCACGCCCTTAATGTACTTGGAGGTGTGTCTGTCACCGTGCATCCATTGCCGGTTCATCAGAGCTTCGTGAGGAAAAAGCTTAACTAGTGTGGCTCGGGCATTTCATCGAACACCTCATGTGCGTAGGAGGTGAGCTAGAGCACCACAAAGCCCTCCCCTCGTCGGCCAGAGAAAAACAGAGCACTGGAGTGCTCTACTCGCGGGCGAGGGGTATATATAGGCACCTCATTGGTTCCGGTTCGTGGCATGAACCGGGACTAAAGGGCAGCCTGTGGTCCCGGTTCAAGCCACCAACCGGGACCAATGGTGGTGGGCCAGGAGCGAGGCCCATTGGTCCCGGTTCGTCCCACCAACTGGGACCAAAGGGGCCAGATAAACCGGGACCAATGCCCCCACGAGGCCCGGCAGGCCCCTGGCCTCACGAACCGGGACCAGTGCCCCCATGGGTCCCGGTTCTGGACTGAACCAGGACTAATGGGCTGACCCGGCCTGAACCAAAGCCCTCTTTTCTACTAGTGGCCAATTAGATTGATCTTTCTTGCAATGGGATAAGTGCTTAGCTTTGGGTT
Organism: Aegilops tauschii subsp. strangulata; assembly: GCF_002575655.3. Lineage (NCBI taxonomy): Eukaryota > Viridiplantae > Streptophyta > Magnoliopsida > Poales > Poaceae > Aegilops > Aegilops tauschii. The sequence goes on along the minus strand of NC_053036.3, from coordinate 638,200,963 downwards.
CAATCTTGCGGTGCCCGATCCCAGTGACAGTAGGGTAAACGACACGTATTGTATTGTTGCCATCGAGGATAAAAAGATGGGGTTTATATCATATTGCATGAGTTTATCCCTCTACATCATGTCATCTTGCATAAAGCGTTACTCCGTTCTTATGAACTTAATACTCTAGATGCATGCTGGATAGCGGTCGATGTGTGGAGTAATAGTAGTAGATGCAGGCAGGAGTCGGTCTACTTGTCACGGATGTGATGCCTATATACATGATCATACCTAGATATTCTCATAACTATGCTCAATTCTATCAATTGCTCGACAATAATTCGTTTACCCACCGTAATACTTATGCTCTTGAGAGAAGCCACTAGTGAAACCTATGGCCCCGGGTCTATTTTCCATCATATTAATCTCCCGTTATTTCCATTACTGTTTACTTGCTTTCTTCACTTTTACTCTTTATCATAAAAGTACCAAAAATATTATCTTATCATCTCTATCAGATCTCACTCTCGTAAGTGACCGTGAAGGGATTGACAACCCCTTTATTGCGTTGGTTGCAAGGTTCTTATTTGTTTGTGTAGGTGCAAGGGACATGAGCGTGACCTCCTACTGGATTGATACCTTGGTTCTAAAAAACTGAGGGAAATACTTAAGCTACTTTACTGCATCACCCTTTCCTCTTCAAGGGAAAACCAACGCAGTGCTCAAGAGGTAGCAAGAATGATTTCTGGCGCCGTTGCCGGGGGGGTGTGCGCCAAGTCAAGTCAAATTTGACTCCCAACAACAAGCCATTTTTTGGCGCCATTGCCGAGTCTACACAAGTCAAGACATACCAAGTACCCATCACAAACTCTTATCCCTCGCATTACATTATTTGCCATTTGCCTCTCGTTTTCCTCTCCTCCACTTCACCCTTGCCGTTTTATTCGCCCTCTCTTTCCGTTTCCCTCTTTTTTGCTTGCTTCCGGTTTGCTCGTGTGTTGGATTGCTTGCTTGTCATGATGGATCTACCTAGATTTGGTGATCTTCACCTTAAAAGGTTAGAAGAGATTGAAAGCAACGTCAGAAGTTTTATGACTTTACAATTTGAGCATAATAATTTCTTTAGAAATGAGCTTAAGGAACAAAAAGGCTTTAAGGGGTACATGAATAAAGAGCTCGATGATATGTCTAAAGATTTTTATGGTTTGAAATCTCAGATTGCTCATCTCAAAAAATTAATAGCTAAAATCTCGGATAAGCAGGCCACCTTAATTAATAAGATGGCCGCTAAACCGGAATTTTTTTATGAGAATAAAGATGAAGATCTAAAAGTTATTGATGTGTCCCCTATTAAATCTTTGTTTTGCAATATGAATCTTGATAATCATGGGACTGGAGATGAGTCAACTTTAGTTAAAAGGCGTCCCAAAAATTTGGAGTTTTTAGATCTTGATGCAAAAATTGGTAAAAGTGGGATTGAAGAGGTTAAAACTTCAGATAGCAATGAACCCACTATTTTGGATTTCAAGGAATTTAATTATGATAATTGCTCTTTGATAGATTGTATTTCCTTGTTGCAATCCGTGCTAAATTCTCCGCATGCTTATAGTCAAAATAGAGCTTTTACTAAACATATCGTAGATGCTTTGATGCAATCTTATGAAGAAAAACTTGAGTTGGAAGTTTCTAACCCTAGAAAACTTTATGATGAATGGGAACCTACAATTAAAATTAAAATTAACAATCATGAATGCTATGTTTGTGTGATTTGGGTGCTAGTGTTTCCACGGTTCCAAAAACTTTGTGTGATTTGTTAGGTTTCTGTGAATTTGATGATTGCTCTTTAAACTTGCATCTTGCGGATTCCACTGTCAAGAAACCTATGGGAAGAATTAATGATGTTCTTATTGTTGCAAATAGGAATTATGTGCCCGTAGATTTCATTGTTCTTGATATAGATTGCAATCCTTCATGTCCTATTATTCTTGGTAGACCTTTCCTTAGAACGATTGATGCAATCATTGATATGAAGGAAGGAAATATTAGATTCCAATTTCCGTTAAGGAAAGGCATGGAACACTTCCCTAGAAACAAAATTAAATTACCATATGAATCTATTATGAGAGCCACCTATGGATTGCCTACCAAAGATGGCAATACCTAGATCTATCCTTGTTTTCATGCCTAGCTAGGGGCGTTAAACGATAGCGCTTGTTGGGAGGAAACCCAATTTTATTTTTAGTTTTTTGCATTTTGGTTATGTTTAGGAACAATTTTTTGATCTAGATCAGGTTAGATTTGTTTTTGTGTTTTAATTAGTGTTTGTGCCAAGTTAAACCTATAGGATCTTCTTGGATGATAGTTATTTGATCTTGCTGAAAATTCCAGAAACTTTCTGTTCACGAAAACAATTGTTAAAAATTATCAGAACATGATATAATACTGATTCCAATTGCAGCAGATCAATAAACAAATCATTTGGGTCTTCATATTTTGGCAGAATTTGTAGAGTTCCAGAAGTTTGCGTTAGTTACAGATTACTACATACTGTTCTGTTTTTTGACAGATTCTGTTTTTCGTGTGTTGTTTGCTTATTTTGATGAATCTATGGCTAGTAAAAGAGCTTATAAACCATAGAGAAGTTGGAATACAGTAGGTTTAACACCAATATAAATAAAGAATGAGTTAAATACAGTACCTTGAAGTGGTGTTTTGTTTTCTTTCGCTAACGGAGCTCACGAGATTTTCTGTTAAGTTTTGTGTTGTGAAGTTTTCAAGTTTTGGGTAAAGATTTGGTGGATTATGGAACAAGGAGTGGCAAGATCCTAAGCTTGGGGATGCCCAAGGCACCCCAAGGTAAATCCAAGGACATCAAAAAGCCAAAGCTTGGAGCGTCCTCATCCATCGGTAACTTTACTTGGAGCTATATTTTTATTCACCACATGATATGTGTTTTGCTTGGAGCGTCTTGTATGATTTGAGTCTTTGTTTGTTAGTTTGCCACAATCATCCTTGCTGTACACACCTTTTGAGAGAGACACACGTGATTTGGAATTTGTTAGAATACTCTATGTGCTTCACTTATATCTTTTGAGCTATATAGTTTTTGCTCTAGTGCTTCACTTATATCTTTTAGAGCACGGCGGTGGTTGTATTTTATAAAAATTATTGATCTCTCATGATTCACTTATATTATTTTGAGAGTCTTAAACAGCATGGTAATTTTCTTTAATTGTGAAATTAATCTTCCATATTGAGTTCATTGAATATCATGAGAAGTTAGATACTTGATAAGTGTTTTGAGATATAAACGTGGTAATATTAGAGTGTGCTAGTTGAGTAATTGTGAAATTGAGAAATACTTGTGTTAAAGTTGGCAAGTCCCGTAGCATGCACGTATGGTAAAAGTTGTGTGACAATTTTGACAAATAGGTGTTCTTTTATTGCTTTCCTTATGAATGGCGGTCAGGGACGAGCGATGGTCTTTTCCTACCAATCTATCCCTCCAGGGGCATGCGTAGTAGTACTTTGCTTCCAGGGCTAATAAACTTTTGCAATAAGTATATGAGTTCTTTATGACTAATGTGAGTCCATGGATTATACGCACTCTCAACCTTCCACAATTTTCTAGCCTCTACGGTACCGCGCATTGCCCTTTCTCACCTTGAGTGTTGGTGCAAACTTCGCCGGTGCATCCAAACCCTGTGATATGATACGCTCTATCACACATAAGCCTCCTTATATCTTCCTCAAAACAGCCACCATACCTACCTATCATGGCATTTCTATAGCCATTCCGAGATATATTGCCATGCAACTTTCCACCGTTCCGTTTATTATGACACGCTTCATCATTGTCATATTGCTTTGCATGATCATATAGTTGACATCGTATTTTGTGGCAAGGCCACCATTCATAATTTTTTCATACATGTCACTCTTGATTCATCGCATATCCCGGTACACCGCCGGAGGCATTCACAGTCATATTTTGTTCTAAGTATTGAGTTGTAATTGTTGAGTTGTAAATAATAAAAGTGTGATGATCATCATTATTAGAGCATTGTCCCATGTGAGGAAAGGATGATGGAGAATATGATTCACCCACAAATCGGGATGAGATTCCGGACTAAATAAATAAATAAATAAATAAGAGGCCAAAGAAAAAAAAAGTCCCAAAGAAAAAAAAGAAAAAATGAGAGAAAAAGAGAGACGGGACAATGTTACTATCTTTTTTCCACACTTGTGCTTCAAAGTAGCACCATGATCTTCATGATAGAGAGTCTCCTATGTTGTCACTTTCATATACTAGTGGGAATTTTTCATTATAGAACTTGGCTTGTATATTCCAATGATGGGCTTCCTCAAAATGCCCTAGGTCTTCGTGAGCAAGCAAGTTGGATGCACACCCACTTAGTTTCTTTTGTAAAGCTTTCATATATTTATAGCTCTAGTGCATCCATTGCATGGCAATCCCTACTCCTCTCATTGACATCAATTGATGGGCATGTCCATAGCCTATTGATTAGCCATGTTAATGTGAGACTTTGTACCTTTTTGTCTTCTCTCATAACCCCCATCATTATACTTTACTCCACCCATAGTGCTATATCCATGGCTTGCGCTCATGTATTGCGTTAGAGTTGAAAAGGCTGAAGCGCGTTAAAAAGTATGAACCAATTGCTCGGCTTGTCATCGGGGTTATGCATGATGAGAAAGTTTGTGTGACAATATTGAAACATGGACTAACTATATGATTTTGTAGGGATAAGCTTTCTTTGTCTATGTTATTTTGATAAGACATAATTGCTTGGTTAGCATGTTTGAAGTATTATTGTTTCTATGTCAACATTAAACTTTTATCTTGAATCTTTCGGATCTAAATATTCATGCCACAATAAAAAGATTTATATTGAGAATTATGCTAAGAAGCATTCCACATCAAAAATTCTGTTTTTATCATTTACCTACTCGAGGACGAGCAGGAATTAAGCTTGGGGATGCTTGATACGTCTCCAACATATCTATAATTTTTTATTGTTCCATGCTATTATATATTCTGTTTTGGATGTTTAATGGGATTATTTATACACTTTTATATTATTTTTGGGACTAACCTATTAACCGGAGGCCCAACCCAAATTGCTGTTTTTTTTTTGCCTATTTCAGTGTTTCGCAGAAAAAGGATATCAAACTGAGTCCAAACGGAATGAAACCTTCGGGAGCGTGATTTTTGGAACAAACGCGATCCAGAGGACTAGAAGTGGACGTCAAGCAACCAACGAGGCGGCCACGAGGCAGGGGGCGCGCCTACCCCCCCCCCCCCCCCCAGGCGCGCCCTCCACCCTCATGGGCCCCTCGTGGCTCCACTGACCTACTTCTTCCTCCTATATATACCTACGTACCCCCAAACCATCAGAGGCGACCACGAAAACCTAATTCCACCGCCGCAACCTTCTGTACCCGTGAGATCCCATCTTGGGGCCTTTTCCGGCATCCTGCCGGAGGGGGCATCGATCACGGAGGGCTTCTACATCAACACCATAGCTTCTCCGATGATGTGTGAGTAGTGTACCTCAGACCTTCGGGTCCACAGTTACTAGCTAGATGGCTTCTTCCCTCTCTTTCGATCTGAATACAAAGTTCTCCTCGATTCTCTGGGAGATATATTTGATGTAATCTTCTTTTGCGGTGTGTTTGTTGAGATCCTATGAATTGTGGGTTTATGATCAAGATTATCTATGAACAATATTCGAATCTTCTCTGAATTCTTTTATGTATGATTGGTTATCTTTGCAAGTCTCTTCGAATTATCAGTTTGGTTTGGCCTACTAGATTGATATTTCTTGCAATGGGAGAAGTGCTTAGCTTTGGCTTCAATCTTGCGGTGCTCGATCCCAGTGATAGTAGGGGAAACAACACGTATTGTATTGTTGCCATCGAGGATAAAAAGATGGGGTTTATATCATATTGCATGAGTTTATCCCTCTACATCATGTCATCTTGCTTAAAGTGTTACTCCGTTCTTATGAACTTAATACTCTATATGCATGCTGGATAGCAGTCGATGTGTGGAGTAATAGTAGTAGATGCAGGCAGGAGTCGGTCTACATGTCACGGACGTGATGCCTATATACATGATCATACCTAGATATTCTCATAACTATGCTCAATTCTATCAATTGCTTGATAGTAATTCGTTTACCCACCGTAATACTTATGCTCTTGAGAGAAGCCACTAGTGAAACCTATGGCCCCGGGTCTATTTTCCATCATATTAATCTCCCGTTATTTCCATTACTGTTTACTTGCTTTCTTTACTTTTACTCTTTATCATAAAAATACCAAAAATGTTATCTTATCATCTCTTTCAAATCTCACTCTCGTAAGTGACCGTGAAGGGATTGACAACCCCTTTATCGCGTTGGTTGCAAGGTTCTTATTTGTTTGTGTAGGTGCAAGGGACTTGAGCGTGACCTCCTACTGGATTGATACCTTGGTTCTCAAAAACTGAGGGAAATACTTACGCTTCTTTACTGCATGACCCTTTCCTCTTCAAGGGAAAACCAACGCAGTGCTCAGGAGGTAGCAGTCCATAGCTAGTAGCTAGATGGCTTCTTCTCTCTCTTTGATCTTCAATACAATGTTCTCCTTGATGTTCTTGGAGATCTATTCGATGTAATCTTCTTTTGCGGTGCGTTTGTTGAGATCTGATGAATTGTGGATTTATGATCAGATTATCTATGAATATTATTGGAGTCTTCTGTGAACTCTTTTATGCATGATTAAGATTGCTTTGTATTTCTCTTCGATCTATCGATTTGGTTTAGCCAACTAGATTGGTTTTTCTTGCAATGGGAGAGGTGCTTTGTGATGGGTTCAATCCTGCGGTGTCCTCACCTAGTGACAGTAGGGTAGCGAGGCACGTATTTGTATTGTTGCCATTAAGGATAAAAAGATGGGGTTTTTACCATATTGATCGGATCTATCCCTCTACATCATGTGATCTTGCTTAAGGCGTTACTCCGTTCTTATGAACTTAATACTCTAGATGCATGCTGGATAGCGGTCGATGTGTGGAGTAATAGTAGTAGATGCAGGTAGGAGTCGGTCTACTTGTCACAGCCGTGATGCCTATATTTATGATCATTGCCTTAGATATCGTCATAACTTTGCGTTTTTCTATCAATTGCTCAACAGTAATTTGTTTACCCACCGTATGCTTTCTTCAAGAGAGACGCCTCTAGTGCAACCTATGGCCCCCGGGTCTATTTTTCATCATATTATTTTCAGATCTGTAAAATCAAAACCCCAAAAATACCTCGCTGCAATTTATTTATATTTACTTTATTTTTCCTTTTTCGTATCTTTTATATCTATCTCTATTAGATCTCACTCTTGCAAGGGACCATGAAGGTATTGACAAGCCCTTTTTGCGTTGTGTGCAAGTGTTTGTTAGTTTGGGCAGGTGCATATATTGGGGACTTGCTTGTGCCTCCTACTGAATTGAAAGCTTGGTTCTTAACTGAGGGAACTTATCTCTATGTTGCCGCATCACACTTTCCTCTTCAAGGGAAAAATCAACACAAGCTCAAGAAGTAGCAGGAAGAGTCCAAAGCAGATAATATAATGGCATGAAACAATAAAAAATAGTAGATATGTTGGAGACACATCAGGCCGCAACAACAAGATGGGCCCTTATTCATACAATAGTGAGTGTAATAATATCTAGTGTAAATGTCAGTTTTGGACCACTTATTTGTCACCCCATTGCATGTTGATCTTCACTCTGCAACTCATAATTGGCTAATTGTTTTGTAGATACCAATTGGTTTAGAAAAGGGCAACTTTAGTTTTATAGAAAGTGTAAGTTGCACTTTTTCCAGTTAGCTAGAAATGTGCAAGTGGAGCAAACTTTTGTTGCAAATCATTTTTTGTCAATTCTAGGCAACCCAAATCAGTGACCAATTTTGAGAGCCGCACATATCCCTAGCTCCCCTCTATACCTTTCCTTACCTCTGCCACTGGCCCCAACCCTGCCTTCCATTCCGCCTCCCATTCGCCACCCTGCCAGCCATCTGCCACTCCTTCCCCCAGGGCACCTCCTGTCCCCATCTCCTTCTCACTTCTCCCCATCCGTGCTCCAGTGCCGACAGCTTCAAAGATCCTCCCGTCTTCTCCGACTCCTCCCTGTCACCATGCTCCACCTCCGTTTGAGATCCACCCTCCATACCGGCTGCACCCGCCACTCCCACCATCGTCACCACCCCAAGGTAAGCTGTCATTTTTTATTTCTAATTTAATGCCTTTTGTGATTTGTGATGGTGATGAATGGTTGTATGATTGTGGCGTACATCAAATATATGAAGTGGTTGCAATTTTTTGCTATTGGTTGCAAATTTACATGTTTGTTTGACATTGCAAGTCAAGAAACATGACATTGCAAGTTTTTCCTATTGCTATTTTTTATATTTAAAGAGACATGGTATGGCACTGCAATTATATTTATAAATATGCAAGTCTTTGCATATATATAAAAAGTACTCTTTCAAATTGATTACAATTTTTCGACAACCCTAGGATGTGTACATTTGGTTTGTTTCAATGCTCTCCTTCATTCTAAGACAAAGTTTTAATAGCATCCCCCTGTTGCTCTCAGAATACACATTCCCTTGTCTTGTTTTCTAGATGTGTACAGTACTACAATGCTGCTAAACGGGCCAAATGGTCGTTCGGTGCATCCGGGTCAGTGATCCCAACTCGCATCACTGACCAGCCATAAACTAGTCTATGACGACTCATAGCTGATGGCTTGACCATTAATATTTTAATTTAGGGGACATCATCACTAACCAGCACTTCACAATTGAGGGTCAATGATATCTTTAGGAAAACACCCCAAAAAATAGTAGAATTTCAAGACACATTCGAATAGCTGAGTCACATATACACACACTTGTAATAAAAAATACAAATAGGAAAACTATGAAGCACAATAGAAACATCACTAACATACAATTCAAACTCAAACTTTATGAACCGTGACAAACAAACATATCACTAATTCCTATGCTACATCTCAATGTGCCCTGCATAGCCACCTATGCATGTGACCATCACTTATCCATGTCTTCACACGATCTAGAAGGTTAAGAACGCCATGCAAAGCTTTGATCATTGACTTCAAAATTCAAATACTCAACTACAAAGAATAGGAAGTTAATCAATAGCAAGTTAAATAATGAAGTTAAAATGAATGAATTGTGTGCACATGTCGACATTGTGTCAAACCAAATGAACATACAAGTGATATGGTTGTTACAATTTATAAGTTTGACAGAACATACATGTGACATGACTATTTAGTTTATAAATTTTACAGCAGAAGAGGAAGTAACCCCATGACTAGGATCAGTGCTGGTCCTTGTATATTGGAAGCCTCGGCCGCAACAACAACATGATGGGCCCATATTCATACAATAGTGATTGAACTATATCTAGTGTAAATGTAATTTTTAGGTGGCCCATTTGTCAGCCCATTACATGTTGATTCTCAGGCTACAACTCATAATTGACTGATTATTTCATAGATACCAATTGATTTAGAAAAGGAAACTTTAGTTTTATAGAAAGTGGAAGTTCCACTTTTCCTACTTTACTAGAAATGTGCAAGTGGAGCAAACTTTTGTTGCAAATCATTTTTTGTCAATTCTAGGTAACCCAAATCAGTGACCAATTTACAAGAAATTATAGTGTCATGGTTTGGGGATGCACAAGAGAAGAGGCTAAAGATTTTCTTTCTAGCATGTACACAAAAATTGTAATCTATAGTGTTGGCACCGGCTCTCTGCACCGAGGGAGTGGAAATGAATGCATCTACTTCAGCTCAAGTGACGACTAAAGACGTAGAAGTTGGTGGAAAAATCTTATTTGCGTTTGAATCTATTACTAGGCTTATCTAAGAAAAGAATAGGAATTCCCAACATCTGGGTGGAAATACTCGACCGCCAATATGGAGCTTATTAGTTTGAGTCATGGAAAGAAAAAGAAGAGAAAAAATGAAGGGAAGAAAATGATAGAAAGAAAAGAAAAATAAATAAATAAAAGGAAAGAAAAACAAAACAAAGAAAGAAAGAGAAAAAGAGACTAAAGATAGGAAAAGAAAGAAAGGAAAGAAAAGGCAAAGAAATAAAGAAAAGAAAAAGAACAAAAGAAATAAAAGAACAGGAAGAATATAAATAAAAGGAATTTTTTCCTTGTGTTTACTTGGCCACTAAGCAAACATTTGGACCCGGGACATAGCCAAAACTCTAGCCACACCCATTTCATCCCAAAATTTGAACACGCCGCACATAACCCTAGCTCCCCTCTACACTTCGACTCGATCACTACCACCAACCCTGACAATGCCTTCCAATCGCTGCCTCCCATTCGCCACCCTGCCAGCCATCGACCCCTCCTTCCTCCAGCGTGCCTTCCCTCCCCATCTCCTCCTCACTTTAACCCATATGAGCTCCACCATCGACTCCTTCAAAGATCCTCCCATGCTCCTCGACACGTCCTCCATGTCGCCGAGCTCCACCGCCATTTGAGATCCACATCCAACCCCGCTGCACCCGCGACTCCCACCATCGTCACCGCCCCAATGTAACCTGCCATTATTTATTTCTAATTTTAATGCCTTTTGTGATTGTTATTAATGGTTGTATTATTGTGATGTACATGGAATATGTGAAGTGGTTGCAATTTTTTGCTATTGGTTGGAAATTTGCATGCTTGTATGAATTGCGATGTTATAAATGAGAAGAGAGATGAGGGAAAAGAGAAGATATAAAGGGAAGAGAGAGGAGAGAAAAGTGAAGAGAGAAGATGGAAGAAAGAATAAATATGAGAAGAGTTATTGAGAATATTGCAAATTTTCTATGTAAATTCCGTATATATGTGAAAACTTCATATGCCATGCTAATTTTGCTATGTCTAGAATCATGTATGAAAGTAAAGCGACATGGCATTGCGAAATTTTCTTTCTGTGTGTGAGTTATGAAAAATAAATTGTTCGTCTAAAAACCACTATGTGTGTGTGTGGGGGGGGGGGTGGGCGGGTGGGTGTGTGTGTTTGTTTGTTTGTTCAAATCAGTTTTTGTTAAAGTGTGATCTTCATTTTTTGTCTGACTTGTCAACCTTTGTTACATCAGCTAGTAATGTGGCATAGTCGTATCCCATTTCTCAAGGGTTATATCTATAAATATGCAAGTCTTCGCATATTTATAAAAATACTCTTTCGAATTGTTTACGCTTTTTGGATATCCCGAGGATGTTTAGATTGCGTTTCTTTCCATGCCCTCCTCGATTCTAAAACAAAGTCCTATAGGATCCCCCTATTGTTATCAGAATACACATTCTCTTGTCTTATTGTCAAGATGTGTACACTACTAAAATGCTCCTAAACGGACAAAATGGTCGTTTAGTGCATCTGGGTTATTGATCAGAACTCGCATCACTGACCAGCCAAAAACTAGTCTGTGATGACTCATAGCTGATGCCCGGACCATTAGTAAAAAAATTAGAGGACATCATCACTAACCAGTACTTCACAATTGATTGGTCAATGATATCTTTAGGAAAGCACCCTAAAAAATAGCAGCACATACGAATAGTTGAGCCACATATACACACACACTTGTAATCAAACATACAACTAGGAAGACTATGAAGCACAACAGGAACATCACTAACATACAATTCGAACATGAACATTATCACTAAGTCATAAGCTACCTCTCAATGTGCCCTGCACAGTCGCCGATGCATGTGACCATCAGTTATTCATGTCTTCACACGCTCTAGAAGGTTCAGAACGCCATGTAAACCTGTGATCATCGACTTAAAAATTCAAATGCTCAACTAAAAATAATAGAAAGTTAATTAATGTCAAGTTAAATAACCAAGTTAAAATGAATGAATTATGTGCACATGTCGACATTGTGTAAAACCAAATGAGCATACAAGTGATATGGCGGTTCCAATTTATAAGTTTGACGGATCATAAAAGTGGCATCACTCTTTACTTCATAAATTTGACAAGAGTTAAGAGATTGTCATATTGCATCGGCTCTAGAGGTCTCATATGTACATTGAATTAAGATGAATCAGAAACCAAAGTTGCTCAATTTGGTGAGGAGAGGAACTTTCAAGTTGGGCAGTTTCCCTTTTAAATCCATCTTGAGGACCGAATCAGCGACACCATATAGCAGACATGTATCAAATATTGTATGGAATCATGAGATTGTATTCTAACTTTGGAGGTTGCATATCACCTCAGATGAAGATGCCCCATAAATTAAAGTTTTGTGCCACAACGACATTGACAACTTCCATGTAATGATCAACTCTTCAGAAATGCACCTTGGTTTCACGAGAGAGAGAGAGGGGGGAGGGAGGGAGAGAGAGAGCGAGAGGATACTACCTGAGTTATGTTGATGGTGATGTCCGACAGAGAAAAGCGAGCAAGGAGGTTGATGGCTGCAAAGAAACCCATCATCAAGGAACATCACCTTGGCAATTACAAAATCGAGGTGCGTCTCTTTTCTCCAATGTTGTTCTGGTCAGGTCTACTTTGTTTCCAGGTTAGTATGAACAACATATACTAAATAACTTTAGCTAATGAAGCACGATTAGTAATCCCCAAAATATTGTAGATCTGATTCTTAGCCATGCAAATTATTTCCATGGAATGCAATTTCTTCCACAAAGACAATATCTTTACCATTTTAATATATTTTACTTGGGCGATGCTAGGCCCCGGCCGATCGGTGCTAGCCTCAACCAACAACTGTATAGCGGCATGATCGAACATATGAAGGATGACCTCGATTGTTTAACAAGCACTCAAGAAGGCATGGTTGTGCAAAATGTCCCTATTATCTCAAGGATGCCTCCAAAAGAAAACAAGATTGAGCGTGAGAACGTTAAGAGGATGAAAGGGAAGGAATGCAAATATACATGTGTGCTTTGTTAAATAATTTAATTTAACCTATGAATACACTTTATTTTTACTATCCTCAAGTGAAGCTGGGTTTAGCACAACATGTACAAGGAAAAATTGCTCTTTATGGTAGATCATGGAGGTGAAAGGGAACAAACCCTAGGACCAGGGTTGGTTCTCACATATCTCTGACCCGAGGCCTAGCAAAACAAAGCAAAATGTTCACCTACATAGCCCATCTTCAATAAAGTTCGCGCGCACCGGCAATTATCAATGAATTCTTATATAGCATTAACTTCATTGTTTGCTCCTATTTTCTCCTGTGTTACTCAACAAGCCAACCGGTGGTAAAAGTAATGTTGGCAGTGGCCTTGATTGTTTGACCAAGTACTCAAGAAGGAAATTCTATGTGCAAGAAGCTGACGTTATCTCAAGGTAGCGTCCAAAAGAGTAGACTGAGGTTGAAAAGTCTGACATGATGAAGAGTAAGGCATGCAAATATTCATTTGTGCTCGGCATTACATAATTTAATGTATATTGCTATATACTTTACTTTTACTATCCTCAAATGAACTTTAGGTTCAGCACAATGTGTATACTAGAAAAATGCCTTTTATGGCAGCTCCTAGGCCATGCACACAAATAAAATGGATTAACCTTAAATGCATACCTTTGATCGTGGGAGATATCATGCTAAAGAGTTGGGCAGGAGGGGGAGAAGGTAAGGACGAAGTGAAAGATAAGGAACCCTAGGACAGGGGCTGGTTCTCACATATCGTTGACCAATGACCTAGCAACAAGATGGAACCTTAATCATACAATAGTACTTGAACAAATATCTGGTGTAAATTCCATTCTAGACCACCATTTGTCACCCCATTGCAATTTTCATCTTCATGCGAGAGCTCATAGTGCCGGTATCGTAGTATTCATGTAGGTCATCCATGTCTTAATAGACATATTGCTATAGATACCAATTGACGCACAAAAGGACAACTTATATTTTTTTAAAGTGTAAGTTGCACTATTTTGCACGCTATTACACCCTACTAGGCAAGTGGAGCAAACGCTTGCTGCAAGTCATTGTTAGTGAATTCATTCGGAAAGTTCATTATGTACAAATTTGTAAATATTCTAAAGCCAATCTGTTGACCAACCAAAATATGTTTGCCATTTGCCAACATACCAATTAAGCCAATGATAGCGTCCTTGCATATTATCTCATTTGAAAAAGAGTAAAATCATATCATTTTGGTTAGCCATTTGAATGAGATACCAATTTACAAGAAGGAATTATGCCATATATATGGTTCGGAAACACAAGGTAAGAGGCAAAACATTTTCTTTCTAGCTTTTGCCCATTAAATTCATAATATGTAGTCTAAAGAGTTATTTATGAAAAGATACATCTTTACCACAAAACCCATCCTCCCGCTATAATCCTTTTGCATGACTACTTTGGGTCCTACTTACAAGAAAGGAATAAAAACAGGAAAATGATTGCAAGTCATATGCAATACACAAAACTCCAATTTATAGGAAAACCAAAATTTTCATATTTGGATTCATGGTACAAAAATACAGTAGCAATACAGTTGATTCCACTATACCTTTTTCTATGAAGTATCGTTATTTATCATTTACACTATCTGCTACATAGCAAAAACAAAGCAAAGTCAACTGTCCACCCACATAGCCCATCTTTAGTTAAGGTCACATGCACCAACATTCATCAATGAACTCTTATATAGCATTACCCTCAATGTTTGCTCCTATTTTCTCCTTTGTTACTCGACAAGTTGGCCGGTGGTCAAAGTAATGTTGCCAATGGCCTCGATTGTTTGACCAAGGACTCGGGAAGGCAAGTCTGTGTGCAAGAAGATTCTATTATCTCAAAGTGTCCTCCAAAAGAAAAGTAGTTTGAGCTTGAAAATTCTGAAAGGATGAAATGTAAGGCATGCAAATATTCATTTGTGCTCCGCATTACATAATTTAATCTAACATAGTAACATACTTTATTTTTACTATCCTCAAATGTACCTTAGGTTCGCACAATGTGTATACTAAAAAAATGCCGTTTATGGCAGCGCCCAGGCCATGCACACAAATACAATTGATCAACCTTAAATACATAACTTCAATCGTGGGAGATATTGCTACAAAGTGGAGCAGGAGGGGGAGAACGCGGGGACAAATGAGAGGTAGAGAGGGAGAGCAGAGTTGGACAAAGGGGGCAAACACACACATGAGGTAGGTGAAGGGATAATAACAGCAGAAAGGGGAGGAACCCTATGACCAGGATCATGGTTATTTCTTATATACCAGGGCCCGAGCCGCAACACTAAGATGCGCCCTTATTCATGCAATCATGATTGAACTAATATCTAGTGTAAATGTCATTTTTAGACCACTTATTTTTCAGCCCGTTGCATGTTGATCCTCATGCTATAACTCATAATTGACTGATTGTTTTGTAGATACCAATTGATTCAGAAAAGGGCAACTTTAGTTTATAGAAAATGTAAGTTGCACTTTTTCCACTTAACTAGAAATGTTCAAGTAGTGCAAACTTTTATTGCAAATAAATTTTTTCAATTCTAGGCAAATCAGTGACCAATTTTGAACACGCTGCACATAACCCTAGCCACCCTCTATACCTTTTCTCCGCCTCTGCCACTGGCCCCGACCCTACCTTCCATCGCCGCCTCCCATTCGCCGCCCTGCCAGCCATCTGCCCCTCCTTCCCCCAGTGTGCCTCCTCTCCGATCTCCTCATCACTTCGCCCCATCTGAGTTCCGCTGACGACACTTTCCAAGATCCTCTATCTTCACCGACATGACCTCCATGTCGCCGAGCTCCACCTCCATTTGTGATCCACCCTCCTTCCCAGCTCCTCCAGCCACTCCCACTATCGTTACCGCCCCAAGGTAGGCTGCCACTTTTTATTTCTAATTTTAATGCCTTTTGTGATTTGTGATGGTGATGAATGGTTGTATGATTGTGACAAACATCAAATATATGAAGTGGTTATAATTTTTTGCTATTGGTTGCAAATTTAAATGTTCGTATGAAATGTGATGTTATAAATGAGAAGAGAGATGAGGGAAAACAGAAGAGATAAAGGGAAGAGAAAAGAGAGAAAAGAAGGAAGAGAGAAAAACAAATATGAGATTGAGAATATTGCAAATTTTCTATGAAAATTTTGTATATGTGAAAAGTGTAAGTTGCACTTTTTCCACTTAGATAGAAATGTGAAAGTGGAGCAAACTCTTGTTGCAAATTAGTGTTAGTCAATTCTTTAGGCAAACCAAATGAGTGACCAATTTACAAGAAATTATAGTGTCATTGTTCTGGGAATAAAAGATAAGAGGCTAAAGATTTTCTATCTCGCATGTACCCAAAAAATTCGTAATTTATCATGTGCAAGTGTTATTTACTAAAAAAGACATTCTACCACAAAACTTGTCCTGACATTATAATGGTTCTCCATAATTTCCTCGGTTTGTGCTTACAACAAAGGTATTAAAGCAAGAAAATGTCTGCATTTCTGTGTAAAAGAATTGCAATCTACAGGGACTACTTGTATGAACCAGGTTATCAACAAACTAATGCCAATAAGCATCTTGTGAGTAAGAAACAAGGTGGATAAGCCAAATATTTCCAAATGGGGTCCCATGGGTGAGTCCTACTCATCCACATTGTAATTTTGGGCTTCACATGCCCAATACCACTTCAATCCAAGTAACAAGAGCACGCTAGGATATCATATGCACATGCACATGGAATTAACCAATGGAGACAAGGATGCTCTAGATGGTCGCCATGTAGCCGTTTAGTTTATTAACCTCTCGGGAGGCCCCTTCTTGTTGATGGAGCCGCAATAGTTGGTCTTGGCTTTCGCTGCCATCACAAAGATTCCACCTAACCCCGTGTTAACTCCTGTCTGTCCCTGACCCACCAAAACCCTATAGAAATTTTTGCTCCAAATAAACGGGGGGGGAGGGGGTAGAACAATCAGAAAAAGATATCAAAAGTAATCAGGAATTTGAAGGATTGAAGTGATAGATTATATGTCCCAGGATCCAAGTGCGAGGAAGTTGGGTCCACTCCCTCAAGACGCAACGGGTTGAGGAGACAATGGATCCACGTCCTCGACAAGCTCCATGTAGCTAGATAAGAGTGGAGGAGGTTGGATTTGTTTCGCCAGGCCATCACGGGTGGTAGACACGTTTGATTATCTCCTTCGTCCTAGCCTGCATTGTCACCTCGCGCAAGCACCGCTGTCGTCATCTAGACCTAGAGAATGGAGGTAGGGGATGAGGATTTGAGTGCGCCGCCATGAAAGAAAATGAGAGGGGCAAGGTTATGGCTCGTGCCCTTGTGCGGCTAGCAAAGGAATTGAATCGGAGGCGGCTAGATTAAAGGTTGCTTCGTTGGACTAGATGATTTATTTACGCACATACGATGTGTTTGGCTCACTCGATTAGTACGAATTTTCCATGTTATAATTTGACTAAAAAATCAACTACACAACAAAATCATGTTGTATTCCATGCCAATTAAGGTTTCGTGTGATTTGGTACATACATAGAGCATTGATGGCCCAAGATAAATATAATTTGCTTTAGTTATGGTTTTTATTTCCTAATAACAAATTTAGCTAATAAAGCAAGGTCAATAATCATCCCCAAAATATTGTCGATCTGATTCTTAGCCGTGCAAATTAGTTCCATGACATCCAGCTTGTTTCCACAAACACAATATGTTTACAACTATAATATATTTTGCTTGGGCGATGGTAGGTGTCGGTCGACCGGTTCGAGTCTCAACCGACCGCCGTACATCCACACGGTCGAGCAGATGAAGGACGACCTCGATTGATTGACCAAACAGTCAAGAAGGCATGGGTGTGCAAAATGCCCCTATTATCTCAAGGCCGCTTTCAAAAGAAAAGACGATTGAGCTTGACAAGGTCAGAAGGATGAAAGGGAGGTCATGCAAATATATATTTGTGCTTTGTTAAATAATTTAATTTAACCTAGTAATAGACATTATTTTTTACTATCCTCCAGTGAACTCTAGGTTTAGCACAACATGTACTAGAAAAAATTGCTTTGTGTGGTGGATCATGGCGGTGAAAGATAAGGACCCCTAGGACAGGGGCTTGTTCTCACATATCGTTGACCAATGACCTAGCAACAAGATGGAACCTTAATCATACAATAGTACTTGAACAAATATCTGGTGTAAATTCCATTCTAGACCACCATTTTTCACCCCATTGCAATTTTCACCTTCATGCTAGAGCTCATAGTGCCGGTATCGTAGTATTCAAGCACGTCATCCATGTCTTAATAGACAGATTGCTATAGATACCAATTGAGGCACAAAAGGACAACTTAAGTTTTTTTTAAAGTGTAAGTTGCACTATTTTGCATGCTATTACACCCTACTAGGCAAGTGGAGCAAACTCTTGCTGCAAGTCATTGTTAGTGAATTCATTAGGAAAGTTCATTATGTACAAATTTGTAAATATTCTAAAGCCAATCTGTTGACCAACCAAAATATGTTTGCCATTTGCCAACATACCAATTAAGCCAATGATAGCGTCCTTGCATATTATCTCATTTGAAAAAGAGTAAAATCATATCATTTTGGTTAGCCATTTGAATGAGATACCAATTTACAAGAAGGAATTGTGCCATATATATGGTTCGGAAACACAAGGTAAGAGGCAAAACATTTTCCTTCTAGCTTGTGCCCATTAAATTCATAATATGTAGTCTAAAGAGTTATTTATGAAAAGATACATCTTTACCACAAAACCCATCCTCCCGCTATAATCCTTTTGCATGACTACTTTGGGTCCTACTTACAAGAAAGGAATAAAAACAGGAAAATGATTGCAAGTCATATGCAATACACAAAGCTGCAATTTATAGGAAAATCAAAATGTTGATATTTGGATTCATGGTACAAAAATACATTAGCAATACAGTTGATTCCACTATACCTTTTTCTATGAACTGTCGTTATTTATCATTTACACTATCTGCTACATAGTAAAAACAAAGCAAAGTCAACTGTCCACCCACATAGCCCATCTTTAGTTAAGGTCACATGCACCAACATTCATCAATGAACTCTTATATAGCATTACCCTCAATGTTTGCTCCTACTTTCTCCTTTGTTACTCGACAAGCCGGCCGGTAGTAAAGTAATGTTGCCACTGCCCTCGATTGTTTGACCAAGGACTCAGGAAGGCAAGTCTGTGTGCAAGAAGCTTCTATTATCTAAAAGTGTCCTCCAAAAGAAAAGTAGTTTGAGCTTGAAAATTCTGAAAGGATGAAATGTAAGGCTTGCAAATATTCATTTGTGCTCTGCATTACATAATTTAATGTAACATAGTAATATACTTTATTTTTACTATCCTCAAATGTACCTTAGGTTTCGCACAATATGTATACTAAAAAAATGCAGTTTATGGCAGCGCCCAGGCCATGCACACAAATACAATGGATCAACCTTAAATACATAACTTCAATCATGGGAGATATTGCTACAGAGTCGGGCAGGAGGGGGAGAACACGGGGACAAATGAGAGGTAGAGAGGGGAAGCAGAGTTGGACAAAGGGGGGCAAACACACACATGAGGTAGGTGAAGGGATAATAACAGCAGAAGGGGGAGGAACCCTATGACCAGGATCATGGTTATTTCTTATATACCAGGGCCCGAGCCGCAACACTAAGATGCGCCCTTATTCATGCAATCATGATTGAACTAATATCTAGTGTAAATGTCATTTTTAGACCACTTATTTCTCAGCCCGTTGCATGTTGATCTTCATGCTATAACTCATAATTGACTGATTGTTTTGTAGATACCAATTGATTTAGAAAAGGGAAACTTTAGTTTATAGAAAGTGTAAGTTGCACTTTTTCCACTTAACTAGAAATGTTCAAGTAGTGCAAACTTTTATTGCAAATCAATTTTTTCAATTCTAGGCAAATCAGTGAACAATTTTGAACACGCTGCACATAACCCTAGCCACCCTCTATACCTTTTCTCCGCCTCTGCCACTGGACCCGACCCTACCTTCCATCGCCGCCTCCCATTCGCCGCCCTGCCAGCCATCTGCCCCTCCTTCCCCCAGCGTGCCTCCTCTCCCATCTCCTCCTCACTTCGCGCCATCTGAGTTGCGCCGCCGACACTTTCCAAGATCCTCTTGTCTTCTCCGACATGACCTCCATATTGCCGAGCTCCACCTCCATTTGTGATCCACCCTCCTTCCCAGCTACTCCAGCCACTCCCACTATCGTTACCGCCCCAAGGTAGGCTGTCACTATTTATTTCTAATTTTAATGCCTTTTGTGATTTGTGATGGTGATGAATGGTTGTATGATTGTGACAAACATCAAATATATGAAGTGGTTGTAATTTTTTGCTATTGGTTGCAAATTTACATGTTCGTATGAAATTTGATGTTATAAATGAGAAGAGGGATGAGGGAAAACAGAAGAGATAAAGGGACGAGAAAAGAGAGAAAAGAAGGAAGAGAGAAAAACAAATATGAGATTGAGAATATTGCAAATTTTCTATGTAAATTTTGTATATGTGAAAAGTGTAAGTTGCACTTTTTCCACTTAGATAGAAATGTGAAAGTGGAGCAAACTCTTGTTGCAAATTAGTGTTAGTCAATTCTTTAGGCAAACCAAGTGAGTGACCAATTTACAAGAAAATATAGTGTCAATGTTGTGGGAATAAAAGATAAGAGTCTAAAGATTTTCTATCTCGCATGTACCCAAAAAATTCGTAATTTATCATGTGAAAGTGGTATTTACTAAAAAAGACATTCGACGACAAAACTTGTCCTGACATTATAATGGTTCTCCATAATTTCCTCGGTTTGTGCTTACAACAAAGGTATTAAAGCAAGAAAATGTCTGCATTTATGTGTAAAAGAATTGCAATCTACAGGGACTACTTGTAAGAACCAGGTTATCAACAAACTAATGCCAATAACCATCTTGTGAGTAAGAAACAAGGTGGATAAGCCAAATATTTCCAAATGGGGTCCCATGGGTGAGTCCTACTCATCAACATTGTAATTTTGGGCTTCACATGCCCAATACCACTTCAATCCATGTAACAAGAGCACGCTAGGATATCATATGCACATGCACATGGAATTAACCAATGGAGACAAGGCTGCTCTGGATGGTCGCCATGTAGCCGTTTAGTTTATTTAGCTTTTCGGCAGGGCCCTTCTTGTTTGAGGAGCCGCTATAGTTGGTCTTGGCTTTCGCTGCCATCACAAAGATTCGACCTAACCCCATGTTAGCTCTTGTCTGTTCCTGGCCCACCGAAACCCTGTAGAAATTTTTTCTCCAAATAATCGGGCGGGGGGGGTAGAACAATCAGAAAAAGATATCAAAAGTAATCAGGAATTTGAGGGATTGAAGTGACAGATTATATGTCCCAGGATCCAAGTGCGAGGAAGTTGGGTCCGCTCCCTCAAGACGCAACGGGTTGAGGAGACACCGGATCCACGTCATCGACATGCTCCATGTAGCTAGATATGAGTGGAGGAGGTTGGATTTGTTTCGCCAGGCCATCACGGGTCGTAGACACGTTTGATTATCTCCTTCATCCTAGCCTGCATTGTCACCTCGCGCAAGCACCGCTGTCGTCATCTAGACCTAGAGAAGGGAGGTAGGGGATGAGCATTCGAGTGCGCCGCCATGAAAGAAAATGAGAGGGGCAAGGTTATGGCTCGTGCCCTTGTGCGGCTGGCAAAGGAATTGAATCGGAGGCGACTAGATTAAAAGTTGCTTCATTGGACTAGATGATTCATTTACGCACATACGAGATGTGTTTGGCTCACTCGATTAGTACGAATTTTTCATGTTATAATTTGACTAAAAAATCAACAGCACAACATAATCATGTTGTATTCCATGCCAATTAAGGTTTCGTGTGATTTGGTACATACATAGAGCATTAATGGCCCAAGAGAATTATAATTTGCTTTAGTTATGGTTTTTATTTCCTAATAACAAATTTAGCTAATAAAGCAAGGTCAATAATCATCCCCAAAATATTGTCGATCTGATTCTTAGCCGTGCAAATTAGTTCCATGACATCCAGCTTGTTTCCACATACACAATATGTTTACAACTATAATGTATTTTACTTGGGCGATGGTAGGTGCCGGTCGACTGGTTCCAGTCTCAACCGACCGCCGTACTTCCACACGGTCGAGCAAATGAAGGACGACCTCGATTGATTGACCAAACACTCAAGAAGGCATGGGTGTCCAAAATGCCCCTATAATCTCAAGGCCGCTTTCAAAAGGAAAGACGATTGAGCTTGACAAGGTCAGAAGGATGTAAGGGAGGGTATGCAAATATACATTTGTGCTTTGTTAAATAATTTAATTTAACTTATTAATACACATTATTTTTTACTATCCTCAAGTGAATCTAGGTTTAGCACGACATGTACTAGAAAAAATTGCTTTGTGTGGTGGATCATGGCGGTGAAAGATAAGGAACCCTAGGACAGGGGCTGGTTATCACATATCGTTGACCTATGACCTAGCAACAAGATGGAACCTTAATCATACAATAGTACTTGAACAAATATCTGGTGTAAATTCCATTCTAGACCACCATTTTTCACCCCATTGCAAATTTCATCTTCATGCTATAGCTCATAGTGCCGGTATCATAGTATTCACGTAGGTCATCCATGTCTTAAAAGACAGATTGCTATAGATACCAATTATGGCACAAAAGGACAACTTAAGTTTTTTTAAAGTGTAAGTTGCACTATTTTGCACACTATGACACCCTACTAGGCAAGTGGAGCAAACTCTTGCTGCAAGTCATTGTTAGTGAATTCATTCGGAAAGTTCATTATGTACAAATTTGTAAATATTCTAAAGCCAATCTGTTGACCAACCAAAATATGTTTGCCATTTGCCAACATACCAATTAAGCCAATGATAGCGTCCTAGCATATTATCTCATTTGAAAAATGAGTAAAATCATATCATTTTGATTAGCCATTTGAATGAGATACCAATTTACAAGAAGGAATTGTGCCATATATATGGTTCGGAAACACAAGGTAAGAGGCAAAACATTTTCTTTCTAGCTTGTGCCCATTAAATTCATAATATGTAGTCTAAAGAGTTATTTATGAAAAGATACATCTTTACCACAAAACCCATCCTCCCGCTATAATCCTTTTGCATGACTACTTTGGGTCCTACTTACAAGAAATGAATAAAAACAGGAAAATGATTGCAAGTCATATGCAATACACAAAACTCCAATTTATAGGAAAACCAAAATGTTGATATTTGGATTCATGGTACAAAAATACAGTAGCAATATAGTTGATTCCACTATACCTTTTTCTATGAAGTGTCGTTATTTATCATTTACACTATCTGCTACATAGCAAAAACAAAGCAAAGTCAACTGTCCACCCACATAGCCCATCTTTAGTTAAGGTCACATGCACCAACATTCATCAATGAACTCTTATATAGCACTACCCTCAATGTTTGCTCCTATTTTCTCCTTCGTTACTCGACAAGCCGGCCGGTGGTCAAAGTAATGTTGCCAGTGGCCTCGATTGTTTGACCAAGGACTCAGGAAGGCAAGTTTGTATGCAAGAAGATTCTATTATCTCAAAGTGTCCTCCAAAAGAAAAGTAGTTTGAGCTTGAAAATTCTGAAAGGATGAAATGTAAGGCATGCAAATATTCATTTGTGCTCCGCGTTACATAATTTAATGTAACATAGTAATATACTTTATTTTTACTATCCTCAAATGTACCTTAGGTTTCGCACAATGTGTATACTAAAAAAATGCCGTGTATGGCAGCGCCTAGGCCATGCACACAAATACAATGGATCAACCTTAAATACATAACTTCAATCATGGTAGATATTGCTACAGAGTCGGGCAGGAAGGGAGAACGCGGGGACAAATGAGAGGTAGAGAGGGAGAGCAGAGTTGGATAAAGGGGGGCAAACACACACATGAGGTAGGTGAAGGGATAATAACAGCAGAAGTGGGAGGAACCCTATGACCAGGATCATGGTTATTTCATATATATCAGGGCCCGAGCCGCAACACTAAGATGCGCCCTTATTCATGCAATCATGATTGGACTAATATCTAGTGTAAATGTCATTTTTAGACCACTTATTTCTCAGCCCGTTTTATGTTGATCTTCATGCTATAACTCATAATTGACTGATTGTTTTGTAGATACCAATTGATTTAGAAAAGGGCAAATTTAGTTTATAGAAAATGTAAGTTGCACTTTTTCCACTTAACTAGAAATGTTCAAGTAGTGCACACTTTTATTGCAAATCAATTTTTTCAATCCTAGGCAAATCAGTGACCAATTTTGAACACGCTGCACATAACCCTAGCCACCCTCTATACCTTTTCTCCGCCTCTGCCACTGGCCCCGACCCTACCTTCCATCGCCGCCTCCCATTCGCCGCCCTGCCAGCCATCTGCCCCTCCTTCCCCCAGCATGCCTCCTCTCCGATCTCCTCATCACTTCGCCCCATCTGAGTTCCGCTGACGACACTTTCCAAGATCCTCTATCTTCACCGACATGACCTCCATGTCGCCGAGCTCCACCTCCATTTGTGATCCACCCTCCTTCCCAGCTACTCTAGCCACTCCCACTATCGTTACCACCCCAAGGTAGGCTTCCACTTTTTATTTCTAATTTTAATGCCTTTTGTGATTTGTGATGGTGATGAATGTTTGTATGATTGTGACAAACTTCAAATATATGAAGTGGTTGTAATTTTTTGCTATTGGCTGCAAATTTACATGTTCGTATGAAATGTGATGTTATAAATGAGAAGAGAGATGAGGGAAAATAGAAGAGATAAAGGGAAGAGACAAGAGAGAGAAGAAGGAAGAGAGAAAAACAAATATGAGATTGAGAATATTGCAAATTTTCTATGTAAATTTTGTATATGTGAAAAGTGTAAGTTGCACTTTTTCCACTTAGATAGAAATGTGAAAGTGGAGCAAACTCTTGTTGCAAATTAGTGTTAGTCAATTCTTTAGGCAAACCAAATGAGTGACCAATTTAAAAGAAATTATAGTGTCATTGTTCTGGAACAAAAGATAAGAGGCTAAAGATTTTCTATCTCGCATGTACCCAAATAATTCGTAATTTATCATGTGAAAGTTTTATTTACTAAAAAAGACATTCTACCACAAAACTTGTCCTGACATTATAATGGTTCTCCATAATTTCCTAGGTTTGTGCTTACAACAAAGGTATTAAAGGAAGAAAATGTCTGCACTTATGTGTAAAAGAATTGCAATCTACAGGGACTACTTGTATGAACCAGGTTATGAACAAACTAATGCCAATAAGCATCTTGTGAGTAAGAAACAAGGTGGATAAGCCAAATATTTTCAAATGGGGTCCCATGGGTGAGTCCTACTCATCCACATTGTAATTTTGGGCTTCACATGCCCAATACCACTTCAATCCAAGTAACAAGAGCACGCTAGGATATCATATGCACATGCACATGGAATTAACCAATGGAGACAAGGATGCTCTGGATGGTCGCCATGTAGCCATTTAGTTTATTTAGCTTCTCGGCAGGCCCCTTCTTGTTGAAGGAGCCGCTATAGTTGGTCTTGGCTTTCGCTGCCATCACAAAGATATCGCCTAACCCTATGTTTGCTCCTGTCTGTCCTTGACCCACCGAAACCCTGTAGAAACTTTTTCTCCAAATAATCGGGGGGGGGGGGGGGGTAGAACAACCAGAAAAAGATATCAAAAGTAATCAGGAATTTGAAGGATTGAAGTGACAGATTATATGTCCCAGGATCCAAGTGGGAGGAAGTTGGGTCCGCTCCCTCAAGACGCAACGGGTTGAGGAGACACCGGATCCACATCATCGACATGCTCCATGTAGCTAGATAAGAGTGGAGGAGTTTGGATTTGTTTCGCCAGGCCATCACGGGTGGTAGACACGTTTGATTATCTCCTTCGTCCTAGCCTGCATTGTCACCTCGCGCAAGCACCGCTGTCGTCATCTAGACCTAGAGAAGGGAGGTAGGGGATGAGGATTCGAGTGCGCCGCCATGAAAGAAAATGAGAGGGCACTACTAGAAATCCCCATATTTCCGACGGTGAAATCTAATAGCCGACGGGCCGTCGGCCTTGACAGTAATAGCCGACGGTGGTGGTATGGCCAACGGTTTTTGTCAACTCACATGTATGACTGGTAATAACCGACGGTGTATTGCATTTACCGACGGGGAAAACCCAACCGTCGGATATCCAATTTAATGCCCGACGGTCCATTGAAATATCCGACGGTTATGGATATACCCACGGGGATTACATGTAATACCCGACGGTATAAACTAATGACTGAAGGTCAAAGCAAAACTCTCGGCTATGACTGGAAATGGGCGACGCGGGGGGGGGGGGGGGGGGGGGGTAGCAATAACCGACGGTTGATTTTCACCCTCGGTTATATGTTTCAATGAATGACGGTAGTAGACATGCAGAACAACCTATGATTATATTCCAGATAATTTCTATATAAGTAAATTTCTAACAATTAGGTTCTAGCCTCGCTATTGTAAGTTCATTATTATTTTTTATTAATAGGATGGTAAAAAAATTGGTCTAAAACAATATAAAAAGGAGTTTTGAAAATGACCTATTTGAATAATGTGCACTTACAATATATCATGAGGAGGGAGCCCGTTAAGACTCAAGAAGAAGTCCCCTACACCGGCTCGATCCCCTGCTTTCTCCGATGGTGTCACCGACCGGAGTAGAGAAGGGAAAATGTGTCGCTCAACAATGTCTTGTATGAATAGTGTCTAGGTCTAGGGTTCGATCATCACACTGTGGCACATGATGTCTTGCCCAAGGGGAGTGTGCTGTTGCCGTGTCTGAGCAATGGCTGGTGGCTCACGGATGCTCGTAGTCCTGATGGTACTGGTTGCTGGATAGCTACCATGAAGCGTATCATTGCTGGTATCTCCTTCAATAAGCTCGGCCGGTTCACGCTCTACAAGTGTTCCACTCATTCCCGTTCTTGCTAGATTGTTGCATGGCAAACACAAAGTGGGAAAATGTGGAGTTCTAGATGGGGATAGAGCTCATCCATGGGGGATGCTTTGGTGCGACTATAAAATAGGGTGTTGTTTGGCTTGTCCATACCACCACTTCTTGTGGCCAAAGGATGGTCATTCTTCTTCATCCCGACCAAGGAGGTAAAAGGGAGGCATCACTGCTTCTCCAAGGAGCTTACGACATGGAGTCACAGAGGTCTTGCCGTCCCAAGTTGGTCGTCCTCGACAATTGTGAGGTTGTGCTTGTACATAACGTGTTTTCCATCATTGTTCTACGGACCTCTTTGTAAAAAGAAGGGACTAGTTAGCCACTTTTTAGTTGTGAGTCCTTCTGTGACTTGGTACCTCCATACTTTTATTAAATACATGTGCATGCTCTAGAAGGACATCGGTCTCCACATTTTTTTATTAAATGCACATGTGTCATGAAGTACTAATTAATATCTTGAATTCTAATAAGCACAAGTTTGGTATATTCAAATAAAAAATGGTACTATGTAAGAAACCTTAGAAAATAAGTAGGAAGTCCTATTTATATAAAATATTTTCCAAAAGAACAAATAGGATCAATATTGTTTTAAAGACGACGCTCTACGTCGATCGATCGCCGCGATCTCCCAATTGGTTGCATCCCGCACCGTCTGATGTGTCGCCTCCCAACCATAAGTTGAGCCCCCTCCCCCACTTTGCCCCCCCCCCCCCCCCCTGCGCGCCATTGCCGAAGAAAAAAGCTTGATGTGCCGGCCACTACAAAAAAATGCTCGTGTGCTGCAATATGTGAGGAAAAGGCAGCCATTGCTGAGAATCAAGTGATGTGCGTGCTTCTGAAAAAAGGAGGAGGCCGCCACGGGCTAGATCGACAGACGAATGACTGGGTGAGTTTTCCCAATGGATAAGGAAAAAGGAAGGGCAGTGCATGGGCGCCACCAGCATGTGCATCGCAAGCGAGGCATCCTAGCTCGCTTGCGCCATCAATTCACCGATTTAGATGTTTTTTTCCTTTTTAAATGGTATGGCTAAAAAATCGCCATGACATCCATAACATGCTAGTTATGCACGGTTGCATGAGATCGGACCATGCTCAGTTACATCACGAGCTAAGATATGCGCCAACACATTGGTATGTTATTATGGCAAAAATAAGAATATGTGCAAGTTTCAAACGTTAAAATTGAAGTTATAAGCCTAATAATATAAATATAAAGTTTTGTTTAGATGAATTTGATTCAAAAGAATATACAAATATTATTTTTATGTTCTAAAGTCGGCCACACGAGCGAGCGAAATCGTGACTACTCCCTCCCAGTTTTTTCTAGTTGGTCCTCCCAGTTTTCCCCACCTCTCGAGATCGTGCGGTCGACCCTCCTCGTTTCCCTCGTCCCTCCCGAACCGCTGCCTGGCGCCTGCACGTTTTCCTGTTCCATCCACTATTTCTCAGCTCCCTCGCCTCTCTCCAAGGATCTCCCGGCCATTGCCGCACCTAACCAGAGCCGGCGCCTAAATAGCCCACCTCTCCCTGAAAGTGTGGCCGGAGCTGGCGCAGGCCTACCGTAGATCCGGCGGCCTTGAGCTCCACCGTCACCAACAGCGGCGACAACCGTACGGAGGCCAGACGGGATCTGGTGGCCTGAGAATGGTGAGAACCAGCAGCAGTGTTCGGCCATCAGATCCGGTGGAAGCTCATCTTGGGGCGGAAGCAGAGATAGCCACGCTGATTCGGTCGGTTCCTCTCTTGCAAGTTGCAACTCCGGCCAGTTCCTCTCCTCCTCTTGTTCTCATGTTTTATGTATTCATGTTCAGGTTGCACGAACTATTTGCAGCTCACACGGGATCCGACCTCGAGTTTGACTAGAGCCAGAGGTGATGGACTGCGCAAGGTCCGCACCCCCGCATCAACAACCTGGACATCCGTCTCCGGCGTCATCGGCGAGCTGCAGCCGGACGACCAGAATTCTGTCTTCCTCTATAATGAGCTAGATCATGATGTCAAATGCACGACTGCCAATGGTGGCCTCATCGGTGGTGCCATCTTGGTAAGAATTTTTTGATGTGCATAGCTGGCGTGCATTCCCTTGTAGGGGTCTGTGTGAATGTCACTTATGATTTTTGTCCTCTGAACTCAGAAAATATTACTAGAATGTACCGCCATTTTGTTTGCTCAGGTTTGGCATGTGCATGTGTTCTCCGTACTTAGATTTGTAAGAGCATTCACATTTACGGGCCTTCCTTTTTTAGTCTTGGAGATGCACACTAGGAGATTGCTTGATTTAACTACATATGAAGAAAATTAAACGTCAGGATCAGCTTGCTAAACGTAAATGTCATATCAAAGAAGTACATTAGCATTTGTGCTGTCTTTTTTAGCCAGCCACTGTCAAATTATTTATGAAGCCTGCAACTATTGTACAATATAACATTATCTATGATTTAGTTGCGGGAAATCCTTTACCTGTAGACACATGCGTTGAAACCTATATGGTAATGTCAAATATTCTATATAACATAGTTAAACAGTGCTTTGACTATGAGAAATGTACTTCAAACATCCATACTATAGTAAGGGAGCTTGTGCTTAGGTGCCAGTTTTCTTGTGGCACTAAGAGTATAGGGTTCCCGTTCACATTATGTATTCCTGCTAGGGATGGCATTTCATTCATTTACCTCTTTTATTATCTGCTTTTTCATGTGACATCTTGCTCCCATAGATTCAATTACTTTGCATGCTAGATATCAATTTTCTGCTACTTCAGTTTATATTCGCTTAGTTATGTCAACATTTAGAATAGAAGGATATAAATGTAGTAATGTTTCTTTTTTCTTTCCATGTATTAATTTTGACATGCTGTTTCAACTTTTCCATTCATTTCCTAATTTGACAACTACTCTTATCAACTCTTAGCGAGAGGGAAGCAACATTGGAGGCAGTCCGAACCGTGAGAATGATCACGATGCTAATGAGAACATGGATGATATGTACGGCACGAGGAGATGATACATATAGCGATAAACGTTTTGACCCATATAGTGATGAGCATTATGATCACTATAGAGATGATGGTGACGAGTCGAATGAGCTGCATAGTCGTGCAACAAAGTGAAGTTCCGAAATTTACGACAATTTAGGTTATATAAACTGTTCGGACCATTGTATGGAGTATTTTGTTTGGCATTACGATCTATGTATTCTGGATGAAAGACATTAGGCTTTTGATGATATATGCGTATGCACTTGGTCACAAGTCTTGGTAAATATAATACATGTTATTTGGTCATGTGTGTTTGTGTATGTATTTGAAATGCCAACAATTAAAAATATTCTCATGCTGAATCACACTTTTATGTTATGCAACACCACTTGGTGAAAGCAATTCGTGAGAGGTTAATAATAGCCGATGACCGGGATTTAGATTATCGATGATTTCCTAATTTGACGATGTTGTTGAATTCCCGAAGGGGTGTATCCACCATTAGTAATCATATTAACCAACGGTTTGACATTCCTCTTGGTCATTAATTATCGATGGGTCAAATAAGCCGTTGGCTATTACAAAAAGCGACAGGAAGCAAGCACCGTCGGAAATTAAATAACCGACGGGGGACCTTCGGCTATGAGTTTCGTCATGTAATGTGAGTAGGGTGTTGGCCACAACATGGTTGACGGCTCACCGTCGGCTTTATAACCGTTGGCCATGCAACAGTACCGTCGGTTATTAGTGCAATGGCCGACGAAGAATAGCCGACGGGAGATGGCCGACGGTGTACAGTCGGTTATAGCTTTACCCGACGGTGAGCTTAAATAATCGAGGGTAATTGCACCCTCGGTTATAATGGGATATCTAGTAGTGGGGGTAAGGTTATGGCTCGTGCCCTTGTGCAGCTGGCAAAGGAATTGAATCGGAGGGGGCTATATTAAAGGTTGCTTCATTGGACTAGATGATTTATTTACGCACATACGAGATGTGTTTGGCTCACTCGATTAGTACGAAATTTTCATGTTATAATTTGACTAAAAAAATCAACTGCACAACATAATCATGTTGTATTCCATGCCAATTAAGGTTTCGTGTGATTTGGTACATACATAGAGCATTGATGCCCCAAGAGAAATATAATTTGCTTTAGTTATGGTTTTTATTTCCTAATAACAAATTTAGCTAATAAAGCAAGGTCAATAATCATCCCCAAAATATTGTTGATCTGATTCTTAGCCGTGCAAATTAGTTCCATGACATCCAGCTTGTTTCCACAAACACAATATGTTTACAACTATAATGTATTTTACTTGGGCGATGGTAGGTGCCGGTCGACCGGTTCCAGTCTCAACCGACCGCCGTACATCCACACGGTCGAGCAGATGAAGGACGACCTCGATTAATTGACCAAACACTCAAGAAGGCATGGATGTGCAAAATGCCCCTATTATCTCAAGGCTGCTTTCAAAAGAAAAGACGATTGAGCTTGACAAGGTCAGAAGGATGAAAGGGAGGGCATGCAAATATACATTTGTGCTTTGTTAAATAATTTAATTTAACCTATTAATACACACTATTTTTTACTATCCTCAAGTGAACTCTAGGTTTAGCACAACATGTACTAGAAAAAATTGCTTTGTGTGGTGGATCATGGCGGTGAAAGATAAGGAACCCTAGGACAGGGGCTGGTTCTCACATATCGTTGACCAATGATCTAGCAACAAGATGGAATCTTAATCATACAATAGTACTTGAACAAATATCTGGTGTAAATTCCATTCTAGACCACCATTTGTCACCCCATTGCAATTTTCATCTTCATGCTAGAGCTCATAGTGCCGGTATCGTAGTATTCATGCACGTCATCCATGTCTTAATAGACAGATTGCTATAGATACCAATTGAGGCACAAAGGGACAACTTAAGTTTTTTTTAAAGTGTAAGTTGCACTATTTTGCACGCTATTACACCCTACTAGGCAAGTGGAGCAAACTCTTGCTGCAAGTCATTGTTAGTGAATTCATTAGGAAAGTTCATTATGTACAAATTTGTAAATATTCTACAGCCAATCTGTTGACCAACCAAAATATGTTTGCCATTTGCCAACATACCAATTAAGCCAAGGATAGCGTCCTTGCACATTATGTCATTTGAAATATGAGTAAAATCATATCGTTTTGATTAGCCATTTGAATGAGATACCAATTTACAAGAAGGAGTTGTGCCATATATATGGTTGGGAAACACAAGGTAAGAGGCAAAGCATTTTGTTTCTAGCTTGTGCCCATTAAATTCATAATATATAGTCTAAAGAGTTATTTACGAAAAGATACATCTTTACCACAAAACCCATCCCCCCGCTATAATCCTTCTGCATGACTACTTTGGGTCCTACTTACAAGAAAGGAATAAAAACAGGAAAATGATTGCAAGTCATATGCAACACACAAAACTCCAATTTATAGGAAAACCAAAATGTTGATATTTGGATTCATGGTACAAAAATACATAGCAATACAGTTGATATCCACTATACCTTTTTCTTTGAAGTGTCGTTATTTATCATTTACACTATCTGCTACATAGCAAAAACAAAGCAAAGTCAACTGTCCACCTACATAGCCCATCTTTAGTTAAGGTCGCATGCACCAACATTCATCAATGAACTCTTATATAGCATTTCCCTCGATGTTTGCTCCTATTTTCTCCTTTGTTACTCGACAAGCCGACCGGTGGTCAAAGTAATGTTGCCAGTGGCCTCGATTCTTTGACCAAGGACTCAGGAAGGAAAGTCTGTGTGCAAGAAGCTTCTATTATCTCAAAGTATCCTCCAAAAGAAAAGTAGTTTGAGCTTGAAAATTCTGAAAGGATGAAATGTAAGGCATTCTAATATTCATTTGTGCTCTGTTATACGTCTCCGTCGTATCTACTTTTCCAAACACTTTCGCCCTTGTTTTGGACTCTAACTTGCATGATTTGAATGGAACTAACCCGGACTGACGTTGTTTTCAGCAGAATTGCCATGGTGTTATTTATGTGCACAAACAAAAGTTCTCGGAATGACCTGAAACTCCAAGGAACTTATTTTTGGAAAATATTAAAAATATTGGCGAAAGAATCAAGGCCAGGGGGCCCACCACCTGTCCACGAGGGTGGGGGCACGCCTGCCCCCTGGGCGCGCCCCCTGCCTCGTGGGCCCCTGGAGCTCCACCGACCTCAACTCCAACTCCATATATTCGTGCTCGGGGAGAAAAAAATTAGAGAGAAGGATTCATTGCGTTTTACGATACGAAGCCGCCGCCAAGCCCTACACTCTCTCGGGAGGGCTGATCTGGAGTCCGTTCGGGGCTCCGGAGAGGGGAATCTGTCGCCATCGTCATCATCAACCATCCTCCATCACCAATTTCATGATGCTCACCGCCGTGCGTGAGTAATTCCATCGTAGGCTTGCTGGACGGTGATGGGTTGGATGAGATTTATCATGTAATTGAGTTAGTTTTGTTAGGGTTTGATCCCTAGTATCCAGTATGTTCTGAGATTGATGTTGCTATGACTTTGCTATGCTTAATGCTTGTCACCAGGGCCCGAGTGCCATGATTTCAGATCTGAACCTATTATGTTTTCATGAATGTATGTGAGTTCTTGATCCTATCTTGCAAGTCTATAGTCACCTACTATGTGTTATGATCCGGCAACCCCGAAGTGACAATAATCGGGACCACTCCTGGTGATGAACATAGTTTGAGGAGTTCATGTATTCACTATGTGTTAATGCTTTGGTCCGGTACTCTATTAAAAGGAGGCTTTAATATCCCTTAGTTTCCATTTGGACCCCGATGCCACGGGAGGGTAGGACAAAAGATGTCATGCAAGTTCTTTTCCATAAGCATGTATGACTATATTCGAAATACATGCCTACATTACATTGATGAATTGGAGCTAGTTCTGTGTCACCCTATGTTATGACTGTTACATGATGAACCGCATCTGGCATAATTCTCCATCACCGATCCTATGCCTATGAGCTTTTCACATATTGTTCTCCGCTTATTTACTTTTTCGTTGCTACTGTTACAATCACTACAAAACCCAAAAATATTACTTTTGCTACCGTTACCATTACTTCCATACTACTTTGCTACTAAATACTTTGCTGCAGATACTAAGTTATCCAGGTGTGGTTGAATTGACAACTCAGCTGCTAATACTTGAGAATATTCTTTGGCTCCCCTTGTGTCCAATCAATAAATTTGGGTTGAATACTCTACCCTCGAAAACTGTTGCGATCCCCTATACTTGTGGGTTATCAAGACTATTTTCTGGCGCCATTGCCGGAGAGCATAGCTCTATTCTTTCAGTCACTTGGGATTTATATCTGCTGGTCATTATGAAGAACTTGAAAGACGAGAAAACAAAAATTTATCCCTCAACTACGAGGGGAGGTAAGGAACTGCCATCTAGCTCTGCACTTGATTCACCTTCTGTTTTGAGTAAACTTGCGACACCTAAACCTGCTTCTGCTATTAATTCTTATATGTCGCTTGTTATTGATGATGCCACTTCTGCTATGCATGATACTTATGATGAAACTACTTCTATGCTTGATACTACTGTGCCACTTGGTGAATTTCTTGATGAACAACTTGCTAGGGCTAGAGAGAATGAAATTATTGAAACTGATAATATTGAAGATAGTGATGATGAAGACTCTCCCCCTAATAAATATGAATTGCCTGTTGTGCCTGAGGACTATGTTATGGATGAAGAAACTAAAAGAGACTTTCTTGCTTGCAATGATAGAAGTGATCTTAAGAAATTATTAGCTAAGCTGAAACAAAAAACTCTGAATGCTAGAATGAAATATGATCCTGCTTATGCTACTTCACCTATCTTTGTTACTGATAAGGATTATGAATTCTCTGTTGATCCTGGTATAATTACTTTGGTTGAATCTGATCCTTTTTATGGCTATGAATCTGAAACTGTTGTGGCACATCTTACTAAATTAAATGATATAGCCACCCTGTTCACTAATGATGAGAGAACTTGCTACTTCTATATCCGTAAAATATTTCCGTTCTCATTAAATGGTGATGCTAAGATATGGTTTAATTCTCTTGATCCTGGTTGTGTGCGTAGTCCCCAGGATATGATTTATTACTTCTCTGCTAAATATTTCCCTGCTTATAAGAAACAAGCTGCTTTAAGGGAAATATATAATTTTGTGCAAATTGAAGAAGAGAGTCTCCCACAAGCTTGGGGGAGGCTTCTCCAGTTACTTAATGCTTTGCCAAATCATCCTCTTAAGAAAAATGAAATACTTGATATCTTTTATAATGGACTAACCGATGATTCCAGAGATTACGTGGATAGTTGTGCTAGTTCTGTTTTCAGGGAAAGAACACCGGATGAAGCTGAAATTTTATTGAATAATATGTTGACAAATGAAAATAATTGGACACTTCCTGAGCCAGCTCCTGAGCCTATTCCTAAACCAACTCCGAAGAAAAGAGGTGTTCTATTTCTTAGTCCTGAAGATATGCAAGAGGCAAAGAAATCTATGAAAGAAAAAGTTATTAAAGCTGAAGATGTTAAGAATTTACCTCCTATTGAAGAAATATATGGTCTTAATTCATCACCTGTTGAAGAAACACATGGTCCTGATAACCCGACACAGGTAGTAAAGGTAAATTCTCTCTATAGATTTGATGAAGGTGATATTCCTCATTATAAGTCTGCAAGACAATGCTTAGATGAGTTCGACAATTTTATTGTTAAACAAGAAAACTTCAATGCTTATATTGGTAGATAGTTGAAATATAATTCCGATACGCTTGAACACTTGGGTGATTCTATGTCTAGAGTTAAAGGTGAACTTAAACTCATTAGTAAACATGCTTCTATGGTTACCACTCAAGTAGAACAAGTACTTAAAGCTCAAAATGATTTGCCCAATGAATTAAATAGTAAGAATAATGACTATGCTGTTAGAGTGGCTACTAGAACTGGTAAAATGACTCAGGAACCTTTGTATCCTGAAGGCTATCCTAAGAGAATTGAGCAAGATTCTCAGAGAAATAATATTGATGCACCTAGTCCTTCTAAAAAGAAGAAAAAGAAAAATGATAGGACTTTGCATGCTTCTAGTGAACCTATTGCTGAACCACCTGAGAATCCAAATGATATTTCTATTTCTGATGCTGAAACACAATCTGGAAATGAACATGAAACTAGTGAAAATGTTAATGATAATGTTCATGATGATGCTCAACCTAGCAATAACAATGAAGTAGAAATTGAACCTGTTGTTGATCTTGATAACCCACAATCAAAGAATCAACGTTATGATAAGAGAGACTTTGTTGCTAGGAAACATGGTAAAGAAAGAGAACCATGGGTTCAGAAACCCATGCCTTTTCCTCCCAAACCATCCAAGAAAAAGGATGATGGGGATTTTGAGCGCTTTGCTGAATGATTAGACCTATCTTTGTGCGTATGCGATTAACTGATATGCTTAAAATGAATCCTTATGCTAAGTATATGAAAGAAATTGTTACTAATAAAAGAAAGATACCGGAAGATGAAATTTCCACCATGCTTGCTAATTACACTTTTAAGGGTGGAATACCAAAGAAACTAGGAGATCCAGGAGTACCAACTATACCATGCTCCATTAAAAGAAACTATGTTAAAACTGCTTTATGTGATCTTGGATCCGGTGTTAGTGTTATGCCTCTCTCTTTATATCGTAGAATTGATTTGAATAAGTTGACACCTACTGAAATATCTTTGCAAATGGTTGATAAATCAACTGCTATACCTGTTGGTATTTGTGAGGATGTGCCTGTTGTAGTTGCAAACGTTACTATTTTAACGGACTTTGTTATTCTTGGTATTCCCGAGGACGATAGTATGTCTATTATTCTTGGAAGACCCTTTTTGAATACTGCAGGGGCTGTTATTGATTGCAACAAAGGCAATGTCACTTTTCATGTTAATGGTTATGAGCATACGGTACACTGTCCCAGGAAACAACCTCAAGTCCACAGTATCAACTCTATTGGAAAAATTCCATCGATTATTTTTGGAGGTTTTGAATTTCCTCTTCCTACTGTCAAAAAGAAATATGATATTCTTATTATTGGGGGTGTGCATATCCCCGTTGAGGTAACATAGTGTTATTCGAAATTTCTCCGGTTTCATGTTACTCAAAATTAGTTTGTTAACAAGACTTGATCAACCTTGTTAGTGGATTCCTTTTGATGAGCATGAGATGGATGAAGTTAGAAAGCACAACCTTCTGTACCCTCCTTTTACTTTCTGTTATTTAGTTGAAATAAAGTAAAAATAGTATTTCTCTGTCTGTTTTCTGAATTATCCATGCAATATAAAAATACCCCGAAAATAAAAGTTCTCCAAATGCCCTGAAATTGAAATATGATTTTTTCTGGAATATTTGGGAATATCTGGCACTGAGAACACAGCAGGGGGAGCAAGCACCTAGCCATGAGGGTCCAGGGCGCGCCCCCTGCCTCGTGGGCCCATGGTGGCTCCCCTCCACTTATTCCTGCACCCACACACTTCTTCTTCCTTCCAAAAAAATCACCATCCAGCTCAAGCACGAGTTCTAACTCATTTTGCTGCGATTTTCGATCTCCTTTCTCAAAGCACCTCTCACAAAACTGCTTTGGGAGATTGTTCCTTGGTATGTGACTCCTCCATTGGTCCAATTAGTTTTTGTTCTAGTGCTTTATTCATTGCAAATTTGTGCTGCCTAGGTGACCATGTTCTTGAGCTTGCATGTCAAATTTATATGGTTCCAAGTAGTTCTAATGCATGATATAGGCTCTAGGCACTTGTAGGAGTAGTTGCTATCAATTTTGTTGAGGTTGGTTCACTTTTATTTGAAGTGACTAAAAATTCCAGAATTTTTTTCAGAGGAAGAAATATGTTTAGGAAAATGTACCAAGGTGGCCCTTCAAGGAAGCAAGGACCCAGGCTCGCAATGCGCGATGTCGATGATGAGCCACCAAGGAACGCTCCAGTACGGCCTTGTGAATGGCCTTCAGAAGACTTTATGGATCGAGCAGGAATCAAGGAAGAATTTAACGCGTATTTGCGTGATGCTGATCTTGTGAGCTTCGAGGCAGAAAAGTGCCGCCAGTACCACTATCTCACTAGTTCATTTGTGAGGAGGTTTGAATATTCATCTTCACGCAATTCTCAAACTGTCCTGTTTGATCTCTATGAAAATTCTTATACTATGGACTTAGAGGATTTTACCACTGCTTGCAAACTTGCACAATGGGGTAGTACTAGTGAACCTCGCAAATCTGAATTTAGAGAATTTCTTGCTAGTATAACTATGGGGGAATCTAGAGATATAGTACAAGCTACCATAGGGAGCATTCATTTTCCTGTTATACATTATTTTGCTCTCTTTATAGGTAGATGCATAAATGGTAAAGATGAAGCATGTCACATGTGTGTCGCTGACCTCAGTGTTCTTAGGAGTGTTGTGTTAGTAGATAAATCTTATAATTTGAGAGCCATTGTTGCACGTAGGTTGCATCATAATAGATTTAATGGAGATTTCTTTGGCTGAATTTATGCAACCCACTTAGCTGATTTTCTTGGTGTAACCATACGCGATGTTGATATTGAGTTGCCTCCTACTTATCTAGACTTTAATGCTATGGTTCACCATCAGGTTGTCGAGAGGAATGAACCACCTCTCCAGTACCGACTAATCTTTGACAGGCGTCACGCCGTCAATATTGTTCTCCCTGCCCCTACTCTCTTTGACTTTCAGGCAAAGGGAAGACATTTTATAACACAGGGAGGAGGCAAATGAGTATGAAAGGAGGACGAGGGCAGCTCGCCTCCAAGCTGCAGCCCACGATGCAATAGCCGCTACATCGTAGTACGACCGCAACTACAACTACGGATATCCACCAGACCATCCCTGGCAATAAACCAACTTAGGCCAAAAGCCTAAGCTTGGGGGAGTATGTATTTCTCACCGACATTACATTCATGTTCACACACTCATTGCTAGATGTCGGTTCTTATACTCTTTCATTGTAATATCCATGCTAGTTTATTTTCTTTTTCTTGCTTTCTTCTTGTGTGTTTGATAAACCTTAAGAAAAACAAAAACAAAATTAGTTGTAGCATTTAGCTAGTTTACCTTTCTTGCTGTAGTCACTAGTAGAAAACAGGGCATAGGTCACAGGGCAGTTTTCACATTAGCCCCGGTTCAGTCAC
Source organism: Aegilops tauschii subsp. strangulata (assembly GCF_002575655.3). Taxonomy (NCBI): domain Eukaryota; kingdom Viridiplantae; phylum Streptophyta; class Magnoliopsida; order Poales; family Poaceae; genus Aegilops; species Aegilops tauschii. Next base: position 638,161,603 of record NC_053036.3, on the reverse strand, counting down.
GAATCGGGACTAATGTGAGCATTGGTGCCGGTTCGTGAGCCCAGGGGGCCGGCCGGGGCCTCGTGGGCATTGGTCCCGGTTCGTCCGGCCCCTTTGGTCCCGGTTGGTGGGACAAACCGGGACCAATGGGCCACGCTCCTGGCCCACCACCCTTTAGTCCCGGTTCATACCACAAACCGGGACTAAAGGACTGGTCCTAGTTGCGGCCAGTGTTTAGTCCCACCTCGCCAACCGAAGGGCGCTCACACCAGTTTATAAGCCCGTCCCTCTATGCCTTGTTGAGCTTCTATTAAAGTGAAAATAGATGCCCTTATACAGGAAATTTGACTTAAATTCATAGTAAATTTCATAGAAATTTAGTATGAATTTAGGTTGAATTTTCTCTATAAGTGCATCTATGTTCATTTTTTATATTTATAAAATAAATAAACCTTAATAAAATAAATAAAACTAAATAAACCTTAATAAAATAAACTATAGTAACTACAATAAATAAACCTTAATTAATTAAGTAAAAATAGCAACAAGCAAAATAAATAAAAATAGCAGCAGTAAAATAAATAAAAATAAAATAATTAAAGTAAAAGACATAAGTAATTAGAAATAAAATAAATAAGTTTTTTGTTGTAAGTAGAAAGAAAACCTTTTCAGAGTTCATTTGAAATGCTTTTCAATTTTAGGGTCTTATAGCTCAAAATAATTAGTAAATGCATGAAAAATAACAAATGATGATGTGGCTTTGAATGGTGCATTTTGAACACACAAAAAGTCAGGAGTTCAAATAAGTTTTAAAAAATGAAATCCCTTTGTAACAGACGAGTTTCCGGATGAAATCCTGATACTTTGAAAGAGATTGTCCGTTTTGTACAAGAAGTGCATCCAGTTTTTGCCGTAACCCTCTCAACTTTCTTGCACATGCTATGTGGATGAAATGATGATATCATGCCAACTTTCAACCTTTTCAGAGTTCATTTGAAATGCTTTTCAATTTTAGGGTCTTATAGCTCAAAATAATTAGTAAATGCATGAGAAATAACAAATGAAGTCAGAAAGGATTGAAAAATGATGATGTGGCTTTGAATGGTGCATTTTGAACACACAAATAGTCAGGAGTTCAAATAAGTTTTAAAAAATGAAATCCCTTTGTAACACACGAGTTTCCGTATGAAATCCTGATACTTTGAAAGAGATTGTCCGTTTTGTACACGAAGTGCATCCAGTTTTTGCCGTAACCCTCTCAACTTTCTTGCACATGCTATGTGGATGAAATGATGATATCATGCCAACTTTCAACCTTTTCAGAGTTCATTTGAAATGCTTTTCAATTTTAGGGTCTTACAGCTCAAAATAATTAGTAAATGCATGAAAAATAACAAATTAAGTCAGAAAGGATTGAAAAATGATGATGTGGCTTTGAATGGTGCATTTTGAACACACAAAAAGTCAGGAGTTCAAATAAGGTTTAAAAAATGAAATCCCTTTGTAACAGACGAGTTTCCGGATGAAATCCTGATACTTTGAAAGAGATTGTCCGTTTTGTACACGAAGTGCATCCAGTTTTTGCCGTAACCCTCTCAACTTTCTTGCACATGCTATGTGGATGAAATGATGATATCATGCCAACTTTCAACCTTTTCAGAGTTCATTTGAAATGCTTTTCAATTTTAGGGTCTTATAGCTCAAAATAATTAGTAAATGCATGAGAAATAAAAAATGAAGTCAGAAAGGATTGAAAAATGATGATGTGGCTTTGAATGGTGCATTTTGAACACACAAAAAGTCAGGAGTTCAAATAAGTTTTAAAAAATGAAATCCCTTTGTAACAGACGAGTTTCCGTATGAAATCCTGATACTTTGAAAGAGATTGTCCGTTTTGTACACGAAGTGCATCCAGTTTTTGCCGTAACCCTCTCAACTTTCTTGCACATCCTATGTGGATGAAATGATGATATCATGCCAACTTTCAACCTTTTCAGAGTTCATTTGAAATGCTTTTCAATTTTAGGGTCTTATAGCTCAAAATAATTAGTAAATGCATGAGAAATAACAAATGAAGTCAGAAAGGATTGAAAAATGATGATGTGGCTTTGAATGGTGCATTTTGAACACACAAAAAGTCAGGAGTTCAAATAAGTTTTAAAAAATGAAATCCCTTTGTAACACACGAGTTTCCGGATGAAATCCTGATACTTTGAAAGAGATTGTCCGTTTTGTACACGAAGTGCATCCAGTTTTTGTCGTAACCCTCTCAACTTTCTTGCACATGCTATGTGGATGAAATGATGATATCATGCCAACTTTCAACCTTTTCAGAGTTCATTTGAAATGCTTTTCAATTTTAGGGTCTTATAGCTCAAAATAATTAGTAAATGCATGAAAAATAACAAATGAAGTCAGAAAGGATTGAAAAATGATGATGTGGCTTTGAATGGTGCATTTTGAACACACAAAAAGTCAGGAGTTCAAATAAGGTTTAAAAAATGAAATCCCTTTGTAACAGACGAGTTTCCGGATGAAATCCTGATACTTTGAAAGAGATTGTCCGTTTTGTACACGAAGTGCATCCAGTTTTTGCCGTAACCCTCTCAACTTTCTTGCACATGCTATGTGGATGAAATGATGATATCATGCCAACTTTCAACCTTTTCAGAGTTCATTTGAAATGCTTTTCAATTTTAGGGTCGTATAGCTCAAAATAAGTAGTAAATGCATGAGAAATAAAAAATGAAGTCAGAAAGGATTGAAAAATGATGATGTGGCTTTGAATGGTGCATTTTGAACACACAAAAAGTCAGGAGTTCAAATTAGGTTTAAAAAATGAAATCCCTTTGTAACACACGAGTTTCCAGATGAAATTTAAACTATTCAAATTTGGAAACTGATGGATTAACAGAAAGTTTGTAATTATTCTGAGCTAAAAGCAAAAAGAATAAAAAAATAAAGCAAAAATCAAAAGAAAATAAATAATTCAAAAAACAAAAAAATACAAATAAAAAAAATGCCGCCTAATGGGCCACACAGCCTGCATACGACTAGAAACCCATCTGCACATGGGCCAGGATGCAGGCCCGCAGGCCCAATAGGCCCAACATGGCAATGACAAAGGTAGGCATGTATAATGCCTGCATATTAGAGAGGAGCCCAGCACCTGAGCTGCAGCGCAGCTTATAAACAGGTGCTGAGCTCTCTCAGCTAGCGAGGTGGGACTAAACTTCCCACCGCACCGCGCCAGCACATTAGTCCCGGTTGGTGGCTCCAACCGGAACCAATGCTCCCCTTTGGTCCCGGTTGGTGCCACCAACCGGGACCAAAGCCCTCTGCTTCCCGCCCTTTGCGCTGGTGAAAAGAGGCCTTTAGTCCCGGTTGGTGGCACCAACCGGGACCAAAGGGTGGGTATTGGTTCCGGTTGGAGCCACAAACCGGGACCAAAGCCTTTGCTATATAAGTAGCACTTTGGAAATTTTCTGATTTCCATCGCCAGTGTCCCCCCGCCCGACGACGCCGCGAGCTCGATCTACGCCGCCAGGCTGCCCCGTCGTCGTCGTCGTCGCCCGTGCCCCCGAGACCACGCCATCGCCCGTCGCCGTCGTCCTCCCCCCCCCCCCCCCCCCCCGCCGCCGTCGCTGTCGGCCTCCGCCGCGCGCCCCCGAGCCGTCGCCCTCCGCCACCCTGTGAGCGCCGCCCCGATCCCCTCCTCCTCCTCCCTGTAATGGCCGCCGCCGCTGCCGCCGCGCCCCCTAGCTGTTGTAATTTAGATGTGTAGTTAATTTAGTTTAGATTTAGTTAATTTAGATTTGTAGTTTAGATTTTTCATATTTAGAAGTGTAGTTAGATGTGTAGTTAATTTAGTTATTGTAATTTAGATGTATTAATTTAGATGTGTAGTTTAGATTTTTCATATTTAGAAGTCATTTATGTATGTTCATATTTAGAAGAAAAAGAAGGAGAGAAAAAAGGAAAATAAGAAGAGGAAGAAGGAGAAGAAGAAGAAGAAGAATAAGAAGAAGAGGAGAGGAAGTAGAGGAGAAATAAATAAGAAGATGAAAAATAAGAAAAAAAAGAGTAGAAGAAGAAGAAATAGAGGAGAAGAAGAAGAAATAGAATAATATATTATTCTATTTTTTCTTCTTCTCCTCTATTCCTTCTTCTTCTCCTCTTTTTTTCTTTTTTTTCTTCGATCTCCTCCTCTATTCCTTTCTTCTTCTCCTCTTTTTTTTCGTCTTCTTCCTCTTCTTATTTTTTATCGGGTATGTCGTTGTCGATATATGTACCCCCCCCCCTCCCCGATAACTTTTAGTAAGTACTACTTAGAAAGTGTTTAATAGAATTAGTTAGAAAAATAATAGAACTAGTTAAACTAGCTAGTTTATTTGTAGTAAGTACTACTTTATTCTATTTATAGTAAGGAAATTAATAGAACTAGTTTGTTTTTTTAGTTAAAGCAATTATTCCCGCATCGACGTCGACGATGCCTATCCCGCATCCTCGTCGTCGACTCGGCGGAGGAGGCTGGCTTGATCAGAGGGGCCATGTCCGGGACTGGGCTCCGCCGGGCTGGTTTTGGGAGGTGCTACCTTCCGGTGGGCATAGGTTGGTGAGGAACCAGCCCGTCGTTAACCCGATCCTTGTTTGGTGGCGCTCGCGTGGGCCAGTGACGGTGCCGAGGCTTCCGGACACCGCGGAGGAGGTACGTCACCGTCTCAGCGAGGAGGACCAGCACGTCCGTCGCTACATGGTTGCGTTGGAGGGCAGGTTCGACAATACCTGGCAGGTTCTTCAGGGATCTCACTAGAGCTATGATCCTGTGATGGTTCCGTCCCTTTGAGTGTCCACAGCCCGCGCCGATGTCCGTCGGGCGCTACTGTTCTAGCTGTACTAGCGATGCTATATGTATGATAGTATTCGAGGTGTATTAGTGATAATATTCGGCGATGTACGGACGCATGGAGATGATGCAGTTTTGCTTATAATTGAATGCATCCTAATTTGAATACTACTTTATTTTGTGATTTGATTTTGCTTATTGAATGCTCAGAGTGGAAAACTACTCCGATCCTACTTTGAATGCTAAAATTGGAGAGCACTATGATTAGTTGATAGCTTATAGGGTTTTTGTTTTCGCAGAAATCTAGGAGCCCCCCCCACCCCCCGGCCGCTCCATCATCCCCGCCGTCGTCCCCGTCACCGCCCCCTCCGACATCGAGGTGAGACCAGCCAAATCCTCTTTTAGAAAGATAATTAAACGATATTTCGGGTTGACTGTAAGTCTGTCGAGACTCCACCATATATGAGAGGACGAAGAATCCCGACTGTTGTCGTGGGGGTAGCTTCTCCTTCGTTCCCGTGTGCTAGACAATTTGGTGTAATGCACTCGAGAACAAAAGGAGGAGCTACCATCACCGACGGTCGCAAATGTCAGAGAGGAATCAGTGAGGGAGAGTTCCACCATATATATATGAGAGGACGAAGAATCCCGACTGTTGTCGTGGGGGTCGCTTCTCCTTTGTTCCCGTGTGCTAGCTAGACATTTTGGTGTAATGCACACGGGGACAAAGGGAGGAGCGACCATCACCAACGGTCGAATGTATACACCACGTGAGCTGAGAGTTTTCAAGAAAAGACTCGACAAACCGATAGTCAACCCGTGATGAATAATAATGATCTAACTTAGGTTTTTTAGTACATATATTTAATTGTAGATGTTTAATATTTGAATTATATATGAACATAGGAAATGTCGTACTCGGACGACGAAAGTCTCCCGGGGGAGTGCGACTGGTGCCACGACGACCGAGGTCAGTGCGACAGGCCTCACCTGGACGAAGATCGGCGCTTCAGTATTAAGCTGGAGGAGACGTTCGATGTTGAAACGGTACGCAACGACGACAAGTGTTATTTTTTCGTAATTAAGCACGACTTCAACTATTTCAACGTGTACTTTTCATCTTTTACAATTCGGCTAGCTTATCCCATGCCATGCAAGACGCTACGTCTTGGAGAGGATGGGTTTTGAAGACCATGAAAGTATGGAAACAAAGAAAATTCACCTAAGGACCCATCATGATATAGATTTTGAAGTAAAGCTGTATAATTCTGAGAGCGTAACCCATTTTGGTTGCAAAAATTGGGAAGCATTTTGCAAGATGTATGGTTTTGATGAGGGTATGCTTGTCACCATGGATCTTGGTGATCCTGACATCGAGCAAGACAATATGGACATTTGGGTCCTTGTTGATACGCCTCCAATTCTACCGCTATGTGAGTTTCTCAAACATAGTTATTAGCTAATTTATATTGTTCATTTCAAAATAGTTGACAGCTTATTTTCATTGACAGCTTATTTTGATTGTTCAAACAATGTGCGAAACATGGTAGACAGAACCTACTACACCGATGGCTCTGAGTTAACTTATAAGGAGAAAACTCATCTGGTCGGATTTTGTACTGATATTGAGAATTACAATATCTACAATCAAACTCCTCATCATTATGGTCCTCCATACGTGCCACTAGTGCACGTGTTGAACTACGGTAACTACTATGGAGATACCCTGGTAAGATTTCTTACTATTACGACATCCGTGCATATTTTGCATAGTTCTAAAACTAGTGCATTATCATTGCTAACTATGAAGTTATTACTATGTTTTTCAACAGATAATCCCAGAGGATTGTGTGCCTCATTTGATGTATCAGAATGGTAGGCTTGATGTTTTGAATATACAACCAGGTCATCCTACGAATCTCAACTGTCCATACCGGATTTCTAAAAGAAGTGGAGACATGCAAATCAAAGAATGGAAAAAATGTATGGACAGTCGCAAGGAGCTTCTTGGAAGCAAAAGGAAGCGAGGCGCAAGAATTGGAGACAGGATGATCTCCATTCTCCATAATGGAGAGTCAAGGTCTATATTATTTTATGCTCTTTTACCTTAAAGAGGGTATTTCGGTCCTACCTAATACTAATGATCATGTGCTAAGAACAATTAAGTAGGGTTGGTTCGATGACTGTGAGGATGATGATCGTATGACTTGTTATTAATAACGAGTAGAAGTTGTATGATGATGATTAGTAGGACTTGTTATTATATATGATGATGCATGATGCGTGCATGAAGAGTTATTATATATCAGCGGGTGAAATGAACATGGATTGGATTGAAGTGAAGGCAACATGCATGTGGTGCGTGTCGAAAGTAGTACAATCCAAACTTGATCAAGTCCGGATTAGTATTACTTTCGACATGCAGCACATGTTGCCTTCACTTCAATCTAAGCCATGTTTAGGCATAGCAGTACGTAGCGTTGGTAAACCAAGCACGGAGGTATAAGAGAGGACACTTCTCTCTAATAGCTACCTAATAACAACCTAAATTAACCCCCCAAAACCCCTAAACCACCCCCTTTCAAAAAAAACAAAAACCTCAGCTCCTGCCAGGTGCTGACGCGTGGATGCCTATTGGTCCCGGTTGGTGGCACCAACCGGGACCAAAGGCCCTCCTGCCTGGGCTCCCCGCACCGGCCACGTGGACGGCCTTTAGTCCCGGTTCGTGTAAGAACTGGGACTAAAGGGCTAGGGCATTAGTAACGACCCTTTAGTCCCGGTTCCAGAACCGGGACTAAAGGCCCTTATGAACCGGGGTAAAAGCCCCTTTTCCTACTAGTGAGTAGTAATAATTAAAAGAAACCCAAAAAGATTTCCTGTTCTTTTTTTGCTTGTTGGGAGCTTTCCCGTATAATGGTTTACCTTGCGTGCCAACATGCTATTAAAATGGTTGTGATGTGGTATGATAGGGTGGTATCCTCCTTTGAATGATTTAAGTGACTCGACTTGGCACATGTTCATGCATGTAGTTGAAACAAATCAACATAGCCTTCACGATATTTATGTTCATGGTGGATTATATCCTACTCATGCTTGCACTCAATGTTTATTAATTTTAATGCATGTTCATGACTGTTGTCGCTCTCTAATTGGTCGCTTCCCAGTCTTTTGCTAGCCTTCACTTGTACTAACCGGGAATACTGCTTGTGCATCCAATTCCTTAAACCACAAAGTTATTCCATATGAGTCCACTATACCTTCCTATATGTGGTATCTATCTACCGTTCCAAGTAAATTTTGTATGTGCCAAACTCGAAACCTTCAAATAAAATTCTGTTTTGTATGCTCGAATAGCTCATGTATCAACCAGGGCTGTCCTTTTCTTCCATTCTAGGCGGGTTATTCTCAAGAGGAGTGGACTCCGCTCCTCACTCACGAGAAAATGGCTGGTCACCGGGATGCCCAGTCCCGTGCTTTATGCAAATCAAATCAAAATAATTGCAAACAAAACTCCCCCTTGGACTTTTGTTAGTTGGAGGCACTCGTTGTTTCGAGCAAGCCATGGATTGATGCTTGTTGGTGGAGGGGGAGTATAAACTTTACCATTCTGTTTGGGAACCGCCTATAATGTGTGTAGCATGGAAGATATCGCCATCTCTCGGTTGTTATGTTGACAATGAAAGTATGCCGCTCAAAATATTATTTATCTCTGCTTTAAAAATCGAGCTCTGGCACCTCTACAAATCCCTGCTTCCCTCTGCGAAGGGCCTATCTATTTACTTTTATGTTGAGTCATCACCCTCTTATTAAAAAGCACCAGCTGGAGAGCACCGCAGTCATTTGCATCCATTAATATTAATTTATATTGGGTATGACTATGACTGGATCTCTTTTACCATGAATTACAATGTTTAGTCAGTCCTTGATCTTTAAAGGTGCTCTGCATTTATGTGTTGCCGTCTCAGAAAGGGCTAGCGAGATACCAGCTTGTTATATCATATCATGATTGTTTTGAGAAAGTGTTGTCATCCGAGATTTATTATTATTGCTCTTTAGTTGATTATGCCATTGACATGAGTGAACATGAGACCTAAGTGTTATTGTGAATATGGTTAGTTATAATCTTTGCTGAAAACTTGAATGCTGGCTTTACATATTTACAACAACAAGAGCAAACGGAGTTTGTAAAAGTTTTTCTTTATCACTTTCAGTTTATCAACTGAATTGCTTGAGGACAAGCAAAGGTTTAAGCTTGGGGGAGTTGATACGTCTCCGTCGTATCTACTTTTCCAAACACTTTTGCCCTTGTTTTGGACTCTAACTTGCATGATTTGAATGGAACTAACCCGGACTGACGCTGTTTTCAGCAGAATTGCCATGGTGTTATTTATGTGCAGAAACAACAGTTCTCGGAATGACCTGAAACTCCACGGAACTTATTTTTGGAAAATATTAAAAATATTGACGGAAGAATCAAGGCCAGGGGGGCCCACCACCTCTCCACGAGGGTGGGGGCGCGCCTGCCCACCCTGGGCGCGCCCCCCTACCTCGTGGGCCCCCTGGAGCTCCACCGACCTCAACTCCAACTCCATATATTCGTGTTCGGGGAGAAAAAAATGAGAGAGAAGGATTCATCGCGTTTTACGATACGGAGCCGCCGCCAAGCCCTAAACTCTCTCGGGAGGGCTGATCTGGAGTCCGTTTGGGGCTCCGCAGAGGGGAATCCGTCGCCATCGTCATCATCAACCATCCTCCATCACCAATTTCATGATGCTCACCGCCGTGCGTGAATAATTCCATCGTAGGCTTGCTGGACGGTGATGGGTTAGATGAGATTTATCATGTAATCGAGTTAGTTTTGTTAGGGTTTGATCCCTAGTATCCACTATGTTCTGAGATTGATGTTGCTATGACTTTGCTATGCTTAATGCTTGTCACTAGGGCCCGAGTGCCATGATTTCAGATCTGGACCTATTATGTTTTCATGAATATATGTGAGTTCTTGATCCTATCTTGCAAGTCTATAGTCACCTACTATGTGTTATGATCCGGCAACCCCAAAGTGACAATAATCGGGACCACTCCCGGTGATGACCATAGTCTGAGGAGTTCATGTATTCACTATGTGTTAATGCTTTGGTCCGGTACTCTATTAAAAGGAGGCCTTAATATCCCTTAGTTTCCATTAGGACCCCGCTGCCACGGGAGGGTAGGACAAAAGATGCCATGCAAGTTCTTTTCCATAAACACGTATGACTATATTCGGAATACATGCCTACATTACATTGATGAATTGGAGCTAGTTCTGTGTCAGCCTATGTTATGACTGTTACATGATGAACCACATCTGGCATAATTCTCCATCACCGATCCAATGCCTACGAGCTTTTCACATATTGTTCTCCGCTTATTTACTTTTCTGTTGCTACTGTTACAATCACTACAAAACCCAAAAATATTACTTTTGCTACCGTTACCATTACTTCCATACTACTTTGCTACTAAATACTTTGCTGCAGATACTAAGTTATCCAGGTGTGGTTGAATTGAAAACTCAACTGCTAATACTTGAGAATATTCTTTGGCTCCCCTTGCGTCAAATCAATAAATTTGGGTTGAATACTCTACCCTCGGAAACTGTTGCGATCCCCTATACTTGTGGGTTATCACTCTGCATTACATAATTTAATGTAACATAGTAATATACTTTATTTTTACTATCCTCAAATGTACCTTAGGTTTCGCACAATGTGTATACTAAAAAATGCCTTTTATGGCAGCACCCATGCCATGCACACAAATACAATGGATCAACCTTAAATACATAACTTCAATCATGGGAGATATTGCGCTACAGAGTCGGGCAGGAGGGGGAGAACGCGGGGACAAATGAGAGGTAGAGAGGGAGAGCAGAGTTGGACAAAGGAGGGCAAATACACACATGATGTAGGTGAAGGGATAATAACAGCAGAAGGGGGAGGAACCCTATGACTAGGATCATGGTTATTTCTTATATACTAGGGCCCGAGCCGCAACACTAAGATGCGCCCTTATTCATGCAATCGTGATTGAACTAATATCTAGTGTAAATGTCATTTTTAGACCACTTATTTCTCAGCCCATTGCACGTTGATCTTCATGCTATAACTCATAATTGACTGATTGTTTTGTAGATACCAATTGATTTAGAAAAGGGCAACTTTAGTTTACAGAAAATGTAAGTTGCACTTTTTCCACTTAACTAGAAATGTTCAAGTAGTGCAAACTTTTATTGCAAATAAATTTTTTCAATTCTGGGCAACCCAAATCAGTGACCAGTTTTGAACACGCCTCACATAACCCTAGCTATCCTCTATACCTTTTCTCCGCCTCTACCACTGGCCCCGACCCTACCTTCCATCGCCGCCTCCCATTCGCCGCCCTGCCAGCCATCTGCCCCTCATTCCCCCAGCCTGCCTCCTCTCCCATCTCCTCCTCACTTCGCCCGATCTGAGTTCTGCCGCCGACACTTCCAACATCCTCTTATCTTCTCCGACATGACCTCCATGTCGCCGAGCTCCACGTCCATTTGCCATCCACCCTCCTTCCCAGCTACTCCAGCCACTCCCACTATCGTTACCGCCCCAAGGTAGGCTGCCACTTTTTATTTCTAGTTTTAATGCCTTTCGTGATTTGTGATGGTGATGAATGGTTGTATGATTGTGATGAACATCAAATATATGAAGTGGTTGTAATTTTTTGCTACTGGTTGCAAATTTACATGTTCGTATGAAATGTGATGTTATAAATGAGAAGAGAGATGAGGGAAAATAGAAGAGATAAAGGGAAGAGAAAAGAGAGAAAAGAAGGAAGAGAGAAAAACAAATATGAGATTGAGAATATTGCAAATTTTCTATGTAAATTTTGTATATGTGAAAACATCATATGCCATTGCTAATTTTGCTATGTCAAGAAACATTGTATGGCATTGCAATTTGTTCCTATTGCTATTGTTTATATGTAAAGAGACATGGTATGACATTGCAAAATTTTCTTTATTTCTTTTAGACTGTGTGTTTGTTCTTAGGTAAATAGTGGAGAAATACCATCAACGAGGAACCATCAGAAAAAATGATGATTTTTTGGGTGCACGTAGGAGGTGCACTAAAGCACTAATAAGCTCATAGTTTACCCTTCTTTGTAAAGAAAATTTCACTATGTGAGTCTTTCAATGCGTATGTGTGAATTAAAAAATGATTTGTTTGGCTAAAAACCATTGTGTGTGTGTGCGCGCGCGCGCGTAGCAATGTAAAACCTTTGTGGTGCAGCATTGATGACCCACAAGTATAGGGGATTAATCGTAGCCCTTTCGATAATCAAATTTGGTCTTCAAATTATGTATCGTGGCTAATGAACCATGTCTCAAGGTTGTCTTTTTTACATACAAAAATTTCAAATTTCTTTTAGATTGTGCATTTGTTCTTAGGTAAACAGTGGAGAATCAAGGAGGAACCATGAGAAAAAACAATGATTTTTTGGGTGCACGTAGGAGGTGCACTAAAGCACTAATAAGCTCATAGTTCACCCTTCTTTGTAAAGAAAATTTCACTATGTAAGTCTTTCAATGCGTATGTGTGAATTAAAAAATGAGTTGTTTGGCTAAAAACCATTGTGTGTGTGTGTGTGTGTGTGTGTGTGTGTGTGTGTGTGTGTGTGTGTGTGTGTGTGTGTGTGTGTGTGTGTGTGTGTGTGTGTGTGTGTGTGTGTTGGAATGTAAAACCTTTGTGCTGCAGCATTGATGACCCACAAGTATAGGGGATTAATCGTAGTCCTTTCGATAATCAAATTTGATCTTCAAATTATGTATGGTGGCTAATGAACCATGTCTCAAGGTTGTCTTTTTTACATACAAAAATTTCTTTTAGATTGTGCGTTTGTTCTTAGGTAAATAGTGAAGAAATACCGTCAAGGAGGAACAATCAGAAAAAATAATGATTTTTTGGGTGCACCTAGGAGGTGCACTAAAGCACGAATAAGCTCATAGTTCACCCTTCTTTTGACAAAATTGCCTCCATTCCATTATTCTTTCCCCTCTTTTCTTTGTGGGGGATTTCATTATTTACCTAAGAAGACTTAGACGGTCAACATGAGCCGAAAGAAAAGAAGCCTAAGACTACAAGCACCGAAGCCGACGAGGCAATGACCTGCTCACGGGCTAGGCTGCTAGGAATCAACCGAGGCCAAGAGAAAAATTCAAGAAAATCAGTGAGGAAAACCAGAGTGATCAATGGTAGCATTTTCCCCGCTTAAACAATAAAAGAAACACTGCCATTGCGAAGCTATTTCCACCTTGTGTTGTGAACTTAATTATATGGTGGGTTTGCGTGAAACTTGCCACCAAAGGGGACGGTGGTAGCCTGGTAGGAGGTTTTCATCTCATTGTCCGACTCGGAGTGTGGGATTGGACCTCTTCGATGTGTTGAGCCTGTTTCCTTTTCCTATTTTCGGTTTTGTGTTTTACTTCGTGAGAACTTAGCCTTGCCGTGGAACAAAATGCTTTTTTGAATTGTTTATAATTGGTGCCGAAATATATTTGAATTTTCTCTTATTTTACTCGTTTCATGAACTGTAATCGTCTATACGGCATTACATGGCCCTGGTTCTGGCAGATAGGTAGGTTGCAACAACGAAACATCATAAACCTTAAGGACCTCAAGCTATCGATCAAAAGCACTCCGCTTGTGCTGGCCATGGCTAATGTGGACCGACCCTGAACGTCAGTGGTTGGGCTCTGCCCTACCCTGTGACGAGTCGGATATGGCGCTATTCAGAGCTTCCACCTCCATCGTGCTGGGTAACAGCCACAAAGCTCTGTCCTGGCATGATGACTGGACCGGAAAGGGGCCCCTAAGAATGTTGGCTCCCGGATTATACAAAATTGCCACAAGAAAGCAGAGAACAGTGTCCAAGGAACTGCACGAGGATAATTGGATCAGATCGGTCGCCCGCCTTCAGTCCCCCATACACCTGCAAGAATTCATCTCGATCGCATCACTGACCTCCCAGGTTACACTGTCTACGGACAGGGAGGACTCCATCTCCTGGCGTTGGACTACAAATGGAGTCTACTCCCCAGGTTCTCGCTGACGAAGATTTGGGAGGCACATGCGGAACCCAAATGCAAGCTCTTTTCCTGGCTGGTGCTCCATGGCAAGATCCTCACGACCGACATGCTCGCTATTCGCGGATGGCCGCACGATCCTACATGCCCGCTATGTCTGGGAGCACCGGAGACGGCAACTCACCTCTGCAAAGACTTTCCATTTGCGATTGCGGTTTGGTCACACGTTCAGGCATGAACCGGGGAGGCGCCGACGAACACGATGACACTTCCGCCTCCCATGGGAGTCTCCGACTGGTGGGATCTGCTCATCTCTCCCCTGTCCAGGGACGAAAGACGCCGGCGTAGCGGTCACTTCCTGTACACCATTTGGAATATCTGGAAGGAGCGCAACCGCCGGATATTCATCGGAACCCACCTCACTCACCTGGAGGTGGCGGCCATCGCGCTCGACGACATAAGAATGTGGGCTTGCGCCTTTGGCAGGGCACAAGTGGCGACGGTATTGGGTGATTTGGTTCACTTAGCGTAACACAACAGTCCTTATAGGGGTTTTGTCAGGTTTCCCTGGAAAAACCTGTCATCTTTGTACATGAACCCTCTTTTTTGTCTGAAATGAAAAGGTAGTGCTCCTGCCGGTTCCTCGAAAAAAAAAGCAATTGTGTGTGCATTTATAAGGATAAGTATATGTATGTGCGTATGAGTCTCTATGTCTGTACTGTGTTTAAGAAAAAAAGTAATTCTCTGTTTTGTTGGGAACAATATGTGATTATGACATACAACACGCCAGCGCCATCTTGACTGTGGACGCACACTAGCTTTCCTTTCAGGAAGATAAAAGCTCTCCTCTTGGTTTTCCTGGCAACTCAAAAGCGCTATCTTGATCTTGATTTTCCTTACGACCTGGTGCACGCACGGCGGCAGGCTTCACTCCTGTAGCAGCGTCTCCAGAGGGATGCGGAGGGAAATGTCCAGTGCATTACACTCACCTCTATGAACGTACACATGCATACCCTACCCTTATGAGCACCTCCGAGAGATTGAGCCGGCGTATCATCTTAAAATTTTACGAAGTCATCGTAGGCGCCTCGTAGTCGACGGGAACGTCTCCTCCCACTGAAAGCGTATCGCCAGAAAACCCTGAAATAAATCCAAGATAAATGCAAGCACCAAGAATTGAACCCTGGTGGGTTGGGAATACCACTGTCCACCTAACTATCTTAACCACAGGTTGGTTCGTGAAGATTATTGAATTATGAATATGTATTAGGGCCTCGAAGGGCTGTTTATATAAGATACAAAACTTGGGGGGCCAAGGATAGTAGAGATAGATTACAACTTGAACTACCAAATATACAAACCGAATATATACTCTAATACCCCCCCCCCCCCCCCCCCCCCGTTGTCAACATCAGGTGTAACGATGTTGAGACTCAAGCGAATGCCAGTGAATGCTGCAGTGGGGAGCCCCTTGGTGAAAATATCAGCAAATTAAGCAGTGGTAGGAACATGAAGCACACGGACCTCGCCAAGAGCCACTTTTTCACGAACAAAATGAATATCAATCTCGATGTGTTTTGTGCGGTGATGCTGAACAGGATTGGATGCCATGTAGACTGCAGAAATATTGTCACAATAAACAATAGTTGCACGCTCGATTGGTCGATGGAGCTCAACCAGAAGCTGACGGAGCCACACCGCCTCGGCCACAGAATGAGCAACAGACCTATATTCAGCTTCTGCAGAAGATCTGGAAACTGTAACCTGCCTTTTAGAAGACCAAGAAACAAGATTGCCACCCAAATAAACACAAAAGCCGGATGTAGATCATCGAGTATCTGGACAACCCGTCCAGTCTACATTAGAATAAACTGTAAGCTTGTTGGAGAGAAAGAGTTAAGAAGAAGACCATGATCAATAGTACCTTTGAGATACCGAAGTATTCTCTTGACATGAGAAAAATGAGGAACACGGGGATCATGCATATATAAGCATGCTTGTTGAGCAGAATAAGATATATCAGGACGAGTGAGAGTGGCATATTGGAGAGCACCAGTGATACTGCGATATAGAGTAGGATCAGAAAAAGGTTCACCGTCGGCCGACAACTTGGTACCAACGTCGACCGGCGTACGACAGGGTTGACAGTCAGTCATCCCCGCAAGAGAGAGCAAGTCAAGAAGGTACTGGCGTTGAGAGAGAAAGAGTGTAGATGAAGTGCGGGAGACAGTGATCCCAAGAAAGTGATGAAGAGGACCAAGATCAATCATGGAAAATTCACGATTAAGAGAAGAGATAATATGTTGTAAAAAGGAATCAGAAGAGGCAGTGAGAATTATATCGTCAACATATAGGAGAAGATATGCAGTATGAGAGGAGGAACGAAAAATAAAGAGAGAGGAATCGGATTTAGATGAGGTAAAACCTAATGTGTGAATAAAGGTGGTGAAGCAATGAAACCAAGCACGAGGAGCTTGTTTAAAACCGTACAGAGATTTGTGAAGAAGACCAACAAAATCAGGAGAAGAGGAATTCTCAAAACCCGAAGGTTGTTGACAATAGACAGTTTCACTGAGAGTGCCATGTAGAAAAGCATTTTTAACATCTAATTGATGAATCGGCCAAGAGGAGGAGACAGCAAGACTGAGAACAACACGAATGGTACTAGGTTTTACAACCGGAGAAAAGGTCTCATCAAAATCAATACCGTGTTGCTGAGAAAAACCACGACATACCCAACGAGCTTTATAACGAGCAAGAGTACCATCAGCATGAAATTTGTGACGGAAAACCCATTTGCCGGAAACAACATTGACACCGGGTGGTTTGGGAACGGGAGTCCAGGTGTTATTTTGCTGAAGAGCATGAAACTCATCACGCATAGCAGAATGCCAGAGAGGATCGAGAAGAGCACGTTTATAAGAGGTAGGAATAGGGGAGACAGTGGGAATGGCTGTGAGATTAAGACGTCGTGTAGGGAGGTGAAAGCCACGCTTACCACGAGTGCACATGACATGATCGTTGGCCGGAGGTATTATAGGAACTGCATTGGACGGAAGAGGCGGTGTGGAGGAAGAAGAGGAAGAAGGAGAAGCGACAACAGGGGAGATAGGCGTGGGAGGAGAGGTAGCTGCCGTCAAGGGAGGAGTGGTGGGCGCGGAAGGCTGTGGTGAAGGAGGAGTGGGCGGCGCGGAAGGCTGCTGTGGAGTTATGGGAGGCTGCTATGGTGGCTGTTGCTCCGCGGCAATAGAGGTAGGAGTTAGACGAGGGAGGAGAGAAGATGAAGGATGGACAGGGTATGGTTGGGGCGTAGGTGATGATTTTGTGGCAGCGTAGGGAAAAGTGTGTTCGTCAAAGACAACGTGACGGGAAATAATGACACGACCGGATGAGGGATCGAAGCAGCGAGAGCCCTTATGATCATCGGAGAGACCAAGATAGATGCAGGGTAAAGATCGAGGCTCTAGTTTATGAGAGGTCGTAGAAGTGATGTTGGGAAAACAGAGACAACCAAAAACGCGGAGAGAAAGATAGTCGGGATGTGAAAGAAAGAGGGATTGAAAAGGAGTGTAGAGAGGACATGTTTTGGTTGGTCTAATATTTAGAAGAAGTGTGGCAGTACGTAGTGCTTCAACCCAAAAACGGGGAGGAAGAGAAGCTTGAATAAGCAAAGTGCGAAGAATATCATTGATGGAGCAAAGAGAGCGTTCTGCTTTACCGTTTTGAGGGGATGTATAGGGGCAAGAAAAGCGAAGGAGTATGCCGTGAGAGAGAAAGAAAGTGCGATTGCGAGTATTATCAATTCACGTCCATTGTCACATTGAATAAAGCGTATTGGAAGACCAAAGTGGGTTAGAACATATTGCCAAAAATTGAGGAAAATTGGGTGTACGTCGGACTTGGCTCGTAGAGGAAAGGTCCAAACATAATGGGAATAATCATCAAGAATTACAAGATAGTATTTATAACCAGAAACACTAGGAATTGGAGAGGTCCATAGATCACAATGTAGTAATTCAAAAGGAAAAGTACTAATAGTAGAGGAGGTACCAAAAGGTAGTCTAACATGTTTGCCACATTGACAGGCATTACAAAGAGAGGAATCATGAGAGACACTAGAACTAGGGATACAAAATTCCTGTAGTAATGATGATAGTGTAGCTTTATGAGGATGACCAAGCCGACGATGCCATAGATCAACTGATGCAAGCATGGCGCGAGGAGTGGAAGTGGGGGCGCCATGAAGAGGATAAAGATCGCATGTGCTATTGTACCGAGCTAGAACCTCCCCTGTTTTCATATCCTTCACAGATAAACCAAAGGGGTCAAAGGCAAGAATAACTTGATTATCGATGGTAAACTGACGAACGGAGATAAGATTAGCAATTAAAGATGGGACTACAAGAATATTACGTAAAAGAAAATTGTTAGAAGAATAGGGGATGTAAGAGTCACCGGTGCAAGAGACAGGAATAGTGGAACCATCACCGATGGTGGAAGAAAAAGAAGAAGGAAAACAAGCTGACAAAAAATTCATATTTGAAGACATATGCGTGGATGCACCAGAATCGAAAATCCAATCCGTACCTTCGTTGTTGAGGGTGAAATTGTTCATGGCGGCGATGAAGTCAGCCTGATCCCAGCTTGGCGATGTTGTCGAAGGAGAGGGGGCAGGCACGTTCATTGGTGCATGCTGACCGTATGCGTACGGTGACGGGGCCGAAAGAGCACCGGGCGCATAGGGAACCAGGGCGTAGCCGGGCGGAAGCACGGGGGCGCCGGGCGGGGTCGGTGTAGTGGTGGCGGTGTAGACGTGAGCCGGCGGTCGGGGTCCGAGGAGACCAGGAGAGCCGGTGGCAGGACGATGGCCCAGGCTCCAGGATCCCGTGTATGCTGGAGGAGCGCCGTAAGGAGATGGAGCAGACCAAGGCATGGGCCATGCCTGAACCAGCCCGGTCCAGGGATCTTGCTGCGGGTGCCATGTCGGTGGAGTAGATGCCGGTGTAGACGATGATGATGACGCTGAAGAGCTGGCGGAGCGAGGCTGGGGCGGCCGATAGACGGGATTCTTCCCGCGGTAGTTAGGGCTCGGGCGCCAGCCTGGAGGCGGCTGGGCAGGTGCCGGCGACAGAGTGGATGGAGCTGGCGCCGAAGACTTGGTGGTGGCGTGAAACACTTGCGGGCGAGTAGCCTTGCGAGCTTGGTTCTGAGCCTCGAGCTGAAGGAGAGAGCGGACCTCGCCGAAGGAAGGGTAGGGCCGCAACATGGGGATGAAGGCCACCTGTTTCTCAAACTGCTCACCGAGGCCGACGAGAAGAGCGTTTATGAGGACGCGGTCGTCGATGTGATCACCAAGCTGCCGGAGTTCATCACTGATCAACTTGATCCGCTGGCAGAAGACGGTGACCGGAGAGTCTCCTTGGGTGATGGTGCGGAGCTCGGTGTGGAGAGCGTTGATACGGGCGTCGGAGTTGTCTTGAAACAACTGTTGAAGAGAGGCCCAAAGCTCGGCTGCGGTGGCGTCGTCGTTGGAGACAAGATTGAAGAGCTCGGTTGAGATCCGAGTATAAATCCATTGGATGATCGTGAGATCGTCCTTCACCCAACGAGGATTGGCAGGCTGCGGGACAGAGGATGGATGTATATGGTGGCGTAGACCGCAACGACCAAGGTGGATGTGGAAGAGATGGCGCCAGTGGTAGAATTGTGGGCAGCGAGATCAAGTGAGATGGGTATGAACGGTGCAACATCGGCAATTGTATCTGCTAGAGAGATTTGTGGTGGCGGAAGGGTGTATTGGTGGTGGGTAAGAGAACTAGGGTTGGAGGAGGAAGAAGAGACGGATGGCGATCTGGCGGCATTGAACTCAGCCGCGGTAAAGAGAGGCCACGCCGGGAGAGGTGGAGGGGCCGGCGGAGAGGCCATATCGAGGAGATAACCTAGGCGACGGATACCATGAAGATTTTTGAATTCTGAATATGTATTAGGGCCTCGAAGGGCTGTTTATATAAGATACAAAACTTGAGGGCCAAGGATAGTAGAGATAGATTACAACTTAAACTACCAAATATACCAACCGAATATATACTCTAATAGTTCGCTCTGGCATTTTGTTCTGAGAGTACAAGTGTGTGTGTCTGGTACTTGCCAGGCGGCAGTGAAGAGGTAATGTCAATTCCATTGGGCAGGTTAGCTACTGAAGAAATCGGAGTCGTTAAGGCCCTTTGCGGAGACAAGCAGGACCTCTAGCTTCATGCATTGAATGAATAGAGCCTGGGGTAGGTGCACCCTTTAAAAAAATAAAAAGAAGTAATTGCAAATATTGTTGAAATCAAGATTATTTTAACAACAAACTTGGTCAAGTGTTACACTCGCGTGTTTCTTTACGAAGAAATGACTTACATGGTATTGTTGGCGGAAAATTGGTTTTCTCGCTCAGATTTTTCACGGGAGTTATTCTTGGTCGAAAGTTTTGTACGAGTGCACCAGTAGGACAAGTTTGTTTGAAAATGTTTCGAATATTTATTTACTTTTTCCTAAATTGCTAAAAAAAAATCTTGAAAACTCTTTTATCAGGTTCATCTACAATCAGGTGTATCAGGGTATTTTCAAATGTTTTACAACATTGTGCAAAGGACACCCAAAAAAGAGAACAATACATCCAAATCTAGCCATCTTGCAGAGGACCCCAAACCATACGAGTTAATTACATGGAAGTATCATAATTGGGGTATTACACGCAGATTGACACTAAGTTTCCTAATTTTTACATGTTAGTACCATATTTGAGGCGGTATGTTACAAAATAGTCTAAGCCGCGTATAACAACGCATTGACGGTGTATCCGACCGTCAGAGCCCGCCCATCGGGTGCTGATGTGGCATGTTCTTTTGCAGATAAGACCCTCATTTTTTTATTTAATCGCGCATCAAGGATTCGAACCCGCACATTGCGTTCGAGGCGTATGCGCGCTAATCACTGAGCCACTGCGGCCCTTGCTTTAATTTGCAGGCACATTGTTCTTATCCTCGCCAGAAAAAAAATGATAAAATTAAAAGCGCGTGGGCACACGCGAGTGGCGAGTAGCAACCCAAGACGTGGAGTTCACAGCGCAACGCCGCTGCCACCATGCTACCGTGTCGTTTGATTTACATAGCACGTGTATAAAATTTTATACTTTCAGTATTGTCGTTTTTTTATATGTTTTTTATGTATCTCTTTTATATTTTCTCAGATCCTGGGTATTCTTCGGACCTTACATAGTGTGCATATTGTATATAGAAAAATCACACACACACACACACACACACACACACATACGCGAAAAAAGTTATAATACGAAAAAAGTTCCTCATATATTTAATAAATGTAATGCCGCAGTTGTGGTATTTCTATGCAATTAATTGAAACCATATGCATGCAACAAGAATGCAATTGGATCCTAACGCTAGAGACCTCGCCGGAGATGCGATGGCAACCGGGTGCGGCTATGTCTCGCTACAAACGAGACAGTGTCTGCTCTCGCTTGTCTCGCTACAAACGAGACAGAGTCTGCTCTCGCTTAAGCCACCGGCAATAAATGGGCCGGCCCAGCTCATGGGAGAAAATGGACTTTTTTTACCTTTTGTATTCTTTTTATAATTTCTTTTTGTAAACACTTCCAAAAATTCTATACATATATATTACAAAATATACTTTTCATAATGTTTTGAAAAATGTTAATCATGCATTTGAATTATTTTTAATGTGTATATAAAATTTTTTGATCATGTAAACGAAAAATGTATACAAAAAATATACAATGGGCGTGAAAAATGTTGATCATATATTTAAAATTAAACAAAAGTATTTGGAAAATGTTGACCATGTATTAGAAAATGATGAAATCTTTTGATCATGTGCATGAAAATATTAATAAATATTTTTAAAATGTTGAAAATTATTTCAAGAATGCTAATCAATCATTTAAAAGTGTTGTGTATAGAAAAAATGTTGGCCATGCATTAAAAAAAGTAAATCTTCTATTTGAAAAATGTTGATAAGCAATTGAAAAATGTGAAATGTTCATAGAAAAAATGTTGACTGTGTCTTAGAAAAATGTTAATCTTCTAGTTTAATTTTTTTGGAAATAGTTTAAAGTGTTTATAGAAGAAATGTTGACCATGTGTTCAAAAATATTAATCCTGTATTTCAAAATTGTTACTAAAGTATTTGAAAAATGTTAAAAGACGTGTATACAAAAATGTTGACTATTCATTAAAACAATGTTAAATTTGTATTGGAAAATGTTAAATGTGTATTAGAAAAATGTTGTTGACATATTAAAGAATGTAGAATAAAAACGAAATAATGAAAGAACACTGAAAAAATAAAACCCAAAAAAGAAACAAAATAAACAAGAAGAAAAAATAAAATGAAAATAAAATCAATGAAGCAAATGTAAGAAGAATTAAAAAAGGAGAAGAAAAAAGAAAAGAAACATCCTGGAGGAAACAAAAACCTGGGCTCCTTTCGCCTCAACTACATCCCGCCCTATTACATGATCAGAATCCCGACCCTATCTTGGTGGCTAGCACCATTGAAATCTATCTAAGCTCGCAGCGAGAGTTCCTACGGGATCACTTAATGCAAGAAATAGCATTCGCGATGGCACCCAGGGGCGGAGCCAGCCCAGCCCGGGCCACCTTTGTACACTGTAGCAGATGTGTACAGTAAATACTGAGTTTGGGCCTCACGCCCCAGGCCTGGGCCCTGGGGGCCTGGGCCTGGATCCGCCCCTGATGGCAACCATCTCAAGCCACGTCCATGCCATCGCATGGCAAAGCAAATAGGCCTCCCATCTGGAGGTTGAGGAATGTGATCAGAAGAACATGCCGGCAAAGCCACCGGAGGCTGGCTAACCACCAATCCACACGAACAGCTCCAATGTTGTTATAATATGAGGGGGCAATTTGTGCAGTTGTGCATCAGTGGATGATTCTATAAAGTCAATGAATCTTTTCATGGAATCTATTCATTTTAGCCAGCTTGGCGCGACAACATATTCTTTTTTTTTTTGAACTGTACATTCTCTACCCGGTCTGTTAGTCATTATTCGAAAATTAGGAAGGATTAGTTGTCCTTGCGTGTCTAACTGATGGCCTAGCTAGAAATGCACCTAAATATACTCCTTTGTTAAGCTCGCTGGAAGTAGTACACACATGATGCTCAAGGATAGGGAAAATATCAGGTCATAAAAGAGCTTTGGTGCTACCATGATATATGCTCAAGCGAGTCGTTGGATCTGAGATCTAAGGGTGCCAGTCATGCTCTTGGAGTTGCGTGTAGATATCAGATCCTTGGAGGGTTTTGCTGCAAGTTGCAGGAGCTCTGCCCTTGACCGTTGGATGTTGGATCTCAGATCCAACGGCTCGCGGGATCTCGTATCACGAGAAAATCTAAGCTCTCGTATTACCTGATACTCACTCCTCCAGGATAGTCGCCGTGGCTGTTCCCGACAATCAATCAGTCAACACTGTATTCCCGAGCGTGGTCCGACCTTCTTGCAGCATGTGTGTTCCTGCTTGCGTCATGGTGTGTTTCGGTTGTTTGCTTGTCGTCGTTAGAGCTGATGTGAGAGCATTAACGACGGTTTCCCGCTTCATCGAGCTCAAGCACTGGAAAATCAACTGAGGCCTCAGGAGTTGGAGGGTAGGGAGTTTGTGAGGACGGCGGAGAGGAGTGGGTGGAAGAAACATGTGATGTTGGGCAGGTGGCGTCCCATCTCCAATAGGTCGAATGCCACTCTAACGGCTCGTCATAATCCGGACTGGACAGGCGAAGGCCGATGAAAAACTTGGGCACTGGAATGGGTGAACAATTCAAATAATGCAGACCAGTGTTAAGGGCAACGTCAAGGCGCCAACGTATTTTGTCCGCACGCGTCCGTTTGGGTCGAAACGGACAGAAATCACGGCCAACGAGCCGACACAAACGAACAACCGTTTTTCGTTCGCCCATGACCCATTTCCGACCCAATTTGGGCCAGGTTTGCGTCGACGCGAACACTGCGTGAACACACACGACGCCCGCCCTTATCCTCCTACTGGCCTACCCGTCGGTGGCACAACACCCGTTCTTCCATCCCTCCTCCACACCCGCCACCTGCGGCCACATCGCCATCGCCCCCTGCCTCCCGCTTGGACACTGCACAGGCCGCCGCCCACATCGACACACTTCCCCCGCCTTGACGCCCCATCTGATGCCCACTCTTACCGTCGTTGGTGGTCTCCTTTCTCCGCCGTCATAGCACCTCCCCGGCCAACCTACCGCCTCGATTCCGCATGCCTCATTCCACGGCAGCCTCCACTTCGACAGTCCTGCTGCCTGTGCGGGGTTCTTCACTGGCCGACTTCTCCATCACATCCGCAAGATGTTAGACGCTTTGCCCGCAAGGTACCGTGGATAGTGGAGATGAGTTCTTTTTCAACAACTTTATGTGTTCATCGAACGATGAGGAATTTGTGGTTGTGACTATGGTTTGTCAGTGACCAAATTGCTAGGTAGCGGCGCTCCGGCTTTGAATCGCAATAGAGAGACCGGTCATTGCCTACTCTTCACCAATTACTTTCAGTGCACGTCACACTCTCCAATCCCAGGCTATTCCGGCGGCGATTCCGGATGGCTAGACATCTGTTCAACCATATTTTTATTTGGTTGTAAACTACTTGATTTAGAAACTATGGGCAATGTTTATATTTAATGCAAAAAATATGTAAAAATATGGCCTCGCAGACGAAATGTGTTGGCCGGTTGGGTGCACTATAACTAGCAAAACGCGAACAGGGCCGGACGCCGCCCCTACGGCTGACCCAAACAGACAAAAAAGAATCAAATCCATGTCATCTGCGACGACGCGTTGGACTTGCCTAAGGTCTACGTCACCAGCTACTTCTCCAGTTGAACTTGAATACAGGAGTGACTTATGTCCCTATCACTACTGATAAATATGACTGGAATTTTTATGTCACGTTATTCATATTACTGATCAAATTGATGATTAGGACTCACTCGTGAACCAAAAAACGTGAGCACCCATCACTCTTCCCGGCCGCCGTTGTTCTACTCGTCTTCTTTTCTCCGATGCAGCTGTTTTTGGAATAGTGAGAAATTTAAGAAAATAAATGGCAAGTGTGCTAGCAAAACTTACATGCCAAAATAACTAGACATGCAAGTCTATACCATGGAATATATTGTTAATACATATTGAATTTCATGCAAACACAAACACCAACGTGGAGATGATCAGAACACAAGAATTAAGTAACAAGAATGGGAAAAATATACTACCAACATCGAGATGATAAGAACATACTAAGAATTAAGAATATAAGGAATGAAAAAGCTAGATCATAATAAATATTATTAAGCCCCCGGTGAGGATCGAACTCACGACCTTTCCCTTACGAAGGGAACGCACTACCACTATGCTACGGAGGCATTGATGATGAGAATGAAAAATGCTTTAATTCAATTAAGAACACGGTCAACGTAGTGCGGCGAGGACTTGTAGTGGAGTTTGGTTTGTGCGATGTGGGTGAAAGAACGACCACAAATAACCAAAGGCAAAACGAAGATCAGAGGTACCCAAAGCAAATGGAAGTTGAAGTGCAGTAGCAGTAGCAGTACATATACATCTTTCTGTTTAGATATTGTCCGCGTGGATCGTAGGCGTTATCTACCCTACGGCTGTGCGACACGATAGCACGGCAACATTAACGTGTACACGTTATATAGTGTGACCTAGGAGGAGGGTACGGTGCACGTTTGGGCCCTTTGACGTTGCGCGTCGGGCTCCTTCCCGTGGTTATCCATCGGCAGGGGTACATGCGCTGAACTGAAGCAACTAATGGAGTTGGCGCCGGTAGTTCCTCGATGGATGGTGATGAACACGACTTGGCCACTGGTATCGCGTGTTAGACGATTGTCTCTAGTGGGCATCAAATCGTATTAGGGTGATGGTTGAGGTGTGCCCCACATCAGTGCAGGCGTTAGAATGCTCGATCTTGTTTGTGATGGCAGATTTGGTGTCTTAGCAAACAGCCGATGTGTGGAATTCATCTTGATCTACGATTCCGGTGCTGATCGAGGCATTCTAGCTAAACTTCTTCTTCAACAAGTCGGTGACGAAAACAAAGAGGACTTCTTCTTTGGTGATGCTCTTGGAGTACTTGGTCCTGAGTTGTGGGGTGAAAACCCTAGGTTGTACATAGCAGTCACGGTTTACGCTCGCTAGTTGAAGACACTGTTAGAAGGGATAGAGAGGGATTGGTGGAATCCATGATTATTGTTTGAGCCTTGTGGGCATATATATAGCAGTACATGATCTACTTGGAGTACAAGACAGGGCAGAATACTTCCTAGTTTATCCTATGTTTCGAATACAATTGCGGTACTCAACATCCTCCCACAGTCACAACGGTAGCGACGCAAACGGTGAGACTGAAGAAGAATCCGAAGGCAAGCCGACGGACACCCCCTCACAGTCGTAACGGTTAATGCATCACGGAAGTCGTGGCTGGAGTGTAAACCGACAAGGTTGCTTAAGCAAGGCGGTAGCCCTTTGTGCCGTTGTCGAGGTAGCCGAGAGCGTAGGGTGGTGTAGCCGTGGTCGAGGTAGCCATGCGAGCGACGCCATGGCCGATGTCGAGTCGGGATGGCCGGCATAAGAAAGGCTATGGGTGCCTTTTCTGCATGCAGTATTCGGTGTGTGAAGGGCCAGAGCAATTCCTTAGCGCATGAACTGGCTGCGTTAACCAGGAGCACAAGTGATCAGGTGGTAATCGCCGACGTCCCGCACAGCCTACGATCTCTGATGTTAGCTGAATGTAGTGTGTCCCCCTGAGCAGTTTTGCCCCACGTCGCCCCCGCTCGGGCGACTCGCACGGGATCGCAACCCTAGCCGCCGGGGGCTCCCAGTCCTTCCATCCCTCCCTCCGCCGCCGGCCTATAGCCCGGGGGCTGACGGCGGTGGCGGGGGTCTTCCCTCTCTCCTGCGCCATGGAGGCGGTGCGGAGCCCCGCGACGTGTGGTGGCACGGCCGATCTGGCCTTGGTGGCGTGGCGGGCCTGCCTTGACCGGCGGCGGCGCGGCGGCCGCCTCGGCCTAGGGCGGCGATGGTGGCGGGTGCGGCGGCCGGCCCTGCTTCGGGCAAGCGGCCTTGGCTGCGTTCGGCGGCGGTGACCGGGTCTGCGGCGACAGACCATCTGACCTCGGATCTGCGGTGGCGGCAATGGAGGGCCTGATGGTTGAGTCGGCGCCATGCGTGGTTTGCCCTCCGGACAGATCTGGCCTGGCCGGTGCGGCCTGCTCGATGTGCGGCGGCTCAGATCAGCGGCGACCCGTGCACATGATGCTTGATGGAGGTTCTTCGAGAGGATCCGGGTGAAAACCTCGTTCTCGGCTTGATGCCAAGACCGGTGTTGGCGGCACTCTTTTGTGTCATTACCTTTTTGAAGGCATCGCCGTGGAGAAGCTCCAGACCTCTATCCGCTACCTACGGGGGAAACCCTAATCAGTAGATCGAATGACGGCGGCGCATTGGTGTCGTTTCCTCCTTGGGGGCGTCATTCTTGGAGGCGTACACAGGATCGAGGGACCAGTGGGCGGCTTTTTTGGCGGAGTGGTGCTTCATCCTACACATTGATGACGGCGGATCTTGGCGGCGTGGCGTAGTGGAGACTCGGCGCCCGATGCGCGGTGATGGACTCGCACAGGAGGAGGTAGTTGTCTAGCGTCATGGTAGCATCGATGACAGAGTGGCCTGACAAGGTAGAAGCCTCAATATGCTCTGAAGACGGACCTGTGGAAGATGGCGGCGACGACACATGTGAGTGCGTCAGATCAGTTTATGCCCTAGACCTGGTATGTGGCTCGGCTGGGGCTTCTGGCTTTTGATGATAGGCTTAGGTGAGTGGTCTGGGTATTTGGCCCAGCTAGCACCCCTTTATCATATGGATAGGAGTAGTGGCATATGTTGCCAAGATGGCGGATTCAGACATATTGTTGTAATACTTTGTAAGGTCCTCGAGAATAATCAATAAAGTGGCCGCATGCATTTCCTAGATGCAGAGGCCGGGGGTCATCCTCCTTTTTTTTAAAGAAGAAGAAAAAAGAAAGGGGAGAGATCGAGGAAGAGAAAGGAGGGGAGGGGCGACCCTTCTTGGCGACGTTGTAGGAGAACTATTCTTTAAGAAGGCCATCGTGGCTAGATTTATTGATTTAAGAAAGGCATTACATCATCCACAAGTGTCGAGACCAGGCAGCTCGGAGGCTTCCATTCCAACTAAGAGAGGTCTTATTACAATAAAAATAGTTAGCTAGAACATACGCTGCTTTATTAAAGGGCTGCTTTATTAAGGGGCAAATGACGTTTGGGCCTGGATAGACAAAGTGAGGCGAAATCTCAATTTATTGTATTTTATCCAACTATGAACAAAAGTTTGCTATTTAATCAAATAAAAAGAAAGATGTGCTGTAGGAGCAAACGGGGCAAAGTGCCAAGGAAAGTGTGGCATTTTCTCAAATTGTTCAATCTATAACATGCAAGTATAACCTCACACAGAAAATATCCATCACACGAACCTTAAGCCCTGAACAAGCAATTAAAGCTGCTATAGCTGACTCGCAGAAAACAATATTACAGATCTCTGAATGGTTTCTGGTGGGCTGACCTGAAGCAAAAGCTTTCATACACCCATAATAACAACGCTTGCTGGTCACAGTTCAGTTTGATGTATCAGTTCTCTCTTTCGAACCTGGCACTGGCTTGATTGAATCCCGCGTTGCTGGAACTGGCACACCGCTTTCTTGTTCCTCCAAATCTAAGCATGATCCATTTTCTCCGCTACCTCCTTGCTTGCAGAGAGCTACTTGCTCTATTCTCTTCCCCCAGAGAACATTGTACAGGCCAGCAACCATGAGCGCGCCACTTATTACACTGTTAATCAGTAGAAGAAAATATGAAGATATTCTTGGGTGTAATACTTCTGGCTAACAAGCAAACATTAAGAAATGCACCTTCCAAGGGTAACAGCTTCTCCTATGAGAAGTGATAGAATGATTGTGATAACCAAAGTTAGGGGTACTGTCATGGCCAGGAATACTGGGCCGCACCTACCAATCACCCAGATTTGCAGGTAGTTTGCCAATGCAGTAACAAGTACGCCCTACAATGTAAAGTAATTTCACAGGGTCAGGATTTTATGTTCTACTTCCACGCTACCATTCTTCTTAAAAACACCATGTATGGTTTTCGGGTCCGGTTTCCCTCATTAACTGGCCCAACTCTTTTCTTCTTAATGCAACGCGGCTGGTCCCTCCCCTTTGACAAGGTTCCGAAAAAAAAATCAAGGATTTGCTGCTGCTGAGGGGCTTCTTATACTTACACAATAGATGATCGCCACAAGACCTACATCCAATCCCAACTTCCATCTTGAAAAGTCTCTCTCCATCACTAGAGCCATAAAAAATGATTGAACAGTCGCAAAGACAATCTGAAGGCTCGTGTTAAGCAGCATGGACGGATACTCCTCCAGCAAAGGGCCCTAGAAGCAACATGGAATAAATAAGCATCTGAACATGCACACACACCTGAATCTGTAACCTGTGCACACAGCAAGATGCATACCTGAAACACTGTCCAAAGGGCAAACATTACAGTCGCAAGAGACTGCAGGAGAATTCCCAATATCCAGCTCCTTGAGGGATGTGTATCAACTCGACTTGGGTGACGAAAAATAGGGTGATGGACGATAGATTTGAGCTCCGGTCCTTGGTATAACGCTAGTACAGTAACACCAGCCGCACAAATCACTATACCAGAAACTTTCACAATCCCATGGAAGCTCTTTAATTGCAAAGACTCCATTCTATCATAAGTAGAACAATAAATCACTCACTTATCCACCACTTTTTTATCATAATATTGTGTATAAAGCAAGTTTAACCTATTTTCAGTCCCACTGTCGTTACTACACTATGTTCATCAAAGCACTCACATCTACACAAAAGTAGGTTTACACTACTAAATATTGGTGGTAAAGATCAGAGTTGGCGGTGGTGCGTTCACTTCTTAAGTTATTTGAATCACCACAGTTGTCGTCCATTTTCCAGAGGTTATACATATGGTTGATTTGACTAATGTATATTTCGAGATGATGTTTTTAAAAAGAATTATGAACGCATGGGCTATGTGTCACACGTTTAACCAGCCGACAATAATATGTAGCAAAAAATAACTTCAGTAGCAGCACATGAGCATTTAGCTAGCTAGTATTTTTTTATTAAGTTCAAAGAAGCGCACGTAAACAAATTTCACAACGGTACTTAATTAGTGTCAGTTAGTGCAGAGAAATAAATAGGTATACCCTAATAAGTATCAGCACCCTAGTAAGTATCGCGTAACCATGCAATGCGACTACATACTCGGTAAGGCCGGAGAACTAAGGGTTGTTGCTCAAATTTCACACGAACGTAAACAATAGCGACTGATTAGCACTCTCACTATAAATAAATTACCACTCAAAGGTTTTATCTCCACCCTTTATAACACTCAAAGGTGTTTTCTCCAACCATTGCACACACAACTCAGCTAGTGATATCATCCGCTCTACTTGTAACTCGGCTGGACCCCTAGCTTGCCTAACTCATCCAAGCTAGGGGCCTCCTCAAAGTTATCCGGTCAAAAAAAGGATATGCAAGCTTGAGCGTGGTTTAGAACCAGCCAGGTTGGGTTTGGTAGGGCCTGGGAAGATGTGCTATAAATAGAACATATAGAATAGAATGAAGTACTTATTAAATTTCTTTCTCTGAACAAATGTAGTTTCCCTTTGCCAAAGAAAATTTATTTATATCCTTCATCAAACATGAAGAGTTATTAACACCACAATATAACCATTTTGTTCGGCTGTAAACATCTCTAAATTTTAATCTTCTATTTTTAAATAGTTGCAACCCAGTAACTATTTTTCCTAAGCATGCAACACTTCTACATCAACAAATCATGCATGTCTGCCAAATCATTTTCCATCACAGCATATTTCTCACAATTATTCACGTCATCAACCTAATATCAATGTTTTCGTCCTACCATCTGGCGGCAACGCGCAGGTTATCTTCTAGTATCAACTATCAACTATGTATGTCACAGGGTCTTCCTCTCATAATCACATATTTGTGCAAAGCTATTCTTCTGTATTCAATGCAAATAGATTATATATAGATATATTCATGGAATTTATGTGTGGATATCACAAGTACTCCCTCCATCCCATAATATAAGACTGTTTTTGACACTACACTAGTGTAAAAAATATGGGACCGAGGGAGTACAAATTTGCTGAGCTTAGTTTGATACATATTTAAATTTTAGTTACAACAAGGCAAGATAAAAATGTTCTACCCTAGGATGTAATGCAATTATTATTAAAAGCACATACCCCAACAGAAGAGCCAAAAAGAAAGTTAACACTGGTAGGAGATTTAGTACTGCAGAAGCAGAAGTTGCTGAAGCATAATTGAGGCCAACACATGATATGTTAAGGGAAGCAGACATCCTGGGAAAATGAAACAAAGGAAAATTATTACTAAGTGATTTGCATACTTAAAGAATAAGATGTGTAGCATTTATGAAAGAAAAACTCAGTAAAAGATAGCTAAGAAACACCAAGGGTCTGTTGTAAGAAAAAAAATGCATGAGATGATTCTACACTAACTATTTACATCATTCTTAGCTTTGTGCAACGCTCCTATAGAACGTTAATTAGTTAACCTGATTAAATAGCTGCTTTCTGCCCACAAGGATGAGCAATAATTTTCACAGTTAGTCAAACAATTAGAAATATATATTAATCTAGATTGCCATTGATGAAAGCGATGGCTATAATACACTGAAACCAAAAGGTCCAAGCAAGAAATTAATGAAAACTAAGTACATTTTTATATTGCAAGGGTACACATGGATGCACATACAAGAGCTTCAAACATAAGTTTCGATAAGAACCAATAGATTGATACACTATAGGTTAGGTTAGTGTCACCATTTCACACATGTATACTCCCCCCCCCCCCCCCCCCCCCCCCCCCCCCCCGGCAAAATAATATACAAAAAAGAGTGAAAAAATAACACATTGTTGCAAATAATGTTTTTATCTAACAGTGAGATTTGATAGACAAGAAGGTCAAGTGTAGAACAGCACTTCTGCCTTATACGTTGACCTACCCATATAATGCATGCACAAATAGTTTCAGACAGACTTTGTATGACAGTCGCGGGGCCGTTTTCCTGCAAAAATAAATCTCTGTGAAAATTGCCCAGATGACATCCAGATCCAGGTAAATAAGCTGCAAAAATCTTCGTACCTTTCAATTGCAAAAGCAATGGGCAGTAAGAACATGGTACCTATTAAATGCCTGTAGAAAACGAGAACGTATGTACTTGTACCTTGGTTAAAAGCAACTTTGGTAAGTATCTGCATAACTGCATAGATAAACCTTAAGAGAAATGAAACAGCATAAGGTGCTCTGTTTCCCATGACTCCCGTTTGTTAGAACTTCAAAGATGGTTGCTTAAATACTACTACTTGCCCACTGCAACACTTCGTCAAGCATTTGCCATCAGGATACTTAATCAAACCTTCGCTGTCATAAGGTTTGTTCAGAGATGACTTATAGGTATCCACTGAAGAAAAAATACATTGTACTTATGCTTTACTATCAACATGCCACACTAGCCTCTCACTTTAAAAAGGTTAAAAAACGGCAGAAAACTCCTTTTAGGTCTTACAAGTTGGTTACATCATACTTCACAACATCAAAACTTTACACTGCAAAAGAAACATTAATTGCAACTAATTAGGTATGTCAGTAACAAGGTGCTTGTGTACTTATTAGAATGGATGATGCATCCACACCCAACGCACAACTATGTTGGCTTAAATGAAAAGTCATGTGCACTGACAGTATTATTCATCATAGGTTGTTCATCTTCCTAGAGAAAAATGTCACTCAGTGACTAATGCTCAGTGAGTCATTTGCAATTGTATATTCTATAGACTTTATTCTGTTTGAAGAGGTCTTTTAGTGGTTGCAGGATACAAATGCGTCTTATGACGGGGGAGTGAGTGGCAAAAGTGACACATGATGTGGGAAAGGAAAAGGGCAACAGTAAACAAATGCATCTCTATGAACGGTGGAGAGATTAGTGGCAAAAGTGACGCATGTTGTGGAAAAGAATAAGGCAGCAGTTATGGACGACAAGGAGTAAAATCATAATAGGACAAGCTGTATTAGTGTCTATTGCCATGTAAACGGCACTAAATCCAGAGTAGCTCTTTTTTTCGAAAAGGAGGATAGCCCCCGGCCTCTACATCAAGTGATGCATACAACCATTTTTATTAGATATTAAGTAGAGTACAGGCAACCAATGCCTGAACCATTACAAGATATTAAAGAAACACCTACGACTAAGTCGACTTTTTCCGCGGCAATGCCTTCAAGAAGGAACAAACGCCCTTGTGCCATCGTCATCACGTCCGACCAAAGATGGCCTAGACAAGGATTTTCATCCTGGTTGCCGAGATCAGTCAATGAAGACCCGTACAACAGCAAGTAGTAGATAACGCCCTCGACGAGGCAATGACGCAAGTTCGTCGCTACTTCGCCCAACCAACAAAGGTAGAAACAAGAGCTTTTATACACCTATAATAACAACGCTTGTTGGGTCACAATTCTGCTTGATGTGTCAGTTCTCTCTTTCGAAACTGGCACTGGCTTGATTGAATCCCGCGTTGCGGGAACTGGCGCACCGCTTTCTTGCTCCTCAGAATCAAAGCATGATCCATTTTCTCTACTACCTCCTTGCTGGCCCACAGCCAGTTGCTCTATTCTCTTCCCCCAGAGAACATTGTACAGACCACCAACCATCAGCGCTCCACTTATTACACTGTTATCAGACAAAAAAATTCAAGAGATTTTTTGGTGTACTTCTTCTGTCTAACGATCAAACAACCTTCCAAGGGTGACTGCTTCTCCTATGAGAAGTGACAGAATGATCGTGATAACCAAAGTTAGGGGTACTGTCATGGCCAGGAATACCGGGCCACGCCTGTCAATTTTGCAGCACCCATGTGGAAGAAGAAATCTATATTTTGATACCTACCCTACTGGAAAGACCTAGATATAAAGTAATTTACCAATACGGAAACAAATACGCCCTACAATATAAAGTAATTTGACAGAGATCAGGAATTTTTGTATTCTACGTCCAGGGTAACAGTCTTCTAATGAATCAATGATTTGCTTCTGCTAAGGGGATTTTAGTACTTACACAATGGATGATCGCGACAAGACGTACATCCAATCTCAGCTTCCACCTTGAAAAGTCTCTCTCCTTCACTAGAGCCATAAAAAAGACTGAACAGTCGCAAAAACAATCTGAAGGCTCGTGTTAAGCAGCATGGATGGATACTCCTCCAGCAAAGGGCCCTAGAAAGTACCATGCAGGCTAAACTTAGGGTGAATAAATTAGCATTTGAACATGTACGCACACCTAAATATGTAACAGCTTGTGCACAAAGCAAGATGCATACCTGAAACACTATCCAAACACTAGTAGAAAAAGGACCTTGCGTGAGACACATTAGTCCCGGTTCGATTTTGGCCAGGTACTAATGGTACCATTAGTCCCGGTTCGACGGCTATGCATTAGTCCCGGTTCGTGTTGAACCATTAGTACCGGTTCGTGCCACGAACCGGTACTAAAAGGGTGGTGGCAGGCTGGCATCAGGCCGGGGCCCCACGAGCCCCTTTAGTCCCGGTTTGTGACACAAACCGGGACTAAAGGGCAATTTTCAAACTCTACCCTCCTGTATCGCCATTTCAATTTTGAAAAAACCAAAAGAAAATAATAAAAACTTCAAAAATTAAAATCCTTTGAGATGTAGTTATGTTACTACATCTGCTAGTTAGAAAAATTTAAAAACTTAAATTTGGACATGTTTTACAAAAAAATGTGATGAAAAAGTTAAACGACTATATTTTTTGGTATAATATATCAAACTAAACTCCAGAGGGTTAATATGATTGACAGCTTACTATTGTCAGGAAAACAACAAGTGCAGACTTGGAAACTAAGGGGAATATAACTCAGAAGTTAAGCGTGCTTAGGCTGGAGTAGTGAGAGGATGGGTGACCGGCCGGGAAGTTAGACGATTTGGAATGAGTGATCCACACTTGAGCAGTTATGAGGGGTGATTAGAGACTAAATCGTCAAATAATTCAGAAAATTAAAAATCAGAAGAAAAAAATCAATTTTTTTCTAAAAATTCAAAAAAAAAATCTTTCGTCCCGGTTGGTTGGTTTTACCAACCGGGACTAAAGGCCCCCCATACCACGGCGCGGGCTCGTGCCACGTGGTGGGCCTTTAGTGGCGGTTGTTGAACCGGGATTAGGGGGGGCTTTAGTCTCCACCTTTAGTGCCGGTTTCAGAACCGACACTAAAGACCCTTACGAACCTGTATTAAAGCTCCATTTTCTACTAGTGAAAGAGCAAACATTATAGTCGCAAGAGACTGCAAAAGAACTCCCAATATCCAGCTCCTTGTGGGATGAGTATCAACTTGACTTGCATGGTGAAAAAGTGGGTGATGGACGATTGAGTTGAGCTCCGGTCCTTGGTATAATGCTAGTAAAGTAACACCTGCTGCACAAAGAACTATACCACAAACTTCCGCAATCCCATGGAAGCTCTTTAATTGCAAAGATTCCACACTACCATATGTAGAACAACAAATAATTCACTGATCCACATAATTTGATCATAAAAGTTAACATTGCATAAAAAGCTGCTAGTGAACCTATTTTTCAGTCCCACTACTGTTACTACACTGTGCTCATCACAGCACTCATATCTATACAATAGTAGGTTTACACTACGAAATACTTAATTGGTAAAGAGTTGGTGGTGGTGCGTTCACTTCTTAAGTTGTTAGGAATCACCACGGTTGTCATCCATTTTCCCGAGGATATACATATGGTTGATTTGACTAATGTATATTTTTAAGATGATGTTTTAAATTCTGTGCGAACTCATGGACCATGTAGCACAATTTAAACAACTGATAATATATGACAAAAATTAACTTCCATAGTGACGCACAAGCATTTAGCCATTAGTTTTTACTAAATTCGAAGAAGCGCTCATAAACAAATTTCACAATGGTACTCAATTAGTGCGGAAAATAAAATGGTACACCATAATAAGTGAGGGATGCTGGACAAATTTCACATGAACATAACCAATAGCAACTGATTAGCACTCCCATTATAAATACATATAAATCTCTATAACTATTTTATCACAAGAAAGTTAATGAGATAAAAAGTTACAACTCAAAGGTTACACCATAATAACTATTTTATCTCCACCCTTTATCATACTTGAAGATGCTATCTTCAACCGTTGCACATTTACTCAGCTAGTGATATCATCTACTCCACTCGCAATTGGGCTAGGCCAGGGCCCCTAGCTTGCCTAACCTAGCCAAGCAACGAGCCTAGGTGGATATGGGCCTCGCCCCACAGTTTCTCACTCAAAAAACAAGGTTGGTCAAGCTTGTGCCTGGTTTAGGACTGGACAAGTTTGGTTTGGTAGGGCCCTAGAAGATCTTTCTATAAATAGAACATATAAAACTACATGATTTATTAAATTTATTTCTCTGAACAATTGTAGTTCCCTTTGCAAAAGAAAATAAATTTCTTTCATGTTAGCTAAACATGAAGAGTTATTAACATCGCAATATAAATGCCTTTGGATATATAATTTAAATAGCTGATTTATATTTTGTTTGTATCTAAACATCTCTAAACTTTAAATCAACTATGCCCGTGACAAACTTAAACTTATCATAATTCACACATTTATGCAAGATATATGTATTCTTTTGTATTCATTGCAAATAAATATATATGATGTCATATTCATGCAATTGATGTAAGGATATTACAATACAAATTAAGTAAGCTTAGTTTGATAACATATTTAAATTTTGGTTACCACAAGGAAAAGATAAAAATGTTCTATCATTAGGAAGTAATGCGTTTATCATTAAAACACATACCCCAACAAAAGAGCCATAAAGAAAGTTAAAACTGGCAGGAGATTTAGTACTGCTGAAGCATAATTGGCCAACACATGATATGTTAAGAGAAGCTGACATCCTGGGAAAATGAAAGAAATGAAGATTATTAGTAAAATAATATGTATAAATTTTATTAAAAAAAGAATCAATTAAGATAACTAAGAAATACCAAAGGTTTGTTGTAAGATAGAAAATTTATGATATGATTCTACACAATAACTATTTAGTACATAATTCTTGGTTGTGCACAACACTTCCGTTGGAAGTTAATCAATTAACCTAAGTAAATAGCTACTTTCCCCGCAAAGATGAACCACAATTGTCACAATTAGTTGAATCAGATAAACTAAAATTATCTGTCGGAAAGGCCGGATTGCCATTGATGAAGGTGATGGGTATAGTACACTGAAACCGAAACGACCAAGCGATGAATTAATGTAAATAAAATAAATTTATATATTGCAAAGGGTAAGAACCAAAAGAATGATACAATTATGGTATTAGGTATATGTCTAACAACTCCATGTCACCATTCCTCACATGATACTTTAATCCCTATAAAATACAAAAATTATGATAAAAGAATACATTGTTGCAAACAATTTTTGTAATCCAATAGTGGCATTTGATAGAAAGAAATTCAAGTGTACTACAACACATCTTCCTTGTACTTTTACCTACCCATATAATGCATGCACAAATAGCTTCAGACAAACTTTGTGTGAAAGTTGTGGGGCGGTTTTCCTGCAAAAATAGATCTCAGTGCATGCTTCCTAGATGACATTAAGATCTAGCTAACTAAGCAGCCAAAAATATGCGTACCTTTCAATCGCAAAAGCAATGGGCAATAAGAACATGGTGGCTATTACATGCCTGTAGAAATTAAGGACGTATGTACTTGTACCTTGGTTAAAAGCAGCTTTGGTAAGTATTTGCATAACCCCATAGATAAACCTTAAGAGAAATGAAACAGCATATGGTGATGTGTTTCCCATTACTCTCGTCGTTAGAACTTCAAAGACGATTGCCAAGATATGTTGGGTTTCGTCCATGGACCTATCGCATAAAAATAGACGAACAAACAGGATAAGAAACTTTTATCCAAGGGATCGTATCGTGCGCTCCTTTTCTTGTCTTCATTTCTCATTTTCTGGTGTTTCTTACACGGTGCAGCTTTCATGTGTGTATATACACAACACAGCTAGGTCCAAGACGCAAACCCATCACGTTCGGTAATGAAGTTTAGCACTACACGAACTAGTACACGTACACACCAGATGGCTACATGTCTTAATCTGACTAGTGCTAATCCTACTCATGCTAGGACACGGCCAATTCATGGCATGCAAGCCATCACACAAACGGACACGATTGCTACGTGGAAAGTAAACTGATTTAATCTAAACTTTCCTACTTTGTTAGTGCTATAATACACGTAGGCGTGTTTGGATTACTCCAACAAAATACCAGTACTTGCCCACACGTCAAATATCCGGCATCAGAAAAAAAAATTGAGGGGGCATCGGGGCGTTTAATCAAGGCTTTCCAAGTTACATAAATAGATCTAGTTGGCTTAGCGGCTCTTCTCTTGTATATCATAGTCTAGATCAATGATGAAACATGTGTATGTGACCATGTAATTGCATGTATTCGAGACTTGTAATAACTTGTACCGCTATTTTGAGACGATGATGAGAAATTTGTGTTGGATCATTATGATGATGATGATGATGATGAGACTATGTTGTAGCACATAATGATGATGATGATGACGATAACACATTCTTGTCTCATATAGTTTCAATGTATGTGTATGTTGCTACCATATAAAACATGTATAAATACTGCATAAATACACACACAAAAAAATATATATAGAAAACTTAGCAGTGGCACGAGGTAAGAGGGTAGCAGCAGTGCCAGGGCAGCGCTACTGCTACACAGAGTTAGCAGTAGCGCGAGGTTCAAACCATTGCTGCAGCTAGTTAGCAGTAGCACTTGGTGGACCCGCGCTACTGCTAACTCTATACTGCCAGAATAGTTGCAGCGTGCCCCTGCGCTACTGCTAGGCTTTTTCCTAGTAGTGGTAGTAGATGCATTTCCATGATTTGAGGGGCAAGGCGCATTTTCAAGGGGGCACGAGTTATTTTTAAACTAGGGGGTACGAGTGTAACACCCGTACTAGTTGAGAGTCTGGGTCTGTAGATAGTCGGCCTTGGGCCATGTGGACACAATGTACAAAATGCAGGCATCATTGGCTAAAGTCCCAATGGCGCGCTAGCGGCCCCTGAGTTCTTCTTTCGGTTCCCTGGCGGTGGGGGTGGTAGAGGTTGGTTGCGCGATCTCTATGATGAAGACCACCGCAGCGAGGGTTGGTCGCTCCCTTGAACCCCGTCCCTGCCCTGTCTCTGCCGACAAAGAGTTGCGCCGACGATCCCGCTCACGCCTGACCTCATCCTCGCCCGCCGGCTCTTCATCGCGTGGCCTCTTGCCATTGTTGTCGGAGAAGCACATCCTCTCCTTCTCCATCTTCTCCAACCTATCGGCGAGACCCTCCGCCCCTCTGCAAAAATGTCCGTGCGCCCGACCTCACCCTCTAATATCGCGTTTGGCAGCAGGAAACACTAGTGTGGCCTCGCTCACCGCCCTTCTATATCCACGGTCGTCGCTTTATATGCAAGCATCGCACCGGCTGCACGAGGCTGATTGAAGCTATTTGACTCACCTCCTGCACCGCGTCGGATGGTATACTAGGTCGGGTAACCAGATAAGTGAAGCTAAACCTGAAACGTAGGCCAATCGACTCCCCCCCCCCCCCCCCCCCCCCCCCCCCCCCCCCGCCCATCTCCACACCTTCGCCTCCATCAACATATTGTGCCAACCCGCACGACCCATTTTGCACCTCCATGGGTAAGACCAACGAAAATATATTTTAGAGCAGGTGCGCCCCGGCCCGCTTATCTGGTGCGTACATACGCCTCGTGATATGTGCCAGCCGCTACCGTAAGTTTGCCAGGCCACGGTTATATCGGTCGGGTTAGCAGGTCCTTCGTCCGTGATCTCGCCTACTACATAGCGTAGGGTACTGTTCATCAGCTAGAAACGAGACAAACAGCTATGGGACACGGCCCGTGACTCTGGTCTATATGCGCCCCCCTTTATCTCTAGGAGCAGGCTAGCCGGCGGGGGAGGGGGATTCAGCAGGGGCAGAGAGGCCGAGGGGACCCGATCCTGAGCGAGACGCAGGAGGTTCTGGTGCGGCGAGGAGGCACCGGGACGGGCGGGCCGCCGGGGAAACCCAGCGCCGGGGCGGCAGCGGGCACCGCCGCCCTCGACATCTCGCCCAGCCGGCCATTGTACGGATCTATCGAAGGTAAATACCTCACTTCAGCCGTGCGCATGGTTTCTCTGGTTGTCGGGATGTACTTTGCCATTGGGCGCATAGCAGGATGGTGATCATTCATGGATCTATTTGCGCTGCAGGCCAGATTGGAAACGGAGTTGGGGCAGCAATAGATCTCAGGTGTTCATCTGCAATCCGTCATCATATGCAGGTAAGATGGCAGGCTGGCTTGATCTGTATTTATCGAACGGGGTTGGGGCACATTTACTCTGGCTGTCTTGACTAGTCTTGGTAAGGTGGATCGAATGGACATATTAGCTGATACGTTCCTATCGTGGATGAATCAATGTTTACAGTTAGGCTTTTTGGGTGTATGGGATGGGCCAAGGTGCAAGTCTGAATTTCGACAATATGTAAAGCTCACCAATACATAAGGGCTATTAACAGACTAAGGTGTGCGAATAAGGTGATCTGACTTGACCGCGCCATTGCTATATTTGACTCTGGATACAAATCCTGTACAGCTTCCGATTTATCTATCCAGGGTTCTTCTGACGTGAGGCAGAGAGCAGACCAGAGTCAGTCCAACCTGGATAATCATGCAGGTACTGTATTCTTGCCCCAGTATCAGTCGCAGTGTACATGGGCTTGGTTGTGAAAGGTGTACAGAAAGTGGGTAGTTCTTGGCGCAGATGACTAGATTTTGCAGATTGCATTTATGATGTGCAAAGTACAGCCATGTACTCCTTGGATGCAAGATACAACATTGGTTGTTTTTGTTCAGTGGAGAGTGCGACACGATTGATGATGTGTGTAGCACGATTGCGGCAGTACCTCCATGTCCATCTATTTTAATGTTTATGGAAATTATACTGATGTGGAGGTTGTTGGCTCTAATTGGGATTGAGGGGCTTAACCTGTCAGCAGTATCGTACTTGGAAGTACCACAAAAATGCATGTTTCATCGTATCTGCCAGCGGCTCCGTTTATGCTATTCACGGCATATTGTTGATTTATCTCTGTTTTGTTTTTGCCCAGAATTACAGCAAAATCAACAAACTGCCCACGACCTTGTAAAAAAACTGCCCACGATACCTGAAGAATACGAATCAGACAGGGGAGATGGCTACATATAATGGTCCTACTTACTGATGTTCAGTACATTTTCACTCTTCACTATGTGAAATAAGCAGAAAAGAGTGAAACTGATTATTACAAACTGAAATATTTCTACATATTTTAAAATACTTGAAATAAGAACAGAAGAGTGAAAGTGATTATTTCACAAACTGACTACTTTGGAATAATAATTTTCATAAGAAAGAAATGCAAAACACCGATCATGTGCTTGGCACATAATGGTCATGTAGATTCAACGTTTATGGGAAAGGTACACGATGCTCGCACATGCCAGAAATAGGTTACTTGTGCGAGGTACAAAGTCGGGGGTTTATCATGTACACTAGTACTTGGTACAGCACGGGATCCATTTTCAAACGTTCATGGGTAAGGTACATGATGAAGTGATCGTGTACTTGGCACATTGTACATGTTCGAGATGCTTATGACGCCCCTGGTTTGTACAATGCCCATTATTCTTATTAAATACTCCCTCCGTCCGGAAATACTTGTCCTAGAAATGGTTGTATCTAGACTTATTTTAGTTATAGATACATTCATTTTCAACCATTTCTAAGACAAGTATTTCCGGACAGAGGGAGTATTATATATATGCGATCACACTTTTTCTATGGGGGTAAGAGCATCTACAACCGGACGTCTCAAACTGTTCAGCCTTATCCTACATGGCCACATCCACTTTCCCCCTTTCCGTGCCGCTAGCCTGATCCCATCATCCACTTCCCTCCCTCTCGCCATCCGCCTCTCCGCCATGGCCCGGCAAAAGAAGACCACCTATGCTATGCTATTTTTTTAATATTTAGAACGAAGGCTCAAGAAGAGCCCGGCTTTGAATTAGCAAAGCGGCTGATACAAGGAGCAAAGCGAAACACACTCAAAGGCAGCAACAATAGCAAGCAGATGCAACGCCATGCTGCGGCCATCACCCTACAAGACAACCTACACCAACAGGACTAACTACGGACTTGAGAGGATGCACCACTTCTTCCACCTCCAACTCCTCCTCCGGATCCACTCCATCCGGAGGTAGCCCCGCGGCGATCCGGGCTTCGCACCTTGCTAGGATCTGCTCAAGGAGTTGTAGCCGGCGCTCCGGCGATAGAAATGGGTGGGTCCCTTATCCGGTGACGTGGGGGCATGGCTATTACTGGTGGCGGATGGGGAGTGGAAAGTGGTGGCGCGACGGACGGGCGGAGCAAAATGTGGAGGGGTAGGGTTTCGGTGTCGACGGTCGGCTTAAATAGTCGGGCTAGGCACTACGCGGCACGCCGGAGCGGCGCCA
Organism: Aegilops tauschii subsp. strangulata; assembly: GCF_002575655.3. Taxonomy (NCBI): domain Eukaryota; kingdom Viridiplantae; phylum Streptophyta; class Magnoliopsida; order Poales; family Poaceae; genus Aegilops; species Aegilops tauschii. The sequence goes on along the minus strand of NC_053036.3, from coordinate 638,118,736 downwards.
CACGACAACATCGGTCCGACGGAGGAGAAAAGTTTCAGACCGTCGGTTTTCCGGGCGATTCCGCATGGGACCCCGACGTCAGTCCGACCTGGCGGATGCGCCCAGGCGCCCCCCATATTCGCCCCATATTTGGGCTGGATATGAGGATGCCGGTCAGCCCGAACGTTTGAGGCCCGTTTGGTGCTCGGCCGGGTCGAAATTTTATGATCGATCGGTGACCGGGCGGGCGGCCCATCCGGGCGTTTATGGCGGGTTTAGAATTCCCGGATGTAGATGCTCTAACAGGAGTCCGTGTACATCTCTCATTTTGTTTTAAGTACACGTACGCATAGCTCAAAATAGAGTAGATTTAACTGTACGATAATAGCAATACATGAACCGCAAATGCTCAACAAAGGTTTTTTTTCATGATAGGAAACAAACACGTGACACGCCTGACATTGGCGACATGGAAGACTACGCATATTACCCTGTCCGGCCGGGCGTTGGAAAAAAGTCGTCTCAGCTACATCTCGTTTCACATGCAGCTTTATTTGATGCGGGATTCTCTATGACAAAAATTGCGAATATGATGTACAAATGACCACAGAAGATCACCAACGACTCACTGCACGCATCACGGGCCGACGGCCTCACGGGCATGGCTCCGCATACTTTGTGAGCGGAAACGACCAAACCTGTGCAGAGCCTAGGCTCGCGTCGATTCAGCCTGTCGCCTAGGCTCGTAACAGCCATCTGCCACGGTAACAGGAGTAGAGGTAATAGCACCCAGGTACCCTATCTTGCACCCAACGTGATGATTTAGTATTAAAGTTGTAAAACTTAACCAAACCATACCTCAACTTGCAACCAATGTGATGATTTAGTCCCAGGCCAATCAGAGCTCGCCAATTGGCTGCCAAGTGGCTGGACCGGTCAGCGCGCGCAGTTTTGCACAAAACCCCCTGCCGTTTCACTGAATCAACCCGCAGTATAGCACACCTGAATTAAATCTGTCGGAATCGAGTTCACGTCCGGGCGAGAGCTGGTCGCTGTCGGGCCGACAGAGCTCACGGGCTGGCGGGGCGATGGTGACGTCATCGACGGAGGCGTCGTCGCCGCCGTTCGCCGGCGGCGTGGAGACGCCGGCATCTGCTCATCTCGTCCGGCCGTTGGGTGCATTCCCTCCTGATTACTGTGAGCTCGACGCCCCGTCTCTGCTCCTCTCCTCTCCTCTGCTCTGCTTTGCTCCGCTGGGCTCGTCGCCCCGCCGTTTGCAGCTCGAATCGCGTCCATTTGTGCTCGAATCGGGGTCTACTAGTGGTGTTTTCTGAGTAGGGTAATGTATGGCGAAGTGGAGCTAGGGTTTCGGCCTAGGAATTTAGGTTTGGGTTCGACACGATAGCTCGGGTTTATGGCGGACAAATTAGATGTTAATGCCTTTGTAGTTGGCTTTTCGTTCTGCTTTAGCATGTTCTGTACTCAAGCATCTGTCCGTGTTGTGAAATTTAACTCCTTTTTGCTGTTGAAGTTGTTTTGTACAGAATATAAACTTGGCTATTTTGTTACACCATTTAGTGATTGTTTTGGTAATGCTAATGGTATGTGCAGCTAAGTTTCAGTGAATTGAATGGTTTGTGTTAATGTTGTGCTAATCTTGTATTTCATTTATGGTTAGTTTATATAAGTTCACTGAATATGTTCAATTATCTGTAGTTCAGTTACTACAGTTCCTGAAAACATTCAGTTAACTACAGTAACTGAATATGCTCAGTTAATGTTGCACTAGCTGTGATAATGTTCAGTTTGTGTAGTTAACTGAATATGTTCAGTTAACTGAATGTTTTCAGTTACTGTAGTTAACCATGTTCAGTTACTGTAGTTAACGGAATATTTTCAGTTACTGTAGTTATCAGAATTTTGTCAAGTACTGTAGTTAACTGAATCTTCTTGAGCTTACTGTAAGTTAACTGAATATTTGTTTCTCAACTGATGCATTTTGTTTTGAATACAGTGTGTGATGCAGCAAATGGAGAAAGGGTGGACAGTCCATTTTTTACACTGGAACTTGAGCATGGTGGAATTTTCTGTGGCCCAATCACAAACCTGGAGTACTGGAACCCTTCTGTTGAGGTGCTAGACTTTGTTGACTCTGGCACTTTCTCTTATGCATTCCTTGAACAACACTTGGTTTGGTTGGGATATCCTGTGAGTGAGCACATCATTTACTTCAGCAAACCAAATAAACCAATCTCAGATGGTTTGATCAGAATTAGCAGTGATGATGATGTGCAGCATATTATCAGAGCTAGTGCTGAGCATAAGATGCTTGTAGTCATGGTTGACCATACAGATTTCATCAGCAACTTCAGGTCTGACTTGGTGTGCACATTGCCCCTATCTTTCATAACATCAACAACAAGTTTTGCAGCAGGAAGTGCATCCCCTTCCCATAGCCTAGTTTCAGTCATTGTAGAAGATCCTTTGTCAGAGATTGCAGCAAATGCAACAGACCCAGAGAGTTTGCTTATTGAGGGTGCTGAGCAGAACATGCTAACTGAAGATCCCTTGTTAGAGATTGCACCAATTGGAACAGACCCACATAGTTTGCTTATTGAGGGTGCTGAGCAGAACATGCTAACTGAAGATGGAGAAACAGTTATTGAAGATGTAGTTGTTTCAGATTCTGATTTCAGTGACAGTGACTATGACATAGATGATGGTGATGATGATCTTTATGATGACAACATTGACTTTGATGTTGATGAAGAAGTTGATCAGGATGAGGATGATGTGGAGCCTGAATACTTGCTTGAGGATGAAGATCTCAACCTATCAACTGAGCAAGCAGATGAACTTAGGTACAAGCTTAAAGCTTTCAATGCAAAGGTGGACATGATTTCCCCTGTGTTTAAAGTAGGGATGGTATTTGCTGATGTGGTTGAGCTAAGACATGCACTGACTGCATATTCAGTTAGAAACAGAGTGCAGATCAGGAAGATAAAGAATGACAAGAGGAGACTTGAAGCAGTTTGTGAAAATGGTTGCCCATGGTTTCTGTATGCTGGCAATGACAACAGGACAGGGGGGTTTGTCATCAAGACTTACTATGGAGAACATATATGTCAGAAGAAATGGAAGATAAGGTCACTGACAGCAAAATTCCTGTGCAGGTATTTCATAAATGAGTTCAGAGATGACCAGAAAATGTCACTAGGTACATTTTCAAGAAAGATCACCAATGAATTTCATGTCACCCCTAACAGATGGAAGCTAGCTAGGGCAAGAACTGCAGCACTTAAGGAGATCCATGGTGATGAAGAAGAGCAGTTCAGTAGGCTTAGGGACTATGGTCATGAATTGAGGAATACCAACCCTGGGTCTACATTTCTTCTGTCAACTGATGTTGTTAGAGACAAAGATTTCCCACAGGGCAGGAAATGTCTGAAAACTCTATATTGGTCTTATGATGCATGCAAAAGGGGTTGGCTCAAGGGATGCAGGCCTATTATTTTCATTGATGGTTGTCACATGAAAAATAGGTTTAAGGGAGTGTTGCTTGGTGCAGTGGGTATTGATCCTAATGACTGCATTTTCCCCATTGCAATGGGTTGGGTGGAAGTAGAGTGCACCAGTTCTTGGGAGTGGTTTCTCACTACATTGAGAGATGACCTTAACATCACAAATAGTGCTCCTTTCACTATTATGAGTGACAAGCAGAAAGGTTTGATCAATGTTGTGCAAAAAATCTGGCCAGATGCTGAGCATAGGTTTTGTGTTAGGCATATTTATCAGAATTTCAATGAGAAGCACAAAGGAGAGCAACTGAAGCAAGATCTGTGGGCCATTGCAAGAGCACCAAACAGGGTTAAGTGGAGCCAAAACTATGAGAAAATGGATGGACACAGTGCAGCTGCCTTCCACTGGACTGAAAGACTTGATCCAAAGACATGGTGTAAATCATTTTTTAGTGTCTTTCCCAAGTGTGATATTCTGCTGAACAATAACTCTGAAGTTTTTAACAGCTACATTCTGGAGGGCAGAGAGATGCCAGTGCTGTCCATGCTGGAATACATTTTTTACAAGATCATGCAAAGGCTAGTGAGTAAACAGAGAGAGGCCATAGAGAATTGGGCAGGGCAGAGAATATGCCCAAAGATCAAGAAGAAACTAGACAAGAACACTGAGTTTGCTGCTAATTGCCATGTCTCTGAAGCTGGCCAACAATTGTTCAGAGTTCAGTCTGGTAACTCTAGTTATACAGTTGACTTGTGCTTGCACACTTGTGACTGCAGGAGATGGCAGCTCTCTGGAGTACCATGTGGCCATAGTATAGCATGCTGCAGGGAGGAGAGAATTGACCCAGTGACAATGGTTCATGACTGCTACAGTGTGGAGAATTATCTGAAAGCATATGGATACACTCTGGTTCCACTTAAAGATCCAAAGCATTGGGAGAAACAGAATGGAGACAAAGTATATCCACCAGTTTTCACTAAACAGTTGGGAAGGCCAAAGAAAAACAGGAAGAAAACACCAGAAGAGAAGAGAAGCAGGAATGGTGTTAGATATTTGAACAAAAAAGGTGTGACAATGCACTGCTCAATTTGTGGCAGAGCTGACCACAACAGGAAAGGGCACTACAAGTGGCAGGAAGCACTAGTTGCAGAAGGAGTAGAGCTTGTTGATGATAACTATGATGATCCAACATTTCTTCAGGTATGCTTCTGTTGCATCTCATTTTGCACAGTTGGCTCTAATGCATGAACTCCCAAAAATGAGCTTATCTGAACATCTTTATTTGCAGAACATCTTTCCAAGCAGGCCAGCCTAGGTTGGATCCTACTGAGTCACCAACTAGTATGGTTTTTAACATGGCCAGCAGGGAAAGAGCAAGATGACCTTCTCAAAGGGTCCATGGCCCATTGCCTGAGCTCTCTTCATTTGTTGCTGCTGCTGGGCTGAAATACCACAACCCAGGGTGACTACAGAAATGAATATTGCTAGGCAGACCAGGGCAAGAACTACAACTGACATTGCAAGAGGAAAGAAAAGGAGAGGCAGAGGAGAGGTACATCCAAATGCAAGAAGAGGAAGGGGAGCAAGTGGAGTTTCAGCTCTAGGAAGAGGTGCCAGTGCAGATGCAGGGTCAGTGGAGGGAGCAAGTGCAGGTGCTGGGAGAGGGAGAGGAGCAAATGCAGGTGCTGAGAGAGGAAGAGGAGCAAATGCAGGTGCTGAGAGAGGGAGAGGAGCAAATGCAGGTGCTGGGAGAGGGAGAGGAGGTAGTAATGTGAATGCATGGAGAGGAGAAAATTCAGATGCAGGGAGAGGAAGAGGAGGCCAAGCAGGTGAGAGGGCATGGTGGCTGATGTTTGGAGATGACATTGCCAGTCATATTCCTGACCTAAATGCTCCTCCTGATGATTTTCCTGCTGCCTGATCTAGGGGCAGTTCTCAGGCACCATTTTTTGACAAGGCCTATACTTATGTAACTCATAAACTGGCCTTTTTTGTTATGTCAAACTGTGGCATATATTGCCTCCTTGTTGATGGCAAAATGTGGCATATATTGCCTAATTTCTGGATGGCAAACCATGGCATACATTGCCCTTTTTGTAATTAAATATTATAACTAGGAGTTAACTGAATGCTGGAATACATTTGAATCTTGGAAGATAACTGAATGTTGCAACATATCTGAATTTTGTTGTTCACTGAATTTAACTGAATTCTGTGGTGTTATCTGAAGTGAATTTTGCTGCTATTGACTGAAAAAAAACTTTAAAAATTGTTTTGGAATCAATATTGTTGTTGTTAAGTGAGTACTGGAGTGAATACTGCTGTTGTTAATTAAAAATATTTTTTGAAAAAAATTGTTTGTCCTGGGTATCGAACCCAGGAACTGTGAATAGCAAACCTAACTGCATTGCCAGTGTGATAGTAGTAGTGATTTGTTTAGATAGTACCACACACTATAGTTAAGCACACCCACCGTTCCACTAGCTCGGTCGCTCCGCCGATTCGGTTTCCTAGGCCTTTAAAGCCAACCACCTCAACTCCACTAGCTCAACTCCACTCAACTCCACCTCGCTTCCAGTCCACCCACGTCGCAGCTCGCTCCTCGGTCTCCCTGCCACCCCACTCCACCAAGAAAACCCTCGCCGCCGAGCTCCACGCCGCCGCCGCCACCATGGACAACACCCCCGCATGGCAGAGGGCCATCGAGGATCTGGCCAGCGACGACGACGCGCTCCGCACGGACCTGAAGGAGATTGCGCGGTGGTTCCCCTCCGGCGAGATGCTCCTCCACCACGCGCGTGGCCTCGTAAAGGTCATGACTGACGACGAGAAGCGTCGCGCCATGCCCGCACCCGGCGTAGCTCCGGTCCTGGTCTTGCGCTTCGCGATGGCCGAGACGCGGTCCGACGATCCGAGGCAGCGCGCGCGGTGGTGGATGTACCGCTCCGCCACCATGCCATCGCCGCACCCGGATCCGTTCCGTGTTGCCTCCAGAATGCAGCGCGTCGACGACTTCGTCCTCGCCCTCCCCGCGCCGGTCAACACCGCCTACTGGGACCGCTTCAAGCCCGACATGCTAGTCCACGACGACGTCTCCGACGTCCAACCCTCCTCCGACGATGAATCCTACTCCGACGACTCCGACTCTGACTCTGGCTACAAGCCGGATAGCGAGTCTTCAGGCGAGGAGATAGAGGTGGTGGTGCTATCTGACGACGAGCCGGAAGACGTCGTCTGCTGCCTCCCGTCGTCGCCGACAACGAGGGCGACAGAGACCTCCCCATTGACGTGGACCTGCTGCCAGAGGTGCCTGACGGGCAAGCACAGGATGGCTCGAAGAAGAGGAAGAAGCCGACGAAGATTCAAGTTGCAGGGGAGGTGCGCCGCTCCCAGCGTCTGAAGGAGCTCAAGAACTGAAGAACTAAAGACTGCGGAATGTAGTTAGGTATGCTGAGTAGCATATAAGTTAGCATATCAGTATGGGTTGAACTTTTGGTATGTGTTGAACTACTGCTGCAACTGCCTATGGGTTGAACTTATGCTGCAACTACCTAAGTTATATGTATATGTTGCCATCTGTTGCTTTCATATGTTGTTGGTGCTGTTGTTAGTTGTATATGCTGCTACAAAATGTTGCTGTTCAGTTAAAATGAGTTTACTGAAACAAATTCAGTTAAGCTTACTGAATACAAATACAAATTCAGTTAAAATGAGTTTACTGAAACAATTCAGTTAAGCTTACTAAATACAAATATAAATTAAGTTAAAATTAGTGTACTGAATACAAATTAAGTTATACTTACTGAATACAAATTAGCTAAATTTAGCCAGTAACTAATATTAGCCAGTAACTAATATTAGCCAGTAACTAATATTAGTCAGTAACTAAATTGGCTTGTTTTTAATTCCCTGCCTAATATTTACCTCTGCCTACCTACCACCCACCCTTCTTACTTCTATATAAAGCATACCCAATTGGCACAAACACCAGTCAAAGCCAAATCCCTCACTTCTCCTCCCCCCAGCCGCCAGAGAGAACCCTAGGAGGACATGGATCCTGGAGAGGTAGTAGATGCAGAAGAGGTACCCAGTGGAGCTAGGCATAGAGAGGCAAGAAGGTTGCAAAGAAGGGAACTGGCAGAGAGGATCCTTGCAGCACGCAACCGCAAGGATGTACAGCAGTTCCTGGAGGCATTCCCACCTGGATCAAACCCTAGTGATGATGATATCATCTACTGGGCAAGGAGGAGGGCTAATCTCCATCCTTTTTAGGTCACTAGGATGAGGTGGACTAGGATTCTCTACCCAGATGATTGAGCTCTTAAACACCCCATTGCTCCTGGCTCTTCTATCTATGTATGAATGCACTGCATGTCAATGCAACTCTATCTATGTATGAGTGAGTGTTTTATCTATGTATGAGTGAGTGTGTTTTATCTATGTATGAGTCAGAGTTTTATCTATATATGAGTCAGTGTTCTATCTATGTATGAGTCAGTATACTCTTACTGCAATGTACTAAATCTATACTACTTATTCTCTGTTTAGTTCCAATTCTACACATTTTTACTAGAGTTCAGTTAAACTCATGTTAACTGAAACAAATACAGTTAAATAACTTATCTTCAGTTAAAGTCATGTTAACTGAAACAAATACAGTTAACTCTATAGTTAACTGATACAGTTAACTAGAATTCAGTTAGACTCATAATCCATTTAGCTATAAATTCAGGAAACTGGACATGCAAACAGAGAGAGACAAATTGAGTTAACTAAAAGCAAATTCAGTCTAATAACACCTTGCAACAACATAACTTGGGCAGTCATACAAATTCAGTTAACTAAAAGCAGTCATACAAATTCAGTGCCTTAGATGATACTGGCATACAAATCAACCAAGTTCAATAAAGAAGTACAACTAATTAATAGCTCCAACTTAAGGCAGCATTGCACCAACAATGAATTACTCAAATTCATCTAAGATCTCCTTCAACCTCTTTATCTTGCTCTTGGTCTCCTCCTTGTGCCTGAATAGATCACCAATCATGTACTCTAGTTTCTTCTTCTCCTTCTTCAGCTCATCCCTCTGTGACACCACTTTGTCCAACTCTTCTTTCATGTTGTCCATCTGTTGCTTCATCTCATCCCTCTCTTTGTCTGCCTTAGCCCTCAGAACCTGATGAATGCTAGTGGTAGATTTATCAGACATCTTCTTCTTCTCAAGCTCTTCCTTTAGGTCAGAAAGAGCAAGTCTTGCATTGCCCAATTCAGTAATTGCCTGCTCCTTGTCACCCACCATCTTAGCAAAATCTAGTTTAAAAAACCTCAGATCATTTTCCATCTTTTCCTTCTCTTTCACAACCCTAAAATTTTCTTCAGCAAGAACTACACTTTCCCTGAGCCTTAGCTTGTTCTCATCATCATACATGCCCCAAACCCTGGCTAAACTCATCTCACTACTAGAAAAAGGCCTACTAATGGCGCACCTAATCTGGCCATTAATGGCGCATTAGTGGTGCGCCATTAGTAGCACGCCATTAGTATATTTTACTAATGGCGCACCACTGGTGCGCCATTAGTATCTGGTATACTAATGGCGCACCCCAGATGCGCCATTAGTATATACAACAGTGCGCCATTAGTATGCCTCCCAGGGGGCCATGTATACCCAGGTGCTTTGGCATACTAATGGCGCACTACAGCAGGATGCGCCATTAGTAACTTCGGCATACTAATGGCGCACTGTTTAGTGATGCGCCATTAGTATCCTTTGGCATACTAATGGCGCACTATGATGTGATGCGCCATTAGTATGAATATTAGGTTTTTTTTTATTTTTTTATTTTCTGGTTTTTGCACAGGTTACAAAATGTATAATTGGACAAAATATAGACAGCACACATCAACAACAGATTCATCGAATACAATAGAAGATTAGTCTCTGAATACAATTCATCATTTTAGTCTCCGAATACAATTCATCATATTAGTCTCCGAATTGAAAAGACCGAACAAAATGTATAAGTATGAATCATTATATTACAAGTCTCGAGACCGCGAGTTTGTCTTCACATTACAAGTCTATATCGATCATCTAAACTACCATCACATAGAAGAGAGCTGCGGTCATCACGATGAGCATCATCACGATGAAACTCGTCTTCATCCGGTTCCTCCAACGCTCCCTCCCCTCTCCCGCTAGATAGCGGGCGTATCTAGATTCGGCCTCGGCCCTAGTGGCGTACCCTTTGTAACTGTTACCGCTGAATCGGTGAACCTGTCTCCGACACTCCTCCCAGTCGTCGTAGACTCCGGGAACCTTACCCTTGTACACGACATACCACGACATCGCTATGCAGTAGCCAAACGAAACGTTAGTACCAATTCACAGACAATACATAAGCAATATATAAGTATGCAACAGAACGATCGGAAGAGAAAAGCAAGACATTAATAGCATCGATTACATCTAAGTTGAAGGACTCTCGAAACCAAAGAGACATACTACAAGTTCATTAAAGTTTAATTACAACATGAGCCAATCGATGTTTCAGAACTAGACACAGCATCACTGCTTTCGACTCGACTCAAGGGACCGGAGCGTGGATGAAGCCGCCGTCTATCGTGGGAGTCATGAAACCACGGGCGTTGTCAGCCTGCATTTGTAGGATTGTGTCGATGTCATTGTTGGACGGTTGATTTCTGAGGTAGAACTGCCCCGAGGTATGAAGGACATCTTGATGGATGATTTCCGCAAACTCCGACTGGATGCGAAAGAATTCTTGTCTGATGTCCGCGTCCTGGATTGCCGACACGCTCGCGGCCCAATCTTTGAGTCTACTCGGTAGCAGTAGTTGATGATGGTCCCGTACGATCGCCCGCATGTGATGGATGGCGTTGTAGGCACCCTTCTGACCGCCAGGCGGCTGCTTGACGCAGCAGAACGTCGTGTTGTGGGAGAACACGTGCTTGCCGTACTTACGAATAGGCCTGGTGAAGGTGCCTCCAGATTTGACGTAGCCGGGGAGAACATCATCAAGAACCTTCTTGACATTTGTGTAGTCTACGTTCGACTGACGGTCCGGGTCGAAATACGTGGCCATGGAATATTTGGGGCTTAGGAGGATGAGCGTGCAATGTGTGTCACTGCAGAAAACACGGAATGTTAAAAGAAAAACGATCGAAATCTAAGAATTCATATGTTACGGGGCGGTTGAGGGGAGGACTTACTCGGGAAAGTAAGGCACGAGGAAGTTGTCCTTATCTTGGTTTGCCAGAATGACGCCTTCGAGGTAAGAACTCGCGACTTGCCGGTCCCCAGCGCTGCCCAAGATCTTGGCACGCATGTAGAAGGGGTCGACTATCACGATGTCCGGGGTCTTGTCGCGAATGATCCGCATCTCCATACTCAGCGAAAATAGCCGAACGAAGATGTAGTGCAGCGGATGAAGGTTCAACATAGCGTGGATGTCATCAAACCGCAGGACGATCGTACCCCCGATGGAGTTATCCACAAAGCCCTTGCCCTCTGGCACCTTGGCCGCGAAAACCGGGTATGCCACATCCTTCTCTCGGAGACGCCGCTTCTCCAAAGAAAGAACACTGTCATGCAGACTCCGCATAGCACCGGTTGCAGCATCGAGCATATTTCTCGGTAGCATCGGCCTACCCGCCACATGCACCCTCCTCGAGATATCCGCAGTTGAAGGTGGCCCGTCCTGAGCACGGATCGTACTCGGTGCCGGCTGGCCCGCACCCTTGTTAGTCTTTCTTTTGCGTGCCTTCTTCTTGATCTCCTGTAATGGGACCGAGTTCTGCTCACAGACCGCCTTCTTGAGTGTGTTGGGGCTGATCATATTTGGCACCTTGCCTATCTGAGGCTCGGTGAAGTTGGCAGCTGGAGGCGTCTCCTGAGAGCTGAACTGCAGACGACGCCTGTTGCAACTTGGCTTCTCCGCGGTACCAGCTAGATCGCACACGTCTTTTGTTGGGTTGGGTTCTTGAGAAGGAGGCCCCATGAAGTCGCCACCATCCCCATGATCGGCAAAGTACTGATCGACGTTGGCAAATGTATCGTCGTCGTCGTCGTTCTGATCCTGTGCCATATGCATGTTTGGATCCAGTGGCATAGGGATGTCCGGCACCGTTGCGGCGGTCTTGCCATGGGGCCGACTTGGCGCCGGCACGACTGGCGGTGTTGTCTTTGGGGTGGTGTCCCCCACCCCCAAACGAATCTGGCTCTTCGGCCAAAGCAGGGGCCAGCTCAGGCAGGCGCTGAGGTTCATCACGTCATCATCGTCGACCCCCATGGGTCGAATCGGAGGTAACACCTCGTCGCAGCCTGGCAGCACCCGAACCAGTTGAACCCTAAACAAGTTGGGTGGCATCTGGGTACCGTGGAACAAGGGGTTGCCCGGTTGAACGATTTTGCCCTTGGCGACATCGACCAACTCGTTGTTCACGAAGTGCAGGAGAGTGCACGGAACGTCGGCGGCGCCCTGCGAAAACATGTAGGGCATTAGGGATGCCCAGTCAAAGGCAAGGAGATGAAGTCCTCGGCCGAGAGAGGCTTAATTAGTTACCGTGATGATGGCGTCGAGCTCGGCTAATGTCGAGGCACCGCCAACGGCGGGCGTGCAGTTGACGGAGGGGCCGCTTGCTGCAGAGGTGCCGGCCGGCGTACACCCGGGTGCATTAAGCTCCCGTGCCGGCGTCGGAGACACCAATGCCGGCTCCGCCGGAGACACCAATGGCCCCGCCATCGCGTTCTGCGAGTTGCTGGCCGTGAAGCTAGGAATCGGGGGCGGCCCCTGTTGGCCGCCCGCAATCCACGCACTAATCCCCTGGATCAAGGTAGGCACAATGGCGGTGATCGTCGCTCCAAGTTGTTGTTGCACTTGCTCTTGGACAATCTCCGGAATCCGCGCCACCTGTGCCCTGAGTTCTTGAACCTCGCGCGCCTGGCTTTCCGAGCTGGTCTTTTTCTCCTTTCGCCCAGCAGTGTCATAGTATGACGACCATTTTGTCGACAAGCCTTTGCCGGCCACACGACCAGCTGACGTCGGCTTACTGAGCTTATCCTTGTTCTTCATTACATTCAACGCCCTATTTAGAGTGGTGTCCCAAGGGTTGCTCTTAGTCGACCCCGCGCTACTGCTTTCAGTCGCCTGCGGAAGGAATGTGAACCATTTAGAAATTTGGCTTCATTAATTAGAATGCAACCATATGGAGCTAATTACGAGGGGGTGTATTCCTTACCAGAACAAGCTGAAGCGCCCTGGTCTTCGGATCCGTGGTAAGCTCCTTTGTTTTCGGGTCCTTCTTGTACCGGGCCCTGACAAAGTTCCTGGTCTGCTTGTCACCGTATTTATCGAAGAGGGGCGGTAGGCCTTGCTCGGCACGGTCCGCCTCCTCCTTGTCCCATATAGGCTCCGCCACTCTGTAACCGCCGGGACCGAGTGTGTGTTCCCCTAAGTTCAGCTCCCGCATTTCTTTCCCCCACTTACTTGATTCGGAGTGTGCGGTGCTCGAGCAATTGATCTTGAAGTCGTTGTAGTCATCTTCGGTGATCGAAGGACTTTTCTCCTTGATCTTCTCATAACTCTCACCTTTCTCGATCATTCTCTTCACATTGCTTTTCCAAGTAGACAGGGCCTTGCTCATCTTCGTGAGGGCAGCATTGTTCACTTTATTCCCTTTGAGGCTTGTGTTTTCAAATTCAGCGGGGAACTTGTATCGTTCGTGCAGCTTCGTGAAGAGGAGGTTGCGCAAATTCCCTCGGTCAGGATGCCTCAGGTTCTCGGTGTTGATCGAGACGGTGCTCCGGAGAATGCACCCGAGTTGAAGCGAGTACCCCTTGACTATTCGTTCGGGCGCCGTTGGATTCCCGTCGGAGTCCACTTCAGCAACTTCCTCCTTGAGGGTGCGGAGCACGGTCGGGCGCCGGTCCTTCCGTTGCCTCTTCGGTTGGCTGCCATCTGTGCGTGCGCCGCCATCATCAGTGGTGGCATCCTCGGCGGCACCATCAGTGGTGGCCTCAGTGGGGTCATCCTCGGCGGTACCATCAGTGGTCTCAGGATCGGTGGGGAAGGCGGCGTCCTCATACAAGTGAGGTTGTTCCTCCATCTCCTGGGACAGCTTCCAGAATGGCTTGTCGACGCCCGAACCCCCGGCCTCATCGTTGTTGGCCATGTTTCTCTCTAAATAGGAACAAAGTTTGGTCAAAAAGTTGGTTATTGTCAAGGAACAAGATCATGGTCTCATCATTTAGGGTTTGTCGACACCGAGGCATCCTAAAAGCTAAGCTTTTATCATTGAGGGTTTTTCGACGCCGAGGCACCCTAAAAGCCTAAGCTTTCATCATTTCGGTTTTTATCGACACCGAGGCACCCTAAAAGCCATGCATTAGTCACAAGTACGCCGGGGCACTTGATCCTACTTAATTACCTACTAAGATACCCCGCCCATGCATTAGTCACAAGTACCCCATATGTCCTATTTTTAGCAAAGTCATGCTAAAATTCACGGAAAATTTCAGCATGACCTTTGCTGAAAATAGGACATATGGAGTACCCGAATTTGCCGGAACGGAAGTTAATCGACATTCCGGCAAACTCAAGGGCCTCTTGGGTGGACAAGGCAAAAAAGGCCTCCATCACAACATGGAAAATACACCAAGCAGTATCATCTCCAAGCAGTATCATCTCCAAGCAGTATCATATTTGTAATGACTGAAAATATTTAGTTCAGGAAATATTTACTACTGTAGTTTCTGTTACAAACAAAAAAAAGACTGAAGTTTGTCCTAGCTATATTTCAGGATGATTTTTCAGTTGCTCATGCTTTTTACAAATTGTAGCTACTGTTTTTTATACCTAAACAAAATTGCCCTAGCTATATTTGCTACTGTTTTTATACCTAATTTTTTGCTACTGTTTTTTTAATTTGCTACTGCTTTTTTTATTTGCTACTGTTTTTTTATACATACACCACCAAAGTCCAAAGAGTAACCACTTATTAGCTACCAGGAGTAAGTAAGTAACTAAATACACTTGTATAACAAAATAAATCAGAAACTTAGTTTTCAGTGTAATGAAACTAATTGCACATGAAAGAACAGGGGTAAATATTGTTAACAGAAGACATCCAAACAAATATATTGCTCTTTATGAGGTTATGAGGTTACAGAGTACAAACTTAACTTGAGAATGACAGTGTTCAAAATAGTCAATGAAAAATTCATCAGTACTGAACATAATTAACAGAAGTTATTTTGATGGTATATAAGAATATTTATGGAACAAACAACATGAAGATAGCTGCAATCTTAAACAAAAATCAAAGCACACTTGTCTGTAAAAAGCTAACAAACTATGTGATGCTTCCAGCTAATATGTTCAGAGAACAGGAGCATGAGAAAAAATAACAGAAACTATATGATTTAACTGGTTTCAAAACATGAAGTCCTAAAAGCTCTTGTTTTTGACTTTGCATCCACTGATAAAGAAGAATCAGAGTAGTGAGCAAGACTGTAAATGTTCTGAAAATTAAAAGAAAAGAGTGCTGTCTCAGAACTCAGCAGTTACAGCAGGAGGTACTGTATTTACTTGGAAACACAAATATGTTCTTCATTATCTGCTCATTACACCCAGAGGTTATTTTTTGGCAAACAAAATTGAGAAATTTTAAGACACTACTGAGTTAATATTAGCCGTTGATTTTTTAATTTTCTGTTTTTTGCACAGGTCACTAGCTTCAGATTTTTTCCTCAGGTATAAGTTGATGCTTTTCTTCATATTTGCCATATGAAAAAATTAGGATGCTATCATCCTATATTTTTCCATGCTAAAAGATTGTGCCATGTAGAAAATTGCCATGCTAATCTTTAGATAAATACAAATAGAACAAACTCTTAGATAAAAAATTGCCATGCTATTTTACAGAACAAACAAACATTTTGCCACCTTGATACATAACTGAATTTTTGTGTAGTAGGTTCAGATCTCATTTTTTGAGCTATCACACTTTTTTTTGTTTACACAGCTACAATCTTTTGCCATGGCAAATCTTGGGACCATGGTCACATGGCAAATGTAGGATTGCTCTTAGCTAAAAACACGGCAAATGTAAAACATGGCAAAGTCTGAAATTTCCACAACATGTCAAACTTATTTCAAGTACCATGGCAAACTGAATGTTTTTATGAAAGTTGCCATGGCAGACTTTGCTATGAGTAGTTGCCATGGATAGAATCTCTACGAGTTTTTGACATGGCCAAATTCTGGAGTAATTGCCATGGCAAAATTCTGTAGTAGTTGCCATGGCAAAATTCAGGCAAAGTGCACCAGCGATTTTTTTGCATCTCTTAATTTCTAGTTGCCACACTAGTAGTTTAGTTTGGTGGTTAACAGGCATTTAACCATTCGCCACACCAAATTTTTGCTCTACTTTTCTAGGAGTCACGAATTAGATATCTGAAGCCTATATATGTCTCATCCTTTTGCATTCTTTCATTAATCTATAGAAATGCCTAAACTATCTGGTGATAAACAATTTGTGCTAGATAGAGAAACAAATAACTGCGGGCGTAGAAGACGGGGGCGTAGAAATATTGTTGTATTAGGAGCAGAGAGGGAGAGGTGGGAAATGGAGGCGGGGGTGATTTGGATGGGGTACCTGCGGGCGTAGAAGACGGGGGCGTCGTCGGGGACGAAGACGTCGACGCTGTGGATGTTGGTGGTGGTGCGACGAGGTTCGGGAGGAGACGAGGACGACGGGGCGGCGGGGCGGCGGCGTCGGGAGAGGAGAGGGCGGCGTCGTGGCGTCGGGGCGTCGGGGCGGAGACGAGGACGACGGGGCGGCGTCGAGGCGGCGGGGCAGCGGCGTCGCGGCGTCGGGGCGTCGCGGCGGAGACGAGGACGACGGGGCGGCGTCGAGGCGGCGAGGCAGCGGCGTCGGGAGAGGAGAGGGGAAGGGGATCGAGGGCGAGGGCGAGGGAGAGAGGGGATAGGTTATCCAACAGGTACATCCATACTAATGGCGCACCTCACCCTGGTGCGCCATAAGTACATCCATACTAATGGCGCACCTCACCCTGGTGCGCCATTAGTATTTTTTTTGATTTCTGCTCGAGCCAACAGGTTATCTTCCACCTTACCTGATCCACACCAAGTTCCCTCTACTAGCTCGACTGGTCAGCAGCCAGTTCTCACACCAAGAGGTCCTGGGTTCGATTCCCAGGCTCCACAATTTTTTTTATGCATTTAAAATGCTATTTGATATTTATTTGTGTTTAAATATGTTCAAACTTGTTTAAATCATAACAGTAATATTTTTTTATAAGACAGTAATAATTTTTTTAAAAATATCATCAAACAGTAATGCCGGTGGAGCGGGGGAGGGTGCGCGGGGTGCGGGGGGCCGGTGGACCGGGGGGTGCTCGGCGGCGAGGAGGACCGGATCTGGCGAGGTGGGATAGCTAGCGATCGAGATGGAGGGGGATCGAGATCGAGTGTCCATGAAATTTAAAAATATTCATGATAGTTCAAAAGGTGCCCATGAAATACAATCGAGAAATGAAGGCTACGATTTAAATACAATCGATCTTAGCTAGCTATCTGTTCACAATCTTCTTGCCCTTCTTTTTTGCAAATGGAGTTCTTCTGTGGAACGGACGTCCTTTAGGTAGGGTGGTCCTGCTTCTTCTTGTGGTGTATGCTGCTACTTCATCATCGTCGTCATGTTCGATTCTCGGGTCGCCGTACTTGTCGAAGTCTTGCTCATTGGCTACTCCATCCATTCCGATGATCTTCCTTTTGCCTCTCCTCATGACAACACGACTGGGCTTTGACGGGTCGGTAATGAAGAAGCATTGGTCCACTTGGGAAGCCAGTACCCATGGCTCATTTTTCGCGGTGACGTTTGCGCCTGCGGTCTTGGATTTGGCTTCGGGTATAACCATGGTGGTGAAATACCGGTCTTCTTTTAGGACGCTCTTGGCCCATCTGACACGGAACATCGGGACCTTCTCTCCAGCGTAGCTCAGCTCCCAGATCTCCTCGATCCTTCCGTAGTATCTGTCCTTGTCGTTACCGGTGTAGGATTCCATCGTTACCCCGGAGTTCTGATAACCATCGCTCTTCATGTCCTTGGCCTCGGTGTAGAATGTGTAGCCGTTGATATCGTACGCCTCATAGGTCATCAGGTTGTGCTCGGCGCCCTGTGACAAGGCGAATATGAGTTGTTCTTCCGCGGAAGAATCCTCATGTAAAGGGTACGACAGAAGCTTCTGCTTGAACCAACGCGTGAAACATGAGTTGTGCTCTTTGAGTATATCTCCGTCCGTCCTCTGTTGGCCTCGGTCATTGTACGTCTTCTTAATAAAGGTTTTGTGCTGTACCACCCAAGGATCGACCACGTCTATGTGTTGTAGCGCGACTAGGTTTGCTCTTTCAAAGTCGGCGAGTCGACCCTCGAAGTCGACATGCATTTCGCGGCGACCCTCACGGTGACCCCATCCAGCGAGCCTGCCGAGGTGCCTGTTGACGGGCAGACCAACGGGGTTCTCGATGCCTAGATAATTCGTGCAGTAGGAGATGCACTCTTCGGTCAGAAAGCCCCTGGCTATGCTTCCCTCTGGACGTGACATGTTGCGAACGTATCCTTTGATGACACCATTCATCCTTTCGAACGGCATCATGCTGTGCAGGAACGTCGGCCCGAGTTGGATGATATCGTCCACGATATGGACCAGCAGATGCACCATAACGTCGAAGAATGCGGTCGGGAAGTACATCTCAAGCTCGCATAGTATCACCACGATCTCTTCCTGTAGCCTTCTGAGTTGCCTCACGCCAACAGACTTCCGAGAGATGACGTCGAAAAAGTTGCATAGGCCAAATAGCGTTTCACGGACGTGCGCGTCCATGATCCCACGGATTGCAACTGGAAGTATCTGCGTCATCAGCACGTGACAGTCGTGAGACTTCATCCCGCTGAACTTCAGCTTCGCTAGGTCTAGGTATCTGCTTATCTTCCCCGCGTAACCGTAAGGAAGTTTTACTCCTACGAGGCAGGTGAAAAACTGCTCGATCTCCTCCTGACTTAGAGTGAAGCACGCGGGAGGGTAGTCATTTCCGGTCTTCTTGGCCTTTTTGCCTTTGCGACGACTTTCCGTGTCCTGCTTCGCCTCATCATCATCATCATCATCATATATAGCGTGAAGCTCCTGCCTGATGCCCATTGATTTCAAGTCTGCCCTTGCTTTCGGCCCATCTTTGGTCCTCTCTGGCATGTTGAGCAGGGTACCAAGCAGACTCTCGCACACGTTCTTCGTGATATGCATGACATCAAGGCTGTGAGGCACACGGTGGATCTTCCAGTACGGCAAGTCCCAGAAAACAGACCTCGTTTTCCATACCTTCAGCAGCGGCTCTGGCGCCTTTCGCTTCTTTCCCGGCTCTGGCGCCTTTTGCTTCTTTCCCGGCAGTGGGCAGTCTTTCCAATTTTTCAACAGCTCGTCTATTTCCTCGCCGCTCCTCGTACACGGGCGTCCTTGGGGTTCGGTTTCACCATCGAATAGATCCTTGCGTTTTCTCCACGGGTCATCGTCGCGAAGCCACCTTCGATGTCCCATGAACACGGTTTTCGAAGACCCGGGATCTCTATCTAGCTGGCGATACGTTGTGTCATCCATGCACCTGACGCATCTAGAAAATCCGTGGACCACCTGCCCCGCGAGATATCCGTAACCGAGATAGTCGTGCACCGTCGTGAGCAGCGCGGCTCTCATAGGGAAATATTCTTTCTCTGCGGCGTCCCACATATTGGCTGGCGTTTTCCACAGCGTGTCAAGCTCCTCTTTCAGCAGCCCCAGATACAGATTGATGTCGTTCCCTGGTTGTTTCGGTCCTTCAATTAGCATACTCATGTGAATGTACTTCCTCTTCATGCACAACCAGGGGGGAAGGTTGTACATCCACACAAACACAGGCCAGGTGCTATGTGTGCTTCTCTGGCTGCCAAACGGATTGACTCCATCGGTGCTCGCACCCAGCACGATGTTCCTTGGATCGTTCCCAAATTCTAGGTCTTCGAAGTTCAACGCTTGCCACTGGCTCGCATCCTTAGGGTGACTCAGCATCTTGTCTTTTTTATCTATCTCCGGATCATTTGCGTCATCTTCTCGCTTCTTCTCCTCCCTATCCGCGTGCCAACGCAGGAGCTTTGCTACCTTAGGGTCCGCGAAATACCGCTGCAGACGAGGAGTGATCGGAAAGTACCACACCACTTTTCGAGGAGCTTTCTTCCTCTTCTTGTATCGAGTGAGGCCGCACACCGGACATATGGTAGACTCCGCGTGCTCGTCCCGATAAATGATGCAATTGTTCATGCACACATGGTATTTCACGTGCGGTAAATCCAGAGGACACACGATTTTCTTCGCCTCCTCCAAACTGGTCGGGCACTTGTTCCCCTTGGGAAGACGTTCGTGCCAGAATGACATGTTCTCGTCGAAGCATGCGTCGGTCATTTTGTGTTTTACCTTCATCTCCAGAGCCATGAGCGTTACTTTCAGGCGGGTATCCTCGGGCCTGCATCCTTCATACAATGGAGTAACCGCGTCTAACTCAAGTTGATCCATCTTGGCTTTCTCTCGGGCGGCAGCTCTTGCGTTATCCGTCTGCTTGAGAAGCAGCTCTTGAATATGAGGGTCCTGCACCCAGCCCATCGATGGTCCAGCGTCGTCTGCTCCGCCGGCATCATCATCTTCATGATCATGCCCGTCGTCTGCTCCGGCATCTTCCTCATCATCATGTCCTGCATCTTCTACATGATGACTGTGTACAACATCACCATCGTGATCATCTCCTGGGGATTCTTCGTCTTCTCGCCCGCCCGAGCCGCGGTGGTTGTCTTGCTGCCCTTCCTCATTTCTTGCCCGGCCCCCATGGACAACTTCGTAGTCATCTTCATCACCTTGCCACCGATAGCCATCCATGAAACCACGCAAGAGCAGGTGGTCCCGCACCTGCCAGGATTCCGGGTCCGCAATAAGGCTCTTCAGCTTGCATCTTCGACACGGACATCTTATCTCCGTCTCGTTCTTTTGAAGCATCTCGGCCTTCGCGGACCTCAAAAACCTATTCACGATGCCTTCCGTCATCATGCGGACCATGGTCGCCTGCGGGGTAGAGCAAAACGATATTTTAGAACCAAGAAAAAATTTGGCATGACTTTCCCTAAAAATAGGACCAAAAAGAATGCTTAATGCCAAAATTCTCGCCGAAACGGAAATGAATCAACATTCCGGCAAAATATTGGCAACTATCGCATTTCAAATACCGGTACACCTCCAAACACAAACACATATGCAACACCACAAACATATGCAACACCACGAATATACATAGATCTAGCTAGGCCATAAAAAGTGCATGTGCACATTGTTGTAGGGAGAACAACATAAATATAGCTTCCCCCCTTACTTACCTATCAAAACAAGGTAATTTAACCACTTAAATTGAATGAATCTATGATGGAAATGAGGTGAAAAAGAGGAGGCACCCGAGACAAGGAGGAGGTGGAGAGAATGAAGTGGGGAGAAAGTGAGTGTGGGTAGGAGAGGTTGTCCAAAATATCTTGTTGCTGCCCACTTACTAATGGCGCACCAACTCTAGATGCGCCATTAGTAATCCAGGTTACTAATGGCGCACCTTCTGGCGGTGCGCCATTAGTATGTTTGGACAGGCGCACTAGTTAAAAAAACTTTTTATACTAATGGCGCACCCTGGGCCAGGTGCGCCATTACTAGTTACAACTAGTAATGGCGCACTGTGTCTGGATGCGCCATTAGTATGTTTGGACAGGCGCACTAGTTTAAAAAAAAATTTGTTGATACTAATGGCGCACCCTGGGACAGGTGCGCCATTACTAGTGGCGCACTGCGTCTGGATGCGCCATTAGTATGTTTGGACAGGCGCACTAGTTAAAAAAAAATTGGTACTAATGGCGCACCCTGGGCCAGGTGCGCCATTACTAGTTACAACTAGTAATGGCGCACTGTGTCTGGATGCGCCATTAGTATGTTTGGACAGGCGCACTAGTTAAAAAAAAATTTGATACTAATGGCGCACCCTGCGCCTGGTGCGCCATTAGTAGTTTCAACTCTAATGGCGCGCACCGCTTGTCTGGTGCGCCATTAGTGTCAATCCCATCTATAGCCCTTTTTCTAGTAGTGTCTTCAGAGTGGCAGGCCATTCAGGGTCAATCCACTCCACAAACTTGCATTTAGGTATTTCCTAACAGATAAGAATAGAATTCAGTTAGTTCATTTGAATTTAGTTAAGTTCAGTTAACTGAATTTAAATTCAGATAAGTTCAGCTATTTCATTCTAATTCAGTTAAGTTATGTTATTTCATTTAAATTCAGTTCAGTTCACTAACAAGATGCTGTTAACTCAAAGATTCAATTAAGTTCACAAACTAGATGCTCTTAACTGAAAATGCGCTCCTCCACATTTACATGGCACACTCTTATACAGATCAAAGTAAGATGACACATTGCAAGTTTTGGTACATCTACTGACCTTTTGTGCACAAGCAAGATACCTCCTTCCACTATCAACTGATTCAAAGCACACAAACTTCTCACACACACACTGGTGTTCACATCTAGCTGCAAGATCTGGAGCAAGGCCTGTCCACTCAGAGCAGAAAACGGTGGCAGGAGCAGGAGCCTACAACATTGTTTACAACATATTCTAGTCAGCAAGGAGGCAGGCATCATCTATGCTGAAATTTTGCTACTCAAGAACATACACCCTTCCCCATTTTTGCTCAATCCCTAACTGCCACAGAACTAACCTCACTTGTCACAGAGTAGCCGTCGGACGACGAGCTCGATCCTTCACTCCAAGATACCATGGGGGCGACCTGGACGGCGGCGGTGAGCTGGACGGCGGCGGCGAGCTTGCTGGCGGCGTGGAGAAGCTGATGCTGGAGCTGAGGGGGCAAGGGGGCAGATGGGGAACGAGTGGAGCTGGATCTTGGCCGGACGTGAACTCGATTCCGACAGATTTAATTCAGGTGTGCTATACTGCGGGTTGATTCAGTGAAACGGCAGGGGGTTTTGTGCAAAACTGCGCGCGCTGACCGGTCCAGCCACTTGGCAGCCAATTGGCGAGCTCGGATTGGCCTGGGACTAAATCATCACATTGGCTGCAAGTTGAGGTATGGTTTGGTCAAGTTTTGCAACTTTGGTACTAAATCATCACGTTGGGTGCAAGTTAGGGTATCTGGGGTGCTATTACCTCATAGGAGTACGTAAAACTGGATTCTGTGACGAACATCTCGAGGTACAGCACAACAATTCAACCGCTGAGATAACGCGGCCCCGGTGCAGATGTTCTAAGAATCCGCATCCGTAAGACCAACCAGAAGCCAAAGCTGCCACCATCGAATACCCTAGATATCACCTTGGCTCAACTCTTCCGACACTGCCAACAGCATGCCAACGTTCGTGGCCAGCACCCCGTCCGACTTCGAGATCTGATGAGTAGCACTCCCTGCTAAATACCACCTAGTTGTTGCATCTGCCACAACACCAGCACGACAAGGCGGCGTCTGCCTCCCTCCTGTGGCGGCCAGGCTCAGGTCAACATCCGGCGGCAAATCTTCCTCCGTCCAAGACACTAGCCAGCGCCCAAAAACGGCTAACTCGTGGCTCCGTCCCACATGTCTCCCCGCCGGTGGCCATCCCAGCTCCGGCAGACCCTCCCCACCATCACCACATGGGGACACCGCCCCAGGGAGCACCTTTCTCGGGGTCACCAGTCGCGTCACCACGGAGTCGCGAGAGCACGCGTTTGCAACGGTCAGAATCTCCTTTCCTCTACAACAGGAGCTCAAAAGCAAAAACTTTCTTGAAGCCGTGAACAAGCAATTAAAGCTGCTATATATAGCTGACCGGCAGTAAACAGTAGTCCCTCCGTTTTCATTTACTCTACATATTAGCTTTGTCTCAACTCAAACTTTGTGAACTTCGATCAAATTTATACAAACAATTATTAATCCAAATACCAAACCAGTACCATTAGAATTAACATTGAACATATATTTATTATTATGAAAGTTTATACTATTTTCTATAAACTTGATCAGACCTTATAAAGTTTGACTTTGGTCAAAGCTAATGTGCGGAGTAAATAAAAATGGACGGAGTATTACAGATATGTGAACAGTTTCTGGTGGGCAGACCCAAGGCAAAAGCTCTTCTACACCTAACAACGTTTGCTGCTCACCGTTTCATTTGGGTCGTTCGAATCAGGCACTGGCTTGATTGAATCCTGCGTTGATGGAACTGGTGCGCCGCTTTCTTGTTCCTCCAAATCAAAGCATGCTGCATGTTCTCTGCTACCTCCTTGCTTGCAGAGAGCTACTTGCTCTATTCTCTTCCCCCAGAGAACATTGTACAGACCACCAACCATCAGCGCTCCACTAATTACACTGTTTATCAGAGGAAAAATTTCAAGAGAATTTCATTTTTGGTGTAGTTTTTCTGTCTAACAAGAAAACATTAAGAAATGAACCTTCCAAGGCTGACCGGTTCTCCTATGAGTAGCGACAGAATGATCGTGATAACCAAAGTTAGGGGTACTGTCATGGACAGGAATACTGGGCCGCACCGGCCGATTACCCAGATTTGCAGGTAATTTACCAATGCGGAAACAAATACGCCCTACAAGTGAAGTAATTTCACAGAGATTAGGATTTTTGTTTTCTACTTCCACGGTAACAGTCTTCTAATGAATCAATGATTTGCTGCTCCTGAGGGGATTCTTGTACTTACACAATAGACGATAGCGACAAGACCTACATCCAAGCTCAGCTTCCATCTTGAAAAGTCTCCCTCCATCACTAGAGCCATAAAAAAAGATTGAACAGTCGCAAAGACAATCTGAAGGCTAGTGTTAAGCAGTATGGATGGATACTCCTCCAGCAATGGGCCCTAGAAAGCAACATGCAGGCTAAATTTAGGATGAATAAATTAGCATCGCAACATGCCCGCACACACTTGAATCTGTAACCTGTGCACACAGCGAGATGCATACCTGAACCACTGTCCAAAGAGCAAACAATACAGTCGCAAGAGACTGCAGGAGAATTCCCAATATCCAGCTCCTTGAGGGATGAGTATCAACTTGACTCGCGTGGTGAAAAAGAGGGTAATGGACAACAGATTTGAGCTCCGGTCCTTGGTATAGCGTTAGTACAGTAACACCAGCCGCACAAAGCACTATACCAGAAACTTTCATAATCCCATGGAAGCGCTTTAATTGCAAAGACTCCATTCTACCATAAGGAGAAGAACAAATCACTCCCTATTACACGGAATTTTTATCATAAAAGTTCACATTGTATATAAAGCAAGTCAAACTAATTTTCAGTCCCACTATCTTTACTACACCATGTTCATCAATGCACTCACATCTACACTAAAGTATATATGTTTAGACTACTAAATACTAATGGTAATGATCAGAGTTGGTGGCCGTGCATTCACTTCTTAAGTTATTAGTAATTACCACAGCTGTCATCCATTTTTCAGAGGATGTACATACGGTTGATTTGACTGATGCATATTTTTTAGATGATGTTTCTAAAGTTTGTACGAACTCATGGACTATCTTGCAGAAGCATTTAACAACTGTAATATATAACAGAAAATAACTTCCGTAGCAGCACAAGCATTTAGCTAATAGTTTTTACTAAATTCAAAGAAGCGCAATAAACAAATTTCACAATGGTACTAAATTAGTGTGGATAAAAAAATTGGTACACCCTAATAAGTTAGGGATGTTGGTCAAATGTCAGATGAACATAACCAATAGGAACTGATTAGCACTCCTACTATATATAATTAAATATAAATCACTGTACTATTTTATGGCAGCAAAATTAATGAGAGAGAAAGTTACCACTCAAAGGTGTTATCTCCACCCTTTACAACACTTATAGGTGATACTTCCAATCGTTCCACACACATAACTCAGTTAGTGATATCATCTGCTCCCACTCGCACTTAGTTTGATGACATATTTAAATTGTACTCCCTCCGTCTCACAATATAAGACATTTTTGCAAGCTAACATATCTTGCAAAAACATCTTATATTGTGGGACGGAAGGAGTATTTACCAAAAGGCAAAGAAAAAACTAGCCTTAGGAAGTAATTCAGTTATCATTAATAACACATACCCCAACAGAAGAGCCAAAATAAAAGTTAAAACTGGCAGGAGATTTATTACTGCAGAAGCAGAAGCTGCTGAAGCATATTTGAGGCCAACACATGATATGTTAAAAGGAGCAGACATCCTGGGGAAATGAAACAAGAGTATAAGATGTATAACATTAATAAAAGAAATGAAACAGTTTAACTAAGAAATACCAAAGGGTCTATTGTACGATGGAAAAAAGATGGTATGGTTAATACAATAACTATTTCCATAATTCTGAGCTTTGCACAACACTTCCGTAGAAAGTTGATCAGTTAACCTAACAAAATACCTACTTTCCCCACAAAAATGAACAACAATTTTTGCAATTAGTGTAACAATTGGAAGTATATATTAAATCTGGTAAAACTGAAATTCTCTGCCGGAAAGGACAGATTGCCATTGATGAAGGTGATGAGTATACTACACTAAAACCAAAATGACCGAGCAAGGAATTAATGAAATAAAGGAAGTTTGTATATTGCAAAGGCACACAAAAGAGTTTCAAGCATATAAAGTTTGGATAAGAACAAACATAATGATACAGTTATGGTATTGGATAGATATGTAACAACTTCATGTCACCATTCTCACACTAATACTCTCATCCCAATAAAACAGAAAAAATATGAGAAAATAATGCACTGTTGCAAATAATATTTTAATCTAACAGTGCCATTTGATAAACAAGAATAACAAATGTATAAAAACATTTCTGGCTCGTACTTTGACCTACCCATATAATGCATGCACAAATAGCTTCAGACAGACTTTGTATGACATTTGTGGGGCAGTTTTCCTACAAAATAAATCTCAGTGCATGCTTCCTAGATGACATCCAGATCTAGGTAACTAAGAAACCAAAACTCTGCATACCTTTCAATCGCAAAAGCAATGGGCAGTAAGAACATTGTGGCTATTGCATGCCTGTAGAAATTAAGAACGTATGTACTTGTACCTTGGTTAAAAGCAGCTTTGGTAAGTATATGCATAACTCCATAGATAAACCTTAAGAGAAATGAAACAGCATAAGGTGCTGTGTTGCCCATTACTATCGTTTGTTAGAACTTCAAAGATGATTGCTTATATACCACTACTTGCCCATCAAGACACGTCAAACATTCAGCATCAGGATAATTAATCAAACCCTCACTGTCATAAGTTAGTTCAGATAGGACCCATAATCCACTTAAGCAAAATATATTTTATGTATGCTTTACTATGTACATACCACACAAGTCACTCACTTTAATCAAGGTTAAAAAATGGCATCAAACTCTTTTTAGGTCTAACAAGTTGGTTACATCATACCAGCAGAGCATATATTTCAACAAATTAGGTATATCAGTCACAAGGTGCTTGTGTACTTATTAGAATGCATGATGCATCCACTCAAAGCATATATTGGCATTTATTTGAATAATCCAGCACTTGAACATTATTATGGCACGAATGGAAAGTCATGTATACTGGTAGTATTATTCATCTCAGGTTGTTCATCTCTCTAGAGAAAAGGAAGTAGGAACTTCAAAGTACTTCAGTTGCAGTTAAAAACTAAAGCATATTCATATTTGTAAAGGAGAAAGGATTCAACAGTTCCAACTTTCAATCTCAAGGTGACTCGGATGCTTTTTGGACATTCCCTGCAAAAATTATACTCGGTGACTAATGCTCAGTGAGTCATTTCGCATTGTATATTTCTATAGACATTATTATATTTGAAAGAGATCTTTTAGTAGACACATTATACAATGCATCTTTGGAGGGATCAGTGGCAAAAGTGATACGATGTGGAAAAGGAAGAGGACAGTATAGTAAATACATGCATCTTTATGAAGTGTGGAGTGATTAGTGGCATAAGTGGCACATGATGTTGAAAAGGAAAAGGGCAGCAGCTAAGGACCAGTAAAATGGTCATAGGAGAAGTTGCATTAGTGTCTACCAGCAAAAGGGCTCGTGCATTGCAACGGGGGAAAAAAATCATAATCTCCAAAGGCCTTGACAACATTTTGTTGCGTCACAGATAAAATTTCGGCGAACATTTTGTTCAATTTCATCACCATTGTTTAATGCACGAACTTTAAAAAAACATGAACATTTTTGCATTTCCAAACATTTGTTTCCAAAATTGCAAACATTTTTTAAATCCACAAAAAAATTATGACTTATCAAACATTTTATATAAAAAATCGTTTTTAAATATTTGAAACTCTTTTGATGTACCAAATTATTTAAAGAATGAAAAAACGAAAGCGGAAAATTTTAAAAAGTAAGAAAAAAAAT
The DNA here is from genome assembly GCF_002575655.3 of Aegilops tauschii subsp. strangulata. NCBI lineage: Eukaryota > Viridiplantae > Streptophyta > Magnoliopsida > Poales > Poaceae > Aegilops > Aegilops tauschii. The sequence goes on along the minus strand of NC_053036.3, from coordinate 638,090,682 downwards.
AAAAAACAGGCTGCCCGCACATGGGCCGGCCTAAACGGGCGCGCTGCGTCTTCTCCAAGTACAGAGAGTGCAGCATAGGAGGACCTATTCCGTGGGCCGGTTGGGAATTCCTATGTGTGAAACATTTTTTGTCATTTATAGGTGGCATCGATGGTAATATTTGCAACTTTGGTGTGAAGATGCACTAATGACTTTATTATTAGATATAGATTGCCATGTAAACGGCACTAAATCTAGAACAACGCTTTCATTATGTTTAAAGAATAAACTGCCATGCTTCTAGAAAAATTGGTTTAGAGTAACAGTGTCCGTATATTTAGCCTTTTAGAAGTTATGCTGCTCAAATGGAGCATTTCTTCCTGCAGCGCCTCCGGCCCGCCCCCTCCTTCTCCCGCAGGCCACCTCTCTGATCGTCCTGCCCCGGCCCCTCCCTCGAAGCCGTGCACTACTCGGGGTCGACCCCTCCTACCGCCAGGACCCCGATCTACTCCATCCATACTCGCTGCTACATGAGGACGGCATCGGGCAAGCCCGAGGAGCAGCCAGGGATTACGGTGGCGGGGACTAGGATGCTCCCAATGCGCCCGAGACTCCGAGTGCGGAGTTCGACAGTGGGTTTCCTCCTAATGCGCCGAACCCATTTCCATTAAATTCCCCCTTTTCCTTATTACTTTCTGGGTGTGGACTTTTTTTGCGGTCCAAATAATCTAGCCTTGACGTGAACAAAATGGTACAATGAATTCCTTAAGCAGTATTGATATGCATTGCAAAATGATGCGCTGAATTGCTTAATTAGTATCGATACATAATTCCCCCATTTTTGACGCATTTTTCTGAATGTAGTACACATCAAGGAGATCGAAAGCCTTTCTATCCATTATGAATTGCGTAAGTATTGTTGATATGCATTACAAAATGATGCGGTGAATTGCTTGATTAGTACTTCATGCATCGATACATATTTCCCCTATTTTTACTCGTTTTTTCTGAATGCCCTGTCTGTCATACACATCAAGGAGATCGAAAGCCTTTCTATCCATTATGACAGACATACAGCACCATCTTGCTGGCTCGCTAGCCTTTCTCAGGTGGACTGATTCCAGCCGCCGTAGCTCTCCTCCTCCTCGTTTTCCTGCAGACGACAGAATTGCAGTCAGATCATGGCGGCCACGACGACGATGCGCCAAGGGCAAACATGTAGGAGTATGTTCGGTTACCTCTGCCGGGGTGAAGGTGAGCGCGATCTTGATCTCTCCGCGGTACTCCTCGTCCTTGACGACCCGGTGCACGGCCGGCGGCAGGCTGCCTTCCTGAAGCACCGCCTCCAGCGGGATGCTGAAGAAAATTCAGTTAAAGTTCAGAACCAGCAGGCAGCAGCTGAAACGGGTGTTCTGAATTTCTGCAGGAATAATAATGTGCCAGGTTGGATCCGAGAGTACAGGAGGTGTGTTTGTATGGTAGTACTTGCCATGCTTCTCCGACGAGGTCGTCGGCCGAGAGGGCGTCGCTGTCCATGATCTTGACCCTGAGCTCCGGAGCGTCGCCGGAGACGGCGAAGAAGAAGGTCTCGTTCCACTCAGGCTCGCTCCCTGCTCCTGTAATAAGTAAGTTCCACGACGAATGAATTTCTGACGAGAGGAGATGACAGTGATTTCTCATGGACGATCTATGCATAGGTGCATATGTATACCTGATGCGACGGTGCTCTTCTGCTCGTGGCTGCGGCAGGTGAGGATCACGTACGGGTCCATGCTATCTGATCCATCAGCAGTTAAGCAATCAGATCGGAGATCTAGTCATGAAGATCAAGCAGACGCTGACGAACTAAAAATTAATTCCTGAATAGGACAACATGATAATCAGGTGCTTAATTTTGACGATCGGTGCAGATCCTTCTCCCATAGATATTCAATCCTCTGCCGGGACGAACAAAAGAACACGCAGGCAGAGACAGATTCAGTAGTGACTGAATTCACCGCGGTCAGCTACATAGGTATGCTATCTACTCCCTCCGTTCCAAAATAGATGGTTGGGTCATCTATTTTGGAACGGAGGGAGTACTAATTAACAGGAGCAGCAGAGATCATCATACATGCAACCAAGAAAGGGACGAAGGTCTGATGATGATCTACATGAGAGCAACGCGCCGACGCCGGCGGATAGGTTCGATGGTTACTTACTGAAGAAATCGGAGTCGTCGAGGCCCTTGGCGGAGACGAGCAGCACCTCCAGCTTCCCGCGCACCATGTCTCCTCCTCCTTCTCGATCTCCTCCGGCCGGCCGGCCAAGTCTTGGATCTCTCTCTTGGTCTGGGTGAATGTCGCCTTCACCAACCCACCACGGCACCACCGTATATAGAGGAGTGTATGTGAAGTCAAGGAAGCCTTCCACGGAATCTATTAATTTTCGCCAGCTTGGTGCCAGACTGCATATTCTCTGGCCAGTCTTCCGGTTATTATTGAAAGAGAAATGGAAAGGTTTGTTGCGCCCGCGCGTCTGACCAATGGCCTAGCCTGGCCAGGAACATGCACGCACCCAAATAATGGTTCACCAGCTTTTGCATTTGAATATACCAGACTGACTATGACTCGGTCGACTTAAGTATACTAGTTATTTCTCGATTAATAACGTATTCATCCTCATGTATAGTCATAAGACTAAGATTTTCTTGTCATCTTTGCACCTGCACAAACTCATTGAACCGTCTTCGGCAATGGCTTAAAAATAGGTGTTTACTCTCTGTGACAGTCTGATGCGGCCGCGAAATGTGCGGGCTACTATGTGGGATCATTGGCTTGATTGGTTACAGGTACGACCAAGAAAATCAACAATTCATCAATAGTGGCTACCAGCGTATTTGAAGGTGCAAAAATAAAACAATAGTACTGCTTGCCATTCTAAGACCACATAGATGACCTCCACATTACTCCGAGGAACACCACGCGAGAATAGAGGAGTCTAGAGTGGAAAACAACCGTGAGATACCATGATTATTCAGTCCTGGTAGGAGCAAAGCACGGCTTGCTATCAAGGTTTTGGTTACCGGTCGAAATTTCGAGATTTCCTATGGTTACCGCGTATTTCCGTGCCCCTCGGTAAATCCCCATACCAAGCAAAAAATACCAATTTTTTGAATTTTTTTGAATTTAAACGCTTGATTTATAGTAAAGTACGTAGGGTCTAATTAATGCCATGAGAGTTGGTTCTGACGTGTTGATAGAAACCTAGTTCTTGTTTTGAGAGGTCTCTGGTTTGAATATTCATTCATTCACTTATTTGAATTCAAATTTTAACTATAAAATTCGTTCGAAATATTCTCGGTATTCCTTGGTAACCGTGGTAACCATGTTTACCAGTCCCCCTGGGTAAAATTGCCTCATTCGGTAACCAAAACCTTGCTTGCTATAACACCCTGCCAAGTCGATCTCCACCGCTTTTTCGGGAACTTTCATGTCATTTGTTCAATTAAACCTCGGAGAGGCAACAAAGCTTGCTCTAAAAAACATCATACCAAGAGGTATGTGTATCTTGTGCGGTGGTTGGTTCTATACTTGCTCGCACCAATGACAAGGCGTAGTCGCGTGACCTACGTCATGGTTTTTCTGTCTTCTCTATTTTTGTCAAAGTTTTAAACGGTGGCTCCTTGGTGTGTTTGCAGGTCCAAACACAATGACAAACGTGTCCTTTGTCATTGGAGGACGACATAGCGGAAGAGTCATTCAAATTGTCTGGAAAATGTTGGGAATTAGTACACAAGCACACTTATGCTGATATGAAAACTGCAGTGGGCCAAAGTAAATTTTAGCTTCATATTTATGCACCTATTCAAGGATCGTTGGTCAACACAGAAGGAAACCCATGAAGTAGCATAGAAAGAGATGCATATCTTACTCGATTTTGTTAATTATAGGTTGACCAAGATTTTCTAATGTCTCAGTTGACTAAGAGAAGTGTAACTTCAGTTTAGTAAAAAGTGTATCTTACACTTTTCTAGTTGCACTTTCCATTGAACGAAAATTGCACATATCTTAGGAGTTAGATAGGAAAGGGTTCCTTGTCGTGCATTGCCGGTATCAACATTCACCCTTAGAGAAACTCCAACAAGCAGACTCATACATACACACGTTTAGTCCAATTTTTCGCCGTTTGGTTCTTCTCGACCGCCCCCGTGCGCCCAACGAGTATAAGCATTTTCATCCTCGCGGCCGGCTTTCGTCCTCGTTCCTCTCCGATACCAGGTAGTAGGCTTCTCGGCGTTCGGCGAGTGTGGCGGCATCCGGAGAGCAAGGTTGCCGCGCTTGAGTGCGGGAGGCAGGCGGGGAGGGGGACGAGAGGGTGGTGGCGCCGACGTCGGGGTGCGGCGGCGGTGAAACGGTCTACCAAACGCCAGAGTATGTGACCGTTGGGAGGTGGCGTCCTACTGGGGGAGGTATGTGGGTGCAGACGGCTGACCTAGGCACAGGGCCGGCTCTATGATTTCGAAGGCCCCGGTGCGAACCCGACCAGTGGGCCCAATAGAGAGAAAAATCCAATTTGATACATGAAAATATAAAATTGCTATAAAATCATAAAACTAATATATTTTTACTAGAATCAAGCATATGTTATTTTCCCTGTCTTTGTTCCAAACCAAGTATCATGGAAGTTACAACGCAGAAAAAACATATTGAAATAGCATGCTAACCTCCAGTGATCATGTGAAACGAGACTTTCATGCATTTTTTGACGCAAAATCATCAATGAGAGTGTCAAGATCAATACTATCCAGCATATTCTTCTCAATGCAGCACATGGCCAATCCATTCAATCTTTCTTGAGACATCGTTGACCTCAAATAATTTTTCAATAGTTTCAATTTTGAGAAACTCCTTTCAGCTGATGCAACAGTCACAGGTACGGTCAAAAGGATACGATAAGCAATTGAGACATTTAGATAACAATCCGCATCTCTAACAAACTCAAATATCTGATCCGCTGACATAAATGTGTTTGGCAATGTCATCTGCAGTACTTTTAGTTCAGAAACGAAATCATCTAGATCGACATCTGCTGACTTACCATGAGTGAATTTGTTGACAAAATTAGTGCAACATCTTCTTAGATCATTATCACCCAAGGACTTCAACTCTTTCGAGTTGAACAAGAAACCAAATATGCTCCCAAATGTCTTCAGTTCCTCAAATCTAGTAGTTAGGGAAGCAATTGCAACATCAATCATCACCAAAAAGTATTTAACTCTAAATGATTCCACCTCACTTGCTTGCGTTTCTTCATTCTGGTTATTTTCGTCATTGCCACTAATTTCATCAAACTGTCTTTTTCTAGTAATACGTCTCTTGACAGGAAACAAAGGTTGTACACCCATGTCAATTGCAATAGATCTCGCAATATCCAGACTAGTTGCAAAGCCGTCATTTCTGTACTTCTTAAAATATGAGATGGCACCTTCAATCTGTTTAAGAGTAACATCAATGCACACAAACTTAGACTGCAACTTCTTACTCACCATGTTTACAGTGAACAAAATGTCATGCCAAATGACCATGCCAAGTAAAAATTCAAATTTCTCAAGTGCGCTAGCCAAAGATTTTGCGTCGCTCTTAGTCTTGGCGTCATCGGTAGAAGTTCTCTTCAATTCCAGTAATGCTTTTCTTAACACGGATGCTTGATATCTGATAGCCTGAACACTCTTTATTTGACTCTCCCATCGAGTGTCACACAAAGACTTAACTGTCATTTTTGGAACATGATCAAGCAATAGCTGCCATCTTTTAGTAGAGCTTGAAAACAATATATAAATTCTTTGCACAACACCAAAGAAGGTAACAACTTTACCGCAAGATTTTGCCATATCACTAAGAGTAAGGTTCAGGCTATGACAAGAGCATGGCATGAATAATGCTCTTGGATTAGTTTCAAGTAGTCTGCTCTGTACCCCTTGGTGTTTTCCCTTCATGTTCGAACCATTGTCATACCCTTGTCCATGAACATCTTTAACATCCAAACCAACAGATTTAAGTGAATCTATTAACACATTATAAAGTCCAAGTCCGGATGTATCATCCACCTTCAAGAACTCCAGAAAAAACTCCTCTATTTTTGTAGTAGTACTTGACATGTTTACGCACCTCACAATTAGAGTCATTTGTTCTTGATGGCTCACGTCAGGTGTACAGTCCAAGATGACAGAGAAATACCTTGCATCCTTAATTATCCTCAACAGAGAATATTTAACAGTGCGACCAAGAAGGGAAATTAACTCATTCTGAATATTATGGCCAAGATAATGATGATGGATTTCACTATTCTTAATGCGCCGAAGATGCTCTTGCATTACAGGATCAAATTCTGCCATCATTTCAATTACTCCCAAAAAATTTCCGTTGTTATCTTGATATAATTTCTCATTCGATCCTCGAAAAGCCAGACTATGTTTAGCAAGAAATTTCACAGCATCAACAATTCTAATTAAAACAAGTCTCCATCGCTCCTTCTCCCTTGCAATCTCTTGTTGCATGTCTTTATCAATTGTTTCCTTCTTACTTAGCCTCAGCCTTACCTCATTCCAAGTATTCATGTTAGTGATATGCTCAACACTATTCTCATGCAATTTGAGCTTCTCACTAAGATGTCTCCAATCCTTCAATCCCTCGGATGCTAGCAGACTTTTGCTTTTTCCAGATTTAAACAATTTGCAACAAAAGCAGTAGACTTTATTCACGTGTTTAGAGTACACTAACCACTCCGATCACTGAACTCGCCATTCCTTAACTTTCTTGTGTAGTAATCATATGAAAAATGCCTGCCACTAATTTCATCTTCGGGAAACACAAGATTGTATTCCCTTATAGGTCTTTTTTCAATGAGAATATCTCTTGATTTATTGTCAAGAATATTCCAAGTTCTAGGATCATATATATCAAAAGAAGAACCCTGCTCATCTGCATTTCCAAGATTCTCATGGTCACTAAAATTTTCCGTGTGCTGATCGGCATCATTTTCCGCAGCATTATTTTTCTCGACATGATTTTCCTCAACGGCATTCTTAGTATCATCAGGTTTTTCTTCACCATTTGTGATATATAATTGCTCTGAATTTGTAGAAGCACCAGTCCTCAGGACAAACATATCCATAGCGCCTTCCTGAGATTTAATCAACTTGTCTACTCTTTTCTTGTTGTTTCTTTTCTCACAGCCAGATAGATGTTTTTTAGGTAACATGATTATGCTGCAAGTGAGAAACATGAATACAGTATCAGAGATTGAAGATGTTATGTTTTTAGATGAGAAGTTTCAGAGTTGAGACCACCGGAAAATATTCGCCTATAGATTAGGATTTATGAATAGATTGATCTGAGAATTATTACCTTCTGAATGATGATCTTGATCAGTTGATCTCTTCCCCGAATTCTTGCCGATTTGATCCCCAAACTCAGCTCCAGGTTCGGTGCGGTGCGCTGGTGTCGGCGTCAGGTGGCGTGCTGCTGTGTCGATGCGTCTCCGTGCTCCTGTGTCGGTGCGTCTCCCTGGATTTCAGGCGAACGACAGGGCAACGTGCGTTGCCTGGGCTTGGTTGGGCAGGCCCTAGTGGTGGTTGCGTGCTGCTTGCTGGGTGGGCTCAGAGCTACCTGGGCTGGACGTTAGTCATTCTTTTTTTCCACTAATCCGTAATATATAATATATATACTGCATATATACTATGGGCCCCTTTTAGTCTGGGCCCCGGGCCGTCGCACCTCTCGCACTGGTCCAAAGCCGGCCCTGCCTAGGCACCGGAATTGGGCGGCGGCGGTGGGTGGGACGGTCGTGTGTGCTCAACGTTGTCAGAGTCATGATTCTGAATCGGATCGGAGCCCTAATGATAGGGTCGCAAATCGTAGAATCTTCACTACGAGAATCAAAGAAATGTAGATTTTACTAACTAGAATCGTAGAATCATATGAGTCAATATGGATCGTAAAGTCGTAGAATCGTACAATAGAATCACGAACCTTGGGTGTGCTAGCTGTCGATGGAAGGAAGAGGGAATGGCCAATATGCCACCGACTGAAGGGCCAAAGGAGGATAAGGGTGGGTGTCTGTCCGTTTTGTGTCCGTGCACATGCAAACGCGGCACATATTTGGGACTGAAATGGGTCACGCAGATAAGAAGCGGACGCTTGTCCATTTGAGTCGCCACGTTGACTTTTATGTTTGTTTTGACTTAAACAGACACACGCGGACAGTTTTGGTACGCGTTGGAGTTGCTCTTACATGCCCAATCAACGGTGAATATAAGGGGCATGCTTGGATGAGCTCAAGCCTGCCCTCCAAAATTGGCATTTTTTTAGTCATTACCACAACCCAGTCAAAAAAGAAAGAAAAGAAAGTCCATTAGGCCATGTAAATGCAACAAGGCTGGCGAGACTCACGTTCAGTCGTTCTCGTTCTCCTCCCTTGTTCCAGGCTCGAGCCACAAGTAGGTCCCGCATGCAACGCTAGTCGCCGCCGGAGCTCCACGCCATGGCGACGCCTGAGCTCGAGCACGCCGGCACGCATCAACACCGCAGCTCCAGGCCTCCAGCACGTCATTCCGGAGTCATGGCAAAATGGGAAGGCTGGGAGCACGCCGGCGGCTCGTCGGCTGTTTGTGGGCCGCCCGTCGCCACACTTCTTGCTCTTGTCTAACCGCCACAGCCTAGAGGGAAGATTCCACGGCGCACGCCGGACAGTCTCAGAGGTTATTTTTCCTTCTGTTGGGCTTGGTCCCCACGTCGACGCAGCGATCCGCTGTTGACTTTCCGGCGGAACGACGGACGGCAAACAGATTTCTTTCCGGGCGATACACTAGTGTAGAACTCCCAAACAGATCGATCTCACGGCATTCTGGATAACAATCATGTAGTACGTGCCAAGCTAGCTAGCTCGCTAGCTGCTGGATGGACTTTGAGGCTAGCTAGCACAGGCACGTTCCTAACACTTGAGCCTTTGATGTTTATTGCTGTGTGATCTGGTGTTACAGGGGAACGTACAAGTAGCAATACTAGAGAGTAACACGCGCTTTGCTGCCCCCTTTTTCACTTGTTATTAGGGGGCAACTCATTTCAGCTTTGTTTGTCTTGGGTTAGGCTTTAGTTGTCTTGGAGTTGGAAGTGTTTTTGTTGCCTATTATCGATCTGCTTCGTTCATGTAGGTGACAGTCTCGGCCATCACTGGAAACGGCCATCGGTGATATTTTTTGGTTCGTTATCTAAAATGCAATCTTGCGTGACGAAAAAAATGGTACCGTCAAAATTTTACTTTTTTATGATGACGTTTCGGTGACGGTGGGGGTGATGGCTGGAAAACGTCACCGGGGTATTCCCATGACGAAAAGGTTATACATGACACAAGTGAATCGTCACAAAATAGAGCAAATTTTGTTGTGTAACTTTGAGACTCCGCTCCATTTTCTTCATGGATTTGGGCATTGTGCCCTATTAGGGAAGAAAAATATCAATTGTAGTGGTGCTGCTTCATAGGTCCCGAATAGAAATATTGAACCAGACAAACTACTGCCCTCAAATTCAAAGGAGAGGGGGTACCTATACTTGGTAGTTTATGATGAGGATGTGGTGTTCATATCGACAACTGCCTACATCTGCATGATCCATCTTAAGTCATTCCAGTCCAAGAAACTACACAATGTCACCTACAATAGTTGTAAAATGTGTAGCTTACACTTTTCTAGAAAGAGGTGAGAGTGCAGTCTGTACTTTTCATTAAATGTAAATTGCATTTATCTTAACAACGAGATAGGAAAACGTGAGTATCTTGGTTCGAATGAAATATATCGGTTTAAACTTAGCTTAGAGTAGTATGAAATAACACTCAGTAGTCAATAGCACCCGTATTTGGAAATTAGGGCTATGCTCTACATGGAATTTTGTTGTCTAAATAGAGGCGTCAGCATATTTTGAGCTCCATTCTCTCACCTTAAATCCAATCATTGAGCAATTCTGAGCGGTATTACTTAATTGTTAGATTGATTGGTGAGTTGTGTTGGCTAGGTGCTAAAACATCACTGCTATTTGATTGGTGATTATGCTGACCCACTCATTTAATGGTCGTAATATGCTGAATATTTTGAAAATTTGCTCTTTAAATGTGCTACTGATGCTTTCCATTTGGGACTGAATGTGTGAAAGGTTGGAACTGTCGTAGCTTGTCCTGCTGGCGCCCGTAAATCTGCTCCTCCACTCCCCCACATGTCTTATCGAAAACTCCCAATTTAATGCCTTAAACCCACAACAATTCGAGCCCCCTCCCATCTCTCATCCCTTATCTAGCCTCCGCAATCTTAAGGAACCTATGATCCCTATTGTCGCTCAGTAAATCCTGTAGAGCTATCTAGTTTGGAAACTTTCTCTATAAATGTGCCGAGTATATTTTGATAATTTGCTCTTTAAATGTGCGGTTGCCACTGCTGCTGCTTTCCATTTGAGATTGGACGCCTATAGGTTTGACGTTTTGTCATAGTTTGTCCCGTTGGCTCTTGTAAATCTACCCCACCACTACCGTTCCCTCTTTCTCTTCTCAAAAGGGCCCAATTATCAGCCTAAACCCGCGAGAATTCCAGGTCCCTCGCCCCTCTACTTCTCCCACATCTGGCCATCGCAATCTTGCGGAACCTCTAACCCCTATTGCCGCCCAACGAATCTTGTAGAGTTGTCTAGTTTTTTCTCTTTCTTCTTCGGTGCCAGGGAACATGTCGGCCATGGTGACTGAGGAGGGGACAGGGTGGATGTGGGAGTAGGACATGGTCTTCGAGAATGCTCTGGTGTTGGTGGATCTGCAAGACAGTGAGGCTGTCTAGAACAACATAGGCGACGGCGTTGAGGGGAAGAAGGGGTTGAGATTCGGGTCTGGGCCTAGAGGGTGAACGCAGGAGCACGAGAAGACGTTCGAGAATGCGCTAGCTATGGTGGATCTGGAGAAGGGTGAGCCCATGCAGCACAAATCTTACCGGCGTTATTGAGGTGAAAAAGGAGTCTGGATCCATGTCCGGGCCTCATGGGTGGATGCTGGAGAAGGACAAGGCATTCGAGAATGTGCTTGTGTTGGTGAATCTAATGGAGGGTGTGGCCATGTGGAACAAGATAGATGATATTGTTGGGGGGACAACCGAGGAGGTCAAGTGGCAGTCTGAACTGTTGGTGGACATGTGGGCGCGATTGAGGCGGGCTGGATGCCGATGCTCGTGTACAGTGACAACGAGAGTACCGAGGAGGGAGGTTCCAGTGGGAAGAAGGGTAGTGGTAGGATGACGGGGAGTGCGTGGGTAGCAGGGGTCATCCGAATCTATCGAGCAGGACCAATAGAAGGGATCCTCTGGACTGGGGATGAGCATATTTATGCCTCCAGCCTTCGTTTCCATGCATTAGAAAGATATATTGCTGCTCTAGATGCTTGATTGCTTGCTTCCGGTGACTAATCTATGCATAGGGCGGATATTGGAAATCTGATGCTCAAGTAATTTACCTAATATCATGGCAATGGGGTGTGAATATGTTAGTAGTGCTTCCATTTGTGTGTATTGACAAATTAATGTTATTGCCTTTGTTTTCGTTGATCAGAAAGTTTGGCTCGTGCTCTAGATGCTTGCTTGGTTGCTTCGGATGCTTAATCTGTGTAAACGTCATATAATATCGGGTTGGATAATGCAAATCTGATGCTTAAGTAGTTTATCTACTCTCATGGCACTAGGTGTGAATATCTTAGTAGAGCTTCCATTTGTGTCTATTGGGAGATTAATGCTCTTACCTTTGTTTTCGATCACCAGAAAGTTGTGCTCGTGCTCTAGATGCTAGATTGGTAGCTTCGGATGATTAATATTTGTAAACGTCATATGGTATTAGGGAGTATATTGCAAGTCTTGTGCTCACGTAGTTTACCAACTTTCATGGCACTTGGGTGTGAATACGTCAATGGAGCATATTTTTGTGTGTATTGGGAAATTAATGTTATTGCCTTTGTTTCTGTTGACAAGAAAGTTACACCGGTGCTCTAGATGCTTGATTGGTTGCTTCAGATGATTGATCCGTCTAATCATCATATGGTGTTAGGGAGGATATTGGAAATCTGATGCTCATGTTGTTTACCTACTCTCATGGCACCATGGTGTGAATACATTAGTTGAGCCACCTTTTGTTTACTCGCCGTTAACTTTGAGACTGGCCTCCATTTTGTTCCTAGATTTGGGCATTGGGCCCTATCATGGAAGATAAATATTTTTTAATGGTGTTCCTTCATGGGTCTAGGTAAGAAATATTGCACTAGACAATCTACTACAGTATATTGAACTAGACAATCTACTGTGATAAATATTTTTTAATGGTTTGACGATTGTTGTAGTTTGTCCTATTGGCGCTCATAAATCTGCTCTTCCGCTCCCTGACCTCTCTTATCGAAACCCCCAAATTTATTACCCGAAACACACCGCAATTCGAGTCGCCCTCCCCCTTCTCATCCCATATCTAGCCTCCATAGTCATAAGGAACCTATGGCCCCTATTGCTGCTCGGAGAATCCTGTAGATCTATCTAGTTTGGACATTTTCCTTTATATGTGCTGATTACATTTTAGAAATTTCCTTTTTAAATGTGCTTCTACCACAATTGTTGCTTTCCATTTGAGAATGGACATGTGTATGTTTGACGTTTTGTCATAGTTTGGCCTGGTCGCGCCCGTAAAATCTACTCCTCCACTACCAGGCCCTCTTTCTCTTGCCAAAATAGCCCAAATTTTCAGCCTAAACCCACAGGAATTGTAGGCCCCTCAACCCTCTCCTTTTCCCATATCTCGCCACCGCAATCATGTGGAACCTCTGAACCCTATTTTTGCCCATGGAATAGACTTTTCTAGTTTCTTCTCTTTCTTCTTCGGGGCCGGGGAACATGTCAGCCATTGTGACTGAGAGGGGTCCGGGACCCAGTCCGAAGGGTGGATGTGGGAGTAAGACATGTTGTTCGAGAATGATTAGGTCTTGGTGGATCTAGAGGACGGTGAGGCTGTGTGGAACAACATAGCCGACGCCGTTGATGGAAAGAAGGGTCGAGATCCAGGTCTGGGCCTGGAGGGTGGACGTGGGAGCATGATAAGGTGTTCGAGAATGCGTTGGATATGGTGGATCTGGAGGGGGTGAGCCCATGTGGAACAAATATAACCAGCATTGTTGAATTGAAAAGGGGGTCTGGATCCAGTCCAGGCCTCGAGAGTGGTCTCGAGAGAAGGACAAGGCATTCGAGAATGTAATTGTGTTGGTGGATCTAGCGAAGGGTGAGGCCGTGTGGAACAAGATAGAGGGTGTTGTTCGGGAGAAGACAGCCGAGGAGTTCAAGCGGCACTATGAACTTTTGGTCGAGGATGTGGGCGCGATCGAGGGTGGCTAGGTGTCGCTGCCCAAGTACAGTGACGGCGGGAGTACTGAGGAGAGAGGTTCTGGCGAGAAGAAGGGCAGTGGCAGGGTAGGAGGAGGATGGGGATGGCATGGGCAGAAGGGGTCATTCAATTATGTCGAGTACCGGAAGAGATCCTCTCGACTTAGGATGGGAATAGGTTTGTGCCTCCAGCCTTCGTTTTCATGCACTAGAAAGATATATTGCTGCTATAGATGCTTGATTCCGATGATTAATCTATGCAATCATATGGTATTAGGGTGGATATTGCAAATGTGATGCTTATGTAGTTTACCTATTCTCATGGTACTATCATGTCAATATGTTAGGAGGGCTTCCATTTTGTGTATTGGGAGATTAATGATATTGCCTTTGCTTCGTTGACTAGAAAGTTGTGCTCATGGACTAGAAATATTGAACTAGACAAACTACTACCGTCAAATTCAAAGGAGAGGGGGTACCTATACTTGATAGTTTATGATGAAGATGTGGTGTTCATGTCAACAACTACCTACATCTTCATGATCCATCTTGAGTCATTCCAGTTCAAGAAACTACACAATGTAAACTACAATGATTGTATGTGTAACTTACACTTTTCTAGAATGTATAGCAGGTGAAAGAGGTGAGAGTGCAATTTGCACTTTTCATTGAATGGAAATTGCATTTATCTTAACAACGAGATAGGAAATCGTCGATATCTCAGTTCGAATGAAATATATCGGTGTAAACTTAGGTTAGAGGAGTATGAAAATAACACTCATTAGTAAATAGCACCCATATTTGGAAATTAGGGTTATGCTCTACATGGAATTTTATTGTCTACATTGAGACGTGAGCATATTTTGAGCTCCATTGTCTCACCTTAAATCCATTCATTGAGCAATTCTGAGCGGTATTACTTAGCTTTAGATTGATTGGTGGGTTGTGTTGGCTAGGTGCTAAAACATCGCTGCTATTTGATTGGTGATTATACTGACCCACTCGTTTAATGGTCATGATGTGATGAGTATTTTGAAAATTTGCTCTTTAAATGTGCTACTGCAGCTTTGCATTTGAGACTGGACGTGTGTAGGTTTCAAGATTGTCGTAGCTTGTCCTGCTGGCGCCCGTAAATCTGCTCCTCCACTCCCCAACCTGTCTTATCGAAACCCCCCAATTTAATACCCTAAACCCACAGCAATTCGAGCCCCCTCCCACCTCTCATTCCATATCTAGCCTCTGCAATCCTAAGTAACCTATGACCCCTATTGTCGCTCTGTAAATCCTGTAGAGCTATCTAGTTTGGAAATTTGCTCTGTAAATGTGTTGAGTATATTTTGATAATTTGCTCTTTAAATGTGCTGCTGCCACTGCTGCCACTACTGGGAAAGGGCTTATAGTTGAACCCCAATGACTGGCGGGCGAGATGGGGCACCCACCATAGCTATTTTTGAAAACTTGCAGTGGCGGGTAACAAAACCTACCCGCCACAGTAAAATGACTAACTGTGAAGGGCGCAGAGGACCACCCGCCACATATATGTTTACCTAGGCGGGACTCATGTGCATAACTCGGCTGTGATGGGCGGTTGCTAACGCTCGCCACTAGCAGATGCCGTAGCAGTGGTGGGCAACTCCTAGCAACCGCCACTAGTTATCCTTGCCAGTCATCCTGTTTTGTCAGAACATAGCTGTGGCAGTCGCTAGTTGCCGCCCGTCGCAGCACGGACACGTTTTATCCCCATGCGCACCCCGTCGTCCCCCTCACTTCACTCGCATTGTCCCATGGATCTCGCTCTAGGCGCCATCGTCGCCTCTGCCTCGCCGTCCTCTTCGTCGGACCCGTAACCTGTCATATTCTCGGCCACCCCCGTCGGCGGCGCCGTCCTGTTCCCCGGCCCCGCCGTCGTGTTCGCCCTCCACGTCGGCCCCGCTATCATGTTCGCCGCCCCCGTTGGCCCCACCATCGCCATGGGAACCGGTACTATCTCGTCGCCCCCGCCGTCGCCGTCACCCACACCAACGGCCGCGGCCGTTGCCGCCACCCACATTGGTAGGGTAGCTAGGGTTAGAGTTAGAGTACGTGGCTTAGGGGCTGGGTTACGGCTATGGTTTGTAGATCGTAGATTGTAGTTACATTTGTAGAAATTTTCTTATTCATATTCGTAGATCGTACACCGTAGATTATATGAACTTTAAAGCATAGTTCATGCTCAAATTTCTATGTAGTGATGTTGATATTGTTAGTAGACCATAGACTGTAGATTATAGGAACTTTATCATTCATATTCGGAGAACGTAGACCATATATTATAGGAACTTTCTTTACAGGGATTCATAATAAGAGCTAATGTTTTGGCGAAACGTTGATTTATTTTCGTTTCACCAAATTTCTAGCACTTAATATGTCCATTTTAAAGCATAGTTCACACCCAAATTTCTATGTAGTGATGTTGATATTGTTAGTTACACTCTTTGTTTGTAAATTATAGGAACTTTTTTATTCATACTCGCATATCGTAGACCATAGATTATAGGAACTTTCTTTACAAGGATTCATAATAAGAGCTAATGTTTTGGCGAAATGTTGATTTATTTCCGTTCCGCCAAATTTCTAGCACTTCATATGTCCATTTTAAAAGCATAGTTCATGCCCAAATCTCTATGTAGTGATGTTGATATTGTTAGTTACACTCTTTGTTTGTATATTATAGGAACTTTTTTATTCATATTCATAGACCGTAGACTGTAGATTATAGGAACTTCTTTACAGGGATTCATAATAAGAGCTAGTGTTTTGGCGAAATGTTGATTTATTTCCGTTTCGCCAAATTTCTAGCACTTAATACGTCCATTTTAAAGCATTGTTCTTGCCCAAATTTTAATATAGTGATGTTAATATTGTTATGTAGCTATTTAATGTTTTTTTCAGGTAATACTTAATTAGTCTGCTGATATTGTTAATACATTCTTTGTTCATGGGGGGTCGGGGCAATTATCACTCAAAATCCACATACTGAGATGACAGTTGTTTTGAGAGGAGGATGCTGACTGTTGTCATAGGGGCCGTCCTTCCTCTTCTCCTCCTCTGAGAACTTGGTAAAGCAGGAGGAGAAGGTGAAGGACGACCTTCACAATCGGTCGAAATAACATTGAGTGTACATCATATATACAACCACTTGGGAGATGAACCGACTATTGTTGTACATGGTCGTTCTGGCCTCTCCTCTTCCTATGACACATTGATATAGGAGAAGGTGAAGAACGACCATCACCGACAGTCGAAGTACCAGCCGAAGAAAGATGTTGAGGGTTTCCGTACAAATTGCTTACTTATAAATGTGGTGTATCTAACTATCAACTTTTTGCGATTTAGATGAAGGAGCCGACTCCTACAACCCTGGACGCTGTCTCGAGGCTGGTTGCATACTCGGTGTTCGCACTCTGCTATGCGGAGAGGACCCTAGTAGACACAGAGAAGGCTCTACAATACGCCAAGAGCGCTGAAGGATCTCCTGATCTTGCGAGGGTAGCTAGAAGCCGCAAAGTTGCTGCACAGAGTGCGCAAGGAGCCGTCAAGGCCATCGAGACAGTTTTTGAAACTGCCAAGTCCGCCCCAGACAAGGTGAATTAGATGATTGGAGACGAGGACAATTCTCCACAGAGTTGAGTTTAATTGCAAGCTGCTATGATGAAGCTGGGTTTTTTGTCAACTATTTCTGTACTGGCATAATGTGTTCTCTATGATCGATACTCTCATATTAGTTTCTATGAAAATTTCTACATGCTTTGCTATATGCAGTTGGGCAACTTATTGTTAGCTTGTTTATTTAACTATGATAAAATGTGGTACTAAACTGTGATACATCGTAATGCATGTGATGGAATATGTAAATAATTGCTGGTTATATGGTCCCAACTCCAACATCTAACTATGGTTGGCGAGGAATGTGGGTCGCCACAACTACATCATCTAGTTGCGGCGGGTGAGAGGATATGCCTGCCACTAGAGGTGCGATACCAGTGGCGGACGGGCTGATGGTGTATTGGCATTGGCAGGCGCCCATAGGAGGCTTGCCCGCCACTGATGGCCTTTTTGCGCCCACCACTGCTAAGCATTCCTGCTGTAGTGTGCTACTTTCCATTTGAGAATGGACGCCTGTAAGTTTGACGTTTTGTCGTAGTTTGTCCTACTGGCGCCTGTAAATCTACCCCTCCACTACCATTCCCTCTTTCTCTTATCAAAAGGGCCCAATTATCAGCCTAAACCCACGACAATTCCAAGTCCCTCGTCCCTCTACTTCTCCCACATCTGGCCACCGCAATCTTGCGGAACCTCTGACCCCTATTGCCGCCCAGCGAATCTTGTATAGTTGTCTAGTTTTTCTCTTTCTTCTTTGGGGCTAGGGAACATGTCGGACATGGTGACTTAGGAGGAGTCATGGTCTAAAGGGTGGATGTGGGAGTAGGACATGGTGTTCGAGAATCCTCTGGTATTGGTGGATCTGCAAGACAGTGAGGCCGTCTGGAACAACATAGCCGACAGCGTTGAGGGGAAGAAGGGGTTGAGAATCGGGTCTGGGCCTAGAGGGTGAACGCGGTAGCACGAGAAGACTTGAGAATGCGCTAGCTATGGTGGATCTGGAGAAGGGTAAGCCCATGTGGAACAAATCTAACCAGTGTTATTGAGGTGAAAAAGGCATCTGGATCCATGTCTGGGCCTCATGTGGGTGGATGCGGGAGAAGGACAAGGCATTCCAGAATGTGCATGTGTTGGTGGATCTAATGGAGGGTGAGGCTGTGTGGAACAAGATAGACGATATTTTTTGGGGGGACAACCGAGGAGGTCAAGTGGCACTCTGAACTACTTGTGGAGGATGTGGGCGCGATTGAGGCCGGATGTGTGCCGATGCCCGTGTACACTGCCAATGGGAGTACCAAAGAGGGAGGTTTGAGTGGGAAGAAGGATAGTGGCAGGACGATGGGGAGGGCATGAGCAGAAGGGGTCATCCAAATCTATCGAGCAGGACCAATGGAAGGGATCCTCTTGACCGAGGATGAGCATAGGTTTACCTGCACTAGAAAGATATATTGCTAGGGAGGATATTGCAAATCTGATGCTCATGTTGTTTCCCTACTCTCACGGCACCATGGTGTGAATACATTAGTTTAAATATTGAACTAGACAAACAACTGCCATCAAATTTAAAACGGAGGGGGTATCTATACTTGGTAGTTTATGATGAGGATGCGGTGTCATGTCTACAACTGCCTACACGTGATTATCTTGAGTCATTCCAGTCCATGAAATTACACAATGTCAACTTCAATGATTGTAAAATGTGTAACTTACAATGTTCTAGAATGTGTAGCAGGTGAAAGAGGTAAGAGTGCAATTTGCACTTTTCATTGAATGGAAATTGCATTTGTCTTAACAATGAGATAGGAAAGCATGGATATCTTGGTTTGAATGAAATATATCGGTTAAAGTTAGGTTAGAGGAGTACGAAAATAACACTCAGTAGTGAATAGCACCCGTATTTGGATATTAGGGTTATGCTCTACATTGAATTTTATTGTCTACATGGAGGCATCAACATATTTTGAGCTCCATGGTCTCACCTTAAATCCGTTCATAGAGAAATTATGAGTGGTATTACTTAGCTGTTAGATTGATTGGTGGGTTGTGTTGGCTAGGTGCTAAAACATCGCTGCTATTTGATTGGTGATTATGCTGACCCACTCGTTTAATGGTTGTAATGTGCTGCGTATTTTGAAAATTTTCTCTATAAATGTGCTACTGCTTCTTTCCATTTGAGACTGGATGTGTGTAGGTTTGAAGACTGTCGTAGCTTGTCTTGCTGGCGCCCCTACATCTGCTCCTCCACTCCCCCACCTATCTTATCAAAAAAAACCCATTTTAATACCCTAAACCCACAGCAATTCAAGCCCCCTCCCACCTCTCATCCCATATCTAGCCTCTGCAACCTAAGGAACCTGTAACCCCTATTGTCGCTCGGTAAATCCTGTAGAGCTATCTAGTTTGGAAATTTGCTCTTTAATGTGTTGCGTATATTTTGATAATTTGCTCTTTAAAAGTGTTGCTGCCACTGCTCCTGCTTTCCATTTGAGAATGTACTCATGTAGGTTTGACATTTTGTCATAGTTTGTCCCGCTGGCGCCTCTAAATCTACCCCTCCACTACCATTCCCTCTTTCTCTTATCAAAAGGACCCAACTATCAGCCTAAACCCATGACAATTCCTAGTCCCTCGCCCCTCTACTTCTCCCATATCTGACTCCTATTGTCTCCCAACGAATCTGGTAAAGTTGTCTAGTTTTTTCTCTTTCTTCTTTGGGGCCAGGGAACATGTCGTCCATGGTGACTGAGGAGGGGTCCTGGTTTAAAGGGTGGATGTGGGAGTAGGACATGGTGTTCGAGAATGCTCTGGTGTTGGTGGATCTCCAAGACTATGAGGCCGTCTGAAACAACATAGCCGATGGCGCTGAGGGGAAGAAGGAGTTGAGAACCGGGTCTGGGCATAGAGGGTGAATGCAGGAGCACGAGAAGACGTTCAAGAATGCGCTGCATACGGTGGATCTGGACACAGGTGAGACCATGTGGAACAAATCTAACCAGCGTTATTGAGTTGAAAAGGCGTCTGGATCCATGTCCGGGCCTCATGGGTGGATGCGGGAGAAGGACAAGGCATTCGAGAATGTTCTTGTGTTGGTGGATCTAATGGAGGGTGAGGCCATGTCGAACAAGATAGACAATGTTGTTGGGGGAGCCAAGTGTCACATCCTAGCTAGTTCATGCATTAGAGTGTTGCATCATGTTTACTTTTCCAGAAACTTGAAATGGGGATGACAGAACCCCCAGCCCCCCTGAAAACAACTAGGGTTTACTAAAATCAATTTCAATGAACCTGAAATGCCCTTCTAAAAAGTCGACCCTTTTTGTCTTGGGTTAGAACCTCTGACAAAATGGGTTCACAATTTTCTAGGTCATCTGAAGATCATTGAATTAAATCATATGTAACTTGCATTTGGGCATTTAAATGCTAGTAAATATTTCAAATGCCAAATAATCCCAAACTGAAATGTTCTATGTTGGATATGTTCCATACAGTGAGCATGTGCAGTTTGGTGATTTTTGGAAATGCCTAAGCATTTTTAGAAATGCCACAAACTTGGAGAAATAAAAGAAAACAGAAATTAAAAGGAAAACAACTTACCTGGCCGCAACCCACCAGCCAGCCCACCTGGCGGCCCAGCGCTGTGCTGGCCCGTGCCAGCCAGCTGCTTTGTCCCCACCAGGCAGGCAGGGAGGTGATGCCGGCGTGCGTGAGCTCGCCACGGCGCCACCTGCTTGCCACCCGCGGCCCTGGACACCTGGGCGAGCCCCATGTCGCCGCCCCGACCCCCTGGACACATCCATTCGCCCCTGCCTCTCTCCCTCGCCCTCTCTCGCCATGGCCGCCGCACATGCCGCCGCACCGCCGACGTAGCCGCGCTCTCCGTCGTCCCCGCGCCGTGCCACCGTGCCCAGAAGCTCCGCCGCCCTCCTCTCCTTCGAGCAAGCCAAGCCCCGAGCGCTCGCTTGCCCCGAAGCCCCAGCAACGACCTCGCCCGACTCCGCCACCGCTGGAGATCCCCTTCGTCGTCACCGCCGCACCAGCTCGTCCCCGACCTCGCCGACTGCTCCAACGTGATCGCCGTGAGCTTAGCCACCTCCCGATCCTCTCCGTTCTCTCTCTCGAGCACTGTAGCGACTACACTAAGCATCACCGCACGCGCCGCCGCCGAGCTTGTCGCTGACGTGACTCCGGCCACCCAACGGCCACCACCACTCGACGCCGGCGTCGTTTCCGGCGACCCCGAGCCCAACCGCCACCACCACTCGACGCGGCTCACCCCTAGCTACTCGTAGATAGTCTCCGCCGCCCATTTGGTCGCCGGAGCACGAAACCCGCACCGCACCGCCGCGTCTGGCCTTGCCGGCGGCTAAACGCCGGCGAGTTGACCCCGCTGACCGTTGACTGGTGGGCCCAGTTTGACCCCCTGGGTCACTGACGTGTGGGCCCCAGGCCACTAACTAAACTAAGTTAGTATTAGTATAAGGCTAACTAAACTTAGTTAGTTTAATTAACACCGACAAACGGGACCCACAGGTCAGGGTTCACCTGGACCGTCTCTGTTGACTGATGACATCACCCTGACGTAATGCTGACGCAGTAAATCATTTACTGGAATTATTCTTATACAGAAAATTCCAGAAAGTACTACAAACTTCAAAAAATCATAGAAATTAATCTGTAACTCCAAATGCAAAGATTTATATATGAATTTTGATCAGAAAAATTCAATCTTTCCATCTGTACTGGTTTCATGCATGTCAGAACACTAAAACCTTGCTGTTTAGGTGAAACAAGTAAATGCACTAATATGACCTCTTACTTTGGGTTAGCATTTGAATCCTTGATTCAAATGAACTCAAACTATTCTGTTCTAAGTTGCATTAACCAAAACACACTCATTTTGCTATGTCATTGCATGCATCATATTGTTGCATATTGCCTTGTGATGATTGTGTTTCGACGTGTTCTTCGTGGTAGGTTCTACCTCCGAGGATATTCACGAGTATCCAACTGAAGGGCAGTATCCCACTACCACTCTGTCAGGCAAGCAACCCATTGATCATTTCGATACAAACCCATCTTCTCGCTTCTGCTCTCGTTTACTGCATTAAGACAACGTGTTTCAAACTGCTGTGTGTTGCGGTAGTTGAACCCACTTCCTCTGCATGACCTGTCATTGCCACAGTAACTAGATGAAACCCACTAGCATGTGTAGGAGTTGATTGAGCCATGTTTGTGTTTCCTACCATGCTATGCTTGCTATGCTTAGAGTCGTGTCAGGTCTGGCTCATCGGGGTGATGAACTAGAGTGAAAGGTTGTGTCGGTAATGAGAGTGGAGTGTTGAATATGATTTGGTAAAGGTATCGATGAGAGACCATGTAGGAGTACATGGTGGGTTGTTTCATTAAGACCGTCCTTAAGAACTGAGATCTGTATGCGTGATTTAAGATTCATCTACTACCACACATTGGGATCCTTAATTGACTCTCTCGACTTATTAACCACCCCCGTCCTCTGTCCAAGAGTTGCAAGTAGTTTCTGGTGTTTGTAGTTGCTGGAGGCCGTGCGCAGCGCTGACCTTAGGGGTGGGCTGTGATGCGGTAGGCTCGTGGCCCGGTGTACCGAGTCGCCCGTTTGGTGTCTCGGGAACCCTGCACACATCATTTGGGGCCGTTGAGGACACCCTGGCCGGATTTCCTTGCGGATGGAACCCGAATAGGCGATAAACCTGGACTAGGGACTCATGTGTTTAGTCAGGTCATGGCCGCCACCCTCGTTGGGCTTCCGCTTGAAGGTTGCCGAGTACATGTCGTGTAAACGGCGATAAGTGGTGGAAGCGTGTGTGAAGAAGTACACCCCTGCAGGGTATAAAACTATTCGAATAGCTGCGTCCGCGGTAAAGGACTACTTGGTCGCTTATGCAGTTCATAGACAAGTTAATGGTTACTACTAAAAGACTCAAGATAAGTGTGAGTACCGTGGATGGCCCTCTCGTAGGATGACGAGGGAGGATCCACGGTGGAGTATTGTGTTGGTGATTAGTGGACTCGAGTGCGAAAACTATTTTACAAGTGGTGTCTCGTAGGATAGCTTAGCCAGGAGTCAAAGCTGGCTTGCTGCAAAAACTCCACTACCTTCTTGAGAATGTGCATGTATAGTAGGATCTGTTGTAAGACTTGCTGAGTCCCTTTGTACTGATGTTGCTTTAATTACTATTTTCAGACGACAACACCGCCCCCTCCAATGGTTTCTATGTAGATCTCGACATTGACGAGTGACTTGC
Organism: Aegilops tauschii subsp. strangulata; assembly: GCF_002575655.3. Lineage (NCBI taxonomy): Eukaryota > Viridiplantae > Streptophyta > Magnoliopsida > Poales > Poaceae > Aegilops > Aegilops tauschii. Next base: position 638,067,363 of record NC_053036.3, on the reverse strand, counting down.
CACCCAGGTGGTGATCTGAGCTTGTGAAGGGCCTATGTAGATAGACAGGCTTCGTCAAGCCTTCTTTCTTTCTAGTTGTCTGTACTCAGACAAGTTTGCTTCCGCATGTGCTTGTATGTTTGTATGACTTGAGTGTCGGGTCATGTGACCCCTATCTGTATGAACATGTTATGTATGGCTCTCCGGAGCCTTTAAATAAAGTACTTTGAGTTGTAGAGTTTTGTTGTGATGCCATGTTGTATTTACACATATCGAGCATATTGTGTGTATGATTGAAATGCTTGGTATGTGTGGGATCCGACAATCTAGTTGTTTATCCTTGGCAGCCTCTCTTATGGGGAAATGTAGTCTAGTGCTTCCATGAGCCATAGTAGTCCGCTACAGGCCGGTTCACCGGAGTCCTGTTAGCCCAGCACTACTGCTCCGGAACACTTGACTGGCCGGCATGTGTTTCACTTTGTTCCTGTGTCTGTCCCTTCGGGGAAATGTCACGCGGTGACATCCGGAGTCCTGCCTAGCCTGCTACAGCCCGGGTTTCCGGGTTCCTGTTAGCCCAGTGCTACAGCCCGGAGTCACACGCTGCTGACCGACATGCTCGATGTTGATTCATGTATGCCTGTCCCCGTAAGTTAGTGCCGCTTTGGGTTCACGACTAGCCATGTCGGCCCGGTTCTCTGTCATATGGATGCTAGCGACACTATCATATACGTGAGCCAAAAGGCGCAAACGGTCCCGGCCAAGGTAAGGCGACACCCGTGGGAATACCGTGCGTGAGGCCGCAAAGTGATATGAGGTGTTAGAGGCTAGATCGGTGTGACTTAGAATCGGGGTCCTGACAGCGTTAGCATCAGAGCCGGGCTGCCTGTAGGTTCGTCAAGCCAAACTTGTCGATGTCGAGTCTAGAAATGCTTTAGTTATATGTAGGGGAATTGATTGTGGGAGGGAATGTAAGGCTCTTTTTACTCCTTTACCTTATGCCCTCTGATCTGAGTCATCCTCTTCTCTTTCTACGTGGGTTAAGGACTAGGCTCTCTTCTCTCTATCAGGTTCACGTGTTACTAATCCGTAATAACTTATAGGATTGTTGGTTTCAAGACCCAGTTCAGTTTCTACTACTTTTAGTATGTTGGAAGTAGAACCAGAACCTTGATATGATGTTGTTGAGTGGTTTTGCAAACTGTTGTGAATGTCTTAAATCTTTTTTGAGCATTTACAGCCGTTATGCTGTCCAATTTCTCCTAGAAAATTCTAATGCCTTTGCATTATTTCGTGCTTTCAGATGGCCACCCGTTCCCAGAATCAAGTGGTTCGTCTGACTCGGTGCCTCGATGTACCTGGTCACACGACCATGCTGGTCCGAGTGATGATCGAGACAGGCTATCAATGGTATCCTGAGTATACCGTCGAGGAGCAGTTTCGAGACTTTAATCAAAGTCAATACCTTTGTACGGTCAGGATATACCCTTCCTATCCTGGACCTACTGAACCCCTCCATTGCTCTTATGGACTTGGGGTTACCATCGAGATGTCCATGCAGGACGCAGCTTACTCGATGATGACTATCATACGAGCCAGAACTGCCTTGCTTCGGAACACTGATTTCCGCTATATGCCAGCATCACTCCCTGGGGCACAAGGGTACTATCAGGCTATTTACTGTGATTCTACCCATGAGAATTCACTACTCCACACCACCACCGAGATGCTTGAGGACAAGGACCGTGAGAATCGTGCCTTGCGAATGGAGCTCTTCAACGCTCGTTCTGATCACTGGGCCACTCTGACACGGTTTGCACCTGCCGTACAGGCTGGGTATATGGACATGAGGGACTTGTACCCCATGCGGTCTGGTCTGCCAGATTGTATGGACTGGCGTGATGTAGGAGGCATCAACCCTCCTCGTGGACCCCGTCTGCCACCGTTCGTTGGACCAAGGCCACATCCGAGTCCTTATGGACCTCAAGCTCCACAGGATCGACTGTTTCCAGATGATCATGTTCAGCTCCCAGGACATGGTGGTAATCTTTATGAAGATTACTACGGAGACGTCTGAGTTGGTAGTAGCTTCACTAGTATTGTAACAGTTGTATTCTCCACAGTCCTGCGTGACTCGTGGGATACGACTTGGTGTGTATCACATTCCGGAGGTGTAGAAAAATAATGTATAGGAGCTTGGAATGCCTCCGATGAGATGTATCGTCTTTCACCGTAGTTGTACTCTAGCCTGGGCTTGTACTAAGCTATGTATGGTGTATGACCGTTGGTATATATATGGCAGTTTCTTTATTACCATGTCATACGGATGAACATCTCTGCATTCCGTGTTATCCATTACATTCCGCACTTCCTTGCCAAGATTTTGCCATCCTTGTCTAAACCGTTGTCTCGTTTTCCTAGGATGGTCAACACCCGCAACAACCCTGCTGTCCAGGCGCAGGGTGAAGCCAGTGCAACTAGGGATGAGAATCTGCCTCAACCGCCTTCTCTGGCCGAAGTTATGCTGGAGGCGGAAAGAAACAAGCGTGAGACCAACCGCTTGCTAGAGCGAATTGAGCAGAATACTGCACGTCATCAGAGGAACGACTTGGTGTCAATCAATGACTTTGTCAAGTTGTACCCACCGAAGTTTAATCATTCCGTCAAGCCCCTCGATGCGGATGATTGGCTTCACAGCATCACCCATAAGCTACGTTCTGCCAACGTAGCCGAAGCTGATAAGGTTACCTACGCTACCTATCACCTCGAAGGCCCTGCTACCCTTTGGTGGGAAAACTTCGAGGCTATGCGCCCGGCTGGCCAAATCACTACTTGGGCTGAATTCAGTGAGGCTTTCCGTGATCATCACATTACAGAGGGTCTCATGGATCATAAGCGGGAAGAATTCTGCAACTTCACCCAAGGCGGACTGACCGTGGATGCATACAACTGTGAGTTTGGAAATCTGGCACGTTATGCTCCTGAAGAGGTATCCACCGATGCCAAGAAGCAGGCAAGGTTCCGCAAAGGACTTAGCCCCGAGCTTCGCCGTGATCTTCGTCTGCACGAGTGCACCTCCTTCCAGAAGTTGGTCAATAAGGCCATCAGTGCTGAGACAGGTCAGACTGACTATGACGCTTCATGCGAGCACTCCCGTGACTTTGGTTCTTCATCCGGCTCTGGATCTTAGAAGCGCCGGGTCTGGATTCCAAACACAGCTCTGCCACCCAGGTTCACTCCGAGGCCATCCTTTGAGGCGCCTCGCCCCAACCAGCAGTATGCACTGCCCAAGGCCTATGGTGGCCCCGCTGCTAATGCTGCTCCACGCCCCAATGTTGTGACATGCTTCAAGTGTGGAGAGACGGGTCACTACCTGCGCGAGTGCCCCCAGAACAACCCCAATCAGCCTGGAAAGTCCGTTGGCCGTGGTAAGCCAGCGGGAAAGACTTACTACGCCAAGCCCGCCACCACTGCACGTGGTCATGTCAACTATGTCTCAGCTGAGGAGACTCATGATGATCCCAACGTCGTCCTTGGTACACTCCTTGTTAATTGCCATCCGGCAACTGTTCTTTTCGATACTGGAGCGTCTCGCTCATTTATTTCTGAGAGCTATGCTCGATTGCACAACACCACATTTAGTGACATGCCCACCTCCATGGAAATTCAAACTCCTGGTTCTAGATGGCAAACCTCTAGAATAAGTCATGGAAATGAAATTCTTGTCGACAGATTGGTCTTCCTTGCGTCACTAATAGCTCTCAAATCCTCGGACATAAACATCATCTTGGGTATGGATTGGATGTCAGCCCACTATGCTAAGATTGATAGCTCTACTAGAACTGTTCAACTCACCCATCCATCGGGCAAGACAGTCAATGTTTTGACCCGAGTGTCTAAGCGTCAGCTCTACTCCCTAAATGCCAACCCTCTTCCAGACCTTGAAAATATTCCGGTAGTCCGTGACTTCCCGGATGTCTTTCCAGAAGAACTACCAGGTATTCCACCTGACAGGGATGTCGAGTTCGTGATAGACCTTGTTCCAGGAACCATCCCAATCTCTAGAAGACCCTATAAGATGGCACCCCTAGAACTAGCCGAGCTTAAGAAACAACTCGATGAGTCCTTGCAAAAGGGTTTCATCCATCCTAGTTCTTCTCCATGGGCTTGCCCCGTCCTCTTCGTCAGGAAGAAGGATGGAACGGATCGGATGGTTGTAGATTACCGACCTGTCAACTTGGTCACTATCAAGAACAAGTATCCGCTCCCCAGGATCAACGACCTGTATGATCAGCTCGCTGGATCCTCAGTCTTTTCCAAAATGGATTTGAGGTTGGGCTACCATCAAATAAAAATCAAGAACGAGGACATTCCTAAAACGGCCTTTGTTACTCGTTATGGCCAATACGAGTACACCGTCATGTCCTTCGGTTTAACCAATGCCCCAGCCACCTTCTCTCGGTTAATGAACTCGATCTTCATGGAGTATTTGGATAAATTCGTCGTGGTATACCTCGATGATATACTCATCTACTGCAAGAATGAGGAAGAACATGCCGAGCATCTAAGGCTAGTGTTGATGAAACTTCGAGAGCATCGCCTTTATGCTAAATTCTCTAAGTGTGAATTCTGGTTGCCAGAAGTTACCTATCTAGGCCATGTAATCTCTGGTAAGGGTATTGCTGTCAATCCCGAGCGAGTTCAAGCCGTCCTTGATTGGACACCACCTGAAATGGTCAAGCAAGTTTGGAGTTTCCTTGGCTTAGCGAGCTACTGTCGCCGCTTCGTCGAGAATTTTTCCAAGGTTGCTAAACCTCTAACTGAACTCCTCAAGAAAGATAAAAAGTTTGAGTGGACCCCACAGTGCGAGTTCAGCTTTCAGGAACTGAAAAGATGCCTGACATCTACTCCCGTACTCGTACCACTAGATTTTTCTAAGGACTTTGTTATCTATTGCGACGCCTCGCGACAAGGACTAGGTTGCATACTCATGCAAGATCGTCATGTGATTGCCTACGCTTCTCGATAGTTGCGTCCACATGAGGATAACTATCCCACACATTATCTAGAGCTTGCAGCTGTGGTCCATGCACTGAAAACATGGCGACATTACCTTCTCGGTAATCGTTGCGAGATTTACACCGATCACCAAAGTCTGAAATACATCTTCACCCAACCGGATTTGAATCTCAGGCAAAGACGTTGGGTCGAGTTGATCACAGATTACGACTTAGGAATAACTTACACCCCGGGCAAAGCCAATGTCATGGCTGATGCGCTAAGTCGTAAATCTTATTGTAACAACTTGATGTTACAACAAAGTCAACCACTTCTCCACGAGGAATTCCGTAAGCTCAACCTTCACATAGTTCCTCGAGGATTCCTATCCACCCTGGTGGCGAAACCTAACCTTACGGATCAAATCATAACCGCTCAGCGGTATGATAGAGGAATATCCCGGATTAAGGAAAACATCTCTAGCGGAGTTGCTAAATGTTTTTCCATGGATGAGCGAGGTGTTGTCTTCTTTGAGAACCGCCTAGTGGTTCCCAAGAAACAACAGCTACGTCAGTTGATCCTTAAGGAAGCTCATGAATCCCCTCTCACCATTCATCCCGGTAGTACTAAAATGTATCAAGACCTACGCCAGAGATTTTCGTGGACTAGGATGAAGAGAGAAATTGCTCAATACATTGTTAATTGCGACGTCTGTCGTCGTGTTAAAGCAGAGCATCAACGGCCTGCTGGCACCCTTCAACCTTTGGCTATTCCTGAATGGAAATGGGATAAAATCGGTATGGATTTCATTACCGGGTTTCCCAGGACCAAGAGAGGGAATAATGCTATCTTCGTCGTTGTCGATTGTCTTTCCAAAGTAGCCCACTTCCTACCCGTTCGTGAGAGTATAACCGCTAGCCAGCTAGCTGACTTGTACATCTCCCGAATAGTGTCTCTTCATGGTGTTCCATTGGAGATTAACTCAGACCGTGGAAGTCTTTTCACCTCTAGATTTTGGGAAAGTTTCCAAAATGCTATGGGAACTCGTCTCTCCTTTAGTACCGCCTTCCACCCTCAATCAAGTTGTCAAGTAGAACGAGTCAATCAAATTCTGGAGGATATGCTCCGAGCTTCTGTCATCTCTTTCGGTATGGATTGGGAGAAATGCCTTCCATTCGCCGAATTCGCTTATAACAATAGTTATCAAGCTAGCTTGGGCAAAGCTCCTTTCGAAGTTCTCTATGGACGAAAATGTCGAACGCCTCTTAACTGGTCAGAAACCGGGGAAAGACAACTCTTTGGCCCGGATATGATTCAGGAAGCAGAAGAGCAGGTTCGCATTATTCGTGAGAAGTTGAAAACAGCCTAATCTCGTCAAAACAGCCAATGTGACCGCAAACATAAGCTCATGACTTATGAAGTTGGCGAGAAGGCTTACCTTCGGGTTAATCCTTTGAAGGGAACCCATCGATTCGGTATCAAAGGCAAATTGGATCCTCGTTACATTGGACCCTTTCGCATTCTTGCCAAACGAGGAGAAGTTGCCTACCAATTGGAACTACCTCCGCATCTCTCCAGAGTTCATGATGTCTTCCACGTTTCTCAACTCAGGCGTTGCTTCCCGGATCCTATCCGTGGAGTGGACCACGAAACGCTTGATCTCCAAGATAATCTCACGTATTGGGAATATCCCGTTCGCATCCTTGATCAAGCCGAGCGTACCACTCGACGCCAGAATATCAAGTTTCTCAAGGTTCAATGGTCACACCATTCCGAGAAAGAAGCTACTTGGGAAAGGGAGGATCGTCTTCGACTTGAGTACCCCACCTTCTTCCCAACAGATCCTAAATCTCGGGACGAGATTCTTTTGAGTGGGGGTGAGTTGTCACATCCTAGCTAGTTCATGCATTAGAGTGTTGCATCATGTTTACGTTTCCAGAAACTTGAAATGGGGATGACAGAACCCCCAGCCCCCCTGAAAACAACTAGGGTTTTACTAAAATCAATTTCAATGAACCTGAAATGCCCTTCTAAAAAGTCCACCCTTTTTGTCTTGGGTTAGAACCTCTGACAAAATGGGTTCACAATTTTCTAGTCATCTTAAGATCATTGAATTAAATCATATGTAACTTGCATTTGGGCATTTAAATGCTAGTAAATATTTTAAATGCCCAAATAATCCCAAACTGAAATGTTCTATGTTGGATATGTTCCATACAATGAGCATGTGCAGTTTGGTGATTTTTGGAAATGCCTAAGCATTTTAAGAAATGCCACAAACTTGCAGAAATAAAAGAAAACAGAAATTAAAAGGAAAACAACTTACCTAGCCGCAACCCACCAGCCGGCCCACCTAGCGGCCCAACGCTGTGCTGGCCCGTGCCAGCCAGCTGCTTCGTCCCCGCCAGGCAGGCAGGGAGGTGACGCCGGCGTGCGCGAGCTCGCCATGGCGCCACCTACTTGCCGCCCGCGGCCCTGGACACCTGGGCGAGCCCCACGTCGCCGCCCCGACCCCCTAGACACATCCATTTGCCCCTGCCTCTATCCCTCGCCCTCTCCCGCCATGGCCGACGCACCTGCCGCCGCACCGCCGACGTAGCCGCGCTCTCCGTCATCCCTGCGCCGCGCCACCGTGCCTAGAAGCTCCGCCGCCCTCCTCTCCTTCGAGAAAGCCAGTCCCCGAGCGCGGGCTTGCCCCGAAGCCCCTGCAACGACCTTGCCCGACTTCGCCACCGCCGGAGATCCCCTTCGCCGTCACCGCCGCACCAGCTCGTCCCCGACCTCGCCGACTGCTCCAACGTGATCGCCGTGAGCTTAGCCACCTCCCGATCCTCTCCGTTCTCTCTCTCGAGCACCATAGACCGCACTAAGCATCACCGCACGCGCCGCCGAGCTCGTCGCCGACGTGACTCCGGCCACCCAACGGCCAAGCCACCTTGTCCAACACACTCACCGCATCCCCAAGAGCCTGCAGCACCACTCCACGCGCCTCGCCATGCCCCCTAACGATGAGCCTGCGCTCACCCGAACTCCGGCAGCCGCACAGCTCGTCGCCGCCGTTGTTTCCGGCGACCCCGAGCCCAACCGCCACCACCACTCGACGCAGCTCACCCCTAGCTACTCGTAGATGGTCTCCCCCGCCCATTTGGTCGCCGGAGCACGAAACCCGCACTGCACCGCCGCGTTTGGCCCCGGCGAGTTGACCCCGCTGACCGTTGACTGGGTGGGCCCAGTTTGACCCCCTGGGTCACTGACGTGTGGGCCCCAGGCCACTAACTAAACTAAGTTAGTATTAGTTTAACGCTAACTAAACTTAGTTAGTTTAATTAACACCGACAGACGGGACCCACAGGTCAGGGTTGACCTGGACCGTCTCTCTTGACTGATGACGTCACCCTGACGCAATGCTGACGCAGTAGATCATTTACTGGAATTATTCTTATACAGGAAATTCCAGAAAATACTACAAACTTCAAAAAATCATAGAAATTAATCTGTAACTCCAAATGCAAAGATTTATATATGAATTTTGATCAGAAAAATGCAATCTTTCCATCTTTACAGGTTTCATGCATGTCAGAACACTTAAACCTTGCTGTTTAGGTGAAACAAGTAAATGCACTAATATGACCTCTTACTTTGGGTTAGCATTTGAATCCTTGATTCAAATGAACTCAAACTATTCTGTTCTAAGTTGCATTAACCAAAACACACTCATTTTGCTATGTCATTGCATGCATCATATTGTTGCATATTGCCTTCTGATGATTGTGTTTCGACGTGTTCTTCGTGGTAGGTTATACCTCCGAGGATATTCACGAGTATCCAACTGAAGGGCAGTATCCCACTACCACTCTGTCAGGCAAGCAACCCATTGATTATTTTGATACAAACCCATCTTCTCGCTTCTGCTCTCGTTTACTGCATTAAGACAACGCGTTTCAAACTGCTGTGTGTTGCGGTAGTTGAACCCACTTCCTCTGCATGACCTGTCATTGCCACAGTAACTAGATGAAACCCACTAGCATGTGTAGGAGTTGATTGAGCCATGTTTGTGTTTCCTACCATGCTATGCTTGCTATGCTTAGAGTCGTGTCAGGTCTGGCTCATCGGGGTGATGAACTAGAGTGAAAGGTTGTGTCGGTAATGAGAGTGGAGTGTTGAATATGATTTGGTAAAGGTATCGATGAGAGGCCATGTAGGAGTACATGGTGGGTTGTTTCATTGAGACCGTCCTTAAGAACTGAGATCTGTATGCGTGATTTAAGATTCAGTTACTACCACACATTGGGATCCTTAATTGACTCTCTCAACTTATTAACCACCCCTGTCCTCTGTCCAAGAGTTGCAAGTAGTTTCTGGTGTGTGTAGTTGCTGGAGGCCGTGCGCAGCGTTGACCTTAGGAGCGGGCTGTGATGCGGTAGGCTCGTGGCCCGGTGTACCGAGTCGCCCGTTTGGTGTCTCGGGAACACTCCACACATCGTTTGGGGCCATTGAGGACACCCCGGCCGGATTTCCTTGCGGATGGAACCCGAATAGGCGATAAACCTGGACTAGCGACTCGTGTGTTTACTCAGGTCGTGGCCGACACCCTCGTTGAGCTTCCGCTTGAAGGTTGCCGAGTACATGTCGTGTAAACGGCGATAAGTGGCGGAAGCGTGTGTGAAGAAGTATAACCCTGCAGGGTATAAAACTATTCGAATAGCCGCGTCCGCGGTAAAGGACTACTTGGTCGCTTATGCAGTTCATAGACAAGTTAATGGTTAGTACTAAAAGACTCAAGATAAGTGTGAGTACCGCGGATGGCCCTCTCATTGGATTACGAGGGAGGATCCACGGTGGAGTATTGTGTTGGTGATTAGTGGACTCGAGTGCGAAAACTATTTTACAAGTGTTGTCTCGTAGGATAGCTTAGCCAGGAGTCAAAGCTGGCTTGCTGCAAAAACTCCACTACCTTCTTGAGAATGTGCATGTATAGTAGGATCTGTTGTAAGACTTGCTGAGTACCTTTGTACTCATGTTGCTTTAATTACTGTTTTTAGACGACAACACCGCCCCCTCTGATGGGTTCTATGTAGATCTCGACGTTGACGAGTGACTTGCCACCCAGGTGGTGATCTGAGCTTGTGAAGGGCCTATGTAGATAGACAGGCTTCGTCAAGCCTTCTTTCTTTTAGTTGTCTGTACTCAGACAAGTTTGCTTCCGCATGTGCTTGTATGTTTGTATGACTTGAGCATCGGGTCATGTGACCCCTATCTGTAGGAACATGTCACTACAGGAAACAGCTACTTTGCCGTCTGCCATGGCGGACGGCAAAGGCTCGAAAGGCGGACGGCAAAGACCTTTGCCGTCAGCCTCGGACGGCAAAAGGCTCCGGCAAAGAAGGCTACGGTAAACAGCTGCTTTGCCGTCTGCTTCCTGGCGGCGGACGGCAAAGGCTCTTTGCCGTCCGCGGCGGACGGCAAAGAGGGCGGACGGCAATAATTGCGCTGTCAGTCCGTTAAGTGGCTAACGGCAGACCTTTGCCGTCCACCGCGGACGGCAAAGAGCGTTTGGTCTTTGCCGTCCGCCTTATGATGTCATCTACACATCACTAGATGGCAGGTTCAAAAACGGGCGGGGGGTGGGGGCCACCTCACTCTTTGCCGTCCGCTAGCGGACGGCAAAGATTCTTTGCCGTCAGCTGGCCGACGGCAAAGAGCTGGCAGACGGCAAAGAGCTTCTTTGCCGTCTGCTTTTGGGTAGCTGATGGCAAAGAGCTTCTTTGCCGTCAGCTAGCAGACGGCAAAGAGCTGGCAGATGGCAAATTAGCTGATTCCAGTAGTGTGTTATGTATGGCTCTCCGGAGCCTTTAAATAAAGTACTTTGAGTTGTAGAGTTTTGTTGTGATGCCATATTGTATTTACACATATCGAGCATATTATGTGTATGATTGAAATGCTTGGTATGTGTGGGATCCGACAATCTAGTTGTTTATCCTTGGCAGCCTCTCCTATGGGGAAATGTAGTCTAGTGCTTCCATGAGCCATAGTAGTCCGCTACAGCCCGGTTCACCGGAGTCCTGTTAGCCCAGCACTACTGCTCCGGAACACTTGACTGGCCGGCATGTGTTTCACTTCGTTCCAGTGTCTGTCCCTTCGGGGAAATGTCACGCGGTGACATCCGGAGTCCTGCCTAGCCTGCTACAGCCCGAGTTCCCGGAGTCCTGTTAGGCCAGTGCTACAGCCCAGATTCACACACTACTGACCGACATGCTCGATGTTGATTCATGTATGCCTGTCCCTGTAAGTTAGTGCCGCTTTGGGTTCACGACTAGCCATGTCGGCCTGGGTTCTCTGTCATATGGATGCTAGCGACACTATCATATACGTGAGCCAAAAGGCGCAAATGGTCCCGGGCCAAGGTAAGGCGACACCCGTGGGAATACCGTGCGTGAGGCCGCAAAGTGATATGAGGTGTTACAGGCTAGATCGGTGTGACTTAGAATCCGGGTCCTAACACCAAGGAGGTCAAGTGGCACTCTGAACTGTTGGTGGAGGATGTGGGCGTAATTGAGGCGGGTTGTGTCGGTGTCAAAACCGGCGGATCTCGGGTAGGGGGGCCCGAACTATGCGTCTAAGGCGGACGGTAACAGGAGGCGGGGGACACAATGTTTACCCAGGTTCGGGCCCTCTCGATGGAGGTAATACCCTACTTCCTGCTTGATTGATTTTGATGATATGAGTATTACATGTGTTGATCTACCACGAGGTCGTAGAGGCTAAACCCTAGAGGCTAGCCTATGATTATGATTGTTCTTGTCCTATGGACTAAACCCTCTGGTTTATATAGACACCGGAGGGGGCTAGGGTTACACAGAGTCGGTTACAAGGGAGGAGATCTACATATCCGTATTGCCAAGCCTGCCTTCCATGCAAAGGAGAGTCCCATCCGGACACGGGACAAAGTCTTGAGTCTTGTATCTTCATAGTCCAATAGTCAGGCAGAAGTATATAGGCCGGCTGTCCGAGGACCCCCTAATCCAGGACTCCCTCAGTAGCCCCTGAACCAGGCTTCAACGACGATGAGTCCGGCGCGCAGATTGTCTTCAGCATTGCAAGGCAGGTTCCTCCTCCGAATACTCCATAGAAGATTTTGAACACAAGGATCGTGTCCGGCTCTGTAAAATAAATTCCACATACCACCGTAGAGAGTATAATATTTTCACAAACCTTAATCTGCTGACAACTTTTCATGGCGCGATGTTCTGCCGTGGTCTGGTCATGACGAACCGTTTTTCCCAGCCTGCCACTGCACGTGTTGCGAGGCGGTTTTATTGGCACGTCTTGTCGAAGCAGAGATCGTGTTCCTCTTATCACGGGATTCTCATCAATACGGGTGTGGGTAACCCAATCGCGCCTATTGGTATGACTCCTCGATGTAGGCAAGTTCCAAACGGCCACGCGGAGGACGCTCGATATTGACCCCCTTTATAAAGGGGCCAAGGCCTGTCCTTTTCTTCTCACGCTCGATCCTTCCCTTCCCCCCACCTCGAATTCCAACACCCGAGGCTCCGGCTAAGCGCTTCGGACCTTCAATCATGTCCGGATCCAACCTTCAAGGCTGGTGGATGGCCTCCTCTGTCACAGAGGAGGATATCAAGAAGCTAAGAGAAGCCAGGTATCTGACCGCTGAAATCTCGCACAGGCTGCCTACTCCAGGGCAGGTCATCCCTACTCCTGAACCCAGCGAGAGTGTCGTATTTGTTTCCCACCTCCTCCGAGGGCTAGGCTTTAGTCTTGATCCCTTTGTTAGAGGGCTTATGTTCTTCTACGGGCTCGATTTTCATGATCTGGCTCCGGATTCCATCCTTCACATCTCGTCGTTCATCGTCGTGTGCGAAGCCTTCCTCCGCGTCACCCCACACTTCGGCTTATGGCTCAAGACCTTCAATGTGAAGCCGAGGATGATCGATGGGCGACACGCAGAGTGCGGAGGTGCCATAATAAGCAAAGGCGCCGATGCTCCATGGTCGGAGGGTTCCTTCCCGGAGATGTCCAACTTATGGCAGGGGGAGTGGTTTTACATCACGGCTCCCTGAAGCACTAAGTGGGCAGCTGCCCCCGCCTTCCATTCCCCCCCCCCCCGACCCGCCACAACTGGCGTCATGGGTCAACAAGGGGCTGGACTGGGGGCCAGTTAACGACGTGCCGATACTGCAGAGTCGCATCCGAGATCTCCTCGAGAGAGATGTCAGCCTTGTCAAGGTAATGCAAGTCATGCTAGTTCTTCAGGTCCTGCCATGCCAACGTCGACCTCTCCGTATGTGGGAGTTCAACCCGGAAGGACCGTGAACTATTCAGCAATTCTTCGGTGTGACGCGCGAAGGGATGTATGGATTGTTCTTCGGACCACGAATAAAGTGTCCGGACACCATCGAGGATGCGGGTCTAAACTGCAATCGTCCAGATACCCAGGTAAGTAATTCTGCGGCCGAACACGCTGTCTTTTTATTTATCACAACATCATTCTGAAAAGTCGCTCTTTGACCAGGACTGGATAAAAAGGCGAAGATGATCAGGTGTTTGGCTCCCCTTCCCTAAGGCTCACTGGATCCTGTACTAGCCAGGATGCTTGAGTATGCACCTCACCAGGTGCTATCAGAGGAAGATAAAGGGAGGAATAAGGAAGCCGAAAGCGGGCTTCACGCATTACTCATCCGAACCGGGGGAATTAGTGTCTCCACGAAGGAGGATAACCGGGGAGAAGAATCTAAAATTACCTCTCCCCAAGGACGGAAGAGGACCGCCTCTAAAGATTTGGAAACGAGGGTTTCCAAATGAGGGAAGAAACCTTCGCCAGGGGTCCTGCCCCGGAGGGCATCCTTACCGCACAGCGCCCGCAAGGGGATCAGCCCTCCACCGAGCTGTAAGTGAACAAGAGTACTTTTGGTAAATATATCGTTCTTCATCTCTGAGGACAATAACCGAGACGTATGTCTTGCAGTTCGGATCGTAGCCCTTCTCGACAGAGTTCGTCTTCGGGGGATCTTCTTCCGGAGATGATGGAGAGCGAAATGCCTCCCCCTGTCTCCTCGCCTCATGAGGCGGACGACCCTGAGGTGTCGTCACGGAGAATTTCTCCTGATCCGCCAAGGCCGGAAGGTAACCGTTCGGCCACCCGAAGTCCGGAGGATTCGGCTCCTAAGGAGAGCAACAGAAAGAGTCCGGGACTGCCCGGTGCACAACCGGACGTACTGATGGGACTTCTAGAGCAAGCGACTATCTCAGAGGCGCATCGTACTTTAATGGGTACAGTGGTTGAGAGGATTGCATCCGCCGAAAGTGGGTTGCATGAGGCTTTTATGAGCCTGCTAAGAGGTTTTGAGGTACGCAAAGTAATATATATATATATATTGACGGTACCGCACACGCTAGGTGTGCCCTTATGCAGACAGTAGCCCCTAAGACTCTGGTTGTTGTCCAAAGGCGGCAAACAGAGGATCATAGTCCCAGGTAATGATCATGCTACTTTTATGTGCAGGCAGCTGAGGGTCCGGTGGCTAGACGGACTGGTGAGTTTGCCGAACTGAAGCGGCAACTTGATGCAGCAGATGCCGACATCGTGCTTGTAAACAAGCGGCTTGACGAGGCACAGGGTATGTATTCTCCGGTGGTTAACAGATATTAAGAGAAGCATGATGCTAGTATCTATAATATGCTGTGACTGCAGATGGAGCTGCCGCCGTGGAGACTCTTCGGGCGGAGCTTGCCCAAGCCAAGGAACAAGCCAGGAGAAGTGATGCGGCCGCCCTAAAGGCGGTCGAAGAATTAAGAGCCGAACAGGCTGCTCATCGCCAGAGCGAAGATAAAATAGCCAAGATGGCTGTTAAGCTGAAGGATGCCGCCAACCGGTATGAGCTTCTCGAAAAGGACAATCAAGCGAAAACGGCGGACCTGGAGAAAGCCATGGTAGCAGCCAAGGAGACCCGCTCGAAAATCAGAGCGGCGAAGGAGGAGCTTCGTCAAGCCGGAGATATCACGGCTGGGAAGCCCTTTTTATTGCGGACGAAGTTCGGAGATCCGAAGTATGCCCCTCTGGATCAATTATGGAGTGCTGGAGACGCGTATGTGGACTTGGCAACGAGTGCTGCTGATGTGACTAAATTTTTCAAAGATCAAAAAGATCATGAAGTGGAAAAGTTCTTCTGGTCGCAGTTCAGTGCTCCAACGCGTCCGCTGCTGCTGAATGAGCAAATGGCCGAGTGGGATGAGCTCCATAGGTTGTCCGGGCTTGCCATGAGGTCTGTCGTGGATCATCTTTGGCCGGAAGGACCAAGGCCGAATAGTTATTTTGGTTTAGTGCAACGATTCCTTGGTGTTGTGCCGCATATCGACGCTGCAAAGAGGTCGGCGTGCATAGAGGGTGCGCGGATGGCTCTTGCCCGTGTTAAGACATACTGGGCAGAGATGGAGGCCACCGCTATTGCAACCCAGAGTCCGGCCGTAGGCCAGGCATCGGCCGAGCACTATTTTGAAGAAGTCCTAGAAGGTGCTCGTTTAATAGAGGCTCAGTGCTCGAAGAGTATCATGTTCTAGTTACATGTAACCCGATTGTAAAAACAATGCTATTAGGATTATAAAGGTTGTATTTATACTTTTGCCTCAAAGTATTATGATGCCTCCTGTGCGGCCGTTTATGTATGTATATAACCTGAAAGTTTGCAGTCGTCGGCTTCAGCCCCCACGCATGTAATGCGGGGGTGTTCGGAAAAGCGTGTATTCACACTTGATCCAAACGTCTTGGTCCATTAAGGAGGTGATAGCGCGCCGAACAAGGCAATCAGACTATATTGCTTTAACACTTTCACTTAGCCATAGGAGTTTGATGGTGGGGCTACTATATAGCCCCTGGTACTTCCGCGTCTATCCGAAGACGGTGCGCGTACATACATGACCGGGAAACCGGTCCTTCGTTAATGCGGAGGAATCGCGAAGATTTCGATGAGTCATCGAGTGGTTGACCAGTCTCGCGTTGTATCATGACAGTCAGTTTTCGGCTTTCTCTACTGAGGTGCTCGTCCGGATGAACCAGGGCACAATTGCAGTAGTTCTCCCAGTGCTACCTTAGCCGATATAGCGAAACGTAAGGTACCAAAACATGGGAGCCGGGCAAACCCAACTATTGACCAAAGACATGATTCGGAGCTGATGCATATAAGGCCAAACTCGCGACGCCGAACACTCCCTAAGGTATTCGGTCTTTACAACATATACCGGACTGAGTAACGCCTTTGATAATGAACCCTGAATTTCCAGGTACGTGCATTAGTCTGGCGTGGCGAAATGCCAATAAGGCCAGCATCCCTCTCGGTTGTGTTTAGCATCCGGAGGGTGTAAAGCAACAAGAGACAGTAAGAAAGGTTTACACAGGGTCTTAATCTAAAAAGAAACCTTTGACCGGGGCCCTGCTGCACGTTTGCGCATGTGTCTCCGTTGTGCCGTATCCTGGAAGGGTGTAGCACGATTATCATCTGTAAAAGAGAAAAACTCAGGTGAAAGTATTCATGCGAAAAATTGGTTATTCTTAATAAACCATTAAAATTTAATCTAAATAAGGGCAACCCGAACTGTAGTTCATTTTTACATGCGGGAAGCCCCTAGCGCCACTTATGGGGATATATCCATCAACCCAATCTCAGGTTTATCTGAGTTGTTACAGGCAGTGTTGCGCCGGACTCGTCTAGCCGTGTCCGGCCCTCTTGACGACAGATCATTTATTCTGGTTGGAGAGGTCAGTCAGTGTTCGGCTGCTAAAGCCGTCACACATTCTTCTGTACGCAAGGAACGCTCTGCGTTTCCGCTAACTATGATGGTGCCACATGGACCGGGCATCTTAAGCTTAAGATAAGCATAATGCGGTACTGCGTTAAAATGAGTGAAGGTCGTTCTTCCGAGTAGTGCTTGATAGCTGCTTCGGAATGGAGCGATGTCGAAGGTTAACTTTTCACTTCGGAAGTTGTCGGGAGAACTGAATACAACCTCTAGTACTAGAGAGCCCGTGCAGCGGGCCTCTAGGCCTGGTATTACTCCTTTAAAGGTAGTATTGCTTTGGTTAATCCTTGTCGGGTCTATCCCCATTTTGCGGACTGTGTCCTGATATATCAGATTGAGACTACTGCCGCCGTCCATAAGGACTCGGGTGAGATGGTATCCGTTAATTATTGGGTCTAGCACCAAGGCAGCAGATCCTCCGTGTCGGATACTATCCGGGTGATCTCTACGATCGAAAGTGATCGGGCAGGCCGACCAAGGGTTGAATTTGGGGGTGACGGGCTCCACGGCGCATACGTCTCGAAGTGCGCGTTTGCTCCTCCTCTTCATTACATGAATCATGTTCACTGTTTTGACCTCTGGCAGGAATTTTTTCTATCCCCCAGTATTTTGCTGGCGAGGCTCATCCTCGTCTTCACTTGGTGTCTCCCTCCCCTTCTGTTCGGTGTTTAGCTTACCAGCCTGCTTGAAAACCCAGCATTCTCTGTTGGTGTGATTCGCAGGTTTGTCGGAGGTGCCATGAATCTGACATAATCTGTCTAGAATCTTGTTTAGGCTGGACAGTCCATCTCTGCTGCCTTTAAATGGCTTTTTCCGTTGACCGGATCGTGAGCCCCTGAATCCGGCGTTCACCACCGTGTTGCCTGGGCTGTCTTCATTGTTTCGACACTTGCTTTTGTCGCGTCGTGGTTTTCCATCGCCATCCCTAACTTCGGATGTGCATGGGTCACTGGTGCCGCTATGGGCCAGCCAACTATCTTCGCCCGCGCAAAAGCGGATCATAAGGCTTGTCAGGGCTGCCATTGTCCTCGGTTTTTCCTGGCCGAGGTGTCTGGCGAGCCATTCGTCCCGGACACTGTGCTTGAAAGCTGCTAAAGCTTCGGCGTCCGGGCAATCGGCGATTTGATTCTTCTTAGTGAGGAATCTGTTCCAAAGCTTTCGGGCTGACTCTCCGGGCTGTTGAATTATATGACTTAAATCGTCTACATCCGGAGGTCGGACATAGGTCCCTTGAAAATTAGCCCTAAAAGCATCCTCAAGCTCTTCCCAACTTCCAATTGAGTTTTTGGGGAGGCTCTTCAGCCAATGCCGAGCTGGTCCTTTCAACTTGAGGGGCAAGTATTTGATGGCGTGGAGATCATCTCCGCGAGCCATATGGATATGAAGGATAAAGTCCTCAATCCAGACCCCAGGGTCTGTCATTCCGTCGTACGCCTCTATTTTCACGGGTTTGAATCCCTCTGGGAATTCGTGATCCAGCACCTCATCGGTGAAGCATAGGTGGTGTGCGGCACCCCTGTACTTGGACGTGTCATGACGTTCTGACGGTTGTAGTGTTCGGTTTTGATTCTGTGCCGGAGCGCGCTTCCTAGATCCGTAGATGGACCTGGTCATACCGACATCGTTAGCAGCCCTATCGCGGCCACGGGGTGGTCGATCCGGCTGATTGGCCATTTTATTTTTCGGCTGTGTGGGCTCTAAAGCCTCGTCGAATTCAGGCAGCAGCTTGCGCTTTGGATAGCTCTTTGTGTGGCGACTGCCACCGTACTTTTCTGCAGTGTCGAGCACTTTGTTCCATCTACTGTTGAGTGTATTTTGCCTGGCCTTGAGCCTTTGTTTCTGCTTCTTTAGGCTCCTCGCAGTGGCAAGAAGCCTTCTCTGGAGGTTCTCTTGCTCCAAGTGCCTTTCCGGGATGATGTGTGCATCGTCGTCCGGACTGTTCTCCTCTCCGGAGACAAGTTGATTAGTTTTACCCTCAGCGTCACCGTTGTCGGACGGCGGCTCCGTACTATGTTCGCCGTCCGCTGGCTCGTCTTGCTCTATCGCTGGGTCCATGTGGTCGTTGTTTCTTCTGGAGTTGACCGGGGTGTTATTTTTTCTTGCGCTGTTGTCGCTGTTTTTGCCGAGGCGGGATTTGGAGCGGCGCCTACGCCGTCGCTTTGGTTGCTTCTCGAGGGAACTATCCTTCGCTGCATCCTTCCGTTCCTCGTCATGGTTTTCTTTGGGTGTATCCACCATATATATATCGTGTGATGAAGTGGCTGTCCAGCGCCCTGTGGGCGGTGGTTCCTGTTCCTCTCCTGCATCGTCGTCCATACCGTCAATTTCTTCGGAGCCGAAATCAAGCATGTCGGTTAAATCGTCGACAGTGGCTACTAAGTGGGTGGTGGGTGGGGAGCGAATTTCTTCGTCGTCCGCATCCCACTCTAGCCGGACATAGTTCGGCCAAGGGTCTCCTGACAAGGAGAGAGATCTTAATAAGTTTAGCACGTCGCCCAGTGGTCAGTACTAAAAGATATTCGCGGAGGTAAACTCCATGATCGGTGCCCAATCAGATTCGATTGGCACATATGCAGGCGGTTCGGAGCCTGTGGCCGGGGACGAATCCAAGTGTCCGGCAACACGGGTCTCATAAGGGGTGAAGCCAGTATTCGGCTCTATCGCCGGTGCGTGCGCGGCCTCCGTGGCGGGGTCTATCCACCCATCCTCGGACGGCACGATCTGCTCCGGATTGAGGGCCGGAGTAGTTGCGGGTGTGATCTCCCGAACACTGTCCGACGGCAGGGCTAAGTCATGCTCGTCGTGACTGTGCGGCGCACCTGACATGGGCTCGAATCCGTCAAAGATCAAGTCTCCGTGGATGTAGGCAGTATAGTTCATGTTTCCAAACCTGACCTGATGGCCAGGGGCGTAGCTCTTGATCTACTTCAGATGGCCAAGCAAGTTGGCCCGCAGTACGAAGCGCCGAATACGAAGATCTGTCCGGGGAGGAAAGCCTCGCCGTGGATCGCGTCGTTGTCGATGATCGAAGGAGCCATCAAGCCTTTATCGCGACGGCATAGTGGAACTCTCAATGAAAGCACCAATGTCGGTGTCAAAACCGGCTGACCTCGGGTAGGGGGGCCCGAACTGTGCGTCTAAGGCGGATGGTAATAGGAGGCGGGGGACACAATGTTTACCCAGGTTCGGGCCCTCTCGATGGAGGTAATACCCTACTTCCTGCTTGATTGATCTTGATGATATGAGTATTACAAGAGTTGATCTACCACGAGATCGTAGAGGCTAAACCCTAGAGGCTAGCCTATGATTATGATTGTTCTTGTCCTACGGACTAAACCCTCCGGTTTATATAGACACCGGAGGGGGCTAGGGTTACACAGAGTCGGTTACAAGGGAGGAGATCTACATACCCATATTGCCAAGCTTGCCTTCCACGCAAAGGAGAGTCCCAGCCAGACACGGGACGAAGTCTTAAGTCTTGTATCTTCATAGTCCAACAGTCCGCCAGAAGTATATAGTCCGGCTGTCCGAGGACCCCCTAATCCAGCACTCCCTCAGGCTGGATGTCGATGCCCGTGTGTAGTGACAACGGGACTACCTAGGAGGGAGGTTCCAATGGGGAGAAGGGTAGTGCCAGGACGACGGGGGGCATGGGCAGAAGGGGTCATCCAAATCTATAGAGCAAGACCAATGGAAGGGATCCTCTGGACTGAGGATGAGCATAGGTTTACCTGCACTAGAAAGATATATTGCTAGGGAGGATATTGCAAATCTGATGCTCACGTTGTTTACCTACTCTAGCGGCACCATAATGTGAATACATTAGTTGAAATATTGAACTAGACAAACTACTGCCCCCGAATTCAAAGGAGATGGGGTACCTATACTTGGTAGTTTATGATGAGGATTTGGTGTTCATGTTGACAATTTCCTACATCTTCATGATGCATCTTGAGTCATTCCAATCCAAGAAACTACACAATGTCAACTACATTGATTGTAAAATGTGTAACTTACACTTTTCTAGAAAGTGTAGCAGGTGAAAGAGGTGAAAGTGCAATTTGCACTTTTCATTGAAGGGAAATTACATTTATCTTAACAACGAGATAGGAAAGCGTGGATATCTCGGTTTGAATGACATATATCGGTATAAACTTAGGTTAGAGGAGTATGAAAATAACATTCATTAGTGAATAGCACCCGTATTTGGAAATTAGGGTTATGATCTACATGGAATTATATTGTCTACATGGAGGCATCAACATATTTTGAGCTCCATGGTCTCACCTTAAATCCGTTCATAGAGAAATTATGAGTGGTATTACTTAGCTGTTAGATTGATTGGTGGGTTGTGTTGGCTAGGTGCTAAAACATCGCTGCTATTTGATTGGTGATTATGCTGACCCACTAGTTTATTGGTCGTAATGTGCTGTGTATTTTGAAAATTTTCTCTTGAAATGTGCTACTGCTACTTTCCATTTGAGATTGGACGTGTGTAGGTTTGAAGACTGTCCTAGCTTGTCTTGCGGGCGCCCGTAAATCTGCTCCTCCACTCCCCCACCTATCTTATCGAAACCCCCCAATTTAATACCCTAAAACCACCAAAATTCAAGCCCCCTCCCACCTCTCATCCCATATCTAGCCTCCGCTATCCTAAGGAACCTGTAACCCCTATTGTCGCTCGGTAAATCCTGTAGAGCTATCTAGTTTGGAAATTTGCTCTGTAAATGTGTTGCGTATATTTTGATAATTTGCTCTTTAAAAGTGTTGCTGCCACTGCTCCTGCTTTCCATTTGAGAATGTACGCCTATAGGTTTGATGTTTTGTTATAGTTTGTCCCGCTAGCGCCTGTAAATCTACCCCTCCACTACCATCCCCTCTTTCTCTTATCAAAAGGTCCCAACTATCAGCCTAAACCCGCGATAATTCCAGGTCTCTCGCCCCTCTACTTCTCCCATATCTGGCCACCGCAATCTTGTGGAACCTCTTACCCCTATTGACGCCCAACGAATCTTGTAGAGTTGTCTAGTTTTTTCTCTTTCTTCTTCGGTGCCGGGGAACATGTCGGCCACGATGACTGAGGAGGGGTCTTGGTCTAAAGGGTTGATGTGGAAGTAGGACATGGTGTTCAAGAATGCTCTGGTGTTGGTGGAGCTGCAAGACAGTGAGGCCGTCTGAAACAACATAGCCGACAACGGTGAGGGGAAGAAGTGGTTGAGAATTGGGTATGGGCCTAGAGGGTGAACGCAGGAGCACGAGAAGACGTTCAAGAATGCGCTAGCTATGGTGGATCAGGAGAATGGTGAGCCCATGTGGAACAAATCTAACCGGCGTTATTGAGGTGAAAAAGGCATCTAGATCCATGTCCGGGCCTCATGGGTGGATGCGGGAGAAGGACAAGGCATTCGACAATGTGCTTGCATTGGTGGATCTAATGGAGGGTGAGGTCGTGTGGAACAAGATAGATGATATTGTTGGGGGGCAGCCAAGGAGGTCAAGTGGCTCTCTAAACTATTGGTGGAGGATGTGGGCGCGATTGAGGCGAGCTGGGTGCTGATTCCCATGTACAGTGACAACGGGAGTACGGAGGAGGGAGGTTCAAGTGGGAACAAGGGTAGTGGCAGGACGACGGGGAGGGCATGGGCAGAAGGGGTCATCCAAATCTGGACTAAGAATGAGCATAGGTTTCTGCCTCCAGCCTTTGTTTCCATGCACTAGAAAGATATATTCGTGCTCTAGATGCTTGATTGCTTGCTTCCGATGATTAATCTATGCAATCATCATGTGCTATAGGGTGGATATTGAAAATCTGATGCTCAAGTAGTTTACCTACATCATGGCATTGGGGTGTGAATATATTAGTAGTGCTTCAATTTGTGTGTATTGGTAGATTAATGCTATTGCCTTTGTTTCTGTCGACCAAAAAGTTGGGCTCGTGCTCTAGATGCTTGATTGGTTGCTTCGGATTCTTAATTTGTGTAAACGTCATATAGTATCGGGTTGGATATTGCATATCTGATACTTAAGTAGTTTACCTACTCTCATGGCACTGGGTGTGAATATGTTAATAGAGCTTCCAGTTGTGTCTATTGGGAAATTAGTGCTCTTACCTTTTTTTCGTTGACCAGGATGTTTTGCTCGTGCTCTGGATGCTAGATTGGTAGCTTCGGATGATTAATATTTGTAAACGTCATATGGTATTAAGGAGGATATTGCAATTATTTTGCTCGTGTAGTTTACCTAATCTCATGGCACTCGGGTGTGAATACGTCAATGGAGCATCTCTTTGTGTGTATTGGGAATCTAATGTTATTGCCTTTGTTTCCATTGACGAGAAAGTTGCACCGGTGCTCCAGATGCTTGATTGATTCCTTCGGATGGTTTATCCATGTAACCGTCATATGGTGTTAGGGAGGATATTGTTAATCTGATGCTCACGTTGTTTACCTACTCTCACGGCACCATTGTATGAATACATTAGTTGAGCCACCTTTTGTTTACTCGCTGTTAATTTTGAGACTACCCTGCATTTTCTTCCTAGATTTGGGCATTGTGCCCTATCATGGAAGAAATATATCTTCTTTAATGGTGTTGCTTCATGGGTACAGGTAATAAATATTGAACTAGACAATCTACTATCCTCGAATTCAAGGGAGAGAGGTTGCCTATACTTAGTTGTTTATGATGAGGATGTGGTGTTCATGTCGACAACTTCATGCATCTTCATTGTCCATCTTGAGTCATTGCAGTCCAAGAAACTACACAATGCCAACCACAATGATCGTAAAAATTGCATTTATCTTACCAACAAGATAGGAAAGTGTGGATACTGGTTATAATGAAATATATCGGATTAAAATCTGGATAGAGGAGTGTGGAAACAACACTCATCAGTGCATAGCACACATATTTGGCAATTAGGGCTATGCTCTACATGGAATTTTATTGTCTGCACGGATTCGTGAGCACATTTTGAGCTCCATTGTCTCACCTTAAATCCGTTATTTGAGCAATCTGAGCAGTACTAGTTAGCTGTTAGATTGATTGGTGGGTTGGGTTGGCTGGGTGCTATAACATCGCTGCTATTTGATTGGCGACTATGCTGACCCACTCATTTAATCATGGGCGGATTTGGGCCCAGGCAGCCCAGGCCATTGCCTGGGGCGTGGAAAAAATCGTAGGCCTATATTTAAAAAAAACTTTGGCCTGGGGCGCAGCCCAGGAAAACAGGCCCAGCCGGCAGGCCAACTCACCCGCACGGCCGCACGAACTCGCAACAGCTAGACGCTCTGCCCCCGACTCAGTCTGGACCTGACAAACCCTAAGAGGTCGCCGGTCGCCGCCCGTTGTCGCCGGTCGCCACCCGTCGTTGCCGGTCAGCTTCTTGCCTCCGTCCGGCAGCAGCTCCCTTCCAGCGCCCCCCGTTTCAGCGCCCGCCCCCTCCCTGCCGCTGCAGCTGCGGCTGCTGTCCTGTTCGCCGTGTCCGGCGTCCGGCAAGGCGGCAAGGGCGCGAGGCAGCAAACCCGGCTAGGGCGCGACCGCGCGAGGCTGCAGCCTGCAGGCTGCCCGGCCCGGCATCCAGCGAGGTAGTCCTCACTTTCTCAGTACAATTTTGATGGCTTGATGCCCTATTTTTGATTGTCTTGTCAGTATTTGATTGGATGATGATGATTTTAGTTGCTAGATGCCACTGTTTGTCTGTTTGTTAGATGTTGTCATGCAGAAACCAATTTTGACATTGAGAAATTTTTACAGGAGCTCAAGATGAACAAAAGAAACTAGACATTGAATTCTTTTTTTCAAGTTCGAACCACCGAAACTGCAGAAATGAGTCCTTCAGCTCAAACAACTGATACGCCTAATGTTAGAGGTGAACTCAAACCCGATGATGTTGAATCTGACCCCGGTAAGAGAATACCAATTGAGGAGTTAGATCCAGACATTAGAGATCTTGCTAGAAGGGAGTACATTAGTATGGGTCCTTGCCAACCAACTAATCATACATATGAAAAGATAAATGGTAGGAGCTTTCATGACTATTGGTTCAATGATCATCACGGCTGGTTGGAATATAGCATTGAAAAAAGATCAGCCTTTTGCTTTTATTGTTTTCTGTTTAAGCAACCAAGAGCTGAAAACTATGGTATTGAAGCATTCACGAGAAATGGATTCAAATCTTGGAAGGATGGACCTAAAGTTTTTAATCAGCATGTTGGCAAGCATGATAGTGCTCATAATAAATCTAGGCAACATTATGAGGATTTCAAAAATCAAAGACAAAATCTGCCACATGTCTTTGATAGGGGTTCTCAGAAGCAAGAAGAAGATACAAAGCCCATCTCTTGATTATATTGGGTATTGTAAAAATTTTGATACTACAAGCTCTTGCTT
Organism: Aegilops tauschii subsp. strangulata; assembly: GCF_002575655.3. Classification (NCBI taxonomy): domain Eukaryota; kingdom Viridiplantae; phylum Streptophyta; class Magnoliopsida; order Poales; family Poaceae; genus Aegilops; species Aegilops tauschii. The sequence continues at coordinate 638,042,184 of NC_053036.3, read as the reverse complement.
TTCGTGGTCATGATGAGTCTACTAGCTCAATGAATAAGGGTAACTTTAAAGAGTTGTTGGACTTGTTCATAAAGAAAGACCCAAAGGTGGCAAAATTATTTGGGGATGCGGGAGATAACCATAAGCTGACATCACATAAGATACAAAAGGATTTATGCAAGGCTTGTGCAAAAGAGACCACCAGTGTCATTCTTGAGGAGACTGGAGATAGTAAATTTGCATTACTTGTTGATGAGTCCAGAGATGCATCTATGAAGGAGCAAATGGCTATGTGTTTGAGGTCAGTACATTTGCTTGTGTGTGTGTTATTGTAGCCTTATAGGTGTATTTTCTTAAAGTTCTTATATATTAATCATGCTCCTTTGTCTTATATAGGTATCTCGGCAAACGAGGGGAGGTGATTGAGAGATTCATGGCAGTTGAGCATGTTCCTGACACTAAAGCAACTTCACTGAAGGTAGCTTTGGATGGTATGTTTGGTAATCTTGGCTTATCTATGTCTAATTTGAGAGGGCAGGGTTATGATGGGGCTTCAAGCATGAGAGGGGAATTTCGTGGGTTGCAAAGATTGATCTTGGAGGAAAATCCTTATGCTCATTATATACATTGTTTTGCCCACCAGTTACAATTAGTGGTTGTTGCTGTTGCCAAGTGTTCTTCATCAGTAAGGGATTTTTTTTAGTACACAAGCATGGTTGTTAACATTGTTAATGCTTCTTGTAAAGGACATGATCAGTTAGCCCAAGAGAACCTTGATGAAATAGTACGCTAAATAGAGTCCGGGGAACTTCTTGAGGGAAAAGGGAAAAACCAATTAACTAACCTTGCAAGACCTGGTGATACACGGTGGGGATCACATCATAAAACATTGTGTCGTCTTGTTGAGATGTGGAAACCAGTTCTAAAGGTATTAGAAAATTTACACAATGATGCAGATAATGTTGCCCAAAGAACCACAGCCGCGGGGTTGATAAAGCACATGGAGTCTTTTGAATTTGTTCTCAAATTGCATCTTATGATTAGATTATTGGGCAAGACTAACAATCTGTCACAATGCTTGCAATTGAAAAATCAAAATATTGTACGTGATGTGGGATTGATTAAAACCACATTGGAGGATATTCAAGAGATAAGGCAGAATGGTTGGGATGAGCTCTTCAAAGAGGTAACAGACTTTTGTATCAAATACAACATTGTAGTGCCAAATATGGAAGATACAAGAACTGCTAATGGCCGTTCAAGGTCTTGGGGTGGGCAATTGGTAACTTACAACCATCATTTCAAAATTTAAATATTCAATGTGTTGCATGATCAACTTATTGTGGAGTTGAACAACCGCTTTGCTGAAAGGTCTACTCAATTGTTGAGATGCATTGCTTGTCTTGATCCCAAGAATTCATTTGCCAATTATAATGAAGACAAGCTAGTAGATCTTGCTAATATGTATGCTGCTGACTTCTCTACATATGAAGTTACTTTTGTCCTTAGAAACCAACTAGACTCATTCATTCGGGAAGCAAGAGGTGATCCACATTTGATGAATTGCAATGATCTTGGTCATCTTACCATGAATATGGTTAAAAGTGATATGCACACAACTTTTCCCTTAGTTTACCATTTGGTTGAATTAGCATTGATTTTACCTGTTGCAACCGCAACCGTAGAAAGGACATTCTCAGTAATGAGCATTATCAAGACCGGATTGAGGAACAAAATGGGTGATGATTGGATGAATCATAGAATGGTATGTTACATTGAGAGAGATGTATTTGTTAGTATCGAAGAATCCAAGATCATTGAGCGATTTCAAGGTTATCGCACACGTAAAGGTGTTTTGCCTCGTCCTACACGTAAGTTTTCACATTTTGCATCTATTGTTAATTAGTTTTGCCTGCTATATTATGCACTGATTCGCATTTCAAAATTGATGATTGAAGGTTTAGCGATGTCTGCTATTGAAGATGTAGTCATGGGAGGCTCAGATCAACCAATCATTTGATTTGGTATCAATCTTCCGTATCATTTATCTATGCCACATATTGTCTTTTGATTTGTCTTGCTTTATTAGTTGACCCATCATGGAACAAATGCTGTCATTGAATATCATGTTTGATTTCTTATTAGTTATGCAAAACATAGATTGATTCTTGTATGCCTTGAAACTGAAGTTTTTTTTTGAGTAGTTTTTAGCCATTAGTTGTTTGCCTGGGGCGTCAACAATTCCTGGGTCCGCCACTGCATTTAATGGTCGTAATGTGTTGAGTATATTTAAAATTAGCTCTATAAATGTGCTACTGCTTTTTCCAATTTTAGACTAGACATGTGTTGGTTTTACGATTGTTGTAGTTTGTCCTATTGGAGCTCGTAATTTGCTCTTCCACTCCCTGACCTTTCTTATCAAAACCCCCAATTTAATTACCCGAAACCCGCCGCAGTTCCAGTCCCCCTCCCCTCTCTCATCCCATATCTAGCCTCCATAGTCCTAAGGAACCTATGACCCCTATTGCTGCTCATTTAATCCTGTAGAGCTATCTAGTTTGGAAATTTGCTTTTTATATGTCCTGATTACATTTTGAAAATTTCCTTTTTAAATGTGCTTTAACCACAACTGTTGCTTTCCATTTTAGGATGGACGTGTGTAGGTTTGACGTTTTGTCATAGTTTGCCCTGGTCGCGCCCGTAAAATCTACTCCTCCACTACCATGCCCTCTTTCTCTAGTCAAAACGGCCCGAATCTTCAGCCTAAACCCGCAAGAATTCCAGGCCCCTCAACCCTCTCCTTTTCCCATATCTTGCCACCGCAATCCTGTGGAACCTCTGACCCCTATTTCCGTTGGGGGAATCCAATACAGTTTTCTAGTTTCTTCTCTTTCTTCTTCGGGGCCGGGGAACATGTCAGCCATTCTGACTGAGGAGGGGCCTGGGACCCAGTCTGAAGGGTGGATGTGGGAGTAGGACATGTTGTTCGAGAATGATTAGGTCTTGGTGGATCTAGAGGACGGTGAGGCCGTGTGGAACAACATAGCCGACGCCGTTGATGGAAAGAAGGGTCGAGATCCAGGTCTGGGCCTGGAGGATGGACGTGGGAGCATGATAAGGTGTTCGAGAATGCGTTGGATATGGTGGATCGGGAGGGGGTGAGCCCATGTGGAACAAATATAACCAGCATTGTTGAATTGAAAAGGGGGTCTGGATCCAGTCCAGGCCTCAAGAGTGGTCGCGGGAGAAGGACAAGGCATTTGAGAATGTAATTGTGTTGGTGGATCTAGTGGAGGGTGAGGCCGTGTGGAACAAGATAGATGGTGTTGTTCGGGAGAAGACAGCCGAGGAGTTCATGCGGCACTATGAACTTTTGGTCGAGGATGTGGGCACGATCGAGGGTGGCTAGGTGTCACTGCCCAAGTACAGTGACGGCGGGAGTACTCAGGAGAGAGGTTCTGGCGAGAAGAAGGGCAGTGGCAGGGTAGGAGGAGGATGGGGATGGCATGGGCAGAAGGGGTCATTCAATTATGTCGAGTACCGGAAGAGATCCTCTGGACTTAGGATGGGAATAGGTTTGTGCCTCCAGCCTTCGTTTTCATGCACTAGAAAGATATATTGCTGTTATAGATGCTTGATTCCGATGATTAATCTACGCAATCATATGGTATTAGGGTGGATATTGCAAATGCGATGCTTATGTAGTTTACCTATTCTCATGGTACTATCATGTCAATATGTTAGGAGAGCTTCCATTTTGTGTATTGGGAGATTAATGATATTGCCTTTGTTTCGTTGACTAGAAAGTTGCGCTCGTGGACTAGAAATATTGAACTAGACAAACTACTGCCGTCAAATTCGAAGGAGAGGGGGTACCTATACTTGGTAGTTTATGATGAGGATGTGGTGTTCATGTCGACAACTACCTACATCTTCATGATCCATCTTGAGTCATTCCAGTTCAAGAAACTACACAATGTAAACTACAATGATTGTATGTGTAACTTACACTTTTCTAGAATGTATAGCAGGTGAAAGAGGTGAGAGTGCAATTTGCACTTTTCATTGAATGGAAATTGCATTTATCTTAACAACGAGATAGGAAATCATCGACATCTCAGTTTGAATGAAATATATCGGTGTAAACATAGGTTAGAGGAGTATGAAAATAACACTCATTAGTAAATAGCACCCATATTTGGAAATTAGGGTTATGCTCTACATGGAATTTTATTGTCTACATTGAGGCGTGAGCATATTTTGAGCTCCAATGTCTCACCTTAAATCCATTCGTTGAGCAATTCTGAGCGGTATTACTTAGCTTTAGATTGATTGGTGGGTTGTGTTGGCTAGGTGCTAAAACATCGCTGCTATTTGATTGGTGATTATACTGACCCACTCGTTTAATGGTCATAATGTGATGAGTATTTTGAAAATTTGCTCTTTAAATGTGCTACTGCTGCTTTCCATTTGAGACTGGACGTGTGTAGGTTTCAAGACTGTCATAGCTTGTCCTGCTGGCGCCCGTAAATCTGCTCCTCCACTCCCCAACCTGTCTTATCGAAACCCCCAAATTTAATACCCTAAACCCACAGCAATTCGAGCCCCCTCCCACCTCTCATTCCATATCTAGCCTCTGCAATCCTAAGGAACCTATGACCCCTATTGTCGCTCTATAAATCCTGTAGAGCTATCTAGTTTGGAAATTTTCTCTGTAAATCTGTTGAGTATATTTTGATAATTTGCTCTTTAAATGTGTTGCTGCCACTGCTGCCACTACTGGGAAAGGGCTTATAGGTGAACCCCAATGACTGGTGGGCGAGATGGGGCACCCGCCATAGCTATTTTTGAAAACTTGCAGTGGCGGGTAACAAAACCTACCCGCCACAGTAAAATGACTAACTGTGAAGGGCGCAGAGGACCACCTGCCACACATATGTTTTCCTGGGTGGGACTCGTGTGCATAACTCAGCTGTGATGGGCGGTTGCTAACGCTCGCCACTAGCAGATGCCGTAGCAGTGGTGGGCAACTCCTAGCAACCGCCACTAGTTATCCTTTCCAGTCATCCTGTTTGTCAGAACATAGCTGTGGCTGTCGCTAGTTGCCGCCCGTCGCAGCACGGACACGTTTTATCCCCACGCGCACCCCGTCGTCCCCCTCACTTCACTCGCACTGTCCCATGGATCTCGCTCTAAGCGCCGTCTTCGCCTCTGCCTCGTCGTCCTCTTCGTTTGCCCCGTAACCCGTCGTCTTCTCGGCTACCCCCGTCGGCGGCGCCGTCTTGTTCCCCGGCCCCGTCGTCGTGTTCGCCGTCCACGTCGGCCCCGCCATCATGTTCGCCGCTCCCGTTGGCCCCGCCATCGCCATGGGAACCGGTACGATCTCGTCGCCCCCGTCGTCGCCGTCACCCACACCAACGGCCGCGGCCGTGGCCGCCACCCACATTGGTAGGGTAGCTAGGGTTAGAGTTAGAGTACGTTGGTTAGGGGCCGGGTTACGGCTATGGTTTGTAGGTCGTAGATTGTAGTTACATTCTTTGTTTGTAGATTGTATAAATTTTCTTATTCATATTCATAGATCGTACACCGTAGATTATATGAACTTTAAAGCATAGTTAATGCCCAAATTTCTATGTAGTGATGTTGATATTGTTAGTAGACCATAGACTGTAGACTATAGGAACTTTATCATTCATATTCGGAGAACATAGACCATATATTATAGGAACTTTCTTTACAGGGATTCATAATAAGAGCTAATGTTTTGGCGAAACGTTGATTTATTTCCGTTTCACCAAATTTCTAGCACTTAATATGTCCATTTTAAAGCATAGTTCACGCGCAAATTTCTATGTAGTGATGTTGATATTGTTAGTTACACTCTTTGTTTATAAATTATAGGAACTTTTTTATTCATACTCGCATATCGTAGACCATAGATTATAGGAACTTTCTTTACAGGGATTCATAATAAGAGCTAATGTTTTGGCGAAACGTTGATTTATTTCCGTTCCACCAAATTTCTAGCACTTCATATGTCCATTTTAAAATCATAGTTCATGCCCAAATCTCTATGTAGTGATGTTGATATTGTTAGTTACACTCTTTGTTTGTAGATTATAGGAACTTTTTTATTCATGTTCATAGATCGTAGACTGTAGATTATAGGAACTTCTTTATAGGGATTCATAATAAGAGCTAGTGTTTTGGCGAAATGTTGATTTATTTCTGTTTCGCCAAATTTCTAGCACTTAATACGTCCATTTTAAAGCATTGTTCTTGCCCAAATTTTAATATAGTGATGTTAATATTGTTATGTAGCTATTTAATGTTTTTTTACAGGTAATACTTAATTAGTCTGCTGAGATTGTTAGATACATTCTTTGTTCATGGGGGGTCGGGGCAATTATCACTCAAAATCCACATACTGAGATGAGAGTTGTTTTGAGAGGAGGATGCCGACTGTTTTCGTAGGGGCCGTCCTTCCTCTTCTCCTCCTCTGAGAACTTGGTAAATGAGGAGGAGAAGGTGAAGGACGACCTTCACAATCGGTCAAAATAACATTGAGTGTACATCATATATACAACCACTTGGGAGATGAACCGACTGTTGTCGTACATGGTCGTTATGGCCTCTCCTCTTCCTATGATACATTGATATAGGAGGAGAAGGTGAAGAACGACCATCACCGACAGTCGAAGTACCAGCCAAAGAAAGATGTCGAGGGTTTCCGTACAAATTGCTTTCTTATAAATGTGGTGTATCTAACTATCAACTTTTTGTGATTTAGATGAAGGAGCCGACTCCTACAACCCTGGACGTTGTCTCGAGGTTGGTTGCATACTCGGTGTTCGCACTCTGCTATGCGGAGAGGACCCTAGTAGACACAGAGAAGGCTCTACAATACGCCAAGAGCGTTGAAGGATCTCCTGATCTTGCGAGGGTAGCCAGAAGCCGCAAAGCTGCTGCATAGAGTGCGCAAGGAGCCGTCGAGGCCATCGAGACAGTTTTTTAAACTGCCAAGTCCGCCCCAGACAAGGTGAAGAAGATGATTGGAGACGAGGACAATTCTTCACAGAGTTGAGCTTAATTGCAAGTTCCTATGATGAAGCTGAGTTTTTTTTTTGTCAACTATTTCTGTAGTGGCATGATGTGTTCTATATGATCGATACTCTCATATTAGTTTCTATGAAAATTTCTACATGCTTTGCTATATGCAGTTGGGCAACTTATTGTTAGCTTGTTTATTTAACTATGATAAAATGTGGTACTAAACTGTGATACATCGTAATGCATGTGATGGAATATGTAAATAATTGTTGGTTATATGGTCCCAACTCCAGCATCTAGCTATGGTAGGCAAGGAATGTGGGTCGCCACAACTACATCATCTAGCTGCGGCGGGTGAGAAGATATGTCTGCCACTGGAGGTGCGATACCAGTGGCGGGCGGGCTGATGGTGTATTAGCAGTGGCGGGCGCCCATAGGAGGCTTGCCCGCCACTGATGGCCTTTTTGCGCCCACCACTGCTAAGCATTCCTGCAGTAGTGTGCTGCTTTCCATTTGAGAATGGATGCCTGTAAGTTTGACGTTTTGTCATAGTTTGTCCTACTTGTGCCTGTAAATCTACCCCTCCACTACCATTCCCTCTTTCTCTTATCAAAAGGGCCCAATTATCAGCCTAAACCCACGACAATTCCAAGTCCCTCGTCCCTCTACTTCTCCCACATCTGGCCACCGCAATCTTGCGGAACCTCTGACCCCTATTGCCGCCCAGCGAATCTTGTATAGTTGTCTAGTTTTTCTCTTTCTTCTTTGGGGCTAGGGAATATGTAGGCCATGGTGACTGAGGAGGAGTCATGGTCTAAAGGGTGGATGTGGGAGTAGGATATGGTGTTCGAGAATGCTCTGGTATTGGTGGATCTGCCAGACGGTGAGGCCGTCTGGAACAACATAGCCAACGGTGTTGAGGGGAAGAAGGGGTTGAGAATCAGGTCTGGGCCTAGAGGGTGAACGCGGTAGCACAAGAAGACTTGAGAATGCGCTAGGTATGGTGGATCTGGAGAAGGGTAAGCCCATGTGGAACAAATCTAACCAGCGTTATTGTGGTGAAAAAGGCATCTGGATCCATGTCTGGGCCTCATGTGGGTGGATGCGGGAGAAGGACAAGGCATTCTAGAATGTGCTTGTGTTGGTGGATCTAATGGAGGGTGAGGCTGTGTGGAACAAGATAGACGATATTGTTGGGGGAACAACCGAGGAGGTCAAGTGGCACTCTGAACTACTGGTGGAGGATGTGGGCGCGATTGAGGCAGGATGTGTGCCGATGCCCGTGTACACTGCCAATGGGAGTACCAAGGAGGGAGGTTCGAGTGGGAAGAAGGATAGTGGCAGGACGACTGGGAGGGCATGACCAGAAGGGGTCATCCAAATCTATCGAGCAGGACCAATGGATGGGATTCTCTGGACTGAGGATGAGCATAGGTTTGTGCCTGCAGCCTTCGTTTCCCTGCACTAGAAAGATATATTATTGCTCTAGATGCTTGATTGCTTGCTTCCGATGATTAATCTATGGAATCATCATGTGGTATAGGGTGGATATTGAAAATCTGATGCTTAAGTAGTTTACCTACTCTCATGGCACTCGGGTGTGAATACGTAAATAGATCATCTTTTTGTGTGTGTTGGGAAATTAATGTTATTGCCTTGGTTTCCATTGACGAGGAAGTTGCACCGGTGCTCTAGATGCTTGATTGGTTGCTTCAGATGCTTAATCCGTGTAAACGTCATATAGTATCGGGTTGGATATTGAAAATCTGATGCTTAACTAGTTTACCTAGTCTCAGGCCACTGGGTGTGAATATGTTGGTAGAGCTTCCATTTGTGTCTACTGGGAGATAAATGCTCTTACCTTTTTTTTGGTTGACCAGAAAGTTGTACTCCTGCTCTAGATGCTATATTGGTAGCTTCAGATGATTAATATTTGTAAACATCATATGGTATGAGGGAGGATATTGCAATTCTTTTGCTCATGTAGTTTACCTACTCTTATGGCACTCGGGTGTGAATACGTCAACAAAGCATGTTTTGTGTGTATTTGGAAATTAATTTTATTGTCGTTGTTTCTGTTGACGAGAAAGTTGCACCGGTGCTCTAGATGATTGGTTGGTCGCCTCGGATGATAGTCCGTGTAATCATCATATGGTGTTAGGGAGGATATTGCAAATTTGATGCTCATGTTGTTTACCTACTCTCACGGCCCCATGGTGTGAATACATTAGTTGAAATATTGAACTAGACAAACAACTGCCGTCGAATTTAAAGCGGGGGGGGGGGGGGGGGGGGTACCTATACTTGGTAGTTTATGATGAGGATGCAGTGTCATGTCGACAACTGCCTACACGTGATTACCTTGAGTCATTCCAATGCAAGAACTACACAATGTCAACTTCAATGATTGTAAAATGTGTAACTTACATTTTTCTAGAATGTGTAGTAGGTGAAAGAGGTGAGAGTGCAATTTGCACTTTTCATTGAATGGAAATTGCATTTATCTTAACAATGAGATAGGAAAGCATGGACATCTTGGTTTGAATGAAATATATCGGTAAAAGTTAGGTTAGAGGAGTACAAAAATAGCACTCATTAGTGAATAGCACCCGTATTTGGAAATTAGGGTTATGCTCTATATTGAATTTTATTGTCTACATGGAGGCTTGAGCATATTTTGAGCTCCATTGTCTCACCTTAAACCGTTCATTGCGTACTTTGGAGCTGTATTACTTAGCTATTAGATTGATTGGTGGGTTGTGTTGGCTAGGTGCTAAAACATCGATGCTATTTGATTGGTGATTATGCTGACCCACTCGTTTAATGGTCGTAATGTGCTGCGTATTTTGAAAATTTTCTCTATAAATGTGCTACTGCTGCTTTCCATTTGAGACTAGATGTGTGTAGGTTTGAAGACTGTCATAGCTTGTCTTGCTGGCGCCCCTAAATCTGCTCCTCCACTCCCCCACCTATCTTATCGAAACCCCCCATTTTAATACCCTAAACCCACAGCAATTCAAGCCCCCTCCCACCTCTCATCCCATATCTAGCCTCTGCAATGCTAAGGAACCTGTAACCCCTATTGTCGCTCGGTAAATCCCGTAGAGCTATCTAGTTTGGAAATTTGCTCTGTAAATGTGTTGGGTATATTTTGATAATTTGCTCTTTAAAAGTGTTGCTGCCACTGCTCCTGCTTTCCATTTGGGAATGTACTCCTGTAGGTTTGACATTTTGTCATAGTTTGTCCCGCTGGCGCCTCTAAATCTACCCCTCCGCTACCATTCCCTCTTTCTCTTATCAAAAGGACCCAATTATCTGCCTAAACCCGTGACAATTCCTAGTCCCTTGCCCCTCTACTTCTCCCATATCTGGCCACTGCAATCTTGCAGAACCTCTGACCCCTATTGTCGCCCAACGAATCTTGTAGAGTTGTCTAGTTTTTTCTCTTTCTTCTTTGGGGCCAGGGAACATGTCGGCCATGGTGACTGAGGAGGGGTCCTGGTTTAAAGGGTGGATGTGGGAGTAGGACATGGTGTTCGAGAATGCTCTGGTGTTGGTGGATCTCCAAGACTATGAGGCCGTCTGAAACAACATAGCCAATGGCGCTGAGGGGAAGAAGGAGTTGAGAACCGGGTCTGGGCATCGAGGGTGAATGCAGGAGCACGAGAAGACGTTCAAGAATGCGCTGCATATGGTGGATCTGGACACAGGTGAGACCATGTGGAACAAATCTAACCAGCGTTATTGAGTTGAAAAGGCGTCTGGATCCATGTCCGGGCCTCATGGGTGGATGCGGGAGAAGGACAAGGCATTCGAGAATGTTCTTGTGTTGGTGGATCTAATGGAGGGTGAGGCCATGTCGAACAAGATAGACAATGTTGTTGGGGGAGCCAAGGAGGTCAAGTGGCACTCTAAACTGTTGGTGGAGGATGTGGGCGCAATTGAGGCGGGCTGGATGCCGGTGCCCGTGGGTAGTGACAACGGGACTACCTAGGAGGGAGTGACAACGGGACTACCTAGGAGGGAGGTTCTAGTGGGGAGAAGGGTAGTGCTAGGACGACCGAGGAGGTCAAGTGGCACTCTGAACTACTGGTGGAGCATGTGGGCGCGATTGAGGCAGGATGTGTGCCGATGCCCGTGTACACTGCCAATGGGAGTACCAAGGAGGGAGGTTCGAGTGGGAAGAAGGATAGTGGCAGGACGACGGGGAGGGCATGAGCAGAAGGGGTCATCCACATCTATCGAGCAGGACCAATGGAAGGGATTCTCTGGACTGAGGATGAGCATAGGTTTGTGCCTGCAGCCTTTGTTTCCATGCACTAGAAAGATATATTGCTTCTTTATATGCTTGATTGCTTTCTTCCGATGATTAATGTATGCAATCATAATGTGGTATAGGGTGGATATTGAAAATCTGATGCTCAATTCGTTTACATATATACTATCATGGCACTGGGGTGTGAATATGTTAGTAGTGCTTCCATATGTGTGTATTGGCAGATTAATGCTATTGCCTTTGTTTTCGTCGACCAGAATGTTGGGCTTGTGCTCTAGATGCTTCATTGGTTGCTTCAAATGCTTAATCCGTTTGAATTTCATATAGTATCGGGTTGGATATTGAAAATTTCATGCTTAAGTAGTTTACCTAGTCTCATGGCACAATGTTTGTAGGGCTTCCATTTGTGTCTATTGGGAGATTAATGCTCTTACCTTTGTTTTCATTGACCAGAAAGTCGTGTTCGTGCTCTAGATGCTAGATTTGTAGCTTCGGATAAATAATATTTGTAAACGTCATATGGTATTTGGGAGGATATTGGAGTTCTTCTGCTCATGTAGTTTACCAACTCTCATGGCACTCGGGTGTGAATACATCAATGGCGCATATTTTTGTGTGTATTGGCAAATTTATGTTATTGCCTTTCTCTCTGTTGACCAGAAAGTTACACCGGTGCTCTAGAGGCTTGATTGGTTGCTTCGGATGATTGATCCATGTAATTCTCATATGGTGTTAGGGAGGATATTGCAAATCTGATGCTCACGTTGTTTACCTACTCTTGCGGCACCATAATGTGAATACATTACTTGAAATATTGAACTAGACAAACTACTGCCCCCGAATTCAAAGGAGATGGGGTGCCTATACTTGGTAGTTTATGATGAGGATTTGGTGTTCATGTTGACAATTGCCTACATCTTCATGATGCATCTTGAGTCATTCCAATCCAAGAAACTACACAATGTCAACTACAATGATTGTAAAATGTGTAACTTACACTTTTCTAGAATGTGTAGCAGGTGAAAGAGGTGAGAGTGCAATTTGCACTTTTCGTTGAATGGAAATTACATTTATCTTAACAACGAGATAGGAAAGCGTGGATATCTCGGTTTGAATGAAATATATCGGTTTAAACTTAGGTTAGAGGAGTATGGAAATAACATTCATTAGTGAATAGCACCCGTATTTGGAAATTAGGGTTATGCTCTACATGGAATTATATTGTCTACATGGAGGCATCAACATATTTTGAGCTGCATGGTCTCACCTTAAATCCGTTCATTGAGAAATTATGAGTGGTATTACTTAGTTGTTAGATTGATTGGTGGGTTGTGTTGGCTAGGTGCTAAAACATCGCTGCTATTGGATTCGTGATTACGCTGACCCACTAGTTTATTGGTCGTAATGTGCTGTGTATTTTGAAAATTTGCTCTTGAAATGTGCTTCTGCTACTTACCATTTGAGATTGGACGTCTGTAGGTTTGAAGACTGTCGTAGCTTGTCTTGCGGGCGCCCGTAAATCTGCTCCTCCACTCCCCCACCTATCTTATCGAAACCCCCCAATTTAATACCCTAAAACCACCGAAACTCAAGCCCCCTCCCACCTCTCATCCCATATCTAGCCTCCACTATCCTAAGGAACCTGTAACCCCTATTGTCGCTCGGTAAATCCTGTAGAGCTATCTAGTTTGGAAATTTGCTCTATAAATGTGTTGCGTATATTTTGATAATTTGCTCTTTAAAAGTGTTGCTGCCACTACTCCTGCTTTCCATTTTAGAATGTACGCCTATAGGTTTGACGTTTTGTCATAGTTTGTCCCGCTGGCGCCTGTAAATCTACCCCTCCACTACCATCCCCTCTTTCTCTTATCAAAAGGTCCCAACTATCAGCCTAAACCCGCGATAATTCCAGGTCTCTCGCCCCTCTACTTCTCCCATATCTGGCCACCGCAATCTTGTGGAACCTCTTACCCCTATTGCCGCCCAACGAATCTTGTAGAGTTGTCTAGTTTTTTCTCTTTCTTCTTCGGTGCCAGGGAACATGTCGGCCACGGTGACTGAGGAGGGGTCTTGGTCTAAAGGGTGGATGTGGAAGTAGGACATGGTGTTCAGGAATGCTCTGGTGTTGGTGGAGCTGCAAGACAGTGAGGCCGTCTGAAACAACATAGCCGACAACGGTGAGGGGAAGAAGTGGTTGAGAATTGGGTATGGGCCTAGAGGGTGAACGCAAGAGCACGAGAAGACGTTCAAGAATGCGCTAGCTATGGTGGATCAGGAGAATGGTGAGCCCATGTGGAACAAATCTAACCGGCGTTATTGAGGTGAAAAAGGCATCTAGATCCATGTCCGGGCCTCATGGGTGGATGCGGGAGAAGGACAAGGCATTCGACAATGTGCTTGCGTTGGTGGATCTAATGGAGGGTGAGGTTGTGTGGAACAAGATAGACGATATTGTTGGGTGGCAGCCAAGGAGGTCAAGTGGCACTCTAAACTGTTTGTGGAGGATGTGGGCGCGATTGAGGCGGGCTGGGTGCTGATTCCCATGTACAGTGACAACGGGAGTACGGAGGAGGGAGATTCAAGTGGGAACAAGGGTAGTGGCAGGACGACAGGGAGGGCATGGGCAGAAGGGGTCATCCAAATCTGGACTAAGAATGAGCATAGGTTTCTGCCTCCAGCCTTTGTTTCCATGCACTAGAAAGATATATTCGTGCTCTAGATGCTTGATTGCTTGCTTCCGATGATTAATCTATGCAATCATCATGTGCTATAGGGTGGATATTGAAAATCTGATGCTCAAGTAGTTTACCTACTATCATGGCATTGGGGTGTGAATATATTGGTAGTGCTTCCATTTGTGTGTATTGGCAGATTAATGCTATTGCCTTTGTTTCCGTCGACCAGAAAGTTGGGCTCGTGCTCTAGATGCTTGATTGGTTTCTTCGGATTCTTAATCTGTGTAAACGTCATATAGTATTGGGTTGGATATTGCATATCTGATGCTTAAGTAGTTTACCTACTCTCATGGCACTGGGTGTGAATATGTTAATAGAGCTTCCAGTTGTGTCTATTGGGAAATTAGTGCTCTTACCTTTTTTTTCTTTGACCAGGAAGTTGTGCTCGTGCTCTGGATGCTAGATTGGTAGCTTCGGATGATTAATATTTGTAAACGTCATATGGTATTAGGGAGGATATTGCAATTATTGTGCTCATGTAGTTTACCTAATCTCATGGCACTCGGGTGTGAATACGTCAATGGAGCATCTTTTTGTGTGTATTGGGAAATTAATGCTATTGCCTTTGTTTCCGTTGACGAGAAAGTTGCACCGGTGCTCTAGATGCTTGATTGGTTTCTCCAGATGATTCCGTGTAATCGTCATATGGTGTTAGGGAGGATATTGCAAATCTGATGCTCACGTTGTTTACCTACTCTCACGGCACCATTGTGTGAATACATTAGTTGAGCCACCTTTTGTTTACTCGCTGTTAATTTTGAGACTACCCTGCATTTTCTTCCTAGATTTGGGCATTGTGCCCTATCATGGAATCTTTTTTAATGGTGTTGCTTCATGGATCCAGGTAAGAAATATTGAACTAGACAATCTACTACCCTCGAATTCAAGGGAGAGAGGTTGCCTATACTTAGTAGTTTATGATGAGGATGTGGTGTTCATGTCAACAACTTCCTGCATCTTCATTGTCCATCTTGAGTCATTGCAGTCCAAGAAACTACACAATGCCAACTACAATAATTGTAAAAAGTGTAACTTACACTTTTCTAGAATGTGGAAAAAGTGGAAATTGCATTTATCTTACCAACAAGATAGGAAAGTGTGGATATTGGTTATAATGAAATATATCGGAATAAAATCCGGATAGAGGAGTGTGAAAATAAAAATCATCAGTGCATAGCACACATATTTGGCAATTAGGGCTATGCTCTACATGGAATTTTATTGTCTGCACAGATTCGTGAGCACATTTTGAGCTCCATTGTCTCACCTTAAATCCGTTATTTGAGCAATTTTGAGCAGTACTAGTTAGCTGTTAGATTGATTGGTGGGTTGGGTTGGCTGGGTGCTAAAACATCGCTGCTATTTGATTGGCGACTATGCTGACCCACTCATTTAATGGTCGTAATGTGTTGAGTATTTTTAAATTAGCTCTATAAATGTGCTACTGCTTTTTCCAATTTTAGACTAGACATGTGTTGGTTTGACGATTGTTGTAGTTTGTCCTATTGGAGCTCGTAATTTGCTCTTCCACTCCCCGACCTTTCTTATCAAAACCCCCAATTTAATTAGCCGAAACCCGCCGCAGTTCCAGTCCCCCTCCCCTCTCTCATCCCATATCTAGCCTCCATAGTCCTAAGGAACCTATGACCCCTATTGCTGCTCATTTAATCCTGTAGAGCTATCTAGTTTGGAAATTTGCTTTTTATATGTCCTGATTACATTTTGAAAATTTCCTTTTTAAATGTGCTTTAACCACAACTGTTGCCTTCCATTTTAGGATGGACGTGTGTAGGTTTGACGTTTTGTCATAGTTTGCCCTGGTCGCGCCCGTAAAATCTACTCCTCCACTACCATGCCCTCTTTCTCTAGTCAAAATGGCCTGAATTTTCAGCCTAAACCCGCAAGAATTCCAGGCCCCTCAACCCTCTCCTTTTCCCATATCTCGCCACCGCAATCCTGTGGAACCTCTGACCCCTATTTCCGTTGGGGGAATCCAATACAGTTTTCTAGTTTTTTCTCTTTCTTCTTTCGGGTCGTGGAACATGTCGGCAATTATGACTGAGGAGGGGTCCGGGTTCCAGTCCGAAGGGTGGATGCAGGAGTAGGACATGTTGTTCGAGAATGCTTTGGTCTTGGTGGATCTAGAGGACGGTGAGGTAGTGTGGAACAACATAGCCGACGCCATTTAGGGAAAGAAGGGTTGAGATCCGGGTCTGGGCCTGCAGGGTGGACGCGGGATCACGATAAGGCGTTAGAGAATGGGCTGGATATGGTGGATCTGGAGGAGGGTGAGCCCATGTGGAACTAAAATTTTAGCCCCTTGTAGCCGCCGAGGCAGTGATTATTCTCCATGAAAAAAGGCAGAAAAAAATCCCTATAGAAAAAAGTTCAAAAAATCCCTAGAGAAAGAAGAGAAGAAAAGAAGAGAATGAACGACTCTATACGCCTAATTAATTCCTACACCTTCAAACTGACGGTGTGCTCGGATGACGCTGCATCCACCGTGATGGTGTGCGACGCGGCTAGCGAAGAAGGGTGGTTCACCGTCAACTTGTAGTCGCCGTGGGCGAGGTCGAGCTCGACGAGCCCATTGGCGTCGGTGGTGGCAGACGTCGCGTGCGTCTTCCACTCGGCAATGAGCTTGTCTACGAGGGCACCGACGGGGAGGTTCTTGAAGGTGTTGTCGGTGAGGCACATGACGTAGCATCCGTTGGCGTGCCATGCGGCCCACATGACGATGCCCTGCACCCCGGGGTGCCCGTAGCCTTCCCTGAGCACCTGCTCCAGGTACTTGACCTGGTTAGGGCCCTTGACGACGTCGACCTCGGTCATCCACATGGGCAGCTTGAGCTGCGCGAGCGTGTCGAGGGCGCCCCTGACGTAGGGGATGTTGGGCGTGGAGAAGTGGCTCTCGAGGCCGACGCCGAGCTTGAGGCCGCCGTTGCCGGGGTAGCCCTGGATGAGCTTCATCTTGGCGATGTACTTGGTGGGCGTGCCGTTGGGGTCCATGGGCTGCTCCAGCGTGTTGAACTCGTTCATGAAGAGGATGGCGTTGTGGTCGATCTGGCCCACCTGCTGGTAGATCATGGGCGACGCGTTGGGGCCCAGCTTGGTCTCGAAGAAGTTGAAGTGCAGGTTCTCGTTGAGCACGTCCCAGTGGATCACCTTCCCGGCGTAGCGCGACACCACCGACTTGAGCCGCTTCTGCACCGCCGCCTTGAGCTGGTCGACGCCCATCGGCCGCACCCACTTGATCTGCGAGTTCTGGTCGTCCCAGAACACGTTGTGCCCGCGCACCTTGACGCCGTACTTCTGAGCCATCTTGAGCATGTCGTCCGGGATTTTGTAGTCCTCTTGGTTCTGGTTCCACTCCGTGCTGTACCACTTCATCTCGTTCTCCATGGTGGCCACCGTGAAGCGCGAGAAGAACCACTTCTCGTAGGCCGGGTTGCTGAGGATCTCCTTGGTCAACGTGTTGCCGAACGGGAACCCTGTGCGGAGGAGCTGGATGCTGACGTTCGTGTTCGGCATTGGCTGCCCGTCGGGGCCCCTCGCGACGACCTTAACCGTGCTCCGGCGGGCCTTGTCGGCAGACCGGCGGGCGTGGGCATCCCATTCATCAAAGGAGAAGGGCTGCAGGGAGACGCTGTCCACCCAGATGTCCACGGGGGTGTCGCTCTGCACATGCATGCATCCAAGTATACTGGATTAAACTTGGTTAGTTGGCATGCATGCACAATTGTAAATATTAGTAGCTTATAGATTCATTTAAAAAGTCAACAATTTTTAAATTTGACCAAATATATAGAATGAAAAATTCAAAAAATATATAGAATGAAAAAATCAACAACTACATATTAATATAGAATGATATTTATTTGGTATTGTTATCTTTATATTTTTCATATATATACTGGATTAAACTTAGAAAACATTGAATTTTTGACCCATCACTTTGTTTAGAGACGGAGGGATACCTCGAAGAAGACCTCTCCTTGTCCGGAGTGATAGGCATGCGCGGTCATGCCGCCCTTGAGCATGGTCCAGCAGCCGGACTGGGCGTCGATGCCGCCGGCGGTGATGTTCTCGCCGTTGGGGGTCTTGACCACCGCCCTCACATGGGCCGTCCCGGCCGACACTTGCAACCATGCTGCATGCACAACAGCAAGATGAACTTTGTCGCATGCATTGGATCCAACACTTACATTCAGTTTCGGTATATATGTACGTAGTATCTTCGATCTGTGCATACCTTCTTTTTCTAATCGGGCTACCACCTTTCCGAAAATAACATACTACTCCCTCCATACCAGAATATAAGACGTTTTTAGTTCAAATTAAACTGCAAAAACACCTTATATTTTAGTACAGAGGTAGTACTACCATGAACAAAAATAAAAGTGAGACGGAGTGAACGCTCTTATATTATTGAACGGAGGGAGTAGTTGGTTACACGACCCAAACAAAGATAAAAGTGAGAGGGAGAGCGAGTTGGGGCATATATATATATATATATATATATATTTATATATATATATATATATATATATATATATATATATATATATATATATATATATATAGACACACACACAGTAGAAGAGAAGGAAACCCCGATCCGTGCATACCTGAGAGCGAGTAGTGGGTGTCGCCCTGCATCTGGACTTTCTGGTAGACGCTGTGGGACTGCGAGGCGGCTGCGTCGCCGGCGCCGAACAGGGAGCTGATCGCGCCTTGCACCACGGCGAACCTGTTGCCAGACGCCGACTTGCCGACGCCGGCCTTGTTGTTCCGGTAGGTCGACCACCCCATGAGGCCGTTGTTGAACTCGCTGTTCTGGATGATGCCGCCCTTGTAGAGGGGCTTCATCGGATCACGCAGGCACTGAAAATACCAAATCATAGATTTCATTGTTAGAGGTTGCGCGTGCATGCAGATTGAGATTGAGATCCATGCGGTTATAATTACTTACCTCAATACTAGCTGTATGATCATATTCCACAGACTGGACCATGCACCCTACATCAAACAGGCACATAGATGTAAGCAAGGTGATCGTGTTTCATGCACATAAGTACACCATTCGCCTTAATTATCATCAGGGTATATAAACAACTATTCCACAAGATCATGGCCAACGCAGACCAAAAGACTAGAAAATTTAATCGCCATCAACTGACCTTGGAACAGGGAGATCCATAGTAAAGAGAGCACCAATTTCTCAACAAAATTCCTCATCGCCACTCTCTCTTTGCAGTTGCTCGTACCAACGAGATGTGTTGGTGAAAGGCCAGATCGATGGAGGAGGCTCATATATAAGAACGCAGGGCCAACTGACGGTGCTAGTTTGTTACTCTCACTTGACTCGGTACTGCTCAGCGATAGATAAGGTGGTGTAAGAGGCAGTTCTGAATGCGTGGACGCAGTTGATGCATGTTATTTATAGGCTTTCTAGCTAGTAGCCAGTGCATATGAGCACACAAAGTACTGCAGACTGCGTCCTCGCTCGTTGCATGCACGCACGTATGCCTGCATGCAAAAATATATTTTGAAGATCCAGTGATATTTTTGCATATCTTCTTCTAGCGTGTTCCCAAAGGACATTCCTTCATTCTTCAAAGAAACACCTCCACACTAAGTAGCCACAGAAGTGCGGTTGACGTAGGCATAATATATACGGCCACCAACGCACAATTGGTTGAGATTGTTCAGTATTTTTGCCAAATTTGTGCTGGAGACATAGACTGATTTAATCAAGGTAAAAGAATGCAACCATCCTGGCTGAGCTTCCAAAAGATATGAGATGGGTCTAAGTGAGTCTTGAACGGGGTTGATGTCGCCAATATGGAGCAAGTCCACGACCTCCATGGCAAAGATTGCGCATGAGCAAGTCCAAAAAGGATTTCCCCCGCTTTATATATATATAAAGAAATCATCACTGAGTACAACCGAGAGATCGATACAAACACACACCACCACCGCACACAACACACATTCAAGGCGAGATACAAAGGTATTGGGCATCGACACACCACTCCAACGACTACCAAGCACACTAAGGATGAGCAAAGAAGCACCGCCTTGAGCCTACGGAGATCCCCATGAGCGAACCATCGAGGAGAGGTGAGATGGCCGACGACGGTGCGAGGACTTCAAAACTGTGCCTCCGAGAAGGGCATGACAGTAGTTGCCACCGTCCGATCCCGCAAATCAAGTTTTCACCCGGAGTAACCCGAAGGAAGTGGGAGCACCGCGACGGTGCCTGCAAGGAGGAAACAACGTCCACATACGCTGCCGTTGTTGGCCAGTATAGGGACTGGGCAAGTGATGTACCCCGTGCACCGACCCCTTCGACGTATGGCCCTAGTGGTGGCGGCTCCGTGGGCATAAACCTCCACGGACGGGTGTGCATAGGTTGTTCCGGGCCGCCTCTTTGTCTCGAGCGCGGCGGCGAGTTCTCTCCGTGTAGCGGACCCCATTGCACATTCAAAAATATACAAAAAATCCGAAAATAATTTAGTGTATCGACACAACATCAGTGTACGTTGTCACAAAAATTCAAATCAAAATTCAAAACAATGGTCAAGATACAAAAATGACAAATTTGACCTCAATGTGCTAATGGGCCAAAACTGAAGCCCAACTTGTGTAACGTACTATTCAGTGTCAAATTGTTATTTTTGTATCCTGAGTAATGTTTCAAATATTGATTTAAATTTTTGTGACAAAGTACATCAATGCACTAAATTTTTTTCGGATTTTTTCGAACAGTTTTTAATGTGCAATGGGCGATCGGTGCACCGGTAGCACAAATTGCCCCGGTGCACCAGATACATCCCCCTCAATGCTGATGACGACGGAGGTGACACCAAGCGCGATGATGGTGATCAGAAGCCAGTCGCTCTTTGTAGGCCCTCCTTTCGCCTCCACCTGGCTAGTGAGGAGCACGAAGACGAGGAAATGCACAAAGAGAGCCATGTATGTCATCCTGCGCATGCAGACGAAGAAGAGATTCTGAACCTTACCTGCTTCGCCTCGTTGCCCTGCTCTGCTTCTCCCCTGTGTTAGGATTAAGGGGCCGTCTATGTCACATCTTGATGTGAGATAATATCTCACATCTAAGTATGATGTCAGCGCCATCTTTTTTTTTCCTGTTTATTCTTTTTGTTTGATTTTAATTTGTCAATGCCGAAAACTAAAAACCTGCTCACCCTGCGTCCTCCTTGTGTGGCTGGCCTGTACGCAAATCTGGTCACTAGCTCCCTAAAAAAAATCTGGTCGCTAGCTACCCGTATAAAAACTGATCGCTAGCTTTTTCTGAAAGAAAACTGATCGGTAGTGCTAACATCGATTTGTTAACTTTTGCGTCCAATCGTTATACATTACAAGTGCATTTCTCACAACTAGCTTCTAGGCTACTAACGATTTTTTTTTGTCTTTTGGTTTTTGCGTTTTTCACTATTATTATTTTATAATTAATTTTCAGTAAGGAACAAAGTTTGGTGAAAACATATTTCAAAAACATGTTCACGAATTTACATAATTTGTTTAAATTATAAAAATGTTAATGATTGCCAAAAAAATCTAATGTACGGTGAACAATCCTTTAACATATGATGATCATGTTTTGAACACCCACAATTTTTTTTTGCAATATACAATGAAAATTCTTTTTTGATATATGGTGAACCTTTTTATATACAATGAGCTAAAAGCAAACTTTTTTATATACATTGAACTAAAAGCAAACAGGAAAAAACAAAAAAATTGAGAAAACCAAATAGATAAAATAGATAAAAAAATTTGAACACATTTAGATTTGTTTTAGAAAATTGAGAAACACCAACAATTTTGGAAAAATTAACAAATTTACATATTTGAAACATTTATTGAAACTTGTGAATTTATGGAAAAAGAATCATAAAAATTAGAACAATTTTTGAAAAATAGAAAACTAAAAGCAGAGGAAAACCACTGAAGAAAAATGATACATAAAAAACAGAAAAACATAAAGAAACAAAACAAAAAACGTATCCTAGCTATTTGGGCCGGCTCATTTATAGTATGTTCGCTGACGAGGGTGGACTTGCAGCTAGGACTAAAAAAGATCGGACCCCAAATGGAAAATCGAGGATGGACTCTCAATTGGGAATAAAAAAGGTCGGGCCCTAGTTGCGAGTCGAGTTTGGACTTGCAACTGGGACCAAAAAGGTTGGACCCCTGTTACGAATCAAGGGTGGAGTTGCAACTGGGACAACAAAAGGTCGAGCTCCAGTTGCTAGTCGACGGTGGAATTGCAACTAGGAAAACAGGTCGGGTCCTAGTTGCGAATCTAGGGTGGTAATTGGGACTAAAAATGGTCGGGCCCTAGTTGCGAGCCGAGGGTGGACTTGCAACTCAGACAAAAAAGATTGAGCTCTAGTTGCGAGTCAAGGGTGGACTTGCAACCCAGACAAAAAGGTTGGGCCCCAGTTGCGAGTCGGGGGTGGACTTGTAACTCAGACAAAAACGGTTGGGCCCTAGTTGCGAGTAAAGGGTGGACTTGCAACTCGGACAAAAAAAAGTTGGGCCCCAGTTGCGAGTCGAGGGTGAACTTGCAACTCGGACAAAAAAAAGGTTGGGCCCTAGTTGCGAGTAAAGGGTCGACTTGCAACTCGTCAAAGGTTGGCCCCCAGTTGCGAGTCGAAGGTGGACTTGCAACTTGGAAAAAAAGTCTAGCCCCATTTGTGTCGAGAGCGGGCTTGCAAAAAAGACAAAAATGGTTGGGGCCCAATTAAGAATCGAGGATGGACTTTCAACTGGGACAAAAAAGGTCGGAGCCCCGTCGTGAGTCAAGGGTAGACTTGCAATTAGGATAAAAAGTGTCGAGACCCGGTTGTGAGTCGAGAGTGCAATTGCAACAGGGAAAAAGGTTAGGCCCTAGTTGCGACTCAAGGGTGGACATGAAACTCGTACAAAAAAGGCTAGACTCCAGTTGCGAGTTGAGGGTGGACTTGCAACTGGGACAAAAAAAAGTCAGGTCCTAGTTACAAGTCGATGGGGGTATTGCAACTGGGACAAAAAAGTTCGGGCCCCAATTGCGAGTCGAGGGTGCACTTGCAACTATAAAAAAAAGTCAGACCCCAGTTGCGAGTCGACAGTCGACTTGCAACTAGGAAAAAAAGGTTGGGCCCCAGTTACAAGTCAAGAGCAGAGTTGCAACTCGTTCAAAAAACGTTGGGCCCCAGTTGCGAGTTGAGGACGTACTTGCAACTGGGACAAAAAAGGTCAGGCCCCAGTCGCGAGTCGAGGGCCGACAAAAGCGGAGCCAAACATGACTGAGCCAACAACGGGATACACAATAAACAAACAACAACAAGCGGGGGCGGAAGGTAGAGCGCTTTAATGCAAATTACGAGAATTAAATTAAACGTGAACTAAAAAGAACTTATAGAATTTTAAAAATCATGAATTTAAAAAGACCAAAAAAGAAAACAAAAAAAGTTTTAAAACCAAAAATGAAAAAAAAAAACAAATAAGGAAAAAACAAACAAGGGAAAATAAACAAATCTTATAGCAAAGTTTATCATATGAAAATGCACTTATATGTGAGGTACTATTTCACATCCAGATGTGAAATAGCAAACCTGATGCAACAAACATTGACAAGCGAGGCCAAAAGATAGAGTGCTTGCATGAAAATGGCAGAAACTAAATCAAACAATGACAAACTTAGATGAGACAGCACTTAAAATGTTGAGAATTTAAAACATACTTATGAAATTGCTCGCCCCAAAGCACACTGAAAACAAAAACAAAAGCGGTCCACTCTCCACACGGACGTATACATAAAAAAACCGGCCTAGTCCGGGCCCAGACACAGACAAAAAGGCCATGCCACCCCTCTCTCTCTCTCACACACACACACACGGAAGGAAGTCACGCGCAAACAATGATCACAAAATTTGCACAAAAAAGCTTTAGATCGTATGGTGAGAAACTTAGATGTGAGAAAACTATATCTCATCTAAATATGTCTTAGCAAATCTGAAAAAAAAAACATGAATTCAAAAAAAGAAAAAGAGAAAATAAAAACAAAAAACAAAAACAAAAAAAGAATAGAGAGTCAAGAAGGCAGGCGCCAGACCCTTCTTTTATGAGTGGAGCAAGCCACCACCACATCTATCTGGCCGCTTTCTCCTTTGTACTTGTGCGGCTTGTAGATGGGTCAAAGTCAAAGAGAAGTGAGAAGATAGAAATGAACAAAGGGAATCAAAAATAAAAAAGACAAAGTACTCTGCCTGTCATTTAACTTCCTCGCAGCAACCGAGTAGAAAACGCACACGAAAAACAAAGCCCAAGCATACGCATGGACAATGGGCCAAACAAAAAACAAACGACGTACGCGGCACACATGAGCTGAAGGAAATGAAACAACGGCGACACGGGACGCAGCGCACTCATAAATAATCAGATATAGATCGAACGGTTCTAGGCTTAGATGTGAGATAATATATTACATCTAGATGTAAAATGGCAACTTAAACCCAACGTCCGGTTACACGTTTGTGTACGTGTCCGTGTAGTACTGGAGTCCAGAACCGACTAGGTTTAGCTATAGGGTAGCTAGATCAGTATATACACGTGCATACCCCCTTGTAATTGAACCAGGCCAGTTAGAAAATCAGACCGAAGCAATAAAGAAAAGGGTCCGTCTATGTCACGTCTAGATGTGAGATAATATCTCACATCTAAGTTTTTTTGTCCTATTTGTTTGTCATGTTTGTTTGGTTTTAATTTATCAAAGCCCAAAACTAAAAATTACCTCGTCATGCATCCGCCTTGGTCACCAACCTATACGCAAATCTGGTCACTAGCTCCCCTTGTAAAAAAAATTCTGGTTGATAGCTACCCGTACAAGGAACCTGATCGCTAGCTTTTTCTGGAAAACAAAATGATCGCTAGTGCTAAATTGACTTGTTAGCTTTTGCCTGTGATCATAATACATTTACAAGGACATCTTCCATAGCTAGCTTCTAGGCAACCAACGATTTATTTTATTTTTTGCCTTTAGGTTTTTGCGTTTTTCACTATTATATTTTATAATTAATTTTCAGTAAAGAACAAAATTTCATCAACACATATTTCAAAAACATGTTCACGAATTTACATAAGTTTTTTCAAATTATAAAAAGTGTTAATGAATACCAAAAATGTTCTAATATATGGTGAACAATGCTTTAATATATGCTGATCATTTTCTGAATACACACTAAAATACACACTGAACATTGTTTTTGATATACATGAACTTATTAATACACGATGAACTAAAAGTGAACTTTTTTATATACATTGAACTAAAAGCGAACAGGACAAATCAAAATAGAGAAAATAGATAAATAACAAGACAAAAAAACACATTTTGATTTGCTTTAAAAAATTGATCAACATGAACAATTTTAGAAAAATGAACTAATTTATAAATTTTGAAACATGTATTGAAACTTGTGAATTTATGAACAAACAAAAAATTAACATAATATGAAAAACAACGAGATCAACTTTTGAAAATAGAAAAATAAAAAGGAGATGAAAAACAATGAAGAAACATGATAAAAAAAACCAGAAAGAACATGAAGAAAAATGAAACAAAACAAAAAAAAGGTATCTTAACTACTTGGGCCAGCTCATCTGTTGTTTGTTCGCTGACTAGGGTGGACTTGAAACTAGGAAAAAAAATATTGGACCCCCAATGGCAAGTCGAGGGTGGACTCTCAATTGGGAACAAAAAAGGTCGGGCCCCAATTGCGAGCCGAGTTTGGACTTGCAACTGGGGACAAAAAATGGTTGGACCCTAATTGCGAGTCAAGGGTGCACTTGCAGCTGGGACTAGAAAGGGTCGAACCCGAGTTGCGAGTCGACGATGGACTTGCAACTGGGGTAAAAGGTCGGCCCCAGTTACGAATCGAGGGTGGGCTCGCAATTAGGACTAAAAAATGTCGGGCACCAGTTGCGAGTCGAGGGTGAACTTGCAACTCAGAAAAAAAAAGGTTCAACTGTAGTTGCGAGTCGAGGGTGGACTTGCAACTCGGACAAAAAATGTTGGGCCCCAGTTGCGAGTCGAGGACGAACTTGCAACTTAGACAAAAAAGGTTGGACCCTAGTTGCGAGTCGAGCGTGGACTTGCAACTCAGACAAAAAAGGTTGGGCCCCAGTTGCGAGTCTAGGACGAACTTGCAACTTGGACAAAAAAGGTTAGACCCTAGTTGAGAGTCGAGAGTGGACTTGCAACTCGGAAAAAAAGGTTGGGCCCCAGTTGCGAGTCAAGGACACACTTGCAGCTCGGACAAAAAAGGTTGTGCCCTAGTTATGAGTCGAGGGTGGACTTCCAACTCGGACAAAAATGTTGGGCCCCAGTTGCGAGTCGATGGTGGACTTGCAACTTGGGAAAAAAAAGTCTAGCCCCATTTGCGTCGAGAGTGGACTTGCAACTAGGACAAAAATGGTTTGGCCACAGTTGGACTTTCAACTAGAAAGAAAAGGCCGGACCCCAGTTGTGTGTCGAGGGTGGACTTGCAATTAGGACAAAAAAATATTGAGACCCAGTTGCGAGTTAAGAGTGCAATTGCAACCAGGAAAAAAAGGTCAGGCCCAGCTGCGACTCAAAGGTGGATAGCAACTAGGACAAAAAAGGGCCAGGTCCGAGTTACAAGTCAAGGGGGGTGTTGCAACTGGGACAAATAAGTTCGGTCCCTGAATGTGGGTCGAGGGTGGACTTGCAAATAGAAAAAAAAAGTCAGGCCCCGTTGCGAGTTGACGATGGACTTGCAACTAAGACAAAAAAAGTCAGGGTCCCGGAGTCGAGAGCGGACTTGCAATTGGGAGGAAAAAATGTCGGACCCGAGTTGCGAGTCGAGGACGGACTTGCAACTGGGACACAAAAAAGACCGGGCCCCAGTTGCGAGTCGAGGGTGGACTTGCAACTAGGACAAAAAAATGCCAGGCCCCAGTTGCGAGCCAAGGGCGGACTTGCAAATGGGACAAAAAAGAATGGATCCCAGTTGCGAGTCAAGAGTGGACTTGCAACTAGGACAAAACAAGGTCAGACCCCAATTATAAGTTGAGGGCCAACAAAAGCGGAGTCGAATAGGCCTAGGCCAACAAAAGGATATACAATAAACAAACAACGACAAGGGAGGCAGAAGGTTGAGCTTGTAGGAAATGACGAAAAATAAATCAAATGGTGAATTTAAAAAGTACTTATAAAATTTTAAAAATCATGGACTTAAAAGACTACAAAAGATAAAAAAATAAAAGTTTAAAAAGATGGGACCTCTATTGCATGTCAGTGTGTGGTTGGACTTGCACCTAGAACAGAAAATGGATTGGGCCTCAGTTAGGGACAAGTAGACAAAACATAACAAGGAGCATCTCGGTGGTTTACTTGCAACTGTGACAATAAAAAAAAGACGAGCTCCAGTTTGCATGTCGGTGGTCGACTTGTCACTAGAATAAAAAATAAAAAGGCGAACCCAGTTAGGAGTACACTTGTAGGACCAAAATGGTTTGGACCCAGATACATGTCGATGATCGACTTGTAACTGGAACAAGAATAATAAAAAGACACAAGGTTCTTACATATTAGGGTTAGACATGAGACAACAACAACAATAAAGCCTTTAGTCCCAAACAAGTTGGGTAGGCTAGAGGTGAAACCCATAAGATCTCGCAACCAACTCATGACTTTGGCACGTGGATAGCAAGCTTCCACGCGCCCCTGTCCATAGCTAGCTCTTTGGTGATACTCCAATCCTTTAGGAGGGTCAGACATGAGAACAAAAATAAAAACAAGAAATTGGTCGTTGCCCGTCATGGTACTGTTTAGAAACTTGGCCGGGTCGCCTCTACTCCTTAGACAAAGAGCAATGGGATAGAGAGAGCGAAGAAACAGTGCCGACGAGCCAGCGGTCAGCTCGTCTCTCCAACTTATACAGACAACACTTTTCTTGAACTACAACAAAAAAAAAGACCATGAAAAACGGCCCAAAAAAGAAAGACGCATGGTGTGATGGGCTGTAAAATGAACACGATTTACAAAATTCCGTGGGACAAATGAACATGAATATTAATGATTTCGATACATGATTTACAATTCCGTGGACACATTGCATAGATGAATACAAATCAAAACAACCAAAAACATGCACGAACAATCATACGGTATATACACGCACAAAGGAGATGCCTGCAGACGTCATCTAATATATACACATATCATAGTATCACAAGTGGGAGAAAAAAGAAATGAAAAAAAGACAAAAAATACCTCACAAACTGCAACAGCTGCAGTGTGTATCAAGACAATACAACAATAGACAAAAGAAGGGAAAAAAAACCAGAAAGGAAAGGCAGCCCACGCTAGCACACATGGGCTAGCCCACGCTGGCACGCTTGCATGCGGGCTGCGGGAGCGCACGCTACAAATCGCCAGATCTTACAATCGAACGCGAACAAATCGTCACATCATCAGTGCACGAATTTTAAAGACAAAACAAATCCAACAATGAGGGACTTAGATGTGAGTCTAGATGTGAAATAGCAAATCCCTAAAGAAAAACAACAGGTGTGACAGGCACCTGTGGCCATCAAATCGATTCAGCTTTTTGCGTCGTGAGTTCCCGGCAAGAGAGAGCCAAGTCGCTGTGTTCCGAGATTGATCCGATCCGAAGAGAAGCTAGCCATCCCAGGGCTTATACGCTACATAGCCATCGTACAAACAGATGTGCAGCAAATTGATTGGCTTAGGATTAGCAGCAGGACCCGCGAGAGGGGGTCCGTAACAGACGCGTAAAACACCTATACGCCGCTTTTATACTGCTATTATTCAACGGACGAGTTAGATACATTCATTTATCCGATAAGTAATTTCAGAACTGATGGAGTAGACGCGCGGGCCAAAGGGTAAAATGCATCATTGCCCCCCGAACTTGTTGGCTAGGTCCAAAGCAGCCCTCATACTCAGGAAGTGTATCAATACGGTCCTCATACTTGACAATACGGTCCCCAAACTTGTGGAGTAGTAGACGCGCACCGTGAGTCGAACCATCGACCTTGACGGCTGGCTTGTGTCCTGCACACGTGAGCTAGCGAACTGAAGCACCGTTCGTTGCTGCTTAATAACGAGATGAGAGTTTTATTATATTTTGCTCAATGAAAAGGAAAATTAAATGATATATGAAGCCGACGACAACTGCGGCAGGCGGCTCGGGTACTCATCCATCCAGGAGGTCATTTGTCCACGCCAGGCGCATGCCCGAGAGGGCATCAGACATGGAAAATGATACATGCGGCGTTGGTGCATAACTATTTGAGCTCGGCAAGGACCTCTCGGTGTCAATGGTGAACCACGATGCCAACTTCCACCACCTCGCCGCACCGGCATGATGCGCCAAGCTCTCCACTCCAGCGATTAATACGAATAAGGGTTTCCCCCCACTGTGTTTAGTGCGGTGTTCTTGCTTGCTTCACTCCAGCGATTCTAGTCGCATGTCTGGACAATGGGAATGGGTGTCCGCGGCAGAGACGGAGATCAAGTCAAGATCGGCGGCGGAGCATGCGAACGACCGGCTGTCATTGTTGCTACTCCCTCCGTCTAGGTGTGTAAGTCATCTTACGAAAACCAAATAATCCCAAAACACTTAGGCGCGGTGCATTAACTTCTACCTCTTTTTTATTTCTTGACATATCAACCAATAAGATATGTGGGGTGTGCATGATTTTAATGACTTGAGACAACCAAACACGACATGCGTTAGTTCATTGCATGCAATGCTATTAATTAGCAAATAAACATTAAGTTCTCTCTTTTTCCCCTCCTCCTTGGTCACGGTGCACAACCTAAGATGACTTACTCACCTCGACGGAGGGAGTATTTGTTTGATCGCCACGCCTCTAATGAGAGTTCAGGTTGCAATGATTTCTCGTAATAACTACTCCCTCCGTTCCTAAATATAAGTCTTTATAGACATTTTAAATGGAATACAACATACGGATGTATGTAAACATATTTTAGAGTGTAGATTCACCCATTTTGCTTCGTATGTAGTCACTTGTTGAAATCTCTAGAAAGACTTATATTTAGGAACGGAGGGAGTAGATTGAGAAAATGCATGTAGCATCAACTACTCTGGTTGATGTGGTACCGCTCTAATCCCTTTCGTCATCAACATGCATGCATGCACGTTTGAAGCAGCTAGCATGTACGAAGACAAAACAAATCAGTGGCAGAGCTAAGAAGAAAAAACTGATCGAACCTTGTTTTCAGCGGAATACGGGTGTGTTTGGTTACAAGTACAACCCTGGACAACAATTGCCTGGCCTGAGATGTGCCTGAATATTGTTTGGTTAAAGGCTTGAAATTTCAGATGGCTCCCTGGCCTGGAACTGCTAGCCTGGCAGGCAGATTGATTAGCCTGGCTCAGGCAGGTGAATTCAGACGCCTGGCTTCCAGGCTAATCTCACTCCGGTCTAATTAGTACATCTGCATGTGCTTATCTAAGGTTTGCATGCTCCCTACCCATCAACTCAACCTTGCATGCTGATTCTTTATTGTGTACGTGTGCCAGGCCAGGTGTCCAACCAAACAGCTGGTGCACCGGCACGCGCCTGACCAGGCATATTTTCCCATTTTGCCAGGCTACTACGAGGCATCATTTTTTGCCAGGCATGAAGCCCAGGACATCCAGCAGCTAGCTTAAGCTAGCGAGCCTAGTACGTACATGGGTTGGCCACGGCAAGAAGCGTGAAGCGTACGCATCAAGCAAGCGACGGCACACCAAATTTGATCATCAAAATGCATGTAGAACCCTGCTCCACTCCGGCCGCACCACCACCTCCACAGCTAGCGCCGCCAGCCAGAACCCTTCTCCACACCCTATGTACACACCAAAGCAGATGGCCGGGGTTCCCTTACCCTCCGCCGGCCGCTTCGGCGGAAGCGGCCCGCGGCCTCGTCGGCGGACACGGGGGAAGACGGTGTCGCCCTCTTTTCCGCCTCTCCTGGGACTGTATCAAGGGGAGGGCCACTGTACAGAGCTTTGGGCGGGCCTGGTCTGTATGATCCTCACGTCAAAGAGGCTTCCACAACTGTCGCCGTGCTCCGCCCTTCCCACAGCAGCAGAGGCTAGCACGATGACTAGCAAGTGGAACAACGCCTTATATGCGTACAGGACATGGTATCTAAACTCGTTTTAGACTTGGATGAGGTAACCAGCATACGTGGTTAGCAAAATGTTAAAAGTCCAGGTGGAAACTCCTATGATCCCATAATTTTTTACTTCAAGAAATGTTAAAGGGAAAAGGGAACACGTCTACATTCACAGCAAAATGGGCTAGCACTAAGTGGACTAGCTAGCATCAATTTTTTTTAGCATAAAATGGCAAAACATGTGAGGCCGCCAAAGATCGATATCATGGCTAAGGCTAACCATAGTGGGGTTGTGCGTGGTTGAAGGAGAGAGAAGAGAAGCGGACTATAAGTTTGCAACCGGTTGTAGCACGAGTTCCAACACCCTTTGTGAGAGAAAAAAAGGGTCATATATTAATGATATATATAGCATACTAAGATGACTAACTATTGTATGAGTGGGCTATTAGGTTGGCTATAAGTGACAGTCGATTGTTGGCTTTGCTATTAACCATGCTCTAACAGGTATCATGCATGGCTTGCTAGGAGTGCACTAGTAGAAAAAGGGTCGTTACTAAAGCCCTAACCCTTTAGTCCCGGTTCTTACACGAACCGGGACAGAAGGTCCTCCACGTGGCCGCTGCTGCCAGCCCAGGCAGGGGGGCCTTTGGTCCCGGTTGGTGACACCAACCGGGACCAATAGGCAGGGCCTTTTGTCCCGGTTGGTGTCACCAACCGGGACCAATAGGCATCCACGCGTCAGCATTTCAGGGGCTGGGGTTTTTGTTTTTTTTTGAAAGGGGGGGGGGGTTGGGGGTTAATTTAGGTGTTTCATATATTGTGTTAGCTAGCTAATTAATAGAGAGAAGTGTCCTCTCTTATCTCCGTGCTTGGTCGACGCTACGTACTATATACGTATGGAGAGGACTAGACACGCTAGCTAGTAAGCAAATGAAGGAAACAGAAAATCGTCATGAACATATGCATACAGAGAGAAGTGATATCGACCACCTCTCCTTCTCCGAGAGATTGGTCGAACAACAAGTTCTCGTATATCTATCTGACACTACCGGCTACATATATACAATAATTATCTCTTACAATATAATCTCCTAATTAAATTGTAAGAACACAGGGTCCACATAGTATTCTCCGTTTTCAGCGATCACGTGGTCAAGGAAGAATGCCGCCAATTCCTCTTGAATTGCTCGCATACGATCTGGTGCTAGGAGTTCATCCCGCATCCGAAAGATCTAATTTGAAGAAGGGGGTCAATACATATAGATATATATATATATATATATATATATATATATATATATATATATATGAAACTCGACACAAATGATGGTAATAAAATAAAATTGCGAATATTATTGCTTACGCACTTCATATTGTTCGTCAGAGTAGCCCCGCTCACAGGTCGTGTGGCGGATAGACTCGCAAACGTAGTATCCACAGAAATCATTCCCTTGTTCCTGCCACAACCACTTTACAAGAAATAGAGGTCAATCTAACTGATAAGCAAGCATGCTAAATGGTATTGATGAAACTAGCGCTTGAATCACTAGGAGATGTGCGGAACATGCTACTATAATACTTACTTTTGGGTGTCTAAATTGCAGCTTCTTCGGCAGTCCCAGAGCTTTTGTGGTGAATTTTCTCCAAACCCTGCCAGACAAAGAAAACAATTACTTGATATCAGAAAATGAACAAAGTTGCTGATATCGTGGATAATGATCGATTTAACTTACTTCTCGAGCATTTGAGTCATGTCCGCATAGTCCTGGGGATCTTTTCGTCTCGAGTCTAAGACGGTTACTACTCCCTGCTCAAGCTTAATCTCTAGGAGAATATAGTGGAAGCTGCGCATGCATGCATAAGTCATCAATTACATTACCATAACCTGGACTAATAAGGAAAACCGAATATGCACAAGACAGTAACACTCACTTGAAGTTGTAAGGAAAGAGTATTATATCTTTGTTTTGATTTAATACCAACGATCGTAGCAAGTTGGCCTCGGCTTCTTTGGCATGTTTTTCAACCATATATGCATCTATGAGATTTGTGTTAATGAACCCAATATCACCGATTTGTCTTTTCTTCAATTTGGCGATCTTCAATCTGCATAATATAGTGAGGATAATTATAAATACATGCAATGAAAGAGCTGACCTATATAGAGAGACTTAATGACAGAAGTAGTACTACTTACAGACAGTAGCAAGTGATCGTTGATTTATCGAGGGCCTTTTGATTGAAAAACTGGAAGAACTCCTCAAATGGAACATTCAGCAGTTCAATTCCAACGAGGTCATGCTCCGATTTAACTCTCAGCGTCAAAGTATTCATCCTATCAGACTCTCTGCCGGTTTTCATGTACCAATCCTGTAATCTTCGCATCATCGTTGTTAGAGATCTTTCATCTTTGACGAGATGCTTTCCGTAATGGTATTTGTGTTCGTCCACCTCCATGATTTCATAACGTACATCGTTGGGCAGGTAATCTCTAATATTGCTATAACCGGGCACAATCCTCGGATCATTAGCGACGATGTCGCTAGACACCTTGAGCGGGGCGCACGATTGATTCGCTTGTTCGCCGAGCTGGGCAATTTTTTTCCCAGCTCGTCGTTCTTTTAACCTTTGATCACTGACAGTACTTCCCGACCGCTCCGCTTTGGCAAATGTCTTTGCAAGAATGCGCTCATAGTTGCCTCTCGGCGGAGACTTTGGTGGTTTTGTCAGGGCTGCCAGAGTGCGCTTTGCTTTCACCGGATCTACCTTCTCCTCGGGAGGTGGATGTTTCTTTGCTTTCACCCCTTCAAAGAAGTTCTTCACTCCGGCTCGCACGATCTTCGTGGTTTCCTCCTCGGTCCTCTCGTATGGTAACTTCTCTGGAGTCTTCAGAGAAGGACCGAATCTGTATTGCCTCCCGCCTCTGGCAGCTGTACTGCTAGACGCCAGCAGAGCAGACGGAGCGGCTGCGGCTATCTTCTTTCCTTGCTTACGAGGCGGAGGAGAAGGACTACGACGCGCCGGAGCAGCCGGAGCGGCGGCGGGTCTCTTCCGCCCTTGCTGACGAGGCGGAGAAGGAGGAGGCTAGCTGCCCTGGCATGCCGGCGCAGGCGGAGAAGGAGGCGGAGTGCCGCCACACGCCGGAGAAGGAGGCTGAGTGCCCTGATCACTCGCCGGAGGAGGAGGCGGAGGAGGAGGCGGAGTGCCGCCACGCGCCGGAGAAGGAGGCTGAGTGCCCTGATCACTCGCCGGAGGAGGAGGCGGCGGAGTGCCCTTACTCGCCGGAGGCGTCCAGTTCGGAAGGTTAATGAGCTCCTTCCGCCATAGGCACGGAGTCTTCAGAGCTAAACCCAGCCGAGTCTCCCCTTCACTGGTAGGGTGGTCAAGCTGGACGTCCTCAAATCCCTCCGTTATTTCATCCACCATCACCCTAGCATATCCTTCTGGAATCGGCCGGCAGTGGTAGGTTGCGCCGGGTTCAGGAGGTAAAACAGAGCCAACAGCCGCCTTGACTTTGAAGTTCTGCCATTGCGCCATAAGGTGGCAATGTTGAGACTCCGTGATAGCATCCACGGGGTAGCTAGCAGGAGCCATCAACACATGCTCCGGCTGAAGCAGCTCGGTGGAAGCCACGCTGCTTCTCCGCTGAGATGGCGGGGTAGCTTCGGGGGTAGTTTCGGCATGTCAATTGCCGTCTCGTTCCTCTAGCGCTTGAACCCTTTCGTGCAGCTTCTGAATTTGGGTCTGCTCCATTTTTTCCTCCTCTCCTGGCTTTTGTAACCGCCTGCGTCCGGAAAACCAGCCTTCCACGGAACGGAGCCTGGCGTGCCTCGTGTCCGTCCAGGGTGCTCAGGATTCCCGAGGGCCATTGTGAGCTCGTCGTTCTCTCTGTCTGGAACGAACGTCCCTTCCTGCGCTGCATCGATATATTGCTGAATCTTCTTGACTGGTATTCTCAAAAGCTCGTTCGTCCAAATGCACCTCCCTGATACAGGGTCTAATTTTCCGCCAGCCCCGAAGAACCAAGTCCGGCAACGGTCTGGCCAGTTCATTGTCTGTGGTTCGATCCCTTTTTCAAGCAGATCATTCTCAGCCTTGGCCCACTTAGGCCGGGCTTTGAGGTAGCCACCTGACCCCGTGCGATGGTGAAGCTTCTTCTTCGCAGCATTCTTCTTGTTTGTCGCTGACATCTTCTTACTCTTTTCCGATGTCTTGTGGGCCACAAATGCGGGCCAGTGATCTCTGATCTTCTCATACCGGCCGATGAATTCTGGTGTCTCTTCTTTGTCGACAAACGTTTTCAGCTCATTCTTCCACCTCCTGAATAGGTCTGCCATCTTCTTAAGAGCATGAGACTTGATTAATTGCTCTTTAACTGGCTTCTCCGGATCCTCCTCTGGCGGTAGGGTGAAATTTGCCTTCAGCTCAGTCCAAAGATCATCTTTCTGCATATCATTGACATAAGACACCTCAGGGTCTTCCTTCTTAGGCTTATACCATTGGTGGATGCTGATCGGGATCTTGTCCCTAACAAGAACCCCGCACTGAGCAGCAAATGCTTCCTTTGTCCGGATGGGTTCAATCGGTTGGCCGTCGCGCGCGATTGCTGTGATCTCAAACCTTTCATCCGAGCGCAACTTTATCTTCGGGCCTCGTCTCTTTACCGAAGTTGTGCTTGATCCGGAGGGCTAGAAAAAGGAAGAAAGACGAGAGTTAATTAATATATGTACATACCAAAACAATGAATGCATCAATTAGCTAGTCAGCACTGGCTTAACTAATATATTTACCTGGCCGGACTCTGTTCGGTCACCGGAGCCGTCACCACGGGCTCCTTCTTGCACCAGCATTGGGTCACCGGAGCCATCATAATCATGTCTTTCCTCCTCCACTCTTCGATCACCGTAGCCTGCTTCTTCACCCTATTCTTCCAGACCATCATTGTCGTTAAGATACGACAAGATATCACCTCCGGCTAAGATTATGTCCCCCAACACCTCTTCTGCTTGCTCGTCTCGTCCGTGCTCCATTGTTTCTGCAAATATTACAACATGGCAATTAGTACACAAACATGACAGCAGGTGGATATATTAGTGCAAATGTAGACCTATCTTATTCCGGGTTTGGGGTGGCCTCGGCAACGCTTCAAGGGTAGGGGCGCGGCAGGAGGGGGTAGGAGACCGACATCGTTTTTTTCTAGGGTTTGGGTGTCCTTGAGAGTTTTGGTCGAGCGAGAGGGCCCGGGGGTGCTCCCGTGGTATAAGTTATCACGGTCGAAGTTATCCGGGAGGGGTTTATCCGGGAGGGGGAGGCAACTGGCGATGAAAACTAGAACTTTTCACAAGTGTTTGTTATATAGTCCGACCTCCCCCCCTCATGTCGAAGTTATCGGGGAGGGCCTGGGTAGATCGACAACGACGACGCTCTTTTTCTAGGGTTTGGGTGGCCTCGATAGTTGGTCGGGCAAGCGGACCGCCTCTCTCTCATGCATGTCCGACATCCCCCCTCATGTCAAAGTTATCGGGGAGGGGGTAAATTTTACAAAGTTTTCATACAATCAAAGAACTCTATATATATCATCATCATCTATCATCACAATCAAAGAACTCTATATATCATCATCATCATCATATCATTTACAGAAAAATTCTAAAGAAAAAATAATCTATCACAATATCTATATTTTCTATATACATACATCCATACATACATACATACACATACATATACATCTACTTTAATTATATATATATGAACAAAAAAATACTAATTCTATGAACATAAAAAGGTCTATGAACAAAAAAACATCACATCAATATTTTCATCCATCCATATATACATACATACATACATATATACATCTACATTATATATGAACAAAAAAATACATAAACTTTACTAATAAAAAAAGACAGCGGGCCGGGGCGGCGGCAGCTCACAGCGTGGGTGGCGACGGCGACGGCGACGGCGGGGGCGGGGCAGGGCGTGAGCTCTGGGGCGGTGACGTAGGGCGACGACGACGGCGGTGGCGGGGCAAGGGCGCGGGCTCGGGAGCGGCGACGACGACGGCGGGGGCGGGGCAGGGCGCGGGCTCGGGGGCGGTGACGGCGACGATGACGGCGGGGGCGGGGCAGGGCGCGGGCTCGGTGACGACGACGACGACGGTGGTGGCGGGGCAGGGGCGCAGGCTCGGGGGCGGTGACATCGACAGCGACGGCGGGGCCGGGGCAGAGCGCGGGCTCGGCGACCGCGCGGCGGAGGGGCCGGGGCACGGGCGCGGGCTCGGCGATGGC
Organism: Aegilops tauschii subsp. strangulata; assembly: GCF_002575655.3. NCBI lineage: Eukaryota > Viridiplantae > Streptophyta > Magnoliopsida > Poales > Poaceae > Aegilops > Aegilops tauschii. Next base: position 638,004,663 of record NC_053036.3, on the reverse strand, counting down.
GACGGAGGGGGCGGGGCAGGGGCGCGGGCTCAGGGGCGGGGCGGCGACGGCGTCGGGGCAGCCTGGCGGCGTCGATGTGCTCGGCGTCGTCGGGGCAAACTGCAGATGAACTCTGAAAAATTTACTAAGTGTTTGCTTATATAGCAAAGCCATTGGTCCCGGTTCGTGACACCAACCGGGACCAATGCCCCCTTTAGTCCCGGTTGGTGCCACCAACCGGGACCAAAGGCCTCTTTTCAGCAGCCCAAAGGGCGGGAAGCGGCGGCCTTTGGTCCTGGTTGGTGGCACCAACCGGGACTAAAGGGGGGCATTGGTCCCGGTTGGTGCCACTAACCGGTACCCATGCCCCCCTTTAGTCCCGGTTGGTGCCACCAACCGGGACCACAGGACATGTGCTGCCCGCGTCGCGGCCAAAGTTTAGTCCCACCTCGCTAGTTGAGAGAGCTCGAGAGTGGTTTATAAGCGCTGCTACGCGCACCCTCTCGAGCTCCTCTCAACTGCAGGCTTTCGGGCCTAACCATACACTATGTGCCTGTGGGGCCTACTGGGCCACGTGCGGGCCTGAATCCTATCCCATGGTTGGGTTTCTAGTCGTATTCAGGCCGTGGTGGCCCAGTAGATGGCACTTTTTTTCTTTGTTGCTTTATTTATTTTATTTTGTTTCTACTTACAACAAAATACTTACTGTTGCTATTTTTATTTATTTTATTAATGTTTATTTTTTAATTCTTTTTGCTTTGAGGTCACAAAAATTATAAACTTTCTGTTAGTGCCATTAGTTTTCAAATTTGAATAGTTTAAATTTGAATTCTTTGAAATTTGTGTGAATCACTAGTTTGTGATTAACTTTACTATAAAAATAGATTTTGGAGTGATTCTTTTTCCTGATATTTAATATTACTGTGTTTTATGATTCTATTCAAAAACAGATTTTGTTATTTTAGTTTCTAACAAAAAAATCTTTATGATAATGTTTTTTGCTATTAAAGTTTCTAACAAAAACATTCTTTATGAAAATTCCTTTTGCTATTGGAGTTTTATAAAAGCTTTTTAGTTGATTCTTTTGGCTATTGAAGAATATTATAGTTTTGTTTTAGTTGATCATAACAGCATATTTTAATTGATTATTTTTAGTTCATTCTTTTTGCTATTAGTTCATGAGCTATAAATGACCCTTAAATTGAAAAGCACTACAAATGAACTCTGAAAAGGTTGAAAGTTGGCATGGTATCATCATTTCACCCACATAGCATGTGCTAAAAAGTTGAGAGGGTTACGGCAAAAACTGGATGCACTTCGTGTACAAAATGGACAATCTCTTCCGAAGTATCAGGGTTTCGAACGAAAACTCATCAGTTACAAAGGGATTTCATTTTTTTGAACTTATTTGAACTCCAGACTTTTTGTGTGTTCAAAATGCACCATTCAAAGCCACATCATCAATTTTCAACCCTTTCTAACTTCATTTGTTATTTTTCATGCATTTACTGATTTTCATGGCTATATGACTGTGAAATTGAAAAGCACTACAAATGAACTCTGAAAAGGTTGAAAGTTGGCATGGTGTCATCATTTCACCCACATAGCATGTGCTAAAAAGTTGAGAGGGTTACGGCAAAAACTGGATGCACTTCGTGTACAAAATGGACAATCTCTTCTGAAGTATCAGGGTTTCGAACGAAAACTCATCAGTTACAAAGGGATTTCATTTTTTTGAACTTATTTGAACTCTAGACTTTTTGTGTGTTCAAAATGCACCATTCAAAGCCACATCATCAATTTTCAACCCTTTCTGACTTCATTTGTTATTTTTCATGCATTTACTGATTTTCATGAGCTATATGACCGTGAAATTGAAAAGCACTACAAATGAACTTTGAAAAGGTTGAAAGTTGGCATAGTGTCATCATTTCACCCACATAGCATGTGCTAAAAAGTTGAGAGGGTTACGGCAAAAACTGGATGCACTTCGTGTACAAAATGGACAATCTCTTTCGAAGTATCAGGATTTCGGACGAAAACTCATCTGTTACAACAGGCATTTCAAATGAACTACAAAAAGGTTGAAAGTTGGCATGGTATCATCATAATAGTTGTGGAGAGAAAGTCTTCACTTTTTCTTCGCTTGTGTCCTTTGCTTATTGCGCCGTAACCATGGATAATCTTCATCGTTTATCAGGATGCTTGGATCAGCCTTGACTTTGAAGGGAGGAATTTCATGAAACTTTTCATAATCTTCAGACATGTCTGTCTTGCCCTCCACTCCCACGATGTCCCTTTTTCCTGAAATAACTATGTGGCGCTTTGGCTCATCGTATGATGTATTCGCTTCCTTATCTTTTCTTTTTCTTGGTCTGGTAGACATGTCCTTCACATAGATAACCTGTGCCACATCATTGGCTAGGACGAACGGTTCGTCAGTGTACCCAAGATTGTTCAGATCCACTGTTGTCATTCCGTACTGTGGGTCTACCTGTACCCCGCCTCCTGACAGATTGACCCATTTGCACTTAAACAAAGGGACCTTAAAATCATGTCCGTAGTCAAGTTCCCATATGTCCATTATGTAACCATAATATGTGTCCTTTCCCCTCTCGGTCGCTGCATCAAAGCGGACACCGCTGTTTTGGTTGGTGCTTTTTTGATCTTGGGCGATCGTGTAAAATGTATTCCCATTTATCTCGTATCCTTTGTAAGTCAATACAGTCGAAGATGGTCCCCTGGACAACGAGTACAACTCATCACAAACAGCGGTGTCACCTCTGAGACGTGTTTCCAACCAACTGCTGAAAGTCCTGATGTGTTCACATGTAATCCAGTCGTCACACTGCTCCAGGTGTTTGGAGCGCAGACTGTTCTTGTGTTCATCGACATACGGGGTCACCAAGGTAGAGTTCTGTAGAACTGTGTAGTGTGCTTGAGACCAAGAATATCCGTCCCTGCATATTATTGAGTCCCCTCCAAGCGTGCCTTTTCCAGTCAGTCTCCGCTCATACCGCGATTTAGGGAGACCTATCTTCTTAAGGCCCGGAATGAAGTCAACACAAAACCCAATGACATCCTCTGTTTGATGGCCCATGGAGATGCTTCCTTCTGGCCTAGCGAGGTAACGGACATATTTCTTTAGGACTCCCATGAACCTCTCAAAGGGGAACATATTGTGTAGAAATACGGGGCCCAGAATGACAATCTCGTCGACTAGATGAACTAGGACGTGCGTCATGATATTGAAGAAGGATGGTGGGAACACCAGCTCGAAACTGACAAGACATTGCGCCACATCACTCCTTAGCCTTGATATGATTTCTGGATCGATCACCTTCTGAGAGATTGCATTGAGGAATGCACATAGCTTCACAATGGCTAATCGGACGTTTTCCGGTAGAAGCCCCCTCAATGCAACCGGAAGCAGTTGCGTCATAATCACGTGGCAGTCATGAGACTTTAGGTTCTGGAACTTTTTCTCTGGCATATTTATTATTCCCTTTATATTCGACGAGAAGCCAGTCGGGACCTTCATACTGAGCAGGCATTCAAAGAAGATTTCTTTCTCTTCTTTCGTAAGAGCGTAGCTGGCAGGACCTTCATACTGCTTCGGAGGCATGCCGTCTTTTTCGTGCAAACGTTGCAGGTCCTCCCGTGCCTCAGGTGTATCTTTTGTCTTCCCATACACGCCCAAGAAGCCTAGCAGGTTCACGCAAAGGTTCTTCGTCACGTGCATCACGTCGATTGAAGAGCGGACCTCTAGCTCTTTCCAGTAGGGTAGGTCCCAAAATATAGATTTCTTCTTCCACATGGGTGTGTGTCCCTCAGCGTCATTCGGAACAGCTAGTCCGCCGGGACCCTTTCCAAAGATTACGTGTAAATCATTGACCATAGCAAGTACGTGATCACCGGTACGCATGGCGGGCTTCTTCCGGTGATCTGCCTCGCCTTTGAAATGCTTGCCTTTCTTTCGACATTGATGGTTGGTCGGAAGAAATCGACGATGGCCCAGGTACACATTCTTCCTGCATTTGTCCAGGTATATACTTTCAGTGTCATCTAAACAGTGCGTGCATGCGTGGTATCCCTTGTTTGTCTGTCCTGAAAGGTTACTGAGAGCGGGCCAATCGTTGATGGTTACAAACAACAACGCGTGCAGGTTAAATTCCTCCTGTTTGTGCTCATCCCACGTACGTACACCGTTTCCATTCCACAGCTGTAAAAGTTCTTCAACTAATGGCCTTAGGTACACATCAATGTCGTTGCCGGGTTGCTTAGGGCCTTGGATGAGAACTGGCATCATAATGAACTTCCGCTTCATGCACATCCAAGGAGGAAGGTTATACATACATAGAGTCACGGGTCAGGTGCTGTGATTGCTGCTCTGCTCCCCGAAAGGATTAATGCCATCCGCGCTTAAACCAAACCATACGTTCCTTGGGTCAGCTGCAAACTCAGCCCAGTACTTTCTCTCGATTTTTCTCCACTGCGACCCGTCAGCGGGTGCTCTCAACTTCCCGTCTTTCTTACGGTCCTCACTGTGCCATCGCATCAACTTGGCATGCTCTTCGTTTCTGAACAGACGTTTCAACCGTGGTATTATAGGAGCATACCACATCACCTTCGCAGGAACCCTCTTCTTGGGGGGCTCGCCGTCAACATCACCAGGGTCATCTCGTCCGATCTTATACCGCAATGCACCGCATACCGGGCATGCGTTCAGATCCTTGTACGCACCGCGGTAGAGGATGGAGTCATTAGGGCATGCATGTATCTTCTGCACCTCCAATCCTAGAGGGCATGCGACCTTCTTTGTTGCGTATGTACTGTCGGGCATTTCGTTATCCTTTGGAAGCTTCTTCTTCAATATTTTCAATAGCTTCTCAAATCCTTTGTCAGGCACAGCATTCTCTGCCTTCCACTGCAGCAATTCCTGTACGGTACCGAGCTTTGTGTTGCCATCTTCGCAATTGGGGTACAACCCTTTTTTGTGATCCTCTAACATGTGATCGAACTTTAGCTTCTCCTTTTGACTTTCGCATTGCGTCCTTACATCAACAATGACCCGGCGGAGATCATCATCATCGGGCACTGGTTCCTCTTGATCTTCAGCAGCTTCCCCTGTTGCAGCATCATTGGGCACATCGTCTGGTTCCTCTTGATCTTCAGTAGCTTCCCCGGTTGCAGCATCACCGTATTCAGGGGACACATAGTTGTCATCGTCCTCTTCTTCTTCGCCGTCTTCCATCATAACCCCTATTTCTCCGTGCCTCGTCCAAACATTATAGTGTGGCATGAAACCCTGGTAAAGCAGGTGGGTGTGAAGGATTTTCCGGTCAGAGTAAGACTTCGTATTCCCACATGTAGGGCATGGACAACACATAAAACCATTATGCTTGTTTGCCTCAGCCACTTCGAGAAAATCATGCACGCCCTTAATGTACTCGGAGGTGTGTCTGTCACCGTACATCCATTGCCGGTTCATCTGCGTGCATTCCGCTAAACCGTACAAATCTCAAGGAAAATGGAGCTCTGAGGTCGAGCTTCGAGAGGAGAAAGCTTAACTACTGTGGCTCGGGCATTTCATCGAACACCTCATGTGCATAGGAGGTGAGCTAGAGCACCACAAAGCCCTCCCCTCGCCGGCCAGAGAAAAACAGAGCACTGGAGTGCTCTGCTCGCGGGTGAGGGGTATATATAGGCACCTCATTGGTCCCGGTTCGTGGCATGAACCGGGAGTAAAGGGGGCGCATTGGTCCCGGTTCGTGGCACCAACCGGGACTAAAGGGGGGGCATTGGTCCCGGTTGGTGCCACGAACCGGTACGCATGCCCCCCTTTAGTCCCGGTTGGTGGCACCAACCGGGACCAAAGGCCTTGTGCTGCCCCGCGTCAAAAGTTTAGTCCCACCTCGCTAGTTGAGAGAGCTCGAAAGTGGTTTATAAGCGCTGCTGCGCCCACCCTCTCGAGCTCCTCTCAACTGCAGGCTTTCGGGCCTAACCGTTCTCTTTGCCTGTGGGGCCTACTGGGCCTTCTGCGGGCCTGAATCCTGGCCCATGGATGGGTTTCAAGTCGTATTCAGGCCGTGGTGGCCCAGTAGGTGGCATAATTTTTTTCCCCTGTTTTTTGTTTTCTCTTTTGCTTTATTTATTTTGTTTTGTTTCTACTTACAACAAAAAACTTATTTATTTTATTCCATTTTGTTTCTAATTACTTATGTATTTTACTTTATTTATTTTATTTTTATTTATTTTACTGCTGCTATTTTTATTTATTTTATTAAGGTTTATTTATTTTATTTACTATAGTTTATTTTATTTTATTTTATTAAGGTTTATTTTTTTATTTTTTTATTAAGGTTTATTTATTTTATTTACTATAAAAATGAACATAGATGCGCCTATAGAGAAAATTCAACCTAAATTCATAATAAATTTCTATGAAATTCAAAGAAATTTACTCTGAATTTAGGTCAAATTCCCTGTATAAGGGCATCTATTTTCACTTTGAGAGGAGCTCAACAAGGCAGAGATGGACGGGCTTATAAACCGGTGTGAGCGCCCTTCGGTTGGCGAGGTGGGACTAAACTCTGACCGCAACTAGGACCAACCCTTTAGTCCCGGTTTGTGGTATGAACCGGGACTAAAGGGTGAGCCTCTGGTCCCGGTTCAAGCCACCAACCGGGACCAATGGTGGTGGGCCAGGAGCGAGGCCCATTGGTCCCTGTTTGTCCCACCAACCGGGACCAAAGGGGCCGGACGAACCGGGACCAATGCCCCCACGAGGCCCGGCAGGCCCCTGGCCGCACGAACCGGGACCAATGCTCACATTAGTCCCGGTTCGTGACTGAACCGGGACTAATGTGAATATTGCCCTGTGACCAAAGCCCAGTTTTCTACTAGTGGTGGCAGCGCCACCAAGGTAGAGTTCTACCGGCGCTGGGCTATTACCTCTTCTGGTTTGTTTCCTCCGGTCAGCTATCAGTTAGGTCATTTCATTTATTTATTTTGCGATGAGAAAGGAGTATTATTCCAAATTGATAGAGTTACAGTCAGGGGCGGAGCCAGGAATTGGGTATAGGGGGGGGGGGGCGAAGAAAAGACGAAGACCATACAAGAGATGTAACCTAAAAAGATGTTTATTCTTAATATAGTATCGATGTTAAAGTGCGGTGAATATATGTTTCACAATTGAAAATAGTATATTTATGTACTGATTTTGACAGAGATCTATGTCGACAAGGTCCATCGAACAAGTTGCCAATAATCTAAACAATGTTTGTAGTTATTTCCTCAATGTATATACAATAGATTTGCATTTTCAGTGGTATAATTGGAGGGTAAAACGAACGACTTGAATAATTTGGTGGTATCTTCCTCCCTGCTTTATGCAATTCTAGTCTAGTGACTCAACTATGGGACCCTCAATTATATAGTTCGCAATTGATCGAAAAGGCAATTTCAACAGATGGCTTGCATAACTACCTGCAAATTTACTGTATTGTAGTATACCTTGGGACTCAGGCTAGATTAGAGTCATGCTGTCACTCTTGAACCGTCGAGATTGGAGATTCCGACAGGCAGGGACCTTCACCAATTGGATCGGCTGGTAATAGTCTTGTACCGGCGTGCAGCAACCGCAGTTTACCGGTAAGACAATCACCGGCGTGAAGGCTCGCCATGTCTGATACTCGAAGAAAACCTAGCGGCTAGCGTAGACGGCGGCGGAGAAGATCGAGGATGGACTTCCAAAGGCCAAAGCGAACAGGAAGCGAACGGCAAATACGTACGTGCAGAACTAAATCGAAGACCTATGGGCTAATAGGTCTGGGCTTGGCCCATTCCATCACGTCCGTGCTGCGTGTTTGCATGTGGCCATGTATTAAGGCCGAATTTCCCTAAAACTAAGGCTAATTAGGCATCAAATCAGCAGTAAAACCTGTACGTATTGTTGAGGGGGGCCGATGGAGGGGGGGGGGGGGTCTAGCCCCTGCTCGCCCCCCCCCCCCCCCCCCCCACACCCCCAGATCCTCATACATAGTGGTTCTAGATGCATCCACAACACTATTCTATTCCTATTTAATTTCTGGGAATAAACTCCATGTCCCTCATCAACGCCTTAATTTCAGCTACAAGAAGTCCATAGGCAGAACGAATTAATCCATCTCCTGTCAAACTCAATAACGCCACACTAGAATCAGATTGAACGATCACCGGAAGATTGGAGTGTTGTATAGCAAGTGACATCCCTTGCATAAGCGCATGTATCTCCACTTCCAGTGCATCAATGCAATTGAAAATATACCGGGAATTACCCGCAAAAGAAAAAATATACCTTATGGCATTTTCGACGGACAGCAGATTAGAAAACACATCGAAGGACTTTCTCAAGAGAATGAAAATTTGTTGATCTATACACACAGTCGCACACACATCTGTGGGTCGACCCTTTCCGCTCCCCACGACCTAGCAACGAGTCCACTGCAGCGGATGGCCGACGCGTCGACGCTGCAGCCTGCACTCAAGCCACCACCGGTCAAGCTCAAGCATCCGTGAAACGCCAACCTAGTCGCTAGTCAGGCATCGCTCACCATCCTTGCCCAAGGAATCATGAAGAAAATGCACTAACTATACCAAGATTAGTTAGTAAAAAAAAGTACTCCCAAGTTGCTTATATTCTTATGAAAAAAAATCGGTTCTCCGTGTAAGTTTTTTTTGGGAGAATCCGATTTATTCAATTAGTACTTTTCCAAATATGGGTACACCATTTCGTGATTTTAATTTAGAAAATTTGATGAGTTTGGCTAAACTGCACCCTTGAGATTTTCTTTCTAGGGAGCCCAAGGACCTTGATAAGGATTTATGCCTCTGTTATCATCGACGTGCACTTCTATACATGATAGCTTGTCCAACTTAGCAATAATGTCCAAGCTTTCCAAAATGGTGCAGTCAAATTTTACCGTTTTCAATCGTTTTTAAGTATCCAAAGGAAAAAGAAACAAAAGGTGCCAACGAGGGATCGAGGTGGATTTCCAGATATGGCACCCCAAAGAATCGCCGCAACACACACACACACACACTTAGAATTCCAAACCAAAGTCGTTGTTATTGTCGCGAAAGGAGTTATATTTGTGTTTAATGATGCCTTTTGGAATTTGAAAATGCAAGACATCCTGTTAAAGTAATGTTGCCCTTCGTTTCATCATTATATTATATAAGCCACCTCTTATTTCAAAAATATGTGTAACATGGCCACCTCTTATTTTAAAAATATTTTCACAGCTGATTCAACATTAAATGCCGCAACGGTTGTGGACCTCTTTCATGCGGTAATAACAGATGATGAAAATGACAAACTCTGTGCTGATTTCTCCGATCAGGAGATATTTGATGCTCTTTTTCAGATAGGACCTTTAAAGGCACCGTGGCCGGATGGGTTCCCGGCGAGATTTTTCTAACACAACTGGGATGTTTTGCAGGAAAATATTGTTAAGGCAGTCAAAGAGTTTTTCAGCATGGGAGTGATGCCAGAAGGGGTTAATGATACTTCTATTGTCTTAATTCCAAAAATTGGTAATCCCACAAAGCTTTCTGATTATAGGCCCATTAGTCTGTGTAATGTGATTTACAAGCTGGTCTCCAAATGTCTTGTGAACGGGTTGAGGCCTCTGCTGGATGCTATTATCTCACCTGAACAAAGTGCCTTTGTATCCGGCAGGATGATCACTGATAACGCGTTGATTGCCTTCGAATGCATCCATTATATTAAGTAGGAAAAAGATCCAAAAAAGCTTTTGTGCATACAAACTTGACCTGTCAAAAGCTTATGATCGGGTAGACTGGAACTTCCTGGGGCAAGTGATGCAAAAGCTGGGTTTTGCTCGTCGATGGATTGACTGGATTATGACTTGTGTCACATCGGTGAAATATTCTGTGAGATTCAACGGAACCCTCTTGGATTCATTTGCACCATCGTGTGGTCTTTGGCAAGGTGATCCACTCTCCCCCTTTTTGCTCCTATTCGTTGCTGACGGTCTTTCTGTAATTCTAAGACAGAATGTAGAAGTGGGATTGGTTACTCCAATAAAGATTTTGTCGACGTTCGCCGGGTATTTCACATCTTTTGTTTGCGGATGACACGCTTCTGTTCTTCGAGGCGTCACGGGCGCAAGCTGAACAAGTTAAGTCCTGCCTTGATCTCTATGCAAATGCCACTGGTCAACTATTAAATTATAATAAATGCTCTATCATGTTTGGAGAAGCATGTCCGGTTAACTCTCAGGAGAACGTCCGAGAAGATCTAAATGTGACAGTTACAGGCTTTGATGAGAAGTACCTAGGGCTTCCAACCCCTAATGGAAGAATGTCTAAAGGTCGGTTTCAAAACCTACAAGCACAACTTATGAAGAGACTGATCCAATGGGGGGATGGACATCTTGCCCAACCTGGTAGGGAAGTGTTAATTAAATCCGTGGCCGAGGCACTACCAGTTTTCATCATGGGAGTTTTTAAACTACCCTTCGCTGTTTGCGATTATCTCACGGAGATGGTCATGAATTTCTATTGGGGAGCCGCTAAAGGACAGCGTAAAGTACACTGGAAATCTTGACAGAAATTACAACAGCCAAAGAGCAAAGTGGGTGGAGGGTTCAGAGATTATCGCATGTTCAATCAGGCCCTTCTAGCTAGACAGGCCTGGAGATTGCTAACTAGGCTTGATAGCTTGTGTGCAAGACTGTTGAAAAGTAAATACTATCCAAACGGCAAGTTGGAGGACACGGTTTTTTCGGGCAATGCTTCCTCAACTTGGACTACAATCAGCCATGGCCTAGATCTGCTCAAGAAAGGTTTAATATGGAGAGTTGGAAACGGAAGGAGTATTCGTATATGGAGGGACGCTTGGATCCCTAGGCCTTTTTCATATAGGCCAATCTCAGTTCAGGGTACATGCAACTACTGTTTCGTGTCACAGCTTCTACGCGAGAATGGATCATGGAATTACAATCTGCTCCAGGAAGCCTTCCTACCATGTGATGTGCAGGAGATTCTGAAAATAAGAGCATCGCCGTGGCTAGGCGATGACGTGCTTGCATGGGGGCCGGCTGGAAATGGTGTTTTTTCAGTCAAGTCGGCATATACCTTAGCTTTTGAAGAGACACATGGATCTACTGCAGAATCTTCGAGCTCAGCTCCGGATGGACATCGGACCTGCTGGAAACTTATTTGGAAAAGTTTTGTACCTCCAATAGTAAAAAAAACTTTGCATGGCGTGCAGCGGTGAACACTCCCTGCCAACTTGGCAAAACAAGAATAAACGTAACTTAGAAACTTCGGGAATCTGCCCAATCTGCGAGCGGGAAGAGGAAGATACATTTCATGCACTTTGTAAATGCCCTTTTGCGGTGCAACTGTGGGAATGCTTGTCAATTGTTTGGCGTTTGCCACCGCTGGAGGAAATGAAGAATACGGGTACTGAATGGCCATTGGAGGCGCTCCATCCACTCCCTGAGATGGATAGGTGCATGCTAATGATGACACTGTGGCGGGTATGGCATAACCGTAATGAAGTGATTCACAACAAGGACGATCCGTTACCCATGGAAGTGTCCAAGCGGTTCCTCATGAGCTACTTGGACTCGCTCTTATCACTTAAGTACTCCGACGAGGATCTGGTTAAGGGGAAGCATGTGGTCTCTTATGATCATCTACATGAACCACTTGTGATATCACGTACGCCTCGGTGCATCCCTTGGGTGTTACCAATGTAGGGCTGGACTAAACTTAACACAGATGGTTCTTGGTCAGTTGATGGAAGCGCAGGTGCTGGTATGGTGCTCCAGGATAATAGGGGTCAGATTATCTACACATCGTGCAGGGAGCTTTTTTCCCGCAGAAACGCTTTGGAAGCGGAGCTCAGTGCATGTGTGGAAGGGCTTTCAATTGCCATTCAGAGAAGGGAGTTTCCTATTCATGTGGAGATGGATTCCCGAAAAGCTGTGAGCATGATCATTGACGAGTCAACTGATAGATCAATCTTCTCTTCACTGGTGAAGGAAATCAAGCATATGAGGAGCCTTCGTATGATTACTTTTAGTCTTGTTCATCGTAGTCAGAATAGTGTTAGTGATTTTTTGGCTAAGTTTGCTAGAACTCAGAGTAGAACTGTCGTTTGGCTTAACTCTGGCGTGCCAGAAGTTATTGAGCTTTGTAATGCAGACCGTGGCATTGATCCCACTTGAGTAATACAAAGTTCACCCGCAAAAAAATAAAATTATATTATATAAGCGCGCATTTTGCGACTGGATACATTTCACCACACCACACCGGCCGGCGCCCCCTCACCATTGATCGTCTCCTCCCCTCGTCGCTGTTGAGGAAACGGGACGGAACGGGGAGGAATCCGTGCCGTGCAGTGCAGCTGCAGATTCTCCCCCACAAACAAAACAAAAATAAAATAATAGAGGGACGAAAACCTTACGGGAAAGCATCCGCCCGCACGCACGGCACCGCCCGGACCCAAGCGCCAGCACGTTTGGATTCGGGTCCGCTGCCCGGTGGGCCCGTCCAGGTCCGCCTACCTACCCCTCCCTCCCCTCTCCTCCCGCAGCTGCGCAGCTAGCCAAGCCAAGCCACCCCCAAGGACTCGCCGTCCCCATCTCTCCCCTCCCCCCTTCCTTCCCCACCCCGCCTCCTCCTCCGCCACGCCACCTCTCCCCCCTCCGCCTCGCGCCCTCCGCCGCCCGGATCCCTCGCCGCCGGCCGTCCTCTCCCCGCGCCTCGGATCGCTGCAGGCGGGTAAGCCGACCCCTCACCCTCCCCTCCCCTCCTTCTCCCCTCCCCTTCTCCCCTTCTCTCTCCTGCTGCTGCCATGTCCCAGCTGCGCTCCCCTCCGCGGGATGCTGGATTGCTCCGGTTTCGATTTCCTTTCGTGCTGCCTGCTGCTACTGCCAGCGAACGATGATCTAGTCAATTGCGGATGGATGCTCGTAACCTGTTCGTCCTACTGCCCTGCCCTGCGTTGCCCTGTCTGTCCCCAATTACGAGTACTGGCTGAGCTGAGTTTGTCGATGGCGTGTAGGTAGCTCATGTATCCAAGCATCAGCTTCTCGGCGTGGTGCGTGCTGCTGTTAAACTTTGGCCTGTGCTTATTTTATACTAGTTCTGAGTTCTGACCATGTTCTGAGTTACAAGGAAGAGGGCTGCACTTCTCATTTCTGATGCCTGGATTGTATGATTGTATTGGTAGGAAACTGCGGGTAGCTGATCGATGCGCGCACACATTTTTCAATTGCGATTGCTTGTAACCTGTTCGTCCTACTCCCTTGGGTTGCCCTGTCTGTCCCCAGTTAGAGTTAAATGCTAAGCTAAGTCTGTGGATGGCATATAGGTACTAGGTAGGTCATGTATCCGAGCTTCTCCGCGTGCTGGTGTTAGTAAACCTCTGGCCTGTGTTTATTTTTATACTAGTTCTGAGTTCTGACCACATTCTTCTAAGTTAGAAGGAAGGAGGCTGCAATTCTGACTTCTGATGCCTGCTTGTCTGATTGCATCTGTAGGAAATTGTGGGTGCCTGATGACGTGATTGACGCACACATGCCGCGCTAGGTAATGACGAGCTTGCCTGAGAGGGGTGCAACACCGCCATCCAATCCTACGTCGTCATCGTCGTGTGAGGGGGACGCTGCCGTAGCTTCTTCTTCGGCTTCTTCCGCCTCAGAGGAGCAGAAGAAGGACGGCAGCCCGAAGCAGTGCAAGGCGTCTATCCTCTCGAGCGTTCTCACCATCTTCGAGCCGGACCAGGATCAGTCAGGCAGGTCAGGGGGTCACGCCTCCGGGTCCTATGCTTGGTCGAGGGTTCTGAGGCGGTTTGTGGGTGGCGGCTCCATGTGGCGTTTCCTGGGATGCGGCAAGGCTCTGACCGCCGCCGACGTCTGGTTCCTTGGAAAATGCTACAAGCTGTCATCCGAGGAGTCGTCGAGTGACTCGGATTCTGAGGGCGGGCATGCTGCGTTCTTGGAGGACTTCTCGTCCAGGGTATGGATCACCTACAGGAAAGGTTAGTTTGGCCTGTTCTTGTTTACAGAACAATGTCTATACTAAAACTATCAATGTGGCAGAGTTGGTGGCGAGCTGTTGACATGATCATTTTTTTGGTCACAGGTTTTGATGCCATATCTGATTCCAAGCTCACAAGTGATGTCAACTGGGGTTGCATGGTTAGAAGCAGTCAGATGCTGGTTGCACAGGTGAGTCTGCACTTGATTTGTTTGTTTTGAAACCCCTCCTTAACTGACCACTGCTGCTGTAGCGCTGTTACTAAATTGGGCTTTGGACACACTTCTTTTTTTGCAGGCACTGATTTTTCATCATCTTGGAAGGTCTTGGAGAAAGCCCGCACAGAGTGTAAGATACAGGACTTCCCTGTTCTGATCTCATAGAGCTGCTCACTATGCGAAAGGCAAAATTGAAGTGTTCCTATTCAGTTACAGTAGGTGATGGTGGTCTTTTAATTCTTAATGTAGGGTTTCTTATTGTGGTCAATGTTCATATGCAGCCATCTGACCCAGAACATACAAGGATCTTACACCTGTTCGGTGATTCTGAAGTCTGCGCTTTCTCCATTCACAATTTACTTCAAGCTGGAAAGAGTTACGGTCTGGCTGCTGGATCATGGGTGGGTCCATATGCTATGTGTCGGGCATGGCAAACCCTTATCCGCACAAACAGAGAGCAACCTGAAGTTATAAATAGGAATGAAAGTTTTCCTATGGCGCTCTATGTGGTCTCGGGTGATGAAGATGGTGAAAGAGGTGGAGCTCCAGTTGTTTGCATTGATGTTGCTGCTCAGCTTTGCTATGATTTCAACAAGGATCAATCAGCATGGTCGCCTATTCTTTTGTTGGTTCCTCTGGTTCTTGGTCTTGACAAAATTAATCCAAGGTAATCAGCGAGTCACTACTTCTTTTGTGCTTTGGCGGTTCCTGTATATATTTTTGGTTATCTTATAGTCATCCTGAGTAATAAAACTAGGAATATAAATGGAGAAGTGCCTTGCTGACCTACCAGTTACGTGATTATATTTCTGTTATTTAAAATACATACACAAGACACTGTTCTTAATTTCTTATAATCTGATTTGGTGGCTAGTAATCCTGATGCTGATCTTAATCATATAGAGGCATATTGATCTTCCAATCCTTCACAGCTATCAACTAGACTAGGACACTAGGTTATGCATAGGGGGTCGCCCCTGAATATTAAATGTTTTCATTGATGGCTTGGTAGGAAATTATTCTTATTTTTAACCTTTTCCTGCCATGGTGTCACATACTATCTGATAGCCATCCTCAGTAAAACTAGGAATACAAATGGTGAAGTGCCTTGCTGATCTACCAATTACTTGATTACATTTCTGTTACTTCTAAAATACTCCTTATACTCTGTTTTGATGGCTAGTTCATCCTCTGTAAAACTAGAAATACAAATGGTGAAATGCCTTGCTAACCTACCAATTACTTGATTACATTTCTGTTACTTCTAAAATACTCCTTATACTCTGTTTTCGCGGCTAGTTTTCCTGATCTTCATCAGATAGAGGCAAATTAATCTTTTGACCTGTGAGAGCTATCAATTAGACTAGGTTATGAGTAGGGGTGCCCCTGAATACTAAATGTTTTATTGATGGCTTTGGTACGAAATTATTCTAATTTTAACCTTTTTCTGCCATGGGACATACTATCAGGTACATCCCACTACTAAAGGAGACATTCACATTTCCTCAAAGCTTGGGCATTTTAGGTGGAAAACCTGGAGCATCAACTTACATTGCTGGGGTGCAGGATGACAGGGCACTCTACCTAGATCCCCATGAGGTTCAGATGGTAAAAACTACAGACTTTTCAGTTATTTAGCACATACAGACATCATTTTCACAAATGTTGCAGGCTTGTAGTTTTTGTACCTTCGGTGAATATTGCAATCTGATCTATAAGCTGTATGGAATGCAAACATGATATGCTATTTGTTATATCTATAATTAGAGTTTAATTTAGCACCACTGAACTAATCGGTTCCTTTGAACGGAGCTCTCAGCTCCATCCTCCTATTCAATGAGTTAGTAGTAGTGTCTATTATGCATGCTGTCATCACTACTAGCAACCAACTATCACATTTTGGGATCCTGTTATGTGCATGCCCTGCTGAGAAAGGCATTTATTGCTTTTATTGGCTTGGCTAGTCCACTCTGTAGTTCAGAATCATTTGTGTTAGATTTCAACATTTGTCCCATAAATTCTGGAGTCGCAAACAATTATTGTTATCACTTATCAGTGCACGAAAAGCTGACTTCCTCTCGAGGAAAACGATAGAACAGGTATCCAGGGAAAGAAAATAGCACAATAGGCTGTCTGAGGGTTCATTTCACTATGTTGCACACATGTAGAATTCTTTTCTTTTTTAATCTTCAGCATATATTTAGTTTGTTCCACTCTGTTGATTTTAGTCCGATCCATATTTCCTGTGGATATCTATTTCTGCCGTCTCTTGTTCAGTTGGAATGCCATTTTCTATCAACAATCATATCAAGTTGTTACGCGTATCATCTGTGCTTTGGGGCATTTGACTTTTCAGCTATGGTGTTAATACCGGACTGCTCTTTAATGTCAGGCAGTTAACATAGCATCTGATAACTTGGAGGCGGACACTTCCTCATACCACTGCAGGTATGTGCACCATTCTAGTTACAGCCGGTTAAGATGGTTCCACTGTTCAGTTTCCTTTCCGTTCTCAAACGGCCAAACCCTAATCCGTGTATCAACTCTTGAACAGCACCGTCCGTGATATGCCTCTAGACCTGATAGATCCATCCCTGGCAATTGGTTTTTACTGCCGTGACAAAGGTGAACTTCTGTCCCTCAGATTCATGAGTCGGGTCATCCAAATTTTAGTCTCTTAACCTTTTTATTTCTTTCCAACTTCTTGTATGCAGATGACTTTGATGATTTCTGTTCTCGGGCCTCGGAGTTGGCAGAGCAGGCGAACGGAGCACCGCTCTTCACTGTCGTGCAGTCAGTTCAGCCGTCGAAACAGATGTACAACCAGGATGATGGGTCCGGCTGTTCAGGCTACGGCGTCTCCGACAACATCGACGCGGAGGACCTTGATGGCTCGGGCGAAACAGGAGAAGACGAGTGGCAGATTCTCTGAATGAAAGGGAAGTTTAACTTCAGTGCTCGGTTAAACCTTCACATGACCACTCGTTGGGTTAATGCCCCCGTGTGTGAAGTAAAGACTTCAAAAACCTCGTGTGAAATCTAGGGTTTCCAGTTCTACGGAACAAGCGGGTGTGCCGCTTGTTCCGCGGAGCTGGCAGGCCGGAAAAGGTAGGAGCCGTTACGCTGATCATCGGATCGGCACAAGTTGGTTCGATGGGAAATTCCTCTGTACCATACCATACGCGCTGTTGTGGGTGACTGCAAAATGTATCTATTGATTGGTTTACGCTAGGCAAATTGGCAGATTGGTTATAAATGTTTCCTTTGTTGCCATGTTTGTGATTCGATTTCGGCGTCGGGATCTTTTGTTTTGGAGCTGCTTTTGTGAAGGGACGTGCTAGGTATCGCAAGGTGGTTCAAAAGGGACACGCTGTTTATGCACAAAGCCAAAGAAAAGAATTTTATTCAGTCCCGTGCAAAATGTGCCATAGATTACTCTACAACAAACCGTTTTACATTTTCCCTAAAAACAGCCCTTATTTTGCAAAATATTATTTTAAAGTTTCCCTGAAAATACTCCTTATTTTAGAACCAATTATTTTACGTTTTCCCTAAAAACAGCCCTTGTTTTACATTTTCCCTAAAAACAGACATTATTTATAATCATATCCACTAGAAAGAATAATCATATACACAAGAATTTTAAATTGCAAATAACTGGCACTTTTTTTTAGCAGCACTGGCACTTTTTAATTTTTTTAGGGGTACTGGCACTTTTTTTTGTGAGAGACAGAACGACCACAGTTCTTTCAGAGACCCGCTTAACCCAGTGGCCCAATACCCAAGGAAGTAATCAGAACTAAGCCCAGTTAGGCTGGAGGCCTCTTCTCCAGTAGCCCGCCACACATTTCAGCCAACTCGGCCGACTCCGACCGAGAGAGGAAAACCTAGCCGCCGTCCGGCGTCCGGGGCGCAGGGCTCCGGCGTCGCGAGAAGGCAGAGGCGGTCCCTCTCCGGCGATGTCTCCTTCATCATGAAAAATACTCCGTATTTGTGTTCATATCTTGAGCCGGCGGCTCTCCAGGTCGCCTCTGCTCACACCTTGCTGCTTCTCTGCTGCCGGCACCTCTGGAAACAGCGCAATGCGGAGGTGTTCGAGAGTCTCCCGCCCGCCCCTATGGAAGCGCTGCCTCCCCCTTCTTCGCCGCGCCGACGCCGGATGCATATGGCTGCACTGTCTTCTCCTCCAGCTCCCCCTGTAACTCTGTAAAACACTCCCTCTGTCCCCTGTTTGTACTGTTGAACATCTGGCTTCAGGCCAACTTTCAATGAAAATTCAGTTGGGGAACCTCTCATATTGCATTTATTTGTTACAGTAGATATTGATGTTTTTTTTCAATAAATTTGATCAAATTTAAGAAAATTTGACTTCAGCAATACTGTTTCCCTTTTTTTTTTTGCAATCATGTTCCAGTACAATATTACAATTTCGTTTCCATGTCAGCTTGGTTTTGCTTATTATTTGGTCTTGGTGTAGTTCTATTTGCATTGTTATATCCAAGCATGTTCAGATTGTATGCAGCTGTGTAAGCCGTGTAAACAGAGCCATGTGAATGAACAAAAAATGTGAACTACAAAAGCAGTTGATTAAGAATGAGCTTCTTTATATTGAAAGCAATTGACTGTAGTTTTAGGACTAGCCGAGTTATGCTCCAGAACATATATATTTTGAAGCTCTCGGGTCATCTGTTACCATAGGATCTTCTCCAATTTAGTTGAGTATCCTCTCCCCACCTTCATTTCAACAACTGATGTACTGGCAACCTAACAGATATTGTCTAAAAGGAATTTCAAAGCCTCAGGACCTCATCGATTGTTTAATTCAACTGCAAGCACTCACCTGTTTTTGTTTTGACTGCTCGATTCTAGTGTGCAACAGAGGTACAGCACGTGCTGGTCACCTGCTGGGTGGTGGAACGGCATCAAAAGATGGGAGCCTTTTGTCCACAACTATGTCCCAAAGCATATTGAAGTCACCTTTAAATATTGAAAGTACAGTGCATGGCTACACGTGAATATGTGATTAAATGGATGAATACTCTTCTAAAGAGTTATGTCGGAATCTCTACCTTTTTAATGGTGAAAAGAATGATTCACATCCAAATAAGGCAGAACTCTGGATGGATCCTGTTAGAACTGATTTGGTGTTTCTTGGTACCTCAATGGTATGGGCTCCCTCTTTTATCTAGCCAGAGTACAATTTGTTACGGTCCTTTAACTTTTGCCTGAAGCCATTCTTTATAATTTTGATCATGTTTATATATAGAAAGGTCAACATCTACAATTCCAAATCATTACCAATAGATCAGTTAATATTGATATTTGCTTTGGTACAGTAGATATTGATATTTGGTTTTTTATTTGTATGATTCAGACTTCACAAAAGTTAAATGACTTGCTTTTTGCGACAGAGGACAAGATAAGTACAACATCAACTTGCTATGCACGTGATAACATTCCGCGCTGCTTTTCTTTCTACACCGATCGAAGAGTAACCACTAACTTTAACCCTTTCGGCTATTATAATTTGAAGTCACGTGCTGGGGGAGACGATCTCTGAAGCAGTAACCCTTTAAAATTAGTTTGATTAGCTGTACTCATAAGTGGCAACAACTCGGAGGGAAGAAATAAGACATATGTGCCTGCTTCAAACGCACCAGTAGGAAATACCACACCCAAGGGCCAGGCTTACGCGAGCTCTGGAACGAACAAAGATCCACGAGAAAAGTGTGAGCTTGGGATCCTGTCACCATGGATGGTCACCAAGTTGCGATGAACAGGACGAAGGCGCTGGAGGCCTTGTCCCCCTTCCTGGAGAATCCCCGGCAGATAGTCATCCAGAATGAAGCTTTCGTGGTTCTGGCAGCCGCGATGTTGTTCCTGCAACTCATGCTCGGTCCTTGGCGCCGGCGGTCAGGCCATTTGTTTGTACAAGGTACTCTCTGGGTAGCTTACACGGTCTCCTTCCCTCTGATTACATACACCCTTGGTCAGATGGTGACCTCGCCCGTGAAGAACATGCTGTATCCTGTTTGGGCTGTGATCCTCCTCTGGGCATCCGGGCGTGCCAACGCCTTCACAGCTTATAATATCGAAGACAACAAGCAGTGGAAGCGGTACCTCTTTGAGATCCTTCAGTATTTTGTGTACCTAGCCATTATACTCAAGCTGTTTCATGCTGGGCCAGGGCTTACTATTCCTGAGCGAATAATTTCTACCCAGCCAATTACTCTTTCTCTTAGTGTGCTAACGAGCCTGGTGCTTATGGCCAATCTGCACAGAGTACTTGCTGGTTGGATGGTGACGAATTCTACTCCCAGCAAATTAGTAGCCGACTACATGAGGGCTCAGGTTCAGGTCAACACAAGATCTAGAGCTGCTCAAGAGGAGACTTTCACAATGAGCGGCTGCAAATACCTTGTCTGCCCTCCTTTTAATGACCTAAGGAACTCACGTGTTGGCCATCGTGTCATCACCATCGGGACAATCTGGGACACATTTGATGGTGACAGCCTGGTAAACAAGCAGCTCAGAGATGTATGCCTCTCGTTTGCTCTGTCTAAGATGTTGCTCCGCCGCTACTTTGGATTGGATTGTGCTGAAGCCGGACTACCCAAGACGCTCCAGTTTGCACTTGAGGGTTTGTTGCCGGAAGTGGATCAAGTCAACCATTACTCAAGAGCATTTCATGTCATCGAAGTAGAATTGGGCTTCCTCTATGACTTCTTTTTCACAAAGCATGCAACTCTCCTTTCCTTTGACGGCTCTTTCCTTTTTGCTCTTATTGTCAAATTGATTTGCGTACCTTTTGCCGGAGTATGTTTGATTGCATATCCCCCAACTGTCAACACATTTAACCCAATAATCGAGGTTGGCACAAGAAGGGTTGATGTTACTGTTACAGTCGTAATTATGGGAGCTCTCCTTCTATTTGATGTTCTGCAGGCTATACACTATTTGACATCAGATTGGGCCACCATTTCACTCGTATGCAGCAATATCAGATTCAGAAGACATACAAGCAGACTCATTTCGTCTATTATTTCATCCACCATTCCCTCCATCTTTCGGTTTCTTAGAAGGTTTGAGTTTGCCGGTTATCTTGGCAGGAGAATTATTATTTTTGGATATTGGCAAAATAAGATGGGTCAGTCATCTGTAATCGGAGGCAACTTGCTTGTCAATTACCTCTATGTGAGCCATGATAGTGCATATGCCGAGTCGAAGACTGTTTTAGTGCTTCCAATATACAACCTCATCCATTCAATGATGTTCTCGATGAAGAATTTCGTGCCGGTTTCTGATTTGGTCAAGAGCAATATAATTTTCTGCTTGCGCATATATGGCAACGGTGGCGGTCCTCTTACTAATGGAAAAGCAGCATTGGAACGTAATAAAGTTCTAGAAGATTTCTCCTCCACATTAGAGAATGATAGCCAGATAACAGTGATGCTTATTTGGCACATCGCAACTGAGTACTGCAATATTGCATCTTCCGATGGGGCACAGGGGCTTCACAGTGGTGCACAGCAAGTTGCCACCACCTTATCCAAATATTGTGCCTATTTAATGTACTTTGTTCCAGAACTGCTTGCCGAGAACTCTACAGACACACTATTCATCGTGCATGAAGTGCTGGAGCAAGTAGAGGATGCGTTGGGTGGTGACAAACCGACTAAGGATAGATTGCTCAGGGTCATCCAGGATTCCGACGGCCCTGACAACCATTCTACCGTAATTGACATTCCTCCAGTCAGCAGCAACATGGATAACATCATCCACGACTCCATCAGCAGCAACAACAACACGGATAACATCATCCACGACTCCAGGGGCAGCAACAACACTGATAACATCATCCACAACTCCAGTGGCAACAACGGCCATACTGCCACCGCCCAAGACTCGGCCACCAACGGCAGTGAAGATAGCATCCTCATCAAAGGATTGAAGCTAGGGAGGGATCTGGAAGCGAAAGGTGTGGACAAACGCTGGAAGGTGCTGGCAGAATTCTGGGCTGAGACCATCATCTACATCACACCGTCGGACAAAGTCGCAGAGCACATGGAACGCCTTGCGCAAGGAGGGGAATTTCTTACTCATGTCTGGGCTCTCCTCACGCATGCAGGCATCCTAAAGCGTGACCACATGATCCCAATACCAGACCAGATACCAACCCCAGACCAGATGCCAACTCCAGACCAGATGCCAACACCAGACCAGACACCAACAAACCCAGAAGATTGTGTGTAGTATTGGTACCTGCATGCTTCCTGTATTTCTCCTTTTTGTTTAGTTTTCTTCCTCTTCAGCTCAGTTCTCATTGTTGCTTTATGACTATGTATCCAATGTATCAACTGCAATCAGAGAGTGTTTGTACTGTACTCCTTTAGGGCTTCATTGTTGTTTCTTCATGCTGATTTTTGTGTTACAATGGCTGGTCCTGTTTGTCTTTGTTGTTCATTCTTCCACTATTCAGCTAATAGACTTGATCTTCGCCATTATGTGACGAAACAAAACAGAGTTCTGTTACTACGGCTGTTCTTGTTACTCTTTTGGCTTTATACTTTTTTGTCTAAAGAATATAGTCTTGCGTTGATATTTGCATGTTTAATTTTTTACCATCTTGGAAGGTTTGTTCTGTTAGATACTGTACATGACTTTCCTACTCTGTTCTGTTAGAGACGGAGGATCCATCTTGGTGATTCTGAAGGTGATAGCAAATTGCTGATTTCCCATGCTTAGAGATTTCTGTATTTATGTTTGGCTACCTCATCAAACATAAATAATTAGGAATTCTTTGCATAGTTTCACAAAACTTATGTGCTAGTACAAAACTAGGAATAAGGATGGTGAAGTGCCTTGCTCGCCAACTGAATAATTATTCGTTTCACTTTATGTGTTCTGTGGCGCCGGGGCCCTCGTCCGCCGGGGCCGAGCTCGGCCTCGATTGCTGCTGCGGGCAGAGGTGGCATGGCCCATGGACCGAGGCCGCCGCCCCCGGCGACCGGCCTGCAGCCTCGACCGGCGACGCCTCAGTACGGGGCGAGGCCGCCTCACTTTGTCGCCCGGCCGTCGCAGAATCAGGTTGCGCCGGTGCTGACGCAGGCAACGCCGCCGCAAACAACGGCTGTTGGAGATGCTACGGGTGCGCCCCGGGATCAATGGGGCGATGACGGTTATAATGCATATGGAGATGGTCAACACCGGGGCTCCTCGTCCACGGGTGGTGGTCGGGGATATGCTTGGCAGAGCGATGGTTCGGCAGAGAGACCTTTTATGGGTCCTACGGGTGGTTTTGTTGAAGGGGAGTCTGGCCCGGGACATCGATACCGGGGTGGTTTCCGTGGTCATCATGGTGGTCGAGGCGGTCGAGGTGGCCGCTATCGTCCACGACAGCTTCCCCCGACTGCTGTTGTTGAGCAGATGGCCGTTGGCGGGGCTGCCGAGGAGTCGGGGTTGTCCGGTCAGGCTATGGAGGTGGTGACGGCTCTCGCTGAATGAGACCATGGGGTCCGTGTCTGTGGAGGCGTCAGACAGGGCTGATTCGGATAGGGCGTCCAAGTGGGCACGCAAGAAGGGAAAAAATGTTATGCTATCATTGTGGCGAGAAGGGCCATTTTATTGCTGAGTGCGTGGCGGAATTATGTGATACTTGTGGCAAACCGGCACATGACTCGGGGGAATGTCCGCTTTTGCGGGATCAGGCACCGTCTCTTATGATGTATATATGGAGTGTACTGTGCTGAACTCACGTTCTTTGAGTCTCCGAATGAGAGGGAGGTTCCTGACGACGCTCAGAGCATGACCACTGAGATTGTCAAAGTGGCCAGAGGAGAGGTCTCCGAGACCCAGATAGTGTAGCGGCTCCGGGAGTTAGCTCCAGGGGACTTCCATTGGGAGCTGGTCAGTCTCGAGGCAAAGGTGTTTAGGGTTGAGTTCCCTTCGGTGGAGGATTTGCAGAGACTGTTGAGTTTTGGGATGTGCAAAGTTCCGGGTACAGATGGTATCCTCGAGTTCCATGAGTGGAAACTGGTTGAGCCTCAGGGTAAGCCTCTTACTCAGGCTTGGCTGCGTTTTTCCGGGCCTCCCTCGAAGCCTATGCAGGTGCTAGGGTCGTGGCTAGCTTGGGCATTATGGTGGGGAAACCTGAGCGAGTGGATATGGATTTTACCAGAGCTCACGGGGTAGCTCGTCTACTGGTTAGTATTTTGGACATTGAGTTCGTGCCTGATGTGGTCAAGTGGTCATATCGAGGCCAGATTTACAGCCTAGTGATTGAGTTTGAGGATGAGAGCCTGTTCGCCGAGGTGGCTAACGGGACTGATGTTGATATGCACGAGGGAGATGACAGCGCGGGAGCTAAGGAGACACCGGTCGATGATCCTGGACGAGAGTTGTCCAAGGGACCGGGGTCCGTTACTCAGACGACCGGGGATGGGACGGTTCCACCCTCCTCGGTGCCTTCGACTTCTTTGAGATTTGGGTCTTTTGAGCCTGCTTCTGCGCCTCCGAGACTTTGGAGTGAGTGGGTGGAGTTTGACGAGGTTTTTGAGCACATGTTACCTGCTTTGGATTTTGAGGATGTTGTGAGTCCCGTCCTTGGGGCTTCGCTGATCTTGGTCAGGGGAGAGGAGGAGGAGGCTCCTTCCACGTTGTTGATTCTCCTCAGATCGAGGGTCCGGCGGTGGAGGTCTTTCCCTCGGGAGGGGGTCCGGGGCTGGTGGTCTCGGTTCCCGCTTCTCCGATCGCGATGACGGAGCTGCAGGTGGTGGTCCCGTTTTATGAAGGGGGCTCGGGGCAGGTGGCCTCGGCGCCCTCTTCTCCTATCGCGGTGGATGAGGATTCAGGGATGGAGGCTTTATCTTCGGGAGGGGGTCCGGGGTAGGTGGCTTCGGCACCCTCTTCTCCTCTCACGAGGCCGGAGCTGCAGGCGGCAGTTCCGCTTTCTGGAGGGGGCTCGGGGCAGGTGGCCTCGGGGCCCTCTTCTCCTGCGGCGCCTAGGGTGGCCGGTCCTCCTCTGGCGCCGGTGAGTCCTTCTTGCCGGCGGGCCGGGGTGGAAGGGGAGCTCGGGCAGGTGGCCCATGCTCCCCCATCCACCGGCTTGGTGCCGTTGAGCGCCCCACCGTTTTCCGGCGGTCCAGCTGGCCCGTCGCTGGAGGCTGACAGGCTGCGTGTTCGGGGTGAAGCTGGAGGCCCCACCCCGGGCAGGATCACTCGGGAGGAGGTGATTGCGTTCGGCGGGATTCCAGACCCGGTTGCTGAGGGGCGACGGTTGAGCTGCCGTCTCCAGGACCATCCGGAGGTTGACGACATACAGCAGCGGTGCGCCATGAGCGCGGCCAAGCTTCGTGACATTGAGGTCACTACTGGTATGTCGGTTAATACCTCAAATTCCATCTTGCATTTTTCTAATGATGAGATTGTTAATAATGCAAACCAATTAGGAATTTCACTAGGTAGTAATGATAGTGAAATTTCAAATTCCGTTAATGATATCCTGGATTTAGAGGCAGAGCGGGCTTTAGAGATGATTCATAACTTAGCAGCGGTTAAACCCATGAATGATTCCGATATTGATGCTTTGGGGGTCAGGGTGCTTGATAATTTTTGTGCGGATCTTGCTCCTACCCTCCCTGAGCCAGAGGAGGAGGATGAGAGTTTTGAGAATGTTGTAGTAAGACCTCCTGAGCCTGGTTGTGAGGACCGGCTGGAGAGTAAGATCATTCCTAAACGCAAATGGAAGCGGAAGATCTACCCGACGTCCGCAGTGCGTAGGAGTGCTAGGATCCGCACGGCTAAAAAAATTCCATGACGAGATATGAAAGGAATCTTTTGGAATAGCAGAGGTCTCAAAGACTTGGCTAAAAGAAGGTTTTTTGCAGAGGCGTCTATCGAGCATAGGTTGGACTTTATCGCATTGTCGGAAACCGGTAGAGATAATTTTTCGCCACAATTTCTCAATACTTTATCGGGCGGTATTGATTTTGACTGGCATTTTCTGCCACCGCGAGGAAGATCGGGTGGGATCTTACTCGGAGTTAGATGCGATTCACTCGAAGTCCGAAGTGTGGTCATGGGAGATTTTGCTGTTAAGTTTAGGGTGCGGTCGAAGGCTGATGGGTTTAATTGGGCTCTGGTGGCGGTATATGGTGCCGCACAGCCGAACTCAAACCTGATTTCTTGGCTGATCTAGTTCGGATTTGCGGCTCTGAGCAGCTTCCAATCCTGGTGGGGGGTGATTTTAACATCATTAGAAGGCGTGATGAGAAGAACAATGATAACTTTGACGGCAGATGGTCGTTCATGTTTAGTACTATCATCGAAAGCTTGGATCTAAGAGAGATAGAGCTTTCGGGAAGAAAGTTCACCTGGGCTAACGCGATGCCAAATCCAATGTTTGAAAAGTTGGATCGTGTACTGGCTAGTGTCTAATGGGAACAAAAATTTTCCTTTGTAATAGTTCAGACACTTTCTCGTGGTATTTCTGACCACACGCCTTTATTTGTTGACTCTGGTGAGGCCACACACTTGGGTAACAAAAATTTATTTTCATTCGAACTTGCTTGGTTTGAAAGAGAAGGCTTCCTTGATCTCGTAGCCAGAGAGTGGGCTAAGGATGTAGGAGGTAGGACTTCTCTTGAGCGTTGGCAGAATAAGATTAGGCACTTGAGAAGTTTTCTACGTGGGTGGGCTAAGCATCTCAGCGGGATCTATAAGGTCGAAAAGGAACGACTCCTTACCCTTATTCAGTCCCTAGATGTAAAAGCAGAAACTACGGTTCTGCCAGCCCCAGAGCTTCATGCCAAGCTTGACGCAGAGATGAGGCTGAAAGAGCTTCTTCGTGAAGAAGAATTAAAGTGGGCATTGCGGGCCAAGGTCCGAAGAGTAGTGCAGGGGGACGCGAACACTCAATTCTTTCACATGATCGCCAATGGCAAACACAGGAAGAAGAGGATCTTTCAGCTTGAACAAGATGAAGGAATGATTCTTGGTCAGGAGAACCTAAAATTATACATTACTGAGTATTACAAGTAGTTGTTTGGGCCTCCAGAGGATAACTATGTGTCTCTGGACGAGTCTAGGATTGAGGATGTGCCTCAACTTACTGCTGTTGAGAATGATATTTTAGCTGCTCCTTTTTCTGAGAAAGAGGTGTTTGAGGCCATCTCGCAGATGAAAAATAATAAGGCTCCCGGCCCGGATGGATCTCCGGCAGAGTTTTATAAGAAGTGATGGCATATTATTAAAGGGGATCTGTTGCCGTTGTTCCATGATTTATTCTCTGGACAGCTTCAGCTTTTTCAACTGAATTTTGGAATGATAACCCTGCTTCCTAAGAAAATAGAGGCTGAGAGAATCGAGCAATTCAGGCCCATCTGTCTTCTTAATGTTAGTTTCAAAAATTTTACCAAGGTCGGGACTATTAGGCTCACACAGATTGCGCATGCTGTGATGCAGCCTACTCAAACTGCTTTCATGCCGGACAGGAACATCCTAGAAGGGGTTGTGGTTCTTCATGAAACGCTCCATGAGATTCACACGAAAAAACTTGATGGTGTTGTTTTCAAGGTTGATTTCGAGAAAGCGTACGATAAAGTCAAATGGCCTTTCCTTCAACAGGCCTTACACATGAAGGATTTTGATTAGCTTGGCAACGCCAGGTAGAATCTTTCACGCAAAAAGGGAGTGTTGGAATTAAAGTGAATGACGACATAGGTCATTATTTCCAGACACATAAGGGCCTGCGACAAGGTGATCCAATGTCTCCTATTCTGTTCAACATTGTGTTTGATATGTTGGCAATCCTGATAGGTAGGGCAAAGGAGGCCGGTCAGGTGGGTGGCTTGGTGCCTCATCTTGTTGATGGTGGTGTGTCCATCCTGTAGTACGCTGATGATACAATCATCTTTATGGAGCATGACTTGGCAAAAGCGAGAAATATGAAGCTGGTGCTATGCTTATTTGAACAATTGACCGGATTGAAGATTAACTTTCATAAAAGCGAGTTGTTCTGTTTTGGTAGAGCCAATGAGGAACAAGAGGCTTATAGGCAATTGTTTGGATGCGAATTGGGGGCATTACCTTTCACATACTTAGGTATACCCATTCACCATCATAAGCTGACAAACAGAGAATGGAAGTGCATCGAGGATCGGTTTGAGAAGAAACTGAGTTGCTGGAAGGGCAAACTTATGTCATATGGAGGCCGATTGATTCTTATTAATTCGGTGCTCACGAGTATGCCTATGTTTCTCTTATCTTTCTTCGAAGTACCAGTTGGGGTTAGGAAAAGGCTGGACTTCTATCGATCCCGATTCTTCTGGCAGAGTGATGAACTAAAGAGAAAATACCGACTCGCCAAATGGGATATCATCTGTCGACCAAAGGACCAGGGGGGCCTTGGTATTGAGAATCTTGAAGTCAAGAACAGATGTCTTCTCAGTAAGTGTCTGTATAAGTTATCAGTTGAGACTGAGGCAACGTGGGCGCACATTCTCCGTAGTAAATATCTGCAGTCCAAGACTTTGTCCCAGGTGACAGTGAGACCAACTGACTCGCCGTTTTGGAAGGGGCTTATGAGAGTCAAAGCTGCATTCTTTAATAGAACAAAGTTTATTGTCGGTAATGGAAACACCACTCGCTTCTGGGAGGATACTTGGCTTGGTGAAACGCCGTTGGCGCTTCAGTATCCGTCCCTGTATCGTATTGTTCAACGACATGATGCTCTTGTTGCAACGATTATGCAGTCAATTCCCCTTAATATTCAGTTTAGGAGGGTGCTTGTTGCGACCGGTGGGAAGCATGGCTTCATTTGGTGAGCAGACTGATGGAGGTTCAGCTAGCTCATCAGCCCGATCAGTTGTGTTGGAAGCTTACTAGGTCTGGAGAGTTCACAGTCAAGTCGATGTATATCGATGTCATTAACTCTAGTGCTATTCCTAGTTCCAAACATGTTTGGAAAGTCAAAGTTCCTTTGAAAATTAAAGTGTTTATGTGGTTTGTACATAAACAAGTCATTTTAACAAAGGATAATTTGATTAAGCGCAACTGGACAGGATCTACTAGGTGTAGTTTTTGTGATCGGGACGAAACTATCAAGCACCTCTTCTTTGATTGCCCGTTGGCGAGAGTTTTGTGGCGCACGGTGCAAATTGCCTTTAACATTACTCCTCCGAATTCGGTCAGTACGTTATTTGGAACGTGGGTTGATGGGATAGAGTCCGAAACAGCTAGACATATTCGCGTAGGAGTATGTGCGTTGTTATGGGCAATTTGGAACTGCAGAAATGATTTGGCTTTTAACAGAACAACAACTATTCATTTTTTGCAGGTTTTATTCCGAGCTACTGCGCTGATCCGTATGTGGTCATTACTCACTCCGACGGAGGCCAGGGAGCGTTTGGTTACTGGATCTGTCCGGTGGGAGATGATAGCGCGGGATATCTTCAACCGGTTTGGATGGCGGTCATGTAATAGGATAGGCGATTAGTTTACCTATCTTTGTTTTGCCAGCCGGTTGTGGCTTTTGGGCCTTTTGTTTTTGGCGTTGTGGCTCTTTGTGAGCTTGCCGTTTTTCTGTTTTCAGACTTTAAGACCTTGTTAAACCTCTTTATTTATCTATAAATGTGGCCGTATGCATCGTTTCGATGCAGAGGCCGGGGAGTCCCCCTTTTCGAAAAAAAAACTTTATGTGTTCTGTGAAACACTATGGAGATCATGTTCTTATACTCCGACCTGACTGATCCAAGTTTGAATTCTTTGGAAAATGGACGAAGATTGACACCTATTCCTGAAGGAGAAATTTGCATTTGCTGAAACATTGCAAGTCTATAGTGCTAGTCCAACCTTGTGCAGGATACTGGTTTGTGCGGAACTTGGCATTGTTGATGTAGGATCAGATGAGGCGTTGGCTCCTTGAGGCAACAAGCTCTTCAGTATGGATACAACATAATGACGGAGGCTGAAATATATGTACTTTCTGAGGGCGGCTAATGCAAAAGGCTAAAGTATCTCTTCTGTTTTTTGGGTTGGGTTATCCTCTGAAATTTATCGTCGACATTGGTAGGCCATGTAACAAATACGATGGAATAAAATATTATGTTCCCTTCTTGGGAATTTTCGGAGTTTCTTTGAGAGGAGAACCTACCGCGCAAGCTTTTATATGTGATTCCATAAGACTCTCGTTTCCTGGTACATCCTTTTTATGCAATTTCAGTCGATCTATATATGTATTCTTGATCCTTTAAACTTTTATAGTAACAATATATGTTCGACCAAAATAAACCGTAGATTACTGTCATGCCAAAGGCATGCTATCACGTTCTACTGCCGGCCATTTTTTCGTGAGCAAAGTGAAAAGAGCAGAACTCAATTAGTTTGCACCCTTTTCAGTCAGTCACATTCCAAACAGACTCGAGAATTTGAATGACACCCTCCAGGCACAAAACAGCATACCTTTGACCATCTCCATGATTTGGGAATTTCTCAGCAGATAGCAAAAAGGCACACACATATTTTCTCTACAGTCAACCTCTGCTTCCATTGCTTCAGTCTGATGTTGGTATTGACTAGACAACTTCCGGAAGCAAAGTTCCCAAAAAAAGCAGGTAAAAAAATCAGCATATATAGTAGGTAGCGCAATTACTCGGTAAACTGAAAGAGAAAAACATGCAGCCAGATTGCAGTACGCACATAATTTAGCTACATTGCGATCAAGTATTCTCAGACGGGGAGTGCTTCGGTACAAACACCACCACCCCCCCCCCCCCCCCCCCCCAAGAACGTATAATGGATAGTATGGTCATTTCACATTAGGTATAGGAATACCCACCCCGACGCCGTACGCCCGCCCGCGTATGCCGCGCCCGTCGCTGTACGTCGCGCCCCGTATGCCCGCCCGCGTACCCGCACCCGTCGCCGTACGCCCGCACGTCTCCACGTTGCGTCGATAGTTATTGAAAAAAAAAAACGTCACGGGAGCCGCCGAAGCCCGCCGTTGTAACCCTAAACCCTAAACGCATCCACGCCGTCTCCTCGTCAGCCCCCGTCTCCACGAAGTCGCCGTCGCCCGGGTCCCCGCCCAAACAGGCCGTCGCGCGTGCCCCGGCGCCGTTGCCGCTGCCACCGCGTTCCTTTCCCATCGCCCAGATGGCCGCCCACCCGTGATATTCGTCGCCGCCTTCCTCCGCCGACTCCGCCTGCTACAACCAGCCGTCGTCCTCACGCCGTCGACACCTGCCTCGGCCGGCCATCAACGTCACGCCGTCAGCGCGTTCGTCATCGGACAAAATGGATCCAGCTGAAATCCTCGCCGCCTTGCAAGAGGTTGGTTTGAGACGTCATTGTGCTTGATGAACAAATTATTTTAGGATGATGTTACACGGTGTTCGATTTATCTTAGATTTTTTTTAACGTGTATAGTTAGAGGAGGAGGGCGATTATGATGGCGAGGACAACGAAACCTTGTCACTGAATATGGGTGAACCTGCTGAGGAGAACTACATGAGTTTGGATGAATCTTATAGTGGCAATGTAAGTGTGATCAATGTTGATAAAAACAATAAATATGATAAACTGCACGGACAATTACATGTTTTTTTGCATCATGCAGCGACATGGCGACGATGATGATGATATGGATATAGATGATTCATTTGCTGAAAGTGCACTCGGGGTATGTTTTTAAAAAAATAGGAGAAGATATGACATAATAACCATATGAGCGCTTACATGTATTTTTTTGAAATGTGCGCAGATGGACGAGGACGGGGACTTTGTGAGGAATATTGTGGATGATGAAAGTGACAAATCACATGTTGATGCATCTCATGATGACAGCTCCAGCAAAGTAAGTTTTGAAACTCCTACATACATTACATATTAAAATAATAACTGACTGACATACATGGTTTCATGCATTAATTTACAGGGAGATGTAGATGGTTCAAGTGGGAAGGATGAGCATGTTGGTGATGATCTGTTTAATTTTGACATCGGATTTGATGAATATCAGCAAGAATCATTGGACATGCATTGGAAGGTCATGAGGAAGACGTTCAGGTCACTAGGAGAGGCTTACATTTTTATAACCAGTATGCTTACGAGCGTGGTTTCAGCGTAAGAAAAGACTCGCTGAAATATTCGAAAGGTCGTGAGGGAACTATGCGCTTGAGAAAGTATATGTGTGCGAGAGCTGGGAAACGATAGGCAAAACTTTGTACAATGGAAGGCAGGACCCGCAGGCTCAGAGGGGAGACTCGTTGCTTCTGCGATGCGCATATAACTTTGAAACTTGATAAAGAGCGTGATGTTTGGTATGTCAGCAGTTTCAGTGATGATCACAGTCACGTTCTAGCTAGACCAGATGAAGTCACGTTTCTTCGGTCTCATAATCAGATAAAAGAATATCAGAAAACTGAGATCTTAACTATGGCAGGTGCTGGAATCAGGAAACATATGATTTATGATAATCTTGTCAGTAGGTACGGGTCATATGCAAAGGCTGGTTTTGGGAGGAAGAAGCTTTATAACATGTGTTATAGAGAAAAAATGAAGTTGCTTGCACAAGGTGATGCGGACACTGCCATTGGGATCATGATGACCAGAAGAGAGAGGGATCCAGATTTCTTCTTTGAGCACACTGTCGATGATGAAGGAAGGCTGAAAAACCTATTCTGGTGTGATTCTCAATCACGTCGAGACTATGTTGACTACGGTGATGTGACCGTCTTCGACATCACATACATGATGAATAGGTATGGCATGCCATTTATACCTTTTGTCGGTCTGAACAACCACTGTTGCACCACGGTATTCGGTTGTGCTCTTGTGTCTGACGAAACGGAAGATACATATGTCTGGCTGCTTCAGACGTTTTTGAGGGCTCACTGTCACGTTTTTGAGGGCTCACTGTCAGAAGAGGCCCAGGTCAGTAATTACTGATGGAGATGCAGCTATGATTAAGGCCATCAGAAAGGTACTTTCGGAGGTTTGGCATCGTCTTTGCTCGTGGCATATTGAGAAGAACATGCAGAAACACCTTCATCATAACTCTCTAAAGGAGTTCAGGTCTCTACTTTATTATGCCACTTCAAAAAAAGTATTTGAGGAGAGATGGGCAGCGGTTACCGCCAAATGGCAGTCGGAGAAAACAAAGACATGGTTACGTAGGATGTACAAGAAGAAAAGGCTTTGGGCTGCATCATATCTGTCTGGTGGGTTTTTCCTAGGTATGTAAAGTAACCAGCGAAGTGAGAGTCTGAATTCATGCCTTCACTTGCATCTAGACTCCGGTATGACTATTGTTGATATGATTGTGCACTATGAGAACTGCATAGTTCGTCTCCGTGAGAACGAGGTGCAATTATAGTCCCTAACAGGACGAGAAACGCCATCCGAACAAATTCATCGTCCGCATTTTTATTTCTCACAATCTTCTGAATGAGATCATCAATCAAGATTTTACCAGTCTTTTTGTTAACAAAACTAACTGGAATTTTCTTTACTGCTTTCCCTTGATCCATACTCAAAAAACAAGAAACATCCACTCTTCGTTCTTCAAACCAAAAATAGCGAACACATCATCAGGCCTCAGTGAAATCAACCCTTTCTTTCCGGCTGCCTCTTGTACCATGAATTTTTAGTACTTGGGTTGAAACCTTGAATCATAAGCGCAAGCAAATTATCACGCATCTTCACAGATGGTATTCGTAACATGCCCTCCATCTCCGTTTCGTAAAATGTGAATCGCTGACTTGGTGTCAAATTATTAACAAGACTAACCCACTTTTCTACGGAACATGCAATCACGCCATCGATGTCCATACTGCATATAATAATATCTATGTGACGTTGCATCTAGCTGAGATGTTATATTAGAATGAAACATATTGACAGAGATACCTATCTGACGGTGACCAGTGTGG
This sequence comes from Aegilops tauschii subsp. strangulata, assembly GCF_002575655.3. NCBI lineage: Eukaryota > Viridiplantae > Streptophyta > Magnoliopsida > Poales > Poaceae > Aegilops > Aegilops tauschii. Next base: position 637,970,480 of record NC_053036.3, on the reverse strand, counting down.
GCGGCGGCGGGCGCTGACGGCGGGCAGTGCGGGTGACGGTGTGCGCTGACGGTGACCCGTGTGCGTGAAGACGGGCGCTGACGGCGGGCAGTGCGGGTGACAGCGTGCGCTGACGGCGACCCGTGTGCGTGACGACGGGCGCTGACGGCGACCAGTTCGGGCGACGGCGGGCGCTGACGACGACCAATGCGGGTGACGGCGGGCGTTGACGGCGACCAGTGTGGGGTGACGGCGTGCGCTGGGGGTGATGGCGGGCGGGATCAGATCGGGCGCGTCATTGTCACGTACGAGGTGGAAAGGGCACGCACGACGTTGATTGGGCACCGACGTCCGAGATTGTCGGGAATATTCCCTCAGATAGCGACGGCTCGTAGAGATATTTACTGCGTCGGGCCTGATAATCCCCAAGTGCAAGGAATCATCGTAGCAATTTCCAAAGGTGGAAGTGATAAGTGTAATAGTCGAACCCACAAGGAGCTAAAGGTAAGATCAATATTCTCTCAAGCCCTATCTGCCACTGATACGACTCTACGTACACCGAACGTTTGCTTCCAACTAGCAACGAGAGATAAAACTATGCTGTGGGTATGAAGAGGATAACTTTGTATGATATCGGAGAGCTAGAATATAGAAGTAGGTGCTGTTACCATAAAGTTAGAATCTATTACTAAATATTATAAATAGCGAGTGTGGAATAATGGTGGATCGGTGTGCGGAATTGTCCTAGGCAATTATTAACAAGACCGGTAGTCGTCATTGCAATTTCATATGAGGGAGAGGCATAAGCTAACATACTTTCTCTACTTGGATCATATGCACTTATGATTGGAACTCTAGCAAGCATCCGCAACTACTAAAGATCATTAAGGTAAAACCCAACCATAGCATTAACATATCAAGTCCCCTTTATTCCCATACGCAACAATCCCTCTTACTCGGGTTTGTGTTTCAGTCACTCACCAACCCACTATAAGCGAATCATGAACGTATTGCAACACCCTACAGCGGGAATCCCTCACGCTTGCGCGACATGGAGGGCACCATAGGACAACACCAAAATAAAACATACAACTCGTACCAATCTATATCATCAATCAACCCAAGGACAAAAGATATCTACTCAAAACATCATAGGATGGCAACACATCATTGGATCACAATATGTAGCATAAAGCACCATGTTCAAGTAGGGATTACAGCGGGGTGCTGGAGAGTGGACCGCGTAAAAGAGATGAGGATGGTGATGATGATGGTGATGTTGATGAAGACGATCACCGTGGCGATGATTCCCCTCCCGATAGCACTCCGGCGCCACCAAGAGAGAGGAGGAGAGGTTCTCCCCCTTGTGCTTCCTCCTCCATGGCCTCCCCCCTCTGGTCCTTGGCCTTCATGGTGATGATGGCCCCTCCGGGATACTCCTCCATGGCCACCGGTGATGATGGCCCCCTCCGGCAGGGTGCCGGAGAGGGCCTAGATTGATTTCTCGTGGCTACAGAGGCTTGCGGCGGCGGAACTTCCGATCTAGGTTTCTTTCTGGAAGTTTGGGTATATATGAGAGGTGTTGGCGTTGATTTCACGTCAGGGGGGTTTCCGGGCTGTCCACGAGGCAGGGGCGCGCGCCCCCCACCCTCGTGGGCAGCCCGGGACTCTTCTGGCCTACTTCCGGTACTCCGTGGGCTTCTTCTGGTCCAAAAATGATCTCCGTCAAGTTGCACGTCAATTGGACTCCGTTTGGTTTTCCTTTTCTGCGATACTCTAAAACAAGGAGAAAACAAAAACTAGCACTGGGCTCTAGGTTAATAGGTTAGTCCCAAAAATCATATAAAAGTGTATAATAAAGCCCATTAAACATCCAAGATAGATAATATAACATTATGAATACTTCATAAATTATAGATACGTTGGAGACGTATCAGGGCCCGCGGTGATCAGTTTGCAATCAATACCCACCCGACGTGATATAACCGTCAGTCGTGCTTTTGTCCTACACCGATCGAGATTTTCTAATTCAATTTTAATAAGCGTCTGTCTGTAATTAACTCTATTTGCAGGAGATGTAGAGTCAATATAGTCAGTGCATCTCTCCTTCGCATCCGCCAAACGGGCCCATATTTTTTCCACATGCTACAGTGACCATGCAGGGCACGCGCGCAAAAGTTTGTCGTGTTTGGACGCTCTATGTAATTTCTATGATTTTCCGGGCCGAAAACCTCTAAAATACTGCGCGGACGTGACGCAACGTGTGTTCGTTGTCAGATTTCGTTCATTTCTGGCGTGGGGTGCCCGGGCGGGGCCCCACACGCGCTGCCGAAAGTTGGGTGCATTTCGTGAAACCGCTCAGGTACTTGGTGTGGAAGGGGGTGGTTTCGGTATGGGCGGAGGGGACCCTCGGGCGCACGTCTCTCCTTCGCACCCGCCAAACGGGCCCATATTTTTTCCACGTGCTACAGTGACCATGCAGGGCACGCACGCAAAAGTTTGTCGTGTTTGGAGACTCTATGTAATTTCTATGATTTTCCGGGCCGAAAACCCCTAAAATACTGCCCGGACGTGACGCAATGTGCGTTCATTGTCGGATTTCGTTCATTTCTGGCGTGGGGTGCCCGAGCGGGGCCCCACATGCGCTGCCGAAAGTTGGGTGCATTCCGTGAAACCGCTCAGGTACTTGGTGTGGAAGGGGGTGGTTTCGGTATGGGCGGAGGGGACCCTCGGGCGCACGTCTCTCCTTTGCATCCGCCAAACGGGCCCATAATTTTTGCACGTGCTACAGTGACCATGCAGGGCACGCACGCAAAAGTTTATCGTGTTTGGAGGCTCTATGTAATTTCTATGATTTTCCGGGCCGAAAACCCCTAAAATACTGCGCGGACGTGACGCAACGTGCGTTCGTTGTCGGATTTCGTTCATTTCTGGCGTGGGGTGCCCGGGCGGGGCCCCACACGCGCTGCCGAAAGTTGGGTGCATTCCGTGAAACCGCTCAGGTACTTGGTGTGGAAGGGGGTGGTTTCGGTATGGGCGGAGGGGACCCTCGGGCGCACGTCTCTCCTTCGCATCCGCCAAACGGGCCCATATTTTTCCACGTGCTACAGTGACCATGCAGGGCACGCACGCAAAAGTTTGTCGTGTTTGGAGGCTCTATGTAATTTCTACGATTTTCCGGGCCGAAAACCCCTAAAATACTGCCCGGACGTGACGCAACATGCGTTCGTTGTCGGATTTCGTTCATTTCTGGCGTGGGGTGCCCGGGCGGGGCCCCACACGCGCTGCCGAAAGTTGGGTGCATTCCGTGAAACCGCTCAGGTACTGGGTGTGGAAGGGGGTGGTTTCGGTATGGGCGGAGGGGACCCTCGGGCGCACGTCTCTCCTTTGCATACGCCAAACGGGCCCATATTTTTTCCACGTGCTACAGTGACCATGCAGGGCACGCACGCAAAAGTTTATCGTGTTTGGAGGCTCTATGTAATTTCTATGATTTTCCGGGCCGAAAACCCCTAAAATACTGCCCGGACATGACGCAACGTGCGTTCGTTGTCGGATTTCGTTCATTTCTGGCGTGGGGTGCCCGGGCGGGGCCCCACACGCGCTGCCGAAAGTTGGGTGCATTCCGTGAAACCGCTCAGGTACTTGGTGTGAAAGGGGGTGGTTTCGGTGTGCAAAGGTGTGTCCGGAACATCTTTTTTTTCTGTACCCTTCAAACATGCCCAATTTTTTTATGTCGCATTGTATCTACATGAGAATAAAACACTGTTATTTTTTGGCGGTGACAGTCCGAGAACACTGTTATTTTTTGCGTCGACAGTCCGAAAACACTGTATATAAACATTGAGTAGCTGCATTGAGCGATCCGGGGGCCGGCTCCCCTTGAGAGGATAAATATCTCATGAGCTAGTGAAAACACTGTTATTAATCAAAATTATTTCATTTTTATTTTTCTTTCTTCCTCTCTTCTTCTTTTCTTTTCTTTCTTCCTCTCTTCTTCTTTTCTTTTATATCATTTTTATTTTTCTTTCAATTTTCCCGGTAAATTAAATTTTAATTTCTTTCGGCAGACTTTTATTTTATAAAATGATTCAAAATTTAAAAACTTTTTTACAATACTCCATAATAATTTTCATCTCAATTTCATTGCAACATAAATATAGTTCATTAAACCTTACGACGGTTCATTTTACATTAGAACATAAAAAAACATAATTAAACATGACCTAAGCAAAATTAATTATACATAACTGGACCTAATCTAAACCTAATCTACTCGTCGTCGGAGGCGGCGAGGTCCACGATCTCGCCCGCACCGCCGTCACTGTCGTCGTCGCTGCTGCTCTTGCCGCCGTCGTCCCAGTCGCCGGCTTCGTCCTCCACCGGAGCCGCCTGCGCCTGCACCGCACCGATGCCCGCCGCCGCATCCAGTGCGACCTGCAGCTCGGCGGCCTCTGCTGCAGCCGCCATAGCCGCCGCGGCGTCGAGTGCGGCCTACAGCTCGGCGACCTCTCTCGCCTCCGCGGCCGCCGCCGCTGCCGCCGCTTCTGCCTGCGACGCCCGCAGTGCGATGAGGTAGCCTGGGCAGTCGTCGGGGTCGCCGTCCTCGCGCAGCGCGAACTGCTCCGGCGGGATCTCGACGGCGGGAGGGGAGGCGGGCGCGGCGAGAGCGGGCACCGGACGGCGGGATGAGCTTGGAGGCGGCGTGGCCGCCGGAGGGGGACAGCGGGGCCGGCGCGGGGCAGACGACGAGCCGCCCGTCCGCAACTCCCGACGAGCCTGCGCGACGACGCTCTAGTAGTTCTTCCCCTTCCAGAACCTACCGCGGCCGACGATGTTCCAGCGGCTGCCCTCGTGCTGGCGGAGCTCACCCCGCGACGCGCCGGGCCCCCTCGTCGGGTACCCGTCAGCGGTGATGCGGAAGGCATGCGGCAGACGGCAGCCCGACGGCACCATCAGCCCGACCCGGATGAGCTCGTCGGTCTCCGGCGTGCTCAGGCTAGTCGGCCATGAGCCGCCACAGCCGTCGCCGCCGTCGGACGCCATGAAGGCCATCGGGAAGGGAGCGCGTCGTCGGTGGAGTGTGTCGGTAGGTGAGGTGAGGGGGTGAGGCGTGCCGACTGGGGTGGGGGAGGCAGACGGGAGGGGAGCGGAGTTTATGAACGGGCGTCGGTGGGTGGGGGAGGCAGACAGGTAGGTGACCGACGCCCCGGCTTAACGCCGGCATTAATGGCGTCTCGGGGGCGGCGGCCGCCTCGGGAACCCCCCTTGACCGACGGCACGACGGCACGCAACCGTCCATCCACACGTCGCGTCGTAATTTTTTAATTTTTTTTCTCTCTGGCCGACAACACGTCGCCACGCAAACGCCGCTTGACAGGCCGCGTCGTCTTTTTTGTTCTTTGACCACGACTGGTCATCGTCGTACGTACGCGGACGGCCGCGTGACGCGGCGTCTTTTTTTTTCTTCGACCACGACTGGTCGTCGTCGTACGTACGCGGACGGCCGCGTGTACGGGCAGTCGACGTAGCCCCGCCCCGCGGGTACAGCCCCGTCGCGCGGGCGGGGGCTTTTTATGTGATGGGACGATCCTACCCTTTTTAATGAAGGGGTATGAAGCGATCTCAGTCGTTGTTGTATTTAGGGGTTGTATCGAAAAAGAAGTGTTCTCAGACCACCAATAACTAGACATTACAATTACAACTAGCTGCGCCTCACAGAGTCATTGCTCTAGCTGCTGCAAGCCTGCGAACATTATGAGACCACTAGCATTCCCTAACCATATCCGTCAACAGATAATTATCTCCACGGATGAGGATGATCCATGTGTGAGTTGCTCCTTAATCCGATGCCTGCTAGCTTTTTCCGCCTTGGATCTTTCAAGGTTGTCGGCATTGTAGTTCATGCATGGGTTTTCACCATACAGCTGGATTATCAAAAGCGTCACCGTGTATCCTCGACGCCGGGGGTGATGCACCGCAGCTCACGTCGAAGGAGACCCGTCCGGAAGCGCGGCACGCAAGCAATCCGGCGGGTGCTTTTGAGGACCCGAAACCCCACACGCCCGGGAGGGACCCCGTCAGGGCGCGCGGCGGCTATGGGCTGCCCAAGGTCGACCTGATTGCTCCTAGGGCCTCGAAGTTCGCCGCCCTGCAACAAGAAGAACAGACGAAGAACGAGGAAGAAGAAGAACTAGGGTTATGGAGAAAAGATAAAAGATAAAAAATGGTAGATAATTGTTCGATTGTGTGTTGTTCAATCGGCCATCATCCGTTAGCTATATAATAGGCGGCTGGACTTCCCGTGCAAGGAAAAGGCTTGAATTCACGTCCAAAACCCTAGTCAAATTCGGATTGGTTTTATCCGAACTTCCCAAAACTGTTCGATTTAAACTGGCTGCACCTTGCGGGTCTCTCTTGTGGTGGTAAACGATCTCGGATGAAAACGAGTCCAAAAGCAATCTTGACCGTTTCAACGAGGCGAACAACTTTCATGTTGAACGTTTTTTGATCAAAGGTTATCTTGGGGGTCAAATCGCTCGTGCAAAGCAGACTATTATTCGCGCTACCCATTAGACAGGGTGTCTGGTGGGGCGCACTATTTTTTGCCTCCTGACAGAGCTGTATTCTGATGGCTCTAACTTTTGCATACGAACTTGGATTGGAACGATTGTTATATAAAAATCAATCGTTTCGACGAGACGAAGACAATCCATGTAGATCATTTTTCCATACGAGGCTGTCTTGGGGGCGTAATCGGCTAAATAGTATTCTGAATACAAAATATGAGTACTTCAAACACAACTTTAGCCTTAGAGATGAGATCGGATGGCTATAACCCAAATATCAAAGTTTCTCCTTTTGACGATACAGAACTTTCTCGCTTTGAGCACTTTTTCATTTTGAGGCCATCTTAATTGTGTTTTTGACCATGCCAAAATCTGGTGTCAACACATGCCCCCCTGTTTTTCAGCAAAACTTGCGTGCCGAAAAATAATTTGCAATGTATTTGTTCTAAGGACGATGTCAACACTCCATGGGCCATTTATATTTCTCAGGGCAATGATTATGTATCAGCCATGTTTATGCTAAGGGCGATAGTTATTTATTGGCCATGTCTTTGCTTAGGACGATATTCATATATCGGTCGTTGCTTGTTTGAACCTCTTGATGCAACTTGGGCGAAAATTTCTCTACTTATATAACAATCCGATGATAAGATTCCATAGATATGTAACTCAAAGCCATCCTCCGAACCATATTATTCACCCTTTCACTAGGATTTTGCAGATAATCAAGAATGAACTTCCTCCAATCCTTGCTTTGCCTGCATAAAAGTTTCATTAGTGGCCGAGGTGGTGAGCCCCAATTCGGCCTTACATATGTTGGCAAGAATAAGTATCGGCTATTGATAGATGTGCAATACACCATGACGGACATGGTAGCCGGATGCTTGTTATGCCAACTCTCTCCAATCGTCATGTCTAGAAATATAAACAATATTAAAGCAACCTAAGGTAAATTTTGTATCTAGACATACCCCAAGATAAACTATAAGTGATTTGTCAAAACGTTGATAAACCCTGGATATTTGTTGCACTACTCATAACGAATCACCGAAAGCCTCAATATGTATAGCACCTATAACAAATAAAATATTCAATCCGAATAACAATGCATATTCGGCTTTGATTAATCGTGCATAAAAATATTCTAAGCGGCATGAGGCTTAAAAATAGTACCATAAAGAAATATATAAACAACACCAACACTTTGGCCATTGCTACGAATTGAACCATCAAAAAATAATCTCCAAGGCTAATATCAACATTATGCATGTCATTAATACGATTTTCAGTAATAAAATCATCTATGATTTGGCCTCTTATAGATCTCAAAGATGCATAAGCCAAATCATATCCAAACAAGTATAAGCCCACTAGCCAATTTTGCAACTATGAATTGGCCTATGCAGCATATATTCAATGACATCGGTCATGATGTCTCAACTCCATTCAATCATAATATAGGCATACATATAAATTTCCATGAGCATGTACCTTATCTCGCTCTTCAATCGAACTAAGGACGATGTTAGAGTACTATATCGGTCATGCATTGACATAATCTTAGGACGATAGATAAATATCGGCCATTACCATGTAAACTTCATTCAAAGCACATATAGCCGAAATAAACAAATGAAATGACAAGTCAAGTATTTCGGCCCTTTGGATCAGCAACAAACTTGTAGCTAATCAAATGTATAGTGATTTGGAAATACCCTTTCATGATGTAAGAAATTATATTGCATCGATGGATTAAATAAGCCCATTGAGGGTTACCAATCATACCTGATGACGAATTCCATGGCATAGGCGTTAATGGCATAGTTGAAGAATATGGATAATGTGTAGACCAAAGATGTTGAAACCTTCGGCTTGGTCCTTCATAGTTTTCACTCTTTTCCTTCTTCACATTTACCGCACTTCTTGTAATGGAAGCTTGCACATAATTCTTATTTTGAGCACTTCCTTTGGGAACCCATGCCATGTTCCTTTCTTCAAGTTCTTGTTCACTAAGTTTTTGTAATTTCTTCTTTTGCCAATACGATAAGCCGAGCGGGCATCTCGGCTGTGATTCTGTTTTGACCAATGGCAATTCCTTTTTGGCCTTGTGCACTCTCAACTTCTTTTCTTCGGATTTGGCACTTCGACTCTCAATAATTGGTTGCTTTGTCTCATTGCCTTTAGTAGCCAATGTCAACATTTTAATTGGATCTTTCTCATTTGAGATCAAATCTGAAGTTGCACTCTTACGACCATCTCTTTTAACACGGTAAACTTGCTTGACCACCTCTTTCTTCTTCCTTGAGCTCTGGACCGATTCCTTATGATTGAAACGGTCTTTAACATGTGATTGTTCAAATGTTGATCTTCTCAGAGCTGCATAATATTGGTGAGATGGTCTAAAATAAGATGGAGAATGTGACCTTGTATCATACATGTCCCATGATGGATATGGATCTATATGAGCATAGGGAGGCATCCACGACATTGGCATTGGCGGTCCAAAATAAGGATATGAATATGTTGCATTAAAATTCTCACTTTGCCAATACCAATCCTCATATTTGCGCCTTGGGGGTGATATTGGTTTCTTTGCATGATTTGGCCGATAAGTATTCTTCTCTTCACTGTTCTTTTGATATTTATCCAATAGTTTAGCGAAGGTGATTTTTGATCTCTTACACTTGCGCTTATTTCGGCCTTTGTTTTCTTTTGGTTTGCTTTCGTCGATCATTGGATTTGCTTGTTGCCCCCCAGTCCTTGGCGTCTCCATTGTAGCTACGATGGAATTCTCGCCCTCAAGATTATGTTCATTATGCTCTTCAACAACTTCTTTACTTGAAAGCTTGATCTCATCATCTGCAGTTTTTACCTTCTCTTTAAGTGGATCGGCTTGAAGCAGCCGATGCAAAAACTTTCTGCCATCGGGACCAATCGGAATAGACTGGTCATCTCTTGGTGTATCAACAAACTTCAATTGTCCTTTATCAATGGCCGATTTAATTATTTGACGAAACATGTTGCAATCCTCAAAATTATGCTTGGACGAATCATGCAACTTACAATACATTCGTCCCTGGACAGATGGCTCAACATGGTGATCAAGAATTCTAATATAATTATTTCTCAACAACAAATCAAAGATTTGATCACACATATTTGAATTGAAGGTAATTTTTTTTTCTAGCCGATCTTGCTGTGAAAACGGCTTTTGAGTTAAGCAAACGAATGGTTCAGATTTTGTATCGCCCCATTCGGCTATGATTTTTATTTTGCATTCTTTTACCGATATTATACTAGCATCGGTTTTCTGAAAAGAATCTAACCTTGGCTTTATGTTTCTGAAACAAAAATAGTTAGAACATGCATGCCTCAATTGAGACCAAGAGTAAGCCAAGTATGAAACAAGCAAAGCTACCCATGTAGATACGAACTTTAAATAAAGCAATGAGGAAAGCCTTGATTGCAATAATAAGTCAGTATCGGTCTTTATAAATGGTGCAATGGGTTAACCGATATGTTCTATAACAATTTTATTGCTAACAAGTAAATTATCCTTCTTCATTGGTCTTTCAAAATTACTTAAGAAGATTTTTCTAATAGATGCATCAACAATAAAGTTTTGACCAAATCTGAAAATAGGTAAATTAATTGCTAAACATACCTCTTCAAATATGTTGGGAGAGCAAGATGGTGGTGTGACTTGAACAATATCTTGCTTCATCTTTGGGTGGCTCCCCAACGCCTCTTCATCATCTTTATCTTGATTCCGTGCATCATTACACTGAAGGTTTTTGTCGGACGAACTTTGTTCTGCTACTTGTTCTTGTCCTTGAAGCTTGTCAATTTCTACGGCACGAAACTCATAGGTCAGGAAGTAGGTTCCATTAACTTCAGAAAAATCAAGCACCATTGTTTTCCTATGCTTGCCATGGCCTTTCTCAGTAATGCTTGCCTCATTGGATTTGATGGATTCAGAATATATACTACTTGATTCGGTTTTTTCAACCGAAGCACTTTCATGTTCCGAATCATCCTTCTTTTCATTGATAATACCAGTTGGCAATGCTTCTTTTATCTGAGCCAATTCTTTTTCAATTTGTTTCTGGCGGCGAGCGACAAAATTGGCTTTAAGCTTTTTCTCAACTTTAGCCCACTCCGGATATGATTGCCCCCAATGCTTTTAGATTCTTTCGGCAATGACACATGGGTGTTGCGAAATTTTGCAATAGTTTAGGGGGTGTATAATATGATGTAGTACTAGGTGAAGGCATATGCATTGTTGTAAAACCATATTTTTGCTCGCCGATTTTATCAATTGGCAAAGATTCATCTTCTTGCAAAACTCTAGCTTTTATTGCGGCATAATCAGGAAATAGCCCCTTTTCATGTTGTTCAAGGAAAAGAGCACTAATCCTTCTATTTTGGGCTAAACTCTTCAATGCATCCACCACTACCTCATCTTCTACAATATTGGGCACAACCGCTCCTGTAAAATTTACATTTATTCGGCTATGACCAGGAAGGTGTGAAGCCGAATTATGAACATCTACAGTTGCGTATGGTGCTGAAAATTATTGTCATGAGGTGTAGCATATGACGGTTGAGAATAATTGGCCGAATAGCTAGTAGTAGCATGGCCAATTCTCTCGTTCATCGGCATGGTTGGATTAGTATATTGCATGTTACTTGCCGTTGAATAAAAGGGTGAAACACTTTCTTGCATGGCATTGGAAATTCTAACATGAGGTGTTTCAAATTTATTAACCGAACTCACCATGTTGTTCATCGGCATAACGATTTGTGGAGTTGCCGATGCATGAGAGTTGGGATACATATGGTGCATGTTACTAGTATCATAAGAAGTTGAAGCATGTAAATTACTTTGAATCGGCCTATGCACGTAATTAGACGCATGATTGAACAAACTAGGGCTGGCCGATAGAGTATACTCATTGAACGATCTAGTAGCACCACATGAATTATTTGCATCTATAGTAGGGAGTTGGGTATTCATATTACCTTTGTAGATCACAACTTCTTGATGACGATCTCTTCGTAGCAAGAACGGGCCGAAGACCGTTCAAAGCTTCGTCCCCAGCGGGGTCAGCCAAAAAGTGTGTTCGCACACGAACACGTCACCGTGTACCCTCGACGCCGGGGGTGATGCACCGCAGCTCACGTCGAAGGAGACCCGTCCAGAAGCGCGACACACAAGCAATCCGGCGGGTGCTTTTGAGGACCCGAAACACCACACGCCCAGGAGGGACCCCGTCAGGGCGCGCGGCGGCTATGGGCTGCCCTAGGTCGACCTGATCGCCCCTTGGGCCTCGAGATTCGCCGCCCTGCAACAAGAAGAACAGACGAAGAACGAGGAAGAAGAAGAACTAGGGTTAAGGAGAAAAGATAAAAGATAAAAAGTGGTAGACAATTGTTCGATTGTGTGTTGTTCAATCGGCCGTCACCCCTTAGGTATATAAGAGGCGGCTGGACTTCCCGTGCAAGGAAAAGGCTTGAATTCACGTCCAAAACCCTAGTCCATTTGGATTGGTTTTCTTCGAACTTCCCAAAACTGTTCGGTTTAAACTGGCTGCACCTTGCGGGTCTTTCTTGTGGTGGTAAACGATCTCGGATGGAAACGAGTCTAAAATCAATCTTGACAGTTTCGACAAGACGAACAACTTTCATGTTGAACGTTTTTTGGTCAGAGGTCATCTTGGGGGTCAAATCGCTCGCGCAAATCAGACTATTATTCGCGCTACCCATCAAACAGGGTGTCATTTTACCATACGAGGCCGTCTTGGGGGCGTAATCAGCCAAATTTTGTTCTGAATACAAAATCTGAGTACTTCAAACACAACTTTGGCCTTAGAGATGAGATCGGATGGCTATGGCCCAAATATCAAAGTTTCTCCTTTTGACGATACAAAACTTTCTCGCTTTGAGCACTTTTTCATTTTGAGGCCATCTTAATTGTGTTTTTGACCATGCCAAAATCTGATATCAACACCACACCACACTGGTCTTCTCGGCACTGTTCTCGGGCGTCTTGACACATGAATGTCGAGATAACTTCAAGCAATGATATAGAAAGTAAATAACACATGTTAATTAAATTTGCCACCAGCCCATGAAGGACAAGGTGAGAACAATTGAATGTAAGTTTATGCCCCGATAAAGTTTTCAAGGAATTTGCATGAATTAAATCGTAGGCAAATTACGACACATGAACATGCTTCTGGGGATCCATTGTAATTTAACCAAGATACTTTGTAATAAAGTATTTTCATCAAGAGCGCAGCGCAGTGTGCATTACGCGATGCAGAGGCCAGGGACTTCCTCCTTTTTGAAAAACATAGGACAAATTTTTGGAGAACTCTAGCATGAGATACGATCATACGATCCAGTACGATTTTTTTGCCTTGCACTGACATAGTCTCACTGCAAAATTACAACGCGGCTTATATGCACTACATCTAGTATTTATGTTAAGTTGGTGAGTGGTTGGAAATCAGATCAACTTTTCAGTACATTTTTAATGCTGAATATCCGAAAAACATATCATCGTCAAAATGTAGAATGAGTAATGTACATGCTAAGATGTGGACTAAATTAGAAAGAAGGTTAAGTAACACTTACTGCCATATCATGTAGGACAGGTGCAGCTTCAAGGATAAACAGTGTCCAGCCCAGATCACACTCACTGAAGATATGCGAAAGACGCACAGATGTCAGGATTCTGAATATAGCAATGAGCTGCTTCGGAGGTTCTGGCTGAATCCAAATCTGCAGCTGGAACATACATGCACAACTGAAACTAGTAGAAGAAGAATGTATGGTATGAAGATGCAGAAGATTTATATTTAAGTGGTGCACAGAAATTAAGTTTACCATTTGGTACCCAAAACACAGAGTCAGTGTTGACAGGTTACTGGCACCGGCACTCGTTGACAGGCACTCGCTCAGCGCGAATGGCTCTTGCCATTCCTTGGCTTTAGAAGAGAGTACTAAACCGCGAAGCTCAGGAACGTAGCCAAAGCGCGCTGGAGGGTTCTTGAAGGGCCAATGTTGGCACACCACTTGCCTAAGCTTCGGGACATAGATGAGCTCGATCCGCGTGCACAAAATGCCGATGAACTCAAGCTCGTGAAGCTCGGAGCACGGCACATCGATCTTGAGTGTGGAGTGAAGATCAAACAGTCTGCACAATCTCAGGGTGAGGTGCCTGAGCCTACCGCAAGTGCTAATCAGGTCAGTGATGTCAGAATGTACAAAAGCATGATATTCGAGCGTAAGCCTGGTAAGCCATGAGAAGGCGACTGGGTAGGCGCCGGAGAAGGCCATGAACTCCTGCCCACCGTCGCTGCGCAGCGGAGATATGCAGAACTCAAGGCATTCGGTGTTCCCCAAGCTCACAATGCCCTCGACGAGGCGGCCTATGGAGCTCAGGTGAGGGGAAGACATGTAGAAGCTGAGGACAAGCACCTTGAGGGCACTATTCCCGCACACGCCCTCGGCGAGAGGAACCCGAGTCAGCAAGGCCCGTGCCGCGCCCGTGAACGCGTCCATGACCTGGAGCGATGTGGCGTCGCGGAAGTGACCGGCGTCGAGGTGCACGCGCGAGAGGTGGCTGGGGAGGTGCCGCCACCGCGTGGAGAGTGCGCCGGCGCGGACCGCCTCGCGTAGGTCGAGGCGCTCGAGCATGTCGAGGAGGAGGTGGTTGGGGAGCGCGCTGATTCCGTCCTCGCCGCCGTGGGGAGAATATCAGGTGATACCACGACTCAAATGCTCCCATGATACCATTTTGAAAATTTCAATTTTAGTTGAGTCAAAAAAATTCAAAAAAATTTGTGAACGTTCATCACATATGTGTCTATAACCCCTGAGAAATTCAGATCAAAATTTGAAATACACGAAGAGAAACAAAAAAGAGAAATCCAGGTAGGAATAGTGTCGTTTTTGCCACTATTCATCATTTTGTCTTTATTAACACTATTCATGTTGGATTTCTCTTTTTTGTTTCTCTTTGTGTATTTCAGATTTTGATCTGAATTTTTAAGGGTTGTAGACAAATATATGATGAACATTCACAATTTTTTTCGAATTTTTTTGACACATCTAAAATTGAAATTTTCAAAATCGTATCATGGGAGCATTTGAGTCATGGTATCACTCGATATTCTCCCTGCCGCCGTGGCCGACGTTGCCCTTGGGCGGCGGTGACTCCATGGTTCCGACCGATTGGCTGAAACCCTAGGAATCAATCGAGCGGAGAGGATATGCGCCCCATGCGGTGTCCTCCTGCTTCGAGGTCGCGACTCCTCCGGCGCTCCACTCCGCACCTCCCGCCTGTGGTCGTCGATCTGGACAGCCTCCGCCGCGCAGCCAGCTCCTCCTCGATTCCCCTCCAGCGCGCCGCTGAAATCGATAGTCAGCTTGGGTTGGGTGGTTGATTGGATGGTGGATGCATTGGATTTGAGCTCTACTGCTAGTGATAGTGAGCCTCTCTCTCGCCGCCGCCGTCGCCGGCTGGATGGAGAGAGACGCGAGGAGGCACAAATGGTGCTTTTTTTTTCTCATGGGATGGGAGGAGTAAATTTCATTCATTTATTTTGAGACGCGAGGAGGCACACTATGCGATTTTCCATATTGTACAAAATATTTCAAATAATGTATTTTCACGCTGAACAAAACTAATTTAATTTTTAAGTATACGTTATGATGGTGTGCAGAAAGATGGACATGTGCTGATTTACCAGGCGGCAGGCCTGGTAAGCTATACTACAGAAGAAAAAGCAACCAACAATACTGATTTTGGTAACACACGTGAAATATTATTTTTACCTAATGATAACATTTTTGGAATAAAAAAACTTAATTATATTACTATGCTATAACCTATATGTACTATTTTCAGCTTTTGAAAAGTCAGTTTATATCTCTTGCTTTTTTTGAGGGTTTATATCTCTTGCAAGATTTGGTGCAAAAGTGCATGTATATGCCTTTTGGGGCCTAGGCTCTAGTTGAAACTGAGATTTTCAGATTTCCAAAATACATTTGAAGTGTCAATATCTTAAAATATTGATGAGTGCACATGGATGTGATATGTTTATCAATAAATTTCATATTTCTATATGTGGATAAATACATAAGGCTTTCACACAAAAAACTACATAAGACACATTGCCGCTTTTGATAACTTGGAGAACACAACCTCACCAACAAACACGTCGTCAAGCTCCCCATCTCTAAGCTTCATATTCTTCATTGCTGCCTCCAAATCAACCGTACGTGTCGGTGTACAAAAGTAGGGGCCCTCTTTGTACCCCTTTACTTGTGCACGGGCAGTCAGAGCCGCGCCCGTGGCCGCGCTTAGCGGGGCAGAGGAAGGAAGCAAGGCGCAAGGCTACCAGAGCAGCACCAAGACAGATGGGCTTCCCCCGGCAAGACCCTTGCCGGGGCGGCCTACATAGCCCCGGCAAGGGCCTTGCCGGGGCAACTCACCCAATACCAGCAAGGCCACCACCCTTGAGCGTGAGAGTTCCGACACCATCAACAACGTTTGAACCGAGGATCAGGAAGTGCCTGGATCGTGGCATGCAGATCTTTGTGAAGACAAAGGGCCTACGAGGCCTAGATGAGAACCAGAAGACAAGACGACAGCAAGGCTCCTTGCCGAGGATGCCCCCAAGGCCCCGGCAAGGCTCCTGCCGAAAATACCCACGAGGCCCCGGCAAGACTCTTGCCGAGGGCGCCCGCGAGGCCCCGGCAAGATCCTTGCCGGGAACGATAGCAAGGCCACGGCAAGGCCTTGCCGCCCCGTCGCCGCCCCAGCTCAGCGGCCGACCCACCAACTGAGCAAGTACCCACGTGGCGGTACGTGGCTCCTAAGCCAGCTAGTCTAGCACCTGCGTGGTGGCATGCAGATCTTCGTGAAGACCCTGCCACCACACCAGCTTAGCAGCCTGCCAGCCTACATGGTGCTGCATGCCACGTTGGCCTGGACGCGCGTCGAAGCAAGGCGAAGCGGCGACGGACGGGACGGGCCTCATTACCGTCCCCGATAAAGCAAGGGGACACCTAAGTAGAGCATTTAATGCGTTTTGTCCTATGATGTCAGGCGATAAGCTTGTACACTGTACAACTTTCCACCTCCTGTGTACCACTGTGGCAGCCCCTTTGACTATAAAAGGAGGCCCGCGGCGTACTGAGAGAGGATTCGGACTTTTTGGACTACGCACGCACCATAGCTAGTTCAAGAGCTCAAGAACACTCAGATATACACTAAAGCAGGACTAGGGTATTACGCATCTACGCGGCCCGAACCTGGGTAAATCTCCTCGTGCTAGCTACTAGACCCGCTCTTTGCACAACCTCGCGCCCGTCAACCATAGAAGGGATCCTCGTTATCCCATAGGTGTCGTTTTCCACCGACATCTTTGACGCGCCAGGTAGGGGGCGCAGTTGTGAAAATCTGGTCTAGAAGCGAGCACGTTGGTTGCATCATCGGGGTAGCTTCAAAGAAGAAGGCAACATCGATCAGCCTTGCTCTGGTGCCATCAGCCTGGCGAAGCAACGTCGTCTGCAGCCATAGCCATCTGCGTGGCCACGAAAATCTAAGTCACGCAAAATTTTGAGTAATTTCGTTTACGTAAGTCTGTCTTCCTTGAAAGATCTCGTCCCTTGTATGGGGAACCTGCATGCACTGGGACCCTCCCGCTCTTGGCAACGCTCTTGTCCTGTTTCGAGTCCGCTCAATAGTTCAAGCGGCCGCGCTGAGAACGGCAAGGTAGCCTGCCCGCTATTAGCAACGCCCTTGTTCCGTTTCCGAGTCCGCTCGACAGTCCAAGCGGCCGCGCTGAGAGCGGCAAGGTGGTTTTCCCGGCAGCAAGCACGCCCTAGCCGGCTGCTAAGGATCCGTCCTCAAAGCATCGTAGCCTGGGTTTACGCACCGGCAAACCTATCCCACTAAGCATGGGGTGTAAACATACAAAGGAAGATCTAACAGGAAGATAGATGCTTGATTTTAAGGTACTGCAAAGTTATATTACATCAAATAATCGCTGCGGTTCTAACTGAAGATAAAATTGTCTTGGTCTTGCACTCGCAGCGGCAACGAGAAACGGGGTGCCTAGTCCCGGCGCTGGCCCTCCACCCTCTGGACACCATCGACGCAGTCGATGATGGGCTTGATACGCTCTTTGAGCGCCGCAAGGTCCGCCTCCTCCGGCAAGCTCTCCAGCGCGTCGGCGAAGTTGATGGTGGGGTTCCAGAACGCCACCTTGGTGAGCACCTTGATCAAGGCGCCCCGGCAGAGCCTCCGGGCCTCGTTGCCCAGATAAGTTGCGCGGTTGGAACGGAGCTGCTCCAGGGCCTCAAGAACGCCCTCGAATAACAGGGTCAGCCTGGCGTTGGGGCTCGCGCCCGCCTCGGGGGAATACCTGAAATTCGGCATGCCCATGGCCGCCAGCTGCGTGGTGAGCCTCTCCGCAACGCCGACAAGGCGGCTGATCCAGAGGTTTTCGCCCTTCACGTAATCCTCGTGGTTGGCGGCGTCATTCCTCCGCAGCAGCTTCTCGTCCTCCAGGGCCTTGTTCAGGGTCTCCTCGCGGGCCCTGGACTCCGAAAGCTTCCCCTCCAGGCCCTCCAGCTTCCGCGCCAGGTCGTTGATGGAGTCGTTGGCCTTGGAGAGCAGCTCGGCCTTGCCGAAGACCGCGGCCTGCGCATCCGCCAAAGCACTGTTGGCCGCGTCCTTCTCCTCCGTCAGCTCCAAGACCCTCTTCTTCAGCCCATCCCGCTCCACCTCCAGCTCCTTCACCTTGCTGGCATGATCAAGGGTCAGAGCATCGAGTGTGTCCTTATGCCTCTGCTCCAGCTCCTGGGTCCGTTGCGCAACAATCTTCTCAATTTCCTCGTCTTTGCCGCGGAGCGTGGTGGCAAGCGCCTGCTCACGGGCAACAAGGTCCTCCTCCTGGGAGTCCAGCAAGGCCTTCTGCTGTTGCCAGGCAGCGTCGTCCGCGGTGGCCTGATTCTTTGCCAGCTCCTGGGCCTTCTCAATATCGGCTTGCTTCAGGATGAGCTCTCGTTTGCGCTCGTCCAGCTCACCCTGGGCAGCCTTCAGTTCTTCCCGGGCCTCGTTGAACCAGGCTTGCATCCGAGCAATGATCTCCTTAAAATCTGCCTCCGCCTTGTCCACCGCCGCCATCCTGGACTTTGCCTTGTCCAGATGGGCACGGTGAAGCACCTGGAGCCTCTGGAAGTTGGCACTCATGGCCCGGAGGAGCTGCTCTTCTTGGGAACCGCCGTCGCCAGGGCTCAGTTCGCCAACAACCTGGAGCCCGGCGGTGGCAAGCGCCTCGTCATGGAACACCTCCCCCTCGGCTGGCACCCTGGTGCTCGCTGTCCCTGGGAGGTGGACGAACAGGCCGTCACCCACCTTCAAGTACCTACCCGAGGCGGGGGCTGGAGGGGGGAAGGGTGGTCATAGGCCACCTCCTCCTCGGCGGCAGCCTTGCCGGCCTCCCCTGCAGCGGCCTCACAAGCCTCCTCGGCAGCGGCCTTGCCAGAGTCGTCGGCGGCAGCCTTGGCGGCCTCCTCGGCAGCGGCCTTGCCAGAGTCCTCGGCGGAGGCCTTGGCGGCCTCCTCGGCAGCAATCTTGGCGGCCTCCTCAGCGGCGTCCTTGGCGACCTCCTCAATGACGGTGTCAATATCCTCCCATTCCGTCAAGGGAGGGTCTGGAAACCAGAAGAGGGGACGAGGTGAGACCAAGGCCAAGATTCAGAACAAAGCAAGAAAAACACACCAAGCAACAAGAGGTGGGAGGCAGACGACTCACCGGGCCAAGCTGGGAAGCGTTCCCCTCCCCGCCAACGATCGTTACCAGGACGGAGCCTCCAGCGCCCATGCCGGCCCCCTCTCCCTCCATGTGTGTGGGCCCGGTGGTGGGTGTCCTTGCCGGTGACGCCCCCCTGGGCGGTGTGGTCGACGGGGGCGGCGTGTTAGGGGTGGCCCTCGGGGGCTCCTCCCGCAACCGCTCTCCTCCTACGATCCTGGCAAGGTCAGCGTCAACAGTTCACACCCTGATGCCCATCGACAAGGAAATAAGTAGTGGACTCACGCTGGGGGCTGAAGCGGGGGCTGCGCCGGGAGCTGGTGTCCGAGCCACTCTCCACCAACACGGCGTATGCGGAGTGCCCGCCGGGGGCTTGTCGCCCGTCGAGGCCCTGTCTCTCTTCGCCACCCTCTGAGCCAGCGTCTCCATGTCTTGGGAAGACAAGATCGAGTTAAAGAAAGATAAGCATAAGCGTCGGGTCAGAAGGTGAAGAGGGGCGAAGTACTTACTCGTCCTCCACCTCCTCTTCCACCAGCTTCCTCTTCCTCTTCGGGCTAAAGGACCCGAGGTCGAAGTCGGCCTCCGGGGTACTGTCCGCAAGAGGAGGAGAAGGGGATGGGGACCTGCGCCGCTTGGACGAAGAAGAAGCAGTCGCCGTCTTCTTCGTTGTCACGGCCTTCGCTGTCTTCTTTGCTGCGGCAGCCTTCATCGCCCTCGTCTCTCGCACGGGCTGCTCCTGAACCTGTTGCCGCTGCGTGGTCCTGCCGAGCCGGACCGGCTCGCCAGAGCTGGCCCGCCGCAAGACGTGTCTCCTCCCTGTGGTCGAGGAGTCGTCAGCCTCGGCCTCTTCTTCGGCTGATTCCTTGACCACATCTTCGACAATGCGGGCCCCGGCGTCGACGCTGCTGGCCTCTCCGGCAGGCTCTGCCCATCCGGCGAGCTCCTTCTCCTCTGCGGCTGTGTCGGCCTCATCCTCCACATGGACGGCGCTGCCAGCCTCCTTAGCAAGCGCCGCCTCCGCCGCCCTGGTGGCAATGTAGTCCAGCTCCTCTTTGGTGGTGTCGCGGATGAGCAGCGGCTCGTTGGGGACGTACTTCTCCGACAAGTTGTCAAAGAACGCCTGCACCTCGTCCGCTTGCGGCTCTACCCAGAGCGGATCAAGACCGTGCGCATTGAAGTCCGGCATCATGGCGATGATGGCGGTCTGGCGAGAGTTGTTACTCATAGGGACCACTCCCGCCGGCAGCCCAAACAAAGGCGCCTTGACGGCCTTGCCGGCCTTCCCGGCTCAGCATCGACCGTCGAGGGGAAGAAGGCGTGCTGCATCCAAAGCACCGCCAACTCGCTCTCCGGCACCTCATTCTCCCCAGCATCCTTCACCACTCCCTTGCCTTTGCCCGTCTTAGGCACCATGGCGGCTGAGGAAAGATGAGGGACTAAGAGCAATGGGGGCGCGGAGGCGGCGAGCAGAGGCGGGAGCTTCGGTTTTTTGCTTGAGGAAGAAGAGGGGAACGGTGGTTCCAAGATTGAAAAGACGCGGAGGGTAAATGAGCAGCGAGCCTACAGTTTTCCCTTTATATGGGGAAGGCGCGGACCGCCTCTTTGCCATTTAGTGCGATGTGACGCGGGCGCACAGCAACCGCCCCACACACGACCCCCACGTCGCGCATTCAACGCGGGTCGTGGGGAAGTGCAACTGGCGAGGGAGTTACTACGGTAAAAACTCGGCCCCGCGTGCCCGCGCACCGTTCTGGGCCTAGCCCAACAACACAGCGCGCTTATGTGTGGCCCAGGCCCGGGGGCTCCTGTCGGTGTACAAAAGTAGGGGCCCTCTTTGTACCCCTTTACTTGTGCACGTGCAGTCAGAGCCGCGCCTGTGGCCGCGCTTAGCGGGGTAGAGGAAGGAAGCAAGTCGCAAGGCTACCAGAGCAGCGCCAAGACAGATGTGCTTCCCCCGGCAAGACCCTTGCCGGCGCGGCCTACATAGCCCCGGCAAGGGCCTTGCCGGGGCAACTCACCCAATACCAGCGAGGCCGCCACCCTTGAGCCTGAGAGTTCTGACACCATCGACAACGTTGGAACCGAGGCTCGGGAACCGCCTGCATGGTGGCATGCAGATCTTTGTGAAGACAAAGGGCCTACGAGGCCTAGATGAGAACCAGAAGACAAGACGATAGCAAGGCTCCTTGTCGAGGATGCCCGCGAGGCCCCGGCAAGACTCTTGCCGAGGGCGCCCACGAGGCCCCGGCAAGACCCTTGCCAGGAACGATAGCAAGGCCACGGCAAGGCCTTGCCACCCCGTCGCCGCCCCAGCTCAGCGGCCGACCCACCAACTGAGCAAGTACCCACGTGGCAGTACGTGGCTCCTAAGCCAGCTAGTCTAGCACCTGCATGGTGGCATGCAGATCTTCGTGAAGACCCTGCCACCACACCAGCTCAGCAGCCTGCCTGCCTACATGGCGCTGCATGCCACGTTGGTCTTGACGCGTGTCGAAGCAAGGCGAAGCGGCGACGGACAGGACGGGCTTCATTACCGTCCCCGATAAAGCAAGGGGACACCTAAGTAGCGCATTTAATGCGTTTTGTCCTGTGATGTCAGGCGATAAGCTTGTATACTGTACAACTTTCCACCTCCTGTGTGCCACAGTGGCAGCCCCTTTGACTATAAAAGGAGGCCTGCGGCATACTGAGAGAGGATTCGGACTTTTTGGACTACGCACGCACCGTAGCTAGTTCAAGAGCTCAAGAACACTCAGATATACACTAAAGCAGGACTAGGGTATTACGCATCTCCACGGCCCGAACCTGGGTAAATCTCCTCGTGCTAGCTACTAGACCTGCTCTTTGCACAACCTCGCGCCCGCCAACCGTAGAAGGGATCCTCGTGATCCCATAGGTGTCGTTTTCCACCGACAGCACCCTTGCCCTTCGTACTACCTAGAAGTAGCGGCGGAGGCCGGGGGTGCCAACAAGGCCTTGCCCCTCACCTAACATCACGAATTTGCTATCAAATTACTCATGAAAAATGCAGAATTTGAGATTTTTTTACTGCGAATCACCTACTTTCTTAAGGTTTGTCCCTCCTCAACTTACTTTAAATGCACTTGCCCCCAAATCTAAATTTTCTGCCTCCCCCACTGCCTACAAGCTAGCCCCGCCTCAAGGAGAGTGTGTAGTGCGTCGGCCCAGCAATGCTATGTTCGTTAGTTAGCTAGTTCCCTTTTTATTTTTCCTACTTTTTATATTTACATAGTTACTTGCCTTCAAAAAAAAAAGATCGCATATTAAAAGAAAATCATGAAATAAAGTATGTGTATGATCAGTTTTAAAAAATGGTCATACCATTTGGAAAGTATTTTTGACATTTAAAAAATATTCACACATTAAAACTATTTTAAAATATTTGTTCTTATAATTTGTAAAAAATGTTTGTACCATTCAAAAAATCAGGACACTTAAAAATATGCTACCTGGTTTTTTAAATGTATGTGAAGTGTAAACTTTTGTTTCCACAATTTTATAAAAATGTTCATAACATATAAAAATATACATATCATGTCAAAAAATGTTGTAACGCTGAAAAAATGTGCATATTCTTTAAAGACATTTTGAAAATATTTCAATGTATGTTTAAAAATATTTGCTATCTATTTAATATTCAGCGTGTATTTTAAAACTGTCCAACACATATTCAGATGAATGTTCGACATGTATTTGTAAAATTGAAAAAAAGTGAATGGGAAAATAAAAAGAAGAAAGCCAATAGAGAAAAAAAACAAAAAAGAAAAGTAAAAACCTGCATGAAAACTACCCAAAACCGGTGAAAACCGGGCAGAAGGTTCCATGAACAGTTTTTTTTTGAGTGGTGGTTCCATGAACAGCTTATCAGAAGCTTCACAAAACCTTTACTTGGTTGGCCTATTTCAGGGATTGCTGTAGGAAATGCTACGATGGGTCTTGTTGTAAGCGAGATATAGCACTGATGTGGATAGATACTGGGCCATGCCAGTTTGGGTCAACAAGTCCAGGCCTTTAATGGACCTGATTTAGTGCAATAGTGCTGCTAGTCATGTCGCGCGGCGCGCAAAAAAAAGCTATACAGCGCTGAAATAGTCGGTTTTTGCGCTCAGCTAAGCGCTGGCTCTAGCGGCCGCTTCAAAATATAACGCGCGCGAGCCGCTGCAAAAATACGGCACACGGGCCCAACACAAACAACATATGACACTCCAAACAAAACCAAGAAGACCAAACACATAAAATGAATCAACAATAAATAGTTCAATTTTATTACAATTCAAATAAATAGTTTATCTTCCAATACAACAAATAGTTCGACACTACAACATCAAACGTAGAATATCAAACATACATAATCATGCGTTTTGTCGGCCATTTCATGCCCACCACTTCTCGATTAGATCCTTCTGACGATCATCATGTGTTTCGGCACGTCGAATGGCATGATAGGAGACAACAAATCGGGCCACCCTCGCAGCCCTCCGCCGCAATCGCATGAGATGTCCCAAGAGCTCATACTGAGAGTAGTCTAAATCTTGGCCATGCTCATTCTCGATGATCATGGTATGCATGATCACACAAGCGTGCATGATGTACCAAAGGATCTTTTGATCCCAAAATCTAGCCGGTCCTCTCACAATAGCAAATTGGGCTTGCAAGATCCCAAAAACTCTCTCCACATCTTTCCTAGCCGCCGCCTGAGCATTGTGGAAATCTAGATTTTTCTTATCTTCCGGTTTTTTCAACAACTTCACAAATGTCTGCCGCTTTGGGTAGATGCCATCCGCAAGATAGTAGCCATGGTTATATGTATGGCCAGTTGCTACAAACTGCACTGGTGACAGTTCACCATTTGCAATCTTATTCATGAGTGGTGACTGATTAACAACATTGATGTCATTCAAAGATCCAGGCATTCCAACAAAAAGCATGTCAAATCCAAGTCTCTTGACCAGCCACCGCTTCAAGGATTATAGTGGAACCCTTTTTCTAGCCGTGGAATTGCCCATGCCATTCCTTAGGACAGTTCTTCCAACTCCAATGCATGCAATCTATTGAGCCAAGCGTACCTGGGAACCCGCGAGCTTTGTTCATCTCCAAAAGCCTTGTGGCGTCTTTAGCATTGGGAGATCTCAAAATACTCTGGGCCAAACACTTGCACAATTCCGACTGCGAAGCGCTTGACACACATGATGGCTTGACTCTCACCCATGGCCAATTGGTCATCAACTAGATCAGCCGGAATACCGTATGCCAACATACGCAGAGCGGCTGTCACCTTTTGAAAGGTGCTATGCCCGAGTTCTCCGGCGGCATTCCTCCTTTGCTGAAAAAACCGATCATGGCTCGCCAGTTTCTTTGCAATGCGCCTGAACAACTCGGTGCTCATCCTAAGCCGGCTCCGGAAGTACGACTCGGGGTACACGAGATTATCCACACAATAGTGCCTCATCAATCTGTTGTCGGCATCGATCTTATCCCTCCAAATTTTCTGCCGACCCATAACCGAACCACCGTGCTTCGGCTTTTTATTAATGTGCATAGCTAGGATCATTGCAAGGTCCTCCTCCTCTTCAATATGAAATTCTTCTTCGGAAGAATCATATGTAAAGCCAGATAAATTGGATGGATCAACTGGAGGTCCCCTTGCAGCAACCCATGAGGTTTTAGGGTACTGCTCAAGCTTCCAATATGTACCATCAACATTGAGTTTCCTCTCAAAGGCAATACCCTCTTTCCTAGGGTTTCTGTTGAGGATCTGCTTTTTAAGCACATCACAAAGAGTCTGATGCCCTTTGAGGCTTTTGTACATGCCTGTCACGTACAATTCCTTCAGCCCTGCATTGTCAGTGATACTAGCAATATCCTCAGATGAGGAATTAGAGATAGCAGAGGCAGTTGAAGAATTTGTAGTATGTGAAGCATTTGAACATTCAGGTGAAGAATTAGCAGATTCACGTTCAATGCACTTTAAGCATGGAGGAATGAATTCTTCCTGAGAACCGCTGATTTGTTGAGCAAGTAATGAATCGCGCTCCTTCTAAAGATCTTCATAACTCACTCTTAGCTTCTCAAGATCTTGCTTTCTTTGAAGAAATTCATAAGAAAGCTTCTCATGATCAGATAAGAGAGTGTTATGATGATCTTGAAGGGTGTCATACTTAGTATGAAGTCTCTGAAGACTTTCAGCCAACGCTTTTGACTGATCCATTTCTTCACTCAACATATCATCGCTCTTACTAAGCATGTTTTGAACCTTTTACAAAGCTCTTTGTTGTTTAGCGGCAAGGGAAGCAAGTTTGACATAACTGGGTCCAAATTCATCACTAGATTCATCATCCCTGGATTTAGACAGATAGAATTCAGTTACCTTTTCACCATCTGCCATAAGGCATGGTGAGGATGATGATGATTCTGGTTCGAATGTCATTGCTTTGAGGGATTCCTTGAAGTCCTCAAACCAAGGATCATGACAGGTTCGATGACCTTCATAGACCTCAGAGAGACGGTCCCAGATAAGCTTTTGCATGATCGAGATGCATAATGTTCCTGAACTGATTTTGAGATAGACAAGAGCAGATAACATCCTTCGCAGTGAGGTTGAGAAGAGTGAACTTGCGGATGTCTTCAGCTTCAGCCATCTTGCACAGATCAGTAAGGCCAATCTCAGTGACGGTCCACGGCTCGCTGTTCATGGCCATGAGGCGCTTCCTCATCATGGCCTTCCACTTGGGATAGTCGTGACCGTCGAAGATGGAGCATGTCACTTTCTTCATACCTGCGGTCGACATAACTAAAACTCCAGGTGGTTAAACCAAAATCACACAGAACAAGGGAGTACCTTGCTCTGATACCAATTGAAAGTGTGTTACATCGACTAGAGGGGGGGGTGAATAGGCGATTTTTATGAATTCTTCACTTAGGAATTTGCGGGTGAGGAAATTCCTTAGCGAAGAACTACTCGCAGCGGAATTAGTACTTGGAAGTAAACATAACAGGATACAAGCATGGTCATCATGATGAAATGAA
The DNA here is from genome assembly GCF_002575655.3 of Aegilops tauschii subsp. strangulata. NCBI lineage: Eukaryota > Viridiplantae > Streptophyta > Magnoliopsida > Poales > Poaceae > Aegilops > Aegilops tauschii. The sequence continues at coordinate 637,944,053 of NC_053036.3, read as the reverse complement.
GACAAGCACAGAGTACAAAAAGCGTAAACATAAGATGAAGGCAGACAGACTGAAGAAATTGAACTGAGGAAATTGAGAAAGTCTTCAGTCAAAGTCTTCAAACACAGATATGAACAAGTGCACAACACAGTTATGAGGAAATGAAAGAGTTGAGGAAATAGAACCAGTTGGCTTGGTGAAGACAATGATTTGGTAGACCAGTTCCAACTGATGCCTCAGTTGTACATCTGGTTGGAGCGGCTAGGTATTTAAACCTAAGGACACACAGTCCCGGACACCCAGTCCTAAACACACAGTCCAGGACACTCATTCCTCACCGTATTCTCCTTGAACTAATGTCACACAGACCTCGTCCAATCACTCGTGGTAAGTCTTCAGGTGACTTCCGAACCTTCACAAACTCGGTCACTCGGCAATCCACAATTCCTCTTGGATGCTCTAGACCATGACGCCGTAACCGTCTGGAAGAAGCACAGTCTTCAAAGGTAACAAGCGTCGGATCCACGCAGGTCATTCTCTTCGGTGATGCTCAATCACTTTGGGTTTGTAGGTGTTTGGGTTTGGGTTTTTGGGTTTTCCTCACTTGATGATTTTCGCTCAAAGTCCTCGGAGGATGGGATGCTCTCAATTGACAAGTGTCAGTTTCTCTCGGAGCAGCCAACCAGCTAGTGGTTGTAGGGGACGGCTATTTATAGCCTAGGGAGCAGCCCGACATGATAAGACATAAATGCCCTTCAATGATATGACCGTTAGGTGAGAAGATATTTTAGGACAGCTGGCGCGTAGCACAACAACGGTCAGAATTTTGAGTGTCTAATTCCTCAGGGCTATCATGTTCCTCACAGTGTAGGCAATCCGCACTAGCGAATTCCTAACTCCTCAGTCAGAACAAATTCCTCAGAGACCAGAAGAACTTCGTCTCTGTCACTGAAGAATATGACTGAACTGTATGAGATTTCCAATGGCTTCACTCGAAGGGATTGGTAGGTGTAGGATTTTGAGTTGAGCATCACTTGGAAATTTTTCCTTAGTATTTCCTCGACCCCCTTTAACAGTACGGTGTTTCCTATGACTCAAGAAAGAGAAAATGAAACTATAAAAACAAAGGTCTTCACGCTTCATGTTCCTCGTATGAATACCAAGTCTTCAGGATTACACCAATTTCTTCACTTTCAAAGTCTTCAGAAAGTCTTCAGAAATCCAAAGTCTTCAGTCGAAGAACTTCATTTTTAGGGGTCAACTTTCTCTGTAAATATCAAACTCCTCATAGACTTATAGACCTGTGTACACTCACAAACGCATTAGTCCCTTAACCTTTAAGTCTTCAATACACCAAAATCACTAAGGGGCACTAGATGCACTTACAATCTCCCCCTTTTTGGTGATTGATGACAATATAGGTTAAGTTTTCAATGGGGATAAACATATGAAGTGTAAATACTGATATTGAGGAATTTGAATGCAAGATATAGAAGAACTCCCCCTAAAGATGTGCATAGTGAGGAATTTGCTTTTGAAGCAATGCACACTTGAAGAGTAAAATCATGGAGATCTCCCCCTATATCTTGTAATTCATACACGCATTTGATATATAATATGAAGAATTTGAAATGCATGATGAAATATGGTGACTGATGTAATTCAGCATGCGTGCATTAACATTAACGAGGAATAAGCATGCAGAAGAACACAGCAAAAGTATCAGGTCACCATAGAGTTTAAGTTTACAACCCGATCCATCAAAGTCATCAAAAGAACGAGAGTTGTAACTTAGCAAAAACGCCCATATAAGATAGACCCGCTTGAAGACTAACTCAAATTTCTCCCCCTTTGTCATCGAATGACCAAAATGGTTGAAAATGAGGACTAACGCCCCTGAAGAATTTCATGTTGATGGAGGAGCGCCAGCGTTGTTGGGGTCGTTTGTCGTAGTAGGGCCTGCCGCAGTGTCGTCCAAGTCTTCATGCTCGTCGGTTTCACGCGATGAAGAATATGAGCTGGCCACCAAGGAAGGAACCTTGACCTTCTTGTATTTGTTTGGAGGAGGTGCAGACCAGTCAAAATCTTCCTTGAGACCCATTTGCTTCAGATCTTCCTCACCATATATATGTGACAGAATAGCCCAGGTGCGACCAAAGACTTCATGGAGGTAGTAATGGTTTTTCTTCACTGCATTGTGTGTAGAAGTCATGTTGTGAAGAATTGAACCAAACTGACGCTTAACCCATTTATGGTTTCGATCCACCTTCTGGTGAAGACTAAGAAGCAGCTCACGGTCAGTCATCACTCTTGGAGCTGTGGCTTGAGGAGCAGACTTGGGTGCATTGGCAGCAGAATCATGAGTGGCAGAATCATCATTGGTGGAGTAAGATGCGGCTTTGCGAAACTGGCCATCCAATGGACAAATGCCTTCATCTATAACAGCTGGTGCCTTGCCCTTTTCATCAGCAGAAGAATAAGTCCGCTTGAGGACTTCAATCGGGGGCAAGTAGCTGAGGTGATTCTGAAAATCATCCTTGTAGTTGAGTGAAGACCTTGTTCTGAGGAATCTCATAATCCAAGGAGCATAAGGCTTCAGCTCAAATGGAGGGAGTGCAACATTTGCCATAGTCCTCAAGAAGAAATCATGATAGTTGATAGGAATGCCATGTATGATGTTGAAAAGCAGATTCTTCATGATGCCAACAACTTCTTCATCATTCAAGTCGTGGCCTTTGATTGGACTCAGTCTTCATCAGAATGCGATAGATTGTTCTGGGCACATAGAGCAATTCCTTCACGAGGAATTTGGTTCTTGGTGCTTGACCGGGCTTCAGAGGCTTCATAAGCACTTGCATGTAATGAACACTGAGCTCGGGCTCTTGGTACAGACAACGAGCACCTTCAAGGGGAGGACTGACTGGCAGGGCATGAAGTAATTCAGAGGCCGGTGCTTTGTAATGAGTGTTTTCGGTCATCCAGTCCAAAACCCAGGAGTTTACATCATCAGCATCTCCTGTGATGTGCAGCGTTGCGTAGAATTGAAGAATGAGTTCTTCATTCCAATCAACAATATCTGAGCAGAAGTTCAGGAGGCCTGCATCATGAAGCACACTGAGGACTGGTGAAAAGCATGGCAGTGATTCCATGTCCACATGAGGAATATGCTCGTGATCGAAGACTTTGTCCTTGTTGAAAAGCAGTGAAGAATAGAAGTTGGCCTGGCTGGCGGTCCAGAAGCGCTTCCTTCTCAGACGAGCAGAATCATAGGGATTATAGTCAATGAAGAACACGTGCTCGCCGAAGAAATCATCAGCCTTGAATTTCTGTTTCCTAGAGAATGGATCCTTTGGCTTGGGGTGAGGGGTGTCAGTCAATTGCATCACCACCCCAGGTTCCACAATCTCAGGTTCCACAGGCTGAGGAATTTCAGCTTCTTCTTCAGTGGCAGCCTGGGTCTTCAATTCTTCATTCACATTTTCTTCAGCACTAGTGGCTGGAATTTCTTCATGGACAGATGGTGTGGCATGTGGTTCATCAGATCCCATTTGAACTGTAGTTGCTAGGGACTGAGGAATTTTTTGCAATGGTGTGAACAGTGGAGAGTTGGGGTGCTGACTTTCCCAAAAGTCATCATTCAGCACAGGTGTGGTGCAGCCAATGTCCACATCTTCATCTTATATTTCTTCAACGCCGGCCTCTTCAGCAGTAAACTGAGGCATAGGCAAGGAGACAACTGGTGGTGAAGGGATTGGATCCACTTTTCTTCATCCAACTGCTCTGACGAAGCAGCAGAAGGATTCTCTTCATCTGATTCACTTGGAATCACATAATCTTCATCAAAAGGAACTAGTGCCTTTGATGGTAAGGTAGTGAGAGGAATGGCATCAATTGGGTTCTCGAGTGAGCTTGACAGTGAATTCATCTTCTTCGGAGCTGAAGAATCTGATGAAGTAGATGCCTTCCTTTTCTTCACAGCTGCACGCTCTGCAGCCTTGGTCTTCTTTGCATCTGATGCAGATGAAAGAATTGGAGTTGGTGAAGGAGCAGAGGAATTTGGCTGATTTTCTTCAAGCACAACTGAAGCAGTTGCCCTGACCTCTTCATTTTCTTCAGGCACACCACTAGTGGATGCCCTGGCAATTTCTTCAGCAACTGGAATGTAGTCATTAGCGCTGGAACTCACATTTTCTTCAACAGCTCGAATGTCATCAGCGGTGCTGGCATGTTCTTCAGTCGGCTGAGCTGATGCTTCAGCCTGAGGAATTTCAATGTGCGTTGGGGCAGCAACATTGGTGGTAAATCCCTTGGTCAGCGTGACAAATCTGGCTTTGGCTCCAAGCCAGTCAGCATAGTATCGATCAAATTCATCACTCAGTTGCTTGATCTCAGCTTGCAAGGCAACGAGCTCTTCAGGGGAAAGCTTCAGAACATTTTGCTTCAGAAAATGCTGTTTCTTGTACTGAGCTTTCTTCACCTTCATTCCCTGTTCATATTTCCATTTTTCTTGATCAATGAAGGCAGTCAAAACGTGACTTTGACCTGGAGTGAGGTTCATCTCCGGCAAAGGTGTGTTGGGATCCTTGTGCCATAAGTCAATGAAGTCTAGGATCAACTTGGGATCTAGCATCAATGGCACATTGCTGCCTTTGGCTCTAGCGGCCTTGACTTGCCTATCTCTGATGATTTCAGCAAGTTCCTCATCATCAGCTTCATCTTCATCAGACGGCACTTGGAAGGCAACCTGCTTCTTGTGAGGACTTGGGCGAGAACCTCGTGCAGCAGTGGCCTTTGTTTTCAGCAGAGAGGGGCCAGTTGAAGAATTTGGTGCAGCTGAGGAACTAGCAGAAGCTCCTGAGGCAATGGAGATGCCTGTTGTCCTTTGGCACGTGGCAAGATGCACAGGTGCTGAGGATTTTGTCGGAGCAGCTGAGGATTTTGGCGGAGGAGCTGAAGACTTTGGAGGAGCAGGAGCAGCTTGAGGAATTGGCCGTGAGGGCATAGCTGAGGAACTCGGCCTTGAGGGCATTGAAGGTGAAGCACTTGGCTTACGTGCAGGCTTCTTTGCCATGGATTTCTTCGGCTTGCTAGCAGAGGCCTCAGCAGAGGCAGCAGCAGCAGAGTCCTCGTTGAATTTCCTCACTGCTTCTTTTGCCTGTTTAGCCAGCTTGGCTTGGCGCTTGGCCCATTCTTCAGGATAATCCTCACCGCGCTTGATGCTGGTGGGATCTGCTTCTTGGCCAGGTGCCAATGGAGGTCTTGAGCATGGAGGATTGAGTGCGAATTTCTTCATGTATTTGGGAGTAACATATATGTACTCCCTCCACTCTCTTGCCCATCTCCTCTCAATCTTTTGTATGCGCACCTTGCGCTGATTTTTGTCCTCAGGGGGTGTGCAGTATCCAGCATAAATGTCATCAGGGATCTCAAAAGCAGTATTGACTTCAGGCCTCTTTCCTCCTTTCTGTGGCTTCTTTCCATCAGCCATTTTCTTCAGCTGAGGAATTTGAACAAAAGAATTTTCTGAAGATGTATGCAACTTTTCTTCGAGGAACGTGTTGGGGAACGTAGTAATTTCAAAAAAATTCCTACGCACAAGCAAGATCATGGTGATGCATAGCAACGAGAGGGGAGAGTGTTGTCTACGTACCCTCGTAGACCGAAAGCGGAAGCGTTAGCACAACGCGGTTGATGTAGTCGTACGTCTTCACGATCCAACCGATCAAGTACCGAACGTATGGCACCTCCGAGTTCAGCACACATTCAGCCCGATGACGTCCCTCGAACTCCGATCCAGCCGAGTGTTGAGGGAGAGTTTCGTTAGCACGACGGCGTGGTGACGATGATGATGTTCTACCGACTCAGGGCTTCGCCTAAGCACCGCTACAGTATTATCGAGGTGGACTATGGTGGAGGGGGGCACCGCACACGGCTAAAAGATCAAACGATCAATTGTTGTATCTCTAGGGTGCCCCCTGCCCCCGTATATAAAGGAGCAAGGGGGGAGGTGCGGCCGGCCAGGAGGGGGCGCGTCAGGAGGAGTCCTACTCCCACCGGGAGTAGGACTCTCCTCCCTTTCCTTATTGGATTAGGAGAAGGGGGAAGGAGGAGAAAGGGGGAAAGGAAAGGGGGGGCGCCGCCCCCTCCTTGTCCAATTCGGACTTGGGGGGGGGAAGGGGCACGTGGCTGCCCCTTGGCCGTCTCTCCTCTTCCACCAATTAGGCCCATGAGGCCCAATAGCCTCTGGGGGGGTTCCGGTAACCCCCCGGTACTCCGGTATATATCCGATAACCCCCGGAACCATTCTGGTGTCTGAATATAGTCATGCAATATATCAATCTTCATGTCTCAACCATTTCGAGACTCCTCATCATGTCTGTGATCACATCCGAACTCCGAACTATCTTCGGTACATCAAAACATATAAACTCATAATATAACTGTCATCAAAACTTTAAGCGTGCGACCCTACGGGTTCGAGAACTATGTAGACATGACCGAGACACGTCTCCGGCCAATAACCAATAGCGGAACCTGGATGCTCATATTGGCTCCCACATATTCTACGCAGATCTTTATCGGTCAAACCGCATAACAACATACGTTGTTCCCTTTGTCATCGGTATGTTACTTGCCCGAGATTCGATCGTCGGTATCTCAATACCTAGTTCAATCTCGTTACCGGCAAGTCTCTTTACTCGTTCCGTAATACATCATCCCGCAACTAACTCATTAGTTGCATTGCTTGCAAGGCTTAAGTGATGTGCATTACCGAGTGGGCCCAGAGATACCTCTCCGACAATCGGAGTGACAAATCCTAATCTCGAAATACGCCAACCCAACAAGTACCTTCGGAGACACCTGTAGGGCACCTTCATAATCACCCAGTTACGTTGTGATGTTTGGTAGCACACAAAGTGTTCCTCCGGTAAACGGGAGTTGCATAATCTCATAGTCATAGGAACATGTATAAGTCATGAAGAAAGCAATAGCAGCATACTAAACGATCGAGTGCTAAGCTAACGGAATGGGTCAAGTCAATCACATCATTCTCCTAATGATGTGATCCCGTTAATCAAATGACAACTCATGTCTATGGTTAGGAAACATAACCATCTTTAATTAACGAGCTAGTCAAGTAGAGGCATACTAGTGACACTCTGTTTGTCTATGTATTCACACATGTATTATGTTTCCGGTATATACAATTATAACATGAATAATAAACATTTATCATGATATAAGGAAATAAATACTAACTTTATTATTGCCTCTAGGGCATATTTCCTTCAGTCTCCCACTTGCACTAGAGTCAATAATCTAGTTCACATCACCATGTGATTTAATATCAATAGTTCACATCACCATGTGATTAACACCCATAGTTCACATCGTCATGTGACCAACACCCAAAGGGTTTACTAGAGTCAATAATCTAGTTCACATCGCTATGTGATTAACACCCAAAGAGTACTAAGGTGTGATCATGTTTTGCTTGTGAGAGAAGTTTAGTCAACGGGTCTGCCATATTCAGATCCGTATGTATTTTGCAAATTTCTATGTCTACAATGCTCTGCACGGAGCTACTTTAGCTAATTGCTCCCACTTTCAATATGTATCCAGATTAAGACTTAGAGTCATCTGGATCAGTGTCAAAACTTGCATTGACGTAACCCTTTACAACGAACCTTTTGTCACCTCCATTATCGAGAAACATATCCTTATTCCACTAAGGATAATTTTGACCGCTGTTCGGTGATCTACTCCTAGATCACTATTGTACTCCCTTGCCAAAATTAGTGTAGGGTATACAATAGATCTGGTACACAGCATGGCATACTTTATAGAACCTATGGCCAAGGCATAGGGAATGATTTTCATTCTGTTTCTATCTTCTGCCGTGGTCGGGCTTTGAGTCTTACTCAATTTCACACCTTGTAACAAAGGCAAGAACTCTTTCTTTGACTGTTCCATTTTGAACTACATCAAAATCTTGTCAAGGTATGTACTCATTGAAAAAACTTATCAAGCGTCTTGATCTATCTCTATAGATCTTGATGCTCAATATGTAAGCAGTTTCACCGAGGTCTTTCTTTGAAAAACTCCTTTCAAACACTCCTTTATGCTTTGCAGAATAATTCTACATTATTTCCGATCAACAATATGTCATTCACACATACTTATCGGAAATGTTGTAGTGCCCCCACTCACTTTCTTGTAAATACAGGCTTCACCGCAAGTCTGTATAAAATTATATCCTTTGATCAACTTATCAAAGCGTATATTCCAACTTCGAGATGCTTGCACCAGTCCATAGATGGATCGCTGGAGCTTGCATATTTTGTTTAGCACCTTTAGGATTGACAAAACCTTCTGGTTGCATCATATACAACTCTTCTTTAATAAATCCATTAAGGAATGCAGTTTTGTTTATCCATTTGCCAGATTCATAAAATGCGGCAATTGCTAACATGATTCGGACAGACTTAAGCATAGATATGAGTGAGAAACTCTCATCGTAGTGAACACCTTGAACTTGTCGAAAACCTTTTGCGACAATTCTAGCTTTGTAGATAGTAACACTACTATCAGCGTCCGTCTTCCTCTTGAAGATCCATTTATTTTTATGGCTTGCCGATCATCGGGCAAGTCAACCAAAGTCCATACTTTGTTCTCATACATGGATCCCATCTCAGATTTCATGGCCTCAAGACATTTTGCGGAATTTGGGCTCACCATCGCTTCTTCATAGTTCGTAGGTTCGTCATGGTCTAGTAACATAACCTCCAGAACAGGATTACCGTACCACTCTGGTGCGGATCTTACTCTAGTTGACCTATGAGGTTCAGTAACAACTTGATCTGAAGTTTCATGATCATCATCATTAACTTCCTCACTAATTGGTGTAGACGTCACAGGAACCGGTTTCTGTGATGAACTACTTTCCAATAAGGGAGCAGGTACTGTTACCTCATCAAGTTCTACTTTCCTCCCACTCACTTCTTTCGAGAGAAACTCCTTCTCTAGTAAGGATCCAACTTTAGCAACAAAAGTCTTGCCTTCAGATCTGTGATAGAAGGTGTACCCAACAGTTTCCTTTGGGTATCCTATGAAGACACATTTCTCCGATTTGGGTTCGAGCTTATCAGGTTGAAGCTTTTTCACATAAGCATTGCAGCCCCAAACTTTAAGAAACGACAACTTTGGTTTCTTGCCAAACCACAGTTCATAAGGCGTCGTCTCAACGGATTTCGATGGTGCCCTATTTAACGTGAATGTAGCTGTCTCTAATGCATAACCCCAAAACGATATTAGTAGATTGGTAAGAGACATCATAGATCGCACCATATCTAATAAAGTACGGTTATGACGTTCGGACACACCGTTACACTGTGGTGTTCCAGGTGGCGTGAGTAGTGAAACTATTTCACATTCTTTTAACTGAAGGCCAAACTCGTAACTCAAATATTTTACCTCTGCGATCATATCGTAGAAACTTTTATTTTCCTGTTACGATGATTCTCCACTTCACTCTGAAATTCTTTGAACTTTTCAAATGTTCAGACTTGTGTTTCATCAAGTAGATATACCCATATCTGCTCAAATCATCTGTGAAGGTTAGAAAATAACGATACTTGTCGTGAGCCTTAACACTCATCGGACCGCATACATCAGTATGTATTATTTCCAATAAGTCAGTTGCTCGCTCCATTGTTCCGGAGAACGGAGTCTTAGTCATCTTGCCCATGAGGCATGGTTCGCAAGCATCAAGTGATTCATAATCAAGTAATTCCAAAAGTCCATCAGCATGGAGTTTCTTCATGCGCTTTACACCAATATGACCTAAACGGCAGTGGCACGAATAAGTTGCACTATCATTATTAACTTTGCATATTTTGGCTTCAATATTATGAAAATGTGTATCACCACGATCGAGATCCAACATACCATTTTCATTGGGTGTATGACCATAGAAGGTTTTATTCATGTAAACAGAACAACAATTATTCTCTAACTTACATGAATAACCGTATTGCAATAAACATGATCCAATCATATTCATGCTCAACGCAAACACTAAATAACATTTATTTTAGGTTCAACACTAATCCCGAAAGTATAGGGAGTGTGCGATGATGATCATATCAATCTTGGAACCACTTCCAATACACATCGTCACTTCACCCTTAACTAGTCTCTGTTTGTTCTGCAACTCCCGCTTCGAGTTACTACTCTTAGCAACTGAACCAGTATCAAATACCGAGGGGTTCCTATAAACACTAGTAAAGTACACATCAATAACATGTATATCAAATATAGATTTGTTCACTTTGCCATCCTTCTTATCCACCAAATACTTGGGGCAGTTCCGCTTCCAGTGACCAGTCCCTTTGCAGTAGAAGCACTTAGTCTCAGGCTTAGGTCCAGACTTGGGCTTCTTCACTTGAGCAGCAACTTGCTTGCCTTTCTTCTTGAAGTTCCCCTTCTTCCCTTTGCCCTTTTCTTGAAACTAGTGGTCTTGTCAACCATCAACACTTGATGCTTTTCTTGATTTCTACCTTCGTTGATTTCTGCATCACGAAGAACTCAGGAATTGTTTTCGTCATCCCTTGCATACTATAGGTCATCACGAAGTTCTACTAACTTGGTGATGGTGACTAGAGAATTCTGTCAATCACTATTTTATCTGGAAGATTAACTCCCACTTGATTCAAGCGATTGTAGTACCCAGACAATCTGAGCACATGTTCACTGCTTGAGCTATTGTCCTCCATCTTTTAGCTATAGAACTTGTTGGAGACTTCATATCTCTCAACTCGGGTATTTGCTTGAAATATTAACTTCAACTCTTGGAACATCTCATATGGTCCATGACGTTCAAAACGTCTTTGAAGTCCCGATTCTAAGCCGTAAAGCATGGTGCACTAAACTATCAAGTAGTCATCATATCGAGCTTGCCAAACGTTCATAACGTTTGCATCTGCTCCTGCAATTGGTCTATCACCTAGTGGTGCATCAAGGACATAATTCTTCTGTGCATCAATGAGGTTTATCCTCAGATCACGGACCAAGTCCGCATCATTGCTACTAACATTTTTCAACTTATTTTTCTCTAGGAACATATCAAAATATAAACGGGGAGCAACAACGCGAGCTATTGATCTACAACATAGATATGCTAATACTACCAGGACTAAGTTCATGATAAATTAAAGTTCAACTAATCATATTACTTAAGAACTCCCACTTAGATAGACATCCCTCTAATCCTCTAAGTGATCACGTGATCCATATCAACTAAACCATGTCCGATCATCACGTGAGATGGAGTAGTATCAATGGTGAACATCACTTATGTCGATCATATCTACTATATGATTCACGCTCGACCTTTTGGTCTCAGTGTTCCGAGGCCATATCTGTTATATGCTAGGCTCGTCAAGTTTAACCTGAGTATTCCGCGTGTGCAACTGTTTTGCACCCGTTGTATTTGAACGTAGAGCCTATCACACCCGATCATCACGTGGTGTCTCAGCACGAAGAACTTTCGCAACGGTGCATACTCAGGGAGAACACTTATACCTTGATAATTTAGTGAGAGATCATCTTAGAATGCTACCGTCAATCAAAGCAAGATAAGATGCATAAAAGATAAACATCACATGCAATCAAAATATGTGACATGATATGGCCATCATCATCTTGTGCCTTTGATCTCCATCTCCAAAGCATCGTCATGACTTCCATCGTCACCGGCATGACACCATGATCTTCATCATCTTGATCTATATCAATGTGTCGTCACATGGACGTCTCGCCAACTATTGCTCTTGCAACCATTGCTATCGCATAGCGATAAAGTAAAGCAATTATTTGGCGCTTGCATCTTATGCAATAAAGAGACAACCATAAGGCCTCTGCCAGTTGCTGATAACTTCAACAAAACATGATCATCTTATACAACAACTTATATCTCATCACATCTTGACCATATCACATCACAACATGCCCTGCAAAAACAAGTTAGACGTCCTCTACTTTGTTGTTGCAAGTTTTATGTGGCTGCTACGGGCTGAGCAAGAACCGTTATTACCTACGCATCAAAACCACAACGGTAGTTTGTCAAGTTAGTGCTGTTTTAACCTTCTCAAGGACCGGGCGTAGCCACACTCGATTCAACTAAAGTTGGAGAAACTGACACCCGCTAGTCACATGTGTGCAAAACACGGCGGTAAAACCAGTCTCGCGTAAGCTACGCGTAATGTCGGTCCGGGCTGCTTCATGCAACAATACCGCCGAACCAAAGTGTGACATGCTGGTAAGCAGTATGACTTGTATCGCCCACAACTCACTTGTGTTCTACTCGTGCACATAACATCAACGCATAAAACCAGGCTCGGATGCCGCTGTTGGGGAACGTAGTAATTTCAAAAAAATTCCTACGCACACGCAAGATCATGGTGATGCATAGCAACAAGAGGGGAGAGTGTTGTCTACGTACCCTCGTAGACCGAAAGCGGAAGCGTTAGCACAACGCGGTTGATGTAGTCGTACGTCTTCACGATCCGACCGATCAAGTACCGAACGTACGGCACCTCCGAGTTCAGCACACGTTCAACCCAATGACGTCCCTCAAACTCCGATCCAACCGAGTGTTGAGGGAGAGTTTCGTCAGCACGACGGCATGGTGACGATGATGATGTTCTACCGACGCAGGGCTTCGCCTAAGCACCGCTACAGTATTATCGAGGTGGACTATGGTGGAGGGGGGCACCGCACACGGCTAAAAGATCAAACGATCAATTGTTGTGTCTCTAGGGTGCCCCCTGCCCCCGTATATAAAGGAGCAAAGGGGAGGTGCGGCCGGCTAGGAGGGGGCATGCCAGGAGGAGTCCTACTCCCGGTGGGAGTAGGACTCCTCCTGGCATGCCCCCTCCTAGCCGGCCGCACCTTGTTGGATTAGGAGAAGGGGGGAGGAGGAGAGAGGGGGAAAGGAAAGGGGGGGGGCGCCGCCCCCCTCCTTGTCCAATTCAGACTTGGGGGGGGGGGGGGGGCGCGGCTGCCCCTTGGCCGCCTCTCCTCTTCCACCAATTGGGCCCATGAGGCCCAATAGCCTCCGGGGGGGTTCCGGTAACCCCCCGGTACTCCGGTATATATCCGATAACCCCTGGAACCATTCCGGTGTCCGAATATAGTCGTCCAATATATCAATCTTCATGTCTCGACCATTTAGAGACTCCTCGTCATGTCCGTGATCACATCCGGGACTCCGAACTACCTTCGGTACATATAAACATATAAACTGTCATCGAAACTTTAAGCGTGCGGACCCTACGGGTTCGAGAACTATGTAGACATGACCGAGACACGTCTCCGGCCAGTAACCAATAGCGGAACCTGGATGCTCATATTGGCTCCCACATATTCTACGAAGATCTTTATCGGTCAAACCGCATAACAGCATACGTTGTTCCCTTTGTCATCGGTATGTTACTTGCCCGAGATTCGATCGTCGGTATCTCAATACCTAGTTCAATCTCGTTACCGGCAAGTCTCTTTACTCGTTCCGTAATACATCATCCCGCAACTAACTCATTAGTTGCATTGCTTGCAAGGCTTAAGTGATGTGCATTACCGAGTGGGCCCAGAGATACCTCTCCGACAATCGGAGTGACAAATCCTAATCTCGAAATACGCCAACCCAACAAGTACCTTCAGAGACACCTGTAGAGCACCTTTATAATCACCCAGTTATGTTGTGACGTTTGGTAGCACACAAAGTGTTCCTCCGGTAAACGGGAGTTGCATAATCTCATAGTCATAAGAACATGTATAAGTCATAAAGAAAGCAATAGCAACATACTAAACGATCGAGTGCTAAGCTAACGGAATGGGTCAAGTCAATCACATCATTCTCCTAATGATGTGATCCCGTTAATCAAATGACAACTCATGTCTATGGTTAGGAAACATAACCATCTTTAATTAACGAGCTAGTCAAGTAGAGGCATACTAGTGACACTCTGTTTGTCTATGTATTCACACATGTATTATGTTTCCGGTTAATACAATTATAGCGTGAATAATAAACATTTATCATGATATAAGGAAATAAATAATAACTTTATTATTGCCTCTAGGGCATATTTCCTTTAGAACGCTGCAAATGAGTTAAGTGTATGAGAACCTAGTGATTCAGCAGCGGACATGAGTACCTGTGAACAGAGTATAGTTGCGAGGAATTTGGAGAGGTCATATGTGTTCTCAGAAGGCTTTTCAAAAAGAATAAGTTTGAGGAATTTGACCAGATGAGTCTTGAAGAATTTCACTAAGTTTTCTTTGTCTTAGGTTCCAGAGTTGTATAGATCGAAGATCCACACAATTGAGGAATCTTGAAGAAAAACGTAGCTTAGAGAAATATATCAAGAACAGATGACATGTGAGGTGTTTTAGTGTGTGAGGATTTGAAGAAAAAACACCTTTGAAGATTTGCTGGAAAACATCTGAATCAATGCGGGTAGTAAAAGTAACTTTTAATTACCCTGGACGGAGAACACGACGAACTGGGAAGTGTAGAAGTGAAGCTCATCAGTTCAGATCTTCCACGCCCTAACTTGGGAGAGGAAGACGGCTACGGCGGCGGCGGAGTGAAGAAATCCGCAACCGGCGCGAGTACGACGGCGACGAGGTCGAGGCAGTGAAGGTCTTCCTCACCGGCGACGATGATGTAGCGGCGGCGCTAGGGTTTGAGAAGCTCGAGCGGGAGAGAGGTCGAGCGGAGTAAAAGAGAAGTGAGGAAGGGGAGGGGGTATTTATAGCCACGGTGAAAAACTGTTCGCCCAAAGAATTTGGACGAACATGCCCCTGACCCTTCTCATTCGCTTGACATGTGTCACCCACGTACTGAGAAGTGGAGATCGTGGGTGAATAGATAAGTATTATCGTGGAATGTGGAACGGTTTGAGCGGCAAAGCCGAAAATTTAGATAGGATAAGTTTTAAAGTTCCATTCGCAGATTCTTCAGTTGACAAGGACACAGTGAAGATTTTGAACGAGTGTCAAATAGAACGCACATGAAGAATTTGTGAACAGATTGGGTTGAGCATAGCATAGAGGGGGAAGGGTCCGATCACATTCACTTAGCAGAAAAAGCAACTTGAAGAATTTAGCGATAAGTGAATGCTGTAGAGGACATAAACTCATATATTATATATATATATATATATATATATATATATATATATATATATATATATATATATATATATATATATATATATATATATATATATATATATAGCCAATGAAGAAAAACGACGGAAACAGTGAAGATAATGCAAAGTTGAAGAATATGAACAACTGAGGAATTTCAAACATGAGGAAAAACTCAAATTGAAGATTTTCAACTTTTGGTGGTGGCGTGACCCACCGTATAAGAATGATGATTTCAGACACCGCGTACAATTGTCATAGGTCTCTGAGAATCAAATTCTTCGTTAATTTCTTCACACTTAGAGGGTTAGTCTTCATTGATTGAAGAAAAACGTTACTTCGTGTGTTGCACATCTAAGTCATCAGTTTTGCATAAGTGTTAGGATGAGTGTCCTTTTCAAAGAACATTCGAAGATTCTAAGATATTTAGCTCACACCGCAACTTGCTAAATCTCTTCTCATCCAAGGGCTTTGTGAAGATATCGGCAAGCTGGTCTTCAGTCTTCACGTGCTCGATGGAGATGTCGCCCTTCAACACATGATCGCGAAGAAAATGATGACGAATCTGAATGTGCTTTGTCTTCGAGTGCTGAACTGGGTTGTGAGCAATCTTGATGGCACTCTCATTGTCACAATAGAGAGGCACATTCTTCAGGTTGATGCCGTAGTCCTTGAGGGTTTGCTTCATCCATAGCAATTGTGCACAACACGAACTAGCAGCAATGTACTCAGCTTCAGCAGTAGACAGTGATACTCTGTTCTGTTTCTTCGAGGACCAACAGACCAAAGATCTTCCGAGGAAATGACATGTATCAGATGTTGACTTGCGGTCCACACGATCACCAGCATAGTCAGAGTCAGAATATCCAATGAGATCAAAAGCCGAGTCCTTGGGATACCATAATCCAAGTGTTGGTGTGTGAGCTAGATATCGAAGAATATGCTTCACAGCCTTATGGTGTGATTCCTTCCGTGTAGCTTGAAATCGGGCACACATGCAAACACTAAGCATAATATCTGGCCTAGATGCGCATAAGTACAATAAGAAACCAATCATGGAGCGGTATACCTTTTGATCGAAGGCAATACCGTTTTCATCAGTGCATAGATGGCCATTTGTGGGCATAGGGATTTTGACGCCTTTGCAATCTTGCATGACGAATTTCCTCAGTACATCCTTGAGGTATTTCTCTTGAGATATGAATATGCCATTGCGTTGTTGACGAATTTGAAGACCTAAGAAGAATTTCAACTCTCCCATCATAGACATTTGATATTCTTCACTCATCATATAGGCAAATTCATCACTATAATGTTGGTCAATACAGCCAAAGATAATATCATCAACATATATTTGGCACACAAACAGTTCACCATCATAAGATTTAGTGAAAAGAGTAGGGTCGAGAGAACCGGTTTTGAAGCCTTTCTTCATGAGGAATTCCTTCAAAGTATCATACCACGCCCGAGGGGCCTGCTTGAGGCCATAGAGGGCCTTATTGAGTTTGAAGACTTTGTCAGGATGCTTAGGATCTTCAAAACCTGGGGGTTGAGCAAGATATACTTCTTCCTCAAGCTTACCATTGAGGAATGCACTTTTCACATCCATTTGATATAAGATGATGTCATGATGGTTAGCATAAGCAAGTAATATGCGAATAGCCTCAAGTCTAGCAACAGGTGCAGAAGTTTCATCGAAATCAATTCCTTCAACCTGTGTGTAGCCTTGAGCTACAAGCCGTGCCTTATTCCTCACCACAAGGCCATTTTCATCTTGCTTGTTGCGGTAGATCCACTTTGTGCCAATGATATTGTGCTTGCGAGGATCTGGACGTTTAACCAGTTCCCAAACGTTGTTAATCTCGAATTGATGCAATTCGTCTTGCATAGCCTGAATCCACTCAGGCTCCAGAAATGCTTCATCTACCTTAGTGGGCTCTGTGATAGAAACAAAAGCAAAGTGCCCAAAAAAGTTAGACAGAGGAGAAGCTCTTGAGCGTGTGAGAGGACCTGGAATGTTGATGTCACTGATGATTTTCTCAATCTGCACTTCATTTGCAACACGAGGATGAGCGGGTTGTCGTTGAGGAATTTGATCAGCATTTTCCTCAGTATCATTTTCCTCAGGTGCATCAGCATGACGTTCTTCACGTTCTGGAATGACTTCTTCAGCAGGTTCTTCAGTAGGAATGACATCATCAGTAGCCTTGAACTTGATGGTTTCCTCAGGAGACTGTTCATCTAGCACAGGAGGTAGGTGCTCTCTTTGCGAGCCATTAGTTTCATTGAACCGCACATCTACAGTTTCAACAATCTTGTGAAGAACATTGTTGAAGACTCTGTAGGTGTGCGAGTCCTTTCCGTAACCAAGCATAAGACCTTCATGTGCTTTCGGTGCAAATTTAGCATTGTGATGAGGATCTCTAATCCAACATTTAGCACCGAAGACTTTGAAATAACTCACATTGGGTTTCTTGTCAGTGAGAAGTTCATAAGCAGTCTTCTTGAAGAATTTGTGAAGATATATCATATTTATGATGTGGCACGCAGTATAAATTGCCTCAATCCAGAAGTGACGAGGCGTCTTGTACTCATCAAGCATAGTGCGAGCCATCTCAACAAGAGTTCTGTTCTTGCGCTCCACGACGCCATTCTGCTGAGGAGTATAAGGAGCAGATAACTCATGAGTAATACCAAGTTCATCAAGATAGTCATCAAGACCAGAGTTCTTGAACTCAGTTCCATTGTCACTCCTGATGTGCTTGATCTTCACACCAAAGTTGGTTGAAGCCCTCGAGGAAAATCGTTTGAAGACTTCCTGCACTTCATGTTTGTAAGTGACAATATGTACCCAAGTGTAACGAGAGTAATCATCAACAATAACAAAGCCATAGAGAGATGCATCATTTGTGACTGCTGAGTAATGATTAGGACCAAAGAGGTCCATGTGAAGCAATTCGAATGGTCGAGTAGTGGTCATGATAGTCTTCGTTGGATGCTTGGCCTTGGTCATCTTTCCAGCTTCACAAGCTCCACATAAGTGATCCTTGAGGAATTTGACATTCTCAATGCCAATGACATGCTTCTTCTTCGCAAGCGTGTGCAGGTCCCTCATGCCAGCATGACCAAGTCGTCGATGCCATAGCCAGCCTTCTGAAGCTTTTGCAAGTAGACACACCGCTGGTTGTGGTCCTGTAGAGAAATCAACAATATACAAATCTCCTCTCCTAAAGCCTTTGAAGACTTTGGAATGGTCAGCTTCCATGATCACAACACAACGATACTTGCCAAAGACAACAACCATATCAAGATCACAAAGCATTGATACAGACATGAGGTTGTATCCTAAAGACTCGACAAGCATGACTTTATCCATGTGTCGATCCTTTGTGATCGCAACCTTACCTAGACCCAATACCTTGCTTTTGCCTTTGTCAGCGAAGATGATACGCTTCAGATGCGATGGAGATAAGGGAATATCCATCAACAGACTCTTGTCACCAGTCATGTGATTTGTACATCCACTATCGAGGACCCACTCATTTGCCTTAGGTTGCTCATCCTGCAGATGAATTAGTGCAGCTTACGAACTCATATACTTCATCAGTGAAGAATATAACATCAATTCATCAGATCAATTTCATCAAGCAGTAAAACAGATATAGCAGTAGAGGACGTGAGAAATGAGGATTCATTTCTTCATGATTATCCTGCGTTCATTCAGGCAATTTGTCAGGCCCCCAGCAAATTCCTCAGACGTTAAAGTACGTCTAGAGACCTGACCCTGCATAAGAGATTAGTTCTTTTTCTTCACCACCCACATCTGAAGGGGTGGCAAAGAGTTCATCACTCTGCAAGCTCCATAAGAGAATGGTGGCATAGAAGCCAGACAATTTTGTTTCACATAAGAGGGGTTAGGGTAAGCATATGAATAAGCAGAGAAATTCTTCGAGGACTTATGAACATAATGGTTAGAAGAATAATGCTCATATTCATAGCCCTTAGTTTTTCCCTGTGAGACAGAGGGGTTAGCACGATGATGATCATATGAGGACTTTGATCCTTTTGAGGAATTTGATCCACGTGAGGAATTTGGTCCGTATGAGGACTTGGATCCATATGAAGAATTTGGTCCATATGAAGAATTTGATCTGGGGTTCCTATTCTTCACAGGTGGTGTCATGAGAAAATCTGGGTTCCCAAAAGATGCCTTGAATCAGAGAGACGGTCCCAGATAAGCTTTGCATGATCGAGATGCATAATGTTCCTGAACTGATTTTGAGATAGACAGGAGCAGATAACATCCTTCGCAGTGAGGTTGAGAAGAGTGAACTTGCAGATGTCTTCAGCTTCAGCCATCTTGCACAGATCAGTAAGGCCAATCTCAGTGACGGTCCACAGCTCGCTATTCATGGCCATGAGGCGCTTCCTCATCATGGCCTTCCACTTGGGATAGTCGTGACCGTCGAAGATGGGGCATGTCACTTTCTTCATACCTGCGGTCGACATAACTAAAACTCCAGGCGGTTAAACCAAAATCACACAGAATAAGGGAGTACCTTGCTCTGATACCAATTAAAAGTGCGTCATATCGACTAGAGGGGGGTGAATAGGCAATTTTATGAATTCTTCACTGAGGAATTTGCGGGTGAGGAAATTCCTTAGCGAAGAACTACTCGCAGCGGAATAAGTACTCGGAAGTAAACATAACAGGATACAAGCATGGTCATCATGATGAAATGAAGACAAGCACAGAGTACAGAAAGCGTAAACACAGGATAACACAAGATGAAGACAGACATACTGAAGAAATTGAACTGAGGAAATTGAGAAAGTCTTCAGTCAAAGTCTTCAAACACAGATATGAACAAGTGCACAACACAGTTATGAGGAAATGAAAGAGTTGAGGAAATAGAACCAGTTGGCTTGGTGAAGACAATGATTTGGTAGACCAGTTCCAACTGCTGTCTCAGTTGTACATCTGGTTGGAGCGGCTAGGTATTTAAACCTGAGGACACACAGTCCCGGACACCCAGTCATGAACACTCAGTCCTCACCGTATTCTCCTTGAACTAAGGTCACACAGACCTCGGCCAATCACTCGTGGTAAGTCTTCAGGTGACTTCCGAACCTTCACAAACTCGGTCACTCGGCAATCCACAATTCCTCTTGAATGCTCTAGACCATGACGCCTAACCGTCTGGAAGAAGCACAGTCTTCAAAGGTAACAAGCGTCGGATCCACGCAGGTCATTCTCTTCGGTGATGCTCAATCACTTTGGGTTTGTAGGTGTTTGGGTTTGGGTTTTTGGGTTTTCCTCACTTGATGATTTTCGCTCAAAGTCCTCGGAGGATGGGATGCTCTCAATTGACAAGTGTCAGTTTCTCTCGGAGCAGCCAACCAGCTAGTGGTTGTAGGGGACGGCTATTTATAGCCTAGGGAGCAGCCCGACATGATAAGACATAAATGCCCTTCAATGATATGACCGTTAGGTGAGAAGATATTTTAGGACAGCTGGCGCGTAGCACAACAACGGTCAGAATTTTGAGTGTCTAATTCCTCAGGGCTATCATGTTCCTCACAGTGTAGGCAATCCGCACTAGCGAATTCCTAACTCCTCAGTCAGAACAAATTCCTCAGAGACCAGAAGAAATTCGTCTCCGTCACTGAAGAATATGACTGAACTGTATGAGATTTCCAATGGCGTCACTCGAAGGGATTGGTAGGTGTAGGATTTTGAGTTGAGCATCACTTGGAAATTTTTCCTTAGTATTTCCTCGACCCCCTTTAACAGTACGGTGTTTCCTATGACTCAAGAAAGAGAAAATGAAACTATAAAAACAAAGGTCTTCACGCTTCATGTTATGAATACCAAGTCTTCAGGATTACACCAATTTCTTCACTTTCAAAGTCCTCAGAAAGTCTTCAGAAATCCAAAGTCCTCAGTCGAAGAACTTCATTTTTAGGGGTCGACTTTCTCTGTAAATATCAAACTCCTCATAGACTTATAGACCTGTGTACACTCACAAACGCATTAGTCCCTTAACCTATAAATCTTCAATACACCAAAATCACTAAGGGGCACTAGATGCACTTACAGAGAAACTCTGATTCGTGGAAATTAGTTGTAAGAGCATCTCCAGCCGTTGGCCCCCCAGGGGGCTCGAAAAATCGCTGCCTGGGGCGAACCGGCGCAAAAAATCGGCCTGAGGGCGATCACGTTCCTAGCCGCCACCCCAGGTTCACCCCCAGTCGCCCTTTTTAAAATAGTTTTGAAAATAAATTCGGCAAACATTACAAAGATTCGGCAAACAGGACATAAATTTCGGCGTTATACATAGAAAACTTAAAATTTACTAGATAAAAAACTCGTTGAGAGCGGCGTAGTCGCCGTCGTCCTTCTCCTTCTTCACGCTGCTGGACCCCTGCCTGAGGTTGCCCTGGCGGACAGGTTTGGCCGGGGGCGGCGCGTCATCGTCGTTGTCTTCAAGCACGATGACGCCCCCTTCTTCGCACCCACGGCGGCGCGCGGCGATCTCTGCCAGGGCGCGGCGCTGGTGGTCCATCTCCTGGCGCGCCCAATCTTCCCGCACCCACTACATGGCCGCCTCGTCGTCGAGCTCCGGCTCCGTCTTTACGGTGGCGAGCCCCGGCTCCATCTTCGGCTTGATGAAGCGGGGAGGAGCCAAGGAGGAGGCACGCCCACACTCGTTGATGACGATGCTGACGCTGCAGGTGCGCCGGCCGAGCGGCGTTTCCGCGGGCTCGGCCTTGACGCTGAAGAGCGCCGGTGTTGGTGTCAAAACCAGCCGATCTCGGGTAGGGGGTCCCGAACTGTGCGTCTGAGGATCAAAGGTAACAGGAGGCAGGGGACACGATGTTTACCCAGGTTCGGGCCCTCTTAATGGGGGTAATACCCTACTTCCTGCTTGATTGACTTTGATGAGTATGGGGGTTACAAGAGTCGATCTACCTCGAGATCGTAATGGCTAAGCCCTAGATGTCTAGCATGTATGATTGTGATTGCCTCTACGGACTAAACCCTCTGGTTTATATAGACACCGGAGGGGCCTAGGGTTGTACAAAGTCGGTTTACAGAGAAAGGAAACTACACATCCGCACGCCAAGCTTGCCACCCACGCAAAGGAGTGTCCCATCAGGACATGGGGGAAGGTCTTCCATCGTATCTTCACGGCCCATCAGTCTGGCCCATGTCACATAGCCCGGATGCCCAGGGAACCCCTAATCCAGGACTCCCTCAGTAGCCCCTGAACCAGGCTTCAATGACGATGTGTCCGGCGCGCAGATTGTCTTCGGCATTGCAAGGCGGGTTCCTTCTCCAAATACTCCAAGGCAGTTGAACAGAAGAACTGTATCCGGCTCTGTACAATAGTTACAACCCTGAGCCACAAAGGCTAGATACTTGAACAAAATAAGTCACGTCCACTGACATCTTTTCCGGCGAGGCGTTATGTCTGGCCTTATTATAATTTTGAACCGTTCTTTGGCCTCCTGCTTCGCGTTTCGAGGTGCGGCCTCTATTGACACGTCTTGTCAAAGCAGAGATCGTGTCCCCTTAATGCGGGATTCTTATTAACACGGGCTTGGGTAATCCAACCGTGTCATTCGCACGACCCCTTGGGACCAGACGAGTTTTAATACTTGAGGGGGGACGCTTGATATTCACAGCCTATATAAATGGATAAAGATCCATCTTCTCACCCCATGTCCTCTTCTTTCCTCTGCCTTCCCATCCTCAAGCTCCAGCGCTCAAGCTCCAATCTTTCCCACCGCCTCCAATCCTTCCAGCGATGTCCGGATCTGGTGCTCAAGGCAAGTGGATGGCCTCCTCCGTGATGGAGGAGAACGTCAAAGAACTCCAGGCGGCGAGGTACTTGACTGCGGAAATCACACACAGACTCCTCGCAAAGGGGAAAGCAATCCCCACACCAGAGCCCGGCGAGAGGGTCGTGTTCATACCTCACTTCCTCTGCGGGTTAGGTTTTAGCCTTCACCCCTTCGTTCGCGGTCTCATGTTCTATTACGGGCTAGATTTTCACGACCTAGCCCCGAACTCCTTCCTTCACATCTCGGCGTTCATTGTCGTGTGTGAGGCATTTCTCCGCATCCCCCCACACTTCGGCCTGTGGCTCAAGGTCTTCAATGTGAAACCGAAGGTGGTCGAGGGGCAGCACGCGGACTGCGGCGGCGCCATGGTGAGCAAGCTCCCCAATGTCACCTGGCCCAAAGGGGCCTTCATGGATACTGTCAAGACATGGCAGCAAGAGTGGTTCTATATCACCGAACCGCGCGGCACCAAATGGGCGGCCGCTCCTGCATTCAGATCCGGACCAACAAGGGTCTGGACTGGGGATCGTCTGACGAGGTGCTGAGGCTGCAAAAGCGCATCAAGAGTATCATAGAAAAGAACACCAGCCTCACTAACGTGATCCAGGTGATGCTCGTCCGTCGGACCCTTCCCTGCCAACGACGGCCTCTCCGTCTGTTGGAGTTTAATCCAGAAGGGCCGCGGATGCTGCAACATTTCTTCGGCACGACGCACAAAGAGATCTGGAAATTTCTCTTCAAGACTCAGAAGTCATGGTCAAAGACGTCCGAGGACGTTGGCCTCGACTGCAATCACTCGGCCACCCCGGTAAGTATTGAACTCCCGAACATAGCTTGGTTCGTCAAAGAAAAAAGAGGGATGCTGAGAATTCCCTCCTCCAAACAGGGTTGGACGAAAAAGGCGGAGCGGATCAGGTGTCCGGCCCCACTCCCCGAGGACCCGGCTAATGAAGATGCTAGTTCCGGCGCCATACCAGGCGCCGGCGAAGAAAGACAGTAAGAAGAAGAAAGGCAAGGAGGCCGAAAGTGGCCTCCACCGCAAAGGTACTTCAGACACCGCGTCCGGAGGGACCGAGGCTCCTTCCTCCCACGAGGGAGACGAAGACGAGGACGAAGAGGAGGAGGAAGAAGATAACCCTCCTCCCAAGGGGAGGAAGAGGGCAGCCTCAGTGGACCCGGAGGCGGAGACGTCCAAGAGGGGAAAAATATCCCTGTCCGATGACTCGGATTCAAAAGCCGAAGCCGTCCCCAAACATCGCCCCAGGGTCAAGCCCCTAGCCGAGTCGTTAGTATCTGAGGATGCTCTACACACATCCAGTATTTTTTCAAATCGTGGGAATCATATTAAATCATGTGCTGCAGTCCGGCCCGCGATCTTCCCCAACTATCTTCATCGTCGGGGAATTCTCTGGCGTTGGAGATGATGGAGGGCGAGTCGCCTCCGCCAACCTCCCCTCCACCTACTCCGGACGACGCCGATATATTATCCCAAAGGACCTCTCCAGTCCGTGGAGGGGCGCGGGGGACCGCCAAGACGGCGCCAGAGGGTAATTCCTCGGCTGCCGAAAACATGGGGGACGAAATCCCCATGGAGACTTATGGTGGGGGCCCTGACCAATCCGGCCCCCAGCCGAACACTACTCCAGATACCCAAGTGGTTCCAGAGCCGAATGAGCGACCCCCTTCAAAGGAGGGGGGAACGTCAACTCCAGCGGCGACCTCTACTAATACGGAGGCGCCGAACACACTGATGGAGATGCTTCAACGCGCTTCCATCATGGAGGAGCACCGCACCCTAATGGGTGCGGTGGTTCAAAAGGTTCAGTCCGCCAAGAGTGGGTTGAATGAAGCTTTCACTGGCATGTTAACAGGTTTCGAGGTATGCGATGTAAGAACTGATAGCCACTTTTCATGTGAAAAATATGCCTGTGTATAGATAGTAGCCCCTGAGACTCTGTTCGGTTTGTGGAAGAACGGCCGAACAGAGGATCGATAATATTCACAGGAGATAATGACAAATTTGAAAAAACAGGCTTCACTGTTAGCGGCAACCGCCCAGGCCGCTGAAGCGTCCGAGCTCAAGCGGAAGCTGGGGCTGGCCGATGAGGATCTCGTCCGCATCAACAAGAGGTTTGATGAGGCACAGGGCATGTTTCTGAGAAAAAATGTGTACACATCTGAAGGAATACAACATGCGGAGTCTAAGCTCCTGTGATGCCCTGTTTATTATTGCGGGAAGTGCCACAACGGTCGAGACCCTGAAGGGCGATCTTGCCCGGGGCAAGGAGCAGGCACGGGTGAGCCAAGCGGCTGCTGACAAAGCAACCGGAGATTTAAACGCCGAACAAGTTACCCGCTGCCAATGCGAGGAGCGGATGATCGAAGTAGAGCAAGCACTCAAGGACGCCGCCAGTAAGTGCGAGTCCTTGGAAGAAAAGAGTAAGGGCCTAGCGGCCGAGCTGGCCGAGCTGGCCAAGGCTCTTCGGGTGGCTGAGGAGGCGCGGAACGAATCCCGTGCGGCGCGCGAGGAGATCGAGCAGGCCAAACAGCTAGCGACTGGTTTGTGATTTCCATTACAGAGTAAATTTGGCAATCAGAAGTATGCCTTGCTCACTCGATTGTGGAGTTCTCCAGACGCCTTTGCGGATCTTCTGAAGAGTGCTGCCGACGCCGCGTAATTTTTCCGGGCCCGGGAGGGGCACTCGACGGAGAAGTTATTCTGGTCACAGTTTGCGGCGCAAGAGCACCCGTCGCTGCTGAACGACCAGATGACACAGTGGGCCGAGCTGCATAGGATGTCCGGAATGGCCATGAGGGACGTTATAGTCCAGCTGTGGCCAACCGAACCCGTTTCGAGCAGTTACTTCGGCCTGGTGCAACGACTCGTCGATGCGCTGCCCCGAATTGAAGCAGTCAAGCGGTCGGCGTGCATAGAAGGTGCGCGGATGGCCTTCGCTCGTGTTAAGATGCACTGGGCAAAAATGAAGGCTGCCGTGGTGGCAGTTGAGGGCCCGCCCAGATGCAAGGTCCACCGCAGGCCGGAGCGCTATTTCGAAGACTTCCTAGAGGGTGCTCGTTTGATAGAGGGTCAGTGCTCAAAGGATCTTATGTTCGAATGAATGTATCCGGGCTGTTCAGACTTTTTGTTTATGAAACAAGGCCTATGTATAATATGCTTGCTTGTTTATCTCAAATTATTTTCCTCCTGTGCGGCCGTTTGTTATATCTGAAAGTTTGCCAATTGTCGGCTTCATCCCCCACGTAGATACTAGGGGGGTGTTGGAAACAGCACGTGACACCACTTGTTCCAACGTCTTGGTCCGTAAAGGAGGTGATCATGCAGTGAACGAGGCAATTGGACTATGCGGCTTTAACACTCTCACTTAGCCAAAGGAGTTTGATGATGGGATTATAGGCTTAGCCCCTGGTGTTGTTCGGCTATCCGGACTTGGGTGCTTTAGACGCCTGACCAGGTGGAGTTCGGCCCTTCGTATAATACGGAAGAAATAGCTAGAGATTTAGTAAGTCGCCGAATTCCTAACCAGCTCTCGCCACATCATGACAGTCAGTTTTCGGCTTTCTTTAGTGAGGTGCTTGACCGGGCGAACCAGAAACACAATTGCATTAGTTCTCCCTTTACTACCTTAGCCGAACAAGCAGAACGTAAGGTGGTAAGCACAGGAGCCGGGCAACCCAACCATTGACCAAAGACATGATTCGGAGCTGATGCATATAATGCTATATTCGGGACGCCGAAGTGTACTATGAAAAGTGTTTGGACTTTTTGTTTTTGAATGTTTGTGGCCGAATACAGCTCTGGCCATTGATACCGATGTTTGTATGTCCATTAATTGTGAAGACGGAATGCAGATTATGGAGTAGGTCAATACCGGATTAGGTAGGACAAAACTGTTTCCATTACGGTCTGATTTGGTACGTCAAAACGTGTTCTTACAGAGAATGGTGTATAGGTCAGGGCTATTTTACATGCCAAGAATTTGTGAACAAGGGGAAAGCTCCATGCAGGCCCTAAAAGAAAAGGTGGTTTAAAGATCCTCTGGGTACCCTGCCGCATGTCTGCGTCGCTTTCGCCTTTGAGCGAGATTCCTTGAGAGGGATGGTCCATGGTTGTCTTTACGAAACCGGGCTTGGAAAGAATCCTTGTAGGTCCGTGTGATAGCTAGGTTTTAATGCACCTGCGGTATTGAAGAAGAAAGGGAAAAAAAGAAAAAAAAAGATCAAGGTCACATAGGGGGTAACCGTACTATGGACCTATCCGTAATACGCCTCTGTTGATGCCCAAGGGACTTTGAGTGCATAGTTGTGCACACGTGGGACAAATGTCGCGGCTGTGTGTGGCAGTCGACGGAGGCGAAACTCCTAGGCGGGCTCTGGAGTTACCGAGCCGTCATCGTATAGAGTGGACCGGACTCGTTTAACGTTGTCTGGGGGCTTGATGGCCGGTGAGGTGTGCGGCTTGATATGGCCGCTTTGTACCTCGGCTGCTAGGGCCGCGGTGTGTTCCTCAGTACGGAGGGAGCGCTCCGTGTTTCCATTAACTGTAATGACGCCGCGGGGTCCGGGCATTTTGAGCTTTAAGTAGGCGTAATGCGGGACCGCATTGAAGCGGGCAAAGGCGGTTTGTCCAAGCAGTGCGTGATAGACGCTGTGGAAGGGTACGATATCGAAGATCAAGTCTTCTCTTCGGAAGTTATCCGGCGAACCGAAGACTACTTCCAACGTTATGGAGCCTGTGCAACAGGCTTCAACACCAGGAATTACTCCCTTAAAGGTGGTTTTAGTGGGCTTGATTTTTGATGGATCAATGCCCATTTTGCGGACAATGTCTTGGTAAAGCAGGTTAAGACTGTTGCCGCCGTCCATGAGGACTCGTGTGAGATGGAATCCGTCGATAATCGGATCGAGGACCAATGCTGCCGAACCTCCATGACGGGTACTGGTCGGATGGTCTCTGCGATCGAAAGTGATCGGACAGGTTGACCATGGGTTGAATTTTGGGGTGACCGGCTCTACGGCGTAGACGTCCCTTAGCGCACGCTTGCGCTCCCTCTTGGGGATATGTATAACATATATTATATTCACTGTTTTTACCTCGGGGGGAAATCTCTTCTGTCCCCCAGTGTTCGGTTGGCGAGGCTCTTCATCGTCGTCCTCGCTAGGCAGCCCTTTCCCCTTGTGTTCGGTGTTTACCTTACCGACCTGTTTAAAGACCCAACAATTTATGTTGGTAGAATTGGCAGGCTTGTCAGGGGTGCCATGAATCTGGCAAGGCCGATCAAGTATTCTGTCCAAACTGGATGGACCATCTTTGTCACGTTTGAATGGCTTCTTCCGCTGTCCGGATTTGGAGCCGCTGAATTCGGCGTTGACCGCCGTGTCTTCGGTATCGTTATTGTTGTTTCGGCGCTTATGTTTGTTGCATCGTGGCCTACCGTTGCCATCTCGGGCTTCGGAGGTGCCCGGGTCGCTGGTGCTATTGCTTATACGAGCTAGCCAACTATCTTCTCCCGCGCAAAAGCGGGTCATAAGTGCGGTGAGAGCTGCCATGGACTTCGGTTTTTCTTGGCCGAGGTGTCGAGCGAGCCACTCATCACGGACGTTGTGTTTAAAGGCCGCAAGGGCTTCGGCATCCGAACAATCCACAATTTGGTTCTTTTTGATTAAGAACCTAGTCCAGAGTTCCCGGCTGAATCTCTGGGCTGCTGGACTATGTGACTGAGGTCATCGGCGTCTGGAGGCCGAACATAGGTACCTTGGAAGTTATATCTAAAGGCATCTTCCAAGTCTTCCCAGCTGCCAATAGAGTTTTCTGGGAGGCATTTTAGCCAGTGCCAAGGTGGTCCCTTTAATTTTAGCGGGAGGTACTTGATGGCGTTCAGATCATCTCCGCGGGCCATGTGGATATGGAGAAGAAAATCTTCAATCCATACTGCGGGATCTGTCGTTCACGGGTTTGAACCCTTCTGGGAACTGGTGCTCCATTACCTCATCGGTGAAGCATAGGGGGTGTGCGGCGCCTTTGTATCGGGCGACGTCACGATGTAATTCGGATGAAGTCCTATGCGGTTTTCGGCCTGAGTGAGGTTGTGTCTCCCGCGCCAGGCCTAATGGCCTGCTCTATTGTCTAGGTCCTGCAGTAAGTCGTAGGTGTAACCTGGAGCCGCTGTCTCTCTACAGTGAGGTGGTGTAGGTTGGTGTTCGGCATAGGTGGCCGCTTTATCTCGTCCATGTGGTGGCCGGTCTGGTTCATCGGCACGGTCGTGTCTTGACGGTATGGGCTCGGCTTCGTCGTCAAATTGTGGAAGTAGACGATGCTTCGGATAACTCTTTGTCAGGCGTTGAAGGCCGTACTCTTTGGCCGCCAGGACTTGAGTCCATTTGTCGTTGAGTGTATCCTGTTCGGCTTGGAGCTGTTGCTGCTTCTTTTTGAGGCTTCTCGCTGTTGCGATTAGCTGGCGCTTGAAGCGCTCTTGCTCGAGGGGTTCCTCTGGCACGATGAAGTCTTCGTCGCTGAGGCTCACATCATCCTCGGAGGGTGGTAGATAGTTACTGTCCTCCGAGTCCTCGTTCCCGACTGGATCGTCAGGGTTAACTTGCCCATCCTCCGAATCGTCCTGTTCGGATGTTGGCTCGACAGGGGCTTCGGAGTCTTCGGCGTTCTTCGGAGTGTTATTATCTCCGGTGCCGGTATTGCTGTCTTTTTCGCGATGCGATTTTGAGCTGCGCCGCTAACGTCGACGCTTTGGATTCAGCAGGCTTGTCCTCAACCGGATCCTTCCTGCCGTCATCGTCATCCTCTTTGGGTGTGTCCACCATATACACGTCATATGTGGAGGTGGCCGTCCAACGTCCGGTAATCGGCAGGTTTTGGCTTTGTTCGTCTCCGGCATCATCGTCCGTGCCGTCGATGTCTTCGGAGGCGTAGTCCAGCATGTCGGTCAAATCTTCGACAGTGGCTATGAAGTGGGTGGTGGGTGGGACGTAAAATTCCCCGTTCTCAGCCCCTAGTACGGGCTGGGGGTAGATCGGAAGTGATTCTTCTGTAATGGCGAGGGATCGCATTAAGTCTAGACCCTCCTTTAAGAGCGAGGTTTGGACGGGGAAGCGAGAGTCCGTGGAGCTAGCAGGACAGAAGTCTTCTGGCCAAGCTCACGTGGCGCGGACCTCGAGAGTTCGGAGTCGGTATCCGGAGGTGAGTCCGGCTTTCCGATGACAGGGGGAATCTGGTTTAACTCCGGGCCTGCCAGTGACGCAGTCCCCTCCGGATCTTCGGTGGCGAGCTCCATAGCTGAGAAGAGTCCGGCAGGCTCTAGACTCCCATCTTCGGACCTGGTAATATGCTCCGGATCTAAGGCCAGAGCAGTGATCGGGGCCGCGAACCCTTCGAAGATCAAGTCTCCTCGGATATCAGCGACATAATTCAGATTTCCAAAACTGATCTAATGACCAGGGGCGTAGCTGTCGATTTGTTCGAGGCCGCCCATCGAGTTGGCATGCAGCGAGAAGCCGTCGAACATGAAAATTTGACCGGGGAGGAAAGTCTCCCCTGAAATAGCATCGTTGTGGATGATCGATCGAGTCATCGAACCTTCTGTCGACGGCACAGTGGAACTCTCAATGAAAGCACCAATGTCGGTGTCAAAACCAGCCGATCTCGGGTAGGGCGTCCCGAACTGTGCGTCTGAGGATCGAAGGTAACAGGAGGCAGGGCACACGATGTTTACCCAGGTTCGGGCCCTCTTAATGGAGGTAATACCCTACTTCCTGCTTGATTGACTTTGATGAGTATAGGGCTTACAAGAGTCGATCTACCTCGAGATCGTAATGGCTAAACCCTAGATGTCTAGCATGTATGATTGTGATTGCCTCTACGGACTAAACCCTCCGGTTTATATAGACACCGAAGGGGCCTAGGGTTGTACAAAGTTGGTTTACAGAGAAAGAAAACTAACATCCGCACGCCAAGCTTGCCACCCACGCAAAGGAGTGTCCAATCCGGACACGGGGGAAGGTCTTCCGGCGTATCTTCACGGCCCATCAGTCCGGCCCATGTCACATAGCCCGGATGCCCGGGGACCCCCTAATCCAGGACTCCCTCAGCCGGCGACCCGGAGGAGTGGGAGGAGGAAGAGGAGCCGGTCCTCCTCGGCATCCATTGGCCGCCGCCACTCCGGCTGGGGATCAGGGCGGCCGGGTATGTCAGCGGCGGCTCGTTGCCGCCCTCGAAGTGCTCGAGGACGGCGTGGAGCGTGCGGCCGGGGGCGCCCCACCACAGGCGGCGGCCGTCGCTGTTTTTGGTCCCCGTCACCACCGGCACGTTGTTGGTGGATGCCACCCGCTCTGCCTGCCGGCGTTCGAAGTACGCCGCCCACGCCTCGTGGTTGCCGGCGTCGTACTCCGGGAGGGCCCGCTGCTCCTCCGTCAGAGACACCCGCGCACGCTCGATCTCGGCGCGGAAGTAGTCGGGGCGCGTGACGTCGGGCAGCGGGGGGACGGGGACGCCCCCGGCACTGAGCCTCCACCGCCCCGGCGCGCGCATGTCGGGAGGCGCCGGGTAGTTGGCTTCGTGCAGGAGATGGGCCTCCCACTCGTGCAGAGAGCGGCGGCCGAAGCCATTTGCAGCCGCCCCATCGCCAGGGAACCTTTCGCCCATCGTCTGCGGTGGCTCTGAACGGGGAGGGACAGGAAGAGACCTCATCAGTGGTGGTTGTGTACGAGGAGAGAGGGGCTGCGGGCGGGTGTGTCCACCGCCGAGGGAGGCGCTGGTTTATATAGCGGACGGGGGGTGGCGTCGTGTGTACGCATGGCGGGGAGGGGGCGCGTCGCCGCACCACGCCGCCCGTGAGGAATCAATGGAAGGCTGACCGGCGGTAGGCTTGGCAATGATTCCTCGCGGGAAACCGAGGCGATGTGAGGACGAGGAGGCGCAGGTCGCTGACTCGGCGGGCCCGCCGTTCTTTCGTGCCAAAAAACGATCGCCCCGGCGCCCCCGGGCGCCCCCCGGCGCGCCGGGTTCGGCCTGGGTCCGTCGGCGCCAGTTTCGGCCCTAACCGTCGAAAAATGGGCTCCTGGGGCGCGACTGGGCCGTTTTTTGGGCGCCGGCGCCGAAAAAGGGGTCTGGGGGGCCTGTTGGGGGCACGGCTGGACATGCTCTAAGCAACAGTGTGTTTCGTGTAAATCTGGAGCGCTCGTTATTTGGAGGCTGTGGGCTTCATCTTGAACTCGAAGTTGTTGCTGTTGTTATTTGGTCTTGGACCAGTATGTTGGAGTATTTTTGAAACACACAACGATACGGGGATTGAAAAACATGGCCTGGAGCAGGCATATAATGTACTGTTCCATTTTGTTGTGCTATCACAGAAACGGTGGATACTACTACTGGCGACAGGCGGTGAGGTTTCAGTGTTCCACAGGCAAAGGAACGTTCTCTGAAGATGGCTGCGCTATCATCGAGTCAAATCCGTACTCTAATAAGAGAGTTTGTTCAACTTCTAATAAGAGAGTTTGTTCAACTTCGTGTTTTGGTATTATGTTCAACTTCTAATAAGAGAGTTTGTTCTGAACTTTCCGAATGCCACAAGTTATTTCGCCCTGTAGGTCGAGACAGGGTGTTGAGAACTGTTGGACTGTGGTTTATGCTGCTACCTTTCGGTGGTGCTTGAAATGTGGGGGATGTGTGAAACTCTAAACTCTAGTGCAGGCTGGGCGGGACAGGGGTTGTGTAGCCCCAAGTCTGGTGTTGCTTTTGTTTTCAGCTTCCGTTTCTATTACGTTGATTGTTTAATTGTAAAATTGGCAGTTTCTTTTATAAAAGTCGACGAGAAGGCTGGTTGTTTTTCTTTTAAAAGGTCGAGACAGGGTAGTGTGTCCGGCTTGTTTCCCGCTCCGCCTTGTGTTATCAACTCTGTTTGGGTTGTGAACTTGTGACCAAGTGAAAGGGGGGAATAACCAAAGGTGTTTCCAACCTTAAAAGTGTTGCAACATCCTGCTGCTACCCAGATGGAGCTTATGACTTCCATGTAGTAGTACCTGTGTCATGTATGTTTTGCTATTTGGTTCATGTGGGGTGAGAGAACCAGGAAGCTTCCATCTTTACAGTGATCTTCAGATTGCACGAATGAGGCCGATGGCCCAACTGTCACCGGCTGAATTCAGCAAACATTGTGGTTGTCGCAAAGGATGGAGCAGACAGCAGAGCATATTTCATTTGAGTTTTTCATCGATTACTAGTAGATTTTTTTCAAATATTGTGCTACTTAATGTACTTCACTCCAGAACTGCTTGCCGAGAACTCTATAGACACACTATTCATCATCCAGGACAAACCGACTAGGCACAGATTGCTGAGGGTCATCCAGAATTAAGCGGCAGGAGCAACCGGGATCAAGCTGTTGACCATGATTTCGACGACCTCGGAAACCATGCTACCATAATTCACACTCCTCCATGTTGGAAGGTCTTGGAGGAAGGTGTGATACATGACTTTCTTACTCTATTCTGTTTTGGAGCTGGAGGATCTGTTTGGTGATTCTGAAGGTGATAGCAAATTGCAGATTTTCCATGCTTTTGAGATCTCTGTATTTTTGTTTGGCTACCTCATCTAGTCTTCAGTGGATAGAGTTTCTTCAAACTTATGTGCAACAAAAGTAGGAACAATGATGCTGAAGTGCCTCGCTCGCCTGCTGAATAATTATACGATTCACTTCATCTTTTGTGAAACACTATGCAGATCGTGTTCTTGTACTCCGACCTAACGGATACTTATTTGTCCACTTCTTATTTGAACTGTAGATATAGAAAAGAAAGACTTCATGATGGGTCATATTGTGGTTAGTGATGCGTAATTGGAGCGAACCAGGCTGGCATTTTTGAATCCGTGTGTAGGTGCGCCAGGTTTGAATTCTTTGGAAAATGGAAGAAGATTGAAACCTGCTCCTGAAGGAGATGCACATTTGCTGAAACATTGCAAGTCTATAGTGCAACTCCAACCTTGTGCTGGATACCGGTTTGTCCAGAACTTGGCATTGTTGATGTAGGATCAGATGAGGCGTTGGCTCCTTGAGGCAACAAGCTCTTCACTATGGATACAACATAATAACGTTGGTCGATCGGCAAAACTCCGGGTGCTGAAATATTTGTGGAATGTTACCTTTGAACACTTTCTAAGTGTAGCTAATGCAAAAGGCTAAAATATCTGTGCTATTTTTTTTGTTTGGGTTATCCTATGAAATTTACCATCGACATTGGTAGGCCATGTAACAAATATGATGAAATATAATTAAACTGTAGATTACTGTCATGCCAAAGGCACACCATCCCGTTCTACTGCCGGCCATTTTTCGTGAGCAAAGTGAAAAGAGCAGAACTCTATTAGTTATTTACTCCCTCTGTCCCATAATGTAAGACGTTTTTTGACACTACACTAGTGTCAAAAAACGTCTTACATTATGGGACGGAGGGAGTAGTTTGCAACCTTTACAGTCAGTTTCGAGTTGGTGTTCCCACCATCCTTCTTCAATATCATGACACACGTCCTAGTTCGCCTAGTTGAAGAGATTGCCATTCTGGGTCCTGTATTTCTACACAATATGTTCCTCTTTGATAGGTTCATGGGAGTCTTAAAGAAATATGTTCATAACCGTGCTATGCCAAAAGGAAGCATCTCCAAGGGCCATGAAAATGAGGAGGTCATTGAGTTTTGTTTTAACTTTATTCCTGACCTTAAGTCGATTGGTGTTCCTGAATCGCGGCATGAGGGCAGACTGGGTGGAAAAGGCACGCTAGGACCGAAAGAAATGATATGTATGGACGGACATTCTTCGGCGCAAGCACACTACACAATTCTACAAAATTCCTCCTTGGTGGCTCTGTATATCGAGGAACACAAGAATAGTCTACGGTATAAACACCCGGAGCAGTCTGACGACTGGATTACACGTGAACAAACGAGGAGTTTGGCCGGTTGGTTGCGGACACGTCTCATGCATGACGACGCTGTTGAAGATGAGTTGTACTTAGTCCTGGCCATCTCAGGCCCGGCCCTGTTGGCCCACCCAGGCCCGACCCTAAATCCAGGGCCTAGGCCCGATGGGCTTGCCTGTGGGTCGGGCTTGGGCCTGAGTTTTGATCCCATCAGCAGGGCCTGGACGGGCTTGGGCTTGGCATATTCGCATTTTAAGGAAGAGGCCCGGCCCACGGCCCTAAGCCCTAAGGGCTTTTCAGGGCTTTTTACCAGATGGGTCGGGCTTGGGCTCGAAAAGTAGGCCCGATGATAGGGCCTGGGCCTCAGTTTTCTGTCGTGGGCTTTTTTAGGCCCGGTCCAAGCCCGGCCCGGCCCGGCCCATGGCCAGATATAGTTGTACTTGTTGTCCCAGTTACCATCTTCGAATATATTGACTTTCAAAGGGTACAAGATAAATGGGAATACATTTTACATGATCGCCCAAGATAAAAAGAGCACCAACCAAAACAGTGGTGTCCGCTTGGATGCAGCAAACACCAATAGGCCAAAGGACACATATTATGGTTACGTAGAGAAGATATGGGAACTTGACTATGGACGTGGTTTCAAGTTCCCTTTGTTTCTGTGCAAATGGGTCAATATGACTGGAGGTGGGGTAACGGAAGACCCGCAGTACGGAATGACAACAGTGGATCTCAATAATCTTGCGTACACAGACAAACCATTCGTCCTAACCAATGATGTGGCGCAGATTTTCTATGTGAAGGACATGTCTACCAAGCCGAGAAAAAGAAAAGATAAGGAAGCGAATACATCATACGATGAGCCAAAGCGCCAGATAGTTCTTTCAGGGAAAAGCAACATCCTGGGAGTAGAGGACAAGACAGACATGTCAGAAGATTATGAAAAGTTTCATGAAATTGCTCCCTTCACAGTGAATATTTACCCGAGCATCCAGTTAAATGATGAAGATTATCCATGGTTATGGCGCACAGGGACACACGTGAAGAAAAAAAATTATATCCAAAGATCCCACTCTGGGATGTGACCGGCTTCACTATCATCACTTTCTTCTCTAGTGAGTTTCCGGACTTATATATCTGGAAAGTCCCACTTCCGACAAACCGGAGGGAATCTTTGTAATAGTTAGGGTACGTATGTGTTTTAGCATTTGAAACGCGAAGAAATATTATGTACAAACAATTATTTCATGCATTATGTAGGACTTCATTTGCTGATTTTTTTAGCTAAATTACCCTGAAATTAGAAAGCACTACAAATGAACTCTAAAAAGGTTGAAAGATGACATTGTATCATTATTTCACCCACATTGCATGTGCTAAAAAGTTGAGAGGGTTACAACAAAAAAGGGATGCACTTCGTGTACAAAATGGACAATCTCTTTCGAAGTATCAGGATTTCGGACGAAAACTCATCTGATACAAAGGCATTTCATTTTTAAAAACTTATTTCAACCCCATACTTTTTGTGCATTCATTACGCACCATTCAAAGCCATGTCATCAATTTTAAAACCTTTCTAACTTCATTCGCTATTTTTCATGCATTTACTGATTTTTTGAGCTAAATGACCCTGAAATTGAAGAGCACTACAAACGAACTCTGAAAATGTTGAAAGTTGGCATGGTATCATCATTTCACCCACATAGCATGTGCTAAAAAGTTGAGAGCGTTACGGCAAAAACTGGATGCACTTCATGTACAAACTGGACAATCTCTTTCGAAGTATCAGGGTTTCGGACGAAAACTCATCTGTTACAAAGGCATTTTATTTTTTTTAACTTATTCAACTCCAGAGTTTTTGTGTGTTCATTATGCACCGTTCGAAGCCATGTCATCAATTTTCAACCCTTTCTGACTTCATTTGCTATTTTTCATGCATTTACTGATTTTTTTAGCTAAGTGACCCTAAAATTGAAAAACACTACAAATGAACTCTAAAAAGGTTGAAAGTTGGCACCGTATCATCATTTTCACCCACATAGCATGTGCTAAAAAGTTGAGAGGGTTACGGCAAAAACTGGATGAACTTCATGTACAAAATGGACAATCTCTTTCGAAGTATCAGGGTTTCGGACGAAAACTCATCTGTTACAAAGGCATTTCATTTTTTAAATAACCTAAGAATTACCAAATCGAATATAATGATGAAACACACTAATATTAAACAGCAGAAAAAAGAATCACTGAAACATCTATTTTTAAAGTAAAGTTATTCACAAACTAGTGATTCACACAAATTTTAAATAATTCAAAATTTAAACTATCCAAATTTAAAAACTACTGGCACTAACAGAAAGTTTATAATTTTTGTGACCTAAAGCAAAAAGATTCAGTCAAAAACTCTAAATAAAGCAAAAAAACTCAGAAAGAAAAGAAAACAAATAAAGCAGAAAACAAAAAAACTAGAAAATAAATAAATAAATGCCCGCCTACTGGTCCGCCACGGCCTGTTGGGCTAGGATGCAGGCCCGTACGACCCAGTAGGTACCACATGGAAGCACAGGTTCAATAGGCCCATAAAGGCCGGTTTAGAGAGGAGCTCGACACAGTAGCCGCGGCGGGGCTTATAAACCGGTGTGAGCTTCTCTCAACTAGCGAGGTGGGACTAAACATTCGACACGGGAAGCACAGGCCTTTAGTCGCGGTTGGTTGCTCCAACCGCGGATAAAGGCCCCCCTTTAGTCGCAGTTGGAGCCATCAACCGCGACTAAAGGCCTGCGCTTCCCGCCTCTTCGGCTCGGTGAATTTCACCTTTAGTCTTGGTTGGAGCCACCAACCGCGACTATAGGTGTTTGTATATAAGCGGCAGTTTGCAAACTTTCAGAACTTAACACTTTTCCCCTCGACGATGCCAAACAGGACGCCGCCAGGCTGCCGGATCAGCACCCCGCTGCTGTCGACTCGCCTCGCCGTCGCCTCGTCGCGCCATCGCCGTCGCGCGTCGACCTCGCCGCCCCCTCGATCTCCTTATAGAAAAAATTTGCATAGGAAACAGTTTCATAGAAAAAAGTTGACCATGTATTAATAATATTCTAATGTTAATATATATCTTAATGTTGTATTTGCAAAAGTTTGTTATGTATTTGCAAAATCAAGTGAAAAAGAATTACAAAAATCACAATCAAGCATTTAAAAAATTGTTAAATTTGCATAGAATTTGTTATCGATGTCTATGATGCCCGGCCCGCATCCTCGTCGTCGACCCGTTGGCGACGACGTCCGTCTTCGGAGGCGCCATGTCCGGGACTGGGCTCTGCCGGGCTGGCACTGGGAGGTGCTACCTTCAGGGGCGTGCATCTTGGTGAGGAATCTGGGTCCCGTCGTCGACCCAGAGCTTCTTTGGTGGCGGGCGCGTGGGCCACATTCGATGCGGAGGCTGGCGTCCCCCACGGAGGTGGTACGTTGTCACGCCCAATATGCGATCCTATCCGAGAGGAACTCGAAGGTCCCACCAAGGATACAGCCGCATATTGAAACATTTTGCAAGGTGGATATCATTACATCGAACCATTACATTATAGTTGGGGATACATACAAAGGGCATACAAGTGCCACTAGAATACATCAAACATCATACATGAGAACAACATCCGACTACGGATGAAACACAAACAAAAACTCAAACGACATCCACCCTGCTAGCCCAGGCTGCCGACCAGGAACCTATTCCAAGATCGACGAAGAAGAAGGAGACCTTCAAAACAAGTAAACATCGCTCTCACGTCATGATCATCGTTACCTATACCTGCAACTGTTGTTGTAGTAATCTGTGAGCCACGAGGACTCAGCAATCCCATTACCATGGGTATCAAGACTAGCAAAGCTTAATGGGTATGGAAAGGATAAGTGGTGGAGTTGCAGCAAGCCGCAAAGCATTGTATGGTGGCTAACTTACGATTTCAAGAGTAAGATGAGAATCTAAGCAAATGGCCGCAAACTAGTAATGATCAAGAAGTGATCTTGAACTACTTACGTACAAACATAACCCAACTGTGTTCTCTTCTCGAACGCACCTGAAAAGAGACAGTCACGGTTACGCACGCGGTTGGTGTATTTTAATTGAGTTTAGTTCAAGTCCACTACAACTGGATATTAACAAATTCCCATCTGCCACATAACCACGGGCACGGCTCTCAAAAGTTTAAACCCTGCAGGGGTGTCCCAACTTAGCCCATGACAAGCTCACAATCCGCGGAGACAATCCTCCATCTCGGGACCCTCCGATCAGACTCGGAATCCCGGTGCACAAGACATTTCGACAATGGTAAAAACAAAACCAGCAAGACCACCCGGTGCGTCGATACCCCGATAGGAGCCGCGCGTATCTCGTTCTCAGGATAACACCGTCTATGCAAAGTGGACGTTAGCCAAAATACCATCGAGTTGGCCCGAGGTGGCGCCGTCGACTGCTAGGTAGGTGGACCAACACTCATGTGGAGCACTGGCTCGGGGGTTGATTAAGGGACCTCGGGGGCCGGCAAGTCCCTATGCAAGTGTTAGTTGTTATTAGGCAAATGGTAAAACCAATGTTGGGCCTTGCTGGAAGAGTTTTATTCAAAGCGAACTGTTAAGAGGGGCCCAAAAACCCTCATCGTGTTAGGGACGCAAAATAAAGGAACATAACATCGGTATGACGGAAACTAAGGCGGCAAGAGTGGAACAAAACACCAGGAAAAAGTCCGAGCCTTCCACCCTTTACCAAGTATATATGTGCATTAATTAAATAAGAGATATTGTGATATCCCAAGATATCCATGATATCCATGTCCCAACATGGAACAACCTGCAACTACACCTGCAACTAGCAACGCTATAAGAGGGGCTGAGCAAAGCGGTAACATAGCCAAACAACGTTTTGCTAGGATGGCGGAAAAGGTTAGAGGCTTTTCATAGCAATTTGGGAGGCTTGATAAACAAGTGGTGTGTAGCGCGACATAGCGATAGCATCGAGACAACTAGCATAGCAAAGATAGTAGTGAGATCCAAGGTGACGGTCATCTTGCCTGAAATCCCGCTAGGAAGAAGATCGAGTCCATGAAGAAGACGAACGGGCGTAGACGAACCAAGCATAGTCGAACGTATCCTCACGATCGCAACGAAACAGGAACTATCGAGAAGAAGCACCACCAGAAAGAGGCAAAAAACATGGTAAACACACAACACATAACATGATATGATGCTCAACCAAGTATGACGCATGACAAGTCTATATGATGCTACTCATGGCAAGAGATGATGCATACAAGAACAACACATCAAAGCAAGTTTAAATGAGGCCGGAAACAACATATAACAATTCCGGAACTCTCCACATGCAAATTTTAAAATTGGTTCAGACCTGAATAACACATTATGTTGAAGTTGTTCAACAGCAAGTTAAAGTGTACCAAGATGATCTACACGTCTTTCTAGTCAAGTTACATATAAGGTTCATTTAATTCGGAGCTACGACCTAGAAATTATGAGCAAAACAAGTTAAACATGGCATTGATGCAAAATGCACTCAAACAACAAGCACACATGCTCAAATCAAGGGTGCAACATTACACGATGAAACTACATACAAAACCAAACAAGTTTCATATAGAGCATGCTCGAAACGGAGCAATGTTCAACACATGCACACGAGACAAGATATAATAGCAATCTGCCCAAAACAGCAACTAGGCACTTTGCAACTATCAAAACAACATGCTACAGTAACTATAAGGGCATAAACATGAAATGCACTTCAAGTACAGATTACATACTTGAATTAGCATCAAGTTTCAGGTTCATAGGCATCAGGATTAATCCAACATGATCAATGCGACAAGCAACTTTATAACACAGATTATGACTTAGTGAAAAACATGGCATACATGTGAGCAGAAATAACATGTTGACATGTTGGAGGAATGAAACAATGATGCTCTATTGCAGGATCATAGAAACCAAAAGCATGTAATTAAATTACAGGTTAAACATGGAAAAATATGATTACTAAGCATCTCCATATAACCTCTAGATCAATGGCATTCATCAAGACAAGTAAGCAAGTCATAACAGATTCTTAGACTTGGAGAAAAACAGAGCAAGGCTGAAAACAGATTCATGATGCATAATTTGAGACAACAAAAGTATATGCTACACGAACAAATCATGGCATCAAAGGGCATGGCAAGTATGCACATGTCAAGCACTATAAAACATGATCACTGCGGTACTGCTAGAAACCAGTAGAACATGCTCAAAACATCATGGCAAGAATGCAAATGATAACAGGTTTTCAGACTTGGTGGAAATTACTGAACATGGCAGAAACAGCGACAAGTAGACATGTTTACAAGCACTTGCAACTCATCTCAAATCATACCATCGCATGTGAATATAACCAACAGCAAGAATACATGATTTTTGAGCTACTCATAGCAATAACATGGTCATAGGGTGCATAGAACACTACCTATTCACATGGAAAAACTGAACTTACTGTTAACAGGCTGACAACAACATCATTTAGCTATTTTAGAGCATGATAACATCAAACTACAGCAGGCCATAATTGCAAACAAGGGAATGGATGGATAGAGAATAACAAAAGATACCACACATCCTTAAGGAGCATCTCCCAAATATGCATGGATGCACTTGTAGCATGGTGTTAACATGGCAACATAACATAACAGACTCAGACTTAGCAGAAGTCATCAAGTCACTAAAATCAGCAACAGCAAATACCCTACTTTGCATGCTTGTGCAAGTCACCACACGGCACACACAAAATATATGGATCGCACCACTATAAATATGGCATGAATATGATCCTAAAATATGTTAACATGATGCTCAAAAGATAAATACACAAAATGCTATGGAAAAGAAAAATCAGCAAGTTATGTTAACCTCAAGCAGATAACATCATTTAGCACTTTTTAATAAGGATTAAGGGATCAATATGAACAGGAACATGCATGCGAACTACACCACCGTCTAGAGCATTCAGAGATGAACATTTCGATATATCATGCACGTGAAACGGAGCAATGAGCACTAAGTTATGATATGACAAACATGCACATATAACGTTGCGGATCTGGGACTTGGTGAGATTTTCACCTCGCGTAAACGGGACGGAGACGACCCGGGACGGAGTGGTACGGCGCGGTGGAGGCGTGTTTGGTTCGGGGACCGGTGGATCTCGTCCCACTCCGGCTCCGGCGATGGCAGGGCGGCTCCGGCGAGGTGCTCCGGTGAGGAAGAGGCCGGTGGGGCCGCGGGTTGACGTCGGGAAGGTCGGGGACGGCCGGATCCGGTCCGGCCCGACCGGATCCGCGGCGAGGCGACGCGATGGCCGGCGACGATGGGGTGAGGCGGTGGCGGCGGCGCGAGGAGGTGGACGGTGGCGAGCGGCGTGCGAAGGCGGCGAGGCGCGCGGGAGGCGCGGGCCTGCCCGGGTGGCGGCGGCGCGGCGCGGGCGACGAGGCGGTGGAGGCGCGAGGTCGACGGGAGGCGAGGTGCGGTGGTGGTGGCGAGGTCCGGCGAGCGGCGCGGCGGCGGTGGAGCGAAGGCGGCGGCGCGGTGTGGAAGGCGCGCGGCTCGGCGGCGGAGGCGATCCGGGCCGGGAGGGCCACGCCTGGGCCCGGCGGGCCGCGGCGGCCACGCGGTGAGGGGGCGGCTGGGCAGCTGACGTGGCGGCTTCAGATTGGCTGAAGGGGGCGGCGGTGGACGCGTCCGGCGGCGGGATGGACGTGTCCGGCGCGCGGAGGAGGAGGCTAG
Organism: Aegilops tauschii subsp. strangulata; assembly: GCF_002575655.3. Lineage (NCBI taxonomy): Eukaryota > Viridiplantae > Streptophyta > Magnoliopsida > Poales > Poaceae > Aegilops > Aegilops tauschii. Next base: position 637,901,249 of record NC_053036.3, on the reverse strand, counting down.
GGTTTTGCCCGAAAATGGAGGGGGTGCTTATTTATAGGTAGAGGGAGCTAGGAGAGGGCTATTGAGGTGCGGTTTTCGCCCACACGATCGTGATCCAACGGCGAAGAGCATGGAGGGGGTTTAGATGGACTAGTGGGCTGTTGAGGAGGGGTGCTGGGCTGCAAAGACAAAGGGTCCGGCAGTTAACACAGTTAACCGTTGGGGCATCAAACGACCTCCAAATGGAACAAAATTTGACAAGCGGTCTACCGATGATATACCAAGGCCACTCGACCAATCACGGCCCATTCCGAGAACGTATTTATCCCGCTCACGAAACAAGATCTGGAAGGTGCGGCGGGTGCATGTGAGAGTGTCGGACTCCGAAACGGACAACGGAGAAAATGACCGGATACAAGTTTTGAAAAACATGCGGATGAAATGCAAATGATGACATGGCAAAGTGCAACACGCAAGCGGATGACATGGCAACGACGGCGAATAACTAGAAGACATCTGGCGCATCGGTCTCGGAGCATTACATACGTCACCGTGTCAGGGAGGAGGATGAGCACGTCCATCGCTACATGGTTGCGTTGGACGGCAGGTTCTCCAATACCTGGCAGGTTCTTCAGGGATCTCACCCGAGCTATGATCCCGTCATTGTTCCTTCTCATTGGGTGTCCACCGCGAGTGATGTTAGCTAGTGATGTTATATATACGATAATATTCGAGATGTATTAGTGATAATACTCGAGATGTATTCGAGATTATATTCGATAATATTCAAGACGATGTATTCGAGATTATATTATTCGATAATATTCGAGAAGATTTATTCGAGATTATATTCGATGATGCATATTACACTACTGGAATCTGGCATTTTGCCGTCTGCCAACTCTTTGTCGTCTGCGAGCTAACGGCGAAGAGGTTCTTTGCCGTCCGCTTTGAGGAAACAGACGGCAAAGAAAGTGCTGATGGCAAAAAGAGTATTTGCCATCAGCTGCTTCTTTGCCGTCAGTCAGCTGACGGCAAAGAGCTAAAAGGCAGACGGCAAAGAGCCAGGTGGGCCCCACAGGGCACGGCGTGGCTAGGTCAGCTTCTTTGTCGTCTGCTAGCGGATGGCAAAGAGGAGACGTGGGCCAGCCCACGTCTCCTCTTTGCCGTCCGCTAGCAGATGGCAAAGAAGGCCCACTTAACGGGCGGCGACATCGTCTCCTCTCTCTCTCTCTCTCTCTCTCTCTCTCTCTCTCTCTCTCTCTCTCTCTCTCTCTCTCTCTCTCTCTCTCTTTCTCCCTCCCTCCCGCGCGCCCACCTCTCCCCTCCTGTCGTCGCCGCCGCAGTCACCGCCGCCGGCCCGCCCCGCCCCCAGGACCCAGCCCCCGCCGCCGGCCAGCCCCACCGCGGCAGGAGCCAGGCCCCAACAGGAGCCAGGCCGCGGCGGCCGCCCCGCCACGCCCCGTCGCCGGACTCCTCCCCTGCGCTGCCCCGTCGCGCCCCGTCACCGGACTCCTCCCCTGCGCCGCCCCGCCCCCAGGACCCAGCCCACGCCGCCGGCCAGCCCCCCCGCGGCAGGAGCCAGGCCGCGACGGCCGCCCCGTCGCCGGACTCTTCCCCTGCGCCGCCCCGCCGCGCCCCGTCGTCGGACTCCTCCCCTGCGCCGCCCCGCCCCACTTCAGGACTCCTCCCCGCGGCCCCTGCGCCGCCCCGGCCCACCGGCCGACCTCGCCGAAGCAAGCTTAGTTTTTTTCTATTTTTTTCCTATTTTTTTTTTCTGTTTTTTCCTGTTTTGTTTTAGGTTAGTGTTTAGTTTTAGTTAGTGCTAGGTTTTAGTTAGTGCTAGGTTTTGTTTTAGTTAGTGCTAGGTTTAGGTTTAGTTTCGAGCTTTTAGGTTTAGGTTTAGGCTTAGATAAATAGAAGAGGAAGAAGAAAGATGAAAAGAAAAGTAGAAGAAGAGGAAAGTAGAAGAAGAAGAGAAGAAGAAGAGGAAAAAGGAGAAGAAGAAGGGGAGGAGGAGGCGGAGAAGAAAGAAGAAGAAGAAGAAGAAGAAGAAGAAGAAGAAGAAGAAGAAGAAGAAGAAGAAGAAGAAGAAGAAGAAGAAGAAGAAGAAGAAGAAGAAGAAGAAGAAGAAGAAGAAGAGAGGAGGAGGAGAAGAAGAAGAATAAAGCTAGAGGAGAGGAGGAGGAGAAGAAGAAGAAGACCACCGACACCCCGACCCCGACCACCGACACCCCGACCCCGACACCCTGAGATCCCGACAGTCGACACCCCGACCCCCCCCCCCACCCCGACCCCGACCCACGACACCTTGACACCACACCCCCGACCCACACCCCGACCCCGACACCCTGACACCCCGACCCCGACACGACACCCCGGACGACACCCTGACCCCGACACCCCGACACCCTGACACCACACCCCGACCCCGACCCCGACCACCGACACCCCGACACCTGACACCCCGACCACCGACACCCCGATCCCGACCCCGACCACCGACACCCCGACACCCCGACAATCGACACCCCAGCCCCCCCCCACCCCGACCCCGACCCCCGACACCCTGACACCACACCTCGACACCCTGACAGCACACCCCGACCTCGACCCCGACACCCTGACACCCCGATCGACCCGACACCCTGACACCACAACCACGCCCCGACCCCGACCCCCGACCCCGACGGGGTCATATATTTGTGAAATATGAGTTAGGTTGTATATTTTTCGATTTTGTTATGCAAAACATCATATATATTAATATTTGTGTTGGTCAGGTGTATTTTTATTATGTTCATGATGATGATACACTTAAATTATATACATCTTATTATGTTCATGTCAGGTATCCGATTTTTTATGTTGTACTAATTTCGTTTACTTTTTGTCATTGCAGGTGTTGACAGGATGGTGGGCAAGGGTCCAGAGTGCCCCGAGCCTCCTGCGAGCGCTACTGGGAGGGGTGGTTCCATTATTCCAGCCCAGCCCCTCCGGAGAGCGCTGCTAGCCAGTATGCAGACAACTGCGGCGGGCGCTTCTTCATCGGCTGGGAGAGGTCGGGGGAGGACGAAGAAGGCTGGTAGAGGTGGACGTGGCAGCGGGAGAGGTAGTATGGCTGCTATGCCTTCCTCGCCGCCACCCTCAATTGATTCACCCGACCACAGGACTGCTCCGTCTGACGTGGACCCGTCTCGGACTCCAGTCCATGAACCTCCGGTCACTGATCCTTCGCCCCACCAGACTCGGGTCGCCGATCCTTCGCCCCACGTAAGTCCGGTCCCAGAGTCTTCGTCCCAGAAGACTCCGGTCACGGGGTCTTCGTCCCAGAAGACTCCGGTCACGGGGTCTTCATCCCAGAAGACTCCGATCCCGCAGTCTTCTTCCCACGAGACTCCAGAGGCTACTGGCCCGGAGGATGGTAGCGAGGACACCTTTTTAGATGATAGCTACAGCGATGACGAGCTGGTTGAGAAGGGCAAGAAGGTCTACAAGAGTGGCTGTACAAAGCTCTCGCCCGTGCCGACGACCCCCGACCTGAGGTGGTTGATTGCGCCTAAAGGGTTGAAGTAAGTGCATTTACTATTTTTTAACCTTTTGCCTTCATGTTCCTTCAAATTAATATCTAATACGTTGGCCTTGTCATACTGCAGGGGCTGGGTACACCCTCGTGGTGTCCGCAGGCCCAACCAGGTCCTTGGTGTGCTTTGTCGGCAGCACTTCCCTGGGTGGATCACGTTGCCCGGTGAGGGTCAGGTTGCACAGTTAGCACTGACCTGGGAGCTGTACTCGGTTGCCCCGGCCCCGCCGGAGGAGAGGGTCGACGGTGTCTTGTGTGAGACGGTGGCCGACATTGTGTTCCGTCGGTTTTGGGTAATTTCTCCTTTACAGAATTAAAAATCAACACTACCTAGTGATTGTACTAATCAGTGTTGTCTTGTTTGATTGCAGACCTTCTACAGGGTTTCAGAGGGAGAGCAGGAGGCCGCGTGTATGGTTGTCAAAACCGAGTGCAAGCGCCTACTTCAGAACTTACGGCACGAGGCTCGGGTGCAGGCCGTTCGAGACTACTATGCCTTGAAGGGTATTAGGAGGGCCAAGAAGAAGTGTCGCGGCAAGTTTTTGAGTAAGGAGAAGTACATGCAGGTAATTACCTATTCTTAAGTCCTTGAACTTAGTTTTCTTGATTTGATTCGTAGGCGTAGCGCTGAAATTTCTCTTGACTCACTTAGGTGCCCCCGAGATGGTGTGTGGATAAGATGGACTGTTGGGAGGCGTTGGTGGATGTGTGGTGCTCTCCCGAATGGCTAGTCGAACACCAAAGGGCCAAGGATAAGCGCGACCAAATGGAAGGTGTGCCACACCATCAAGGGAGCTCCAACCTGTTTGAGTACGGGGATAAGTGGGTATGTGGTTTGCTACATGATTCATGCAATTTCATTCTTCATGCTAGCATTTATCCCTTCCAAAATGACTTAATATGCTTAGTTAGTTAAAAAAAAGGCATAGCTACCTTCGATAGCTCAATAGCGACCTAAACTAATCTTAGCTAGTTCATTCATGACATAATTAGCTCTAAAATGACATAATAATCTTAGATAGCTCTATAGAATGCCTAAATATGTTATAGTTAGCTAAAAAAATGGCATAACTACCTTGGATAGCTCAATAATGGCATAATTAGCATACTTTGGTCAAAAATGGCATAATAATCTTGGTTACCTCGAAAATGACCTAAACTTAGCTTATTTTGGTCGAAAATGACATAATAACCTTTCTTAGCTCCAAAATGACCTATTTACATAGAAATATCATTCTTCATGCTAGCTTGAGCCCTTAACTAATATTTGGTTCCTCTCTCTCAGGCGCACCACCACAAGAAGCCTGTGCCAAGTCTGTTCGACCTCTATGGCATGGCCCATATGGCCCCGTTCAAGAAGGCCAAGCCATTCACGGAGTCTGACCTAGATCATCCAGAGAGCTTCACCAACATCTCCTCCCACCACAAGCTTGTGAAGTACAGAGACGAGGGGAAGGCGAGGAAAGGGGAGGACTTTAACCCGAGCCAGGATCCTTTTGATACAGAGCTCGTGATGATATCTAGTGGCGGGAGGTCCCATGGCTCTCAAGCCATTGGTGATGGACTGATACGTTGTCCTAGGACTCTCCCGCAGATCAAGAAGCGCCTGAGTAGCTCTGATCCTGAGATAACGCCTCATGCACGGCCCGCGGAGCTCACCTTTCCTCCATTACATTGTGTGTGCGTCCATTGATGATTACAATGCTAACAAGGAGTGCTGTGTTGCAGGCATTGGTTGAGAAAGAGAGATTGAACACCCAAGCGCTTTTGGAGGAGGCAAAAAGGGAGGCGGCGGAGAGGGAGAGGGAGATGGAGGAGAGGACGGCTAAGCTGTTGGAGGAGGAGAGGAACCGGAACGAGGCGTCTAACCGGGCCCTATACGATCTCATCGTGGTACGTTTCTCGTGCATATTAGCCTAATCATGCACGTAATGTTCGCATTACTAACTAATATGACTGACTCGTGAGAACCAAATGTGCAGACCATGTGCGAGAAAAATGGTCAGGCCCCTCCGCCGATGCCCCAGATTGCTCCGGTGACCACGGTGAGTTTGATTTGAATGGTCCTTAGTTACTACTATTCACATTTCAGTTTGCATCATGCTAACGAGACATTATTGGAAATGATCTTTGGTTCAGCATGGTTCCCGACAAGCATCGACCAATCCTTTCGCGTCTGCCAATGCCGGAACCCCGACCGGTCCTTCACCTCCGTCTGCCACTGGCGCAGCCCCGACCATTCCTACACCTCCGTGATAACGGTATTTTTCTTCTTATTTAGCATGTTTAGTCCATTTTTGACATAATTTAGCCTATTTAGTCCACAAATGACATAATAAGATGAAGAAAATATGTGGAACTTGTTATATGGATGCATGGAACAATGTATTGGATGAACATTGTGATATTACTATAAGATGTATGGATGGAACTGTGTTTCTTATGTATGCATGTTGTCATGGATGGAGCTATGTGTTGGATACATCATATGTTTGTTGTGCCTGTGAAAAAAATATGTATATCTGTGTGTGAATTCCTGTGAAATTAAATGGATATAAATAAAAACAAGGGATATGTAGCCTCTTTGCCGTCTGCTAGCAGACGGCAAAGAGGACACGTGGCAGCTACCTGTAGAAACTGGGAACGCTGGCTGCCTATTTGGTCAGTTTGCTGTCTGCTGGCTGACGGCAAAGACCTTTGAATCTTTGTCGTCTGCTGGCAGACGGCATAGCTGGCCACGTGGCAGCTTCCCAGTGCTGGCCTAGCTGAGCTCTTTGCCGTCTGTCAGCGGACGGCAAAGAGCTTTGACTCTTTGCCGTCAGCTGGCGGACGGCAAAGAGCGTCGTTAACCCCCTAACGGCTCTGACCCCACCCCACTGCCGTACGATGTCTTTGCCGTCTGCCGGCCTCAGGTGACGGACGGCACAATCCTTTGCCGTCCATTTCTAAGAAGCGGACGGCAAAGAAGGCCTTTGTTGGCACCTATTCAGATAGGCAGTTTTTCGTCTGCTGGCAGACGGCAAAGAAGTTTGCCGCCCGGGATCTATGCCTTTGCCGTCCGCCATGGCAGACGGCAAAGAAGCTGATTCCAATAGTGTTATCAGGATTATTCGAGATGTATATATTAGTGATATTATTCGAGATGGATATTATCTACTATGATTTAGTTTTTCCTTATCGATTGCATGCATTCTAATTTGAATACTAAATTGTTTTATCTTTCTTCTGCATTAGTTAAATAAAAGCTATGGACAATACCGGCAGAGAAGGAGAAGAGACTATGTTCGACATCGTACGCTCCCCGAGCCCACATGAGAATGAAGAAGATGACGGCTCGCAATATCTGAACAATACCGGTGAGGGTATGATATTTGATGAAGACAAACGAATGGATGAAGTCCATAACAATGATTATGAAGGAAATGTTGTCCTTAAAATAACAAAGACCGGCGAGATATATTTATATAAAGCATCTGGTGATCATCACATGTTTTAATTGATTTGTATATATATTAACCAATCGATCTTTCTTCTTTTAGCCCTCTGGATCGAGCAAATCTTCTACAAGCAGCAGGGCAGTTCGAGGCCCGGCCAAAAAGTTGCAAGCTGGCGTAAAGTACAACATCGATGCCATCAAACGTAATGGCGAACCACTTGAACCTAAGAAGAATGCGAACAAGTTCATTCATCAATGCGGAGTTATTGTCAGGGACCAAATCCCGATCTCCGTTCAAGAATGGAAAAATCCAGCAAAGGGAGATCCAGATGTTACTTTTGTCGACCAAAGAGAAAAAATCTGCTTTGGGAATCGCTCATGTCATATTTCACCCTACCAGATCATTTGACAGATGCAGATCTTGAGAAAGTCAAGAACAGTGCTCTTAAGAAGATGGCGATAGCATTCAACAACCACAAGAAAAATATATGGGCCACGTACGTCAAAACAGGAAAGTAGACTCCAGAATTCAAGGGAACACTGGAGAAGGCAAGAGATCACTGGGACGCTTTCGTGAACTTCAAGGAATCGGAAACAGCTCAGGAACGGAAGAGAATAAACAAGATTAACGCTGCGAAAAAGAAGTGGCACCATAATCTGGGGCCAGGAAGCTACGAGGTGGCCCGGCCTAAGTGGGATATCACTGAGCAAGAGATGATTGCTGCAAGGGTCACTCTAGTTACATTGAGCTGGCCCGACAGGTGCAGGACTTGGTTTTATGCGCATGGGGAAGTTGGACCCAAAGACAGGGCTGGTTTGGAAGCGGGCAAGTCTTAAAGAAGCCTCCGGCGGTTTACTTCTTGCAATAGAATAGGCTCGAACGGGGGTGTCCACGCCCAACAGAGAGAATGATGAGCTTGCGCGCGCCCTGAAGAATCCTAAAGACCCGGGACGAACACGAGGCAAAGGCGTTGTTCTGTGGTATGAGGGGTTTGCAGATTGGAACGCCGACTACAGAAGCCGTGCGAGAAAGAAGCAGCAGGAGGAGCAGAAGAGGAAGCTGGAGGAGGAGCAGAGGAAGCAGGAAGCAGACCGCCTTCAACAGGTAGAATCAAAGCATGCGGAGTTGGAACGCACTTTCATGCGACAGAAGGAGCAGATCGACTCACTTAGCTAGGAAAGGGCGTCTCAGCAGCGGATCCAGCATTGGATAGCACCATCCCATCTATGCCGAGAAGCAGCGTGGGTTCCACCCAGCCGATGATGCACTGCTGGCTAGATACCCTGTGGATGATATCAAAGATAGGACTACTTGTGAGCTACACATGAAAGTGAAGAACATGTCCATGAAGGTGGCGGACAGCTATGCTTTAACAAATCCTCCTGAAGCAACTTTCGGTTGCAATCTGATTTCAGCTGGCTATGCTCGTGTCGCGGTTGATGAAGTGATGACAGGATATGATGAGCTAGAGCTTGACATTCCTGGAGGTGACGAGGAGCGCGCACTGGGAGAGGCCATACATCGTATCATTCTATGGAGAAAGGATTGCATCATCTTTCCAAGGCCACCAACTCCTCCTCCAACTAGTCCGCCGCGTCTGTCGACTCGGCCTGCTCCTCCAAGTTCGGCTCCACGTCAGTCGACTCATCCTCCTCCAAGTCCGGCATCGCATCAGTCGAGTCCTCCTCCTCCAAGTCTGGCATCGCGTCAGCCGACTCCTCCTCCTCCAAGTCTGACACCGCGCCAGCCGTCTCCGCCGCCTCAGCAATAGGGTAAGAGAGGCACCACAGCTACGGCGGCTAGCGGTAGAACATGCAAGAAATTCAAATATGGTCCAAGCCTCAAGCCTCTTCCGAAGTTGCCTTACCACATGACTGATGAGGAAACTGACGCCGAAGTGGCTGCCCAAGTGAAGGACCATTTTGCACCGACCCCCCCTGCCGCCAAAGGAGAAAGTACCTGAGAAAGTCATACAACACTTTATTGATAATGCTCAACCGGCTGTGAAGCACCGGGACTCAGACTATGAGCGCTCTATCAAGAAGTCATATCGTGCACAAAAACAGAAGGAGTCGAGCTCGAGCTCGAGCCAAGCAGTTGGCGAAAAAGCGGGAAAACTGTTCCCCAGCTGGGAGAGCAGGCAGCACAATCGATCCCCCACTCATTGTACAACCAAATGGGAGTACCGCCGATCAGCTGGTAATAACCGACGATCATAGAAGGCAGGCTAAAGAGGCCGGTGTCACTGTTCAACAACTCCTAGGCATCAAGGAATTCCAAACGTTTACAGAGGAGGAATTAAGATAGAAATTTGTCCGCGGGCAACCTCTGGTCAAGCCTGAGGAGATCCCGCTTCTATCAACGAAAATGTATCAATTGCATGAGTGATACCTGAGAGAAGTAAAGAACGGGCGAGAGTCCCTCATGGTGAAAGTCAAGGAAGAACATTACTTCCATGCAAAAGATTTGTGGGTTGATTTTCAAGAAATATTTCAGTTATTCAATCAAGACGCACTCGATAAATCTATTGTCAGTTGCTATTGTCTGTAAGTGATTTCTTTCTATAATTTAAGTCTCTAGCTAGCTGTGCTCGTTCATTACCTGTAGTTATCCTCGCTATATTCTTTTCTATGGTATTATGCAGAATAAAGATGTATGAAAAGACACAAAGAGAAGCTTGCTAGAGTTTTTGAAGCGACTAAATACCCAACCAGAAGTACTACTTCCTTACAACTTCGGGTGAGTGACACTATCTTGTACTACAAATTTTGTTTTCTTACTAGATGTTGATAAGTAGTACATGCCCGCTTAATTATAGTTGATGAGTTATGCACATGCCTGCTTAATTATACAAACATGTGCGCATGCAGTTTCCACTGGATCCTGCTAATCATTGAACTTGATGAAGGAAAAGTTCAAGTACTGGACTTGCTACTTAAAGACGTTAATGACTACGCAATCATGAGGGGGATGGTCGACAGGTAATTTCAATCATTATCACACTATGTCGGCCTCTTTATTTCATTTCCTGATATTAACTAATTAATAACTTTTTTATTCATTTTCATTGCCAGCGGGCAGGGCTTGGCAAAAGTTCATCAAACAGGTTGACGACCAATGGAAAGAACAGCTGAAATGGGTGCGACCCAAGGTAATTAATTAAGTAATACGAGCTAGCTACGTCCGTGCATCTCTTTAATTCTAGTTTTAATACCATTATCATGTTGATTAATTATTATCTGATTGAAATATATTCTCGTAAAGGCCTTGAGGCAGACGCAGGGGAATAATTTATGTGCATACTATGTTTACGAGAACATTCGCATGATGACGTCCGAAAGGTTCAAAAGTGATAGACAACTTTGGGTATGTTTGCCAGAACACTATTCACAATTCTTTTTATCACGATCTAATATATATACACACGACTAATATATTCATATTGATCTTATTTTTTAATAAAGATGCAAGAGATGCGGGATAAGCTCCTACCAACGGATCACGTACGAGCAATTCAAGAGGAAATAGCGGGATTTTTGCTCGACCAGGTCATAGATCCCAAAGAAGAATACCATTACACCTAATGTCTCCATGTAATGACCTGCAAATTATAGGAGAAATTGTATATACCAAATTGTATATATATACTAGCGATACCCACGTGGCGGCACGCGGCGCCCATTGATGCATCATGACGAAATACGTTGCGGCATAGTAATGCTAGTTTGCTAAGTACTTTTATTTGACTAATTTAGATTTTAGAGAAAAAATGTACGTGTACAATTTTGGGGTTACAATAAGGCAAGCAATGTATAAAGGTGAATTGGAAAGCAAAGATTTATTCAATCACATGATCGATATATTTTAGAAAAGTAGGAAGTACACATTGCTACTGATTATTGCTGAGATGGCCATGCCTTAAAGATCTGAATATGCCATATATACGATCAAATTTGTCCGATCTATGTACTGAGAAATAATACAGTTCATTGATTTCTCTTCCATTTTTAATCTGCATGCGGATGCAGATAATGGCAAACAAATGGTGGCAAGAATCAAGCCATTACAAAAAGATTAAAAAATATATAGATCTGAATACATACCCAGGAATCAAGATTCCAAAGATACGTTTAATCTCTTCAAAATAGATGCTTCAAACATCAAAATAGATGAAACTGTAAGGCATAGTAGTTGATGTCGATTAGCAGGTCATATTGTGTGGTGGATTGGAAGACCTCAGTTTCTGACCAATTTTCATCGACCACACAGGAACAACAAAACATCCCTTGAACAGGTCAAGCGGATTAGAGCAGCAGGGAAAGTCCTATGCTGAACTACTGTACTTGTAATTTTAAAAGCATCACGATGCTCTGTAAATATGGACCCTTTACTCCCTCACACAAATAAACATGCTCCTTTTGTCATATAAATTGTGACTGAGCTCTCTCTGTCCAGTGCCTGAAGCCTTGAACATCCTAGTCTCACTCATGTGGTGAGTCTTGTTTTAACAACTCTGAAATTATTTTGTAGATTCTTGATGGACCACATGAAACAAAACAAAAACTGCATGTACACTACACATAGCAAATACGAAATAACTTCAAAATTATCTCTCTTTGCAAGATCCTACGTGCTGTACAGACCTAGAAACACAATAAGCATTACAAACCTGCAATCCACAGAAAGTGCTATACAAGTAACTCATCTGTAGGATTATTTATGTACTACACTAAGCACATTCTGACAATTTGAGTGTCACCTATTTACTCATTACATGAATTACTTAATCATAGCACTGAACTCTGGAGAACTACATCCCTACTGTTATAGAATAAAGCAGAACTTAGAAACAAATCCAACTATGTGCAACAATTAATAATTGAACCTATAAAATTTACTTGGCCTGTACATAAAGAGGATACTAAGATCCGGTTAACTTCTAAAAAAATACGTGCTTAACTGAAGATAAGGCAACGGAAATAAACAAACTGTGAGAAATAAAAACAAAATTATATACATTTTACAAAAGAAACTATCATGTAGATTTCTTGGTGGGTAAGTGACTATGAGAATCAATGATCTCTGTATACTTCTATCTTTTTAGTTTCTTCTGTATGCATTTCACGGTTATCTTCAAATAAAATTGGTGGCGGTCCATATGAATTCCTGCAGTGTCTAGAGATCATCTCCCGTAGGTCCTGCAGCACGATTAAATTCAGAGAAGATTATGAGGTCCATCGAGATCCCAAGCGAAATACAAAGAATTTGAGCAGTAACATGCATCTAGTAGAAATAAGTGAAGCACATAAAAAAAAAGAGCAATTTTTAGCTAGAAAATGAGAGAGATAAGTGGCCAGAGAAACCTGCTTCTCCTGTGCAGACAGGGAGAAGGCGAACCGCTGGAGCTTTGCCCGCTCCAACTTCATGCCATGGGTGAAGAGCTACAGGCGCTCGAGGTTACCAAAACTACGCAGCGCGAGGCGCGTGGCGGGTGGCCGGCATTAACTACCGGGTGGCGCTAATAGCAGCTGGTCGCAGAGCAATAGCTCCGCGGTATTGTCGTCCATCCGCTCGTCGGTCGTGATCCTCATTGCCAGGTGCACAACATCCAGGGTTCCGTGTTGTCTCTGCCCGCCGTCTCGATCGTCGCCTCCACCAACGCCATGGACCGTGACGCCGCTCGTCAAGGAAGGCCGCAGACCGCTAGGATCCGACCATGGTAGGGCATGCTCGGGGATGCGGCGTACAGAGCACCATTCCATCTCAGAAGAAAAAGAAGAGAAAAGGATCGAAGAGCAGGTCGGGGCCCTGCAGCCACCATGGCCGCTACTCAAATATTTGGTGTTGCATCTCACCAGCGTTGTATAGCAGGATTTGATGGCCGACTTCCAAAGCCAAACCGTACCGCCGGCCCTCCCTTGCACATGACTGATTAAGAAGAAGGGTGCGAGGCGAGGGACACAGCGTGTCCCACATACCGGGAGGCAGAGGGATGGAGAACCAACGCTGGAGAGGACAGGCCGCGTGCCTGGGGAGAGACAGGCGGCGCTCCCCATGGGACGGCCTTGCCGGCGAGGAGTTGGACGCCATCAAGATCAACCTCGCCTGCTCGCCTTTTTCAACGGTTGCGCTCCCCGTATGGCTTGATTGTGGTGAGTGAAAAGAAACAGAAGAACACAACTTCTATAGAGATCGAGCAAGGGCCGTGGAGACGATGCTAATGGAGGGACACCGAGGAGATCCTTTTATAGCTTGTAGAGCAGCGACGATGGATCGGTGGGCGGTGGGCGGTGGACGACGGTGGAAGTCTATTCATGAAAAGCTAAAGAATCCTCCAGATGAAGGAACGCAGAAAAGCGGCATCGATCTAGCGGACTCCCGAACCAACGCTGCAAAGCGGCACCGCTCCATCGGAAAGAAACAAAACAGCACGTAACGAAAGAAAGACCCACCGAGGCAACAGCGGCACGCACGCAACAACAGCGACAGGACCAGATTGCGACACAACGATTGGCCCAACAGCAACCGACGCACAAACCGATGACGAATAGGAACCCAGAAACGGACCTGGCCCAACAGCGGCAGGATCTCCCCATGGGACGGCCTTGCCGGCGAGGAGTTGGACGCCATCAAGATCAACCTCGCCTGCTCGCCTTTTTCAACGGTTGCGCTCCCCGTATGGCTTGATTGTGGTGAGTGAAAAGAAACAGAAGAACACAACTTCTATAGAGATCGAGCAAGGGCCGTGGAGACGATGCTAATGGAGGGACACCGAGGAGATCCTTTTATAGCTTGTAGAGCAGCGACGATGGATCGGTGGGCGGTGGGCGGTGGACGACGGTGGAAGTCTATTCATGAAAAGCTAAAGAATCCTCCAGATGAAGGAACGCAGAAAAGCGGCATCGATCTAGCGGACTCCCGAACCAACGCTGCAAAGCGGCACCGCTCCATCGGAAAGAAACAAAACAGCACGTAACGAAAGAAAGACCCACCGAGGCAACAGCGGCACGCACGCAACAACAGCGACAGGACCAGATTGCGACACAACGATTGGCCCAACAGCAACCGACGCACAAACCGATGACGAATAGGAACCCAGAAACGGACCTGGCCCAACAGCGGCAGGATCTCCCCATGGGACGGCCTTGCCGGCGAGGAGTTGGACGCCATCAAGATCAACCTCGCCTGCTCGCCTTTTTCAACGGTTGCGCTCCCCGTATGGCTTGATTGTGGTGAGTGAAAAGAAACAGAAGAACACAACTTCTATAGAGATCGAGCAAGGGCCGTGGAGACGATGCTAATGGAGGGACACCGAGGAGATCCTTTTATAGCTTGTAGAGCAGCGACGATGGATCGGTGGGCGGTGGGCGGTGGACGACGGTGGAAGTCTATTCATGAAAAGCTAAAGAATCCTCCAGATGAAGGAACGCAGAAAAGCGGCATCGATCTAGCGGACTCCCGAACCAACGCTGCAAAGCGGCACCGCTCCATCGGAAAGAAACAAAACAGCACGTAACGAAAGAAAGACCCACCGAGGCAACAGCGGCATGCACGCAACAACAGCGACAGGACCAGATTGCGACACAACGATTGGCCCAACAGCAACCGACGCACAAACCGATGACGAATAGGAACCCAGAAACGGACCTGGCCCAACAGCGGCAGGATCGACAGCGACGTGACAACCGAACCAACAGCGGCCAGACCACGATCCAATAACCAATCAGGAGATCGACAGCGATGTAACGACCGGACTGTTTAACCAATCAAAAACTGAAAGAAGCATCGAAGCAAAAAAATCTGCCAGGAGATGAACTTGACCCACACAAAACAGAAAATACTAAATGAACCAAACCAAGCTGCACACACGTTCAAAAAATTTCAAATGAAAACCTAGACACACCACTCATTTGTACACATCCACGTACCAAAATAATACACGTGCCAGATTCAAACCTACCCAAGAGTCACTTTCAACCAAGTGGGTAAATATTGGAGCAAAAACGCTCCCGGATATAGAGGCTTGGGTATGTGTGTATGTGAATGGTCGTACAAGAAATTCAATGATATATATATATATATATATATATATATATATATATATATATATATATATATATATATATATATATATATATATATATATATATATATATGATAGGTTCTACGAGAAATTTTATTTATATATATGCATAACGTGTACAGTATGTAGTAGCGTAAAATATGTTTGAAATGAAAAAAAATTGAATGAAAAACACAAAATTAAAATGAAAAATAAACAATAAACACATAAACCTTTTAGACCGGGACTAAAGGCCCCCAGCCTCCCGGCGCGGGCTCGTGCCACATGGTGGGCCTTTGGTCCTGGGTCGTGATGAACCGACACTAAGGGGGGCCCTTTAGTCCCCACCCTGTAGAGCCGGTTGGTGAACCGGGACTAAAACCCGATTCTGCACTAGTGCAACATCACCTTCCCGCATGGCTCGCCGCCGCGTGCCTCCCCCTTCGACTTCAACCCCGACCACCGCACTCCCTCCCCCGCGTTCACCGTCGGCCTCAACACCCAATACAGCTACTCGCAGCCGGTCTACTCAGGCTCGCCTGCGTCGCCACTGCGTCGTGGCGCCCTACCCTTCACGCATGCCTCGGCGCCACAGTTCAGCAACACCGATGCCGACATGGACGAGATCGTCGCGAGCGGCTCGGTCGCCGCCGCTTCATGTCCGGGTTTAGCGCACAAGAAGAAACAATGGACGCCACCGTCGACATGGACGACGAGCTCGAGGACGCCGAGAGGAGGTGGAGGAGGAAGAACAGGAAGAGGCGGAGGTGGAAGCGGTGGCACCGAAAGGGGGAAAGAAGAAGCGGGCGGCCAAAGCCCGCCCGGGCGAGCCTCGCATCAAGTGGACGTTAAGACGAGTGCCTCGCCGAGGCATGGAAGACCGTCAACATCGACCCGATTACCGGCTCGAATCAGAATGCCTACACGTACTGGAGAAGGATCAAGACGACGTTCGACGAGCGCAAGTTGGTCGACCCCGACTTTGCCAACATCCACATGGATCGCGGCGAGAAGGCCATGGCGAACCACTAGGCGACCATCCAGACGGCATGCAACAAGTGGCATGGGATTCAAGAGGAGGTCGCGGCTCGTTCGAAAAGCGGCGCCAACGTCGAGGGTCATGTATGGCCATCGGTCGCCGGTCCAGTTCTTCGTCGTGTACTTCGCCGACACTTTTGCCTTCGCCTTCAGCATGTTTCGCCAGGACAACAGCAACCAAGAGTTCAAGTTCCTTCACGTGTTCACGAGGATCGAGTCGTGTGAGAAGTGGAGGGAGTGCCGGCTCGCTCTTGCTAAGGCCAAGGAGACCTACAAGCCGGATGTGCCTCCGCCGACGGCGGTAGAAGGGCGCCCTGATGGCAACAAAAGAGCCAAGGTGGCGAGGCACGCGGCACCCGCTGCCGAACGGTTGTAATCATCGATCGAGCAGTGCATCCCGACGCCAAAAACAGCGCCGACAAGAGGGAGGAGAAATCCGACGTGAGGTGGTCGGCGTTGATGACGAAGCAGGACATCAAGCTCGACCTTCTCAGGACCAACGTCGCCGCGAAGAAGAGAAACACCGACCTGGCGTTCTTGATGGCGGCAGACATGTTGACGATGGACGAGCAGGTGAAGGCGTGGTACCTGGCGGAGCGCGGCCTCATCTTGAACCAGATGCACGGACCGGCGGCGACCACCGCCCCTACGCCCACGACGACGCCAACACCGACGCCCAACCCGAGCACTGAAGCTGTGCCAACGACCAGCCCGAGCACTGAAGCCACGCCAACGCCGAGCCCGAGCACGCCCACGCCTACTGCGACGCCGACCACGGCCAGTCCCACGGCAGAGGAGCCTACCGTTTGATGCGTTTCATGTCTACGATTCATTCCTTTCAATCGCCGGACTTTTCGGCATGTTTGATCGCCGATCTGTGGCATGATGATCGCCGACTTGTGGCATGATGATCGCCGAACCCGTGGCGTGTTTTGGCAGCGGGAAAGACAAGTTCAATTTTTTTGGGCGTCCGGGGGCCGAAACCGAGGCGCGGCTGAAAACTCGATCGCCTCAGGGTGAAAAACCGCCGCGCAAACCGCCGGTGCGCTGGGGGCAAACGGCTGGAGATGCTCCAAGGCACACAGCCACACTCTCGCCACCGGGCTAGACGTCCATCCACACAATTATTCGAATAGGAAAATATATAAAAATAAAGGAAAACCAGACTAGCTAAACTCACATGTCTTTACTGACATGGACTATTAAAATGCAGCGTGCCTAAAGTCAAGTCAAGCACCATGCACCTGCACCGCATCTTCTTCAATTCCTCACACCAACTCCATAGTACTTGTGCACTGTACGTGACTGCATTTCTCACTGCGGAGAGAAAATGAAGTATGTGAGCTAGCTACCATAGTGAAGTAACTCGGCTGGTCCAAAACTCCATTTATCTCCGCCTGACATGCTGCATGTGCTTACACATTTGAGGGATGATATGACGCGAGCTGTGCCACATCATGCATGACGAACCTCGGCCCCCAATCGCACTTATCCAGTGAAGTAGCTGTCCCCTACCCACCCTCCTGTACGCCACTGCTGCTTGGCGAACTCAATCAGGGTGCCTCCAATCCAATCGACGACGCTCGTCACAGCAAATGGTGATTGAGTGTCTAAACACTTTTAATGGAAAAGTCATGGTACACCCAAACTAATATAACGACACGGATCCTTATACTTCTTTAATGGTGAGATGTCATAGGGGTGCGTGGCTCCGTTTCAGTTTACAAGTCCTGCGCGTATATCTAGGTTGCTAATTTTATCACTCTAATATAACCTATATAACACAAAAATTATACCGTTTGAAAAATAGAACATCTGAAGTTTATATTGGTATATTTTTTGTGATATATAACTTGTATTAGGTTGATCAAATTGACGACCTAGGAGTACGCGCACGCCCTGTAACCTGAGAGAGGGGTAGTACTTCTGTTTGATGATGTCTGAATTTTGCGGGTATAGTGTAGCATGCTAAGAGCATCTCCATTACTGACCTGCAAATTCGCTCCCCCATTCGTCTGTGAACAGGGGGGTCAGTCCGTGGACATTGATGCGGGAGCTGGTCATCCAACGCTATCCGCATACATTTCAAGCAGGGTTTCAACAAACCGGCCGAAATTTATTCAAGCCCGACATGATTCATAAAAGTTCAGACATAATTTACATATTTCGACTTTGTAAGTTAGAAAAAGAAAACTAAACTCTATGTCGGACGACCACCTCGTACATGAGGCCGCCCTGCCCTGCCGCACCGCCGTCGTCGTTCGTGCCATCGTCATGATCCCTCCGGCTGCGGAAGGGCGCCAAAGGGCTGCAGCAGCCTTGTCCGACGGTTGCCTGCTGCTTGAGGAGTCATTCGACCTCCTACTACGCGGTGGCGAGGGCCGCGTGGCCAATCCCACCGGCGCAGGCGGAGCCCTGGTGGCGGCCTTTGCTCCTGCCGGCGTTGGGGGAGCAGTCGCTAAGAGACCACTCCTCGCTAATCTTGGCGAGCTCGCCGCCAAGGCAGCGATGGTGCCTAGCCGCCGTCTTTGAGGTGGTGACAAAGCGGTCGAGGGCCCACGCAGCGGCGAGGTCCAAATCATTGTGGACCCATTCCAGCGCCGCATCGGACTTGGCGAACACCAAGCGGCTGCCGGCGTTGCGCTGGTCGTACTGCGCTGCTGCCTCGCCGCGCGCTCCTCCTCGGGGACGACGGCCCATACAGATCGGCGTTGGATGGCAAAACACGTCCGAACCGTGCGGTTTCAAACAGTTGCGGGGGGTTCGAGGGTCGACGCTCGAGATGCCCGAAGTCCTCCTTTCCCCTTTATATCCCTTCTCCATATGCTCAGTTGTTGCACAAAGCAATATCCACCACAAAACACAAGCAGTGTACATCCTACTGGAGAGGAAAGAAGGTTGGTGGCAAGATGGAGGTGGTGGTGAGCGCCTCCGCGGGGGTGCTGGAGGCCCTCCTCCCCAAGCTGGCCAAGATGCTCACCGACGAATACAAGTTGCACAAGGGCGCCAAGGAGGGGGTCCAGTACATCCGGGATGAGCTGGAGAGCATGGAAGCTGCCCTTGCGAAGGTGTCCGAGGTGCCGCCAGATCTGCTTGACAAGCAGGTCAAGCTCTGGGCGACCAAGGTGAGGAAGATGTCCTACAACATCGAGGACACCATCGATTCCTTCATGGTGTCCAGTTCTGGATCCTCCACGGCGTGCTGCTGCGTGGGGGGCAAATCCTTGCTGCCACGGACGTACAAGGCTCGGGGCGACATCGCCGCCGAGATCGAGCGTATAAAGAAGGAGGTTGAGGAGGTGAGCAAGCGTCGTGAGAGGTACAAAGTTGACAGTATCGTGGCCCCAGCCCCGTCTGCGTCTGACCCCCGCTTGCTAGCATTGTACGAAGATGAAGCAAAGCTTGTTGGCATTGACCAATCGAGGGAAGAGATTATCAAGTTGCTATCCATGGAAGGCGAAGGTGAAGGTGCATCGGAGCAGAAGCTCAAGTTGATCTCCATCGTTGGCCCTGGTGGAATGGGCAAAACCACCCTTGCCAATGCGGTGTATCAAAAGCTTGAAGGCAAATTCGAATGCACAGCTTTTGTTTCGGTTTCTCTTCAGCCTAACATGAAGAATATCCTCAGCAGCATACTTCGTCAGGTCACCAGCAAAATCAAAGATGACGAGGTGGACAATGATAAGAATAAGAGGTACCTCGATTACATGTTTTGGAAAAACATCTGCTATATCAAGTCATACAGCAAGTTCAATAAATTCCCAGGCCTAAAATTATTTTAACCTCTGCAGAGTACGCCGTCAAGAAAGCCAAAAACATTATGGAAACACTGAAACGTGGTCAGAAAAGGAGATCATCGACAAAATCAGACATGCTCTTGAGAAAAGGAGGTACATACAAAGATGACTGTTTCTATCTTATTATGCCAATAATAATGTGTGCATCATGCGATGCATAGGCCGGGTACTCCGCTTTTCGAAAAAAAAATCTTATTACGCCTAAGCAAGAATTATTTCAGAATTGTATTAGACAGCATTAGTGGGGAGTAGTAATGGGCGCACATGGTTACGAACCCACCCATGTAGTGTTGCTTTGCTTATTATTATTGACCTTAATTAGTTTGTTGTTTCTAAACCATGTTGCACTGTGCTTATCTTTTGTGATGTTTGTGAGAAATAATTTCTAAATAATCTTGCTGTTTATATACATTCATTTATCCAATAAATGTCTTCTCACATTTCATCTATATGTTTGGAGCAAAAAATGTATTTGCTTGTGACTTCAACTAAGCCTATCAAGCTCAAGCAACCAATTTTTCTGAAAGTGGCTCAAACCAAGATTAGAAAGAGAAGAAAATTACTTAGAATTATATATCTTCCCTTATTTGGCTTCATGTAATGGCACTATAATTTTGCATTATATGTGGTGCCCGTGAGCCAGGGCTGGATGCAGCTTCTTGACGGGCATGTTTGGTTGGTGGTTAATTTTACAAGTAATGCTACATCTACAAAAGGTTACTGAATTTTTTACAGGCAAGCTAATGTGGAGAATTGTGATTAGTAATACGAGGGTGAAGGGGCCCACCCCAGTTGAATTTGGGGGGGGGGGGGGGGGGGGGGGGGGGATTATGGTTTGAAAAGTTAAATAATATGTTTGTAGATCTTTGTAGGTCTACCATTATTGTAATTTTACCATTGTTTGGTACACTATTTTAGTTAAACTTGCCTTCTTAGGTGCTCAAATTATTAGCCACACTTAGATTTGCTTACAAGAATTTTGCTGCACTTTTTGCGTATATGACTGTGGGGTTTATTTCTAAATAAAGAATCTTGTCAGGTTTGGGTACAACCAAACACTCAACTAACTTGATCAAATTTGTGCTGAGGTACGGGGAAAATGTGACAAGGTGTGGTTAGAAACCAAATAACCCCGTCCGAGGGCAACTAAGAGATTGTTTTGAGGGATAAATTTGTAATAGATGGCCACATCTACCATGTGGTTTATAACTAAGAGATTTATAGGTGATGGTTTTGGATTACCCTTGTCCGCCTGGCTATCCGCGGACAAACATTTAAGGTTTTTGGTTCGAGTTTAACCCTTGGAGATCCGTGGTGTGAGGGGAAGAAATGTGTGTCTGGACTGTTCGCGCTGATGTGATGGACACGTAGGACCCCCCCCCCCCCCCCCCCCCCCCCCCCCCCCCCGCCCCTCCAAACCCAGACTTGGCCATCTAGGCCGAGTATCGCGGGTCGGTCTGGTAGGCGGTAGCATGTGTGTCCGACATTGTGGACTAAAGGGGTCATGTCTGGCCCAAGGCACACCGTGCATCATGCTCGTTCGCCTGGGCAAGGCCCGCTTGGTAGGCACAACACAACCCTTTCAGTAGGGGAAGCGCGGGCCGGGGGGTGGACACAAATGATATTTATCGCTTATAAAGATACATATCATTGCGATCCCTCGCTAGTGAACAAGGTGGGCCAACCCACTAAAGCATGAAAGCGTTCGCTATGGTTTTTAGGAACCTTCCATGTCGGTTTTTCTGGTTTTCAATTGTTCTTTGTTATTTTAACCGGTTTTCTTTCTGCTTTTTTATTTTTTGTTCATTTATCATAATTTTTAAAATTATAAATAATTTCAAAATTGTGGTTAATTTAAATACAAAATTAATTTTTGAAATAGTGAATGTACATTTTCAGACATCTTATCATACTCGTTACATTTTTTGGAATTCATAACCTTCTTTCAATTAGTGAGCATTATTTAAATTCATAAAA
This sequence comes from Aegilops tauschii subsp. strangulata, assembly GCF_002575655.3. Lineage (NCBI taxonomy): Eukaryota > Viridiplantae > Streptophyta > Magnoliopsida > Poales > Poaceae > Aegilops > Aegilops tauschii. The sequence goes on along the minus strand of NC_053036.3, from coordinate 637,879,376 downwards.
AAATCATATTTTTGAAAAAACTTCAATTTGTGAAACTTTTTCGAAATTATAAAATAATTTTCAAGTTTTGAATATATTTTAATTCAAGAACACATTTCAAATTTATGAACGTTTTAAAAATATTTAGAAAATCTTATTTTTCAAGTTCGTGAATATTTTTCATTTTTAAACAATTTTCAAATTTGTGTACATTTTTATCAATTTGTCAACAATTTTTATGATTCATGAATTGATTTACAAATTTTCACTTCTTTGAATTCACGAATTATTTTTTAAATTCACGAATATTTTTCCAATTCCTCAACATTTTTCAATTCTTGAACTTTTTAAAATTCAAGAAAAGTATTAAAATTCATGAATAATTTTCAAATTTTTGAACTTTGTTTTGCAATATTCCATGAATGTTTTTCAAATTCGTGAACTTTTTCAAAATTCACATACATCCAGCCAGCGACACACAGCAGCCCACCGTGGGGAGGGGCAGGGGAGGAGAGCAGGGCGCGCGGCCGGTTTAGGCAGGGGATCTTTGTTTTTATCTTTTTAGGGTCAGTTTTGACCCTTTTAGCCAGAATATGGAGAAAAGGCCCATGGGCCTTAAATGCCATGCGAGCCGCGGGCCAACCCATTTAGTTAACTAGATGATAACCCGCACGTTATTGCGGGGATATTTGCAATATATTGCAAAGTATATGGTTTTATGGAATAAGAATATTCAAAGAAATAATATGATAGCTAAAACTAAAAATAATATATGGTTTATTGTGTTTGATTATTGTATTTTTGTCAAATATCTATTAAATATATCATGCATGTTGTGGTGGACCTTTTCATATGACACATTGAATGTTGAGGTGGGCATTTTCTAATGCATGTTGCTTAATGAGGTGTCATGCTTGCATGATGAGAGAAATATATTAGTGGGGTCTAACTAATTAGATATAGAAGATGTGTCATGTCCATCCCCCGGGGATCACCTATTTATCGACCAACGAGATAAGAAGCGATAAAACGCCCCCCCCCCCCCCCCACCCCCACCCCCAAGCTCCCCCGTGCTCCTTTTGAGTCAACGCATGCGCAGGGCACTCCTTTTTTCTTCTTCTTTTTTTTGCTTATTTTTTAGTTTCTTCTATTTTTCGCTTATTTTTTAGTTTCTTCTTCTTTGAATAAAATTTGGGATGTCAAAAAGTATTCAGGTTTTTAAAACCCCAAAATTTTAAAATATTCATAGATTTAAAAATGTTCATAAATTTGAAAAGAATATTCCAAATTCTGTAAAATGTTCATTAATTTGGAATAAATGATTGTGAATTCATACAAAAATTATGAATTTGAAGAATATGTTTACCGATACAAAAAATGTTTGTGTACTTTAAAAATGATATTTTTAAAAATTTTGATGAATTTTTTTATTTGATAAACTTTTAAAAATTTGGTGAACAAATTTCAAAATTGTTGAATTGTTTTGAAATTCATTAACTTTTTTTAATATATGATGAACTGTTTTAAATTTTGATGAACGTTTTTTGTATTTGATGAACAAATTTTGAATTTGACGAACCTTACCAAAACCGAAAGAGGGATCCTGCGCTACTTGGGCCACCCGAATTCTCCTAGCAACAACCGGAGGTGCTCTTGTTTGGTTGACAAAATCCACCTACGCGATACATAGGGATGCCATGCCATTTCAGACCCGTTTATGTGCAGGTCGTGCCAGGGCTGGCTCGTTGTCCACCTTTGCCCAACCCCCCCATCTCCGAGCCTCACACCCAAAAAGACCCTGATAAGTGTTTCACATGTGACAGAAACACATGGCAACTCTGAACATTTTTTATAGCAAATTTAGTGATGTGAGGATGACAATTTTCATTCTGATGGCAAGTTTTAGTTTGTTTAGTTTGTTTTTTCTTTTCGGATGACAACTTTAGTTGTAGAAAACGCCAGGACCGTACTGCTTCGTGGTACACATGTGGCACTTGTCATTTAGGTAAAAGAAACCCCTCCTAGCCTCACTTTTTTCATCTAGAAAAATGCCTCGACGTGTTTGTTTCGTGGTAATTAGAGATAGAGAATAGGAGTTAAGGGATAAGGAGATTAAAAAGTCCACTGATTAATTAGAGGGGTTGGGAGTTTAAGTAGAAAGGAGGGATGGGAGTTGAGAAAGCCAATTTCCAACTTTTTCTTTTCACAGGGTACCATGTTAATTCTTGAACAGATCTTCATCCCACATTAATTTTCATCATATACCAAATAAAAGAATGGGAGTGAAAATCTATTTCCCATCCTGATCCGTCGACAATCTCTCTTGTGCAAACTCCCATTCCCCTGCCAAGTTGGTTACCAAACAGGCTTTCACTGACCCCTCAAAAAAAAAAAAGAGAAGGCTTTCACTGTTTTTTCCTCTCTCGCATCTCGCTCCATCGGAAGAACCACTCCTTCGCCCACACGCCTCGCCAAGCAAGCAGCGGCTCCACCGGGACCGTGCTGCACGCGTTGCCCAGTTCGCCGGAACACGGCGGTCACCTCCGGGCTGGGCTTGGCTGGGTGCGCCCGAACAACATCCCGGCCGCTGCGTGCGTGCTCCTGTGAATCGCGTGCGCGTGCTCCGGCTGGGCAGCGTGTGCGTGCGTTTGCAGTGGCCTGCACGCGTGGGGAACTGCTGGCCATCCCATTGGAGCTCGGCAGTGCATTCTGCGGCGACCATGGCGTGGCTGTGCGAGCTCGCCCCAGTGCACACTACCTGTTTGATGAAATGCCTCAGACAATTTTTCCAGTGAAATGGGGGAGACCGCTGGAGACCACATTTTTTGCGGACAAATGAGGGATGTTCGCGACTTTGTCCATTGACAAATGAGGATTGAAATTAGATGAGTGCCCTTGTATATGCCCTTAAGCCCTTTTTTGAATATTTCATTTCCTGCTTTCAATAGAATACATGCTTTATGGAGAGAGCCTTCACATACTATTCAAGCTTGTTGCATCATTTGGTGTGGCATCATTGCCTTATAACTATTCTATTCCTAGCTCCCTGTTAATTGTTTGATAAATTCACAAAAAAATAAAAAATAAATTGTTTGATAGTCCGTTGGTTCTCCATTGCTCGTCTCAACTTGATTGTAGCTAGCAGTTAACTTCACCAGTTTATAACGCTCTTTCAAAACTGCAGGTACTTGATTCTCATTGATGATATATGGGATGAAAAACCATGGAAACTTATCAAGTGTGTTCTGGCTGAAAACAAACTTGGCAATAAAGTAATCATGACGACTCGCAATGTTGATGTTGCTAGGTCATGTTGCTCTTCTGACAAAGTTGATGGTATCGTTCATGAACTGCAGCCTCTTTCAGACTGTGACTCTGAACAATTGTTCTATTACAAAATATTCGGTAACTACGGATGCCCTGCCGAATTAAAGGTTGTATCACAGAAAATATTAGAGAAGTGCGAAGGCTGGCCATTAGGTATCATTGCCATAGCTAGTTTACTTGCAAACAAACCGACACAAACTAAGGATCAGTGGTGTAGTGTGTACAACTCAATTAGTACTGGACTCGAGAATAATCATGGTGTGAAGGACATGAGGTTGATATTATCTCTTAGCTACCGTGATATGCCTTTACAGCTAAGAGCTTGTCTTCTGTACCTAAGCATATTTCCAGAGGACCAAATAATTGGGAGAGATGACTTGATACGGAGATGGATAGCCGAAGATTTAGTTCGTGGAAGACAAGATGATAACCTGTATGAGTTAGGAGACAAGTACTTTAACGAGCTTATTAATAGGAGTATGATCCAGCCAACTGATGTTGATGCCTTTGGGAGGGCGCAAGCTTGTAAGGTACATGATTTGGTACTTGAATTTATTACTTTCTTGTCAGCTGAAGAAGACTTCGTCACCATATTGAATGGACAGCAGCCTTTTCCACCTCAGCCAGACAGCATACATCGGCTATCCCTCCGAAACAGCAAGGGAGAGCATGGCATACCTCAGGCTACCAAGAGGTTGCCTCATGTGAGGACACTTTTCGTATCCTCGCGTGCTAATTCAATGCCACCCCTCTCCATCTTTCCAGTTCTACGTGTCTTGGAACTAGAGCAGTGCACCAGACGTAACATCAGAGGTGTGGAAATTTTGGTTCACTTGAGGTATCTGAGGCTAAGCCAGGCATACCATTATTACTATGATGTTTGCATTAAGCTTCCAGAAGAAATTGGAAATCTACAGTTTTTGCAGACACTTGACCTCAAGGAAGCCAGGATAAAAGAACTGCCATCCACTGTGGTTCATCTCAGGCAAGTGAGGGTGCTAGAGATTTCACTCCGTAAATGGGACAAGAGGTGTGAGGAGCGTTTGCTCCAGTGTTTGTGCAATCTGAAGCAACTTGAAGCTCTTTATATCTTCGCTCCAGATTATTCACTGGATTTCATGTTGCGGGTTGACTGGGCCCCTTCGCACCTCCGAAGATTTACCGTATGTGCTCGCCAGAATGAAGAAAATGCATCCCTCACTGCATTTGTACACTGGTTGGCGTTTAGCCCATTCTCCACACTACCAAAGTGGATCAACTCCTCGCTTTCACACCTCTCCAACCTATCCATTGTGGTGAAGATACTGCTCCAGGAGGATATCTTGAGTCTCGGGTGCTTGCCTGCCCTTTGTTCTCTTTATTTGCAAGTGATAGAAGCCCCAACAAAGGAAAGGTTGGAGATCACAGAGAGAACTGGCGGTCATGCGATAGCATTCTGTTGCCTTGTAAACTTCAGGTTCATGAGTCGTGCAATGGGCCTGGTGTTCAGACCAGGAGCTATGAAGGGGCTGCAGAGGCTTTCTCTTACTTTTGATGTTGCGGAGACAAAGGATGTTTATGTTGATTTCAACTTGGGCTTGGAGAATCTTACCTCCCTTCAAGCTTTGGACGTTGAACTAGACTGTCGCTGTGCAACAACTTCAGAGGTGCAGGCAGCGGAGGATGCAACCTACTTGAATGCCAGACATCCCACCTTTCATGTGAGCAGACATTTTACAGAAGATATGCGATGTGATCAAGAGGAAGAGATCCCTGAGCTGGAAACAATGAGGGTAGAAGATGTATAATTTACTCTCGATTCCATTAGTTAATTTATTTTTCCACTCATTATTTTGTTGTTTCTACTAATCTTGTTGATTGTTGGTCTGTTGGTCAGGCTGGACTTGCAAGGATTGGGCCATGTGGTGAAGGAGGGGGGAGGGCCTGTGACATCAAGGTGGTACCCCAGCGTCTAGAAAGCGTGACAATTTACAGCGGCTCTTTGGTAGAATCACTTGTATTTTCATACAGAGACCATGATGGGAAGCGTCACACCGCAGGTCCATGGGGCAGCCATCCTGGAGAGAACAATGATGTTGTGAGTGTGAATCTTAGACCTAATCTCATGTGTTTTGTTTTGTTTTGTTTTGCTTGTTATTAGTAGTCCCTGTAGCCCATCAGCAATCTCCTTATAAATTGCTACCTTGTTTGTTAACCCATTAATTATTTTCCTGCAGATCCATCTTGAGCCTTCAGAGATTCTCAAGGAAGTCTCTGGAACGGTGGGTTCTTACGGTGCATTAACCAATGTTATAACGTCCCTTACATTGGTCACGAGTGCTCGCACCTATGGACCTTTTGGAAAAGGAGATGGGATTCCGTTTAGCATGGAAGCAGCGAGCAATAGCAGCATCATTGGCTTCTTTGGGCGTTCAGGGTGGTATCTTGACGCCATCGGTGTCTACACTCGCCCACTCTGACTATGATTCACTGAGGCCAGTGTGAGTACTTACCTGTTTTTTATTTCTCACATCATTCTGTTTAGAAATTTTGATTTGGTTGTTGAGTTCTATCTTGGTGTGCTGATTCGTTGGAATTAGTTGTAAGCAACAATGTGTTTCGTGTAAATCTGGATCGCTCGTTATTTGGGGGCTGGACTTCATCTTGAACTCGAAGTGGTCGCTGTTGTTATTTGGTCTTGGACTAGTATGTTGGAGTATTTCTGAAACACACAACGATACGGGGATTGAAAAATATGGCCTGGAACAGGCATCTAATGTACTGTTCCATTTTGTTGTGCTATCACAGAAACGGAGGATGCTACTACTCGCGACAGGCCGTGAGGTTTCAGTGTTCCACAGGCAAAGGAACGTTCTCCGAAGATGGCTTCGCTATCATCGAGTCAAATCAGTACTATATATCCACGCGTTTTGGTACTATGTTCAACTTCTAATAAGAGAGCTTTGTTGTGAACTTTTCGAATGCCACACGTTATTTCGCCCTGTAGGTCGAGACAGGGTGTTGAGAACTGTTGGGCTGTGGTTTATGCTGCTTGATGTTGCTACCTTTCGGTAGTGCTTGAAATGTGGGGGATGTGTGAAACTCTAAACTCTAGTGCAGGCTGGGCGGGACTGGGGTTATGTAGCCCCAAGTCTGGTGTTGCTTTTGATTTCAGCTTCCGTTTCTATTACGTTGATTGTTTAATTGTACAATTAGCAGTTTCTTTCATAAAAGTCGACGAGAAGGCTGGTTGTTTTTCTTTTAAAAGGTCGAGACAGGGTAGTGTGTCCGGCTTGTTTCCCGCTCCGCCTTGTGTTATCAACTCTGTTTGGGTTGTGAACTTGTGACCAAGTGAAAGGGGAGGATAACCAAAGGTGTTTCCAACCTTAAAAGGAAGTGTTGCAACATCCTGCTGGTACCCAGATGTATGTTTTGCTATTTGGTTCATGTGGGGTGAGAGAACCAGGAAGCTTCCATCTTTACAGTGATCTTCAGATTGCACGAATGAGGCCGATGGCCCAACTGTCACTGGCTGAATTCAGCAAACATTGTGCTTGTCGCAAAGGATGGAGCAGACAGCAGAGCATATTTCATTTGAGTTTTTCATCGATTACTAGTAGATTTTTTTCAAATATTGTGCTACTTAATGTACTTCACTCCAGAACTGCTTGCCGAGAACTCTACAGACACACTGTTCGTCATCCAGGACAAACAGACTAGGCACAGATTGCTGAGGGTCATCCCGGATTCGAAAGCGGCAGGAGCAACCAGGATCAAACTGTTGACCATGATTTCGACGACCTCGGCAACCATGCTACCATAATTCACACTCCTCCAGCTGCAGCAGCAACACGGATAACATCATGTTGGAAGGTCTTGGAGGAAGGTGTGATACATGACTTTCTTACTCTGTTCTGTTTTGGAGCTGGAGGATCTGTTTGGTGATTCTGAAGGTGATAGCAAATTGCAGATTTTCCATGCTTTGGAGATTTCTGTATTTTTGTTTGGCTACCTCATCTAGTCTTCAGTGGATAGAGTTTCTTCAAACTTATGTGCAACAAAAGTAGGAACAATGATGCTGAAGTGCCTCGCTCGCCTACTGAATAATTATTTGATTCACTTCGTGTTTTGTGAAACACTATGCAGATCGTGTTCTTGTACTCCGACCTAACGGATACTTATTTGTCCACTTCTTATTTGAACTGCAGATATAGAAAAGAAAGACTTCATGATGGTCCTCTCGTGGGTCATATTGTGGTTAGTGATGCGTAATTGGAGTGAACCAGGCTGGCATTTTTGAATCCGTGTGCAGGTGCGCCAGGTTTGAATTCTTTGGAAAATGGAAGAAGATTGAAACCTGCTCCTGAAGGAGACATTCACATTTGCTGAAGCATTGCAAGTCTATAGTGCAAGTCCAACCTTGTCCAGAACTTGGCATTGTTGATGTAGGATCAGATGAGGCGTTGGCATCTTGAGGCAACAAGCTATTCAGTATGGATACAACATAATAACGGCTAAAGCAAAAGGCTAAAATATCTCTGCTGTTTTTTTGGTTTGGTTTATCCTATGAAATTTATCATCGACATTGGTAGACCAGGTAACAAATATGATGGAATATAATTAAACTGTAGATTACTGTCATGCCAAACCTCAAGAAACACAGAGAACGCCTCGAGAAACCAAACAAAACAACATACGTACCTTTGACCGTCTCCATGAGTATGGAATTTCTCAACACATAGCAAAAAGGTGTACAGGAATTTTCTCTACAGTCAACCTCTGCTTCCATTACTTCAGTCTGATGCTGGTATTGACTAGACAACTTCATCAGGAAGCAAAGGTCCCAAAAATGGCAGGTAAAAAATCAGCAGAAGGTAGGCCCGCAATTACTCGGTAAACTGAAAAAGAAAAACATGCATCCAGATGTAACGCCCACGATGCGGCTATATCTCCCACGTGTCGAGGCATGACTTAGAGGCATAACCGCATTGTGATTTTGTCGCAAGAAGGGTCATCTTCACACAATCCCATGTAATGAACAAGAATGGGATAACAAGAGTTGGCTTACAATCGCCACTTCACACAATACATAAATATAATTCATACATCATCCAAATCCACACATAGACCGACTACGGTCAAATCCAAATGAAAATAAGATAACCCCAAATGCTAGTTCCCCGGTCGTCCCAACTTGGCTCCACTACTGATCATCAGGAAAAGAAACATAGTAACGACCACGTTCCTCATCGAACTCCCACTTGAGCTCGGTTGCGTCATCTGCACTGGCATCGTCGGCACCTGCAACTGTTTTGGTAGAATCTGTGAGTCACGAGGACTCAGCAATCTCACACCCGCGAGATCAAGACTATTTAAGCTTACAGGAAAGGATGGTGTAATGAGGTGGAGCTGCAGCAGGCACTAAGCATATATGGTGGCAAATGAGAGCGAGAAGAGAAGCAACGCAACGGTCGCGAAGCTAGAAATGATCAAGAAGTGATCCTGAAACTACTTACGTGCATTCATAACCCGAACCATGTTCACTTCCCGGACTCCACCGAGAAGAGACCATCACGGCTACACACACAGTTGATGTATTTTAATTAAGTCAAGTGTCAAGTCTCTACAACCAGACATTAACAAATTCCCATCTGCCTCATAACCGCGGGCACGGCTTTCGAAAGATAATACCCTGCAGGGGTGTCACAACTTAGTCCATTATAAGCTCTCATGGTCAACGAAGGATAAACCTTCTCCCGGGAAGACCCGATCAGTCTCGGAATCCCGGTTTACAAGACATTTCGACAATGGTAAAACAAGACCAGCAAAGCCGCCCGAATGTGCCGACAAATCCCGATAGGAGCTGCACATATCTCGTTCTCAGGGCACACCGGATGAGCCAGACGTCGGGTTGGCATAGACCCTGGTTGCCCAGGGGGCGCCGGACATCGCTCGGTTTGGGCCAGCACTCGAAGGAGCACCGGTCCGGGGGTTTAAAATAAAGATGACCCTCGGGCTCGCGAAAACCCGAGGGAAAAAGGCTTAGGTGGCAAATGGTAAAACCAAGGTTGGGCCTTGCTGGAGGAGTTTTATTCAAGGCGAACTGTCAAGGGGGTCCCATAAATCACCCAACCACGTAAGGAACGCAAACTCAAGGAACATAATACCGGTATGACGGAAACTAGGGCGGCAAGAGTGGAACAAAACACTAGGCATAAGGCCGAGCCTTCCACCCTTTACCAAATATATAGATGCATTAATTAAATGAGAGATATTGTGATATTCCAAAATATCCATGTTCCAACATGGAACCAACTTCAACTTCACCTGCAACTAGCAACGCTATAAGAAGGGCTGAGCAAAAGCGGTAACTTAGCCAAACAACGGTTTGCTAGGAAAGGATGGTTAGAGGCTTGACATGGCAATATGGGAGGCATGATATAGCAAGTGGTAGGTAGCGCAGCATAGCAATAGAACGAACAACTAGCAAAGCAAAGATAGAAGTGATTTCGAGGGTATGGTCATCTTGCCTGCAAGGTTCTCAGAGTTGTCGAAAGCTTGATCCTCGTAAGCGTACTCAACAGGTTCCTCGTTCACGAACTCGTCTCCCGGCTCTACCCATAGCAAGAACACAAGCAATGGAACCACAATCAATCACGGGAAATGCACAAACAACATGATGCAATACATGCATGATATGCGAGATATGATATGCGATGCGTATGCGTGCTCCGGAAGAAAAATGATGAACAAGGCAGTAACTTGGCAAACCAAGCATGCCACTGGAAAGATGAGATGATTTCGGTCGAAATCGATATAAAGATCACCGGAAACGGATGCACGGTTTGCAAATGGCAAGCAAAACAAGAATGACATAAATCTGCGATTAACAGCAGGATAGCACTTAGAATACATCAAGAAACTATGCTACAACACCCCAACATAGCAACAAAGCATATGGCAGTAATCTACAGGAGATGCTTGACAAAATCTGAACACTGAGCTATGGCTAGATCACAACATAACAGGCTCAAACAAGCATGTTTCGTTAACAGGTTTCAGACTTAGCAGAAAACAGAGCATGACATTAACAGAAATTATGAAGGCAACTTTGTGAGCTCGATTCACTCATCACAAAGCAATGCATGACAAAACAAGCATACCTACAGCAATAAGACATGTTTATGAAGCTATCCATGGCAAGAGCAAGTTCATAGCATGTATGGATCAACTACAACAACCTTCGCAAAATTGAATATCATGTTAACAATCTGCCAGGAATATTTTATAGCAAAAGTAGAGCAAGATTAAGACATGCTATGGCACTCCATAATTGCAAACAGGGGCATGAATGGATATAGCACAAATATATCTAGAAAACATCCTTACTGAACATGCCCAAAATAAGCATGGATCTCACTGTACACACATGGATACATGGCAACAAAATAACAGCAGATAAAGGACGGCAAAATCCTGTCTCTGAAAACAGAAACATCACAAAGCCTAGTTTGCATGCTTGTTCTAGTCACCACATAGATAAAAAAATACATGGCATACACCTCTGTAAAGATGGTATGGCATATATCAAAACACCTGTAGAGCACATGCCCATAAGATGCACACATCAATTGCAATAAAAATAACAAATCACCAAGTTCTGATAAATAACAGCAGTAAACATCATATAGCACTCTTACACCAGAGATTTTGGCATCAATATGGACTCAAACGAGCATGGCACAATGGAATAAAATGAAGATCATCTCGAGACAAACATTTTGATATATCATGCACGCAAAACGGAGCAGTATGCAATGAGATATGATGCGATGAACAGGAGCATATAATGCAATAATATACGGGACTTAGCAGAAAAAGAGGGGATTTCGGGGTCAACCTCCAGATCCAGATCTAGGGTTTGGGCGCTCGAATCGAGGACAGCCGGGGTGGCCGCCGGAGTTGGAGGATGGGGCGGCGTCGGGGCACGCCGGCACGGGACGGCGCGTGTCGGGGATATAATTGCAAACAGGGTCATGAATAGATAGAGCACAACTATATATACAAAACATCCTTACTGAACATGCCCAAACGAAGCATGGATCTCTCTGTAGGCACATGGATACATGGCAACAAAATAACAGCAGTGTTGAGGATATAACCCTTGGAGTCACCCGCCAGGAGGGGCCGGGTTACTCCTAGTGATCATCACGCGAAGCCCGGCGCCAAGCTTGAAGACGGCGGGCCGAGGATGGGCTTAAGACCCGGAGATGGTTTAAGGCCCGTAGTTACAACCGCCATTATGGTAGAACTTGTAGTGTAAGGCAAGAATAGTTGAGAGTCCGAGCCAGACACTCTTATGAGCCGGCCGGGACTCTGAGAGCTGCTAGGCGTCAACCTCTCTATATAAAGGGACGACCCGGCGGCGGTTTAGGGACAAGAAAGATCTCGTCGAGAGCCAGGCATAGCAGTTAAGCTCCCTGGTCATCGAAACCATAATCAATACCACCTCAACTGGACGTAGGCTTTACCTTCACCGTAAGGGGCCGAACCAGTATAACCCTCGTGTTCCTTGTCCCGTTTAACCCCTTTAAGCTTCCAAGCTGCGATGGCTCCACGACTAAGTCCTAGCTCGAGGACATCTGCCGTGACAATTCCACGACAGTTGGCGCCCACCGTGGGGCCAGCGCACGGTGGATTTGAGTTCTTGAAGGGCAGCTTCGAAGGGCTCAAGGGATACGCTGTGGGCCGGATGACCAAGAGTCGTCGCGGCAAGCTCTACATCGACGATGCAAATTGGGGCCCCGACGCCGGCTCAATTGAGTACGGGTACCGGGTCCCTTTCGGCGGAATTCATGTCTTCATTGGCAAGATTGGTGAGCCGGGCCCTGAGCCGGATCTCTGCGCCGATCTCATCGAGACGGCTCAGCGCACACGACCTGCCCGGGCTCTACCTGCCTTGAAGCATGCTTTTGTGGGATGTGTTCACGGAGGACTCTCTGATGGATCTGGATCTGGTGATGAGACGGCCGCCGGCTCTGACGGCGAGTCGTCCACAGATGAGTCAAACTCGTTGTATCAGCTTCAAGATGGCAGGCTCAGGGGTTGTTCCGATGGTGACAGTATTCCGGATCCTTTTGAGCCGCCGAGCCAGGTTGGGATCTTCATGGCCGGTGCACAGCCAGTTCAAAACCCGGCCGCTGGGTCAGGAAATCTGGTACCCTCGCCGGCTCAGGTGCTGATGGATCTCACGGACAAGATGACGGCCCTGTTGACCGCCACGGTTGACCCGGCGGATCAAGCTCAGCATGACGCGGAGGTGGCGCAGTTAAAGTTAGATCTAGTGAAAGCCAAAGAGGATCTGGCGGCGGAAGGGATCAGGATGGCTGCGGAGAGGGCGGCTCTCGACGCCCAGACCCAGTTGATTCAGGCGCAGTCCTTCCGGCTCACGATGGATCAGAACACGTCTAATGAGGTCATGAGAAGGAGGCATCAAAAGGCCCAATCTCGACTCCCTCCGGTCTACGATCCTCGAAACCTTTTCAACACGCCAGGTGCAGGGTCTAGTAACCCGCCGGAGATCATAGCGCCTGGGGCTGGGACTCCTACTCAGCCACAAGTGATGGGGCCTCCCCGGGTGAACCCTGCCCCGCCTCAGTATGTGCCAATACCACCGGGTCATTATGCTAACCCACTGGAAAACATGGTCGCCGCGGCAGCACGGCTGGCGGGTCTCCCAATTGACGGCGACTCTCCAACGGCTGTTGAAACCCGCCGGGTCAGAGAACTCCTTCAGACAGCGCTGGCGCAGTAAGAGGCGTACTATTACAGCCGGGACAGGATCCATTCAACCCCTCGTCCAGGCCGGAGCCCGAGTTATAGCAGACACATGGTTTCAGCGACCGGCTCAAGTAATGTCCGACTCCATGACTTGCCCCCTGGCCATGGCCCAGCTCATAACGGAGCCTTTCACGCAACAGACCAAGACAGAGCACGGCAAGAGGCGGAGCAGGTGCCTCAGTTGACGGCTTACCAGACACCCCCGGCTTATCCGATGACTTCCGTCGATGTGGGCATCCCTACAAGAACTGGAGGTGTCCCTTGTTTAGTGCCGGCTCTCCGCAATGAACGTCTACCCAAGGATTTCAAAGGGCCTAGGAAGGTGCCTAACTACACGGCTGATTTACAACCCGGAGCCTGGATCGAGAGTTACGAGATGGCCATGGAATTGCTGGAGGTCAGTGAAGCGGCGATGGCCAAATACTTCACCATGACGTTAGATGGGACTGCCCGCACTTGGCTGAAAGGGCTACCACCGAACTCCATCGGGTCTTGGGCTGAGCTGAAAGCCCGGTTCATCCAAAACTTCAAAGATACCTGTAGGCAGTCTATGTCAATTGTGGATTTGACTAACTGTAAACAGCAGGAGGGTGAGTCTACGACACATTGGGTTCGCCGGGTCAAAGAGATAATACATTCATCTGATAAGATGGATGCCGGCTCTGCAGTCTTAATGTTGGAGCAGAATTGTCGTTTCCTGCCCCTGAAGATGAAACTCAGGCGGCTTAAGCGAGACTGCAATGATATGGGTACGCTGATGGTGGCTCTCGTCAAGTACGCCGACTCTGATAGTACCAAGGACCCCGCTTCAGATGATGAAAGGACAGGGAAGGGAAAGAAGAACGGCAATGGCAAGGGTCCTCAGCATAACCCGGGGAACCAAGGAGGTGGCAAGCGTAAGGCCGACGGCGGCCTAGAGTTCGTGGCCAACGCCAGCTCACAGGGTAATAACCAGCGACGCAAGGGGAGGCCACCTCCCCGAGCCGGCGGGTCAGGCCCGACGCTGGAGCAGCTGTTGAATGAGCCTTGTCCAAGGCATGGCTCTAGGGAGAAGCCAGCTACTCATCTATGGAAGGATTGCGCAATCATGAAGGCCTTTAAGAATTCCAATGCCTTTAATGGCAACAATGGCCCGGGCGGCGGATCAGGCGCTGGCGGTTTTCATGGCCCGGGCGGCGGCTCAAATTCTAATCCTCAGAACGGTCAAGGGGGCTTTAATCAGCAGTCTGGCCAGGGTCATCAACAGCAGCAGGGGGGTTATCAGACCAATCCAAAGCAGCTTAATGGTGGACAATATCACGTACTTACCACCAGTCTGTGTAAGCGAGATCAGAAGCTTCATAAGAGGGATGTGAATGTTGTTGAGCCGGCGGTTCCACGCTATTTAAGATGGTCGGAGCAGCCTATTGTGTGGAGTAGGGAGGATCACCCTCCCCGGGTTGATAATCCGGGTCACTTGGCCCTGGTGATGGCTCCTCAGGTGGGAGGATATAAGTTCACTAAGGTGCTCATGGATGGAGGCAGCAGCATCAACATCCTCTATTATGAGACTTTCCGTCGTATGGGGTTGATTGATAAGAACCTCAGCCAGTCCAATACTGTTTTCCATGGCGTAGTGCCTGGTAAGTCGGCTTATCCAGTTGGTAAGATCGAATTGGAAGTGGCCTTTGGAGACGAGTACAACTACAGGGTGGAAAAATTGACCTTTGAGGTGGTCAAGATAAGAAGTCCGTATCATGCCATATTTGGGCGGCCGGCTTACGCCAAGTTCATGGCACGGCCGTGTTACGTGTATTTACAGCTCAAGATGCCGGGTCACAATGGGACCATTACGGTTCATGGCAGCCGGAAGGTGGCCTTGGAGTGTGAGGAAGGCGATGCGGCTTATGCAGAATCTGTTTGTGCAACAGAGGAGTTGAAATTTTACAAGGACAATGACCTCTCTGAAAAATCCGACTACGGAGCATGAGCCGACAATGAAATTTAAGTCGGCTGATGAGACTAAACTTGTTGATTTCGTTCCAGGTGATTCATCTCAGCAGTTTAGCATCAGTGCCAATTTGGATCCGAAATAGGAAAGCGCGCTCATCGAGTTCATCCGTGAGAACAGGGACATCTTTGCATGGAAACCTTCTGACATGCCAGGTGTACCTAGAGAACTCGCTGAGCACACTCTCAATGTTGATCCGAAATTTAAGCCGGTCAGGCAATTCCTTCGATGGTTTAATGAAGAGAGGCGGAAAGCCATTGGTGAGGAGGTGGCCCGGCTCTTGGCGGCCGGGTTTATTGTTGAAGTCTTTCACCCAGAGTGGTTAGCTAACCCGGTGCTCGTGCTCAAGAAGAATGGCACCTGGCGGATGTGTGTGGACTACATGGACTTAAACAAGGCATGTCCGGCTGATCCTTTTGCCCTTCCCCGTATTGATCAAATCATTGATGCTACGGCGGGTTGCGAGCGCTTAAGTTTCTTGGATGCTTATTCTGGATACCATCAGATTAAAATGGCAGTTAAGGACCAGGAGAAGACGGCGTTCATCACTCCCTTTGGAGCCTTCTGTTATGTGTCTATGCCTTTTGGACTCAAGAGTGCACAGGCGACTTATCAGCTTTGCGTGCATAACTGTCTTCATAACCAGATTGGGCGCAATGTTCATGCCTATGTGGATGATATTGTGGTTAAGTCTAGGGAGAAGGAAACGTTGATAGATGATTTGAGGGAAACCTTTGATAATCTCCGGGTCTACAAGATGATGCTTAACCCGACCAAGTGTGTTTTTGGTGTTCCTGCAGGCAAGCTCTTGGGTTTCTTGGTTTCTAACAGAGGCATTGAAGCTAACCCGGAGAAGATCAAGGCAATCACCTCTCTGGCTAAGCCGGCGTGTATAAACGACGTCCAGCGCTTGGCGGGTCGTATCGCTGCTTTAAGCCGGTTTATAAGCCGTTTGGGTGAGAAGGCCATGCCATTGTACCAGTTGATGAAGAAAACTGATGACTTTGTCTGGAATGATGCTGCTAACACTGCTTTTTGAGGATTTGAAGAGACAGCTGGCGGAGCCCCCAGTCCTTGCTGCTCCGGTTGACAAGGAGCCTTTATTGCTGTATGTAGCTGCTAACACACGAGCCGTCAGTGTGGCTGTGGTGGTGGAGCGCAATGAAGAGGGTAAGGAGCATCCGGCTCAGCGGCCGGTTTATTACGTCAGTGAAGTGCTCATCGAGTCCAAACAGCGGTATCCACATTGGCAGAAGCTTGTTTATGGTGTATTCATGGCAAGCCGGAAGCTTAAGCATTATTTCCAGGGTCACCCTATCACTGTGGTTAGTTCTGCTCCCCTTGGAGATATCATCCAAAACAGAGAAGCCACAGGGAGAGTAGCTAAGTGGGCTATAGAGCTCGGGCCTCATGGTCTGAAATATGTACCACGCACTGCTGTTAAATCTCAAGCCTTGGTGGATTTCATCAACGATTGGACAGAGCTACAAGTGCCCGAAGAAAAGCCGGATAACACATATTGGACTATTCACTTCGATGGGTCCAGGCAATTGGAGGGCTCGGGGGCTGGAGTTGTATTGGCTTCCCCTAAAGGTGACAAGTTTCATTATGTGCTACGGTTGATGTTTCCTTGCACTAACAATGCGGCTGAGTACGAGGCCTTGCTCCATGGTCTTCGGATGGCTAAGGAGATGAGCTTGAGCCGGGTAAGGTGTTTCGGCGACTCAGACTTAGTGGCTCAACAAGTATCAGGCAAGTGGGATTCCAAGGACCCTCTCATGGCGGCTTATCGCCGTGAAGTTGATGCCATTGCTGGACACTTTCAGGGTTACCAAGTAGAGCACATCGATCGCAGGAAGAACGAGGCGGCTGATGCATTAAGCCGGCTGGGCTCTCAGCGAAAACCGGTGCCGCCTAATACTTTCCTGGACATCTTGCATAGCCCTTCTGTTAAGGTACCCACAGAGGAAGACTTGGCTGTCCCTGACCCGGAGGCATGGTTGGTGGCGGCTCTCCACGTCACCCCAGACTGGACAGTACCATATTTGGCATACATGACCCGGGGAGATTTGCCTGAGGATGAAACTTTGGCCAGACAAATAACCCGGCGGTCTAAGCCAATGGTTGTTATCAATGGTGAGCTGCATCGCCGCAGTGTTACGGGAGCGTTCCAGCGTTGTGTCTCCCCTGAGGAAGGTCAAGAAATCTTGCGTGAGATTCACGAAGGGGATTGTGGCCATCATGCCGGCTCAAAATCCCTTGTGGCCAAGGCTTTTCGTCATGGTTTTTATTGGCGGACGGCTCATGCTGATGCGGAGGACTTGGTCAGTAAATGTGCTGGTTGCCAGAGGTTCTCGCGACGGGCTCATGTGCCGGCTCAGGAGCTGAGGATGGTACCAATCACTTGGCCATTTGCGGTCTGGGGGCTTGATATGGTTGGGCCTTTTAAAAGGTCCAAGGACAAGAAGACCCACCTCTTGGTGGCAGTTGACAAGTTCACAAAGTGGGTTGAAGCAGAGCCAGTTAGCAAGTGTGACGCAGCCACAGCGGTTCAGTTCATGAAAAGGGTAATATTTCGCTTTGGCTTTCCACACAGCATTATAACTGACAATGGCACCAATCTATCAAAGGGAGCTATGGAGGAGTTTTGTCAACGAGAGCATATTCGACTTGATGTTTCATCAGTGGCTCATCCTCAATCCAATGGTCAAGCTGAGAGAGCTAATTAGGAGATTTCGAAGGGTATCAAGCCCCGGCTTTTGGTCCCTTTGCAACGGACGCCGGGTTGTTGGGTGGAGGAGTTACCCTCCGTGTTATGGAGCATCAATACTACTCCTAACAGGTCTACGGGTTTCACGCCTTTCCTCATGGTTTATGGAGCGGAAGCAGTCCTCCCCAGTGACATCCGTCATGACTCGCCTCGAGTGGCGGCTTATGTTGAGGCGGATAATGAACAGGCGTGCCAAGATGCTCTTGACTTGTTGGACGGACAGCGTGATGTGGCAGCAGCTCGATCAGCGATTTACCAACAAGACCCGCGCCGTTATCACAGTCGCCGGGTTAAGTCCCGGGTCTTCCAGGAAGGTGATCTAGTGCTCCGGCTCATCCAAGATCAAACAGATGCGCACAAGCTATCCCCGCCTTGGGAAGGACCCTTTGTGGTCAGCAAGAACTTGCACAACGGGTCATATTACCTCATTGACATTCGGGAGCACAAAGATTCACGTAAGTCAGAGGAGGAGACCCGTCGGCCGTGGAACATAGCTCAACTTCGGCCTTATTACACTTGAGCCACCGGCTCTCATAATGTACATATTTCTATAAGCCATGTATATATTATGATAAGCAATAAAGCAGGACCTCTGTCCTTTTTCTCCTCCAAAGGTAAATGTGTTGTTTCCATTACAAGATCACATGGTAACTTGGAGGTGGATCCGGCTTATGATCGTATTCGAATCTAGCCGTACGCAATATAATCACTTGGGGGCTTCCTGTTCAAACATAGGTCGTATTCGAACCAAAGAGAACATAGCCGTCGATACCCATTTGATTGGCAAAGTGCCGAGCTCATTGGGGAGTTTTCTTTGATCATATTTGAACCATAGCTCAACCCCCTTTGGGAACCGACGTGGATCGTATTCGAATCAGCGTCGTTAAACAATTCTTAAGGTCATTTGGGGGCTTCCTGTTCAAACATGGGTCATATTCGAACCAAAGAGAACATAGCTGTCGGTACCCTCTTGATCGGCATTGCCAAACCCACTGGGGGCTATATGATCGCATTCGAATCTTAGCTTAACCCCTTTGGGACGGGTCTCTGGTCGTATTCGAACCGGAAGCCCCTAAGTTTTGATTTTTTGATTTACAACAAGTTCTTCTGGTTGTATCAACAAGTGTACACGGCGGTTCTTATTCCGCCGACTTAACTTTGGTTCACAGTGTTAGTCACACACAATCAGCCTTATCAAGACTGGAAAACAGGAGTTGAGGTACCAGCCTTATTATCCGGGTTACATAAACCGGAAGCATACTTGAAGGCCCGCAAGTATGCTATTATGGTTACATCAAGGACATAATTGAGGACCAGTCTTTGGTGGCTTAGATTCATATTCCAGGTTATATGTATGAGACTATGATTCTCAGTGCGGTAAGCCGCCTAGAGACTTGTGATTTGTTTTTCAATGCAGGATAGTTAAAGACAGCTATTTGAGCCTAAGGAAAATAAATGATCAATCATGACCCGGAAGAATATAAGGAAGCAACTTCAATGGAGTTAAGCATTCAACACGTGCACGATGGCACGACAAAGTTAAAATGTTGGTCCTACTCTATTACAAGACTCCCCGAGTCCAAAAGGGTGAAGCATTGTTTAACAAGCCGCCTAAAGAGTCAAGATGCTTGCCGGGTCGAAGCTTCCGGCTCATCCCTGTCCGCTCCTCCGGCTGTTCCCAAGACCTGGAAGGTTGACGATTTCCAGTCAATGCTGCTCAAAGCTTCAAATTGAGCTTCCTCGTCAATTAACCCGGCCGGGTCAATTTCCGGGGCAAAGGTGTGCTTACGAGTCGGCGGGACCAAGCTGACGGCTTCATAACGCGGAGTGGGGATCCTCTGATTCTCTGCGTCGTAGCCCGGCTGGTACTTGGTCAGATCGGTGTCATTCCCAATCAGGGTGGCCACCGGGCGCACGGTCTTCACACAGGCAGCAAAGTCCTTTTGGTCGAAGGGGGTGCCGTCTTCCTTCAGGCTGGGGTAACCAAGTGCAATGTCCGCCGGGTCTAGCTCTGGAAGGAAAGCCTTGGCCCGACTCAGAGCAGCTATGGCTCTGGCTCTTGCAGAGGCCCGTCGCAGCTCTTGGAAACGCTGGGGAAGAATGGCAAGCCGACGAAGTACGTCCGCCAGGTGAGTCGGAACCTCATTTGATAGGGCCACCACGGCCAAAGCGCGCTGTGACCCGGTGTAGAGTTGCTCCACCAGGGTGTACACGGCCTTCAGCTTGGTCAGCATGTTCTGATTGAGGTTGGCGCTTCTGGGACCTGTTTAACAGAGTAAGATAAGTCGTTATTCATGATGGGGTTATAAGACATAAAGACTGTAAACTTGTTCAAAGCCTGCAGAAAAGACTTACCAAAGATTGCGGCGACCATCTGTGACACGTGGATCTTTAAGCCGGAGAGTTCGGCGGTTCTCTCCGTCAGAGCCTTCTCCGCCTGTTCGGCCCGGCTTACTAGAGCAGCCTTCTCTTTGGCCCAAGTCTTCCTCTTAGCTTCAAATTTCTTCTTCAGCTTCTCTTGAGCAGCAATACTGGATTCAAAT
Organism: Aegilops tauschii subsp. strangulata; assembly: GCF_002575655.3. Lineage (NCBI taxonomy): Eukaryota > Viridiplantae > Streptophyta > Magnoliopsida > Poales > Poaceae > Aegilops > Aegilops tauschii. The sequence goes on along the minus strand of NC_053036.3, from coordinate 637,858,948 downwards.
TTGGCGTTGGCCTTCCGGGTCTCAGTGTCCTGAGTCTTCAGGCGGTTCTTCAGCTCCGAGATATCAGCCTCAAATTTTTTGCAAGCAGCCTGCACAATTTCCGGGTTATAGTATGAACAGTTATTATGTGATTTTCAAGTCCCAAGCACTTTCCAAGCAAAGACACTTGGCACTTGGGGGCTAATGCATGTCGAAAGTTTCTATCTACAAATTACTGGTTCATGGAAGTAAGCCGGAAATTAAGTATACAACATATTCTATCATAAGTCGTAGACTTGGGGGCTAGAGTATGGTAAAGATGATTATGCAGTAAGCAATAGAGTGGTACCTCAGACTTCTGCTGTATCTGTTTCACCATGTCAATCTCCAAGTCCCGGCTGCTGTGCACTTGATTGACATAGCCGGAGATGATCTCTCCAATGCTCAGGTTGGCGTAGTTGGTGATGTCCAGCTAGGCCCAGCGGCGCTCTAGCAACTCTTCCTTCGCAGAGCACTTAGCCAGTGCAGTGGGTCTCCCCGGCTCGACAAACTCCGTCCGGGTGATTACCATGTCCGGATCATCGGCCGGCTGAGCCGGGCTGGAGATGTCCGGGTTGGTGGAAGTCTCCATGGCTGGCTCGTCGGTTGGAGTGGTGGCTTCAGGAGCAGAGGCAGCTGGCGGCTCTTGAGCTGAAACTTCCGGCTCAGGCAAGACCGGCTCTTCGACCGGCTTATTCTTCTTCGCTCTCTTACTAAGCTTTGCCTGGGCACTGAAAGAGCAAAAGGTTAGTACAAAAGTATGAGTAAGGATAAGCACAACAAGAGATGATCATCATTACCCGGGTACGGTCTTGAAAGCCGGCAGGTTTGATTGCATCGAGTCACCAGAGGAAGGTGAAGTTTCCTGATAGTTTGAATCAGAAGAATTGAGCAGTTGACGTATAACACCCGCCAAAGGATGAAAAGGATATAAGTTGGAGATAACCTCGGTCCGGCGCTTCCTCGACACTTCAGGTAAGCCGGAGGAGAGGTCTGCATCTTTGTTGGTCCGGGTGTGCCGCCAGCTCTCATGAATCTGTTGCTTCAAAAGAAATTGAGGATCTTGATAAGCTAAAGGATGTGAAAATCTTACTTTTCGGGTTACTCTTCGGACTTTCAGCCTTGGCAAGGGCTCCGAGTCGGAGGAAAGTGTCATTACCTCTTCAGTCACCGGGTTACTTGCTCCGGTGTCATCCTGTTGATGATCAGTATCAATAAGGTGGATAGGAATAAACAAGAAACAAGACAAGAGCTTACAGATTCAGGGGTTACCTCTGACTCGGAGCTGTCACTTAGTTGAAGCAGCTCTGAGGCAGTAGGCCTGCTTCCTTTCTTGCGGGGAGCGGCTCTCCTGGCGGCTTTCTTAGACTTTCTGGCTTTTTTAGCCGCCTCATGGTCGTACTTGACTTTCCAGAATTTGTCATCAGCCTGAAAAATACAATGAAGACTTCTTAAGGTTCAGATGAAGACTATCTAAGGAGAAAATAAGATATTCAGATCAGTGGCTTACCGCTGGGGCCGGGTTAGTCTTGCAGAAGGGGCTTAAGCCGGTCCTCCCGCAGTCTGTCAAGCTCTCATTTAAGAGGGCCTTGGTCATGTCGTCAACGACGTCTTCAGGTAGATCGTTGCGGCTGTGTCGCAGAGGGTCATCTTTCCGGCCCGTGTAATCACACATTAAGCCGGGGCGGCGGCTTAAGGGGATCACCTGCCAGGAGATCCAAACCCGGACCAGATCAATGCCGTTAAGGCCGTTGCCCAGGAGAGCCTTGATCTTGTTGATGGTGGGGATCAGAGGTTGACACTCCGCCTGAGATAGTTTTCTGGCAGAGGGTGGTTTGGTTCCAGACGCGCGGCACGAAAGCCGGGCAGAGGGCTCTCGTCAGCCGGAGACGTGTCCTGGCAATAAAACCACGTCTGGTTCCAGTCCTTTGGATGGCTGGGTGGCTCAGCGTAAGGAAAGAGGCAGTCTCTCCGGCGTTGAATGGAGATTCCACCAAGTTCCAGGCTCGGTCCGTTGGTGCACTCATTCTGGCGGTTCAAATAGAATAGCTCTCTAAAGAGCAGAAGGCTGGGCTCTTCTCCAAGGTAGACTTCGCAGAATACTTGGAAGTTGCATATATTCGACACCGAATTGGGTCCTATGTCTTGTGGCCGCAGATCAAAGAAATTCAGCACATCTCTAAAGAACTTTGAGCCGGGCGGTGCGAAGCCCCGGCTCATGTGATCCGCAAATATTACCACTTCACCATCCTTTGGTTGCGGTCTCTCCTCTGACAGGTCAGGGGCACGGTAAGACATGACATCCTTCTTGGGCAGGTAACCCGTCTTCACAAAGTCCGCTAAGGTTTCATCAGTGACGTTGGACCTCATCCAGTTGCACGTGATGGGTGCTTTGGGAGCTTTGGGAGGCATGGTGAAAGTCGGAAGCCTATGATAAAAGGAAATGTCCGGTTCAATTATAAGCCGGAGGAAGTTTACAGTTCAATGTTTAAGATGGCGGCTTATGAAGGGGCCTAATGACATATGGCTAAGTGCATCGGGTTATCTAAGCCGCTGAAGGTAGCGAGAGTAATTCAAATTGTCTACAGCATTATCATAAATGAGCCGGCAAATTTTACGGCGCGTGGCTTCTTTTGAGCCGGAAAGTTTTACGGCGCGTGGCTTCTTTTGAGCCGGAAATATAAGCCGCCATAGATCAGCAGATGCAGTTTTTTACTAAGTGTGGTGAAAACAAGTTTCACAGATCGCAGTAATTATTTTGGATCAAAATGGTCGACTAAAGGGAAAAGTTTCTAGACCTAAAACAGACGTAGAAGAAGTTCATAGGTTTGAACGGAGCCTTTATGCAGTGAAAAGGGATCTATATACATTGGGAACGGGTGTGAAACAACTACCGCAACAGTTCTATACAGTCTACAGATCAAGAAGGGGTGGTAATAATGAAATCTACCAAGAGCTCGCGATGAACGGCGACGAACACGGGAAGAACAGCAAGAACCCTAGCGCGGATCTATTCTATGGAGTAACAAGGGCTTACGGGTGCTGGGGAGTTGCGGAGGTCGCCGCCGTTGATCTGGTCACGTCAGGTTGATGCAGCGGCCTGAGTTGGAGAAGAAAGGAAGACCCGCGGCGGCGGCGGCGATGGAGCTCGAGCGGGAGAACAGTGGCGAGAGGAGGAAGACGAGTGACTGGAGGCTCATCGGGCCAGGCTATTTATAAGGTGAGGCTCATAAGTGGGCGCGAGAAACGAGGAGGCCATGGCGCGGTTATCTCACCATAAAAATGCCTCGATTTTCGGGACGACAATTAAAGATAAGATCCGTTGCGGATATAGTGGAGTAAAAAATGGACTTAATGGAAGATGACGTCATGGCGGGTTACCAGAAATCCAGAAGATGACGTCACGGCGGGTTACAGCTTTCAAGCGACCATAAGCCGGAAGATTTCTCTCTCTCTCAAAGGATTTGAAGATTGACATGAACCGGTTCAAATCAATCTGGGGCCTAATGTTGAGGATATAACCCTTGGAGTCACCCGCTAGGAGGGGCCGGGTTACTCCTAGTGATCATCACGCGAAGCCCGGCGCCAAGCTTGAAGACGGCGGGCCGAGGATGGGCTTAAGACCCGGAGATGGTTTAAGGCCCGTAGTTACAACCGCCATTATGGTAGAACTTGTAGTGTAAGGCAAGAATAGTTGAGAGTCCGAGCCAGACACTCTTATGAGCCGGCCGGGACTCTGAGAGCTGTTGGGCGTCAACCTCTCTATATAAAGGGACGACCCGGCGGCGGTTTAGGGACAAGAAAGATCTCGTCGAGAGCCAGGCATAGCAGTTAAGCTCCCTGGTCATCGAAACCATAATCAATACCACCTCAACTGGACGTAGGCTTTACCTTCACCGTAAGGGGCCGAACCAGTATAACCCTCGTGTTCCTTGTCCCGTTTAACCCCTTTAAGCTTCCAAGCTGCGATGGCTCCACGACTAAGTCCTAGCTCGAGGACATCTGCCGTGACAATTCCACGACAAGCAGTAACAGACTTAGTGAAAATCGTAAGTCCCTGAAAACAGAAACATCACGAAGCCTAGTTTGCATGCTTGTGCTAGTCACCACATAGATCACAAAAATGCATGCATACACCTCTGCAAAGATAGCATGGCATAGATCAAAACATCTGTAGAGCTCATGCCCATAAGATGCACACATCAAATGCAACAAAAATAACAAAACCTCAAGTTCTGATAAGTCACAGCAGTTAACAGCATATAGCACTCTTGCACCAGCGATTTGGGCATCAAGATGGACTAAAATAAACATGTCACAATGGAACACAATGAAGAGCATCTCGAGACGAACATTTCGATATATTATACGCACGAAACGGAGCTATGTGCAAGGAGATATAATGCGATGAACAGGAGCATATAATGTAAAATATACGGGACTTAGAGGAATTCGAGGGAGGGGAGAAGTCAACCTAGACCCGATCTAGGGTTCATCGCGGCTCAGGCGCGCGGTGGCTCGCCGGAGAAGAAGAGGAGGCGGCGACCGGAGTGGAGAGGAGGGAGATGGCGGCGGCCGGAGAGGGAGGCGGAGGCGCGGGCGGCGGCGGCGGGCTCGGGCGCCCGCGGGGCGGCGGCGTCGACGGAGGAGCTCGCCGGGGAAGACCGGAGCGGCGGGCGCGGGCGGCGCCGGAGTCCGGCGACGGGGCGGCGAGCGGAGGCGCGAGGCCGCGGGGCTCGGGCGGAGGCGCGCGCGGGCGGCGGCGTACGCGTGCCGGGAGGGCCCCGGCGGGCCGGCGACGATGTGGGCGCGGCTGCCATGTGGCGGCGCGCGGCTGGACGGGGGATCGGCGGCGGACGTGTCCGTCGGTGGGGGGGTTTCGTCCGGCGGCGGAGAGGGAAATCTTCTAGGGTTTCATCCGGGATTTGGAGGAGGTGTGCACATATTTATAGGTAGAGGGAGCTAGGAGGCTCCAAATGGAGTGTGGTTTTCGCCCACACGATCGTGATCGAACGACCGATAGCATGGAGGTGACTTAGGTAGGTAATTGGGCTGTTTGGAGGGGGGTAGCGAAGTGAGGCTGATTGTTGCCATGGCCTTGATTTCCTTGATTGCCTTGCCCATGGGTGCGTTCTTGCAAGAGTTGCAAAATCATCTGAGCATTGGCGTTGGTGGCTGCCATGATAGCTTGCCATGCCTCCGGAGGCGGAGGTGGTGGCGGAGGGTTCGCCTAACTCCCTTCATTGCCTTCCGGATTCTGACGCGTTGGCGGAGCCATCCTGAAGAGGGTGACATCCGTTAGCATCTTGATAGACAAATAGACAAGTTGAATCAACGGATAGAAATTGAAACATATAGTCTTCACAATAAACATTCGAACGAGGATGAACGAATGAATTCCATAGTAAATCATCACACTTCCATTAAGGTGAGAAGCCACTTGATAAGAGATTGATGAATAAAATAAAAAGGTACGAGAGTGTCGTGGAATTGTCACGGCAGATGTCCTCAAGCTAGGACTTAGTCGTGGAGCCATCGCCGCTAGGAATCTTGAAGGGGTTAAACGGGACAAGGAACACGAGGGGTTATACTGGTTCGGCCCCTTACGGTGAAGGTAAAAGCCTACGTCCAGTTGAGGTGGTATTGATTAGGGTTTCAATGACCAGGGAGCTTAACTGCTATGCCTGGCTCTCGACGAGATCTCTCTTGTCCCTAAACCGTTGCCGGGTCGTCCCTTTATATAGAGAGGTTGATGCCCAGCAGCTTCTGAGAGTCCCGGCCGGCTCATAAGAGTGTCCGGCTCGGACTCTCAACTATTCTTGCCTTACACTACAAGTTCTATCATAATGACGGCTGTAACGACGGGCCTTAAGCCATCTTCGGGTCTTAAGCCCATCTTTGGCCCACCGTCTTCAAGCTTGGCGCCAGGCTTCAGGTGATGATCCTTATGTGTAACCCGGCCCCACCGAGCGGGTGACTCTAAGGTTTATATCCTCAACATTAGGCCCCAGATTGATTTGAGCCGGCTCATGTCAATCTTCAATCCTTTCGACAGAAAATCTCCGGCTTACAATTGTGTGAAGGCCATAACCCGGCGTGACGTCATCCTCTGGATTCCGGGTAATCCGCCGTGACGTCATCTTCCATTAAGTCCATTTTTTACTCCACCATATCCGCAACGGATCTTATCTTTACTGCCATCCCGAAAATCGACGCGTTTTATGGTGAGATAACCGCGCTGTGGCCTCCTCGTTTCTCGCGCTCACTTACGAGCTTGCCCTTATAAGTAGTCCGGCCTGATGAGCCTCCAGCAGCCCGTCTTCCTCCTCGCGCCACTGTTCCTCCGCTCGAGCTCCGTCGCCGTCGCCACCGCGGGTCTTCTCGTCCTCACCGACTCCGGCTGCTGCATCGACCTGTTGCGTCCAGAGAAAACGGCGGCGATCCCCGCGACTCACCAGCACCCGTAAGTCTTCGCCACTCCGTAGAGTAGATCCACATTAGGCTTCCGCTGTTCTTCCCGTGTTCTTCGCTGTTCCTCGCAAGTCCCGGTAGTTTTTATTTTTACCGCCTTTCCTGGTCTCCAACTGCATAGGACTGCTGCGGTAGCTGTTTTACGCCCATTCCAATGTTCATAGATCCCTTCTTACTGCGTACAGGCTCTGTTCAGGCTTATGAACTTCCTCGGCGTCTGTTTTAGGTCTAGAAATCTTTCCTTTTATTCAACCATTTTGATCCAAAATTTTCACCACGATCTGTGAAACTTGTTTACACCACACTTAGTAAAAAACTGCATCTGCTGAGCTATGGTGGCTTACATTTTTGGCTCAAAGAAGCCACACGCCGTGAAATTTTGCCGGCTCATTTATGATAATGCTGTAGACAATTTGAATTACTCTCGCTTCCTTCAGCGGCTTAGATAACCCGATGCATTTAGCCATCTGTCATTAGGCCCCTTCATAAGCCGCCACTTTAAACATTGAACTGTAAACTCCCTCCGGCTTATAATTAAACCGGACATTTCCTTTTATCATAGGCTTCCGACTTGCACCATGCCTCCCAAAGCTCCCAAAGCACCCATCACTTGCAACTGGATGAGGTCCAACGTCAGCGATGAAACCTTAGCAGATTTTGTGAAGACGGGTTACCTGCCCAAGAAGGACGTCATGTCTTACCGCGCCCCTGACCCGTCAGAGGAGAGACCACAGCCAAAGGACGGGGAGGTGGTGATATTTGCGGATCACATGAGCCGGGGCTTCGCACCGCCCGGCTCAAAGTTCTTTAGAGATGTACTGAATTTCTTTGACCTGCGGCCACAAGACATAGGACCCAATTCGGTGTCGAACATATGCAACTTCCAAGTATTCTGCAAGGTCTACCTTGGAGAGGAGCCCAGCCTTCTGCTCTTTAGAGAGCTGTTCTATTTGAACCGTCAGAACGAGTGCGCCAACGGGCCGAGCTTAGAACTTGGTGGAATCTCCATTCAGCGACGGAGGGACTGCCTTTTTCCTTACGCCGAGCCGCCGAGCCACCCAAAGGACTGGAACCAGACGTGGTTCTACTGCCAAGACACGTCGCCGGCTGATGAGAGCCCGCTGCCCGGCTTTCGTCCTTCGCGTCTGGAACCAACTCACCCTCTGTCAGACAAGTTAACTCAGGCGGAACGCCAACCTCTGATCCCCACCATCAACAAAATCAAGGCTCTCCTGGGAAATGGCCTTAATGGCATTGATCTGGTCCGAGTCTGGATCTCATGGCGGATGATCCCCTTAAGCCGCCGCCCCGGCTTAATGTGTGAGTACACGGGCCGGAAAGATGACCCCCTGAGACACAGCCGCAACGATCTTCCTGAAGACATTGCTGAAGACATGACCAAGGCTCTCTTGAACGAGAGCTTGGCAGACTGCGGGAGGACCGGCTTAAGCCCCTTCTGCAAGACCAACCCGACCCCAGTGGTAAGCCGCTGATCTGAACATCTTATTTTCTTCTGTAGATAGCTTTCATCTGAACCTTTAAGAAATCGTCATTGTATTTTTCAGGCTGATGACAAATTCTGGAAGGTCAAATATGACCATGAGGCGGCCAAGAAGGCCAGGAAGGCTAAGAAAGCCGCCAAGAGAGCCGCTCCCCGCAAGAAGGGAAGTAGGCCTACTGCTTCAGAGCTGCTGCAACTAAGCGACAGCTCCGAGTCAGAGGTAACCCCTGAGCCTGTAAGCTCTTGTTGTATTTGTTGTTTATTTCTGTCCACCTTATCAATACTGTTCATCAACAGGATGACACCGGAGCAAGTAACCCGGTGGTTGAAGAGGTAATGACACTTTCCTCCGACTCGGAGCCCTTGCCAAGGCTGAAAGTCCGAAGGGTAACCCGAAAAGTAAGATTTTCACATCCTTTAGCTTATCAAGATCCTCAATTTCTTTTGAAGCAACAGATTCATGAGAGCTGGCGGCACACCCGGACCAACAAGGACGCTGACCTCTCCTCCGGTTTACCTGACGCGTCGAGGAAACGCCGGACCGAGGTTATCTCCCACTTGTACCCTTTTCATCCTTTGGCGGGTGTTATACGTCAACCGCTCAATTCTTCCGATTCAAACTATCAGGAAACCTCACCCTCCTCTGGTGACTTGATGCAATCAAACCTGCCGGCCTTCAAGACCGTACCCGGGTAATGATGATCATCTCTTGTTGTGCTTATCTTTACTCATACTTTTGTACTAACCTTTTTGTCCTTTCAGTGCCTAGGCAAAGCTCAGCAAGAGGGCGAAAAAGAACAAGCCGGTCGAAGAGACGGACTTGCCTGAACCGGAGGTTGCAGCTCAAGAACCGCCAGTTGCCTCTGCTCCTGCAACCGCCGCTCCAACCGACAAGCCAATCGCAGAAACTTCTGCTAACCCGAAGACCTCCAGCCTGGCTCAACCGGCCGATGACCCGGACATGGTAATCACCCGGACGGAGTTTGTTGAGCCGGGGAGACCCACTGCGCTGGCCAAGTGCTCCGCCAAGGAAGAGTTGCTAGAGCGCCGCCGGGCCAATCTGGACCTCACCGACTATGCCAATCTGAGCATCGGAGAGATCGTCTCCGGCTATGTCAGTCAGGTGCACAAGAGCTGGGATTTAGAGATCGACATGGTGAATCAGATTCAGCAGAAGTCTGAGGTACCACTCTTCTTGCTTACTGCATAGTTATCTTGTTATCTTTACCATACTCTAGCCCCCAAGTCTACTACTTATGATAGAATATGTTGTAGACTTATCTTCCGGCTTACTCGCATGAACCGGTAATCTATAAATAGAAACGTTCGATATGCATTAGCCCCCAAGTGCCAAGTGTCTTTGCTTGGGAAGTGCTTGGGACTTTAAAATTGCATAATAACTGTTCATCCTATAACCCGGAAATTATGCAGGCTGCTTGCAAGAAGTTTGAAGCTGACATCTCCGATCTGAAGACCCGCCTGAGGACGCAAGAAACTGAGACCCGGAAGGCTAACGCCAAATTTGTGTCCAGTATTGCTGCTCAAGAGAAGCTGAAAAAGGATTTTGAAGCTGAACGGAAAGCTTGGGCCGAAGAGAAGGCTACTCTGGTGAGCCGGGCCGAACAGGCGGAGAAAGCTCTGACAGAGAAAACCGCCGAACTCTCCGGCTTAAAGCGCCACGTGTCCCAGATGGTTGCCGCAATCTTCGGTAAGTCATTCCACCGGCTCTCGTCCAGTTTATAATCTTTATGTCTCATAATCCATCATTGCCAGCGGCTTACCTTACTCTGTTAAACAGGTCCCAGAAGCGCCAACCTCAACCAAAGTGTGGTGACCAAGTTGAAGGCTGTGTACACCCTGGTGGAGCAACTCTACACCGGGTCACAGCGCGCCTTGGCCGTGGTGGCCCTATCCAATGAGGTGCCGACTCACCTGGCAGAAGTTCTTCGCCGGCTTGCCGTTCTTCCTCAGCGTGTCCAAGAGCTGCGACGGGCCTCCGCAAGAGCCGGAGCCATAGCTGCTCTGAGCCGGGCCAAGGCGTTCCTTCCAGAATTAGACCCGGCGGACATTGCCCTTGGCTATCCCAGCTTGAAGGAAGACGGCACCCCCTTCGACCAAAGGGACTTTGCAGCCTGCGTGAAGATCGTACGCCCGGTGGCCACTCTGATTGGAAATGACACGGATCTGACCAAGTACCAGCCGCCGACTCGTAAGCACACCTTTGCCCCGGAAATTGACCCGGCCGGGTTAATTGACGAGGAAGCTCAATTTGAAGCTCTGAGCGGCATTGGCTGGAAATCGTCAACTTTCCAGGTCTTGGGAACAGCCGGAGGAGCGGAGAGGGATGAGCTGGAAGCCTCAACCCAGCAAGCATCTTAACTCTGTAGGCGGTTTATTCAAACAATGCTTCACCCTTTTGGACTCGATGAGTCTTGTAATAGAATAGGACCATTTTAACTTTGTCGTGCCATCGTGCTCGTGCTGAATACTTAGTTCCATTTGAAGTTGTTTCCTTATATTCCTCCGGGTCATAAATGATTATTCATGTTCCTTAAGCTCAAATAGTTGTCTTTTACTATCCTGCATAGAAAAACAAATCACAAGTCTCTAGGAGGCTTAACGCACTGAGAATCATAGTCTTATACATATAACCCGGAATATGAATCACAAAAGACTGGTCCTCAATTATGTCCTTGATATACCCGTAATCACACACTTACCGGCCTGCAAGCACACTTTCGGCTTATATAACCCGAGTAATAAGGTTGGTACCTCAATTCCGGTTTACCAGTCTTAATAACACCGATTGTGTTCGACTAGTACTGTGAATCAAAGTTAAGCCGGCAAAGTGAGACCCGTCGTGCACACTTGAAATAATCAGAAAAACTCGCTATAAATCAGAAAAACTTAGGGGCTTCCGGTTCGAATACGACCAGAGACCCGTCCCAAAGGGGTTATGCTAGGATTCGAATGGGATCATATAGCCCCCAGTGGGTGTGGCGATGCCAATCAAGAGGGTACCGACAGCTATGTTCTCTTTGGTTCGAATACGACCCATGTTTGAACAGGAAGCCCCCAAATGACCTTAAGAATTGTTTAACGACGCTGATTCGAATACGATCCACGTCGGTTCCCAAGGGGGTTGAACTGTGATTCAGTTATGATCAAAGAAAACTCCCTAATGAGCTCGGCACTTTGCCAATCAAATGGGTATCGACAGCTATGTTCTCTTTGGTTCGAATACGACCTATGTTTGAACAGGAAGCCCCCAAGTGACTATATTGCGTATGGCTAGATTCGAATACGATCATAAGCCGGATCCCCCTTCAAGTTATCATGTGATCTTGCAATGAAAACAACACGTTCACCCTTGGAGGAGAAAAAAGGACAGAGGTCCTGCTTTATTGCTTATCATAATATATACATGGCTTAGAGAAATATGTACATTATGAGAGCCGGTGGCTCAAGTGTAATAAGGCCGAAGCTGAGCTATGTTCCACGGCCGACGGGTCTCTTCCTTCGACTTACGTGAATCTTTGTGCTCCCGAATGTCAATGAGGTAATATGACCCGTTGTGCAAATTCTTGCTGACCACAAAGGGCCCTTCCCAAGGCGGGGATAGCTTGTGCGCATCTGTTTGATCTTGGATGAGCCGGAGCACCAGATCGCCTTCCTGGAAGACCCGGGATTTAACCCGGCGATTATCATAACGGCGCAGGTCTTGTTGGTAAATCGCTGAGCGAGCTACTGCCACATCACGCTGTTCGTCCAACAAGTCAAGAGCATCTTGGCGCGCCTGTTCATTATCCACCTCCACATAAGCCGCCACTCGAGGTGAGTCATGACGGATGTCACTGGGGAGAACTGCTTCCGCTCCATAAACCATGAAGAAAGGCGTGAAACCTGTAGACCTGTTAGGAGTAGTGTTGATGCTCCACAACACGGAGGGTAACTCCTCCACCCAACAACCCGGCGTCCGTTGTAAAGGGGCCAAAAGCCGGGGTTTGATGCCTTTCAGAATCTCCTGATTAGCCCTCTCAGCTTGACCATTGGATTGAGGATGAGCCACTGATGAAACATCAAGTCGAATATGCTCTCGTTGACAAAACTCCTCCATGGCGCCTTTGGATAGATTGGTACCATTGTCAGTTATAATGCTGTGTGGAAAGCCAAAACGAAAGATCACCTTTTTCATAAACTGAACTGCCGTGGCTGCATCACACTTGCTAACTGGCTCCACTTCAACCCACTTGGTAAATTTGTCAACTGCCACCAAGAGGTGGGTCTTCTTATCCTTGGACCTTTTAAAAGGCCCAACCATATCAAGCCCCCAGACCGCAAAGGGCCAAGTAATTTGGATCATCCTCAGCTCCTGAGCCGCACATGAGCCCGTCGCGAGAACCTCTGGCAACCATCACATTTACTGACCAAGTCCTCCGCATCAGCATGAGCCGTCAGCCAATAAAAACCATGACGAAAAGCCTTGGCCACAAGAGACTTTGAGCCGGCGTGATGGCCACAATCCCCTTCATGAATCTCACGCAAGATGTCTTAACCTTCCTCAGGGGAGACACAGCGCTGGAACGCTCCCGTAACACTGCGGCGATGCAACTCACCATTGATAACAACCATTGACTTAGACCGCCGGGTTATTTGTCTGGCCAAAGTTCCATCCTCAGGCAAATATCCCCAGGTCATGTAAGCCAGATAGGGTAATGTCCAGTCCGGGATGACGTGGAGAGCCGCCACCAGTCGTGCCTCCGGGTCAGGGACAGCCAAGTCTTCCTCTGTAGGCAACCTAACAGAAGGGTTATGCAGGACGTCCAGGAAAATATTAGGCGGCACCGGTTTTCGCTGAGAGCCCAGCCGGCTTAAAGCATCCGCCGCCTCGTTCTTCCTGCGATCGATGTGCTCTACTTGATAACCCTGAAAGTGCCCAGCAATGGCATCAACTTCACGGCGATAAGCCGCCATGAGAGGGTCCTTGGAGTCCCACTTTCCTGATACTTGTTGAGCCACCAAGTCTGAGTCGCCGAAGCACCTTACCCGGCTCAAGCTCATCTCCTTAGCCATCTGAAGACCATGGAGCAAGGCCTCGTACTCAGCCGCATTGTTAGTGCAAGGAAACATCAACTGTAGTGCATAATGGAACCTGTCACCCTTAGGGGAAGCCAACACGACTCCAGCCCCCGAGCCCTCCAATTGCCTGGACCCATCGAAGTGAATAGTCCAGTATGTGTTATCCGGCTTTTGCTCGGGCACTTGTAACTCTGTCCAATCATTGATGAAATCCACCAAGGCTTGAGATTTAACAGCAGTGCGTGGTACGTATTTCAGACCATGAGGTCCGAGCTCTATAGCCCACTTAGCCACTCTCCCTGTGGCCTCTCTGTTTTGAATGATATCTCCAAGGGGGGCAGAACTGACCACGGTGATGGGGTGACCCTGGAAATAATGCTTAAGCTTCTGGCTTGCCATGAACACACCATAAACGAGCTTCTGCCAATGTGGATACCGCTGTTTGGACTCGATGAGCACTTCGCTGACATAATAAACCGGCCGCTGAACCGGATGCTCTTTACCCTCTTTCTTGCACTCCACCACCACAGCCACACTGACGGCTCGTGTGTTAGCAGCCACATACAGCAATAAAGGCTCCTTGTCAACCGGAGCAGCAAGGACTGGGGGCTCTGCCAGCTGCCTCTTCAAATCCTCAAAAGCAGTATTAGCTACATCATTCCAGACAAAGTCATCAGTTTTCTTCATCAACTGATATAATGGCATGGCCTTCTCACCCAAACGGCTTATAAACCGGCTTAAAGCAGCGATGCGACCCGCCAAGCGCTGGACGTCGTTTATACACGCCGGCTTAGCCAGGGAGGTGATGGCCTTGATCTTCTCTGGGTTAGCTTCAATGCCTCTGTTAGAAACCAAGAAACCCAAGAGCTTGCCTGCAGGAACACCAAAAACACACTTGGCTGGGTTAAGCATCATCTTGTAGACCCGGAGATTATCAAAGGTTTCCCTCAGATCATCTATCAAGGTTTCCTCCTTCCTGGATTTAACCACAATATCATCCACATAAGCATGAACATTGCGCCCAATCTGGTTATGAAGACAGTTCTGCACGCAACGCTGATAAGTCGCCTGTGCACTCTTGAGTCCAAAGGGCATGGACACATAGCAGAAGGCTCCATAGGGAGTGATGAACGCCATCTTCTCCTGGTCCTTAACTGCCATTTTAATCTGATGATATCCGGAATAAGCATCCAAGAAACTTAAGCGCTCACAACCCGCCGTAGCATCAATGATTTGATCAATACGGGGAAGGGCAAAAGGATCAGCCGGACACGCCTTGTTCAAGTCCGTGTAGTCCACACACATCCGCCAGGTGCCGTTCTTCTTGAGTACGAGCACCGGGTTAGCTAACCACTCTGGGTGAAAGACTTCAACAATAAACCCGGCCGCCAAGAGCCGGGCCACCTCTTCACCAATAGCTTTCCGCCTCTCTTCATTAAACCGCCGAAGGAATTGCCTGACCGGCTTAAATTTCGGATCAACATTGAGAGTGTGCTCAGCGAGTTCTCTAGGTACACCTGGCATGTCAGAAGGTTTGCATGCAAAAATGTCCCTATTCTCACGGATGAACTCGATGAGCGCGCTTTCCTATTTTGGATCCAGGTTGGCACTGATGCTAAACTGTTGAGATAAATCACCTGGAACGAAATCAACAAGCTTAGTCTCATCAGCCGACTTAAATTTCATTGCCGGCTCATGCTCCGTAGTCGGCTTTTTTAGAGAGGTCATATCTGTAGGGTCAACATTGTCCTTGTAAAATTTTAACTCCTCTGTTGCACAAACAGATTCTGCATAAGCTGCATCGCCTTCCTCACACTCCAAGGCCACCTTCCGGCTGCCATGAACCGTAATGGTCCCATTGAGACCCGGCATCTTGAGCTGTAAATACACGTAACACGGCCGTGCCATGAACTTGGCGTAAGCCGGCCGCCCAAATATGGCATGATACGGGCTTCTTATCTTGACCACCTCAAAGGTCAATTTTCCACCCTGTAGTTGTGCTCGTCTCCAAAGGCCACTTCCAACTCGATCTTGCCGACTGGATAAGCCGACTTACCAGGTACCACACCATGGAAAATAGTGTTTGACTGGCTGAGGTTCTTATCAATCAATCCCATACGACGGAAAGTCTCATAATAGAGGATGTTGATGCTGCTGCCTCCATCCATGAGCACCTTAGTGAACTTATATCCTCCCACCTGAGGAGCCACCACCAAGGCCAAGTGACCCGGATTATCCACCCGGGGAGGGTGATCCTCCCTACTCCACACTATAGGCTGCTCAGACCATCGTAAATAGCGTGGAACCGCCGGCTCAACAGCATTCACAGCCCTCTTATGAAGCTTCTGATCTCGCTTACACAGACTGGTGGTAAATACATGATACTGTCCACCGCTAAGCTGCTTTGGATTGGTCTGATAACCCCCCTGCTGCAGTTGATGACCCTGGCCAGACTGCTGATTAAAGCCCCCTTGACCGTTCTGAGGATTAGAATTTGAGCCGCCGCCCGGGCCATGAAAACCGCCAGTGCCTGAGCCACCGCCCGGGCCATTGTTGCCGTTAAAGGCGTTGGAATTCTTAAAGGCCTTCATGATTGCACAATCCTTCCATAGATGAGTAGCTGGCTTCTCTCTAGAGCCGTGCCTTGGACAGGGCTCATTCAACAGCTGCTCCAGCGTCGGGCCTGACCCGCCGGCTCGGGGAGGGGGCCTCCCCTTGCGTCTCTGGCTATTACCCTGTGAACTGGCGTTGGCCACGAACTCTAGGCTGCCGTCGGCCTTACGCTTGCCACCTCCTTGGTTCCCCGGGTTATGCTGAGGACCCTTGCCATTGCCGTTCTTCTTTCCCTTCCCTGTCCTTTCATCATCTGAAGCGGGGTCCTTGGTACTATCAGAATCAGCGTACTTGACGAGAGCCGCCATCAGCGTACCCATGTCATTGCAGTCGCGCTTAAGCCGCCCGAGTTTCATCTTCAGGGGCAGAAAATGACAATTTTGCTCCAACATTAAGACTGCAGAGCCGACATCCATCTTATCCGATGAGTGTATGATCTCTTTGACCCGGCGAACCCAATGTGTCGTAGACTCACCCTCCTGTTGCTTACAGTTAGTCAAATCCACTATTGACATAGACTGTCTACAGGTGTCTTTGAAGTTTTGTATGAACCGGGCCTTCAGCTCAGCCCAAGATCCGATGGAATTCGGCGGTAGCCCTTTCAACCAAGTGCGGGCAGTCCAATCTAGCATCATGGTGAAGTACTTGGCCATCGCCGCTTCACTGACCTCCAGTAGTTCCATGGCCATCTCGTAACTTTCGATCCAGGCTGCGGGTTGTAAGTCAGCCGTGTAATTAGGCACCTTCCTAGGTGTCGTGGAATTGTCACGGCAGATGTCCTTGGGCTAGGACTTAGTCGTGGAGCCATCGCAACTAGGAAGCTTGAAGGGGTTATGCGGGACAAGGAACACGAGGGTTTGTACTGGTTCGGCCCCTTACGGTGAAGGTAAAAGCCTACGTCCAGTTTGAGGTGATATTGATTAGGGTTACGATCGCCAGGAGCTAAACAGCTATCCCCGGCTCTCGATGATCTCGTCCTCGCCCTTAAACCGCTGCCGGGTCGTCCCTTTATACAGGGAGGCTGACGCCCCGCAGCCCTTAGAGTCCCGGCCGGCTTATAAGAGTGTCCGGCTCAGACTCTAAACAATACTTGCCTTACACTACAAGTTCTACTATAGTAATGATTGTAACTATGGGCCTTAAGCCATATCCGGGTCTCAGCCCGTCTCTGGCCCATCATCTTGAAACTTAGCTCCGGGCTTCTGGCAACGACCGTACGAGTAACCCGGCCCCTCCTGGCGGGTGACTCTAAGGTCTATATCCCCAACATTAGGCCCTAGATTGATTTGAGTCGGCTCATGTCAATCTTCAATTCTTCTGACAGAAAAAATCTCCGGCTTACCGTTCGTGTGAAGGCCATAACCCGGAGTGACGTCATCCTCTGGACTCCCGATAATCCGCCATGACGTCATCCTCCATTAACTCCATTTTTTACTCCGCCAGATCCGCAACGGATCTTTGCTTTACTGTCATTCCGAAAATCGAGGCGTCGTGGGGGGGAGATAATCACGCCGCGGTCTCCTTGAATCTCACGCCCACTTATGACCTTGCCTTATAAATAGGCCGGCCCAACGGGTTCTTCTCACGCTCTCTTCTTCCTCCTCGCGTCGTCGCTCCTCTGCCCGAGCTCTGCCACTGCCGCCGCCGTCGCGCCCCTGATCTTCATCAACCCGGCCGCTGCATCACCCTGACTCGGACCAGATAAACGGCGGCTACTTCCGCTCTTCTCCAACTCCGGTGAGTCTCTTCTGCCTTGTTAGAACAGATCTGCGGTAGAGTTCAAACAGTTCATCCGCGTTCTTCGCCATTGTCCGCAGGCTTCAGTAGTTCTCATAGTTGCCACCCTTGTTTGATCTTTAGATATGTATAAACTTGCTGCAGTAGTTGTTTGTTACTCATTTCACCTGCAAAACACACTTCTTTCCACTGCATAAGATCTCCTTCGAGGTCAAGAACTCCCCTGCGTCCGCATTTTAGGTCTAGAGAATTTTCTTTGCTCCGACCACTTTGATCCAAAAAAGTTACGGTAGTATGCGAAACCTGTTTTACCACACTTAGTAAAAACTGCAACCATAGAATCTTGGCGGCTTACATTTCTGGCTTAAAGAAAACACGTGCCGTATAACTTTCCGGTTTAAAGAGAACCATGCTCTGTAGAATTCTCCGGCTTAACTGTGATAAAGCCGTAAATAATCAATCTTATCTTGAATGCCCCTGCGGCTTAAATAATCCACTGTACCTGAGTATATATCATTAGTCCCCTTCATAAGCCGCCATCTTAGCTTGAACGATAGATCTCCGGCTTATATTAACCCGGACACCTTTTCTCTTTATCATAGACCACCAACTTTCACCATGCCTCCCAAGGCTCCCATCACTTGCAACTGGATGAAGTCCAACGTCACCGACGAGACCTTGGCCAATTTCGTTAAGTCCGGATATTTGCCTAAGAAGGAAATCATGTCCTACCGTGCCCCTGACCCGTCGGAAGAGAGACCACAGCCACGGGACGGGGAGGTAGTGATCTTTGCAGACCATATGAGCCGGGGCTTCGCACCGCCCGGCTCAAAGTTTTTCAGGGACGTGCTCAACTTCTTTAACCTACGGCCTCAGGATATAGGACCCGACTCCGTATCCAACATCTGCAACTTCCAAGTCTTTTGCGAAGTGTATCTTGGAGAAGAGCCGAGTCTGCTGCTCTTCAGAGAGCTGTTTTACTTAAACCGCCAAAATGAGTGCGCCAACGGGCCAAGTCTAGAGTTAGGTGGCATCTCCATCCAGCGGCGTAGGGACTGTCTTTTCCCTTACGCAGAACCGCCGAGCCACCCCAAGGACTGGAATATGACTTGGTTCTACTGCCAAGATACGTCCCCGGCTGACGAGAACCCGCTGCCCGGCTTTCGCCAAACACGTCTAGAGCCGACTCATCCACTGTCGGACAAACTGACTGCAGCAGAACGCCAGCCTCTGCTTCCAACTATCAATAAGATCAAGGCCCTGCTAGGCAACGGTCTGAACGGAATCGACCTGGTCCGGGTCTGGATCTCATGGCGGGTGATCCCATTGAGCCGCCGCCCTGGCTTAATGTGTGAGTACACCGGGCGAAAGGATGACCCGCAGAGGCACAGTCGCAATGATCTTCCGGAAGACGTTGTAGAGGAAGAGACCAAGGCTCTTCTAAACGAGAGTCTGGCAGACTGTGGAAGGACCGGGTTAGCCCCCTTCTGCAAGACCAATCCAGCCCCAGCGGTGAGCCGCTGACTTTAACCTTTCAACTTCTTCTGCATGTAACCTTGACCTGAACTGTTTTAAGAATTCATTACTGTATTCTTCAGGCTGATGATAAATTCTGGCGGGTCAAATATGACCATGAGGCGGCCAAGAAGGCCAGGAAGGCAAAGAAAGCCGCCAAGAAAGCCGCCCCTCGCAAAAAGGGAAGCCGACCCACTGCTTCAGAGCTAATGCAATTAAGCGACAGCTCCGAGTCAGAGGTAACCCTTAAACCTTTAAATTCTTGCTATATTTGTTGCTTGTTGTTGTCCGCCTTATCAATACTTGCTCATTGACAGGATGACGCCGGCGCCAGTAACCCGGTGGTTGAAGAGGTAATGTCACTTTCCTCCGACTCGGAGCCCTTGCCACAGCTGAAAGTCCGAAGGGTAACCCGGAAAGTAAGCTTTTCACATCCTTTAGCTCATCAAGACCCTCAATTTCTTTTGAAGCGACAGGTTCACGAAAGCCGGCGTCACACCCGGACCAACAAGAACACCGATCTCTCCGCCGGGTTACCTGACGCAACAAGGAAGCGTCGCACTGAGGTTTTTTCTCACTTGTACCCTTTTCATCCGTTGGCGGGTGTTATCCGTCAGCCACTCAACTCTTCTGACTCCAATTATCAGGAGACCTCCCCCTCTTCGGGTGACTCCATGCAGTCAAATCTGCCGGCCTTCAAGACTGCGCCCGGGTAACAACAATCTTCTTACATTATCTTTGTCTGTACTTACTCTTTGTGTGCCTAACACTTCTGTCTTTTCAGTGCCGAGGCAAAGCTCACCAAAAGAGCGAAGAAGACCAGGTCAGCCGGAGTGCCAGACATACCTGAACCGAAGGTGACGGCTAAAGAGCCGCCAGCTGCCTCTGCCCCCGAAGCCACCACTCCAATGGACACGGCACCTGAGGCCTCAGCCCCGACTACCAAGGCAACGACCGAAGCTTCGGTTAACCCGGAGGCCTCCGGCTCAACCCCACCAGCAGATGACCCGGACGTGGTAATCACCCGGACGGAGTTCGTTGAGCCGGGGAGACCGACTGCGCTGGCCAAATGCTCCGCAAAGGGGGAGTTGCTGCAGCCCCACCGGGTGAACCTGGACCTCTCCGGCTACACCAACTTAAGCATTGGAGAGCTCGTCTCTGGCTACATCAGCCAAGTACACAAGAGCCGGGACGCCGAGGTCGCCATGGTCAACCAGATCCAACAAAAATCTGAGGTATCCTTCTGCTGTCTTCTTACTTACTGCATAGTTACCTTTGCCATGCTAGCCCCCAAGTCGACGACTTATGCTTGAATATGTTGTAGACTTAGGTTCCGGCTTAGTCAACTGACCCGGCAGCATGTAAATAGATACGTTCAATATGCATTAGCCCCCAAGTGCCAAGTGTCTTTGCTTGGAAAACGCTTGGGACTTATATAATAACTGTTAATTAACCCGGAAATATATGCAGGCTGTTGGCAAGAAACTAGAGGCGGATCTTGCGGATCTCAAGAGCCGGCTGAAGATGCAGGAGATGGAGACCCGGAAGGCAAACGCCAAGTTTGTATCCAGCATCGCCACTCAAGAAAAATTGAAGACCGAGTTTGATGCTGAGAGAAAAGCCTGGGTCGAAGAGAAGGCCTCACTGGTGACCCGGGCGGAACAGGCGGAGAAGGCTCTCGCTGAGAAGACCGCCGAGCTCTCCGGCCTAAAGCGCCAGGTTTCCCAAATGGTGGCCGCGATCTTCGGTAAGTCGCCTCACCGGCTTTCATCAGTATCAGAATGCTTATATCTCAGTATTCATCCTTGCCGCCGGCTTATCTGACTCTGTTAAACAGGTCCCAGGAGTGCCAACCTCAACCAGAGCGTGGTCACCAAGCTAAAAGCCGTGTACACCCTGGTGGAACAGCTCTACACCGGGTCACAGCGTGCCTTAGCTGTGGTGGCCCTATCTAACGAGGTTCCAACTCATCTAGCCGAAGTCCTGCGCTGGCTCACCGTTCTGCCTCAGCGGATCCAAGAGCTGCGACAGGCCTCCGCGAGAGCCGGAGCAATCGCCGCGCTGAGCCAGGCCAAGGCATTCCTGCCGGAGCTAGACCCGGCAGACATCGCCCTGGGTTACCCAAGCCTGAAGGAAGACGGCTCATCCTTCGACCAGAAGGACTTCGCGGCATGTGTGAAGGCTGTACGCCCGGTGGCCACCCTCATCGGGAACGACACCGACTTGACCAAGTACCAGCCGGGTTATGATGCGGAGAATCAGAGGATTCCAACCCCTCGCTATGAAGCCCTCAATCTGATCCCTCCGGCTCGTCAGCACACCTTCGCCCCGGAGATTGACCCGGACGGGTTAATTGACAAAGAAGCCCAGTTCGAAGCTCTCAGCGGCATCGACCGGAAATCATCAACCTTCGAGGTCTTGGGATCAGCCGGAGGAGAAGACAGGAATGAGCCGGGGACTTCAACTCAGCGGGCATCATAAGTTAGCTGGCGGCTTATCAAACATTGTTCCATCTTTTAGACTTGGAGAGTTATTGTAATAGAGTAGGTGCAACAGTTTATCTCTGTCGTGCCATCGTGCACGTTTTGAATGCGAAAGCCCTTTGAATTTTCCTCTTTGATATTTCTCCGGGTCATAATCATTCCTTTGTTTTTCTTAACCTCAAAAGGTGCCTTTAAGTATCTGCATAGAAAGGCAAATCACAAGCCTCGAGGCGGCTTACCGCCCTGAAAATCAGGTGTTTAAGATAAATAACCCGGAATATGAATCAAAAAAGGCTGGTCCTTAATTATACTCTGAACATAGCCGTAATAACACACTTAACAGCCTGTAAGAATACCCCCGGTTTAAATAACCCGGGTAGCACGGTTGGTACCTTAACTCCAATTTACTTGCCTTGATGACACCCATGATGTTCAACTAACACTGTAAACCAAAGTTAAGCCGGCAAGTGAGACCCGGCCATGCACACCTTATCATAATCAGAGTAAACTTGTGATAAAGCAGAAGAACTTAGGGGCTTCCAGTTCGAATACGACCAAAGACCCGGCCCAAAGAGGTTAAGCCAAGATTCGGATACGATCATATAGCCCCCAGTGGGTGTGGCGATGCCAATCAAGAGGGTACCGACAGCTATGTTCTCTTTGCTTCGAATACGACCCATGTTTGAACAGGAAGCCCCCAAGTGATTCTTAAAATTGTTTAACGACGCTGATTCGAATACGATCCACGTCGGTTCTCAGAGGGGTTAAACTATGATTCAAATATGACCAAAGGTAACCTCCCAATGAGCTCGGCACTTTGCCAATCAAATGGGTATCGACAGCTGTGTTCTCTTTGGTTCGAATATGACCCATGTTTGAACAGGAAGCCCCCAAGTGACTTTACTGCTTTACGGCTAGATCCGAATACAATCATAAGCCGGATCCTCCTTTAAATCATCATGTAATCTTGTAATAAAAACAACACGCGCATTTTTGGAGGAGGAAAAAGGACAGAGGTCCTGCTTTATTGCTTATCATAATATATACATGGCTTATAGAAATATGTACACCACGAGAGCCGGTAGCTCAAGTGTAGTAAGGCCGAAGCTGAGCTATGTTCCACGGCCGACGGGTCTCTTCCTCTGACTTACATGAATCTTTGTGCTCCCGAATGTCAATGAGGTAATATGACCCGTTGTGCAAGTTCTTGCTGACCACAAAGGGCCCTTCCCAAGGTGGGGATAACTTGTGTGCATCTGTTTGATCCTGGATGAGCCGGAGCACAAGGTCGCCTTCCTGGAAGACCCGGGATTTGACCCGGCGGCTATGATAACGGCGCAAGTCTTGTTGGTAAATCGCTGACCGGGCTACTGCCACATCACGCTGTTCATCCAACAAGTCCAGAGCATCTTGGCGTGCCTGTTCATTATCCGTCTCAACATAAGCCGCCACGCGAGGTGAATCGTGACGGATGTCGCTGGGGAGGACTGCTTCTGCTCCATAAACCATGAAGAAAGGCGTGAAGCCTGTAGACCTGTTAGGAGTAGTGTTGATGCTCCATAAGACGGAGGGCAACTCCTCCACCCAACAACCCGGCGTCCGTTGCAAAGGGACCAAAAGCCGGGGTTTGATGCCCTTCAGAATTTCCTGGTTAGCTCTCTCAGCTTGACCATTGGATTGAGGATGAGCCACTGAAGAAACATCAAGTCGGATATGCTCTCATTGACAAAACTCTTCCATGGCGCCTTTGGAGAGATTGGTGCCATTGTCAGTTATAATGTTGTGCGGAAAACCAAAGCGGAAAATCACCTTTTTCATAAATTGAACCGCCGTGGCTGCATCGCACTTGCTAACTGGCTCAGCTTCCACCCACTTTGTGAATTTGTCAACTGCCACCAAGAGGTGGGTCTTCTTATCTTTGGATCTTTTAAAAGGCCCAACCATGTCAAGCCCCCAGACCGCAAAGGGCCAAGTGATTGGGATCATCCTCAACTCCTGAGCCGGCACATGAGCCCATCGTGAGAACCTTTGGCAACCATCACATTTACTGACCAAGTCCTCTGCATCAGCATGAGCCGTCAGCCAATAAAAACCATGACGGAAAGCCTTGGCCACAAGGGATTTTGAGCCGGCATGATGGCCACAATCCCCTTCATGGATCTCACCCAAGATCTCTTGGCCTTCCTCAGGGGAGACACAACGTTGAAATGCCCCTGAAACGCTGCGATGATGTAACTCGCCACCGATCACGATCATTGACTTAGCCCGTCGGGTTATTTGCCTGGCCAAAGTTTCATCCTCAGGCAACTCTCCCCGGGTTATATAAGCCAGATATGGCATTGTCCAATCTGGTATGACATGAAGAGCCGCCACCAGTCGTGCTTCCGGGTCAGGGATAGCCAAGTCTTCCTCTGTAGGCAACTTAACCGAAGGGTTATACAGGACATCCAGGAAAGTGTTAGGCGGCACCGGCTTTCGCTGAGAGCCTAGCCGGCTCAGAGCATCAGCCGCCTCGTTCTTCCTGCGATCAATGTGCTCCACTTTGTATCCCTGAAAGTGCCCAGCAATGGCGTCAACCTCGCGGCGATAAGCCGCCATGAGAGGATCCTTAGAATCCCACGTGCCTGATACTTGTTGAGCCACCAGGTCTGAGTCACCAAAGCACCTTACCCGGCTTAAGCTCATCTCCTTAGCCACCCGAAGACCGTGGAGCAAAGCCTCGTATTCAGCCGCATTGTTAGTGCAAGGAAACATCAACTGTAGCACATAATGGAACTTGTCACCTTTAGGGGAAGCCAATACAACGCCAGCCCCCGAGCCCTCCAGCTGCCTGGACCCATCAAAGTGAATAGTCCAATAAGTGTTATCCGGCTTTTGCTCGGGCACTTGTGACTCTGTCCAATCATTGATGAAATCCACCAAAGCCTGAGATTTAACAGCAGTGCATGGCACATATTTGAGGCCATGAGGTCCAAGTTCTATAGCCCACTTAGCAATTCTCCCTGTGGCCTCCCTGTTTTGAATAATATCACCAAGAGGGGCAGAACTGACCACAGTGATGGGATGACCCTGAAAATAATGCTTCTGCTTCCGGCTCGCCATGAACACACCATACACAAGCTTCTGCCAATGCGGGTACCGCTACTTGGACTCAATGAGCACTTCGCTGACATAATAAACCGGCCGCTGAACCAGATGCTCCTTACACGCCTCCTTGCGCTCCACCACAATAGCCACGCTGACGGCTCATGCGCTTGCTGCCACATACAGTAGCAAGGGCTCCTTATCAACCGGAGCAGCAAGGACTGGGGGCTCTGTCAGCTCCTTTTTCAAATCCTCAAGAGCGGCATTAGCTGCATCATTCCAGACAAAGTTATCAGTCTTCTTCATCAACTGATATAAGGGCATGGCCTTCTCACCCAAACGGCTTATAAACCGGCTTAAAGCAGCAATGCGACCCGCCAAGCGCTGGACGTCATTTATACACGCCGGCTTAGCTAACGAGGTGATGGCCTTGATCTTCTCCGGGTTAGCCTCAATACCTCTGTCAGAAACCAAGAAGCCCAATAGTTTGCCTGCAGGAACACCAAAAACACACTTGGCCGGGTTAAGCATCATCTTATAGACCCGGAGATTATCAAAGGTTTCCCTTAAATCATCTATCAGGGTTTCCTCTTTGATGGATTTAACCACAATATCATCCACGTAAGCGTGAACATTGCGCCCGATCTGTTTATGAAGACAGTTCTGTACACAGCGCTGGTAAGTCGCCTGAGCACACTTGAGTCCAAAGGGCATAGACACATAGCAGAAGGCTCCAAAAGGAGTGATGAACGCCGTCTTCTCCTGGTCCTTAACTGCCATCATAATCTGATGATACCCGGAATAAGCATCCAAGAAACTTAAGCGTGCACAACCTGCCGTAGCATCAATGATTTGATCAATACGGGGGAGGGCAAAAGGATCAGCCGGACACGCCTTATTCAAGTCCGTGTAGTCCACACACATCCGCGAGGTGCCGTTCTTCTTGAGCACGAGCACCGGGTTAGCCAACCACTCTGGGTGAAGGACTTCAACGATGAACCCGGCTGCCAAGAGCCGGGCCACTTCTTCACCGATAGCTTTCCGCCTCTCTTCATTAAACCGCCGGAGAAACTGTCTGACCGGCTTAAATTTTGGATCCACATTGAGAGTGTGCTCAGCGAGTTCTCCAGGTACACCTGGCATGTCAGAAGATTTCCACGCGAAGATGTCCCTATTCTCACGGATGAACTCGATGAGCGCGCTTTCCTATTTCGGATCCAAATTTGCACGGATGCTAAACTGCTGAGACGAGTCACCTGGAACAAAATCAACAAGTTTAGTCTCGTCAGCTGATTTAAATTTCATTGCCGGTTCATTCTCCGTGGTTGGCTTTTTCAGAGAGGTCATATCTGTTGGGTCAACATTGTCTTTGTAAAACTTCAACTCCTCTATAGCACAAACAGACTCTGCATAAGCCGCGTCGCCTTCCTCGCACTCTAGAGCCACTTTCCGGCTGCCGTGAACCGTAATAGTCCCGTTGTGACCCGGCATTTTGAGCTGTAAGTACACATAACACGGCCGTGCCATGAACTTGGCGTAAGCCGGCCGTCCAAATATAGCATGGTATGGACTTCTTATCTTGACCACCTCAAAGGTCAACTTCTCCACCCTGTAGTTGTTCTCATCACCAAAAGCCACTTCCAATTCGATCTTGCTGACTGGATAAGCCGACTTACCAGGTACCACACCATGGAAGATAGTGTTTGACTGGCTGAGGTTCTTATCAACCAACCCCATACGGCGAAAAGTCTCATAATAGAGGATATTGATGCTGCTGCCCCCATCCATGAGTACCTTTGTGAACTTATAGCCTCCCACCTGAGGAGCCACCACTAAGGCCAAGTGGCCCGGGTTATCCACCCGGGGAGGGTGATCCTCCCTACTCCACACTATAGGCTGCTCAGACCACCGCAAGTAGCGTGGAACTGCCGGCTCCACAGCATTCACAGCCCTCTTGTGAAGCTTCTGGTCTCGTTTGCACAAACTAGTGGTAAACACATGATACTGTCCACCGCTAAGCTGCTTTGGATTGGTCTGATAACCCCCCTGCTGCTGTTAATGACCCTGGCCAGACTGTTGATTAAAGCCCCCTTGACCGCCCTGAGGGCCAGAATTTGAGCCGCCCCCCGGGCCATGAAAGCCGCCGGCGCCTGAGCCGCCGGCACCTGAGCCGCCGCCCGGGCCATTGTAATTTTTAAAGGCCTTCATGATTGCACAATCCTTCCACAGATGAGTTGGTGGCTTCTCTCTAGAACCGTGCCTCGGACAAGGTTCATTCAACAGCTGCTCCAGAGAAGGTCCTGACCCGCCGCCTCGGGGAGGGGCCTCCCCTTGCGTCACTCGTTATTACCTTGGGAGTTGGCGTTGGCTACGAACTCTAGGCTGCCATCGGCCTTGCGCTTGCCTCCTCCTTGGTTCCCCGGGTTAAACTGAGGACCCTTGCCATTGCCGTTCTTCTTTCCCTTCCCTGTCCTTTCATCATCTGAAGGGGGATCCTTGGTACCATCGGAATCGGCGTACTTGACAAGAGCCGCCATTAGTGTACCCATATCAGTGCAGTCACGTTTAAGCCGCCCGAGTTTCATCTTTAGGGGCACAAAGCGACAGTTTTGTTCCCACATTAAGACTGCAGAGCCGGCATCCATCTTATCCGATGAATGTATGATCTCCTTGACCCGGCGAACCCAATGGGTCGTGGATTCACCCTCCTGCTGCCTACAGTTAGTCAGATCCACAATTGACATAGACTGCCTACAGGTATCTTTGAAGTTTTGGATGAACCGGGCTTTCAGCTCAGCCCAAGACCCAATGGAATTCGGTGGTAGCCCTTTCAACCACGTGCGGGCAGTTCCATCTAACATCATGGTGAAATACTTGGCCATGGCCGCCTCACTGACCTCCAGTAGCTCCATAGCCATCTCATAACTCTCAATCCAGGCCGCGGGTTGTAAGTCAGATGTATAGTTAGGCACCTTCCTAGGGCCCTTGAAGTCCTTCGGTAGACGTTCATTACGGATGGCTGGCACTAAACAAGGAACACCCCCGGTCCTGGTAGGGATACCCACATCAACGGAAGTCGTCGGGTAAGCCGGGGGGGTCTGGTAAGCCGTCAATTGAGGCGCTTGCTCCGCCTCTTGCCGTGCTTGGTCCGCTGCGTAAAAGGCTCCATTGTGAGCCGGGCCATGGCCAGGGGGCGGGTCATGGCGTCGGACGTTACTTGAGCCGGTTGCCGAGACCATGTGCCGGCTGTAACTCGGGCTCTGGCCTGGACGAGGAGTCGAGTGGATCCTGTCCCGGCTGTAGGAGTACGCCTCTTGCTGCGCCAGTGCTGTTTGAAGGAGTTCCCTGACCCGGCGGGTCTCGATAGCCGTCGGAGAGTCGCCGTCAACTGGTAGGGCCGCCAGCCGTGCTGCCGCAGCGACCATGTTCTCCAGCGGGTTATTATAATGACCCGGGGGTATTGGCACATACTGAGGCGGGGCAGGGGGCACCGGGGGAGGCCCCATCACTCGCGGCTGAATAAGGGGTCCAGACCCGGGTGCTGTGACCCCTGGCGGGTTACTAGACCCTGCACCTGGCGTGTTGAAGAGGTTGCGTGGATCGTAAACCGGCGGGAGTCGGGACTGGGCCTTTTGATGCCTCCTTCTCATGACCTCATTGGCCGCATTCTGATCCATCGTGAGTTGGAAGGACTGCGCCTGAATCAGCTGAGTCTGGGCATCGAGAGTCGCCCGCTCCGCAGCCAGCCTGATTCCTTCTGCTGCAAGATCCTCCTTAGCTTTTATCAGATCCAATTTCAACTGTGCCACCTCGGCATCATGCTGGGCTTGATCCGCCGGGTCAACCGTGGCGGTTAACAGGGCCGTCATCTTGTCCGTGATATCCATCAGCACCTGAGCCGGAGAGGGCACCGGGTTTCCCGATCCAGCAGCGGGGTTCTGAACAGGCTGTGCACCAGCCATAAAGACTCCAACCTGGCTAGGCGGCTCAAAAAGGTCCGGAATACTGTCGCCATCGGAACAACCCATGAGCCTGCCATCCTGAAGTTGGTACAACGAGTTTGACTCATCAGTGGCCGACTCACCGTCAGAGCCGGCGGCCGCCTCATCCCCGGACCCCGATGGGTCAGAGGGCCCTCCATGGATGCATCCCACAAAAGCGTGCTTTAAGGCAGGCCGGGCCCGGGCGGGTCGTGCGCGCTGAGCCGTTTCGATGAGATCGGCGCAGATATCCGGCTCAGGGCCCGGCTCACCAATCTTGCCAATGAAGACATGAATTCCGCCGAAGGGGACCCGGTACCCGTACTTAATTGAGCCGGCGTCGGGGCCCCAGTCTGCATCGTCGATGTAGAGCTTGCCGCGACGACTCTTGGTCATCCGGCCCACAGTGTATCCCTTGAGCCCTTCGAAGCTGACTTTCAAGAACTCAAATCCACCGTGTGCTAGCCCCACGGTGGGCGCCAACTATCGTGGAATTGTCACGGCAGATGTCCTTGGGCTAGGACTTAGTCGTGGAGCCATCGCAACTAGGAAGCTTGAAGGGGTTATGCGGGACAAGGAACACGAGGGTTTATACTGGTTCGGCCCCTTACGGTGAAGGTAAAATCCTACGTCCAGTTTGAGGTGATATTGATTAGGGTTACGATCGCCAGGAGCTAAACAGTTATCCCCGGCTCTCGATGATCTCATCCTCGCCCTTAAACCGCTGCCGGGTCGTCCCTTTATACAGGGAGGCTGACGCCCCGCAGCCCTTAGAGTCCCGGCCGGCTTATAAGAGTGTCCGGCTCAGACTCTAAACAATACTTGCCTTACACTACAAGTTCTACTATAGTAATGATTGTAACTACGGGCCTTAAGCCATATCCGGGTCTCAGCCCGTCTCTGGCCCATCATCTTGAAACTTAGCTCCGGGCTTCTGGCAACGACCGTACGAGTAACCCGGCCCCTCCTGGCGGGTGACTCTAAGGTCTATATCCCCAACACTAGGGCCTTTGAAGTCCTTGGGTAGACGCTCATTGCGGAGAGCTGGCACTAAACAAGGGACACCTCCAGTCCTGGTTGGGATACCCACGTCGACGGAAGTCATCGGATAAGCCGGGGGAGTCTGGTAAGCCGTCAACTGAGGCACCTGCTCCGCCTCTTGCCGCGCTCTGTCTTGGTCTGCTGCGTGAAAGGCTCCGTTATGAGCCGGGCCATGGCCAGGGGGCGGGTCATGGCGTCGGACATTACTTGAGCTGGTCGCTGAGACCATGTGTCTGCTGTAACTCGGGCTCCGGCCTGGACGAGGGGTCGAGTGGATCCTGTCCCGACTGTAAGAGTACGCCTCTTGCTGCGCCAGTGCTGTTTGAAGGAGTTCCCTGACCCGACGGGTTTCAATAGCCGTCGGAGAGTCGCCGTCAATTGGGAGGGCCGCCAGCCGTGCTGCTGCGGCGACCATGTTCTCCAGCGGGTTAGCATAATGACCCGGTGGTATCGGCACATACTGAGGCGGGGCCGGGTTTACCCGGGGAGGCCCAATCACTTGTGGCTGAACAGGGGTCCCAGACCCGGGCACTATAATCCCTGGCGGGTTACTAGACCCTGCACCTGGCGTGTTGAAGAGGTTTCGAGGATCGTAAACCGGAGGAAGTCGAGATTGAGCCTTTTGATGCCTCCTTCTCATGACCTCATTGGACGCGTTCTGATCCATCGTGAGCCGGAAGGACTGCGCCTGAATCAACTGAGTTTGGGCGTCGAGAGCCGTCCTCTTCGCAGCCATCCTGATCCCTTCTGCTGCTAGATCCTCTTTGGCTTTCACGAGATCTAACTTTAACTGCGCCACCTCCGCGTCATGCTGAGCTTGATCCGCCGGGTCAACCGCGGCGGTCAACAGGACCGTCATCTTGTTCGTGAGATCCATCAGCACCTGAGCCGGCGAAGGCACCGGGTTTCCCGCCCCAGCAGCAGGGTTCTGAACAGGCTGCGCACCGGCCATGAAGATTCCAACCCGGCTCGGCGGCTCAAACGGGTCCGGAATACTGTCACCATTGGAACAACCCATTAGCCTGCCATCTTGAAGCTGATACAACGAGTTCGACTCATCTGTGGATGATTCGCCGTCAGAGCCGGCGGCCGTCTCATCACCAGATCCAGATCCACCAGAGAGCCCTCCATGGATACATCCCACGAAAGCATGCTTCAAGGCAGGCAGAGCCCGGGCGGGTCGTGCGCGCTGAGCCGTCTCGATGAGATCGGCGCAGAGATCTGGCTCAGGGCCCGGCTCACCAATCTTGCCAATGAAAACATGAATTCCGCCGAAGGGGACCCGGTATCCGTACTCAATTGAGCCGGCGTCGGGGCCCCAGCTTGCATCGTCGATGTAGAGCTTGCCGCGACGACTCTTGGTCATCCGGCCCACAGCGTATCCCTTGAGCCCTTCGAAGCTGCCCTTCAAGAACTCAAATCCACCGTGCGCTGGCCCCACGGTGGGCGCCAACTGTCGTGGAATTGTCACGGCAGATGTCCTCAAGCTAGGACTTAGTCGTGGAGCCATCGCCGCTAGGAAGCTTGAAGGGGTTAAACGGGACAAGGAACACGAGGGGTTATACTGGTTCGGCCCCTTACGGTGAAGGTAAAAGCCTACGTCCAGTTGAGGTGGTATTGATTAGGGTTTCGATGACCAGGGAGCTTAACTGCTATGCCTGGCTCTCGACGAGATCTCTCTTGTCCCTAAACCGCTGCCGGGTCGTCCCTTTATATAGAGAGGTTGATGCCCAGCAGCTTCTGAGAGTCCCGGCCGGCTCATAAGAGTGTCCGGCTTGGACTCTCAACTATTCTTGCCTTACACTACAAGTTCTATCATAATGACGGTTGTAACCACGGGCCTTAAGCCATCTCCGGGTCTTAAGCCCATCTTTGGCCCACCGTCTTCAAGCTTGGCGCCGGGCTTCAGGTGATGATCCTTGTGTGTAACCCGGCCCCACCGGGCGGGTGACTCTAAGGTTTATATCCTCAACAGAGAGGAACAAATAAGTGGTAAGGATTACCCAATCACAAACCAAATATCTGCGGAAGAAATGCTAAGAGCTACTTGAATCCCACCTATAAACTCCCGAAACTTTCTGGTTATGCAATCTGGTGTTGGGGATACAGGGGACACAAAATATATCACCCAAACTAGCAATCCCTAGATCCAACTGTATCCATCCGTCAACACATAACCAAGAAACCTTCGGAAATCGTGTACCTCAACCTTCGAAAAGCATCCGTTATACGAGTTATGGCAATACTCCCAAACTCCCGCCCCAGTATTGGGTGGCGTCGAGGTGATCTCACCAACAACTGCATAAAAGAGATTTTCGATGTCGGCGAAACTTAGGTATTCCAGAACTGCAACGATAAAATTGTGACGACAACACCTCGGAGCTCAACTCCCCGGGACACTGCCACAACCCCTAAATGTCAGGAGGCACCAAGAACAATGTTCTCGTCACAAAACCATCGGAACGATTCCAAGATACCCGCGTGATCCTAAAAAAAAATTAGTGAAACTTGAGGAGAGAAGAGTCAAAACTTCTACGTCAGGAGGCCTCACCAGAGCGACGAAGGGACTGAGGAGTAAAAAGAATCCTACTCTCCGATATATATAATCCTAAGACTCAAAACATTTTTGTTCTAGACTCAACAACGCCAGCGATTTGATCAAGCAGGGGGCTCCTAAGTCGGGGATGGCTCTGATTACCAAGTTGTAACGCCCACGATGCGGCTATATCTCCCACGTGTCGAGGCACGACTTAGAGGCATAACCGCATTGTGGTAATGTCGCAAGAAGGGTTATCTTCACACAATCCCATGTAATGAATAAGAATGGGATAACGAGAGTTGGCTTACAATCGCCACTTCACACAATACATAAATTAATTCATACATCATGCAAAATCCACACATAGACCGACTACGGTCAAATCCAAATGAAAATAAGATAACCCCAAATGCTAGACCCCCGATCGTCCCAACTGGGCTCCACTACTGATCATCAGGAAAAGAAACATAGTAACAACCACGTTCCTCGTCGAACTCCCACTTGAGCTCGGTTGCGTCATCCGCACTGGCATCGTCGGCACCTGCAACTGTTTTGGTAGAATCTTTGAGTCACGAGGACTCAGCAATCTCACACCCGCGAGATCAAGACTATTTAAGCTTATAGGAAAGGATGGTGTAAAGAGGTGGAGCTGCAGCAGGCACTAAGCATATATGGTGGCTAACATACGCATATGAGAGCGAGAAGAGAAGCAACGCAACGGTCGCGAAGCTAGAAATGATCAAGAAGTGATCCTGAAACTACTTACGTTCATGCATAACTCAAACCGTGTTCACTTCCCGGATTCCGCCGAGAAAAGACCATCACGGCTACACACACGGTTGATGTAGTGTAATTAAGTCAAGTGACAAGTTCTCTACAACCGGACATTAACAAATTCCCATCTGCCTCATAACCGCGGGCACGGCTTTCGAAAGATAATACCCTGCAGGGGTGTCCCAACTTAGCCCATTATAAGCTCTCACGGTCAATGAAGGATAAACCTTCTCCCAGGAAGACCCGATCAGTCTCGGAATCCCGGTTTACAAGACATTTCGACAATGGTAAAACAAGACCAGCAAGACCGCCCGACTGTGCCGACAAATCCCGATAGGAGCTGCACATATCTCGTTCTCAGGGCACACCGGATGAGACAGGCTACGAGTAAAACCAGACTTCGAGTTTCCCCGAGGTGGCCCCGCAGTCTACTCGGTTCGGACCAACACTCGAAGGAGCACTGGCCCGGGGGGGTTAAAAAAGATGACCCTCGGGCTCGCGAAAACCCAAGGGAAAAGGCTTAGGTGGCAAATGGTAAAACCAAGGTTGGGCCTTGCTGGAGGAGTTTTATTCAAGGCGAACTGTCAAGGGGGTCCCATAAATCACCCAACCGCGTAAGGAACGCAAACTCAAGGAACATAATACCGGTATGACGGAAACTAGGGCAGCAAGAGTGGAACAAAACACCAGGCATAAGGCCGAGCCTTCCACCCTTTAGCAAATATATAGATGCATTAAATAAATAAGAGATATTGTGATATTCCAAAAGATCCATGTTCCAACATGGAACCAACTTCAACTTCACCTGCAACTAGCAACGCTATAAGAAGGGCTGAGCAAAAGCGGTAACTTAGCCAAACAACGGTTTGCTAGGAAAGGATGGTTAGAGGCTTGACATGGCAATATAGGAGGCATGATATAGCAAGTGGTAGGTAGCGCAGCATAGCAATAGAACGAACAACTAGCAAAGCAAAGATAGAAGTGATAACGAGGGTATGGTCATCTTGCCTGCAAGGTTCTCAGAGTTGTCGAAAGCTTGATCCTCGTAAGCGTACTCAATAGGTTCCTTGTTCCCGAACTCGTCTCCCGGCTCTACCCAAAACAAGAACACAAGCAACGGAACCACAATCAATCACGGGAAATGCACAAACAACATGATGCAATACATGCATGATATGCGAGATATGATATGCGATGCGTATGCGTGCTCCGGAAGAAAAATGATGAACAAGGCAGTAACTTGGCAAACCAAGCATGCCACTGGAAAGATGAGATGATTTCGGTCGAAATCGATATAAAGATCACCGGAAACGGATGCACGGTTTGCAAATGGCAAGCAAAACAAGAATGACATAAATCTGCGATTAACAGCAGGATAGCACTTAGAATACATCAAGAAGCTATGCTACAGCACCCCAAAATAGCAACAAAGCATATGGCAGTAATCTACAGGAGATGCTTGACAAAATATGAACACTGAGCTATGGCTAGATCACAACATAACAGGCTCAAACAAGCATGGCAAAAATGCAAAAGATATCAGGTTCACAGACTTGGTGAAAATACTGAACATGGCTGAAACAGCATCAGGTAGCAATGTTCAGAGCAAGCAATCAACATGCTACAGGAAATTAAAATAGAAAAACAAGGCATGGCATGAATCTACTAAATGCATAGAACAAAAGTCCCTTACTGACCATGAGTCAAAAAGGAACAGAAGATATGATGGCACCCATGTAAACAAAGCAAGTTTCGTTAACAGGTTTCAGACTTAGCAGAAAACAGAGCATGATTACCAGAAATTATGAAGGCAACTTTGTGAGCTCGATTCACTCATCACAAAGCAATGCATGACAAAACAAGCATACCTACAGCAATAAGACATGTTTATGAAGCTATCCATGGCAAGAGCAAGTTCATAGCATGTATGGATCAACTACAACAACCTTCGCAAAATTGAATATCATGTTAACAATCTGCCAGGAATATTTTATAGCAAACGTAGAGCAAGATTAAGACATACTATGGCACTCCCTAATTGCAAACAGGGACATGAATGGATAGAGCACAACTATATCTAGAAAACATCCTTACTGAACATGCCGAAAATAAGCATGGATCTCACTGTAGACACATGGATACATGGCAACAAAATAATAGCAGATAAAGGACAGCAAAATCCCAAGTCTCTGAAAACAGAAACATCACAAAGCCTAGTTTGCATGCTTTGCTAGTCACCACATAGATAAATAAATACATGGCATACACCTCTGTAAAGATGGTATGGCATAGATCAAAACACCTGTAGAGCTCATGCCCATAAGATGCACACATCAATTGCAACAAAAATAACAAATCACCAAGTTCTGATAAATAACAGCAGTAAACATCATATAGCACTCTTACACCAGAGATTTGGGCATCAATATGGACTCAAACAAGCATGGCACAATGGAATAAAATGAAGAGCATCTCGAGACGAACATTTCCATATATCATGCACGCAAAACAAAGCAGTATACAATGAGATATGATGCAATGAACAGGAGCATATAATGCAATAATATACGGGACTTGGCAGAAAATGAGGGGATTTCGGGGTCAACCTCCAGATCCAGATCTAGGGTTTGGGCGCTCGGATCGAGGACGGCCGGGGTGGCCGCCGGAGTTGGAGGATGGGGCGGCGTCGGGGCACGCCGGCACGGGACGGCGCGTGTCGAGGATATACACCGCGGTATGACCCGGCCGGAAGTATGACCCGGCCGGACTTGGCGCTTCACCGATGACCCGCCGGAGGACTGGCGACTCACGAGTCTGGCGGCTCACTGGTCAGACGACTCACGGATGACCCCGACGGCGGGTCACATAGAAGACTAGGCCCAAGGCCTAGTAGGCCGGTTCATATTATGGTGGGCCGGCTTAAGACAGAAGGCATGAGGAATATTTCCTTTACGAGGAAGCAAGACCCGTACTTGTATCCGGCTTGTAATAGAGAATAAGTTAGTTCTAATCCTAATAGGACTCTACATGTAAGCCGCCCCTTCAACTTATATAAGGAGGGGCAGGGTTCCCCAAAGAGGGACAAGGAAGAGGAAAATAATCTCTAGGGCTAGACACAAAGAGCTGGCTTCCCGGCGACTCCCTCATGAGCATAATGAGACCTAGCCACAAACAGCATGTAGGGCTATTCCGGATGATGTTTCCCGGGGCCCGAAGCTGTCTAAATCCTTGTCTTGTGTGTCGCGTCTCTCGTCCCGATCAACCCCTCTCAAGCTACTACATAGATGCGTTGGCCACGCGACTAAGTCCTGACACTAAGGACATCTGCCGTGACAAATCCACGACAGTTGGTGCCCACCGTGGGGCTGGCGCACGGTGGTGTTGAGTCCTTGGAGGGATCTCATCTAGGGTTCGAGAAGTTCGCGATTGACCGGGAGAAAAAGAATCAACATTAGAAAGAGTTGGCAAATTCATCGTCAAAGAAGTTAGAGTTGCTGTTGAACCGCCGCCACCGGCTGTGTAAATCCGTCAAATTGCAGTCAAATCAAGGGCAGCACTGACGGCGGCAAGTTTGTATCTGATGGAAACCTACTCCGGTTGAAGACCCAATACGGCGAAACTGCTTGGTGAGAACCGCCGTCCGAGCCTCACGCGTCGCCGCCGGTTCAGCTGTGCCTCGCCACTGAAGCCGTTGTGGCCTTCTGTAGCCTCCGACCTGGACCGTGTTTCCGCTAAACCGCCATGAACTCCATTGTGGCCTACTCTGGGCTGCTGTTTTCATTGTGGTTTACTCGAAGCCGCCGTCCACAAGCCGCCGGCCGCAGCCCCCGAGCCTCCCTGACTGCACTTCTATTTCCCATGATGGCCGGGTCAAACAGGCTGCTTCATGCCAAAACCGGGTTGTCCGCTCCGGACTTCGCCTTTGCTACAAACCGCCGGCCACCAAGCCGCCATGGACTCGCGTCGTTTCTCCGCTGAGCCGCCCGTCGCGCCGTCCGTACTCCCGGCTGAAACCGTTGTTGCCTTCGAACCGCCACTGCGACCCTTGACTCCGTGGTTGCCGCGCCGCATCGCCGGGTCGCTGTTGTTGAGGTCGTGGCCGCTCCTTAAGCCGGCAAGCTGCCGTGAGCCGCCGCGTCCGGGTAGAGAAAGTTATCCACGACTGAGGAGGATACGGACTCTGGGTTGGCGTTGTTCGACTCTGCAACCGGCGCATAAGGATATATGTCAACTAGGAGTTCATCAGTGCGCTTGGAAAAAGTTTCAGCATCAACGTAAATCAGATCAGTATCAAAATGAAAAGGCAGCAGCCTGTGCATCATAAATCAGACCGGATCCATATTGCTAATTCTACAGATTGATCCGGTCAGAACAGCCGCCAGGAAAGAGGCCAAGTCCCGTTCGGACGCAAGTTTCCAAACTACCTAAAAGCAATCATGAGTGTACTCCAATCGTATGCTCAAGGGTCCCATGGAGTGATGGAGATTCCCTTCAATCCAAGTCAAGTTACGGGAGTGCTAAAAGAGCTCTTGCCTGCACAAACTACCAGATAAGTCGTCGCCGCTTGTTTGAGCAAGCGGACCAAACACAAACCGCCAAGAACGTCGTTCTCCACTGCTGCTTGTTTTTTGCCGACGCGTCGAGTCCGGATACATTGATCGAGTGAAGATTGACCGAGTCAGAAGAAAATGCCAACTGTGCGAAGACAGGATAAGTCTGAATCGGGCCATCAACTCACGAATCGATCATCAAATTACAGCTATCCGTCGTGACTCCGGGTCGCCGGCGTCGCCCTGGTTTAGCCATCGCCTTGTCAAACCAGCCGCGTCAGAGTCGCCACCACAACCTCGTCTTCGAGTCGCCGGGTTCTGCTTCTGCGTGACTCCCCCCGTGCGACTCGCCGTGTCGGATGCTCCTCTGTTCCAGGGCTTGTCTGCACCCTCGTCTGCACCAAGCCGCCGCAGGCTTCTAGCCCCTGCGCCCCCGCAGTCCCTTCTTCTGCTGCTGCTCCGGGCCGCGGGAGAGTCGCCCTTCTTCTACTATTACTCCGGGCCGCCGGAGAGCCGCCCCCGCTTCTGCTACTGTGCCGGGGCTATATTGAGCCGCCCTTGCCGCTTTGAGCCGCCGGGGTTATATTAAGTCGCCGGTCTGCTTGAGCCGCCGGAACTATATTGAGCCGTTGGTCTGCCTGAGCCGCCGGAACTATATTGAGCCACCTCTGTCTCGATAAACGTCGTCCAAACAAATCAGGTGATATCCATCCAAGTTTGATTTATTAGCACATGTTGTTTTTGTCAAAGAACAAGTTTATCTTTGCCTTGGTCTGCAATATTGTTTATGCAGGGCACAGGTGGTCGTCGTTACTCAACGGGCTCCCGCACCGGCTTCAACGCCGTGGCCGTCTCTCGCAACCGCGCCGGCTTACAACGCCGTGGCCGTCTCTCGCGACCACGCTGACTTACAACGCCGTGGCCGTCTCTCGCGACCACGCCGGCTTACAACAAGGAGGACAACTCACCCGTCCGCACCGGTTTACAATGCCACGGCCGACTCATCTGTCTGTGCCGCCTCTAATGTTACGGTCGTCTTTACCGTCTGTCTCTCGCGGCCTGGTCTACATCAACATACCAGGCCGCACTTGTCTGGATGAGTTGTTTATTGACTATGAGCAAGTCACTACTTGGGAAGCCCGGTTTTCTTCCAACAAACTGGAGGCAAATTATCATATATTATCAGCCGTCGTCTGCACTGGATGGTTCAATGGGCAGGCGCACGAGTCGCCGCCACTACAGTTTGGTTAACTTCGAACAACCAGTTGGAAGGAGCCATTGGCCGAGTTGTTGACACGGCTCATATGGGATCATTTATAACCCGCCACAGTCACTTCAACCTTCTGTGGGTTCACATCGCGCTATCAATGCGCTGATGATATACACCTTCTGCTCTGGTACAATATGGAGAATCTCAAGCCAACTCCTCGAATCGTCTTGAGACTCGGGGGCTACAATGACATGACTCGGCGAAATTGGTTGTGTTAGTGAATTCAAGAACTCCGGGTCATTGAAGGGAAGGTAACCCGGTTCCGGAGGCTACCGCTATATTGGTGAAAAATTTAAAAGGCCGTCAGAAAATTTTCGGTTTAAAAAGAAGGATTCCGGTTTAAAATCCGGTTCAAGAGACATCTCTCTCCAACAAAACACTGAAGCTCTTAATATCCGGTTAAAAAACCGGTTCAAGGGAAATTTGTTTACCACAAGGCTTTGAAGCTCTCAAATCCGGTTCAAATCCGGCTCAAGGTAAATTTATCTCTCACAAAGTTTTGAAGCTTTCACATCCGGTTTAAACTTCCGGTTCAAAAAGAATTAATCTCTCGCAAGATCGAGTTCTCAGAAAAATTAAAGGTTGCCAAAGAACTTGCTGCCATGATGCGCGGTTCAAACTTGGGTATCCTGCTTTACGGCTTATCTTATTATGATCACTTGGGGGCTTCCTGCTCATCGAGCATAGCTATCAGTACCCTTTTGATCGGCGCAATGCCAAAACTTATATGGTCACTTGGGGGCTTCCTGTTCAAACATAGGTCGTATTCGAACCAAAGAGAACATAGCTGTCGATACCCTTTTGATTGGCAAACTGCTGAACCTACTTGGGGGCTTCTTGATCGTATCCGAATCATAGCTCAACCCCTTTGGGAATCGACGTGGATCGTATTTGAATCAGCGTCGCTAAACAACTCTTAAGGTCATTTGGGGGCTTCCTGTTCAAACATAGGTCGTATTCGAACCAAAGAGAACATAGCTGTCGATACCCACTTTGATAGGCAACGCCAAAGCCACTGGGGGCTATATGATCGTATTCGAATCTTAGCTCAACCCCTTTGGAACGGTTTTCTGATCGTATACGAATCAGAAGCCTTAAGTTTTTTAAGTCTTTTTTGCGAACAATTTTGGGTTTGACTTGAGACCTTTTTTGGATTATATCTCAAATGTATATAAGTGTTTTATGCTTAACCCGGCTTGACTTTTGACTATAAGTCGCCAGCTTATGACAATCATCATCTATGTGGAAGCATTGGCTTCTAAGGATTGGGTTATCACCCTTACTGCACAGGTCATGTAAACCGGCAGTACAAATTCAATATCACAGTGGTTATATGTGAGGTATTATGACCCGCCCCGCGGCAAACCGCCAAGGGTTCTTGTGATCTACTTGTGTGCAAGGTAAGACTACATTTGGGTGGTTACCCGCCCTGGCTCTTGATGTTAAGTCGCCAGGGCATATGTTGTTTAAACTCTGTGCAGGATTTGCAGAACTATGACTTATATAAATGCTTCAGTCCAAGCTCATCACTGAAATTAGTGTTTCAAAAGGGTTATCAATTATTGATTTTCTCAAGGGATATAGGCCACCGGATTACAAAAATTCCGGCTTACAATGAATGCGCAAGTCGTCATCGGCCAAGAGCCGCCAGGTATTTAAACTCCGGATTTACTTGTCAACCGATGAGGTATTCAAATCTTTAATAGCCAAAACTGGCTGGATTTTCATGATGATATTGAATGATTGAGGTTTTCATACCGGATTATATTATTCAAATCTTGAATAGCCATCATGGCTGGATTTCTATTGTGATTATCAATAACCAGTGTTATGATTGAGGTTTTCAAAGTCGCTTTAGCGCAACGGCTATTATTTTTATCAATGGGCATGATTTATTTTACAATGGAGGAAATAGTCCTGAGTCGCTGCAGGCTTACGACCCGGCACTTGGGGGCTACATTGTTCAAATCGAGAATACATCGAATATACAAGTCCCACATCACTGCCAACATGCACCATGGCACTTGGGGGCTAATGCAAAGTCATTTTTTGCTCAACTTATTGAGGACCCAACTCATCACATTCTAAATGAGTTGGCCCTTGGGGGCTACCAATTGCTCCTGTCAAAAATTCAAGGTACACAAGCATTACTCCATTATATTGAACGGTCCACTATTTAGTTGGTGGAGTACAAAGCTCTTAACCTTGTGGACGTGGGTTCAAGCCCCATGGTGGCAACTATATTATATGATGTTATTATCAATTATATACAAAGTCCCAGCTCAGTATTATCTTACTAAGCCGGCCCTTGGGGGCTACACATTCCTGTTCAAATTTACATGGTTATATCTACAAAGTCCCTGCTCATTATTGCATAATGACCCGGCCCTTGGGGGCTACACTGGTTGAAGTTTTCATGAGCATAAAGCAATTACAAGTCCCAGGTAGCTGCAAGCATGACAACCCGGCACTTGGGGGCTACATGTGTGGAATATTCAGTTTATATGATTGAGATGAATAAACCGGATTTCTTCAAGGTTGCAGCATTTATTGGAGCAAGTCTTAAACCATCACTTTGTTCT
Organism: Aegilops tauschii subsp. strangulata; assembly: GCF_002575655.3. NCBI lineage: Eukaryota > Viridiplantae > Streptophyta > Magnoliopsida > Poales > Poaceae > Aegilops > Aegilops tauschii. The sequence continues at coordinate 637,817,711 of NC_053036.3, read as the reverse complement.
GCTCAAGACTTGGGGGCTACAGGTAATATGGATATAAGAGAGAAAAATCTTCAAATTATCAGTTTTGAGCAAATCAGGAGGATCAATTACATAAACCGGTGTCAACAACAATTATGACCCGGCATCGTCTATTTTATAATCCGGCAGTTTTTGGTAATGATAAACCGGCAAGTTTTACATCTTCAAGCCGGCTGAATATCAGATGAGTATTTGAAGACAAAATTTATTTAACCCGGCGCCTTGGAAGCTGACTCAAGTGGATTATTCTTCACAATATCTTTCTGTGAGAAACCAACATCAGCAAATTGAGTATGAAGCTAGCTTATTTGACCCGGATTTTCTAGATGAAGGAAATGACAATTGGACTTAAGGATAATCAGGTCCCGTCTCAGGAGAATATTTAACCCGGAGCACAAGGAATTAAGGATGATCAGGTGCCGGCGTACAAGAATTTTTTAATCCGGAACACAATCTGTCAAAGTTGTTCTTGTGTTTGTTTTACACGATCAGTTTAACATGGATAAATCCAAATTAAACTGGGGGCTAATGTCGGGGATATACCCCGCGGTATGACCCGGCCGGAAGTATGACCCGGCCGGACTTGGCGCTTCACTGATGACCCGCCGGAGGACTGGCGACTCACGGGTCTGGCGGCTCACTGGTCAGACGACTCACGGATGACCCCGACGGCGGGTCACATAGAAGACTAGGCCCAAGGCCCAGTAGGCCGGTTCATATTATGGTGAGCCGGCTTAAGACAGAAGGCATGAGGAATATTTCCTTTATGAGGAAGCAAGACCCGTACTTGTATCCGGCTTGTAATAGAGAATAAGTTAGTTCTAATCCTAATAGGACTCTACATGTAAGCCGCCCCTTCAACTTATATAAGGAGGGGCAGGGCTCCCCAAAGAGGGACAAGGAAGAGGAAAATAATCTCTAGGGCTAGACACAAAGAGCCGGCTTCCCGGCGACTCCCTCATGAGCATAATGAGACCTAGCCACAAACAGCATGTAGGGCTATTCCGGATGATGTTTCCTGGGGCCCGAAGCTGTCTAAATCCTTGTCTTGTGTGTCGCGTCTCTCGTCCCGATCAACCCCTCTCAAGCTACTACATAGATGCGTTGGCCTCACGACTAAGTCCTGACACTAAGGACATCTGCCGTGACAAATCCACGACAGCGCGGGTCCCGCGACCGGGCGCGGCGGCGAGGGAGAGAGGCGGCGGGGCGCGGCGGAGGCGGCGACCGGCGTCGGCGACGGGGCGCGCTGCTCCGGCAGCGGCGACGATGGAGGGCGGAACGGCGCGGGAGAGACGGGCCGCGGGGGCCGGACGCGGGCTCGGCGGGCCGACGCGGCGCGGGTGGCCGGGGTGCCACGTGTCACGCCCCGGTTGGCTGCGGGCGGCGGCGGCTTTCGTCCGGCGCCAGGCGGACGTGTCCGGCGCGCGGAGGGAGCGGGGCTAGGGTTTCGGGACCCGGATTTCGGAGGGGGAACACATATTTATAGGTAGAGGGAGCTAGGAGACTCCAAATGGAGTACGGTTTTCGCCCACACGATCGTGATCGAACGACTGAGAGCATGGAGGTGACTTAGATGGGTTATTGGGCTGTTTTGGAGGGGGGTTTGCTGCAACACACAAAAGCCCTTTGCGGTTACCCGGTTAACCGTTGGAGTATGAAACGACCTCCAAATGGAACGAAACTTGACAGGTGGTCTAGCGCTGGTATACCAAGACCACTTGGCAAGACTCGGTCCATTCCGAGAACGTTTAACACCCGCTTACGAAAAGAAACAAAAGGGGTGCGCCGATGCATGTGGGAGTGCCGGATTGCAAAACAGACAACGGGAAAAATGCTCGGATGCATAAGACGAACACGTATGCAAATGCGATGCACATGATGACATGATATGAGATGCATGAGATGAAAAAAATGCAAAACGAGAGACAAAATCCAACCACTGAGGGAATATCATAACACATAGCCGAAAATGGCACGAGTTGGAGTTACAAATATGGAAAGTTACATCCGGGGTGTTACACCAAATTCGAGTACACACATTTTAATTTAGCTAGAGTGCAATCAAGTGTTCACAGGCTACCAATAACCAGAAATTAGAATTGCGAGGTCCACACTGCAAAAGTATTCTCAGGTTACCAATAACTAGAAATTAGAATTACAACCGACCCACAGTCATTGCTCAAGCTGCTGCAAGCCTGCGAGCATTATGAGACCACTGCACTCCCTGACCATATCCGTCAACAGATAATTATCTCCACGGATGAGGATGATCCATGTGTGAGTTGACCTGCATGGGCTTTCACCGTACAGCTTGATTTTCAACAACCCCACAGCTCGTTCCATGACAAGCCTTATATAGTTTGTCACCTTGCCTTCTTCCTCGCACCCGAAGATCCGCAGCACCTTCAAGTTCAGGTGCTTCAAATCCTTAGATGGCTCCCACACCACGTTGGTCTTCTCGGCACTGTCCTTGGGCGTCTTGGTACATGAATGTCGAGACAACTTCAAGCAACGATATAGAAAGTAAGCAACACATGTTAATTAAACTGCCACCAACCCATAAGAACAAGATGACAACAATTGTATTAAATACAAGTTTAGGCCCCTATACACTTTTCAAGGAATTTGCACGAATTAAATATTTAAATCGTAAGTATGGCACATGAATATGCTTCTGGGTTCCATTGTAGTTACAACCATATTTCCTCCTATTTCTTTTAACCAAGATTCTTTGTAAAATGAAACATAAGACGGCGATGTGCATCACTCGATGCAGAGGCTAGGCTCTCCTCCTTTTCGAAAAAAACATATGACCAATTTTTGGATTACTGTAACATGAGATACGATCCAACAATTTTGTTTGCCTTGCATGGACATTGTGTCACTGCAAAATTACAATGCAGCTTGTATGCACTACATCTAGTATTTATGATAAGTTGGTGAGTGGCTGGAAATCAGATCAACTTTTCGGTACATTTTTAATGCTGAATATCCAAAAAACATATCATCGTCAAAATGTAGAATGAGCAATGTACATGCTAAGATGTGGACTAAATTAGAAAGAAGGTTAAGTAACACTTACTGTCATATCATATAGGGCAGGTGCAGCTTCAAGGATAAACAGTGTCCAGCTCAGATCACACTCACTAAAGATACGCAAAAGAAGCATAGAGGTCAGGTTTCTGAATATAGCAATGAGCTGCTTCGGAGGTTCTGGCTGAATCCAAATCTGCAGCAAGAAGATACATGCACAACTGAAACTGGTAGAAGAAGAATGTATGGTATGAAGATGCAGAAGATTTATATTTAAGTAGTGCACAGAAATTAAGTTTACCATTTGGTACCCAAAACCAAGAGTCAGTGTCGACAGGTTCCTGACACTGCTTGAGAGGCACTCGCTCAGCGTGAATGGCTCTTACCATGCATTGGCTTTAGAATAGAGAATTACAACGCGAAGCTCAGGAACGTGGCCGAAGCGCACCGGAGGGTTCTCCAAGTGCCAACATTTGCACTCCACTTGCCTAAGCTTCGGGACAGAGACGAGCTCAATCCGCGTGCACAAAAAGCCGATGAAGTAGAGCTCCTGGAGCTCAGAGCACGGCACATCGATCTTGAGCGTGGATTGCAGATCAAGCAGACCGCAGAATCTCAAGCTGAGGTGCCTGAGCCTACCGCAAGTGCTAATGAGGTCAGTGATGTCGGAATGTCCAAAAGCATGATATTCGAGCGTAAGCCTGGTAAGCCATGAGAAGGCAACTGGGTAGGCGCGGGAGAAGGCCATGAACTCCTGCACATTCTCAATCTCGCTGCCCAGCGGGTCAGTGGGCGGCGGGGATATGCAAAACTCAAGGCATTGGGTGTTGCCCAAGCTCACAATGTCCTCGACGAGGCGGCCTATTGAGCTCCGGTGAGGGGGAGACGTGTAGAAGCTGAGGACGAGCACCTTGAGGGCACTATTCCCGCACACGCCCTCGGCGAGAGGAACCCGAGCGAGCAAGGCCCGTGCCGCGCCCGTGAACGCGTCCATGACCTCGAGCGGCGTGGCGCCACGGAAGTGAGCGACATCGAGGTGCACGCGCGAGAGGTGGCTGGGGAGGTGCCGCCACCGCGTGGAGAGCGCGCCGGCGCGGACCGCCTCGCGCAGGTCGAGGCGCTCGAGGATGTCGAGGAGGAGGTGGTCGGGGAGCGCGCTGATCCCGTCCTCGCCGCCGTGGCCGGCGTTGCGCTTGGGCGGCGGCGACTCCATGGTCCCGGCCGACTGATTGAAACCCTAGCTAGCTAGGACCAATCGAGCCGATTTGCGTCCCAGGCAGCGGCCTCCTGTTTCGAGGTGGCGGCTCCTCCGGCGCTCCGCTCCCCAGCTCCTGCCGGTGGCCGTCGATCTGGAAGGGACGGGGAGCGCCGCCTCCGCCGCGCAGCGAGGTCAATGGATCCGACACCCCCAAGCTCCTCCTCAATTCTCCTCCGGTGTGCGGCGGAAATCCGTAGTCAGCTTGGATTCGGTGGTTGATTGGATGGTGGATGCATCTACTGCGAGTGATAGTGAGTGTGGCCGGCGCCGGCGGCTGGATGGATGGGGAGAGACCAGTCCTCACGCGAGGAGGCAGAAGATGCTCTTTGCTTCTTCTTCTTTTTTTTTCCTATTATGGGTGGGAGGTGCAAAGTACACGAAAATGCCTTTTGTCCCTACGCTCTAGTGAAACTAAACTGATATTTTGAAAATTCAAAAATAAGTTTGAAGTGTCTAAAGCTTAAAAAAAATTGACGTGGACACATGGGTGTGATTTATTTATGTATAAAATCCATATTTTTTTATACGTGGACAAATACATAAGACAATGTGTTCCTTTCGACGGCTTGAAGAACACCTCCTCACCAATGAACACATCGTCAAGCTCCCCATGTTTAAGCTTTTATATTCTTCATTGTTGCCTCCAAATCCATCGCATCTTTTCCCTTTGTATTGCCCTTTGCACCACCGGAGCCCATCAAAGAAGAAGACACCATGATCACAAAACTTGGATTCCCGATATGTATTCAGTCAGAGTGCGCGGAGAATCGGAGTAGGATGATGGAGGTCCCCGGTGGTCACAACGGAATCTCAACGCCGATGAGAGTCCATGGGGTAGAAAAACCATAATCGCCTGGGGCATCGTTCATATTTGTGAGTCTTTTGTCGTGCTTACCTGTACTGCATAGATTGTAGTGCCACGTTTCAACTTTTTTTGGACATCAATACCGTGCAACGTTGATACCGCGTTAAACACGTGCAGTGGCGGAGACAGGCCGCAAGCAGCTCGGGCGGCTGCCTGGGGCGTGATGGTTGTTTGCTTCGTTGACTGTAGCGATTATTGTACGTATAGTGCTACAGTAAACGAAAGTTGCCTGGGACTGCCTGGGGCTTGTGTAATTCCTGGCGCCATCACTGAACACGTGTACATCATCCTGTTGTCATAACATCTGCATGGCACGCTTGCGATTTTGTATGGTGGATCGACGGCTGACAGATCGTCACACCCTACAAGCGGCTACAACACATTTGCGCGCCACCTTTCCTTTTTTTGGCATCATTTCCGGTTTCACCTCATCAAGATCGAGACTCGAAGATCACCGTGAATACAAGGCATGCCTGTACATCTCTTTAGCGAGGCAGATGCTTTTTTAGGGGTTAGTGAGGAAGAAGCTCACCTCACCTCAATGAGAGTGTGTAGTGGGCTGGCCCAGCAGTGCTACATTCCTTCGCTCCCCCCCCCCCCTATGTTTTTTCTTTTGTTTATATTTAAAAACATTCTCTGTGTATTTGAATTTTTTCATAAAAATGTGTTTGCTCAATTTTGCAAAATGTTCATACCATTCAGAAAAATGTTTGTGATATTTAAAAAAGTTCAGACTTAAAATATTTGTTCACATAGTTTCTAGAAAAAGTACGTACCATTTAAAAATTCATTGAATTTAACAATATGTGCATGAAATTTTAAAGAAAATTCTGTGAAATTTAAAATTTTGTTCCAATTTTTAAAAACATGTTCTTAACATGTAAATAATGTCTTTAGTAAAATGTGTAACACTTAACAAATGTTTGCATGCTTTACAGAAATGTTCATAGCATTTTTAGAAAGTTCAATGTATGTTAAAATGTTCACAACGTATCTAACAAATATTCAATGTGCATTCTAAAAACATTTAACACGTATTTGGATAAATGTTCAACATGTATTTGAAAAATGTTTGATGTCTATCTAAAAATGTCAAACATTTTTTCGATTATAGGTCAACACGTAATTCAAAGAAAGAAGGACAAAGAAAAGGAAAAAAGAAAATAAGGAAATAGGGAAACAAAAAAGAAAACCATTACAGAAAAAACCCATAGAAGAGAAAGGAAAATTGCACGAAACCTTCCCAAAAGCAGCCAAACCTGGGCGGAAGTCTGCACGAACAACTTATTTGAAGCTTCCTAGAGCCGCGGCTTGGGCAGGTCCGCTTCAGGGATTGCTATAGGTGACGCTAAGGTGTGTTTTGCAGTATAAGCGAGATATAGCACTAGCGTGGATACCAGGCCATGACAGCTCGGGTCAACAAAGTCTGGGCCATTAATGGCCTCATTTAGTGTAATAGTGCTGCTTTTTTTTGACAGGATAGTGCTGCTACTCACGGATGCCACCATAACGCCAACCGACCCACCCGTTGACGGCGCACGGAGAAAACCCTCGTCTCATTGCCCTGATCAATCGTGTCCTCGTCGGCGGCAAGCGAGCACCAACGGTAAGCCGACCCGCAACACTGTGAGCAACCCCCTCTCTGTCTACCGTGCTCGATCTGCAACACAACACCTCCTTCTCCTTGCACATTTTGCCTTTTGCGATGCTTTCTTCCTCATCGATGTCATACTAATTGTGCCGTGTGATATATCTCCGCATATTCATTACCATCTAGGTGGTAAATATTCACTACGGATCATGAAGACGAAGACACCCTGATGCATTAAGACAGATGGATTCGGTTCAAATCGAAGATACCTGTGATAGGCACTCTAACTAAGTAGGAACCTGAAAATATAGGAAAATTTACTCATGGAATCATGCATATGCGTGCAACTATTTAATTACTTGATTTACTGCTTTTTATGTTGCTTTATTGCATTCGATTTGCAAACAGCCAAGAATCAGCACTTTCGGACCCTTTGTCGATTTATCTGGATGGGTCAGCAAGATTAAACCCTAAACCCTGCAGATCGAAAGGGTGGATCACCAATCCAGATAAATTCCATATTTATTCCGTTTGTTTTGTATGGATTGCATGCTGATTAAAGCACGCAATCATTGGAGGAGACAGCCCGGGGGTCGTTTTTCATTTGCTTTTCTTGTTTTTTCTTTTATAATCTGAAAATTAGGTTTCCATAAGCGAACGGCTAGCGCATCGATCAACCTAAGGTGAGAAGAAGTATATAAAACCAGTCCATGTACCGTTTCAAGGTTAAATTTTGTTTGGATATTAGAACACCGATGTGTTTGTCCATGAAGATAATTGGCTGGAAGTTATCAAAGATACCTAAGTTTTCAAGGTAGTTTTAGAAAACAATCTTTGTTGCTATTTCTATGCAGAAATTATCTTGCTATGAGGAGGTGTTGTCTTTTGCGCAAGTTACGTGCTACTGTTGCTGCAAGGTGGAGTGTCATGAAAGATTGGGCCACAACAAAAGTTCGAACCCCCCTCGAGTTTCGGCCCTTGGCAGGTTTGGGTATATATAATGTACTAGGTCCAAGGGCCATGAGGATGTTATTAACTAATGATTGACTATGCTTAGGACTCATTTGCAAAAAAAGAAGATTAAGACTCAACTGATTGACTCATGCTTTGAGAGATATGGATACTGTGAAACTGAAGCTCGAAAGTTGCCATCCTCGCGTCACTAAACTTGCCGTAAAAAATGCTCGGAGTTACCATGTGCTCGGCCCTGACGTTTGGTACGTATCAGGGTCTTATTTTTATTGGTCGCTTTGACAATTACTCCATTAATATCTCAACAGTGTTGTGTTCGGAGTTACCATGTGTTCACCCTTCTTACCTTCTACACCTCAAATTTCTCAATCATAGAACAAAGCTTTATACGGCATTGCAAAGTAATATTCAGTACCAGGACTTGCTTGGCGTTATATCTCAACAGTGTGTTGTGATTATTACCTTTTTAATATAACTTGGTTTGCACATCTCATCCAAGTTTCATGACCGCCTTGGATTGCGTGGCTTTAATTTTCGTGGACAACTCAGTTGTAATTTGAAGTTGTGAAGATCGAACGATAGCTGAGATGCTATGCTGCTACCTTATGAGGCTCCTAGCTTAGGATCTCTTGAAGTTTTTTATACTATATCATTTAGGTACATACATTGAGGAGATTCGATAAATGATTTATATTTGTGGAAAAAATCCCGCAATCCAACCTCAATGGTCGTGGGTGCCTCAAGAGTCTTCTCTGCCTTAAGCCCTTCATCTTCATTTTTCCTCTAATCTAAAGTTTTTGATGGGTTATTGTTCTTTCTGCCTTAAACATCTGTTTGTAAATATGTGCTCTTTTCTTGCGACGCAGAAACACATATTTTCTGCCAAGGTTCGAATTAACTATAACAGTGCTCACTCAACTATTGAAGTTCACCCGACTTTATCCTGCTAGTGACAGGTAGCACGAACCAAACAATTCACGAGAAGCCTAACTTCGATTAGCAGAGGGAACATATCAATAGCATGGGGACAAAAGAGTTGTTCATCAAGCTCATGATCGACACCAACTCACAGAAGGTGTGCTTTGCCGAGGCCAGCAGAGAAGTCGTGGAGTTCCTCGCTGCCCTCCTGTCCCTGCCCCTGGGCACCGTCATCAACCTGCAGACCAAGGAGAACATGATCGGCAGCATCAGCAACCTCCTCGATTGGCAGTGTAGAGAAGCTGGACGCCAACTTCAAGAGCAAGCAGCCGCGCCTCAGCCCATCCGTCGGCACCGCCACGCTCAACCACCTACAGCACCTGCTGAGCCTGTACTACCTCAGCAACGCCCCCAGCAAAGGCCCCTACGGCGCAAGCGCAACAGCCATGGCCATATCAGCGCCCAAGGCCACGTACACACGGTCGGGGATGACCTCTCGGTGACTCCAGCGTCTTTTTTCACGACCATTTCACTATTGGGCCTCCCGCAGTTGGCGCAGTGCAGCATCAAGGACCTCAACACGCTGCAGGAGAAGACCGTGAAAATCGGCCATAAAGAGGTAGGGGCTGTGCTTCAATTTCTTCCTGGAGGTTTGAACTGATGGTTGAGTTTTCCCCTTGGGTGTTGAAATGTAGGCGCTAGGGATACTCGCTGCTTCTCTCAAGTCCAAGACCGTCCTCACGGATGTCTTTCTGCCGAAGAAGAATTGATCGCGTTGCAAGAGAGAAGCCACCGAGAAGGTCGTCTAGATATTATTGCTATTTGGCTAATTCAGAATTTCAAACAAGACTTCTTCCTCATATTATTATGGCCTGGTGCCTTGGTGTACTATTTGCACTGGAATTTAGCCGTGATAGAATGGAGTCAGCACGTCCTGCACACGGGTACATATGAACCCGCTTTTCAAAAATGTACTTTTAACGCGTTTTGTAATGTCCAAAAAATCTAAACAAAATTTTATGCATACATGTTTGCAAAAGTATGTCCGCGGCACAAAGTTTTGTGAAAAAAAGTATTTTTATTTTGTCGCCATAAAAAAAGACAAAATTTAGTGCTTCTAAATAGCGTTCAACGGCACAATATTTTGTCTTTTTTGCACCGGCTACAAAAAAAGTTGTTTTTCCCGTGAAACTTTCTGCACACACATAGAATATGGAGACGTCCGCGCTCACCTTTTTTCAGAATTTTTTGGCATTTCAAAATGTGTTTTCCAAAATGGGTTCATATGTACCCGGGTTCATCCATGCACTTGATAGAATGCCATCTTTTTCTGCTGCGGCTGCCGTGTAGTATTGCTTTTGGCGTCTCTCGGTTGACTTGTTGCATACGGATATCTTTGTTTGATTGAGTGGGTTTTGTTAGAATGACGAAAGTTCAGTATGAGTATATTTGAACAAGTCCCAAACCAGTATACAAAGATACATCCTACCGGAAATGAAAGTTGAAAGCACATTTATTTGTACATTTTATACACAATTAAATAAACACAGGACATGTAACATGTATAATTTTATGACCTCGATCACTGTGCGGTTCCATTCTTCTTATTTCCAGAACAACTAAAACCGCTTCACTAGAATGCCATCCAACTCCAAGCAACCTATCACACATGAGAAACGCAGCCGAGAAGCCTCAACCCTATCTGCCAACGCCAAGTTCCTCTGCCAAGCCGCTGCATCGGCCCCCCTCCTCTTCCCTGCCCGCCGGTCTCGTTGGCGGCAAGAGGAAAGGAGACTCATCTGGTTTTGCCGCTGTCTCCGGCGACAGCCCACACTCTAATCGGAACTTTGGAAGGAGTCTGATAAGATGGCCGAGGTCATCGTTTTTGGAGGTATCTGGCAACTTTGAGAGCACGCTTCAAAAGGTTTCACGTGCATGGATGACCGTGACAAATAGGTTGCCCGTGTGCATCGCCCTCAACTTTGCGACCTAGAAAATTCTGCATTTTTGTCTTCAGTTTATTGCATATGTGTTATCTTTTTTTGATTCAAATGTTATTTCTAAAGCTAAGTGTTTGGGTGGCTCACTTGGTGATAATGATCATTATGTCGCTATTAACAAACTTAATGTTTTTTGTGAAAAATTAACAAACATAATGTTGATGATTTAGATCGATAGAGCAATTACTGTTGTGACCGAGTGTACCCTACATACAAGATATGCAATTTGGAAAATACCATCTTGAATCATACACAGGCAATAACCACATCACTCTACTAGTTGTGACACACTACTTGTCGCGACCTCGGTCATTAGCATGCAGTATTCTTTCCTCATATCCACCGGGAGCGCCGCGAGAAATCTCATCCGGCGATCATCTCCAGCGAGAACTTTGTGTGCTTTTAGCATCTCATCACGAGCCATGCCTGGTATTTCCTCAACCGCTGATGAGATCTCACTCTTGTCGTCACGAGCCTTCGCCATTGCCACCTCCGAGTCTTCACGGCTTGCTGATCTGTGGGTGTCGCCCCCGCTGCCACGGCAAGAGTTGAAGTAGCTAGAGACCTCGCGGGGGATGAGAGCTCGGTTCCACCGGTGCGGCCGCTCCTCATCCGCCGGGTAACCACGTACCCATTGCAGTGTCTTCCTTTTTTATATCACAATCCACTCCACATACGCTATATATGTACATCCAATCCAACGTACGGTGGTTGATCGGCGCATCTCTATCTCTATCTCTACTCTCTATCTCTATCTCTACCTAATATTAAAGGGAGGATTGTTTCTTCACCTTTTTTCGTGCATCAGGTCTTTTTCGTACGTCTCGTTCCGTTCCCCGTACGTCCAGTTCGTCCCTAAGTCTGCATCTGCAACTTGGAGGGCGATCATAGCTGGCAGGGAAGCTTTGAAGGTAGGCTTGATCAAAAGAGTGGGAGATGGATCTTCCATTGATGCATGGACAGATAAGTGGATTCCGGGCACAATTTCTATGCCCCCATGATGAAACCGGCATCTGCTACAGTCCACATGGTGTCAGACCTCATTGACACGGATAACTGGTCCTGGCAACAGGAGCTAGTAAGGTCTAACTTCATTATTTTTTTAAGAAAATTAAGTAAAGTAATTTTTGAAACATACACACACATATAATATTTTTCAATATAAACAAAAGGATAACACAAAAAGTAAAAATGAAGGAAATTAACGAACGCAACACTGCTAGACCGGCCCACTACACGATCTCCTTGAGGCGAGACGAGCTTCTGCCTTGTTAAGGTAATGTATAGACGCGCCCCCGTATCCACAGAGCACAACATTTTCCAAGTGTGGATCATGATGAGGTTAAATCGGAACAGATACAAGAGAAAAAGGGGAAATATATCATGCAAATGTGTTGTAGCCGGTCATAACACGCGACGAGATCTCAACAGTCGATCCACCATACAAAATTGTGAGTGAACCATGCAAATGGCATACCTATCGATATCATGGTAACATGACAACTACGTACACGCGCGTCGCGCATTGCATGGTACTCCCTCCGTCCCAAATTTTTTGTCTTAAATTTGTCTAAATACGGATGTATCAAGTCGCGTTTTAGTATTAGGTACATCCGTATCTAAACAAATATAAGACAAGAATTTTGAGATGGAGGGAGTATTAGTGTAAAAGAAAGGTAAAACTGCCGAGTACTAGTACCACCTGTGCAGTCCAGGTAAGCGCAACAAAACTCGTGAATGTGAACCGAATACCAGGATGACGTTGTACCCATCCTTGATGAGTCGTCGTGAGTTCGAGCATGAGGAGGACACATATCGAAAATCCAAGTTTGTGATCATGGTGCCATCTTCTTCGATGGGCTCCGGTGGTGCAAATGGAAGTACAAAAGGCAAGGATGTGATCGATTTGGAGGCAGCAATGAATAATACGAAGCATAAAGATGGGAGCTTGACGACGTGTCCACTGGTGAGGAGGTATTCTCGAAGCCGTCGAAAGCGGCAAGGTGCCTTGTATTTATCCACATGTATAAATATAAAGTTTATTGATAACCGGGTCACATCCATTTGCATGTGTCAAATATTTTAAATCTATTGACACTTCAAATTTATTTTGGAAATTTCAAAATATCAATTTCACTAGAGCCTAGGGCCCAAAAGCCATATTTGTGGATTTTGCACCGGATCTAGCATACAATATAAATATAAGTGAGTTTTTAATTCAGAAATGTTATTATTAGGCAAAAGTAACTATTTCACGTGTGTTAGCAAAATCAGCACTGTTGGTTGCTTGTTCTTTTTTTTGGGGGGTAGCTTACTAGGCTTGCTTGCCGCCCGGTAAATCAGCAGAAATCCATCTTTTTACACACCGGCATAATTTGTATCCAAAAAATCATGTTAGTTTTGTTTGGCCTGTAAAATACTTTTTTAAAATAATTTGTAAATCCATGTACAAAGATGCAAAAACGCATAGTGTGGTGGTGGTACCAGGAACCTGTCAACACTGACTCTGTGTTTTGGGTACCAAATGGTAAACTTAATTTCTGCGCACCACTTAAATATAAATCTTCTGCATCGTCATACCATGTGTTCTTCTCTACCAGTTTCAGTTGTGCATGTATGTTCTTGCTGCAGATTTGGATTCAGCCAGAACCTCCGAAGCAGCTCATTGCTATATTCAGAAACCTGACCTCTGTGCGTCTTTTCGGTATCTTCAGTGAGTGTGATCTGAGCTGGACACTGTTTATCCTTGAAGCTGCACCTGCCCTACATGATTTAGCAGTAAGTGTTACTTAACCTTCTTTCTAATTTAGTCCACATCTTAGCATGTACATGACTCATTCTACATTTTTATGATGATATGTTTTTCGGATATTCAGCATTTAAAATGTACCAACAAGTTAATCTAATTTCCAACCACTCACCAACTTATCACAAATACTATAAGTAGTGCATACAAGCCACATTGTAATTTTGCAGCGAGACAATGTCCATGCTAGGCAAAAAAAATCCTACTATAATGTATGATCGTATTTGATGCTAGAGTTCTCCAAAAATCCGTCCTATGTTTTTTCGGAAAGGAGGAAATCCCTGGCCTCTGCATCGAGTGATGCGCATTGCCCTCTTGATGAAAATTCTTTATTACAAAGTATCTTTGTTAAAAGAAATAGTATGAGGAATATGGTTGTACTTACAATGGAACCCTGGAAGCATATTTATGAACCTAGGATTTAATTCATGCAACTTCCTCGAAAATCTCTATCGAGGCCAAACTTACATTTAATTACAATTGTTGTCACCTTGTCCTTCATGGGTTGGTGGGCAAATTTAATTAACACTTGTTGTTTACTTTCTATATCATTGCTTGAAGTTATCTCGACATTCATGTGCCAAGCCGCACAAGAACAGTGCCGAGAAGACCAACGTGGTGTGGGAGCCATCCAAGGATTTGAAGCACCTGAACTTGGAGGTGCTGCAGATCTTCGGGTGTGAGGATGAAGACAAGGTGACAAACTATATGAGGCTCGTCATGGAAAGAGCTGTGGGGTTGTTGAAAATCCAGTTGTATGGTGAAAGCCCATGCACATACTGTGATGCCACCAGCCTTGAAAGATCCAAGGCGGAAAAAGCTAGCAGGCATCGGATTAAGGAGCAACTCACACATGGATCATCCTCATCTGTGGAGATAATTATCTGTTGACGGATATGGTCAGGGAATGCTAGTGGTCTCGTAATGCTCGCAGGCTTGCCGCAGCTTGAGCAATGACTGTAAGAGGCGCAGCCAGTTGTAATTCTAGTTTCTAGTTATTGGTAACCTGAGAATACTTGCTCCGTGTGGACCTCGCAATTCTAATTTCTGGTAATTAGTAGCCTGGGAATACTTGATTCCACTGTGGCTAAATTATGTGTGTACTTGAAGCTGGATGCATGTTTTTCTCTTTCAGTTTACCGAGTAATTCCGTACCTACTATATGCTGATTTTTTTACCTGCCTTGTTTTTGGGAACTTTGCTTCCTGAAGTTTTGTCTTAGTCTATACCAACATCAGACTGAAGCAATGGAGGCGAGGTTGACTGTAGACAAAATGTTTGTGGACCATTTTGCTTTGTGTTGAAAAATTCCCTACTCATGGAGGTATATGCTGCTTTGTGCCTGGAGGGTGTCATCCAAATTTTGGAATGTGACTGACTGGAAAAAAGGGTGCAAATTAATTTTTTGAGGTTGGCCGGCAGCAGAACAGGATAGCATGCGGAGACCCTGTTCGAAACCAGATGATTCCAAAACCAAGGTCTACTTTTTACCAATTTCTAAGAAGGGAGCTTCAGAATAAGCAAATAATTTGAAACTGATTTGGTTGGGGTGCACCAGCCTAGGCAGTAGTGCAAAATTTGAAACTGATTTGGTTGGGGTGCGCCGGCCTAGGCAGTAGTGCAACGCCTAGGCGACACGCAAAAGGCCCAATAGCAAGCTATTGTGGTGGCTCCTTCCCCATAAAAAATAAATTTAATATCGTTGTGGGCATGTAGCCCATATATCAGATATTAAACTGATAAGAACAGATACTACACTTGATCTTAGCCAAAAGGCCAAGAAAGGTATGCTTCTCCTTCATGCTATGGGTCGCCTGATATAGTGTGCCTTTGCCTCCTCTCCGTCGTGGCTGCCCGAGGTGGGACTAAACAAAACGGCACAAACACAAACAAAGCAGTCTGTCCGTTGGTTGGTTATTTTGGGAGGGCTGTAGTTGAAGAAAGCCCAATGTTGATGGGCTCGTGGTTCCCGTAATATGAAGGCCTGGTATTGTTCTCTGAAGACGATGATGATGGTGGTATTGTTGGTAATCCCTATTTGGCGCTGCAGGCGCCGGTTACAGCTGTTTCCGCAAACCGGCGCCTGCAGCGGAGTTAGATGGGCTCGGCCCAACTACCTGTTTGATACTCAAAAAAAAGGAGGGCTACTGAATGTGTGCGCACCCAGGAATCGAACCAGCGATCTCTCTGTTGCGAGATCCCTCAACTAACCACTACGCCACTCGCGAATACAAACCTCCTTTCATCCTTCTTATACATACAGGAAATACCCACTATGTTCTCCATGTTTTTTTCCCTTTCTTTTTTTTGTTTCCTGTTTCCATTTTTCTTAAATGCGTGAAATGTTTCGAAATAGACGAAATTTTTTCAAGTTTGATGATTTTTTTTCAATTTCAATGAATTTTTTTTCAAACTTGATTAACTCTCTTTTCAAAATGAATGAACGTTTTAACATTTTGATGAACTTATTTTCAAAATCGATGAACTTTTCTAAATCCGATGAACTTTTTTCAATTCAATGAACTTTTTTTTTCAAATCCAATGAACTATTTTCAATTCGATGAACTTTTTTTTCAAAATCCAATGATTTTTTTTCAATTCGATGAATGTTTTAAATCTGATGAACTTTATTCAAATCCGATGAACTTTTTGAAAATTGATGAACTTTTCTCAGATCTGTGAACTTTTTTTTTCAAAATCGATGATTTTTTTTCGAAATCCATGAACTTTTTAAATTTTGATGAACATCTTTGAAAATCGATGAACTTTTTTTCAAAATCCATGCACATTTTTTTGAATTTTGATGAACTTTTTTCGAATTCAATGAACTTTTCTTCGAAAACAGTGAACTTTTTTTTCAAATTTGTGAACTTTTTTCAAAATGGATGAAGGTTTTTTCGAAATTGATGATCTCTTTCTATTTTTCACGAACCATTTTTCATATTCGTGGTTTTTTTGTGAATTCCTTTTTCAAATAATTTACTTTATATTAATCAAACAGACAAACAATCAACAAGATTTCCGACCTTGGCCGTTGATCAGTAAGTACGTAGTTCAAGTCTAATCTTATGCACCAGTACTAAGGTAAGACAAAAAATAAATCTCCTAGTAGTAAAAATCTAAAGCTCGTCGTGGTCGTTGTCCTCCTCAGCAGCGTCGTCATGGCCACCGCCGGCGTTCCCGTAGGCGGCAGCGAAGGCTGGGCTGCAGACATCCTCCAGCTCCTTGAGCTTCTCCGCGTAGTCGTCCTTGTCGGCCTCCGGGTTGGCCTCTAGCCACTCGCTGGCCTCCCTCGCCGCCTCCCTGACCTTCTCCCTGTCGCCGCTGTCCATCTTGTCCCCCAGCTCGCCGTCGGCCGTCGTCCGGGCGCTGTACACGTAGGCCTCCAGCTTGTTCCGGGCGTCCACCCTGTCCCTCACCTTCCTGTCCTCCTCCGCGAACTCCTCCGCCTCTTGCACCATCCGCTCGATCTCCTCCTGGCTGATGCTGCGGCCGGCGCTGCTGATCTCGATCTTCTCCGACCGGCCGGTGCCCTTGTCCGCCGCCCCCACGTGCAGGATGCCGTTCACGTCCACCTCCAGGGTCACCTCGATCTGCGGCGTGCCCCTCGGCGCCGGCGCGATCCCGGTCAGGTCGAACTTGCCCAGCAGCCGGTTGTCCTTGGTCATGCTCCGCTCGCCCTCGAACACCGTGATGGTCACCGTCGTCTGCCTGTCCTCGTACGTGGTGAACATCTTGGCCCTCTTGGTCGGGATCGGCGTGTTCCGGGGGATCACGCTCGCCATCACGCCGCCGGCCGTCTCGATGCCCAGCGTCAGCGGCGTCACGTCCAGCACCACAACCTCCTTGGCGTCGCCGCGCACGATGCCGCCCTGCACCGCCGCGCCGTAGGCCACGGCCTCGTCGGGGTTGACGCCCTTGTGGGGCTCCTTGCCGCCGAAGTAGTCGCGGAGGAGCTGCTGCACCTTGGGGATCCTCGTGCTGCCGCCGACCAGCACCACCTCGTCGACGTCGCCCTTGGCCAGCCCGGCGTCCGCCATGGCCTTCTTCACGGGCGCCATGACCTTGCGGAAGAGGTCGGCGTTGAGCTCCTCGAAGCGGGCCCGGGTGAGCGGCTCCGAAAGGTCGACGCCGTCGGCCAGCGACTCTACCTCCACGCGGACCTGGAGCTGGGTGCTGAGCGCCCGCTTGGCGCGCTCGCACTCGCGCCGGAGCTTGCCGAGCGCGCGCGCGTCGCCGGAGATGTCGACGCCGTGCTTCCGCTTGACGAGCCGGATGAAGTGGTCCATGACGCGCTGGTCGAAGTCCTCGCCTCCGAGATGGGTGTCGCCGTTGGTGGCGAGGACCTCGAAGACGCCGCCGTCGAGCGCGAGCACGCTCACGTCGAAGGTGCCGCCGCCGAGGTCGAACACCAGCACGTTCCGCTCCTTCCCGTCTGCCACCTTGTCGAGGCCGTAGGCGATGGCGGCGGCGGTGGGCTCGTTGATGAGGCGGACGACGTTGAGGCCGGCGATGGCGCCGGCGTCCTTGGTGGCCTGGCGCTGCGCGTCGTTGAAGTAGGCCGGGATGGTGATCACGGCGTCCCGGACCTTCTCGCCGAGATAGGCCTCGGCAGTCTCTTTCATCCTGGTGAGCACCATGGCGCTCACCTCCTCCGGGCTGAGCGTCCGCACGTCGCCGGCCTTCACCTCCACCTCGACGTGCGGCTTGCCGTTCTTGTCCACCACCTTGAACGGCAGCAGCTTCATGTCCCGCTGCACCTCGGCGTCGACGAACTGCCTGCCGATGAGGCGCTTGGCGTCGTAGACGGTGCGGAGCGGGTTGGCGGCGGCCTGGGTCTTGGCGGCCTCGCCGATGAGGCGCTCGCCGGAGTCGGTGAAGGCGACCCAGGATGGGGTGATGCGGTTGCCCTGGTCGTTGGCGATGATCTCCACGCGGCCGTTCCGGTACACGGCCACGCACGAGTAGGTCGTGCCCAGGTCGATGCCGATCACCGGCCCGCCGTTGCCGCTGCCGGAGCCCTTCTCCTTCTCCTTCGCCGCCGCGGCAGCCGATGGAGCCGGCGTGGCCGCGAGGAGCAGCACCGCGAGCAGTAGCCCGAGCAGCAACGTTGTCGCGCGAGCCATGGCGCCGGCGATCAATCGATGTCGTCTGGAAGCTAGCTCCAAGTACGTTGCAGGACGAGGCGGTGCGGCTACTATTTATGGCGCGAAGGGAGGTCTACAGCGTTGGCGTGACGTGGACGAATCGGAGGTGGCCTCCGACGCGGTCTGTCCCACGCGAGCGCGGTGACACGCGTGCGAGTCGATCTGGGCCGTTAGTTTTCACGATCGGACGGTTGCGAGGGCTCGTGACACGCTGGCGGGAACCGGGCTGGCTGCTGCGTGACGTGTTGGCTGTCAACAACAGTCCGATCATGTTTTTGACAAAAAGAATCCGTTCCTGGCCCCACTTTGCAGGTTACATGTATAAATTTTTCTCTCACAAAAAATAATGACCCAAGAGGTATCAAATCTATTTCAAACCGCACCAAAATTCAGGTAGTCATCTCGTTTCTGACCAAATTTAACTTTGATTCAACTCTACTTTGAATTTCAATGGTACGCAGGAGGCCGATGGAGTGAATCACTGAATTTCAAGGACACCACGTCGAAAGAGGTGTTTGGATAGAGAAAGAAGGTTATTTCACACAAGTTTCAAATTGTTATTTCAACAGCCAAACTTCACGAACTCATTTTCTGCAATCACGACACAAATTTATCTTGACACAAATTTTCTGCAAAGGGCTGCTAGAAAATCCTCAGGAAAATCTGAAATTCCCAGTAGCTAAATCCACCCACCCACAACTGAATCCATTCACACAAAGTTGATCTGCATGCGTGGATGCATGGGGAAGACAACCTCTAGTCTCATGGGCCATGGCCAACTAAGCATTAGTTAAATTTGTTAGTGCAAATACTGAACTTGCTAAACCTTTTGTAGAAGACAAACCCCTAATTCGCATGCCACTTGCTAAACACGCCATCTAAAACAGGCTACATTGTCCTATCTACTGAGCAACTCTTCAGTGGAAGAATCTTCGGCGGCACCGTGCCGACCCCATCTCCTCGTACTCTGATTTCGTAACGCACATCGACCCGAAATCGGGGCTGGACGCCAGGACAGATCCTCCTCTCCAGACACCAAGGATCGGGCTGCGCAAAGTAGCAGAGCGTTAATGCCATTCGCGCACGCCGCACATGAGCGTTAGTGAACGAGGGAGAGGCGCCAAGACAGAAACAGAGTAAAAAAGGCACATACTTCTCTTGAGAGATTATCTTCACCTGGTACTCCTCGGGCACAAGAGGTCGAAGTTCTCTCTGCCTGTTGATACAAACAACTAAGATGATGCACGCAGACTCATGCAATTGGGAGATAACACTGTCCCTTTTCCTACAGAAAAAACTACTTACAATCTTTCAGCGAACCGAGGGAACAGCGTGCTTCCGCCTGTCAAGATGATGCTGAAAACAGCCCAATGCATGAGAACAAGGGTCGCGCGATCAAAGGTCAAGATAGCATCAGGCATTCCACCGTTTAACGACAAAACATACCTCTGATAAAGCACAGGTTGAATATATGGATGGCAGGCTTGTGCAGCACGAACAATACACTCAGCAAGGCCCGCTTGATTCATGCCTACAAAATTCTGTTATCAGTATTCTTGTTACTTACCATTGCAGAAGGGAAACTAATGAGCCTGAAGCAGTAGGTGGAATCGCTGCTGCAAACTTGCACAAATTAACGTTATCCTGACAGTCATTCAGCCTCTACATATGTTAAGGTGCTTCCTTTTCTTTCCAATCTATTCTGTCCATCTGATCCAAAATACATCAAAGCTAAATTTGAGTGGAAAAAAATGGAAACAGAAGGAAATAGAACTATCATGATTGGTAATGCTTGTGGGAAATAAATTGAAAAGATTCTGTACATGACTCTGTATTGTTTCATTTCTCTATCTACATGAATTGGCAGAGCACCTGACTTTTGCGGTAAAAAGAACACTTTTGGGACAGAAGGAAAGGGAAGGATAAGATAGACTGTTTTGTTGTCCATCAAAATTTGGGAGACAAGAGAAATTGTGACCCACAAGTTTTGCTCTTACAGCAAAAGCAAAACTACCCCCATATTTTCTGAATAATCAAATTAACTCTATATTCAAATTGTCTATCCTTCTTTTCCTTTTTGTTTTATGTTTGCTCTCGTTCGTCCATCAAATGTATTTTCTAGGCTACCCTTCTAGTTGTATCAAAATGCAAAGCCTGCGGTTGTAACATGTAAGGTCCCAAGGCAAAACTTATCCAGTTTAATGCAACAGAAGTACAATACTTTCTGACGGCGTTTCAGTGATCACCACACATTTTGACAGACATTGCGGAATGCAGAAAAATCTTCTCCTGAAATTTATATATCCTTAGCTAGCATCAAGATATTATGTCTGATATGTCTGATTGAGAAATCATTTTCATTAAGGGTGAAAAATTAAATTAGGTTCGGGATCCTTGAGTAGTCTCTGAAGCTCACTCTGCTAATCCAGCGTCTCAATGAGAGGGGGCTAGCAAGAGAAAGAGATTCAGGGTCCTTGAGTTAGTCTCTGCGGGACAAGGATGCTAGGGCAATAGTAGGGGCATGTTCTAAAAAACAGATTATGAAGTATAGTGGACAGATGAAGAAGGTATAGGAGACATTTAGATAACACGAACCCAGATCAATTGGATGAAAAAGCATCTCCGGGACAAGGAACCTCTCGTTGGTCAAGGCAAATTCCTGCGAATCAAAATTCTGTTAGATGATACCAAGTAATATACGACATGTAACAAAAACACAGGATGTTACATTTTGACTTAGTTCAGGCTTTTTTCGATCCTTGACTGTGTCACTGTCACCATCCTTTTTATCTAATTCTCCTTCAACAGGCAGAGAACAGTATCGACGTGCTTCATCCAAATCTTTGACAAACCCTTTCTTGTATGTTATGCCATCAGGGAGAATGTAAGAACATCTAAATGGGTTGTCCTTGAATGATAAACTGCAATAATTGCATATCACAATGTTAAGAGATTTGATCATTTGTAACTACTCCCTCCGTTCGGAATTACTCGTCCAAGAAATGAATGTATCTAGATGTATTTTAGTTGTAGATACATCCATTTTTGCGACAAGTAATTCCGAACGGAGGGAGTAGCAGAGAAAGGTAGTGTTTGACTAACTGATAAAGAGGACAGTATATGGTGCTTGAAAAACACAATGACATGATGGTCACATTGCCTAAACTAGAAAAAAAAAATCAAAGCTAGGCGAAACAGTGTGATCAGAATTATTTCAAATGTCAAACATAGATGAGCAGATATCCACCAATGTGTTCAACCAATCAACCAACTAGTAAATCAATAAAGTACTAACTGATATCTCTGTCCAGCTCCAATGGCAAATTTTAAAGTTTGAAACTCTTGATCATATTTGACTTCGCTGGAATAAACCCTCACATGTATTAATTACTTAGTACTCACAGCTCAACAACGGGACCATAACCAGCTATTCAGACCGGATCAGTCATTCTTTGTCATATCTTCTCAACTGAACAAAACCAAATACCTGACCATTCAGACTCGACGTACATGGTGATCTTGCATTTGCTTAGTCTGGCAACTGAAACCAACTCTAGGCCATAATATTTGTTTTGGTCGAGTACAAGATTTATAACTATACTTTCCTCCCATAGTCTAAGCTTGTGCATGAGTGTGTGCATATGCTGTACAGTTGGATAATTTTTTTAACCATCTCTGTTTGAAGCTATCATAACCACAACCATTCTACTAAATTCTACAACCTGTCTAACCAAGTATCCAGGCATTTGAAGATAACGAACAGTTGTTGTTTCAAATAAAGTAAAGTAGGACACAGGGGATTGCCCTTCTGTTTTCAGCAAGAAAAAATGCAACATACATTTATTTTGAAGATACGGAACATAGTTCCATAGGTACCATTTTCCATAGGTACCATTCTATCAGCACATATGATTAGATTTGTTGCTCAAACAACTCATTAACAGTTCAGATTACAAAAGGTGCAAATTCCTGGTTGGTCTTTCCATACCAAGGTCACATTTAACTTAAACATTATCCTGAAATTGGTCCACACTCTAACCTTAAACAAACAAAAGAGAACACGGTAATTTAATATATCCATATCATGTCAGTGAGGAAAGCAGACCTGGCAAGGCGAAGATCACGAGGGACATCAAGGGATACAAAGCATAGCTTTTCCTTTGCATCATCAATGAGGAGGGTCTCATCCATGACATTAAGGGATCGGTACGAAACAAGCTCCTTGAGATAGTTTGTGAGGGCCTTGCCACCAAGGTCCATACGCCGCACAGCATAATTCAGCGTAAAGTTCTGAAGGACAGGGGACGCGTGGGTGAAGGAGAAGCCGCAGTCCACAACAAGACTGCATTGGGTATGAAAGAGTGAGGGCTGGCGGCTGGCCTCGTAAAGGCGGACAAGGGAAGGAGCGTCTGCAACACAAAGAGAGTTGAAGCCAAACTCCTCGAACACAAGTTCGTCGGTAGCATGCTGCAGTCCTGGAGGGTTGAACTGCGGCTCCACCAGTAACAAGGATGAGTTTGTCGGATCCACCTGGAGCAGGCTGCGCAGGACCCGTTCCCACACCTCCCGCTGCACCTCTGTGTTGATAAGGTAGCCACGGTCAATAGGACGCCTCAACGTCATGCCAGTCACATCAACATCTTGTGCCTGCAGCTGGTCAGCCGCTAGCCATTTCTTCGAATTTGCATTGGAACCAGGAGACTTTGCTATACAGTTCGGTACGACAGCAATTGGATCCTTGTCCCCGCCAAAACCAGCCTTAAGAAGACCACCCCCATTGTCTATCACCACCACACGTGATCCACCCGTCATGTAAAATCCCACTGGTACTTCTCTCTTATTCAAGTCTGCCCCTATCCAACTGAGACCCAAGCTGGTATACTTGAATTCAAAAGGGTCCTGCATATAAAGAACCGATAACGGATCGATTTGATAAATTGCTCAAAAACTGCATACAGATCTTCCCATGTAAACAACATGTGCTTCAGCAACAGACATAATAAATCTGCCTTAATATCTAGGTAGGCGTGGCTCAAGTGCGACATGTTTTTTCAGAAAACTTCATATAGCAATATAGAAAATCATGGAGCCGGTGAAAAATTGTAAAGTGGGGCTTACCAAGACATAGCAACTGGGAAAACAAACAACGAAGTTTCAGCAGCTAGATATATTTTCTAACACCAGTAACACCACAAGCAGGAAGAATACACCGCAGCGGCGGCCTAAATCCTTGAACCCAATCGTATATCAGAGGCAGTGGTGGACCCAGGAATAAAATGGAGGGTGCGCACACTCCACAAAAATATTCTGCCTAATCCAAAGTGTCATATGATATATGATAAAGTAATAACAAATGGCTCAATCAAGTCCCGCAGCATTATAGCTCACGGGATATATTCCAAATTCCGCAATTCAATGGCATCGATCAATTGGCTAAATTTCTGTATTGCATCAGTTCAATGACATTGTAGTACCAACAGTTTGGCATACAAAGGTAAACATCACCGCTGTAGCATGTAAAAGTGGGGTGAAGAATGAGGGCACAAACAGAGAAACAACTCAATCAATTATCTGTACCTTGATGTGAATGGCTAGACCGGTGGGTGCCTCGGGACCTAGGGGGTGGATGCTGGAGCTCGCCGGTGCCCCAGGAGCTCGCAGCGAGGGGAAGGGGGCGGGCCGCGCCGCCGCGGGCGAGCCGGCGCCTAGCGAGGAGAGGGGGGCAGCCGGGCGGCCGGGCGGGGCAGGGGGCAGTGGAAGAGAGCGGCCGGCCGGCACTACTGGCGGACGAACGGTGGCGGGGAAGGGAGCGGCCGGCCGGACGACGGGGAGTGGCGGCTGGCTGCTGGCTGGTTAGGTCTCTCGGCTCTCGTTCGTGTCTGCCTCTGGGTCTCTGGGGGGACTGAGGAGAGAGTTCGAGAGAAGTGGACTGTTGGGCCTGGGCTGTTGGATGCATTTTATTAGGCTGGGCCTTTATCAGATCTGCGCAGTTTTACTTCAAAAAAATAAACACGGTAAAACAAAAACCAGAATTTTGGGTGTCACGGCACGCCCACTAGGTCCGCCGGTGTTCTCCGCCAATGACCGGTGATGAGGGGGTAGTCGGGCCCGCGCATGGGATCATGTAGCTTTAGGTTCTAGTGCCCTAATAGCTTAGGTTTTGAGGTCATTCGACGTCTTCGCTTTGGCGGCGGCGATGACGGCACTAAATAAAGGAGCTCCTAATCCTTCCTCGACCAGCAGTTCTTCTCTATGGCCCGGGATGGTTTTGCGAACTAGTCTGTTTAAGTGGGATGACGTGCCAGCGGCATCCTGCAGTGGACTTGTGTCATCGGGCTCTATTGTTGTGGCGGTGTTTGCTCCAGCATTGACGTGGAGTTTGGGAGGTAGTCAGTGGATGCAGTTAGTGGTCAACGTCGACGGCATCTGAAAACAATGGATCGTGTGCTGGGATTCGTGGTTAGTAGCTGGCAGGTATGGTTTCCTATTCCGACATCTTAGTCAAGCGGGGGTGCCAAAATTAGAGTTCGATAGCGTGTCCAGGATGCTGCACCGGCCAGATTCATTCTACGGCGATGGCTTCGCCTTTGGTAAGCTACTTTAGATGTCCAAAAAGTTGCATATCATTATTGACAGATTCTCTAAAGCTAGTGTGTCTGAAGCTATGGAATTATTAAAGAGCGTGCATCAAACAGAAAGTATAGCTCATTACATTGACAACTTTGAACATTGTGTTGCTTTGCTCAAAAGAGATCATCCATTTCTCCAGGAAAATTTTCTTGTGAGCTGCTGGAGGTTTAAGAGGAGATATTTAAACATGATGTGTGTGGTCAGAAACCAACTCGTATTACAAAAGTTTATTTGTACTCCAAAATTTGTGAAAAAACTATAGCAGTCACAAAAATCTCATGGGCAACCAAACTTCAGACAAAGAGGACAACATAACCGGTCTTTCAAAAATAATTTTACATTAGCATAGTGCCTAATACGTCCATTTTGCATCATTTTCCTACTGTTATTTATTTTATATTAAAGTTATATTCCATATTAGGATGCAATTCTAATGTCTTCTCTCTCTTAAATGCAAGATACCTCAAAAGAGGGAGATTACTGGCAATTCGATTTGACCTAAAAAAGCTACAACAAAGATAGCAATTTTTCGGAGCTCAAAATGACATGAAATTTTACGGAGATTTATTTTGGACTATATAAAAATACTAGAAGAAAGAAGTACCGAAGAAGACCCTCGGTGGGCCCACAAGGCAGGGGGCGCACCCTTCCCCCAGGGCACGACACCCTGGCTTGTGTGGCCCACGAAGGTCCACTGCTGATGTCCTTCTCCTATATGAAGCCATTTACCCTAGAAAAAAAAGACTTTCGGGAACATCCACCGCCGTCTCCAGGCGGAACCAGTGTAGGAGAACTTTTGCTATCCGGTGGAGCAATTCCGCCGGGCAAACCTCCCTCCTGGAGGGGGAAATCGAAGCCATCATCATCACCAACATCCCCTCATCGTGGGAGGCTTAACCTTCGTCAACATCTTCACCGGTATCGTCTCATCTCCAAACCCTAGTTCATCTCTTGTGCTCAATCTTTGTATCAAACCTTAGATTGGTACATGGAGGTGCTAGTAGTGTTGATTACATCTTGTAGTTGATGCTAGTTGGTTTACTTGGTGAAAGATCTATATGTTCAGATTGTTGATTGCATATTTATACCTATTGAACACGTTCAATATTATGAGTTGTGAGTAGTTATATTTGTTCTTGAGGACATGGGAGAAGTCTTGTTACAAGTAGTCATGTGAAGTTGATCACTTTTCAATGTTTTGATGATATGTTGTGTTGTTCTTTCTCTAGTGATGTTATGTGAACGTCGACTACATGACACTTCACCATCTTTGGGCCTTAGTCATTGTGGAATTAGTTTGTAGATGATGGGTCACGGGAGTGACAGAAATCTAAACCCCAATTTATGAATTGTTCCATGAAGGGTTGTTTTGGATCCACGTGTTTTATGTTATGGTTAGATTTATCTTAATTACTTCGCTTGTATTTGTGGATGCTTGCATGGAGGGCATAATCATAAGTAGGTGTTTGTTCAAGTAAGAAAAGCACCTTAGCTCCGGTCCACCCACATAACAACTATCAAGCCAATGAACTTAACTCGACGAATCGTGGTGAAAGTAACTAGACGATATTCCAGTGTGTCATCAAGAGCGTTTTAATCACTATAAGAAGTTCCACCGGGTTGTCCTTAGCAACATTAAGGATTGGGCCACTTGTTGCACCTTGCTATTTTTGTTACTTGCTACTTGTTACCAATTATATTGCTATCCAACTATCTTACAACACTTGCAGAGAATACCTTGCTGAAAACCGCTTATCGATTTCTTCTGCTCCTCGTTGGGTCCGACACTATTAATTATCAAAAGGACTACGATTGATCCCCTATACCTGTGGGTCATCATATGTTTTCACGAGCCCTGATTTTGCAACTCAAAGTAATTGCTATCAACAGCCTATGACTCCATAACGGTTAATAGTTGCATGAGGTGGCAAGTTAACATCCAACATTGTAGTACCCCTCAAGGAATTTCAGATCCAAGGTAAGACTTTCTCAGGTTCCTTTTAGCTTTTGGATTTAGCAAGCTATGGTATAATTTTGGGAGCAGATTAGCTATACAGTTACAATCCTATTTCTTGGACCTGGTGGAAAGAATTATGATTGACAAAGAATGTATCTCCTATTACTTTGCATCATCATACTGTTTCCAAGGATACGTGCATTATTTCATCTATGAAAATGAACAAAATACTAAAAAGGGAGTGATGGGCTACATTCTACAAACGAAAATAGAAGGCAATGAATAACAACTTGCAATAGTTTCCATACACGCTGAAATAGCTCCCTTATTGGGAAAATATAAGGATGTCTTTACATAATGTGCAGAGCTTCCTCCTTCCAAGGACTGTGACCAACAAATACATTTGAAACAAGGAGCACGACCTCTAAATTAAGGCCCTACAGGTACCACACTATCAAAAATCTGTTATGGAGGAGATTATTAAAACTATGCTCAAGAAATGAGAAATACAGGTTAGCTTGAGTCCTTTCTCCTCTACTGTCTAACCGTTAGCAAAAAAGATGGAGGATGGAGACTTAGTGTGGATTACAGGGAATTTAATTCCATTACTACTAAGAACAACTTTCCCATGCCATTAATTGAAGATCTATTAGATGAACTGCATTGAGAAAAGTTATTCACTAAGCTGTATCTTAGGTCTAGGTATCATCAAATTAGAATGGCCACATATGACATTCATAAGACTACCTTCAAGACATGTATGAGACACTATGAGTACACAATAATGCCCTTTGGATTGACTAATGCCCCAACCACATTTCAGAATTACATGAATTCCATATTTGGGCCTTATTTGAGGAAGTATATTATGGTTTTCTTTGATGATATTCTAATTTACAACAAATCCATGGAAGAGCATATCATTCATTTGGAGCAAACTTTGAAAATTCTTAGGGAAAACCAACTCTCTGTGAAAATATCCAAAGGCCCTTTAGCAGTACCTCAAGTAGCGCAGGGCCACGTTATTTCTACACAAGGTGTTTCCACTAATCTAGGGAAAATTCAGGATGTTTTAAACTGGAAAGAACCAGATAATAAAGACACTAAGCTCAGAGAATTTCTGGAACTTACTGGCTATTATAGAAGATTTGATAAAGATTATGGCAAGATTTGCAGACCTTTGCATGATATACTCAAGAAAGATGCATTCTAGTGGGGCCCCGAGCAAGCTACAACTTTTAAAAACCTACAACAGATCTTGACAAAATGCCCAATTCTAGTTGTGCACAAATTTTCAGTAGCCTTTACAGCGGAAGCAACTGCTTGTGCCAAAGACATTAGGCCCTAAAGAAACAGCTCAGTAAATTTATGAAAATGAAGCTCTGGATATATGGGAGTCCCTAAAGAAATGGAGACACTACCTGTTAGGAAATTCTCTGAACATTAAAACTGATCAACATTCTCTGAAATACATGACTACTCAAAGTTTTCCAGAAGGAATTCAACATAAGTTACTCATTAAACTCTTAAAATTCAATTATACAATTGAATATAAGAAAGGCAAAGAAAATTTTGTGTGAGATGCTTTATCAATAAAAGAAGAAGTGAAGCCATGCCATAGTCATAACATTACCATAGTTATGCCTACATGGACTGAAGATGTTCTTAAAAGTTATGCAGCTGATCCTGATAGTTCCAAACTTCTCTAGAAAGTAGCTACTGATGCATAACCAAAAGGAAAATTATCTCCCTCTAATAGCATTATTAAGTACAAGAACATGATTTATGTGGGTGCCTCTCACAACTTCAGAGATAATTTACTAAATACATTTAACTCTTCTGGACTAGGTGGTCACTCTCGAGTTAAGGCTACTAATCATAGAATCAAGAAAGTTTTCTGTTAGCCTAATCTCGAGAAATCAGTGGAAGAATTTTCCAATCAATGCCCATTTGTCAATTAACAAAAGTGGAACATATCATGCTCCTGGTTTACCGCAACCTCTTCATGTACCTTACATGTCATGGACACACATCACCATGGATTTCAAAACTTACCAAAATCTAGTGGACAGATTAAGTACGCTCACAATACTTATGCCTTTTCTCTCTTATTTTACAAGGTTTACATGAAGAGGGAGAATGCCGGCAGCTGAAATTCTGGGCTGGAAAAGGAGCAAATATTAGAGACCTATTCTGCGCAACTCCAAAAGTCCTGAAACTCCACAGAAGTCATTTTTGGAAATTATAAAAAATACTGAGCGAAGAAAATACCAGAGGGGGCCCACACCCTGGCCACGAGGGTGGGGGGCGCGCCCTACCCCCTAGGCGCGCCCCCTGCCTCGTGGGCCCCCTGGCAGGCCTCCGGTGTCCATCTTCTGCTATATGAAGTCTTTTACCCTTGAAAAAATCATAAGCAAGCTTGCAAGACGAAACTCCGCCGCCACGAGGCGGAACCTTGGCGGAACCAATCTAGGGCTCTGGCGGAGCTGTTCTGCCGGGGAAACATCCCTCCGGGAGCGGGAAATCATCGCCATCATCATCACCAACGATCCTCCCATCGGGAGAGGGTCAATCTCCATCAACATCTTCACCAGCACCATCTCCTCTCAAACCCTAGTTCATCTCTTGTATCCAATCTTTGTCCCAAAGTCTCAGATTGGTACCTGTGGGTTGCTAGTAGTGTTGATTACTCCTTGTAGTTGATGCTAGTTGGTTTATTCGGTGGAAGATTATATGTTCAGATCCTTAATGCATATTAATATCCCTCTGATTATGAACATGAATATGATTTGTGAGTAGTTACGTTTGTTCCTGAGGACATGGGAGAAGTCTTGCTATTAGTAGTCATGTGAATTTGGCATTCGTTCGATATTTTGATGAGATGTATGTTGTCTCTCCTCTAGTGGTGTCATGTGAACGTCGACTACATGACACTTCACCATTGTTTAGGCCTAGGGGAAGGCATTGGGAAGTAATAAGTAGATGATGGGTTGCTAGAGTGACAGAAGCTTAAACCCCAGTTTATGCGTTGCTTTGTAAGGGGCTGATTTGGATCCATATGTTACATGCTATGGTTAGGTTTACCTTAATACTTCTTTTGTAGTTGCGGATGCTTGCATTAGGAGTTAATCATAAGTGGGATGCTTGTCCAAGTAAGGGCAGCACCCAAGCACCGGTCCACCCACATATCAAATTATCAAAGTACCAAACGCGAATCATATGAGCGTGATGAAAACTAGCTTGACGATAATTCCCATGTGTCCTCGGGAGCATTTTCCTTTATATAAGAAATTGTCCAGGCTTGTCCTTTGCTACAAAAAGGATTGGGCCATCTTGCTGCACTTATTTACTTTTGTTACTTGTTGCTCGTTACCAATTACCTTATCACAAAACTACCTGTTACCGATAATTTCAGTGCTTGCAAAGAATACCTTACTGAAAACCGCTTGTCATTTCCTTCTGCTCCTCGTTGGGTTCGACACTCTTACTTATCGAAAGGACTACGATAGATCCCCTACACTTGTGGGTTATCACTGGGCACTGGGTCAATAGGTTAGTCCCAAAAAATGATGTAAAGTTGCTATAAAATAATTGTAAAACATCCAAGAATGATAATATAACAACATGAATACTTCATAAATTATGGATACGTTGGAGACGTATCATTCACCAACAATTTATACCAAGAACTTTTCAATGCTTTCGATGTGGAGATCAGGTTCAGTACTTCTTCACACCCTCAAACAGATGTACAACAAAATGAGTGAGTCAATGTACAGAAGCTTATCTGAGGGGCATGGTGTTTCAAAACCCTAAACAATGGATGAAATCGCTTCCACTTGCAAAGCTCTAGTACAACACCTCTTATCACTCATCCTTAAAGGCCTCTCCCTTTGAAGCACTGTATGCTTACAAACCACCACAAATTTGTGAATTCTCCCTTGCAAGCCCATTGTCACCTGAAGTTAGAATGACAAATTTTGAGAGAGAAAAAGATGATGCAACAGCAAAAAAACTAAATTGGAACATGCCCAAAGTAGAACAAAATAGTTTGTAGATAGAAAAGGAACAAAAGGAAGTTTTGAAATAGGAGATATGGTGTACTTGAAAATTCAGCCCTGTCGACAAAATGCCTTTGTACTCGGAGGGTCATTGAAACAGAGATCTAAATTCTATGGCCCTTAC
Source organism: Aegilops tauschii subsp. strangulata (assembly GCF_002575655.3). NCBI lineage: Eukaryota > Viridiplantae > Streptophyta > Magnoliopsida > Poales > Poaceae > Aegilops > Aegilops tauschii. The sequence goes on along the minus strand of NC_053036.3, from coordinate 637,786,328 downwards.
AAAGTGATTGAGAGAATTGGCTATGATTCCTACACGTTACAACTATCAGCAGGATCTGCCATCCATCCAGTGTTCCATGTGAGTCAACTGAAGAAACATGTGGGACATCAGACCATTCCTCTTCTTCATGTCCCCTTGGTGACACTTGAAGGGCGTATCAAAACAATTCTAGTGGATGTGTTAGAAAAATGAATCATTCGACACAATAAAACCCCTGTGGTTCAATGTCTATGCCAATGGGAATGTCTAGCACCAGATGATGTAATCTGGGAAGACGCGACTTTCCTCAATTCAACATTTCCAAGGGCATAAACTTTTATGCCTCAAGGATAAGGCACGGCTCATGGTGGCGGCATTATCAGGATCCAGTCATGCCCTTGCTATACTGAAGAAGAAGGAAAGAGATTCAGAGAAGGAACGGTCTAGATCAAAGCTCGCTACTTAAGTGAAGATGGACGACTCGGATGACCTCGTCGTTACATTACCGCCAATTCACCTTGGACATTGTTACTTTAAACTCCCACCTTAGTTAAAACAGTTCTTGTTGCAATTCTCGAGAGACCCTGTTATAAGCAGACCCCTTACCTGTAAATGCATCTACCAACTCCATTCCCCAATTTACCTTAGACCTAGCTACTTACTTGTAAGACGGGGTATCCGATTTTGGGATCTATCGATCCAAACTTATCCCACTACATCATCTGATTTCTATTTCGTTTGATTTCTAATTCAAGCGGGGATCCTCTGATTCGGGCCTCACAAGGGATGCGACGAGGGAGAGCAAGAGAGCGGTGATGGTGATGAGCATGAGGGGGGATGGCGACGGATAGAGGCGTCGGCGTCGAGGATGCGATGCGGCGGTATTCACTACAAAAAAAAGACACATCCGTGACATTTTGGGCCGAACGAAATTTTTTTCTGTCATACATATGACACTTCTATGACGATAATTGTGACAAACCCCGGTATCATCATAGTTGTGGTGGGCTCCTACTTCTATGACAAAAAATCATGACAGAAAATGGGCTTTTCGTCCTGGGCGGGCCGGAGATGCAGCTGCATGACATTCTTTGGGCCGTCCATGACGGAAAAAACCATGGTAGAAGCGAGGGCGAGGAAAATTTCGGGGAGTTCCCGGTTACGGTGGGAGGTCGGGGGCCGAGCGATGCGCGTTTCTCTCGTACACGTACGCGCATGTGTGCGAGGCGTTGGCTCTAACTGAACCCGAGCGATTGCACTGCAGGCTACGGGTTACTGAACCCGAGCGATCGATCGATGGCTGTTAACTGAACCCGATCGAGCGATTCCTTCGCTACTGCTGCTAACTGAAGCCGATCGATGCTGCCTCTGGGATGAACAGTGAGTGTTGCGGGGGGGGGGGGGGGGTTGGATGAACAGTGAGCGGTGGCGTTGCCTCTGGATGAACAGGACCCCGTGGTGTGGAGGGCTGGATGAACAGTAGACGGTGGAGGGGTGCCCGTGGAGGGGTGGTTGAACAGGACCCCGTGGTGTGGAGGGCTGGATGAACAATAGACGGTCGAGGGGTGCCCGTGGAGGGGTGGTTGAACAGTAGCCGGTGGAGTAGCGCGCGGTGGAGGCTGGATGAACAGGAGCCCGTGGAGGCTGGAGGAGGTCGACGGTAGCCCGTGGAGGCTGGAGGAGGTCGACGGTGGAGATGAACAGTATCCCGTGGAGTCCCGTTTTGCGGTACGCCACACCCCTCCCGATGAATAGGACCCCTGTTTCGACCGTAGGAGGTCCGTTTCGTCCGTTTTGCGGTACGCCACACCCCTCCCGATCAACAGGACCCCCGTTTCGACCGTAGGAGGTCCGTTTCGTCCGTTTTGCGGTACGCCACACCCCTCCCGATCAACAGGACCCCTGTTTCGACCGTAGGAGGTCCATTTCGTCCGTTTTGCGGTACGGCAGACCCCTCCCGATGAACAGGATCCCGTTTCGAACGTGGCTGGTCGAACACAAGGCGGTTTCCTCCGTTCTGCGGTACGCTAGGCCTCGTTTCCATCGCCTGTTCCGTCCAAGCCCTCCCGATGAACACGACCACGCATTCCGTTCCGACCCAGCCGGTTGGCTCCCACGCGTTCCGTTGCCTCCCGATGAACACGACGCATTCCGTTGCCTCCCCATGAACACGACGCATTCCGTTGCCTCCCCATGAACACGACGACGACACTGTTTCTCCGTTCCGACCCAGCCATGTCAACGAGCCCTCGCCGTACGTATGCGCGAGTAGGCGTTCGAGACCCCGCCCGTATGTACACATACGTGGCCGTATTTTCTTTCTTGCACCCTGGCCGCTGTACGTACGTGTACATGCTACGTGCGCGCCTCTACTACGACACGTGCGCGCCTCTACATCCACCAGTATATATGTACGTACACGTTCGCGACCAGAATGACAACGCTACGTACGCTTCGACCAGGTGGGTCCCGACTGTCAGGCACTTCCTTGCGTGCGAAGATGTAGCTGGTGGGTCCCAGCAGTCAGGGGGGCGAATCGTTTTGTTTTTTTTTACCCGGACACACTTCCTTGCGTGTGAAGGTGTAGCTGGTGGGTCCCAGCAGTTAGGGGGGAAACATTTTTTTCGCGAAATACGATGGCCCGTCCGGTGGGTCCCCGCTGTCAGGTGGAGAATAATTATTTTGCGCGTAATAAGGAGGCACTTCCTTGCTGCGGCCGTGGACCCAGCTGTCAGCGCCTCCACGCACAGTACTCTTCCGATGGAAGTCGGTCGTTGACCACATTGACCACGCCGCGCCGAGAGCACCACGGCGATGGATGACAGCGAGGCCTAGGAAGGGGACGACACGGAGGCAGGGAAGACTCGGCAGTTGTTTCCCACGCGTAGGGGAGTACGACTCTACGAGGGTTTACTGGTTCGTCTGCCGTCGTCGGAGAATAACAACAGGTGTGCGTGAGTAGAGGGATGGCTAGGCCAGCGATGGGAGTACGGTGGGGCGGTGAGGCCTGCGCGGCAGCACAGCCGGCCGCGGGGAGGAGGGAGCAGGCAGTCCCGCCGGCGCTTGTTTGAGCGGCTGGAGCAGGAAGAGCAGAGATTGAAGAAGCACGACGGCCGTTGGATGGACATCCAACAGTCAGTGCTTGTGCGTCAACCTTTTTTTTAGGAAAGCCTCAAATCTGTGGAAAACAGCATACAGCCCATCTACCATTATTTCTAATAATTTACAGCCCATTTGCTAATTCTTAAGGTTTTTTTGGAGCCCATATTCTTTTTGTTAGTATTACAGCCCATATTGTGGCCACAGTTAAAAAATTATACGAAATTTTGCATATTTCGGTGCGGTCCGAACTGTTTTTAATCCTGAAATTTTGACTCACATTCAAACTGATTTTAAAAATAAATGTATATCAATATAAAATCCAACAAATTCTCCACGCATAGAAATTAATGTAATTTAAAATCTTGAAATGAAAAAAAAGATATTTGAAACTAATTGCCGGTTTGATTTACTGATGGGCCATTTTCTCGGCCAGCCGAATGAAAGCTCTCCTCGTCTTGAAAGATTTGCAGCCCAACAGGCCTGACAAAGCGACTTACTTGGCAAATCACAAAAAAACTGGGCTGTGGCCGTGGACCCAGCTGTCAGCCTCTCCACGTACAGTACTCTTCCGATGGAAGTCGTTCCTTGACCACGTTGACCACGCCGCGCGCAGAGCACCACGGCGGTGGACGACGGCGAGGCCTAGGAAGGGGACGACGCGGAGCCGGGGAAGACGCGGCAGTGGAAGCCCGCGCAGAGAGGAGTACGAGGGTTCACTGGTTCGGCTGTGGTGTGAGGCTTCCGTCGCCGCAGGGCCTGGCCAGCGGTGAGGCCTCTGCGGCAGCACAGCCGGCCACGGGAGGCAGGAGCATGCGGCATGACCGGCGCTGCTTTGGGCGGCTGGAGCAAGAAGACCAGAGGTTGAAGCACTACGGCCGTTGGATGGACATCGTACGGTCACTGGAGCTAGAATCGTTCATATTGACTAAGTTGACAAAGCCCTTCGTCCCCGTCAACTTAGTAGGCCCACAAGTCAGCCTCCCACCAAGGTGGGTCCCAGCTAGTCGGGGGAGTATTCATTTTTTTTGTGCGTAATAAGGAGGCACTTCCGGTGGGTCCGAGCTGACAGCGGGGGGAACGTTTTTTTTCGCGAAATACGGTGGCCCGTCCGGTGGGTCCCAGCAGTTAGGGGGAAACGATTTTTTCGCAAAATACTGGTGGCCCGTTCGGTGGGTCCCCGCTGTCAGGTGGAGGAATAATTATTTTCCGCGTAATAAGGAGGCACTTCCTTGCGGCTGCCGTGGACCCAGCTGTGAGCCTCTCCACGTACAGTACTCTTCCGATGGAAGTCGGTCGTTGACCACATTGACCACGCCGCGCCGAGAGCACCATGGCGGTGGACGACGGCGAGGCCTAGGAAGGGGACGACGCGGAGCCGGGGAAGACGCGGCAGTGGAAGCCCGCGCGGAGAGGAGTATGAGGGTTCACCGGTTCGGCTACGGTGTGAGGCTGCCGTCGCCGCAGAATAACAGGGGGTGTGGGTGAGTAGAGGGATGCCCTGGCCAGTGGTGGGAGTAGTAGGGGGCGCTGAGGCCTGCGCGGCAGCACAGCCGGCCACGGGAGGCGGGAGTAGGCGGTCCCGCCGACGCTGCTTTGGCGGCTGGAGCAAGAAGATAAAAAATTGAAGAAACACGACGGCCGTTGGATTGACACCCAATGGTTACGTCTGCTAGAATCGTTTGTTGACGTATATAATAGCTAAAAAAATCTTGCATACGCGTCAACTAAACAGGCCCACAAGTCAGACCACTCCCTCTTTTTTTAATAATTTATATGTAGCTCATGGCAACTTCTTATGCAATTTATTGCAGTCGTTTTTTTTGGTTGGCCAGGGCCAATTTCGCATATTTCTGTGGGTTCCAAACTATTTTTAATACCGAAATGTCGAGCCAGATTTAAAGTACTTTGAAGATATATTTAAATTAGGTTATTGCCCAGTGAAATAGGAATCTGAAAATGTGAAAAAAAATCAGAAATTATAAAGTAATTGCCAATTTGTCATCTGTTTTTATATTTACAACCCATTTCATATTACTTTCAAGATCTGCAGGCGTCTTGAAAGAGTTGCAGCTCATCAGGGCGTAGAAAAATAAGTAGGCCTGGATTGGGTATTCTTCAGAAAAATAAACTGGGCTCATTTTCACAAAGAAAAAATAGCTGGGCTGGTCACATGGTGAACATGAAGTATAAGCCTGGGCTAGACGGGCCACAGCCCAGTTCAAACCCTGCTCCGTCTCAACAATACCAAACAAAAAAATACTGCTCGAGTAGCTACGTCCCAGGTGTCAGCCGATCTTGTGCTGTTCTCTTGTCTATTGACTATATACGCTCACAATGTCGTGGGTCCCAGATGTCAGGAAAACACTAGGAGGAAGCATTTTATTTTTCCATACGCTGACGTGGTGGGCCCGTACTGTCATCCTCTCCACGTACTTCTGCCGATTCCTGTTGTTTGTTGACCATGTTGACAACGCGAGAGGGTGGCGCCGCGGCGAGCGCAGCAAAGCGCGCGGAGGACGTCGGCGTTAACGATTTAGGAGACAGTGGGGCGGCGATGCGTGCGCAGAGGCGCAGCCAGCCGTGGGAGGCGGAAGCAGGCGGCCCCGCCGGCGCTGGTTTGGTTTTGGCGGCTGGAGGAAGACAGGACTGAAGAAACACGACAGACTGTAAAAGTAGCAGGAGTACTTAACAACCTTAACTGAAACCAGCAGGGGCACTTAACAACCAAAGCTGAAAGCAGTATGAGTACTTATACAGGTTCAACCGTACAAAGCACGCCTCGAACAGTGCTACTTTGCCTACAGTTAACCAAGGGTGAGGCCGCCAAGCCCCAGGACAAGGCCTAGGCGCCACCCCGCGCATCCACAACCTTCTGAAAGTGGCTTCATCTCACAACGTGGTCAATAAACAGGATATTTGCTTTAGAGCCATGGAAAAGCATGAACATAATCTTCTGTCCTATTCTCCAAGATGGACGGGCCTTCATTAGAGACCACCCATGAATAAGTATCTTTACACCTCGAAGGGGAATTGAGTAGGTTGACATAAACATCATGTTGTGACCAAGCGCAAGTCTGACCCGACCATGGTCAGGCATCTGTATAGGAACAATAGAACTCGGCAGTTCCTGTTTCAAGAAGATCACAGCTGTAAAACTGTGTATAAGCAATAGTTTATGAACAACATATATAACAGAAAACAACTCGTACCATAAGTTTCTCGACACAGTTGGACCTGTTCAACGAGTGCAGCAGTGGCACACATATCCCACGTGGCTTTCCACCATTGAAACGCCCCACAAGGACCTCAAGACGATCAATAAAGTGTAGGAACTTGTGGATGTCGATCCAGTCAACTTCAGTGCCATTAGTAACAGCCGAGTTATTACAGAGTAACAAACGAGCAGACTGCTTAACTCTGAAAAAACCTACACGTGCCACCAATTATAATAAAATATTAGTTAGAAGTAGCATCTTCGTGAGAGATTTGTTGCTACTTATAAAGTTAAATTGTGATTAGTTAGACAGAATAGGTGGATTAAGAAGTAATCGAGGCAACAAGCAAGAACGAGATACAAAACTAACATGGATGAACAATTGGAACGACGTCGGGGTGGAAGATCGCAGTGAAGATGAGACCAGGTTCTGCTATTTCCATCAACATTCGTGCGCCAACTTTCAGTCCGTAACACTTGAGAAAGTTTATCCAAGTTCGGCCATAAAAAAAGCAGCGATCTTCTTGGTTCATGAAACCAACTCGGAACTTGTATCCATGGCTTGTCTTCACTGTGACCATTAAACTAGTGTATTCAGTTATGGCAAGGCCGAGCATCTTGAGTACATGTGTTCTAGCAGAGCAAATAATACACTGCAGGAAAAATAATATGAGAACACAACATGTTCAAAAAAACCCCACCCTCCCGGATAGAAAAGAGGATTCTAGGAACATACTGTGCGCGTTTCAAAATGATGTGTTAGGATGAGAAGGAACAAGTGTGGCGTCTCGCCGAGGGCGCAGAAACCTGTAGGGTACTCGCACTTTGGGCACTGCAAATGAAACAAACTAGATTCAGTAGGAAGAAAAATGCATCAACGGTGGCGGCTGCCATCCTAGGATTACCTGCGACCAAGGGACTTGGATTTATCGGGGATGGATGAAGAATTCGTACCTGGTTCTCCATGAGAAAACCCTATGCAATCGCTGAGAGGGGGTTTTCTCTGAACAAGCAGACGAGGGAGAAGGGGATTCAGGCCCAGTGAAATATTGCCGCTTCGTCCGTCCAGCTTACTGCTAAAGCTGGAAAGGGGGGTTGTGATTTGATGGCTCATTGGGCATTACTGCGGCACTACGACCGGGGTGTGTCTACCGTGAAGTTGTGCACTCTAATTTGTGCATATGGCACATGGACCCCGTTGCCGGTTGCCCCACATATCAGCGAAAGGAAGTAGAAAGACAGGAGTAACTAGTTACACATAAATATATATTTTGACAGAGAGATACTCCCTCTGTAAAGAAATATACAAATCTTTTATATCACAGGCTCACCTTGTCGAGAAATATACTCCCTCTGCAACGCACGGGCATTATGGGGGTTCAGTTTTTTTATGGGGTTCAACTGAGAATATAATACTCAGATAGGCTCACGGTTCTGGACTTTGGGCCGCAGGCCGACCCTGCATGTTTGGGGGCCCATGTGTTCTACCTCAGCGCTTTTCATATTGCAAGCAATCGGTACGGCGCTGGTTTTAGATGCTGTCGCAAGGCGAATACACAAAATTGAATAAAGCACGGCAGCTGTTGGAATGAAATCGAACGACAGTTCCTAACCAGCAATCAGAGTTGCAATTCTATCAATGATATACCATGTGATAAATAATACTGTCGTACTACTTATACACACAGGACACTTGTTTCACCATGCCAGATTATTACATCAAAATCTCTCGGAGGATAGATCAGTTCGGCAGTTGCGTGCTGCTACTGAAGAATTTCAAAGTTGATTTGGACCAGCTCTCCTTGCCGAGAAAGTTCGATTTTGACATCATCCCCTACCGCAAGATATGATTTAGATTTGAACTTTGACCATCCTTTAGCATCAATCATCATGCGACCATCCTTTGTACTTACGGTATATTGAGCAGGTTAATTCACACCAAGGCTGCGCATGGTAAGAGAAACTTGGCCGCGGTCACCCGGATTGTTGAACGACTCCCTCGTTGCTCTAGGAATTCTCTGTTTGCAAACAAGAAGACATACCCAAACAGTTAGATCAACACAGTGAATCATGTGAAACAACATGGAAAGAAAAAAGAACGAAGCACTTGGGCGGCCAATGCTTACCAAGAAGGTGGACATGTCGGTTTTTGTAAGGACTTTGGTATATGAAGTGCGAACTGCAGCCCAGTCTGTTGCCGGTGCAACTGCACGGGCCGGAGCAGATGCAAGTGCAAGTGTGGGTGCAGGTGCCGAAGCTGCTGCTGCTGCCGGAGATGGTGCTCCTTGTAGAGCTGGTGCCGGTGTCGGAGCAGGTGCCGGTGTCGATGCCCGATCCTCCGGTAGATCAGACTGATCCGCTGACGCGGTCGGTGCCCAATCCTCAGCTGGATCAGACTGAGCTCCTGCCGTTGTCAGTGCTAGAGCAACTGTCGGTGCTCGATCTGTGCGAGACAGCGGCGATCGTGTCTAGTCTGCTATGATCAGCTTTCTAACTTGACTAGGATCCGTGACCGTGATCCAGTTTTTTTCTTCATTTCTTTTAAACGCGAGAAGGACTAATTGTGGCGTTTTTGTTAAACCAAACTGCAGCTCATCATAGGGATTCAGCTTGTACTCAGACAACAGACTGATCCAATTTTTTCCAGTAATATAAGTGATGGACAGTGCCTTCGTTACTGACACGACATAAGAAGTGAAACCTGCAAAAATAGCCATCGTAGAGCAAACCAAACGGTTTATTCTGTGATGAATGTCACATGGCAAAACCTGCATCGTAAAATTGCAGGAAAAGAAAGAAAACATGACATTAAATCAATAAGATTTAGACAGTAAATCAATAAGATTTACTTAATGTGACACGAGTGAATCCTTATCAGGAAATCACTATGTTGAAGTACTAAACAGAAGATTGATCGTCCAACTACGCGTGGCATGGAGGGGCCCCGCCTACTCGCACAAGCAGGACAGTCCAAAGGTCGTGACAAATCGTATGGACCGAACATCCATGGGACTGGAAATCCTGGTGGGTGCGATAAACCCTGCAATGCATACAGATATTGGAGTGTAACCATAATTGATAAACCGTCCTCACAAAAAATATGATCTGGATACTTCAAAATATACAGACTGAATTGAGTGGACAGACATTAACATAGACCATTCACACACCAAAAGCGGCAGTACTAATAAACAATACAGGGTTCACAAACACAAATCAAGTACTGAACAATAGTACTTACTACAGACAAGCAAAGTTGCACTAACTAAACTCTGCAGACTATTTCTTGCCACCGACCTACGGGATGAACCCCGCATAACTGACTAGGCCATGGACTTCGTGTGAGATGTCTACATGCACCATCACCATCTTGTCAACCTTGGAGAACCTAACAGAGTGGTCTTTCCACTCATAAACATGATGATGAAGACAGGCCACATCAGATTTGTTGGGAAGCTTTACAAGAACCACACCCTTCGTAATCGAAGGCACAGCCAGGAAATTGTTGTGGTCAAGTACAGCCTCGAGAACACGCCTGACAACAATGCTACAGGAAAACACTAGTTCAGGACACGTGGCGACAAGGACACAACAGCTGGATAGTTCAGCAGTAGAACTCATCATCGGGTCTTCCAGTTCACACGGCATGACTTTGAGAACTTCATCTCCACCGCGGACCTGGTTCTAATTCAAACAGAAACCATATTTTATTACTACCTCCGTTCAGAAATATAAGATGATTTTCGATATTATACTCCATATATGACTACATATACGCACAGAAATGAGTGAACAAAGACACTAGAACATGTCTTCAAAGGCATGAGAGCAGAGGGATTACATGCAATATCCATAACACAAGTTACTGAGGCAAATATACCCTCTTAAAAGGTAGCATTGATGTTCATAAAGTACTCCCTCCGTCCCAAAATTCTTGTCTTAGATTTGTCTAGATACGGATGTATCAAGTCACATTTTAGTATTAGATACATCCGTATCTAGACAAATCTAAGACAAGAAATTTGGGACAGAGGGAGTAGTTGAAAGTAATCTATAAGAAATCAGTGTCAACCTCTCACATGTTTTGGTCAAAAGAGGAATTTAGAACCGTCATTTGGCACACTAAAATCACATGCAAGATCACCCAGAAAGTTGTACTACCAGTACTAGTACTGCGTGTTAGATGAAAAAACACGATCAAGATCGAGAAAAAGATCGTCAACAAGAGACATTACCTGGACTTGCTTAATGAGGGATCCCGAAGAGGGGGGCTTGGACAGGGCGATGGCTTTGAGCTTGTCTGCGGTAGTCTCGGCGGGGTGCTTGCGCTTCTTCGTACCATGAGCCTCGACAGTTTTGGCCAGAGCCATAGACATCATGTCGGCCGGTGCTCCGGCGTACATCCAAGAGAGGAAGCTGAGAGAGAAGAGTGAAAGGAGGAACGAGATGAGGGAGAAGCGAAGCGAGTGGGGGTTTTCTTCAAGAGAGGAAGCTGAGAGAGAAGAGTGAAATGATGGTTGCTTCGTCCGTCCAACTTACTGCTGGAAAGGAGGGGGTTTTGTGATTTGACGGCTCATTGGGCATTACTGCGGCGGTTCGATCGGGGTAGTCTACCGTCACTCTACTACGGAGTAATTTAGTGCATGGCTGGTGGACCCAGGTGCTGGCTGTCCCACACGTCGGCGAAAGTGAGTAATTTAGTGCATGGCTGGAGGAGGATCCGCACGGTAGAGCGTGTCCACTGTTTTTCTGAAGAAAAACATGATTACAGCAAGCGTTTCCACTCTTAAACGGAGGAGTGCGAAACACGGCAGCCACTTGAACATACACAGTGCTCCTACTACTAGGCATGTGCAGTGGTTCATACGTCAGTACTACACAATCTTGTTGCTAGTGTAGTAAGATATGACGATAACAAATGATGTTGTGCGCATGTCAACTACTCCTATATGTAACATAGTACCGCTTTTTCGACTGTCCGGTCGAGAATGAACAGTGAGATCAATGTTAACAGAACTAGGTCCACAGCGCACGGAGAGTACGGTGCTACAGTACTCCACGAAACATGAACCATATGAAGCACGAATAGTGTTAGGCAGGGTGTATGAAGGGTGCACGGGATGGGAGCAAAAGTTCCCTTCTCGACCCACTTTTGGGTGTTTGGCAGAGTGCATGAGTCCACACTAGTAGGTTGACAAAAATACACGAAGAGGAAACAACTATATTGAGATGAGAATGCAACCAAACACACCCACACGCTTTGTGCTACAGTGACTGATCTGCACCGTCTGAGTTTGATCCAACGGTCATGTTGCGCCGAGACATGGACATGCCCATGCAGAGGGCGCCTAAACACCACCGAAGTCCCTCTGCTTCTCGAGGCGCACGACGTTGGTGATGCAGGGTGCAACCGCCCGTAGAGCCCGCTCCCGGTCGACGGGAGCCAGCTCGTCAAAGACGGCGTCCAATGGCACGAATGGATTCCGGTGACGGAGCCCTAAAAGGATTCACCCGACAACGGCGACGGCAGCCCGCAACCCCTCCTTGTCCAGCTCAGCCCCCACCATCACGCGGAGACGGCTCAGCTCCTCGGAGATATAGGTGAAGAAGGAGACCAGGTCAGGAAGCCGCAGCTCGTTGAAGTCGACCGGGTGGTCGAACGGGTTTAGCCCGACGGCCGGCATCGTCGCGCTGGCACGACGGTAGGCATCGCGCAGCCGCAACACGTGCGTGGCAACTTGGTTCACCAAGTGGCTGAGGCGATCCTGGACCTCGTCACGATCGGCCCGCTCGCGCTCCAGCCGGCCCCCCTGACGGCCTATCGTATCTCCCACTTTCTGCAGCAACGCCGCCGACGCCTCGAGCATCTTTGTGGTGGACGCCTGCCGCTTTTGAAGCTCCATGAACTCCCGCACATAATGGAGGAGCATGGCACTCCTCTCCTCCTTGAGCTCACGGAGCTCCACGTCCTTGGCCCTGAGCTCCGCATCCTTGGCATGGAGCTCCTGTGTCAGGCGCCTCACCTCGGACTCCGTGATCTGCTGCGCCGCCATGGCACCAGGTAGAAGCAATGGGGAGAGGAAGCAAAGGGGGCGAAACGGCTGAAAGGCAATGCAATCTACGGGAAGGTGGAGGGAGCGGGGAATCTTTTGGTTTTCACCACGGTAAAACACCAGTCGACGACTTCTCACATCAGGGAGCAGTGGGTTTTTACAGGCGGAGTCATCGTGACTAATTGCTGCCGCGCCTGCTCTCGTCAATCAAAAAATTAAAAATCCTGCCGCGCCTGCTCCCGTCAATCAAAAAATTAAAATCCTGCCGCACCCAAACACCAGAGCAACGCCGCGGTGGATATTTAAGTTTACTTGCCGGCAAGTAGATAAAAAAAGGGGTGAAAAAACAAATGTGGCGGCGGCCTAGCTAATCGGTCGAACTAGCCCAACTAGCTAGCCACCGTGCTTCACTGATGTACTCGGCGGGAAAGGTGGTCTTTCGTGATTTGACGACTCATTTACTTGCTTCGGCGCTACGACCGAGGAGGACCCAGAAAACGCGCGGTAGGGCGTCCCACGTCAGGAAGAATATATGCGTGCACCACCCGGGAGGACCCCGAAACCGCGCGGTAGGGTGTGCCACGTCTCGGCACGGAGGAAAAATGTGCGTGTAAAAATATACTGTATCAGACGTAGTACCTATGGTTCGACCTCGGGACCCAGCCAGTCGGTCGAAAACACCCCACTAGCCACACAGCTTCATCATGCAAACGTGGCACGGAGGATAGATGTGGTTAGCTCCGTCTCGACCAGCCACAACGTCTCTTGTTCTAGGCGATTCTTCTATTTTCCAAGCTTTTTTTAGTTGTAATAACACCACGGCAAGCTAGCGCCGCTCTTCGTGTGTGCCCGTGCAAAGGTTAGACAATGGAGAGAAGAGAGATTGAGATCGCAGACCTGGGACCCACCAGTAAGTGAGACAACGGTCATGCACGTGTTGACGAGGCACTCCCTCTACTCTACTCAACGCAAGTACTATATAAAATCAAGTTATGGGACAAAGCCAACAACCGTTCATTTTTTCAGGCTATCGACTTACGCTTTGTAGTCCAGGTTGCCAGTTCGAATCTCGTCTTTCAGATTTGTTAGTTTTAGGTCCAAATTTGATTAATGACAAGTGGGACCCTCGTGTGTTGTTCCGATATTTTAGTGTAGGATGGTTTTTTTGAACAAACACTTTGCGCGGTTAGACAAGTAACGGCACGAGTTACACGTATTTTGCAAGTTTACGAACAAAAATGACAGCGGCATAGAATATCACATCCACCCCGCAGCTTAGATACTATGGTGATACAAGTTTTTACACCGTTGGAAGTGAGATCCAATGGCTTGGGAGTAGTCTTTGTAATTATGCGCAATTTCCAAACTCTCCAAAGGTTTTTTTTGCAAATAAAACATTCAGACCTCGTGTGTGCCGCTGCATCTTCGGTCCAACGGCTCCCCGGTGCTCATATTAGGTGCTCCCCGTAGCTTAATTACCCGCTACGGTGATATGAGCATCTAGGTCGTATGATCAGTGATCAGATGTCACATGTGTAGTACTTGTACTTTTTGCGCATTTCCCAAACTCTATCAGCCGTATATTGCAAAAACATTCAAACCTCTACTGTGGGCCGTTAGATCTCAGTGAACTCATATCACCATAGAATCTACGGTGCGGGAGCACCTCATACTCTCCCGTGCGAGAAAACATAAGGTGCTATCGCAACTTGGATGCTACGGTGATACGAGCTTGGAGGTCGTTGATCTGAGATCAAATGGCATCTGAGCAGTCTTTGTGCTTGTAAGCAGTGGCCGAACTCTTTTGGGGCTTTTCTGCAAAAACCATTCGAACCACCGAGGAGGTGTTGGGTCACAAATCCAACGCCTCCGAAGAGCTTGTATCACCAAAGCATCTAAGGTGTGGTGGCACATGATATTCTTACATACAGGAGAATATGATGTCCTCCTTCATCTTAGATGCTACGGTGATACGAGCTTCGAGGTCGTTGGATATGGGATCAAAGGGCATCTAAGTGGTTTTGGTACAAATTGTGTGCAATTCTCAAACTCATAAGGTTTCCTGCAAAAATATTAAGACACATCATGTGAGCTGCTATATCTCAGATCTACAAGCTCCAAGCAACTCGTGTCGGCATATAGCATCTAAGGTATGGGGGCACATGATATTCTCCCGGGGAGGAGGGGTGGGGGTGCACAACCAATCGGTGGTTGGGAGGGTGGGGACAAATATAATCTAAACAACCCTAAACAGAGCTCCACAATTTTATCTAAGGTCGAGGGGTTGACCCCCGACAATCATAGCTCCGCCTAAACACAACATTTGCATGTAATGTAGTACTAGACTTAATATTCATGTTTCAGTTTCATGTTCATTTTAAATATTGAACTAAGGACCATGGATGTCTTACATTTTACTCCCTTCGTTCCTAAATATTAGTCTTTTTAGAGGCTTCAAATGGACTGGCACATACGGATGTATATAGACATATTTTAGAGTCTAGATTCACTCATTTTGCTCCGTATGTAGTCACTTGTTGAACTCTCTAAAAGACTAATATTTAGGAATAGGAGTATTTTTGAATTCGTGTCATACATGCATGGTTTGGAAAAATAGATGCACTATACTTATTGGATTGTTGTTGTGTTCGTGCGTGTGTGTCTCTGTGTGTGTGTGGTCATATGCTTGATACATACAAAGTTTTCTCACCTCCATATTGTTCATCTTTTAAATTTGAATTTGCATTGGAAAACTTACTAGGGATACCATGAAATGTGAAATCCACGTTGAGATCACTATATCACAAACTCACTCTAATTCAACAACTCGTCATAAATCAATTACCACGTTGGGATTAGTATTTGCAAGGAAAATACGGGTATTGTAATACACATAGATTCGTTCGGCAATTTAAAAGGTTCCTTTCGTATTCTCGAATGGTAGGACCCAACGGTGTACCAGCCAGACCTTGGCTCGTGTTGATCCTAAAAAAAACCGGGCTCGTGTCCTTCGGTGGCGTGCGTGGTACGCACATTAGGCAACCCCAACCAGTCGAGCCTCAGCGTTTCAAGTCGAAATATCCGGCGGCCAGAATTCCAGCCCTAGGAAATTCCCCTCATGTCCCCGGTTCATAATGACTACCGATGAACAACGGAGGGATGCTTTAGTAACTAGACAACGTTACCTACCGTGCCGAGCACGGTTCAATTCCCTCGGTCGCCGCTCGTCAAGGTCACCCGTCAACTGCATTGCCTAGTACTACTACTGCTACTACTACACCACGATGAGCACAGAATTTAGCCCGTTTGTTCGTGCCTAGTACTTGAGTTAATATATCAGGCAATGCACTGGTACGAAGGGATTATCCTTTTACTCTGCATATATAACTTGTCTGAAGTCTAACTAAGCAAAATGTTTGACCAAATCCTTTCTTAAGAAATACAACAGGACAGATGTACGGCTTGAAAATTTATTGCATGATGCAGGTTATGATATTGTTTCGAATCTTGGATCTTAAATTTCAGAAAATCCAAAAGTGAGCATAAATTCTTGAAACTAAGCATGGTCACGTGATATGGCACAAATATTACTTCGTAAGTTTTTTCTTCAATTTGAGACAAGCTGCTTATGACATGTTGCACAAATGAAGAGCCAAGGTATTTTGGAACAAAGACCTGTCACGTTAAGGCGAATGCTTTCACTATTGAAACTGTGGGCGTTTACGTGCCGCCACGAGTCCCCGCTTCTCATCGGCAGGTGCCGTCCGAGCAAGCGTGTGAGTCGACGGGAGGCGTGCGAGCAGACCGCTGCGCTGGCTGTCAGGGAGGCGTGCGAGCAGACCGCTGTGCAGGCTCACCGGGAGGCGAGCCCTTTGACCAGGCTCCGCCGCCCACCGTCGTCCCAACTGCACCCACTTTTAATGTCGCCGGCGCCGCAGTTTAAAATCAACCCCGCACTACCCGGTATCGCTACAATCCTCTCTCTTCCTCTCCGATTCTCCTGTCGTCTACCTCCAACTAGCCTGACCTAAACGTACGCCATGCCGCATCACGATGGTCTGCCCTTAGTGTTCCAGTTTACTGAGGAAGACACCCAGCCGGAGTCTCAAGAACATAAGGCGCTTTGGGACGAGCTTGAACTGGCCTTGCGGGAAGACGCCGCGCCTGTCCTCGCTCCCGTTCCGGCTCCCGTCGCCCCGACTGCGCCAGCACCCATTCCCGTGGCATTGATGGGCTGGGAGCCGCACATTGTCGCCGAGCTTGATCCCACGGGTTTCCACGAGGTCCCCGCCGACTTTCACGCGCCCATGCACCTGCCAGCGCATGTGCCTGCGCGTGCATTGACGCGCACGCCCGTGCCGGTGCCCGTGCACTGACGTGCGCGCCCGTGCCGGTGCCCGTGCACACGAATGTCTCCGCCGTGCCGTTGACAGCGCCTGTCCCCGCGCGGGTGCCAGTGCCCCCCTCAGCGGCATGGATGGCCGCCGTCGACCGCTTCCTTGCACCAACGCCAGTCGCCTCCTCCCGCCAGTTGACTCGCTCCGAAGTCCAGAACATTTTGGCCTTCCTTGAAGCTAGGCCAACGTCCAGGAGTACGCCAACAACGGCGCAAGACGCCGCCGTCGCCGTCGGTCAGTGGCCCGACGACACACAGAGCACGGCAGAGAAGCCGCTTCCCACCGCGAGACGCCGCCGCCGCGTAATCTAAATTTGCCATGAAAAACGTTCGGATTGCCATGCTTAAAATCCAAAAACGTTTATCATTTCCGTTTATTTTATATCGATCGTCGTATAATTTAAAGTCGGAGTCAGACTGAACGAAATGTATGGTTTGATTGATTGAATGTTCTGCTAGAGCCGTATCAAATTAAATATAAAACGTCATCAAGCCACATGTATTCCTTGTCATACAACGACCTAGACTGCTTCAATGTCGAGCGCTCAACACGTTTAGCATGCAGTTAATTTCATGACAAAAATAGTGCTAATCACATGACAACACGCAAATAATATCCTAGTAGTTAATATCCGCATGCACTTAATATACTTCCAAATTAACGTGCATTGCACGTACACACTGACTAGTGCTGCTAGTACGTGAAACTGGTGCCGTGACTTATGAACGCGTCCAGATATGGTCAACGGCAACATCGCCCGCGAGTTCTTCCTGTTTGCCCGTGCGTCTAAACGCAGAAGGGGAGGAGAGAGAGAGCACACATGGAACCCACCAGTAAGTGAAAGCGAATAGTACTAAAAATAATATTACATGTTATCCATTAATTAGGCTGTGGTAATATAAAAACATTATGTGAACAAAGGGGGTACAACAAACATTGCTATTCTACGTATGATGCCTATTGACGTGCGGCTTGAAGGCCCGGTCGCATGTTCAATCCTCGTCCTTTATTTTTTAATTTGTATATGGGTCCAAATTTGTTTCATGACATGTGGGCCCCTCGGTGTGTAGTTTGTAGCACTTTAATTTGTGGGTCGAAATTTGTTCCATTCCAAGTGGACTATCGGTGTGTAGTGTTGTAGCTTATTTATAATAATTAAAGAGAACAACATAGTTTTTTCAATAATACCATGGTGCGACGTTGAAGGCGAGAAAGGACGTGCGAGAGAGCGATGACCGAGCCAGAGGGAAATCAACTAGGGGAGTTGCGTGGGTTGCAACGGTGTTTGGAGTAGTTGTGGGCCGAATGCTACGAAAATATAATCTAAACCGACCGAAATAAATGCCTACACAAATTAATCCAAGGTTGGAGTGCCCCTCGCAATGTAAATAGCTCCGGCTTTGCAAGGGATGGAGAGGTAATAGCTTCAACGCGTGGAAGATACAGTGTGAGAAAGCGAGGTCAATCGAGAGTGTGGTCCGACATTCATTGAACAAATATATATGCTCTAGAGAGATATTGTCCGATTGAGCTTTTTGGCAAGGGTGAGGGCTGTAAGATATAGCTTGAGAGATGATCCAGTCACAGACGTGTAGATATATTTTGTGCATGGGAGGAAGCAAGGTCAACCGATCACATAGGGTCGCCGTGCGATCGAAAGAGTGAGATGGGTTGGAGAGAGTGACCTAGATAGACGATGTGTGTGAGAGAGTATACAATGTGAATAGGCCGAATTGGGCTCAAACATGGTGATATATTGTTTTTGTCCGAGAAAGAGCAAGGTCAATCGAGACATACGGAGAGAGAGAGAGAGAGAGATTGAGTGAGCGTGGCCCACCATGAGGTCGAAAGAGTGGCGGCGGCTTGGATGGACTGACCTAGATAGACAATCTGCGTGAGAGAGTATAGAGTGTGTCGATCGAGGCCCGAACAGGGAGATATATCATTTGTGTGTGAAAGAAAACGAGGATAAACGAGACTCAGATAAAGAGAGCGAGATTGAGCGAGTGTGGCCCGCCGTGCGGAAGAAAGAGTGAGACAGTCTCGAGGGAGTGACCTAGATATACAACGTGCGTGCGTGCGCACGAGAGGTTGGGGGGCTAGATAGGCAATGCATGTATTTAGCGCGAGAGGGTGAGAGGGAGAGGGGGGGAGAGAGAGAGCTCGGCATGGGGTGCAATGGCGGGTGTGTGAGGTAAATACATTTGGTAACAGAGTGGAAAAAGGGGTTGTGTAGTTGAGAGACTTAGAGATCGAAACATGGAGAGAAAGAATGAACGTGTGTTGGAAACCGATAGCTTCCTAAGGTGGTTAGGAGAGGAAGATTGACCGATACAGGAAGTATGTAGCGTTTGTGCGGGGGGGGGGGGGGGGGGGCTAAAAACAACATTTGAATGTACATAGTACGAGACTTAATATCGATGTTTCAATTCGGTGTACATTGTAAGATTTGAATCGAGGACCAGGCATACGGGTAATTATTTCGAATTCGTGCCATTCTAAGTTTCGAAAAGTTGACATTGACTCAGTTTGTTGTGCTATTTTGTAGGTCATATGTTTGAATCCATCCAAAAGTTTTCTCACTACCATGGTGTTCATCATATACATATGAATTTGTATTAAAAAGGTAGCATGGATACAGTGAAATGCGAAATCCACGTTAGAATTGGAGATCGCTACGTGACACACACTCTAATTCAAATAACTAACTACGTGACACACACTCTAATTCAAATAACTAATTATGTGACACACACTCTAATCCACGTTAGCGTGGGTACCGTTTCGATTTTTTTCAAATAACTCCTCATTAATTAATTTATAGTACTCCCTCTGTTCACTTTTATAAGACCTTGAAGACATTTCAGACAATGTGCAAAATAGTTCATTTTAAGTTGTCTGAAACGACTTACAAAAGTGAACGGATGGAGTATCTCGTTTCGAATGACTAATTATTGCAAGGAAAACACGGGCATGGTAATACATACAGATTTGTTTGCAAATGAAAGAAGATTCGTTTGCATTCTCAAATGTAGGCGCACTAGGCAGACCAGGGTCGTGTCGGGGTGGACGCTGCTTCGGTGCCTTAAAGGCAACTACCTTTGGGTCACTGACATGTGGGCCAGCCACCTGTTGGGCCCACATGTCATGGACACAAAGGTAGGTGCCTTAAGGCACCGAAGCATAGTCCTGTCGGGGTGGTCGCGTGTGTCGGACGGACGCGTAGCACCCAGCCACCCACCCCCTACCCCCCAAAAAAAGGACAACGACAATATAAGTTCGCGCTTCCACGTTTCAGATTGAAATATCTGGCGGCCCCAACTCCAGCCCTACAAAATCTCTCTTCTCCACCGTCCCCTTCCGCGCCCAGATTGCTCAAATCCCTAATTCGCCGCCAACCCTCGAATCGGCCCTCGTCTCGTCTCTTTCCCCACCGTTCCCCACCTCTGTGCTGGACGACGACGACGAAGATGACGGTCGCGCTTCACCACCGCACCGGAGCTACCTCATCTACGCCCTCGTCCACCGCACCGGGTGGTTCACCGACAACGTCGGCCGCCGCAACCGACGTGCCTCACAGACACTGAGTTCCACCGCATCAGGTGCGCTTCACCGACGCCGTCTCCCAGCTCACCGGGGCTACTTCACCGAGCACATCGTCGCACCTCCGCCCCCCGAGGCCGTTGGGGCTTCACCAACGGTCTCATCCACCGCATCGTAGCGCTCCGCTGCCACTCAAGATCTGCATCCGTGCGCGGCCAGCCAACGCCAGCGCATCACCCTCAACAGCTCTGAAGTGACCCGCACTCTAGCTTGGCGAGCATGCCCAAACGCCGGCCCGAACTAGGTATCCACACATCACTCCCTTGTGCACTGTTTCGATGATGTTTGGATATCCTTTCACTGCTCTCTTAGCTTACACGCCTATGCAACTCTGACTTTAACTCTTATTTCTTCCGGAGATATCATCTGAAACAAGCAAATCCATTTTTTAGCGAAGCATGACGGCGCTACGGGATCTGGTACACATCCTGCACACCCGTATAACCTTGTAAGTATCTGTCCTCCGGTACAACATCAAGGTCGATTCCTCTTATTTGATCAACCATTCGTCGTGTCAAAAATGCAGAGGGGGATGCAAGGAGCACAAGGCCTGCACATCCAAGCAAGTGGTAACATGGACTTGTACATGGAACATCCCAAGCGCAAGCAGAGCTGCAGTGAGCCTGTACAACGAGCTAGCGTAAGTCCCTGCATTTCATTTAATTCGTACTGGCATTCGTGTATGATTTGTGTGAAGTGGCTGATCCACGAATTCAAGTTACCAGGGGCGAACATTTAACTTAAAAAATACGAAGGCACTAGCACTCCGGAAATCAACATAACTTGAGAAATGTGAAACTACATGCACTTTGAAAACCAGCTAATGATCCAAAGTAGTTCAGATTATAAACACTAAATGATGCAAGCACCAAAAAACACAAAATGCAACATGGTGTACAAGGACTACAAACATGGTCTGTACCTGCTTGAATTATTCGTTCTCTGGATGAAAATATCGAAGTGTAATTGCACGTATAACCAGTGCGCAAACTGCATATCAATATATCTATCCTGCACAAGTATGCCAATAGTTTCAAACAACAGATTAGAAAAGTATTTATGCTATGTTGTCATGATACGGGGACTTTCTGGTAGATGGCCTCGACGTTTCCTCAAGCTATGAAAATGCACTATAATTTGCTTGTCATCAATGCCTGCAAATCTCTGTCTCTCTCAACATAGTAGATCATCATTAGACACTAAATCCTTCAATGAGCTTGCAAAATGCTTGCATTAGATCCCTCATTAGACACTATATGTTCATCACCAGGAGCATGTAAAATGTTTGCATCAAATCCTTCATTAGCAGTCTGTTCATTAGACACTTCAGGCTCAAGAACAACATGAGCTTGTATGTTTGCACCGGAAACTTGATTAGATACATCAGATTCAGTCAGTTCAGTATTGATTGGGGGAGTTATAAAATAAGTAGAAATTGGTTTCATTTTCTCATAGATTCCCTACATACAAGCAGTTTTACAACACTGTCAGGTTTAACTATTTGCCAGAAATTGAAGAGTTGAATTAGATATAATCAGGGATGTGATGTACCTGCTCGTTGCGCATGCTACTCTTGCAAGCTGCGACTGTCCGTTTGCGCAAGCTCGATGCCATGCCCGTGCTGCCGCCGCTGCCTCCCACGCAGGCTACACCCAGGGTTGGATCTTCATCTTCTTGTCCTTCCGTTCGCTTGAAGCCCGGCGACCGCCCTCCAACGAGGGTGCGAGGAAGTGCTGTGTCAGACTATCCAGCGGCGGCTAGGTTAGGAGCGAACCAGACTGGAGGCTGGAGCAAATGAATTGGGATTTTTCCTGCTGTCGATCGATATGGGAGGCGCTCGTTTGGGCCGCGAGCCTGCTATAGGGCCTGCCTTGCACTTATGTTATTGGCCCATCCAATTGAAACATTTTTCTTCATTTTTTACATTGCCTGCTCGTGCGTTGGGATGAACAAAACTAGCGTGGGCCAACCTGGACGACTCAAACTAGGTGCACACTTTCCAGCCACCTGAGGCGGCCACCCATACCAGCCCCTATGGTGGCGTCGCCCCTTTTTGCGTGTATGATTGGATAGTGAAAAATATTCCAGTGGCGCTTTTGATTTACCCACAGAATGGTTGAATAGCTTGTTTCTATGAACTGAGTTCGCCAATAATGTGAAGGATGCCAGTCTTTTCATCCTATTGTAGATTGCTTAGATCTCGATGTGCCAAAAGTAATCGCATGAAATATACAGTAAAAGCTAGTGTGATGTGTTTGGCTACAACTAGTCTGACTACACGTCCTCATATAACATATCAAGGACGCACCATCTTAACAGATTAACCATTCGACTTACCCATGCAGTGTGGGAAGAAAGAAGTATTGGGACTGCGTATCCAAGCAATTGATGCCATGGACTCCTTCATACAACCTTGTAAGCAAAAAAGAAGTTGCAGTGTGCCTGTACAAAGAACTAGCGTAAGTTCAGTTACCTGCTTCTCGGAATTTTAGTTAGCCACTTATTGCAAAAAAATTCAATTACGTTGCTTGGCTTAATTTAGTTTGCTACTGATTACATAATGGCACAGCCTGTTAATCATATTGTAGACTGCTCCTATCTATGTGTTTGATACTTACTGTTAAGAATTACATGTTTGCCTTAACTTAAATATCTACTTGTTTGTTTAACTGCTTTGCTGCTGCAACAGTGGGTTACAATGATGTTAATAACTACTCTTCAGCATCCAATTGAAACTCTTTAATTCCTTGTTTGTTTAACTGGTTTGCTGTTATAACTCCCAGTTGAGATGTTTTGCTAACTTCAACTTTTCTGAATCCAATCGGAACTTTAATGGCAAAACATGTTAGCCCAAGATCAAAGAGCGAGGTCCCCATGGACGTTGCATCATCCCACAGCAGTGGCACCGGCCCAATCATGCATTATGAATTGCCAACTGCTGATGCTCTAGAGGCTAAACTAGTGGTAGAAAGAGATTCTGCTTCTACACTTAGAGATGAAGTTGACATGTTGAGGAAGCAAACAACACAATCACAAGCAGTAGTCAAGACAACCATTAAATATTTGGTGGATTTCAAAACGAAGCAAGCTGAGACTGACCAGATTGTTAAGGTCCTGAAGGAAAAAAGGAAATTAAATTCCTACTTGGTAAATCATAGGTGAAATGTTCTTTCCATAGTTGAATAACCTTTGTGTTGTCTGTTCATGTAATCAATCAAACCATTTGTTTTAGAGATCATGTAATAATTGTTTTTTTTGTTTGTAATTTTATTTGAGCACAAGTCTGTATTAATTGATAAGACTCGGAGACATTTCATTTGGATTGCTGTGCCAGACCTACAAATATGCCAATCGGGCTGAATGTGCATTCAACAATAGTAGTAGTATAGATGGACCATAAGTGGCACGCATCGGAAAGGGCCAAGATGCTGGCTAAAAAAAGGATGCTGTTGTAGCCAAAATAAAGTACAACGGCCTGGCTTATGTATGTTAGTTGATATTATTGATCCATATACTCTATAAATGTTTATATGTCTGTTAGTTCTGTACATTCTTGGTTGATTGACTCGGTATTTGAATCTTGATACATCGCTTGTGTACATATCCAAATGGGAGTACACATTATGCTGCGTGTGACATTTGAGTTGGACATGAAGTGTTCCAAATATTCGAATTCACCTTAAACTGGATTCTAGTTTCTGAATTTCAGTATCGGCATTTGTAAACCATATTCATATATGACAGTGGAATACATCTTTGTCGTCCTTTTGAAGATATATAAAAACACATAGAATGATTTATAAAGATTCATATAGGAATACAAAATGGATTCGAATTTAGTTGCCAGGGTAAACGTGGATGCTTATTGTCCCAAAATTCGAAAGAAGCAGCAAAATGTCCACTCCCACGTCGGCTGCCCGAAGCCAAGTGTTTGGGCGATGGAAATTACTGTCTACCCATTACATGGACAATCCATCGGCCCGATTTCCACTGCTCTAAATAGGGGTAGGTTAGTAACTTCAATTAGACGTGACACGACCGCCTCTGAGCCCATTCTGACACGGTGGGCGTCAAACATGGGCGGCAGAACTCATTTGATTCAAGCTCGTCCGAAAGACCTCTGTTTCTCCCTCCATTCCCCATTCATACACGGTGGGCGGCAAAACAAACTCGACTCGGCCGAAATCGATGTACGCAAATATTTTCAATAGGGGTAGGTTTGTAACTTCACTCAGATGTGACACAACCGCCCTACCTGTCAGCCCCGTTCATACACCGTCAATAGGGGCAGGTTTGTAACTTCACTCAGACGTGACACAACTGCCCTACCTGTCAGCCCCGTTCATACACCGTGGGCGCCAACCACCCTCTCCTCGCCCGAAATCGCTCTGGGCAAATATTGGCGAGATGCGAGATTACCGTCCTATCCCCAACCGACGAGACGTCCAAATTTCAAATGGGGGCTAAGTTCGTAGCTTTCCCATATTTCAGACAGGCGCGTCCCAAAAACATGGTTCCCCGTACCTCTCCCTCCATTTTCCCATTCATACACCGTTCGCGCTAGAACACCCCGTCCCCACACCAGCCTCCATCCGCCACCCCATCCATCGCCGCCGTCCTCCACCACATCCATCGCCGCCGTCCTCCACCACATCCAGCGCCACCGTCATCCACGGCGACGGACCAATAGCCTTGCATCGCGTCCCCTCACTTCATCGGCGCCGTCGTCCTCTTTGCCGGGGCCGCTCACACGACCTTCTCTTCCACCGCAACGGGACTTATCCCCCGATGCACCCGTCTACCATCGCAGATCTACTTCAACGCCACCGACAGCCATCGCACCCCCGATGCCTACACGGCACCGCAAGAGAGGTGGTACTTCATATCTCCTCAACTTTTTGATCTCAACCAGAAAATAGATCTTAACTTGGTTACTCTACTTTCTTTTCAGCTCTTAGAATTTAGTTCTTAGTTCGAAGCAAACAATGGATTCTAAATATCATTTCTCCGGTTTGCAGCTTCAAATCTGCCATGGCACAGCCATAATACAGTTTAATTGATCATGCTTAGGGTTTAATTGATCATGTTGGTTCCGTGGTGGTTTCTTTAATGGAAATCGGAGGGGAAACCCTCTTTTGCTAAAAAAAATATGCTTAGAGTTTCCCCCTTTTATGATCACTATACGATCAGAATACGTGCTTCGTGTCATAATAACACTGCTCCACCCATCAAGCTAAACAAGCTTAGTTGTTCAAATACGAATCTGATATTATTAAAACAGAGTTGTTTAATTGGTCAGCTAAATGTTCCTAAATTAGTTTCGAAAATGCATGTTCGCCGCTCGGGTGTGTATCTCTACAGGGTGCCCACGGTGGGCCGGCCCACCCTGGGATTTTGGGTCGTCCCAGGCCCCGATTCCCCTCTGTTCTGCTGCGCGCTTCCGATCTCTACTCGCCCCCAGCCGCCTGCCTCGCCGGCGACTTGCCGTCCCTGGACGGCATGACTCTAGGAGGAGACGCCAGACTAACAGGAGGCCAGGAGCCGCTCGCCCAACAGCGTCACCGCTGCCCGGGCGTGCCGCCGTGCCTACCTTCCCAGTCCGTTCAGGGCTCAGGCGTGCAGCACCCACCAAGCCAACCCGATTTATCCTGAGATACGTCCTCAACACTCAGCAGCCACTCCTCATCACCCATTTTCTAATTGATTCATTACTCATTAGGCAGGACTGTCATTAGGGTTTGTTGTGTGCTCAGGGCTACCTACACTTAATGGTTCAGATGTATTTCGGTAATCTTTAGTACCTCTAAAGTTCACAGGGTTTTCAAAATTCCGGCCCTCGGAACAGAAACTAGTCATTTTGGATTGTTGGTCGTAGTGACATTGACCCAGATTACTACTGCAAGCCAGGTTTGTTGACAATTTTACTTGTCTTTCTTACTCATTCGATATAATATCCAATTATTCATGTCGATTAGTTGCAAACAATAAGTGCTAGACAAACTTCTTCATTCAGATTTTGGAAGGTCTCTTACTGCAGTTACAATTCTGCATACTTGTCCTAGTAAGCTCACAAGTAAATGATTGATTCACTACATCTATGCTTGCCTTGTCATATTTGTTGTCAATATTCTTTTAGGGTGGACCACCCTGTTTCTAAATACTGGAACCGTAGACATGAGTGAATAGTATTTCTCTATGTGATCTCTTCCATCATGTGTAGGTAACGAACACTGCATTGTATAGAAAGAAAGTGTCATTTCCAGCTTTTACATAGGTTTCGATCTTTTACATGGAATACAATCTGCCTACTTGCTTTGTGTCGCACTACCAACACTCCACCCTTGAAGCTAAACATTACGCCACTCATAATTGCTTAGTTTATTTGTTCAAATACGAATTTCATATGATTCTAATGTTCCTACTTCAGTTTTGAAATGTGTGCCTGCCTGTTATAGAGACATAAGGGGTTTGTATTTCTGTGTGTGGTCTGGTCAGCATGGTTGGGGAGGTGAACTTTGCATATGCAGGGATTTATAGGGAGACACTCTCCGAGTTGAATCCGCAATGCATTCCATAGATAATCTGACTACTTTTTATGTTTTCATTAATCTCAGATTCTGAACAGCATCATAATGATTATGAGCTTGCGCGCATGAAAAGAATAAAGCAGAACAATGCCATGGCTGTCAAACTTGGCATTAAGGGACTGAAATCAAGTCTGGATGCAATGCAATGCAAACGCTCTCCACCTACAGATTCATGCTCAGAATATGATCCTAACAGTGATTCTGAGCTAGAGGGAGACCTAAGTCAATGTAGCTCCCTAGTGGAGGAGTCAGAGGAAGATGCCCTATCTTATTCACCCATCAAGGTACTTGCTCTAACTTTCCAAGGTTACATTGCTCGCACATATCTTGCAACTGATGCTTTGCATTGCTTCTACTTTGTTGAACTGCCATTAGCTTAGTTTACACATCGTGTATGTGAATACGCCCTGCCTATCCATTTTCAGTACATATTCCATCTGTCATCATACCATATTTATCCATTCAAATGCTGTTCTTGTGTATCAGACGTTCAAAAGGAAGAGGGCGATTGCTGATCGTGGAGGAGCACAAGAAAACTATTTGGAAAAGGTAGTGGCACCTGATAAATCAAATAGCCCATTAGGTGTAGTTGCAATATCACCTGACCCACAAAATACCCCAACTCTAGCAGACTCTAGCCCTACTACACTGGTCATTTCTGATGCCCCAACTCAGCAGACCCCAACTGCAGCAAACAGTATGATTATGCCAGTTGACATAGCACCAGCTGTACGACGCAAAACCCCCATTCCAGCAAAGAGTACACCAAATCCAGTTGCCAAATCCCTTTTCGAACCAGAGAGAGCCCCAATTGCAGCAAATAGGACCCCTATTCCATTTCTTCCCAGTTTAGAAGACGAAGCTTATGCTGTTGTCAGGAACTTTGTGCGCATCTTTCCTTCATGGAAAGATTATACCGCAGACACAGAACAATTTCCAGTCTTCCTCCGCAACTTACGCGTAAGTAATGTACTAATGTTATTCATGGTCATTACTGCATATGTTTCTGCTGACAGAAAACACAAGATTTCATTCTTTTAAATAGGCGAGGAGCAAACTGGATTGTGATGACGAGCAAGGGTTGGTTGCGCTTTTCAAGCACTCGTTGATGAAGTATCGTTCCTACCTGAGGCAAGCGCACTTCGATGGCAAGCCTCTGAACGAAATTTTTGTCAAGTCTCCGGTGCTACATTTATCCGACGGTGACTGGAATAATCTTGTTACACATTGGTCTCGGCTGCAGCGTAAGGTACTGTCTATGATATCACATCACAATTTGAACTACATTTCTGCATTTGCCTTAATGTCTCACTTGTACAAAAACTGTTAGCACAAGAACATTCGTTCTCAAGGGACCACAGAATCTCGCAACTATACTGCACACTGCATTGCTCTTATGAGTACCTCTTGCCCTGTATGACCATACTTACTTTCATAGCTGTTTGATTATGTAGCATCACTGCACATGTTAGCCTCGTAATCGTCCATTTGGTGGATATTATAAGATCCGTATGGACTCTTACATAAATTTAGAATCAACCCAATGCTTTTGAAGAGGTTTAGCTCTGCAGTCCTCTTGTAAGGACTGAACGTGGTCTATCACCGTACTTACATTAACAGCTACTCCCTCCGTCCCATAATATAAGAACGTTTTGTACAGTACACCAGTGTTCAAAACACTCTTGTATTATGGGAAGAGGGATTGGTTCATTTTGTAGCATTCTGCATCTTATCTCCCTCGCCCACCATTTACTAAAAAAGATCAGATCTATATTTAATCTTACCAACAAGTAGAATACACAGACAATGCCAGTGCAGAAGTGTAGCCCATTGCTCTTGTCAGTACATTTTGTCCTGTAACGCTTGTACTTCCAGGGATTGGTAGTTGATTATGTAGCATCAATCTGCATCTTATCTTCATTATCCTCTATCCCTTCCAGTATTATCATATCTATAATTACTCTCTACAAAATGTAGAGTACAGGCAATGCTTATGAAGAAGATTCTGTGCTGAAATTCTTGAGTTATCCTTCCCTTGACATGGAGAAGGGCATTATAAAGCCGGTGTTAACTGTTAATGTAACTCAGTCCTTCTAAAGCCTTTATCCTCGACTGCTGTTTAATTTGCTCATACTCCCTATCGTTTACTGCTGTTTAGTTTGCTGTTTCTACCAAAATGCATGTTCGTAAGAACCGTAAGTTCTAAGTTTTACTTGTAAAACCAAATTCCTTATTCATACCATGCACATTACTTAATACTCCCTATATGTATGCTTGTTTTTGTGGATCTATAATCCAGTGTGTGGTGAAGCAGCCCACGTTTGCACCTTGTCATCTCCTGTTTTATCTTACTGATGTGGCTGATGATATGAACAACATGTCATGCACATTATCCAAAATAGATACAATGATTTTCTTTGCCCTTCATCTATGCTTGTTATGTTGACATGGTAATCCAGTAGTGTGGTGAAGCTCCCCGCATTATGAACAATGCCAAATTATGCTATTGATATTTTGAACTTACTCTTTATTTTCTAATTTGAAATTGGATAGAATTGACAGAACAGTTATCATCTTTGTTTATACACGTGCAAAACCTGTCATCTCTCTGCTTTGTTTCAGGGTGATATGCCTGATGGCATGCACAAGTCTGCTGAAGGCTGTGAGACAAACCCAACATATATTGCAGCAAAGAAGGCAAAACATCTTGAAGATAGCGAGACAACCCCAAAGTCTTGTCTTGATGTAGTGTTCAAGTTACTTGAGACTAACAGTCAGAGAAGCTCACAGAATTCGTTGTCTGAATCAGTTCGACTTCTTCAGTCTCAAGTTCTAGCAGAAAGGCATTCTGCAACTGAACTTCGACTTGAAGTCCTATCTCTAAGAAAGATTGCGGAGAACACCAATGAGAACCTCATCGCTAAATAGCTACACCTGGAAGCTATGACCGACATGCTAGGCCGGTCTCACAGCCTTGCTCAGCAACTTGCGCAACAGTTCCCCCGCCAGGCTAACCTTTCTTGAACTGTCTTGGAAGTGGTCTCGGTTCAGTATTATTTTGTTACGCTGCAATGGTGCCCAGTTTTTGTAATCTGCTTCTTCGTTGCGCTTTATGATCACTGGTGGCGAACTTTGATGCCCAGTGGATGTAATATACCTTAAATCCTTTATTGTATAGTGTAGGTTTATTCTTAGTTACTATGCCGTAATTTCTTTATTTTATAGAGTAGGTTTGTTCTTAATTCCTACTAGTTACTGCCATCATTCGCTCTGAAAAAAATCAGATGTAGTCGACCAGACTGAAACATTCGACTCTAACGGGCCAGGTTTTTAGCGGGCCACAATTGGGCCGGCCTGCGTCTTTCTTGGGCCCGAATGATTGGGGCCTTCACACATTGCGCCAGGCCCAAACTTACACCGGCCTATATTTTAGTTGGGCCTTTTGTCGACCCAGCGCTTAGTTTGGCCTAGGTAGCGTTGGGCCATTAATAGGCTGAATATTGTACTGGCCTGTTACGGCCGAGATGAAACCACGGGCCTTTAGCAGGCCAAAATGCATGTTGGGCCTCAATTTTCACTAGTCGTCGACGGGCCTTCAGCAGGCCGAAATGTAGACCGGGCCGTTTTGGGCCCAGTTAGCTCACGGGCCGTTACCAGGCCGAAACATATCTCGGGCCTTAGTTGGCCCACTGATATCATGGGCCTTTAAGAGGCCGAAAGCTTAGCACAGGCATCAACGAGCCGAATTACGCGACAGGCCTTTAAAAGGCCCAAAGTCACGTTGGGCTTAACTGTTGCCACCTTTAGCACGGGCCGTTAGTGGGCCCGATGTCCCGACGGACCATATATGGCCCATGGGCAGCACGGGCCATTCCCAGGCCGAAAGTCACACCGGGCTGAAATGGGCCCATGTCTACATCAGGCCTCTAACAGGCCGAAAGTCATTGGGCTGTAGTTCGGCCCAAATATTTGGCGAACAATTAACGGGCCAGATGTGGCTTCGGGCCGTAAATGGGCCCAAATATTGGGCGAACAATTAACGGGCCAGATCTGGCTTCGGGCCGTAAATGGGCCCAAATATTGGGCGAACAATTAACGGGCCACATCTGGCTTCGGGCCGTAAATGGGCCCAAATATTGGGCGAACAATTAACGGGCCAGATATGGCTTCGGGCCGTAAATTAAGCAGGCCATTATTGGGCTGGCCCACTAGTACCTGATTCAGTTCTACGGGCCATTGACTGGGCCGGCCTTTTAACCTATATGGGCCTCTGTTGGGCCCAGCCACGTGTCGACGTATCATAGGCATGTCTCCTCCAATGGACGAGCGACATCTGGCCCACTGACGAGCTGACAGGTGTTCCCTTCGAGCAATCAGAATTTTACACGTGGAAATTTCCCATTGGTCAGGGCTGTTAACGGGTTATCGGATCCAAAATCCGACCCGATAGCTTAACGGCGTTCCATTACGGCCACGTGTCGGTCACCCTTGACGAAAGCACTTCTGTGACGCGCGATTTATCGTCATGGAAGTGGACACTTCCGTGATGATAATTTTGGCAATGTCATGGAACACTTCTACGACAGCACAGGTATGACTATCTTGATTCTGTCATAAATTTGTCATGGATGTACATGCATGACAGAAAACGCGACCTACTAGGACAAACACGTATCATCACGGAAGTGTATTTTTTTTGTAGTGATTACACGGTAAGGGGAGGTTTTTGTAGGGGAACACGGTAAGGGGAGATGGGCCGGCCACCTGGACTAGGCACTAGTCCACTAGTCAACCGGGCCATTTGTTGGACCATGCTTTAAAGCCTGACCGAAAAAACAAGCTATAAATAGTGCATTTTTTCTTATTAAATTAGTATATTAATTATTTTTGGCTATATTTATGTAACCAGATGATACCGGGAGTGGATATTTTGCTCTTAGACTCCATGGATCCCGACATTTTCAAAAAATTTAAAAGAAACAACCTTCTGAGTTTCAAAAAATTCTGAAAATAAATACATAAGTACTTATGTATACTAGATGTGTGTAAAGTTTTATCACGGTTTTTTTTGTGTGTGGTGTAGAAAAAACAAAATCATGTACTTTTATAGCGAATAGTTAATATGCTAGAAATATGTGATATTGTTATTTCTGTATAACTCACATATAAATGTATTCCATTACAAAACTTTTCAAACAAGTAGTACATCCATATGTATGCGTGTATTTTTTTTAGAAATTTTTAGAACCTAAATTAATTTGTTTGGTTTCTTTCAAAATTTTCAAATTAAGGGCTCCATGGAGATAGAGCTCCACTAGAAATTACCGGATGATACCCCGCATGTTGCTGCTGGAATTGGTTGAATATATATGAATGAGATGTATGAAATACAAAATTTAATTAAATAATAAAATTAGTAAAATTGGGAAAATCTATAATTTATTGTATTTAATTATTGATTTGAGCCTTTTTCCATACATATTGCATTTTGAGGTAAGCCCTTTACATGTTTGCATGCGGATGTGACAAGTGTGCATAGTGAGGTAAATAAGTTATTTGGAGTAGTTGTTTAGATATAGAAGGTTATACTAATTTTGGGGTCATTCAAACAATTTTTGGGTTTTCTGGTTGAGATGGGTCGTTGGGACATAATTTTGAGCATCGTTTGACCCTTTTTATTGGAAAAGAAGATCTAAACATATAGTGAGAAGATCTAAACATATTATAAGTTCACCAAAACCACAAAACAATCCAAACATAAAAAAATAACATCGAGATATCTGGACCATCGGACAACCACTATCATCGTCGTCAAAACAAGCCGTCGACACGTTGTTGTTGTAGCTTCCCTATCTGATCCTGCCTGACCTTATAGTTTAAAGTGGGGAAGTCTTTATGCACATTCCCCTAAGATCCAGCACCCCAAAGTCATAGCCATCGCTAAACCATCCAACCGATCCGAAGCGTGTGACTTCAGATCTCATTGTTGCGTAATTACTAAAAAAACCTAATCTAAAACTAGCCAGAGCTAAGGCATCGGGTTCTCATCCTTGTCACCGGCTGTCAAAGTAGCAAGCGGGGGAGAGGCCGACGGAGCTTAGAGCATCTCCAGTTGCGCCCCCAACAGGACCCCCGAGGCCCTTTTTTAGCGCCGGCGCTAAAAGAATGGCCCAGTCACGCCCCCAGAAGCCCAATTTTCGCCGGTTCGGCCTGAAATTGGCGCCGGCGGACTCAGGCCATACCCGGCGCGCTGGGGGGGCACCCGGGGTTCCGGGGGAAGCGTTTTTGGGGTGAAAGCTAGGTGGGACCGCCGAGTCAGCGACACACGGCGTATCGTCGTCCTCATCGCCTCGTTTTCCCGCGGCGAATCAATGCCAAGGCTGCCGCCGGTCAGCCTTCTGTTGATTCCCCACGGGCGGCGCAGTAAGGCGACTCGCCGTCCCCCTCCCGCCATGCATAAGCACACGTCTGCTGCCCCCCGGCGGCTATAAAAAGCCAACCCTTCTCGCCGGTGGACGCACTCTCCTCGCCCCGCAACCTGTCTTTCTCTCGTCGCCGGCGCCCCAATCCGTCTCCCCCCCGCCACCAGCCTTCGATGGGTGAACGGTTTCCTGGCAACGCTGCGACGGCCAACGACTTCGGCCGCCGCACTCTGCATGAGTGGGAGGCGCACCTCCTCCACGAGGCCAACTACCCGGCGCTGCCGGACATGCGCGCGCCGGGGAGGTGGAGGCTTAGCGCCGGAGGCGTCCCAGTCCCCCCGCGGCCCGACCCCGAGCACCCGGCCACTTCCACGACGAGATCGAGCACGCCTGGGCCTCCCTGCCGGAGGAGGTGCGCGGCCGCCCGGAGTACGCCGCCAACAACCACGCAAGTTGGGCGGCGTACTTCCAACGCCGCCACGAGGAGCAGCTCACCTCCACCAACTGAAGGTGCAAAGTTAATAATGATAGTGCAACTTATTTGTGGCACTGCCGTTTAGGTCATATTGGTGTAAAGCGCATGAAGAAACTCCATGCTGATGGGCTTTTGGAATCACTTGATTATGAATCATTTGATGCTTGCGAACCATGCCTCATGGGCAAGATGGCTAAGACTCCGTTCTCCGGAACAATGGAGCGAGCAACAGACTTGTTGGAAATAATACATAGTGATGTATGCGGTTCGATGAGTGTTGAGGCTCGCGGCAGGTATCATTATTTTTCGACCTTCACAGATGATTTGAGCAGATATGGATATATCTACTTGATGAAACATAAGCCTAAAACATTTGAAAAGTTCAAAGAATTTCAGAGTGAAGTGGAGAATCATCGTAACAAGAAAATAAAGTTTCTATGATCTGATCACGGAGGCGACTATTTGAGTTACGAGTTTGGCGTTCATTTAAAACAATGTGGAATAGTTTCACAAGTCACGCCACCTGGAACACCACAGCGTAATGGTGTGTCCGAACATCGTAATCGTACTTTATTGGATATGGTGCGATCTATGATGTCTCTTACCGATTTACCACTATCGTTTTGGGTTTATGCATTAGAGACAACTGCATTCACGTTAAATAGGGCACCATCTAAATCCGTTGAGACGACACTGTATGAACTGTGGTTTAGCAAGAAACCTAAGCTGTCATTTCTTAAAGTTTGGGGTTGCGATGCTTATGTGAAAAACTTCAACCTGATAAGCTTGAACCCAAATCGGAGTAATGTGTCTTCATAGGATACCCAAAGGAGACTGTTGGGTACACTTTCTATCACAGATCCGAAGGCAAGATATTCGTTGCTAAGAATGGATCCTTTCTAGAGAAGGAGTTTCTCTCGAAAGAAGTGAGTGGGAGGAAAGTAGAACTTGATAAGGTAATTGTACCTTCTCCCGAATTGGAAAGTAGTCATCACAGAAATCAGTTCCAGTGATTCCTACACCAATTAGTGAGGAAGCTAATGATGATGATCATGAAACTTCAGATCAAGTTACTATTGAACCCCGTAGGTCAACCAGAGTACGGTCCGCACCAGAGTGGTATGGTAATCCTGTTCTGGAAGTCATGTTACTAGACCATGACGAACCTACGAACTATGAGGAAGCGATGATGAGCCCAGATTCCGCAAAATGGCTTGAGGCCATGAAATCTGAGATGAGATCCATGTATGAAGAACAAAGTGTGGACTTTGGTTGACTTGCCCGATGATCGGCAAGCCATTGAGAATAAATAGATCTTCAAGAGGAAGATGGGCGCTGATAGTAGCGTTACTATCTACAAAGCTCAAATTGTCGAAAAACAGTTTTCGACAAGTTCAAGGTCTTGACTACAATGAGATTATCTCACTCGTAGCGATGCTTAAGTCTGTCTGAATCATGTTAGAAATTGCGACATTTTATGAAATCTGGCAAATGGATGTCAAAACTACATTCCTTAATGGATTCTTAAAGAAGAGTTGTATATGATGCAACAAGAAGGTTTTGTCAATCCTAAAGGTGCTAACAAAGTATGTAAGCTCCAGCGATCCATTTATGGACTGGTGCAAGCATCTCGTAGTTGGAATATACGCTTTGATAGTGTGATCAAAGCATATGGTTTTATACAGACTTTTGGAGAAGCCTGTATTTACAAGAAAGTTAGTGGGAGAACTACAACCTTTCTGATAATTATATGTGAATGGCATATTGTTGATCGGAAATGATGTAGAATTTTCTGGAAAGCATAAAGGAGTGTTTGAAAGGAGTTTTTCAAAGAAAGACCTCAGTGAAGCTGCTTCCATATTGAGCATCAAGATCTATAGAGATAGATCAAGACGCTTGATAAGATTTTTCAATGAGTACATACCTTGACAAGATTTTGAAGTAGTTCAAAATGGAACAGTCAAAGAAGGAGTTCTTGCCTGTGTTGCAAGGTGTGAAGTTGAGTAAGACTCAAAACCCGACCACGGCAGAAAATAGAAAGAGAATGAAAGTCATTCCCTATGCCTCAGTCATAGGTTCTATAAAGCATGTTATGCTATGTACCAGACCTATTGTATACCTCACCATGAGTTTGGCAAGAGGGTACAATAGTGATCCAGGAGTGGATCACTAGACAGCGGTCAAAATTATCCTTAGTGGTATAAGGATATGTTTCTTGGTTATGGAGGTGACAAAAAGTTTGTCGTAAAGGGTTACATCGATGCAAGCTTTGACACTGATCCAGATGACTCTGAGTCTCAATCTGGATACATATTGAAAGTGGGAGCAATTAGCTAGAGTAGCTCCGTGCAGAGCATTGTAGACATAGAAATTTGCAAAATACATACGGATCTGAATGTGGCACACCCATTGACTAAACTTCTCTCACAAGCAAAACATGAGCACACCTTAGTACTCTTTGGGTGTTAATCACATGGCGATGTGAACTAGATTATTGACTCTAGTAAACCCTTTGGGTGTTGGTCACATGACGATGTGAACTATGGGTGCTAATCACATGGTGATGTGAACTATTGGTGTTAAATCACATGGCTATGTGAACTAGATTATTGAATCTATCGCAAGTGGGAGACTGAAGGAAATATGCCCTAGCGGCAATAATAAAGTTGTTATTTATATTTCCTTATATCATGATAAATGTTTATTATTCATGCTAGAATTGTATTAACCAGAAACTTAGTACATGTGTGAATACATAGACAAAACATAAGTGTCCCTAGTATGCCTCTACTTGACTAGCTCGTTTATCAAAGATGGTTATGTTTCCTAACCATATACATGTGTTGTCATTTGATGAACGGGATCACATCATTAGGAGAATGATGTGATGGAGAAGACCCATTCGTTAGCTTAGCATTATGATCGTTACAGTTTCATTGCTACTGCTTTCTTCATGACTTATACATGTTCCTCAGACTATGAGATTATGCAACTCCCGAATACCGGAGGAACACCTTGTTTGCTATCAAACGTCACAACATAACTGGGTGATTATAAAGATGCTCTACAGGTGTCTTCGAAGGTGTTTGTTGAGTTGGCATAGATCAAGATTAGGATTTGTCACTTCGTGTATCGGAGAGGTATCTCTGGGCCCTCTCGGTAATGCACATCACTATAAGCCTTGCAAGCAATGTGACTAATGAGTTAGTTGCGGGATGATGCATTACGGAACGAGTAAAGAGAGTTGCCAGTAACGAGATTGAACTAGGTATGATGTTACCGACGATCGAATCTCGGGCAAGTAACATACCGATGACAAAGGGAACAACGTATGTTGTTATGCGGTTTGACCGATAAAGATCTTCGTAGAATATCTAGGAGCCAATATGAGCATCGAGGTTCCACTATTGGTTATTGACCGGAGATGTGTCTCGGTCATGTCTACATAGTTCTCGAACCCGTAGGGTCCGCACGCTTAATGTTCAATGACGATTTGTATTATAACTTATGTGATTTGATGACCAAAGTTTGTTCGGAGTCCCGGATGAGATCACGGACATGATGAGGAGTCTCGAAATGGTCGAGAGGTAAAGATTTATATATTGGAAGGCTATATTCGGACACCGGAAGTGTTCCGGGTGATACCGGGTCACCGGAAGGGGTTCCAGGCAACCCCCGGCAAAGATATGGGGATGGGCCAAGTAAGGGAACACACCAGCCCACAAGGGGCTGGTGCGCCCCCTGTAGGGCCAGCCAAGTGGGGAGAAAGGGAAAGGAGAGGAGGAAAAGGAAAGTATGAAGTAGGACTCCTACTTCCTTCCCCTCCCCCCTCCTTCCTTTCCCCCTTGTCCAAATATGGTAAGGGGGGGCCGAATTGGACCAGGGGCCCAAGTAGGATTCCTCCTGTCGGATTTCGGGTTCCGGCAAAACCCTCGAGGTTCGAACACTGGGGTGCGCACGAAGATCTCTCCTCCTCCTAGCGCTCTCCCTCACCGCGATCTCAAGGCTCAGCGCGTCGAACTCGCAGAACAAAGGGACACATGATTTATACTGGTTCGGGCCACCGATGTGGTGTAATACCCTACTCCGGTGTGGTGTGGTCGATTGCCTCTCGGGCTAAGGAAGAACTAGTACAGGGGAAGAACAGCCTCCTGAGGAGAGGTGCTCTTGTGCTCGGTGAGCTTGTGTGGTTGAGGATGATCTGAATGGCCTCGGATCAGTTCTCATCCGTCCCCTCCTACTGTGGTGGCTAGCCCTATTTATAGAGGCCTGGTCCTCTTCCCAAATGCTGGCGGGAAGGGATGCCACAATGGCCAAATTTGAAGGGAGACAACTAGTACAAGTTATCCTGACTAAAGGTGGTCTTCGCCTGCCAAAGGCTCTGGTGGTGACGCCGTCTTGGGCTCCACAGTGACCTCCGTCCTGTCGTCCTGCTGGTCTTGGTCTCGTTGCACTGATATGGAAACCTTTGCATGATGCCTCGGGACTCCTCGCCTGCGCTTGCCTCTTTAGCACCAAAGAGGAAACGAGGACACCGCACGCGCTGGCACCCGCCTGGCGCCCGCCTGGCCCTGGTCGTCATGGCTTACGTCACAGGAACCTCACGAGGTGCCCCTTGCCTTGATCTCTCCGCCCCTCGCGAGCCAGCCTGGTGAGGCCGCCCCCGAGGAGGTCTTGCGTCGTCCGCCTCGCGAGGCTTGGCCCCTCGCGAGGGTCTTGAGTGTTTGCTGGTTAAGATGGGCCGTACAGGGCCGCTGGTGGAGCCACGCCGCGGGCCGCAGGCAGGCAAGTCTGGGGACCCCCGTTCCTAGGACGCCGACACCTCCTACTTGGGCGCGCCCTAGGCTGCCTCCCTCCCTCTCCCTCCTTTATATACATGGGGAGGGCACCCCTAGAACACACATCAATTGTTCCTAGCCGTGTGCGGCGCCCCCCTCCACAGTTAACACCTCGGTCATATCGTCGTTGTGCTTAGGCGAAGCCTTGCGCCTGTAACTTCATCATCACCGTCACCACACCGTCGTGCTGACGGAACTCTCCCTCGTCCTCAACTGGATCAAGAGCTCGAGGGACGTCATCGTGCTAAACGTGTGCTGAACACGGAGGTGCCGTACGTTCGGTACTTGGATCGGTTGGATCGTGAAGACGTTCGACTACATCAACCGCGTTACTAAACGCTTCCGCTTTCGGTATACGAGGGTACGTGGAAACACTCTCCCCGCTCGTTGCTATGCATCTCCTAGATAGATCTTGCGTGATCATAGGAATTTTTTTGAAATACTGCATTCCCCAACAGTGGCATCCGAGCTAGGTCTATGCGTAGATGTTATACGCACGTGTAGAACACAAAGAGTTGTGGGCGATAATAGTCATACTGCTTACCAACAACGTCTTACTTTGATTCGGTGGTATTGTTGGATGAAGCGGCCCGGACCGACATTACATGACCATGTTCGTGAGACTGGTTCTACCGACGTGCTTTGCACACAGGTGGCTGGCGGGTGTCTGTTTCTCCAACTTTAGTTGAATCGAGTTTGACTACGCCCGGTCCTTGTTGAAGGTTAAAACAGCACACTTGACGAAAAATCATTGTGGTTTTGATGCGTAGGTAAGAACGGTTCTTTCTAGAAGCCCGTAGCAGCCACGTAAAACTTGCAACAACAAAGTAGAGGACGTCTAACTTGTTTTTGCAGGGCATGTTGTGATGTGATATGGTCAAGACGTGATGAGATATAAATTGTTGTATGAGATGATCATGTTTTGTTAAAGTTATCAGCAACTGGCAGGAGCCTTGTGGTTGTCTCTTTATTGGATAAGATGCAAGCGCCATATAATTGCTTTACTTTATCGCTATGCGATAGCTATAGTTGCAAAAGCAATAGTTGGCAAGACGACCATGTGACGACACATTGATAAAGATTAAGATGATGGAGGCATGGTGTCATGCCGGTGACGATGGAGATCATGACGGTACTTTGGAGATGGAGATCAAAGGCACAAGATGATGATGGCCATATCATGTCACATATTTTGATTGCATGTGATGTTTATCTTTTATGCATCTTATTTTGCTTAGTACGACAGTAGCATTATGAGATGACCCCTTACTAAAATTTCAAGGTATAAGTGTTCTCCCTGAGTATGCACCGTTGCGACAGTTCTTCGTGCTGAGACACCACGTGATGATCGGGTGTGATAAGCTCTACGTTCACATACAACG
This sequence comes from Aegilops tauschii subsp. strangulata, assembly GCF_002575655.3. NCBI lineage: Eukaryota > Viridiplantae > Streptophyta > Magnoliopsida > Poales > Poaceae > Aegilops > Aegilops tauschii. The sequence continues at coordinate 637,746,276 of NC_053036.3, read as the reverse complement.
GGTGCAAGCCAGTTTTGCACATGCAGAATACTCGGGTTAAACTTGACGAGCCTAGCATATGCAGATATGGCCTCGGAACACTGAGACTGAAAGGTCGAGCGTGAATCATATAGTAGATATGATCAACATAGTGATGTTCACCATTGAAAACTACTCCATCTCACGTGATGATCGGACATGGTTTAGTTGATTTGGATCACGTGATCATTTAGATGACTAGAGGGATGTCTATCTAAGTGGAAGTTCTTAAGTAATATGATTAATTGAACTTTAATTTATCATGAACTTAGTCCTGGTAGTATTAGCTTATCTATGTTGTAGATCAATAGCTCACGATGTAGCTCCCCGTTTTTTTTGATATGTTCCTAGAGAAAAATAAGTTGAAAGATGATAGTAGCAATTATGCGGACTGGGTCCGTAATCTGAGGACTATCCTCATTGCTGCACAGAAGAATTATGTCCTTGATGCACCGCTAGGTGACGGACCTATTGCAGGAGCAGATGCAGACGTTATGAACGTTTGGCAAAGCTCGGTATGATGACTACTTGATAGTTTAGTGCACCATGCTTTACGGCTTAAAACCGGGACTTCGAAAATGTTTTGAACGCCATGGAGCATATGAGATGTTCCAAGAGTTGAAATTGGTATTTCAGACTCATGCCCGTGTTAAGAGGTATGAGACCTCTGACAAAGTACTTTGCCTACAAGATGGAGGAGAATAGCTCAGCTAGTGAGCATGTGCTCAGAATGTCTAAGTACTACAATCGCTTGAATCAAGTGGGAGTTAATCTTCCAGATAAGATAGTGATTGACAGAGTTCTCTAGTCACTATCACCAAGTTACTAGAACTTCGTGATGAACTATAATATGCGAGGGGTGACGAAAACGATTCCCGAGCTCTTCGCGATGCTGAAATCGGCAAAGGTAGAAATCAAGAAAAAGCATCAATTGTTGATGGTTAACAAGATCACTAGTTTCAAGAAAAGGGCAAAGGAAAAGAAAGGGAACTTCAAGAAGAATGGCAAGCAAGTTGTCACTCCCATGAAGAAGCCCAAAGCTAAACCTAAGCCTGAAACTGAGTGCTTCTACTGCAAAGGGAATGGTCATTAGAAGCGAAACTACCCCAAATATTTGGCGGATAAGAAGGATGGCAAAGTGAACAAAGGTATATTTGATATACAGATTATTGATGTGTACTTTACTAGTGTTCATAGCAACCCCTGGGTATTTGATACCGGTTCAGTTGCTAAAATTAGTAACTCAAAACAGGAGTTGCAGAATGAACAGAGACTAGTTAAGGGTGAAGTGACGATGTGTGTTGCAACTGGTTCCAAGATTGATATGACCATCATCGCACACTCCCTATACTTTCGGGATTAATGTTGAACCTAAATAAATGTTATTTGGCTTTTGCGTTGAGCATGAATATGATTTGATCATGTTTATTGCAATACAGTTATTCATTTAAGTTAGAGAATAATTGTTGTTCTGTTTACATGAATAAAACCTTCCATGGTCATACACCCAATGAAAATAGTTTGTTGGATCTCGATCGTAGTGATACACATATTCATAATATTGAAGCCAAAAGATGCAGAGTTAATAATGATAGTGCAACTTATTTGTGGCACTGCCGTTTAGGTCATATTGGTGTAAAGCGCATGAAGAAACTCCATGCTGATGGGCTTTTGGAATCACTTGATTATGAATCATTTGATGCTTGCGAACCATGCCTCATGGGCAAGATGACTAAGACTCCGTTCTCCGAAACAATGGAGCGAGCAACAGACTTGTTGGAAATAATACATACTGATGTATGCGGTCCGATGAGTGTTGAGGCTCGCGGCAGGTATCATTATTTTCTGACCTTCACAGATGATTTGAGTAGATATGGATATATCTACTTGATGAAACATAAGTTTGAAACATTTGAAAAGTCCAAAGAATTTCAGAGTGAAGTGGAGAATCATCGTAACAAGAAAATAAAGTTTCTATGATCTGATCGCGGAGGCGAATATTTGAGTTACGAGTTTGGCCTTCATTTAAAACAATGTGGAATAGTTTCACAAGTCACGCCACCTGGAACACCACAGCGTAATGGTGTGTCCGAACATCGTAACCGTACTTTATTGGATATGGTGCGATCTATGATGTCTCTTACCAATTTACCACTATTGTTTTGGGGTTATGCATTAGAGACAACTGCATTCACGTTAAATAGGGCACCATATAAATCCGTTGAGACGACACTGTATGAACTGTGGTTTACCAAGAAACCTAAGCTGTCGTTTCTTAAAGTTTGGGGTTGCGATGCTTATGTGAAAAAACTTCAACCTGATAAGCTCGAACCCAAATCAGAGTAATGTGTCTTCATAGGATACCCAAAGGAGACTGTTGGGTACACCTTCTATCACAGATCCGAAGGCAAGATATTCGTTGCTAAGAATGGATCCTTTCTAGAGACGGAGTTTCTCTCGAAAGAAGTGAGTGGGAGGAAAGTAGAACTTGATAAGGTAATTGTACCTTCTCCCGAATTGGAAAGTAGTCATCACAGAAATCAGTTCCAGTGATTCCTACACCAATTAGTGAGGAAGCTAATGATGATGATCATGAAACTTCAGATCAAGTTACTACTGAACCCCGTAGGTCAACCATAGTACGGTCCGCACCTGAGTGGTATGGTAATCCTGTTCTGGAAGTCATGTTACTAGACCATGACGAACTATGAGGAAGCGATGATGAGCCCAGATTCCACAAAATGGCTTGAGGCCATGAAATCTGAGATGGGATCCATGTATGAAGAACAAAGTGTGGACTTTGGTTGACTTGCCAGATGATCGGCAAGCCATTGAGAATAAATAGATCTTCAAGAGGAAGATGGACGCTGATAGTAGTGTTACTATCTACAAAGCTCGAATTATCGAAAAACAGTTTTCGACAAGTTCAAGGTGTTGACTACAATGAGATTTTCTCACTCGTAGCGATGCTTAAGTCTGTCTGAATCATGTTAGAAATTGCGACATTTTATGAAATCCAGCAAATGGATGTCAAAACTACATTCCTTAATGGATTTCTTAAAGAAGAGTTGTATATGATGCAACAAGAAGGTTTTGTCAATCCTAAAGGTGCTAACAAAGTATGTAAGCTCCAGCGATCCATTTATGGACTGGTGCAAGCATCTCGTAGTTGGAATATATGCTTTGATAGTGTGATCAAAGCATATGGTTTTATATAGACTTTTGGAGAAGCCTGTATTTACATGAAAGTGAGTGGGAGTACTGCAACCTTTCTGATAAGTATATGTGAATGACATATTGTTGATGAGAAATGATGTAGAATTTTCTGGAAAGCATAAAGGAGTGTTTGAAAGGAGTTTTTCAAAGAAAGACCTCAGTGACGCTGCTTACATATTGAGCATCAAGATCTATAGAGATAGATCAAGACGCTTGATAAGATTTTTTAATGAGTACATACCTTGACAAGATTTTGAAGTATTTCAAAATCGAACAGTCAAAGAAGGATTTCTTGCCTGTGTTGCAAGGTGTGAAGTTGAGTAAGACTCAAAACCCAACCACGGCAGAAAATAGAAATAGAATGAAAGTCATTCCCTATGCCTCAGTCATAGGTTCTATAAAGTATGCTATGCTGTGTACCAGACCTATTGTATACCTCACCATGAGTTTGGCAAGAGGGTGCAATAGTGATCCAGGAGTGGATCACTGGACAGCGGTCAAAATTATCCTTAGTGGTATAAGGATATGTTTCTCGGTTATGGAGGTGACAAAAAGTTCGTCGTAAAGGGTTACGTCGATGACACTGATCCAGATGACTCTGAGTCTCAATCTGGATACATATTGAAAGTGGGAGCAATTAGCTAGAGTAGCTCCGTGCAGAGCATTGTAGACATAGAAATTTGCAAAATACATACGGATCTGAATGTGGCAGACCCATTGACTAAACTTCTCTCACAAGCAAAACATGAGCACACCTTAGTATTCTTTGGGTGTTAATCACATGGCGATGTGAACTAGATTATTGACTCTAGTAAACCCTTTGGGTGTTGGTCACATGACGATGTGAACTATGGGTGCTAATCACATGGTGATGTGAACTATTGGTGTTAAATCACATGGCGATGTGAACTAGATTATTGACTCTAGTGCAAGTGGGAGACTGAAGGAAATATGCCCTAGAGGCAATAATAAAGTTTTTATTTATATTTCCTTATACCTTGATAAATGTTTATTATTCATGCTAGAATTGTATCAACCGAAAACTTAGTACATGTGTGAATACATAGACAAAACATAAGTGTCCCTAGTATGCCTCTACTTGACTAGCTCATTTATCAAAGATGGTTATGTTTCCTAACCATAGACATGTGTTGTCATTTGATGAACGGGATCACATCATTAGGAGAATGATGTGATGGACAAGACCCATTCGTTAGCTTAGCATTATGATCATTACAGTTTCATTGCTACTGCTTTCTTCATGACTTATACATGTTCCTCAGACTATGAGATTATGCAACTCCCAAATACCGGAGGAACACCTTGTTTGCTATCAAACGTCACAACATAACTGGGTGATTATAAAGATGCTCTACAGTTTTCTCCGAAGGTGTTTGTTGAGTTGGCATAGATCAAGATTGGGATTTGTCACTTCGTGTATCGGAGAGGTATCTTTGGGCCCGCTCGGTAATGCACATCACTATAAGCCTTGCAAGCAATGTGACTAATGAGTTAGTTGTGGGATGATGCATTACGTAACGAGTAAAAAGACTTGTTGGTAACGAGATTGAACTAGGTATGATGATACCGATGATCGAATCTCGGGCAAGTAACATACCGATGACAAAGGGAACAACGCATGTTGTTATGCGGTTTGACCGATAAAGATCTTCGTAGAATATGTAGGAGCCAATATGAGCATCCAGGTTCCGCTATTGGTTATTTACCGGAGATCTGTCTCGGTCATGTCTACATAGTTCTCGAACCCGTAGGGTCCGCACGCTTAACGTTTGATGACGATTTGTATTATGAGTTATGTGATTTGATGATCGAAGTTTGTTCAGAGTCCCGGATGAGATCACGGATATGACGAGGAGTCTCGAAATGGTCGAGAGGTAAAGATTAATATATTGGAAGGCTATATTCGAACACCGGAAGTGTTCCGGGTGACACCGGGTCACCGGAAGGGGTTCCGGGCAACCCCCGACAAAGATATGGGTTTAATGGGCCAAGTAAGGGAACACACCAGCCCACAAGGGGCTGGTGCGCCCCCTATTGGTCCAGCCACTTGGGGAGAAAGGGAAAGGAGAGTAGGAAAAGGAAAGTATGAAGTAGGACTCCTACCTCCTTCCCCTCCCCCCTCCTTCCTTACCCCCTTGTCCAAATATGGTAAGGGGGGGCGAATTGGACTAGGGGCCCAAGTAGGATTCCTCCTACTTGGGCGCGCCCTAGGCTGCCTCCCTCCCTCTCCCTCCTTTATATACGTGGGGAGGGCACCCCTAGAACACACATCAATTGTTCCTAGCTGTGTGTGGCGCCCTCCTTCACAGTTAACACCTAGGTCATATCGTCGTAGTGCTTAGGCGAAGCCCTGCGTCGGTAACTTCATCATCACCATCACCACGTCGTCGTGCTGAGGGAACTCTCCCTTGTCCTCAACTAGATCAAGAGCTCGAGGGACGTCATCGTGCTAAACGTGTGCTGAACACGGAGGTGCCGTACGTTCGGTACTTGGATCGGTTGGATCGTGAAGACGTTCGACTACATCAACCGCGTTACTAAACGCTTCCGCTTTCGCTCTACGAGAGTACGTGGACACACTCTCCCCGCTCGTTGCTATGCATCTCCTAGATAGATCTTGCGTGATCGTAGGAAATTTTTTGAAATACTGCGTTCCCCAACACCAACAACGCGCCGGTGAAGGGGCGCCATTGTTGGGGAACGCAGTAATTTCAAAAAAAATTCCTACGCGCACGCAAGATCTATGTGATGTATAGCAACGAGCGGGAGAGTGTTGTCCACATACCCTCGTAGACCGTAAGCGGAAGCGTCAAGTGACGCGGTTGATGTAGTCGAACGTCTTCGCGATCCAACCGATCCTAGTACCGAAAGTATGGCACCTCCGCGATCTGCACACGTTCAGCTTGGTGACGTCCCTCGAACTCTTGATCCAGCTGAGGTCGAGGGAGAGTTCCGTCAGCACGACGGCGTGGTGACGGTGTTGATAAAGTTACCGACGCAGGGCTTCGCCTAAGCACTACAATGATATGACCGAGGTGGAAATCTGGGGAGGGGGGCACCGCACACGGCTAAACAATGTCAACTTGTGTGTTCTAGGGTGCCCCCTGCCCCCCCGTATATAAAGGAGCAAGGGGAGAGGCCGGCCGGCCCATTGGCGTGCCAAGGAGGGGAGGAATCCTCCTCCTAGTAGGAGTGGGATTCCTCCTTTCGTAGTCCTACTAGGAGGGGGAAGGAAGGAGTGGGAGAGGGGAAGGAAAAGGGGGGCGCCACCCCCCCTCCTAATCCAATTCGGAGTCAAGGGGGAGGGGGCGCGCGGCCTGCCCTGGCCGCCCCTCTCTCTCTCCACTAAGGCCTATCTAGGCCCACTAGTTCCCCTGGGGGTTCCGGTAACCCTCCGGCACTCCGTTTTATCCGAAATCACCCGGAACACTTCCGGTGTCCGAATATAGCTGTCCAATATATCAATCTTTATGTCTCGACCATTGCGAGACTCCTCGTCATGTCCCTGGTCATATCCGGGACTCCGAACTACCTTCGGTACATCAAAACACATAAACTCATAATACCAATCATCATCGAACGTTAAGCGTGCGGACCCTACGGGTTCGAGAACTATGTAGACATGACCGAGACACGTCTCCGGTCAATAACCAATAGTGGAACCTGGATGCTCATATTGTCTCCCACATATTCTATGAAGATATTTATCGGTCAAACCACAAAACTGTAACATCCCAAATTTTCAATTTGGAATGTTATACATTAGATCATCATTGCATACCATATTTTTATTTGCATTTTGTTTTGATCCTAAAAATTCCACGCAACTCAAGGACCACGGGGAGAGTTGGGGATTTCAATTTATTTCATATTCGAGTTTTTCTCGAATTTTTAAAAAGAGGATCGTTTGATTTTAATTATTTTTCTCCGAAATATTTCTTCTATAAAAAAAATAGAGAGGATAAAATGACTTCCTCAAAATAAAGAAATATCAGAGATTTAATATTAAAATCAAATAAGATTTTTATTCGGAGTTTTATCGATATTTTATTTGGATTAGGAAAATATGCGTTTTTCAAAATTGCATTTTAGGCCCAAATAAAAGTTCACCTTGTCCGGCTTATTTTTAGAGGACGGGGAAAATTTATCTCGGGATTTTTGCAGTCCGTTTAGTATTTCATTTCTTTCTTTTTCTGTACGTCGGAATTATTTAAAAAAAAAGTCAAACCGACTTCGGGCCGTACCCGGCCAGGACTCTTCGGGCCGGCCCCTTTATAAGCCGCCGCCCGCACCCTGCAGCCCACCAGCCCCGCCACCCAAACAATAACCCTAGCCGCCCGCCGCCCGCCGCCGCCGCACGCCCGCGCCGCCACCCCGCGCCGCCTCCCGCGCCGCCGCCCGCCGCCGCACGCCCGCGCCGCCCCGCAGCCCTTCGCCGCCGACCGTCGCCGCACGCCCGCGCCGCCACCCCGCGCCGCCCCGCAGCCCTTCGCCGCCGACCGCCGCCGCCCGCCGGAGTTCGAGGTAGCCGCCGATTAAAAAAAACGATCGGTTTTATTTCGTAAACCCTAGTTTTCGTTCGGTTCGGTTTGTTTTTATTGGTTTAGTTATATAGCGAACGCTTGTTCGTTTGTTCGTTTTAACGAACGGTTTTCACCGTTTAACCGCAGACAGCGAACGCTCGTTCGTTAGCCTGTTCGTCAGTTTTTCTTTTTCTCGGATTTTCCGCGATTATTTTCGATCGTGAGTTCTGATCCGATTTTCGAACTAGTATAACTTTTCGCTCGTTTATCGGAATCAGGCGATTCAAACGCCTAGAGTTTCATCTCGAAACCCTCTTTCTGTTTAAACAACTTGAACAAGATTTTGCTACTTTAAAATTTGACTTTAGTTCAAATTAGTAAACGAAGCTTGTTTCCTTCGCCGTTTGAGTTTTGTTGCTTCGTTTGATTTGATTCTTTTTGCGAACTGGAGTTCTTAAATTGAACTTTCTGGTTAGATCTCTTATTTGAGTTTTACTCGTGCCCTTTCTTGATTGCTTAGTGTATGCTTGTTTGTTTGCGATAGAGTACCCGGAGTGTGAAGCGTGCTACTACAAGTCTCTAGGTTTCGCTGATCATCAGCAAGGCAAGTAACACTTTGATCATACCTCTTACTATCCAGTTTTATTACATTAGATCAATCCTCAAACAATTGCATGGTTAGGATCTCAATTAAATTGTGGGTTTGGGAAGTAGTTGAGGTAGTACCTATTCACCTGTTTAGTATCAAACCTTGGGAGTTACTTCTACGCTATGCTTATATTGCTATGCTATGCTCGTAGACGTGGATTGGGTTTGAGTGTATCCATGACAGTTGTGAGATTGTTAATTAATGGTTCAATTTAAGGTGGAAACTTAAATACACATCTGGGTGGATTGAGGCACCTGGGGAATCCAGTGATTGCCTGTATTTTTTTGGAAATCCAGAGGTACCGTGAGATTCTCCTATGGACTGCCACCCAGGCTCAAAGGGATCATGAGATTATTCATACTAGAAACTTCCGTGTGCAGCCACAAGCTATTATGGGCTCTAGCATAGTTGATTAAGTCGTGTGAACTCTTACAATGGTAGACTAGCAGATGTAGGGGATGTAGGTGGTACGGTATACCCATCGTAAGGTGCTAACGCTTCTGAAAGACTATGTCTCGGTCATCTGTTTCTCAAACATCTTGTAGTGCGAGAAACCAAACGGAGGAGATCGAGTCTTGTGGGGAAAAGTGCACAAACCTCTGCAGAGTGTATAAACTAATCATGGTTAGCCGTGTCCCCGGTTATGGACATCTTGAGTATCTGGTTCTTGGATTATCATGTTGATCTCATCACTACTTAATTAATTTGATTGGGTTGTTAATGATTACTTTTAATTGGGATAGAGAGGGGTTTTACCTTCTCAATATTTTCAACAAACTTTGTAGTTAAGTAAAATATATTCCTTTGCAGTAGGGAAAAATTGGCTTTTCGCAAAACATATTAACCCTACAGCCTCCACCAGCCATATATGCATGTAGTGATAACATTATTCTGTTCATTACTCTCTTGTGTTACATTGCCAGCATATTCCATGTGCTGACCCGTTTTCGGGCTGCAACGTATCATGTTGCAGACTTTTCAGAAGACGAGTAAGGAGCCTTAGGTCATGGTCTTTCACTCAGTGATGTCGTTGGAGTTGATGGACTCACTTTATCTTCCAAGCCTTCCGCTGTTATCGTTTTAGATGGCCTTAAGCCATATTTATTGTAATAAGTGCTCTTTTGAGACATTCGATGTAATAAGTGTGTGATTGCTACTCTGTTATAAATCCTCCAAGTACTGTGTGTGTCAGCATTACCGATCCGGGGATGACACTTATGCACAGAGATCAGACTGTTTGAGGTCTGGTCGCTACAAAGATGGTATCAGAGCACACGCTGACTGTAGGACACGACCACTAAGCTAAAGCCCTAGATCACTACTCTCTTCTCATTTCGAACTCCTCTCCATTTTCTACCCTTTAGGATGGCGGATGCAAGGATTAAGTTCATGCAACCGGATGAAGACACCCCATTTGGACGCCACTTGAAGGAAGTTACTAAGTACCTGAACATTGGAATACCAAGCTTCACCGGGACCTACAACGCCACTTTACCAGAAGAGGAGCGCTGGATGATTCAAGTTCAAGTTCCAGGAAGGACGTTCACGCCAGTCACTGAGCCCATAGAGTTTTCTTTCGATGCACCAACCTGGAGTCTAGGAAAGAGTATGGCAGCTCACATTACCATGGGACGCATTGGAGAAGTTTACCACAATGACCTCAAGGATACAATCTACCAGATTTGTGGGCGCCGAGATGAGCAATGGGAGATGATCAGTACTGGGAAGGATAGATCGATTGCCTCTTTCATCCAGGAGTTAAACCAGCACATTCGATGCCAGGAGAACCAGATGTGCGCAGGCATGGCGGATTTGAAGAAGGCAATGACAAGGATCACGGAGCTGGAGGAAGAACTCAAGGCTACACGCGAGGATTATATGGAGGAAATCGTTGCACTAGTAGAGAAGAATGGCGACCTGACAAAGAAGCTAGGAGTTTTCATGGGAGACCCTGCGCCAGGAGGAGAAGATGACAGTTCCACTTGCCCGGAGAACTATATCATCATCGACGACACCGACTCGGACCCTGACGATAGCGGTGTTGACTATGTTGATAAAGCTGGAGCTGATATCATGGAGTCTTCGACCGATCAATTTTTCTAATCGACCACCACATATCAGTAGTAGTATTCCACCATGTATATAGTATAGTCCAAACACTTTTGTAATGATAGTTCTAGACCGATTGTATGCCCTTGTTTGATTGATTGAGTGATATGTTTGTGTTTGTCTCATGTGCATATGGGTAGTGTTTTCCCTCTAGACCTCATTCTATTCTGTTTTCTCATCTTTTCTAAACCCAGCAGATGCCTCCGAGACGCGACAATGGATTTGCTTTCCCACCGGAGCTCACTCAGTTGATCCAGCAGCAGAATACATTGATGCAGATACTAGTCCAGAATCAGAACCAGGGGAACAACAACAACAACAACAACAACCCACCACCACCCCCACCAGTTGACCACTTAGCCCATTTTCTTAGGCTGAATCCGCCGGTGTTCTCCAGTAGCACCGAGCCGATTGTTGCAGATGATTGGCTTCGCAAGATTGATAGGGAGCTGACCACTGCAGGATGCACAGATGCGGAGAGAGTGCATTTTGCCGCACATCAACTTGATGGACCCGCAGCATCTTGGTGGGAGAATTTCATAGTCACTTACCCTATTGACACTGTGACATGGGACCAGTTCCAGCAGGCTTTTCGCACTGCCCATGTTTCAGCAGGAGCTATGGCCATGAAGAAGCGTGAGTTTCGCAACTTACGCCACGGAGGGCGCACTGTTGGCCAATATGTGGATGACTTTAGTAAGTTAGCACGTTATGCCCCAGATGACGTCACTACAGATGCAGCTAAGAAGGAGAAGTTTCTGGAAGGACTGAATGATGAGCTGAGCATGCAGTTGATGGTGGCAAATTTCAATAACTACCAGGAGTTGGTGGATAGAGCTCTCATGCTTGAAGGGAAGCAGCAACAGATTGACAACCGCAAGAGGAAGTATGGACAAGGGAAGTATAATTCTAGAGCCCAGCAAAGACCCCGTTACACCCCGAACCCGGGAGGACTTGTTCATAACCATGGAGGCCACACTCATAATGGAGGAAGTTCACACAATCATGGTGGCCCCAAGAATGGTAATGGTAATGGAGGAAGCACCGGACAAAACCGTTCCAACCCGGCAACACCCACCAAGAAAGATCTAAGCCACGTTACTTGCTACAAGTGCCGGAAGACCAGACATTACGCAAATGAATGTCCTGAAGCTAAGAATGGAAACGGCAATGGAAGCTCTGGGAAGAAGCCCTACCCTTTCAACAGGGGACAAGTGAACCACGTTAATGTGGAGGAGGTTGAAGCCCAGCCAGATGCAGTAATAGGTAAGTTTTTGGTTAAGTCATTTACTGCAGTCGTACTTTTTGATACTGGTGCATCGCATTCATACATATCAAGGGGATTCGTGGATAAGTTTAAACTGCCAACCCAAGTCCTTAGGTCACCTATGTTAGTAACCTCGCCAGGAGCAGAGTATATGGCTAGCCTATGGTGTGATCAGTTACCATTAAGGATTGGTAACTACCTGTTTCCCTCGGACCTAATAGTATTGGAGTCACAAGGACTGGATGTGATATTAGGCATGGATTGGTTATCGAAGTATGGAGGGAACATTGACTGCGCCAGTAAGTCGATTTTGCTTACCACCCCAGAAGGAAGAAGGATCAAGTATGTATCCCGGCATGTGCCGAATAGAACCCAAGTAAATTCCTTATCAGGAGTTGTACAGGAGGAAGTACCAGTGGTGAAGGATTTTTCAGATGTATTTCCAGAAGAGTTGCCAGGCATGCCACCGGATAGAGACATTGAGTTTTTGATTGAACTTTTGCCAGGCACAGGGCCAATATCTAAGAGACCGTATAGAATGCCCGCAAAGGATTTGGAGGAAATTAAGAAGCAGATTAAGGAGTTACTGGATAAGGGATATATTCGCCCAAGTTCGTCACCTTGGGGATCACCAGTACTTCTAGTGGAGAAGAAGGATGGATCGTTAAGGATGGTTTTTGACTATCGTGGATTGAATGAGGTGACGATCAAGAACAAGTACCAACTGCCGATGATCAATGATTTATTTGACCAGTTGCAAGGAGCTAAAGTGTTTTCTAAGATCGATCTGCGATCAGGGTACCACCAGCTGAAGATTCGAGAGCAGGATATACCTAAGACAGCTTTTACAACAAGGTACGGGCTGTATGAGTACACCGTTGTGTCATTTGGTCTGACTAACGCACCTGCCTATTTTATGAACATGATGAACAAGGTGTTTATGGAGTTTTTGGATAAGTTCGTCGTGGTGTTCATTGATGATATTCTGGTCTACTCTAACAACGAAGAGGAACATAAAGAGCATTTGCGTTTGGTACTTGGGAAGCTCAGGGAACATCAACTATACGCCAAGTTCAGCAAGTGTGAGTTTTGGCTGAAGGAAGTCGGATTCCTTGGACATGTTATATCCGGGGAAGGAATAGCAGTAGACCCCACCAAAGTTGTCACTGTGACAAATTGGGAGTCACCCACGACAGTTGGAGAGATCCGGAGTTTCCTTGGACTCACAGGATACTACCGGAGGTTCATTGAGAATTTCTCAAAGATTGCAAAGCCTATGACGGAATTGTTGAAGAAGGACACCAAATTCAATTGGACTGAGGAATGTGAGGCCAGTTTTCAGGAGTTGAAAAGACGCTTGGTTACATCACCAGTGTTGATTCTACCAGATCGACGCAAAGATTATGAAGTGTATTGCGACGCTTCACGTCGAGGACTTGGAGCCGTACTTATGCAGGAGGGAAGAGTTGTTTCATATGCCTCACGATTGCTTAAACCCCATGAGTTAAATTATGATATGCATGATTTGGAGTTAGCAGCCATAGTGCATGCGTTGAAAACATGGAGACATTTTCTCATCGGAAACCATTGTGAGGTATACACAGATCACAAGAGTTTGAAGTATATCTTCACGCAAAAGGAGCTGAATCTCAGACAGAGGAGGTGGCTAGAGCTCATTAAGGATTATGATATGAGATTGCATTATCACCCAGGAAAGGCTAACGTAGTAGCTGATGCGTTGAGCCGCAAGAGTCATGTAAATACCCTCATGACCGGAGAGTTACCCAAGGAGTTAGCAGAAGACCTTTGCGAGCTGCGTTTGGAGATAGTTCCAAGAGGTTATGTAGCAGCCTTGGAAATTCAGTCTACCTTGATGGATAAGATCAGAGAAGCTCAGAAGACGGACAAGGAGATTGCCGAGATAAAGGAAAGGATGAGTAAAGGAAAGGCTAAAGGATTTCGTGAGGATGAGCACGATACCTTATGGTTTGAGGACCGCGTATATGTGCCTAATGATCAGGAGATCAGGAAGTTGATTCTGCAAGAGGCCCATGATTCACCATATTCGATTCACCCAGGAAATACCAAGATGTATCTGGATTTGAAGGATAGTTTCTGGTGGACCGGAATGAAGAAGGATATTGCGGAGTATGTAGCAGTTTGTGATGTATGTCAGAGAGTAAAGGCAGAACATCAGAAGCCAGCAGGATTGCTACAGCCACTGCCTATACCCGAATGGAATTGGGATAAACTAGGCATGGATTTTATCACGGGATTACCCAGGACTCATTCAGGCTATGACTCGATATGGGTTGTAGTCGATCGTTTGACGAAAGTAGCTCATTTCATCCCCGTGAAGACCACTTACACCAGTGCTAAGTTGGCAAAGATATACATGAGCAGGATCGTATGTCTGCATGGAGTTCCGAGGACCATTGTATCAGATAGAGGAACCCAGTTTACTTCAAAGTTTTGGAATCAGTTGCATGAAACTTTGGGAACCAGACTAGAGTTCAGTACAGCTTTTCACCCGCAAACAGATGGACAGACTGAAAGAGTAAATCAGATTCTGGAGGACATGTTGAGAGCTGGTGCGCTAGACTATGGATCTAGCTGGGACGATAATTTGCCTTATGCAGAGTTCTCTTATAACAACAGTTATCAAGCCAGTTTGAAGATGGCCCCTATCGAAGCGCTGTACGGAAGGAGGTGCAGAACACCGTTGTTGTGGGACGAAGATGGAGACCGACAGTTGTTTGGACCAGATTTGATTAAAGAGTCTGAAGAGAAGGTTAAGCTGATTCGCGATAGACTCAAGGTAGCCCAATCCAGGCAGAAGAGTTACGCGGATTCTAAACGCAAGGAGACAGTCTACGAAGTCGGAGACAGAGTGTATCTTCGAGTATCACCACTTCGAGGAGTGAAGCGCTTTGGAGTTAAGGGAAAGTTAGCACCACGTTTTGTGGGACCATACAGAGTTTTGGAACGTATGGGAGAAGTTGCCTACAAGTTGGAATTACCCAAAGGATTGTCCGGAGTTCACGATGTCTTCCACGTTTCTCAGTTCAAGAAGTGTCATGCAGAGATGGCTGATATTCCTCTGAGAGATACAGTGCCGCTGGAAGCGATACAGTTAGATAGCGATCTGGCCTATGAAGAGAAACCAGTCAAGATACTCGAGTTTGCCAGCCGAGTTACACGCAACAAAGTAATCAAGTTCTGCAAAGTACAGTGGAGTCACCATACCGAGGATGAAGCCACTTGGGAACGAGAGGAAGACCTACGGAAGGATCACTCTCACCTATTTTCTAGCCAACCCGAATCTCGAGGGCGAGATTCATCTTAAGGGGGGTAGGTTTGTAACATCCCAAATTTTCAATTTGGAATGTTATACATTAGATCATCATTGCATACCATATTTTTATTTGCATTTTGTTTTGATCCTAAAAATTCCACGCAACTCAAGGACCCACTGAGAGAGTTGGGGATTTCAATTTATTTCATATTCGAGTTTTTCTCGAATTTTTGAAAAGTGGATCGTTTGATTTTAATTATTTTTCTCTGGAATATTTCTTTTATAAAAAAATAAAAGAGAGAGGATAAAATGACTTCCTTAAAATAAAGAAATATCAGAGATTTAATATTAAAATCAAATAAGATTTTTATTCGGAGTTTTATCGCTATTTTATTTGAATTAGGAAAATATGCATTTTTCAAATTTGCATTTTAGGCCCAAATAAATGTTCACCTTGTCCGGCTTACTTTTAGAGGACGGGGAAAATTTATTTCGGGATTTTTGGAGTCCGTTTAGTATTTCTTTTCTTTCTTTTTCTGCACGTCGGAATTATTTAAAAAAAAAGTCAAACCGACTTCGGGCCGTATCCGGCCAGGACTCTTCGGGCCGGCCCCTTTATAAGCCGCCGCCCGCACCCCGCAGCCCACCAGCCCCGCCACCCAAACACTAACCCTAGCCACCCACCGCCCGCGCCGCCGCCGCACGCCCGCGCCGCCCCGCCGCCCTTCGCCGAAGCCGCCGCGCCGCCGCCCGCCGGAGTTCGAGGTAGCCGCCGGTTTTAAAAAAACGATCGGTTTTATTTCGTAAACCCTAGTTTTCGTTCGGTTCGGTTTATTTTTATTGGTTTAGTTATATAGCGAACGCTCGTTCGTTCGTTCGTTTTAACGAACGGTTTTCACCGTTTAACCGCAGACAGCGAACGCTCGTTCGTTAGCCTGTTCGTCAGTTTTCTGTTTCTCGGATTTTCCGCGATTATTTTCGATCGCGATTTCTGATCTGATTTTCGTTCTAGTATAACTTTTCGCTCGTTTATCGGAATCAGGCGATTCAGACGCCTAGAGTTTCGTCTCGAAACCCTCTTTCTGTTTAGCCAACTTGAACAAGATTTTGCTACTGTAAAATTTGACTTTAGTTCAAATTAGTAAATGAAGCTTGTTTCCTTCGCCGTTTGAGTTTTGTTGCTTCGTTTGATTTGATTCTTTTTGCGAACCGGAGTTCTTAAGTTGAACTTTCTGGTTAGATCTCTTATTTGAGTTTTACTCGTGCCCTTGCTTGATTGCTTATTGCATGCTTGTTTGTTTGCGATAGAGTACCCGGAGTGTGAAGCGTGCTACTACGAGTCTCTAGGTTTCGCGGATCATCAGCAAGGCAAGTAACACTTTGATCATACCTCTTACTATCCAGTTTTATTGCATTAGATCAATCATCAAACAATTGCATGGTTAGGATCTGAATTAAATTGTGGGTTTGGGAAGTAGTTGAGGTAGTACCTATTCACCTGTTTAGTATCAAACCTTGGGAGTTACTTCTACGCTATGCTTATATTGCTATGCTATGCTCGTAGACGTGGATTGGGTTTGAGTGTATCCATGACAGTTGTGAGATTGTTAATTAATGGTTCAACTTAAGGTGGCAACTTAAATACACATCTGGGTGGATTGAGGCACCTGGGGAATCCAGTGATTGCCTGTATTTTTTTGGAAATCCCGGGGTACCGTGTGATTCTCCTATGGACTGCCACCCAGGCTCAAAGGGATCATGAGATTATTCATACTAGAAACTTCCGTGTGCAGCCACAAGCTATTATGGGCTCTAGCATAGTTGATTAAGTCGTGTGAACTCTTACAGTGGTAGACTAGCAGATGTAGGGGATGTAGGTGGTACGGTCTACCCATCGTAAGGTGCTAACGCTTCTGAAAGACTATGTCTCGGTCATCCGTTTCTCAAACATCTTGTAGTGCGAGAAACCAAACGGAGGAGATCGAGTCTTGTGGGGAAAAGTGCACAAACCTCTGCAGACTGTATAAACTAATCATGGTTAGCCGTGTCCCTGGTTATGGACATCTTGAGTATCTGGTTCTTGGATTATCATGTTGATCTCATCACTACTTAATTAATTTGATTGGGTTGTTAATGATTACTTTTAATTGGGATTGAGAGGGGGTTTACCTTCTCAATGTTTTCAACAAACTTTGTAGTTAAGTAAAATATATTCCTTTGCAGTAGGGAAAATTGGCTTTTCGCAAAACATATTAACCCTACAGCCTCCACCAGCCATATATGCATGTAGTGATAGCAGTATTCTGTTCATTACTCTCTTGTGTTACATTGCCAGCATATTCCATGTGCTGACCCATTTTCGGGCTGCAACGTATCATGTTGCAGACTTTTCAGACGACGAGTAAGGAGCCTTAGGTCGTGGTCTTTCACTCAGTGATGCCGTTGGAGTTGATGGACTCACTTTATCTTCCAAGCCTTCCGCTGTTATCGTTTTAGATGGCCTTAAGCCATATTTATTGTAATAAGTTCTCTTTTGAGACATTCGATGTAATAAGTGTGTGATTGCTACTCTGTTAAAATCCTCCAAGTACTGTGTGTGTCAGCATTACCGATCCAGGGATGACACTTATGCACAGAGATCAGACAGTTTGAGGTCTGGTCGCTACAATAACAATATACGTTGTTCCCTTTGTCATCGGTATGTTACTTGCCCGAGATTCGATCGTCAATATCTCAATACCTAGTTCAATATCGTTACCAACAAGTCTCTTTACTCGTTCCATAATGCATCATCCCGTGACTAACTCTTTAGTCACATTGCTTGCAAGGCTTATAGTGATGTGCATTATCGAGAGGGCCCAGAGATACCTCTCCGAAAATCGGAGTGACAAATCCTAATCTCGACCTATGCCAACTCAACAAATACCATTGGAGACACCTGTAGAGCATCTTTAT
The DNA here is from genome assembly GCF_002575655.3 of Aegilops tauschii subsp. strangulata. Classification (NCBI taxonomy): domain Eukaryota; kingdom Viridiplantae; phylum Streptophyta; class Magnoliopsida; order Poales; family Poaceae; genus Aegilops; species Aegilops tauschii. The sequence continues at coordinate 637,728,223 of NC_053036.3, read as the reverse complement.
AATCACCCAGTTACATTGTGACGTTAGATAGCACACAAAGTGTTCCTCAGGTATTCGGGAGTTGCATAATCTCATAGTCATAGGAACATGTATAAGTCATGAAGAAAGCAATAGCAACATACTAAACGATCAAGTGCTAAGCTAATGGAATGGGTCAAGTCAATCACATCATTCTCTAATGATGTGATCCCGTTCATCAAATGACCACTCATGTCTATGGCTAGGAAACTTAACCATCTTTGATTAACGAGCTAGTCAAGTAGAGGCATACTAGTGACACTCTGTTTCTCTATGTATTCACGCATGTACTAATTTTTCGGTTAATACAATTCTACCATGAATAATAAACATTTATCATGATATAAGGAAATATAAATAACAACTTTATTATTGCCTCTAGGGCATATTTCCTTCAGTCTCCCACTTGCACTAGAGTCGATAATCCAGATTACACAGTAATGATTCTAACACCCATGGAGTCTTGGTGTTGATCATGTTTTGCTCATGAGAGAGGCTTAGTCAACGGGTCTGCAACATTCAGATCTGTATGTATCTTGCAAATCTCTATGTCTCCCTCCTTGACTTGATCGCGGATGGAATTGAAGCGTCTCTTGATGTGCTTGGTTCTCTTGTGAAATCTGGATTCCTTTGCCAAGGCAATTGCACCAGTATTGTCACAAAAGATTTTCATTGGACCCGATGCACTAGGTATGACACCTAGATCGGATATGAACTCCTTCATCCAGACTCCTTCATTTGCTGCTTCCGAAGCAGCTATGTACTCCGCTTCACACGTAGATCCCGCCACGACGCTTTGCTTAGAACTGCACCAACTGACAGCTCCACTGTTCAATATAAATACATATCCGGTTTGTGACTTAAAGTCATCCGGATCAGTGTCAAAGCTTGCATCGATGTAACCATTTACGACGAGCTCTTTGTCACCTCCATAAACGAGAAACATATCCTTAGTCCTTTTCAGGTATTTCAGGATGTCCTTGACCACTGTCCAGTGATCCACTCTTGGATTACTTTGGTACCTCCCTGCTAAACTAATAGCAAGGCAGACATCAGGTCTGGTACACAGCATTGCATACATGATAGAGCCTATGGCTGAAGCATAGGTAACAACTTTCATTTTCTCTCTATCTTCTGCAGTGGTCGGGCATTTGAAAGTGCGTTATATCGACTAGAGGGGGGTGAATAGGCGATTTTTATGAATTCTGCACTGAGGAATTTGCGGGTGAGGAAATTCCTTGGCGAAGAACTACTTGCAGCGGAATAAGTACTCAGAACTAAAAATAACAGAACACAAGCATGGTCATCATGATGAAATGAAGACAAGCACAGAGTACAGAAAGCGTAAACACAGGATAACACAAGATGAAGACAAACAGACTAAAGAAATTGAACTGAGGAAATTGAGAAAGTCTTCAGTCAAAGTCTTCAAACATAGATATGAACAAGTGCACAACACAGTTATGAGGAAATGAAAGAGTTAAGGAAATAGAACCAGTAAGCTCGGTGAAGACAATGATTTGGTAGACCAGTTCCAACTGCTGTCTCAGTTGTACATCTGGTTGGAGTGGCTAGGTATTTAAACCTGAGGACACACAGTCCTCACCGTATTCTTCTTGAACTAAGGTCACACAGACCTCGTCCAATCACTCATGGTAAGTCTTCAGGTGACTTCCGAACTTTCACAAACTCGGTCACTCGGCGATCCACAATTTCCTCTTGGATGCTCAGACCATGACGCCTAACCGTCTGGAAGAAGCACAGTCTTCAAAGGTAACAAGCGTCGGATCCATGCAGGATCAATCTCTTCAGTGATGCTCAATCAGTTTGGGTTTGTAGGTGTTTGGGTTTGGGTTTTCCTCACTTGATGATTTTCGCTCAAAGTCCTCGGAGGATGGGATGCTCTCAAATGACAAGTGTCAGTTTCTCTCGGAGCAGCCAACCAGCTAGTGGTTGTAGGGGGCGGCTATTTTTAGCCTGGGGAGCAGCCCGACATGATAAGACATAAATGCCCTTCAATGATATGACCGTTAGGTGGGTAGATATTTTGGGACAGCTGGCGCGTAGCACAGCAACGGTCGGAATTTTGAGTGTCTAATTCCTCAGGGCTATCATGTTCCTCACTGTGTAGGCAATCCGCACTGGCGAATTCCTAACTCCTCAGTCAGAACAAATTCCTCAAAGACCAGAAGAACTTCATCTCTGTCACTGAAGAATATGACTGAACTGTATGAGATTTCCAATGGCTTCACTCGAAGGGATTGGTGGGTGTAGGATTTTGAGTTGAGCATCACTTGGAAATTTTTCCTTAGTATTTCCTCGACCCCCTTTAACAGTACGGTGTTTCCTATGACTCAAGAAAGAGAAAATGAAACTACGAAAACAAAAGTCTTCACGCTTCATGTTCCTCGCATGAATACCAAGTCTTCAAGGTCACACCAGTTTCTTCACTTTCAAAGTCTTCAGAAAGTCTTCAGAAATCCAAAGTCTTCAGTTGAAGAACTTTATTTTTAGGGGTCGACTTTCTCTGTAAATATCAAACTCCTCATAGACTTATAGACCTGTGTACACTCACAAACGCATTAGTCCCTTAACCTATAAGTCTTCAATACACCAAAATCACTAAGGGGCACTAGATGCACTTACAATCTCCCCCTTTTTGGTGATTGATGACAATATAGGTTAAGTTTTCAACGGGGATAAACATATGAAGTGTAGATACTGATATTGAGGAATTTGATTGCAAGATATAGAAGAACTCCCCATGAAGATGTGCATAGTGAGGAATTTGCTTTTGAAGCAATGCACACTTGAAGAGTAGAATCATGGAGATCTCCCCCTATATCTTGTAATTCATACACGCATTTGACATATAATATGAAGAATTTGAAATGCATGATGAAATATGGTGACTGATGTAATTCAGCATGCATGCATTAACATTTAACAAGGAATAAGCATGCAGAAGAACACATCAAAAGTATCAGGCCACCATAGAGTTTAAGTTTACAACTCGATCCAGCAAAGTCATCAAAAGAACGAGAGTTGTAACTTTAGCAAAAACACCCATATAAGATAGACCCGCTTGAAGACTAACTCAAATTTCTCCCCCTTTGTCATCGAATGACCAAAAGGGTTGAAAATGAGGACTAACGCCCCTGAAGAATATCATGATGATGGAGGAGCGTCAGCGTTGTTGGGGTCGTTTGTCGTAGTAGGGCCTGCCGCAGTGTCGTCCAAGTCTTCATGCTCGTCGGTTTCGCGCGATGAGGAATATGAGCTGGCCACCAAGGAAGGAACCTTGACCTTCTTGTATTTCTTCGGTGGAGGTGCAGACCAGTCAAAATCTTCCTTGAGACCAATTTGCTTCAGATCTTCTTCACCATATATATGAGACAGAAAAGCCCAGGTGCGACCGAAGACTTCATGGAGGTAGTAATGGTTTTTCTTCACTGCATTATGTGTAGCAGTCATGTTGTGAAGAATAGAACCAAACTGACGCTTAACCCATTTATGGTTTCGATCCACCTTCTGGTGAAGACTAAGAAGCAGCTCACAGTCAGTCATCACTCTTGGAGCTGTGGCTTGAGGAGTAGACTTGGGTGCATTGGCAGCAGAATCATGAGTGGCAGAATCATCATTGGTGGAATAAGATGCAACTTTGCGAAACTGACCATCCAATGGACGAATGCCTTCATCAATGACAGCAGGTGCCTTGCCCTTTTCATCAGCTGAGGAATAGGTCCGCTTGAGGACTTCAATCGGGGGCAAGTAGCTGAGGTGATTCTGAAAATCAGCCTTGTAGTTGAGTGAAGACCATGTTCTGAGAAATCTCATAATCCAGGGAGCATAAGGCTTCAGCTCAAATGGAGATAGCGCAACATTTGCCAGAGTCCTCATGAAGAAATCGTGATAGTTGACAGGAATGCCATGCATGATATTGAACAGCAGATTCTTCATGATGCCAACGACTTCTTCATCATTCGAGTCGTGGCCTTTGATTGGACTCAAAGTCTTCGTTAGAATGCGATAGACTATTCTGGGCACATAAAGCAATTCCTTCACAAGGAACTTGGTCCTTCGGGCTTGACCGGGCTTCAGAGGCTTCATAAGCACTTGCATGTAATGAGCAGTGAGCTCAGGCTCTTGGTACAGACAACGAGCACCTTCAAGGGGAGGACTGATTGGCAGGGCATGAAGTAATTCAGAGGCCGGTGCTTTGAAATGAGTGTTTTCGATCATCCAGTCCAAAACCCAAGAGTTGATATCATCAGCATCGCCTGTGATGTGCAGCGTTGCGTAGAATTGAAGAATAAGCTCTTCATTCCAATCAACAATGTCAGTGCAAAAGTTGAGGAGGCCTGCAGCATGAAGCACACTGAGGACTGGTGAGAAGCATGGCAGTAATTCCATATCCACATGAGGAATATGCTCGTGGTCGAAGACTTTGTCCTTGTTGAAGAGCAGTGAAGAATAGAAGTTGGCCTGGCTGGCGGTCCAGAAGGGCTTCCTTCTAAGACGAGCAGAATCATAAGGATTATAGTCAGTGAAGAACACGTGCTCGCCGAAGAAATCATCAGCCTTGAATTTCTGCTTCTTCGAGAATGGATCCTTTGGCTTGGGGTGAGGAGTGTCAGTCAATTGCATCACCACCTCAGGAATCATAATCTCAGGTTCCACAGGCTGAGGAATTTCAGCTTCTTCTTCAGTGACAACCTGGGTCTTCAATTCTTCATTTACATTTTCTTCAGCACTAGTGGCTGGAATTTCTTCATGGACAGACGGTGTGGCATGTGGTTCATCAGATCCCATTTGAACTGTAGTTACCGGGGACTGAGGAATTTGTTGCAATGGTGTGAACAGTGGGGAATTGGGGTGCTGACTTTCCCAAAAGTCATCATTCAACACGGGTGTGGTGCAGCCAATGTCCACATCTTCATCTTCCATTTCTTCAATGCCGGCCTGTTCAGCGGTAAACTGAGGCATAGGCGAGGAGACAACTGGTGGTGAAGGGATTGGATCCACTTCAATTTCTTCATCCAACTGCTCTGACAAAGCAGCAGAAGGATTCTCTTCATCGGATTCACTTGGAATCACATAATCTTCATCAAAAGGAACTAGTGCCTTTGATGGTATGGTTGAGATAGGAACATCATCAATGGGATTTGCAAACGAGCTGGTCAAAGGCTTCATCTTCTTCGGAGCTGAAGAATCTGATGAAGTTGATGCCTTCCTTTTCTTCACTGTTGCACGCTCTGCAGCCTTGGTCTTCTTCGCATCTGATGCAGATGGAAGGATTGGAGTTGGGGTAGGCGCAGGAGGAGCAGAGGAATTTGGTTGAGTTTCTTCAGGCGCAACTGATGCAGTTGCCCTGACCTCTTCATTTTCTTCAGCAGCCTGATGCTCATCAGCGGTGCTGGCATGTTCTTCAGTTGGCTGAGCAGATGCTTCAGCCTGAGGATTTTCTTGTTGCGTTGGAGCTGCAACTTTGGACGTGAACTTCTCAGTCAAGTTCTCAAACCCGACTTTGCCTCCAAGCTAGTCAGCGTAGTAACGATCAAATTCATCACTCAGTTGCTTGATCTCAGCTTGCAAGGCAACGAGTTCTTCAGGGGAAAGCTTCAGAACATTTTGCTTCAGAAAGCGTTGTTTCTTGTACTGTGCTTTCTTCACCTTCCTTCCTTGTTCATATTTCCATTTTCCTGATCAATGAAGGCAGTCAAAACATGACTTTGACCAGGAGTGAGGTTCATCTCCGGCAAAGGTGTGTTGGGATCCTTGTGCCATAGATCGATGAAGTCTAAGATCAACTTGGGATCCAGCATCAATGGCACATTGCTGCCTTTGGCTCTAGCGGCCCTGAGTTGCCTGTCTCTGATGATTTCGGCAAGTTCCTCATCATCATCTTCGTCTTCATCAGACGGCACCTGGAAGGCGACCTGCTTCTTGTGAGGACTTGGTCGAGAGCCTCGTCCAGCAGTGGCCTTTTTCTTCATCAGAGAGGGGCCAGTTGAGGAATTTGGTGCAGCTGAAGAACTAGCAGAAGCTCCTGAGGCAATTGAGATGCCTGTTGTCCTTTGGCACGTGGCAAGATGCACATGTGCTGAGGATTTGGTCGGAGCAGCTGAGGACTTTGGTGGAGGAGCCGAGGACTTTGGAGGAGCTGGAGAAGCTTAAGGAATTGGCCGTGAGGGCTTTGAGGATTCTGGCCGTGAGGGCTTTGAAGATTCTGGCCGTGAGGGCATTGCTGATGAAGCACTTGGCTTAAGAGCAGGCTTCTTTGACATGGCCTTCTTTGGCTTGCTAGCAGAGGCCTCAGCAGTGGCAGTAGTAGCAGCAGAGTCTTCGTTAAATTTCCTCACTGCTTCTCTTGCTTGTCTGGTTAGTTTGGCCTGGCGCTTGGCCCATTCGTCAGGATAATCCTCACCACGCTTAAGGCTGGTAGGATCAGCTTCTTGGCCAGGTGCCAATGGAGGACTTGGGCATGGAGGATTGAGAGCGAATTTCTTCATATACTTGGGAGTGACATACCTGTACTCCCTCCACTCCCGTGCCCATCTCCTCTCTATCCTTTGTATGCGCACCTTGCTCTGATTTTTGTCCTCCTTACCAAACTTGGCCTCATCAGGAGTGCAATAATCCTTGTATATATTATCAGGGATCTCAAAAGCAGTATTGACCTCAGGCCTCTTTCCTCCCTTCTGTGGCTTCTTTCCATCAGCCATTTTCTTCAGCTAAGGAATTTGAACAATGGCATTTTCTGAAGATGTATGCAACTTTTCTTCGAGGAACACTGCAAATGAGTTAAGTTGATGAGAACCTAGTGATTCAGCAACGGACATGAGTACCTGTGAACAGAGTATAGTTGCGAGGAATTTGGAGAGGTCATATGCGTTCTCAGAAGTTTTTCAAAAGAACAAGTTTGAGGAATTTGACCAGATGAGTCTTGAAGAATTTCACTAAGCGTTCTTTGTCTTAGGTTCAAGAGTTGTATAGATCGAAGATCCACACAATTGAGGAATCTTGAAGAAAAATTGTTGCTTAGAGAAACGAATCAATAACAGATGACATGTGAGGTGTTTAGTGTGTGAGGATTTGAAGAATAAACACCATTTGAAGATTTTGTAGAAATCATTCGAATCAAAGAGGGCAGTAAAAGTAACTTTTAATTACCCTGGATGAAGAACACGACGAACTAGGAAGTGTAGAAGTGAAGTTCGTCAGTTCAGATCTTCCGCGCCCTAACTCGGCAGAGGAAGACAACTACGGCGGCGGCGGAGTGAAGAAATCCGCATCCGGCGCGAGTACGACGGCGACGAGGTCGAGGCAGTTAAGCTCTTCCTCACCGGCAATGATGAAGTAGCGGCGGCGCTAGGGTTTGAGAAGCTCGAGCTGGAGTGAGGTCGAGCGGAGTAAAAGTGAGATGAGGAAGGGGAGGGGTATATATAGCCGCGGTGAAAAACTGTTCACCCGAAGAAATTGGACGAACGTGCCCTGACCCTTCTCATTCACTTGACATGTGTCACCCACGTACTGAGAGGTGGCGATCGTGTGAGATCATGGGTGAATAGATAAGTATTATCGCGGGATGTGGAACGGTTTGAGCGGCAAAGCCGAAAATTTAGATAAGATAAGTTAAAAGTTCCGTTCGCAAATTCTTCAGCTGACAAGGACACAGTGAAGATTTTGAACGAGTTTCAAGTAGAACGCACATGAAGAATTTGTGAATAGATTGGGTTGAGTATAGCATAGAGGGGGAAGGGTCCGATCACATTCACTTAGCAGAAAAAGCAACTTGAAGAAATAGCAATAAGTGAATGTTGTAGAGGACATAAACTCTATATATATATATATACATATATATATATATATATACATATATACATATATATATAGCCAATGAAGAAAAACGATGGAAACGGTGAAGACAATGCAAAGTTGAAGAATATGAACAACTGAGGAATTTCAAATACTGAGAAAAACTCAAATTGAAGATTTTCAACTTTTGTTGGTGGCGTGACCCACCGTATAAGAATGATGATTTCAGACACCGCATACAATTGTCGTAGGGCTCTGAGAATCAAATACTTCGTTAATTTTTCACACTTAGAGGGTTAGTCTTCATTGATTGAAGAAATACGTTACTTCGTGTGTTGCACATCTAAGTCATCAATTTTGCATAAGTGTTAGGATGAGTGTCCTTTTCAAAGAACATTCAAAGATTCTAAGATATTTAGCTCACACCGCAACTTACTAAATCTCTTCTCATCAAGGGATTTGTGAAGATATCGGCTAGCTGGTCTTCAGTCTTCACATGCTCGATGGAGATCTCGCCCTTCAACACATGATCGCAAAGAAAATGATGACAAATCTGAATGTGCTTTGTCTTCGAGTGCTGAACCGGGTTGTGAGCAATCTTGATGGTACTCTCATTGTCATAGTAGAGAGGCACATTCTTCACGTTGACGCCGTAGTCCTTGAGAGTTTGCTTCATCCATAGCAATTGAGCACAACAAGAACTAGCAGCAATGTACTCCCTCCGTCCGGAAATACATGTCGGAGAAATGCATAAAAATGGATGTATCTAGAACTAAAATACGTCTACATACATCCATTCCTCCGACAAGTATTTCCGGACGGAGGGAGTACTCAGCTTCAGCAGTAGACAGTGATACGCAGTTCTGTTTCTTCGAGGACCAACAGACCAAGATCGTCCGAGGAAATGGCAAGTGCCAGATGTTGACTTGCGGTCCACACGATCACCAGCATAGTAAGAGTCTGAATATCCAATGAGATCAAAAGCCGAGCCCTTGGGGTACCATAATCCAAGTGTTGGTGTGTGAGCTAGATATCGAAGAATATGCTTCACAGCCTTATGGTGTGATTCCTTCGGTGTAGCTTGAAATCGGGCACACATGCAAACACTAAGCATAATATCTGGCCTAGATGCACATAAGTACAATAAAGAACCAATCATGGAGCGGTATACCTTTTGATCGAATTCAATACCATTTTCATCAGTGCATAGATGGCCATTTGTGGGCATAGGGATTTTGACTCCTTTGCAGTCTTGCATGCTGAATTTCCTCAGTACATCCTTGAGGTATTTCTCTTGAGATATGAATATGCCATTGCGCTGTTGACGAATTTGAAGACCTAAGAAGAATTTCAACTCTCCCATCATAGACATTTGATATTCTTCACTCATCATATAGGCAAATTCATCACTATAACGTTGGTCAGTACAGCCAAAGATAATATCATCAACATATATTTGGCACACGAACAGTTCACCATCATAAGATTTAGTGAAAAGAGTAGTATCGAGTGAACCGGGTTTGAAGCCTTTCTTCATGAGGAATTCCTTCAAAGTATCATACCACGCCCGAGGGGCCTTCTTGAGGCCATAGAGGGCCTTATTTAGTCTGAAGACTTTGTCAGGATGCTTTGGATCTTCAAAACCTGGGGGTTGAGCAACATATACTTCTTCCTCAAGCTTACCATTGAGGAATGCACTTTTCACATCCATTTGATACAAGATGATGCCATGATGGTTAGCATAAGCAAGTAAGATGCGAATAGCCTCAAGTCTAGCAACAGGTGCAAAAGTTTCATCGAAATCGATTCCTTCAAGCCGTGCCTTATTCCTCACCACAAGGCCATTTTCATCTTGCTTGTTGCGGTAGATCCACTTTGTGCCAATGATATTGTGCTTGCGAGGATCTGGATGTTTAACCAGTTCCTAGACGTTGTTGAGCTCGAATTGATGCAATTCGTCTTGCATAGCCTGAATCCACTCAGGCTCCAGAAATGCTTCATCTACCTTAGTGGGCTCTGTGATAGAGACAAAAGAAAAGTGCCCACAAAAGTTAGACAAATGAGAAGCTCTTGAGCGGGTGAGAGGACCTGGAATGTTGATGTCACTGATGATTTTCTCAATCTGCACTTCATTTGCAACACAAGGATGAGCGGGTTGTCGTTAAGGAATTTGATCAGCATTTTCTTCAGTATCATTTTCCTCAGGTGCATCAGCGTGACGTTCTTCACGTTCTGGAATAACTTCTTCAATAGGTTCTTCAGTAGGAATGACATCCTTAGTAGCCTTGAACTTGATGGTTTCCTCAGGAGACTGTTCATCTAGCACAGGAGGTAGGTGCTCTCTTTGCGAGCCATTAGTTTCATCGAACCACACATCTACAGTTTCAACAACCTTGTGAAGAACGTTGTTGAAGACTTTGTAGGTGTGCGAGTCCTTTCCGTAACCAAGCATAAAACCTTCATGTGCTTTCGGTGCAAATTTAGCATTGTGATGAGGATCTCTAATCCAACATTTAGCACCGAAGACTTTGAAATAACTCACATTTGGTTTCTTGTCGGTGAGGAGTTCATAAGCAGTCTTCTTGAAGAATTTGTGAAGATACACCCTGTTGATGATGTGGCACGCAGTATAAATTGCCTCAATCCAGAAGTGACGAAGCGTCTTGTACTCATCAAGCATAGTGCGAGCCATCTCAACAAGAGTCCTGCTCTTGCGCTCCACGACGCCATTCTGCTGAGGAGTATAAGGAGCAGATAACTCATGAGTAATACCAAGTTCATCAAGATAGTCATCAAGAACAGAGTTCTTGAACTCAGTTCCATTGTCACTCCTGATGTGCTTGATCTTCACACCAAAGTTGGTTGAAGCCCTTGAGGAAAATCGTTTGAAGACTTCCTCCACTTCATGTTTGTAAGTGACAATATGTACCCAGGTGTAACGAGAGTAATCATCAACAATAACAAAGCCATAGAGAGATGCATCATTTGTGACTGTTGAGTAATGATTAGGACCAAAGAGATCCATGTGAAGCAATTCGAATGGTCGAGTAGTGGTCATGATAGTCTTCGCTCGATGCTTGGCCTTGGTCATCTTTCCAGCTTCACAAGCTCCACACAAGTGATCCTTGAGGAATTTGACATTCTCAATGCCAATGACATGCTTCTTCTTCGCAAGCGTGTGCAGATTCCTCATGCCAGCATGACCAAGTTGTCGATGCCATAGCCAGCCTTCTGAAGCTTTTGCAAGTAGGCATACGGCTGGTTGTGGTCTTGTAGAGAAATCAACAATATACAGATCTCCTCTCCTAAAGCCTTCGAAGACTTTGGAATGGTCAGCTTCCATGATCACAACACATCGGTACTTGCCAAATACAGCAACCATATCAAGATCACAAAGCATTGAGACAGACATGAGGTTGTATCCTAAGGACTCGCCAAGCATGACTTTGTCCATGTGTCGATCCTTTGTGATCGCAACCTTACCTAGACCCAATACCTTGCTTTTTCCTTTGTCAGCGAAGATGATATGCTTCAGATGCGATGGAGATAAGGGAATAGCCATCAATAGACTCTTGTCACCAGTCATGTGATTTGTACATCCACTATCGAGGACCCACTCATTGGCTTTGGGTTGATCATCTTGCAGATGAATTAGTGCAGCTTGTGAACTCATATACTTCATCAGTGAAGAATATGACATCAAATTCATCAGATTTCATCAAGCAGTAAGATAGACATATCAGTATGAGGACGTGAGAAATGAGGATTCATTTCTTCATGATTAGCCTGCGTCCATTCAGGCAAATTTTCAGGTCTCCAGCAAATTTCTCAGACGTTCAAGCACGTCTGGAGACCTGACCCTGCATAAGAGATTAGTTCTTTTTCTTCACCACCCACATCTGAAGGGGTGGCAAAGAGTTCATCACTCTGCGAGCTCCATACGAGAATGGTGGCATAGAAGCCATCCCATTTCGTTTCACATAAGAGAAGTTAGGATAAGCATATGAATAAGCAGAGAAATTCTTCGAGGACTTATGAACATAATGGTTAGAAGAATAATGCTCATATTCATAGCCCTTAGCTCTCCCCTGCGAAACAGAGGGGTTAGCACGATGATGATCATATGAGGACTTTGATCCTTTTGAGGAATTTGATCCATGTGAGGAATTTGGTCCATATGAGGACTTGGATCGATATGAAGAATTTGGTCCATATGAAGAGTTTGATCTGGGGTTCCTATTCTTCACTGGTGGTGTCATGATGACATTCACCTGAAGATTTTCAAGGCACCTTTTGGGAACCCAGATTTTCTTCATAGGGGAACCGTTCCTGCAGTTAGTGCCAACATATCTAGCAAATACTTCACCATTCTGATTTTTGAACAGTTTATAGTTGGAGTCAATTGACTCATCAGAAGAATGAGGAGATTCACATGTAAAGCCAGATAGATTGGATGGATCAACTGGAGGTCCCTTTGCAGCAACCCATGAGGTTTTGGGGTACTGCTCAGGCTTCCAATATGTACCATCAGCATTGAGTTTCCTCTCAAAGGCAATACCCTCTTTCCTAGGGTTCCTGTTGAGGATCTGCTTTTTAAGCACATCACAAAGAGTCGGATGCCCTTTGAGGCTTTTGTACATGCCTGTCACATACAATTCCTTCAGCCCTGCATTGTCAGTGATACTAGCAATATCCTCAGATGAGGAATTAGTGATAGCAGAGACAGTTGAAGAATTTGTAGCATTTGAACATTCAGGTGAAGAATTAGCAGATTCACGTTCAATGCACTTTAAGCATGGAGGAATGAATTCTTCCCGTGAAGCGCAGATTTGTTGAGCAAGTAATGAATCGCGCTCCTTCTGAAGATCTTCATAACTCACTCTTAGCTTTTCAAGATCTTTCTTTCTCTGAAGAAATTCATAAGAAAGCTTCTCATGATCAGATAAGAGAGTGTTATGATGACTTTGAAGGTTATCAAACTTAGACTGAAGTCTCTGAAGATTTTCAGTCAGAGCTTTAGTGCGATCCATTTCTTCACCCAACATATCATCACTTTTGTCTAGCATGTTTTGAACCTTTTCAAAAGCCTTTTGTTGTTTCACAGCAATCTTAGCAAGTTTAGAATAGCTGGGATTTAGGTTTTCATCAGATTCATCCTCACTAGATTCAGAGGAGGGATATTTCAGTACCTTGGCACCTTTTGCCATGAAGCAATAGGTGGGAGCGTAGTCATCATCGCCTTCATCAGCCTTGTTGGTGAAGCCATTTTCCTCAGAGTTGAAGATGGACTTGCTGACGAATGCAGTGGCGAGAGCTAGGCTCGCCACACCCGACTCGGACTCCTCAGATGCCTCCTCTTCCTCATGTTCCTCAGACTCAGCCTCAGAGTCAATTTCCTTCCCAATGAATGCCCGAGCCTTCTTGGAGCTGCTCTTCTTGTGAGATGAAGACTTTGAGGATTTTGATGATGAAGACTTTGAAGATTTCTTCTTCTTCTTTGAGTCATCAGAACTGTAATCCTTGTATTTCTTCTTCTTTGATTCCTTTTCCCACTGAGGACAATCTTGAATGTAGTGACCAGGTTTCTTGCACTTGTGACATAGCCTCTTCTTGTAGTCACTGGATGAGGAATCATTGCTCCTTGAGGATTTTCCAAAACGACCACGTCTTGAGAACTTCTGGAATTTCCTCACGAGCAGTGCTAGCTCCTGGCTCAGTTCTTCAGGATCACTAAGGCTACTACCAGAATCTTCACCTTCAGATTCAGAGACCGCCTTGGCCTTCAGGGCACGTGATCTGCCATAGCTCGAACCATAGAGATCTCTCTTCTCAGCAAGCTGGAACTCATGAGTGTTTAGCCTCTCGAGGATATCAGCGGGATCAAGTGACTTGTAATCAGCACGTTCTTGTATCATCAGTGCTAGAGTATCAAATGAGGAATCAAGCGATCTCAGCAATTTCTTCACCACCTCATGGTCGGTGATGTCAGTGGCACCAAGTGCTTGAAGCTCATTTGAGATGTCAGTGAGGCGATCGAAGGTTTGTTGAACATTTTCATTGTCGAGTCTTTTGAAGCGGTTGAAGAGATTGCGAAGAACGTCAATGCGAGAGTCACATTGAGTTGAGACTCCTTCATTCACTTTGGACAGCCTATCCCAGATAAGCTTAGCAGTTTCCAAAGCACTCACTCTTCCATACTGCCCTTTGCTCAGATGGCCACATATGATGTTCTTCGCTTGAGAATCGAGTTGCTTGAATCTCTTCACATTAGTAGCGTTCAGAGACGGTGTGACTGAGGGAACACCATTTTCCACAACATACCAGAGATCGTTATCAATTGCCTCAAGATGCATTCGCATCTTATTCTTCCAGTAGGGGTAGTCCGTCCCATCGAAGGTAGGACAGCCAGCAGAGACCTTGATCATACCTGCGGTCGACATAACTAAAACCCCAGGCGGTTAAACTAAAATCACACAGAACAAGGGAGTACCTTGCTCTAATACCAATTGAAAGTGCGTTATATCGACTAGAGGGGGGGTGAATAGGCGATTTTTATGAATTCTTCACTAAGGAATTTGCGGGTGAGGAAATTCCTTGGCGAAAAACTACTTGCAGCGGAATAAGTACTCAGAAGTAAACATAACAGAACACAAGCATGGTCATCATGATGAAATGAAGACAATCACAGAGTACAGAAAGCGTAAACACAGGATAACACAAGATGAAGACAAAAAGACTGAAGAAATTGAACCGAGGAAATTGAGAAAGTCTTCAGTCAAAGTCTTCAAACACAGATATGAACAAGTGCACAACACAGTTATGAGGAAATGAAAGAGTTGAGGAAATAGAACCAGTAAGCTCGGTGAAGACAATGATTTGGTAGACCAGTTCCAACTGCTGTCTCAGTTGTACATCTGGTTGGAGCGGCTAGGTATTTAAACCTGAGGACACACAGTCCCGGACACACAGTCCTCACCGTATTCTCCTTGAACTAAGGTCACACAGACCTCGTCCAATCACTCGTGGTAAGTCTTCAGGTGACTTCCGAACCTTCACAAACTCGGTCACTCGGCGATCCACAATTTCCTCTTGGATGCTCAGACCATGACGCCTAACCGTCTGGAAGAAGCATAGTCTTCAAAGGTAACAAGCGTCGGATCCACGCAGGATCAATCACTTAAGTGATGCTCAATCAGTTTGGGTTTGTAGGTGTTTGTGTTTGGGTTTTCCTCACTTGATGATTTTCGCTCAAAGTCCTCGAAGGATGGGATGCTCTCAAATGACAAGTGTCAGTTTCTTTCGGAGCAGCCAACCAGCTAGTGGTTGTAGGGGGCGGCTATTTATAACCTAGGGAGCAGCCCGACATGATAAGACATAAATGCCCTTCAATGATATGACCGTTAGGTGGGTAGATATTTTGGGACAGCTGGCGCGTAGCACAGCAACAGTCGGAATTTTGAGTGTCTAATTCCTCAGGGCTATCATGTTCCTCACTGTGTAGGCAATCCGCACTGGCGAATTCCTAACTCCTCAGTCAGAACAAATTCCTCAGAGACCAAAAGAACTTTGTCTTTGTCACTGAAGAATATGACTGAACTGTATGAGATTTCCAATGGCTTCACTCGAAGGGATTGGTAGGTGTAGGATTTTGAGTTGAGCATCACTTGGAAATTTTTCCTTAGTATTTCCTCGACCCCCTTTAACAGTACGGTGTTTCCTATGACTCAAGAAAGAGAAAATGAAACTACGAAAATAAAAGTCTTCACGCTTCATGTTCCTCGCATGAATACCGAGTCTTCAAGGTCACACCAATTTCTTCACTTTCAAAGTCTTCAGAAAGTCTTCAGAAATCCAAAGTCTTCAGTTGAAGAACTTCATTTTTAGGGGTCGACTTTCTCTGTAAATATCAAACTCCTCATAGACTTATAGACCTGTGTACACTCACAAACGCATTAGTCCCTTAACCTATAAGTCTTCAATACACCAAAATCACTAAGGGGCACTAGATGCACTTACAGCATTGAGTCTGACTCAACTTCACACCTTGTAACACAGGCACAAACCCTTTCTTTGCTTGATCCATTTTAAACTTCTTCAAAACTTTATCAAGGTATGTGCTTTATGAAAGTCTAATTAAGCGTCTCGATCTATCTCTATAGATCTTGATGCCCAATATATAAGCAGCTTCACCGAGGTCTTTCATTGAAAAACTCTTGTTCAAGTATCCTTTTATGCTATCCAGAAATTCTATATCATTTCCAATCAACAATATGTCATCCACATATAATATTAGAAATGCTACAGAGCTCCCACTCACTTTCTTGTAAATACAGGCTTCTCCAAAAGTCTGTATAAAACCATATGCTTTGATCACACTATCAAAGCATTTATTCCAACTCCGAGATGCTTGCACCAGTCCATAAATGGATCGCTAGAGCTTGCACACTTTGTTAGCATCCTTTGGATCGATAAAACCTTCGGGTTGCATCATATATAACTCTTCTTCCAGAAATCCATTCAGGAATGCGGTCTTTACATCCATTTGCCAAATTTCATAATCATAAAACGCAGCAATTGCTAACATGATTCGGACAGACTTAAGTATCGCTACGGGAGAGAAGGTCTCATTATAGTCAACTCCTTGAACTTGTCAAAAACCTTTCGCAACAAGTCGAGCTTTGTAGACAGTAACATTACCGTCAGCGTCAGTCTTCTTCTTGAATTCCATTTATTTTTGATGGCTTGCCGATCATCGGGCAAGTCAACCAAAGTCCACACTTTGTTCTCATACATGGATCCCATCACAGATTTCATGGCCTCAAGCCATTTCGCGGAATCTGGGCTCATCATCGCTTCCTCATAGTTCGTAGGTTCTTCATGGTCAAGTAACATGACCTCCAGAACAGGATTACCATACCGCTCTGGGGCGGATCTTACTCTGGTTGACCTATGAGGTTTGGTAGTAACTTGATCTGAAGTTTCATGATCATTATCATTAGCTTCCTCAGTAATTGGTGTAGGGATCACATGAACTGATTTCTGTGATGAACTACTTTCCAATAAGGGAGCAGGTACAGTTACCTCATCAAGTTCTACTTTCATCCCACTCACTTCTTTCGAGAGAAACTCCTTCTCTAGAAAGGATGCATTCTTAGCAACGAATGTCTTGCCTTCGGATATGTGATAGAAGGTGTACCCAACAGTCTCCTTTGGGTATCCTATGAAGACACATTTCTCTGATTTGGGTTCGAGCTTATCAGGTTGAAGTTTTTTCACATAAGCATCGCATCCCCAAACTTTAAGAAATGACAACTTGGGTTTCTTGCCAAACCACAGTTCATAAGGTGTCATCTCAACGGATTTAGATGGTGCCCTATTTAATGTGAATGCAGCCGTCTCTAAAGCATAACCCCAAAACGATAGCGGTAAATCAGTAAGAGACATCAAAGATCGCACCATATCTAATAAAGTGCGGTTATGACGTTCGGACACACCATTACGTTGTGGTGTTCCGGGTGGCGTGAGTTGCGAAAATGTTCCGCATTGTTTCAAATGAAGACCAAACTCGTAACTCAAATATTCTCCTCCATGATCAGATCGTAGAAACTTTATTTTCTTGTTACGATGATTTTCCACTTCACTCTGAAATTCTTTGAACTTTTCAAATGTTTCAGACTTATGTTTCATCAAGTAGATATACCATATCTGCTCAAATCATCTGTGAAGGTGAGAAAATAACGATACCCACCGCGAGCCTCAATATTCATCGGCCCACATACATTAGTATGTATGATTTCCAACAAATCCGTTGCTCGCTCCATTGTTCCGGAGAACGAAGTTTTAGTCATCTTGCCCATGAGGCATGGTTCGCAAGTACCAAGTGATTCATAATCAAGTGATTCCAAAAGTCCATCAGAATGGAGTTTCTTCATGCGCTTTACACCAATATGACCCAAACGGCAGTGCCACAAATAAGTTGCACTATCATTATCACCTCTGCATCTTTTGGCTTCAATATTATGAATATGTGTCTCACTACTATCGAGATTCAACAAAAATAGACCACTCTTCAAGGGTGCATGGCCATAAAAGATATTACTCATATAAATAGAACAACCATTATTCTCGGATTTAAATGAATAACCATCTCGCATCAAACAAGATCCAGATATAATGTTCATGCTTAACGCTGGCACGAAATAACAATTATTCAGGTCTAAAACTAATCCCGAATGTAGATGTAGAGGTAGCGTGCCGACGGCGATCACATCGACTTTGGAACCATTTCCCACGCGCATCGTCACCTCGTCCTTAGCCAATCTTCGCTTAATCCGTAGTCCCTGTTTCGAGTTGTAAATATTAGCAACAGAACCAGTATCAAATACCTAGGCACTACTGCGAGCATTAGTAAGGTACACATCAATAACATGTATATCACATATACCTTTGTTCACCTTGCCATCCTTCTTATCCGCCAAATACTTGGGGCAGTTCCGCTTCCAGTGACCAGTCCCTTTGCAGTAGAAGCACTCAGTCTCAGGCTTAGGTCCAGACTTGGGTTTCTTCACTTGAGCAGCAACTTGCTTGCCGTTCTTCTTGAAGTTCCCCTTCTTCCCTTTACCCTTTTTTTGAAACTGGTGGTCTTGTTGACCATCAACACTTGATGCTCCTTCTTGATTTCTACCTCCGCAGCCTTTAGCATTGCGAAGAGCTCGGGAATTGTCTTGTTCATCCCTTGCATATTATAGTTCATCACGAAGCTCTTGTAGCTTGGTGGCAGTGATTGAAGAATTCTGTCAATGACACTATCATCAGGAAGATTAACTCCCAGCTGAATCAAGTGGTTGTTATACCCAGACATTTTGAGTATATGTTCATTGACAGAACTATTCTCCTCCATCTTGCAGCTATAGAACTTATTGGAGACTTCATATCTCTCAATCCGGGCATTTGCTTGAAATATTAACTTCAACTCCTGGAACATCTCATATGCTCCATGACGTTCAAAATGTCGTTGAAGTCCCGGTTCTAAGTCGTAAAGCATGGCACACTGAACTATCGAGTAGTCATCAGCTTTGCTCTGCCAGACGTTCACAACGTCCGGCGTTGCTCCTGCAGCGGGTCTTGCACCTAGCGGTGCTTCCTGGACATAATTCTTCTGTGCAGCAATGAGGATAATCCTCAAGTTACGGACCCAGTCCGTGTAATTGCTACCATCATCTTTCAACTTAGCTTTCTCTAGGAACGCATTAAAATTCAAAGGAACAGTAGCACGGGCCATTGATCTACAACAACATAGACATGCAAAATACTATCAGGTACTAAGTTTATGATAAATTAAAGTTCAATTAATCATATTACTTAAGAACTCCCACTTAGATAGACATCCCTCTAATCATCTAAGTGATCACGTGATCCAAATAAACTAAACCATGTCCGATCATCACATGAGATGGAGTAGTTTTCAATGGTGAACATCACTATGTTGATCATATCTACTATATGATTCACGCTCGACCTTTCGGTCTCAGTGTTCCGAGGCCATATCTACATATGCTAGGCTCGTCAAGTTTAACCTGAGTATTCTGCATGTGCAAAACTGGCTTGCACCCGTTGTATGTGAACGTAGAGCTTATCACAACCGATCATCACGTGGTGTCTCGGCACGACGAACTGTAGCAATGGTGCATACTCAGGGAGAACACTTATACCTTGAAATTTAGTGAGAGATCATCTTATAATGCTACCGTCAATCAAAGCAAAATAAGATGCATAAAGGATAAACATCACATGCAATCAATATAAGTGATATGATGTGGCCATCATCATCTTGTTCCTCTTTGATCTCCATCTCCAAAGCACCGTCATGATCACCATCCTCACCGGCGCGACACCTTGATCTCCATCGTAGCATCGTTGTCGTCTCGCCAACTATTGTTTCTACGACTATCGCTACCGCTTAGTGGTAAAGTAAAAACAATTACAGGGCGATTGCATTGCATACAATAAAGCGACAACCATATGGCTCCTGCCAGTTGCCGATAACTCTATTACAAAACATGATCATCTCATACAATAAAATTTAGCATCATGTTCTTGACCATATCACATCACAACATGCCCTGCAAAAACAA
This sequence comes from Aegilops tauschii subsp. strangulata, assembly GCF_002575655.3. Lineage (NCBI taxonomy): Eukaryota > Viridiplantae > Streptophyta > Magnoliopsida > Poales > Poaceae > Aegilops > Aegilops tauschii. Next base: position 637,708,253 of record NC_053036.3, on the reverse strand, counting down.
GTTAGACGTCATCTACTTTGCTGTTGCAAGTTTTACGTGGCTGCTACTGGCTGAGCAAGAACCATTCTTACCTACGCATCAAAACCACAATGATTTTTCATCAAGTGTGCTATTTTAACCTTCAACAAGGACCGGGCGTAGCCACACTCGATTCAACTAAAGTTGGAGAAACTGACACCCGCCAGCCACCTGTGTGCGAAGCATGTCGGTAGAACCAGTCTCGCGTAAGCGTACGCGTAATGTCGGTCCGGGCCGCTTCATCCAACAATACTGCCGAATCAAAGTATGACATGCTGGTAAGCAGTATGACTATTATCGCCCACAACTCATTTGTGTTCTACTCGTGCATATAACATCTACGCATAAACCTGGCTCTGATACCATTGTTGGGGAACGCAGTAATTTCAAAAAAATTCCTATGCACACGCAAGATCTATGTGATGTATAGCAACGTGCGGGAGAGTGTTGTCCATGTACCCTCGTAGACCGTAAGCGGAAGCGTCAAGTGACGCGGTTGATGTAGTCGAACGTCTTCGCGATCCAACCGATCCTAGTACCGAAAGTACGGCACCTCCGTGATCTGCACACGTTCAGCTCGGTGACGTCCCTCGAACTCTTGATCCAGCTGAGGTCGAGGGAGAGTTCTGTCAGCACAACGGCGTGGTGACGGTGTTGATGAAGTTACCGACGCAGGGCTTCGCCTAAGCACTACAACGATATGACCGAGGTGGAAATCTATGGAGGGGGGCACCGCCCACGGCTAAACAATGTCAACTTGTGTGTTCTAGGGTGCCCCCTGCCCCCGTATATAAAGGAGCAAGGGGGAGGCCGACCGGCCCTATGGCGCGCTAAGGAGGGGAGGAATCCTCCTCCTAGTAGGAGTAGGATTCCTCCTTTCCTAGTCCTACTACGAGGGGGAAGGAAGGAGTGGGAGAGGGGAAGGAAAAGGCCCCCTCTCCTAGTCTAATTCGGACTCAAGGGGGGGGGGGCGCGCGGCCTGCCCTGGCCGCCCCTCTCTCTCTCCACTAAGGCCCATCTAGGCCCACTAGTTCCCCGGGGGGGGGGGGGTCCGGTAACCCTCCGGCACTCCGGTTTTATCCGAAATCACCCGGAACACTTCCGGTGTCCGAATATACCCGTCCAATATATCAATCTTTATGTCTTCACCATTTCGAGACTCCTCGTCATGTCCGTGATCATATCCGGGACTCCGAACTACCTTCGGTACATCAAAACACATAAACTCATAATACCAATCGTCATTGAACGTTAAGCGTGCGGACCCTACGGGTTCGAGAACTATGTAGACATGACCGAGACACGTCTCCGGTCAATAACCAATAGCGGAACCTGGATGCTCATATTGTCTCCCACATATTCTACGAAGATCTTTATCGGTCAAACCGCATAACAACATACGTTGTTCCCTTTGTCATCGGTATGTTACTTGCCCGAGATTCGATCGTCGGTATCTCAATACCTAGTTCAATCTCGTTACCGGCAAGTCTCTTTACTCGTTCCGTAATGCATCATCCCGTGACTAACTCTTTAGTCACATTGCTTGCAAGGCTTATAGTGATGTGCATTACCGAGAGGGCCCAGAGATACCTCTCCGACAGTCGGAGTGACAAATCCTAATCTCGATCTATGCCAACTCAACAAATACCATTGGAGACACCTATAGAGCATCTTTATAATCACCCAGTTACGTTGTGACGTTTGATAGGACACAAAGTGTTCCTCCGGTATTCGGGAGTTGCATAATCTCATAGTCATAGGAACATGTATAAGTCATGAAGAAAGCAATAGCAACATACTAAACGATCAAGTGCTAAGCTAACGGAATGGGTCAAGTCAATCACATTATTCTCTAATGATGTGATCCCGGTCATCAAATGACAACTAATGTCTATGGCTAGGAAACTTAACCATGTTTGATTAACGAGCTAGTCAAATAGAGGCATACTAGTGACACTCTGTTTGTCTATGTATTCACACATGTACTAAGTTTCTGGTTAATATAATTCTAGCATGAATAATAAACATTTATCATGATATAAGGAAATATAAATAACAACTTTATTATTGCCTCTAGGGCATATTTCCTTCAGCCACAACACCGACGGCCGCCGCATGTGGTGGGGCGTCCTCGGGCGCACGCTCCACTTCGTCCTAGAGCACCTCGAGGGCGGCAACAAGCCGCCGCTCCAGTTCCCGGTGGCCTCGGCGCCTGTCCCTCGCCGGAGCGGCGGCATTTGGCTGCCGAGGCGCATGGCGGGTTCGTCCTCCTCCTCGTCCTCCCTCTACCCCTCCTCCTCCCTCTCCTCCGGCTCGCCGGTGCTCGCTAGCGTCAAGGATGAGCCCGTGGAGACGCCGCTCGGGCGGCGCACTCGCGGCAGCGCTCTCGTCATCAACGAGGGCGGTCGTGGTTCCTCCTCCTCCCGCCTCATCAAGCCCAAGACGGAGGCGCGGCTCGTCGCCGTCAAGAACGAGCACGATGACATGCTCGCCACCAACGAGGCCGCCCTCCAGTGGGCGCGCGAGGACTACGTTAAGTTGGAAATGGAGCGCCAGCGCCGTGCCCTAGAGGAGATCGCCGCCCGGCGCTGCGGCCGCGACGAGGGTGGCGTCATCGTCCTTGAGGACAGTGACGATGACGCACCTCCGCCGCCAACCAAGCCCGTTCGCCAAGGCGATGCAGGCAGGGGTGCAGCAAGGATGGCGGCGACGTGAAGAAGGAGGAGGCCGACGATGGCGGCGACGGCGGTGACTACAGCTCCTCCGGCACGTTCTTCAGCCTGTAGGAGCGGCGGCGCAGTAGTTCTTTTAATGTTTTTTTTAGTTTTTTAAGTGTGTTTTTGAAGTTTATATGTACAAATATTTAATGAAAATCGGCGTGTTTGGCCGAAATGTGTCGTGTTTGGCTGAGTTTATCTTTCAGAAAGAAAAGCGTTTGGTTGGGCGTGGGTTGGCGGTTGAGAAACCGACCGCCCCCCCCCCCCCCCCCCCCCCCCGCGATAATTTCGCCGGCGCGCCCTCAGGCAGCGCTTTTTGAAGCCTTGGGGGGCCGATCGGCTGGAGATGCTCTTAAAGGGGGCGGGTTATTTGGTCTAGCTATCATTTCATGGAGGGGGGAGTGTCGGCCGGAGCATAGCCTGACTTGACCATCGAGCTTCGGGTTCGGCCTGTCGGGTTTGGTTGCCCATGTCAAGGTTGAGTTCGACACGTTGTATCTACTACCCCTATAGAATGAAGAGAGGGGCAGATCCAAACAATCACAACCATCCAACAAGATCTAATGGCCCTTAATCCTTTGATGTTTAACGCTGCAAACCACGCATTACAAGCCATCGATGGCTAACCCAGCCCCGCCGTTAAAAAAACCGTTCGCAGCGCACGACCTCTCGCCCCCGCCCGCACGACCTCTCGCTACCTACTCCTCCTCCCGAGCCGTTCGCCGCCCCCAAACTCCCGCAGCCGTTAGCCGCCGGAGCCACCCTTCGCCGCGGGAGCCGCTCGCCGCTGGAGCCGCCGCGGGTCGCCGCCGGAGCCGGAGCCGCCCGCCCCTGGAGCCGCTCGCCGCTGGTCGCCCTCTGCCCGTTGACGGATGTGAGGGCGGTCCTCTTCTGCTTCCCCGCAGCGGTCACCCTCCGCGACGCTCGCGCCTCCATCGACAGCTTCCTCTCCCGCCTCGACGCGCCCGTCGCCGTGCCGTCCGACAGCGATCAGCCTATGGCGGATGGCGGCGAGGCGGGGGAGCCGATTATTGGGAAGGTGGAGGATGGGCTCCCGGAGTGCGCTCTGCAGGGGAACCAGCGCCAGAAGCGGCCCGTCCCGCCTTCGTGGCCCCTCGGGCCCCGTTCGAGTGGCGCTGGCATGGCACCGGAGGCCACCACCGAGCCGGCGCTGGACGTGCAACTGCGGCGGGGCACTGCCATGGATCTCTTGCTGCAGTTCCATGCGTAGGATGAAGGTGACTCTTGGTGCTTTGGCGTGGTGATGAGAATTTAATTGATTTACTACTAGGTTACTTTGGATTAGACATAGATGCAGAAACCTTGTGAATAATTGTGCGCTTGGGCTGTGTCGATCTGAGGGGAATGGCCGAATGAGCATTGTGACAGAATGATTGCGTTACTGCTGTGCCGGCTGATGTTCAGAGTATGTATCAGCAATGTAGTCCGCTCAGATAAACCAAATTTTCTCTTTATAAAACATGCCGCAATCAAACCTGCATGACCAAGATACTGAAATTACTCTCTTCGCCAGTATCAACCTGAAGTACCGATTTACATTCACTCTCTTCTGAATCTTTGATTTATGTAATCGGGAAGAACATTTGCTGTTATTTTCTTGATCTGAATTGTTCATCAATTTAATCATGAAAATTTATGTGAATTATTTAATCAGGAAGAAACTTGGGTACTCTTCTCACTCTACTTTGCACAATCCTTCTTTGGCTGAACTGGCTGTTTCATGTCCTTTTTGAATTGTTTGTGGATACTTTCTCGTGTATAATATTTAGGTATGAGAAGTTACAGATATCGCATAATTTCTATTGATGATGCTGACAATGAGCCCAAAATTCTTGTGATATTTTATCATGATAGAAATTTCATATTATACATATTTTGTGGAAGTAAACATTGGGTGGTGTATATATACCCTATAAGGACATGTTTTTTGCCACAATGACAAGGTGCATTTGCACGTGCTCAATTACTAGTGCATATAAAATGTTGGGCGTGTGCCGGAGTTTGAAGCCTGCGCTGAAGGCCAACGTTCACGACGAATGCTTGGAATCTTTGCAACATGATGCACGGAACAGCCGAGGGGCTTGGGGCACGTTGAAAGAAGCCAGATCCCGCCCAAACTTGACCCACGTCGTCATTTTGTACACGAATCCAGATCGGTGGACACGCCTGGCGGACGCGTCCCGCCCACGCACATGGATGGATGGGTGAGGCTCGCCGTCTCCCGACCCGGACGGAGGCAGGCGCATCGTGCGACGGTGGTCGGCGTGCCGGCCCCGCCTTTTGATGAGCGACAGTTTCCCAGAAACAACGGCCGGACCCATCGCCAATCCTTCCCTCCGGTGCGGTCGTGGTTAATAATGGAGGAGCGCTACCCCATTGAGCGCGCGGTTAATAATGACGACTGACTGACGGCAGTTACCCAACCCACCTACATGTGCAGGCGTACACACCCCGACCCAGCCCAACACAACCCGGTCCCCATCCCCTCGCCGCCCCTCTTTTTCCTGCGCTTGCTTTTCCCACGAGCGCAGCGGCAGCAGCAGAAAAGGCCAAATCCACACTCCCGCACCCATCACTCCCACTCCCCTTCGCTCCCTGCTCTGCTTCTTGCTCTCCAATCTCCAGCCCGGCCCGCAGATCACCGGCCACCCCCTCCCCAAATCCATCCACCCGCCGCGTCTCCACCGCGCGCTCGTCGGAGGAGGAATGGGCGGCCCGCTGGGCGCCATCATCGGCCGCTACCCCTCGGCCGCCGCTGGCACCGGGGGAGACGACGCCGACCACCCGGGCGGGGGCGGGGGCACGGCCAGCCTGGGCATTATCCGGCACGACCGCAGGTGCCGCGACCTGGCCTTCCTCGTCCTCTTCGCCGCCTTCTGGGTCGCCATGATCGTCAACTCCAGCTTCGCATTCAACCAGGGCAACCCGCTCAGGTCCGTCCGTCCGTCCCTCGCCCCACCCACCCTTCAGATTGCTCCTGTTGCGTGCAGATCTCCATCTGCGCCGCGCATTTCCAACTGCTCTTCGACCCACCGCGTTCTATTTTTATTTTTATTTTATTTCCTGGTGCGCAATTAATAATCAGCAGTAACAAATCAGGGGGCGGGGGGAAGAAACGCTCGCTTGCTCGCTCCTGTTGCTTTCGCTGGCTATCTGCTCTAGGATTTACTACTAGTGTACTGATTATTACTGAATGAATTGATGAACGAGTCTTGCTGACTGCGAAACGCTTGCTTGCTCCTCTTGCTTTCGGTGACGACTAGCTGCTGCTCCTAGTATTGACTGATTGAATGAACGAGTCTTGCTGGGTGTGAAATGGAACTGCCTCTCCGAGGGAGAGGCTACTGTGGCCGTGCGTGTGCTGCTGCTAGTGCGAAACCGAATCTGGTTCTTGCTAGGGTCTGCCACCCGATTTTTTTTTAGGCTAAACCCATAAAAGATGGAAGCCGCCTTTGCTTTCCGGACTTTGGTGGCCCTAGGAATTGTATCCCCTCCCTAAAACCCTCTCCAAAGGCTTTTTTGTGCTCTGCTCTCGGGGTGCTCGGTGGGCTGAAAGCAGATAACACTTTCTCTGCCCGTGCCTACATACATATATGCTCTTGCTAACCGCACTGCAATGTGCCACTGACTTTTGGGGTGCCATGAGTTCAGCCTTGTAAAACTTTTTGAGCATCATTATTGCAATTTGTACAGACTTATCGTTTTACTGCTACTACCGTTCTGCAATTATTTGAAGCATGTACATGGGGTTTAATTTGTTGGCCATCACATCATTTCGACGAGTTATTTTTTAAGTGGTACAACTTTACCTTCTGCTTTCTTTCTGCAATTGTTCATTGATGCTGATATCCCTCTAGTTGCTCTTGAGTACCATCTATATTTGTTTACAAGACTTGGCCGGAAGCACATTTCTCTGTTAAATAGGAGTAGCATTTTGTCAACCTGGAATGTTCTTGCTATTAGCAACCTCAGCATGTAGATTAAATGGGAAGGATTAGAATGACATCTTGTTCTCGATCGTGCAGGCTGACATACGAGCTGGACTACAAAGGGAACGTCTGTGGCGACAGGCACGGCGACCCGGACGTGCACGAGCTCGAGGTCAGGTACTGGTTGGACCCGAACCAGGTGTACCAAAGTGGAGTCAAGGGCAGCAAGGCTAACCTGGCCGACGCCAAGGCCATCTGCCTCATGGAGTGCCCCACTCCGGCACCTGATGGACTAAACTTTGTCTGTGATTACCCGGAAGGGGATATCAGGCTCTCGGTTGATGATTGGATCAATAGGGACTATAATTACTTCGAAATGCTAACACCTGATATGAGGAACAGCTCCCTCCAGCTTCAGGGCCCCTGCTACCCTGTCATATTCCCTAGCGTAAATGGTAAGCCCGTGATCTTCACTCTGAGCCATTTCATGACACCTTTGTGTAAGCATGGAGTAACAGTACAGCCCCAGTTAGTCAACTAGTACAATGAGATGACTAATTCATAATATTCTTGTTCTTTCAGTCTATTGGAGCTGCCAATATATCGCCCGGGCATCCAATGTTTCTTTGACGCACTGGCAACAGATGGGTGGTGTAAACATTGAGCAAAATATGCTTATAGATAAAACAATCCACAAGGCCATCGATTCCAGATCTGCAGTCCTCAAGGTTCTTAAACTTCCAGTGGCTGAACCACTCTCTCTTCTTTGTTATCTGCTTAATACTGAAATTAAGTGACAAACTGTCCTCAGAACTCCCACAGTTTATCCTGAATGTGCAAGAATTTGCCTGCAGTGTGATTGTCCTGATAGGAGTTAGTACTTGGTAGTGGCTATTTAGACTGGATCTCCACAACATCATCACTAATTTTGTTTTATTTAAAAAATAATTTCCTGATGCAACTGATATGTGTAGCATCTGAGACCCAGTATGTAGATATTAATTGCATTTCTTCTATTTGCAGAGATATGTTGCGGACATTGGGAAGTCTTGGCCTGTCCTAATCGTGTGTGGTGCACTCCTTCCTCTTTTCTTGTCAGTGATCTGGTTGCTCATGATTCGTTATTTTGTTGCCGCAATGACATGGATAACAGTAGTGCTCTTCAATGCCCTTATAGTATCTGTTACTATGTTTTGTTACATCAAAGGTAAATATCACTAGTGCCATTTGCCATGTTATGCCTGATGCATGTCACATTATTCCTAACTGGCTACGTTATATATTCAGCTGGCTGGCTCGGAAATGACCCCTTAACGGTTGTTATTGGTGAAAGTGATCCATACGTCCACATAAGCGGGCGGGTAAGTGAACTCAATTAAGTCAACTTTTTACAAGGTCAAGCTGCTTGTTATCTGATCAATTACCTTCTTACCAGGAAATAAGCCATCTTCATGTTGCCACAGTGCTGATGACAGTAATAATGATCATTGCTTTTCTGTCCTCGATAGCTATTGTCCGGCGTATACTGATAGCCACACCTGTCCTGAAGGTAAGGAGCTCACTGGATATGTAAGCTTGATTGCGCAATGGTTCTGTTACAAACACACAATGCATTAATGCTATCTCTATTGTGATATACTATTACTACCTAATAATTTCTGTGCATTAACATCGAAAACTTATTTTCAGGTTGCTGCGAAGGTCATTGGTGAAGTTCAGGCACTGATAGTTTTCCCAGTTGTGCCGTATTTTATCCTCGCTATCTTTTATATGTTCTGGTTTTCTGCTACACTCCACCTCTTCAGCTCTGGTCAAGTTGTCCGAAATGACTGCAGTACAGATTGTTGTTCATATGATCTGAAGTTGGGCAAAGTGAACTGTGACAACTGTTGTGGGTACAGCATCCACTACACCCCTCATATCGGCATTGCCATTCTTTTCCACTTATTTGGATGCTACTGGGCTACTCAATTCTTCATGGCATGCTCTGCAACTGTGGTTGCTGGATCAGTTGCTTCTTACTACTGGGCGCGTGGCGAAATATCTGTAAGTACAGCACAAAAGAGTCAGAACTTCAACTATTTTTACTAAATGGGTGCTCTTTAATTTACTCCATACTTTTGCATTATCACCATTTACTGACAATTGAAGCCATTCTGGTGCAGCATGATATACCGTTTTTCAGTGTTGTCTCTTCGCTCAAGCGGCTGATGCGTTACAACCTTGGATCTGCTGCCATAGGCTCGCTTGTTGTGTCTGCTGTTGAGTGGGTGCGGTTTATACTAGAATGCCTTCGCCGCAAGTTGAAGCTGGTCGGTTCTGCTGGGGAGAGCTGCTTTGGGAAAGTGTCATCGTCCTCGTCTCAGTGCTGCCGAGGCTGCATAGACTGGACCCTCATGTCCGTAAATCGAAATGCCTACATAATGGTAAGCATGAACATTTTTTTTGTTTTACTGATCGTTCCTGTCCTGAAGCACAATGCCATTGGTTGTCTGCTTTGTTCATAATGATTGCCGACTGGGCTTTTATGGTGCGCCATTTGGGGCTGTTCACTCCCCGCATTTGACCTGATAGTTCTGAACTCCTTTTGTCTGTCTATCATTTGAGAGTTGCAACTTTTGAACTGACAAGGCTTCTCTTTGCTGTTTCGCAGATTGCCATCACGGGGAAAGGGTTCTTCAAAGCTTCGGTGCTCGCGACCGGCCTCATAATGAACAACATACTGCGCATCGGGAAGGTGAACGTGATCGGGGACGTGATCCTGTTCCTGGGGAAGCTGTGCGTGAGCCTGTTCTGCGCGCTCTTCGCGTTCCTCATGCTGGACACCCACAAGTACAAGTCGGCGCACAACAAGATATCGTCGCCGCTGGTCCCCGTGCTGGTGAGAGCATTTCTCTGCCCCTGCGAGCGTACATGTCGAACCCGGCATTATGTTTTGTTTCCATCACTGAGACTTGTGAATTGTGATGGTGGTGGTGGTGCATATAGGTGACGTGGGGCCTGGGCTACACGGTGGCGAAGCTGTTCTTCGCGGTGGTGGAGATGTCCATCGACACCATCATCCTGTCCTTCTGCCAGGACGCGGAGGAGCACCAGGGGACGGCGCAGTACGCGCCGCCGCTCCTCATGGAGACGCTGGACGAGCAGGGCGAGCTGCAGAGACTCACTCAAGGGCCCTGAATCTCTCTCCCTCGTTTCTTCAATTCTTCTTAGAGCTAGAGGTAGACTGGTGGTAATTTAGTACTGTAGAAGCCTGATGGATCGAGATCTCTGTCCAAGTGATGATCTTGGCTGGCTGGCTGGCTGGCTGCCTCCTGTACGTGTTGTTCAGCTTCAGCTCCCGGTATGTACGTGTCTGATGTGTCGCCCCTGATTGGCAAGTGTTGCGTACGAGTACGATGATGTACTTTGCTGATGCGATGTCTGGCGAAGGTTGGAAATTAGTTGCTTGAATGTGGTGGTGGTATGCAATGTGTCGCGGGTTGGTACTGCCGCCGCTGTGCTTGATTCCATATAGTATTATGACATGATGGAGCATGAGATCAGCCAGAATCTTTTCAATATTGATTTTTCTGACAACTTTCTAGGACCTTTGTGAGCTCATCTCCAATGGTTTGCAAGAAATGTCCGTAAAATATGACCGGAGCCTTAGGGCATCTCCAACGCAGACTCTCAAACTCCCTGCAACTTTCTGGTTTGCAAGAAATGTCCGTAAAATGAACAGAGCCTTAGAGCAACTCCAATGCGCCGACCCAAATAGACAACGTTTTTGTTCGTTTGGGTCGGCCGCTCGCTCGGCGTCCGCCCTGTTTAAGATTTGGGTCGGCAATGCGCCCAACGGTCGCGACTCATTTCATGTTCGCACACAAATTTGAAAAAGGCCCATAGCCATAGATCATGCTAGCGGCCATGCCGGCGCCCGAAGTTCATGCTGGCACCAATGCCAGCGGCCGGCATATAATGCCAGCTTCAAAAAAAACACCACACAGTTCATGCTGGCGCACTTACCAGCGGCCGGCACACATGCTAGCACACAAAAAAGGGCGGGAGTTCGACCACACCATTGCGGCCGTGGTCATGCCAGCACACTTGCCGGCATACAAAAAAGGATGGCGCTGCTGCCATAGATCACTCGTCGTCGAACTTGAGTATGTCGCCTGCATCTTCTCGAACCATGGCCTCTTTCTTGGCGACGCGGTGTTGAGATTCACCTTCATGATCTCCACCCCCGTCATCATGCTAGCGAGAGCCACTTCTTTCGCCTTGGTCTTGGCACTGGCGGCCTCGATCTCTAGCATCTTGGCCTGCTTCTCCGCCTACATCTCAAGCATCCTCGTTTGCTTCTCCGCCTTCATCTCAAGCCTCCTCCTTTGGATGTCCATGAAGGTGTTCATTTGCTCTTCCTTGTCTTGCCGGCGCTTCTTCTCCCATGAGTCCTTCTTGGTCATCATGCCCTCCACGGTTGCGATCAAGGCGATCGACGCCGCCGACTTGTCCTCCTTGGAGTTGGTCTTCCCCCGCGGCCGTGCCTTCTCGCTCTCGCCAACCTCCTCCACAACTTTCTTCCCCCCACGCGCCATGAGGGTGGCATATTGCGCCTTGAACTTCTCCTCGTCTTTGATGTCCCTCCAACAATGAGAGAGGTTGAAGGACTTGCCTTCGTGTTGGACCTTGAATTCCTCCAAAGCTTGGAGTGCCTACAAATGAATTGGATGCAAGCATATTGGCAAATGGATATGAAAATGGACATGCAAGCATAAACGGAATGACACAAAGAGGGGCGCTTGCATGCATACCATGTCTTGCATGCCGATGCCGCTCATGGGGCGTGCCTTGATGCTCTCAAGAGTGGCACAAAACTTGTTGCACTCTTGTTGGATCACCTTCCATCGTTTCGAAATGGACACCCACCCGCGCGTGCTTTGGATTTGGTACGGCGGAAACTTCTTGCGTTCATGGAACTCACAACGGACACGAGTCCAAAAGGTTGATGCCTTTTGTTCGGCGCCGGTCTTGGGGTCTTGCCCAATGTCCCTCCAACACTCATAAAGGAGCTTGTCGTCGGCCACCGTGTATGCCTTCGTCCGCCTGCTCTTGCGCTTCGGCTTCGCCCTGGAGGCTTGGTTGGCGACCTTGTCCTCGAACAAAGGCTCCCCGTTGATGTCCAACTCATCCTCTTCCTTGAGCCCGTAGTACTTCGGAAACTCATGGTCGAGCGGGAAGCCGTCCAGGTCCAGGCCGACCTGATCTTGCATGAAGGTGGCCTGCATGCCAGCTTGATCAAAGGTCGACGGCGTGAACGGCCCTCGGCCTTCCTGGCTTTGTGTCTCATCAGGATCGTAGCCAGCCGCGGCGGCACCGCCAGCGGCCACCGTACCACCCTCGAAGATGATGTTCTGCATGAAATCATCGTCGCCGGCCGCCGGCATTCTGTCGAACAGGTTGCGGGCGCCGGGGAACATGTCGGTTGGCATCTCACGCGCGTGTTTCCTTGGCCCACTGGTTGACGAGCCACCGGCTACCAGTGTGGCGTTGAGGTCGATGGGTGCGGGCGCGAGCATGGAAGGCGCCACCATGCTCACCTCCGGCGAGCATTCCCTGGAGAGTCGGGAGGCTTGCGGGTAGATGTGGAAGCCGGGAATCGGGCGAGTAGCCGACGCGCGGGGCGACTCTGGCAGCACCATCCGAGGAAATGCAGAAGAGCCGGTGCTGGCCGCGGCCACGGCGGCGTTGATGAGCCCGTGCTGGCCAGGGTTTAACCCTAGGTACAACAGCGCCTCCCTTATTGCCGCCGCGACGTGGGCGTTGGTGTCCTCCTGCTGCGTGGCGGCAGCGATGGCGGCCGCGGTTGCTGCTTCGTCCCTTGCGTCTGTCCACTACTAGGAGAAAGCTTATACACAAAGACTTATCAGTAGCGCTTGTTAAAACAAAGCTACTGCTAAGTAACACTAGCGCGCGGCGAAGCAGCACACTACTGCTACCCAAATAGCAGTAGCGCTTCCATCATAAAACGCGTTGCTACTATGACTGTTCTAACCGTTGCTGCCAGGCTTGGTATAGTAGTAGCGGCCTTCTAAAAACCGCGGTACTGCTAACAAAATAGTAGCAGAGCGTTTTAAGGCGACAGTGCTGCAACTAACAAAAGGAAAAGAAAAGAAAAAAGAAAAGGAAAAAAGAAAAGGAAAATAAAAAAAGAAAAAATGAAAGCAATAGCAGCAGCGCGTTTTGACGAAAGCGCTATAGCTACTTTACCTATAGCGCGTTTTCACTAACAAGTACTATAGCTAACTTATCTATAGCAGCAGCGCATTCTTCCAAAAAGCCCTATAGCTAAGTAGCTATAGTGCTTGTTGGGTAAAAGCGCTACTACTAAGTTTGACTTGTCCTTGCGTGGGCGTCCCTCCTTCCCCCAATTCCCCCATTCTTCTCGCGTCTCCCCAACCTCTCCCTCGCCGCCCCTGCTCCCTCGTCGCCCTGCCTCCGTCGCCGTCACCGGAGCCGCCACCTGAGCCGCGCGCCCCCGGAGCCACCCTCGTCCGCTCCTCGCCGCCCGTGCTCCCTCGTCGCCCCTGCCTCCGTCGCCGTCACCGGAGCCGCCACCGGCCGGAGCCACTTTCGACGCCCTCCCCGCCACCGTCTCCCCTGAGTACCTCCCCGCCACCGTCTCCCCCAAGCACCCTCTCTGTAAGCCCCCACCCCTCCTCTCTAGGTTAATTTACTTAGGTGAATTAGGTTAAGTAGGTTAACTAGGTAGGTTAATTTGGTTAACTAACTTGGTTAACTAACTAGGTTAACTGGCTAGGTTAATTAGGTTCATTAGGTTAACTAGCTAGGTAAACTAGGTTGGCTAGGTTAGAGAAATTTTTTAGTTTAGAGCAAATATTTAGTTAGGGCAGTAGGGTTTAACTAGGGCAGTAGGGTTTAGAGCAAAAATTTAATTAGGGCAGTAGGGTTTAATTATGGTTTTTGTTTTCGTAGTTGTTTTTTTAGAAGAACAAAATGAAGAAAATGTTGCTGCAGTGCTGCTAGTAGTATATATAGTGGTACTAGTAGATGTTAATTAGATATTTTTTAGTTAGGAAAGTTGGGTTTTACTAGGTTAATTAGGTGAAGTTAAATGAATGACCTAAATGAATGAAATTAGTAGTTAACTGAATTTTTAGGACAAATTTGTATATGCTTATGTACTTAACTAAATATTATTTTTAGGACAAACTTGTATATGCTTAATTAGTTAACTAAATATATTATAGGGTTATATATAGTTGCTTAAGTACTTGTATAGTTGTTCTGCACCCAATGTATGCTTAACTAGTTGTATAATTCCTAGGGTTCATCAATGGGTGCTTAAGTAGTTGTAGATGCTTAAGTAGCTAGCTAGGTTTCATCTAATTAGTTAGTACTTGTATATGCTTAGAGCATCTCCAGCCGTTTGCCCTCCCAAGGAGGCATTTTTTTGCCGCTTGGGGGGCCGCCGGCGAGAACTTTGGCTTGGGGGTGGATTTTTTTCCACTCGTTGCGCCCCAGAGCTAGCTGGAGTAGCAGCAACAGCAGCAGCTCGCCACCGCAAATCCACCGCTGCCGACGCACCACAAATCCACCGCCGCCGACGCAGGAGCAGCAGCTCGCCAGTCGCCACCGCAAATCCACCGCCGCCGACGCACCACCGTCCACCGCCGCCGACGCAGGAGCAGCAGCTGTAGCAGCCCGCGGAGCAGAGGATCCGCCATGGGGCGTGGGCGGGCGGCCGGGCGTGGGCGGCCCATCACCACCAGCAGCAGTTCGTGGTCGAGGACGGCGCAATGGCGCTGGTGAGGCCGAGGCGGCTCGCGCCGGCTCGAAGCAGGGTGACGCGGGAGACGGCGCTGCAGAGCTAGACCCGACCGGGCGCAGGGAGGTCGCGTTGTGCCGGTCCGTCTCGACGGAGGTCGCGTGCACTGCGCCCCTCGTAGCAGAGCACACCAGCTTGTAGCCGTAGAGGCGCTCGGCGAGCATGCCGACCACCGGGGGAGCGAACGAGGCAAGCACGGCCTCGAACGTCCGGTCCAACGCGTACACGCTCGTCCTCGACCTCGGCGGCACGATCTCGGCCAGTATCGAGCTATTCGTGGCCGAGGTGTTCCAGGAGGCCATGAAGCCAGTGCGGCGCCGTGGTGGGCAAAAGTCGTCAGCTCGCCGTGTCCAGGCCGTCCTGGTCGCGCTCGGGGCCTCCCGGGACGCGCGGAACAGTACGCCCGGTGCCGGGGCCGCCCGTGGCCTCAGCGCTCGGGGCAGGGAGCGGAGAAGACGGGGGGCGAAGCGGAGGTGGCTTCCGCGCTCGGGGCCGCCCGGGACGCGAAAATGACTGGAGATGCTCGGGACGGTGCGCCCGTGGCCTCCGCGCTCGGGGCCGTCCGTGGCCAGGGCGAAGTCCAAGACGGGCGGTGGCGCAGACGCGCCACGCGGACTCCGGCGCCGTTCGCGACAGAAGCACCAACCCGCGCGTCAATGGCGACGTCGTCAAGGTGGTCCAAAGAGCGGCGCCGCTCGCGCAGGCCGTGGATCCGGCGCCGGCGACGGAGGACGAGTCGGTCTGCTCCGACGAGGAGTACGGTCTGTGCGAGATGTGCCACAGGAAAAGAGGAGAGAGGCTGTGAAGAAAAGAGGAGAGAGAGTGAGGAGAGACACTGACTTGTGGGAGTTTTGCATGCAAAAAAGAGTACCGGCGCCCCACCTGCAACCCAGCTTTCTGGGTTTGGGTTGGGACCGCCGGACGTAATTTCGGCGAAATCCGGCGCTTTTTGACCTTCTGGGGGCGTGACTGGGAAAAAATGCGCGTCGGCGATGAAAAAGGCCTCCTTGGGGGCTGTTGGGGGGCCTAGTGGAGATGCTCTTAAGTACTAGGACAGTAGGGTTAGGGCAGTAGGGTTTAACTAGATGTTAATTAGGGCAGTAGGGTTTAGTTTAGAGAAAAAAATTCAGTATAAAAATATAAATTTCTATCAGTGCTGCAAGTGTACTAGGTTCTTAATTTTTACTGATTTTTATTATGACAGAAATTTAGGACATAATTTGAATTGAGTTCTAGGGTTCATAATTTAAAATTTGTGTAGATTTTCTTGAAGTGTTAAACATTAGGAGATGCAAATTTGAAGTGGTCATGTTATACGCATATTCCTCAACAGTGTTTGCTCATGTTTATCTACTGTTGTAGTTGCTCATGTACATGTTCTTAAGTGGTCCTGTTATATGCAACATTGAAGTGGTTCGATTGTGCCCAAGTGGCCTTTTGTTGTTTCCAGGGAATGAAGCCGAGTGGCCTATGTTTTGCCTGAATGTTGATTCATTTCCGTTCCGGCAAATTTCAGGTGCTCGATTTGTCCACTTTTTAGCAAAGCTCATGCCGAAATTTTTCGCGAATTTCGGCATGACTTGTGCTACAAACTAGGACATATCGGCTCAGCGTCTCGACCTGAAGCCTTTCACTGTGCTCGGGGACTATCTCCCTGACTTGGGTGGATGGCACGACATGTTGGAGTGATCGACGATATATGACAATGTGTCCATTTAGTCCATACTTTCTCTATGACGAAACTTTGAGTTATGCACGACGAAACTTTATTTGTGATGTAATTAAACCGTCTTCCTCAACTAGCGAAGATCACTTTAGTTAGGGCATTTTGGGTACGATGAACTTTGTTATTTATTCTTATGATATGTTACTTCTATTTTTGCCAAGTCTGTCTCTTTCTGTTGCTTAACTATATATGTTGCATATCATCGACTCATGTGGATGCAGGTGCATAGATCATCGATGGCGAAGAAGTGCTAAGCCAGGAGTATACGACGAGTGGCCGGAGTGTCAGACCTAGGTGTACCGGTTTCCGAGCGACAGCCAGTAGTTAGTTTAGGTTCACGTTAGTGCGAGAGAGGGATACGAACCGATGCCTCAAGAAGTACTACATTATGTATGATGAGACATGTTATGTAACTTGTATAGCTATATCGTGATTATGATGTGACGACATGATTTGTGTTGGATGATATGATGAGACTATTATGTGTATGATATGATGAGCATATTGCATGTTTATGATATGATTAGAATACTGTATAAAACCTGTACAAAAACATCGCAAATACGCAGCAAAAAAAAAGCTATGAGAAAATATAGTAGTAGCCCTCTTTAGCGCTGGACAGGAAAACGCTCTGCTAAAGCACTTAGCAGCAGCGCTGGTTTGAAAAGCGCTACTGCTAAGTAGGTATAGCAGTAGCGCGTGTCAAACCGCGCTACTGCTAAACGTTAGCTGTAGCGCCGTATCAGTAGCGCGGTGCCCCGCGCTACTGATAGCCCTTAGACCCGCGTTACTGCTAGGCTTTTCCCTAGTAGTGGTCGCGTGCCTCCATCCCTTTCTCTTCGCAAACTCCCTGGCCCGCTCCTCGGGCGTCAGCTTCTTCTTCGGCTTGGGTGCGGTGGCGGTCTTGCGGGAAGCGCGAGGCTTGCCTTTGCCGGATGGGGGGGGAGGGGTCGTGATGCCGGACGAGGCGAGGCTGGCGGCGGCATCGAGGTCGTCATCCATGGCGAGCGGCGGGAGCGCGCGCGGGAGGGAGGGTTTGGGGAAAGTGAAGGGAAATGGTGGAGGCTGCCACCGACTGGCGGGCATGCGGGAGTAGTTGGCACGCAGAGTTGCTCTTAGGGCATCTCCAATGCAGACCCTCAAACTGCCTGCAACTGTCTGGTTGCAAGAAATGTCCGTAAATTGACCGAAGCCTTAGGGCATCTCCAACGCAGACCCTCAAACCGCCTCCAACTGTCTGGTTTGCAAGAAATGTCCGTAAAGTGACTGGAGCCTTAGGGTATCTCCAACGCAGACCCTCAAATCGCCTGCAACTGCCCAGACGGCACGGCCCGGACGTGTTTTGCCATTTAACATGGTCTGGACATCATTTTCCAGCAAACAAAAAGCAAATGGGTGAGGGAAGGCTTTGCGGGTATCCGAACTGCCACCATGCCCCGCGTTTGACAACCGGGGCCCACAAAAAAACCCTCCCGCCTCTCCCGTGCGTTCCATTCAACGCACGCGCCACATTCATGCCGGCCTAGATCCGGCATTGCTACCTGAGCAACGTCACTGGACGGAAAGGGCGGCGCTGATGAATGCGACCTATTGGACGTCGCCGCTTTAATGTGGACGTCGCGTCCAGAGGAACCAACTCCAGCCGTTGCGCCGCATTGAAGCGGGTTGACCGTCCATTCACATGGCCTAGATGCGGCTATATAAACCGTGCTCTAGCGATGCACATCCACACCCCCGTCCTCCTCTCCGAGCCTCTCCTCCTCCTGCGATGTCGAAGTCTTGGTTCTCCACGCCAGTAGGCGGCAACGACAATTCTTCACTAGGCTCATGGCGTCGCCACCCTCGCTCTTCGGGCCCCTCGGCATCCACGTTGGCTAGCTCCTTCGGCAAGGAGGAGATCGCCATATCCTCCTCTGACGAGGAGCACCAGGCGCCTCCGCAGCAGCAGCCGTGCCTCGTCGCGAGGCACCTCTGATGGACGAGGAATTTATCCGTCAGATGGAGCTCATGACGGAGCCGGGAGCGTGGCCAGGTGCCGCCCTCGCCGCTACATCCCGTCAAGGAGGAGCCGCCATCCCCGACGCGCTATCACGTAAAGCAGGAGCCGGCGTCCCCTCTCCGGCGTGTGAAGGAGGAGCCGGCGCCCCCCCCCCCCCCCCCCCACGCAACCGTGACGACGTCCAGATCGAACGCCTCGTCAAAGAGGAGCCAGCATCACCGGCATGCAACCGCGACATCCAAATCAGGGCACCTCGTGAAGGAGAAGCCGCTGCACAGCCGCTACGGGTTTGCCAAGTTGGACGCGGCGCCGGCCTGGGTCCTCAACAACCTCGACCTGGTCGCTGCCTGGGCCCTCAACTGTTCCGTCACCACAATGAAGATGGTCGCGAGGAAGCGCCTTGACGGCGAGCTCGCCAAGAGTTTGACAACGTGGTCCTTGAAGACATGGCTCACACGACCAGAGAGTAGGAAAAACAACTGGAGGAAAGAGTTTGCACGCTCCCAGAACGTGCTGGCGGCCATCATCAACAAGGCTGTAGTCAGGGCGGGCGGGATGTTCTATAACGCGGAAGAAACGAAGGAGGAATGAGATGCTCGCCTAAGAGCATCTACGACAAGGATCACCTAATTCGAAGCCTCAAACGCCCACGAATGCGCCCGGTCAACGTCCGGGCAATCATCTAATTTTTGCTGCAAAATAACTACGACCCCCACTTTTAACCCCACTTTCTCTCTCTGCGAGCGGCATATCATCAAACACTTCACGTGCACACACTCCGACGAGTCAGCAAGCGCAGGAGACTGTGGTCACTGGTCAGCACGCCCGGCGGCAGCGCGCGCATGCGCGACCGTGCCCAGCGCCAGCACGCATGCATGCAGCTCGGCGGCCAGCGCTAACACGCCTGCATGTGGCCGCCCAGCCCGTGCACGCACGCATGCGGCTCGGCAACCAGCACGCGGCTCGGCGGCCAGCACGCGGCCGCGGCCCGCACGCGATGGTGGCTCCCACCGAGCTGCCCAGCGCGAAACGCATGCGGCTCGGTGCCCACCGGACTGCGCGAGCACGCAGCCTGCGCGCGGCTCGGCGGCTGCGCGAGCACGCACACGATGGCTGCGGCGGCCAGCCCGCCCCCCCACACTTTCGAACGCGACATCGATGGCGGTCGGCTCGCCTGCCCGCTCGCACGCAGCTCATCGGCTGTCCTGCACCTGCGCGCACCACGGCAACCATGCACGCGGGGGACGCCCGGCGTCCAGCACACGACCGCGGTAGCGGCAACACGCACACGCCGACCGCACGCCCCGCTGCTAGCATGCGGCTGCGGCTGCATGCTCGGCGCACGCACCCCGCGACTGCACCGACACTGTCCAAGACGCGTGCGACGGCAGCACTCGACGCCGACGCGGCACAGCATGCGCGCGGGCGCGCCCGGTGGCCAGCCGCGGCTGCTAGAGACCTGTCCTGCGCGATCTCCAGCGAGGCACAGCAGCCTCCGCCCGCGGCGCGATCTCCGGCTCCAGCGAGGCGCGGCGTGCGCAGGTTCCGGCACCGGCACGGCACGGGCGAGCTCCGGCGGTCAGCCTGATGGCACCATTGCGGCCACGGCCTTCCCGCCCAGTCGTTGCAGGTGGGGTCGCTCGCTCGTTTCATCTGACGTGGAGCCTTGCCCGGGCACGCCCGCGACCTCTCATATTGCCCTCATATTTGGTCTTGATTTTTTTCTAAGGGTATATTTGGTCTTGATCTGAGGGGTGCCGGTAACTCAGACGTTCAGGGATGAATTAAGGGGTTCGGTTGGCTTACTTTCTTTTGACCGGACAATGACCAAGCGGATGTTTCGGGCGTTTGAGGGGAAAGTAGAGGTCCGGCTGTAGATGTTGTAAAGAAACAACGAGCGTGCATCCCTGACTTGTACTCGTCGATTGTTGACCATTGTCGCTAGGTAGACTACTTTCAAACTTGTCAAACTCTTAATTCTAAGAGCATCTCCAACAGATGCGCTAGATAAGCCGTGCGCTGATAAAAAACAGTTATATAGCGCGCGTGTGATCGAAAATAGCGCTCCAGCAGCCGTGTTATAATTCCGCGCGCGGTAAACAAGGTTCAGCGTGCTGGGAAAAACGGCATTGCATGTTGCGTATTTGGTGCGCCCGCTGCAAAATCTGGGCTACTGCAGGTGGGGCAAAACACGGCCCAGCGCGCTAAAACACTATTTCGACGCTGCAAAAAAAAAATTTAGCGCGCCGCGCAACCGCGCGTCTGTTGGAGGCCCGTCGGCGCTCCTCCTCCGTGAGTTGCACGCGCGCTACGGCCCCCGTCATCTCTAGCCACCCCTACTTCCACCCGCCGCCTCCACGTTCTACATCTCTTAGAGCAACTCTAGCAGACCCCCCATCCCACCCCGGCCCGCAAAATAACCGCCAAAGTGCGGGTCGGGGCGGGAAAACCATCCCGATCAGACCCCGCATCCCACCCCGGCCCGCAAATATTTTTGCGGGGCACGGCAAAACATATCCCCAACCTCTAGATTCACGGGCTAGGAGGACGACCCGAGCTCAGCCCCTATCCGCAGCGAGATTTGGCGGGAGGGACATTTCCGCGCGCCCGTTCCCGCTTCCCCCAGCCTCCGCCACCATTGCCCCGCTACCGCACGCTCCGGTGCATCTTCCCCGGCCGTCCTTCGCCGCCATTGATGACTCCCGGCTGTCCCCCGTCACCGTCAAGGTCACGCACGCTCCTTCCCCTCGGGCGGATCTCGTCGCCGGCCATGTTGGCCCCGTCGTCGCCCAAGTTAACGCCGCGCCTGCCCGCAAGCGGTAGGGCAACGTGGTCATGCAGGGCGGGAATCCGGCAGCCCCCGCCGCGAAGGCCCGCGCTCCGGGCGCCAACGCTGCTGCGCGATCTCGGCCGGCGGCGGAGAAGGTCACCAAGGCCGCCGGCGGCAAGAGGAAGAGGATTCCGGCTACAAAGAAGCCGTCTGCTTCATCCGCTCACTCCCCCTCGGAGAGAGGTGCCCCGGCGATGCCGCTCAACGGTGCTGCTCCCCCCGCAAGTGAGGTGTTTGACGAAATGGCCGGAAGGTATGCGTCTTCGGTCAGTGCATTTTGTGTTTGCTTTACGCCATTTTGCGATAGCTCGTGACTTGTTGTCGTTCACTATAGCGGTGGTTCAAACAATGCAACTGCCGAGTTCGTGAACTTGTTGGACACCAATGCCGTTGACATTGATCAAGCCCCGTTCGCCGCATTCGACTACAATGAAACGGAGGGCGGCGTGGACGATCATGGTTGTGAGGAAGAATTGGAGGAGATCGAAGCGAAAGCGTATGAGCAATCTCAAAGAAAAACTGGGAAAAGCCAAAGATCGAAGAACTACACGATCTTGGAGGATCAAGTTCTGATCAATGCGTGGAGTGCGGTGTCTCTTGATGCATGCACGGGTACTTCTCAAACCGCCAAGAGGTATTGGCAAAGGATTGAAGATCAATACTTCCGAATGATGGCAAAGTACCCCAATAGGACTCCACGCACATTTCGGTCGCTTCAAGGGCGTTGGGAGGTGATCAAGCCTATGTGCAGCCGTTGGGCAGCTTGCTTGGAGCAAGTACGCAATGCACCTCCAAGTGGAACCGTGGAATCCGACTATGTGAGTTTGTTTTGCCGTTGTTCAAGTTGTGCATCATCATATTTGCATCATGGGAAATGATTACATCATTTCACTTTGTTCACATTGTGTAGGACAAGATTGCCCAACATAGATACAAAGACATGGAAGCTTCGGAAGGCAAATTCTTCAAACTAGAGCATTGTTGGAAGTTGCTTCAAAAGTGCGAGAAGTGGAAGTTGATCGACAAAGAATCCCCACCAAAGAGAGGCTCACTTACAAACATGGATGAAGATGAGGATGATGATGGCCCAAGAAATTTGCACAAGCTTGATGGCGACAAGAAGACTAAGGAGAAGATGAGGAGAGAGCAAGAAGCATCGAGCTTGAGGGAGAAGATTGATGCCATGGTGCAATCAAACGAGTTGATGTTGTTGAAGTCGTTGGAGATCAAGAAAGAGTTGGCTGAGAAGAAGGCAAAGGAGAGCAAGAAAAGTGGCAATTGCTCAAGGAAGAGGGGCTGCGCAAAGCTGCCTGCCATTGAGAAGAGAAGAGCACGCGCCTCTGAAAACAAAACCATGTCCAAGTTGCTCGCCGAAGAGAACAAGATCATGTCAATGAACCGCAATGACATGGATGATCTCACCAAAACATGGCATGATATGGCAATGAGAGAAATATTGAAGAGGAGAATGGTTGCGTCGGCCGGTGCGTGTTACAGTTCCGGAGATGTTTTCTCTGCTCCATATGGTGGCAATGTCAATGATTTCGGTGCGGGAGTTGGAACAAGCGCCGGAGGTGGATTCGGTGGTGGCGGTGAACTTCAAGATGGACTCGATAGCGCGGAGTGAAGATCGACCAAGATGATACCGGACATGGGCGTAACTTTTGCAGGGCCCTCTTTTGCGTTTGTCCTACTGAAATTGGCTTTTATTTGCGCGTAAAACTATGTTATGTTGTTTGAATTTGAACTTATTTGCGGGAACCTATGTCAAATGCGAGAATTGCACGTTTTCTGTTTGCGGGTCGACGCGGCGGTGTTCGAGCAGACCCCGCAGAAGCCGACCCGTAAAAAAGTATTTTCCGTGAATATACGTTTATACGGCTCCGTTTTGGGGTCTGCATCTGCAGCCGTCCGAGCTAACCTGAAAAACGATTTTCCACGAATTGCAAATGCGTTTTACGTGCTGGCCGGATGCGGGATCTGCTAGAGTTGCTCTTACGCCCACGCCCATGCCGCCTTCGTCACCTACGGGGGCTATGTTCGGGTCACAACACCGTCCTACTCATGGGAGCTCGTCATGGGGCTCCACGAGCTCTACGACCGCCCAAGGTGGAACGCGGCAGCGGCGGCAACCCGTGGCGGTGCTGGTCGTGGGACTTGCAGCGGCGGCGTGGGAAGCGGCAGTGGCGGCGGATTCAGGAGCAAGGGGAGCAATGGGATTTTCCTCGGCTGTCTCGAGACCGAGCGTTTTTACTCCTCCGTATCGGTGACGAGTAATTTTTTTACTCCTTTAACAGATTTATAAGAGACCGGCTAAGTGCAAATTATAGGAGTAAAACCATTATCTCGGTTAGCAGGTTCCATAAAAAATCACGGTTCGTGGTTGACCGGTCCACAATTGACCGGTTGAACGTTGACTATTATTAAAAATGGAATTAAAAAAAGTTCACATAAACAAATAAGATCACCGATTTTTTTTGTGATTTTGTAAAAAGATAATTACGAGTTTTTAGAAAGTAAATTGATTTTGAAAAATAAAGTTCACCGATTGGGAAAAAGTTCATCAATTTTGAAAAAAAGTTCCTCGAGTTAGATTAAAAATTCAAGAATTTGAAAAGTCACGGATTTGGGAAAAACTGCATCAATTTTGTAAAAAATAATCACAAATTTGAAAAAAGTTATGGATTTTAGAAAAAATCACGAATTTGAGAAAACTTCACAGATTTTACAGAAAAATTTGTGGATTAAAAAAAAGTTCATGGATTTTAAAAAGTATTGCGAATTTCAGAAAATGTTACTGAATTTGAAAGGTCAAGAAATTTAACAGAATTTCATGATTTTTACAAAAGTTCACAAACTTAGAAAAATGAAATAATAATGGGAAAAGAAAATGAGCACGAGAAAAACCGGCCAAAAACACAACAAAACAGGCAAACCGCTGCAATTTTTTAGCGTTATATTGAGGAAGAGAAAATAAAGACACTAGTCACAACAATTTTGGTGCCCTGTTGGCTACCACGGTTTATACAGTGCCTAAGATTTTGTTTGAAGAAATACCAGCCAAAATAAAAACTGAAAGAATACCAAAACAGGGAAACCACTGCCATTTTTTGCGTTATATTTGAAGAAGAAAAAAATAAGTATGCTAGTCACAGCAGTTTAGGTGTCATGTTGGTTACCGTCGTTTGTACGGTGCCTAGGGGTCTTGAGTTTGAAGCTCGCCGGGCGCAATTTGTTTGAACTTTAACCACAGGGAAAAAAGAGTAAATGAGACGGTTCAAGGCGTAGGGGTGTGTGCACCGGTTGCCGTTGGTAATGATTCTACTACGGTGTTACAAATTCGCAAGCTGATCCTAAATAACCGTTGTTGTTCATTGGATTCCTCCAGGATTACTTCGTTAGGATTGAAGAATTGCATCAATTCTTCCTGAATAGACTTGATTCTCCCATCGAGAGTTTCTTTGAAAGTCTTATTGGGCGAACTGAAACATCCTAGCCGTAAAAAACCTTCCCTTTTCAAATGTTTGCTATCCCTCTAGCTCTACCCAACTATCTATAATGGGGCAGAGAAGGATAAGCAAAGTAGGCACGAAACTTAATTAAGAGTTTTCGAGACTTCATTCTCTTTTTAGTTTTCACTCTGGGTCCGGTACAGGTTGACGCGGAGGATAGGAATGGGAAAAGAAGCCCTAGCTTTGGGAAGGACCGTATCATAACATGAATTTCAGGGCATACTTAGTAGATGCAGATCTAGGTACTCTATCTTTCCCAGATGGGGAGGGTTGAGAGCGCCTCAAGTGATGCATTCAACTTCTTCCACATGTCGTGTGCTAGGCGCTCCCATTAGATTTTTATTTATTTTTATGTTTGCGCTTTTGGGTTTTAGATGATTTTTGTCGGTTGCAATTGTAAATTTTGGACATGCGAGGATTTTATATGACAATGAGAAAATATGCTAGGGTGAATAAACTAAGGTTCAAGTGAGAGAGAGAGAGAGAGAGAGAGAGAGAGAGAGAGAGAGAGAGAGAGAGAGAGAGAGAGGAATACAACACCTTTGAGCAAAACTGCTGATCAACAAACATTGCACAAGTTTCACTTCAAGAAAGTACTTCAATAGTTCATGTTGCAATTTTCATACAACAAGTGAGGATATTATTAGAGCAAACACTCTAGAAACAGATGTGTTGGTGTTCAATATAGAAATAATCAAGTTCCAGCTACATTTCGTTGATACTTTATTGGGAAAACTTTTTAGATGAGCAAATAAAATCTTGGTAAAAAAGCAACACTACCTTTTCTTCGAGTTGTACATATTTCAATACCATTCACAAGCATAATAATGCATGCAAAGCTTGCATGTAAAACATCTCAAGCAGACCTTAGCAATCCAACTATTGGATAAGAAAATATTCACAAACCAGGACCACTCACAAATGTTGATTCAATGATCTCACTGGTAGGAATGTTCTTGGCAATCCCCTATGAAAAAAATTAGCATGCATGAAAAAGCAGAAATGAATGAACAAGGAAATAGCGGTAGTGACACATAACAAAGAGCCCTCCTACAACTCCATTTCAGCACTCCAGAGAGTTAGGATCAATCTAACCTCTCCCAGAGCATTGGAGGTTCTCAAACTTGTCCTGGATCCCTTTGCTAGTGACCACAAATGCCCCACTGTGTTGAAACAACATACATTTTAGATGCAGTTTCTTGATGAGCCCATTGAAGGGATGCGAAGAGGAGTAGGAGTTGCAGATGTCAAATAGAATAGACACAATAAGCAACGTACCACTTGTCGTAACTAGTAGCTGCGGTCATGGAAACTTCAACTACTGGTTTTACATAAAATTCAGTCACTGTAGCATTGATGCCAAAGCTATTAAGTGAGAGATCTCCGGGATAACACTTGTAGCTCCCTACACGGCTTGGCAATAGTTTGAGTCGTCACCATCTCAATCAAGTACATATGGATAAAATAAGTAACACAGTTATGTCAAGAAAATAAATCCAATTCTCATCTCAACCCAGCTTTCTACGACTAGTTGTTATAGCGGCATTAACAATACCAGTATGGTGGTAGCTCGATTGCTTAGTCATGATTATGTGTCTGATTAAACAAATATTATTTTTGTAGTGACACATGCTTTTGATCCCAGCTTCTATGTGATGACATCACATGTTTTCGTGGTTTATACTAACCTTTTTTTACCTTTTTAATTCAATTTTGCTAACATTATTAATGGTGTCGTTTGTTATACAACTCTAATGTCTATTAATAAACATTTTTGTGTTATGCTAAATGGAAATTGTATTTTGCAACAAATTGCATGTCAATGTGTGGATGAAGTATGGTGTGTATAGATATTGTCACCATTTTAGTTAGGATCAATAAACATGTTGCAAGTAAGCTATACAATGTATGACATAAAAATATCTTCATAGATGTTTGTAGAACGTACGACTTTCTATATTGTGCATAAATACATAGAAAAACATATAGTGTATGTAACATATTGATTTTTGAGGCTGTAAAATAAAGATTAAAACGAGTATTCGAAAAAAATGTATGTACTTAAGTTCATAAGGAATAACACGATCCTAACTGGATATTTTAGTTCCATAAGAATTTAACATTAATTAAAATAATTTGTATAAATTTGAAGTAGAAATTTAGTTTGATTTAAACTTTCAATTGTATTATATGATGTTGGAACTAGGCATATTAAACTAATATGCATATGTGATTTTTCCTACAATATTTTGATTTAGATTTGTATTTTTTGGAGCCATTTGTATTTTTAGTGGTGAATTAATTTCAAAATTTATTTACTACTATTTTTCTCTTCTAATTTTAGTGGCATTGACTTGGCCCAAGGATGTTGTATACAAGAGATCGTTGGACATAAAATTAACTTAGCAACGCCATCAAATTCAGAACTCGACCATTGTATATGGAAGATAGTTGGACATAAGCACACCATAAAAATATTCACGAATATGTAAATCACAAGAAGATATGCGCTCTGATATTAAAATAAAACGGTTCACCAGATATGCGCTCTGATATGCCGCCACCTGAGGTTGAAGTGCTCAATAGACCCAATGCATGCTTGGGAGCTCGTGGTTGTAGGGGCAGACCAACGACACGAATGAAGACAAAGAAGTCTACAGGTGGAGGTCGTCAATGGAGACAGAAGGCAGAGCAAGTGGTGACTCCTTCTGGGCGGATGGCGGATGACATCAAGCGGGGCCGATGACGGCCTGTAGAACGCACTACACCAGGGAGGGGGGTTGGTGAAGTTGTATGTAGTACCCATGTGTGGTTTTTGTAAGTAATGACAATCCCTATTGACTAATGTTTGTCATTGAGATATGTTTGAAGGGAAGTTCCATAGGAAATGCATGAAAAATATTGGGTGGATTGATGAAAGTCATCAAGATAAAGACATCATTGTGTGTCAGTAATCGCCGAGGCCCGTGCCTACTACACAGACATGGTGCGGGAGGAGCGGGAGGCCAAGTACTGGCAGGCGCATGTCGACTAGGCCTACAACCTCAGCCTACTCGACGAGCACCGGTGCGCGGAGAAGCAACTCGTCACCGGCACTGCCATAGTGCCGGACGTGGACGTGGCCGAGCAGGAGGCGCTCGTCGACTCCTACCGCACCGCCCGTGAAATCTGCTGTGACCGCTGGCGGTATATCTACTATCAGGCGGATTTGCATGCTGCCTACAAGGAGATGGACGAGGCGGCAGATGAGGTGTTCGGCAAGAGCGACGACCAGGAGGACATCGCCAGCTCCCCGAAGGCCGCGCCCCGCAGCCATGACCACGAAGTCGGCACGTCTGCGGGCCCGGCCGGCAGCGAGGAAGAGTAGTGCATGGTAGGTCGCCGCTCAGGTCCTAAGAAGGCCACAACTCCTTTCCTCCCGCTGAAGCTAAGCTTGGCGGACTGATCGTCGTCGGCCGATTAGCCGCTCAGGCCGCGGAGGCAGAGGCAGATACCTGATGCCTGCTAGAACTACGTCGGTATTTCCCCAAAGAGGAAGGGATGATGCAGCACATCGAAGGTAGGTATTTCCCTCAGTGATGAGACCAAAGTTATCGAACCAGTAGGAAGACCAAGCAACTCTACATAAACAGCACCTGCACACAAATAACAAATACTCGCAACCCGACGTGTAAAAGGGGTTGTCAATCCCTTTCGGGTAGCGACGCCAGAAATTGGCAAACGGACGTGAGAGAGTTGTAAATATTGATAGATCGAACGCCAAATAAGATAAATTGCAACAAGGTATTTTTGTATTTTTGGTTTAATAGATCTAAAAATAAAAGGCAAATAAAATAGATCGCAAAGGCAAATAATATGAGAAAGAGACCCGGGGGCCGTAGGTTTCACTAGTGGCTTCTCTCGAGAAAATGGCAAATGGTAGGTGAACAAATTACTGTTGGGCAATTGATAGAACTTCAAATAATCATGACGATATCCAGGCAATGATCATTATATAGGCATCACGTCCAAGATTAGTAGACCGACTCCTGCTTGCATCTACTACTATTACTCCACACATCGACCGCTATCCAGCATGCATCTAGTGTATTAAGTTCATGGAGAAACAGAGTAATGCAATAAGAACGATGACATGATGCAGACAAGATCTATTTATATAGAAATAGACCCCATCGTTTTATCCTTAGTAGCAACGATACATTCATGTCGGTTCCCCTTCTGTCACTGGGATCAAGCACCGTAAGATCGAACCCACGACAAAGCACCTCTTCCCATTGCATGATAAATAGATCAAGTTGGCCAAAGAAAACCCAAATACCGGAGAAGAAATATGAGGCTATAAACAATCATGCATATAATAGATCAAAGAAACTCAAATAACTTTCATGGATAAAAACATCGATCTGATCATAAACTCAAAGTTCATCGGATCCCAACAAACACACCGCAAAAAGAGTTACATCATTTGGATCTCCAAGAGACCATTGTATTGAGAATCAAACGAGAGAGAGGAAGCCATCTAGCTACTAACTACGGACCCATAGGTCTACAAAGAACTACTCACACATCATCGGAGAGGCACCAATGGACATGATGCACCCCTCCGTGATGGTGTCTAGACTGGATCTGGTGGTTCTGGACTCTACGGCGGCTGGAGTTGATTTTCGTTGACTCCCCTAGGGTTTCTAGAATATTGGGGTATTTATAGAGCAAAGAGTCGGTTCAGGGGGCACCCGAGGTGGGCACAACCCACCAGGGCGCGCCTGGGCCTCCTGGCGCACCCTGGTGGGTTGTGCTCCCCTCGGAGCACCACATGCACTTCTCCGGCCCACTGGATGTCTTCTGGTCCAAAAAAAATCTAGGAAAAGTTTCACTGCGTTTGGACTCCATTTGGTATTGATTTCCTGCGATGTAAAAAACATGCAGAAAACAACAAGTGACACTTGGCACTATGTCAATAGGTTAGTACCAAAAAATGATATAAAATGACTATAAAATGATTGTAAAACATCCAAGAATGATAATATAACAGCATGGAACAATCAAAAATTATAGATACGTTGGAGACGTATCAACATCCCCAAGCTTAATTCCTGCTCGTCCTCGAGTAGGTAAATGATAAAAACAGAATTTTTGATGTGGAATGCTGCCTAACATGTCATCTCATATTATTTTCTTTATAGCATGGACATTTGGACTTTTATATGGTTTAAAGCAATAGTCTAGTTTTGACATGAGACTTAAATACTCAAGCATATCAACAAGCAACCATGTCTTTCAGAATATCAACGCTAAAATAAGTTATCCCTAGCCCATCATGCTCAATCATTGATCCATTCATGAAACACATTCACGTATTAGCTACACCCAATGCTCAAGTACGATCATAATGCCTCCTAGTTGGTGCTTTATAAGAGAAGATGGAGACTCAAATTCAAAATAAAAATTGCATAAAGTAAAAGAAAGGCCCTTCGCAGAGGGAAGTAGGGATTTGTAGAGGTGCCAGAGCTCAAAGCGAAAATTGAGAGATAAAAACATTTTGAGAGGCATACTTTTCTCACCAACGAAAATGACTTAGAGCTTCCAAAACTTTCCATGCTAGATATATCATAGGCGGTTCCCAAACAGAAAATAAAGTTTATTCCTTTTTCCACCATACTTTCACTTTCCATGGCTAGCCGAATCCAAGGTTGCCCTCCATACCAACACTTTCCAAGGAATTTATTATTTGACAACATAAAGTAAATTCATTTTTCATTTTGGGACTGGGCATCCCTAATACCTTTGCCTTACTCTCATGGAATGACAAGTGAATAAACACTCATCGTGAGAATAACACATCTAGCATGGAAAATATTGGCCACCCTCACCGCCTCGCGAGCGGTACGAGCACACAAAAGAGAAATTTATTTGGAAAATTAGAGATGACACATACAAATTTTCTTAGAACGGCAAAATAATACCGCATATAGGTAGGTATAGTGGACTCATGTGGGAAAACTGGTTTAAAGGGTTTTGGATGCACAAGTAGTGATCATACTTAGTGCAAAATGAAGGCTAGCAAAAGATTGAGAAGCGACCAACCAAGAAATGAATAATCTCATAAGCGAGCATTAAGCATAATTAACACCGAATAATGCACCACAAGTAGGATGTAATTTCATTGCATGACTATTGACTTTCGTGCTTGCATACGGAATCACAAACCTTAACACCAATATTCTTACTAAAGCATAATTACTCATCAACATGACTCACATATCACATCATCATATATCAAAGCTTTTACAAAGAATCAAAGTTTATTTTGTCCAATGATCTTCATAAAAGTTTTTATTATATCCTTCTTGGATATCTATCACTTTGGAACTAATTTTCATGTGTTGCTTTTGATAAGCTCAAACAAATATAAGTGAAGATCATGAGCATAATATTTCTTTCTCTCAAAATAATTTAAGTGAAGCAAGAGAGAATTTCTTAAAAAAATTACTAACTCTCAAACAAATCTAAGTGAAGCAAGAGAGCATTTCTTCAAAAATACTAAAGCACACCGTGCTCAAAAACATATAAGTGAAGCACTAGAGCAAATCCATAGCTCATAAAAATTGAAGTGAAGCATAGAGAGCTATTATAACAACTCATGGCATAATTTTGGCTCTCTCAAATAGGTGTGTCCAGCAAGGAATCATGACTTAGAACACAAAGCAAAACAAGCAAAGACTCATATCATACAAGACGCTCCAAGCAAAACACATAGTATGTGACGAATAAAAATATAGCTTCAAGTAAAATACTGATGGTCGTTAGAAGAAAGAGGGGATGCCACTCGGGGCATCCCCAAGCTTAGTTGCTTGCTTCTCTTTGGATAATAACTTGGGGTGCCATGGGCGTCCCCAAGCTTAGGCTCTTCTTACTCCTTATTCCTTCATCCATCGTAAGATAACCCAAAACTTGAACACTTCAATCACACAAAACTCAACAAAACCTTCGTGAGATCCGTTAGTATAAGAAAGCAAATCAATACTATGAGTACTGTAGCAAACCAATTCATATTTTATTTTTGCATTATATCTACTGTATTCCAACTTTTCTATGGCAAAAACTCATTAAAGAAAACCATATAATCATCAAAACAAGCACACAACGCAAAGAAAACAGAATCTGTCAAAAACAGAACAGTCTGTAGCAATCTGAATATTTTGAATACTTCTGAAACTCCAAAAATCTTGAGAAATTAGAAAAACCTGAGCAATTTGTGTAGTGATCTTCTGAAAAAGAATCAGGGCAAAAGCACGTTTCTGTGATTTATGAAAGTTATTTTTGTGAGTGCATAAGTTTCTGTTTTTCAGCAAGATCAAACAACTATTACTCAAGAAGTTTCTAAAGGCTTTGCTTGGCACAAACACTAATTAAAACACAAAAAACACAATCACAATAGTAGCATAATTGTGCAAACACTCAAGAACATAAAGCAAAAAGTAAAAATAAATTTTATTCATTGGGTTGCCTCCCAACAAGCGCTATCGTTTTACGCCCTTAGCTAGGCATAAAGCAAGGATCTAAGTTTTGTCATTCGTGGTTTTGGAAACTTTTGTAAGGGTTTTCTCAAACCCGGGAGGCTCTTTATGCTTCCCTAAATTCTCCGAAAAAGATACCATCTTGAGATCTAAAATATGTAGGAGATATGCCCTAGAGGCAATAATAAATGTTATTGATTATCTCCCTGTTCATAATTATGTTTATGTTCCATGCTATAACTGCAATGATTCTCGAGTCTGCAATATCCACGAGGCTCAGAGGAAGACTCATATGCACGTGTGGAATAATAAACGGTAAGAAGTATTCCTAGTCTGGCCTCTAAGACTAGCTCAAGTGTTGCATGATGATTCTGTTTTCCTGGTCATGGGCATGTCTATGCCAGCAACTTTGAGGGCACAATGTTAAGAGAACATTTGTGTTGAATCGACCCGGATTGATGTTATGCTATGAGATTCATTCGTCACAAGTTTATTGGTACATAACACAGAGATGGTTAACGTTTGCATGATTCCTTAGACCATGAGAGTATCGAGTTTCTTCATGCTTGCTTCATGAACTTTGGGGTTTGTTAAACGTCATCCGTAAATGGGTGGCTATTACGGCGGCTTACGGGTTCATGGAAAAGTGTGTCAAGTAACTTGATAGCTCAAGATTGGGATTTGCTCCTCCGACGATGGAGAGATATCTCTGGGCCCTCTCGGTGTTACGGTATCCATCATCGTCTGGCCAGACACTTTGTGATTTGATCACGGGGATGCCGGAACACGATAACGAGAAAAGAGAACAATACCGGTAACGAGGTAACTAGCATAGTGGACAAGTTGTTGATCCACGGGAATGCCAACATGTCTCACCTCGGGTATTTGTAACATATCGCGAAGCAACAGGAATAGCACACGGCAACTGGAGGTTCACTCGAATATTTATTCGTGTGGGTATAGGGGTCAATATGGGTGTCCACGGCTCCGATGTTGATCATTGATCGGAAGGGGTTCCGGGTCATGTCTATACTTCACCGAACCTATAGGGTCACACGCTTAAGGGTCATCTATCTGCTGAATACTAGACAGGGAGTCTGAGAGAAAATCATCGAAAAAGTTTCTGACACCGAAAAGTTTCGGACAGCGGAATCGTACCGCAGAGAGAGGTCATCGGATAAGTTTCGATGATACCGAAATGTTGTTTCGGGATACACCATTAAGTCAAATTGGTTTCGGCACATGCCTGATAATTCTTGGAGGATGCCAGAATCATTCTGGAAGCTTTTTGGAATTTTCTGAGATAAAAAACCGGAAATGTTCCGGAGCTGCCGGAGCCACTTCAGATGCGTTTCGCAGATGAAAATCACTAAAACCGGAATTGTTTTGGAACGCGTTGAAAATCATTTAGTGGGTATTGGAAATGTTCTTAGCCCACATAAATATTTTCAGTTCGATCAGACGCTGAAAAATGTCGTCGTGAATAGTGAAAATCAGCTTTATGGTTACTTTATGGAAAGCCACCTTTTGGGCTTTGCTCCAAAAGATCTTGGGGATGACATGGATGGATAGGAGCCATTTTTTGGGCCCCTCATGGGGGTGTGGCCGGCCACATGGGGTATCCCCCCTTGGGGACCCTCTTGTTCCTTGGTTTCACTCCTAGGTCCTTGTGGAAGTACTTCATTCATGTGCATTTTGGGTTTTTTGTGAAACTACCCTACCCCCTTGGGATTTCCTATAAATAGAGGTGGAGGGGCAGCCCTCCACACTCATCCCTTGCTCTCATACACATGCCATGCATTATCTGGCTTCTTCTCTCCCTCCCACGAAAAGAGTTTCGTAGAGCCGTAAGGCTGTCTGGGTTCCGGCAGGAACTAGTTCTGGACGGCGAAGCCCTGCCGGATAGATGACACCGCATGTGTGCAACTCTGTAGAGAGATCGTAGTTTCGGTCTTAGTTCGTGAGTGCCTCCCGAAGAGCTGTCCGTGTGACCGTCCGATTTTCGAAGGTCCTCCCGAAGGGCTGTCCGAGTGACCGTTCGAGTTTCGAAGGTCCTCCCGAAGGGCTGTCCGCGACACCGTCCGGGGGGTTGTTCGACCGCCTCCCGGAGAGCTGTCTGAGGAGAAGATGAGGGTATACATCCTCGCGGTTGGGAGGTTATAAATCCTAGCTGCGGGGATCTGCACCGCCGATCGTCATCGACTCTACTTCCCGCTGCACTACGAGTCAGTAACGAAAAAGATCAAACCATGTATGCAGTCTCCATAGTGGTCCTGGGCTGGTGCGTAGGTCGGAAATTTTTTGTTTTCTGCTGCGTTCCCCTACAGTGGCATCAAGAGCCGTGCTATGCGTAGATGCAGGTTTCGATCTAGAATACATGGAGATGTATGGGTATTGCATAATATAATTAGGTAGTAGATGAGATCTATTGCTGAAAATTATTTATGCGGGTGACAGATGAAATCTGTTACCCGAGGTTCTTGTTGCTTCCCTAGAATTTGCGTTTGCTCAATCTCGAGACAGCATGGTGGAATTTGACAAAGTTCTGGCAATCCGTGATCCTGATTGATCATGGAAGTGCTATCCGTTCTTTGGGTCCTGCCGTAGTCAAAAGAAAGATGAAATTCGCAGATGAAAGGGCATTGCAGATATTATCTGCACGGGGGTCATGCGTATGACGAAGTTTAGTATGGGGCTCGAGATCTAATTATCTCGTGTTTCATACACCCCGAGATGTTAATGTAGCAACTTGAATAATCATACTTGATGATAAAACGTTGGTAGCTGCGGTTTAAGTCAAAACCTTAGAAGCCACGTAAAATAAAATTTTGCATAAACCTATTAGAGGCGTCTAACTTGGTTTTGCAGGATGTGCATGTGATGTGGTATAGCAGTGCTCATACTAATTCAATTATGTATGAGATGACTATATGATGTAATTTGATTAACATGACTTGCGTGTCATGATTCGGCATGATGGCTGGAGCCATATGATTGCACTTTAATGACCTGCGTGTCAACCTTGTTGTAATGCATTATTTTGTTAGCTATAGAGATAGCAATATTATCTGGTGCATCAACAAGGTGGTGGCAATCTTCGCGAAGGTGAACACCGACGCGAATGCCGAAGACGAAGAAATGAAATACTTCTCCGTCAGAAAGGGCTATACCATATCATGCTATTATGAATTGCCTGAGATGTTTATCCCTTATGATGCACCCTTCTTGATTGCGCGGTAGTCGCTTTTATTAGGGTGATCTCTCACTTAAAATATCAAGTAGTTAGTGTTCTCCCAAGTGTAGCACCGTCACGGCACCTATCTTTTCGGGGTGCGCCATGGATGCATGGGTACGAACGACTAGAGAAGTGTGAGGCGGGTGAGGTCAGACCTCGCAGCAAGATCACTTGGTTGTCTTGACGTTCATGGCAGGATCGTCCTGAGCTCGGAACACACGCATCGAAAGATGAGCAAGAGTCACATAGAGATGTGATCGGCAAGTTGGCCTACCGATTAAAATTCCCGTTATGAGATGATGATTCTATGGCGATGAATTGAAGTCTGGATCTTGTATCACTCAAAATTAATTGTGAGAGATATTGATTTGAGTGGGAGCGCACTGTTGAATTAACATGTTTAATTCTCAGTGCAATTAATTATGAACACTGTCTAAGTGTTTCTTGCATAATAGTTGTAGAATAATGGCTCGCATTTCCACCTTCCCTATTAAAATTGAATAGCTGTTAAATATCTGGTTAAAACTTTACGATTGGTAACGTAATATGAGGATTGTCCTCAAAAGTGCCGAGAAGGACTTTGTCCTATCGCATGCTTTCCGTATCCTCCCGCTAATGCTATGGATCATGTGACTCTCGTCCTTTGATCCAAAAGCTAGAATTCTGTTATGGTCAAGTGGAATATGTTTGCTTCCATGAAACCCAAACTTCGAAAGTTGGGATAGTTATATGATATTCATGGAACTGAAAATTATTTTCAGATACAAACAAAGCAATGTTTGTTTGCAAGTATTAGTAAAAGTGTTTACTATGCATTTGACTGTTGGGAAAGGGATCCAGAAGAACACCTGTCATATAATGAAAGGTGAATAAAACAACAACTTAAAGAGAAAGGAAGTGTCCAAAGGGTGTTAGTATGACTTACACGCCTAGGAAGTCCGGGGCTAATGCCACTCTTAAGTTGGGTGCTTCTTCTGAGAGTAGGAGAAATACTAAAAGTTAAACTGCTAGAAGTATAAAGGCAAAAGGAAAGAAGACTGGAATATCCAGCTCATGTATGAATGTCATACAAGTTTTTGATGTATAGAAGGCTGGTCAAAGATATAGTTCTTGCGAATTATGGTTAAACATGTTAATCACTAATTCTTGGGTATTGTGAGTTCATCACAAAAATGCCCGCTCGATTGCATTCTGTTGCAACTCGATGTAAGAACTACTATGGCATGAAAGACTAGCTAGAAATGAGGTTAAGGTATACACATGGAACATAGTAAATGTTACTATACCTTCCATCGGTGTATTGCCGTCTGTATTTATTTTCATAATTCATTTAGAGTTTTACAAACTCTATCCCATTGCATAAGGCATCTTGCAAGAAGGTTGTTCATAAGAGAACTTTTTATGTTCGATGTTATGAATAACACAAGGGCCATACTTTCATTATGAATGAGATGTATGTTATGAATATTGATAATAATACAATACCTCTGGGTTTACTTTTCATAATTCATTTTAGAGTTTCATACACTCTAGCCCATTGCACAATGTTTGTTGCAAAAGAGTTGTTCATAAAAACAACAATTGTTGTTAAGTATTATGAATAACATAAGGGCCATACTTCCATCATCGATGGGACGTATGTTATGAATATTGAGGGTAATATGATACATCCATAACACTGACGCTAAATGTCGCAAGACTAAAAGAATACCACACAAGTGTGGCACTACATTTGGTCACATGGGAGAAACCCGCATGGAAAATTCCATTATGATGGATTTTGAAGTCTTTTTGATTTTGAATCATCTGACACTTGCAACTTTCCTCCGAAAAGTGAAGTGACTAAAATACCGTTCACAGGCCATAAGGAACGAACAACAAACTTATTAGTGATCATACATTTGATGTGTGTAGTCCGATAAGTGTTGTTAGTGGTGGATTTATTTATCTTCAGAAATGACTCAAGTAGATATACGGATATTTACTTGATGAGACGTAAGTCTGGATCTTTTGAAATCATTCGAAAGGTTCTCCAAAAATGAAGTAGAAGTTATTGTAACAAGAAAATTATGTTTCTGCAATTTGATTGCACAAAGGAATATTTGAGTTACATGTTTAGCGAATGTCTGATGAGTTGTGAAAGGGGTTTCATAACTTGCACCTCCCGGAACACCACTGCAAGTGGAAAGTCCGTGGAGATGTAATCAAACCATTTATGACATGGTAAGGTCAAAGATGACATAAATAAATTTGCCATTATCCCTTTTAAAGTGATGCTTTAGAGACTGCGGCTTTTACACTGAAAAGAGTTACATCGGGTCTGTTGAAATGAAGCCATGGTATGGTACGCCCAACCATGTTATATCTTTTCTTAACATTTGGAATATGGGGCTTGTGTAAAAGGTTACAAACCTATTCCAAATCAGACAAGTGCTACTTTGTAGGTTATACCAAAATGTTGGGTATTCCTCCCTCACTATACCGAGGCAAATAGTTTTGCCGCGAAACGGCGTGCTTTTAAAGAGAATGGTTCTTTCAAAAAGGTGAGTGGGAGAATAGTGCAACTCGACGAGATAAACAGTATCTACGTCATCAGATCAAAGGAAAGAGACCTTGGAAGTAATTCCAGAGTTTCCTACTGCGACTGATACGGAAGTCTCTACAATAAAATGTATGAACTTCGGTCGAACTTGCAGCTGAACCACGTAGGCAAGGCTCGTGCAAACCTCTCAGGTGCGCAAACGAGATATTGTTGTTAGACAACATTATACCTACGATACACAAGGAAGCGTTGATGGGCCCTGACTCCGGAATTGGCTAAATGCCAATACAACCCAAGTTAGTTTCCATATAAGTGATTCAAGATTAAAACCTTGATACACCTTTCGGAAGACTTAGAGTCTAACGAATATTTATGGAACTTAAAACTGATACGGATAAAATGTTTTATCCATAAAGCTTGACTTGTTGAAATAACAAGTTCAAGAGTTGACTACGATGAGGTTGTTTTCATCGTAGCGATGCTTAAAGTCGGTTCGGGTTGAACTAGCAGTTAATACATATTTCAATCATGAGATATGAAACATGGATGATAAAAGGATTTCCATCTGATGGAAATGAAAGCTAGGACTTGTATATGATACAGTCCAAAGTAATTTGTCGATCCAGAGGATGCTAGTAGGTGTGCAAACTTCAGAGTTCCAGCAATGGACAGAAGAGAGCAAAATGGAGTTGGAATCTTCGTGTTTTGATGAAATGGTCAAAGGGGTTTTGACTTCATCAATGGGTAACGAAGATGCTTGTAATTCAAGAAAGTAAGTGGGAGCGTAATAATATTTCTAAAAACCTTATGTGCTTGGCACATTGGTAATTGGAAATAAATTTCTTGACACAAATTAGGACTTCATTTGAAAATAGTTTTTCGATGAAGTGCTTAGGCTAAATAGCCTCAATATTAGGCATGATGATCTATGGAGATAGATTTACCTAATGGGGCTAAGCAATGAATACATATTGACAAGATGCTAAAACCTTTTAGCATTTAAAACGCCAAGGAGTGATTCTTGCCAAAGTCACATGGAAAGAGTTTTTGCAAGACTCGGTGTCCCAAAACACTGATGAGTAAAATACATGATGCATATTCCACACACTTTTGTGTTTGGATTAATCATGTATTCCATGGTATGTAAAACAACCAGATATGTCCGATACTCCCAAGGTGTTGCGAGTATGGATACCAAAGTGATCAAATTACTGATCATGGGACAACAGTGAAAGATGTCACAGAGTACTAGAGTAAGTACTGATGACATGGTTTTCTCGCAAGCAGAGATCATGAAGAGTTCGTTGTAAAATGTTACATCGATACAGTCTTCATCTTTTCTCCATGCGATTTTCGATTTAAATTAAGGGTTTTGTGTAACACACAATGTGGTGGCACAGTTAGTTGGAATTTGTTCAAACTAGTTACTGTGGCGAATTCTATAACAAGGGCTAAGTATGTTGACGCTTTAGAAGCGACAAAGAAGATGTTGAATCATATAGTTCATTCATGGCTTTTGACAATGGGACACTACTGCAGGTAGTTGCTCCATAACTCAGTCTGAGGAATCCAGGTTCGACCTGTGATTCACATACATACAAAGCCAAGTCCACGCAAAATATGAATTTTGTGAAAACGTGAAAACGCGTGGACATGCATAGATACACACGGAACTGAAGTCGTCAGATCCGTTGGACATCAGGCTATACCACAAGCGAAGCATATTTACACCGGTGTGCCACAGGTGTGAAGTGCATTAGCATAAGCTAGATTATTGTCTCTAGTGCAAGTGGGAGTCTGTAGGAGATATGCCCTAGAGGCAATAATAAATGTTATTGATTATCTCCCTGTTCATAATTATGTTTATGTTCCATGCTATAACTGCAATGATTCTCGAGTCTGCAATATCCACGAGGCTCAGAGGAAGACTCATATGCACGTGTGGAATAATAAA
The DNA here is from genome assembly GCF_002575655.3 of Aegilops tauschii subsp. strangulata. NCBI lineage: Eukaryota > Viridiplantae > Streptophyta > Magnoliopsida > Poales > Poaceae > Aegilops > Aegilops tauschii. The sequence goes on along the minus strand of NC_053036.3, from coordinate 637,668,422 downwards.
CGGTAAGAAGTATTCCTAGTCTGGCCTCTAAGACTAGCTCAAGTGTTGCATGATGATTCTGTTTTCCTGGTCATGGGCATGTCTATGCCAGCAACTTTGAGGGCACAATGTTAAGAGAACATTTGTGTTGAATCGACCCGGATTGATGTTATGCTATGAGATTCATTCGTCACAAGTTTATTGGTACATAACACAGAGATGGTTAACGTTTGCATGATTCCTTAGACCATGAGAGTATCGAGTTTCTTCATGCTTGCTTCATGAACTTTGGGGTTTGTTAAACGTCATCCGTAAATGGGTGGCTATTACGGCGGCTTACGGGTTCATGGAAAAGTGTGTCAAGTAACTTGATAGCTCAAGATTGGGATTTGCTCCTCCGACGATGGAGAGATATCTCTGGGCCCTCTCGGTGTTACGGTATCCATCATCGTCTGGCCAGACACTTTGTGATTTGATCACGGGGATGCCGGAACACGATAACGAGAAAAGAGAACAATACCGGTAATGAGGTAACTAGCATAGTGGACAAGTTGTTGATCCACGGGAATGCCAACATGTCTCACCTCGGGTATTTGTAACATATCGCGAAGCAACAGGAATAGCACACGGCAACTGGAGGTTCACTCGAATATTTATTCGTGTGGGTATAGGGGTCAATATGGTTGTCCACGGCTCCGATGTTGATCATTGATCGGAAGGGGTTCCGGGTCATGTCTATACTTCACCGAACCTATAGGGTCACACGCTTAAGGGTCATCTATCTGCTGAATACTAGACAGGGAGTCTGAGAGAAAATCATCGAAAAAGTTTCTGACACCGAAAAGTTTCGGACAGCGGAATCGTACCGCAGAGAGAGGTCATCGGATAAGTTTCGATGATACCGAAATGTTGTTTCGGGATACACCATTAAGTCAAATTGGTTTCGGCACATGCCTGATAATTCTTGGAGGATGCCAGAATCATTCTGGAAGCTTTTTGGAATTTTCTGAGATAAAAAACCGGAAATGTTCCGGAGCTGCCGGAGCCACTTCAGATGCGTTTCGCAGATGAAAATCACTAAAACCGGAATTGTTTCGGAACGCGTTGAAAATCATTTAGTGGGTATTGGAAATGTTCTTAGCCCACATAAATATTTTCAGTTCGATCAGACGCTGAAAAATGTCGTCGTGAATAGTGAAAATCAGCTTTATGGTTACTTTATGGAAAGCCACCTTTTGGGCTTTGCTCCAAAAGATCTTGGGGATGACATGGATGGATAGGAGCCATTTTTTGGGCCCCTCATGGGGGTGTGGCCGGCCACATGGGGTATCCCCCCTTGGGGACCCTCTTGTTCCTTGGTTTCACTCCTAGGTCCTTGTGGAAGGACTTCATTCATGTGCATTTTGGGTTTTTTGTGAAACTACCCTACCCCCTTGGGATTTCCTATAAATAGAGGTGGAGGGGCAGCCCTCCACACTCATCCCTTGCTCTCATACACATGCCATGCATTATCTGGCTTCTTCTCTCCCTCCCACGAAAAGAGTTTCGTAGAGCCGTAAGGCTGTCTGGGTTCCGGCAGGAACTAGTTCTGGACGGCGAAGCCCTGCCGGATAGATGACACCGTATGTGTGCAACTCTGTAGAGAGATCGTAGTTTCGGTCTTAGTTCGTGAGTGCCTCCCGAAGAGCTGTCCGTGTGACCGTCCGATTTTCGAAGGTCCTCCCGAAGGGCTGTCCGAGTGACCGTTCGAGTTTCGAAGGTCCTCCCGAAGGGCTGTCCGCGACACCGTCCGGGGGGTTGTTCGACCGCCTCCCGGAGAGCTGTCTGAGGAGAAGATGAGGGTATACATCCTCGCGGTTGGGAGGTTATAAATCCTAGCTGCGGGGATCTGCACCGCCGATCGTCATCGACTCTACTTCCCGCTGCACTACGAGTCGGTAACGAAAAAGATCAAACCATGTATGCAGTCTCCATAGTGGTCCTGGGCTGGTGCGTAGGTCGGAAATTTTTTGTTTTCTGCTGCGTTCCCCTACAAAATATCCAATCGCTTATTGCAAAGAGTAATCAAAGTATTCATGCGATTGATACTATGAAAGAACATGCGGTGCCCCCATGTTTGGTTTTGGTAATTGATGACAATCTCTATGGACTAATGGTTGCTTTGAGTTATATTTGAAGGATTTGTCCATAGGCATTTCTTGAAGTCCATGTGTTGGTTTCAAGGAGTTTATGTGGTGACCAAGGTGTTATTAAGGAATTATCCAAAGATTGGTCATGTGAGAGTTGAGCTTATTGCAAACATGTCTTGAAGAAGAAGATTGTGTGATCATTCATGTTTACCTTCAAGACATCATCCAAATGAAGAGAGTTGGAAAGTGTCAAGGTTGATCAAGACTAAGTCAAGAGTGAATCAAGTTGATCAACAAACAAAGCGCACAAGATGTACCGAGGGATCAAGCGATCCCATGGTATGGTAAGCATTGTCAATTACGCTTTGTGTACTAACCCATGGTCTTCGTGAGAGTTCCTTGTGGGGTTAGGTTGCGGTGTGCAAGTTCAAGTGAAGCGGGCAAGTTCAAGTAAAGCATCACGAAGAGATCAAATGCTTGAAGCCATTGTGGTGACAATGGACTTGTGAAGATGTGTGGAAGGGTGGCTCACCCATAGTGGAGTATGGGGGAGCAATCAACTAGTCTTCATCGAGCCAACGCAATCAAGAAAGGTGGTCCATCTTGAGGGAGTCAAGATCGTCATCATCTAGCTCAAATGGACCATGTGCAAGGCAAAGGTTTGCTCTTGATAGATTTTCTATTTTACCGGTCTCATGATGGTAGTTGGGAGACCGGGTTATAGGATCGATTGCCGTACTATCAAGGGGGGCTCTCGATGAGTAGATTGATCGTATCATTCGTAGAGAGCTCAAACCAAATAAAATAAATAAGTTTTTTTGTTGTAATTAGAAACAAAATGGAATAAAATAAATAAGTTTTTTTGTTGTAAGTAGAAACAAAACAAAATAAATAAAGCAAAAGAGAAAACAAAAAACAAGGAAAAAAATTATGCCACCTACTGGGCCACCACGGCCTGAATACGACTTGAAACCCATCCATGGGCCAGGATTCAGGCCCGCAGAAGGCCCAGTAGGCCCCACAGGCAAAGAGAACGGTTAGGCCCGAAAGCCTGCAGTTGAGAGGAGCTCGAGAGGGTGGGTGCAGCAGCGCTTATAAACCACTCTCGAGCTGTCTCAACTAGCGAGGTGGGACTAAACTTTTGACGCGGGGCAGCACAAGGCCTTTGGTCCCGGTTGGTGCCACCAACCGGGACGAAAGGGGGGCATTGGTCCCGGTTCGTGGCACAAACCGGGACCAAAGGCCTTTAGTCCCGGTTGGTACCACGAACCGGGACCAATGAGTTGCCTATATATACCCCATCGCCACAGCAGAGCACTCCACAGTGCTCTGTTTTTTCTGGCCGGCGAGGGGAGGGCATTTGGGTGCTCTAGCTCACCTCCTATGCACATGAGGTGTTCGATGAAATGTCTGAGCCACACTAGTTAATCTTTCTCCTCTCGAAACTCGACCTCCGAGCTCCATTTTCCCCGAGATTTGTCTAGGTTTAGCGGTCCGTCACGTCCCGTCCCCGTCTTCACCGCCGTCGATCGCCCGCGGCGATCTCGTCGCCAGCACCACCGTGGTGAGCCTCTTGTTCTTATCTTCTTTCTGAAAGAAAAAAATGCTTACTTTAGATAGATACTTGTCTAATTTTGTTACTTTTATTATTCCTTCTTATTACATAGTGCGATGGTTTTGGTATCCGCCCCCGTCGGCCCTCGTCCTGTCTATGATTCGGATGTGGTATATATTATCTTTTTATAACTATTTGGTTCATTTATTGTTTATGACAAATATGCCGACCAACGTGACATAGATTTTATTTATCTAGGAGGTGGTTGAACCGGAAATTCTAACCGACCCTATTGTCGAGAGGTTAAATTTAGTTGAAGAAGAAAACAATTACTTGAAGGAAAAAATAAAAAAAATTGAGGAGGAGAAGATGATATTGGAGTTGCATGTTGCGGATGTCGTCGATGATCACAAGATCAAGATGGATGCAATGCGCTTGAAGATTAGAAAGATTAGAAAATATGCCATTCATACCGAGGCTTGGTATCATTATGCCGTTGGATCAATTGTTACCTTGGTTGCGATTATGATCGCATTTGTTTTCGCATTGAAATGTTTTACATAGTTTCAGTGTATGGTTTAATTAATTAGATGCTCTGGAGAGCTATATATATGTTGTTAGATGAGAACTATGTATGTACTTTGGTTTTAATGTGATGATGAACTTCTATTAATTTGGTCACTTAATTATCTATTCATGATGTTCTGTAATGGTTTTTGACACACTTAATTATATATAATGCACGCAGATGAACCGGCAATGGATGTACGGTGACAGACACACTTCGAGTACATTAAGGGCGTGCATGATTTTCTCGAAGTGGCTGAGGCAAACAAGCAGAATGGTTTTATGTGTATTCCATGCCCTATATGTGGGAATACGAAGTCTTGCTCTGACTGGAAAATCCTTCACACCCACCTGCTTTACAAGGGTTTCATGCCACACTATAATGTTTGGACGAGGCATGGAGAAATAGGGGTTATGATGGAAGACAGCGAAGAAGAAGAGGACGATGACAACTATGTGCCCCCTGAATACGGTGATGCTGCAACGGGGGAAGCTGCTAAAGATCAAGAGGAACCAGACGATGTGCCCAATGATGCTGCAAGGGGGGAAGCTGCTGAAGATCAAGAGGAACCAGTGCCCGATGATGATTATCTCCGCCGGGTCATTGTCGATGCAAGAACGCAACGCGAAAGTCAAAAGGAGAAGCTGAAGTTCGATCGCATGTTAGAGGATCACAAAAAAGGGTTGTACCCCAATTGCGAAGATGGCAACACAAAGCTCGGTACCGTACTGGAATTGCTGCAGTGGAAGGCAGAGAATGCTGTGCCTGACAAAGATTTTAGAAGCTATTGAAAATATTGAAGAAGAAGCTTCCAAAGGATAACGAATTGCCCAACAGTACATACGCATCAAAGAAGGTCGTATGCCCTCTAGGATTGGAGGTGCAGAAGATACATGCATGCCCTAATGACTGCATCCTCTACCACGGTGCGTACAAGGATCTGAACGCATGCCCGGTATGTGGTGCATTGCGGTATAAGATCAGACGAGATGACCCTGGTGATGTTGACGGCGAGCCCCCCGGGAAGAGGGTTCCTGTGAAGGTGATGTGGTATGCTCCTATAATACCACGGTTGAAACGTCTGTTCAGAAACGAAGAGCATGCCAAGTTAATGCGATGGCACAGTGAGGACCGTAAGAAAGACGGGAAGTTGAGAGCACCCGCTGACGGGTCGTAGTGGAGAAAAATCGAGAGAAAGTACCGGGCTGAGTTTGCAGCTGACCCAAGGAACGTATGGTTTGGTTTAAGCGCGGATGGCATTAATCCTTTCGGGGAGCAGAGCAGCAATCACAGCACCTGGCCCGTGACTCTATGTATGTATAACCTTCCTCCTTGGATGTGCATGAAGCGGAAGTTCAGTATGATGCCAGTTCTCATCCAAGGCCCTAAGCAACCCGGCAACGACATTGATGTGTACCTAAGGCCATTAGTTGAAGAACTTTTACAGCTGTGGAATGGAAACGGTGTACGTACGTGGGATGAGCACAAACAGGAGGAATTTAACCTGCACGCGTTGCTGTTTGTAACCATCAACGATTGGCCCGCTCTCAGTAACCTTTCAGGACAGACAAACAAGGGATACCATGCATGCACGCACTGTTTAGATGACACTGAAAGTATATACCTGGACAAATGCAGGAAGAATGTGTACCTGGGCCATCGTCGATTTCTTCCGACCAACCATCAATGTCGAAAGAAAGGCAAGCATTTCAAAGGCGAGGCAGATCACCAGAAGAAGCCTGCCATGCGTACCGGTGATCATGTACTTGCTATGGTCAATGATTTACACGTAATCTTTGGAAAGGGTCCCGGCGGACTAGCTGTTCCGAATGACGCTGAGGGACACGCACCCATGTGGAAGAAGAAATCTATATTTTGGGACCTACCCTACTGGAAAGAGCTAGAGGTCCGCTCTTCAATCGACGTGATGCACGTGACGAAGAACCTTTGCGTGAACCTGCTAGGCTTCTTGGGTGTGTATGGGAAGACAAAAGATACACCTGAGGCACGGGAGGACCTGCAACGTTTGCACGAAAAAGACGGCATGCCTCCGAAGCAGTATGAAGGTCCTGCCAGCTACGCTCTTACGAAAGAAGAGAAAGAAATCTTCTTTGAATGCCTGCTCAGTATGAAGGTCCCGACTGGCTTCTCGTCGAATATAAAGGGAATAATAAATATGCCAGAGAAAAAGTTCCAGAACCTAAAGTCTCATGACTGCCACGTGATTATGTCGCAACTGCTTCCGGTTGCATTGAGGGGGCTTCTACCGGAAAATGTCCGATTAGCCATTGTGAAGCTATGTGCATTCCTCAATGCAATCTCTCAGAAGGTGATCGATCCAGAAATCATACCGAGGCTAAGGAGTGATGTGGCGCAATGTCTTGTCAGTTTCGAGCTGGTGTTCCCACCATCCTTCTTCAATATCATGACGCACGTCCTAGTTCATCTAGTCGACGAGATTGTCATTCTGGGGCCCGTATTTCTACACAATATGTTCCCCTTTGAGAGGTTCATGGGAGTCCTAAAGAAATATGTCCGTAACCGCGCTAGGCCAGAAGGAAGCATCTCCATGGGCCATCAAACAGAGGATGTCATTGGGTTTTGTGTTGACTTCATTCCTGGCCTTAAGAAGATAGGTCTCCCTAAATCGCGGTATGAGGGGAGACTGACTGGAAAAGGCACGCTTGGAGGGGACTCAATAATATGCAGGGACGGATATTCTTAGTCTCAAGCACACTACACAGTTCTACAGAACTCTACCTTGGTGACCCCGTATGTCGATGAACACAAGAACAGTCTGCGCTCCAAACACCCGGAGCAGTGTGACTTTCAGCAGTTGGTTGGAAACACGTCTCAGAGGTGACACCACTATTTGTGATGAGTTGTACTCGTTGTCCAGGGGACCATCTTCGACTGTATTGATTTACAAAGGATACGAGATAAATGAGAATACATTTTACACGATCGCCCAAGATCAAAAGAGCACCAACCAAAACAGCGGTGTCCGCTTTGATGCAGCAACCGAGAGAGGAAAGGACACATATTATGGTTACATAATGGACATATGGGAACTTGACTACGGACATGATTTTAAGGTCCCTTTGTTTAAGTGCAAATGGGTCAATCTGTCAGGAGGCGGGGTACAGGTAGACCCACAGTACGGAATGACAACAGTGGATCTGAACAATCTTGGGTACACTGACGAACCGTTCGTCCTAGCCAATGATGTGGCACAGGTTATCTATGTGAAGGACATGTCTACCAGACCGAGAAAAAGAAAAGATAAGGAAGCGAATACATCATATGATGAGCCAAAGCGCCACATAGTTCTTTCAGGAAAAAGGGACATTGTGGGAGTGGAGGGCAAGACAGACATGTCTGAAAATTATGAAAAGTTTCATGAAATTCCTCTCTTCAAAGTCAAGGCTGACCCAAGCATCCTGATAAACGATGAAGATTATCCATGGTTACGGCGCAATAAGCAAATGACACAAGCGAAGAAAAAGTGAAGACTTTCTCCCGCAACTATTATGATGATACCATGCCAACTTTGTAACAGACGAGTATGATACCATTGTCCGTTTTGTACACGAAGTGCATCTAGTTTTTGCCGTAACGCTCTCAACTTTCTTGCACATGCTATGTGGATGAAATGATGATGCCATGCCAACTTTCAACCTTTTCAGAGTTCATTTGAAATGCTTTTCAATTTTAGGGTGTTATAGCTCAAAATTATTAGTAAAGGCATGAAAAATAACAGGCCAAAAATTAAAAATTATGCCACCTACTAGGCCACCACGGCCTGAATACGATTAGAAACCCATCCATGGGCCAGGATTCAGGCCCGTAGAAGGCCCAGTAGGCCCACATGCATGTACAGAGAGGTTAGGCCCGTAAGCCTGCTTTAGAGAGGAGCTCGACAGCTCAGGCGCACCGCACCTTATAAACAGGTGCGACTCTCTCTCAGCTAGCGAGGTGGGACTAAACTCCCACCACCACGCCGCTGTGCAAGGCCATTGGTCCCGGTTGGTGGCACGAACCGGGACCAATTCCACCCTTTGGTCCCGGTTGGTGCCACGAACCGGTACTAATGAGGCTGTGACCCCACGAGCACCTTTAGTACCGGTTCGTGGCACGAACCGGTACTAGAGTTTCTTACTAAGCAGTTTTTTAGTCCCACCTCGCTAGCTAAGAGGCACTAGGAGCGGTTTATAAGCCCTGAGTGCAGAGACGATGAAGAAGAGGCGCAATGCTCACCTTCACGTTGCTTAGCTTCAAGCCTTGAGGAATAAGGTAGACTGCATGGAGCTATGTGCAGTGCAGTCTACACTATTCCGAAAGGCTTGAAGCTAATCAACGAGCATTGCGCCTCTTTTTTATTTTTAATAACTTATTACAACTCCGGACTTCTTGTGTTACGACAAAATAAAATAAACTTTAATAAAATTTATGAAACTAAAATTAACAAAGTATTTTCTGTTCAAAACATTATAAGAAACCTCTAGTATTATTGAAACTAAAATCATATAAAATTGATGCAACTAAAATTATCGAAGTATTTTCTGTTCAAAATCATTGAAAGCAAAAATAATTCTCTCCCGATAACTTCAACACGAGGGGGGGGGGTCGATATAGCCCCTCCCCGATAATATTATTTTCCCATGTACGTATGTCATCGTTGTCGATATAACCCCCTCCCGATAACTTCAACACGTGGGGGGGGGGTCGATATACCCCCTCCCCGATAACATTATTTTCCCATGTATGTATGTCGTCGTTGTCAATATATATAACTCCCTCCCAGATAACTTCGACATGATGGATGGTCGATATTTATACCCCCTCTCGACTGTGATAACTTATACCATGGGAGCACCCCCCGACCCTCTCGCTCGACCAAAACTCTCGAGGACACCCAAACCCTAGAAAAAAACGATGTCGGTCTCCTGCCCCCTCCCGCCGCGCCCCTACCCTTGAAGCGTTGCCGAGGCCACCCCAAACCCGGAATAAGCTAGGTCTACGTTTGCACTAATATATCCACCTGCTGTCATGTTTGTGTAATAATTGCCATGTTGTAATATTTGCAGAAACAATGGAGCACGGACGAGACGAGCAAGCAGAAGAGGTGTTGGGGGACATAATCTTAGCCGGAGGTGATATCTTGTCGTATCTTAACGACAATGATGGTCTGAAAGAACAGGGTGAAGAAGCAGGCTACGGTGATCGAAGAGTGGAGGAGGAAAGACATGATTATGATGGCTCCGGTGACCCAATGCTAGTGCAAGAAGGAGCCCGTGGTGACGGCTCCGGTGCCGAACAGAGTCCGGCCAGGTAGATATATTATTTAAGCCTGTGCTGACTAGCTAATTGATGCATTCATTGTTTTGGTATGTACACATATTAATTAACACTCGTCTTTCTTCTTTTTTCTAGCCCTCCGGATCGAGCACAACTTCGGTAAAGAGACGAGGCCCGAAGAGAAAGTTGCGCTTGGATGAAAGGTTTGAGATCACAGCAATCGCGCGCGACGGCCAACCGATTGAACCCATCCGGACAAACGATGCATTTGCTGCTCAGTGCGGGGTTCTAGTTAGGGACAAGATCCCGATCAACATCCAGCAATGGTATAAGCCTAAGAAGGAAGACCCTGAGGTGTCTTATGTCAATGATATGCAGAAAGATGATCTCTGGACTGAGCTGAAGGCAAATTTCACCCTACCGCCAGAGGAGGATCCGGAGAAGCCAGTTAAAGAGCAATTAATCAAGTCTCATGCTCTTAAGAAGATGGCATACCTATTCAGGAGGTGGAAGAATGAGCTGAAAACGTTTGTCAACAAAGAAGAGACACCAGAATTCATCGGCCGGTATGAGAAGATCAGAGATCACTGGCCCGCATTTGTGGCCCACAAGACATCGGAAAAGAGTAAGAAGATGTCAGCGACAAACAAGAAGAATGCTGCGAAGAAGAAGCTTCACCATCGCACGGGGTCAGGTGGCTACCTCAAAGCCCGGCCTAAGTGGGCCAAGGCTGAGAATGATCTGCTTGAAAAAGGGATCGAACCACAGACAATGAACTGGACAGACCGTTGCCGGACTTGGTTCTTCGGGGCTGGCGGAACCTTGGACCCTGTATCAGGGAGGTGCGTTTGGACGAACGAGCTTTTGAGAATACCAGTCAAGAAGATTTAGCAATATATCGATGCAGCGTAGGAAGGGACGTTCTTTCCAGACAGAGAGAATGACGAGCTCACAATGGCCCTCGGGAATCCTGAGCACCCTGGACGGACACGAGGCACGCCAGGCTCCGTTCCGTGGAAGGCTGGTTTTCCGGACGCGGGCGGTTACAAAAGCCAGGAGAGGAGGAAAAAAGTGGAGCAGATCCAAATTCAGAAGCTGCACGAAAGGGTTGAAGCGCTAGAGGAACGAGACAGCAATCGACATGTCGAAACTACCCTCGAAGCTACACCGCCATCTCAGCGGAGAAGCAGCGTGGCTTCCACCGAGCTGCTTCAGTCGGAGCATGTCTTGACGGCTCCTGCTAGCTACCCCGTGGATGCTATCACGGAGTCTCAACATTGCCACCTTATGGCGCAATGGCAGAACTTCAAAGTCAAAGCGGCTGTTGGCTCTGTTTTACCTCCTGAAACCGGCGCAACCTACCACTGCCGGCCGATTCCAGAAGGATATGCTAGGGTGATGGTGGATGAAATAACGGAGGGATTTGAGGACCTCCAGCTTGACCACCCTACCGGTGAAGGGGAGACTCGGCTGGGTTCTGCTCTGAAGACTCCATGCCTATGGCGGAAGGAGCTCATCAACCTTCCGAACTGGACGGCTCCGGCGAGTAAGGGCACTCCGCCTCCTCCTCCGCCTCCTCCTCCGGCAAGTGATCAGGGCACTCAGCCTCCTTCTCCGGCGCGTGGCGGCACTCCGCCTCCTCCTTCGGCGAGTGATCAGGGCACTCAGCCTCCTTCTCCGGTGCGTGGCGGCACTCCACCTCCTTCTCCGCCTGCGCCGGCGGGCCAGAGCAGCCAGCCTCCTCCTTCTCCGCCTCGTCAGCAAGGGTGGAAGAGACCCGCCGCCGCTCCGGCTGCTCCGACGTGTCGTAGTCCTTCTCCTCCGCCTCGTAAGCAAGGAAAGAAGACAGCCGCAGCCGCTCCGTCTGCTCTGCCGGCGTCTAGCAGTACAGCTGCCAGAGGCGGGAGGCAATACAGATTCGGTCCTTCTCTGAAGACTCCAGAGAAGTTACCATACGAGAGGACCGAGGAGGAAACCAGGAAGATCGTGCGAGCCGAAGTGACAAACTTCTTTGAAGGGGTGAAAGCAAAGAAACATCCACCTCCGGAGGAGAAGGTAGATCCGGTGAAAGCAAAGCGCACTCTGGCTGCCCTGACAAAACCACCAAAGTCTCCGCCGAGAGGCAACTATGAGCGCATTCTTGCAAAGACATATGCCGAAGCGGAGCAGTCGGGAAGTACTGTCAGTGATCAAAGGTTAAAAGAACGACGAGCTGGAAAAAAAATTGCCCAGCTCGGCGAACAAGCGAGCCAATCGTGGCCCCCGCTCAAGGTGTCAAAAGACATCGTCGCTTAAGATCCGAGGATGGTGGCCGGTTATAGCAATCTTGGAGATTACCTGCCCGACGATGTACATTATGAAATCATGGAGGTGGACGAACACAAATACCATTACGGGAAGCCTGTCGTCAAAGATGAAAGATCTCTAACAACGATGATGCGAAGATTACATGATTGGTACATGAAAACCTGTAGAGAGTCTGATGGGATGAATACTTTGACGCTGAGAGTTAAACCGGAGCATGACCTCGTTGGAATTGAACTGCTGAATGTTCCATTTGAGGAGTTCTTCCAGTTTTTCAATCAAAAGGCCCTCGATAAAACAACGATCACTTGCTACTGTCTGTAAGTAGTACTACTTCTGTCATTAAGTCTCTCTATATAGGTCAGCTCTTTCATTGCATGTATTTATAATTATCCTCACTATATTATGCAGATTGAAGATCGCCGAATTGAAGAAAAGACAAATCGGTGATATTGGGTTCATTAACACAAATCTCATAGATGCATATACGGTTGAAAAACATGCCAAAGAAGCCGAGGCCAACTTGCTACGATCGTTGGTATTAAATCAAAACAAAGATATAATACTCTTTCCTTACAACTTCAAGTGAGTGTTACTGTCTTGTGCATATTCGGTTTCCCTTATTAGTTCAGGTTATGGTAATGTAATTGATGACTTATGCATGCATGCGCAGGTTCCACTATATTCTCCTAGAGATTAAGCTTGAGCAGGGAGTAGTAACCGTCTTAGACTCGAGACGAAAAGATCCCCAGGACTATGCGAACATGACTCAAATGCTCGAGAAGTAAGTTAAATCGATCATTATCCACCATATCAGCAACTTTGTTCATTTCCTGATATCAAGTAATTGTTTTCTTTGTCTGGCAGGGTTTGGAGAAAATTCACCACAAAAGCTCCAGGACTGCTGAAGAAGTTGCAATTTAGACACCCGAAAGTAAGTACTATAGTAGCATGTTCCGCCCATCTCCTAGTGATTCAAGCGCTAGTTTCATCAATACCATTTAGCATGCTTGCTTATCAGTTAGATTGACCTCTATTTCTTGTAAAGTGGTTGTGGCAAGAACAAGGGAATGATTTCTGTGGATACTACGTTTGCGAGTCTATCCGTCACACGACTTGTGAGCGGGGCTACTCTGACGAACAATATGAAGTGCGTAAGCAATAATATTCACAATTTTATTTTATCATTTGTGTCGAGTTTCATTTATTCATATATATATATATATATATATATATATATATATATATATATATATATTGACCCCCTTCTTCAAATTAGATGTTTCGGATGCGGGATGAACTCCTAGCAGAAGATCGTATGCGAGCAATTCAAGAGGAATTGGCGGCATTCTTCCTTGACCACGTGATCGCTGAAAACGGAGAATACTATGTGGACCCTGTGTTCTTACAATTTAATTAGGAGATTATATTGTAAGAGATAATTATTGTATATATATAGCCGGTAGTGTCAGATAGATATACGAGAACTTGTTGTTCGACCAATCTCTCGGAGAAGGAGAGGTGGTCGATATCACTTCTCTCTGTATGCATATGTTCATGACGATCTTCTGTTTCCTTCATTTGCTTACTAGCTAGCGTGTCTAGTCCTCTCCATACGTATATAGTACGTAGCGTCGACCAAGCACGAAGATAAGAGAGGACACTTCTCTCTATTAATTAGCTAGCTAACACAATATATGAAACACCTAAATTAACCCCCCCAAAACCCCCCAACCCCCCCTTTCAAAAAAAAACAAAAACCCCAGCCCCTGAAATGCTGACGCGTGGATGCCTATTGGTCCCGGTTGGTGACACCAAGACAAAAGGCCCTGCCCATTGGTCCCGGTTGGTGCCACCAACCGGGACCAAAGGCCCCCCTGCCTGGGCTGGCAGCAGCGGCCACGTGGAGGACCTTCTGTCCGGGTTCGTGTAAGAACCGGGACTAAAGGGTTAGGGCTTTAGTAACGACCCTTTAGTCCCGGTTTGAAAACCGGGACAAAAGGCCCTTACAAACCGGGGTAAAAGCCCCTTTTCCTACTAGTGGTTGAAACCCAGCTTGAAATATATGTGGATAGCATTGGATGCCCGGCTCCCGCATCCGCGTCCGCGAACTAGTCCCCCTGTCCGCGGCGAATGCCGGAGAGAATCTGCGGGTCAGCGTTGGAGATGCACTAATATCCCAAAAACAATTCTTGCAAATTCTACTCACGAGCGAATGACATGTGGTTTATTAATAATTAATTTAAAAAGATAAAAAAACAGGAGCCAAACTCCTCTTCTTTTTTCCTCTCCCCCTTCTCTTCTTTTTAAGGCGACGGCTACAGGCTACAGCTACGACCGTGCCATACCTTAGAGCATCTCTAGCCGTTGGCCCCCCAGGGGGCGCGTAAATTCGCCGCCTGGGGGCGAAGCGGCGCTAAAATCGGCGTGGGGGCTTTCGGGTTCCCAGCCGCCGGCCTGAGGGTCGCCCCCAGAAGGCGTTTAAAAAAAAGGTATTCGGCTAAAGTTCGGCAAACGGGACAAAGATTCGGCTAAAATTCGGCGAACGTGACATTACTTGGGCGACCTACATAATTTTTTACATAGCAAAGTGAATCACTTTTAAAAAAAGGTCCGCAACTACAACTACCGGCCGAAGAACCGACGTCGCCACCATCCTCGCCATCGTCCTCGTCGTCCTTCTCCTCCTTGACGCGGACGCCCCTGCTGGACCCCTGCCCGATGTCGCCCTGGCGGACTGGTGGCGGCGGCGCGTCGTTGTCGCTGTCGTCATCGAGGACGACGACACCTCCCTCGTCGCGGCCACGGCGCCGAGCGGCGAACTGCTCGTAGGCGCGGCACTGGCGCTCTAGCTCCGTCCGCGCCCAGTCTTCACGCGCCCACTTCAAGGCCGCCGCGTCGTCGATCTCCTCCTTCACGCCGCCGGCGAGCCCTGGCTCCGTCTTCACGGAGGCGAGCCCCGGCTCCGTCTTCGGCTTGACGTAGCGGGGAGGAGCCGAGGAGGAGGCGCGCCCGCCGCCCTCGTTGATGACGATGTCGGCGCTGCGGGTGCGCCGGCCGAGCGGCGTCTCCGCCGCGGGCTCGGCCTTGACGCCGAACACCGCCGGCGAGCCGGAGGAGTGGGAAGAGGAGCGGGAGGAGGAAGACGAGGAGGGGCCGAACCTCCTGGGCATCCATTGCCCGTCGCTCCGACGGTGTACCGGGGCGGCGGCCGCGGCAGGGTATGTTAGCGGCGGGTCGTTGTCGCCCTCGAGGTGCTGGAGAACCTCGTGGAGCGTGCGGCCGGGGGCGCCCCACCACAGGTGGCGCCCCTTGTTCTTGGTGCCCCCACCACCGGCGCGCCGTTGGTGGAGGCCAGCCGCTGTGCCTGCCGGTGCTGGAAATACGCCGCCCACGCCTCGTGGTTGTCGGCGGCGTACTGCGGGAGGGCGCGCTGCTCCTCGGTTAGCGACGCCCGCACGCGGTCGACCTCGTCGGCGAAGTAGTCGGCGCGAGCGTTGACGTCAGGCAGCGGGGGAATGGGGACGCCACCGGCGCTGAGCCTCCACCCGCCCGGCCCTGCGCGCATGTGTGGAGGCGCCGGGATGTTGGCCTCGAAGAGCAAATACGCCTCCCACGCGTGCAGCGAGCGGCGGTTGAAGCCGTTGGCCGCCGTCCCATCGCCAGGGAATCGCTCGCCCATCGTCGCGGCTGGGCTTGGGGAGAGAGGGGAGGATCATCGGCGGCGGCTGCGCATGAGGAGAGAGAGGCAGAGCACGTCGGTGTGTGGCCAGAGGCGAGGAGGATGCGTTGATTTTATAGCTGCCCGGCGCCGTGTGTACGCATGACGGGAGGGAGGGCGTCGCCGCGCCGCCCGTGAGGAAGCGCCGCCTCAATGGAAGGCTGACCGGCGGTAGCCTTGGCATTGATTCTCCGCGGGAAACGGAGGCGTTCTGAGGACGACGAGGGGGCGCGACTGGGCTGATTTTTGGGCGCCGGCGAGAAAAAATCACCCGGGAGAGGGGGGGGGGGGGGGGGGGGCGTGTTAGCATCACCGCCGACGCCTCAGTTCCGTCTTCGGGGGGCGCGTGGCCTCGGACGCGTCTAGCATCGCCGCCTCGCCGTTCCCATTCTTCCTCGGCTGCCGCGACATCCTGCTGCCGGGGCCAGTGTTTGGCCATTGGGTCTCCTTCCTTACTTCCTTCCTCTGAGGTACGAGCAACGCAGCTTCCATACTCTTTGCCGTTCAACTTAAATCAATTAATCACACTCGGCTGGTGCTGTTGCACGTTTCCATCTCGGAGTAACCGGACCCAATTGGCTCCGGGTTCAGTTCGTGTTCTAGTCGGACCTTCTTTTCAATAAAGGTGACAGCTTTGCAATTGCACGCTTCCGAATTTATTGATGTTATAATCATCCATGGAGCAGAATATTGCGCGCCGCCGATGCGTAAGCTCTTGCTAGCTTCTCTTCTTTTGGGGGTTCAGCTCAAATCAACTATTCATGGTCATGGACGATCTCGTCTTGCCGCAGAAGCCACAAGAGGAAGATAGGCTGGGAGCCCTGATTGACGACCTCCTGCTCTCCTGCGACGGCGGCAAGGACCAGCGCTCTGTCGACGCGCTGGAGGAGGCTGCCATGGCTGCTCCCTGAGCTTAACCTCCATCTCAGGGATTTCCTGCCCGTGCCATGCCCAGATTACCCTGTTGCTGCTGCTCTACGGATATTTTTTTATTCTAAAATACCAGCGCAACACATAAATCAAGCAATGGCGTCTCTGACAAGAGCCGCTAGGAGTTTCTTGCCCATCAATCACACCAGAACCGTCACAAAAATGTCCCTTGAGACCTACCTCGTTGGCAACTACTCGCATGACATTGGCCCGCTGGTCCGTGACGCCATCGACAACGGCACGGTAAGAGAGCTGGACCTCACCATTGCCGACGACGAGGATTTCAGGTGCAAACACGCAGATATGCTGCAGAAAGCACGGGACGTGGACGGGTTCTTCAGCGCGTATCCTAATGTGCTCCCTTGCCTCACGAGGCTCCAGCTCTACAACCTGCGCTTCGCCGAGGGGGACATGTTGCACCGCGCGCTGTTTGACTGCTGCAAGCAGCTGCAGCACCTCAGCCTGGACCACTGCGACGCCGGCGACGGCTCGGTGTGGCAGATAGACGCGCCGAGTTCGGATCTCAGGGTTCTGGAGCTCCGCTATTCCTACTTGAAGAGGCTCGAGGTGCTCTGCCTTCCCAAACTAGAGCTGCTCCGTTGGGAGGTCTGGCTGCACAATGAAGCCCCCTTGCATTTTGGTTCCGTGCCGTGTCTTAAGGAGTTATTCCTCCTATGTGGTGCAGACATCGATCACCCGGGGTTTAGTTTAAGCCGGCTTCTAGATGGTGCCACAGATATTCGTACACTGACCTTAAACTTCCAAGGAGAAAAGGTAATTTCATACTACTGCAGTATATATTGTGTGATGTGCTTCTAATTTCATCTGTACGAATTGTAAAGTTACCACAGATGGATTGCGGTTAATTACGACCATACGTTTGGTGCTATTTTTTTTATTGTTGCATGTCTTGATCAAGATATTTGATTTTGGGACTGTCTATTTGACATTCGACTATTTTTCAATTTGACAACATTCAAATTTCATAGCAAATGAACAGATGACACCTGTATGTCCCAAAAAACCCTCCCACCAGCCACTTTATTTTCTGTATTTCGGCAAAAACGGGTCGGGCATAACCCTGCCCCGGTTTCCAGTAAACCAGCCCCACCAAACTCTCCCTAGACCACAGCTAACAGCTGGCCACAACTTCCCTGCTTGCCATCAACTTGCTACGCACGGAAAAGGAAGGGAAACCCCTCTCCACCCCTCCTACATAACACCATAAATCTCAGCATAAATTTCACTGTAATCTCAACAGTAGAGAAAACTTAATACTCTGCAAATAGTTGATCAGTAGCAGTAGAAAAAACTTGCATAGTTGAAGAAATTACACTGAAACAACACCTTATGCCTGAAATGACAATACACAGGACAGTAGCAAAACCATGCCAACTTACACTGAAAATCAGGGTATTGCCTAAAATGGTAACAGACCTACAGTGTAACTGCCGATGAATTACAGTGAAATTTGTCAACTTACACTGAAACTACCTATGGAATAAACTGCAATACAACAATAATTACAGTGTAAATCCCATAGTAATTATAGTAATTCGAGTGTTAAAGTGTACAGGGTAAAAATACAAAACGAATTACAATGTAAAATTGCCAATCAATTACAGAGGGAAATGGGGAAATGGAATGTAACACAATTTTTACACTAGCAGAAACTTTCCGAATTATACTGTAATTCATCGGCAAATGGGGAAACCCCCCTAGAGATTACAGTAATTACTGTGTAAATCATTTGGACTGTTCTAGAGATTACAGGAATTATACTGTAATTCCTTTGGACTATACATATGTTTGTTGTACTAACACTGACATTTCTTTTCCAAAATATGCAGATGGGGAGCATGACAAGGATAATAACAGAAGACGAACTACTGTCAATGTCACATGAAGATCTCATCCTAAATGTAAGTACCAATAAACGTCAAAAACTTATAAGAAAAAGCTGAGTACATCAAAAACAAAATCTAACACACAAAAACACTGCAGGAATCATTTTCTTTTATTGCGCTCCTACACTCAGACATTATATACAAGGTAAGAAAAAATTCTTACAAAAACAGTACTACTTTTACAGCTTCTTGGAAAAGAAATGGGTTTCATTTGTTGTGATATTACAGCAAGAACTATATTTTATGAGCATGTTTCTTACAGGTACATTCAGCAAATGGAGGTGCATCGAGTAACAGAACTCATAACAGCAACAACACATCAGTCCATTCGACAGTAAGTGACAAAAATTTGGATAAACTATCATGATCTGACAAAAATAAGAGAGCTACTTACAGCTTCAGTACTATTCTGCAGACATTCGACGAAATGGAAACTGAAACTGCACCAACCGAAGAAGGTGCAACAGAAGAAAACCCCTAGCATGCAGACCCTTTTGGCACCATAAATGTGGAACAGGTAAAAGACCAAAATTCACTAACAAGATACATACATAGAAGTTGAAAACTAGTAAGAAATAAAATACTGAAGCAAATTGCTATGAATGCAGGTGGCTGAAGATGATGACCCCAGTTCAGCAGCAACAAGAGAAAACAATAGTTGCCAGAACAATGAAGAAACAAAAATACCAGAATCAGAGCACTCACATGAACAAGATGACAATGAATACCTCGATGAAGAAGACATTGAGAGATTCCTGCAAAATGAGCAAGAGGCTGCATCAGAGGGCAATCTAACTAGTAATTGACAAATGGAGGTGCATCGAGTAACAGACTGCATCAGAGAGCAAGAGGCTGCATCACATGAATGATGTACTAAAAAACAGTAAATAATAAAATGAATAAGCTAATAGTGAACGAGAGCATCATGGCAAGAGGAAGAGGACTAACCACATTTCTTCTACGAACAGATGATAACTTCCTCTTCAGTGATTTTCCTTTCTGAAAAAACATAAAGCCAAAAGTCACCTCAACAAGAGAAAATAACAAACAAACATAAAACAGCAAGAACAAGAAAAAAGAAGCAGATAACCAACTTGATTAACATAGAACTTGAAAAGAGCTTTGTCAAAGGCTCCTTCATCACCAGAAAGAAAGAAAATATAAACCGATTACATAAAATCAAAAAGAAAATATAACTAGAAAAAATAAGAGAGAAATAACTACCGTAGACATTGGATATGATCCATCTTCCGCAAAGTCATTAGGCACGAATGGTTCACGAATAGAATCTGCACTCTCAAAAGATGACATTAACGGAACATCCTGGTGAGAGACTTTCTGAAGCTTTCCCATAAATCTAAACCTGAAAATTACAGAGCTAAAGCATGAACATTACACTACAAAAAATAGGCGCAAAAATATATTATAAAAACATAAACTAAGCAAGATGATTACGGAATAAAACTACATTAAAACTACACTGAAAAAGGGGTAACTTTCCTCCCAGAATTGTTGTGTAATCATGACATACTAGATAGTGATTCTAGTGCATAATACACTGTAAAATCGGGGCATATACACTGTAAAATACATGAGTAGTTGGGCTAAAATTACTGTGTAAATGCTAGGACAAATTACACAGTGATTCCATGGCATAATACACTGAAAAATCTTGCATATCTCAGGACACTGTAAATCAAAGATTTACACTGGAACTAGGGGGAAAACTACACAGTACTGTTACGACAAATTACACTGTAATTGGATGATAAATTACACAGTAATTCTGGAGCATTTGGAAGTATTACACTGTAAATTACACAGTACTACTAGGACATGTTACACAGTAATTACAAACATGGGCATGAGAATTGCACTGTAATATGGGAGTATGACACTGTAAATTACACAGTCGTAAAACATGGGCATGAGAATTACACAGTAATTACAAAACAAATATGGGAGAATTACACTGTAAAAGCAGGGACAGTAGTTACACTGAAATTATGAGGGGTAAGATCCACAGTAGTTTTGAGCTACAAATACAAAGAGATCCACTTGCACGACTAAAAATACACTGTTGAAATTACTAGGATTGTGAAGTAAAATTACTGAAATTACACTGTTATTTACAGTGTAAGTACACCGATAGTACAGTGCCATTACATAGTTAGTACACTGATATTACAGTGCAAGTAACAAAGTAAATACACTGATATTACAGTGTACTTACATAGTTAGTACACTCATATAACATTGCAAGTTACAAGGTAAGTACACTGACATTAGACTACAAAATACACTAATAATACAGTGAAAGGAAACTGAAATTCGACTGGAAATATCAGTGGAAAACACCGGGCGGGGGGGGGGGGGGGGGGTAAAAACACTGAAATAGAAGCATCAAATTCAGTGAGATTACTTTAACACATTCAGACACACCTCAGCTACCAGGGGAAATCACGACCAGCCACCTACAACTATCATCTAACAGCAATAATACAGTGAAGGGGTATTACAGTGTAACTTTGGGGATGTACAGTGAAGAAGCACAAGATAACAATACATGCAGCACACCAACATAATACAGTGAACTTCAGAAATACATTACAAATATGCATCGGGCATGAAACTGCAGCAAATGAAAACTAGGGGAAAATACAGTCTAAGTCAGAGATACAACACATAGAAATTCAGAACCACACTGTGATGAAGGCAGTGCTACTACACATGCACAGTGAAGAACAGGGAGTATTACAGTCTAGAACAAGGGAATCTACAGCAGGTAGAAAATATGGGGATGAAATAATTCTTGTCTACAAGGACACATTAATCCCAAAAGCATAAACTGAAAACATGGGATGAAATACACAGTAATTACACTGGAACTACAACAGTAGCAAGGGATTACAGTGTAAATAATCGTAATTCTTGCGGATTACACTGGAAACAGGACCCTGGAATTAACAGTACTTGTAGATTACACTGAAATTTCGAGAAAAAATACACAGTAATTCTAGGTCAAATTACACAGTAATTGTAGAGCTCAAACTACGGGATAAATTACACAGTAATTCTAGGTCAAATTACACAGTAATTCTAGAGCTCAAACTACCGGGATACATTACACAGTAACTGTAGATTGAATTACACTGGAAAACAGGACACAATAATTATTGGGCAAAAAATACTAGAGATTTGACCTAGCGAATTGCACTGAAACTACAACAGTAAATCTAGAGTGAAATGGGGCAAAATACTAGTGCTTTCACTGATACACTGAAACTGGGGCAAAAACCACAGTAAAACTAGAGTGAATTACACTGAAAATGGGGCAAAAGAAAACAGAAGCACTAAAACTACAGGAACAGAAAATGGGGCAACAAACACAGAAATAATACTGTGAATTACACTGAAAATGAGGCAAAATACACAGTAAATATAGAGTGAGTTACATTGAAAGTATGGGCTGAATTACACAGTGACTAGTGCAAATTCATAGTATATGACATTCAAAACTACAGGGATTACAGTCAGTCTGGGGCAAAAAATGCAGTAAGTCCACGGTACATAACACTGAAACTAGGGGGATATACAGTAACACTAAACCTGCAGTTCAATCACCCAGGACTTAAAAGCACATACAGACACTCACAGGCCATAGAGGACATGCGCATTGCATCTAGCACAGCCCAAATGAGGAACCTAACCACACCTAAAGCTACCAACACACCAAAGGACGAACCCTAGAAGCTACGCACCGAGAAATGAACAAAAAAACACGCGCTCGAGAGGGAAATTGAGAGACCAACAAACAACAGGAGGGGGGAATCGAAGAGGAAGGAGAGAGAAATCAAGCTCCACTGGTGGGGGATCTCGGAATCGACATGAACAACAAGGAATCGCTCCGCTGCCCCGAGCGCCTCTTCCTCTCTCTGCCTCGCTATCTCCTCACTCCCTTATCTCTACAGTGCCGCACAAATGAAAGAGAAAAACGATGCCAAAAATTCAAAAAGGACAAAAACCAGGAGAGGGAGGGGCGACCCGGCGGACGGTAACGGGCTGGACAAAAAACCCGAACCCGACAAAGGAAAACAAGCCCGAAAACGAGACAGCCAAGCACGAATCTCCGCGCAACAGCAGACGGACAGCGATTTGAATGTCGGCGAATTGAATAACAGTCGAGTGTAAAATAGCAAATCCGTTGATTTTTTATTTATCATTGCTATGAAACATTTCGTTGATTAGCCTGGTGCGCACGTGATTTTTTTTCTCTACCTGTACAATGACGATCATTTTTTTTCTTTATTTGTCTGTTCACCAGCTTTGGATCCAGTCTGAAAGCAGGCAACTCCGCGCTGCATTCAGCAAGCTAAAGAAGCTGTCTATTCAAGGCATATATGTTGAGTTTGACCTGTTATGGACAATAAATCTCCTTGAAGCTACTCCAACCGTTGAGATATTTGGTGTCGAGGTACTAATTTTACCCGTTCCTTTCTCGATTGTTAGTTGACCATATATAAGCATTTCCTTCCTGGTTGGTGATATCATTTCATGATAGAACTTAGAAATAGGATCTCCTACTATACTTTATCTAATTAGGCCTTGGTTATTGGATACAGGCGTTTGAACATCCATGTTCCGTGCCATTTTGGGCACGCGTTGGCGTTCAAAGAGTGCAGCCTTCGTGGAAGACGCCTGGATTCACAAGCTGTAGCAAGTGGCAGCTGAGAGAGCTCCACGTTGCTAGCTTTAGTCCATTGGTGGGGCATCATATGTTATTTGTGCGTGAGGTGATGGGTCGAGCGCCAAAGCTGGAGACTGTTCTTTTGAAGGAAAATGAAGAGCCATGCAGGAAGTGCGAGGCAATGGGTGCACTACCTACTCCGATAGGAGGCATGTTTCCAAGGGGCAAAGATGAGCAAGAGGCCATAGCCAGGCAACTTAGGGACAAGAAGGTCGTCTCGTCGTCCTCGGCCAAGATAATTTTCAGCAGCACCGTTTCAACAGTGGTATTCTGAATAAGAGAACCTGTGTGCATGCCGAATGTAATAGACGCCAAGGCAAGGCTTTTTTTAATTAGTAGTTTGCTTAAAGGAACAGAACTGGTATGTAATTTTTGTGTTGTGGCAGCGTGTGGGACGATCATGACCATCCTATCTTGTATCCTTGGTTCTCTATTTCGAGACCAGTTTCTTTTTTGTGGATCTTTTGGATTTTTTTTGGTGTCAAATGACCTAATCCGTGGCTAGCACGCGCTATTTGTGGGGGATTTGTCTGGGTGCGTTCCTTAGCTGTGCCTAGTGATTGTTACTGGGGTTGATCTATGCCGGTTGGTCGGTTCCTTTCTTTCATCCGAGATATTTTGATATCTCTCTCTCTCTCTCTCTCTCTCTCTCTCTCTCTCTCTCTCTCTCTCTCTACCGGAACAACGTACTATGCCGACAGCCACGGGCCGTCGGCATAGGCCCCTCTCCCGTCGGCGTAGATCTAAGCCGACGGCAGCCGTCGGCTTAGCCCCGTCGGCATAGATAATGTCAGCTTAGTCTTGTCAGACCGTCGGCATAGATATGCCGTCGGCATAGGGGCCTATGCCGACGGCTTCCGTACAGCCGTCGGCATAATTTGACCGTCGGCGCAGTTTTCCACGGGACGGCCGTTGACGACGCCGTCACTGCGCCGGTCGTGCCACGGGCCGCCACGTGGTAGGGATAAGCCGACGGCCAGGCCGTCGGCTTATCCCTACCACGTGGCGGCCCCAGAACGCTCCTGGGCGAACACGTATTCCGACTAGCGTACACGACTTGCCCAACGCATCATCGCCGTATCACCTTACTATTAAAGGGGAGTCTATCGTCGTCGTGATAATTCGACCTCCCCTCCCTCGTACGTGTTTGTTCGACCTCATCGCACGATCTACACATCGTTCGTTCCACCTCCCCTTAGGTCGCCCCCATCACAAGTTCATCGTTCCCCGAATCCGGCCCCCAGTCAATCCGAACTCCTAGTTCCTGCAAAACGGCGTGCCCTATCGCACCTCCAATGTCCATTCTCGCCCCTGTTGTCGGTGTCAAAACTGGCCGATCTCGGGTAGGGGGTCCCGAACTGTGCGTCTGAGGATCGAAGGTAACAGGAGACAAAGGGGACACGATGTTTACCCAGGTTCGGGCCCTCTTAATGGAGGTAAAACCCTACTTCCTGCTTGATTGACTTTCATGAGTATAGGGGTTACAAGAGTTGATCTACCTCGAGATCGTAAAGGCTAAACCCTAGATGTCTAGCCTATATGAATTCTGATAGCCACTACGGACTAAACCCTCTGGTTTATATAGACACCGGAGGGGCCTAGGGTTGTACAAAGTCGGTTTACAGAGGAAGGAAACTATACATCCGGACGCCAAACTTGCCATCCACGCAAAGGAGAGTCCTATCCGGACACGGGGGGAGGCCTTCTTCCTTGTATCTTGACGGCCCATCAGTCCGGCCAATATCACACAGCCCAGACCCCCGAGGACCCTATAATCCAGGACTCCCTCAGTAGCCCCTGAACCAGCCTTCAATGACGATGTGTTCGGCACGCAGATTGTCTTTGACATTGCAAGGCGGGTTCCTCCTCTGAATACTTCAAAGCAGTCTTCTGAATAAGAGAACTATATCCGGCTCTGTATAACAGTCACAACCCTCAACCACGAAGGCAAAATACTTAATCAAAATAAGGTCTGTCTACTGACAACTTTTTTGGCGAAACGTTACGCCTGGCCTCTTTATCATTTCGAACTATTTTTTGGCCTCCCGCTTTCGAGGTGCGGCCTCCATTGACACGTCTTGTCAAAACAGATATCGTGTCCGCTTATTGTGGGTTTCTCATCAATATGGGTTTGGGTAATCCAACTGTGCCATTCGCACGACCCCTTGGGAACAGGCGAGTTTTAAGGCTTGAGGGAGGGGGGGGGGCGCTTGATATTCACTGCCTATATAAGTGGATAAAGATCCATCTTTTTACCTCACGCCTTCTTCCTTCCTCTGCTTTCCCGTCCTCGAGCTCCAACGCCCAAGCTTCAATCTTTCCCACCGCCACCAACCTCTCCGGCCATGTCTGGATCCGGCTCACAGGGCAAGTGGGTGGCCTCCTCCGTCACGGAGAAGGACGTCAAGGAGCTCCGGGAGGCGGGGTACCTGACTGCGGACGTCGCGCACAGGCTCCCTGCCAAAAAGCAAGTCATCCCCACTCCGGAGCCCGGCGAAAGGGTTGTGTTCATCCCCCACTTCCTCCGCGGGCTTGGGTTTCCCCTCCACCCCTTTGTCCGCGGTCTCATGTTCTATTACGGGCTAAATTTCCATGATCTAGCCCCAAATTCCTTCCTCCACATCTCGGCGTTTATCGTCGTGTGCGAGGCGCTACTCCGCATCCCCCCACACTTCGACCTCTGGCTAAAAGTCTTCAATGTGAAGCCGAAGGTGGTCGACGGGCAGCATCCGGACTGCGGCGGCACCATGGTGAGCAAACTCCCCAACACCACCTGGCCTAAAGGGGCTTTCATGGAGACCGTCAAGGTGTGGCAACAGGAGTGGTTCTACATCACCGAACCCCGCGGCGCCAGATGGGCGACCACTCCTGAGTTCAGATCCGGACCCCCTATGCGGCTCGTGTCGTGGACTAACAAGGGTCTGGACTGGGGGTCGACCGATGAAGTGATGATGCTGCAAAAGCGCATCAAAAATATGATAAGCAAGAACACCAGTCTCACTGACATGAGTCAGGTGATGCTCTTCCGCCGGATCCTCCCGTGCCAACGCCGGCCTCTCCATATGTGGGAGTTCAATCTGAAAGGGCCGCGAACCCTGCAACTCTTCTTCGGCACAACGCACGAGGAGATCTGGAAGCTGCTCTTCAAGGCCTAGAAGACGTGGCCGAACAAGACCGACGACATCGGCCTCGACAGCGCGAATCCGGCCACTCCGGTAAGTATTTTGTTTTCGAACATAATGTCGGTTATAGATCCGAGGGTATACCGAGCTTTCTATTCCTCGATCAGGGCTGGACAACGAATGCGGAGCGGATCAAGTGTCTAGCTCCGCTACCTGAAGACCCAACCACTCCTATGCTAACGAGGATGCTGGTTCCTGCGCCGTATCAGGTGCCGGAGAAGAAGGCCAAGAAGAAGAGAAAGGAGGCCAAGGGTGGCCTCCGCCGTAAAGGTGCTTCGGACGCAGTGTTCGGAGAGACCGAAGCCCTCTCCTTCCACGAGGGAGATGAAGACGAAGAGGAGGAGGAGGAAAGCGATTCTCCCCTTAAGGGAGGAGGAAGAAAAGGGCCGCCTCCGCAGACCCGGAGGCGGAGCCGTCCAAGAGGGGGAAGATAACCCTCTCGGATGGTTCGGACACAGATGCCGAACACACCCCCAAGAGGCGCCCCAGGGAAAAGCCCATGGCCATATTGTAAGTGCCAAAGGATACTCTATAGATATCCGGTCTTTTATGATTGTAATATAACATATTATGTTTGTGTGTTTCAGTCCGGCCTGCGACCTCCCCCAACCATCGTCATCTGAGGGGAACTCTCTTGCGCCGGAGATGGTGGAGAGCGAGTCGCCTTCGTGAGCCTCTCCGCCAACCACCGTGGACGACACCGAGGTGTTGTCCCGAAGGGCCTCTCCGGGCCATGGAGAGGTGAGGGAGGCCGCCAAGATGGCGCCAGAGGGTAATGCCTCCGCTGCCGAGAACATGGGGGTGCAACCCCCATGGAGACTGACGACGGGGGCCCCAGCGGAACACTATTCCGGAGACCCGTGTGGCTCCGGAATCGAGCGAGCAACCCTCTTCAAAGGAGGGGGGAGCGCTGATAACCCACAAGTATATGGGATCGCAACAGTTTTCGAGGGTAGAGTATTCAACCCAAATTTATTGATTCGACACAAGGGGAGCCAAAGAATATTCTCAAGTATTAGCAGCTGAGTTGTCAATTCAACCACACCTGGATGACTTAATATCTGCAGCAAGGTATTTAGTAGCAAAGTAATATGGAAGTAGCGGTAACGGTGGCAAAGGTAACAGTAGCAGTTTTATAGTAATCGTAACACTGGCAACGGAAAAGTAACTAAGCAAAGATCAATATGTGAAAAGCTCGTAGGCATTGGATCAGTGATGGATAATTATGTCGGATGCGGTTCATCATGTAACAATTATAACATAGGGTGACACAGAACTAGCTCCAGTTCATCAATGTAATGTAGGCATGTATTACGGATATAGTCATACGTGCTTATGGAAAAGAACTTGCATGGCATCTTTTGTCCTACCCTCCCGTGGCAGCGGGGTCCTATTGGAAACTAAGGGATATTAAGGCCTCCTTTTAATAGAGTACCAGACCAATGCATTAACACTTAGTGAATACATGAACTCCTCAAACTACGGTCATCACCGGTAAGCATCTCGATTATTGTCACTTCGGAGTTAACGGATCATAACACATAATAGGTGACTATAGACTTGCAAGATAGGATCAAGGACTCACATATATTCATGAAAACATAATAGGTTCAGATCTGAAATCATGGCACTCGGGCCCTAGTGACAAGCATTAAGCATAGCAAAGTCATAGCAACATCAACCTTAGAACATAATGGATACTTGAGATCAAACCCTAACAAAACTAACTCGATTCACTACAAAAAAAAAGACACATCCGTGACATTTTGGGCCGAACAAATTTTTTTCTGTCATACATATGACACTTCTATGATGATAATTGTGAAAAAAACCCGGTATCATCATAGATGTGGTGGGCTCCTACTTCTATGACAAAAAAACATGACAGAAAATGGGCTTTTCGTCATGGGCGGGCCGGAGACGCAGCTGCATGACATTCTTTGGGCCGTCCATGACGGAAAAAACCGTGGTAGAAGCGAGGGGGAGGAAAATTTCGGGGAGTTCCCGGTTACGGTGGGAGGTCGGGGGCCGAGCGATGCGTGTTTCTCTCGTACACGTACGCGCGTGTGTGCGAGGCGTTGGCTCTAACTGAACCCGAGCGAGGCGTTGGGCTCTAACTAAACCCGAGCGATTGCACTGCAGGCTACGTGTTACTGAATCCGAGCGATTGATCGATGGCTGTTAACTGAACCCGATCGAGTGATTCCTTCGCTACTGCTGCTAACTGAAGCCGATCGATTGGATGAACAGTGAGCGTTGCCGGGGGGGGGGGTTGGATGAACAGTGAGCGGTGGCGTTGCCTCTGGATGAATAAGACCCCGTGGTGTGGAGGGCTGGATGAACAGTAGACGGTGGAGGGGTGCCCGTGGAGGGGTGGTTGAACAGGACCCCGTGGTGTGGAGGGCTGGATGAACAGTAGACGATGGAGGGGTGCCCGTGGAGGGGTGGTTGAACAGTAGCCCGTGGAGGCTGGAGGAGGCGACGGTGGAGATGAACAGTATCCCGTGGAGTCCCGTTTTGCGGTACGCCACAACCCTCCCGATGAACAGAACCCCCGTTTCGACCGTAGCGCTCCAACAAAAGTCCGTTTCCTCCGTTTTGCGGTACGCCACACCCCTCCCGATCAACAGGACCCCCGTTTCGACCGTAGGAGGTCCGTTTCCTCCGTTTTGCGGTATGCCAGACCCCTCCCGATGAACAGGATCCCGTTTCGAACGTGGCCGGTCGAACACAAGGCCGTTTCCGCCGTTTTGCGGTACACCAGGCCTCGTTTTCATTGCCTGTTCCGTCCAAGCCTTCCCGATGAACACGACCACGCATTCC
Source organism: Aegilops tauschii subsp. strangulata (assembly GCF_002575655.3). Taxonomy (NCBI): domain Eukaryota; kingdom Viridiplantae; phylum Streptophyta; class Magnoliopsida; order Poales; family Poaceae; genus Aegilops; species Aegilops tauschii. The sequence goes on along the minus strand of NC_053036.3, from coordinate 637,639,279 downwards.
GTTCCGACCCAGCCGGTTGGCTCCCACGCGTTCCATTGCCTCCCGATGAACATGACGCATTCCGTGAACACGACGCATTCCGTTGCCTCCCCGTGAACACAACGACCACGCTGTTTCTCTGTTCCGACCCAGCCATGTACACGAGCCCTGGCCGTACGTATGCGCGAGTAGGCGTTCGAGACCCTGCCCGTATGTACGTACGTGGCCGTATTTTCTTTCTTGCACCCTGGCCGCTGTACGTACGTGTACATGCTACGTGGGCGCCTCTACTACGACATGTGCGCGCCTCTACATCGACCAGTATATATGTACGTACACGTTCGCGACCAGAATGACAATGCTACATACGCTTCGACCAGGTGGGTCCCGACTGTCAGGCACTTCCTTACCTGCGAAGATGTAGCTGGTGGGTCCCAGCAGTCAGGGGGGCGAATCGTTTTGTTTTTTTTTGCCCGGACGCACTTCCTTGCGTGTGAAGGTGTAGCTGCTGGGTCCCAGCAGTCAGGGGGGGATCGTTTTGTCTTTTTTTGCCCGGACGCACTTCTTTGCGTGCGAAGATGTAGCTGGTGGGTCCCAGCGGTCAGGGGGGCGAATTGTTTTTTTTCGGATGCACTTCCTTGCGTGCGAAGATGTAGCTGGTGGGTCCCAGCAGTCAGGGGGAAACGTTTTTTTCGCGAAACACGGTGGCCCGTCCGGTGGGTCCCCGCTGTCAGGTGCAGGAATAATTATTTTGCGCGTAATAAGGAGGCACTTCCTTGCTGCGGCCGTGGTCCCAGCTGTCAGCCTCTCCACTTACAGTCCACGTCCGATGGAAGCCATTCCTTGACCACGTTGACCACGCCGCGCCGAGAGCACTAGGGCAGTGGACGATGGCGAGGCCTAGGAAGGGGACGACGCGGAGCCGGGGAAGACGCGGTAGTGGATGCCCATGCGTAGAGGAGTATGAGGGTTCACTTGTTCGGCTGTGGTGTGAGGCTGCCGTCGCCGCAGAATAACAATGGGTGTGGGTGCGTAGAGGGATGGCCTGGCCAGCGGTGGGAGTAGTAGGGGCGGTGAGGCCTTTGCGGCATCACAGCCGGCCACGGGCGGCAGGAGCAGGCGGCACGACCGGCGCTGCTTTGGGCGGCTGGAGCAAGAAGACCAGAGGTTGAAGAAGCACTACGGCCGTTGGATGGACATCGTACGGTCACTGGAGCTAGAATCGTTCATATATTGACTAATGTTGACAAAGGCCTCCGTCCCAGTCAACTTAGTAGGCCCACAAGTCAGCCTCCCACCAAGGTGGGTCCCAGCTAGCAGGGGGGTATTCATTTTTTTGTGCATAATAAGGAGGCACTTCCGGTGGGTCCGAGCTGACAGCGGGGGGAACATCTTTTTCGCGAAATACAGTGGCCCGTCCCGTGGGTCCCAGCAGTCAGGGGGAAACGTTTTTTCGCGAAATACTGGTGGCCCGTCCGGTGGGTCCCTGCTGTCAGGTGGAGGAATAATTATTTTCCGCGTAATAAGGAGGCACTTCCTTGCGGCTGCCGTGGACCCAGCTGTCAGCCTCTCCACGTACAGTACTCTTCCGATGGAAGTCGGTCGTTGACCACATTGACCCCGCCGCGCGGAGAGCACCACGGCGGTGGACGACGGCGAGGCCTAGGAAGGGGACGACGTGGAGCCGGGGAAGACGCGGTAGTGGAAGCCCGCGCGGAGAGGAGTATGAGGGTTCATCGGTTCGGCTGCGGTGTGAGGCTGTCGTCGCCGTAGAATAACAGGGGGTGTGGGTGAGTAGAGGGATGCCCTGGCCAGCGGTGGGAGTAGTAGGGGGCGCTGAGGCCTGCGCGGCAGCACAGCCGGCCACGGGAGTAGGTGGTCCCGCCGGCGCTGCTTTGGCGGCTGGAGCAAGAAGATCAGAGATTGAAGAAACACGACGGCCGTTGGATTGACATCCAACAGTTACGTCTGCTAGAATCGTTTGTTGACGTATATAATAACTAAAAAAATCTTGCATACGCGTCAACTAAACAGGCCCACAAGTCAGACCACTCCCTCTTTTTTTAATAATTTATATATAGCTCATGGCAACTTCTTATGCAATTTATTGCAGTCGTTTTTTTTGGTTGGCCAGGGCCAATTTCGTATATTTCTGTGGGTTCCAAACTATTTTTAATACCGAAATGTCGAGCCAGATTTAAAGTACTTTGAAGATATATTTAAATTAGGTTAATGCCCAGTGAAATAGGAATCTGAAAATGTGAAAAAATTCAGAAATTATAAAGTAATTGCCAATTTGTCATCTGTTTTTATATTTACAACCCATTTCATATTACTTTCAAGATTTGCAGGCGTCTTGAAAGAGTTGCAGCCCATCAGGGCGTAGAAAAATAAGTAGGACTGGATTGGGTATTCTTCAGAAAAAATAAACTGGGCTCATTTTCACAAAGAAAAAATAGCTGGGCTGGTCACATGGTGAACATAAAATATAAGCCTGGGCTAGACGGGCCACAACCCAGTTCAAACCCCGCTCCGTCTCAACAATACCAAACAAAAAAATACTGCTCGAGTAGCTACGTCCCAGGTGTCAGCCGAACTTGTGCTGTTCTCTTGTCTATTGACTATATACGCTCACAATGTCGTGGGTCCCAGATGTCAGGAAAACACTAGGAGGAAGCATTTTATTTTTCCATACGCTGACGTGGTGGGCCCCTACTGTCATCCTCTCCACGTTCTTCTGCCGATTCCTGTTGTTTGTTGACCATGTTGACAACGCGAGAGGGCGGCGCCACGGCGAGCGCACCAAAGCGCGCGGAGGACGTTGACGTTAACGATTTAGGAGACGGTGGGGCGGCGATGCGTGCACTGAGGCGCAGCAAGCCGTGGGAGGCGGAAGCAGGCAGCCCCGCCGGCGCTGGTTTGGTTTTGGCGGCTGGAGGAAGACAGAACTGAAGAAACACGACAGACTGTAAAAGCAGCAGGAGTACTTAACAACCTTAGCTGAAACCAGCAGGGGCACTTAACAACCAAAGCTGAAAGCAGTATGAGTACTTATACAGGTTCAACCGTACAAAGCACGCCTCGAATAGTGCTACTTTGCCTACAGTTAACCAAGGGTGAGGCCGCCAAGCCCCAGGACAAGGCCCAGGCGCCACCCCGCGCATCCACAACCTTCTGAAAGCGGCTTCATCTCGCAACGTGGTCAATAAACAGGATATTCGCTTTAGAGCCATGGAAAAGCATGAACATAATCTTCTGTCCTATTCTCCAAGATGGACGGGCCTTCATTATTTGAGACCACCCATGAATATGTATCTTTTCTCCTCCAAGGGGAATTGAGTAGGTCGACATAAACATCATGTTGTGACCAAGCGCAAGTCTGACCCGACCATGGTCAGGCATCTGTATAGGAACAATAAAACTCGACAGTTCCTGTTTCAAGAAGATCACAGCTGTAAAACTGTGTATAAGCAATAGTTTATGAACAACATATATAACAGAAAACAGCTCGTACCATAAGTTTCTCGACACAGTTGGACCTGTTCAACGAGTGCAGCAGTGGCACACATATCCCACGTGGCCTTCCACCATTGAAACGCCCCACAAGGACCTCAAGACGATCAATAAAGTGTAGGAACTTGTGGATGTCGATCCAGTCAACTTCCGTGCCATTAGTAACAGCTGAGTTATACAGAGTAACAAACGAGCAGACTGCTTAACTCTGAAAAAACCTACACGTGCCACCAATTATAAGAAAATATTAGATAGAAGTAGCATCTTCGTGAGAGATTCGTTGCTACTTCTAAAGTTAAATTATGATTAGTTAGACAGAATAGGTGGATTAAGAAGTAATCGAGGCAACAAGCAAGAACCAGATACAAAACTAACATGGATGAACAATTGGAACGACGTCGGGGTGGAAGATCGCAGTGAAGATGAGACCAGGTTCTGCTATTTCCATCAACATTCGTGCGCCAACTTTCAGTCCGTAACATTTGAGAAAGTTTATCCAAGTTCGGCCATAAAAAAAGCAGCGATCTTCTTGGTTCATGAACCCAACTCGGAGCTTATATCCATGGCTTGTCTTCATTGTGACCATTAAACTAGTGTATTCAGTTATGGCAAAGCCGAGCATCTTGAGTACATGTGTTCTGGCAGAGCAAATAATACACTGCAGGAAAAATAATATGAGAACACAACATGTTCAAAAAACCCCCACCCTCCCGGATAGAAAAGAGGATTCTAGGAACATACTGTGCGCGTTTCAAAATGCTGTGTTAGGATGAGAAGGAACAAGTGTGGCGTCTCGCCGAGGGCGCAGAAACCTGTAGGGTACTCGCACTTTGGGCACTGCAAATGAAACACACTAGATTCAGTAGGAAGAAAAATGCATGAACGGCGGCGGCTGCCATCCTAGGATTACCTGCGACCAAGGGACTTGGATTTATCGGGGATGGATGAAGAATTCGTACCTGGTTCTCCATGAGAAAACCCTATGCAATCACCGAGAGGGGGTTTTCTTTGAACAAGCAGACGAGGGAGAAGGGGGTTCAGGCCCAGTGAAATATTGCCGCTTCGTCCGTCCAGCTTACTGCTAAAGCTGGAAAGGGGGGGGGGTTGTGATTTGATGGCTCATTGGCATTACTGCAGCGCTACGACCGGGGTGTGTCTACCGTGAAGTTGTGCGCTCTAATTTGTGCATATGGCACGTGGACCCCGTTGCCGGTTGCCCCACATATCAGTGAAAGGAAGTAGAAAGACAGGAGTAACTAGTTACACATAAATATATTTTTTGACAGAGAGATACTCCCTCTGTAAAGAAATATACAAACCTTTTATATCACAGGCTCACCTTGCCGAGAAATATACTCCCTCTGCAACGCACATGCATTATGGGGGTTCAGCTTTTTTTTATGGGGGTTCAGCTGAGAATATAATACTCAGATAGGCTCACGGTTCTGGACTTTGGGCCGCAGGCCGACCCTGCATGTTTGGGGGCCCATGTGTTCTACCTCAGCGCTTTTCATATTGCAAGCGATCGGTACGGCGCTGGTTTTAGATGCTGTCGCAAAGCGAATACACAAAATTGAATAAAGCACGACAGCTATTGGAATGAAATCGAACGACAGTTCCTAACCAGCAATCAGAGTTGCAATTCTATCAACGATATACCATGTGATAAATAATACTGTCGTACTACGTATACACACAGGACACTTGTTTCACCATGCCAGATTATTACATCAAAATCTCTCGGAGGATAGATCAGTTCGGCAGTTGCGTGCTGCTACTGAAGAATTTCAAAGTTGATTTGGATCAGCTCTCCTTGCCGAGAAAGTTCGATTTTGACATCATCCCCTACCGCAAGATATGATTTAGATTTGAACCTTGACCATCCTTTAGCATCAATCATCATGCGACCATCCTTTGTACTTACGGTATTTTGAGCAGGTTCATTCACACCAAGGCTGCGCATGGTAATAGAAACTTGGCCGCGGTCGCCCGGATTGTTGAACGACTCCCTCGTTGCTCTAGGAATTCTCTGTTTGCAAACAAGAAGACATACCCAAACAGTTAGATCAACACAGTGAATCATGTGAAACAACATGGAAAGAAAAAAGAACGAAGCACTTGGGCGACCAATGCTTACCAAGAAGGTGGACATGTCAGTTTTTGTAAGGACTTTGGTATATGAAGTGCGAACTGCAGCCCAGTCTGTTGCCGGTGCAAGTGCACGGGTCAGAGCAGATGCAAGTGCAAGTGTTGGTGCAGGTGCCGAAGCCGCCGCTGCTGCCGGAGATGGTGCTCCTTGTAGAGCTGGTGCCGGTGTCGGAGCAGGTGCCGGTGTCGATGCCCGATCCTCCGGTAGATCAGACTGATCCGCTGACGCAGTCAGTGCCCAATCCTCAGCTGGATCAGACTGAGCTACTGCCGATGTCAGTGCTAGAGCAACTGCCGGTGCTCGATCTGTGCGAGACAGCGGCGACCGTGTCTGGTCTGCTATGATCAGCTTTCTAACTTGACTAGGATCCGTGACCGTGATCCAGTTTTTTTCTTCATTTCTTTTAAACGCGAGAAGGACTAATTGTGGCATTTTTGTTAAACCAAACTGCAGTTCATCATAGGGATTCAACTTGTACTCAGACAACAGACTGATCCAATTTTTCCAGTAATATAAGTGATGGACAGTGCCTTAGTTACTGACACGACATAAGAAGTGAAACCTGCAAAAATAGCCATCGTAGAGCAAACCAAACGGTTTATTCTGTGATGAATGTCACATGGCAAAACGTGCATCGTAAACTTGTAGGAAAAGAAAGAAAACATGACATTAAATCAATAAGATTTAGACAGTAAATCAATAAGTATTACTTGATGTGACACGAGTGAATCCTTACCAGGAAATCACTATGTTGAAGTACTAAACAGAACATTGATCGTCCAACTACGCGTGGCATGCAGGGGCCCCGCCAACTCCCACAAGCAGGACAGTCCAAAGGTCGTGACAAATCGTATGGACCGAACATCCATGGGACTGGAAATCCTGGTGGGTGCGATAAACCCTGCAATGCATACAGATATTGGAGTGTAACCATAATTGATAAACCGTCCTCACAAAAAATATGATCTGGATACTTCAAAATATACAGACTGAATTGAGTGGACAGACATTAACATAGACCATTCACACACCAAAAGCGGCAGTACTAATAAACAATACAGGGTTCACAAACACAAATCAAGTACTGAACAATAGTACTTACTACAGACAAGCAAAGTTGCACTGACTAAACTCTGCAGACTATTTCTTGCCACCGACCTACGGGATGAACCCCGCATAACTGACTAGGCCATGGACTTCGTGTGAGATGTCTACATGCACCATCACCATCTTGTCAACCTTGGAGAACCTAACAGAGTGGTCTTTCCACTCATAAACATGATGATGAAGACAGGCCGCATCCGATTTGTTGGGAAGCTTTACAAGAACCACACCCTTCGTAATCGAAGGCACAGCCAGGAAATTGTTGCGGTCAAGTACAGCCTCGAGAACACGCCTGACAACAATGCTACAGGAAAACACTAGTTCAGGACACGTGGCGACAAGGACACAACAGCTGGATAGTTCAGCAGTAGAACTCATCATCAGGTCTTCTAGTTCACACGGCATGACTTTGAGAACTTCGTCTCCACCGCGGACCTGGTTCTAATTCAAATAGAAACCATATTTTATTACTACCTCCGTTCAGAAATATAAGATGATTTTCGATATTATACTCCATATATGACTACATATACGCACAGAAATGAGTGAACAAAGGCACTAGAACATGTCTTCAAAGGCATGAGAGTAGAGGGATTACATGCAATATCCATGACACAAGTTACCGAGGCAAATATACCCTCTCAAAAGGTAGCATTGATGTTCATAAAGTACTCCCTCCGTCCCAAAATTCTTGTCTTAGATTTGTCTAGATACGGATGTATCAAGTCACATTTTAGTATTAGATACATCCGTATCTAGACAAATCTAAGACAAGAAATTTGGGACAGAGTGAGTAGTTGAAAGTAATCTATAAGAAATCAGTGTCAACCTCTCGCATGTTTTGGTCAAAAGAGGAATTTAGAACCGTCATTTGGCACACTAAAATCACATGCAAGATCACCCAGAAGGTTGTACTACCAGTACTAGTACTGCGTGTTAGATGAAAAAACACGATCAAGATCGAGAAAAAGATCTCTCTTCTCCACCGTTCCCTTCCGCGCCCAGATTGCTCAAATCCCTAATTCGCCGCCAACCCTCGAATCGCCCCTCGTCTCGTCTCTTTCCCCACCGTTCCCCACCTCTGTGCCGGACGACGACGACGAAGACGACGGTCGCGCTTCACCACCGCACCGGAGCTACCTCATCTACGCCCTCGTCCACCGCACCGGGTGGTCCACCGACAACGTCGGCCGCCGCAACCGACGTGCCTCACAGACACCGAGTTCCACCGCATCAGGTGCGCTTCACCGACGCCGTCTCCCAGCTCACCGGGGCTACTTCACCGAGCACATCGTCGCACCTCCGCCCCCGAGGCCGTTGGGGCTTCACCAATGGTCTCGTCCACTGCATCGTAGCGCTCCGCTGCCACTCAAGATCTGCATCCGTGCGCGGCCAGCCAACGCCAGCGCATCACCCTCAACGGCTCTGAAGTGACCCGCACTCTAGCTAGGCGAGAATGCCCAAACGCCGGCCCGAACTAGGTATCCACACATCACTCCCTTGTGCACTGTTCCGACGATGTTTGGATATCCTTTCACTGCTCTCTTAGCTTACACGCCTATGCAACTCTGACTTTAACTCTTATTTCTTCTGGAGATATCATCTGAAACAAGCAAATCCATTTTTTAGCGAAGCATGACGGCGCTACGGGATCTGTTACACATCCTGCACACCCGTATAACCTTGTAAGTATCTGTCCTCCGGTACAACATCAAGGTCGATTCCTCTTATTTGATCAACCATTCGCCGTGTCAAAAATGCAGAGGGGGATGAAAGGAGCACAAGGCCTGCACATCCAAGCAAGTGGTAACATGGACTTGTACATGGAACATCCCAAGCGCAAGCAGAGCTGCAGTGAGCCTGTACAACGAGCTAGCGTAAGTCCCTGCATTTCATTTAATTCGTACTGGCATTCGTGTATAATTTGTGTGCAGTGGCTGATCCACGAATTCAAGTTACCAGGGGCGAACATTTAACTTAAAAAATATGAAGGCACTTGCACTCCGGAAATCAACATAACTTGAGAAATGTGAAGCGACATGCACTTTGAAAACCAGCTAATGATCCAAAAGTAGTTCAGATTATAAACACTAAACGATGCAAGCACCAAAAAACACAAAATGCAACATGGTGTACAAGGACTACAAACATGGTCTGTACCTGCTTGAATTATTCGTTCTCTGGCTGAAAATATCGAAGTGTAATTGCACGTATAACCAGTGCGCAAACTGCATATCAATATATCTATCCTGCACAAGTATGCCAATAGTTTCAAACAACAGATTAGAAAAGTATTTATGCTATGTTGTCATGATACAGGGACTTTCTGGTAGATGGCCTCGACGTTTCCTCAAGCTATGAAAATGCACTATAATTTGCTTGTCATCAATGCCTGCAAATCTCTGTCTCTCTCAACATAGTAGATCATCATTAGACACTAAATCCTTCAATGAGCTTGCAAAATGCTTGCATTAGATCCCTCATTAGACACTATATGTTCATCACCAGGAGCATGTAAAATGTTTCCATCAAATCCTTCATTAGCAGTCTGTTCATTAGACACTTCAGGCTCAAGAACAACATGAGCTTGTATGTTTGCACCGGAAACTTGATTAGATACATCAGATTCAGTCAGTTCAGTATTGATTGGGGGAGTTATAAAATAAGTAGAAATTGGTTTCATTTTCTCATAGATTCCCTACATACAAGCAGTTTTACAACACCGTTAGGTTTAACTATTGGCCAGAAATTGAAGAGTTGAATTAGATATAATCAGGGATGTGATGTACCTGCTCGTTGCGCATGCTACTCTTGCAAGCTGCGGCTGTCTGTTTGCGCAAGCTCAATGCCATGCCCGTGATGCCACCGCCGCCTCCCATGCAGGCTACACCCAGGGTTGGATCTTCATCTTCTTGTCCTTCCGTTCGCTTGAAGCCCGGCGACCGCCCTCCAACGAGGGCGCGAGGAAGTGCTGTGTCGGTCTGTCCAGCGGCGGCTAGGTTAGCAGCGAACCAGACTGGAGGCTGGAGCGAATGAATTGGGATTTTTCCTGCTATCGATCGATATGGGAGGCGCTCGTTTGGGCCACGAGCCTGCTATAGGGCCTGCCTTGCACTTATGTTATTGGCCCATCCAAATTGAAACATTTTTCTTCATTTTTTACATTGCCTGCTCGTGCGTTGGGACGAACAAAACTAGCGTGGGCCAACCTGGACGACTCAAACTAGGTGCACACTTTCCAGCCACCTGAGGCGGCCGCCCATACCAGCCCCTATGATGGCGTCGCCCCTTTTTGTGTGTATGATTGGATAGTGAAAAATATTCCAGTGGCGCTTTTGATTTACCCACAGAATGGTTGAATTGCTTGTTTCTATGAACTGAGTTCGCCAATAATGTGAAGGATGCCAGTCTTTCCATCCTATTGTAGATTGCTTAGATCTCGATATGCCAAAAGTAATCGCATGAAATATACAGTAAAAGCCAGTGTGATGTGTTTGGCTACAACTAGTCTGACTACACGTCCTCATATAACATATCAAGGACGCACCATCTTACCAGATTAACCATTCGACTTACCCATGCAGTGTGGGAAGAAAGAAGTATTGGGACCGCGTATCCAAGCAATTGATGCCATGGACTCCTTCGTACAACCTTGTAAGCGAAAAAGAAGTTGCAGTGTGCCTGTACAAAGAACTAGCGTAAGTTCAGTTACCTGCTTCTCGGAATTTTAGTTAGCCACTTATTGCAAAATTGTTCAATTACGTTGCTTGGCTTAATTTAGTTTGCTACTGATTACATAATGGCACAGCCTGTTAATCATATTGTAGACTGCGCCTATCTATGTGTTTGATACTTACTGTTAAGAATTACCTGTTTGCCTTAACTTAAATATCTACTTGTTTGTTTAACTGCTTTGCTGCTGCAACATCGGGTTACAATGATGTTAATAACTACTTTTCAGCATCCAATTGAAACTCTTTAATTCCTTGTTTGTTTAACTGGTTTGCTGTTATAACTCCCAGTTGAGATGTTTTGCTAACTTCAACTTTTCTGAATCCAATCGGAACTTTAATGGCAAAACAGGTTAGCCCAAGATCAAAGAGCGAGGTCCCCATGGACGTTGCATCATCCCACAGCAGTGGCACCGGCCCAATCGTGCATTATGAATTGCCAACTGCTGATGCTCTAGAGGCTAAACTAGTGGTAGAAAGAGATTCTGCTTCTGCACTTAGAGATGAAGTTGACATGTTGAGGAAGCAAACAACACAATCACAAGCAGTACTCAAGACAACCAGTAAATATTTGGTGGATTTCAAAACGAAGCAAGCTGAGACTGACCAGATTGTTAAGGTCCTGAAGGAAAAAAGGAAATTAAATTCCTACTTGGTAAATCATAGGTGAAATGTTCTTTCCATAGTTGAATAACCTTTGTGTTGTCTGTTCATGTAATCAATCAAACCATTTGTTTTAGAGATCATGTAATAATTGTTTTTTTTTGTTTTTTGGTTTGTAATTTTATTTGAGCACAAGTCTGTATTAATTGATAAGACTCAGAGACATTTCATTTGGATTGCTGTGCCAGACCTACAAATATACCAATCAGACTGAATGTGCATTCAACAATAGTAGTAGTATAGATGGACCATAAGTGGCACGCATCGGAAAGGGCCAAGATGCTGGCTAAAAAAAGGATGCTGTTGTAGCCAAAAAAAAGTACAGTGGCCTGGCTTATGTATGTTAGTTGATATTATTGATCCATATACTCTATAAGTGTTTATATGTCTGTTAGTTCTGTACATTCTTGGTTGATCGACTCGGTATTTGAATCTTGATACATCGCTTCTGTACATATCTAAATGGGAGTACACATTATGCTACGTGTGACATTTGAGTTGGACATGAAGTGTTCCAAATATTCAAATTCACCTTAAACTGGATTCTAGTTTCTGAATTTGAGTATCGGCATTTGTAAACCATATTCATATATGACAGTGGAATACATCTTTGTCGTCCTTTTGAAGATATATAAAAACACATAGAATGATTTATAAAGATTCATATAGGAATACAAAATGGATTCGAATTTAGTTGCCAGGGTAAACGTGGATGCTTATTGTCCCAAAATTCGAAAGAAGCAGCAAAATGTCCACTCCCACGTCGGCTGCCCGAAGCCAAGTGTTTGGGAGATGGAAATTACTGTCTACCCATTACACGGACAATCCATCGGCCCGATTTCCACTGCTCTAAATAGGGGTAGGTTAGTAACTTCAATTAGACGTGACACGACCGCCTCTGAGCCCATTCCGACACGGTGGGCGTCAAACATGGGCGGCAAAACTCATTTGATTCAAGCTTGTCCGAAAGACCTCTGTTTCTCCCTCCATTCCCCATTCATACACGGTGGGCGGCAAAACAAACTCGACTCGGCCGAAATCGATGTAGGCAAATATTTTCAATAGGGGCAGGTTTGTAACTTCACTCAGACGTGACACAACCGCCCTACCTGTCAGCCCCGTTCATACACCGTGGGCGCCAACCATGGGCGCCAACCACCTTATCCTCGACTGAAATCGCTCTGGGCAAATATTGGCGAGATGCGAGATTACCGTCCTATCCCCAACCGATGAGACGTCCAAATTTTAAACGGGGGCTAAGTTCGTAACTTTCCCATATTTCACACAGGCGCGTCCCAAAAACATGGTTCCCCGTACCTCTCCCTCCATTTTCCCATTCATACACCGTCCGCGCTAGAACACCCCATCCCCACACCAGCCTCCGTTCGCCACCCCATCCATCGCCGCCGTCCTCCACCACATCCATCGCCACCGTCCTCCACCATGCCGGAGCGCCTACCAAGACCGCGTCGTCCACTGCTAGAGATGGACGTTTCTCATCCACGGCAATGGACCAATAGCCTTGCATCGCGTCCTCTCGCTTCATCGGCGCCGTCGTCCTCTTTGCCGGGGCCGCTCACACGACCTTCTCTTCCACCGCAACGGGACTTATCCCCCGATGCACCCATCTACCGTCGCAGATCTGCTTCAACGCCACCGACAGCCATCGCACCCCCGATTCCTACACGGCGCCGCAAGAGAGGTGGTACTTCATATCTCCTCAACTTTTTGATCTCAACCAGAAAATAGATCTTAACTTGGTTACTCTACTTTCTTTTCAGCTCTTAGAATTTAGTTCTTAGTTCGTAGCAAACAATGGATGCTAAATATCATTTCTCCGGTTTGCAGCTTCAAATCTGTCATGGCACAGCCATAATACAGTTTAATTGATCATGCTTAGGGTTTAATTGATCATGTTGGTTCCGTGGTGGTTTCTTTAATAGAAATCGGAGGGGAAACCCTCTTTTGCTAAAAAAATATGCTTAGAGTTTCCCCCTTTTATGATCACTATACAATCAGAATACGTGCTTCGTGTCATAATAACACTGCTCCACCCATCAAGCTAAACAAGCTTAGTTGTTCAAATACGAATCTGATATTATTAAAACAGAGTTGTTTAATTGGTCACCTAAATGTTCCTAAATTAGTTTTGAAAATGCATGTTCGCCGCTCGGGTGTGTATCTCTACAGGGTGCCCACGGTGGACCGGTCCACCCTGGGATTTTGGGTCGTCCCAGGCCCCGATTCCCCTATGTTCTGCTGCGCGCTTCTGATCTCTACTCGCCCCCAGCCGCCTGCCTCGCCGGTGACTTGCCGTCCTCGGACGGCATGACTCTAGGAGGAGACACCGGACTAACATGAGGCCAGGAGCCGCTCGCCCAACAGCGTCACCGCTGCCCGGGCACGCCGCCGTGCCGACCTTCCCAGTTCGTTCAGGGCTCAGGCGTGCAGCACCCACCAAGCCAACCCGATTTATCCTGAGATACGTCCTCAACACTCAGCAGCCACTCCTCATCACCCATTTTCTAATTGATTCTTTACTCATTAGGCATGACTGTCATTAGGGTTTGTTGTGTGCTCAGTGCTACCTACACTTAATGGTTCAGATGTATTTCAGTAATCTTTAGTACCTCTAAAGTTCACATGGTTTTCAAAATTCCGGCCCTCGGAACAGAAACTAGTCATTTTGGATTGTTGGTCATAGTGACATTGACCCAGATTACTACTGCAAGCCAGGTTTGTTGACAATTTTACTGGTCTTTCTTACTCATTCGATATAATATCCAATTATTCATGTCGATTAGTTGCAAACAATAAGTGCTAGACAAACTTCTTCATTCAGATTTTGGACGGTCTCTTACTGCAGTTACAATTATGCATACTTGTCCTAGTAAGCTCACAAGTAAATGATTGATTCACTACATCCATGCTTGCCTTGTCATATTTGTTGTCAATATTCTTTTAGGGTGGACCACCCTGTTTCTAAATACTGGAACCGTAGACATGAGTGAATAGTATTTCTCTATGTGATCTCTTCCATCATGTGTGGGTAACGAACACTGCATTGTATAGAAAGAAAGTGTCATTTCCAGCTTTTACATAGGTTTTGATCTTTTACATGGAATACAATCTGCCTACTTGCTTTGTGTCGCACTACCAACACTCCACCCTTGAAGCTAAACATTACGCCACTCATAATTGCTTAGTTTATTTGTTCAAATACGAATTTCATATGATTCTAATGTTCCTACTTCAGTTTTGAAATGTGTGCCTGCCTGTTACAGAGACATAAGGGGTTTGTATTTCTGTGTGTGGTCTGGTCAGCACGGTTGGGGAGGTGAACTTTGCATATGCAGGGGTTTATAGGGAGACACTCTCCGAGTTGAATCCGCAATGCATTCCATAGATAATCTGACTACTTTTTATGTTTTCATGAATCTCAGATTCTGAACAGCATCATAATGATTATGAGCTTGCACGCATGAAAAGAATAAAGCAGAACAATGTCATGGCTGTCAAACTTGGCATTAAGGGACTGAAATCAAGTCTGGATGCAATGCAATGCAAACGCTCTCCACCTACAGATTCATGCTCAGAATATGATCCTAACAGTGATTCTGAGCTAGAGGGAGACCTAAGTCAATGTAGCTCCCTATTGGAGGAGTCAGAGGAAGATGCCCTATCTTATTCACCCATCAAGGTACTTGCTCTAACTTTCCAAGGTTACATTGCTCGCACATATCTTGCAACTGATGCTTTGCATTGCTTCTACTTTGTTGAACTGCCATTAGCTTAGTTTACACATCGTGTATGTGAATACGCCCTGCCTATCCATTTTCAGTACATATTCCATCTGTCATCATACCATATTTATCCATTCAAATGTTGTTCTTGTATATCAGACGTTCAAAAGGAAGAGGGCGATTGCTGATCGTGGAGGAGCACAAGCAAAGTATTTGGAAAAGGTAGTGGCACCTGATAAATCAAACAACTCATTAGGTGTAGTTGCAATATCACCTGACCCACAAAATACCCCAACTCTAGCAGACTCTAGCCCTACTACACTGGTCATTTCTGATGCCCCAACTCAGCAGACCCCAACTGCAGCAAACAGTATGATTATGCCAGTTGACATAGCACCAGCTGTACGACGCAAAACCCCCATTCCAGCAAAGAGTACACCAAATCCAGTTGCCAAATCCCTTTTCGAACCAGAGAGAGCCCCAATTGCAGCAAATAGGACCCCTGTTCCATTTCTTCCCAGTTTAGAAGACGAAGCTTATGTTGTTGTCAGGAACTTTGTGCGCATCTTTCCTTCATGGTCATTACTGCATATGTTTCTGCTGACAGAAGACACAAGATTTCATTCTTTTAAATAGGCGAGGAGCAAACTGGATTGTGATGACGAGCAAGGGTTGGTTGCACTTTTCAAGCACTCGTTGATGAAGTATCGTTCCTACCTGAGGCAAGCGCACTTCGATGGCAAGCCTCTGAACGAAATTTCTGTAAAGTCTCCGGTGCTACATTTATCTGACGGTGACTGGAATAATCTTGTTACACATTAGTCTCGGCTGCAGCGTAAGGTACTGTCTATGATATCACATCACAATTTGAACTACATTTCTGCATTTGCCTTAATGTTTCACTTGTACGAAAACTGTGAGCAGAAGAACATTCGTTCTCAAGGGACCACAGAATCTCGCAACTATACTGCACATTGCATTGCTCTTGTGAGTACCTCTTGCCCTGTATGACCATACTTACTTTCATAGCTGTTTGATTATGTAGCATCACTGCACATGTTACCCTCGTAATCGTCCATTTGGTGGACATTATAAGATCCGTATGGACTCTTACATACATTTAGAATCAACCCAATGCTTTTGAAGAGGTTTAGCTCTGCAGTCCTCTTGTAAGGACTGAACGTGGTCTATCAATGTACTTACATTAACAGCTACTCCCTCTGTCCCATAATATAAGAACGTTTTGTACAGTACACCAGTGTTCAAAACACTCTTGTATTATGGGAAGAGGGATTGGTTCATTTTGTAGCATTCTGCATCTTATCTCCCTCGCCCACCATTTACTAAAAAAGATCAGATCTATATTTAATCTTACCAACAAGTAGAATACACAGACAATGCCAGTGCAGAAGTGTAGCCCATTGCTCTTGTCAGTACATTTTGTCCTGTAATGCTTGTACTTCCAGGGATTGGTAGTTGATTATGTAGCATCAATCTGCATCTTATCTTCATTATCCTCTATCCCTTCCAGTATTATCATATCTATAATTACTCTCTACAAAATGTAGAGTACAGGCAATGCTTATGAAGAAGATTATGTGCTGAAATTCTTGAGTTATCCTTCCCTTGACATGGAGAAGGGCATTATAAAGCCGGTGTTAACTGTTAATGTAAGTCGGTCCTTCTAAAGCCTTTATCCTCAACTGCTGTTTAATTTGCTCATACTCCTTATCGTTTACTGCTGTTTACTTTGCTGTTTCTACCAAAATGCATGTTCGTAAGAACCGTAAGTTCTAAGTTTTACTTGTAAAACCAAATTCCTTATTGATACCATGCACATTACTTAATACTCCCTATATGTATGCTTGTTTTTGTGGATCTATAATCTAGTGTGTGGTGAAGCAGCCCACGTTTGCACCTTGTCATCTCCTGTTTTATCTTACTGATGTGGCTGATGATATGAACAACATGCCATGCACATTATCCAAAATAGATACAATGATTTTCTTTGCCCTTCATCTATGCTTGTTATGTTGACATGGTAATCCAGTAGTGTGGTGAAGCTCCCCGCATTATGAACAATGCCAAATTATGCTATTGATATTTTGAACTTACTCTTTATTTTCTAATTTGAAATTGGATAGAATTGATAGAACAGTTATCATCTTTGTTTATACACGTGCAAAACCTGTCATCTCTCTGCTTTGTTTCAGGGTGATATGCCTGATGGCGTGCACAAGTCTGCTGAAGGCTGTGAGACAAACCCAACATATATTGTAGCAAAGAAGGCAAAACATCTTGAAGATAGCGAGACAACCCCAAAGTCTTATCTTGATGCAGTGTTCAAGTTACTTGAGACTAACAGTCAGACAAGCTCATAGAATTCGTTGTCTGAAGCAGTTCCCCCGCAAGGCTAACCTTTGTTGATCTGTCTTGGAAGTGGTCTCGGTTCAGTATTATTTTGTTACGCTGCAATGGTGCCCAGTTTTTGTAATCTGCTTCTTCGTTGCGCTTTATGATCACTGGTGGCGAACTTCGATGCCCAGTGGATGTAATATACCTTAAATCCTTTATTGTATAGTGTAGGTTTATTCTTAGTTACTATGCCGTAATTTCTTTATTCTATAGAGTAGGTTTGTTCTTAATTCCTACTAGTTACTGCCATCATTTGCTATTTGAAAAAAAAATCAGATGTAGTCGACCGGACCGAAACATTCGACTCTAACGGGCCAGGTTTTTAGCGGGCCACAATTGGGCCGGCCTGCGTCTTTCTTGGGCCCGAATGATTGGGGCCTTCACACATTGCGCCAGGCCCAAACTTACACCGGCCTATATTTTAGTTGGGCCTTTTGTCGACCCAGCGCTTAGTTTGGCCCAGGTAGCGTTGGGCCATTAACAGGCTGAATATTGTACTCGCCTGTTACGGCCGAGATGAAACCACGGGCCTTTAGCAGGCCAAAATGCATGTTGGGCCTCAATTTTCACTAGTCGTCGACGGGCCTTCAGCAGGCCGAAATGTAGACCGGGCCGTTTTGGGCCCAGTTAGCTCACGGGCCATTACCAGGCCAAAACATATCTCGGGCCTTAGTTGGCCCACTGATATCATGGGCTTTAAGAGGCCGAAAGCTTAGCACAGGCATCAACGGGCCGAATTACGCGACAGGCCTTTAACAGGCCCAAAGTCACATTGGGCTTAACTGTTGCCACCTTTAGCACGGGCCGTTAGTGTGCCCGATGTCCCGTAGGACCATATATGGCCCATGGGCAGCACGGGCCATTCCTAGGCTGAAAGTCACACCGGGCTGAAATGGGCCCATGTCTACATCAGGCCTCTAACAGGCCGAAAGTCACTGGGCTGTAGTTGGGCCCAAATATTCGACGAACAATTAACGGGCTAGATCTGGCTTCGGGCCGCAAATGGGCCCAAATATTGGGCGAACAATTAACGGGCCAGATCTGGCTTCAGGCCGTAAATGGGCCCAAATATTGGGCGAACAATTAACGGGCCAGATCTGGCTTCGGGCCGTAAATGGGCCTTTATTAAGCAGGCCGTTATTGGGCTGGCCCATTAGTACCTGATTAAGTTCTACGGGCCTCTAACTGGGCCGTCCTTTTAAACCTATATGGGCCTTTGTTGGGCAGCCACCTGTCGACATATCATAGGCATGTCTCCTCTAATGGACGGGCGACATCTGGCCCACTGACGAGCTGACAGGTGTTCCCTTCGGCCAATCAGAATTTTACACGTGGAAATTTCCCATTGGTCAGGGCTGTTAACGGGTTATCGGATCCATAATCCGACCCGATAGCTTAACGGCGTTCCGTTACGGTGGATGCCACGTGTCGGTCACCCTTGACAAAAGCACTTTTGTGACGCGCGATTTATCATCATGGAAGTGGACACTTCCATGATGATAATTTTGGTAATGTCATGGAACACTTCTACGACAGCACAGGTATGACTATCTTGATTCTGTCATAAATTTGTCACGGATGTACATGCATGACAAAAAACGCGACCTACTGTGACAAACACGTATCATCACAGAAGTGTATTTTTTTGTAGTGATTACATGGTAAATCTCATCCAACCCATCACCGTCCAGCAAGCCTACGATGGAATTACTCACGCACGGCGGTGAGCATCATGGAATTGGTGATGGAGGATGGTTGATGATGACGACGGCGATGGATTCCCCTCTCCGGAGCCCCTAACGGACTCCAGATCAGCCCTCCCGAGAGAGTTTAGGGCTTGGCGGCGGCTCCGTATCGTAAAACGTGATGAATCCTTCTCTCTGATTTTTTTTCTCCCCGAACGTGAATATATAGAGTTGGAGTTGAGGTCGGTGGAGCTCCAGGGGGCCCACGAGGCAGGGGGCGCGCCCCCACCCTCGTGGACAGGGTGTGGCCCCCTGGTCTTGATTCTTTTGCCAGTATTTTTTATAAATTCCAAAAATATTCTCCGTGAAGTTTCAGGTCATTCCGAGAACTTTTATTTCTGCACAAAAATAACACCATGGCAATTTTGCTGAAAACAGCGTCAGTCCGGGTTAGTTCCATTCAAATCATGCAATTTAGAGTCCAAAACAAGGGCAAAAGTGTTTGGAAAAGTAGATACGATGGAGACGTATCAAATCCCCCAAGCTTAAACCTTTGCTTGTCCTCAAGCAATTCAGTTGACAAACTGAAAGTGATAAAGAAAAACTTTTACAAACTCTGTTTGCTCTTGTTGTTGTAAATATGTAAAGCCAACATTCGAGTTTTCAGCAAAGATTATGAACTAACCCTATTCACAATAACATTTAGGTCTCATGTTTACTCATATCACTGACATAATCAACTAGCGAGCAATAATAATAAATCTCGGATGACAACACTTTCTCAAAACAATCATAACATGATATAACAAGATGGTATCTCGCTAGCCCTTTCTGAGACCGCAAAACATAAATGCAGAGCACCTCTGAAGATCAAGGACTGACTAAACATTGTAATTCATGTTAAAAGAGATCCAGTCACAGTCATACTCAATATAAATTAATAGTAATGGATGCAAATGACAGCGGTGCTCTCTAACTGGTGCTTTTTAATAAGAGGATGATGGCTCAACATAAAAGTAAATAGATAGGCCCTTCGCAGAGGGAAGCAGGGATTTGCAGAGGTGCCAGAGCTCAATTTTGAAACAAAGATACATAATATTTTGGGCGGTATACTTTCATTGTCAACATAACAACCAAGAGATCTCGATATCTTCCATGCTACACACATTATAGGCAGTTCCCAAACATAATGGTAAAGTTTATACTCCCCCACCACCAACAAGCACACTCCACGGCTGGTCCAAAACAACGGGTACTGTCCATACCAACAACAGTCCTGGGGGAGTTTTGTTTGCAATTATTTTGATTTGATTTGAGCATGGGACTGGGCATCCCGGTTACCGGCCATGTTCTCGTGAATGATGAGCGGAGTCCACTCATCGTGAGAATAACCCACCTAGCATGGAAGATATAGACAGCCCTAGTTGATACATGAGCTATTCGAGCATACAAAACATAATTTCATTTGAAGGTTTAGAGTTTGGCACATACAAATTTACTTGGAACGGCAGGTAGATACCGCATATAGGAAGGTATGGTGGACTCATATGGAATAACTTTGGGTTTTATGGAAGTGGATGCACAAGCAGTATTCCCGCTTAGTACAAGTGAAGGCTAGAAAGAGACTGGGAAGCGACCAACTAGAGAGCGACAACAGTCATGAACATGCATTAAGATTAATCAACAATGAGTGCAAGCATGAGTAGGATATAATTCACCATGAACATAAATATCGTGGAGGCTATGTTAATTTTGTTCAACTACATGCATGAACATGTCCCAAGTCAAGACACTCGAATCGTTCAAAGGAGGATACCACCCTATCATACCACATCACAACCATTTTAATAGCATGTTGGCATGCAAGGTAAACCATTATAAACTCCTAGCTAATTAAGCATGGCATAAGCAACTATAATCTCTAATTGTCATTGCAAACATGTTTCATTCATAATAGGCTGAATCAGGAATGATGAACTAATCATATTTACAAAACAAGAGAGGTCGAGTTCATACCAGCTTCTCTCATCTCAATCAGTCCATCATATATCGTCATTATTGCCTTTCACTTGCACGACCGAATGGTGTGTACAATAATAATAGTGCACTTGCATTGGACTAAGCTGGAATCTGCGAGCATTTAATACAGAGGAGAAGACAAGGCAATATGGGCTCTAGGTTAAATCAACAATAATGCATATAAGAGCTACTCAACATTTTAATCAAGGTCTTCTCCTCTCGACCCCCCAAAGAAAAGAAAAGAAATAAAACTATTTACACGGGAAAGCTCCCAACAAGCAAAAAGAAGGATGAGAAATCTTTTTGGGTTTTCTTTTAATTACTACTACTACAAGCATGGAAAGTAAACTAGGTAAAAGCTATAACTATTTTTTTTTGGTTTTTCTTAAGGTTTCTCAAACACACAAGAAGAAAGCTTAGAAAAGAAAATAAACTAGCCTGGATAGTACAATGAAAAAGTATGAGCACCGACAACTGGAATGAGTGTGTGAACATGAATGTAATACCGGTGAGAAATACGTACTCCCCCAAGCTTAGGCTTTTGGCCTAATTTGGTCTACGCCCATGGATCAAAGTGACCCTCTCCGGTGTACTGAGGAGGATCCTCAGGGTGCCACTGGTTAGCGAGCTCTTGCAGATCCCACTGATAAATAGACTCCTGATATGGGTCGGGAGATGGCTCTGGCTCAGGCTGTGGGGATCGTGTTCGCTCCCAATATGCATATATGTCATCGGGCAGGACGATGTATGTGCCTGGATAAATGTTAAACAAAGAAGGTGCAGGCAGGGTAATAATCTGACAAGTCTTTTCACTGAATACCAGGTCATAAATGAGTCTCTTCTCCTGAAATTTTTAGTGACCCAAAATAAAAGTGAACCAAATTCAACAAGATTGATAGCAACTACTCCTACAAATGCCTAGAGACTATATCATGCATTACAACTACTTGGGACCATATAAATTTGACATGCAAACTCAAGAATAGGGTCACCTTAGCAGCAAAAATTTGCAATGAATAAAGCACTAGAACAAAAACTAATTGGACCATTGGAGGAATCACATACCGAAAACAATCCCCCAAAGCAGTTTTGTGTATGAAGCTTTGAGCAAGGAGATCGAAAATCACAGCAAAATGAGCTAGAACACGGGTTTGAGCTGTGTGGTGATTTTTTCTGGAGGAAGACGAAGTGTGTGGGTGCTGGAATAAGTGGAGGGGGGGCACATGGGGCCCACGAGGCAGGGGGCGCGCCCAGGGGGGTGGGTGCGCCCTGGACCCTCGTGGCCAGGTGGTGGCTCCCTTTGCTGTGTTCTCGGTGCCAGATATTCTCAAATATTCTAGAAAAAATCATATTTCATTTTCGGGACATTTGGAGAACTTCTATTTTTGGGGTATTTTTTTATTGCAAGGATAATTTAGAAAGTAGACAGAAAATACTGTCTTTGCTTTATTTAATCTAAATAACAGAAAGTAAAAAGGAGGGTACAGAGAGTTGTGCTTTCTAACTTCATCCATCTCATGCTCATCAAAAGGAATCCCCTAACAAGGTTGATCAAGTCTTGTTAATAAACTCATTCCGAATCGCATGAAACCGGAGAATTTTTGAATAGCGCTAAGTTACCTCAACGGGGATATGCACGTCCACAACAATAAGAATATCATATTTCTTCTTGACAGTAGGAAGAGGAAATTCAAAACCTCCAATAGTGATAGTTGGAATTTTTCCAATAGAATTTATACTGTGGACTTGAGGTTGTTTCCTCGGAAAGTGTACCGTATGCTCATTACCATTGACATGAAAAGTGACATTGCCTTTGTTGCAATCAATAACAACCCCTGTAGTATTCAAAAAGGGTCTACCAAGGATAATCCACATACTATCGTCCTCGGGAATATCAAGAATAACAAAGTCCGTTAAAATAGTAATGTTCGCAACCACAGCAGGCACATCTTCACAAGTACCGACAGGTATAGCAGTTGATTTATCGGCCATTTGCAAAGATATTTCAGTAGCTGTCAACTTATTCAATTCAAGTCTACGATATAGAGAGAGAGGCATAACCCTAACACCGGCTCCAAGATCACATAAAGCAATTTTAACATAGTTTCTTTTAATGGAGCATGGTATAGTTGGTATTCCTGGATCTCCTAGTTTCTTAGGTATTCCACCTTTAAAAGTATAATTAGGGAGCATGGTGGAAATTTCAGCTTCCGGTATCTTTCTCTTATTAGTAACAATATCTTTCATATACTTAGCATAAGGATTCATTTTAAGCATATCAGTCAAACACATACGCAAAAAGATAGGTCTAATCATTTCAGCAAAGCGCTCAAAATCCTCATCATCCTTTTTCTTGGATGGTTTAGGAGGAAAAGGCATGGGTTTCTGAACCCATGGTTCTCTTTCTTTACCGTGCTTCCTAGCAACAAAGTCTCTCTTATCATAACGTTGATTCTTTGATTGTGGGTTATCAAGATCAACAGCAGGTTCAATTTCTACTTCATTATTATCGCTAGGTTGAGCATCAACATGAACGTCATCATTAACATTGTCACTAGGTTCATGTTCATTACCAGATTGTGTTTCAGCTCAGAGATAAAAATATAATTGGGATTCTCAGGTGTGTCTACAACAGGTTCACTAGAAGCATGCAAAGTCCTATCATTTTTCTTTTTCTTCCTCTTAGAAGGACTAGGTGCATTAACATTAGTTCTCTGAGAATCTTGCTCAATTCTCTTAGGGTGGCCCTCAGAATACAAAGGTTCCTGAGTCATTTTATCCCCTCTAGTTGCAACTCTAACAACATTATCGTTTCCCTTATTATTTAATTCATTGAGCAAATCATTTTGAGCTTTAAGCACTTGTTCTACTTGAGTGGTAACCATAGAAGAATGTTTACTAATGAGTTTAAGTTCACCTTTAACTCTAGACATATAATCACTCAAGTGTTCAATCATATAAGCATTGCGTTTCAATTGTCTACCAACATAAGCATTGAAGTTTCCTTGTTTAACAATAAAATTATCAAATTCATCTAAGCATTGGCTAGCACACTTATAACGAGGGATATCACCTTCATAAAATCTATAGAGAGAATTTATCTTTACTACCTGTGTCGGGTTATCAAGACCATGTATTTCTTCAATAGGTGGTAAATTCTTAACATTTTCAGCTTTAATACCTTTTTCTTTCATAGATTTCTTTGCCTCTTGCATATCTTCAGGACTGAGAAATAGAATAACCCTTTTCTTCGGAGTTGGCTTAGGAGTTGGTTCAGGAAGTGTCCAATTGTTTTCATTAGTCAACATATTATTCAATAACAACTCAGCTTGATCAACAGTTCTTTCCCTGAAAACACAACCAGCACAACTATCCAGGTGGTCTCTGGAAGCATCGGTTAGTCCATTATAAAAGATATCAAGTATTTCATTTTTCTTGAGAGGATGATCAGGCAAAGCATTAAGTAATTGGAGAAGCCTCCCCCAAGCTTGTGGGAGACTCTCTTCTTCAATTTGCACAAAATTATATATTTCCCTTAGGGCAGCTTGTTTCTTATGAGCGGGGAAATATTTAGCAGAGAAGTAATAAATCATATCCTGTGGACTACGCACAGAACAAGGATCAAGAGAATTAAACCATGTTTTAGCATCACCCTTTAGTGAGAATGGAAATAGCTTAAGGATATAGTTGTAGCGAGTTTTCTCATCATTAGTGAATAGGGTGGCTATATCATTTAATTTAGTAAGATGTGCCACAACAGTTTCAGATTCATAGCCATAAAAAGGATCAGATTCTAGCAAAGTAATTATCTCAGGATCGACAGAGAAATCATAATCCTTATCGGAAATACAAATAGGTGAAGTAGCAAAAGCAGGGTCATATTTCATTCTAGCATTCAAAGACTTTTCTTTCAACTTAACTAACAATTTCTTAAGATCGGGTCTATCATTGCAAGCAAGGAAATCTCTAGCAGTTTCTTCATCCATAACATAACCCTCAAGCACAACAGGCAATTCATATTTAGGGGGAGAATCTTCATCATCACTTTCATCAATATTATCAGTTTCAATAATTTCATTCTCTCTAGCCCTAGCAAGTTGTTCATCAAGAAATTCACCTAGTGGCACAGTATTATCAAGCATAGAAGTAGTTTCATCATAAGTATCATCCATAGCAGAAGTGGCATCATCAATAACGTGCGACATATCAGAATTAATAGCAGAAGCAGGTTTAGGTGTCGCAAGTTTACTAAAAACAGAAGGAGAATCAAGTGTAGAGCTAGATGGCAGTTCCTTACCTCCCCTCGTAGTTGAGGGATAAATCTTGGTTTTCTCGTCTTTCAAGTTCCTCATAGTGATCGGCAGATATAAATCCCAAGTGACTCAAAGAATAGAGCTATGCTCCCCGGCAACGGTGCCAGAAAATAGTCTTGATAACCCACAAGTATAGGGGATCGCAACAGTTTTCGGGGGTAGAGTATTCAACCCAAATTTATTGATTCGACACAAGGGGAGCCAAAGAATATTCTCAAGTATTAGCAGCTGAGTTGTCAATTCAACCACACCTGGATGACTTAATATCTGCAGCAAGGTATTTAGTAGCAAAGTAATATGGAAGTAGCGGTAACGGTGGCAAAGGTAACAGTAGCAGTTTTATAGTAATCGTAACACTGGCAACGGAAAAGTAACTAAGCAAAGATCAATATGTGAAAAGCTCGTAGGCATTGGATCAGTGATGGATAATTATGTCGGATGCGGTTCATCATGTAACAATTATAACATAGGATGACACAGAACTAGCTCCAGTTCATCAATGTAATGTAGGCATGTATTCCGGATATAGTCATACGTGCTTATTGAAAAGAACTTGCATGACATCTTTTGTCCTACCCTCCCGTGGCAGCGGGGTCCTATTGGAAACTAAGGGATATTAAGGCCTCCTTTTAATGGAGTACCGGACCAAAGCATTAACACTTAGTGAATACATGAACTCCTCAAACTACGTCATCACCGGTAAGCATCTCGATTATCGTCACTTCGGGGTGAACGGATCATAACACATAATAGGTGACTATAGACTTGCAAGATAGGATCAAGAACTCACATATATTCATGAAAACATAATAGGTTAAGATTTGAAATCATGGAACTCGGGCCCTAGTGACAAGCATTAAGCATAGCAAAGTCATAGCAACATCAATCTTAGAACATAATGGATACTTGGGATCAAACCCTAACAAAACTAACTCGATTACATGGTAAATCTCATCCAACCCATCACCGTCCAGCAAGCCTGCGATGGAATTACTCACGCACGGCAGTGAGCATCATGGAATTGGTGATGGAGGATGGTTGATGATGACGACGGCGACGGATTCCCTGTCCGGAGCCCCGAACGGACTCTAGATCAGCCCTCCCGAGAGAGTTTAGGGCTTGGCGGCGGCTCCATATCGTAAAACGCGATGAATCCTTCTCTCTGATTTTTTTTCTCCCCGAACGTGAATATATAGAGTTGGAGTTGAGGTCGGTGAAGCTCCAGGGGGCCCACGAGGCAGGTGGGCGCGCCCCCCGCCCTCGTGGACAGGGTGTGGGCCCCCCGGTCTTGATTCTTTCACCAGTATTTTTTATCAATTCCAAAAATATTCTCCGTGAAGTTTCAGGTCATTCCGAGAACTTTTATTTCTGCACAAAAATAACACCATGGCAATTCTACTGAAAACAGCGTTAGTCCGGATTAGTTCCATTCAAATCATGCAAGTTAGAGTCCAAAACAAGGGCAAAAGTGTTTGGAAAAGTAGATACGATGGAGATGTATCAAGCGCCCACTCCAATGATGACCTCCACTAATCCGGAGGCGCCGAAGACTCTGGCGGAGGCACTAAAACGTGTTGCCATCATGGAGGAGCACCGCACCCTAATGGGTGTGGTGGTTGAGAAGGTTCAGTCCGCCAAGAGCGGGCTGAACGAGGCCTTTACCAGCCTGCTAAAAGGCTTCGAGGTATGCGACGTAATACTCTTAGACACTTTTCATATAAAGGAAATATGCCTGTATGTAGATAGTAGCCCCTCAGACTCTATTCGGTTTTGAAAAAGGCCGAACAGAGGATCAAGTAATAATCGTAGGAGGTGACATACTTGTCTATCGTATAACAGGCTTCTTTATTGGCGGCGACCGCCCAGGGCACTGAAGTTTCTGAACTCAATCGGAAGCTGAAGCTGGATGATGATGAGCTCAACCGCATTAACAAGCGGTTTGATGAGGCGCAAGGTATGTTGAAAAGAACTCTCATATGCCTGAAGTGATATGCAGATTCAGAGTTAAGCTCATGTACTGCTATGATTATGATTGCAGGTAGCGCGGCCGAGGTCGAGACCCTCAAGCGCGCCCTTGCTCAGGCCGAGGAGGAGGCGAGAGCGAGCAAGGCAGCCGCTGATAAAGCGGCTGCAGATTTGAAGACCGAATAGGTCGCCCGCCGCCAGCACAAAGAGAGGGTGAACGAAGTGGATCAGGAGCTGAAAGACGCCATCAACAAATGCGAGACTTTGGAGGAGAAGTCTACGGCCCAAGCGACCGAACTCACCAAAGCCCTCAATGAGGCCAAAGAGGCGCGGACCGAGTCCCGGGCGGCTCGAGAGGAGATCCGGCAGGCCAAACAGATAGCGGCTGGTAAGCCATTTCTTTTGCAGAGTGTATTTGGCGGTCAAAGATATGCTTTGCTCACTCGACTGTGGAGTTCTCCAGACGCCTTTGCGGATCTCCCGAAGAGTGCGGCCGACGCCGCGTAGTTCTTCCGGGTCCAGGAGGGGAACACAATAGAGAAGCTCTTCTAGTCACAGTACCTGGCGCCAGAGCGTCCGGCGCTGTTGAACAACTAGATGATGCAGCTGGCGGAGCTGCATAAGATGTCCGGCTTGGCCATGAAGGACGTCATAGTCCGGCTTTGGCCAACTGATCCCATTCCTAGCAGCTACTTCGGCCTGGTGAAGCGACTCACCAACGCGCTGCCCCGAATTGAAGCTGTCAAGCGCTCGGTGTGCATAGAAGGTGCGCGGATGGCCTTTGCCCGTGTGAAGATGCACTGGGCGAAAATGAAGGCCGCCTTTGTGGCGATCGAGGGCCCACCCGAAGGCAAGGACCACCGCAAGCCGAAGCGGTATTTTGAGGACATCCTGGAGGGTGCCTGATTAGTAGAGGGTCAATGCTCGAAGGATATCATGTTTGAGTGAATGTATCCGGGCAGCCCAGACGTTGTTTTATGAACCAAGGCTTTGTAATATATTTATGCCTTTATCTGAAATTACTTTCCTCCTGTGCGGCCGTTTATTAATCTTGAAAGTTTGCCAGTCATCGGCTTCAGCCCCCACGTAGATGCTACGGGGGTGTTCGGAGTAGCGCACGATCACACTTGACCCAACGTCTTGGTCCGTGAAGGAGGTGTCTGCGCAGCGAACCAGGCAATCAGACTATGCGGCTTTATTACTTTCACTTAGCCATAGGAGTTTGACGGTGGGGCTAAGGACTAGCCCCTGGTGCGTATGCGGCTATTCGAACTGGGATGCCTTAGGCACGTGACTGGACGAGGCAGTCCTTCGTATAATACGGAAGAAATCACAAAAGATTTATAGCAAGTCGCTGAATCGCCGACCAGCTCTCGCCGTATCATGACAGTCAGTTTTCGGCTTTCTCTACTGAGGCGTTTGACCGGACGAACCAGAAACACAATCGTAGTATTTCTCCCTTTACTACCCTAGCCGAACAAGTGGAACGTAAGGTAGTAATCACAGGAGCCGGGCAACCCAACTATTGACCAAAGACATGATTCGGAGCTGATGCATATAATGCAATATTCGGGACGCCGAAGTGTACTCTAGAAGTGTTCAGACTTGTGGAAAGTATATGTGTGGCCGAATAAAGCCCCTGGCATTTAAGCCGTACCGAAGTATATATGGCAATCCGGCGTAAAGAAGGCATACAGATTATTAAATAAACCAATACCGAATAGGAGTTGGTGAAAAACTGTTTCAATTATAATCTGATTAATAAGTCAAAACGTGACCTTACAGATAATGCCATAAGGAAAACAAGGGAAAGTTGTATACAGGTCCTAAAAAGGAAAAGGTAGTCTTGAAGATCCCTTGAAAAACCTGCCGCACGTCTGCGCCACTTTTCGCCTTGGTGAAGATCCTTTAAGAGGAGCAATCGATGATCGTGTATATAAAAGGGGCCTGGGAAAGGGCCCTCGTGCAACCGTAAAGTGATTAGGTTTTAAAGAACATGTAATATGAGAAAAAGGATCAAAAAAAGAAAAAAGGTTAAGGTCAAATGGGGTCAAGCCGCACTATAGACCTTGTACGCCGTGTGCCTCCGTTGTTGCCCAGGATATTTTGAGTGCGTAATTATGCACACGCGGTACATATGCTGCGGTTGTGTGGGGCGATCGACGGAGGCGAGACTACTAGTCTAGCTCCGGATTCACTGAGCTATCATTATGCGGAGCAGGCCGGACTCGTTTAACAGTGTCCGGAGGCTTGATGGCCGATGAGGTGTGCGGCCTGATGAGGCCTCTTTATACTTCGGCTGTGATGGCCGCGGTATGCTCCTCAGTACGGAGGGAGCGCTCCATGTTTCCATTGACTATGATGACGCCGCGGGGTCTAGGCATTTTGAGCTTTAAGTAAGCATAATGCGGGACTGCATTGAAGCGGGCGAAGGCGGTTCGTCCGAGCAGTGCATGATAACCACTGCGGAAGGGGACGATGTTGAAGATCAAGTCTTTGCTGCGGAAGTTGTCAGGTGAACCGAAGACTACTTCCAATGTTAATGAGCCCGTGCAACGGGCCTCGATGTCGGGTATCACTCCTTTAAAGGTGGTGTGACTAGGCTTGATTCTTGATGGGTCAATACCCATTTTGCGGACAGTGTCTTGATAGATCAAGTTAAGACTGCTGCCGCCATCCATAAGGACTCGAGTGAGATGGTATCCGTCGATGATTGGATAGAGGACCAGGGTTGCCGAACCTCCATGACAGATACTGGTCGGGTGGTCTGAAAGCACAAGTGCTCCCTGGGTGATTTTGGTAATTAATGTCAACATATCTCTTGTTGGACTAATACTTTTATCTAGTATATTTCAGATGAGTTCAACAGTGGAGTGGCATGGACAAGAGGATGTGGAACCCCTTCAAGATGCTAAGGACAAAAGATTGGCAAAAGCTCAAAAGCTCAAGACTCTACATTTTCCATTTTAGTGATCTAAGATCACGTTGAGTCCATAGGAAAGCCAATACTATTAAAAGGGGATGAGATGTTGCTTAATGTCTTGCTTGCTCAAAGTGCTTAGTGATATGCTCCAAAGCCCTCAACCACTTTCTCATTCCACATATGTCCTAAACCAAAAGTCAAACTCGGCCCAACCGATTTGATCTATCCGGCGCCACCGGGTTCATCTAACATAGCCACTGCCAGAAAGCCTAATCAGTTCGGTCTCACCGATGGGATCTCGGTCTCACTGAGATGGGCTTCCAAACTCTCTGTTGCCTGTTGCAATTATTTTGTTCCCACCGAGATGTGCAATCGGTCCCACCGAGTTTGCCTGACCAACTCTTTGTTTTGCTTATTACCCAAATCGGTCCCACTGAGTCTGCGTAATCGGTCAAACCGAGTTGAGGTTTTACCCTAACCCTAGCACATCGGTCCCACCGAGTTGATCATGTCGGTCCCACCGAAAAACCTAACGTTCACATTTTGAATTAAATCGGTCCGACCGAGTTTCACGATTCGGTCCCACCGAGTTTGGTGAATTGTGTGTAATGATTAGATTTTGTGTGGAGGCTATATATACCCCTCCACCAACTCTTCATTCATGGAGGAAAGCCATCAGAACGAGCCTACACTTCCAGCATTCTTTTTCTGAGAGAGAACCACCTACTCATGTGTTGAGACCAAGATATTCCAATCCAACAACAAGAATCTTGATCTCTAGCCGTCCCCAAGTTGCTTTCCACTCAAATCATCTTTCCACCAAATCCAAGTCTATGTGAGAGAGTTGAGTGTTGGGGAGACTATCATTTGAAGCACAAGAGCAAGGAGTTCATCATCAACACACCATCTATTACCTTTTGGAGAGTGGTGTCTCCTAGATTGGTTAGGTGTCTCTTGGGAGCCTCCATCAAGATTGTGGAGTTGAACCAAGGAGTTTGTACGGGCATGGAGATCGCCTACTTCGTGACGATCTACCCTAGTGAGGCAAGTCCTTCGTGGGCGATGGCCATGGTGGGATAGACAAGGTTGCTTCTTCGTGACCCTTCGTGGGTGGAGCCCTCCGTGGACTCTCGCAGCCGTTACCCTTCGTGGGTTGAAGTCTCCACCAACGTGGATGTACGATAGCACCACCTATCGGAACCATGCCAAAAATCTTCGTGTCTACATTGCGTTTGCACACTCCAATCCCATCCCTTTACTTTCTTGGAAATTGCATGCTTTACTTTCCGCTGCTCATATACTCTTGCCATGCTTGCTTGAAATGTATTGTGAATGTTTAAACTTGTGCTAAAAGTCCACCTTAACTTGAAGAACTTAAAAACTGCCACCTTTCTTTGTTGAGGGTCTAACCACCCCCCTCTAGACACCTCTTCTCTATCCTTTCAATTGGTACCAGAGCTTTGGTCTCCATTGCTTTGGTTTAATCACCATTGGAGGAAGATGGATGAGTCTACGTTGGGGAGTCTTAGATATAGAGTGCCTATACTTGATGGAGAGTTCTTCCATGAGTGGAAAAATGAGATGCTTGAGATTTTCAATGAATATCACTTGAGCAAGTACATTACTACCCCTTGTGCTCGCCTTGTTGACCCATTGCATCCTACCCTTGATGAGTCTATTGACATGATCCGTAATCTTAGAACTTTCAATTTAATCACTAGAGGATTACCTAGAAACTTGATTGCTAGCTTGCCTGCCCTTGATTGTGCTTACACCATATGGAGATTTGTAGAGGAACGATTCCCAAATTATTCCTTGCAAAACTTAGATGAGATTCTTCACAAGTCTATTGTGTTGAATAAGATGAGACCTAATGATCCTAAGTTTGGTGATTGTTTATTTGAGCTTCGTAACCTCATGCGTGCCAAAGGATATGTTGGAATCATTAGTAATGTCATCTCCGAAGCTATTAGAATTCATAAAGATGAACATTGTGATGATCATTTATCTAATGAATCACTCTCTCTAGGAATTGATCAATCACAAGATGATGTTGAACATGGATACTATGATGAGGATGATGATAGTGACTTTGATCTTGATGAGTCTATGAGACACTTAGGTCTTATGGCAAATCTTCGCAGCTACATGGCTGGAGGAAAGGAATGGGTTCT
Source organism: Aegilops tauschii subsp. strangulata (assembly GCF_002575655.3). Lineage (NCBI taxonomy): Eukaryota > Viridiplantae > Streptophyta > Magnoliopsida > Poales > Poaceae > Aegilops > Aegilops tauschii. The sequence continues at coordinate 637,606,903 of NC_053036.3, read as the reverse complement.
TGATAGTGGATGTACCAATCACATGACTCGAGACAAGGATATGTTTCGTGAGCTTGCTGAAAACGACGGCCCACGAAAGTATGTCACCTTTGGTGATAACTCAAAGGGTAAGGTGGTTGGCCTTGGTAAGGTGGCCATCTCACATGATAGCTCCATACAAAATGTCATGCTCGTTGAATCTCTTGGCTATAATTTACTTTTCGTATCTAGACTTGCTGACTTTGGTTTCAATGTCCTATTTACTGAAGTAGATTGCCAAGTGTTTCGAGGAGACAATCATAAAATGGTCTTTACCTGTATACGTAGAGGTGATCTATACATTGTTGATTTCACTAAAAAGGCTCAACCTAGAACTTGCTTAATTGCTAAATCCTCTAAAGGCTGGTTGTGGCATAGAAGGTTAGGTCATGTGGGCATGAGAAATCTTGATAAGATTATTAAAGGTGATCATATCCTTGGAGTTAAAGATGTTATATTTGACAACGATAGACTTTGTAGTGCTTGCCAAGCAGGAAAACAGGTTGGAGGAAGCCACCCCGTGAAGAACATCATGACCACGAGAAGACCACTCGAGCTACTTCATATGGATCTCTTTGGTCCCAACGCCTATAATTAAGAGTCTCAGTGGAAACTCATTTGGTCTAGTCATAGTCGATGATTTTTCAAGATTTATGTGGGTGTTCTTTCCTGATGATGAATCGCAGGTCCAAAAGATCTTCAAGAACTTCGCTAGGAAGGCCCGAAATCAATTTGAAGTGAAGATCAAGAAGGTTCGCAGCGACAACGGAACGGATTTCAAGAACGCCAATGTGGACACCTTTCTTGACGAAGAAGGGATTTCACACGAGTTCTCGGCTACGTGCACGCCTCAACAAAACGGAGTTGTTGAGAGGAAGAACCGGCCTCTTATTGAGATGGCAAGAACGATGCTTGCTGAGTACAAGACGCCAAAACACTTTTGGGCGGAAGCGGTTGAGACAACTTGCCATGCAACGAATCGTCTATATCTTCACAAGCTACTCGGCAAGACGGCATACGAGCTTCTCACCGGTAACATACCCCAAGTTGGATACTTTCGAGTATTCAGCTCAAAGTGCTACATTCTTGATAAGCATCGTCGTTCGAAATTTGCTCCTAAATCTTATGAAGGTTTCCTACTCGGTTATGGCTCAAACTCTCACACATACCGTGTCTACAACAATTTCACCCGAAAGGTTGAAGAGACGGTAGATGTGAAGTTTGATGAATCTAACGGCTCGCGAGTAGAGAAATTGCCAATTGATGTAGGTGACAAAGATCCTTCGGAAGCAATCCAAGACTTGTCTATTGGCAAGATACATCCAACGGAGGTGAAGGAGAGTACCTCGTCCATCCAAGTGGAAGCTTCTACCACACGACAAGGTGAACCAAGAGTTGACACGGAGGCATCCACGAGTGGGACACGCCAAGATGAAGAAAACGAGGAAGTACATCAAGATGAACCTCATCGACCTCCTTCTCCACCTCCACAAGAGAACGACAGCATCAACAACGCAGAAGGCCAAGAGGAAGAACAAGATGATGAAGAAGATGTTCCACCCCGACCCAAACAAAAGCTCTCACGAGTTCGAGCAAGAGTTTCACGAGACCATCCCGTCGAGCAAATCTACAATGACATTCAAACTGGGAGAATTACTCGCTCTAAAAATCGTTTGGCTAATTTTTGTGAACATTATTCATTCATCTCTAGCATTGAACCTATGAAGGTTGAAGAAGCATTGGAAGATTCGGATTGGATAAATACCATGCATGAAGAGCTACACAACTTCGAGAGAAACCAAGTGTGGACATTGGTCGAGAAGCCCGACAACAACCACAACATCATCGGTACCAAATGGGTGTTTCACAACAAGCAAGATGAAGATGGACAAGTCGTTCGCAACAAAGCACGTCTCGTCGCCCAAGGCTACACTCAAGTCGAAGGTATGGACTATGGTGAGACATATGCCCCCGTTGCTAGACTTGAGTCCATTCACATCTTACTTGCCTATGCAAATCACCATGATATTACCTTGTACCAAATGGACATTAAAAGTGCTTTTCTAAATGGTGAAATTGAGGAGGAAGTTTATGTTAAACAACCTCCTGGCTTTGTTAATTCTAAGAAACCCGACCATGTTTACAAACTTCACAAAGCTCTTTATGGTCTTAAACAAGCTCCTAGAGCGTGGTATAAATGCTTGACCAAGTTCCTTACTGAAAAAGGCTTTGAGATTGGAAAGATAGATTCCACTCTGTTTACTAAAAGGGTTAATGGTGAATTATTTGTGTGCCAAATTTATGTTGATGATATCATATTTGGTTCAACTAACCCTCTTTTTAGTGAAAAGTTTGGAAAGCTAATGTCGGAGAAATTTGAGATGTCTATGATGAGTGAACTCAAATTCTTTCTTGGTTTGCAAATCAAGCAAACTAAGGAGGGTACCTTTGTCTCTCAAACAAAGTACACCAAGGACTTATTCAAGAAGTTCAACATGCAAGAATGCAAAAGTATGAATACACCCATGCCTACTAGTGGACATCTTGACTTGACTAAGGATGGCGAACCGGTTGATCAAAAGGTTTACCGCTCTATGATTGGTTCATTGTTATATCTATGTGCCTCCCGTCCCGATATTATGCTAAGTGTGTGCATGTGTTCACGATATCAAGCGGCCCCCAAAGAATGTCATCTTAAGGCTGTGAAAAGGATAGTGAGATACTTAATTCACACACCAAATTTTGGCATTTGGTATCCTAAGAGGTCCTCTTTTGATCTTGTTGGCTACTCCGACTCGGACTACGCCGGTGACAAGGTTGATAGGAAGTCCACTTCGGGTACGTGTCAATTTCTTGGTAGATCTCTTGTGTCTTGGTCTTCCAAGAAACAAAACTCGGTATCCTTATCCACTGCCGAAGCGGAATACATTGTCGCTGGTTCATGTTGTGCTCAGTTACTTTGGATGACCCAAACTCTTAAGGATTATGGGATATATGTGAAACATGTTCCATTGCTTTGTGAAAATGAAAGTGCTATTAAGATTGCTCATAATCCCGTGCAACATTCTCAAACTAAGCAAATTGAAGTTCGTCATCATTTCATTCGAGATCATGTTGCTAAAGGAGACATTGATCTTAAGCATGTTCATACCTATAAGCAATTGGCGGATATATTCACCAAACTGCTTGATGAGAAAGTATTTTGCCGTTTGAGAGGTGAATTGAACATCATTGATGCCTCAAACTTGGAGTAGTAACTCCATTTGGATACATGCAAGGCATGAGCTTTGACTAATCCTTGGTATTTCTCTTATGATGATAATCATATCTCATGGATCTATACTTGTACCATTGCATGTTATCTAACCCTTGTAGGTACTTGGATAAGCCCAACTCCATGAGATTGCAACTCACTCACATCTTGAGCAATCTCTACATCACCAAGTCTCTACAATATGGTGGTTGAAGACAAGGAAGCATGAAACCTTTCAACATATCCTTTAACAATTTATTTATTTGGTATCAAACCTCATGATTGTCATTTTGGATACACAAGTGCTCTTCCTTGCAAAACTAATCCATGTAGGTAGATGAACTCAAACTACAAGTGGTGCTCCAGATTCTTGATGAGCTACATCAACCTTGAGCATCCCACACAAGTTCAACTACATGATTATGATCAACACCACCACCCAAGGTATGTCATTCCATCTTAGAGAAGCTTTATCCCAAGTCATGGGTCAAAGCAGCTCAATAAGATGTGAATACATCAAAATGCTTAAACGAAAAATGGCAACCCCATTTTGAGCTTAAACGATGAGTATGATCTATGATCAAGTGCCTTCACTTGACCCCTAAGTCAATATACTCTAACATAGGTGACTTTGTCGCCGGCCAATTCTAGATGAAGTTCTCTAGTGTTTCTCTGTGTTCTTGCCTTTGTCTCATGCATGTTTGTTTCCTCTTTCAAAAAAAACTTCATCTAGATTTCTTTTCATTTCTTTTCTGTGTTCTGCATTCCCTGCATCCAATTCATTGCAAATCCTTCAGTTAATTCCCTGCAAATCTTTGTGAGATCTTATTTGCCTAGTGAGCTGAGATGACAACTGTTTTCTCTCTGTGTTGAACTCGGACACACCGGTCTGTTTCTTTCGGTCAAACAGAATCACCTCGGTGCCACCGAAGAAAACAACTCGGAGAAACTGATTTCAATGCTGAGGAGACACTTTGTCATTTGCATCCTGCATATTTGTTCCAGCTCCACTCGATGATTCTTATCCTCACCAGCATCTTATATTACATGTTGCTTTGTACTGTGACTCAAGGACCAAACCCACTTGACTCATAAACCTTCTTGGAAATTGATGTCAAAGGGGGAGAGAGAGATCACATCAAAGATTACTCACATCAAAGGGAGAGAGAGAGCCCAGATGCTTGGTGTTCAAGAGGAGAGAAGTCACATGTCTTCAAGAGGGGAAAGACATGTTAGTATATGTCATGATTGTTTGTTTTTTCCTCTAATTTTCTTTTCCCTATCTTCTCCCATTATCAAATATCAGATTCAGGGGGAGAAAGACATCCAAGGGAAGGAAATCTTCGAATTCATTGCGTATCTTTCTGGGACATGTCTATATCCAATAGAGTACCTAGTACTCACTCTCTACATGTCATCCCAATCTTGGTACTCTTGTGGTTTGTTGTTCTTGCTCTGTTTAGAAGATGTTTATGTGTTATCTAACCTTGTTTACTCAGGTTCATCTCTTCCAAATCTAGCTCAAGACCACAAGGTAAGTATATGCATCACACTCATGTGCATGATGATCTCTTGCTGATGTACATACTGTTTGCAAGAAGGACTCATGAACATGAAGGTACATTTTCTATATTCATTTGCTCTGATGCATACAGCCAAGATACATGTAACTCATTGCTTGCTCTGACATGCTTTTGCATTCACATGCATCTATATTCCATATTTACATGATTGCATACATGTAGGGGGAGCCTATGCATGTTACATGTCTTTCCAAAGCTTTACTTGTTATGTTTCATATCTTTATCTAAAGCTTTGACGTGTGTTGTCATCAATTACCAAAAAGGGGGAGATCGAAAGCACAAGTGCTCCCTGGGTGATTTTGGTAATTAATGTCAACATATCTCTTGTTGGACTAATACTTTTATCTAGTATACTTCAGATGAGTTCAACAGTGGAGTGGCATGGACAAGAGGATGTGGAACCCCTTCAAGATGCTAAGGACAGAAGATTGGCAAAAGCTCAAGACTCTACATTTTCTATTTTAGTGATCTAAGATCACGTTGAGTCCATAGGAAAGCCAATACTATTAAAAGGAGATGAGATGTTGCTTAATGGCTTGCTTGCTCAAAGTGCTTAGTGATATGCTCCAAAGCCCTCAACCACTTTCTCATTCCACATATGTCCTAAACCAAAAGTCAAACTCGGCCCAACCGATTTGATCTATCCCGCGCCAACGAGTTCATCTGACATAGCCACTGCCAGAAACGCTAATCAGTTCGGTCTCACCGATGGAATCTCAGTCTCACCGAGATGGGCTTGCAAACTCTCTGTTGCTTGTTCCAATTATTTCAGTCCCACCGAGATGTGCAATTGGTCCCACCGAGTTTGCCTGACCAACACTCTGTTTTGGTTATTACCAAAATCGGTCCCACCGAGTCTGTGTAATCGGTCAAACCGAGTTGAGGTTTTACCCTAACCCTAGCACATCGGTCCCACTGAGTTGATCATGTCGGTCCCACCAAAAAACCTAACGTTCACATTTTGAACTAAATCGGTCCGACCGAGTTTCACGATTCGGCCCCACCGAGTTTGGTGAATTGTGTGTAACGGTTAGATTTTGTGTGGAGGCTATATATACCCCTCCAGCCACCCTTCATTCATGGAGGAAAGCCATCAGAACGAGCCTACACTTCCAGAATTCTTTTTCTAAGAGAGAACCACCTACTCATGTGTTGAGACCAAGATATTCCAATTCAACCACTAGAATCTTGATCTCTAGCCTTCCCAAGTTGCTTTCCACTCAAATCATATTTCCACCAAATCCAAATCTGTGAGAGAGAGTTGAGTGTTGGGGAGACTATCATTTGAAGCACAAGAGCAAGGAGTTCATCATCAACACACCATCTATTACCTTTTGGAGAGTGGTGTCTCCTAGATTGGTTAGGTGTCACTTGGGAGCCTCCGTCAAGATTGTGGAGTTGAACCAAGGAGTTTGTACGGGCAAGGAGATCTCCTACTTCGTGAAGATCTACCCTAGTGAGGCAAGTCCTTCGTGGGCGATGGCCATGGTGGGATAGACAAGGTTGCTTCTTCATGGACCCTTCGTCGGTGGAGCCCTCCGTGGACTCGCGCAGCCGTTACCCTTCGTGGGTTGAAGTCTCCACCAACGTGGATGTACGATAGCACCACCTATCGGAACCACGCCAGAAATCTCCGTGTCTACATTGCGTTTGCACACTCCAATCCCATCCCTTTACTTTCTTGCAAATTACATGCTTTACTTTTCGCTGCTCATATACTCTTGCCATGCTTGCTTGAAATGTATTGTGAATGTTTAAACTTGTGCTAAAATTCCACCTTAACTTGAAGAACTTAAAAACTGCCACCTTTCTTTGTTGAGGGTCTAATCACCCCCCTCTAGACACCTCTTCTCGATCCTTTCATGGTCCCTTCGATCGAAGGTGATCGGACAAGCCGACCACGGGTTGAATTTAGGGGCGACAGGCTCTACGGCGTAGACGTCCCTTAGTGCGCGCTTGCGCTCCCTTTTGGGGATATGTGTGACATATATCATGTTCGCTGTTTTCACCTCAGGGGGGAATTTCTTTTGTCCCCCTCTGTTCAGCGGGCGGGGCTCATCATCGTCCTCGTTTGGCGGCCCCTTCCCCTTGTGTTCGGTATTTAACTTACCGGCCTGTTTGAAGACCCAAGAGTTTCTGTTGGAATAATTGGCAGGCTTGTCAGGGGTGCCATGAATATGGCAAGGCTGATCGAGTATTTTTGTCTAGATTAGACGGACCATCTTTATTTCCTTTGAATGGCTTCTTCCGCTGACCGGATTTAGAGCCACTGAATCCCGCGTTAACCGTTGTGTCTTCGGTTTCTTCATTGTTGTTTCGACGCTTATGTTTGTTGCGTCGTGGCCTGACGTTGCCATCCCTGGCTTCGGAGGTGCCAAGGTCACTGGTGCTGTTGCTTCTACGCGCCAACCAGCTATCTTCTCACACGCAGAAGCGGGTCATGAGTGCGGTAAGAGCTGCCATAGACTTTGGTTTTTCCTGACCGATGTGTCGAGCGAGCCATTCGTCGCAGACGCTATGTCTAAAGGCCGCGAGGGCTTGGGCATCCGGACAGTCGACGATTTGGTTGTGTTTAATTAAGAACCTAGTCCAGAGTTTGCGGGCTGACTCTCCGGTTTGCTGGACTATGTGACTAAGGTCATCGGCATCCGGAGGCCGGACATAGGTACCTTGGAAGTTGTCTCGAAAGGCATCCTCCAAGTCTTCCCAGCTACCAATAGAGTTCTCTGGTAGGCTGTTCAACCAGTGACGTGCTGGTCCTTTCAGCTTTAGGGGGAGGTATTTAATGGCGTGGAGATCGTCACCGCGAGCCATGTGAATATGGAGAAGAAAATCCTCAATCCATACCGCGGGATATGTCGTTCCATCGTATGATTCAATGTTTACGGGTTTGAATCCTTTTGGAAACTGGTGCTGCATTACCTCATCGGTAAAGCATAAGGGGTGTGCGGCGCCTCTGTATCGAGCAACATCGCGAAGGAGTTCGGATGACATCCGTGTTCGGTTTTTAGCCATAGTTCGGTTATGCTTATCACGCCAAGCTTGAGGGACGTCGTCTCTCATTGGAGCACGTCCCCTTGATCCGTAGATTGATCTGGTCTGTCCGGCTCTATTGTCCAGGTCCCGATGTAAGTCATAGGTGTAGCCCTGAGCTTCTACCTCTTTGCCTCGACGGCGAGGTGGCGCGGGTTGGTGTTCGGCATGAGTAGCCGCTTTGTCTCGCCCACGTGGTGGTCGGTCTGGTTCATCAGCATGATTATATCTTGGCGGTATTGGCTCTAGGGCATCGTCATCAATTTGTAGCAGTAGCCGACGCTTCGGATAGCTCTTTGTTGGATGTTCGAGGCCGTATCCTCGGTAGCTAGGACCTGGGTCCATTTGTCGTTGAGCGTATCTTGTTCGGCTTGAAGTTGTTGTTTCTTTTTTAGGCTCCTCGCAGTTGCGATGAGCTGTCGCTTAAAGTGCTCTTGCTCGAGGGGTTCCTCTGGTACGATGAAGTCTTCGTTGCCGAGGCTGGCATCCTCCTCGGAGATCGGTAGATAGTTACTATCCTCTGAATCCTCATTCCCGACAGGCTCGTCGGGGTTAACTTGTCCCTCTTCCCAATCATCCTGCTCTACGGCAGGCTCGATGGGTTGGTCAGAGTCTTCGGCATTCTCCGGAGTGTCAATGTCTCCGGTGCCGGTATTACTTTCTGTGGCACCCCGGCTCAGAGCAACCGGTTTACCCTGCATTGCCAGCCCAGTGATCGAGTCTTCTGGCAATACACAACAACATGGTACAGAAATAACTACTTTATTGATACTAGCGGGATACATAGGTCTGATATTACATCGAGATGTGGGGCCAAGCGGCACACACGGTGCTGCTGGAAAATATGTATATTATTTAATGAACATGGCTGGGGCCTCGATCACACGAAACTACACGGCAGCGGAAGAACGACGTAGCGGAACTCCATAGCACAGGGACACCGACGTGGACACGGCCTAGACACGAGATGCGCTCCGATACGAATCGACTTGCCTGAAAGCTGGCATAACACGCCAGGTCAGTACATTGAATGTACTTGCAAGCTCACAACAAACATAAGCACGATGACAGACAATATCATGATAATTAATCAAGTTAAATTAATGCAAGAAATACTACAGATGCAATGCAGCCAAACAGTGCACCGAGTCACGCGGACTCGCTTACCAGACGGTTACCTCATAACCAAACGGTGACCACATCGGGGTCACACCTGGAACCAAAAATCCATGAACACCTCGAGTGTTCAAGGTTCACCACGAAACAATGCATCACAACATTCGCTTAGTTTGCAAGATTTATAATAAAAGTTGATCCATGGTGTGACTTACTCCCGAGTCTTGCCCATAACCGAGGGCGCGGCTATCGATAGATTAAATACACTCTGCAGAGGTAGCGCACTTTACCCACACTACGGAATACCTGGCCTCGCACTCCCATTCGGGTGGACCAAAATATTCCGACGAAACCCTTCCCTTGTCATGCACTCTCCCCGGCTACTCCGACCATCTCCCTCTCAAGGCTAGGTCTTGGGTGGCCCCGTGTCTACCAAAGACACCAACGGCTACCGTCGTGGCAAAACGGTCCCAAACGGGGACAAGGTACCATAAAAACAAAACGAGCACACAAGGTTATGTCTGCCTACTGGGGCAGGGTATGCACGCCCATAACCTTCCCTCGCGGGAGGCACCGGTGAGAGCCACAACAAGGGACCAATTCAAGACCTTCCCATTAGGTAAATGTGGCCGCACTGAATTAGAAACCCGATTCAGTGGCACCATGATGCGATCAACATCATATTCAGGTTGAACTTAATCAGGTTTAACTTTAAGAAAACCTTTTATTACTAACATGGCATAATACCGGAAATCATGCAACTACTCGTCATGCAAAGAAAACAACTCATGCTCATGGATCAAACTTATCCACACAATTATCTTGCAACACTAAGGATCAAACTTTCTGGTTATACCTCATTTTTATCAGCAAGCAACATTTTTATTAGTTCTTTATTTAAATGAAAGTATCACTTAGTGAAAATTACCACCATTAATTTCCATAGCAATATGCATAGTGCAAAATCTTACTCTACTTAACCAAACAAGTTCATTGCATGCAACCAGTACTAAAACAAGCATTTCTAACAGGATAAAGTAGCTAATAATTTACCAAAATTATTTACCAAATTTTAAATGAAAATAAGAACTCATATTCAAGTAGAAAATCATAGATATTGAAATAACACCATCCAACTGCTGGTGTGGCATGCCTTAGTGTAGAGGAGGATCACTCCCCTCTTGGGTTGCTTCAAGACAGCTTCTCCTTCTGAAAAATAATTTAAAACCACAAAAATAAATGTCAAAACACATTCTGAAAATCACCAGAAATTCTAGGCAATAGAGAAAAATCCACCCTTTGGTGTGCTACTAGAGCTTTCTGTAACAAAGACAATGCAAAAAGAATCAATTCATTTGGACTTATAGTTTAGAAATGGTGGCTGGTCAAAGTTTAGTCAAATTTCTGAATTAAATTTGAATAAACAGAAAATCCGGGGGGGTGACGTCGAAGACGTAAAACGGGAGTGCGCCTCCACTCGTACCGCTTCGGGCGCGAGTGGTGAGGCTGACACTGGGCCCCGCCCGTCAGGAGAGAGAGGGGGGGATCGAGATCAGAGGAGGGGCGGCGTTTCGCCGGAGCTCACGCCGGCGACGAGGGGGTTTGGGGCTAGGCTAGAGGGATAGATTGGAAGTGGGGCTCGCGGCGCACCTGCCCGTACCCGTGGCTTGGCGAGAGGTCGACGGAGCTGCTCGGGGTTGAGCTCGCAAGCTTCGGTGGCGGACGGGGTTCGCCGGAGAGGTTGAAGACGGCGGCTAGAGGCAGCTCCGAGGGCTTGGCGGCCTCCAAGCAGCACAAACAGACCGCCAAGGCCCTGCCCAAGAAGTTGCCTGAGCTCGAGAGGCCCTGGAGAGAGGCAGCTGGCCTGCGGGGATCGCCGGAGTCCTCGGGTCGGGGCGACGGCCAGAGGCCTGCCCGACCGAACAGCGGTCGTTCTACGTGTTCGTGGTGGTTGTGTGGAGTGGTGCGTGGCCAGGATTCGAGTCGGGGTGGCTTTATATAGCCGGAGCAAGAGGGGGGGACGTGTCGCCGCCGGAGCATTCTGGACACGTGGCGAACGTCGACGAGAAGCTCCAACGCGAGGGGTAAGGTGCTGCGTCGACTCAGGGGCTTGCCCACGCTTGCGGACGCACACAGGAGGCGGTTGGGGAAGCAGACAAGCACACGCGCGCACTGTGGCGTTTTGGCCGCGACGCGCCCGTGCTTGCTGCGGTGGCTCCGGCGTCGGCGAGCGCCAGGGAGGGGTCAAGCTTGATGTGTCGAGGGTTGTGGTGCGGTGCGGTAGTCGGAGGCGAGCGCTGGAACGAGCACGCGCGAAACAGAGAGCAAGGCGCCAGCCAGAGCGCGTCGAGACGCTGCCAGGCGCCGTGTCCTCGCGCGGTCACCAAGCTGGCATGGTCAAAACGATGGCCAGGAGCGGCCAAACCTTGTCTACGCGCTCGACCGTGCAGTGTTACGTCTAGGAGAGGTGATGGATCATACCCAGGCCGACCAGACATGACTCTACCAAGCTGGCAAGTTTCTGGTCAGAAACTTGGTCGCCAAGTTTGGCCACCTTCTAGAAGGCCATTAGGGATAATCTCCCGGGGTTTAGGGTTTCTTAGGAAGGTGTTTAAGCTCAAGAAAACTCAAGGCCAAAAGCTAAAGGAAAAATGCACTTGCTGTACAAAGCGCATTTCTGGTCCAGAAGTGAAAAGATTTTCTACAGCAAAAATATTACAAAAAGTGATGCAATATTTTGGCATGGGAAGGTGTGCCAGGGTCCTAAGAATATTCATGAATTATCTCAGATTTTTCTAAGCAAGAAAAGTTGAGGTTGCTTTGGAGCACAAGGTTCTGAAGTGAATTTCACAGAGTGAAATGAATATTTTTCTTTTAGGAAAAATATTCATTTGATTATTTTGGGAATTTGTGGGAGGAATAAGATAGATAGGTCACTTGGGTGAAAGCCAAGGATATGCCCAAGTGACAAGTCCATATGAAGTGATTCAAAAACCAAGTCAAATCAGGGCAAAAACCACGGTGAAAATCAAGTCCAGAAAAAGAGAGAAGGCAAGTCCAGCAAAAGAGAGAAGGCAAAAATCCAGGCTGTCACACTTTCTTTTTCCCGCCGCGATCGTGAACGGTGCCGCTGACGTCGACGCCTCGGTGGTACCTCGACGGGCTTGTCCTCCATCGGATCCTGATTGCCATCGTCGTCCTCTTTGGGTGTATCCACCATGTACACGTCATATGTAGAAGTGGCAGTCCAATGTCCGGTGATAGGTGGGTTTTGGCCTGGTTCGGCTCCGGCATCGTCGTCCATACCGTCGATGTCTTCGGAGGCGTAGTCGAGCATGTCGGTTAAGTCCTCGACAGTGGCTATCAAGTAGGTGGTGGGTGGGACGTAAAATTCCCCACACTCAGCCCCTAGTTCGGGCTGTGCGTAATTCGGAGGTGATACCTCCGTGATGGTGAGAGATCGCATTAAGTCCAAGGCCTTGCTTAAGAGTGAGGGCTGGACAAGGAACCGACGTAGATCTTGGGAGCTGGGCATGGTACATGACACATGGCCGTGCTCAACAGACGCGGATCTTGGGAGTTCGGAGTTAGCATCCGGAGGCGGATTCGGCACTCCGATGACAGGGGGTCCTGATTGATTTTAGGCTTGTCGTAGACATATTAGCCTCTGGGTCTCCAACAAAGAGTTCCGTAATAGGAGAGAGTCCGATGAGTTTCAAACTCCCATCTTCGGATGAGGTGGCCTGCTCTGGATCTACGGCCAGGGCAGGGATGACAGTTGGTCTTTGAGCGGTGCCTGATGACGGCGCCGATGGGTTTCCTTCTTGGAGATGAGAAATAGTGATCGAAGCCGTGAACCCTTCGAAGATCAAGTCTCCTCGGATATCGGAGATGTAATTCAGGCTCCCGAATCTGATCCGATGACCAAGGGCGTAGCTGCTGATCTGTTCAAGGTGACCAATCGAGTTGGCGCGCAGAGCGAAGCCGCCGAACACAAAAAGTTGACCGGGGAGGAAGGTCTCCCTGGAAACGGAATCGTTGTTGATGATCGAACGAGCCATCGAACCTTCTGCCGACGATACAGTGGAACTCTCAATGAAAGCACCAATGTCGGTGTCAAAACCGGCCGATCTCGAGTAGAGGGTCCCGAACTGTGCGTCCGAGGATCGAAGGTAATAGGAGACAAAGGGGACACGATGTTTACCCAGGTTCATGCCGAAAAGTCCATTCTGCACCGGAGCTCATATGCTCCCGCATGAACAGTAAAATCGAAAAAAAATCAAAAAAAATTTAAAAAATTCCAATTTTTTTTAAAGAAACATTGACAAAAGTTCTAAGTGCCTGCAAAAATTCATCATGAAATCACATTCCTGTAAGGCTTTTTTCTGCAACGCCTTCTAGGAATGTGATTTCATGACGATTTTTTGCAGGCACTGAACTTGTTTTTTTTTGCCACGCCTTACAGGAATGTGATTTCATGATGAATTTTTGCAGGCACTTAGAACTTTTGTCAATATTTCTCTCAAAAAAAATTGGAATTTTTTGAATTTTTTTTATTTTTTTTCGATTTTACTGTTCACCCGAGCTCATTTGAGCTCGGGTGCAGATTAGCCGCGTCCGGTTCATGCCCTCTTAATGGAAATAAACCTTACTTCCTGCTTGATTGACTTTGATGAGTATAGGGGTTACAAGAGTTGATCTACCTCGAGATCGTAAAGGCTAAACCCTAGATGTCTAGCCTATATGAATTCTGATAGCCCCTACGGACTAAACCTTCTGGTTTATATAGACACCAGAGGGGCCTAGGGTTGTACAAAGTCGGTTTACAGAGGAAGGAAACTATACATCCGGACGCCAAACTTGCCATCCACGCAAAGAAGAGTCCTATCCAGACACGGGGGAAGGCCTTCTTCCTTGTATCTTGACGGCCCATCAGTCCGGCCCATATCACACAGGCCGGACCCCCGAGGACCCCATAATTCAGGACTCCCTCACCTGTGGTCCGCTTGTCCCTTCTTATCGCCCGCTGAGTGTTGATGTAGAGGAGCCGCAACCTCCCCCTCCCCTGGCTTCGATCCCATCTTGTGCCGCTGCGCAACCTAGCCCTTAACAAACGCTACTGGGTTCTGCGATGCAAGCAGAAGTTGAAGCACTGTTAAAGCCATTAAACTAGCGGACAAACACGGGATGGGGCAAGTCATCTTTGAAACTGATTGCTTGGCCTTGCAGCAAGTAATGTCCTCTGGATCCGCAAATCGTGGTCCCCTTGGTGTGTTATTTTGTGAAGCAAAGTTCTAGCTGAACCTAGTCTTTATAGACCACAAAGTTCTGTATTATCCCAGAGACTGTAACAAGGCACCGCATGTGCTGGCCTCTCATGATTGCCGGGGTTTTCTGAATGGCCAAGTTCTTTGGTATATGGATCTCCCGAATGATGTAACCTGTGTTGTGACCGTCCATTTGGTCGGCCCACCGTAATTGAAGAGCCAACTGTTCCTGATAGAAAAACTAAATATATTTGGGTGTTGAAGCTTCTTTACCCCCCCCCCCCCCCCCCCTTTCATTGGTACCAAAACACCTAGGTTTGTCGAAGTAGATTCCTGCCACGCACAATAATAATCAAGTTCCATTAGAATGTGCATGGAAATAGGTAAGTCAGCAACAATGAGAAAAAATCATCCATGTTAATCACGATTTAGCAAACAATACCTCCAATAAGCCCCCTAACAACCATGATGTGAACTCCTTCGGCCACCTCTTTCTTGAAAGTAGATACATCTACTAACTATAAATATGTTAGAGTGAAATCATGATTACATAAAGAACATTTGAGCAAACCGGCACATTATTCTTGGTATTCAACCACTAATAATTGAAATAAACAAGTTCATCATCCCAAATCTTGCAGCTATGACTTCCTTTGCTAGCATAACAACCAAGGTGAAAGATTCAACGTTATTAATTTTCATCATTTATGTCACATAAATTTTGGCTTATCTAAATCTTAACACATTAATGTCATTTCTAGTATGTTAACATAATTCAGGAACTTGGCTCTCTAACTAAACTCAAGATGACTTTTTTCAGGCTTATGTAGTATTCAATTGTATCCGCACTCTAACAAGTTTCATTTTTTGTCACTAACTCTTGTGTTATATTTAGAACACAAAATATTGAGCTTTTTGTGCAAGTATATTCGAACTATTTAGCAAGTATATGAACTAAACAACTAATGCGCATGACCTGGTATATATTTTGTCAATGAACCGTTGTAATGTAGGTACTAGAACTGCTACTAGTATTATATATATCATGTCAAAAGAGAAAAGAAAAAAATGCATGATCTCCACCGGAACATATACTCCAACCAGCCATACTTATATGACCTTCTCACACGGGATATTTCTCTCATATCTTCAAAACATAAATACAAGAGAACTTGAACTTCACACGTAGAAGAAGACTTCAACGGTAGAGGCAAACTCCCCCCTCCAAGCTTCACTGGCGAGCCTGTGGATTCGCCTCCCCTTTGCATGCCGCTCCAGCGGCCGGTGGCGGAGAGGAAAATACCGGTGCCTCTGCTCCGGTTACAAGTTTAGGTTAGGGTTTTAGTCCTCGCGGGTGCATTGCTCGGGCGGATAGCAGCACTTCTTCTTCGAGTTCGTCTTTCAGGCTCCGATCCTTCTTGAGTTCGCCCATCTGACGTAGTCGACGGAGCTCCGGGGTAGATTCCTATTTTCTTCTTGGGGCAGTGAGGTTAGGGTTTCTCATCGTGTGACGAGATTTAGTGTCAGGTGCTTCATATATATTCAATTGTTCAACGATGACGGCTACGGCTCCAGGCGGGCACTTGTCATTAGGGCCACGTGCACGAAGACTTCCCGACAGTCATCGACAATGTTAAGACGACTCTGATAGGGTGAGTGACGACAATAGCGCATTGGCAGCTCGTTCTGGCGGCCGTAGTGCTTGTTCGGTGGTCTCAAAATCTCGATATAATTTTTATTATGTTTGAGATGCTTTATACTTCCAATGAACTTTGATAATAGATCTAGTTCCTTTTGCACAAAAAAATAGTAGAACATATTCCATTTTTTATGCCAAACAGCTCCAGAGCAATAATAACAGAGAACTTGAACTTGCAAAAATAATTAATTACTCGGAAGTAAACTGAGGGTAAGGTAAGGTGGACTTTTATCCTCAACTTCTCTAAACTCTAACAATATTTCTTTATTTATGCAGCAAACCCGTACAAACACCCCCATGTTTCTTGACTTCAAACTTCTATATTGTTTTCTCACAACTTATGGTCTCTCGAGATCTAAACTAATGGTCTTACAAGTAAACATACAACTCTCACAAACTGATGCAAGTAAATGCAAAAAAGGTGATAAAGTTCATGTATATTAACCGAACAAGTTCAAAAAGAAACTTTTAAAAAGTGGGTACTATTTTTGTTATAACAACAATACTTATGTTGCCAACCATTCAGTTTTTGCCATAACAAAATTCACACATAACAAATTAAAATAACCATTAACCAGCAAGAAAATAAATTTGATCCCTAATCTCCAACTATCATAAACATCAGTACAAACCTTGAAAAAAAATCTCTTCACTTCTTCTAGGCATTATAACAAATACTTTGAGGGCAGAAAACATACCGGGGTGCTCGCTACAGCTTTAGTAGAAAATCTCGGCAGGCGCTGGTGCCCGTGGAGGAGGGTTACAGTAGGCTAGTAGTGGCGTACAGGAGTGCACATGGTGTGTGGGGGCGCGGCGAGCAGGTAGCCATGGTCGCGGCCAATTGGTCACCGAGATCTTGCGCGCAGGTGGCACGCGGTGGAGCGTGCAGTGGCGAGAGACAAGGAAGCGATGACGATGGATCTTTTGTTTGTTTATAAGGTTGGAGTGTTGCCCAATGTCAGCGTACTATTACAATTGGAAGGGTGACCTTCATATGGAAAGACCAACTAGGAATGTACCTGTTGTAATTTGTACTTTTGGTGGCTTGTTTGAGCAAGAAATTTAACCAGATATGTTGTTAGAATGATACCTATGGAACTAAGTGGTGTCTCTTAAATAAATTTTTTCTGCATCTTTTTCTTGCTGAAGGGTGACCAGTGTGCTCTACTTTAGAATAGATCTTATGTGTTTCGTAGGAAAAAAATTGTTTTCCATGCAACGCTCGCCTTCAGCTAGACCATCACCAAAAGTCGACATACACGTGAGAGAGAGTACACCATATATACAACCACTAGAGAGATGAGATTTGTAAGAGTTGTTCGGAAGGAAAGAAATCGACTGTTGTCGTTGGCGGTCGGTCTGGTTGAGCACCTTCCTATGAGACTTTGGTAACGTAGGAGGGGGCTCGGCAGATCGACCATCACCGATGGTCGAAATACTAGTGAGATGACTTCCCAAATGGTCTGATTTGCATGTCACTCTTCTTTCATCTAAGCAACCTCAGGAGTAGATTAGAAGTAATCTTTGATGTTTGAATCTTATGTTATTTTTCATTGGGTGGTGAAAGGTTTTAACACCGATCGATCTCGCGGTTATGGCTTTCTCCGGTGACGCAACTTCCATTAGGGTTGACTCTGCGATCAAGGAGAAGTGTGCCAATAAGGACCCCTTGACGACGCTCCTTGAGGAGAACCCGCATCTGATCCTAATAAAGTATTTTGCGGATCTGGCCAAGAAGAATTCGCCAAGGAAGGAGAGTGAGGCCCCGCCACGTAAGAAGAGTGATGCCCGGTGCCATTGACTCCACCGACCATCATTCCTGATGCCGCTTGGTCCTCCAATGTGGTGGATCTCCCCACTTACTCCGACTCCACGATCATTGGCTTCACCGGCTACACCTCGGAGTGATTTAGTGAGAGTAGTTATATAGCTGCTGATGTGGACTTGGATTAGCACTTGTGATGCTTTTGGTATATGAGTGATGAATGATTATGTTGCTTATGTATCATGTGTTAATTTTTAACTTGAATTCTTTCTTGAATTTTTCTATCTTTTTTTGTAGATGAAGTGGTATGTTGTGTACAAAGGTAGGTGTCCAGGAGTCTACGGTTCATGGTCTGCATGCAATGAACAAGTGCTTTGTTACAAAGGCGGCTCTCACGATTCGTTCAATAGTATAGAGGAGGCAAGATAATCATTACAATCAGTATGTACTTGACCAAAAGATAAATACTAAATTAGGCAATGGTGCAGGTCAGCTTATCAGGCTTAGTGGATTGAAAAACTTGAGAATTCTCTTTCAGTTTGTCGTAGCCGTGGTGTTGCTTTTATCATGTGGTCGTATGTAGACATGCATTGAGCACTTTGTTGTTTATTGAGAAGGCACTTGTGCTAAATAACTACTTCGTGGCCATATTTAATGCCTTCTTGGTGAGTTTGTTGCTATACATGTGTGTGATCCTTATGTAGTGACTTCTTCGTGGATATTATTACTATTTCTGTTTTTTTTGCTGCGGGGTCACATGAAAAAAAGGCAAAAACTCTGCTGGCAGTGCACATTTGCCGAGAGCTACACTCGGCATAAATATGCTGACAGTACCTTTTTCGAGAGCTACACTCAGCAGAAGGAGTGTTGCTTGAGCGGCTCGCCTCAGTAAAGCCGAGTTCTACGCCACCCGGCAATGTGCTCCACTTTGCCGACGGTACCTCTCGACAAAGACCTGATGGAGCCAGCAGCCCGTGAAGTCACTTTATTTTGCCGAGAGGTACTATTTGGCCCTCGGCAAACTCTTTGCTGAGTGCCCAACGATTGGTTCTCGACAAAGTTTTTTTTGACTGAGAGGTGTAAGCCGAGTGCTATTTGCCAAGAACAATTCTCTGCAAAGACTTTGCCGGGTATTTTTGGCCCTTTGCCTTGGCACTTGGCGTAGGGAGTAATTGCAGTAGTGTTCTTTTGAGAATTTCTGCTGGCTTGTGTTGGCATGTTGGATGCATTGGAATAGGAGGTTTTAGTTCTTAGAGATCGTCCATCCTGGTATTGATGGATGGTATTGGACGAGGAAAAGCACACAAGTTGTTGTCTTTCCACTCTCAACTAATAGCAGTTTTTCCTTTTCGATTTAAGAAGAACGGTAACATAGATAACAACAAACAAAATAAACTAAGTGTGATTGGGAAGGTAATGACCAGGCGCTATGCTTCCCGGCAACAGTGCTAAGAAATCTTCATGGCCGCAGACATACATGGCTAGATGTATACATTCAGCAACAATGTATCACACATGCGACCACCGTTCCTCCTACATTTAATTTACGACAGCTATGATTAAGGGTCTTCCGGTGGATACGACTAATAGACGCTCTTTGTTATTCCCATATCCAAGGTCCTCAGGGTCTCAAGGAGGGAGATAGCTTCTGTCACCGTGGTACCTCCATTCCCAGCTTCACTCGCATAGTAAGATTCTTCATGTCCATAAAGTAAAATGTTATGTGGCGGACTTTCACACAACATCATGTAGAATGATTAACACAATATGCTTATTCATAATAAGACATTAGTGTTTATCCAAATTCCCCAAGAACTAATGCAATTACTCAAACATGTATTGGGGTCACCTCGCCATTAGTTAGGTCCTGCACCAGAGGCGGTCGGGATTGCACGCTTGCCACTGGTAAGATATATTTCAGTACGCAATATTTTTTCCCTTGGGTGTGGTACTGGTTATGAAAGGTTTTTTTTGGGTGAGGGTTATGAAAGTTGGGGCACGCGAGGCCCAAAGCAGCACATTCCAGCCCGTATTTTAACATCGATTTTTTCTGGGGTTTAACCTTTTTATCATGGTGGTGGCGCGACGGCTGGTTCTTGCACGGTTCCATCTCCGGGTTCCAGTTTGTGTTCTAGTCGGACGTGCTGCGCTATGCCCTTTCTTTCTTTTTTTAATATAAAAAGACGATCTATCTCCAAGCTTTGGCCTACGGCGTCCTGGGTTCCGAATTACCACTACCATCCATGGAGCCAAATTATGTATGCCGCCGCCGCTACGTACAAACATGGGCGTCCGGTCTCTTCGTGTCGCAGAAGCCGCCGGGGGACGTGGATTTACCATTACCAGTAGCAGTACCATCCACAACATGTTTTGGGCAAGGGGAGGACAGGCTGGGCGCGCTGACCGACGACATCCTTCTCTCCGTCTTGGGGAGGGTGGACCTCGCGACGGCGGTGAGGACCAGCGCGCTGTCGAGGCGCTGGAGGAGCCTGCCGTGGCTGCTCCCCGAGCTTAAACTCCATGTCAGGGATTTCCTGCCCGCGCCATGCCCAGATTACCCTGTTGCGTTGCTGCTGCGCTGAGGATATATTTTTATTCCCAAATACCAGCGCAACACATAGATCAAGCAATGGCATCACTGACAATAGCTGCTAGGAGTTTCTTGCGCATCAAACACAGCAGCAGAGTCTCAAGAATGTCCCTTGAGATCTACCTGGTGGGCAACTACTCGCATGACATTGGCCCACTGGTCCGTGACGCCATCGAGAACGGCATGATAAAAGAACTGGACCTCACCATTGCGGACGACAAGGATTACGAGTGCAAAGGTGCGGATATGCTACAGAAAGCACGGGATGTGGACGGGTTCTTCAGCGCCTATCCTAATATCCTTCCTTGCCTCACAAGGCTCCAGCTTTACAACCTGCGCTTTGCTGAAGGGGACATGTTGCACCGCACGCTGTTAGACTGTTGCAAGCAGCTGCAGCACCTTAGCCTGGACCATTGCGACGCCGGCGACGGCTCGGTGTGGCAGATAGACGCGCCGGATTCGTCTCTCAGGGTTCTTGAAGTCCGCTATTCCTACTTGAAGAGGCTCGAGGTGCTCTGCCTTCCCAAACTAGAGCTGCTGAGTTGACAGGCCTGGGTGCACTGTGAGGCCCCCTTGCATTTTGGTTATGTCCCTCTCTTAAGGAGTTAGTCCTCCTATGTGCTGCAAAGCTTGATCACCCGGGGTTTAGTTTAAGCCAGCTTCTAGATGGCGTCACAGAAATTCATACCCTGACCTTAAATTTCCAAGGAGAAAAGGTAATTTCGTACTATTTCAGTATATATTGTGTGATGTGCCTCTAATTTCTTCAGTACGAATTTTGAAGTTATGGGCTTAATTAGAACCGTATGAGCTGTTTTTTTTTGTTTTGCTTTTTCATGTCTTGATCAAGATATTTGCTTTTATTTATTATTGCTAGGAAGCTTTTCGTTGATTTTTTTTCTTTGTTTATTCACCAGCTTTGGATCCAACCGGAAAGCAGGCAACTCCGTGCCGCATTCAGCAAGCTAAGGAAGCTGTCTATTCATGGCATATATGTTGAGTTTGACCTGTTATGGACAATAAATCTCCTTGAAGCTGCTCCAACTGTTGAGATATTTGATATTGAGGTACTAATTTTACTTATTCCTTTCTCGTTCGTTAGTTCAATAGATTTAGGTGTTTCTTTCCTGGTTGTTGATATCATCGCATGATAGAATTCAGATAGGATCGCCCTGGAATCCTAGCTACTATATTTACTTTATGTAATTATTAGGTCTTGGTTGTTGGATACAGGTGTATGAACATCCATGTATGGTACCATATTGGGCGCGCGTTGGCGTTCAAAGAGTGCAACCTTCATGGAAGAAGCCTGAGTTTACAAGATGAAGTGGCAACTGAGAGAGCTCCATGTGACCAACTTTAGTCCCCTCATGGTGCAACATATGTTATTTGTACGTGAGGTGATGGATCGAGCACCAAACTTGAAAACTGTTATTTTGAAAGAAGATGAAGAAGCATGCAAGGATTGCGAGGCAATGGGCGCACTGCCTACTCCGATAGGAGGCTTGTTTCCGAGGACCAAAAAGGAGCAAGAAACAATAGCCCAGCAACTTAGGGACAACATGGTTGGCTCGTCCTCGGCGCAGATAATTTTCAGAAGTATTGTTTCAACGGTGGTATTCTGAACTTATGTATGTCTGAATGCAAGTGCAAGAAGTAAACGAAAATGTAACATACAGGCTTTTCATTGCGGGGTTTGTTATATTTTTCTACTGTTAGGGTTGTTGTAAACACTAATGCATCAACATTAGCAGTTGCAATCAATTTATTTTAGGCGAGGCGGCTCCAGCAAAGTGGAATTATCGGACACAGGAATCCTAGGAGTAATCTGCCATTTTCTGGTTGTGGGCAAGAAACTTTTTTCTTTTGAAATCAAAAACCGAAAAGAAAAGTTACATGTAATCCAAGTTGAGATTACAACAGAAAATCGAAAAGTGAAATGACTAGTTCGCGATGAATAGCTAATTTAAAGTTCAACTGAGCAGCAAGCACCCTGTATAGATATGCTTTTCTAACGCTCCTCGTCGCACACAAGGAAGCCTGAAACCGTGGTATTCGGAAGATAGTTGCCATTACGTCCTGGTATTTGTGATGGGAAAGGCGCAAACTAATGCACAAGGAGAGCATTCAGGATGTCAAACAAATTTCAATGGGGAGACAACCTCTTACGGTTAATTATGTTGTTGCTTCCTCTCTAGAGGCTACTATGGAAAAGGGATTGGATTCGCCCGCGGCGGGGGGGGGGGGGGGGGGGGGGGGGGGATTTGTGAACCTTAATTTTGATGCTTCTTTTGATCATGATCTTCTTAAGGCAACATTGTTTAAAATTAAATATTCACTGAGTTCGCGATAAAAAGAACTCGGCAGTATTAAAGATTGTCGGGTCCCGTCCAGCCTTGAGTGATCCAGTTCTTGGAGGATTTAGGTGTTTGAGACTTTCAGCGTTTCTGGAGGATTTTCTACTCTGAAATAGTCCCACCGTTCCAACGATTTGAGACATAAATTTGTCCTAAAGTCAGAAATTTCTAAGTTTGACTGTGTTTCTACATAAAAATGTTGATATCTAGAATATTGAATAAATGCATTATAAAAATATATTTCATAAGGAATAGAATGATGTTCTTTTGATAGATATAGATATTTTTTTCTATAAAAACTTCTTCAAGCATAGAAAATGTTGACTTAGATAAAACTTACATGACTTATATTTTACTGGGGGAGTAGTCTTTACCTCGATATTTCACTCTAGTTTTTACCTCAATATTTCTTTAACTTTTAGGATTTCTGTGTCCTGAATAATTCAAATTTGCAGGAGCCGCCTCGCCTGAAAATGAATTGATGCTACTGCTAATGTTGATGCATTGGCGTTTACAGGAATGCTTACTTTAAATCATGGTCTGGGTACCGGGCGGTAAATTCGGTTACTGCCCGGTAACCGCGTTTCCCGCTCCCCCACGAGAATCATGTATACCGGGAAGAAAATCCCGAACTTTCTGAATTTTTTGAATTTAAACTTCCATCGTTTAGTTAAATAAGATATATCTCTAACTGAAACGCAAGCATACTTGTGCCGCAGTGGTAAGGATCTTTGACCAGCTTCTGCAGGTTGTGTGTTCGAGGACAGCCAGCAATCCGAGCAAACCTGTTACTACTGCAGACAACAGTTTGTGCTCAAGGGCTTATCTATTCTTGTCTTGAAAATTTTGATTTTAAATTCCGCTCGATTTTTTTTCAGAATTTCGTGGTTACCGTCGTAACCGAGTTTACCGCCCCCCTCGAGAAAAATGTTCCATTCGGAATCCAAAACCTTGCTTTAAACAGTAGAAAATAGAACTAGCAAGCCTGCATATTACAATTTCATTTACTACTAGCACTTGCATTGGACATACATACAAGTTCAGAATACCACTGTTGAAGTAATACTTTTGAAAATTATCTTCACCGAGGACGAGCCGACCATGTTGTCCCTAAGTTGCTGTGCTAGTGTTTCTTGCTCATTTTTGGTCCTTGGAAACAAGCCTCCTACCGGATTAGGCAGTGGACCGATTGCCTCGCAATCCTTGCATGGTTCTTCGTCTTCTTTCAAAATAACAGTTTTCAAGTTTGGCGCTCGATCCATCACCTCGCGTACAAATAACATATGTAACTCCATGAGGGGACTAAAGTTGGTGACGTGGAGCTCTCTCAGTTGCCACTTATTACAGTTTGTGAACCCAGGCATCTTCCATGAAGGTTGCACTCTTTCAATGCCAACATGCTCCCAATGCAGTACCAGACATGGATGTTCAAACACCTGTATCCAACAACCAAGACCTAATAATTACACAAACCATATATAGCAAGATTCCCAGGAGATCCTATTTAGAATTCTATCATGCCATGGTATCAATAACCAGGAAGGAAATGCATAAATCTATTCAACTAACAATCGAGAAAAGAATCAAGTAAAATTAGTACCTCAATGTCGAATATCTCAACTGTTGGAGCAGCTTCAAGGAGATTTATTGTCCATAACAGGTCAAGCTCAACATATATGCCACGAATGGACAGCTTCCTTAGCTTGCTGAACGCAGCACGGAGTTGCCTGCTTTCAGGCTGGATCCAAAGCTGGTGAACAGACAAATAAAGGAAAAAAAAAATAACAAAACGTTCCTAGCAATAAAAAAGAAAAGCAAATATCTTGATCAAGACATGAAACAGCAAAACACAAAAAACAGTGTGTACGGTCCTAATTAACCCCGTAAGTTCAAAATTCCTACTGATGAAATTAGAAGCACGTCGCACAATATATACTGAAATGATAGCTTGTAAACTGTTTATCGTGCTGTTTTTTGTTTCCCATATGTACATACTTTTTTTGATCCAAAGGGGTTGTCCCCGCCACATTTTTATTAAAACGGAACACAGCATAACCACGACGTTTTACAGCGCTCAGCCGCTCAGGCTGGGCCAGAGTAGCTAAGCCGGAAAAGTAACACCCTAGATCGAAGTATCGAACCATGCAGCGCTCAGGGAGAAACAGAAAGCAGGTTTTGGAAAAGACACTAGGCCAGAAAGCTATGGAAATTTTGGGCACAACGATGGTGCTCGCCTGCCTAGCCGGAATGTGCCCTGAGCACAAAGCCGCCCTGACCACTCCCCACTCCCCATATGTACATACTCTCATCCTTTTCGAAATAAAAGGCATGGTAGGGGCCTTTCCTACGGTTTTTCTCTCTCAAAAAAGACGGCATGAAACAAGAAGAAGAGAAAAACAGCATGTACGGTTCTAATTAACCCCGTAACTTCAAAATTCCTACTGATTAAATTAGAACTGCATCGCACAATATATACTGCAATAGTATGAAATTACCTTTTCTCCCTGGAAGTTTAAGGTCAGGGTATCGATTTCTGTGGCACCATCTAGAAGCTGGCTTAAACTAAACCCCGAGTGATCAAGGTGTGCACCACATAGGAGGAATAATTCCTTAAGAGATGGGACAGAACCAAAATGCAAGGGGGCCTCACAGTGCATCCAGGCCTGCCAACTGAGCCGCTCTAGTTTGGGAAGGCAGAGCACCTTGAGCCTCTTCAAGTAGGAATAGCGGACTTCAAGAACCCTGAGAGACGAATTCGGCGCGTCTATCTGCCACACTGAGCAGTCCCCGGCGTCACAGTGGTCCAGACTAAGGTGCTGCAGCTGCTTGCAGCAATCAAATATGACGTTATGTATATCCCCCTCAGCAAAGCGCAGGTTGTAAAGCTGGAGTCTTGTGAGGCAAGGAAGCATATTAGGATAGGCACTGAAGAACCCGTCCACGTCCCGTGCTTTTTGTAGCATATCTGCACCTTTGCACTTGTAATCCTTGGTCCACTCCTTTTACCATGCCGTTGTCAATGGCGTCACGGACCAATTGGCCAATGTCATGTGAGTAGTTGCCAACCAGGTAGATCTCAAGGGACATTCTTGAGACTCTGCTGCTGCGTTTGATGCGCAAGAAACTCCTAGCAGCTCTTGTCAGCGATGCCATTGCTTGATCTATGTGTTGGGCTGGTATTTGAGAATAAAATTATAGCTTCTGCTCAGCAGCAACAGGGTAATCTGGGCATGGCGCTGGCAGGAAATCCCTGACTTGGAGGTTAATAAGCTCGGGGAGCAGCCATGGCAGGCTCCTCCAGCGCGTCGACAGAGCGCTGGTCCTTGCCGCCGTCGCAAGGTCCACCCTCCCCAAGATGGAGAGCAGGATGTCGTCAGTCAGGGCGCCCAGCCTGTCTTCCCCTTGTGGCATCTGCGACAAGACGAGATCCTCCATGAATATTTGATTTGATTTTTTTATTTTTGCGGGAGAAACTTTCAATCTATTTATCATCTGTCATGAGTATTTGATTTGAATTGAAACCACAAAAGAAATAAGCTAGCAAGAGCTCACGCAGCGGTGGCACACATTATTCTGCTCTATGGATGATATCGGTTTTGCTAAAGCACATCTAGATGTGCCCTAAGTATTGCACATCTAAATCCTATGTCATTGATATTGCACAGAGATTCATGCAGCTATTTTCCTTTTGCTTTTTCTGTTTGATTGAGTCATTTATAGATGTGAAATAACTAGGGCATAATGATAATAATATGCTCGGAACTGAGGACGCGGTGAATCACGTATGTGCAGTCTCCATGGCAATACATGGGCGGCGGATCTAGATGTATGTCCGACCTAGTGGGATTGATTGATTTATTTAAGTCCAACAACCTAGCTGCGTTGCATGAGAAGACGACCTAGCTGCTCGTACCTCAGAGGAAGGAAGGGGAACGGCGATGGCGGCGGTGAGGATAGAGGCCGGATTGTGGCGTCGGCGCCGCCGTTGATAGAGGCGGGATTGCGTCGGCGTCAGTGGCGCGCGCCCCCGAGAGGTTGGATTGAGGCCAAGGTATGGCACGGTGGCAGGATCCGCCGCGTTGCGCTGGGAGCGAAAGGGGAGAGGGGAGGGCGCAACGCGCAAGGCGTCGGTCGAACGATTGCAGTCCCTGATCGGTCGTGTTGCCGGCTCCACGATTCCTCGTACGTGCATCGTTAGATCTCTCCCAGTGTCTTCCTTCCAAGCCTCTCACCTCCCTTGCAAAAACAAAAACAAAAAACACCATGCTCGCACTTGCGCCGCCTAGGTTGACTCACAGCATGCCGCACGCTCGTCGCGATGCTAACACAATGCTTTGCAACAGGGCTACTCCGCCGTAGTGGCCATTGTCGTCGAGCCTAGACTTGCAATAGCTTGTGTCTCCCGTCGCAGCATCGCGTTCCTCCATACGCACTAGCCCCTCACCCCCATGAGGCTGACACAAAACATCGACAAAGCCGGTCGTAGTTTCGCCTTCAACGGTTGCAGCTCTATTATCCACCATCACAGCACCACCGGCAACAGTTGCAGCTTTGTCATTCTCAGTCACAGCAGCACTAACAACGACCGCAGCTCTGTCGTTGCTGTTTGCAGCACTGCCGTCGACGGTTGCAACATCACTCGATTGTCACTGTAATTCCTGTGATTGCCGTCTGTTGAGATCCTAGCACCGCCGTGCATCCGTCGTAGCTCCTCGCATCGTTGGATCTAACATCAGCCACCTCCTTTTTGTGCGCCTATTGGCAGCTTCGTTAGCACGGGACTCACATCACCGACCAATCTAAGTGTCTGTCATCACAGTCGCGCCTCGGCCCACTCACAGCATGAGTCACTCGCCCTTGCAGCACCTCCGCCCAGCATCATTTCATCACATGTCCTTGGTTGTAGCACATCATGTCTCTAGTTGTAGTGCCGGTGAGCACATCCGCCCAACATTGCAGCACGTTGGCTCCGTCACTTGCACCGCCTTTGTCACCCCCTAACAGCACCCGATGACACTGTAAACGGGAGAGGGGGGAGGGGATGGGGAGGAGGTGGGTAATGTGGGAGAGACTCTCACCCGAGAGAGGTAGGGAGGGGGAGCTCCTCCATGGCGGCAGATGGGAAGGAGGAGGCGAGTGATGGGCTTGTGCTCTAGAGAGAGACCGGGAGGAGGTCAATAACGGGATCGAGTGGTCGGGAGGACTCGATGAAGGGATAAGATGATGTGTGGGACCCACATAGGGGGGCAAGCAGGGTGAGATGCACAAGAGTGTGGTGACTAATAATCCCCAAGTGCAATGAATTGTGTAGCACTTCCCAATATGGAATGGTAATTATGGATTTCCGTATCCCAAAGGAGGTAAAGGTACGAATAATATTCCTTCGGGCTCTCTCTTCTACTGATATAACCTTGCGCTCACCAAGTGTGTGCTTTACTTAGACTCCCAAACTAAAAATACATGAACGGTATAAAAGAGGTAGCAGACAATATTATAAAGTACTAATAGATAAAAGTTAGTTGTTGTAGTATAAATTTACAACAAATTAAAAGGGAGGGAATATGGAGTAGTGGTGATAGGTGTTGTGGGACCCTAGGTAACTGGTTATGATACTGACCGATTATGCATTGCAATTTTATATGTGGGAGAGACATACACTAGCATGCAACAAAATCCATTGACTAACATAGTCATGGTATTATAATTGAAACCCCTTAGAAAGCATTCACAAATACTATGGATTCATGAATGTAAACCCAGACATAGCGTTAAGATCTATGGGTTCTCTTTATCCCATATGCTTTCACTCCTGCACTCATGTTTAGTAATTTCTGTCACTCCGACCATCCTATGGATTTTCATCTCAACACATTGCTAACCCTCAAGTGTGATCTAACGTACACACATGCTCATACATTATCAAAAGAGGAATATCATAACATACAACTCATATCAATCGCATTAGATCACCAAAGTCATAGGACAAAATCGATCTAGTAAGACATAATGGAAATGGCAAAAAAAAAACATTAGAAGATAATTTACCACATCAAACACCATGTTCAAGTAGGGGATTATAGAGGTTTGTGAATGAAGGGACCACTGTATAGAGGGATGTGATGGAGTTGAAGATGGTGATGGGGTCGATGGAGACGGGAAGTTGTTGGATAAGATGGCGGTGATGACGGTTCCCATGATGGAATTATAGCACTGTTCAAAGAGATGGGGAGAGAGGCCCTCATCCCTTTTCTACTTCCTTAGACCCCCCCTAGGTGGGGGAAGAATTCCCTCTTTGGTCCTTAGTGTTCATGGCCCTCGGAGGTCGAGAGCCCCCTCTGAGATTGGATCTATCCTCAGGCAGTATTTTTCACCGTTTTATTTATTTTCGGATATCAGTAACTCTAAAGAAATCTGAAAAATAGGGTGATTACAAAACTTTGGGGTCAAGTTTGCAGTAAAAGAACGCCACCAAAGGAGCTTCCTAGCTCCCACGCGGCAGGGGTTCGCAGCACTGGCACATTGTTTGCAGCATCGACAACCTCCTATGTGCGTGCCTACTAGCAGTATCGTCAGCGCAGGATGCACCACCGTTGATCTGTTGACTCGTCATACCCGCACCTCGGTCCGCTCATAGTAGGAGCCACCAACCCTTCCAACACCAGCCCCTCACGTCGCTGCACCGCATGTCCTTGGTCGAAGCACGCAGTTTCTCCCTGTCACAACACGCTGAGCACCGTTGCCCCACATCACAACGCGTCGGCCTTCGCCGCTTGCACCATCTTTGTCACCTCCTCACAGTGCACTGTTCCGCCTGAAGTAGCCTCCCATACCCCATGACTAACGCAAACTGCTGATGACACCAGTTGCAACAGGATAATCATTGCTTCCAGCGCCACCATCCATGGTTGCAGCACCACCGACATTGGTTGCAGCTTCGCCATCCCCCGGTCGCAGCACCACTGACAGCGGTTGCAACTCCGCCATCTGTGGTCGCAACATAGTCGACAACAATTGCAGCCTTGTCGTCAAGGACCGCAACTCCACCGTCGCTGCTTGTAGCACCACCATCAACTGTTGCAGCATCACTCGATTGTCATCATAACGTCGGTGGTCATTGTACGTTGAGCTCACAGTGCCTACATGCATCTGTTGCAACTCACGGCGTTGCCGCTCACAGCCACTGACGCATGCTGGTTGTAGCAATGACCACCTCCTGCGCGCGCTTACCACCAGCATCGTCTGTTGGAAATATGCCCTAGAGGCAATAATAAAATGGTTATTATTATATTTCCTTGTTCATGATAATTGTCTATTGTTCATGCTATAATTGTGTTATCCGGAAATCGTAATACATGTGTGAATACATAGACCACAACGTGTCCCTAGTAAGCCTCTAGTTGACTAGCTCGTTGATCAACAGATAGTCATGGTTTCCTGACTATGGACATTGGATGTCATTGATAACGGGATCACATCATTAGGAGAATGATGTGATGGACAAGACCCAATCCTAAGCATAGCACAAGATCGTGTAGTTCGTTTGCTAGAGCTTTTCCAATGTCAAGTATCATTTCCTTAGACCATGAGATCGTGTAACTCCCGGATGCCGTAGGAGTGCTTTGGGTGTACCAAACGTCACAACGTAACTGGGTGACTATAAAGGTACACTACAGGTATCTCTGAAAGTGTCTGTTGGGTTGACACGGATCGAGACTGGGATTTGTTACTCCGTATGACGGAGAGGTATCTCTGGGCCCACTCGGTAATGCATCATCATAATGAGCTCAAAGTGACCAAGTGGTTGGTCACGGGATCATGCATTACGGTACGAGTAAAGTGACTTGCCGGTAACGAGATTGAACGAGGTATTGGGATACCGACGATTGAATCTCGGGCAAGTAACGTACCGATTGACAAAGGGAATTGTATACGGGATTGATTGAATCCTCGACATCGTGGTTCATCCGATGAGATCATCGTGGAACATGTGGGAGCCAACATGGGTATCCAGATCCCGCTGTTGGTTATTGACCGGAGAGTCGTCTCGGTCATGTCTGCATGTCTCCCGAACCCGTAGGGTCTACACACTTAAGGTTCGGTGACGCTAGGGTTGTAGAGATATTAGTATGCGGTAACCCGAAAGTTGTTCGGAGTCCCGGATGAGATCCCGGACGTCACGAGGAGTTCTGGAATAGTCCGGAGGTGAAGAATTGTATATAGGAAGTCCAGTTTCGGCCACCAGGAAAGTTTCGGGGGTCACCGGTATTGTACCGGGACCACCGGAAGGGTCCCGGGGGTCCACCGGGTGGGGCCACCTATCCCGGAGGGCCCCATGGGCTGAAGTGGGAGGGGAACCAGCCCCTGGTGAGCTGGTGCGCCCCCCCTTGGGCCTCCCCTGTGCCTAGGGTTGGAAACCCTAGGGGTGGGGGCGCCCCCCACTTGGCTTGGGGGGGAAGCCACCCCTTGGCCGCCGCCCCCCTTGGAGATCTTATCTCCTAGGGCCGGCGCCCGCACCCCAGGAGGCCTATATATAGGAGGGGGGAGGGAGGGCAGCCGCACCATAGCCCCTGGCGCCTCCCTATCCCTCCCGTGACACCTCTCCCTCTCGCTGAGCTTGGCGAAGCCCTGCCGAGATCCCCGCTACTTCCACCACCACACCGTCGTGCAGCTGGATCTCCATCAACCTCTCCTTCCCCCTTGCTGGATCAAGAAGGAGGAGACGTCGCTGCTCTGTACGTGTGTTGAACGCGGAGGTGCCGTCCGTTCGGCGCTCGGTCATCGGTGATTTGGATCACGACGAGTACGACTCCATCAACCCCGTTCACTTGAACGCTTTCGCTCGCGATCTACAAGGGTATGTAGATGCACTCCACTCCCTCGTTGCTAGATGACTCCATAGATTGATCTTGGTGATGCGTAGAAAATTTTAAATTTCTGCTACGATCCCCAATAGTGGCATCATGAGCTAGGTCTATGCGTAGTTTCTATGCACGAGTAGAACACAAACTTGTTGTGGGCGTAGATGTTGTCAATTTTCTTGCCACTACTAGTCTTATCTTGTTTCGGCGGCATCGTGGGATGAAGCGGCCCGGACCGACCTTACACGTACGCTTACCACTTAGATCGGAATAGCATTCACAGAAATGTTCTAACATAGAGTAGAATTGAACATTGAAAAGATTAGTTGACAACAGTCAATCAAAAGATGGGGCGCCAAATTACTAAACAATAGGGATCTTTGTTCTACCGGCACATACATTTCGATTTCCTTGGTCAACGGAAGTCACCTTTTCTTTTTCCTTGTTTTCGGCATGCCATCTTTACCAACTTCTACTTCTTGGCTGGCTTGATGCTTACAGGTCTTGCCTCTGCTGATACTGGTCATGGGGACAAGAACTCCGTGGGAAGAGAGCAGTTTTTGGGGTTGATAGTGGAAAAGTCGACAGAGAAGGATCAGCATATCCTTGTTTAAATAGGTCCACTAGACCTTAGCTACTTAATTTCATGGTATTTAGCACGGACGATAGAAGAGAGAATAGCTAAAATAGCCAGTCGGGTAGGCAAGTGCGGGTGGCTGTGGTCAAAGTGAATATGTCTTGTTTCGGTTAGCGGTTTCGGCTCTCCGAACCCTTCGAGAAATCGGGGCAGCTGAACTCTTTCTCTTTTGGTAGTGGATCTGAAATAGAGATTTGAGAGTCCCTCGTGTGAGTACGTGCTGAAGAGCAAGGAGTGAAAGTGCGTTCATCTTTCTTTCTGCTAGTTGTTTCCTGCTAATAGTGATTAGTGAGTGCCCCATACATAGCCAATGTCCGCCCGTGTTCACATCCAGTCTTCTCTGTACACTAGTGCAGCTTCCAGCTCTATGCTATGTATGGTAGTCGTTTGACTCGGGAATCCCTGATAAAAGCTTTTAGTCCGTGCCTGGCAGTTTCAGCCGTGGTCCAGTCCAGCAGCCCCATCTCGTGCTCGTGCTGTACGCGATCGAATCTTGCGGCCGGATAGAGCAATGGAATCACCGAGTCGTATGAAAAGAGGGCTCTTCTTTTTAATCTTAACACAAAGGCTCATTTTTGGATTAGGGAAGGGAAGAAGGGGCCTAAGCACGGCAGATGCCGTACACTTGAGTGGCAAAGGAAAGCGAGACCGTACTTCTTTTGCCAGGCCTGTTCTTACATAAGATACCGTCTTCGCATTTGAACTCTTTACATGTACGTACAATTACAGCTCGAATTACTTCGGATCTTTCTAGAGCCTCTGCCTATGAAAAGAAGAGAGAGACCACTTTAAGAAAGGCTGTCCACAAAAGAAGTTGCTCAAGCAAAGACTGTTCGTAAGTTCGTTACCAAAAGCAGAGTGAAAGGGGTTAGTAGCTAAGGGATAATAAAGAACTTTCGTGCTACTGCTGTTTTCTTGATTTACCCTATTGGTCAAGGAAGCTTTTCTGATGGTATGCCTTTAGGAATCTCTGGTAGTTCAACTTTATGATTGTATTCTAGGCAGAGCACAACATCCTTATGCATTGAGACAGGTTCCACCGACTGACATGCACTAGTTGCATAAGGTGGCTAGCGGGTGTCTGTCTCTCCCACTTTAGTCGGAACGGATTCGATGAAAAGGGTCCTTATGAAGGGTAAATAGAAATTGGCATATCACGTCGTGGTTTTACGTAGGTAAGAAATGTTCTTGCTAGAAACCTATAGAAGCCACGTAAAAACATGCAACAACAATTAGAGGACGTCTAACTTGTTTTTGCAGCATATGCCTTGTGATGTGATATGGCCAAAAGGATGTGATGAATGAAATATATGTGATGTATGAGATTGATCATGTTCTTGTAATAGGAATCACGACTTGCATGTCGATGAGTATGACAACCGGCAGGAGCCATATATAGGAGTTGTCTTTATTTTTTGTATGGCCTGCGTGTCATTGAATAACGCCATGTAAATTACTTTACTTTATTGCTAAACACGTTAGCCATAGAACTAGAAGTAATCGTTGGCGTGACAACTTCATGAATACACGATGATGGAGATCATGGTGTCATGCCGGTGACGAAGATGATCATGGCGCCCCGAAGATGGAGATCAAAGGAGCAAAATGATATTGGCCATATCATGTCACTATTTGATTGCATGTGATGTTTATCATGTTTTACATCTTATTTGCTTAGATCGACGGTAGTAAGTAAGATGATCCCTTATAATAATTTCAAGAAAGTGTTCCCCCTAACTGTGCACCGTTGCGAAGGTTCGTTGTTTCGAAGCACCACGTGATGATCGGGTGTGATAGATTCTAACGTTCGAATACAACGGGTGTAAGCCAGATTTACACACGCAATACACTTAGGTTGACTTGACGAGCCTAGCATGTACAGACATGGCCTCGGAACACGGAAGACCGAAAGGTCGAGCATGAGTCGTATAGAAGATACGATCAACATGAAGATGTTCACCGATGTTGACTAGTCCGTCTCACGTGATGATCGGACACGGCCTAGTTGACTCGGATCATGTTTCACTTAGATGACTAGAGGGATGTCTATCTGAGTGGGAGTTCATTGAATAATTTGATTAGATGAACTTAATTATCATGAAGTTAGTCTAAAATCTTTACAATATGTCTTGTAGATCAAATGGCCCACGTTGCCCTCAACTTCAACGCATTCCTAGAGAAAACCAAGCTGAAAGATGATGGCAGCAACTATACGGACTGGGTCCGGAACCTGAGGATCATCCTCATAGCTGCCAAGAAAGATTATGTCCTAGAAGCATCGCTAGGTGACGCACCCATCCCAGAGAACCAAGACGTTATGAACGCTTGGCAGTCACGTGCTGATGATTACTCCCTCGTTCAGTGCGGCATGCTTTACAGCTTAGAACCGGGGCTCCAAAAGCGTTTTGAGCAACACGGAGCATATGAGATGTTCGAAGAGCTGAAAATGGTTTTCCAAGCTCATGCCCGGGTCGAGAGATATGAAGTCTCCAACAAGTTCTTCAGTTGTAAGATGGAGGAAAACAGTTCTGTCAGTGAACACATACTCAAAATGTCTAGGTTACACAACCGCTTGACTCAGCTGGGAGTTAATCTCCCGGATGACGCGGTCATTGACAGAATCCTTCAGTCGCTTCCACCAAGCTACAAGAGCTTTGTGATGAACTTCAATATGCAGGGGATGGAAAAGACCATTCCTGAGGTATATTCAATGCTGAAATCAGCGGAGGTGGAGATCAGAAGGAACATCAAGTGTTGATGGTGAATAAAACCACTAAGTTCAAGAAAGGCAAGGGTAAGAAGAACTTCAAGAAGGACGGCAAGGGAGTTGCCGCGCCCGGTAAGCCAGTTGCCGGGAAGAAGCCAAAGAATGGACCCAAGCCTGAGACTGAGTGCTTTTATTGCAAGGGAAGTGGTCACTGGAAGCGGAACTACCCCAAATACTTAGCGGACAAGAAGGCCGGCAACACCAAAGGTATATGTGATATACATGTAATTGATGTGTACCTTACCAGTACTCGTAGTAGCTCCTGGGTATTTGATACCAGTGCGGTTGCTCATATTTGTAACTCAAAACAGGGGCTGCGGAATAAACGGAGACTGGCAAAGGACGAGGTGACGATGCGCGTCGGGAATGGTTCCAAGGTCGATGTGATCGCCGTCGGCACGCTACCTCTACATTTACCTACGGGATTAGTTTTAAACCTCAATAATTGTTATTTAGTGCCAGCTTTGAGCATGAACATTGTATCAGGATCTCGTTTAATTCGAGATGGCTACTCATTTAAATCTGAGAATAATGGTTGTTCTATTTATATGAGAGATATGTTTTATGGTCATGCCCCGCTGGTTAATGGTTTATTCTTAATGAATCTCGAACGTGGTGTTACACATATTCATAGTGTGAATACCAAAAGATGTAAAGTTGGTAACGATAGTCCCACATACTTGTGGCACTGCCGCCTTGGTCACATTGGTGTCAAGCGCATGAAGAAGCTCCATGCAGATGGACTTTTGGAGTCTCTTGATTACGAATCATTTGACACGTGCGAACCATGCCTCATGGGTAAGATGACCAAGACTCCGTTCTCCGGAACAATGGAGCGAGCAACCAACTTATTGGAAATCATACATACCGATGTGTGCGGTCCAATGAGTGTTGAGGCTCGCGGAGGCTATCGTTATGTTCTCACTCTCACTGATGACTTGAGTAGGTATGGGTATGTCTACCTAATGAAACACAAGTCTGAGACCTTTGAAAAGTTCAAGGAATTTCAGAATGAGGTGGAGAATCAACGTGACCGAAAGATAAAGTTCTTACGATCAGATCGTGGGGGAGAATATTTCAGTCACGAATTTGGTACGCACTTAAGGAAATGTGGAATCGTTTCACAACTCACGCCGCCTGGAACACCTCAGCGTAACGGTGTGTCCGAACGTCGTAATCGCACTCTATTGGATATGGTGCGATCTATGATGTCTCTCACCGATCTACCGCTCTCATTTTGGGGCTATGCTTTAGAGACTGCCGCATTCACTTTAAATAGGGCTCCGTCGAAATCCGTTGAGACGACACCGTATGAATTATGGTTTGGGAAGAAACCTAAGCTGTCGTTTCTAAAAGTTTGGGGATGCGATGCTTATGTCAAGAAACTTCAACCTGAAAAGCTCGAACCCAAGTCGAAGAAATGCGTCTTCATAGGATACCCTAAGGAAACCATTGGGTATACCTTCTACCTCAGATCCGAAGGCAAGATCTTTGTTGCTAAGAACGGATCCTTCCTGGAGAAAGAGTTTCTCTCGAAGGAAGTAAGTGGGAGGAAAGTGGAGCTTGATGAAGTACTACCTCTTGAACCGGAAAGTAGCGCAGCTCAGGAAAATGTTCCTATGGTGCATGCACCGACTAGAGAGGAAGTTAATGATGATGATGATCAAGGTACTTCGGATCAAGCTCCTACTGAACTTCGTAGGTCCACAAGGACACGTTCCGCGCCAGAGTGGTACGGCAACCCTGTCCTGGAAATCATGTTGTTAGACAACGGTGAACCTTCGAACTATGAAGAAGCAATGGCGGGCCTAGATTCCGACAAATGGCTAGAAGCCATGAAATCCGAGATAGGATCC
The DNA here is from genome assembly GCF_002575655.3 of Aegilops tauschii subsp. strangulata. Taxonomy (NCBI): domain Eukaryota; kingdom Viridiplantae; phylum Streptophyta; class Magnoliopsida; order Poales; family Poaceae; genus Aegilops; species Aegilops tauschii. The sequence continues at coordinate 637,570,104 of NC_053036.3, read as the reverse complement.
ATGTATGAAAACGAAGTATGGACTTTGACTGACTTGCCCGATGATCGGCGAGCCATAGAAAATAAATGGATCTTTAAGAAGAAGACAGACGCGGATGGTAATGTGACCATCTATAAGGCTCGACTTGTCGCTAAGGGTTATCGACAAGTTCAAGGGGTTGACTACGATGAGACTTTCTCACCCGTAGCGAAGCTGAAGTCCGTCCGAATCATGTTAGCAATTGCCGCATTCTATGATTATGAGATATGGCAAATGGACGTCAAAACGGCATTCCTTAACGGCTTTCTTAAGGAAGAATTGTATATGATGTAGCCGGAAGGTTTTGTCGATCCTAAGAATGCTAACAAGGCATGCAAGCTCCAGCGCTCCATCTATGGGCTGGTGCAAGCATCCCGGAGTTGGAACATTCGATTTGATGAGATGATCAAAGTGTTTGGGTTTACACAGACTTATGGAGAAGTCTGTGTTTACAAGAAAGTGCGTGGGAGCTCTGTAGCATTTCTCATATTATATGTGGATGAAATACTATTGATGGGAAATGATATAGAATTCTTGGAAAGTATAAAGGCCTATTTGAATAAGTGTTTTTCAATGAAGGACCTTGGAGAAGCTGCTTATATATTAGGCATCAATATCTATAGAGATAGATCAAGACGCCTCATTGGTCTTTCACAGAGTACGTACCTTGACAAGATATTGAAGAAGTTCAATATGGATCGGTCCAAGAAGGGGTTCTTGCCTGTATTGCAAGGTGTGCAATTGAGCACGGCTCAATGCCCGACCACAGCAGAAGATAGAGAAAAGATGAGTGTCGTCCCCTATGCCTCGGCCATAGGGTCTATTATGTATGCCATGCTGTGTACCAGACCTGATGTAAACCTTGCCGTAAGTTTGGTAGGAAGGTACCAAAGTAATCCTGGCATGGAACACTGGACAGCAGTCAAGAATATCCTGAAGTACCTGAAAAGGACTAAGGATATGTTTCTCGTATATGGAGGTGACGAAGAGCTCGTCGTAAAGGGTTACGTCGACGCTAGTTTCGACACAGATCTGGATGACTCTAAGTCACAAACCGGATACGTGTATATTTTGAATGGTGGGGCAGTAAGCTGGTGCAGTTGCAAGCAAAGCGTCGTGGCGGGATCTACATGTGAAGCGGAGTACATGGCGGCCTCAGAGGCAGCACAAGAAGCAATCTGGATAAAGGAGTTCATTACCGACCTAGGGGTGATTCTCAATGCGTCGGGCCCGATGACTCTCTTCTGTGACAACACTGGAGCTATTGCCCTTGCCAAGGAGCCCAGGTTTCACAGGAAGACCAGGCATATCAAGCGTCGCTTCAACTCCATTCGTGAAAATGTTCAAAATGGAGACATAGATATTTGTAAAGTACATACGGACCTGAATGTAGCAGATCCGTTGACTAAACCTCTCCCTAGAGCAAAACATGATCAACACCAGAACTCTATGGGTGTTCGATTCATCACAATGTAACTAGATTATTGACTCTAGTGCAAGTGGGAGACTGTTGGAAATATGCCCTAGAGGCAATAATAAAATGGTTATTATTATATTTCCTTGTTCATGGTAATTGTCTATTGTTCATGTTATAATTGTGTTATCCGGAAATCGTAATACATGTGTGAATACATAGACCACAACGTGTCCCTAGTAAGCCTCTAGTTGACTAGCTCGTTGATCAACAGATAGTCATGGTTTCCTGACTATGGACATTGGATGTCATTGATAACGGGATCACATCATTAGGAGAATGATGTGATGGACAAGACCCAATCCTAAGCATAGCACAAGATCGTGTAGTTCGTTTGCTAGAGCTTTTCCAATGTCAAGTATCATTTCCTTAGACCATGAGATCGTGTAACTCCCGGATGCCGTAGGAGTGCTTTGGGTGTACCAAACGTCACAACGTAACTGGGTGACTATAAAGGTACACTACAGGTATCTCTGAAAGTGTCTGTTGGGTTGACACGGATCGAGACTGGGATTTGTCACTCCGTATGACAGAGAGGTATCTCTGGGCCCACTCGGTAATGCATCATCATAATGAGCTCAAAGTGACCAAGTGGTTGGTCACGGGATCATGCATTACGGTACGAGTAAAGTGACTTGCCAGTAACGAGATTGAACGAGGTATTGGGATACCGACGATTGAATCTCGGGCAAGTAACGTACCGATTGACAAAGGGAATTGTATACGGGATTGATTGAATCCTCGACATCGTGGTTCATCCGATGAGATCATCGTGGAACATGTGGGAGCCAACATGGGTATCCAGATCCCGCTATTGGTTATTGACCGGAGAGTCGTCTCGGTCATGTCTGCATGTCTCCCGAACCCGTAGGGTCTACACACTTAAGGTTCGGTGACGCTAGGGTTGTAGAGATATTATGCGGTAACCCGAAAGTTGTTCGGAGTCCCGGATGAGATCCCGGACGTCACGAGGAGTTCCGGAATGGTCCGGAGGTGAAGAATTGTATATAGGAAGTCCAGTTTCGGCCAGCAGGAAAGTTTCGGGGGTCACCGGTATTGTACCGGGACCACCGGAAGGGTCCCGGGGGTCCACCGGGTGGGGCCACCTATCCCGGAGGGCCCCATGGGCTGAAGTGGGAGGGGAACCAGCCCCTGGTGGGCTGGTGCGCCCCCCCCCCTGGGCCTCCCCTGCGCCTAGGGTTGGAAACCCTAGGGGTGGGGGCGCCCCCCACTTGGCTTGGGGGGGAAGCCACCCCTTGGCCGCCGCCTCCCTTGGAGATCAGATCTCCTAGGGCCGGCGCCCCCCCAGGAGGCCTATATATAGGAGGGGGGAGGGAGGGCAGCCGCACCACAGCCCCTGGCGCCTCCCTCTCCCTCCCGTGACACCTCTCCCTTTCGCTGAGCTTGGCGAAGCCCTGCCGAGATCCCCGCTACTTCCACCACCACACCGTCGTGCTGCTGGATCTCCATCAACCTCTCCTTCCCCCTTGCTGGATCAAGAAGGAGGAGACGTCGCTGCTCCGTACGTGTGTTGAACGCGGAGGTGCCGTCCGTTCGGCGCTCGGCATCGGTGATTTGGATCACGACGAGTACGACTCCATCAACCCCGTTCACTTGAGCGCTTCCGCTCGCGATCTACAAGGGTATGTAGATGCACTCCTCTCCCTCGTTGCTAGATGACTCCATAGATTGATCTTGGTGATGCGTAGAAAATTTTAAATTTCTGCTACGATCTCCAACATCGTCAGCGTCGTACTCGCACCGTCGATGATCGACCGACTCGTCTCAACCGCGTTTGGCCAGCTCAAAGAAGGATCTAGCAACCCTTGTAGCAACGCCGACTCCCCCACGTTGTTGCACTGCACATCCTTGGTCGCAGCATGCGCATGCCGTCCGTTCTAACATATAAGAAACATAGTTTTTGTCCTAAAGTCACAGTTCTAAGTTTGATCATGCATCAAACATACAAGTGTAGATATCTTTCTATTTCTAGAATACCAAGTGTAGATATCTTGAATATCAAATAATAGACCCGCAAAAAATAATATCGAATAATATGTTATAAATTATATTGCATGAAGGATATTTTTTTAACACAGTACAGATGCAAGCGCTCATATATACGCGCATAGACTCACCTCTATGAACGCGCACACACACATCCCGCCCTTATGAGAACCTACGAGAGACTGAGCTGGCATATCATCTTGAGATTTACGAAGTCAGCGTAGTCGCCTCGTAGTCGACGGGGTCGCCCGAAATCTTGATGTTGATTTGATATTGTATAGATGCTGATAAATCCTTACCCCAAACTTAGAAATCTCCAGTTGACAATACTTTTATACTTCCTCCGTTCACTTTTATAAGTCGTTTCAGATAAGTGAATTGAGTTGTTTTGCATAGTGTCTGAAACATCTACAAAGTCTTATAAAAATGAACAGTGGGAGTACTTTAGACCGGAGGGAGTAGTTTCTATGTTGAAATTTCACTCCAGATTCAAAGTCAGTTAAGAACAAATTTGAATTCCGGTCAAATTTGAATTTGACCGGAGGGAGCTGTACCTGTCTGACATACATGTAGCCTGCAAAGTGGAGCCAGGAACGGATTCTTTTTGTTGGAAACATGATCGAACTATTGTTGACAGCCAACACGTCACGCAGCAGCCAGCCCGGTTCCCGCCAGCGTGTCATGAGCCCTCGCAGCCGTCCGATCGTGCAAGCCAACGGCCCAGATCGACTCGCACGCGTGTCACCGCGCTCCAGAGGGACGCAGCGCGTCGGAGACCACCTCCGATTCGTCCACGTCACGCCCTCGCTGTAGGTCTCCCTTCGCGCCATAAATAGCAGAGCACCACCTCGTCCCGCAACGTACTACTTGCAGCTAGCTTTGAGAAGAGATCGATCGACCGCCGGCGCCATGGCTCGCGCGACGAAATTGCTGCTCGGGCTACTGCTCGCGGTGTTGCTCCTCGCGGCCACACCGGCTCCCTCGGCAGCCGCGGCTGCGAAGGAGAAGGGCTCCGGCAAAGGTAACGGCGGGCCGGTGATCGGCATCGACCTGGGCACGACCTACTCGTGCGTGGCCGTGTACCGGAACCAGGGCAACCGCATCACCCCCTCCTGGGTCGCCTTCACCGACTCCGGCGAGCGCCTCATCGGCGAGGCCGCCAAGAACCAGGCCGCCGCCAACCCGCTCCGCACCGTCTACGACGCCAAGCGACTGATCGGCCGCAACTTCGGCGACGCCGAGGTGCAGCGGGACATGAAGCTGCTGCCGTTCAAGGTGGTGGACAAGAACGGCAAGCCGCACCTCGAGGTGGAGGTGAAGGCCGGCGACGTGCGGGCGCTCAGCCCGGAGGAGGTGAGCGCGATGGTGCTCGCCAGGATGAAGGAGACGGCCGAGGCGTATCTTGGCGAGAAGGTCCGGGACGCCGTGATCACCATCCCGGCTTACTTCAACGACGCGCAGCGCCAGGCCACCAAGGACGCCGGCGCCATCGCCGGCCTCAACGTCGTCCGCCTCATCAACGAGCCCACCGCCGCCGCCATCGCCTACGGCCTCGACAAGGTGGCCGACGGGAAGGAGCGGAACGTGCTGGTGTTCGACCTCGGCGGCGGCACCTTCGACGTGAGCGTGCTCGCGCTAGACGGCGGCGTCTTCGAGGTCCTCGCGACCAACGGCGACACCCATCTCGGAGGCGAGGACTTCGACCAGCGCGTCATGGACCACTTCATCCGGCTGGTCAAGCGGAAGCACGGCGTCGACATCTCCGGCGACGCGCGCGCGCTCGGCAAGCTCCGCCGCGAGTGCGAGCGCGCCAAGCGGGCGCTCAGCACCCAGCTCCAGGTCCGCGTGGAGGTCGAGTCGCTGGCCGACGGCGTCGACCTGTCGGAGCCGCTCACCCGGGCCCGCTTCGAGGAGCTCAACGCCGACCTCTTCCGCAAGGTCATGGCGCCCGTCAAGAAGGCCATGGCGGACGCCGGGCTGGCCAAGGGCGACGTCGACGAGGTGGTGCTGGTCGGCGGCAGCACGAGGATCCCCAAGGTGCAGCAGCTCCTCCGCGACTACTTCGGCGGCAAGGAGCCACACAAGGGCGTCAACCCCGACGAGGCCGTCGCCTACGGCGCGGCCGTGCAGGGCGGCATCGTGCGCGGCGACGCCAAGGAGGTAGTGGTGCTGGACGTGACGCCGCTGACGCTGGGCATCGAGACGGCCGGCGGCGTGATGGCGAGCGTGATCCCCCGGAACACGCCGATCCCGACCAAGAGGGCCAAGATGTTCACCACCTACGAGGACAGGCAGACGACGGTGACCATCACGGTGTTCGAGGGCGAGCGGAGCTGACCAAGGACAACCGGCTGCTGGGCAGGTTCGACCTGACCGGGATCGCGCCGGCGCCGAGGGGCACGCCGCAGATCGAGGTGACCCTGGAGGTGGACGTGAACGGCATCCTGCACGTGGGAGCGGCGGACAAGGGCACGGGCCGGTCGGAGAAGATCGAGATCAGCAGCGCCGGCCGCAGCATCAGCCAGGAGGAGATCGAACGCATGGTGCAAGAGGCGGAGGAGTTCGCGGAGGAGGACAGGAAGGTGAGGGACAGGGTGGACGCGCGGAACAAGCTGGAGGCGTACGTTTACAGCGCCCGCACGACGGCCGACGGCGAGCTGGGGGACAAGATGGACGGCGGCGACAGGGAGAGGGTCAGGGAGGCGGCAAGGGAGGCCGGCGAGTGGCTCGAGGCCAACCCAGACGCCGACAAGGACGACTACACCGAGAAGCTCAAGGAGCTAGAGGATGTCTGCAGCCCCGCCTTCGCCGCCGCCTACGGGAACACTGGCGGTGGCCATGATGACACCACCGAGGACCATGACCACGACGAGCTCTAAGATTTTACTAGTGGTTGCTGTTCATAGTTTAGTACGATTATTAGGACTTTACTACGTACCGACTGACCAACGCCCAAAGTCATAAATAAATCTACATCGTGCATTGTTTGGCAAGAAAGTTCATTGTTCATATATTGTCGGTTTTCCGAAAATTCCAATATTAATTTCCACACGGCAGCTATATGCACGTTGACTGAATTTCCATATTGGGTTAAGTTTACTGAATTTTCATATTGGGTAAGTGGATTTCATGGGGAGAGAAATGGTTGGAGGAAGAAAGCTGGAGATAGAAGAATGAAGGGCCGCCGTTGGATCCTTATTTAGTCCAATGTCGGGTGCTGGCACAATAAGGATTGAACTACGTACCGATTGACCAGTCATATAAAACTTGTTATAATAGTCCTCTGGCCCTTTTTACTCCATGTATTAGATTTGTGTCAAGTCAACCAAGTTTATATCAATCGATATCAACTTCTCTACAATGTCAACTATATACACTATGAAACTACATTTTGTAATGAATCTAACATTATTGATTTGACATTTTGAATGTTGATACTTTTTGCTATAAGTTTGATTAAACTAGAGATACTTTGAGTCTGGACAAAACTTATATGTAGACTAAAAAGGACCGGAAGGAACATCATGCATTGTTCCGCTAGATAACATATCTCATTTCTCATATTATCGATTTTCAAAAAAAAATCCAATATTAATTCTACAAAAACATAGTACTATTTAATTTCTAGTAGGAACATGGGCGAAGTACGTCCCAGATGAACAAGACCTCAGAGAAAATTCTGAAAATCAGAGAGAAATTTGAATGCCTAGCAGGAGAATTAACAATGAGAGAATGAATATTCACAATTTTCGGCCGCGAGACCTGATATTCATATATGTTTCCGGCCAAACCGTTGGCGTGCAGCATAAACACACACTAACAGTGTAAACCGTATACACGAACTACTGTACAAGATGTCTACCCTGTACTGAGATATCTTTCGACGTTTTGGCAACAGCCTATGTATTCTATGCGCAAAAAAAAAAAAACAGCCTATGTATTCGATGAGGTGTCATCTGGTTCATTTAGCTAATCGATCGAGGAGCACGGTATGTTTCTTAGTCAACGTATTGCCTGAGCTAATTGTGCGACATCAGTTTGCCGGCTTCAGGAACGGCCAGGCCGAGGAGCAGAGGTCAGGTGCGGTGTTCCCGTCGCCGTCCTTAATCTGGAGATCAGCACGGTGCTTGACAAGGAGTAGGGCGATGTCTTCCTTCTCACGACGGACAGCATAGTGAAGTGGTGTCTGACCTTGATCGTCCTGGATATGGAAAGAGAGAAGCAAGGTTCAGTTTGACAGCATAGCTCAGGGGTCTCAAACTTGCCGAGAGTGTAATGGATATAGCAAACGTTTTGCCCATCTGCATTTGGTGCAGTTTGTGATGCAAACCCAGTAAAAATACTTGGTTCAGAATTACCATCGGCTTCTTTTGCTCAAATACACTCACCCAATGAGTAAAGGGCACAGAAAAATCAGATACCTGAGCATCGACATCTGCATTTGAACTGACAAGAAGCTCGACAGCACCTAGGTGACCATGGTCCACAGCCAAATGCAAAGGAGTTCTCTTTCTGCTATCTGAAACCAAATTATGTCTAAATGAGTCATGCTGCATAAAGAAGAGAAAGATGGATGTTCTACAAACACAAACCTCTTGTGTTGACTGCTACTCCAGCCTCCATATGCTTTTTAAGATCTTCGATTTCTCCTTCCCTTGCAGAAACATGTATCTCGCCAAGTTCTCTGCAGGTACAAATAAGTTCATTGTAATCCTAGAAACAATAGTTCAGGTGAAGTACTCAATGGATGAAATAAATAATTAAAGCTTATTAGCACCAGGATGGAGATAACTAGCTGCACACCAAATAATGAATCACCTCACTTTTATTTGCTATGTTCTATCAGTTAGCAAAAGAAATAGACTTACAATTCATTTGTTTTCGATGCAGGTCCTGGCCCCTTTGAGCCTGTTGCAGACGCACTGGTTTCCTCATCTTTCATTCTCTGGAATCATGTCGAACAGATTATCAAACAGAGCCAACACTGTGGTGTGCATTCCTATGAAGATGGTAGCAAGTGGTGTGGCTAACGAGGACTTATAAAACTTACTGTATAATAAGCTTGGGCCCAGCTGGGGAAGAGCTCACGAGCAGCGGCGATATACTCGTTCATAGCTTCTTCTGGACTCATATCACCCAAGTTGTTCCACGCATTCCTTGCAAAAAAGTGCTCAACCAATAAGGATACTAGGTAAACTGAATTGACTTTCCAAATTGAGAAGCGCAGACAGAGCATAAGCAAAGAGGTATTGCTAATATCTGTTCAATGCAATAGGAACATCCAGAGGACCAAAGGCTCATCTTCATAAGGAAAATTCTTAGCTCTACACAACTATTCGGCATTATGATAAGTACCATTATTCGATATAGATCACGGATGCTCAGGGGAAAGTAGCACGGACAGACAATGCAAGCAATCAATAAATTGGTGAAGCCAATCAAGAACTTAGAGACAGTTACCAAATTGAGAAGCACATGCAGAGCAAGAACGAGAAGGACTACTGCATTTTCTATTCTTTTTTTGAAACAGCCTACTGCAAAATCATTCTCACTGTGAAATAAAATATGCCTGGGTTCCAGAGCTCATATATAAAAATCCAGAGCAGGAAAGGGCGTCATCAAAATGAAAATTCTAAGGCCTACATGACTATTCAGCATAATCAAAAGTGGCATTCCTCGATATAGATCATGGATGCTCCGGCAAAAGTAGCACAAACAAGCAACATAAGCGTTCAATCCATTGGTGAAGCCAAGCAAGAACCCAGGGACAATTACCAAAGTGAGAAACACAGACAGAGCAAAAGCGAAAAGGTCTACGGCTGATACATGTTCACTGCAAAAAATAGATGTCTGAGTTCCAGTGCTCATATTATGAAGATCCAGAGCTCTAAAGGGCATTATCAAAATGCAAAACTCTCAGCCCCACGCAACTATGCAGCCTGATCACAAACGGCATTCTTGGACATAGATCAGGTTTGTTGAATATAAGCACTTGGATGTTCAGGTTAAAGTAGCACAGACAGGCAATGCAGACACGCAATCAATTAGCGACACCCATAAAAAAACCTGTACACAATTTACCAATTTATCATACATGAACTGAACCTAGAGAACCCATAAACTAGCACGAGGAGGCTTGCTTCCTGTGCATCGAACCTAGAGAAGCAGTGGACCAACTCTCTGTCAGTAGCAAGAACTCGCTGTGAAATAATATATGCCTGTGTACCAGCACTCATAAATAAAAATTCCGGAGCAGGGAAGGGCATCATCAAAATGCAAACTCTGGTAAGAGCTCAACAAATAAGGTACTAGGTAAACTGAATTGACTTTCCAAATTGAGAAGCACAGACAGAGCATAAGCAAAGAGGTCTACTGCTAATATCTGTTCAATGCAATAGGAACATCCAGAGGACCAAAGGCTCATCTTCATAAGGAAAATTCTTAGCTCTACACAACTATTCGGCATTATGATAAGTACCATTATTCGATATAGATCACGGATGCTCAGGGGAAAGTAGCACGGACAGACAATGCAAGCAATCAATAAATTGGTGAAGCCAATCAAGAACCTAGAGACAATTACCTTATTGAGAAGCACATGCAGTGCAAGAACGAAAAGGTCTACTGCATTTTCTTTTCTTTTCTTGAAACAGCCTACTGCACAATCATTCTCACTGTGAAATAAAATATGCCTGGGTTCCAGAGCTCATATATAAAAATCCAGAGCAGGAAAGGGCGTCATCAAAATGAAAATTCTAAGGCCTACATGTCTATTCAGCATAATCACAAGCGGTATTCCTGGATATAGATCGTGGATGCTCTGGCAAAAGTAGCACAAACAAGCAACATAAGCATTCAATCGATTGGTGAAGCCAAGCAAGAACCCAGGGACAATTATCAAATTGAGAAAGACAGACAGAGCAAAAGTGAAAAGGTCTACGGCTGATACATGTTCACTGCAAAAAATGGATGTATGAGTTCCAGAACTCTAAAGGGCATTACCAAAATGCAAAACTCTAAGCCCCACAAACGGCATTCTTGGACATAGATCAGGTTTGTTGAATATAAGCACTTGGATGTTCAGGTTAAAGTAGCACAGACAGGCAATGCAGACACGCAATCAATTAGCGATACCCATAAAAAAACCTGGAGACAATTTACCAATTTATATCATACATGAACTGAACCTAGAGAACCCATAAACTAGCACGAGGAGGCTTGCTTCATGTGCATTAAACCTAGAGAAGCAGTCGACCAACTTTCTGGCAGTAGCAAGAACTCGCTGTAAAATAATATATGCATGTGTTCCAGCGCTCACATATAAAAATTCCGGAGCAGGAAAGGGCATCATCAAAATGAAAACTCTATTAAGTGCTCAACAAATAAGGTACTAGGTAAACTGAATTGACTTTCCAAATTGACAAGCACAGACAGAGCATAAGCAAAGGGTTCAACTGCTAATATGTATTCAGTGCAAATAGTAGACGTCTGAGTTCTGGTGCTCATACTGGAACATCCAGAGCACCAAAGGCATATTCAAAGTGCAAATTCCTACCCCTACACAAGTACTCAGGTAACATTCTTCGATATATATCATGGATGCTCAGGGAAAAGTAGCACGAACAGACAATGAAAGCAATCAACCAATTGGTGAAGCCAATCAAGAAGCTAGAGACAGTTACCAAAGTGAGAAGCACAGGCATAGCAAAAGCGGTAAGGTCTACTGCTAGCACATGCTCACTGCAAAATAATAGATGCCGGAGTTCCAGTGGCCGTACATGAGAAATTTAGAGCAGCAAAGGGCAAAGTGACAAACGAGGCAGGGGAGGTACCACTCGTTGTGGGGCTTGAGCTTGTGGGGGAAGGGCGGCGGCGCGGTGCAGGGCCCCTCGGTGGCGATCTTATGGAGGCCGTAGAACCGGAGATACAGACCATCGGGGACGCTCAAGGTGCAGGCCTGGACGAAGTCGGAGGCGGCGTTGAACTCCTTCTCGAGATCCTTGCCCTCCAAGCGGCGCTTGACCTTTGGGATGTGGATCTGTGGCAAATCGGGAACTCAATGAAACTGCTCAAATTTGGGGGAGAATAACCGCGCGGAGGGAGGTAGGGAGAAAGCGGAGAGGATTAGGGTGGTGGTGGTACCTGGTTCTGGTCCTGGCCCGCCTCAGATTTGTAAATCGGTTTGATTCCTGCCATGATGAACTCGAAATCCTCGGGCCTCCACGGTGTTGGCGCGGGGCCGCCGCCCCTGCCGTAGCTCCAGCCGCCGCCGCCGCCGCCGACGTAGTCGTCGGAGTCGTCGTCGGTGAAGGGGGTCTCGTCGTCGCTGGAGGTATCGTAAGGATCGCAACCACCACCACCGCCACCACCACCACCACCGAACATATACGGCTCGATGAGCATCTCGGCGGCCCGCTGAATCTGAGCCCGGGTTGCGTCCGCGGGGAGGTTTATGACGGCCAGCTCAGCGGGGGGAGTCTTCGGTAACGCGAGATGGAAAAACCTGTCTCTGGAGATGTCGTACATGGTGACGGGGATGGTTGGCGCGGGCGCGGGGAGCTCCTCCTCCTGCTCCTTCCTGGCGAGGGGGAGGGGGAGGGGAGGCGCCGTCTGCGCCGCGGGGAGCTCCTCCTCCTGCTCCTTCCCGGCGAGGGGGAGGGGGAGGGGAGGTGCCGTCTGCGCCGCGGGCTCAGCCGCGGGGAGCTCCTCCTCCTTCCCAGCGACCGGCGGGGGGGAGGGAGGCGCCTCCGGCGCGGTGGGCGCGTCGTCCTCCTCCTCCTTCCGCTGATCTCGAAAGAGCAAGGAACTCATCGGAGACGAAGCGGAGGGGAGCGGAGGGGAGAGGCGGATGGGGATTTTGGCCGGGACGATTTCGTATTTTGGAGCGGGGGAGGGAGAGGAGGTGTAAAGGGAGGGAGACCTCCTCGGCGCCTTCAGCGCCCGCTGTGTCGCTAGCATGGGCCTGGCCCACCAGCGCTCGCTCGATCGATGGCTCCCGCTCGACCATTTTTTTTTCTTCATTCTAAAAACTGCTACAGTATAGACTTTTGTTCTTAGAAGGAAAAAAAACCGGTTTGCTACAGTATGTACTCTTGTTCTTAGAAAAAATTTCATCGATTAGGAAAAAAATTATCAAATTTTAAAATAAGTTCGTTGAATTTGAAAAAAAATTCATTTATTTGGAAAAACTTCATCGAATTTGAAATTAAGTTCATTGAATTTTAAAAAAAAATCATCAAATTTGAAAAAAGCTCATCCAAACTAAAAAATTAATCAAAATTGAAACAACTTCATTGAATTTGAAAAAGGTTCACCAAATTTTTAAAATGGTTCATTAAATTTGAAAAAAAAGTTCATCGAATTTTAAAAAGGTTCATCGAATTTGAAAAAAAATCATCCAATTTTAAAAGGTTCACGAATTCTTTAACAAATTCAAGAAAAAGTTCATCGATTTTGCAGAAGAAAACTCATGAAGAAAGAAAAGTTTCATCAATGTGAAAAAAAAAAGACAAAAAAAATCTACGTAACCACACCAAGTGAATTTGCCAGGTGGTTTTTGCGTCACACTCGGAACTCGCCCATCACGGTTCGAAACCCAGCTCTCGCGGAGTTTTCGGAGTTTAGAAAACAGAAAGAAAATGGGCCGGGCCAACGTGACGAGGGGCTATGCGCCCGTTGAGGGAGTCCTGGATTAGGGGCACTAGTAGAAAAAGGGCTTAATGTGAAGCACATTAGTCCCAGTTTGAAACTGAACCGGCACTAATGTGATCATTAGTGTCGGTTCCAACGGCTAGGCAGGCCGAGCTCATTAGTACCGGTTCGTGACGAACCTTTAGTACCGGTTCGTGCCACCAACCGGTACTAGAGGTTTTTAGCTGATTCTTTCTGCAGCGGTTTTTTAGTCTCATCTCGCTCCGCTAACAGGGTTTTTACCACCTTAAATATGTTACTCCTCTCACTATCACAACCACTTGGTTTTCATTGAACTCTATGTGTAGAATTTGTGCCATAATATGAGTCTTCTCCGGTTTCTAAACCGGTGAGGACTCATATTGACAATTTAAATTGTACACAAAAGGATCATTGATGATCAATGTATTTTTGATATATTTATGTCTAAAGAAATATAAGAACATTTAGATCAGTATTTTAGTAATCTAAATGCTCTTATATTTCTTTACAGCGGGGGTATATTTTTACATGTTTACACATATCAGTAACGCGTTTTGGCTGAATGGCGGTACTGATCAATGTATTTTTTATGTATATTTTTACATGTTTACACACAATCTGTTTCGAAGTATCAGGGTTTCGGACGAAGACTCATCTGTTACAAAGGCATTTCATTTAGTACCGTTCTAAGGCTGGGGCCCACGAGGACCTTTAGTACCGGTTCGTGGCATGAACCGGTACTAGAGTTTTTTAGTTGATTCTTTCTGCAGCTATTTTTTAGTCCCACCTCGCCAAGCGAGAGGCACTCGCAGCAGTTTATAAGCCCTGAGTGCAGAGACGATGAAGGGAGAGGCGCAATGCTCACCTGGATGTTGCTTAGCTTCTCAGGCCTTGAAATGATGTAGACTGCACGGAGGTATGTGTAGTTTCTCAAGGCCTAAAGCTAAGCAAGATGCAGGTGAGCATTGCAACTCTCTTTTTTTGCGTTCAGTATGCACCATTCAAAGCCACGTCATCAACTTTTAAACCTTTCTGACATCCTTTTCTATTTTTCATTAATTTAATGATTTGTTTTGAGAGCTAAATGACCGTGAAATTGAAAAGCACTACAAAATGAATTCTGAAAAAGGTTGAAACTTGGCATGGTATCATCATTTCACCCACATAGCATGTGCAAAAAGTAGAGAGGGTTACGGCAAAAACTGGATGCACTTCGTGTACAAACTGGACAATCTATTTCGAAGTATCAGGGTTTCGGACGAAAACTCATCTGTTACACCGGCCCTTCATTTTTTTAACTTATTACAACTCCAGACTTTTTTTGTTTTCAGTATGCACCATTGAAAGCCACGTCATCAACTTTCAACCCTTTATGACATCATTTGCTATTTTTCATTAATTTACTGATTTGTTTTGAGAGCTAAATTACCGTGAAATTGAAAAGCACTACAAAATGAACTCTGAAAAGGTTGAAACTTGGCATGGTATCCTCATTTCACCCACATAGCATGTGCAAAAAAGTAGAGAGGGTTACGGCAAAAACTGGATGCACTTCGTGTACAAACTGGACAATCTATTTCGAAGTATCAGGGTTTCGGAAGAAAACTCATCTGTTACACCGGCCCTTCATTTTATAAACTTATTACAATTCCAGACTTTTTTTGCGTTCAGTATGCACCATTGAAAGCCACGTCATCAACTTTCAACCCTTTTTGACATCATTTGCTATTTTTCATTAATTTACTGATTTGTTATGAGAGCTAAATGACCGTGAAATTGAAAAGCACTACAAAATGAACTCTGAAAAGGTTGAAACTTGGCATGGTATCATCATTTCACCCACGTAGTATGTGCAAAAAAGTAGAGAGGGTAACGGCAAAAACTGGATGCACTTCGTGTACAAACTGGACAATCTCTTTCGAAGTATCAGGGTTTCGGACGAAAACTCATCTCTTACACCGGCACTTCATTTTTTTTAACTTATTACAACTCCAGACTTTTTTTTGCGTTCAGTATGCACCATTCAAATCCACGTCATCAACTTTCAACCCTTTCTGACATCATTTGCTATTTTTCATTAATTTACTAATTTTTTTAGAGCTAAATGACCATGAAATTGAAAAGCACTATAAAATGAACTCTGAAAAGGATGAAACTTGGCATGATATCATCATTTCACCCACATAGCATGTGCAAAAAAGTAGAGAGGGTTACGGTAAAAAGCTGGACGCACTTCGTGTACAAACTGCATAATTTCTTTCGACGTATCAGGGTTTCGGACGAAAACTCATCTGTTACACCGTCCCTTCAATTGTTTACACTTATTACAACTCAAGACTTTTTTTGCGTTCAGTATGCACCATTGAAAGCCACATCATCAACTTTCAACCCTTTCTGACATCATTTGCTATTTTTCATAAATTTACTGATTTGTTTTTAGAGCTAAATGACCGTGAAATTGAAAGCACTACAAAATGAACTCTGAAAAGGTTGAAACTTGGCATGGTATCATCATTTCACCCACATAGTATGTGCAAAAAAGCAGAAAGGGTTACGGCAAAAACTGGATGCACTTCGTGTACAAACTGGACAATCTCTTTCGAAGTATCAGGGTTTCGGACGAAAACTCATCTCTTACACTGGCCCTTCATTTTTTTTTACTTATTACAACTCCAGACTTTTTTTGCGTTCAGTATGCACCATTGAAAGGCACGTCATCAACTTTCAACCCTTTCTGACATCATTTGCTATTTTTCATTAATTTACTGATTTGTTTTGAGAGCTAAATGACCGTGAAATTGAAAAGCACTACAAAATGAACTCTGAAAAGGTTGAATCTTGGCATGGTATCATCATTTCATCCACATAGTATGTGCAAAAAAGTAGAGAGGGTTACGGTAAAAACTGGATGCACTTCGTGTACAAACTGGACAATCTTTTTGGAAGTATCAGGGTTTCGGATGAAAACTCATCTGTTACACCGGCCCTTCATTCTTTTAAACTTATTACAACTTCAGACTTTTTTGCATTCAGTATGCACCATTGAAAGCCACGTCATCAACTTTCAACCCTTTCTGACATCATTTGCTATTTTTCATTAATTTACTGATTTGTTTTTAGAGCCAAATGACCGTGAAATTGAAAACACTACAAAATGAACTCTGAAAAGCTTGAAACTTGGCATGGTATCATCATTTCACCCACATAGCATGTGCAAAAAAGTAGAGAGGGTTATGGCAAAAAAGTAGAGATTTTAAAGTTAAGTATTCACAAACTAGTGATTCACACAAATTTCAAATAATTCAAATTTAAACTATTCAAATTTGAAAACTACTGGCACTAACAGACAGTTTGTAATTTTTTGTACCTAAAGCAAAAATATTCACAAAGAAACTCTAAATACAGCAAAAAAACTACTCAGAAATAAATAAAAGAAAGAACTATATAAAAAAATTGCGCGCTGCTCAGTGGGCCTGCTCGGCCCTGGGCATGGATATGCAGGCCCATAAGGCCCAGCAGGCTCACAGGGCAGCGCGGCAAAGTTAGGCCCAGAAGCCTGCTTTAGAGAGGAGCCCAAAGGAGCAGCCGTGGCTGGGTTTATAAACCAGTGCGGCTGCCCTTCGCTCGGCGAGGTGGGACTAAACTTTGTGCACCGCGGGATGGGAGTGCACACCCTTTAGTACTGGTTCGTGGCACCAACTGGTACTAAAGGGATGGTCTTTAGTACCGGTTGAAGCCACCAACCGGTACTAAAGGTGGTCGTTTCCCGCCGCTTGGCCGGGCCAAATTTGACCTTTAGTACCGGTTGGTGGCTTCAACCGGTACTAAAGGCCACTCCTATATATACAACACTTACGAAAATTTTAGATAGTTTCTTCTTCGTCGTCTTCGTCGCGCGCCCGTCCGGCCCCGTCGCCGCCCCCGTCGCGCGTGTCCCATCCCCGTCGCCATCGCCGTCCCCGTCGACGTCGCCGGCCCCGTCGCGCGCGCCCGTCCCCGCCCTCGTTGCCGCCCCCCGTCGCGCGCGCCCGTCCCCGCCCTCGTCGCGGCGCCGCCCCCCGTCCCCGGCTGTCGACGTCGCCGCCCCAGCCCGTCGCCGCCCCCCGTCGCCTTGCATCGCCGGCCGCGTCACCCCGCTGTAAGATCGACCGCCCCGGCCCTGCATGTCGCGCCATGGCCGGCGGCCTCACACACACAGTACACACCCACCCACACACACAGTACACACACACAATACACACCCACCCACACACACAGTACACACACACACACAAACAGAGACAGATTTTTCTTAATAATTTTTTTCTGTTTTCTGTTTTTTAGGTTTTTATACTTTTAGTATATATAAATATGTTAGATTAATGTCAATTGTTAGATGATTATATATATATAAATGTTAGATATATTAATGTCAAATGTTAGATGAATTAGATAGAAATATATGTTAGATATTAATGTCAAATGTTAGATGAATTAGCTAGATATTAATGTTAGATGAGTTAGTTTACATACTTTTAGTTATAGATGAATTAGATATGTTAATGTTAGATGAATTAGATATATTAAATTTAGGTATAGATTTGATCATCTAATTAAAATTTTACTATATAGAACTAGCTACTTTATTTTTAGTAAGAAAATTAATACAACTAGTTTATTTTAGTAAGTGCTTAGTTGAATTAATAGAACTAGTTGAATTAATAGAACTAGTTGAATTAGTTGAATTAATAGAACTAGTAAGTGTTTATCAATTAATGTTTCAACTATAAACATAGGAAATGTCATCTGACGACGAAAACGATTTCGGTGCGAATACTACGAAGACGAGCGCGTTCTGTGCGACAGAAATTTCCTAATTGATGATAGACGCTTCAGCATCAAGCTGGATGAGACCTTCGAAGTTGATACAGTAAGTCACAACGACAAGTTTTTTTTCATAATTAAGCATGACTTATGCTTCACTAATTTGCTTCAACTTATAATTTTCATTTTTTACTATTCTACTAGCGTATCCCCTGCCATGCAAGAATTTTTGTCTTAGATAAGATAGGTTCCAGTCATATGAATATTATGGAGGTAAAGAGAGTTTACTTGAAGACCCAGCATGGTTATAATTTCGATGTCAAATTATACAATGCAGACACCTACACCTATTTTGAATGCAAAACTTGGCAAGCACTATGCAAGGCTTATGCATTTGAGCCTGATATGGTTATCACCTTTGATATTCGTCCGGAAGATGATATTGAAGGTAATAGAGACATTTGGGTCAATGTGCAGACGCCTCCAGTTCTACCATTATGTGAGTTTCTCAACCATATTTATGTCTTCGATATTGTTTATTCAAAAATAGTTGACAACTAATTTCTATTGACAACTTATTTCATTCAAGCAAACATGTCCAACGCTTGGTAGACAAGACCGTCCACTGTCTCGGGGCTGAACTAAACTGCGAGGAGATAAGTCATTATGTTTCATGGCTTGAGTATCTTGATGCTGTCAAGAGAAATTATTTTCCTGAATTTGAAAATCTTAGTACTCAAAACGTGCGACCAATAGTTTTCGTATTGAACTACGGTCACATCTATTTAGGCAAGATGGTAAGATTTTTTACTATTTGTCCTCAGAGCATCTTTTGCATACATTATTTTTCAAGCTAAACTTCATTGCTAAGTATGTTACTATACGATGTTCTTCAACAGGGACTCCCGATGACAGTTGTGCCTTAGTGGATCGGTACTAAAGGTCGCATGTCAATGGTTAGCTTACGCCCAAGACATCCTACATTGCACATGAGTGCATTCAGGATTTCTAAAACCGAGGAATGCTTAATAGTGAAAGACTGGAGCAAAATTCTGAACGATCGCAGAGAAGTACTAGGGGGCAGCAATCAGAAGCGCAACCCACGATTAGGAGACAGGTTCATCTGCATGCTCCAATATGATGAATCAGGAGAGCTACACATGTTCAATGCTATTTTACCTGAGAGAGAGCAGCAGGAGTGATTAGCTAGTTCATGCGCTCTTAGTACTTGTCATCTCATGTCCGTGTTCTTCGTCCTGAAGTTAATCTCTTGCTTTTGTGGTCTTATGAACGCTTATAATCTCATGACCATGTTGAACTCGATGATATCTTTGCTTCTGGTACAAGTGAATGTTTCTTCTTTAAGCTAGTGTTGGTGGTGATTAGATAGCGGTAATGACTATGATGATTAAATAGTGGTAATGACGACTATGATGATTATTAGCTAGCTAGTACTGTTTGTTGGTGATGATATGATGCAAGAGTTTTTATATTAATATGATGATGATGATGATGATGATGAGTTATTATATCATTTATGAAAGAAACCGCAGATTAGTTTCAACTGGATGGATCCTAGCTAAGTGATCAAGTATATGCCATATCCATATTACTTGATCACTTAGGATGATCCATATCCACTTCAAACTAATCCTCTGTACTTTCACCTAGTGATTTAACATCTCATTATAATGTAAAAACAATCTCTAAATTAAATTGAAAACACAAAATTAAAGGAAAAATAAAAAATAAAACCAAAACCCCACAAACCTTTAGTACCGGTTGGTGTTACCAACTGATACTAAAGGTCTCCCCGCCCCTGACCCTGGCTCGTGCCACGTGGTGGCACTTTAGTGGCGGTTCGTGCTGAACCGGTACTAAAGGGGGGGCTTTAGTCCCCACCCTTTAGTGCCGGTTACAGAACCGGCATTAAAGGCCCTTAGGAACCGGTGCTAAAGCCCGGTTCTGCACTAGTGGGGGTCCTCGGGTGTCCGGACTATTTGATATGGGCCGGACTGATGGGCCTTGCAGATAAAAGCAGAAGACTTCCCCCCGTGTCCAGGTAGGACTCCTATATGCGTGGAGGGCAAGTTTGGTGTCCGGATATGTTATTTCCTTTTCCCACAAACCGACTCTGTACAACCCTAGGCCTCTCCGGTGTGTATATAAATCGGGGAGGTTTAGTTCGTAGAGGCTATCAAAATTCTCATAGGTTAGACAACTACGGTTTAGCCATTACGATCTCGAGGTAGATGAACTCTTGTAACCCCTATACTCATTGAATACAATCTAGCAGGACGTAGGGTTTTACCTCCTTTAAGAGGGTCCAAACCTGGGTAAACATTGTGTCACCTTTGTCCCTTGTTACCATCGATTCTCAGACGCACAGTTCAGGACCCCCTACCGGAGATCTGCCGGTTTTGACACCGACATTGGTGCTTTCATTGAGAGTTCCGTCATGTTGTCGACAGCAGAATCGATGGCTCGCCTCATCATCAACGACGACGCTGTTTCCGGGAGACCTTTCACCCTGGCCAACTCTTTGTGTTTGGCGGCTTCACGTTGTGTGCCAACTCGACCGGCCACCTTGAGCAGGTCGATAGCTATGCCCCTGGTCATCAGATCAGGTTTGGAAGCCTAAACTACATCGCTGACATCAGAGGAGATCTGTTCTTCGAGGGGTTCACGGCCTCGGTCGCCATTCCCCACCCGTACGAAGAAGGTCCTTCGGATCCATCGTCAAATCCCGCTCTGGGATCGACTCTCATACCTGCCTTGGCCTTAGATCCGGAGCGGACCACTCTGTCCGAAGACGGGAGGATAAACCCCGCCGGACCCTCTCCCATTACGGAGCTTCCTACCGGAAACCCAGATGTGACCAGGCCGTCAGCGGGCCCGGAGTCAAATAGGACTCTCCCTGTCATTGGGAAGCCAGACTCGTCTCTAGATGTCAACTCCGAACTATCGAGGTCTGCATCCACCGAGCTCGGTCAAGTAGTGATTACCGGACCTAGCTCCGCAGGTCCTCAAACACTTGTCCAGCTTTCGCTCCTAAACGAGGCGCTGGACCTAATGCGATCTCTCGCCATCACGGAAGTATCACCTCCGAACTACGCCCAGCTTGAACTGGGGGCTGAGAGCAGGGAATTTTACGTCCCACCCACCACCCACTTAATAGCCACTGTCGAGGACCTAACCGACATGCTAGACTACGCCTCCAAAGACATTGATGGTATGGACGACGATGCCGGAGCCGAACCAGGCCAAAGGCCACCTATCACTGGGCATTGGACGTCCACTTCTACTTACGACATATACATGGTGGATACGCCTGAGAAGAAGGACGACAATGGCACTCAAGATCCGATTGAGGACAAGCCCGTCGATGCACCACCAAAGCGCCAGCGTCAGCGACGCCGCTCACAATCGCGTCGGGAGAAGGAAAGCAATACCGGCACCGAAGACAATGACATTTAGGAGAACGCCGAAGACGCCGACCACCCCGTTGAGCCTGCGTTCGAACTGGATGAAAGGGAAGAAGGTCAATACAGCGCCGAACACTACAAAAAAAGACACATCCTTGACATTTTGGGCCGAACGAATTTGTTTTCTGTCATGCTCATGACACTTCTATGACGATAATTGTGACAAAACCCGGTATCATCATAGATGTGGTGGGCTCCTACTTCTATAACAAAAAATGGGCTTTTCGTCCTGGGAGACAAACGTTACTAAATGCAACATCAGCTGGAGAGGAATTCTAATAAATAATAATACCATGTTGTGATAGTCTCACAGTGCAGAAGACAAATGTTGAATTTGCTTTCAATTCATATCCAAAACTCACAAAGTAAGAACTAAGGATTCCAGGCGAGGGATGTGGTGACGTACCAGAGAACTGGAAGAGTATGGAGGAAAGCAAGACAGGAGGACATCCATTGTGGTTTTCCTTAGTCTATCACTATTATACACAGGACGCTAATCGCATCACAAAGTGAGGCTGCCCCCCCTGCGTGCTGTCACAGCCTGATTTTTGGCCCTTTCTTTTTCTTTTGATTTTCTGAGATTTTCGCTTGAGTTTTCTTTTCCCGTGGCTATGTGGTCTGGAAACTGAAGAAGATGCCCTCTTCTTCCTTTCTAGAGTGGCTTGTCATCCTCAAACCCTTCCCAAGACCTTGCCATTTTTATCCTAGCCCTAATCCAATATTCTTTTCATTGGGAATATTCCTTTTTCTGTTAAAGGAATTATCTTTTTGCCCTAGGTTGTGTAGCAACCTATATTCTATATCCCTCGCTCCTAAAATTCCCAAATAATTCTCATAAATTTTTTGGGTCATATCTTCCTCAAATATGGCAAAATATTTCATTTGCCATGTTTATCATCATGCTCAATTAATTACTTTCCTATTCTATCCTAAATAGCACATTGTGAAGCAAGTGCTATTCATCTTTGCCCAATTGACTCCAAACTTCTAGGACATCTCTTCAAGTCCAAATAATTGCCTCATGACAAAGTTCAACTTATTTTTCCTAGTAAATATTCCTAAGCAATTTTTCAAAGTTCCTGTCTAAGGGAATTGGTTGTAAAGGAAGTACTATCTAGGTTAATCCAATTGAGTTGAATTTTTGCATGGTCTTTCATTTTATCAAATAAAAGCCCTCCTCAAGATTTGAGCTCATGCAATGCATCCATGTGAGCTGAGCATCAATTCTTTGGTTCTGTCCAAATTTTCAGTTAATGAAGCAAGTATATTTGATCTTGCTCCATTATGTCTGAAAATTTTCCTAGGCCTTCTCCTATCTATATAACCTAGCTCCACAAAATTTGGGCTCATTTCATCTAGCCATTTTCCCTCGGGAATTTTCTAAAGTTCCTCTTCAGAGAGGACCATTATGAAGGAAGTACCATTTTGGCTTGACCCAATGGCATGAAATTTTTATGGCACTCTCTTATGCCAAATCAACTAGCCTTGCCAAATTTCAGCTCAAGTGGTTACTCCTAGTGAGTGCCACTTCATCATTTTGATTCGGGACCAATTTAAGCAGTTGTGAAGCAACTATATTAAATCTTCATCCATTTCCTTCCAAACTTCACAGGACTGTAGTCCTTCCTAATCTAAACCTCCCAGACATCAAGTTTAGTCCTTAATCTCACTAGTTTGATCACAAAGATGTGGCCAAGTTTGCAACAGCAAACTTGTCGAGCTTGTATCCCTCTGCTCACTACACTTCTGCTCGTGCCATCACCTCATTCTTAATGAGATATGGAAGGACTAGCCACCAGGCAAGTTTTTTCAGCCCATTGTGTCCTCCTCGTGACTTGTCGCGTGGTGACCACGTGTATTTTTTCCCGTGCACGCGCTCTGGATGCAGCAAACACGCTATGGCTCCATCTTGGCGTTGTGCTCGTCCGTTCTCCCCTCGTCTCGACCCGCAGCCTTGTCCAGTAGCTGCCTCGTGATCGACTGTGTCACCCTGAGCCCTTGCCCCCTCCGTCTTCTTCCTTGGTGAGCCGTCCCCGTCGCCGAACAGTGAGCGCCCACGGGAGCGTTGTAGTCGACCGGCTCTGTCCGCGCCTCGGCCGCTTCCTCCCCGTGCTCCCTTGACCGCCTCTGCCCCCGTGAGCTCTCCCCTATGCCTTCCCTGTCATCTACCTTCGAGCCCATGCACGAGCACACGCGTCCGGGGCGACACACGCTCGGCCTCCTCCCCCTCTGCCTATATAAGGCCACCCCGAGCGCGTTTCTCTTCACCAATCGACCTCACGCACTCCTAGCTGCCTCCCCGACCACCCGAACAAGATCAAAGAGCTCTCTGGTTCCCTCGATGGTCGCTGAGCCCGCATCGGCCTCGGCCTAAATTCACTCAATGCCGAGCCCATCCCTCCTTCCTTTCCACCTCCACAAGCCCTCCACCAATCCCGTAGCCACCCCAGCATC
This sequence comes from Aegilops tauschii subsp. strangulata, assembly GCF_002575655.3. NCBI lineage: Eukaryota > Viridiplantae > Streptophyta > Magnoliopsida > Poales > Poaceae > Aegilops > Aegilops tauschii. The sequence goes on along the minus strand of NC_053036.3, from coordinate 637,546,191 downwards.
TTTTCCCCTCCTCCGGTGGCCTCTGGCCGCGGGCTCTGCAACGGCCGGAGACGCCGTCCGCCCCAGCCCGATGTGTGCCTGCCTCCTTCATCCTCGAAGCTCGTGAACACCATGGATGGATGCGTTGCTCCTCCCTGAGCACGCCGGTGGGCAGAACTCCGCGAGAGGTGGCCGGAGCCGCCGGTGGTCGTCGTTGGGGCGGCCGGCCTCACCTCTGCCTCGCACCTCGTCGAGCTGGAGAAGAAGGAGGAGCGGGAGGAGAGAGAGAAAGGAGTAGGACCCGCCCGTCAGTGACTCTAGCGTCCGGCCCCGCCTCCGCTGACGTGGTTAAGTGGAGGCGTACTCCAGAGAGTACGTCTTTGCTTAACGAAAACGTATTCAGCTTCTTCATCGGGCGAAAATAAGTTTTCTCCGCAGGGAAGCGTATTCCCTGAAAGGCGCGTTCTGTTTTTCTGTTAAGGGCCTGTTTGTGATGATTTTATTACAAATAAGTCCCTGGCAGAAAAACAACTATATCTTTTTACTCCCAACTCCGATTTAGGCGAATCCAATGCCCACATCTTCGTCTCTTCGAGCCCGAACTTTTGGTATCATTTTCACTATGGTTTGACATACTTGAAATGACCATTTTGCCCTTGCCCCTAATCAGCCCCTCCGAGAGAGAACCCTTTCCGGCGATTCTTTCTGCGATCGTTCCGCACTTCTTCCCGGAGCCTTTTTCAACCCCAGGCAAGCCACAACCACCATTTGCATGATAGCCATGCAATAGCATTGGTTTTTAACTTGAATCTGTAATAACTGTCTGTTTGTTTTGCTACTACTGTCGTTATTTCGGTTATGCTTATGGATCAGTGGTTACCGTTATGCTATGTTTCTTGCACTCTGTTATTATGTTCTTCATGCTAGTATTACTTTAATATTGGCCATCCTTGGTAGTAGTACATGGTGATGGTCTTCGGTGCAGGACTATCGTCTGTTCCGAGTACCATTGTTATGCAAGTTCCTTTGCATTCAGTTGGTTAAAAGTTTGCATGGTAGTTTTATCGTTATGTTCTTGCCTGATGTTTATTGTTGATGCTAGTGGTCATGTTATGCTATGAGTAGTGTTATACTTGTGATATTCATGCTCGTCATTATGCCATGCTCAGTTGGATATGATTCATCGTTGCTATGGTTGGTAGTTATGTTGCACCCCATGCTTATGTTGATATCATGCTCATGCATTGTAGTTGCATCATGTTATTTTTATCATGGCTCAACATATTTGCATTCAAGTTTAACCGGATTAAATTGAACTTGAACAACTGTTGGCTGAGTCATGGTGCCACCATATCGAGCTGACCAGTGCAACCACGCTTACCTTTGTGGGAAGGTCCTAGCTGGGTCTATTGTCATGCCTCTCGCCGGTGCCTCCAACGAGGTAAGGTTATGCGCGGGTGTCGGTGTCAAAACCGGCAGATCTCGGGTAGGGGGTCCTAAGCTGCTTGTCATGGATCGATGGGTAACAGGAGACAGGGGACACGATGTTTACCCAGGTTCGGGCCCTCACTATCGAGGTAATACCCTACTTCCTACTTGATTGATCTTGATGAATATAGGGTTACAAGAGTTGATCTACCTCGAGATCATATGTTGTGGTCTAAGACCTAAGGGTATGATGAGTAATGTCATAATCATCTATCGACTAGCCTGGCCTCGGCTTATATAATGTACCAGAGGCCTAGGATAACAAGAGTCCTAGTCGAATACGCCGGTGGAGAGGAGTCCTTGTCTTGATCACCAAGTCTTGTGGAATCTTCCTCGTGTATACATCGGCTGTCCGAACTGGCCCATGAGCAAACGGCCATGGGGGTCCTCGGCCCAATCCAACTGATCGAGAGACGACGTGGTGAGTATCCCCTAGTCCAGGACACCGTCAGTAGCCCCCTGAACCGGTCTTCAAGTTGGGGATGCTCCTCGATTCTTCCGAATTGTTCTTCGTCTTCGGTCGTCGGTCTTGAAAACTGGTTCAATAAATCTTCCCATCTTCTATCTGGAGGGTTGCCAAGCTAAATCTGAAGATTTCACACGTCGGACATCCGAGGAGCCCTTTAAGTCTTCGGCCTTTATCAATGCCTTGTTATTTTTATGCCGCACCTCGGGTTGAAGTGTCTCCCGTGTGGCAGTGTCCTCTTGCGTTCGAGCTCCAACGCTGGATTGCATCCAAGCTCCAACGCCAGACTGTATCCAAGCTCCAACGCCGGACTGTGTCCAAGCTCCAACGCCGGACTATGTCCAAGCTCCAACGCCGGACTATGCCCGAGCTCCAACGCTGGACTATGTCCAAGCTCCAACGCCGGACTATATCCGAGGTGCCATAGATCACCTTGGTTCAAAATTTTTTAGCCGAGCTTAATGCCGGAAATGCCCTCTAAGGAGCCAGCCACTTGCATCCGAGCTATATGCCGAACTGCTTCCGAGGTGGCTCAGCACCTCGGTCATGGGCTGATTGTTTGCGGATTTTATTTCCGATGCGTATAAATTTATTTGCTGACGAGATGAATTGCCAGTAGCCCTCAAGGTGTCTGTCGGCCTAAAATCCGAGATGCACCTGAAGGAAAATATGAAACTGCTGATCCTAGTAGCTTCTGAGACTCAGGTCGTAAAATCGGCCTAAGGATCAACTCCTAGCTCGGCAGCATACATAGGAATAGAAACGCAGTGTAATATATTAGAGGTGATAATGATCGGGGACGGGCCCCTGAGAGAGGGTCGTGAGAAGTCGCCGTGATATATCAGCTTGATGCCGGATAAGTCCCATATGGTACTTATTGTCGCCCGAAGACGCGCTTGTCCATAGTTCGGTTATGCCGAACACTGAGCACTTTGAATTTTCTGCATTGAATAGGCAATGCAGTAGCCCCCGAGCCACTGGTCGGGTGGCAACACCAGATCAGGGGATCGATGTGCCCCTTTAATATTTATAAATAATGAGCGCAAAGCCCAGTAGCCCCCGAGCCTTAATGTGGGCACGGGTGGCCGAATTAAGGATCGATATCTGTTTGACAGAAAATTTTTGTTGTGTTTAACACAAATTTCTCGAAAAGAGAATAAAGATCTCTTAAAGGAGCTAGAGCCAGCGAAAACTGGGCTCGCCAAGGTTGGCCCCAAGGGGCTTAATAGATAGGAAATCAATGCCACTTGGGATTTAGAAGAGCTTTATGTAAGTTGCTCGGTTGTCTATTTATCCAAGTACTTTACGTCATTAATGCTCGGATTCGCATTGTACAAAACTTTGTTGACCGACCATCGGCTTCAACCTCCTCGGCCAGTAGCTGGGGAGTGTTTGTCCTACTTTATAAAGCCTTTACAAGGGCAAAGGTTTACGACAAACAAGGCAATCCGGCCATATGGTTTTATAAACAAAGGTACGCGAAGAGAATTTTATATTACTATTTGATGTAAGAAACATCTCCCAAAGAAAATAATCCCGCTATCGGTTCCTTTCTTTGGGTTGTCATGCCGACCATGATCATGAAACCTCACCTCCGATCAATGTGGGAGGAAAATAGAGGATTTAGTTCGGGGAAAGTTCCCGAACTCTATGGTATTAATGAACCAAAATTTTCACTTCCGTCGTTGCCAACCAATGTGATCCTTTAAGATTGCTAGCTTTCGGCTTCACCCAGTCTGAGGTACTAACTCGGATGACCCGGTAGTAACAATCACAGAGGTGCTCCCTTTACCGCCTAGCCGAACAATCGGGAACGTAGGGGTAAGCACAGGAGCCAGGCAACCCAGCTTGGCCAAAATCTTAAGTCAAATTGATGCATATGTATGGCTTTATAACGATGATTACGGAAGACGGCCCTCGTATATTAAATACAAACGCCGATGATATGTTTATTTTGACTCCGTTGTGACCGTTTATCAGTTGAAAGTGGCCCATCGTCGAGTTCCGCCCCCCTTGTAGATGCTACGCAGGGTGTTTTCGCAATAACAAAACAACCCTTAGCCGACGTCTCGGTGCCCGAAGGCGGTTGTGTTAGCGGAAACGAGGCAATCATATATGCGGGCTTTATAACTTTCACTTAGTCATAGGAGCTTAAAGTTGGGAGGCCAGTTACTGGCCCCCGGTTAGTGTTCGGCGACAGTCGAGGTCAAGCCGTAAACACTTCGGCCAATGTTATGAATGGATCGTATTTTAACACGGTGTGACCTCTATCGATCTTATAGTTTAATACGGTCATCGGATCACTGACCAGTTTATGCTTATTGTGACAGTCAGTTTTCGGCTTCCTCCACTGAGGCGCTTAACCATGCTAGCTGGAAGCACAATCGTAGCGGTTCTCCCTTTGCACACCTAGCTGAACAAAGCGGAACATAGGAGGCAAGCACAGGAGCCGGGCAACCCAACTATTGACCAAAGACACAATTCGAAACCAATGCATATATAGCAATATCTGAGAATGTTTTTGCCGAATCTCTAAAGGTGTCCGGCGCTGCACTGCGAGACTTATGCTGTAAACACACAAATAGTTTAAAAGTGCCATAGGCTCGAAAAGCCAAAAACTTATGCAAAAGCTTGACGTCCGGACTAAACCGAGATTTTGGTGCTAATCCGGAAATTGGTCTTTTTTTAAAGAAAAAAAATTGTGCTTCTGTCGTGCTTTGACATGACACATCCGATCTCAAGACTTCAAGCGGGTCAGCCTAAGGCTTCAAGCTCCTTATCCCAAAGGCGGAGTACTTCTCCGAGGCCAGTTTAGCGAACTAAACTCGAGCGGCTTTTAGAGAGAAGACAGGCTATCCGGCTATTGACCATACACTCGAGTCAAAAAAGGAGTGGTAGAAAAAGGCTGTGCAACGACTAAGAAAAACGGCTCATACTAATTTAAGAGCCCCCAAGTGACTTAGGTAAAAGAATTTTATGTATAATGATTGTATGTACCGAAGTACTTATATCATATATGTGTTCACCCGAACTTTAAACGCGTCTTAACCGACCGTCGGCTTCTCCCTCTTCGGTCAAGGGCCGAAAAGTGTTATGTACTCCACCTGTCAAGAATATCGACGGTGTTACCGATAACCAGGCAATCAGGCCATAAGGCTACCTGTAACAGACAAAGCGCGCTCAGAAAACTTATGCTATATTACTGACGAAGTGTAAGAAGCATCTTCGAAGAAAATAGTGCCCCCATCGATACCTTTCTTCGGTTGCTCATTGTTACTATGAGACTTGTGCAATAGATTTTTTGTACGCATGAGTTCCATTGTGTGCCGACCATGATTGAAAACAATAAGAGCGCTAGCTTTCGGCTTCACCCAGTCTGAGGTCCGAGCTCGGATGACCCGATCGTGACAATCGCAGAGGTGCTCCCTTTACTCCCTAGCCGAACAATCAGGAACGTAGGGGTAAACACAGGAGCAAGGCAACCCAGCTTGCGGAACACTTAAGTCAACATGGTGCATATTGTGGCGTAATACACGAACAAGGAACGAAGCCATACAAGTATAATCATATGCAAGAGGAAAGGCTTCATAAGGGAAGCCCCCAAATAAACGGGGTATTTGAATTTGTGTGTCACAAACAAAGTTTTGACAAAGTACTTTTTCACAAACAACTTTTTGCCAAAAAGTATAATGCTTGGTCGAACCGAACAAAATTTAAAAAATTTGAGCATGAAAGCGACTTAGCTGGTTAATGTGCTCGGTGTCGATGTGCGGCCCGAGCTTACTTCGGGACGAGGTCCTAGCCCCCTAGCCGGTCCCAAGGTGGCAGAGCGAAGAGCTCGGAACTCCGAAGTGGCGACATAGCGCGGCCAATGTGGCGAGGTGGAACCCCCAGTCCGACCGAGGTGACGGAGCAGGCCGGCAGTATGACGCCGAAGTCCCCGACATGGGTTAATAAAGTGATGCCGAAGCTCCGGTCCAGCCGAGGTGACGTGGTACATCGGTACGCCGAGCTGACAACGCTGCCCAACCCGGGTCATTTATCTGTGCACAGAAAATAGTGCAAGCCGGAGATAATAGTAATAATAGTAAAAAAGCATAGCATAATAAATAATTTATGCAAAATGAGTAATAAGAGAAATATGGCCCGTGTGTCGAACACTCGATGAGGTAGAGCTCTCTCAGCGATGCCGAAGTCCCCGAGGCAGCCGAACATGTCGGTATGGCAACACGACCAACAAGGTGATCACGCGAGCCGATTTACACCGATTGGGCCGACGGCGTCGGCTTGCCGAAGAGACCACGTGACGCAGTCGAAGTCTATTACCTGCACATGTAAAATAGTGCAGGCCAACAATAATAATATAAATATATATAATCCTTGCGTAATTAATTTATGCAAAATAATTTATTTAAAGATATGTGGCCCGGCATCGAAGTCAATGTCGATGCAGGGCGTCGGCGTGATGCGGTAAAGGCATGGCGAAGCCTGAATTCATAGGTCGGTCCGAGTTCCAGATGCGGCGTTCGCCGAACTATGTACAGAAACTGACCGAACCACCACGCGGCCGTCGTTAATGCGGCAACCATTTGATAGGCCTGTGTACAGATGATGGAACAAAGCAGAGTGATAATTTCTTGGGAAAAATAAACCCAAACAAGCAAAAATTGCTAGGATTAATAGCACCTGGTTTATTTTTTGTAGCAGTCCGAAGAAAAGTGACTCCCAAAATTGGGACTCGATCCGCACATCCATTGCCTGATGGGAGATAAAGCGACGGCATGGCGATGCTGGCAAAGGTTGGCTCGCCGAGGCAAAGCCCCTGGTCCAGTTAACGTGACGAAGCTGGTCGGCTGGTGACGGCGAAGTCACTGGAGTATGTTGATGAAGAAATAGCAAAGTCCCCGATCCAGCCGAGGTGTCGAAGCCTCCATGTCAGCCGATGAGTCGAAGCAGGTCGGCTGGTGACGCCGAAGTCACCGGAGTAGGTTTGATGAAGATATGGTGAAGCCCCCGGTCCAGCCGAGGTGACGGAGCAGGTCGGTAAGAAGACGTCGCAGCTGCCGTGTCAGCCGAGGTGTTGAAGCAGTTTAGGTTGATGGACATCGGCTTGAAGAAGCAACAGTGCGGCCATGCCGACGCAGGTCTTAACTTGTGACGCGATCAATGCCGGCTTGATGAAGTGACCATGCGGCGATGCCGGTGTGCCCGCTCCGTGTAATCCGTGGGGCGGCGAGGTTGGTGATGATTTATCCTTCGCAATGCCAAACTCTTGTTCGGCTTGCCGAGATGATGATCCAAAGAAGTTGAGCTCGGCTCAACAAAGCAACGACGTGTCTAGCACAGGTCGGCAGCCGTGGAGCAACGTTGTCGGGCTGGTTTGACACCAGCGTGATGGTGAAGATCATATTGAAAAAGACTTTAAAATTAGCGGGATGTGTTTGGGGACAAAACACAATACCCCATACAAAACTTCCTTCAAAAAGGATGTCCGAAATCCCGTTCATAAAAAAGATGAACTCGGGTCGGATTCGTATTCGCGCAGAAAACAGATCCGAAAAGTGATGCACTAATCGGAAGGTTCCCGGAGTTTGGACGGTCGGATCGAGCTGAAATTTTGACGGGTGGTAGATATAGGAATTCCGCAGCCGATCAACGGTTGGATCTTCCAAAGGACGTCCGAGCTAGATGCTGGAGACCACGCTCCAAACTTATCCAGATTCCCATCCGGATTCGACGGGGCTCCGGTATATCGGAGACCGGCGGAGATTGCTCCATCGGAACGCGACGAAATTTTGCAGTGTTGTTGTAAACTCAATTCCGCATAATTCCACCATCGTCAAAGCGATGCTCGAGGAGGTGGTGGTAGAGGATACAAGTTCGCTGTTCGGAAAAACAGCACGGTCGCCCGAGGGCAATGTTGACGTTGAGCCCCCGAGCTCCATGGATGATTCCTCCATGATCTTGATAGAGATCGGAGTTGATGTTGATGAAGCCCTCATCCGAACATGATGATTGGAGGTAGGGCACAGTCCTCGGTCAAGCCAAGGTGACCAGTAGAGGCGCCGACGAAGACGCCGACGTCGCAGTTGATCTGCAGGCGAGCCATTGATCCTTTTGCCGACCACACAGCGGAACTCTCAATGAAAGCACCATTGTCGGTGTCAAAACCGGCAGATCTCGGGTAGGGGGTCCTAAGTTGCGGTCATGGATCGATGGGTAACAGGAGACAGGGGACACGATGTTTACCCAGGTTCGGGCCCTCACTATCGAGGTAATACCCTACTTCCTGCTTGATTGATCTTGATGAATATAGGGTTACAAGAGTTGATCTACCTCGAGATCATATGTTGTGGTCTAAGACCTAAGGGTATGATGAGTAATGTCATAATCATCTATTGACTAGCCTGGCCTCGGCTTATATAATGTACCAGAGGCCTAGGATAACAAGAGTCCTAGTCGAATTCGCCGGTGGAGAGGAGTCCTTGTCTTGATCACCAAGTCTTGTGGAATCTTCCTCGTGTATACATCGGCTGTCCGAACTGGCCCATGAGCAAACAGTCATGGGGGTCCTCGGCCCAATCCAACTGATCGAGAGACGATGTGGTGAGTATCCCCTAGTCCAGGACACCGTCAGCGGGCGCTACCCTGATCAGGTAGGACGGCATAAGCCTTGTGTGCCCATTGTTGAGTATGGATCCTTGTCCCCGTTTGGGACCGTTTTGCCACGACGGTGGCCGTTGGTGTCTTTGGTAGACACGGGGCCACCCAGGACTTAGCCCAAAGGGGAGTTGGTCGGAGTGGCCGGGAGAGTGTCATGGCAGTAGGTCAGTTTTGTGGAACGCCGTTGGTCCACCCGAATGGGAGTGCGAGGCCATGGGTTCCGTGGTGTGGGTACAGTGTGCTAACCTCTACAGAGTGTGTGTTAAATCTATCGATAGCCGCGCCCACGGATAAGGGCCCAGTTCGTAGTTGGTCACACTATGGGTCAACAGTAATAATAATAATTTACTTAATAACAACCCTGGTTCGTTGATGAAAGAAGTTGGTTGATATTTATGTGATCGTGAGAGGATCACCGTGGTATCGAGGATACCGAGTTGTTGAAGATTTGTGGTGTTATGCGAGAGTCAAGGGTAAAGGCAAGCTCCTTGTAGTCATGAATGATTACTACGGTATTGTTAATAGCAAGCTTGATTGGATCCTGAGATGATCGTGTGATGTCCGTGATGGTAAGTTTGTGCAGGTGATGGTTACGAGGTAACCCGAACAGAGTAAGTTGGTGCATGATAGCGTCATCATGTTGCATGCTAGTACTATTATGTTCATATGTTCATGCCATGCTCGTATTGTTCTAGCTGTATCATCTTGTTCATGCTATGATTGATCTGGTAGTATCATGTTAATCCTTGTTAACCTGTAATTGCCATGCTGTTGTCTGTCTTGATTGCTTTGGTTGCTCTGAGCTTGCAAGTACATTCAATGTACCGACCTGGCGTGTCATGCCAGTTTGCAGGTCATGCCGGATTTGATTGCTTGTTTGCCGTGGATACCTTGTTTGCGAGCTAGGATAAGTGTTCCAGCCAGAGTCCCTGCGGAGTGGAGTTCATCACCGTTATCGCTGCTCCGCTGCTAGAGTTATTCCGCTGGGTCGCGTTGTTCCGCTGCTTGCATAGAGCAAGCGTGGCAGGCGTAGTGTCGCCGTGCCGATGTAATCCCCTTGTACCAATATAGATTGAAATAAAGAGCTGATTTGTTCTATGCTAAGCAGTGCCGTATTCCAGAAAACTTCTCCTCGATCTCTTGACTGGAATACGGGGTGTTCCGCTTTTTCTGAGTCGGGGTGCCACACGTGCCGACTTATGACCGTACACTATCACCTGCACTCGGCTCACCACAACCCTCGGATGGACTCCACACACACCTTTGCTGCTGGTCAACAAGGAGTCAGCCACGAGAAAATTCTGTAAACTTTTATCTTCCAATTTTAATCATTCCAACTGAATCTACATCATTTCATGTACAAAGAGAGCAAGTAAACCAAGTATAAACTGAGTTGAAGTCTGAACCAAAATATGCACCAGAAAAGCTGCAAGCAATAAGTCTGAACTAAAACGTTTTCACCAATCTAGGTGAACAGGTGTTGGGGGACAAGATGGCTGAGGGGGAGATGGGCAGCGGGAGGAGATGCTGGCGGCGGGGATTCGACTCAACTGGATTGACAACGGCAGCTCCGTTTGAGGGGAAGGGAGAAAGGGGGCGGCTCGCGACACGTAGGTGCTCCCTTCACCTCCCCGTCTTCATCTTGATTGGTGACGGGCGGCGTGTGAGCTCCGGCGAGCTCGTCCGCAGGCGTGGTGCACGCAGTGATCGCGGAGTTCGGCAGCGGCTAAAGCCGGCGGTTTCCAAGCGGGGCGGCAAGCCCCCAGCGTGGGCGTGGAAGAGCGTCGACGGATGCATCCTCCGATGAGGGTGGTCGGGCCTGTGGTGAACGAGGGAGCTCTGACCAGCAGACGACGGCGGCAGCAGTGGGTTCTGTGCCTCGATTGGACTCACGCGCGCATGAGAGAGAGAGGGCAAAAGAGGAAAGGGAGATACGGGATGCAGGTGCGGGCCTGGCTGCGGGATACGCCCGACTCCTGCCTACGAGGATGTGCTTAGGGTGTGCTTGGTTTGGGAACGTACGGGTGAAGGAATGGAACGATTATATTTTGATGTTTGGTTTGATGGTTTGATGAATGGAATGGAATGGATTTGTAAGTTATCATCCATCCATCTGTGCAGATAAACATTTTTACTTGTTAAATCGGTGCCAAAGTTTGATTTAAAATAAAGCTATTGGACATTTAACTTTTCTTTTCTGGACGAGTAGTTCCTGCACTTGCAGTCTGTCTCGCTGAACTGAACCGGGGCAACTAATATTCAGAGCGACGGAGACTCAAACCAGCAACCAGTATCAGGATCATCAAAGGCAAGAAATGAAACGCATCTCCCAACAATGAATCGAATCCAACCATCCATGCAACGAACAAGGGTGTGAGATACGAGAATCAGACTCAACCACAAGATAACACAAGCAGCTACTACAAGAGAAGAAAAACGGCAGCTGAGCGTGGGCGTGGCAGCCGGCTGGATACGCGCCTTGGCCTTGGCGTCCCCACGCGCGACGGTGGCCGGCTGCTCCGTCAAGCCCGACGGCACGGCGCGTCCCAACGTGTGCCGCCGATGTTGCCCTGCTGCAAGATCGACACGCACATGCTCGCCTGCCGCACGTGGTTCGGAGGAGAGGGAGGCTGTGCTTCAGAGGAGGATGAGACGAGGGAGCCGGCGTTGCAGACCGGAGGAGAAGGGCCGACGGCACAGACCGAAGGAGGAGAGCCGGCGGCGCAAATCGTGGGAGGGGAGAGGAGTCGCACAAGAAAGGATAGGGCTGCGGGAGTTCGAGGAGAAGAGCGGTTCCGCGTGGCCCGCTCGATTTGGAGGTGTTGAGATGTAGATACATATGTGTATTTTTTGTACAACAAGCCCTCCTCTTTCCATATATAGTTGAGGACGTGGCTATCCTTTGTACTTATATATACGTGCATATTGCACCCGATCAATATATCGTGAGTTGCATAATTTTCTACATGGTATCAGCCTTCCTACGATCCTCTACCCTAGCCGCGTCGCCGTCGCTCCCTAGCCGCCGCCGCCGACTACTCGCCGCCGCAGTGCCACCCTCCAACCAGGCCACGCCCGCGTCGCTCCTCCCTGCCGCCGCCGTAGCCTGCTCCTCCACTGCTTCCACTCCCGCCCCGCGATCGCCTCTCGCCTCGCCCGCCCGGTTCTCTCCCGCCGCTAGCCGCCGAACCCCAAAACCCTAGCCACTACAAACCCTAACCCGCCCCGGCCGCATCCAACCCTAGCCACCGCCATGTCGGGATCCAACCTCTCCGACCGGTCCGCTGCCTCCACTCATCCGGTCGTGAAGCCACCGAATCCCTTCGACTCTCCCGCCGGCTCCTCCGCCGCCACCCTTCCCGATCCTGCCAACATCCGCGATGTTCCCATCGAACGTCGCGTTCCGGTTATCCTCTCCCACAAAGAGGCAAATTTTTTTGCTTCGAAGACATACTTCAGTCTCCTTTTTCGTGAGTATAACCTGCAGGACCACATCGACGGCACCGCCAACCTCTTCGTCCTGAATCGTGACGCCGACTGGCTGGCGATCGACGCCACCATCATCAGGTGGCTCTTCCTCACCGTGTCCAAGGACATCTTCCACACCGTCGTTCGCGACAAGGATGATGCATGCACGGTGTGGAACAAGATCGTCGGCCTCTTCACCGACAACAGGCTCCAACGGCTCGTCTTCCTGCAGCAGGAGTTCTTCGGGTGTCATCAAAACGACTCCTCCGTCGACGACTTCTGCATGCGCCTCAAGACCCTCTCCAACGAGCTAAATGACATCGGCTTCAAGGTGGGCGACGAGTTGCTCCTCTCCACCCTCACCGCCGGCCTCAATGAGGATCTCGGCAACGCCGCCTCCAACCTCACCCTCATGGTGAACCCTACCTACGAGCGGGCGGAAGCTTATCTTCGTCTCGAGGAACGCCGGTTGAAGCATCTTTGCTCCCGTGCCGTTCACACCGCCTTCACCGCCGGCTACTCGCATGGTGGCCCCGCGCCCTCAGGCGCGCCCCCCGGCTTCCCAGCACCGTACCAGGCGCCCCGGCCATCGGCGCCTCCCGCGCCGCAAGGCGCCTACGGCGCCCCTACCAGCAGCGGCCACCGGCTCCTCCTGCGGCTCTTCCTCAACAACCGCCGCAGCAGCAGCCCCAGCAGCAGCGCCAGAGGCGCCGCGGCCGCGGCAAAGGCCAGACGCAGCAGCAATAGCCGCGCGCCGGGCCTGTCCAGCAGCACCCGACGCCGCCTTGGGGGGTGGCCACAACCCCTGGACAGGGTTTGTGCACGCCTACACCATGCCCGTGCCCTGCCCCCCCCCCCCCCCGCTCCGAGCCTCCTCGGGCCTGGTCCCTCCGGCCATCAGGCGTTCTTTGCCGGTCCGCAACCCGGTCCGGTCGCTCCACCGGCCTACTACTCTCCTGCTCCGGTTGGCTATGGCGGGCCAACCACCAACACAGGCGTGACCGGCTCCTCAGGCTATCCCGCGCCGGTCTCTTACGATCCGGCCCTACTTGCTGCTCTTCATCACCAGCCTCCGGTCGGGGCTTATTCCGGCGGTGGCGATTGGTTTATGGACACCGGTGCATCTTCGCACATGGCCGCTTACCCGGGTAACCTCTCTTCTGCGTCTCCTATTCACACTTCTTCTCGTATCATTGTCGGTAATGGTGCTAGTCTCCCTATCACTCATATTGGTTCTACCAGTTTTCCTTCGAACTCTAGACCACTTTATCTCAATAATGTTCTTGTGTCTCCTGAACTTATTCAGAATTTAGTCTGTGTTCGTAAACTTTCTCGAGATAACTCTGTAACTGTGGAATTTGACGAAGTTGGTTTTTCTGTTAAGGACGCCCTCACCCGGATGGTTCTTCACCGCTGTGACAGTCCCGGCGATACATACTCCATCTAGTCTTCATCATCCTCACCTACTGGACCAGTTGCTCTCTCCGCCGGCGTTGATCTTTGGCACGCCCGTCTTGGTTATCCTAGCTCCACCGCTCTTCGTCAAATTATTAGGGATTTTTCTTTTACATGTAATAAAATGGATGCGCACTCTTGTCACTCATGCCGTCTGGGCAAACATGTTCGCCTCCCCTTTAGTGCTTCATCCACAGTTGCGTCGTTACCTTTCGAGTTAATCCATAGTGATGTCTGGACCTCTCCTGTTGCTAGTAACACTGGTTATTCATGATATCTTGTTATTTTGGATGACTATTCTCACTTTGTGTGGACCTTCCCATTGCGTAAGAAGTCCGAAGTTGCTGCCACCCTTACGGCCTTCTACTCTTACATGTCTACACAATTTGGTCGTCCCATCCGAGCTTTACAAACTGACAACGGGAAAGAATTCGACAACACCACCATCCGCAATCTTCTCTCCACCCATGGCACTATTTTTCGTCTCACATGTCCATACACTTCACAGCAGAACGGTCGGGCTGAACGCATTCTCCGCACTCTTAACGATTGCGTCCGTACCCTCCTCTTCCATGCATACATGCCACCTCGCTTCTGGCCCGACGCTCTTGCTACCGCCACCCTGCTCATCAACCTTCGTCCATGTCGCACCCGGTGGAACTTTACACCTCACCACCACCTCTTTGGGTCTCCTCCCTCATACGACGGTCTTCGTATCTTTGGTTGTCTATGTTATCCTAGTACCGCCGCCACTTCTCCTCATAAACTTGCTCCTCGTTCCCTTCCGTGTGTCTTCCTCGGTTACCCAGCTAACACTAAGGGCTATAGATGCTATGATCCGGTTTCCCACTGTGTCATCACATCTCGGCATGTTTATTTCGACGAGCTGTGTTTTCCGTTTAAACAGGAACAACAGGAGGCTTCTTCATCAGCGCCCGGCCCCTCTCTGGCCGACCCTGTCCGCCCCGGCTTCGACCCACGGCGTAGGGCGCCCCCTGGACGTGCGGCGCCCCCCGGACGCGCGGCGCTCCGGCTCCTGCCCGCGGCTTCACCGGGCCCGCCGGCCTCCGAGCCGGCCTCTGAGCTGGCCTCCGCGCCGGCCACTGCGCCGGCCTCACCGGCCTTCGAGCCAGCCTCCGAGCCGGCCTCTTCGGGTGCTTCGACACCGAGCTTGGTGCCGGCCTCCGAGCCGGCCTCCCCGGTTCTTTCTTCGCCGGGTTCAGCCCCGGTCTCCCCGGGATCACCTGCCTTTGCCCCCGCTTCTTCGTCGGGAGTGTCGCCGGCTTCTTCGCAGTCGGGCTTGGCGCCAGCACCGGTGGTTGCTGTGGTGCCACCACCCGTTGGCCCGGTCACTCGGTCACGCCTGGGTGTCCATCGGCCGAGCACTCGCTACCCTCCGGATGAGTACACCTGTGTGGCTTCGACGTCTTCCTCGTCACCGTCACCCCTGCCGACCTCCGCCCGTTCCGCGCTTGGCGATCCCATGTGGTTCGCCGCGATGGAGGAATTTGACGCATTGCAACGCAATCACACTTGGCAGCTCGTCCCCCGTCCTCCTCGGGCCAACATCATTACTGGGAAGTGGGTGTTCAAGCACAAGTTTCATCCATATGGTACTCTTGACCGACACAAGGCTCGTTGGGTCGTTCGGGGTTTTCGTCAACGAGCAGGTGTTGACTTCACCGACACTTTCGCCCCGGTTGTCAAACCCGGCACGATTCGGACTGTTCTTCAGCTGGCAGTTTCTCGCTCCTGGCCTGTGCACCAGATGGATGTTTCGAATGCCTTTCTTCATGGTCATCTTGAGGAACAGGTGTTCTGTCAGCAGCCGACTGGGTTCGTCGATGAGTCTTCTCCGGATCATGTGTGCTTGCTCTCTCGGTCCTTGTACGGGCTCAAGCAAGCTCCTCGCGCGTGGTACAAGCGCATCGCAGCGTTTCTTACTCAGCTTGGCTTTCGCTCCACTCGCTCCGATGCTTCACTGTTTGTCTACCACCAGGGTGATGCTACTGCTTTCCTGCTGCTCTATGTCGAAGACATCATCTTGACAGCATGCTCGACTGCCCTTCTTCGACAGCTCACTGATTGTCTTCGTGCTGAGTTTGCCATTAAGGACTTAGGTCCTCTGCACTATTTCCTCAGGATCGAGGTTATTCGTCGAGCAGATGGATTCTTTCTTTATCAGCGGAAGTATGCTCATGAGCTTCTGGACCGTGCCGGAATGCTTAACTGCAAACCGGTTGCCACACCTGTCGATACAAAGGCCAAGATTTCTGCCACAGATGCACTAGTAGAAAACTGGGCTTTGGTCACAGGGCAATATTCACATTAGTTCCGGTTCAGTCACGAACCGGGACTAATGTGAGCATTGGTCCCGGTTCGTGCGGCCAGGGGCCTGCCGGGCCTCGTGGGGGCATTGATCCCGGTTCGTCCGGACCCTTTGGTCCCGGTTGGTGGGACAAACCGGGACCAATGGGCCACGCTCCTGGCCCACAGCCCTTTAGTCCCGGTTCATACCACAAACCGGGACTAAAGAGCTGGTCCTAGTTGCGGCCAGTGTTTAGTCCCACCTCGCCAACCGAAGGGCGCTCACACCAGTTTATAAGCCCGTCCCTCTCTGCCTTGTTGAGCTCCTCTCAAAGTGAAAATAGATGCCCTTATACAGGGAATTTGACCTAAATTCACAGTAAATTTCTTTGAATTTCATAGAAATTTATTATGAATTTAGGTTGAATTTTCTCTATAGGCGCATCTATGTTCATTTTTTTATAGTAAATAAATAAATAAACCTTAATAAAATAAATATAAATAAATAAACCTTAATAAAATAAAATAAAATAAACTATAGTAACTAAAATAAATGAACCTTAATAAATTAAATAAAAATAGCAGTAGTAAAATAATAAAAATAAAATAATTAAAGTAAAATACATAAGTAATTAGAAATAAAATAAATAAGTTTTTTGTTGTAAGTAGAAACAAAACAAAACAAATAAAGCAAAAGAGAAAACAAAAAACAGAGAAAAAAATTATGCCACCTACTGGGCCACCACGGCCTGAATACGACTTGAAACCCATCCATGGGCCAGGATTCAGGCCCGCAGAAGGCCCAGTAGGCCCCACAGGCAAAGAGAACGGTTAGGCCCGAAAGCCTGCAGTTGAGAGGAGCTCGAGAGGGTGGGCGCAGCTGCGCTTATAAACCACTCTCGAGCCCTCTCAACTAGCGAGGTGGGACTAAACTTTTGACGCGGGGCAGCACAAGGCCTTTGGTACCGGTTGGTGCCACCAACCGGGACTAAAGGGGGTCATTGGTCCCGGTTCGTGGCACCAACCGGGACCAAAGGCCTTTAGTCCCGGTTGGTGCCACGAACCGGGACCAATGAGTTCCCTATATATACCCCATCGCCACACTAGAGCACTCCACAGTGCTCTGTTTTTTCTGGCCCGCGAGGGGAGGGCATTTGGGTGCTCTAGCTCACCTCCTATGCACATGAGGTGTTCGATGAAATGTCTGAGCCACACTAGTTAATCTTTCTCCTCTCGAAACTCGACCTCCGAGCTCCATTTTCCCCGAGATTTGTCTAGGTTTAGCGGTCCGTCACGTCCTGTCCCCGTCTTCACCGCCGTCGATCGCCCGCACCGATCTCGTCGCCAGCACCACCGTGGTGAGCCTCTTGTTCTTATCTTCTTTCTGAAAGGAAAAAATTCTTACTTTAGATAGATACTTGTCTAATTTTGTTACTTTTATTATTCCTTCTTATTACATAGTGCGATGGTTTTGGTATCCGCCCCCGTCGGCCCTCATCCTATCTATGATTCGGATGTGGTATATATTATCTTTTTGTAACTATTTGGTTCATTTATTGTTTATGACAAATATATCGACCAACGTGACATAGATTTTATTTATCTAGGAGGTGGTTGAACTGGAAATTCTAACCAACCCTATTGTCGAGAGGTTAAATTTAGTTGAAGAAGAAAACAATTACTTGAAGGAAAAAATAAAAAAAATTGAGGATGAGAAGATGATATTGGAGTTGCATGTTGCGGATGTCGTCGATGATCACAAGATCAAGATGGATGCAATGCGCTTGAAGATTAGAAAGATTAGAAAATATGCCATTCATACCGAGGCTTGGTATCATTATGCCGTTGGATCAATTGTTACCTTGGTTGCGATTATGATCGCATTTGTTTTCGCATTGAAATATTTTACATAGTTTCAATGTATGGTTTAATTAATTAGATGCTCTGGAGAGCTATATATATGTTGTTAGATGAGAACTATGTATGTACTTTGGTTTTAATGTGATGATGAACTTCTATTAATTTGGTCACTTAATTATCTATTCATGATGTTCTGTAATGGTTTTTGACACAGTTAATTATATATAATGCACGCAGATGAACCGGCAATGGATGTACGGTGACAGACACACCTCCTAGTACATTAAGGGCGTGCATGATTTTCTCGAAGTGGCCGAGGCAAACAAGCAGAATGGTTTTATGTGTTGTCCATGCCCTATATGTGGGAATACGAAGTCTTACTCTGACCGAAAAATCCTTCACACCCACCGTCTTTACAAGGGTTTCATGCCACAATATAATGTTTGGACGAGGCACGGAGAAATAGGGGTTATGATGGAATATGGCAAAGAAGAAGAGGACGATGACAACTATGTGCCCCCTGAATACGGTGATGCTGCAATGGGGGAAGCTGCTGAAGATCAAGAGGAACCAGACGATGTGCCCAATGATGCTGCAAGGGGGGAAGCTGCTGAAGATCAAGAGGAACCAGTGCCCGATGATGATGATCTCCGCCGGGTCATTGTCGGTGCAAGGACGCAATGCGAAAGTCAAAAGGAGAAGCTGAAGTTCGATCGCATGTTAGAGGATCACAAAAAAGGGTTGTACCCCAATTGCGAAGATGGCAACACAAAGCTCGGTACCGTACAGGAATTGCTGCAGTGGAAGGCAGAGAATGATGTGCCCGACAAAGGGTTTGAGAAGCTATTGAAAATATTGAAGAAGAAGCTTCCAAAGGATAACGAATTGCCCGACAGTACATACGCAACAAAGAAGGTCGTATGCCCTCTAGGATTGGAGGTGCAGAAGATACATGCATGCCCTAATGACTGCATCCTCTACCGCGGTGCGTACAAGGATCTGAACGCATGCCCGGTATGCGGTGCATTGCGGTATAAGATCAGACGAGATGACCCTGGTGATGTTGACGGCGAGCCCCCCAGGAAGAGGGTTCCTGCGAAGGTGATGTGGTATGCTCCTATAATACCACGGTTGAAACGTCTGTTCAGAAACGAAGAGCATGCCAAGTTGATGCGATGGCACAGTGAGGACCGTAAGAAAGACGGGAAGTTGAGAGCACCCGCTGACGGGTCGCAGTGGAGAAAAATCGAGAGAAAGTACTGGGCTGAGTTTGCAGCTAACCCAAGGAACGTATGGTTGGTTTAAGCGCGGATGGCATTAATCCTTTCGGGGAGCAGAGCAGCGATCACAGCACCTGGCCCGTGACTCTATGTATGTATAACCTTCCTCCTTGGATGTGCATGAAGCGGAAGTTCATTATGATGCCAGTTCTCATCCAAGGCCCTAAGCAACCCGGCAATGACATTGATGTGTACCTAAGGCCATTAGTTGAAGAACTTTTACAACTGTGGAATGGAAACGGTGTACGTATGTGGGATGAGCACAAACAGGAGGAATTTAACCTGCACGCGTTGCTGTTTGTAACCATCAACGATTGGCCCGCTCTCAGTAACCTTTCAGGACAGACAAACAAGGGATACCACGCATGCACGCACTGTTTAGATGACACTGAAAGTATATACCTGGACAAATGCAGGAAGAATGTGTACCTGGGCCATCGTCGATTTCTTCTGACCAACCATCAATGTCGAAAGAAAGGCAAGCATTTCAAAGGCGAGGCAGATCACCGGAAGAAGCCCGCCATGCGTACCGGTGATCACGTACTTGCTATGGTCAATGATTTACACGTAATCTTTGGAAAGGGTCCCGGCGGACTAGCTGTTCCGAATGACGCTGAGGGACACGCACCCATGTGGAAGAAGAAATCTATATTTTGGGACCTACCCTACTGGAAAGAGCTAGAGGTCCGCTCTTCAATCGACGTGATGCACGTGACGAAGAACCTTTGCGTGAACCTGCTGAAGGAAATATGCCCTAGAGGCAATAATAAAGTATTATTTATTTCCTTATATCATGATAAATGTTTATTATTCATGCTAGAATTGTATTAACCGGAAACATAATACATGTGTGAATACATAGACAAACAGAGTGTCACTAGTATGCCTCTACTTGACTAGCTCGTTAATCAAAGATGGTTATGTTTCCTAGCCATAGACATGAGTTGTCATTTGATTAACGGGATCACCTCATTAGGAGAATGACGTGATTGACTTGACCCATTCCGTTAGCTTAGCACCCGATCGTTTAGTATGTTGCTATTGCTTTCTTCATGACTTATACATGTTCCTATGACTATGAGATTATGCAACTCCCGTTTACCGGAGGAACACTTTGTGTGCTACCAAACGTCACAACGTAAATGGGTGATTATAAAGGTGCTCTACAGGTGTCTCCAAAGCTACTTGTTGGGTTGGCGTATTTCGAGATTAGGATTTGTCACTCCGATTGTCGGAGAGGTATCTTTGGGCCCACTCGGTAATGCACATCATTATAAGCCTTGCAAGCATTGTGACTAATGAGTTAGTTGCGGGATGATGTATTACGGAACGAGTAAAGAGACTTGCCGGTAACGAGATTGAACTAGGTATCGAGATACCGACGATCGAATCTCGGGCAAGTAACATACCGATGACAAAGGGAACAACGTATGTTGTTATGCGGTCTGACCGATAAAGATCTTCGTAGAATATGTGGGAGCCAATATGGGCATCCAGGTCCCGCTATTGGTTATTGACCGGAGAGGTGTCTCGGTCATGTCTACATAGTTCTCGAACCCAAAGGGTCCGCACGCTTAAAGTTACGATGACAGTTTTATTATGAGTTTATGTATGTTGATGTACCGAAGGAGTTCGGAGTCCCAGATGAGATCGGAGACATGACGAGGAGTCTCGAAATGGTCGAGACGTAAAGATCGATATATTGGACGACTATATTCGGACTTCGGAAAGGTTCCGAGTGATTTGGGTATTTTTCGGAGTACCGGAGAGTTACGGGAATACGTATTGGGCCTTATTGGGCCATACGGGAAAGAAGGAAAAGGGCCTCAAGGGTGGCCGCACCCCTCCCCTTGGTTTGGTCCGAATTGGACTAGGGAAAGGGGGCGCCCCCTTCCTTCCTTCTCTTTTTCCCTTCCTATTTTCCTATTCCATATGGGAGGTGGAATCCTACTAGGACTAGGGAGTCCTAGTAGGACTCCACACTTGGTGCACCCCCTCCTAGGGCCGGCCTCCTCCTCCCTTGCTCCTTTATATACGGGGGCAGGGGGCACCCCATGGACACACTTGATATACGATATTTTAGCCATGTGCGGTGCCCCCTCCACCATATTACACCTCGGTAATACCGTTGCGGAGCTTAGGCGAAGCCCTGCGTCGGTGGAACATCATCATCATTACCACGCCGTCATGCTGACGAAACTCTCCCTCAACACTTGGCTGGATCAGAGTTCGAGGGACGTCATCGAGCTGAACCTGTGTAGAACTTCGGAGGTACCGTGCGTTCGGTACTTGATCGGTCGGATCGTGAAGACGTACGACTACATCAACCGCGTTGTGATAACGCTTCCGCTGTCGGTCTACGAGAGTACGTGGACAACACTCTCCCCTCTCGTTGCTATGCATCACCATGATCTTGCGTGTGCGTTGGAATTTTTTTGAAATTACTACGTTCCCCAACACCTTCTAGGCTTCTTGGGCGTGTATGGGAAGACAAAAGATACACCTAAGGCACGGGAGGACCTGCAATGTTTGCACGAAAAAGACGGCATGCCTCCGAAGCAGTATGAAGGTCCTGCCAGCTACGCTCTTACGAAAGAAGAGAAAGAAATCTTCTTTAAATGCCTGCTTAGTATGAAGGTCCCGACTGGCTTCTCGTCGAATATAAAGGGAATAATAAATATGCCAGAGAAAAAGTTCCAGAACCTAAAGTCTCATGACTGCCACGTGATTATGACGCAACTGCTTCCGGTTGCATTGAGGGGGCTTCTACCGGAAAACGTCCGATTAGCCATTGTGAAGTAATTAGAAACAAAATAAAATAAAATAAATAAGTTTTTTGTTGTAAGTAGAAACAAAACAAAATAAATAAAGCAAAAAAGAAAACAAAAAAACTAAATACAGCAAAAAGAATTTTCATAAAGAACTTTTTTTGATAGAAACTTTAATAGCAAAAAGAATTATCATAAAGTAAAATAAATAAGTAATTAGAAACAAAATAAAATAAAATAAATAAGTTTTTTGTTGTAAGTAGAAACAAAACAAAATAAATAAAGCAAAAAAGAAAACAAAAAAACTAAATACAGCAAAAAAAATTGTTGGGGCGCTGCCCGCTGGGCCTTCCAACCCTCGGGTTTGCAAATACAGGCCCAGAAGGGCTAGAAGGCTCAACGGGCAGCACGCCAAAGTTAGGCCCAGAAGCCTGCTATAGAGAGGAGTTCGAGACAGCAGCCGCGCCGGGGCTTTTAAACTGGTGCGGGCGCCCCTCGGCTAGCGAGGTGGGACTAAACTTTTGGCCGCGACGCGGGCAGCAAGAGGCCTTTGGTCCCGGTTGGTGCCACCAACCGGGACTAAAGGGGTGCATTGGTACCAGTTCGTGGCACCAACCGGGACCAATGCCCCCCCTTTAGTCCCGGTTGGTGCCACCAACCGGGACCAAAGGCCGCCGCTTCCCGCCCTTTGGGCTACTGAAAAGAGGCCCTTGGTCCCGGTTGGTGGCACCAACCGGGACTAAAGGGGGGCATTGGTCCCGGTTGGTGCCACGAACCGGGACCAATGCTCTCAGTATATAAGAAAGCACTTAGCGTTTTTCAGATTCATCTCTGCATCAGTTCCCCCGCCCCGACGACACCGCCAGGCTGCCCGAGCTCGCCCCGTCGCCGCCCTCTGCTGCCTCGTCGACGCGCAGCCGCCCCTTCCCCGAGCACGCCACCGGCGGCCCGCCCCGACCACGCCGCGCGCCCCTGCCCCGACCACGTCATCGTCGCCCCAGCTGCCCCAACCACGCCGCCGTCGCCTCTGCCTCGCCCTGCCCCGACCACGCCGCCGACGCCTCTGCCTCGCCCTGCCCCGACCACGCCGCCGTCGCCTCTGCCCCTGCCCCGACGCGCCGCCGTCGCCTTGGTCAGGGCCGGCACTGCCCCCTTCCTCCCTGTCTTTTTTTTGCATTTTTATAAAAATGTATATATGTATGTATATATGTTCTCTGTGTATATATATGTTCATGTATATATGCGAAAGATAGATTTTTAGAAAAGTTAGGATTTTTTTCTGTTCATAGATTTTTTTGGTGATATTAATTATTGTAGAATATGCAAATGTTTGTATATTCATATGAACAATGCATTAGGCAAAACCTTTACTTTTTTTCGAAATTTTCTATTTGAACATTTTTTTATGAATGAGGGGAAAAAGGAAAATAAGAAGAGGAAGAAAGGAGAAGAAGAGGAGAGGAAGAAGAGGAGAAATAAATAAGAAGAGGAAAAAAGAAGAAAAAGAAGAGGAGAAGAAGAAAGGAATAGAAGAGAAGAAGAAAAAATAGAAAAAATTAAATTCTATTTTTTCTTCTTCTCTCCTCTATTCCTTTCTTCTTCTCCTCTTTTTTTTCTTCTTTTTTTCTTCGATCTTCTCCTCTATTCCTTTCTTCTTCTCCTCTTTTTGTTTCTTCTTCGTTTTCTTATGTTTTATCGGGTCTGTCGTCGTCGATATACCCCTCTCCCGATAACTTCAACTCGAGGGGGGGTCGATATACCCCCTCCCCGATAATATTATTTTCCCATGTACGTTCATTGTCGTTGTCGATATAACCCCCTCCCGATAACTTCAACACGTGGGGGGGGGGTCGATATACCCCCTCCCCGATAACATTACTTTCCCATGTACGTTCATTGTCGTTGTCGATATAACCCCCTCCCGATAACTTCAACACGTGGGGGGGGGGTCGATATACCCCCTCCCCGATAACATTATTTTCCCATGTACGTTCATTGTCGTTGTCGATATATATAACTCCCTCCCAGATAACTTCGACATGATGGACGGTCGATATTTATACCCCCTCTCGACCGTGATAACTTATACCACGGGAGCACCCCCCGGCCCTCTCGCTCGACCAAAACTCTCGAGGACACCCAAACCCTAGAAAAAAATGATGTCGGTCTCCTACCCCCTCCCGCCGCGCCCCTACCTTTGAAGCGTTGCCGAGGCCACCCCAAACCCAGAATAAGCTAGGTCTACGTTTGCACTAATATATCCACCTGTTGTCATGTTTGTGTAATAATTGCCATGTTGTAATATTTGCAGAAACAATGGAGCACGGACGAGACGAGCAAGCAGAAGAGGTGTTGGGGGACATAATCTTAGCCGGAGGTGATATCTTGTCGTATCTTAACGACAATGATGGTCTGGAAGAACAGGGTGAAGAAGCAAGCTACGATGATCGAAGAGTGGAGGAGGAAAGACATGATTATGATGGCTCCGGTGACCCAATGCTGGTGCAAGAAGGAGCCCGTGGTGACGGCTCCGGTGACCGAACAGAGTCCGGCCAGGTAAATATATTAGTTAAGCCTGTGCTGACTAGCTAATTGATGCATTCATTGTTTTGGTATGTACACATATTAATTAACACTCGTCTTTCTTCTTTTTTCTAGCCCTCCGGATCGAGCACAACTTCGGTAAAGAGACGAGGCCCGAAGAGAAAGTTGCGCTCGGATGAAAGGTTTGAGATCACAGCAATCGCGCGCGACGGCCAATCGATTGAACCCATCCGGACAAAGGATGCATTTGCTGCTCAGTGCGGGGTTCTAGTTACGGACAAGATCCCGATCAGCATCCACCAATGGTATAAGCCTAAGAAGGAAGACCCTGAGGTGTCTTATGTCAATGATATGCAGAAAGATGATCTTTGGACTGAGCTCAAGGCAAATTTCACCCTACCGTCAGAGGAGGATCCGGAGAAGCCAGTTAAAGAGCAATTAATCAAGTCTCATGCTCTTTAGAAGATGGCAGACCTATTCAGGAGGTGGAAGAATGAGCTGAAAAGGTTTGTCGACAAAGAAGAGACACTAGAATTCATCGGCTGGTATGAGAAGATCAGAGATCACTGGCCCGCATTTGTGGCCCACAAGACATCAGAAAAGAGTAAGAAGATGTCAGCGACAAACAAGAAAAATGCTGCGAAGAAGAAGCTTCACCATCGCACGGGGTCAGGTGGCTACCTCAAAGCCCGGCCTAAGTGGGCCAAGGCTGAGAATGATCTGCTTGAAAAAGGGATCGAACCACAGACAATGAACTGGACAGACCGTTGCCGGACTTGGTTCTTCGGGGCTGGCGGAACCTTGGACCCTGTATTAGGGAGGTGCGTTTGGATGAACGAGCTTTTGAGAATACCAGTCAAGAAGATTCAGCAATATATCGATGCAGCGCAGGAAGGGACGTTCGTTCCAGACAGAGAGAAAGACGAGCTCACAATGGCCCTCGGGAATCCTGAGCACCCTGGACGGACACGAGGCACGCCAGGCTCCGTTCCGTGGAAGGCTGGTTTTCCGGACGCGGGCGGTTACAAAAGCCAGGAGAGGAGGAAAAAAGTGGAGCAGATCCAAATTCAGAAGCTGCACGAAAGGGTTCAAGCGCTAGAGGAACGAGACGGCAATCGACATGCCGAAACTACCCCCGAAGCTACACCGCCATCTCAGCGGAGTAGCAGCGTGGCTTCCGCCGAGCTGCTTCAGCCGGAGCATGTCTTGACGGCTCCTGCTAGCTACCCCGTGGATGCTATCACGGAGTCTCAACATTGCCAGCTTATGGCGCAATGGCAGAACTTCAAAGTCAAGGCGGCTGTTGGCTCTGTTTTACCTCCTGAACCTGGCGCAACCTACCACTGCCGGCCGATTCCAGAAGGATATGCTAGGGTGATGGTGGATGAAATAACGGAGGGATTTGAGGACCTCCAGCTTGACCACCCTACCGGTGAAGGGGAGACTTGGCTGGGTTCTGCTCTGAAGACTCCATGCCTATGGCGGAAGGAGCTCATCAACATTCCGAACTAGACGGCTCCGGCGAGTAAGGGCACTCCGCCTCCTCCTCCGGCGAGTGATCAGGGCACTCAGCCTCCTTCTCCGGCGCGTGGCGGCACTCCGCCTCCTCCTCCGGTGAGTGATCAGGGCACTCAGCCTCCTTCTTCGGCGCGCGGCGGCACTCCGCCTCCTTCTCCGCCTGCGCCGGCGCGCCAGAGCAGCCAACCTCCTCCTTCTCCGCCTCATCAGCAAGGGCGGAAGAGACCTGCCGCCGCTCCGGCTGCTCCGGCGCGTCGTAGTCCTTCTCCTCCGCCTCGTAAGCAAGGAAAGAAGACAGCCGCAGCCACTCCGTCTGCTCTGCCGGCGTCTAGCAGTACAGCTGCCAGAGGCGGGAGGCAATACAGATTCGGTCCTTCTCTGAAGACTCCAGAGAAGTTACCATACGAGAGGACCGAGGAGGAAACCAGGAAGATCGTGCGAGCCGAAGTGACAAACTTCTTTGAAGGGGAGAAAGCAAAGAAACATCCACCTCCGGAGGAGGAGGTAGATCCGGTGAAAGCAAAGCGCACTCTGGCTGCCCTGACAAAACCACCAAAGTCTCTGCCGAGAGGCAACTATGAGCGCATTCTTGCAAAGACATATGCCGAAGCGGAGCGGTCGGGAAGTACTGTCAGTGATCAAAGGTTAAAAGAACGACGAGCTGGGAAAAAAATTGCCCAGCTCGGCGAACAAGCGAACCAATCGTGCCCCCCACTCAAGGTGTCAAAAGACATCGTCGCTAATGATCCGAGAATGGTGGCCGGTTATAGCAATCTTGGAGATTACCTGCCCGACGATGTACATTATGAAATCATGGAGGTGGACGAACACAAATACCATTACGAGAAGCCTCTCGTCAAAGATGAAAGATCTCTAACAACGATGATGCGAAGATTACATGATTGGTACATGAAAACCTGTAGAGAGTCTGATGGGATGAATACTTTGATGCTGAGAGTTAAACCGGAGCATGACCTCGTTGGAATTGATAGCTGAATGTTCCATTTGAGGATTTCTTCCAGTTTTACAATCAAAAGGCCCTCGATAAAACAATGATCACTTGCTACTGTCTGTAAGTAGTACTACTTCTGTCATTAAGTCTCTCTATATAGGTCAGCTCTTTCATTGCATGTATTTATAATTATCCTCAGTATATTATGCAGATTGAAGATCGCCGAATTGAAGAAAAGACAAATCGGTGATATTGGGTTCATTAACACAAATCTCATAGATGCATATACGGTTGAAAAACATGCCAAAGAAGCCGAGGCCAACTTGCTACGATCGTTGGTATTAAATCAAAACAAAGATATAATACTCTTTCCTTACAACTTCAAGTGAGTGTTACTGTCTTGTGCATATTCGGTTTCCCTTATTAGTTCAGGTTATGGTAATGTAATTGATGACTTATGCATGCATGCGCAGCTTCCACTATATTCTCCTAGAGATTAAGCTTGAGCAGGGAGTAGTAACCGTCTTAGACTCGAGACGAAAAGATCCCCAGGACTATGCGAACATGACTCAAATGCTCGAGAAGTAAGTTAAATCGATCATTATCCACCATATCAGCAACTTTGTTCATTTCCTGATATCAAGTAATTGTTTTCTTTGTCTGGCAGGGTTTGGAGAAAATTCACCACAAAAGCTCCGGGACTGCCGAAGAAGCTGCAATTTAAACATCCGAAAGTAAGTACTATAGTAGCATGTTCCACGCATCTCCTGGTGATTCAAGCGCTAGTTTCATCAATACCATTTAGCATGCTTGCTTATCAGTTTGATTGACCTCTATTTCTTGTAGTGGTTGTGGCAGGAACCCGGGAATAATTAATGTGGATACTACGTTTGCGAGTCCATCCGCTACACGACCTGTGAGCGGGGCTACTCTGACGAACAATATGAAGTGCGTAAGCAATAATATTCACAATTTTATTTTATTACCATCATTTGTGTTGAGTTTCATTTATTCATATATATATGTATTGACCCCCTTCTTCAAATTAGATGTTTCGGAAGCGGGATGAACTCCTAGCACCAGATCGTATGCGAGGAATTCAAGAGGAATTGGCGGCATTCTTCCTTGACCACGTGATCGCTGAAAAAGGAGAATACTATGTGGACCCTGTGTTCTTACAATTTAATTAAGAGATTGTATTGTAAGAGATAATTATTGTATATATGTAGCCGGTAGTGTCGGATAGATATACGAGAACTTGTTGTTCGACCAATCTCTCGGAGAAGGAGAGGTGGTCGATATCACTTCTCTCTGTATGCATATGTTCATGACGATCTTCTGTTTCCTTCATTTGATTACTAGCTAGAGCGTGTCTAGTCCTCTCCATACGTATATAGTACGTAGCGTCGACCAAGCACGGAGATAAGAGAGGACACTTCTCTCTATTAATTAGCTAGCTAACACAATATATGAAACACCTAAATTAACCCCCCAACCCCCCCCCTTTCAAAAAAAAAACAAAAACCCCAGCCCGTGAAATGCGGACGCATGGATGCTTATTGGTCCCGGTTGGTGACACCAACCGGGACAAAAGGCCCTGCCTATTGGTCCCGGTTGGTGGCACCAACCGGGACCAAAGGCCCCCCTGCCTGGGTTGGCAGCAGCGGCCACGTGGAGGACCTTCTGTCCCGGTTCGTGTAAGAACCGGGACTAAAGGGTTAGGGCTTTAGTAACGACCCTTTAGTCCCGGTTCGAAAACCGGGACAAAAGGCCCTTACAAACCGGGATAAAAGCCCCTTTTCCTACTAGTGATGGTTCTCCTGCTTCAGATGCTCCGTTCTACAGGTCGATTGTTGGTGCTCTTCAGTACCTCACTCTTACTCGTCCGGAGCTCCAATACGCTGTGCAGCAGGTGTGCCTCCATATGCGTGCTCCTCGTGATGCTCACTGGACCGCGGTCAAGCGCATTCTGCGCTATATCCGTGGCACCTTGGATCTTGGATTGTCACTTCAGGCTTCGTCCTCTCTGGATCTGACGGCTTATTCTGACGCCGATTGGGCTGGCTGCCCTGACACGCGCCGCTCGACTTCTGGTTATTGCGTCTACCTTGGACCATCACTCATCTCCTGGTCGTCCAAGCGGCAGCCCGTTGTCTCCCGCTCCAGTGCTGAAGCAGAGTACCGCGCCGTTGCCAACGTCGTCGTCGAGTGTTCCTGGCTTCCTCAGCTTCTGCATGAGCTCTTGTCTCCGGTTGACAAGGCCACGATTGTCTACTGTGACAATGTTTCTGCGGTCTACCTCTCCGCCAACCCGGTTCATCATCGACGCACCAAGCACATTGAGATTGATATCCATTTTGTTCGGGAACAGGTAGCTCTTGGTCATGTACGCGTACTACATGTCCCTACGTCTCAACAATTTGCTGACATCATGACAAAGGGCCTGTCTACCGCTTCTTTCGAGGAGTTCCGATCCAGTCTTTGCGTCGACCATGGTGCCGCTTCGACTGCGGGGGGGGGGGGGGGGGTGTTGAGATGTAGATACATATGTGTATTTCTTGTACAACAAGCCCTCCTCCTTCCATGTATAGTTGAGGACGTGGCTATCCTTTGTACTTATATATACGTGCATATTGCACCCGATCAATATATCGTGAGTTGCATAATCTTCTACAGGAGGTCTCGCCCTGTTCCGGATATGACCCGAATATTCGGTCTGCGGGAACGAGGGGGTGACAGTTCGACCTGGTAACTGAACGCGAAAACGCTGAACGCGAAAACGAGGCCTAGGAATGGGTTGGACCCGTGACATTCCGGCCCATGACCGTAACCAAACACACCCTTAGGTTTTAACATGTGTGTGTTTTGGGTTTTTTCACTGGTTTTTCTGTTGTGATGATGCGGGACAGAAAAATTGGTGGGAGGAGGCCTATCGATGGGGGAGGCTAATGAGATGAAACGAAACCAAAAGACAACTTACTCCCCCATGGAGCAGTTGGTAGCCTCGTATTCCGGTTTTATTTTCGTCCAGTTTTTTAGTCCCACCTCCCACCATCGTTCGATTTTTTAGTCCCACCTCCCAGCACCCCCACTGGGTTTATCTCTCTATTTTCCAAAAACATGCCGCCATTCCTCCCTCTACCGCCTCGATCTTTTGTGTAGGGTTATACTCGCCGCTGCCACCGTCGCGGCGGCTCCCCAGGACGCCGCTGCCGCCGCGGATCCACAGGGACGTCACCACCGCCGCTGCGGCGGCTCCCCGGGACGCCGCTGCCACCGCGGATCCCCACAGACAACATAGACGCCGCCGCCACCACAGATCCCCATGGACGATGTTGACGGTGCTGCCGACACCGATCCCCACGGACAACGCAGACGCCGCCGACCAGTGCAGAGCGTGGTCGCGTTCTCCCCGCGGCCATACGGCCCATTCTTCGCATGAGGTCGCCTATCATGGCTGCCACCGGCATTGGCGGGAACGACTCTTGGATGGCACCTGAGGACTCCACAGGTGAGTTGCTATATTGCTTCGTGAGTTGTGATTCTGTATATGCTGCTGCGTGCATGTGGTTTGTACCTCTGTTATGATCGACGAACTCACCTCTGTTCAGCTTCTCTACTAGCTATCTCTTATTGTTCAATGTTTTCAGTATCGTCTAGACTGGGAGAGGTCAAGAGGGTAACCAAGGAGACAAATGTACATGTCAAGATCAACCTGGACGGCATTGGTGTTGCAAAATGTAGGACAGGGATATCCTTCTTGGATTACATGCTTGATGTGAGTAGGGTTTACTCCTCATGTCAATAGTTCTGGATTCAGGATTTTTTTAGACAATATCTCTTCCATTTTTCCAAAAAATGCGTAGCTATTTTTTTCCGCCTAGGGTTTTATTGAAAGCAAAAATGTGATTTCTATGGCATCTGCGTGAAGAAGACAAAACAAAACAAAATCTTAACTCAAACCCACGAAATGGCAGGTAGTGTTCTGAATTTGTGTTGGTCAAAACCTTTATATGGGGAGCATTCTAACTTTAGGTGCTTATAAGAGCAAGATTAGTACAATTGGGGTGCATACACGACTTAAGAGCATCTCCAGTCGCGTCCCCAACAGGCCCCCCAGGCGTTTTTTCCGCGTCAGCGCCCAAAAATCGGCCCAGCCGCGCCCCCAGGAGGTCGTTTTTCGCCGGTTTGGGCCGAAACTGGCGCCGGCGGACCCAGGCCGAACCCGAGGTGAGCGATTTTGGCACGAGAGAGGATGGACCCGCCGAGTCAGCGAGACGCCGCTTCGTCGCCCTCATCGCCTCGGTTCCCGTGGGAATCAATGCGAAGGCTGCCGCGCTGCCGCGCCGGTCAGCCTCCATTGACGCCTCACGGGCGGCGCAGTGAAGGCGCCGCGACGCGCGTCCCGCCCTCACCTGCCACGCGTCGCCCGGCATGCAGCCTCTCGCCGCCCCCGCTGCCGCTATAAAAGGCGACGCCCCCGCCGGTGGACGGCACAGTTCTCATTCCCCCTCCCCACTCTAGCACACAAAGCTACACTCTTCCCGCCTTCCCGCCGACGAACGGCTTCGGCCGCTGCCATCTCCAAGAGCTGGAGGCGCGCCTTCTCTACGAGGCCGAGTACTCGGCGCCCCCGGGCATGCGGGTGCCGGGGACGTGGAGGCTGAGCGCCGGCGGCGTCCCGGTGCCGCCTGTGCCCGAAGGGGCGGCGCGGCGGGCCGAGATCGCCCGCATCCGCTCGTCCCTGACGGAGGAGCCGCGGTACGCTGCCGACAGCCACACCATGTGGTCCATGTACTTCGCGCGCCGCCGCGAGGAGCAGATCACCTCCACCAACGGCGTCATCCCTCGCGGCCGCCTCAACGCCAACGGGCGGCGCGAGTGGTGGGGCGTGCTCGGCCGCACCCTCGAGGCCGTCCTCGACCACATCGAGACTGGCAATGTGCCGCGCTTCGAGTACCCGCCGCGGCCCTCCTTCTCTCGCTGCCGTGGCAGCTCCTGGACGCCGCGGCAGATGGAGCCGGGTTCGTCCTCGTCGTCGGGCTCCGGCTCGCCGGCGCTTCGCCCCGTCAAGCCCGAGCCGGAGGAGACGCCGCTCGGGCGCCGCACTCGCAGCGGCGCCCTCGTCATCAATGAGGGTGCCCGGCCCTCCCCGCGCTCCCTCCGCCTGGTCCGGCCGAAGCCCGAGCCGGGGCTGCTCCCTGTGAAGCCGGAGCACGCCGACATGGTGGCCCCTGATAACCCACAAGTATAGGGGATCGCAACAGTTTTTGAGGGTAGAGTATTCAACCCAAATTTATAGATTCGACACAAGGGGAGCCAAAGAATATTTGAAGGGATTAGCAGCTGAGTTGTCAATTCAACCACACTTGGAGATTAATTATCTGTAGCAAGTAATCAGTAGCAAAGTAGTTTGATAGTTTTGATAATAGTGACAGCAGCAACGGTAACAGTGACAGTGATAGCAGTAATTTGTAGCAAGTGTAACAGTGATGATAGCAATAGTAACGCAACAAGATCAATATAACTAAATTCGTAGCCATTGGATCGGTGACTTGTTGGATGATATTCATCATGTGACAGTTATAACCTAGGGCAATACGGCACTAGCTCCAGTTCATCGATATAATGTAGGCATGTATTCCGTAAATAGTCATACGTGCTTTATTAAAAGAACTTGCATGACATCTTTTGTCCTACCCTCCCGTGGCAGCGGGGTCCATATTGGAAACTAAGGGATATTAAGGCCTCCTTTTAATAGAGAACCGGAACATAACATTAACACATAGTGAAAACACAACCAACACAACTATCTAGGAAGTCCCTAGAAGCATCAGTTAGTCCATTATAGAAGATATCAAGTATTTCATTTTTATTATGAGGATGATCAGGCAAAGCATTAAGTAACTGGCAAAGCCTCCCCCAAGCTTGTGGGAGACTCTCTTCTTTAGTTTGCACAAAGTTAAATAGTTCCTGCAAGGCAGCTTGTTTCTTATGAGCAGGGAAATATTTTTCAGAGAAGTAATAAATCATGTCCTGGGGACTGCGCACACAACCAGGAGTAAGAGTATTGTACCAAGCTTTAGCATCACCCTTTAATGAGAAAGGAAATAATTTGAGAATAAAGTAATAGCGAGTTTTCTCATCATGAGTAAAAAGGGTGGTTATATCATTCAACTTAGTAAGATGTGCCACAACAGTTTCAGTTTCATAACCATGGAAAGGATCAGATTCAACAAAAGTAATTAACTCTGGGTCGACAGAGAATTCATAATCCTTATCAGCAATACAGATAGGTGAAGTAGCAAACTTAGGATCATACTTCATTCTAGCATTCGGAGATTTTTATTTATACTTTTGTAGTAATTTCTCTAGGTCATCTCTATCATTGCAAGCAAGAATATCTCTAGTTGCTTCTTCACTCATAACATAACCTTCCGGTACCTTAGACAATTCATATCTAGGAAGGCTAGTTCTAACAGGTGTTTCAGGAGTTTTAGTTTCAAGCTCATCATCAGATTCAACAACATCATGTTGTATAACTCTAGAAATATGTTCATCAAGAAAATCACCAAGTGGCACATCATCATTATCAAGCAAGGTACTAGCATCATCATAAGCATCATTCATAGTAGAAGTAGCATCATCAATAACTTGCAACATATTAGAATTGATAGCATGTGGTGGTGTTGCAAGTTTACTCATAACAGAAGGTGAATCTAAAGCAGAACTGGATGGCAGTTCCTTACCTCCCCTCGGCTTAGAGGGATAAATCTTAGTCTTTGGATCCTTCAGATTCTTCATAGTGATAATATGACAATAATTCCAAGTGACTCAACAAATATTGCTATGCTCCCCGACAACGGCGCCAGAAAAAGGTCTTGATAACCCACAAGTATAGGGGATCGCAACAGTTTTCGAGGGTAGAGTATTCAACCCAAATTTATAGATTCGACACAAGGGGAGCCAAAGAATATTTGAAGGGATTAGCAGCTGAGTTGTCAATTCAACCACACCTGGAGATTAATTATCTGCAGCAAGTAATCAGTAGCAAAGTAGTTTGATAGTTTTGATAATAGTGACAGCAGCAACGGTAACAGTGACAGTGATAGCAGTAATTTGTAGCAAGTGTAACAGTGATGATAGCAATAGTAACGTAGCAAGATCAATATAAGTAAATTCATAGGCATTGGATCGGTGACTTTTTAGATGATATTCATCATGTGACAGTTATAACTGATAACCCACAAGTATAGGGGATCACAACAGCTTTCGAGGGTAGAGTATTCAACCCAAATTTATTGATTCGACACAAGGGGAGCCAAAGAATATTCTCAAGTATTAGCAGTTGAGTTGTCAATTCAACCACACCTGGATAACTTAGTATCTGCAGCAAAGTATTTAGTAGCAAAGTAATATGGAAGTAACGGTAACGGTAGCAAAAGTAATATTTTTGGGTCTTGTAGTGATTGTAACAGTAGCAACGGAAAAGTAAATAAGCAAGGAACAATATGTGAAAAGCTCGTAGGCATTGGATCAGTGATGTATAATTATGTTGGATGCGATTCCTCATGCAATAGTTATAACCTAGGGTGACACAGAACTAGCTCCAGATCATCAATGTAATGTAGGCATGTATTCTGAATATAGTCATACGTGCTTATGGAAAAGAACTTGCATGACATCTTTTGTCCTACCCTCCCGTGGCAGCGGGGTCCTAGTGGAAACTAAGGGATATTAAGGCCTCCTTTTAATAGAGAACCAGACCAAAGCATTATCACTTAGTGAATACATGAACTCCTCAAACTACGGTCATCACCGAGAAGTATCCCGATTATTGTCACTTCAGGGTTGTCGGATCATAACACATAGTAGGTGACTATAGACTTGCAAGATAGGATCAAGAACTCACATATATTCATGAAAACATAATAGGTTCAGATCTGAAATCATGGCACTCGGGCCCTAGTGACAAGCATTAAGCATAGCAAAGTCATAGCAACATCAATCTCAGAACATAGTGGATACTAGGGATCAAACCCTAACAAAACTAACTCAATTACATGATAAATCTCATCCAACCCATCACCGTCCAGCAAGCCTACGATGGAATTACTCACGCACGGCGGTGAGCATCAAGAAATTGGTGATGGAGGATGGTTGATGATGACGACGGCGACGAATCCCCCTCTCCGGAGCCCCGAACGGACTCCAGATCAGCCCTCCCGAGAGAGATTAGGGCTTGGCGGCGGCTCCGTATCGTAAAACGCGATGAAACTTTCTCTCTGATTTTTTTCTCCGCGAAACGGAATATATAGAGTTGGAGTTGAGGTCGGTGGAGCATCAGGGGGCCCACAAGACAGGGGGCGCGCCCCCACCCTCGTGGACAGGGTGTGGACCCCCTGGCCTTGATTCTTTCGCCAGTATTTTTCTTATTTTCCAAAAATAATCTCCGTGGATTTCCAGGTCATTCCGAGAACTTTTGTTTCTGCACAAAGATAACATCATGGCAATTCTGCTGAAAACAGTGTCAGTCCGGGTTAGTTCTATTCAAATCATGCAAGTTAGAGTCCAAAACAAGGGCAAAAGTGTTTGGAAAAGTAGATACGTTGGAGATGTATCAACTCCCCCAAGCTTAAACCTTTGCTTGTCCAAAAGCAATTCAGTTGATAAACTGAAAGTGATAAAGAAAAACTTTTACAAACTCTGTTTGCTCTTGTTGTTGTAAATATGTAAAGCCAGCATTCAAGTTTTCAGCAAAGATTATGAACTAACCATGTTCACAATAACACTTAGGTCTCATGTTTACTCATATCAATGGCATAATCAACTAGCGAGCAATAATAATAAAACTCGGATGACAACACTTTCTCAAAACAATCATAATATGATATAGCAAGATGGTATCTCGCTAGCCCTTTCTGAGACCGCAAAACATAAATGCAGAGCACCTTTAAAGATCAAGGACTGACTAAACATTGTAATTCATGGTAAAAGAGATCCAGTCAAGTCATACCCAATATAAACTAATAGTAATGCATGCAAGTGACAGCGGTGCTCTCCAGTGGGTGCTTTTTAATAAGAAGGTGATGACTCAACATAAAAGAAAATAGATAGGCCCTTCGTAGAGGGAGGCATGGATTTGTAGAGGTGCCAGAACTCGATTTTAAAATAGAGATAAATAATATTTTGAGCGGTATACTTTCACTGTCAACATAACAACCAAGAGATGGCGATATCTTCCATGCTACATGCATTATAGGCGGTTCCCAAACAGAATGGTAAAGTTTATACTCCCCCTCCACCAACAAGCATCAATCCATGGCTTGCTCGAAACAACGAGTGCCTCCAACTAACAAGAGTCCCGGGGGAGTTTTGTTTGCAATTATTTTGATTTGATTTGCTTAAAGCATGGGACTGGGCATCCCGGTTACCAGCCATTTTCTCGTGAATGAGGAGCGGAGTCCACTCCTCTTGAGAATAACCCACCTAGCATCGAAGATACAGACAGCCCTAGTTGATACATGAGCTGCTCGAGCATACAAAACAGAATTTCATTTGAAGGTTTGGAGTTTGGCACATACAAATTTACTTGGAACGGCAGGTAAATACCGCATATAGGAAGGTATGGTGGACTCATCTGGAATAACTTTGGGGTTTTATGGAATTTGGATGCATAAGCAGTATTCCTGCTTAGTACAAGTGAAGGCTAGCAAAAGACTGGGAAGCGTCCAACTGAGAGAGCGACAACAGTCATGAACATGCATTAAAATTAGTTTACGCTGAGTGCAAGCATGAGTAGGATATAATCCACCATGAACATAAATATCGTGAAGGCTATGTTGATTTTGTTTCAACTACATGCGTGAACATGTGCCAAGTCGAGTCACTTAATTCATTCAAAGCAGGATACCACCCTATCATACCACATCACAACCATTTTAATAGCATGTTGGCACGCAAGGTAAACCATTATAAGCTCCTAGCTAATTAAGCATGGCATAAGCAACTATAATCTCTAAATGTCATTGCAAACATGTTTATTCATAATAAGCTGAATCAGGAACGATGAACTCATCATATTTACAAAAACAAAAGAAGTCGAGTTCATACCAGCTTCTCTCATCTCGATCAGTCCATCATATATCGTCATTATTGCCTTTCACTTGCACGACCGAACGGTGTGTATAATAATAATAGTGCGCGTGCATTGGACTAAGCTGGAATCTGCAAGCATTCAATTCAAGAGAGAAGACAAAGTAATATGGGCTCTAAGTTAAATCAACAATCAAGCATATGAGAGACATTAAACATTTTCATTATGGTCTTCTACTCTCGACCCCCAAAGAAAAGAAAAGAAATAAAACTATTTACACGGGAAAGCTCCCAACAAGTAAGAAGAATAAGAAATCTTTTTGGGTTTTCATTTTAATTTCTACTACAAGCATGGAAATTAAACTAGCTAATTTTTTGGTTTTTCTAAAGTTTATCAAACACACAAGAAGAAAACTAGAAAAAGAAATTAAACTAGCATGGATAATACAATGAAAGAGTATGAGCACCGACAGCTAGAATAGTGTGTGAACATGAATGTAAAGTCGGTGGGAGATACATACTCCCCCAAGCTTAGGCTTTTGGCCTAAGTTGGTCTAATGCCAAGGGTAGCCTGGCTGATATCCGTAGTTATAATTGGGTCGTACTGAGATGCAGCAGCCAATGCCTCCTGAGTTGCGGTATGTTGGCGAGCTGCCTCCACTCTCCCCTCGTATTCGGTTGCCTCGTCCCTGGTTACAACATGTCTTCGTTTTGTCTGGTAATCAAAAAGGGAAGGAGCAGGGAGAGTAACATGGACAGCGCGAGGTCTATCAAAGATTAGTCGATACTTTTTTAGAACGAAGGCTCAAGAAGAGCCCGACTTTGAATTAACAAAGCCATCAACCGGCCAGGATTACAGCCACAGCAGTACAAACTCGAACAAAAACAGAAAACACGGCAAGATACAAGGGTGCTGATAGGCAGCTCTCAAAACCTCACACACTACAACTAGCAAGGTAGCACAAGATAAGCACAAGCTGAAGCACGCAGAGGCCCTCGTCCACACAAGGATCACCATGGAAGAAGGAATGGGGCTCCGGGAAGCGCCCGCTGTCGAGGATAGGATATGTTGGCACCAAACAACCAAGGCCCTGGAACAACATCACCATCCGTTCCCACTGTCGAAGGAGGCCCCTGCCTCCTCGCCTGGCTTGAAAGGCGCCGAACCGTCGACATATGGGATTGCTCACCCTAGAACATGGACGGAAGGATGCAACCAGAAGGCAACGAAGGAGTAGGAACAAAGCACACCCTACGTGACTAAGAAACTTCACCAGAAACACCGCACCACCGCTGCCCACTGACGATCCTTTGGAGAGGAGAAAGATGCCGGTCTGACAACAACAGGGTGTCCAGGGAGGAAGGAGCATCGAGGAGGCAGGACCAAGGCCGAGGAATGATGCTCCGGCTCTCACAACGTGCACTGCTGTAGCCACCGGAGGAGGGGAACCCGATCCCCTCCTGGCCAGAAGCCGCCGGACCAAACTGACACCAGGAGCACAGAGAGCACCAGAAGAAAACCCGAACACTGTCGGACCTGCAAAGCTGCCGCCGCCGCCACTGGGGACCCACTGTCGTCGCCGCCCAACAACCACCACACCGCAGTGCCCACAGTCCAATAAGCATCCAAGGCGACGACTTCAAGAAGCAAACGGCGCCAAGAGCACCGTCGCCGCCCAACAAAGTTCGAGTTTTCACCCGGGAGGCTAGGGGAAGGGGAGGGTGGAGCAAAGACCTGAATGGCGCCTCCAAGAAGGGGAGCGGCGTCCATGGACGTCGTCGCCGTGGATTTCTCCCAGTCGAGGCTCCACACCACCAGCACCGCATCCAGCACCAGGCACCGGAGAACCAAGTCGACCCAGTCCAGATCTGAAGGGGTGGAGCACGCAGGGCAGCAGAAGGGGGAAGGGGCGGCCAGATCTGGAGCCGCAAGAGGCCAGAAGCTCCACCGCCGGCGCCGCAGATCTCGACGGCCGGAGAGCTTGCTGCCCGCGCAGCCAAGCCCACCGGACCACACCCGCGCCACCACCAGCCGAGGAGACGGTGGCGCCTCACCGGACGAGGCCGCCACCCCGGATTCCGACGCCCCCCGCTGGAGAAACGAAGCAGCAGAGGCCCCGCCGCCACCTTCCTTGGCGACGCCCCGGGCTTGCCCGACGGATGCCTCTGGTGGCGGCGAGGAGGGAGGGGAGGAAGGGGGGAGGCGGCGAGGGCTAGGGTTGTCGCCCTCGAGCCGCCCGAGAGGGGCGACGCGAGGGAAGGGGAGAGGGGGTATTCTCATTGCCTCATCTTCAACCGCCCTGACCCCCTCCTGTCGATTAGTCGATACTAGAGGATTGTTCATTCCCCACAAGAAAACGATGGCTGACCATAGCCTCATAATCTAAATAGGCGGAAGGCAACTGCATGTCACCCTCACGTGGAGGTATACCAAGATAATTAGCAATACGAGTCGCATAAATCCCTCCAAATAAATCTCCAGATAAACCATTATTATGCAACCTACGTGCAACTATTGCCCCCAAGTTGTAATCTTTATTTCCTAATACAGCACTCTTAAGAACACAAAGATCTGGGACACACATGTGACATGCTTCATCTTTACCATTTATGCATCTACCAATGAAGAGAGCGAAATAATGTATAGCAGGAAAATGAATGATCCCTATGGTAGCTTGTGCTATGTCCCTAGATTCTCCCACAGTGATACTAGCAAGAAAGTCTTTATATTCAGATTTACGGGGTTCATTAACATTACCCCACTGTGGGAGTTTGCAAGCAGTAGTGAAATCTTCTAAGTCCATGGTATAGGATTGATCATATATATCAAATAGGACATTTTGAGAATTACGTGAAGATGTAAATTTAAACCTTCTTACGAACGAATCAGTCAAATAATAGTATTGAGGACACTTATCTTGCATGAAGTCCTCAAGATCGGCATTACGCACATATGCATCAAATTCAGCCTTGATGCCTGCATTGACCATAAATTCTTCTGACGGCCATTCAGAGGGCCGCACCTCAGCTTCCCTTGGTGGTTCATCGTCTTGCTCACGCATAGCACGCCTGGGTCCTCTCTTTGTTGAGGAACCACCTTGATACATTTTCCTAGACATATTTCTTCCTCTGAAAAATTTCTAAAATTTTTAGTAACTTCAAAATAAAAGTGAGTCAAACTTAACAAGACTGATAGCAACTACTCCTGCAAGTGCCTAGAGCCTATATCATGCATTAGAATTACTTGGGACCTCACAAATTTGACATGCAAAATCAAGAACAGGGTCACCTAAGCAGCAAAAATTTGCAATGAATAAAGCACTGGAACAAAAACTAATTGGACCAATGGAGGAGTCACATACCAAGCAACAATCTCCCAAAGCAGTTTTGTGAATGGAGCTTTGAGCAAGGAGATCGAAAATCGCAGCAAAATGAGCTAGAACTCGTGCTTGAGCTGGATGGGGATTTTTTGGGAGGAAGATGGAGTGCGTGGGTGCAGGAATAAGTGGAGGGGGGCCACCGTGGGCCCACGAGACAGGGGGCGCGCCCTGGACCCTCGTGGCCAGGTGCTTGCCCTCCCTGCTGTGTTCTTAGTGCCTAAAATCCTCAAATATTCCAGAAAAAATCATACTAAATTGGCAGGGCATTTGGATAACTTTTATTTTCAGGATATTTTTTATTGTACGGATAATTCAGAAAACAGACAGATAATACTAATTTTGCTTTATTTATTCTGAATAACAGAAAGTAAAAAGAGGGTACAGAAGGTTGTGCCTTCTAGTGTCATCCATCTCATGATCATCAAAATGAATCCACTAACAAGGTTGATCAAGTCTTGTTAACAAGCTCATTCCGAATAACATGGAACCGGAGAAATTTCGAATAACACTAAGTTACCTCAACGGGGATATGAACATCCCCAATAATAAGAATATCATATTTCTTCTTGACAGTAGGAAGAGGAAATTCAAAACCTCCAATAATAATAGTTGGAATTTTTCCAATAGAATTGATGCTATGAACTTGAGGATGTTTCTTGGAAAGTGTACCGTATGCTCATTACCATTAACATGAAAAGTGACATTACCTTTGTTGCAATCAATAACATCCCCTACAGTATTCAAAAAGGGTCTACCAAGGATAATCGACATACTGTCGTCCTCAGGAATATCAAGAATAACAAAGTCCGTTAAGATAGTGACATTTGCAACCACAACAGGCACATCCTCACAAATACCGGCAGGTATAGCGGTTGATTTATCAGCCATTTGCAAAGATATTTAGTAGGTGTCAACTTATTCAATTCAAGTCTACGATATAAAGAGAGAGGCATAACACTAACACCGGCTCCAAGATCACATAAAGCAGTTTTAACATAATTTCTTTTAATGGAGCATGGTATAGTTGGTACTCCTGGATCTCCAAGTTTCTTTGGTATTCCACCTTTAAAAGTGTAATTAGCAAGCATGGTGGAAATTTCAGCTTCCGGTATCTTTCTTTTATTTGTAATGATATCCTTCGTATATTTAGCATAAGGATTTACTTTAAGCATATCAGTTAAGCGCATACGTAGAAAAATAGGTCTAATCATTTCAGCAAAGCGCTCAAAATCCTCATCATCCCTTGTCTTGGATAGTTTAGGAGAAAAAGGCATGGGTTTCTGAACCCATGGTTCTCTTTCTTTACCGTGCTTCCTAGCAACAAAGTCTCTCTTATCATAACGTTGATTCTTTGATTGTGGGTTATCAAGATCAACAGCAGGTTCAATCTCTACTTCATTATTATTGCTAGGTTGAGCATCAACATGAACATTATCATTAACATTATCACTAGGTTCATGTTCATCACGTGATTGTGTTTCAGCATCAGAAATAGAAATATTATTAGGATTCTCAGGTGTGTCTACGGTAGGTTCACTAGAAGCATGCAAAGTTTTATCACTTTTCTTTTTCTTCTTTTTAGAAGAACTAGGTGCCTATAAATTATTTCTCTGAGAATCTTGCTCAATTCTCTTAGGGTGGCCTTCAGGGTACAAAGGTTCCTGAGTCATTCTGCCAGTTCTAGTAGCCACTCTAACAGCATAGTCATTATTCTTAGTATTCAGTTCATTGAGCAAATCATTCTGAGCTTTAAGTACTTGTTCTACTTGAGTGGTAACCATGGAAGCATGTTTACTAATGAGTTTAAGTTCACCCTTAACTCTAGACATATAATTACTCAAGTGTTCAAGCGTATCCGTATTGTATTTCAATTGTCTACCAACATAAGCATTGAAGTTTTCTTGTTTGACAATAAAATTATCAAACTCATCTAAGCATTGGCTAGCAGACTTATAACGAGGAATATCACCTTCATCAAATCTAGAGAGAGAATTTACCTTTACTACCTGTGCCGGGTTACTAAGACAATGTGTTTCTTCAACAGGTGGTATATTGAGACCATGTATTTCTTCAATAGGAGGTAAATTCTTAACATCTTCAGCTTTAATACCTTTTTCTTTCATTGATTTCTTTGCCTCTTGCATATCTTCGGGACTGAGAAATAGAACACCTCTCTTCTTCGGAGTAGGTTTAGGAATAGGTTCAGGAGTTGGCTCAATTGGCTCAGGAAGAGTCCAATTATTTTCATTAGTCAACATATTATTCAATAACAATTCAGCTTGGTCGACTGTTCTTTCCCTGAAAACACAACCAGCACAACTATCCAAGTGGTCCTTGGAAGCATCGGTTAGTCCATTATAAAAGATATCAAATATTTCATTTTTCTTAAGAGGATGATCAGGCAAAGCATTAAGTAATCGGAGAAGCCTTCCCCAAGCTTGTGGGAGACTCTCTTCTTTGATTTGCACAAAATTATATATTTCCCTCAAGGCAGCTTGTTTCTTATGAGCAGGGAAATATTTAGCAGAGAAGTAATAAATCATATCCTGGGGACTACGCACACAACCAGGATCAAGAGAATTAAACCAAGTTTTAGCAGCACTCTTTAATGAGAATGGAAATATCTTAAGGATATAATAATAGCGGGATTTCTCATCATTAGTAAATAAGGTGGCTATATCATTCAACTTGGTAAGATGTGCCACAACAGTTTCAGATTCATAGCCATAAAAAGGATCAGATTCAACCAAAGTAATTATCTCGGGATCAACAGAGAATTCATAATCCTTATCAGTAACAAAGATAGGTGAAGTAGCAAAAGCAGGGTCATGTTTCATTCTAGCATTCAGAGTTTTCTGTTCAAGTTTGGCTAATAACTTCTTAAGATCGTATCTATCATTGCAAGCAAGAAAATCTCTAGCAGTTTCTTCATCCATAACATAACCCTCAGGAACAACAGGCAATTCATAATTAGGGGGAGAACCTTCATCATCACTATCTTCAATAATTTCAATTTCAATAATTTCATTCTCTTTAGCCCTAGCAAGTTGTTCATCAAGAAATTCACCAAGTGGCACAGTAGTATCAAGCATAGAAGTAGTTTCATCATAAGTATCATGCATAGCAGAAGTGGCATCATCAATAACACGCGACATATCAAAATTCATAGCAGTAGCAGGTTTAGGTGTCGCAAGCTTACTCAAAACAGAAGGAGAATCTAGTGCAGAGCTAGATGGCAGTTCCTTACCTCCCCTCGTAGTTGAGGGATAAATTTTAGTTTTGTTGTCTTTCAAGTTCTTCATAGTGATCAGCAGATATAAATCCCAAGTGACTCAAAGAATAGAGTTATGCTCCCCGGCAACGACGCCAGAAATTGGTCTTGATAACCCACAAGTATAGGGGATCGCAACAGCTTTCGAGGGTAGAGTATTCAACCCAAATTTATTGATTCGACACAAGGGGAGCCAAATAATATTCTCAAGTATTAGCAGTTGAGTTGTCAATTCAACCACACCTAGATAACTTAGTATCTGCAGCAAAGTATTTAGTAGCA
This sequence comes from Aegilops tauschii subsp. strangulata, assembly GCF_002575655.3. NCBI lineage: Eukaryota > Viridiplantae > Streptophyta > Magnoliopsida > Poales > Poaceae > Aegilops > Aegilops tauschii. The sequence continues at coordinate 637,502,415 of NC_053036.3, read as the reverse complement.
AAGTAATATGGAAGTAACGGTAACGGTAGCAAAAGTAATATTTTTGGGTTTTGTAGTGATTGTAACAGTAGCAAAGGAAAAGTAAATAAGCAAGGAACAATATGTGAAAAGCTCGTAGGCATTGGATCAGTGATGGATAATTATGTCGGATGCGATTCCTCATGCAATAGTTATAACCTAGGGTGACACAGAACTAGCTGCAATTCATCAATGTAATGTAGGCATGTATTCCGAATATAGTCATACGTGCTTATGGAAAAGAACTTGCATGACAGCTTTTGTCCAACCCTCCCGTGGCAGCGGGGTCCTAGTGGAAACTAAGGGATATTAAGGCCTCCTTTTAATAGAGAACCGGACCAAAGCATTAGCACTTAGTGAATACATGAACTCCTCAAACTACGGTCATCACCGAGAAGTATCCCGATTATTGTCACTTCGGGGTTGTCGGATCATAACACATAATAGGTGACTATAGACTTGCAAGATAGGATCAAGAACTCACATATATTCATGAAAACATAATAGGTTCAGATCTGAAATCATGGCACTCGGGCCCTAGTGACAAGCATTAAGCATAGCAAAGTCATAGCAACATCAATCTCAGAACATAGTGGATACTAGGGATCAAACCCTAACAAAACTAACTCAATTACATGATAAATCTCATCCAACCCATCACCGTCCAGCAAGCCTACGATGGAATTACTCACGCACGGCGGTGAGCATCATAAAATTGGTGATGGAGGATGGTTGATGATGACGACGGCAGCTCCGTAACGTAAAACGCGATGAAACTTTCTCTCTAATTGTTTTCTCTGTGAAACGAAATATATAGAGTTGGAGTTGAGGTCGGTGGAGCATTAGGGGGCCCACGAGACAGGGGGGCGCGCCCAGGGGGAGAGGGCGCGCCCCCACCCTCGTGGACAGGGTGTGGGCCCCCTGGCCTTGATTCTTTCGCCAGTATTTTTCTTATTTTCCAAAAATAATCTCTGTGGATTTCCAGGTCATTCCGAGAACTTTTGTTTCTGCACAAAGATAACATCATGGCAATTCTGCTGAAAACAGCGTCAGTCCGGGTTAGTTCTATTCAAATCATGCAAGTTAGAGTCCAAAACAAGGGCAAAAGTGTTTGGAAAAGTAGATACGTTGGAGATGTATTAATAACCTAGGGCGATACGGCACTAGCTCCAGTTCATCGATATAATGTAGGCATGTATTCCGTAAATAGTTATACGTGCTTTATTAAAAGAACTTGCATGACATCTTTTGTCCTACCCTCCCGTGGCAGCGGGTTCCATATTGGAAACTAAGGGATATTAAGGCCTCCTTTTAATAGAGAACCGGAACAAAGCATTAACACATAGTGAAAACATGAACTCCTCAAACTACGGTCATCATTGGGAGTGGGCCCGGTTATTGTCACTCCGGGGTTGCCGGATCATAACACGTAGTAGGTGACTATAACTTGCAAGATCGGGTCTAAAACATGGATATAATGATGAATTCATAAACGGTTCAGATATGAGTTCATGGCACCTGGGCCCAAAGTGACAAGCATTAAGCATAGCAAAGTCGTAGCAACATCAATCTAAGAACATAGTGGATACTAGGGATCAAGCCCTAACAAAACTAACTCAATTACATGATGAATCTCATCCAACTCCTCACCGACCAGCGAGCCTACGAATGAATTACTCACTCCTGGTGGGGAGCATCATGGAATTGGCGATGGAGATGGGTTGGTGATGACGAAGAACGAAGATCCCCCTCTCCGGAGCCCCAAACGGACTCCAGATCTGCCCTCCCGAGGAAGAACGGGGCTTGACGGTGACTCTGTCTCGTGAAACGCGATAATTCTTTCTCCCTGATTTTTTTCTGGATAAATGTGGGCGCGCCCTGGTGGGTTGTGCCCACCCATGTGCCCCTCTCCAGCAGGTCTTGGCTCCAGAAATTCTTATTATTGATATAAAAAATCCTCAAAAAGTTTCGTTCCATTCCGAGAACTTTTATGTCTGCACAAAAACAATACCATGGTAGTTCTGCTGAAAACAGCGTCAGTCCGGGGTTAGTTTCATTCAAATCATGCAAATTAGAGTCCAAAACAAGAGAAAAAGCATGAGAAAAAGTAGATACGTTGGAGACGTATCAACTCCCCCAAGCTTAAACATTTGCTTGTCCTCAAGCAATTCAGTTGATAAACTGAAAGTGAGAAAGAAAAACTTTTACGAACTCTTTTGCTCTTGTTTGCATAAATAAGCTTAAACAGCATCCAGGTTTTCAGCCAACATTATAACTAACCATGTCAACAATGACATTTAAAGATTATAATGACTCATATCAATAACCTAATCAGCTAGCGAGCAATAATAAGATATCTCAAACAGCAACACATTGTCAAAACAACCATGATATAATATGACAATAGTGGTATCTCGCTAGCCCTTTCTGAGACCGCAAAACATAAATGCACAGCACCTCCAAAGTTCAAGCAGCGAGTAAACATTGTAATTCATGGTAGAAAAGATCCAGTCATGATGCACCCAACATTAGCTATACACAATGCATAAATTATGACCGCTGTGCTCTACTCAGTTTCTGGCGCTTGTTTATAGAAGGTGGTGACACAACATAAAAGTAAATAGAAAGTCCCTTCGCGGAGGGGAGCAATGATTTGCAGAGGTGCCAGAGGTCAATTTTTAAAACAGAGATAAATGATATTTTGAGACATGCACCCTTCTCATTCACTTCACGACCATCAGTTATCAACATCTTCCATGCTAAGCATGCTAGTGGCGGTTCCCAAGCGATAAAAGTAAAAGTTTTGACTCCATTGGGAGTTTTTGTTTGATTATTCAAGAGATGAACTCTTTTTCATGTTTGCGGTTTGGGACTGGGCATCCCTATTACCGCCCATTTTCTCGTGCGATGGCGAGTGAATAAACACTCGACCTGAGAATAACCCGCTTAGCACGGAAGATATCGACCACCTCCTGTCGTTCCATGAACGATCCAGGCACACAAAAAGGATAATTTTTAGAAGTTTTTAGAGGTGGCACATGCAAATTTACTTAGGACGGCAGGGTAATACCGCATATAGGTAGGTATGGTGGACTCATCTGGAATAACTTTGGTTTCAAGGTTTTTGATGTACAAGCAGAATTCCCACTTAGTACAGGCGAAGGCTAGCAATTAAGATTGAGAAGCGGCCAGCTAGAGAGCAAGAACGATCATAACCAGGCATTATGCATAAGTAACATTGGACACTAGCATGAGTAGGATATGACACCATGAACATAAATATTATAGAGGCTATGTTGGTTTTGATTCAACTACATGCATGAACATGTACCAAGTCAAGCCACTTGAACATTCAGAGGAGGATACCATATCATCATACTACATCACAATCATTTTAACGCTATGTTGATATCCAGGATAAATCATTATCGACTCCCAGCTACTTATGCATGGCATGAGAAACTATAATCTCTAATTATTATTGCAAACATGTTTAATCATAATGGGTTGAAGCCTGGATACTAGGTTAAACATATTTACACAAACAGAACAAGTCGAGTTCATACCAGTTTCTCTTTGCCATGGCTAGTTCATCGAATATCTTCATTATTACCTTTCACTTGCACGACCGAATGATATGAAAATACTAATAGTGCAAGAGTGCCATGGACTAAGCTGGAATCTGCAAAATATTTTATTCAACAGGAGAAGACAAGGTAAAATGGGCTCTCCATTAATTCAACAATTATTCATATGAGAGCCACTCAACATTTTCATCGTGGTCTTCTCCTTGGTAAGACTCGAATAAAAAGAAAAGAAATTCAGAGAAACACACTGAAATATTTTTGGAGTTTTTGGTTTTTTTGAACAAGCTAACTAAAGAGAAAAGCAAAAACGAGAAAAACTATTTACAAGGGAAAGCTCACAACAAGTAAAAGAAGAACAAGGAAGTCTTTTTGGATTTTCTCTTTTTAATGCTACTACTAGGCATGCATGAAAAGTAAATAACTAAAACTAATTTTTTTTTGGTTTTTCTGAAGTTTATCAAACACACAAGAAGAAAGCAAGAAAATAAATCTAAGCATGGATGATACAATGAAAAAGTGTGAACACCGACAGATAAAATGATATGTGAACATGGTGCTGTTCGCACTTATGATATGTGAACACCGGCATTGTGAACATATTGCTCAAATTCCTCCTTAATGCCTACTTGCATCATATACTCATCACAAGGCCATAAGCAAGTTTTGGTGGCGGCATCTCGCGTGGAACTTTCACTTGGTTCAACATAAGACCGTCGGGCAGAACTGTCACTAGAAGATGCCCCCGAGGATCTCCTCCTCGAAGAACTCCTTCCAAACCAGCTCATAATGTCCGCGTACAATTTTTCCTATGAACAAAAATCTGAATTTTTAGTCCGCAAAATTTCACCAACAAAACTTCACAAAACTGATAGCAACTACTCATAGGTATACATAGAGGCCATAGCAAGCATTCAAACTACTTAGAACACTAAGAATTCAACATGCAAGCACATCTACAGCAGCACCAAGAGTAGCTATTTATTCAAAGTATAAACCACTAAAACAAAAACTAATTGGACAAGTGGTGGAGTCACATACCAAGCAACAAATCCCCGAAACAGTTTCGGAAATGGAGCTTCGAGCAAAGAGATCGAAAATGGCAGCAAAATGAGCAAGAACACGGAGGAGAGAGTATGAGGGATTTTTTCTAGAGGTAGGTGACAATGTGGGACGAAGGGATAAGTGAGGGGGCCCACGTGGGGACCACAACCCCCCAGGGCGCGCCAGGGGGTGCTGGCGCGCCCAGGTGGGTTGTGCCCACCTGGTGCACCCCCCTCTGGTTATTTTTGCACCAAAAATTCTTAAATATTCATATAAAATTTTCAGGGCATTCTGAGAACTTTTATTTTTGGGTCATTTTTTATTGCACGGGAAATTCAGAAAACAGACAAAGCATGACATTTTATTTTATTTAACTAATATAAATAGAGAATAAAAGGTAGGGACAGAAAGTAGTGCTTACTAAATCCATCAACTTCATACCGTTCAAAACTGATTCATTAATAAGGTTGATCAGGTCTTATTAATAACTAGTATAAAACCGAAGAACTTTCATAAATCACTAAGTTACCTCAATGGGGATATGCATCTCCCCAACAATAAGCATTTCATATTTCTTTTTGACAGTAGGTAGAGGTATTTGAAAACTTCCAATAGTGATTGTCGGAGATTTTTCAATAACATTAATACCATTCACTTGGAATTGTTTTTTGGGAAGTGCACCGTATGCTCATTACCATTAATATGAAAAGTGACCTTGCTTTTATTGCAATCAATAACAGCCCCTGCAGTATTCAAGAAGGGTCTACCAAGGATAATCTACATGTTGTCGTCCTCGGGCATCTCAAGTATAACAAAGTCAGTCAAAATAGTAACATTGGAAACAACAACGGGCACATCCTCACAGATACCGATAGGTATGGTAGTTGACTTGTCAGCCATTTGCAAGGATATTTTAGTAGGTGTGAGTTTATTCAAGTCAAGTCTTTTATATAAAGAGAAAGGCATAACACTAACACCAGCTCCTAAATCACACAAAGCAGTTTTCACATAATTCTTTTTGATAGAGCAAGGTATAGTTGGTATACCCGGATCTCCAAGTTTTTTAGGTACTCCATCTTTGAAAGTATAATTAGCAAGCATAGTGGAGATTTCAGCTTCCGGTATTTTTCTTTTATTTGTGATGATGTCTTTCATATACTTTGCATAAGGAGGCATTTTCAAGATATCAGTCAAGCGAGTACGCAAAAGACATGCCTCAGCATTTCAGCAAAGCGTTATAATTCTTCATCATCATTCTTTTCAGTTGACTTGGGTGGAAAAGGCATAGGTTTTTGAACCCAAGGTTCTCTTTCTTTACCGTGTTTCCTAGCGACAAAGTCTCTTTTATCATACCTTTTATTCTTAGGCTGTGGGTTATCAAGATCAACAGGTGGTTCTATCTCAACATCATTATCTAGTTCTTTTTCATTTGGTTGAGCATCTTCATGAACATCAGCATTATCTTTTTCATTATCACTAGGTGGATGTTCATTACCAGATTGAGTTTCAGCATCAGAGATAGAGGTTTCATTTTCATTGTCAGGAGGTTTTTCTATTTCAGGTTCACTAGAAGCATGCAAAGTCCTATCATTTTTCTTTTCTTTCTAGAAGGACTAGGTGCACTAGTGTTGTTTCTTTGCGAGTCTTGTATAATTCTTTTTGGGTGTCCCTCGGGATAGAGTGGTTCCTGAGTCATTTTACCTCCTCTAGTTGCAACTCTAACAGCAAAGTCATGCATATTATTATTCATTTCATCAAGCAATTCTCTTTGTGATTTAGCAACTTGTTCTAATTGAGTTTAAACAATAGAAGCATGTTTTCCAACACCTCTAACATCATTTGAAATTCTAAATAACAAGTCACTCAAGCAATCAATCATATCAGAATTGTATTTCAATTGTTTCATAACATTTGCATTGAAGTGATCTTGTTTTCTAATGTAGTTTTCAAACTCATAAAGGCATTGACTAGGATCCATATTGTGAGGATTATCATTTTCATTAAACTTCATAAGAGAATTTGCCTCTACCCCCTTAGGCAGTGGTGGTGTATTAAGCCCATGTATTTCTTCAATAGGAGGTAAATTTTTAACATCCTCGGCTTTAATACCTTTTTTCTTCATAGATTTCTTTGCCTCTTGCATATCTTCAGGACTGAGATATAATATACCCCTCTTCTTCGGAGTGGGTTTAGGCGGTGGTTCAGGAATAGTCCAATCATCATAATTTCTCAATATGTTATTCAATAATTCTTCAGCTTGAGCAATAGTTCGTTTCCTGAAAACACAACCAGCACAACTATCTAGGAAGTCCCTAGAAGCATCAGTTAGTCCATTATAGAAGATATAAAGTATTTCATTTTTCTTAAGAGGATGATCAGGCAAAGCATTAAGTAACTGGCAAAGCCTCCCCCAAGCTTGTGGAAGACTCTCTTCTTTAGTTTGCACAAAGTTAAATATTTCCTGCAAGACAGCTTGTTTCTTATGAGCAGGGAAATATTTTTCAGAGAAGTAATAAATCATATCCTGGGGACTGCGCACACAACCAGGAGTAAGAGTATTGTACCAAGCTTTAGCATCACCCTTTAATGAGAAAGGAAATAATTTGAGAATAAAGTAATAGCGAGTTTTCTCATCATGAGTAAAAAGGGTGGCTATATCATTCAACTTAGTAAGATGTGCCACAACAGTTTCAGTTTCATAACCATGGAAAGGATCAGATTCAACAAAAGTAATTAACTCTGGGTCGACAGAGAATTCATAATCCTTATCAGCAATACAGATAGGTGAAGTAGCAAACTTAGGATCATACTTCATTCTAGCATTCGGAGATTTTTATTTATACTTTTGTAGTAATTTCTCTAGGTCATCTCTATCATTGCAAGCAAGAATATCTCTAGTTGCTTCTTCACTCATAACATAACCTTCCGGTATCTTAGGCAATTCATATCTAGGAAGGCTAGTTCTAACAGGTGTTTCAGGAGTTTCAGTTTCAAGCTCATCATCAGATTCAACAACATCATGTTGTATAACTCTAGCAATATGTTCATCAAGAAAATCACCAAGTGGCACATCATCATTATCAAGCAATGTACTAGCATCATCATAAGCATCATTCATAGTAGAAGTAGCATCATCAATAACTTGCAACATATTAGAATTAATAGCATGTGGTGGTGTTGCAAGTTTACTCATAACAGAAGGTGAATCTAAAGCAGAACTGGATGGCAGTTCCTTACCTCCCCTCGTCTTAGAGGGATAAATCTTAGTCTTTGGATCCTTTAGAATCTTCATAGTGATAATATGATAATAATTCCAAGTGACTCAACAAATATTGCTATGCTCCCCGGCAACGGCGCCAGAAAAAGGTCTTGATAACCCACAAGTATAGGGGGTCGCAACAGTTTTCGAGGGTAGAGTATTCAACCCGAATTTATAGATTCGACACAAGGGGAGCCAAAGAATATTTGAAGGGATTAGCAGCTGAGTTGTCAATTCAACCACACCTGGAGATTAATTATCTGCAGCAAGTAATCAGTAGCAAAATAGTTTGATAGTTTTGATAATAGTGACAGCAGCAACGGTAACTGTGACAGTGATAGCAGTAATTTGTAGCAAGTGTAACAGTGATGATAGCAATAGTAACGCAGCAAGATCAATATAAGTAAATTCGTAGGCATTGGATCGGTGACTTGTTGGATGATATTCATCATGTGACAGTTATAACCTAGGGCGATACGGCACTAGCTCCAGTTCATCGATATAATGTAGGCATGTATTCTGTAAATAGTTATACGTGCTTTATTAAAAGAACTTGCATGACATCTTTTGTCCTACCCTCCCGTGGCAGCGGGGTCCATATTGGAAACTAAGGGATATTAAGGCCTTCTTTTAATAGATAACCGGAACAAAGCATTAAGACATAGTGAAAACATGAACTCCTCAAACTACGGTCATCACCGGGAGTGGGCCCGGTTATTGTCACTCCGGGGTTGCCGGATCATAACACGTACTAGGTGACTATAACTTGCAAGATCGGATCTAAAACATGGATATGATGATGAATTCATAAACGGTTCAGATCTGAGTTCATGGCACCCGGGCCCAAAGTGACAAGCATTAAGCATAGCAAAGTCATAGCAACATCAATCTAAGAACATAGTGGATACTAGGGATCAGGCCCTAACAAAACTAACTCGATTACATGATGAATCTCATCCAACTCATCACCGACCAGCGAGCCTACGAAGGAATTACTCACTCATGGTGGGGAGCATCATGGAATTGGCGATGGAGATGGGTTGGTGATGACGAAGAACGAAGATCCCCCTCTCTGGAGCCCCAAACGGACTCCAGATTTGCCCTCCCGAGAAAGAACAGGGCTTGGCGGCGGCTCCGTCTCGTGAAACGCGATAATTCTTTCTCCCTGATTTTTTTCTGGATAAATGTGAATTTATAGTATCAGGGGGGTCGTCAGCGGGGACACCAGGTGGGTACAAGCCACCTGGGCGCGCCAGGAGAGGGGGGCGCGCCCTGGTGGGTTGTGCCCAACCAGGTGCCCCTGTCCAGCAGGTCTTGGCTCCAGAAATTCTTATTATTGATATAAAAAATCCTCAAAAAGTTTCGTTCCATTCCGAGAACTTTTATTTCTGCACAAAAACAACACCATGGCAGTTCTGCTGAAAACAACGTCAGTCCGGGGTTAGTTTCATTCAAATCATGCAAATTAGAGTCCAAACAAGAGGAAAAGCGTGAGAAAAAGTATATACGTTGGAGACGTATCAGCCCCCGACGATGAGTCCGCCATCAAGTGGGCGAAGGAGGACTACGTCCGCGAGCAGGTGCACCGCCAGTGCCGCGCGTACCTGGAGCTCCAGGTCCGGCGCCGCGGGCGCGAGGAGGAGGGCGGCGTCATCGTCCTCGACGCCGTCCAGCGCCCCACTGCGTGTCGGCGACCCCGGCCAGGGTTGCAGCAGGGACGACGGTGGCGCAAGCGAGGCGCGCGATGACGACGGCGACGGCGGCGACTACACCCGCTTCTACAGGCTTCTCGGCATGTAGACGACGGTGGCGGCTAGGCTTTTAGTTTGACGTAGTTTAGGCGTAGTTTGCATGTTTTTATGTTTTTGTACAAATTTCAATGAAGTATCGCCGAGTTCGTGCAAAAATCGCCGAGTTTGCAAAAATTTGAACGGAATATGCCAAACCCGCGGCGACCTGTGGGCCGACGACTGGGAACGAAGTCGCCCCCAGGGGCTAATCTAGCGCCGGTTCGCCTCCAGGCCGCTCTTTTTCAGCGCCCTGAAAGGCCGAACGGCTGGAGATGCTCTAAGCCTGAAGGGGCCTGTTGTAGAAAAGTTTGTTGCCTTTCAAGTTGCACGTGTTACATGTGATGTTGAGCAATTCGGATGGTAATTCCTATTTGTTTCTTCTTTCGAAGGGTGATTTGATCCATGCAAAATTGTTACTACTCTTCTTCTTCTTAACTAATGTTTGTATGTGTGAAATGTGCATTTGGTTATTCCACAACAGTGACAAACTGACAGCAATGGCCACCGTGGGTGTCAAGCCCTTACGTTTGAAATTAATAAGTGAAATGGAACTACAGTAAAGTGCTTACGAGTAGCAAAAACCATTGCAAGTAGGAACAAAAAACTTGGGAACTATATTTCTTTGACGGCGATGATGGCATATGTGAAGCAGGGTGACGACGAGCTCCACAGGTCAGCGCATCCTTCCCTTCTCATATCTCTATGTCTGCGAGCGGTGGTGACGAACGAGGGCGGCTGGCATGGTCGCGCCTTCTCACCACCGACCGCGTTGCGTCGCTATCGGAGGGGCACTCCACCCCCATTGGTGGCGTCTAGGTCTGAAAGAATCGCCGGAGACCTCCCTGTCTACTTCGCCGCGCAACGTCTCCCGCGGCGGCACCTCTGGTACTGTTACTGCCTTGGCCGACGCCTTTGGTATGGCGCGTGGCAACGACAGGGCCCTCAGGCTTGGGCCGCCTCTGGCAAGGCATGGCTTTCCCCTCCGGCCGACAGCACTCACCGAGAGCCTCACTGTCGTCCCCACTCCGGCACATCCTCCGCCATGGATGGAAGGAACCCGAGACACTACGCCGCCTACTCCCTTATCCATATCTCTTGATCCCGAAATGAATAAGCACCGTTCGTTTTTCTTAATCCAACGATCTGTGCGATCTGGTACTCCAGCATCAGTTCCACGGAGTACCAGCTCGGAAACAGGTGGAGTACCTCCGTTTGAGGGGTAAAAAGGGCAATCCCAGCTATGTTTATGATTTCGAAAAGGTGCTATGGCACCCGGATGCCCCGACACCCTCTTGTCGGACGTGTCTAGCGACTTGAAGATTCGTGTGGAGAAATGACAGCAGCAGTGCATTTGCATCCGCAGGTTAATTAATCAGATGGTTTGCAGGCTGTGGTCAGAGTCTTTGGACTGCTCCAGGAGACAGAACATGGCCGGTCATAGGCACCTTTCCGATGGAGGCACAGATGACTTGACAGCACTGTTGTAGCCCTGTCAGGGCTCGGCTGTTTGTCCATATATTTTTATGCATGCGGTGAAAGGACTTGTCATGGTCAGTGTGCATGTGGTGCAACCAATGCGGGACCCTTAGGTTTCACGACAGATTTTTTATAATAGTTGGTCATCTTCTTTCTGCAGCAGAGTGGCTACCGAGAGAGAGTGTCAATGATGTTTATAATCCGCGACGGGTGGTACATGTGGCTCACGAACGACACAGTTCTAGCTAGGCAATGGCGATTAAAAGGCTGCAGGGGCGTGATCATTGCGGCTATAACTGGCTTAAACTAATCACGTTTACCATTGAAAATGCGTTGTGGATTCCTGTGTAATACGACCCACTTGTCATAGAGCATCAGATAGGTCAGGTAAAAACACCTTCTATTAATATTTAGTGTGTCTACCCATTAATATCTTGTAGGACGCCCAACAGCCCCACCAAAAATATTAAGGGCATTTCACAACAAAAAAATTAAGGCCAATGAATAATAATATGTTGACCTCGTGCATCCAGATTCCAGAGTGACCTATACACTAGCGGGTGCTCGAAGCAAATCATAATTAAATTTGACGATCGCAAACGGTGTAGGCAGCGGGGGCTAGGCAGCCAGCGCACAGGCCTGGCAAGAGTGACAGGTCGGTCACCGTTCAACCCACCATGCTTTTTTTTTTTAATTGGAAACCACGCAACTATTGAGGAGAGAGGATAAATGTGAGGAGAGAGTCAGAGAGAGACTCTTTTGAGCCTGCGAGAGAGAGGAAGAGTGTCAGGAAGGGGAGAGAGGGGTTGCGTGAAAAAGAACAGAGAGAGAAAAGAAACGTTTACTATGAGAGAGAGAGAGGCCTGGAATGTTGGGTAGAGAAGGAAGGAGAAAAGGTGAGAGGCAGTAATGCGCTAGAGCAACAGCTTCCGTAAATATTATCTTATTGACTGAAGCTTCCGTAAATATTGTTTATGAGAAGTTGAGGAAAAAAACTCTTCAATAACTTCTATAAACCCAAAAGGACTTCTATAACATATTTGTATGTATAGCGATGGGGAAGAACCACTTCGGGTCTAGAAAAAGGAGTTTGGATGGGGTGGGGGGGATAGATCCGACTGAGCATGGCGACTCTGACCTGGAGCTTGGTTCCAAATCCAGATCGGCGGCTATTGATGCCAGAAGGTCGATGCCATGAGCCGCGTCGGGATCTGATTTATCTATCATCGGTGATTCATGGCCGTGGAGTAGTTCGGCGAGTCCTGAAACCATATCATCTCGACGAGTCTCCATGGTCTCCATTGGCATCATCGGTGGGGTGCGTGGGCAGAGTGCGTGATGGGAGGAAGGTGGAGGGGGTGGGGAATAGCGATGTGGAGGACAAAAGGCTTCAAGGCGACACCTCTCTTTCTTTTCTTTACAGCAGGCCGACATGTCAACTCGACTTTCATCTCGTGTCGCTAGGTGGAATCAGCCTAGGATGTACAGTGCCATACTAGGCCCAGAACTAGGCCCAGATTTTTTTCTACTCTGTCCAGCCTCCCACGCTTAGCACCCTGAACATACGGTGGGGGATAAGAGGGTGCCTGGACACCCGGGTCCTGAAAATCCATTCTCTTATGATTTTCTCGTGAGAGGTATTTTAGTATTTTCTTTTCTCCCGGCTGGAAAAATGAACGACCTAACCTAAGCGTTTTGCCCTAATCCATTCGTAACCTGCCCGCTCGTCCCCTCGTCTCCACCTCCACCTCCGGCGGCGGCACGACCTCTTCCTCGCCCAAGCTGCCAACGGCGCGGCGCTGACCGGCTTAGCCCGCGGCCCTAGTTGGCGAGGCGCACGCCTCCGCCTTCTCCACCTCCAGCGATAGCGTCACCGTCGGTGTATGCGGCGGCCACGGCAACCATAGTTAGCGTGGCGCATGCCTCCTCCTTCTCCACCTCCGGCGCCGTGCTCTCCCTCAACCACGTGGCTAAAAGCGTGGCGCGGATCGGCGCCTATAGCAGCCGGCGTTGGCGATGCACACGCCTCTCAGCTCGTCCCCTACTCCTCCATCTCCGCTGGTCGAGCAGCTGCTTTGTCCAGTGGCGCCGGAGCGTTGCCCACATCCGGGTAGTACAGCCGGCCGGGGAGAGGATTTGTAATGTACCTAGGCCCTGACAGTATTTATGGATGGTCGACAAACATGATTTTTTTTGTCAAGATGACGGCTGAATATGCCGTAAGATCACTGAATCCTTTCCAATTGTTCCCCTCCATTATACAGTAATTTTCTATGTAACCATACAAAGTATGGAGAAGAGAAAATTATGCAGTGAAGGAGTACGTGATCACGAATAAACAAACCAACTGACAAACTGTTCTGGATCAAATCACTTAATAGATTATGATGTTCAGTTCACGGAAAGATACCATGTGAAACAATTTTCTCTAACAAGAACTTCTGACAATGTTTCAAAACATGTTTTTTCCATCATTTTTGTAGCTCTATTGGACAGTATGTGGGTAGCATATTTGATATCTGACCAAAGGTTGAGTACAAGATACCACTTTAATGTAAAGAGGCCCATGAATACAGATGATTAAATCAGGACACTAAGTACTGGATAAATAACACCAAAAAGTTGCTTACAAACTAAATTAATGACCACATGGGAAAACATTTGTATGACGTTTATACTCCTGGTTGCTCGTCCTAGAGACCTAGACCACTTTCATTTTTTGGTACAAACTTCATCGTCAGGAATTGCCTTTGTTTGGTTTGACTTCATGTTATTTGTTTCCAATCATCATCACCCAAACCTTTTCTTTTTCCAATAAACAACAATTACAGGGAAAAAAAGCACACTCCAATCTATGTTTTCAATCAACCCTTGTATTGTTCCCTATACAATAGGGAGAGTCATAAGGACCCGCAAGTATCAGTATGAGTCTTCTCGCCCACAAGTACTACTCCGGGTCATCCCTTCCCCCATAAGTGCTAGCATGAGCTTCCAGACCCAAAAGTACCAGTACGAGTCATTTGTATCCACATCTACCACTTCTAGTTGTTTGGGCCTAGATGTACCTCCCCGAGTCATCTGGGCCCATATGTAACAATATGATTTGTTCTGCCCACATGTACCACTCTAATCTTTTGGACCAACAAGTAGTAGTGCATGTATTTCGGGCCCATATGTACAACTCCAAGTTAATCAGACTCAACAGTTGGAGTCGTTTGGCCCCACAAGTACCACTTTAATTAAGTAATTTGGACTCAAAAGTCTAGTATGACTCATTTGGATTCAGAAGTACCACTGTGACTCACTCACAAGTACTAGTATGAGACTTCCGGATCCACAAGTACCACTCCGAGTCATTCGGGCCCGCACTAGTGCAGAACCGGCCTTTATCACCGATTCATAAGGGCCTTTAGTGCCGGTTCTGCAACCGGCACTATGGAGTGAAGACTAAAGGCCCCCCCCTTTAGTACCGGTTTGGCACGAACCGGCGCTAATGTGCCACCACGTGGCACGAGCCAGGCCCGGGTGCGTGTAGGACCAACTGGTACTAATGTTTGGGTGTGTTTTGGTTTTAATTTTTATTTTTCCTTTAGTTTTGTGTTTTCAATTTAATTTAGTGATTGTTTTACATTATAATGAGTTGTTAAATCATTAGGTGAAAGTACCGCAGATTAGTTTCGACTGGATGCATGTGGATCCTAGCTAAGTGATCAAGTATATGCCATATCCATATTACTTGATCACTTAGTGATCTAAGTAATATGGATATGGCATATACTTGATCACTAAGTGATCTAAGTAATATGGATATGGCATATACTTGATCACTTAGCTAGGATCCATCCAGTTGAAACTAATATGCGGTTTCTTTCATAAATGATATAATAACTCATCATCATCATCATATTATAAGCGTTCATAACACCACAAAAGCAAATCACTCTTTGAGATTAAGTTCAGGACGAAGAACACGGACACGCATGAGAGGACAACAAGTACTAAGAGCATGATAACTAGCTAAATCACTCCTACTGCTCTCTCTCTCTCAGGTAAAATAGCATAGAACATGTATAGCTCTCCTGATTCATCATATTGGAGCATGCAGATGAACCTGTCTCCTAATCGTGGGCTACGCTTCTGATTGCTGCCCCCTAGTACTTCTCTACGATCGTTAACAATTTTGCTCCAATCTTTCACTATTAAGCATTCATCGCTTTCAGAAATCCTGAATGCACTCATGTGCACTGTAGGATATCTTGGCCGTAAGCTAACAATTGACATGCGACCTTTAGTCTCGATCCACTGAGGCACAACTGTCATCGGGAGTCCCTGTTGAAGAACTTCGTATAGTAATTAATATACTTAGCAATGGAAGTTTAGCTTGAAAAATAATGTATGCAAAAGATGCACTGAGGACTAATAGTAAAAATCTTACCATCTTTCCTAAATACATGTGACCGTAGTTCAATACGATCGCTATTGGTCGCACGTTTTGAGTACTAAGATTTTCAAATTCAGGAAAATGATTTCTCTTAACAGCATCAAGATCCTCAAGCCATGAAACATAATGACTTATCTCCTCGCAGTTTAGTTCAGCTCCGGGACAGTAGTAGGTCATGTCTACCAAGCGCCGGACATGTTTTCTTGAATGGAAATAAGCTGTCAATAGAAATTAGTTGTCAACTATTTTTGAATAAACAATATCAAAGACATAAATATGGTTGAGAAACTCACATAATGGTAGAACTGGAGGCGTCTGCACATCGACCCAGATGTCCCTATTACCTTCAATATCATCTTCCGGACGAATATCAAAAGTGATAACCATATCAGGCTCAAATGCATAAGCCTTGCATAGTGCTTGCCAAGTTTTGCATTCAAAATAGGTGTACGTGTCTGCATTGTATAATTTGATGTTGAAAGTATAACCAGCATGCTCGGTCTTCAGGTAAACTCTCTTTACCTCCATAGTTTCCATAGCACTGAAACCTATCTTATCCAAGACAAAAATTCTTGCATGGCAGGGGATGCGCTAGTAGAATAGTGAAATTTAAAATTATAAGTTGAAGCAAATGAAGCATATATAAGTCATGCTTAATTACGAAAAAAGACTTGTCGTTGTGACTTACTGTATCCACTTCGAAGGTCTCATCCAGCTTGATGCTGAAGCGCCTATCATCAACAAGGAAATTTTTGTTGCACAGGCCGTGCTGCTCTTCACAGAATTCGCACTTAATGAAATCTTTTTCATCGCCAGACGACATTTCCTATGTTCATATAGGTGAAACATTAAACACTTAGTAGTTCTATTAATTCAACTAATTCAACTACTTCTATTAGTTCAACTAGTTCTATTAATTCAACTAATTCAACTAAGCATTTAATAAAAATAAACGTGTTCTATTAATTTTCTTACTAAAATAAAGTAGCTAGTTCCATATAGTAATATTTTAATTAGATCATCAAATCTCAGATATCTAAATTTTCTTACTAAAAATAAACTAGTTCTATTAATTCAAATAAGAATTTACTAAAATAAACTAGTTCTATTAATTTTCTTACTAAAATATATAAAGTAGCTATATATATAGTAATATTTTAATTAGATCATCAAATCTCATATACCTAAATTTTCTTACTAAAAATAAACTAGTTCTACTAATTCAACTATTCAACTAAGCATTTACTAAAAATAAACTAGTTATATTAATTCAACTAGTTTAAATAATCTCATATACCTAAATTTTCTTCCTAAAAATAAACTTGTTCTATTAATTTTCATACTAAAAATAAACTTGTTCTATTAATTTTCATACTAAAAATAAACTAGTTATATTAATTCAACTAGTTCAATTCTCATATATATACCTAATTAATATCTAGCTAATTCATCTAAAATTGACATTAATATTTAACATCTTTTCCATATAATTCATCTAACATTAACATTCTAACATTCTTATCTACGTAATTTATCTAACATTAATCTAAACAACAGAAAACAGAAAATAAGTAAAAACAATGTGTGTGTGTGTGTGTCTGTGTGTGTGTGCGTGTACGAGCGGGGGGCGGCGGCATACGGGTGGCGGCGCGAGACGGCGATGCGACGGGGACGGCGCGATCGAGACGGCGACGTGGTACGGGGCGGCGGCGACGGGCGGCGGGGGCGACGGCGGTGACGGCGACGACGGGCGGTGAGGGCGATGGCGGTGACGGCGACGACAGGCAGTGAGGGCGACGGCGGTGACGGCGACGACGGGCGGCGGGGGCGAGGGCGCGCGGCGGGGGCGGCGAGGGCGGCGGCGATGTCGCGCGAAGTAGTTGGAGAAGAAGTGGTGATCGATGAAAATGAAATTTTCGTAAGTGCCATATATATAGGAGGGGCCGTTAGTACCGGTTGGAGCCACCAACCGGTACTAAAGGCCAATTTTCGCCAGGCCAAGGGGCGGGAAACTGCCCCTTTAGTACCGGTTCGTGGCTCCAACCGGTACTAAAGGCCCCCCTTTAGTACCGGTTGGAGCCATGACCCGGAACTAAAGGTGTGCGCTGGCGCAGGAGCGGTGCGGGCAAGTTTAGTCCCACCTCGCTAGCCGAGAGGCGCCCGCACCAGTTTAAAAGCCCCGGCGCGGCTGCTGTCTCGAACTCCTCTCTATAGCAGGCCTCCGGGCCTAACTTTGGCTCGCTGCCCGTTGAGCCTGCTGGCCCTTCTGGGCCTGTATTTGCAAACCCTAGGGTTGGCAGGCCCAGCGGGCAGCGCCCCAAAGATTTTTTATATAATTTTCTTCTATTTATTTCCGAGTAATTTTCTTTGCTGTATTTAGTTTCTTTGTGAATATAAAAAAAATTATATATATTTTTTCTTTTCTGCATTATTTATTTTATGCTATTCATTTTGTAGTAATTTTCAATTTAACCATCATTTAGCTCCCTAAACAAATCGGTAAATGACTGAAAAACAGCAAATGATGTCAGAACGTGTTGGAAATTGATGACGTCGCTTTGAAAGATGCATACTGAACGCAAAAATAGGCTGGAGTTCAAATAAGTTTAAAAAACATTGAAGTGCCCGTGTAACAGATGAGTTCTCGTCCGAAACCCTGATACTCCGAAAGAGATTGTCCAGTTTGTACACGAGGTGCGTCCAGTTTTCGCCGTGACCCTCTCTACTCTTTTGCACATGCTATGCAGGCGAAATGATGATACCATGGCAAGTTCCAACATTTTCAGAGTTCATTTTGTAGTGATTTTCAATTTCACCGTCATTTAGCTCCCTAAACAAAACGGTAACTGACTGAAAAACAGTAAATGATGTCAGAACGTGTTGGAAATTGATGACGTCGCTTTGAATGATGCATACTGAACGCAAAAATAGGCTGGAGTTCAAATAAGTTTAAAAAACATTGAAGCGTCCGTGTAACAGATGAGTTCTCGTCCGAAACCCTGATACTCCGAAAAAGATTGTCCAGTTTGTACACGAGGTGCGTCCAGTTTTCGCCGTGACCCTCTCTACTCTTTTGCACATGCTATGCGGGCGAAATGATGATACCATGCCAAGTTCCAACATTTTCAGAGTTCATTTTGTAGTGATTTTCAATTTCACCGTCATTTAGCTCCCTAAAGAAATCGGTAACTGACTGAAAAAACAGCAAATGATGTCAGAACGTGTTGGAAATTGATGACGTCGCTTTGAATGATGCATATTGAACGCAAAAATAAGCTGGAGTTGAAATAAGTTTAAAAAACATTAAAGCGCCCGTGTAACAGATGAGTTCTCGTCCGAAACCCTGATACTCCGAAAGAGATTGTCCAGTTTGTACACGAGGTGCGTCCAGTTTTCGCCGTGACCCTCTCTACTGTTTTGCACATGCTATGCGGGCGAAATTATGATACCATGGCAAGTTCCAACATTTTCAGAGTTCATTTTGTAGTGATTTTCAATTTCACCGTCATTTAGCTCCCTAAACAAATCGGAAACTGACTGAAAAACAGCAAATGATGTCAGAACGTGTTGGAAATTGATGACGTCGCTTTGAATGATGCATACTGAACGCAAAAATAGGCTGAAGTTCAACTAAGTTTAAAAAACATTGAAGCGTCCGTGTAACAGATGAGTTCTCGTCCGAAACCCTGATACTTCGAAAGCGATTGTCCAGTTTGTACACGAGGTGCGTCCAGTTTTCGCCGTGACCCTCTCTACTGTTTTGCACATGCTATGCGGGCGAAATGATGATACCATGGCAAGTTCCAACATTTTCAGAGTTCATTTTGTAGTGATTTTCAATTTCACCGTCATTTAGCTCCCTAAACAAATCGGTAACTCACTGAAAAACAGCAAATGATGTCAGAACGTGTTGCAAATTGATGACGTCGCTTTGAATGATGCATACTGAACGCAAAAATAGGCTGGAGTTCAAATAAGTTTAAAAAACATTGAAGTGCCCGTGTAACAGATGAGTTCTTGTCCGAAACCCTGATACTCCGAAAGAGATTGTCCAGTTTTTAGACGAGGTGCGTCCAGTTTTCGCCGTGACCCTCTCTACTCTTTTGCACATGCTATGCGGGCGAAATGATGATACCATGTCAAGTTCCAACATTTTCAGAGTTCATTTTGTAGTGATTTTCAATTTCACCATCATTTAGCTCCCTAAACAAATCGGTAAATGACTGAAAAACAACAAATGATGTCAGAACGTGTTGGAAATTGATGACGTCGCTTTGAAAGATGCATACTGAACGCAAAAATAGGCTGGAGTTCAAATAAGTTTAAAAAACATTGAAGCGCCCGTGTAACAGATGAGTTCTCGTCCGAAACCCTGATACTCCGAAAGATTGTCCAGTTTGTACACGAGGTGCGTACAGTGTTCGCCCTGACCCTCTCTACTCTTTTGCACATGCTATGCGGGCGAAATGATGATACCATGCCAAGTTCCAACATTTTCAGAGTTCATTTTGTAGTGATTTTCAATTTCACCGTCATTTAGCTCCCTAAACAAATCGGTAAATGACTGAAAAACAGCAAATGATGTCAGAACATGTTGGAAATCGATGACGTCGCTTTGAAAGATGCATACTGAACGCAAAAATAGGCTGGAGTTCAAATAAGTTTAAAAAACATTGAAGTGCCCGTGTAACAGATGAGTTCTCGTCCGAAACCCTGATACTCCGAAAGAGATTGTCGAGTTTGTACACGAGGTGCATCCAGTTTTCGCTGTGACCCTCTCTACTCTTTTGCACATGCTATGCGGGCGAAATGATGATACCATGGCAAGTTCCAACATTTTCAGAGTTTATTTTGTAGTGATTTTCAATTTCACCGTCATTTAGCTCCCTAAACAAATCGGTAAATGACTGAAAAATAGCAAATGATGTTAGAACGTGTTGGAAATTGATGACGTCGCTTTGAAAGATACATACTGAACGCAAAAATAGGCTGGAGTTCAAATAAGTTTAAAAAACATTGAAGTGCCCGTGTAACAGATGAGTTCTCGTCCGAAACCCTGATACTCCGAAAGAGATTGTCCAGTTTGTACACGAGGTGCGTCCAGTTTTCGCCGTGACCCTCTCTACTGTTTTGCACATGCTATGCGGGCGAAATGATGATACCATGGCAAGTTCCAACATTTTCAGAGTTCATTTTGTAGTGATTTTCAATTTCACCGTCATTTAGCTCCCTAAACAAATCGGAAACTGACTGAAAAACAGCAAATGATGTCAGAACGTGTTGGAAATTGATGACGTCGCTTTGAATGATGCATACTGAACGCAAAAATAGCCTGGAGTTCAACTAGTTTAAAAAACATTGAAGCGTCCGTGTAACAGATGAGTTCTCGTCCGAAACCCTGATACTTCGAAAGCGATTGTCCAGTTTGTACACGAGGTGCGTCCAGTTTTCGCCGTGACCCTCTCTACTGTTTTGCACATGCTATGCGGGCGAAATGATGATACCATGGCAAGTTCCAACATTTTCAGAGTTCATTTTGTAGTGATTTTCAATTTCACCGTCATTTAGCTCCCTAAACAAATCGGTAACTCACTGAAAAACAGCAAATGATGTCAGAACGTGTTGGAAATTGATGACGTCGCTTTGAATGATGCATACTGAACGCAAAAATAGGCTGGAGTTCAAATAAGTTTAAAAAACATTGAAGTGCCCGTGTAACAGATGAGTTCTCGTCCGGAACCCTGATACTCCGAAAGAGATTGTCCAGTTGGTACACGAGGTGCGTCCAGTTTTCGCCGTGACCCTCTCTACTCTTTTGCACATGCCATGCGGGCGAAATGATGATACCATGGCAAGTTCCAACATTTTCAGAGTTCATTTTGTAGTGATTTTCAATTTCACCGTCATTTAGCTCCCTAAACAAATCGGTAACTCACTGAAAAACAGCAAATGATGTCAGAACGTGTTGCAAATTGATGACGTCGCTTTGAATGATGCATACTGAACGCAAAAATAGGCTGGAGTTCAAATAAGTTTAAAAAACATTGAAGTGCCCGTGTAACAGATGAGTTCTTGTCCGAAACCCTGATACTCCGAAAGAGATTGTCCAGTTTTTAGACGAGGTGCGTCCAGTTTTCGCCGTGACCCTCTCTACTCTTTTGCACATGCTATGCGGGCGAAATGATGATACCATGTCAAGTTCCAACATTTTCAGAGTTCATTTTGTAGTGATTTTCAATTTCACCGTCATTTAGCTCCCTAAACAAATCGGTAACTGACTGAAAACCAGCAAATGATGTCAGAACGTGTTGGAAATTGATGACGTCGCTTTGAATGATGCATACTCAACGCAAAAATAGGCTGGAGTTCAACTATGTTTAAAAAACATTGAAGTGCCCGTGTAACAGATGAGTTCTCGTCCGAAACCCTGATACTCCGAAAGATATTGTCCAGTTTGTACACGAGGTGCGTCCAGTTTTCGCCGTGACCCTCTCTACTGTTTTGCACATGCTATGCGGGCGAAATGATGATACCATGCCAAGTTCCAACATTTTCAGAGTTCATTTTGTACTTATTTTCAATTTCACCGTCATTTAGCTCCCTAAACAAATCGGTAAATGACTGCAAAACAACAAATGATGTCAGAACGTGTTGGAAATTGATGACGTCGCTTTGAATGATGCATACTGAACGCAAAAATAGGCTGGAGTTCAAATAAGTTTAAAAAACATTGAAGTGCCCGTGTAACAGATGAGTTCTCGTCCGAAACCCTGATACTTCGAAAGAGATTGTCCAGTTTGTACACGAGGTGCGTCCAGTTTTCGCCGTGACCCTCTCTACTCTTTTGCACATGCTATGCGGGCGAAATGATGATACCATGGCAAGTTCCAACATTTTCAGAGTTCATTTTGTAGTGATTTTCAATTTCACCGTCATTTAGCTCCCTAAACAAATCGGTAACTGACTGAAAAACAGCAAATGATGTCAGAACGTGTTGGAAATTTGATGACGTCGCTTTGAATGATGCATACTGAAGGCAAAAATAGGCTGGAGTTCAAATAAGTTTAAAAACCATTGAAGCGTCCGTGTAACAGATGAGTTCTCGTCCGAAACCCAGATACTCCGAAAGAGATTGTTCAGTTTCTACACGAGGTGCGTCCAGTTTTCGCCATGACCCTCTCTACTCTTTTGCACATGCTATGCGGGCGAAATGATGATACCATGCCAAGTTCCAACATTTTCAGAGTTCATTTTGTAGTGATTTTCAATTTCACCGTCATTTAGCTCCCTAAACAAATCGGTAAATGACTGAAAAACAGCGAATGATGTCAGAACGTGTTGAAAATTGATGACGTCGCTTTGAAAGATGCATACTGAACGCAAAAATAGGCTGGAGTTCAAATAAGTTTAAAAAACATTGAAGTGCCCGTGTAACAGATGACTTCTCGTCCGAAACCCTGATACTCCGAAAGAGATTGTCCAGTTTGTACACGAGGTGCGTCCAGTTTTCGCCGTGACCCTCTCTACTCTTTTGCACATGCTATGCGGGCGAAATGATGATACCATGTCAAGTTCCTACATTTTCAGAGTTCATTTTGTAGTGATTTTCAATTTCACCATCATTTAGCTCCCTAAACAAATCGGTAAATGACTGAAAAACAGCAAATGGTGTCAGAACGTGTTGGAAATTGATGACGTTGCTTTGAAAGATGCATACTGAACGCAAAAATAGGCTGGAGTTCAAATAAGTTTAAAAAACATTGAAGTGCCCGTGTAACAGATGAGTTCTCGTCCGAAACCCTGATACTCCGAAAGAGATTGTCCAGTTTGTACACGAGGTGCGTCCAGTTTTCGCCGTGACCCTCTCTACTCTTTTGCACATGCTATGCGGGCGAAATGATGATACCATGCCAAGTTCCAACATTTTCAGAGTTCATTTTGTAGTGATTTTCAATTTCACCGTCATTTAGCTCCCTAAACAAATCGGTAAATGACTGAAAAACAGCAAATGATGTCAGAACATGTTGGAAATCGATGACGTCACTTTGAAAGATGCATACTGAACACAAAAATAGGCTGGAGTTCAAATAAGTTTAAAAAACATTGAAGTGCCCGTGTAACAGATGAGTTCTCGTCCGAAACCCTGATACTCCGAAAGAGATTGTCCAGTTTGTACACGAGGTGCATCCAGTTTTCGCCGTGACCCTCTCTACTGTTTTGCACATGCTATGTGGGCGAAATGATGATACCATGGCAAGTTCCAACATTTTCAGAGTTTATTTTGTAGTGATTTTCAATTTCACCGTCATTTAGCTCCCTAAACAAATCGGTAAATGAATGAAAAACAGCAAATGATGTCAGAACGTGTTGGAAATTGATGACGTCGCTTTGAAAGATACATACTGAACGCAAAAATAGGCTGGAGTTCAAATAAGTTTAAAAAACATTGGAGTGCCCGTGTAACAGATGAGTTCTCGTCCAAAACCCTGATACTCCGAAAGAGATTGTCTAGTTTGTACACGAGGTGCGTCCAGTTTTCGCCGTGACTCTCTCTACTGTTTTGCACATGCTATGCGGGCGAAATGATGATACCATGGCAAGTTCCAACATTTTCAGAGTTCATTTTGTAGTGATTTTCAATTTCACCGTCATTTAGCTCCCTAAACAAATCGGTAACTGACTGAAAAACAGCAAATGATGTCAGAACGTGTTGGAAATTGATGACGTCGCTTTGAATGATGCATACTGAACGCAAAAATAGGCTGGAGTTCAACTAAGTTTAAAAAACATTGAAGCGTCCGTGTAACAGATGAGTTCTCGTCCGAAACCCTGATACTTCAAAAGCGATTGTCCAGTTTGTACACGAGGTGCGTCCAGTTTTCGCCGTGACCCTCTCTACTCTTTTGCACATGCTATGCGGGCAAAATGATGATACCATGCCAAGTTCCACCATTTTCAGAGTTTATTTTGTAGTGATTTTCAATTTCACCGTCATTTAGCTCCCTAAACAAATCGGTAAATGACTGAAAACAGCAAATGATGTCAGAACGTGTTGGAAATTGATGACGTCGCTTTGAAAGATACATACTGAACGCAAAAATAGGCTGGAGTTCAAATAAGTTTAAAAAACATTGAAGTGCCCGTGTAACCGATGACTTCTCGTCCGAAACCCTGATACTCCGAAAGAGATTGTCCAGTTTGTACACGAGGTGCGTCCAGTTTTCGCCGTGACCCTCTCTACTCTTTTGCACATGCTATGCGGGCGAAATGATGATACCATGTCAAGTTCCTACATTTTCAGAGTTCATTTTGTAGTGATTTTCAATTTCACCATCATTTAGCTCCCTAAACAAATCGGTAAATGACTGAAAAACAGCAAATGATGTCAGAACGTGTTGGAAATTGATGACGTTGCTTTGAAAGATGCATACTGAACGCAAAAATAGGCTGGAGTTCAAATAAGTTTAAAAAACATTGAAGTGCCCGTGTAACAGATGAGTTCTCGTCCGAAACCCTGATACTCCGAAAGAGATTGTCCAGTTTGTACACGAGGTGCGTCCAGTTTTCGCCGTGACCCTCTCTACTCTTTTGCACATGCTATGCGGGCGAAATGATGATACCATGCCAAGTTCCAACATTTTCAGAGTTCATTTTGTAGTGATTTTCAATTTCACCGTCATTTAGCTCCCTAAACAAATCGGTAAATGACTGAAAAACAGCAAATGATGTCAGAACATGTTGGAAATCGATGACGTCACTTTGAAAGATGCATACTGAACACAAAAATAGGCTGGAGTTCAAATAAGTTTAAAAAACATTGAAGTGCCCGTGTAACAGATGAGTTCTCGTCCAAAACCCTGATACTCCGAAAGAGATTGTCTAGTTTGTACACGAGGTGCGTCCAGTTTTCGCCGTGACTCTCTCTACTGTTTTGCACATGCTATGCGGGCGAAATGATGATACCATGGCAAGTTCCAACATTTTTAGAGTTCATTTTGTAGTGATTTTCAATTTCACCGTCATTTAGCTCCCTAAACAAATCGGTAACTGACTGAAAAACAGCAAATGATGTCAGAACGTGTTGGAAATTGATGACGTCGCTTTGAATGATGCATACTGAACGCAAAAATAGGCTGGAGTTCAACTAAGTTTAAAAAACATTGAAGCGTCCGTGTAACAGATGAGTTCTCGTCCGAAACCCTGATACTTCAAAAGCGATTGTCCAGTTTGTACACGAGGTGCGTCCAGTTTTCGCCGTGACCCTCTCTACTCTTTTGCACATGCTATGCGGGCGAAATGATGATACAATGCCAAGTTCCACCATTTTCAGAGTTCATTTTGTAGTGATTTTCAATTTCACCGTCATTTAGCTCCCTAAACAAATCGGTAACTGACTGAAAAACAGCAAATGATGTCAGAACGTGTTGGAAATTGATGACGTCGCTTTGAATGATGCATACTGAACGTAAAAATAGGCCGGAGTTCAAATAAGTTTAAAAAACATTGAAGTGCCCGTGTAACAGATGAGTTCTCGTCCGAAACCCTGATACTCCGAAAGAGATTGTCCAGTTTGTACACGAGGTGCGTCAAGTTTTCGCCATGACCCTCTCTACTCTTTTGCACATGCTATGCGGGCGAAATGATGATACCATGGCAAGTTCCAACATTTTGAGAGTTCATTTTGTAGTGATTTTCAATTTCACCGTCATTTAGCTCCCTAAACAAATCGGTAACTGACTGAAAAAAAGCAAATGATGTCAGAACGTGTTGGAAATTGATGACGTCGCTTTGAATGATGCATACTGAACGCAAAAATAGGCTGGAGTTCAAATAAGTTTAAAAAACATTGAAGCGTCCGTGTAACAGATGAGTTCTCGTCCGAAACCCAGATACTCCGAAAGAGATTGTCCAGTTTGTACACGAGGTGCGTCCAGTTTTCGCCTTGACCCTCTCTACTCTTTTGCACATGCTATGCGGGCGAAATGATGATACCATGCCAAGTTCCAACATTTTCAGAGTTCATTTTGTAGTGATTTTCAATTTCACCGTCATTTAGCTCCCTAAACAAATCGGTAAATGACTGAAAAATAGCAAATGATGTCAGAACGTGTTGAAACTTGATGACGTCGCTTTGAAAGATGCATACTGAACGCAAAAATAGGCTGGAGTTCAAATAAGTTTAAAAAACATTGAAGTGCCCGTGTAACCGATGACTTCTCGTCCGAAACCCTGATACTCCGAAAGAGATTGTCCAGTTTGTACACGAGGTGCGTCCAGTTTTCGCCGTGACCCTCTCTACTCTTTTGCACATGCTATGCGGGCGAAATGATGATACCATGTCAAGTTCCAACATTTTCAGAGTTCATTTTGTAGTGATTTTCAATTTCACCATCATTTAGCTCCCTAAACAAATCGGTAAATGACTGAAAAACAGCAAATGATGTCAGAACGTGTTGGAAATTGATGACGTCGCTTTGAAAGATGCATACTGAACGCAAAAATAGGCTGGAGTTCAAATAAGTTTAAAAAACATTGAAGCGCCCGTGTAACAGATGAGTTCTCGTCCGAAACCCTGATACTCCGAAAAAGATTGTCCAGTTTGTACACGAGGTGCGTACAGTTTTCGCCGTGACCCTCTCTACTCTTTTGCACATGCTATGCGGGCGAAATGATGATACCATGCCAAGTTCCAACATTTTCAGAGTTCATTTTGTAGTGATTTTCAATTTCACCGTCATTTAGCTCCCTAAACAAATCGGTAAGTGACTGAAAAACAGCAAATGATGTCAGAACATGTCGGAAATCGATGACGTCGCTTTGAAAGATGCATACTGAACGCAAAAATAGGCTGGAGTTCAAATAAGTTTAAAAAACATTGAAGTGCCCGTGTAACAGATGAGTTCTCGTCCGAAATCCTGATACTCCGAAAGAGATTGTCCAGTTTGTACCCGACGTGCATCCAGTTTTCGCCGTGACCCTCTCTACTCTTTTGCACATGCTATGCGGGCGAAATGATGATACCATGGCAAGTTCCAACATTTTCAGAGTTTATTTGGTAGTGATTTTCAATTTCCCCGTCATTTAGCTCCCTAAACAAATCGGTAAATGACTGAAAAACAGCAAATGATGTCAGAACGTGTTGGAAATTGATGACGTCGCTTTGAAAGATACATACTGAACGCAAAAATAGGCTGGAGTTCAAATAAGTTTAAAAAACATTGAAGTGCCCGTGTAACAGATGAGTTCTCGTCCGAAACCCTGATACTCCGAAAGAGATTGTCCAGTTTGTACACGAGGTGCGTCCAGTTTTCGCCGTGACCCTCTCTACTGTTTTGCACATGCTATGCGGGCGAAATGATGATACCATGGCAAGTTCCAACATTTTCAGAGTTCATTTTGTAGTGATTTTCAATTTCACCGTCATTTAGCTCCCTAAACAAATCGGAAACTGACGGAAAAACAGCAAATGATGTCAGAACGTGTTGGAAATTGATGACGTCGCTTTGAATGATGCATACTGAACGCAAAAATAGGCTGGAGTTCAACTAAGTTTAAAAAACATTGAAGCGTCCGTATAACAGATGAGTTCTCGTCCGAAACCCTGATACTTCGAAAGCGATTGTCCAGTTTGTACACGAGGTGCGTCCAATTTTCGCCGTGACCCTCTCTACTCTTTTGCACATGCTATGCGGGCGAAATGATGATACCATGCCAAGTTCCAACATTTTCAGAGTTCATTTTGTAGTGATTTTCAATTTCACCGTCATTTAGCTCCCTAAACAAATCGGTAACTCAATGAAAAACAGCAAATGATGTCAGAACGTGTTGGAAATTGATGACGTCACTTTGAATGATGCATCCTGAACGCAAAAATAGGCTGGAGTTCAAATAAGTTTAAAAAACATTGAAGTGCCCATGTAACAGATGAGTTCTCGTCCGAAACCCTGATACTCCGAAAGAGATTGTCCAGTTTTTAGACGAGGTGCGTCCAGTTTTCGCCGTGACCCTCTCTACTCTTTTGCACATGCTATGCGGGCGAAATGATGATACCATGGCAAGTTCCAACATTTTCAGAGTTCATTTTGTAGTGATTTTCAATTTCACCGTCATTTAGCTCCCTAAACAAATTGGTAAATGACTGAAAAACAGCAAATGATGTCAGAATGTGTTGGAAATTGATGACGTCGCTTTGAAAGATGCATACTGAACGCAAAAATAGGCTGGAGTTCAAATAAGTTTAAAAAACATTGAAGTGCCCGTGTAACCGATGACTTCTCGTCCGAAACCCTGATACTCCGAAAGAGATTGTCCAGTTTGTACACGAGGTGCGTCCAGTTTTCGCCGTGACCCTCTCTACTCTTTTGCACATGCTATGCGGGCGAAATGATGATACCATGTCAAGTTCCAACATTTTCAGAGTTCATTTTGTAGTGATTTTCAATTTCACCATCATTTAGCTCCCTAAACAAATCGGTAAATGACTGAAAAACAGCAAATGATGTCAGAACGTGTTGGAAATTGATGACGTCGCTTTGAAAGATGCATACTGAACGCAAAAATAGGCTGGAGTTCAAATAAGTTTAAAAAACATTGAAGCGCCCGTGTAACAGATGAGTTCTCGTCCGAAACCCTGATACTCCGAAAAAGATTGTCCAGTTTGTACACGAGGTGCGTCCAGTTTTCGCCGTGACCCTCTCTACTCTTTTGCACATGCTATGCGGGCGAAATGATGATACCATGCCAAGTTCCAACATTTTCAGAGTTCATTTTGTAGTGATTTTCAATTTCACCGTCATTTAGCTCCCTAAACAAATCGGTAAGTGACTGAAAAACAGCAAATGATGTCAGAACATGTCGGAAATCGATGACGTCGCTTTGAAAGATGCATACTGAACGCAAAAATAGGCTGGAGTTCAAATAAGTTTAAAAAACATTGAAGTGCCCGTGTAACAGATGAGTTCTCGTCCGAAATCCTGATACTCCGAAAGAGATTGTCCAGTTTGTACACGACGTGCATCCAGTTTTCGCCGTGACCCTCTCTACTCTTTTGCACATGCTATGCGGGCGAAATGATGATACCATGGCAAGTTCCAACATTTTCAGAGTTTATTTGGTAGTGATTTTCAATTTCACCGTCATTTAGCTCCCTAAACAAATCGGTAAATGACTGAAAAACAGCAAATGATGTCAGAACGTGTTGGAAATTGATGACGTCGCTTTGAAAGATACATACTGAACGCAAAAATAGGCTGGAGTTCAAATAAGTTTAAAAAACATTGAAGTGCCCGTGTAACAGATGAGTTCTCGTCCGAAACCCTGATACTCCGAAAGAGATTGTCCAGTTTGTACACGAGGTGCGTCCAGTTTTCGCCGTGACCCTCTCTACTGTTTTGCACATGCTATGCGGGCGAAATGATGATACCATGGCAAGTTCCAACATTTTCAGAGTTCATTTTGTAGTGATTTTCAATTTCACCGTCATTTAGCTCCCTAAACAAATCGGAAACTGACGGAAAAACAGCAAATGATGTCAGAACGTGTTGGAAATTGATGACGTCGCTTTGAATGATGCATACTGAACGCAAAAATAGGCTGGAGTTCAACTAAGTTTAAAAAACATTGAAGCGTCCGTATAACAGATGAGTTCTCGTCCGAAACCCTGATACTTCGAAAGCGATTGTCCAGTTTGTACACGAGGTGCGTCCAATTTTCGCCGTGACCCTCTCTACTCTTTTGCACATGCTATGCGGGCGAAATGATGATACCATGCCAAGTTCCAACATTTTCAGAGTTCATTTTGTAGTGATTTTCAATTTCACCGTCATTTAGCTCCCTAAACAAATCGGTAACTCAATGAAAAACAGCAAATGATGTCAGAACGTGTTGGAAATTGATGACGTCACTTTAAATGATGCATCCTGAACGCAAAAATAGGCTGGAGTTCAAATAAGTTTAAAAAACATTGAAGTGCCCATGTAACAGATGAGTTCTCGTCCGAAACCCTGATACTCCGAAAGAGATTGTCCAGTTTTTAGACGAGGTGCGTCCAGTTTTCGCCGTGACCCTCTCTACTCTTTTGCACATGCTATGCGGGCGAAATGATGATACCATGGCAAGTTCCAACATTTTCAGAGTTCATTTTGTAGTGATTTTCAATTTCACCGTCATTTAGCTCCCTAAACAAATCGGTAAATGACTGAAAAATAGCAAATGATGTCAGAATGTGTTGGAAATTGATGACGTCGCTTTGAAAGATACATACTGAACGCAAAAATAGGCTGGAGTTCAAATAAGTTTAAAAAACATTGAAGCGCACGTGTAACAGATGAGTTCTCGTCCGAAACCCTGATACTCCGAAAAAGATTGTCCAGTTTGTACACGAGGTGCGTACAGTTTTCGCCGTGACCCTCTCTACTCTTTTGCACATGCTATGCGGGCGAAATGATGATACCATGGCAAGTTCCAACATTTTCAGAGTTCATTTTGTAGTGATTTTCAATTTCACCGTCATTTAGCTCCCTAAACAAATCGGTAAATGACTGAAAAACAGCAAATGATGTCAGAACATGTTGGAAATCGATGACGTCACTTTGAAAGATGCATACTGAACGCAAAAATAGGCTGGAGTTCAAATAAGTTTAAAAAACATTGAAGTGCCCGTGTAACAGATGAGTTCTCGTCCGAAACCCTGATACTCCGAAAGAGATTGTCCAGTTTGTACACGAGGTGCATCCAGTTTTCGCCGTGACCCTCTCTACTCTTTTGCACATGCTATGCGGGCGAAATGATGATACCATGGCAAGTTCCAACATTTTCAGAGTTTATTTTGTAGTGATTTTCAATTTCACCGTCATTTAGCTCCCCAAACAAATCGGTAAATGACTGAAAAACAGCAAATGATGTCAGAACGTGTTGGAAATTGATGACGTCGCTTTGAATGATGCATACTGAACGCAAAAATAGGCTGGAGTTCAAATAAGTTTAAAAAACATTGAAGTGCCCGTGTAACAGATGAGTTCTCGTCCGAAACCCTGATACTCCGAAAGAGATTGTCTAGTTTGTACACGAGGTGCGTCCAGTTTTCGCCGTGACCCTCTCTACTATTTTGCACATGCTATGCGGGCGAAATGATGATACCATGGCAAGTTCCAACATTTTCGGAGTTCATTTTGTAGTGATTTTCAATTTCACCGTCATTTAGCTCCCTAAAGAAATCGGTAACTGACTGAAAAACAGCAAATGATGTCAGAACGTGTTGGAAATTGATGACGTCGCTTTGAATTATGCATACTGAACGCAAAAATAGGCTGGAGTTCAACTAAGTTTAAAAAACATTGAAGCGTCCGTGTAACAGATGAGTTCTCGTCCGAAATCCTGATACTTCGAAAGCGATTGTCCAGTTTGTACACGAGGTGCGTCCAGTTTTCGCCGTGACCCTCTCTACTGTTTTGCACATGCTATGCGGGCGAAATGATGATACCATGCCAAGTTCCAACATTTTCAGAGTTCATTTTGTAGTGATTTTCAATTTCACCGTCATTTAGCTCCCTAAACAAATCGGTAACTGACTGAAAAACAGCAAATGATGTCAGAACGTGTTGGAAATTGATGACGTCGCTTTGAATGATGCATACTGAACGCAAAAATAGGCTGGAGTTCAAATAAGTTTAAAAAACATTGAAGTGCCCGTGTAACAGATGAGTTCTCGTCCGAAACCCTGATACTCCGAAATAGATTGTCCAGTTTGTACACGAGGTGCGTACAGTTTTCGCCGTGACCCTCTCTACTCTTTTGCACATGCTATGCGGGCGAAATGATGATACCATGCCAAGTTCCAACATTTTCAGAGTTCATTTTGTAGTGATTTTCAATTTCACCGTCATTTAGCTCCCTAAACAAATCGGTAAGTGACTGAAAAACAGCAAATGATGTCAGAACATGTCGGAAATCGATGACGTCGCTTTGAAAGATGCATACTGAACGCAAAAATAGGCTGGAGTTCAAATAAGTTTAAAAAACATTGAAGTGCCCGTGTAACAGATGAGTTCTCGTCCGAAATCCTGATACTCCGAAAGAGATTGTCCAGTTTGTACACGACGTGCATCCAGTTTTCGCCGTGACCCTCTCTACTCTTTTGCACATGCTATGCGGGCGAAATGATGATACCATGGCAAGTTCCAACATTTTCAGAGTTTATTTGGTAGTGATTTTCAATTTCACCGTCATTTAGCTCCCTAAACAAATCGGTAAATGACTGAAAAACAGCAAATGATGTCAGAACGTGTTGGAAATTGATGACGTCGCTTTGAAAGATACATACTGAACGCAAAAATAGGCTGGAGTTCAAATAAGTTTAAAAAACATTGAAGTGCCTGTGTAACAGATGAGTTCTCGTCCGAAACCCTGATACTCCGAAAGAGATTGTCCAGTTTGTACACGAGGTGCGTCCAGTTTTCGCCGTGACCCTCTCTACTGTTTTGCACATGCTATGCGGGCGAAATGATGATACCATGCCAAGTTCCAACATTTTCAGAGTTCATTTTGTAGTGATTTTCAATTTCACCGTCATTTAGCTCCCTAAACAAATCGGAAACTGATGGAAAAACAGCAAATGATGTCAGAACGTGTTGGAAATTGATGACATCGCTTTGAATGATGCATACTGAACGCAAAAATAGGCTGGAGTTCAACTAAGTTTAAAAACCATTGAAGCGTCCGTATAACAGATGAGTTCTCGTCCGAAACCCTGATACTTCGAAAGCGATTGTCCAGTTTGTACACGAGGTGCGTCCAGTTTTCGCCGTGACCCTCTCTACTCTTTTGCACATGCTATGCGGGCGAAATGATGATACCATGCCAAGTTCCAACATTTTCAGAGTTCATTTTGTAGTGATTTTCAATTTCACCGTCATTTAGCTCCCTAAACAAATCGGTAACTCAATGAAAAACAGCAAATGATGTCAGAACGTGTTGGAAATTGATGACGTCACTTTGAATGATGCATCCTGAACGCAAAAATAGGCTGGAGTTCAAATAAGTTTAAAAAACATTGAAGTGCCCATGTAACAGATGAGTTCTCGTCCGAAACCCTGATACTCCGAAAGAGATTGTCCAGTTTTTAGACGAGGTGCGTCCAGTTTTCGCCGTGACCCTCTCTACTCTTTTGCACATGCTATGCGGGCGAAATGATGATACCATGGCAAGTTCCAACATTTTCAGAGTTCATTTTGTAGTGATTTTCAATTTCACCGTCATTTAGCTCCCTAAACAAATCGGTAAATGACTGAAAAACAGCAAATGATGTCAGAATGTGTTGGAAATTGATGACGTCGCTTTGAAAGATGCATACTGAACGCAAAAATAGGCTGGAGTTCAAATAAGTTTAAAAAACATTGAAGCGCACGTGTAACAGATGAGTTCTCGTCCGAAACCCTGATACTCCGAAAAAGATTGTCCAGTTTGTACACGAGGTGCGTACAGTTTTCGCCGTGACCCTCTCTACTCTTTTGCACATGCTATGCGGGCGAAATGATGATACCATGGCAAGTTCCAACATTTTCGGAGTTCATTTTGTAGTGATTTTCAATTTCACCGTCATTTAGCTCCCTAAAGAAATCGGTAACTGACTGAAAAACAGCAAATGATGTCAGAACGTGTTGGAAATTGATGACGTCGCTTTGAAAGATGCATACTGAATGCAAAAATAGGCTGGAGTTCAACTAAGTTTAAAAAACATTGAAGCGTCCGTGTAACAGATGAGTTCTCGTGCGAAACCCTGATACTTCGAAAGCGATTGTCCAGTTTGTACATGAGGTGCGTCCAGTTTTCGCCGTGACCCTCTCTACTGTTTTGCACATGCTATGCGGGCGAAATGATGATACCATGCCAAGTTCCAACATTTTCAGAGTTCATTTTGTAGTGATTTTCAATTTCACCGTCATTTAGCTCCCTAAACAAATCGGTAACTGACTGAAAAACAGCAAATGATGTCAGAACGTGTTGGAAATTGATGACGTCGCTTTGAATGATGCATACTGAACGCAAAAATAGGTTGGAGTTCAAATAAGTTTAAAAAACATTGAAGTGCCCGTGTAACAGATGAGTTCTCGTCCGAAACCCTGATACTCCGAAAGAGATTGTCCAGTTTGTACACGAGGTGCGTCAAGTTTTCGCCATGACCCTCTCTACTCTTTTGCACATGCTATGCGGGCGAAATGATGATACCATGGCAAGTTCCAACATTTTCAGAGTTCATTTTGTAGTGATTTTCAATTTCACCGTCATTTAGCTCCCTAAACAAATCGGTAACTGACTGAAAAACAGCAAATGATGTCAGAACGTGTTGGAAATTGATGACGTCGCTTTGAATGATGCATACTGAACGCAAAAATAGGCTGGAGTTCAAATAAGTTTAAAAAACATTGAAGCGTCCGTGTAACAGATGAGTTCTCGTCCGAAACCCAGATACTCCGAAAGAGATTGTCCAGTTTGTACACGAGGTGCGTCCAGTTTTCGCCTTGACCCTCTCTACTCTTTTGCACATGCTATGCAGGCGAAATGATGATACCATGCCAAGTTCCAACATTTTCAGAGTTCATTTTGTAGTGATTTTCAGTTTCACCGTCATTTAGCTCCCTAAACAAATCGGTAAATGACTGAAAAACAGCAAATAATGTCAGAACATGTTAAAAATTGATGACGTCGCTTTGAAAGATGCATACTGAACGCAAAAATAGGCTGGAGTTCAAATAAGTTTAAAAAACATTGAAGTGCCCGTGTAACCGATGAGTTCTCGTCCGAAACCCTGATACTCCGAAAGAGATTGTCCAGTTTGTACACGAGGTGCGTCCAGTTTTCGCCGTGACCCTCTCTACTCTTTTGCACATGCTATGCGGGCGAAATGATGATACCATGTCAAGTTCCAACATTTTCAGAGTTCATTTTGTAGTGATTTTCAATTTCACAATCATTTAGCTCCCTAAACAAATCGGTAAATGACTGAAAAACAGCAAATGATGTCAGAACGTGTTGGAAATTGATGACGTCGCTTTGAAAGATGCATACTGAATGCAAAAATAGGCTGGAGTTCAACTAAGTTTAAAAAACATTGAAGCGTCCGTGTAACAGATGAGTTCTCGTGCGAAACCCTGATACTTCGAAAGCGATTGTCCAGTTTGTACATGAGGTGCGTCCAGTTTTCGCCGTGACCCTCTCTACTCTTTTGCACATGCTATGCGGGCGAAATGATGATACCATGCCAAGTTCCAACATTTTCAGAGTTCATTTTGTAGTGATTTTCAATTTCACCGTCATTTAGCTCCCTAAACAAATCGGTAACTCACTGAAAAACAGCAAATGATGTCAGAACGTGTTGGAAATTGATGACGTCGCTTTGAATGATGCATACTGAACGCAAAAATAGGCTGGAGTTCAAATAAGTTTAAAAAACATTGAAGTGCCCGTGTAACAGATGAGTTCTTGTCCGAAACCCTGATACTCCGAAAGAGATTGTCCAGTTTTTAGACGAGGTGCGTCCAGTTTTCGCCGTGACCCTCTCTACTCTTTTGCACATGCTATGCGGGCGAAATGATGATACCATGCCAAGTTCCAACATTTTCAGAGTTCATTTTGTAGTGATTTTCAATTTCACCGTCATTTAGCTCCCTAAACAAATCGGTAACTGACTGAAAAACAGCAAATGATGTCAGAACGTGTTGGAAATTGATGACGTCGCTTTGAATGATGCATACTGAACGCAAAAATAGGCTGGAGTTTAAATAAGTTTAAAAAACATTGAAGCGTCCGTGTAACAGATGAGTTCTCGTCCGAAACCCAGATACTCCGAAAGAGATTGTCCAGTTTGTACACGAGGTGCGTCCAGTTTTCGCCTTGACCCTCTCTACTCTTTTGCACATGCTATGCGGGCGAAATGATGATACCATGCCAAGTTCCAACATTTTCAGAGTTCATTTTGTAGTGATTTTCAGTTTCACCGTCATTTAGCTCCCTAAACAAATCGGTAAATGACTGAAAAACAGCAAATAATGTCAGAACATGTTAAAAATTGATGACGTCGCTTTGAAAGATGCATACTGAACGCAAAAATAGGCTGGAGTTCAAATAAGTTTAAAAAACATTGAAGTGCCCGTGTAACCGATGAGTTCTCGTCCGAAACCCTGATACTCCGAAAGAGATTGTCCAGTTTGTACACGAGGTGCGTCCAGTTTTCGCCGTGACCCTCTCTACTCTTTTGCACATGCTATGCGGGCGAAATGATGATACCATGTCAAGTTCCAACATTTTCAGAGTTCATTTTGTAGTGATTTTCAATTTCACAATCATTTAGCTCCCTAAACAAATCGGTAAATGACTGAAAAACAGCAAATGATGTCAGAACGTGTTGGAAATTGATGACGTCGCTTTGAAAGATGCATACTGAATGCAAAAATAGGCTGGAGTTCAACTAAGTTTAAAAAACATTGAAGCGTCCGTGTAACAGATGAGTTCTCGTGCGAAACCCTGATACTTCGAAAGCGATTGTCCAGTTTGTACATGAGGTGCGTCCAGTTTTCGCCGTGACCCTCTCTACTCTTTTGCACATGCTATGCGGGCGAAATGATGATACCATGCCAAGTTCCAACATTTTCAGAGTTCATTTTGTAGTGATTTTCAATTTCACCATCATTTAGCTCCCTAAACAAATCGGTAACTCACTGAAAAACAGCAAATGATGTCAGAACGTGTTGGAAATTGATGACGTCGCTTTGAATGATGCATACTGAACGCAAAAATAGGCTGGAGTTCAAATAAGTTTAAAAAACATTGAAGTGCCCGTGTAACAGATGAGTTCTCGTCCGAAACCCTGATACTCCGAAAGAGATTGTCCAGTTTGTACACGAGGTGCATCCAGTTTTCGCCGTGACCCTCTCTACTCTTTTGCACATGCTATGCGAGCGAACTGATGATACCATGGCAAGTTCCAACATTTTCAGAGTTTATTTTGTAGTGATTTTCAATTTCACCGTCATTTAGCTCCCTAAACAAATCGGTAAATGACTGAAAAACAGCAAATGATGTCAGAACGTGTTGGAAATTGATGGCGTCGCTTTGAAAGATACATACTGAACGCAAAAATAGGCTGGAGTTCAAATAAGTTTAAAAAACATTGAAGTGCCCGTGTTTCGGATGAGTTCTCGTCCGAAACCCAGATACTCCCAAAGAGATTGTCCAGTTTGTACACGAGGTGCGTCCAGTTTTCGCCGTGACCCTCTCTACTGTTTTGCACATGCTATGCGGGCGAAATGATGATACCATGGCAAGTTCCAACATTTTCAGAATTCATTTTGTAGTGATTTTCAATTTCACCGTCATTTAGCTCCCTAAACAAATCGGAAACTGACTGAAAAACAGCAAATGATGTCAGAACGTGTTGGAAATTGATGACGTCGCTTTGAATGATGCATACTGAACGCAAAAATAGGCTGGAGTTCAACTAAGTTTAAAAAACATTGAAGCGTCCGTGTAACAGATGAGTTCTCGTCCGAAACCCTGATACTTCGAAAGCGATTGTCCAGTTTGTACACGAGGTGCGTCCAGTTTTCGCCGTGACCCTCTCTACTCTTTTGCACATGCTATGCGGGCGAAATGATGATACCATGCCAAGTTCCAACATTTTCAGAGTTCATTTTGTAGTGATTTTCAATTTCACCGTCATTTAGCTCCCTAAACAAATCGGTAACTCACTGAAAAACAGCAAATGATGTCAGAACGTGTTGGAAATTGATGACGTCGCTTTGAATGATGCATACTGAACGCAAAAATAGGCTGGAGTTCAAATAAGTTTAAAAAACATTGAAGTGCCCATGTAACAGATGAGTTCTCGTCCGAAACCCTGATACTCCGAAAGAGATTGTCCAGTTTTTAGACGAGGTGCGTCCAATTTTCGCCGTGACCCTCTCTACTCTTTTGCACATGCTATGCGGGCGAAATGATGATACCATGGCAAGTTCCAACATTTTCAGAGTTCATTTTGTAGTGATTTTGAATTTCACCGTCATTTAGCTCCCTAAACAAATCGGTAAATGACTGAAAAACAGCAAATGATGTCAGAACGTGTTGGAAATTGATGACGTCGCTTTGAAAGATGCATACTGAACGCAAAAATAGGCTGGAGTTCAAATAAGTTTAAAAAACATTGAAGCGCACGTGTAACAGATGAGTTCTCGTCCGAAACCCTGATACTTCGAAAGAGGTTGTCCAGTTTGTACACGAGGTGCGTACAGTTTTCGCCGTGACCCTCTCTGCTCTTTTGCACATGCTATGCGGGCGAAATGATGATACCATGCCAAGTTCCAACATTTTCAGAGTTCATTTTGTAGTGATTTTCAATTTCACCGTCATTTAGCTCCCTAAACAAATCGATAAATGACTGAAAAACAGCAAATGATGTCAGAACATGTTGGAAATCGATGACGTCACTTTGAAAGATGCATACTGAACGCAAAAATAGGCTGGAGTTCAAATAAGTTTAAAAAACATTGAAGTGCCCGTGTAACAGATGAGTTCTCGTCCGAAACCCTGATACTCCTAAAGAGATTGTCCAGTTTGTACACGAGGTGCATCCAGTTTTCGCCGTGACCCTCTCTACTCTTTTGCACATGCTATGCGGGCAAAATGATGATACCATGGCAAGTTCCAACATTTTCAGAGTTTATTTTGTAGTGATTTTCAATTTCACCGTCATTTAGCTCCCTAAACAAATCGGTAAATGACTGAAAAACAGCAAATGATGTCAGAACGTGTTGGAAATTGATGACGTCGCTTTGAAAGATACATACTGAACGCAAAAATAGGCTGGAGTTCAAATAAGTTTAAAAAACATTGAAGTGCCCGTGTAACAGATGAGTTCTCGTCCGAAACCCTGATACTCCGAAAGAGATTGTCTAGTTTGTACACGAGGTGCGTCCAGTTTTCGCCGTGACCCTCTCTACTATTTTGCACATGCTATGCGGGCGAAATGATGATACCATGCCAAGTTCCAACATTTTCAGAGTTCATTTTGTAGTGATTTTCAATTTCACCGTCATTTAGCTCCCTAAACAAATCGGTAACTGACTGAAAAACAGCAAATGATGTCAGAACGTGTTGGAAATTGATGACGTCGCTTTGAATGATGCATACTGAACGCAAAAATAGGCTGGAGTTCAACTAAGTTTAAAAAACATTGAAGCGTCCGTGTAACAGATGAGTTCTCGTCCAAAACCCTGATACTTCGAAAGCGATTGTCCAGTTTGTACACGAGGTGCGTCCAGTTTTCGCCGTGACCCTCTCTACTGTTTTGCACATGCTATGCGGGCGAATGATGATACCATGCCAAGTTCCAACATTTTCAGAGTTCATTTTGTAGTGATTTTCAATTTCACCGTCATTTAGCTCCCTAAACAAATCGGTAACTGACTGAAAAACAGCAAATGATGTCAGAACGTGTTGGAAATTGATGACGTCGCTTTGAATGATGCATACTGAACACAAAAATAGGCTGGAGTTCAAATAAGTTTAAAAAACATTGAAGTGCCCGTGTAACAGATGAGTTCTCGTCCGAAACCCTGATACTCCGAAAGAGATTGTCCAGTTTGTACACGAGGTGCGTCAAGTTTTCGCCATGACCCTCTCTACTCTTTTGCACATGCTATGCGGGCGAAATGATGATACCATGGCAAGTTCCAACATTTTCAGAGTTCATTTTGTAGTGATTTTCAATTTCACCGTCATTTAGCTCCCTAAACAAATCGGTAACTGACTGAAAAACAGCAAATGATGTCAGAACATGTTGGAAATTGATGACGTCGCTTTGAATGATGCATACTGAACGCAAAAATAGGCTGGAATTCAAATAAGTTTAAAAAACATTGAAGCGTCCGTGTAACAGATGAGTTCTCGTCCGAAACCATGATACTCCGAAAGAGATTGTCCAGTTTGTACACGAGGTGCGTCCAGTTTTCGCCTTGACCCTCTCTACTCTTTTGCACATGCTACGCGGGCGAAATGATGATACCATGCCAAGTTCCAACATTTTCAGAGTTCATTTTGTAGTGATTTTCAATTTCACCGTCATTTAGCTCCCTAAACAAATCGGTAAATGACTGAAAAACAGCAAATGATGTCAGAACGTGTTGAAAATTGATGACGTCGCTTTGAAAGATGCATACTGAACGCAAAAATAGGCTGGAGTTCAAATAAGTTTAAAAAACATTGAAGTGCCCGTGTAACCGATGACTTCTCGTCCGAAACCCTGATACTCCGAAAGAGATTGTCCAGTTTGTACACGAGGTGCGTCCAGTTTTCGCCGTGACCCTCTCTACTCTTTTGCACATGCTATGCGGGCGAAATGATGATACCATGTCAAGTTCCAACATTTTCAGAGTTCATTTTGTAGTGATTTTCAATTTCACCATCATTTAGCTCCCTAAACAAATCGGTAAATGACTGAAATACAGCAAATGATGTCAGAACGTTTTGGAAATTGATGACGTCGCTTTGAAAGATGCATACTGAACGCAAAAATAGGCTGGAGTTCAAATAAGTTTAAAAAACATTGAAGCGCCCGTGTAACAGATGGGTTCTCGTCCGAAACCCTGATACTCCGAAAAAGATTGTCAAGTTTGTACACGAGGTGCGTACAGTTTTCGCCGTGACCCTCTCTACTCTTTTGCACATGCTATGCGGGCGAAATGATGATACCATGCCAAGTTCCAACATTTTCAGAGTTCATTTTGTAGTGATTTTCAATTTCACCGTCATTTAGCTCCCTAAACAAATCGGTAAATGACTGAAAAACAGCAAATGATGTCAGAACATGTCGGAAATCAATGACGTCGCTTTGAAAGATGCATACTGAACGCAAAAATAGGCTGGAGTTCAAATAAGTTTAAAAAACATTGAAGTGCCCGTGTAACAGATGAGTTCTCGTCCGAAACCCTGATACTCCGAAAGAGATTGTCCAGTTTGTACACGAGGTGCGTCCAGTTTTCGCCGTGACCCTCTCTACTGTTTTGCACATGCTATGCGGGCGAAATGATGATACCATGGCAAGTTCCAACATTTTCAGAGTTCATTTTGTAGTGATTTTCAATTTCACCGTCATTTAGCTCCCTAAACAAATCGGTAACTGACTGAAAAACAGCAAATGATGTCAGAACGTGTTGGAAATTGATGACGTCGCTTTGAATGATGCATACTGAACACAAAAATAGGCTGGAGTTCAAATAAGTTTAAAAAACATTGAAGTGCCCGTGTAACAGATGAGTTCTCGTCCGAAACCCTGATACTCCGAAAGAGATTGTCCAGTTTGTACACGAGGTGCGTCAAGTTTTCGCCATGACCCTCTCTACTCTTTTGCACATGCTATGCGGGCGAAATGATGATACCATGGCAAGTTCCAACATTTTCAGAGTTCATTTTGTAGTGATTTTCAATTTCACCGTCATTTAGCTCCCTAAACAAATCGGTAACTGACTGAAAAACAGCAAATGATGTCAGAACATGTTGGAAATTGATGACGTCGCTTTGAATGATGCATACTGAACGCAAAAATAGGCTGGAATTCAAATAAGTTTAAAAAACATTGAAGCGTCCGTGTAACAGATGAGTTCTCGTCCGAAACCATGATACTCCGAAAGAGATTGTCCAGTTTGTACACGAGGTGCGTCCAGTTTTCGCCTTGACCCTCTCTACTCTTTTGCACATGCTATGCGGGCGAAATGATGATACCATGCCAAGTTCCAACATTTTCAGAGTTCATTTTGTAGTGATTTTCAATTTCACCGTCATTTAGCTCCCTAAACAAATCGGTAAATGACTGAAAAACAGCAAATGATGTCAGAACGTGTTGAAAATTGATGACGTCGCTTTGAAAGATGCATACTGAACGCAAAATTAGGCTGGAGTTCAAATAAGTTTAAAAAACATTGAAGTGCCCGTGTAACCGATGACTTCTCGTCCGAAACCCTGATACTCCGAAAGAGATTGTCCAGTTTGTACACGAGGTGCGTCCAGTTTTCGCCGTGACCCTCTCTACTCTTTTGCACATGCTATGCGGGAGAAATGATGATACCATGTCAAGTTCCAACATTTTCAGAGTTCATTTTGTAGTGATTTTCAATTTCACCATCATTTAGCTCCCTAAACAAATCGGTAAATGACTGAAATACAGCAAATGATGTCAGAACGTTTTGAAAATTGATGACGTCGCTTTGAAAGATGCATACTGAACGCAAAAATAGGCTGGAGTTCAAATAAGTTTAAAAAACATTGAAGCGCCCGTGTAACAGATGGGTTCTCGTCCGAAACCCTGATACTCCGAAAAAGATTGTCCAGTTTGTACACGAGGTGCGTACAGTTTTCGCCGTGACCCTCTCTACTCTTTTGCACATGCTATGCGGGCGAAATGATGATACCATGCCAAGTTCCAACATTTTCAGAGTTCATTTTGTAGTGATTTTCAATTTCACCGTCATTTAGCTCCCTAAACAAATCGGTAAATGACTGAAAAACAGCAAATGATGTCAGAACATGTCGGAAATCAATGACGTCGCTTTGAAAGATGCATACTGAACGCAAAAATAGGCTGGAGTTCAAATAAGTTTAAAAAACATTGAAGTGCCCGTGTAAGAGATGAGTTCTCGTCCGAAACCCTGATACTCCGAAAGAGATTGTCCAGTTTGTACACGAGGTGCGTCCAGTTTTCGCCGTGACCCTCTCTACTGTTTTGCACATGCTATGCGGGCGAAATGATGATACCATGGCAAGTTCCAACATTTTCAGAGTTCATTTTGTAGTGATTTTCAATTTCACCGTCATTTAGCTCCCTAAACAAATCGGTAACTGACTGAAAAACAGCAAATGATGTCAGAACATGTTGGAAATTGATGACGTCGCTTTGAATGATGCATACT
Source organism: Aegilops tauschii subsp. strangulata (assembly GCF_002575655.3). NCBI lineage: Eukaryota > Viridiplantae > Streptophyta > Magnoliopsida > Poales > Poaceae > Aegilops > Aegilops tauschii. Next base: position 637,458,850 of record NC_053036.3, on the reverse strand, counting down.
GAACGCAAAAATAGGCTGGAATTCAAATAAGTTTAAAAAACATTGAAGCGTCCGTGTAACAGATGAGTTCTCGTCCGAAACCATGATACTCCGAAAGAGATTGTCCAGTTTGTACACGAGGTGCGTCCAGTTTTCGCCTTGACCCTCTCTACTCTTTTGCACATGCTATGCGGGCGAAATGATGATACCATGCCAAGTTCCAACATTTTCAGAGTTCATTTTGTAGTGATTTTCAATTTCACCGTCATTTAGCTCCCTAAACAAATCGTTAAATGACTGAAAAACAGCAAATGATGTCAGAACGTGTTGAAAATTGATGACGTCGCTTTGAAAGATGCATACTGAACGCAAAAATAGGCTGGAGTTCAAATAAGTTTAAAAAACATTGAAGTGCCCGTGTAACCGATGACTTCTCGTCCGAAACCCTGATACTCCGAAAGAGATTGTCCAGTTTGTACACGAGGTGCGTCCAGTTTTCGCCGTGACCCTCTCTACTCTTTTGCACATGCTATGCGGGCGAAATGATGATACCATGTCAAGTTCCAACATTTTCAGAGTTCATTTTGTAGTGATTTTCAATTTCACCATCATTTAGCTCCCTAAACAAATCGGTAAATGACTGAAATACAGCAAATGATGTCAGAACGTTTTGGAAATTGATGACGTCGCTTTGAAAGATGCATACTGAACGCAAAAATAGGCTGGAGTTGAAATAAGTTTAAAAAACATTGAAGCGCCCGTGTAACAGATGGGTTCTCGTCCGAAACCCTGATACTCCGAAAAAGATTGTCCAGTTTGTACACGAGGTGCGTACAGTTTTCGCCGTGACCCTCTCTACTCTTTTGCACATGCTATGCGGGCGAAATGATGATACCATGCCAAGTTCCAACATTTTCAGAGTTCATTTTGTAGTGATTTTCAATTTCACCGTCATTTAGCTCCCTAAACAAATCGGTAAATGACTGAAAAACAGCAAATGATGTCAGAACATGTCGGAAATCAATGACGTCGCTTTGAAAGATGCATACTGAACGCAAAAATAGGCTGGAGTTCAAATAAGTTTAAAAAACATTGAAGTGCCCGTGTAACAGATGAGTTCTCGTCCGAAACCCTGATACTCCGAAAGAGATTGTCCAGTTTGTACACGAGGTGCGTCCAGTTTTCGCCGTGACCCTCTCTACTGTTTTGCACATGCTATGCGGGCGAAATGATGATACCATGGCAAGTTCCAACATTTTCAGAGTTCATTTTGTAGTGATTTTCAATTTCACCGTCATTTAGCTCCCTAAACAAATCGGAAACTGACTGAAAAACAGCAAATGATGTCAAAACGTGTTGGAAATTGATGACGTCGCTTTGAATGATGCATACTGAACGCAAAAATAGGCTGGAGTTCAACTAAGTTTAAAAAACATTGAAGCGTCCGTGTAACAGATGAGTTCTCGTCCGAAACCCTGATACTTCGAAAGCGATTGTCCAGTTTGTACACGAGGTGCGTCCAGTTTTCGCCGTGACCCTCTCTACTCTTTTGGACATGCTATGCGGGCGAAATGATGATACCCTGGGAAGTTCCAACATTTTCAGAGTTCATTTTGTAGTGGTTTTCAATTTCACCGTCATTTAGCTCCCTAAACAAATCGGTAAATGACTGAAAAACAGCAAATGATGTCAGAACGTGTTGGAAATTGATGACGTCGCTTTGAAAGATGCATACTGAACGCAAAAATAGGCTGGAGTTCAAATAAGTTTAAAAAACATTGAAGTGCCCGTGTAACAGATGAGTTCTCGTCCGAAACCCTGATACTCCGAAAGAGATTGTCCAGTTTGTACACGAGGTGGGTCCAGTTTTCGCCGTGACCCTCTCTACTGTTTTGCACATGCTATGCGCGCGAAATGATGATACCCTGGCAAGTTCCAACATTTTCAGAGTTCATTTTGTAGTGGTTTTCAATTTCACCGTCATTTAGCTCCATAAACAAATCGGTAAATGACTGAAAAACAGCAAATGATGTCAGAACGTGTTGGAAATTGATGACGTCGCTTTGAAAGATGCATACTGAACGCAAAAATAGGCTGGAGTTCAAATAAGTTTAAAAAACATTGAAGTGCCCGTGTAACAGATGAGTTCTCGTCCGAAACCCTGATACTCCGAAAGAGATTGTCCAGTTTCTACACGAGGTGCGTCCAGTTTTCGTCGTGACCCTCTCTACTCTTTAGCACATGCTATGCGGGCGAAATGATGATACCATGGCAAGTTCCAACATTTTCGCAGTTTATTTTGTAGTGATTTTCAATTTCACCGTCATTTAGCTCCCTAAACAAATCTGTAACTGACGGAAAAACAGCAAATGATGTCAGAACGTGTTGGAAATTGATGACGTCGCTTTGAATGATGCATACTGAATGCAAAAATAGGCTGGAGTTCAAATAAGTTTAAAAAACATTGAAGCATCCGTGTAACAGATGAGTTCTCGTCCGAAACCCTTATACTCCGAAAGAGATTGTCCAGTTTGTACACGAGGTGCGTCCAGTTTTTGCCGTGACCCTCTCTACTCTTTTGCACATGCTATGAGGGCGAAATGATGATACCATGCCAAGTTCCAACATTTTCAGAGTTCATTTTGTAGTGATTTTCAATTTCATTTAGCTCCCTAAACAAATCGGTAACTGACTGAAAAACAGCAAATGATGCCAGAACGTGTTGGAAATTGATGACGTCGCTTTGAATGATGCATACTGAACGCAAAAATAGGCTGGAGTTCAAATAAGTTTAAAAAACATTGAAGCGTCCGTGTAACAGATGAGTTCTCGTCCGAAACCCAGATACTCCGAAAGAGGTTGTCCAGTTTGTACACGAGGTGCGTCCAGTTTTCGCCGTGACCCTCTCTACTCTTTTGCACATGCTATGCAGGCGAAATGATGATACCATGGCAAGTTCCAACATTTTCAGAGTTCATTTTGTAGTGATTTTCAATTTCACCGTCATTTAGCTCCCTAAACAGATCGGTAACTGACTGAAAAAACAGCAAATGATGTCAGAACGTGTTGGAAATTGATGACGTCGCTTTGAATGATGCATACTGAACGCAAAAATAGGCTGGAGTTCAAATAAGTTTAAAAAACATTGAAGTGCCCGTGTAACAGATGAGTTCTCGTCCGAAACCCTGATACTCCGAAAGAGATTGTCCAGTTTGTACACGAGGTGCGTCCAGTTTTCGCCGTGACCCTCTCTACTCTTTTGGACATGCTATGCGGGCGAAATGATGATACCCTGGGAAGTTCCAACATTTTCAGAGTTCATTTTGTAGTGGTTTTCAATTTCACCGTCATTTAGCTCCCTAAACAAATCGGTAAATGACTGAAAAACAGCAAATGATGTCAGAACGTGTTGGAAATTGATGACGTCGCTTTGAAAGATGCATACTGAACGCAAAAATAGGCTGGAGTTCAAATAAGTTTAAAAAACATTGAAGTGCCCGTGTAACAGATGAGTTCTCGTCCGAAACCCTGATACTCCGAAAGAGATTGTCCAGTTTGTACACGAGGTGGGTCCAGTTTTCGCCGTGACCCTCTCTACTGTTTTGCACATGCTATGCGCGCGAAATGATGATACCCTGGCAAGTTCCAACATTTTCAGAGTTCATTTTGTAGTGGTTTTCAATTTCACCGTCATTTAGCTCCATAAACAAATCGGTAAATGACTGAAAAACAGCAAATGATGTCAGAACGTGTTGGAAATTGATGACGTCGCTTTGAAAGATGCATACTGAACGCAAAAATAGGCTGGAGTTCAAATAAGTTTAAAAAACATTGAAGTGCCCGTGTAACAGATGAGTTCTCATCCGAAACCCTGATACTCCGAAAGAGATTGTCCAGTTTCTACACGAGGTGCGTCCAGTTTTCGTCGTGACCCTCTCTACTCTTTAGCACATGCTATGCGGGCGAAATGATGATACCATGACAAGTTCCAACATTTTCGGAGTTTATTTTGTAGTGATTTTCAATTTCACCGTCATTTAGCTCCCTAAACAAATCTGTAACTGACGGAAAAACAGCAAATGATGTCAGAACGTGTTGGAAATTGATGACGTCGCTTTGAATGATGCATACTGAATGCAAAAATAGGCTGGAGTTCAAATAAGTTTAAAAAACATTGAAGCATCCGTGTAACAGATGAGTTCTCGACCGAAACCCTTATACTCCGAAAGAGATTGTCCAGTTTGTACACGAGGTGCGTCCAGTTTTTGCCGTGACCCTCTCTACTCTTTTGCACATGCTATGAGGGCGAAATGATGATACCATGCCAAGTTCCAACATTTTCAGAGTTCATTTTGTAGTGATTTTCAATTTCATTTAGCTCCCTAAACAAATCGGTAACTGACTGAAAAACAGCAAATGATGCCAGAACGTGTTGGAAATTGATGACGTCGCTTTGAATGATGCATACTGAACGCAAAAATAGGCTGGAGTTCAAATAAGTTTAAAAAACATTGAAGCGTCCGTGTAACAGATGAGTTCTCGTCCGAAACCCAGATACTCCGAAAGAGGTTGTCCAGTTTGTACACGAGGTGCGTCCAGTTTTCGCCGTGACCCTCTCTACTCTTTTGCACATGCTATGCAGGCGAAATGATGATACCATGGCAAGTTCCAACATTTTCAGAGTTCATTTTGTAGTGATTTTCAATTTCACCGTCATTTAGCTCCCTAAACAGATCGGTAACTGACTGAAAAAACAGCAAATGATGTCAGAACGTGTTGGAAATTGATGACGTCGCTTTGAATGATGCATACTGAACGCAAAAATAGGCTGGAGTTCAAATAAGTTTAAAAAACATTGAAGCGTCCGTGCAACAGATGAGTTCTCGTCCGAAACCCTGATACTCCGAAAGAGATTGTCAAGTTTGTACACGAGGTGCGTCCAGTTTTCGCCGTGACCCTCTCTACTGTTTTGCACATGCTATGCGGGCGAAATGATTATACCATGGCAAGTTCCAACATTTTCAGAGTTCATTTTGTAGTGATTTTCAATTTCACCGTCATTTAGCTCCCTAAACAAATCAGTAACTGACTGAAAAACAGCAAATGATGTCAGAACGTGTTGGAAATTGATGACGTCGCTTTGAATGATGCATACTGAACGCAAAAATAGGCTGGAGTTCAAATAAGTTTAAAAAACATTGAAGCGTCCGTGCAACAGATGAGTTCTCGTCCGAAACCCTGATACTCCGAAAGAGATTGTCCAGTTTGTACACGAGGTGCGTCCAGTTTTCGCCGTGACCCGCTCTACTGTTTTGCACATGCTATGCGGGCGAAATGATGATACCATGCCAAGTTCCAACATTTTCAGAGTTCATTTTGTAGTGATTTTCAATTTCACCGTCATTTAGCTCCCTAAACAAATCGGTAACTGACTGAAAAACAGCAAATGATGTCAGAACGTGTTGGAAATTGATGACGTCGCTTTGAATGATGCATACTGAACGCAAAAATAGGCTGGAGTTCAAATAAGTTTAAAAAACATTGAAGCGTCCGTGTAACAGATGAGTTCTCGTCCGAAACCCTGATACTTCGAAAGCGATTGTCCAGTTTGTACACGAGGTGCGTCCAGTTTTCGCCGTGACCCTCTCTACTGTTTTGCACATGCTATGCGGGCGAAATGATGATACCCTGCCAAGTTCCAACATTTTCAGAGTTCATTTTGTAGTGATTTTCAATTTCACCGTCATTTAGCTCCCTAAACAAATCGGTAAATGACTGAAAAACAGCAAATGATGTCAGAACGTGTTGGAAATTGATGATGTCGCTTTGAATGATGCATACTGAACGCAAAAATAGGATGGAGTTCGAATAAGTTTAAAAAACATTGAAGTGCCCGTGTAACAGATGAGTTCTCGTCCGAAACCCTGATACTCCGAAAGAGATTGTCCAGTTTGTACACGAGGTGCGTCCAGTTTTCGCCGTGACCCTCTCTACTCTTTTGCACATGCTATGCGGGCGAAATGATGATTCCCTGGCAAGTTCCAACATTTTCAGAGTTCATTTTGTAGTGGTTTTCAATTTCACCGTCATTTAGCTCCCTAAACAAATCGGTAAATGACTGAAAAACAGCAAATGATGTCAGAACGTGTTGGAAATTGATGACGTCGCTTTGAAAGATGCATACTGAATGCAAAAATAGGCTGGAGTTCAAATAAGTTTAAAAAACATTGAAGTGCCCGTGTAACAGATGAGTTCTCGTCCGAAACCCTGATACTCCGAAAGAGATTGTCCAGTTTGTACACGAGGTGCGTCCAGTTTTCGCCGTGACCCTCTCTACTCTTTTGCACATGCTATGCGGGCGAAATGATGATACCATGGCAAGTTCCAACATTTTCAGAGTTCATTTTGTAGTGATTTTCAATTTCACCGTCATTTAGCTCCCTAAACAAATCGGTAACTGACGGAAAAACAGCAAATGATGTCAGAACGTGTTGGAAATTGATGACGTCGCTTTGAATGATGCATACTGAACGCAAAAATAGGCTGGAGTTCAAATAAGTTTAAAAAACATTGAAGCGCCCGTGTAACAGATGAGTTCTCGTCCGAAACCCTGATACTCCGAAAGAGATTGTCCAGTTTGTACACGAGGTGCGTCCAGTTTTCGCCGTGACCCTCTCTACTCTTTTGCACATGCTATGCGGGCGAAATGATGATACCATGCCAAGTTCCAACATTTTCAGAGTTCATTTTGTAGTGATTTTCAATTTCACCGTCATTTAGCTCCCTAAACAAATCGGTAACTGACTGAAAAACAGCAAATGATGCCAGAACGTGTTGGAAATTGATGACGTCGCTTTGAATGATGCGTACTGAATGCAAAAATAGGCTGGAGTTCAAATAAGTTTAAAAAACATTGAAGCGTCCGTGTAACAGATGAGTTCTCGTCCGAAACCCTGATACTCCGAAAGAGGTTGTCCAGTTTGTACACGAGGTGCGTCCAGTTTTCGCCGTGACCCTCTCTACTCTTTTGCACATGCTATGCGGGCGAAATGATGATAACATGCCAAGTTCCAACATTTTCAGAGTTCATTTTGTAGTGATTTTCAATTTCACCGTCATTTACCTCCCTAAACAAATCTGTAACTGACTGAAAAACAGCAAATGATGCCAGAACGTGTTGGAAATTGATGACGTCGCTTTGAATGATGCATACTGAACGCAAAAATAGGCTAGAGTTCAAATAAGTTTAAAAAACATTGAAGCGTCCGTGTAACAGATGAGTTCTCGTCCGAAACCCTGATACTCCGAAAGAGGTTGTCCAGTTTGTACACGAGGTGCGTCCAGTTTTCGCCGTGACCCTCTCTACTCTTTTGCACATGCTATGCGAGCGAAATGATGATAACATGCCAAGTTCCAACATTTTCAGAGTTCATTTTGTAGTGATTTTCAATTTCACCGTCATTTAGCTCCCTAAACAAATCTGTAACTGACTGAAAAATAGCAAATGATGTCAGAACGTGTTGGAAATTGATGACGTCGCTTTGAATGATGCATACTGAACGCAAAAATAGGCTGGAGTTCAAATAAGTTTAAAAAATATTGAAGTGCCCGTGTAACAGATGAGTTCTCGTCCGAAACCCTGATACTCCGAAAGAGATTGTCCAGTTTGTACACGAGGTGCGTCCAGTTTTCGCCGTGACACTCTCTACTCTTTTGCACATGCTATGCGGGCGAAATGATGATACCATGGCAAGTTCCAACATTTTCAGAGTTCATTTTGTAGTGATTTTCAATTTCACCGTCATTTAGCTCCCTAAACAAATCGGTAACTGACTGAAAAAACAGCAAATGATGTCAGAACGTGTTGGAAATTGATGACGTCGCTTTGAATGATGCATACTGAACGCAAAAATAGGCTGGAGTTCAAATAAGTTTCAAAAACATTGAAGCGTCCGTGTAACAGATGAGTTCTCGTCCGAAACCCTGATACTCCGAAAGAGATTGTCCAGTTTGTACACGGTGTGCGTCCAGTTTTCGTCGTGACCCTCTCTACTCTTTTGCACATGCTATGCGGGCGAAATGATGATAACATGCCAAGTTCCAACATTTTCAGAGTTCATTTTGTAGTGATTTTCAATTTCACCGTCATTTAGCTCCCTAAACAAATCTGTAACTGACTGAAAAACAGCAAATGATGTCAGAACGTGTTGGAAATTGATGACGTCGCTTTGAAAGATGCATACTGAACGCAAAAATAGGCTGGAGTTCAAATAAGTTTAAAAAATATTGAAGTGCCCGTGTAACAGATGAGTTCTCGTCCGAAACCCTGATACTCCGAAAGAGATTGTCCAGTTTGTACACGAGGTGCGTCCAGTTTTCGCCATGACCCTCTCTACTCTTTTGCACATGCCATGCGGGCGAAATGATGATACCATGGCAAGTTCCAACATTTTCAGAGTTTATTTTGTAGTGATTTTCAATTTCACCGTCATTTAGCTCCCTAAACAAATCGGTAACTGACTGAAAAAACAGCAAATGATGTCAGAACGTGTTGGAAATTGATGACGTCGCTTTGAATGATGCATACTGAACGCAAAAATAGGCTGGAGTTCAAATAAGTTTAAAAAACATTGAAGCGTCCGTGTAACAGATGAGTTCTCGTCCGAAACCCTCATACTCCGAAAGAGATTGTCCAGTTTGTACACGAGGTGCGTCCAGTTTTCGCCGTGACCCTCTCTACTGTTTTGCACATGCTATGCGGGCGAAATGATGATACCATGCCAAGTTCCAACATTTTCAGAGTTCATTTTGTAGTGATTTTCAATTTCACCGTCATTTAGCTCCCTAAACAAATCGGTAAATGACTGAAAAACAGCAAATGATGTCAGAACGTGTTGGAAATTGATGGCGTCGCTTTGAATGATGCATACTGAACGCAAAAATAGGCTGGAGTTCAAATAAGTTTAAAAAACATTGAAGTGCCCGTGTAACAGATGAGTTCTTGTCCGAAACCCTGATACTCCGAAAGAGATTGTCCAGTTTGTACACGAGGTGCGTCCAGTTTTCGCCGTGACCCTCTCTACTCTTTTGCACATGCTATGCGGGCGAAATGATGATACCCTGGCAAGTTCCAACATTTTCAGAGTTCATTTTGTAGTGGTTTTCAATTTCACCGTCATTTAGCTCCCTAAACAAATCGGTAAATGACTCAAAAACAGCAAATGATGTCAGAACGTGTTGGAAATTGATGACGTCGCTTTGAAAGATGGATACTGAACGCAAAAATAAGTTGGAGTTCAAATAAGTTTAAAAAACATTGAAGTGCCCGTGTAACAGATGAGTTCTCGTCCGAAACCCTGATACTCCGAAAGAGATTGTCCAGTTTGTACACGAGGTGTGTCCAGTTTTCGCCGTGACCCTCTCTACTCTTTTGCACATGCTATGCGGGCAAAATGATGATACCCTGGCAAGTTCCAACATTTTCAGAGTTCATTTTGTAGTGGTTTTCAATTTCACAGTCATTTAGCTCCATAAACAAATCGGTAAATGACTGAAAAACAGCAAATGATGTCAGAACGTGTTGGAAATTGATGACGTCGCTTTGAAAGATGCATACTGAACGCAAAAATAGGCTGGAGTTCAAATAAGTCTAAAAAACATTGAAGTGCCCGTGTAACAGATGAGTTCTCGTCCGAAACCCTGATACTCCGAAAGAGATTGTCCAGTTTGTACACGAGGTGCGTCCAGTTTTCGCCGTGACCCTCTCTACTCTTTTGCACATGCTATGCGGGCGAAATGATGATACCATGGCAAGTTCCAACATTTTCAGAGTTCATTTTGTAGTGATTTTCAATTTCACCGTCATTTAGCTCCCTAAACAAATCGGTAACTGACGGAAAAACAGCAAATGATGTCAGAACGTGTTGGAAATTGATGACGTCGCTTTGAATGATGCATACTGAACGCAAAAATAGGCTGGAGTTCAAATAAGTTTAAAAACATTGAAGCGTCCGTGTAACAGATGAGTTCTCGTCCGAAACCCTGATACTCCGAAAGAGATTGTCCAGTTTGTACACGAGGTGCGTCCAGTTTTCGCCGTGACCCTCTCTACTCTTTTGCACATGCTATGCGGGCGAAATGATGATACCATGCCAAGTTCCAACATTTTCAGAGTTCATTATGTAGTGATTTTCAATTTCACCGTCATTTAGCTCCCTAAACAAATCGGTAACTGACTGAAAAACAGCAAATGATGTCAGAACGTGTTGGAAATTGATGACGTCGCTTTGAATGATGCATACTGAACGCAAAAATAGGCTAGAGTTCAAATAAGTTTAAAAAACATTGAAGCGGCCGTGTAACAGATGAGTTCTCGTCCGAAACCCTGATACTCCGAAAGAGGTTGTCCAGTTTGTACACGAGGTGCGTCCAGTTTTCGCCGTGACCCTCTCTACTCTTTTGCACATGCTATGCGGGAGAAATGATGATACCATGCCAAGTTCCAACATTTTCAGAGTTCATTTTGTAGTGGTTTTCAATTTCACCGTCATTTAGCTCCCTAAACAAATCGGTAAATGACTGAAAAACAGCAAATGATGTCAGAACGTGTTGGAAATTGATGACGTCGCTTTGAAAGATGCATACTAAACGCAAAAATAGGCTGGAGTTCAAATAAGTTTAAAAAACATTGAAGTGCCCGTGTAACAGATGAGTTCTCGTCCGAAACCCTGATACTCCGAAAGAGATTGTCCAGTTTGTACACGAGGTGTGTCCAGTTTTCGCCGTGACCCTCTCTACTCTTTTGCACATGCTATGCGGGCGAAATGATGATTCCCTGGCAAGTTCCAACATTTTCAGAGTTCATTTTGTAGTGGTTTTCAATTTCACCGTCATTTAGCTCCATAAACAAATCGGTAAATGACTGAAAAACAGCAAATGATGTCAGAACGTGTTGGAAATTGATGACGTCGCTTTGAAAGATGCATACTGAACGCAAAAATAGGCTGGAGTTCAAATAAGTTTAAAAAACATTGAAGTGCCCGTGTAACAGATGAGTTCTCGTCCGAAACCCTAATACTCCGAAAGTGATTGTCCAGTTTGTACACGAGGTGCGTCCAGTTTTCGCCGTGACCCTCTCTACTCTTTTGCACATGCTATGCGGGCGAAATGATGATACCATGGCAAGTTCCAACATTTTCAGAGTTCATTTTGTAGTGATTTTCAATTTCACCGTCATTTAGCTCCCTAAACAAATCGGTAACTGACGGAAAAACAGCAAATGATGTCTGAACGTGTTGGAAATTGATGACGTCGCTTTGAATGATGCATACTGAACGCAAAAATAGGCTGGAGTTCAAATAAGTTTAAAAAACATTGAAGCGTCCGTGTAACAGATGAGTTCTCGTCCGAAACCCTGATACTCCGAAAGAGATTGTCCAGTTTGTACACGAGGTGCGTCCAGTTTTCGCCGTGACCCTCTCTACTCTTTTGCACATGCTATGCGGGCGAAATGATGATTCCCTGGCAAGTTCCAACATTTTCAGAGTTCATTTTGTAGTGGTTTTCAATTTCACCGTCATTTAGCTCCATAAACAAATCGGTAAATGACTGAAAAACAGCAAATGATGTCAGAACGTGTTGGAAATTGATGACGTCGCTTTGAAAGATGCATACTGAACGCAAAAATAGGCTGGAGTTCAAATAAGTTTAAAAAACATTGAAGTGCCCGTGTAACAGATGAGTTCTCGTCCGAAACCCTGATACTCCGAAAGTGATTGTCCAGTTTGTACACGAGGTGCGTCCAGTTTTCGCCGTGACCCTCTCTACTCTTTTGCACATGCTATGCGGGCGAAATGATGATACCATGGCAAGTTCCAACATTTTCAGAGTTCATTTTGTAGTGATTTTCAATTTCACCGTCATTTAGCTCCCTAAACAAATCGGTAACTGACGGAAAAACAGCAAATGATGTCAGAACGTGTTGGAAATTGATGACGTCGCTTTGAATGATGCATACTGAACGCAAAAATAGGCTGGAGTTCAAATAAGTTTAAAAAACATTGAAGCGTCCGTGTAACAGATGAGTTCTCGTCCGAAACCCTGATACTCCGAAAGAGGTTGTCCAGTTTGTACACGAGGTGCGTCCAGTTTTCGCCGTGACCCTCTCTACTCTTTTGCACATGCTATGCGGGAGAAATGATGATACCATGCCAAGTTCCAACATTTTCAGAGTTCATTTTGTAGTGGTTTTCAATTTCACCGTCATTTAGCTCCCTAAACAAATCGGTAAATGACTGAAAAACAGCAAATGATGTCAGAACGTGTTGGAAATTGATGACGTCGCTTTGAAAGATGCATACTAAACGCAAAAATAGGCTGGAGTTCAAATAAGTTTAAAAAACATTGAAGTGCCCGTGTAACAGATGAGTTCTCGTCCGAAACCCTGATACTCCGAAAGAGATTGTCCAGTTTGTACACGAGGTGTGTCCAGTTTTCGCCGTGACCCTCTCTACTCTTTTGCACATGCTATGCGGGCGAAATGATGATTCCCTGGCAAGTTCCAACATTTTCAGAGTTCATTTTGTAGTGGTTTTCAATTTCACCGTCATTTAGCTCCATAAACAAATCGGTAAATGACTGAAAAACAGCAAATGATGTCAGAACGTGTTGGAAATTGATGACATCGCTTTGAAAGATGCATACTGAACGCAAAAATAGGCTGGAGTTCAAATAAGTTTAAAAAACATTGAAGTGCCCGTGTAACAGATGAGTTCTCGTCCGAAACCCTGATACTCCGAAAGTGATTGTCCAGTTTGTACACGAGGTGCGTCCAGTTTTCGCCGTGACCCTCTCTACTCTTTTGCACATGCTATGCGGGCGAAATGATGATACCATGGCAAGTTCCAACATTTTCAGAGTTCATTTTGTAGTGATTTTCAATTTCACCGTCATTTAGCTCCCTAAACAAATCGGTAACTGACGCAAAAACAGCAAATGATGTCAGAACGTGTTGGAAATTGATGACGTCGCTTTGAATGATGCATACTGAACGCAAAAATAGGCTAGAGTTCAAATAAGTTTAAAAAACATTGAAGCGGCCGTGTAACAGATGAGTTCTCGTCCGAAACCCTGATACTCCGAAAGAGGTTGTCCAGTTTGTACACGAGGTGCGTCCAGTTTTCGCCGTGACCCTCTCTACTCTTTTGCACATGCTATGCGGGAGAAATGATGATACCATGCCAAGTTCCAACATTTTCAGAGTTCATTTTGTAGTGGTTTTCAATTTCACCGTCATTTAGCTCCCTAAACAAATCGGTAAATGACTGAAAAACAGCAAATGATGTCAGAACGTGTTGGAAATTGATGACGTCGCTTTGAAAGATGCATACTAAACGCAAAAATAGGCTGGAGTTCAAATAAGTTTAAAAAACATTGAAGTGCCCGTGTAACAGATGAGTTCTCGTCCGAAACCCTGATACTCCGAAAGAGATTGTCCAGTTTGTACACGAGGTGTGTCCAGTTTTCGCCGTGACCCTCTCTACTCTTTTGCACATGCTATGCGGGCGAAATGATGATTCCCTGGCAAGTTCCAACATTTTCAGAGTTCATTTTGTAGTGGTTTTCAATTTCACCGTCATTTAGCTCCATAAACAAATCGGTAAATGACTGAAAAACAGCAAATGATGTCAGAACGTGTTGGAAATTGATGACGTCGCTTTGAAAGATGCATACTGAACGCAAAAATAGGCTGGAGTTCAAATAAGTTTAAAAAACATTGAAGTGCCCGTGTAACAGATGAGTTCTCGTTCGAAACCCTGATACTCCGAAAGTGATTGTCCAGTTTGTACACGAGGTGCGTCCAGTTTTCGCCGTGACCCTCTCTACTCTTTTGCACATGCTATGCAGGCGAAATGATGATACCATGGCAAGTTCCAACATTTTCAGAGTTCATTTTGTAGTGATTTTCAATTTCACCGTCATTTAGCTCCCTAAACAAATCGGTAACTGACGGAAAAACAGCAAATGATGTCAGAACGTGTTGGAAATTGATGACGTCGCTTTGAATGATGCATACTGAACGCAAAAATAGGCTGGAGTTCAAATAAGTTTAAAAAACATTGAAGCGTCCGTGTAACAGATGAGTTCTCGTCCGAAACCCTGATACTCCGAAAGAGATTGTCCAGTTTGTACACGAGGTGCGTCCAGTTTTCGCCGTGACCCTCTCTACTCTTTTGCACATGCTATGCGGGCGAAATGATGATACCATGTCAAGTTCCAACATTTTCAGAGTTCATTTTGTAGTGATTTTCAATTTCACCGTCATTTAGCTCCCTAAACAAATCGGTAACTGACTGAAAAACAGCAAATGATGTCAGAACGTGTTGGAAATTGATGACGTCGCTTTGAATGATGCATACTGAATGCAAAAATAGGCTAGAGTTCAAATAATTTTAAAAACATTGAAGCGGCCGTGTAACAAATGAGTTCTCGTCCGAAACCCTGATACTCCGAAAGAGGTTGTCCAGTTTGTACACGAGGTGCGTCCAGTTTTCGCCGTGACCCTCTCTACTCTTTTGCACATGCTATGCGGGCGAAATGATGATACCATGGCAAGTTCCAACATTTTCAGAGTTCATTTTGTAGTGATTTTCAATTTCACCGTCATTTAGCTCCCTAAACAAATCGGTAACTGACGGAAAAACAGCAAATGATGTCAGAACGTGTTGGAAATTGATGACGTCGCTTTGAATGATGCATACTGAACGCAAAAATAGGCTGGAGTTCAAATAAGTTTAAAAAACATTGAAGCGTCCGTGTAACAGATGAGTTCTCGTCCGAAACCCTGATACTCCGAAAGAGATTGTCCAGTTTGTACACGAGGTGCGTCCAGTTTTCGCCGTGACCGTCTCTACTCTTTTGCACATGCTATGCGGGCGAAATGATGATAACATGCCAAGTTCCAACATTTTCAGAGTTCATTTTGTAGTGATTTTCAATTTCACCGTCATTTAGCTCCCTAAACAAATCGGTAACTAACTCAAAAACAGCAAATGATGTCAGAACGTGTTGGAAATTGATGACGTCGCTTTGAATGATGCATACTGAACGCAAAAATAGGCTGGAGTTCAACTAAGTTTAAAAAACATTGAAGCGTCCATATAACAGATGAGTTCTCGTCTGAAACCCAGATACTCCGAAAGAGATTGTCCAGTTTGTACACGAGGTGCGTCCAGTTTTCGCCGTGACCCTCTCTACTCTTTTGCACATGCTATGCGGGCGAAATGATGATACCATGCCAAGTTCCAACATTTTCAGAGTTCATTTTGTAGTGATTTTCAATTTCACCGTCATTTAGCTCCCTAAACAAATCTGTAACTGACTGAAAAACAGCAAATGATGTCAGAACGTGTTGGAAAATTGATGACGTCGCTTTGAAAGATGCATACTGAACGCAAAAATAGGCTGGAGTTCAAATAAGTTTAAAAAATATTCAAGTGCCCGTGTAACAGATGAGTTCTCGTCCGAAACCGTGATACTCCGAAAGAGATTGTCCAGTTTGTACACGAGGTGCGTCCAGTTTTCGCCGTGACCCTCTCTACTCTTTTGCACATGCTATGCGGGCGAAATGATGATACCATGGAAAGTTCCAACATTTTCAGAGTTTATTTTGTAGTGATTTTCAATTTCACCGTCATTTAGCTCCCTAAACAAATGGGTAACTGACTGAAAAAACAGCAAATGATGTCAGAACGTGTTGGAAATTGATGACGTCGCTTTGAATGATGCATACTGAACGCAAAAATAGGCTGGAGTTCAAATAAGTTTAAAAAACATTGAAGCGTCCGTGTAACAGATGAGTTCTCGTCCGAAACCCTCATACTCCGAAAGAGATTGTCCAGTTTGTACACGAGGTGCGTCCAGTTTTCGCCGTGACCCTCTCTACTGTTTTGCACATGCTATGCGGGCGAAATGATGATACCATGGCAAGTTGCAACATTTTCAGAGTTCATTTTGTAGTGATTTTCAATTTCACCGTCATTTAGCTCCCTAAACAAATCGGTAACTAACTCAAAAACAGCAAATGATGTCAGAACGTGTTGGAAATTGATGACGTCGCTTTGAATGATGCATACTGAACGCAAAAATAGGCTGGAGTTCAACTAAGTTTAAAAAACATTGAAGCGTCCGTGTAACAGATGAGTTCTCGTCCGAAACCCTGATACTTCGAAAGCGATTGTCCAGTTTGTACACGAGGTGCGTCCAGTTTTCGCCGTGACCCTCTCTACTGTTTTGCACATGCTATGCGGGCGAAATGATGATACCATGCCAAGTTCCAACATTTTCAGAGTTCATTTTGTAGTGATTTTCAATTTCACCGTCATTTAGCTCCCTAAACAAATCGGTAAATGACTGAAAAAAAGCAAATGATGTCAGAACGTGTTGGAAATTGATGGCGTCACTTTGAATGATGCATACTGAACGCAAAAATAGGCTGGAGTTCAAATAAGTTTAAAAAACATTGAAGTGCCCGTGTAACAGATGAGTTCTTGTCCGAAACCCTGATACTCCGAAAGAGATTGTCCAGTTTGTACACGAGGTGCATCCAGTTTTCGCCGTGACCCTCTCTACTCTTTTGCACATGCTATGCGGGCGAAATGATGATACCCTGGCAAGTTCCAACATTTTCAGAGTTCATTTTGTAGTGGTTTTCAATTTCACCGTCATTTAGCTCCCTAAACAAATCGGTAAATGACTCAAAAACAGCAAATGATGTCAGAACGTGTTGGAAATTGATGACGTCGCTTTGAAAGATGCATACTGAACGCAAAAATAGGCTGGAGTTCAAATAAGTTTAAAAAACATTGAAGTGCCCGTGTAACAGATGAGTTCTCGTCCGAAACCCTGATACTTCGAAAGAGATTGTCCAGTTTGTACACGAGGTGTGTCCAGTTTTCGCCGTGACCCTCTCTACTGTTTTGCACATGCTATGCGGGCAAAATGATGATACCCTGGCAAGTTCCAACATTTTCAGAGTTCATTTTGTAGTGGTTTTCAATTTCACCGTCATTTAGCTCCATAAACAAATCGGTAAATGACTGAAAAACAGCAAATGATGTCAGAACGTGTTGGAAATCGATGACGTCGCTTTGAAAGATGCATACTGAACGCAAAAATAGGCTGGAGTTCAAATAAGTTTAAAAAACATTCAAGTGCCCGTGTAACAGATGAGTTCTCGTCCGAAACCCTGATACTCCGAAAGAGATTGTCCAGTTTGTACACGAGGTGCGTCCAGTTTTCGCCGTGACCCTCTCTACTCTTTTGCACATGCTATGCGGGAGAAATGATGATACCATGGCAAGTTCCAACATTTTCAGAGTTCATTTTGTAGTGATTTTCAATTTCACCGTCATTTAGCTCCCTAAACAAATCGGTAACTGACGGAAAAATAGCAAATGATGTCAGAACGTGTTGGAAATTGATGACGTCGCTTTGAATGATGCATACTGAACACAAAAATAGGCTGGAGTTCAAATAAGTTTAAAAAACATTGAAGCGTCCGTGTAACAGATGAGTTCTCGTCCGAAACCCTCATACTCCGAAAGAGATTGTCCAGTTTGTACACGAGGTGCGTCCAGTTTTCGCCGTGACCCTCTCTACTGTTTTGCACATGCTATGCGGGTGAAATGATGATACCATGGCAAGTTCCAACATTTTCAGAGTTCATTTTGTAGTGATTTTCAATTTCACCGTCATTTAGCTCCCTAAACAAATCGGTAACTGACTCAAAAACAGCAAATGATGTCAGAACGTGTTGGAAATTGATGACGTCGCTTTGAATGATGCATACTGAACGCAAAAATAGGCTGGAGTTCAACTAAGTTTAAAAAACATTGAAGCGTCCGTGTAACAGATGAGTTCTCGTCCGAAACCCTGATACTTCGAAAGCGATTGTCCAGTTTGTACACGAGGTGCGTCCAGTTTTCGCCGTGACCCTCTCTACTGTTTTGCACATGCTATGCGGGCGAAATGATGATACCATGCCAAGTTCCAACATTTTCAGAGTTCATTTTGTAGTGATTTTCAATTTCACCGTCATTTAGCTCCCTAAACAAATCGGTAAATGACTGAAAAAAAGCAAATGATGTCAGAACGTGTTGGAAATTGATGGCGTCCCTTTGAATGATGCATACTGAACGCAAAAATAGGCTGGAGTTCAAATAAGTTTAAAAAACATTGAAGTGCCCGTGTAACAGATGAGTTCTTGTCCGAAACCCTGATACTCCGAAAGAGATTGTCCAGTTTGTACACGAGGTGCGTCCAGTTTTCGCCGTGACCCTCTCTACTCTTTTGCACATGCTATGCGGGCGAAATGATGATACCATGGCAAGTTCCAACATTTTCAGAGTTCATTTTGTAGTGATTTTCAATTTCACCGTCATTTAGCTCCCTAAACAAATCGGTAACTGACGGAAAAACAGCAAATGATGTCAGAACGTGTTGGAAATTGATGACGTCGCTTTGAATGATGCATACTGAACGCAAAAATAGGCTGGAGTTCAAATAAGTTTAAAAAACATTGAAGCGTCCGTGTAACAGATGAGTTCTCGTCCGAAACCCTGATACTCTGAAAGAGATTGTCCAGTTTGTACACGAGGTGCGTCCAGTTTTCGCCGTGACCCTCTCTACTCTTTTGCACATGCTATGCGGGCGAAATGATGATACCATGTCAAGTTCCAACATTTTCAGAGTTCATTTTGTAGTGATTTTCAATTTCACCGTCATTTAGCTCCCTAAACAAATCGGTAACTGACTGAAAAACAGCAAATGATGTCAGAACGTGTTGGAAATTGATGACGTCGCTTTGAATGATGCATACTGAATGCAAAAATATGCTAGAGTTCAAATAATTTTAAAAACATTGAAGCGGCCGTGTAACAGATGAGTTCTCGTCCGAAACCCTGATACTCCGAAAGAGGTTGTCCAGTTTGTACACGAGGTGCGTCCAGTTTTCGCCGTGACCGTCTCTACTCTTTTGCACATGCTATGCGGGCGAAATGATGATAACATGCCAAGTTCCAACATTTTCAGAGTTCATTTTGTAGTGATTTTCAATTTCACCGTCATTTAGCTCCCTAAACAAATCTGTAACTGACTGAAAAACAGCAAATGATGTCAGAACGTGTTGGAAATTGATGACGTCGCTTTGAAAGATGCATACTGAACGCAAAAATAGGCTGGAGTTCAAATAAGTTTAAAAAATATTCAAGTGCCCGTGTAACAGATGAGTTCTCGTCCGAAACCGTGATCCTCCGAAAGAGATTGTCCAGTTTGTACACGAGGTGCGTCCAGTTTTCGCCGTGACCCTCTCTACTCTTTTGCACATGCTATGCGGGCGAAATGATGATACCATGGAAAGTTCCAACATTTTCAGAGTTTATTTTGTAGTGATTTTCAATTTCACCGTCATTTAGCTCCCTAAACAAATCGGTAACTGACTGAAAAAACAGCAAATGATGTCAGAACGTGTTGGAAATTGATGACGTCGCTTTGAATGATGCATACTGAACGCAAAAATAGGCTGGAGTTCAAATAAGTTTAAAAAACATTGAAGCGTCCGTGTAACAGATGAGTTCTCGTCCGAAACCCTCATACTCCGAAAGAGATTGTCCAGTTTGTACACGAGGTGCGTCCAGTTTTCGCCGTGACCCTCACTACTGTTTTGCACATGCTATGCGGGCGAAATGATGATACCATGGCAAGTTGCAACATTTTCAGAGTTCATTTTGTAGTGATTTTCAATTTCACCGTCATTTAGCTCCCTAAACAAATCGGTAACTGACTCAAAAACAGCAAATGATGTCAGAACGTGTTGGAAATTGATGACGTCGCTTTGAATGATGCATACTGAACGCAAAAATAGGCTGGAGTTCAACTAAGTTTAAAAAACATTGAAGCGTCCGTGTAACAGATGAGTTCTCGTCCGAAACCCTGATACTTCGAAAGCGATTGTCCAGTTTGTACACGAGGTGCGTCCAGTTTTCGCCGTGACCCTCTCTACTCTTTTGCACATGCTATGCGGGCGAAATGATGATACCATGCCAAGTTCCAACATTTTCAGAGTTCATTTTGTAGTGATTTTCAATTTCACCGTCATTTAGCTCCCTAAACAAATCGGTAAATGACTGAAAAAAAGCAAATGATGTCAGAACGTGTTGGAAATTGATGGCGTCACTTTGAATGATGCATACTGAACGCAAAAATAGGCTGGAGTTCAAATAAGTTTAAAAAACATTGAAGTGCCCGTGTAACAGATGAGTTCTTGTCCGAAACCCTGATACTCCGAAAGAGATTGTCCAGTTTGTACACGAGGTGCGTCCAGTTTTCGCCGTGACCCTCTCTACTCTTTTGCACATGCTATGCGGGCGAAATGATGATACCCTGGCAAGTTCCAACATTTTCAGAGTTCATTTTGTAGTGGTTTTCAATTTCACCGTCATTTAGCTCCCTAAACAAATCGGTAAATGACTCAAAAACAGCAAATGATGTCAGAACGTGTTGGAAATTGATGACGTCGCTTTGAAAGATGCATACTGAACGCAAAAATAGGCTGGAGTTCAAATAAGTTTAAAAAACATTGAAGTGCCCGTGTAACAGATGAGTTCTCGTCCGAAACCCTGATACTTCGAAAGAGATTGTCCAGTTTGTACACGAGGTGTGTCCAGTTTTCGCCGTGACCCTCTCTACTGTTTTGCACATGCTATGCGGGCAAAATGATGATACCCTGGCAAGTTCCAACATTTTCAGAGTTCATTTTGTAGTGGTTTTCAATTTCACCGTCATTTAGCTCCATAAACAAATCGGTAAATGACTGAAAAACAGCAAATGATGTCAGAACGTGTTGGAAATTGATGACGTCGCTTTGAAAGATGCATACTGAACGCAAAAATAGGCTGGAGTTCAAATAAGTTTAAAAAACATTCAAGTGCCCGTGTAACAGATGAGTTCTCGTCCGAAACCCTGATACTCCGAAAGAGATTGTCCAGTTTGTACACGAGGTGCGTCCAGTTTTCGCCGTGACCCTCTCTACTCTTTTGCACATGCTATGCGGGAGAAATGATGATACCATGGCAAGTTCCAACATTTTCAGAGTTCATTTTGTAGTGATTTTCAATTTCACCGTCATTTAGCTCCCTAAACAACTCGGTAACTGACGGAAAAACACTAAATGATGTCAGAACGTGTTGGAAATTGATGACGTCGCTTTGAATGATGCATACTGAACGCAAAAATAGGCTGGAGTTCAAATAAGTTTAAAAAACATTGAAGCGTCCGTGTAACAGATGAGTTCTCGTCCGAAACCGTGATACTCCGAAAGAGATTGTCCAGTTTGTACACGAGGTGCGTCCAGTTTTCGCCGTGACCCTCTCTACTCTTTTGCACATGCTATGCGGGCGAAATGATGATACCATGCCAAGTTCCAACATTTTCAGAGTTCATTTTGTAGTGATTTTCAATTTCACCGTCATTTAGCTCCCTAAACAAATCGGTAAGTGACTGAAAAACAGCAAATGATGTCAGAACGTGTTGGAAATTGATGACGTCGCTTTGAATGATGCATACTGAACGCAAAAATAGGCTAGAGTTCAAATAAGTTTAAAAAACATTGAAGCGGCCGTGTAACAGATGAGTTCTCGTCCGAAACCCTGATACTCCGAAAGAGGTTGTCCAGTTTGTACACGAGGTGCGTCCAGTTTTCGCCGTGACCCTCTCTACTCTTTTGCACATGCTATGCGGGAGAAATGATGATACCATGCCAAGTTCCAACATTTTCAGAGTTCATTTTGTAGTGGTTTTCAATTTCACCGTCATTTAGCTCCCTAAACAAATCGGTAAATGACTGAAAAACAGCAAATGATGTCAGAACGTGTTGGAAATTGATGACGTCGCTTTGAAAGATGCATACTAAACGCAAAAATAGGCTGGAGTTCAAATAAGTTTAAAAAACATTGAAGTGCCCGTGTAACAGATGAGTTCTCGTCCGAAACCCTGATACTCCGAAAGAGATTGTCCAGTTTGTACACGAGGTGTGTCCAGTTTTCGCCGTGACCCTCTCTACTCTTTTGCACATGCTATGCGGGCGAAATGATGATTCCCTGGCAAGTTCCAACATTTTCAGAGTTCATTTTGTAGTGGTTTTCAATTTCACCGTCATTTAGCTCCATAAACAAATCGGTAAATGACTGAAAAACAGCAAATGATGTCAGAACGTGTTGGAAATTGATGACGTCGCTTTGAAAGATGCATACTGAACGCAAAAATAGGCTGGAGTTCAAATAAGTTTAAAAAACATTGAAGTGCCCGTGTAACAGATGAGTTCTCGTCCGAAACCCTGATACTCCGAAAGTGATTGTCCAGTTTGTACACGAGGTGCGTCCAGTTTTCGCCGTGACCCTCTCTACTCTTTTGCACATGCTATGCGGGCGAAATGATGATACCATGGCAAGTTCCAACATTTTCAGAGTTCATTTTGTAGTGATTTTCAATTTCACCGTCATTTAGCTCCCTAAACAAATCGGTAACTGACGGAAAAACAGCAAATGATGTCAGAACGTGTTGGAAATTGATGACGTCGCTTTGAATGATGCATACTGAACGCAAAAATAGGCTGGAGTTCAAATAAGTTTAAAAAACATTGAAGCGTCCGTGTAACAGATGAGTTCTCGTCCGAAACCCTGATACTCCGAAAGAGATTGTCCAGTTTGTACACGAGGTGCGTCCAGTTTTCGCCGTGACCCTCTCTACTCTTTTGCACATGCTATGCGGGCGAAATGATGATACCATGCCAAGTTCCAACATTTTCAGAGTTCATTTTGTAGTGATTTTCAATTTCACCGTCATTTAGCTCCCTAAACAAATCGGTAACTGACTGAAAAACAGCAAATGATGTCAGAACGTGTTGGAAATTGATGACGTCGCTTTGAATGATGCATACTGAACGCAAAAATAGGCTAGAGTTCAAATAAGCTTAAAAAACATTGAAGCGGCCGTGTAACAGATGAGTTCTCGTCCGAAACCCTGATACTCCGAAAGAGATTGTCCAGTTTGTACACGAGGTGCGTCCAGTTTTCGCCGTGACCCTCTCTACTCTTTTGCACATGCTATGCGGGCGAAATGATGATACCCTGGCAAGTTCCAACATTTTCAGAGTTCATTTTGTAGTGGTTTTCAATTTCACCGTCATTTAGCTCCCTAAACAATTCGGTAAATGACTCAAAAACAGCAAATGATGTCAGAACGTGTTGGAAATTGATGACGTCGCTTTGAAAGATGGATACTGAACGCAAAAATAGGTTGGAGTTCAAATAAGTTTAAAAAACATTGAAGTGCCCGTGTAACAGATGAGTTCTCGTCCGAAACCCTGATACTCCGAAAGAGATTGTCCAGTTTGTACACGAGGTGTGTCCAGTTTTCGCCGTGACCCTCTCTACTGTTTTGCACATGCTATGCGGGCAAAATGATGATACCCTGGCAAGTTCCAACATTTTCAGAGTTCATTTTGTAGTGGTTTTCAATTTCACCGTCATTTAGCTCCATAAACAAATCGGTAAGTGACTGAAAAACAGCAAATGATGTCAGAACGTGTTGGAAATTGATGACGTCGCTTTGAATGATGCATACTGAACGCAAAAATAGGCTAGAGTTCAAATAAGTTTAAAAAACATTGAAGCGGCCGTGTAACAGATGAGTTCTCGTCCGAAACCCTGATACTCCGAAAGAGGTTGTCCAGTTTGTACACGAGGTGCGTCCAGTTTTCGCCGTGACCCTCTCTACTCTTTTGCACATGCTATGCGGGAGAAATGATGATACCATGCCAAGTTCCAACATTTTCAGAGTTCATTTTGTAGTGGTTTTCAATTTCACCGTCATTTAGCTCCCTAAACAAATCGGTAAATGACTGAAAAACAGCAAATGATGTCAGAACGTGTTGGAAATTGATGACGTCGCTTTGAAAGATGCATACTAAACGCAAAAATAGGCTGGAGTTCAAATAAGTTTAAAAAACATTGAAGTGCCCGTGTAACAGATGAGTTCTCGTCCGAAACCCTGATACTCCGAAAGAGATTGTCCAGTTTGTACACGAGGTGTGTCCAGTTTTCGCCGTGACCCTCTCTACTCTTTTGCACATGCTATGCGGGCGAAATGATGATTCCCTGGCAAGTTCCAACATTTTCAGAGTTCATTTTGTAGTGGTTTTCAATTTCACCGTCATTTAGCTCCATAAACAAATCGGTAAATGACTGAAAAACAGCAAATGATGTCAGAACGTGTTGGAAATTGATGACGTCGCTTTGAAAGATGCATACTGAACGCAAAAATAGGCTGGAGTTCAAATAAGTTTAAAAAACATTGAAGTGCCCGTGTAACAGATGAGTTCTCGTCCGAAACCCTGATACTCCGAAAGTGATTGTCCAGTTTGTACACGAGGTGCGTCCAGTTTTCGCCGTGACCCTCTCTACTCTTTTGCACATGCTATGCGGGCGAAATGATGATACCATGGCAAGTTCCAACATTTTCAGAGTTCATTTTGTAGTGATTTTCAATTTCACCGTCATTTAGCTCCCTAAACAAATCGGTAACTGACGGAAAAACAGCAAATGATGTCAGAACGTGTTGGAAATTGATGACGTCGCTTTGAATGATGCATACTGAACGCAAAAATAGGCTGGAGTTCAAATAAGTTTAAAAAACATTGAAGCGTCCGTGTAACAGATGAGTTCTCGTCCGAAACCCTGATACTCCGAAAGAGATTGTCCAGTTTGTACACGAGGTGCGTCCAGTTTTCGCCGTGACCCTCTCTACTCTTTTGCACATGCTATGCGGGCGAAATGATGATACCATGCCAAGTTCCAACATTTTCAGAGTTCATTTTGTAGTGATTTTCAATTTCACCGTCATTTAGCTCCCTAAACAAATCGGTAACTGACTGAAAAACAGCAAATGATGTCAGAACGTGTTGGAAATTGATGACGTCGCTTTGAATGATGCATACTGAACGCAAAAATAGGCTAGAGTTCAAATAAGCTTAAAAAACATTGAAGCGGCCGTGTAACAGATGAGTTCTCGTCCGAAACCCTGATACTCCGAAAGAGATTGTCCAGTTTGTACACGAGGTGCGTCCAGTTTTCGCCGTGACCCTCTCTACTCTTTTGCACATGCTATGCGGGCGAAATGATGATACCCTGGCAAGTTCCAACATTTTCAGAGTTCATTTTGTAGTGGTTTTCAATTTCACCGTCATTTAGCTCCCTAAACAATTCGGTAAATGACTCAAAAACAGCAAATGATGTCAGAACGTGTTGGAAATTGATGACGTCGCTTTGAAAGATGGATACTGAACGCAAAAATAGGTTGGAGTTCAAATAAGTTTAAAAAACATTGAAGTGCCCGTGTAACAGATGAGTTCTCGTCCGAAACCCTGATACTCCGAAAGAGATTGTCCAGTTTGTACACGAGGTGTGTCCAGTTTTCGCCGTGACCCTCTCTACTGTTTTGCACATGCTATGCGGGCAAAATGATGATACCCTGGCAAGTTCCAACATTTTCAGAGTTCATTTTGTAGTGGTTTTCAATTTCACCGTCATTTAGCTCCATAAACAAATCGGTAAATGACTGAAAAACAGCAAATGATGTCAGAACGTGTTGGAAATTGATGACGTCGCTTTGAAAGATGCATACTGAACGCAAAAATAGGCTGGAGTTCAAATAAGTTTAAAAAACATTGAAGTGCCCGTGTAACAGATGAGTTCTCGTCCGAAACCCTGATACTCCGAAAGAGATTGTCCAGTTTGTACACGAGGTGCGTCCAGTTTTCGCCGTGACCCTCTCTACTCTTTTGCACATGCTATGCGGGAGAAATGATGATACCATGGCAAGTTCCAACATTTTCAGAGTTCATTTTGTAGTGATTTTCAATTTCACCGTCATTTAGCTCCCTAAACAAATCGGTAACTGACGGAAAAATAGCAAATGATGTCAGAACGTGTTGGAAATTGATGACGTCGCTTTGAATGATGCATACTGAACGCAAAAATAGGCTGGAGTTCAAATAAGTTTAAAAAACATTGAAGCGTCCGTGTAACAGATGAGTTCTCGTCCGAAACCCTGATACTCCGAAAGAGATTGTCCAGTTTGTACACGAGGTGCGTCCAGTTTTCGCCGTGACCCTCTCTACTCTTTTGCACATGCTATGCGGGCGAAATGATGATACCATGCCAAGTTCCAACATTTTCAGAGTTCATTTTGTAGTGATTTTCAATTTCACCGTCATTTAGCTCCCTAAACAAATCGGTAACTGACTGAAAAACAGCAAATGATGTCAGAACGTGTTGGAAATTGATGACGTCGCTTTGAAAGATGCATACTAAACGCAAAAATAGGCTGGAGTTCAAATAAGTTTAAAAAACATTGAAGTGCCCGTGTAACAGATGAGTTCTCGTCCGAAACCCTGATACTCCGAAAGAGATTGTCCAGTTTGTACACGAGGTATGTCCAGTTTTCGCCGTGACCCTCTCTACTCTTTTGCACATGCTATGCAGGCGAAATGATGATTCCCTGGCAAGTTCCAACATTTTCAGAGTTCATTTTGTAGTGGTTTTCAATTTCACCGTCATTTAGCTCCATAAACAAATCGGTGAATGACTGAAAAACAGCAAATGCTGTCAGAACGTGTTGGAAATTGATGACGTCGCTTTGAAAGATGCATACTGAACGCAAAAATAGGCTGGAGTTCAAATAAGTTTAAAAAACATTGAAGTGCCCGTGTAACAGATGAGTTCTCGTCCGAAACCCTGATACTCCGAAAGTGATTGTCCAGTTTGTACACGAGGTGCGTCCAGTTTTCGCCGTGACCCTCTCTACTCTTTTGCACATGCTATGCGGGCGAAATGATGATACCATGGCAAGTTCCAACATTTTCAGAGTTCATTTTGTAGTGATTTTCAATTTCACCGTCATTTAGCTCCCTAAACAAATCGTTAACTGACGGAAAAACAGCAAATGATGTCAGAACGTGTTGGAAATTGATGACCTCGCTTTGAATGATGCATACTGAACGCAAAAATAGGCTGGAGTTCAAATAAGTTTAAAAAACATTGAAGCGTCCGTGTAACAGATGAGTTCTCGTCCGAAACCCTGATACTCCGAAAGAGATTGTCCAGTTTGTACACGAGGTGCGTCCAGTTTTCGCCGTGACCCTCTCTACTCTTTTGCACATGCTATGCGGGCGAAATGATGATACCATGCCAAGTTCCAACATTTTCAGAGTTCATTTTGTAGTGATTTTCAATTTCACCGTCATTTAGCTCCCTAAACAAATCGGTAACTGACTGAAAAACAGCAAATGATGTCAGAACGTGTTGGAAATTGATGACGTCGCTTTGAAAGATGGATACTGAACGCAAAAATAGGTTGAAGTTCAAATAAGTTTAAAAAACATTGAAGTGCCCGTGTAACAGATGAGTTCTCGTCCGAAACCCTGATACTCCGAAAGAGATTGTCCAGTTTGTACACGAGGTGCGTCCAGTTTTCGCCGTGACCCTCTCTACTGTTTTGCACATGCTATGCGGGCAAAATGATGATACCCTGGCAAGTTCCAACATTTTCAGAGTTCATTTTGTAGTGGTTTTCAATTTCACCGTCATTTAGCTCCATAAACAAATCGGTAAATGACTGAAAAACAGCAAATGATGTCAGAACGTGTTGGAAATTGATGACGTCGCTTTGAATGATGCATACTGAACGCAAAAATAGGCTGGAGTTCAAATAAGTTTAAAAAACATTGAAGTGCCCGTGTAACAGATGAGTTCTCGTCCGAAACCCTGATACTCCGAAAGAGATTGTCCAGTTTGTACACGAGGTGCGTCCAGTTTTCGCCGTGACCCTCTCTACTCTTTTGCACATGCTATGCGGGCGAAATGATGATACCCTGGCAAGTTCCAACATTTTCAGAGTTCATTTTGTAGTGGTTTTCAATTTCACCGTCATTTAGCTCCCTAAACAATTCGGTAAATGACTCAAAAACAGCAAATGATGTCAGAACGTGTTGGAAATTGATGACGTCGCTTTGAAAGATGGATACTGAACGCAAAAATAGGTTGGAGTTCAAATAAGTTTAAAAAACATTGAAGTGCCCATGTAACAGATGAGTTCTCGTCCGAAACCCTGATACTCCGAAAGAGATTGTCCAGTTTGTACACGAGGTGTGTCCAGTTTTCGCCGTGACCCTCTCTACTGTTTTGCACATGCTATGCAGGCAAAATGATGATACCCTGGCAAGTTCCAACATTTTCAGAGTTCATTTTGTAGTGGTTTTCAATTTCACCGTCATTTAGCTCCATAAACAAATCGGTAAATGACTGAAAAACAGCAAATGATGTCAGAACGTGTTGGAAATTGATGACGTCGCTTTGAAAGATGCATACTGAACGCAAAAATAGGCTGGAGTTCAAATAAGTTTAAAACACATTGAAGTGCCCTTGTAACAGATGAGTTCTCGTCCGAAACCCTGATACTCCGAAAGAGATTGTCCAGTTTGTACACGAGGTGCGTCCAGTTTTCGCCGTGACCCTCTCTACTCTTTTGCACATGCTATGCGGGAGAAATGATGATACCATGGCAAGTTCCAACATTTTCAGAGTTCATTTTGTAGTGATTTTCAATTTCACCGTCATTTAGCTCCCTAAACAAATCGGTAACTGACGGAAAAATAGCAAATGATGTCAGAACGTGTTGGAAATTGATGACGTCGCTTTGAATGATGCATACTGAACGCAAAAATAGGCTGGAGTTCAAATAAGTTTAAAAAACATTGAACCGTCCGTGTAACAGATGAGTTCTCGTCCGAAACCCTGATACTCCGAAAGAGATTGTCCAGTTTGTACACGAGGTGCGTCCAGTTTTCGCCGTGACCCTCTCTACTCTTTTGCACATGCTATGCGGGCGAAATGATGATATCATGCCAAGTTCCAACATTTTCAGAGTTCATTTTGTAGTGATTTTCAATTTCACCGTCATTTAGCTCCCTAAACAAATCGGTAACTGACTGAAAAACAGCAAATGATGTCAGAACGTGTTGGAAATTGATGACGTCGCTTTGAATGATGCATACTGAACGCAAAAATAGGCTAGAGTTCAAATAAGTTTAAAAAACATTGAAGCGGCCGTGTAACAGATGAGTTCTCGTCCGAAACCCTGATACTCCGAAAGAGATTGTCCAGTTTGTACACGAGGTGCGTCCAGTTTTCGCCGTGACCCTCTCTACTCTTTTGCACATGCTATGCGGGCGAAATGATGATACCCTGGCAAGTTCCAACATTTTCAGAGTTCATTTTGTAGTGGTTTTCAATTTCACCGTCATTTAGCTCCCTAAACAATTCGGTAAATGACTCAAAAACAGCAAATGATGTCAGAACGTGTTGGAAATTGATGACGTCGCTTTGAAAGATGGATACTGAACGCAAAAATAGGTTGGAGTTCAAATAAGTTTAAAAAACATTGAAGTGCCCGTGTAACAGATGAGTTCTCGTCCGAAACCCTGATACTCCGAAAGAGATTGTCCAGTTTGTACACGAGGTGTGTCCGGTTTTCGCCGTGACCCTCTCTACTGTTTTGCACATGCTATGCGGGCAAAATGATGATACCCTGGCAAGTTCCAACATTTTCAGAGTTCATTTTGTAGTGGTTTTCAATTTCACCGTCATTTAGCTCCATAAACAAATCGGTAAATGACTGAAAAACAGCAAATGATGTCAGAACGTGTTGGAAATTGATGACGTCGCTTTGAAAGATGCATACTGAACGCAAAAATAGGCTGGAGTTCAAATAAGTTTAAAAAACATTGAAGTGCCCGTGTAACAGATGAGTTCTCGTCCGAAACCCTGATACTCCGAAAGAGATTGTCCAGTTTGTACACGAGGTGCGTCCAGTTTTCGCCGTGACCCTCTCTACTCTTTTGCACATGCTATGCGGGAGAAATGATGATACCATGGCAAGTTCCAACATTTTCAGAGTTCATTTTGTAGTGATTTTCAATTTCACCGTCATTTAGCTCCCTAAACAAATCGGTAACTGACGGAAAAATAGCAAATGATGTCAGAACGTGTTGGAAATTGATGACGTCGCTTTGAATGATGCATACTGAACGCAAAAATAGGCTGGAGTTCAAATAAGTTTAAAAAACATTGAAGCGTCCGTGTAACAGATGAGTTCTCGTCCGAAACCCTGATACTCCGAAAGAGATTGTCCAGTTTGTACACGAGGTGCGTCCAGTTTTCGCCGTGACCCTCTCTACTCTTTTGCACATGCTATGCGGGCGAAATGATGATACCATGCCAAGTTCCAACATTTTCAGAGTTCATTTTGTAGTGATTTTCAATTTCACCGTCATTTAGCTCCCTAAACAAATCGGTAACTGACTGAAAAACAGCAAATGATGTCAGAACGTGTTGGAAATTGATGACGTCGCTTTGAAAGATGCATACTAAACGTAAAAATAGGCTGGAGTTCAAATAAGTTTAAAAAACATTGAAGTGCCCGTGTAACAGATGAGTTCTCGTCCGAAACCCTGATACTCCGAAAGAGATTGTCCAGTTTGTACACGAGGTGTGTCCAGTATTCGCCGTGACCCTCTCTACTCTTTTGCACATGCTATGCAGGCGAAATGATGATTCCCTGGCAAGTTCCAACATTTTCAGAGTTCATTTTGTAGTGGTTTTCAATTTCACCGTCATTTAGCTCCATAAACAAATCGGTGAATGACTGAAAAACAGCAAATGATGTCAGAACGTGTTGGAAATTGATGACGTCGCTTTGAAAGATGCATACTGAACGCAAAAATAGGCTGGAGTTCAAATAAGTTTAAAAAACATTGAAGTGCCCGTGTAACAGATGAGTTCTCGTCCGAAACCCTGATACTCCGAAAGTGATTGTCCAGTTTGTACACGAGGTGCGTCCAGTTTTCGCCGTGACCCTCTCTACTCTTTTGCACATGCTATGCGGGCGAAATGATGATACCATGGCAAGTTCCAACATTTTCAGAGTTCATTTTGTAGTCATTTTCAATTTCACCGTCATTTAGCTCCCTAAACAAATCGGTAACTGACGGAAAAACAGCAAATGATGTCAGAACGTGTTGGAAATTGATGACGTCGCTTTGAATGATGCATACTGAACGCAAAAATAGGCTGGAGTTCAAATAAGTTTAAAAAACATTGAAGCGTCCGTGTAACAGATGAGTTCTCGTCCGAAACCCTGATACTCCGAAAGAGATTGTCCAGTTTGTACACGAGGTGCGTCCAGTTTTCGCCGTGACCCTCTCTACTCTTTTGCACATGCTATGCGGGCGAAATGATGATACCATGCCAAGTTCCAACATTTTCAGAGTTCATTTTGTAGTGATTTTCAATTTCACCGTCATTTAGCTCCCTAAACAAATCGGTAACTGACTGAAAAACAGCAAATGATGTCAGAACGTGTTGGAAATTGATGACGTCGCTTTGAAAGATGGATACTGAACGCAAAAATAGGTTGGAGTTCAAATAAGTTTAAAAAACATTGAAGTGCCCGTGTAACAGATGAGTTCTCGTCCGAAACCCTGATACTCCGAAAGAGATTGTCCAGTTTGTACACGAGGTGTGTCCAGTTTTCGCCGTGACCCTCTCTACTGTTTTGCACATGCTATGCGGGCGAAATGATGATACCCTGGCAAGTTCCAACATTTTCAGAGTTCATTTTGTAGTGGTTTTCAATTTCACCGTCATTTAGCTCCCTAAACAAATCGGTAAATGACTGAAAAACAGCAAATGATGTCAGAACGTGTTGGAAATTGATGACGTCGCTTTGAAAGATGGATACTGAACGCAAAAATAGGTTGGAGTTCAAATAAGTTTAAAAAACATTGAAGTGCCCGTGTAACAGATGAGTTCTCGTCCGAAACCCTGATACTCCGAAAGAGATTGTCCAGTTTGTACACGAGGTGCGTCCAGTTTTCGCCGTGACCCTCTCTACTGTTTTGCACATGCTATGCGGGCAAAATGATGATACCCTGGCAAGTTCCAACATTTTCAGAGTTCATTTTGTAGTGGTTTTCAATTTCACCGTCATTTAGCTCCATAAACAAATCGGTAAATGACTGAAAAACAGCAAATGATGTCAGAACGTGTTGGAAATTGATGACGTCGCTTTGAATGATGCATACTGAACGCAAAAATAGGCTGGAGTTCAAATAAGTTTAAAAAACATTGAAGTGCCCGTGTAACAGATGAGTTCTCGTCCGAAACCCTGATACTCCGAAAGAGATTGTCCAGTTTGTACACGAGGTGCGTCCAGTTTTCGCCGTGACCCTCTCTACTCTTTTGCACATGCTATGCGGGAGAAATGATGATACCATGGCAAGTTCCAACATTTTCAGAGTTCATTTTGTAGTGATTTTCAATTTCACCGTCATTTAGCTCCCTAAACAAATCGGTAACTGACTGAAAACAGCAAATGATGTCAGAACGTGTTGGAAATTGATGACGTCGCTTTGAATGATGCATACTGAACGCAAAAATAGGCTAGAGTTCAAATAAGTTTAAAAAACATTGAAGCGGCCGTGTAACAGATGAGTTCTCGTCCGAAACCCTGATACTCCGAAAGAGATTGTCCAGTTTGTACACGAGGTGCGTCCAGTTTTCGCCGTGACCCTCTCTACTCTTTTGCACATGCTATGCGGGCGAAATGATGATACCATGCCAAGTTCCAACATTTTCAGAGTTCATTTTGTAGTGATTTTCAATTTCACCGTCATTTAGCTCCCTAAACAAATCGGTAACTGACTGAAAAACAGCAAATGATGTCAGAACGTGTTGGAAATTGATGACGTCGCTTTGAATGATGCATACTGAACGCAAAAATAGGCTAGAGTTCAAATAAGTTTAAAAAACATTGAAGCGGCCGTGTAACAGATGAGTTCTCGTCCGAAACCCTGATACTCCGAAAGAGGTTGTCCAGTTTGTACACGAGGTGCGTCCAGTTTTCGCCGTGACCCTCTCTACTCTTTTGCACATGCTATGCGGGAGAAATGATGATACCATGCCAAGTTCCAACATTTTCAGA
Source organism: Aegilops tauschii subsp. strangulata (assembly GCF_002575655.3). Taxonomy (NCBI): domain Eukaryota; kingdom Viridiplantae; phylum Streptophyta; class Magnoliopsida; order Poales; family Poaceae; genus Aegilops; species Aegilops tauschii. The sequence continues at coordinate 637,425,718 of NC_053036.3, read as the reverse complement.
GTTCATTTTGTACTGGTTTTCAATTTCACCGTCATTTAGCTCCCTAAACAAATCGGTAAATGACTGAAAAACAACAAATGATGTCAGAACGTGTTGGAAATTGATGACGTCGCTTTGAAAGATGCATACTAAACGCAAAAATAGGCTGGAGTTCAAATAAGTTTAAAAAACATTGAAGTGCCCGTGTAACAGATGAGTTCTCGTCCGAAACCCTGATACTCCGAAAGAGATTGTCCAGTTTGTACACGAGGTGTGTCCAGTTTTCGCCGTGACCCTCTCTACTCTTTTGCACATGCTATGCGGGCGAAATGATGATTCCCTGGCAAGTTCCAACATTTTCAGAGTTCATTTTGTAGTGGTTTTCAATTTCACCGTCATTTAGCTCCATAAACAAATCGGTAAATGACTGAAAAACAGCAAATGATGTCAGAACGTGTTGGAAATTGATGACGTCGCTTTGAAAGATGCATACTGAACGCAAAAATAGGCTGGAGTTCAAATAAGTTTAAAAAACATTGAAGTGCCCGTGTAACAGATGAGTTCTCGTCCGAAACCCTGATACTCCGAAAGTGATTGTCCAGTTTGTACACGAGGTGCGTCCAGTTTTCGCCGTGACCCTCTCTACTCTTTTGCACATGCTATGCAGGCGAAATGATGATTCCATGGCAAGTTCCAACATTTTCAGAGTTCATTTTGTAGTGATTTTCAATTTCACCGTCATTTAGCTCCCTAAACAAATCGGTAACTGACGGAAAAACAGCAAATGATGTCAGAACGTGTTGGAAATTGATGACATCGCTTTGAATGATCCATACTGAACGCAAAAATAGGCTGGAGTTCAAATAAGTTTAAAAAACATTGAAGCGTCCGTGTAACAGATGAGTTCTCGTCCGAAACCCTGATACTCCGAAAGAGATTGTCCAGTTTGTACACGAGGTGCGTCCAGTTTTCGCCGTGACCCTCTCTACTCTTTTGCACATGCTATGCGGGCGAAATGATGATACCATGTCAATTTCCAACATTTTCAGAGTTCATTTTGTAGTGATTTTCAATTTCACCGTCATTTAGCTCCCTAAACAAATCGGTAACTGACTGAAAAACAGCAAATGATGTCAGAACGTGTTGAAAATTGATGACGTCGCTTTGAATGATGCATACTGAATGCAAAAATAGGCTAGAGTTCAAATAATTTTAAAAACATTGAAGCGGCCGTGTAACAGATTAGTTCTCGTCCGAAACCCTGATACTCCGAAAGAGGTTGTCCAGTTTGTACACGAGGTGCGTCCAGTTTTCGCCGTGACCGTCTCTACTCTTTTGCACATGCTATGCGGGCGAAATGATGATAACATGCCAAGTTCCAACATTTTCAGAGTTCATTTTGTAGTGATTTTCAATTTCACCGTCATTTAGCTCCCTAAACAAATCTGTAACTGACTGAAAAACAGCAAATGATGTCAGAACGTGTTGGAAATTGATGACGTCGCTTTGAAAGATGCATACTGAACGCAAAAATAGGCTGGAGTTCAAATAAGTTTAAAAAATATTGAAGTGCCCGTGTAACAGATGAGTTCTCGTCCGAAACCCTGATACTCCGAAAGAGATTGTCCAGTTTGTACACGAGGTGCGTCCAGTTTTCGCCGTGACCCTCTCTACTCTTTTGCACATGCTATGCGGGCGAAATGATGATACCATGGAAAGTTCCAACATTTTCAGAGTTTATTTTGTAGTGATTTTCAATTTCACCGTCATTTAGCTCCCTAAACAAATCGGTAACTGACTGAAAAAACAGCAAATGATGTCAGAACGTGTTGGAAATTGATGACGTCGCTTTGAATGATGCATACTGAACGCAAAAATAGGCTGGAGTTCAAATAAGTTTAAAAAACATTGAAGCGTCCGTGTAACAGATGAGTTCTCGTCCGAAACCCTCATACTCCGAAAGAGATTGTCCAGTTTGTACACGAGGTGCGTCCAGTTTTCGCCGTGACCCTCTCTACTGTTTTGCACATGCTATGCGGGCGAAATGATGATACCATGGCAAGTTCCAACATTATCAGAGTTCATTTTGTAGTGATTTTCAATTTCACCGTCATTTAGCTCCCTAAACAAATCGGTAACTGACTCAAAAACAGCAAATGATGTCAGAACGTGTTGGAAATTGATGACGTCGCTTTGAATGATGCATACTGAACGCAAAAATAGGCTGGAGTTCAACTAAGTTTAAAAAACATTGAAGCGTCCGTGTAACAGATGAGTTCTCGTCCGAAACCCTGATACTTCGAAAGCGATTGTCCAGTTTGTACACGAGGTGCGTCCAGTTTTCGCCGTGACCCTCTCTACTGTTTTGCACATGCTATGCGGGCGAAATGATGATACCATGCCAAGTTCCAACATTTTCAGAGTTCATTTTGTAGTGATTTTCAATTTCACCGTCATTTAGCTCCCTAAACAAATCGGTAACTGACTGAAAACAGCAAATGATGTCAGAACGTGTTGGAAATTGATGACGTCGCTTTGAATGATGCATACTGAACGCAAAAATAGGCTAGAGTTCAAATAAGTTTAAAAAACATTGAAGCGGCCGTGTAACAGATGAGTTCTCGTCCGAAACCCTGATACTCCGAAAGAGGTTGTCCAGTTTCTACACGAGGTGCGTCCAGTTTACGCCGTGACCCTCTCTACTCTTTTGCACATGCTATGCGGGAGAAATGATGATACCATGGCAAGTTCCAACATTTCAGAGTTCATTTTGTAGTGATTTTCAATTTCACCGTCATTTAGCTCCCTAAACAAATCGGTAACTGACTAAAAAAACAGCAAATGATGTCAGAACGTGTTGGAAATTGATGACGTCGCTTTGAATGATGCATACTGAACGCAAAAATAGGCTGGAGTTCAAATATGTTTAAAAAACATTGAAGCGTCCGTGTAACAGATGTGTTCTCGTCCGAAACCCTGATACTCCGAAAGAGATTGTCCAGTTTGTACACGAGGTGCGTCCAGTTTTCGCCGTGACCCTCTCTACTCTTTTGCACATGCTATGCGGGCGAAATGATGATAACATGCCAAGTTCCAACATTTTCAGAGTTCATTTTGTAGTGGTTTTCAATTTCACCGTCATTTAGCTTCCTAAACAAATCGGTAACTGACTGAAACAGAGCAAATGATGTCAGAACGTGTTGGAAATTGATGACGTCGCTTTGAATGATGCATACTGAACGCAAAAATAGGCTGGAGTTCAAATAAGTTTAAAAAACATTGAAGCGGCCGTGTAACAGATGAGTTCTCGTCCGAAACCCTGATACTCCGAAAGAGGTTGTCCAGTTTGTACACGAGGTGCGTCCAGTTTTCGCCGTGACCGTCTCTACTCTTTTGCACATGCTATGCGGGCGAAATGATGATAACATGCCAAGTTCCAACATTTTCAGAGTTCATTTTGTAGTGATTTTCAATTTCACCGTCACTTAGCTCCCTAAACAAATCTGTAACTGACTGAAAAACAGCAAATGATGTCAGAACGTGTTGGAAATTGATGACGTCGCTTTGAAAGATGCATACTGAACGCAAAAATAGGCTGGAGTTCAAATAAGTTTAAAAAATATTGAAGTGCCCGTGTAACAGATGAGTTCTCGTCCGAAACCCTGATACTCCGAAAGAGATTGTCCAGTTTGTACACGAGGTGCGTCCAGTTTTCGCCATGACCCTCTCTACTCTTTTGCACATGCTATGCGGGCGAAATGATGATACCATGGAAAGTTCCAACATTTTCAGAGTTTATTTTGTAGTGATTTTCAATTTCACCGTCATTTAGCTCCCTAAACAAATCGGTAACTGACTGAAAAAACAGCAAATGATGTCAGAACGTGTTGGAAATGATGACGTCGCTTTGAATGATGCATACTGAACGCAAAAATAGGCTGGAGTTCAAATAAGTTTAAAAAACATTGAAGCGTCCGTGTAACAGATGAGTTCTCGTCCGAAACCCTCATACTCCGAAAGAGATTGTCCAGTTTGTACACGAGGTGCGTCCAGTTTTCGCCGTGACCCTCTCTACTGTTTTGCACATGCTATGCGGGCGAAATGATGATACCATGGCAAGTTCCAACATTTTCAGAGTTCATTTTGTAGTGATTTTCAATTTCACCGTCATTTAGCTCCCTAAACAAATCGGTAACTGACACAAAAACAGCAAATGATGTCAGAACGTGTTGGAAATTGATGACGTCGCTTTGAATGATGCATACTGAACGCAAAAATAGGCTGGAGTTCAACTAAGTTTAAAAAACATTGAAGCGTCCGTGTAACAGATGAGTTCTCGTCCGAAACCCTGATACTTCGAAAGCGATTGTCCAGTTTGTACACGAGGTGCGTCCAGTTTTCGCCGTGACCCTCTCTACTGTTTTGCACATGCTATGCGGGCGAAATGATGATACCATGCCAAGTTCCAACATTTTCAGAGTTCATTTTGTAGTGATTTTCAATTTCACCGTCATTTAGCTCCCTAAACAAATCGGTAACTGACTGAAAAACAGCAAATGATGTCAGAACGTGTTGGAAATTGATGACGTCGCTTTGAATGATGCATACTGAACGCAAAAATAGGCTAGAGTTCAAATAAGTTTAAAAAACATTGAAGCGGCCGTGTAACAGATGAGTTCTCGTCCGAAACCCTGATACTCCGAAAGAGGTTGTCCAGTTTCTACACGAGGTGCGTCCAGTTTACGCCGTGACCCTCTCTACTGTTTTGCACATGCTATGCGGGCGAAATGATGATACCCTGGCAAGTTCCAACATTTTCAGAGTTCATTTTGTAGTGATTTTCAATTTCACCGTCATTTAGCTCCCTAAACAAATCGGTAACTGACTAAAAAAACAGCAAATGATGTCAGAACGTGTTGGAAATTGATGACGTCGCTTTGAATGATGCATACTGAACGCAAAAATAGGCTGGAGTTCAAATAAGTTTAAAAAACATTGAAGCGTCCGTGTAACAGATGTGTTCTCGTCCGAAACCCTGATACTCCGAAAGAGATTGTCCAGTTTGTACACGAGGTGCGTCCAGTTTTCGCCGTGACCCTCTCTACTCTTTTGCACATGCTATGCGGGCGAAATGATGATAACATGCCAAGTTCCAACATTTTCAGAGTTCATTTTGTAGTGGTTTTCAATTTCACCGTCATTTAGCTTCCTAAACAAATCGGTAACTGACTGAAAAAGAGCAAATGATGTCAGAACGTGTTGGAAATTGATGACGTCGCTTTGAATGATGCATACTGAACGCAAAAATAGGCTGGAGTTCAAATAAGTTTAAAAAACATTGAAGCGCCCGTGTAACAGATGAGTTCTCGTCCGAAACCCTGATACTCCGAAAGAGATTGTCCAGTTTATACACGAGGTGCGTCCAGTTTTCGCCGTGACCCTCTCTACTCTTTTGCACATGCTATGCGGGCGAAATGATGATAACATGCCAAGTTCCAACATTTTCAGAGTTCATTTTGTAGTGATTTTCAATTTCACCGTCATTTAGCTCCCTAAACAAATCGGTAAATGACTGAAAACAGCAAATGATGTCAGAACGTGTTGGAAATTGCTGACGTCGCTTTGAAAAATGCATACTGAACGCAAAAATAGGCTGGAGTTCAAATAAGTTTAAAAAACATTGAAGTGCCCGTGTAACAGATGATTTCTCGTCCGAAACCCTGATACTCCGAAAGAGATTGTCCAGTTTGTACACGAGGTGCGTCCAGTTTTCGCCGTGACCCTCTCTACTCTTTTGCACATGCTATGCGGGCGAAATGATGATACCATGGCAAGTTCCAACATTTTCAGAGTTCATTTTGTAGTGATTTTCAATTTCACCGTCATTTAGCTCCCTAAACAAATCGGTAACTGACTGAAAAACAGCAAATGATGTTAGAACGTGTTGGAAATTGATGACGTCGCTTTGAATGATGCATACTGAACGCAAAAATAGGCTGGAGTTCAGATAAGTTTAAAAAACATTGAAGCGTCCGTGTAACAGATGAGTTCTCGTCCGAAACCCTGATACTCCGAAAGAGGTTGTCCAGTTTGTACACGAGGTGCGTCCAGTTTTCGCCGTGACCCTCTCTACTCTTTTGCACATGCTATGCGGGCGAAATGATGATACCATGCTTAGTTCCAACATTTTCAGAGTTCATTTTGTAGTGATTTTCAATTTCACCGTCATTTAGCTCCCTAAACAAATCGGTAACTGACTGAAAAACAGCAAATGATGTCAGAACGTGTTGGAAATTGATGACGTCGCTTTGAATGATGCATACTGAACGCAAAAATAGGCTGGAGTTCAAATAAGTTTAAAAAACATTGAAGCGCCCGTGTAACAGATGAGTTCTCGTCCGAAACCCTGATACTCCGAAAGAGATTGTCCAGTTTGTACACGAGGTGCGTCCAGTTTTCGCCGTGACCGTCTCTACTCTTTTGCACATGCTATGCGGGCGAAATGATGATAACATGCCAAGTTCCAACATTTTCAGAGTTCATTTTGTAGTGATTTTCAATTTCACCGTCATTTAGCTCCCTAAACAAATCGGTAACTGACTGAAAAACAGCAAATGATGTCAGAACGTGTTGGAAATTGATGACGTCGCTTTGAAAGATGGATACTGAACGCAAAAATAGGTTGGAGTTCAAACAAGTTTAAAAAACATTGAAGTGCCCGTGTAACAGATGAGTTCTCGTCCGAAACCCTGATACTCCGAAAGAGATTGTCCAGTTTGTACACGAGGTGTGTCCAGTTTTCGCCGTGACCCTCTCTACTGTTTTGCACATGCTATGCGGGCGAAATGATGATACCCTGGCAAGTTCCAACATTTTCAGAGTTCAATTTGTAGTGGTTTTCAATTTCACCGTCATTTAGCTCCCTAAACAAATCGGTAAATGACTGAAAAACAGCAAATGATGTCAGAACGTGTTGGAAATTGATGACGTCGCTTTGAAAGATGGATACTGAACGCAAAAATAGGTTGGAGTTCAAATAAGTTTAAAAAACATTGAAGTGCCCGTGTAACAGATGAGTTCTCGTCCGAAACCCTGATACTCCGAAAGAGATTGTCCAGTTTGTACACGAGGTGCGTCCAGTTTTCGCCGTGACCCTCTCTACTGTTTTGCACATGCTATGCGGGCAAAATGATGATACCCTGGCAAGTTCCAACATTTTCAGAGTTCATTTTGTAGTGGTTTTCAATTTCACCGTCATTTAGCTCCATAAACAAATCGGTAAATGACTGAAAAACAGCAAATGATGTCAGAACGTGTTGGAAATTGATGACGTCGCTTTGAATGATGCATACTGAACGCAAAAATAGGCTGGAGTTCAAATAAGTTTAAAAAACATTGAAGTGCCCGTGTAACAGATGAGTTCTCGTCCGAAACCCTGATACTCCGAAAGAGATTGTCCAGTTTGTACACGAGGTGCGTCCAGTTTTCGCCGTGACCCTCTCTACTCTTTTGCACATGCTATGCGGGAGAAATGATGATACCATGGCAAGTTCCAACATTTTCAGAGTTCATTTTGTAGTGATTTTCAATTTCACCGTCATTTAGCTCCCTAAACAAATCGGTAACTGACTGAAAAACAGCAAATGATGTCAGAACGTGTTGGAAGTTGATGACGTCGCTTTGAATGATGCATACTGAACGCAAAAATAGGCTAGAGTTCAAATAAGTTTAAAAAACATTGAAGCGGCCGTGTAACAGATGAGTTCTCGTCCGAAACCCTGATACTCCGAAAGAGATTGTCCAGTTTGTACACGAGGTGCGTCCAGTTTTCGCCGTGACCCTCTCTACTCTTTTGCACATGCTATGCGGGCGAAATGATGATACCATGCCAAGTTCCAACATTTTCAGAGTTCATTTTGTAGTGATTTTCAATTTCACCGTCATTTAGCTCCCTAAACAAATCGGTAACTGACTGAAAAACAGCAAATGATGTCAGAACGTGTTGGAAATTGATGACGTCGCTTTGAATGATGCATACTGAACGCAAAAATAGGCTAGAGTTCAAATAAGTTTAAAAAACATTGAAGCGGCCGTGTAACAGATGAGTTCTCGTCCGAAACCCTGATACTCCGAAAGAGGTTGTCCAGTTTGTACACGAGGTGCGTCCAGTTTTCGCCGTGACCCTCTCTACTCTTTTGCACATGCTATGCGGGAGAAATGATGATACCATGCCAAGTTCCAACATTTTCAGAGTTCATTTTATACTGGTTTTCAATTTCACCGTCATTTAGCTCCCTAAACAAATCGGTAAATGACTGAAAAACAGCAAATGATGTCAGAACGTGTTGGAAATTGATGACGTCGCTTTGAAAGATGCATACTAAACGCAAAAATAGGCTGGAGTTCAAATAAGTTTAAAAAACATTGAAGTGCCCGTGTAACAGATGAGTTCTCGTCCGAAACCCTGATACTCCGAAAGAGATTGTCCAGTTTGTACACGAGGTGTGTCCAGTTTTCGCCGTGACCCTCTCTACTCTTTTGCACATGCTATGCGGGCGAAATGATGATTCCCTGGCAAGTTCCAACATTTTCAGAGTTCATTTTGTAGTGGTTTTCAATTTCACCGTCATTTAGCTCCATAAACAAATCGGTAAATGACTGAAAAACAGGAAATGATGTCAGAACGTGTTGGAAATTGATGACGTCGCTTTGAAAGATGCATACTGAACGCAAAAATAGGCTGGAGTTCAAATAAGTTTAAAAAACATTGAAGTGCCCGTGTAACAGATGAGTTCTCGTCCGAAACCCTGATACTCCGAAAGTGATTGTCCAGTTTGTACACGAGGTGCGTCCAGTTTTCGCCGTGACCCTCTCTACTCTTTTGCACATGCTATGCAGGCGAAATGATGATTCCATGGCAAGTTCCAACATTTTCAGAGTTCATTTTGTAGTGATTTTCAATTTCACCGTCATTTAGCTCCCTAAACAAATCGGTAACTGACGGAAAAACAGCAAATGATGTCAGAACGTGTTGGAAATTGATGACGTCGCTTTGAATGATGCATACTGAACGCAAAAATAGGCTGGAGTTCAAATAAGTTTAAAAAACATTGAAGCGTCCGTGTAACAGATGAGTTCTCGTCCGAAACCCTGATACTCCGAAAGAGATTGTCCAGTTTGTACACGAGGTGCGTCCAGTTTTCGCCGTGACCCTCTCTACTCTTTTGCACATGCTATGCGGGCGAAATGATGATACCATGTCAATTTCCAACATTTTCAGAGTTCATTTTGTAGTGATTTTCAATTTCACCGTCATTTAGCTCCCTAAACAAATCGGTAACTGACTGAAAAACAGCAAATGATGTCAGAACGTGTTGGAAATTGATGACGTCGCTTTGAATGATGCATACTGAATGCAAAAATAGGCTAGAGTTCAAATAATTTTAAAAACATTGAAGCGGCCGTGTAACAGATGAGTTCTCGTCCGAAACCCTGATACTCCGAAAGAGGTTGTCCAGTTTGTACACGAGGTGCGTCCAGTTTTCGCCGTGACCGTCTCTACTCTTTTGCACATGCTATGCGGGCGAAATGATGATAACATGCCAAGTTCCAACATTTTCAGAGTTCATTTTGTAGTGATTTTCAATTTCACCGTCATTTAGCTCCCTAAACAAATCTGTAACTGACTGAAAAACAGCAAATGATGTCAGAACGTGTTGGAAATTGATGACGTCGCTTTGAAAGATGCATACTGAACGCAAAAATAGGCTGGAGTTCAAATAAGTTTAAAAAATATTGAAGTGCCCGTGTAACAGATGAGTTCTCGTCCGAAACCCTGATACTCCGAAAGAGATTGTCCAGTTTGTACACGAGGTGCGTCCAGTTTTCGCCGTGACCCTCTCTACTCTTTTGCACATGCTATGCGGGCGAAATGATGATACCATGGAAAGTTCCAACATTTTCAGAGTTTATTTTGTAGTGATTTTCAATTTCACCGTCATTTAGCTCCCTAAACAAATCGGTAACTGACTGAAAAAACAGCAAATGATGTCAGAACGTGTTGGAAATTGATGACGTCGCTTTGAATGATGCATACTGAACGCAAAAATAGGCTGGAGTTCAAATAAGTTTAAAAAACATTGAAGCGTCCGTGTAACAGATGAGTTCTCGTCCGAAACCCTCATACTCCGAAAGAGATTGTCCAGTTTGTACACGAGGTGCGTCCAGTTTTCGCCGTGACCCTCTCTACTGTTTTGCACATGCTATGCGGGCGAAATGATGATACCATGGCAAGTTCCAACATTTTCAGAGTTCATTTTGTAGTGATTTTCAATTTCACCGTCATTTAGCTCCCTAAACAAATCGGTAACTGACTCAAAAACAGCAAATGATGTCAGAACGTGTTGGAAATTGATGACGTCGCTTTGAATGATGCATACTGAACGCAAAAATAGGCTGGAGTTCAACTAAGTTTAAAAAACATTGAAGCGTCCGTGTAACAGATGAGTTCTCGTCCGAAACCCTGATACTTCGAAAGCGATTGTCCAGTTTGTACACGAGGTGCGTCCAGTTTTCGCCGTGACCCTCTCTACTGTTTTGCACATGCTATGCGGGCGAAATGATGATACCATGGCAAGTTCCAACATTTTCAGAGTTCATTTTGTAGTGATTTTCAATTTCACCGTCATTTAGCTCCCTAAACAAATCGGTAACTGACTCAAAAACAGCAAATGATGTCAGAACGTGTTGGAAATTGATGACGTCGCTTTGAATGATGCATACTGAACGCAAAAATAGGCTGGAGTTCAACTAAGTTTAAAAAACATTGAAGCGTCCGTGTAACAGATGAGTTCTCGTCCGAAACCCTGATACTTCGAAAGCGATTGTCCAGTTTGTACACGAGGTGCGTCCAGTTTTCGCCGTGACCCTCTCTACTGTTTTGCACATGCTATGCGGGCGAAATGATGTTACCATGCCAAGTTCCAACATTTTCAGAGTTCATTTTGTAGTGATTTTCAATTTCACCGTCATTTAGCTCCCTAAACAAATCGGTAACTGACTGAAAAACAGCAAATGATGTCAGAACGTGTTGGAAATTGATGACGTCGCTTTGAATGATGCATACTGAACGCAAAAATAGGCTAGAGTTCAAATAAGTTTTAAAAACATTGAAGCGGCCGTGTAACAGATGAGTTCTCGTCCGAAACCCTGATACTCCGAAAGAGGTTGTCCAGTTTCTACACGAGGTGCGTCCAGTTTACGCCGTGACCCTCTCTACTCTTTTGCACATGCTATGCGGGAGAAATGATGATACCATGGCAAGTTCCAACATTTTCAGAGTTCATTTTGTAGTGATTTTCAATTTCACCGTCATTTAGCTCCCTAAACAAATCGGTAACTGACTAAAAAAACAGCAAATGATGTCAGAACGTGTTGGAAATTGATGACGTCGCTTTGAATGATGCATACTGAACGCAAAAATAGGCTGGAGTTCAAATAAGTTTAAAAAACATTGAAGCGTCCGTGTAACAGATGTGTTCTCGTCCGAAACCCTAATACTCCGAAAGAGATTGTCCAGTTTGTACACGAGGTGCGTCCAGTTTTCGCCGTGACCCTCTCTACTCTTTTGCACATGCTATGCGGGCGAAATGATGATAACATGCCAAGTTCCAACATTTTCAGAGTTCATTTTGTAGTGGTTTTCAATTTCACCGTCATTTAGCTTCCTAAACAAATCGGTAACTGACTGAAAAAGAGCAAATGATGTCAGAACGTGTTGGAAATTGATGACGTCGCTTTGAATGATGCATACTGAACGCAAAAATAGGCTGGAGTTCAAATAAGTTTAAAAAACATTGAAGCGCCCGTGTAACAGATGAGTTCTCGTCCGAAACCCTGATACTCCGAAAGAGATTGTCCAGTTTATACACGAGGTGCGTCCAGTTTTCGCCGTGACCCTCTCTACTCTTTTGCACATGCTATGCGGGCGAAATGATGATAACATGCCAAGTTCCAACATTTTCAGAGTTCATTTTGTAGTGATTTTCAATTTCACCGTCATTTAGCTCCCTAAACAAATCGGTAAATGACTGAAAACAGCAAATGATGTCAGAACGTGTTGGAAATTGCTGACGTCGCTTTGAAAAATGCATACTGAACGCAAAAATAGGCTGGAGTTCAAATAAGTTTAAAAAACATTGAAGTGCCCGTGTAACAGATGATTTCTCGTCCGAAACCCTGATACTCCGAAAGAGATTGTCCAGTTTGTACACGAGGTGCGTCCAGTTTTCGCCGTGACCCTCTCTACTCTTTTGCACATGCTATGCGGGCGAAATGATGATACCATGGCAAGTTCCAACATTTTCAGAGTTCATTTTGTAGTGATTTTCAATTTCACCGTCATTTAGCTCCCTAAACAAATCGGTAACTGACTGAAAAACAGCAAATGATGTTAGAACGTGTTGGAAATTGATGACGTCGCTTTGAATGATGCATACTGAACGCAAAAATAGGCTGGAGTTCAGATAAGTTTAAAAAACATTGAAGCGTCCGTGTAACAAATGAGTTCTCGTCCGAAACCCTGATACTCCGAAAGAGGTTGTCCAGTTTGTACACGAGGTGCGTCCAGTTTTCGCCGTGACCCTCTCTACTCTTTTGCACATGTTATGCGGGCGAAATGATGATACCATGCTTAGTTCCAACATTTTCAGAGTTCATTTTGTAGTGATTTTCAATTTCACCGTCATTTAGCTCCCTAAACAAATCGGTAACTGACTGAAAAACAGCAAATGATGTCAGAACGTGTTGGAAATTGATGACGTCGCTTTGAATGATGCATACTGAACGCAAAAATAGGCTGGAGTTCAAATAAGTTTAAAAAACATTGAAGCGCCCGTGTAACAGATGAGTTCTCGTCCGAAACCCTGATACTCCGAAAGAGATTGTCCAGTTTGTACACGAGGTGCGTCCAGTTTTCGCCGTGACCGTCTCTACTCTTTTGCACATGCTATGCGGGCGAAATGATGATAACATGCCAAGTTCCAACATTTTCAGAGTTCATTTTGTAGTGATTTTCAATTTCACCGTCATTTAGCTCCCTAAACAAATCTGTAACTGACTGAAAAACAGCAAATGATGTCAGAACGTGTTGGAAATTGATGACGTCGCTTTGAAAGATGCATACTGAACGCAAAAATAGGCTGGAGTTCAAATAAGTTTAAAAAATATTGAAGTGCCCGTGTAACAGATGACTTCTCGTCCGAAACCCTGATACTCCGAAAGAGATTGTCCAGTTTGTACACGAGGTGCGTCCAGTTTTCGCCGTGACCCTCTCTGCTCTTTTGCACATGCTATGCGGGCGAAATGATGATACCATGGAAAGTTCCAACATTTTCAGAGTTTATTTTGTAGTGATTTTCAATTTCACCGTCATTTAGCTCCCTAAACAAATCGGTAACTGACTGAAAAAAACAGCAAATGATGTCAGAACGTGTTGGAAATTGATGACGTCGCTTTGAATGATGCATACTGAACGCAAAAATAGGCTGGAGTTCAAATAAGTTTAAAAAACATTGAAGCGTCCGTGTAACAGATGAGTTCTCGTCCGAAACCCTCATACTCCGAAAGAGATTGTCCAGTTTGTACACGAGGTGCGTCCAGTTTTCGCCGTGACCCTCTCTACTGTTTTGCACATGCTATGCGGGCGAAATGATGATACCATGGCAAGTTCCAACATTTTCAGAGTTCATTTTGTAGTGATTTTCAATTTCACCGTCATTTAGCTCCCTAAACAAATCGGTAACTGACTCAAAAACAGCAAATGATGTCAGAACGTGTTGGAAATTGATGACGTCGCTTTGAATGATGCATACTGAACGCAAAAATAGGCTGGAGTTCAACTAAGTTTAAAAAACATTGAAGCGTCCGTGTAACAGATGAGTTCTCGTCCGAAACCCTGATACTTCGAAAGCGATTGTCCAGTTTGTACACAAGGTGCGTCCAGTTTTCGCCGTGACCCTCTCTACTGTTTTGCACATGCTATGCGGGCGAAATGATGATACCATGCCAAGTTCCAACATTTTCAGAGTTCATTTTGTAGTGATTTTCAATTTCACCGTCATTTAGCTCCCTAAACAAATCGGTAACTGACTGAAAAACAGCAAATGATGTCAGAACGTGTTGGAAATTGATGACGTCGCTTTGAATGATGCATACTGAACGCAAAAATAGGCTAGAGTTCAAATAAGTTTAAAAAAAATTGAAGCGGCCGTGTAACAGATGAGTTCTCGTCCGAAACCCTGATACTCCGAAAGAGGTTGTCCAGTTTGTACACGAGGTGCGTCCAGTTTTCGCCGTGACCGTCTCTACTCTTTTGCACATGCTATGCGGGCGAAATGATGATAACATGCCAAGTTCCAACATTTTCAGAGTTCATTTTGTAGTGATTTTCAATTTCACCGTCATTTAGCTCCCTAAACAAATCTGTAACTGACTGAAAAACAGCAAATGATGTCAGAACGTGTTGGAAATTGATGACGTCGCTTTGAAAGATGCATACTGAACGCAAAAATAGGCTGGAGTTCAAATAAGTTTAAAAAATATTGAAGTGCCCGTGTAACAGATGAGTTCTCGTCCGAAACCCTGATACTCCGAAAGAGATTGTCCAGTTTGTACACGAGGTGCGTCCAGTTTTCGCCGTGACCCTCTCTACTCTTTTGCACATGCTATGCGGGCGAAATGATGATACCATGGAAAGTTCCAACATTTTCAGAGTTTATTTTGTAGTGATTTTCAATTTCACCGTCATTTAGCTCCCTAAACAAATCGGTAACTGACTGAAAAAACAGCAAATGATGTCAGAACGTGTTGGAAATTGATGACGTCGCTTTGAATGATGCATACTGAACGCAAAAATAGGCTGGAGTTCAAATAAGTTTAAAAAACATTGAAGCGTCCGTGTAACAGATGAGTTCTCGTCCGAAACCCTCATACTCCGAAAGAGATTGTCCAGTTTGTACACGAGGTGCGTCCAGTTTTCGCCGTGACCCTCTCTACTGTTTTGCACATGCTATGCGGGCGAAATGATGATACCATGGCAAGTTCCAACATTTTCAGAGTTCATTTTGTAGTGATTTTCAATTTCACCGTCATTTAGCTCCCTAAACAAATCGGTAACTGACTCAAAAACAGCAAATGATGTCAGAACGTGTTGGAAATTGATGACGTCGCTTTGAATGATGCATACTGAACGCAAAAATAGGCTGGAGTTCAACTAAGTTTAAAAAACATTGAAGCGTCCGTGTAACAGATGAGTTCTCGTCCGAAACCCTGATACTTCGAAAGCGATTGTCCAGTTTGTACACGAGGTGCGTCCAGTTTTCGCCGTGACCCTCTCTACTGTTTTGCACATGCTATGCGGGCGAAATGATGATACCATGGCAAGTTCCAACATTTTCAGAGTTCATTTTGTAGTGATTTTCAATTTCACCGTCATTTAGCTCCCTAAACAAATCGGTAACTGACTCAAAAACAGCAAATGATGTCAGAACGTGTTGGAAATTGATGACGTCGCTTTGAATGATGCATACTGAACGCAAAAATAGGCTGGAGTTCAACTAAGTTTAAAAAACATTGAAGCGTCCGTGTAACAGATGAGTTCTCGTCCGAAACCCTGATACTTCGAAAGCGATTGTCCAGTTTGTACACGAGGTGCGTCCAGTTTTCGCCGTGACCCTCTCTACTGTTTTGCACATGCTATGCGGGCGAAATGATGTTACCATGCCAAGTTCCAACATTTTCAGAGTTCATTTTGTAGTGATTTTCAATTTCACCGTCATTTAGCTCCCTAAACAAATCGGTAACTGACTGAAAAACAGCAAATGATGTCAGAACGTGTTGGAAATTGATGACGTCGCTTTGAATGATGCATACTGAACGCAAAAATAGGCTAGAGTTCAAATAAGTTTTAAAAACATTGAAGCGGCCGTGTAACAGATGAGTTCTCGTCCGAAACCCTGATACTCCGAAAGAGGTTGTCCAGTTTCTACACGAGGTGCGTCCAGTTTACGCCGTGACCCTCTCTACTCTTTTGCACATGCTATGCGGGAGAAATGATGATACCATGGCAAGTTCCAACATTTTCAGAGTTCATTTTGTAGTGATTTTCAATTTCACCGTCATTTAGCTCCCTAAACAAATCGGTAACTGACTAAAAAAACAGCAAATGATGTCAGAACGTGTTGGAAATTGATGACGTCACTTTGAATGATGCATACTGAACGCAAAAATAGGCTGGAGTTCAAATAAGTTTAAAAAACATTGAAGCGTCCGTGTAACAGATGTGTTCTCGTCCGAAACCCTAATACTCCGAAAGAGATTGTCCAGTTTGTACACGAGGTGCGTCCAGTTTTCGCCGTGACCCTCTCTACTCTTTTGCACATGCTATGCGGGCGAAATGATGATAACATGCCAAGTTCCAACATTTTCAGAGTTCATTTTGTAGTGGTTTTCAATTTCACCGTCATTTAGCTTCCTAAACAAATCGGTAACTGACTGAAAAAGAGCAAATGATGTCAGAACGTGTTGGAAATTGATGACGTCGCTTTGAATGATGCATACTGAACGCAAAAATAGGCTGGAGTTCAAATAAGTTTAAAAAACATTGAAGCGCCCGTGTAACAGATGAGTTCTCGTCCGAAACCCTGATACTCCGAAAGAGATTGTCCAGTTTATACACGAGGTGCGTCCAGTTTTCGCCGTGACCCTCTCTACTCTTTTGCACATGCTATGCGGGCGAAATGATGATAACATGCCAAGTTCCAACATTTTCAGAGTTCATTTTGTAGTGATTTTCAATTTCACCGTCATTTAGCTCCCTAAACAAATCGGTAAATGACTGAAAACAGCAAATGATGTCAGAACGTGTTGGAAATTGCTGACGTCGCTTTGAAAAATGCATACTGAACGCAAAAATAGGCTGGAGTTCAAATAAGTTTAAAAAACATTGAAGTGCCCGTGTAACAGATGATTTCTCGTCCGAAACCCTGATACTCCGAAAGAGATTGTCCAGTTTGTACACGAGGTGCGTCCAGTTTTCGCCGTGACCCTCTCTACTCTTTTGCACATGCTATGCGGGCGAAATGATGATACCATGGCAAGTTCCAACATTTTCAGAGTTCATTTTGTAGTGATTTTCAATTTCACCGTCATTTAGCTCCCTAAACAAATCGGTAACTGACTGAAAAACAGCAAATGATGTTAGAACGTGTTGGAAATTGATGACGTCGCTTTGAATGATGCATACTGAACGCAAAAATAGGCTGGAGTTCAGATAAGTTTAAAAAACATTGAAGCGTCCGTGTAACAAATGAGTTCTCGTCCGAAACCCTGATACTCCGAAAGAGGTTGTCCAGTTTGTACACGAGGTGCGTCCAGTTTTCGCCGTGACCCTCTCTACTCTTTTGCACATGTTATGCGGGCGAAATGATGATACCATGCTTAGTTCCAACATTTTCAGAGTTCATTTTGTAGTGATTTTCAATTTCACCGTCATTTAGCTCCCTAAACAAATCGGTAACTGACTGAAAAACAGCAAATGATGTCAGAACGTGTTGGAAATTGATGACGTCGCTTTGAATGATGCATACTGAACGCAAAAATAGGCTGGAGTTCAAATAAGTTTAAAAAACATTGAAGCGCCCGTGTAACAGATGAGTTCTCGTCCGAAACCCTGATACTCCGAAAGAGATTGTCCAGTTTGTACACGAGGTGCGTCCAGTTTTCGCCGTGACCGTCTCTACTCTTTTGCACATGCTATGCGGGCGAAATGATGATAACATGCCAAGTTCCAACATTTTCAGAGTTCATTTTGTAGTGATTTTCAATTTCACCGTCATTTAGCTCCCTAAACAAATCTGTAACTGACTGAAAAACAGCAAATGATGTCAGAACGTGTTGGAAATTGATGACGTCGCTTTGAAAGATGCATACTGAACGCAAAAATAGGCTGGAGTTCAAATAAGTTTAAAAAATATTGAAGTGCCCGTGTAACAGATGACTTCTCGTCCGAAACCCTGATACTCCGAAAGAGATTGTCCAGTTTGTACACGAGGTGCGTCCAGTTTTCGCCGTGACCCTCTCTGCTCTTTTGCACATGCTATGCGGGCGAAATGATGATACCATGGAAAGTTCCAACATTTTCAGAGTTTATTTTGTAGTGATTTTCAATTTCACCGTCATTTAGCTCCCTAAACAAATCGGTAACTGACTGAAAAAAACAGCAAATGATGTCAGAACGTGTTGGAAATTGATGACGTCGCTTTGAATGATGCATACTGAACGCAAAAATAGGCTGGAGTTCAAATAAGTTTAAAAAACATTGAAGCGTCCGTGTAACAGATGAGTTCTCGTCCGAAACCCTCATACTCCGAAAGAGATTGTCCAGTTTGTACACGAGGTGCGTCCAGTTTTCGCCGTGACCCTCTCTACTGTTTTGCACATGCTATGCGGGCGAAATGATGATACCATGGCAAGTTCCAACATTTTCAGAGTTCATTTTGTAGTGATTTTCAATTTCACCGTCATTTAGCTCCCTAAACAAATCGGTAACTGACTCAAAAACAGCAAATGATGTCAGAACGTGTTGG
This sequence comes from Aegilops tauschii subsp. strangulata, assembly GCF_002575655.3. Taxonomy (NCBI): domain Eukaryota; kingdom Viridiplantae; phylum Streptophyta; class Magnoliopsida; order Poales; family Poaceae; genus Aegilops; species Aegilops tauschii. The sequence continues at coordinate 637,407,095 of NC_053036.3, read as the reverse complement.
AAATTGATGACGTCGCTTTGAATGATGCATACTGAACGCAAAAATAGGCTGGAGTTCAACTAAGTTTAAAAAACATTGAAGCGTCCGTGTAACAGATGAGTTCTCGTCCGAAACCCTGATACTTCGAAAGCGATTGTCCAGTTTGTACACAAGGTGCGTCCAGTTTTCGCCGTGACCCTCTCTACTGTTTTGCACATGCTATGCGGGCGAAATGATGATACCATGCCAAGTTCCAACATTTTCAGAGTTCATTTTGTAGTGATTTTCAATTTCACCGTCATTTAGCTCCCTAAACAAATCGGTAACTGACTGAAAAACAGCAAATGATGTCAGAACGTGTTGGAAATTGATGACGTCGCTTTGAATGATGCATACTGAACGCAAAAATAGGCTAGAGTTCAAATAAGTTTAAAAAAAATTGAAGCGGCCGTGTAACAGATGAGTTCTCGTCCGAAACCCTGATACTCCGAAAGAGGTTGTCCAGTTTGTACACGAGGTGCGTCCAGTTTTCGCCGTGACCGTCTCTACTCTTTTGCACATGCTATGCGGGCGAAATGATGATAACATGCCAAGTTCCAACATTTTCAGAGTTCATTTTGTAGTGATTTTCAATTTCACCGTCATTTAGCTCCCTAAACAAATCTGTAACTGACTGAAAAACAGCAAATGATGTCAGAACGTGTTGGAAATTGATGACGTCGCTTTGAAAGATGCATACTGAACGCAAAAATAGGCTGGAGTTCAAATAAGTTTAAAAAATATTGAAGTGCCCGTGTAACAGATGAGTTCTCGTCCGAAACCCTGATACTCCGAAAGAGATTGTCCAGTTTGTACACGAGGTGCGTCCAGTTTTCGCCGTGACCCTCTCTACTCTTTTGCACATGCTATGCGGGCGAAATGATGATACCATGGAAAGTTCCAACATTTTCAGAGTTTATTTTGTAGTGATTTTCAATTTCACCGTCATTTAGCTCCCTAAACAAATCGGTAACTGACTGAAAAAACAGCAAATGATGTCAGAACGTGTTGGAAATTGATGACGTCGCTTTGAATGATGCATACTGAACGCAAAAATAGGCTGGAGTTCAAATAAGTTTAAAAAACATTGAAGCGTCCGTGTAACAGATGAGTTCTCGTCCGAAACCCTCATACTCCGAAAGAGATTGTCCAGTTTGTACACGAGGTGCGTCCAGTTTTCGCCGTGACCCTCTCTACTGTTTTGCACATGCTATGCGGGCGAAATGATGATACCATGGCAAGTTCCAACATTTTCAGAGTTCATTTTGTAGTGATTTTCAATTTCACCGTCATTTAGCTCCCTAAACAAATCGGTAACTGACTCAAAAACAGCAAATGATGTCAGAACGTGTTGGAAATTGATGACGTCGCTTTGAATGATGCATACTGAACGCAAAAATAGGCTGGAGTTCAACTAAGTTTAAAAAACATTGAAGCGTCCGTGTAACAGATGAGTTCTCGTCCGAAACCCTGATACTTCGAAAGCGATTGTCCAGTTTGTACACGAGGTGCGTCCAGTTTTCGCCGTGACCCTCTCTACTGTTTTGCACATGCTATGCGGGCGAAATGATGATACCATGGCAAGTTCCAACATTTTCAGAGTTCATTTTGTAGTGATTTTCAATTTCACCGTCATTTAGCTCCCTAAACAAATCGGTAACTGACTCAAAAACAGCAAATGATGTCAGAACGTGTTGGAAATTGATGACGTCGCTTTGAATGATGCATACTGAACGCAAAAATAGGCTGGAGTTCAACTAAGTTTAAAAAACATTGAAGCGTCCGTGTAACAGATGAGTTCTCGTCCGAAACCCTGATACTTCGAAAGCGATTGTCCAGTTTGTACACGAGGTGCGTCCAGTTTTCGCCGTGACCCTCTCTACTGTTTTGCACATGCTATGCGGGCGAAATGATGTTACCATGCCAAGTTCCAACATTTTCAGAGTTCATTTTGTAGTGATTTTCAATTTCACCGTCATTTAGCTCCCTAAACAAATCGGTAACTGACTGAAAAACAGCAAATGATGTCAGAACGTGTTGGAAATTGATGACGTCGCTTTGAATGATGCATACTGAACGCAAAAATAGGCTAGAGTTCAAATAAGTTTTAAAAACATTGAAGCGGCCGTGTAACAGATGAGTTCTCGTCCGAAACCCTGATACTCCGAAAGAGGTTGTCCAGTTTCTACACGAGGTGCGTCCAGTTTACGCCGTGACCCTCTCTACTCTTTTGCACATGCTATGCGGGAGAAATGATGATACCATGGCAAGTTCCAACATTTTCAGAGTTCATTTTGTAGTGATTTTCAATTTCACCGTCATTTAGCTCCCTAAACAAATCGGTAACTGACTAAAAAAACAGCAAATGATGTCAGAACGTGTTGGAAATTGATGACGTCGCTTTGAATGATGCATACTGAACGCAAAAATAGGCTGGAGTTCAAATAAGTTTAAAAAACATTGAAGCGTCCGTGTAACAGATGTGTTCTCGTCCGAAACCCTAATACTCCGAAAGAGATTGTCCAGTTTGTACACGAGGTGCGTCCAGTTTTCGCCGTGACCCTCTCTACTCTTTTGCACATGCTATGCGGGCGAAATGATGATAACATGCCAAGTTCCAACATTTTCAGAGTTCATTTTGTAGTGGTTTTCAATTTCACCGTCATTTAGCTTCCTAAACAAATCGGTAACTGACTGAAAAAGAGCAAATGATGTCAGAACGTGTTGGAAATTGATGACGTCGCTTTGAATGATGCATACTGAACGCAAAAATAGGCTGGAGTTCAAATAAGTTTAAAAAACATTGAAGCGCCCGTGTAACAGATGAGTTCTCGTCCGAAACCCTGATACTCCGAAAGAGATTGTCCAGTTTATACACGAGGTGCGTCCAGTTTTCGCCGTGACCCTCTCTACTCTTTTGCACATGCTATGCGGGCGAAATGATGATAACATGCCAAGTTCCAACATTTTCAGAGTTCATTTTGTAGTGATTTTCAATTTCACCGTCATTTAGCTCCCTAAACAAATCGGTAAATGACTGAAAACAGCAAATGATGTCAGAACGTGTTGGAAATTGCTGACGTCGCTTTGAAAAATGCATACTGAACGCAAAAATAGGCTGGAGTTCAAATAAGTTTAAAAAACATTGAAGTGCCCGTGTAACAGATGATTTCTCGTCCGAAACCCTGATACTCCGAAAGAGATTGTCCAGTTTGTACACGAGGTGCGTCCAGTTTTCGCCGTGACCCTCTCTACTCTTTTGCACATGCTATGCGGGCGAAATGATGATACCATGGCAAGTTCCAACATTTTCAGAGTTCATTTTGTAGTGATTTTCAATTTCACCGTCATTTAGCTCCCTAAACAAATCGGTAACTGACTGAAAAACAGCAAATGATGTTAGAACGTGTTGGAAATTGATGACGTCGCTTTGAATGATGCATACTGAACGCAAAAATAGGCTGGAGTTCAGATAAGTTTAAAAAACATTGAAGCGTCCGTGTAACAGATGAGTTCTCGTCCGAAACCCTGATACTCCGAAAGAGGTTGTCCAGTTTGTACACGAGGTGCGTCCAGTTTTCGCCGTGACCCTCTCTACTCTTTTGCACATGCTATGCGGGCGAAATGATGATACCATGCTTAGTTCCAACATTTTCAGAGTTCATTTTGTAGTGATTTTCAATTTCACCGTCATTTAGCTCCCTAAACAAATCGGTAACTGACTGAAAAACAGCAAATGATGTCAGAACGTGTTGGAAATTGATGACGTCGCTTTGAATGATGCATACTGAACGCAAAAATAGGCTGGAGTTCAAATAAGTTTAAAAAACATTGAAGCGCCCGTGTAACAGATGAGTTCTCGTCCGAAACCCTGATACTCCGAAAGAGATTGTCCAGTTTGTACACGAGGTGCGTCCAGTTTTCGCCGTGACCCTCTCTACTCTTTTGCACATGCTATGCGGGTGAAATGATGATAACATGCCAAGTTCCAACATTTTCAGAGTTCATTTTGTAGTGATTTTCAATTTCACCGTCATTTAGCTCCCTAAACAAATCTGTAACTGACTGAAAAACAGCAAATGATGTCAGAACGTGTTGGAAATTGATGACGTCGCTTTGAAAGATGCATACTGAACGCAAAAATAGGCTGGAGTTCAAATAAGTTTAAAAAACATTGAAGTGCCCGTGTAACAGATGACTTCTTGTCCGAAACCTGATACTCCGAAAGAGATTGTCCAGTTTGTACACGAGGTGCGTCCAGTTTTCTCCGTGACCCTCTATACTCTTTTGCATATGCTATGCGGGCGAAATGATGATACCATGGCAAGTTCCAACATTTTCAGAGTTCATTTTGTAGTGATTTTCAATTTCATTGTCATTTAGCTCCCTAAACAAATCGGTAACTGACTGAAAAACAGCAAATGATGTCAGAACGTGTTGGAAATTGCTGACGTCGCTTTGAATTATGCATACTGAACGCAAAAATAGGCTGGAGTTCAAATAAGTTTAAAAAACATTGAAGTGCCCGTGTAACAGATGAGTTCTCGTCTGAAACACTGATACTCCGAAAGAGATTGTCCAGTTTGTACACGAGGTGCGTCCAGTTTTCATCGTGACCCTCTCTACTCTTTTGCACATGCTATGCGGGCGAAATGATGATACCATGCCAAGTTCCAACATTTTCAGAGTTCATTTTGTAGTGATTTTCAATTTCACCGTCATTTGGCTCCCTAAACAAATCGGTAACTGACTGAAAAACAGCAAATGATGTCAGAACGTGTTGGAAATTGATGACGTCGCTTTGAATGATGCATACTGAACGCAAAAATAGGCTGGAGTTCAACTTAGTTTAAAAAACATTGAAGCGTCCGTGTAACAGATGAGTTCTCGTCCAAAACCCTGATACTTCGAAAGCGATTGTCCAGTTTGTACACGAGGTGCGTCCAGTTTTCGCCGTGACCCTCTCTACTGTTTTGCACATGCTATGCGGGCGAAATGATGATACCATGCCAAGTTCCAACATTTTCAGAGTTCATTTTGTAGTGATTTTCAATTTCACCGTCATTTAGCTCCCTAAACAAATCGGTAAATGACTGAAAAACAGCAAATGATGTCAGAACGTGTTGGAAATTGATGACGTCGCTTTGAATGATGCATACTGAACGCAAAAATAGGCTGGAGTTCAAATAAGTTTAAAAAACATTGAAGTGCCCGTGTAACAGATGAGTTCTCGTCCGAAACCCTGATACTCCGAAAGAGATTGTCCAGTTTGTACACGAGGTGCGTCCAGTTTTCGCCGTGACCCTCTCTACTCTTTTGCACATGCTATGCGGGCGAAATGATGATACCCTGGCAAGTTCCAACATTTTCAGAGTTCATTTTGTAGTGGTTTTCAATTTCACCGTCATTTAGCTCCCTAAACAAATCGGTAAATGACTCAAAAACAGCAAATGATGTCAGAACGTGTTGGAAATTGATGACGTCGCTTTGAAAGATGCATACTGAACGCAAAAATAGGTTGGAGTTCAAATAAGTTTAAAAAACATTGAAGTGGCCGTGTAACAGATGAGTTCTCGTCCGAAACCCTCATACTCCGAAAGAGATTGTCCAGTTTGTACACGAGGTGTGTCCAGTTTTCGCCGTGACCCTCTCTACTCTTTTGCACATGCTATGCGGGCAAAATGATGATACCCTGGCAAGTTCCAACATTTTCAGAGTTCATTTTGTAGTGGTTTTCAATTTCACCGTCATTTAGCTCCATAAACAAATCGGTAAATGACTGAAAAACAGCAAATGATGTCAGAACGTGTTGGAAATTGATGACGTCGCTTTGAAAGATGCATACTGAACGCAAAAATAGGCTGGAGTTCAAATAAGTTTAAAAAACATTGAAGTGCCCGTGTAACAGATGAGTTCTCGTCCGAAACCCTGATACTCCGAAAGAGATTGTCCAGTTTGTACACGAGGTGCGTCCAGTTTTCGCCGTGACCCTCTCTACTCTTTTGCACATGCTATGCGGGCGAAATGATGATACCATGGCAAGTTCCAACATTTTCAGAGTTCATTTTGTAGTGATTTTCAATTTCACCGTCATTTAGCTCCCTAAACAAATCGGTAACTGACTGAAAAACAGCAAATGATGTCAGAACGTGTTGAAAATTGATGACGTCGCTTTGAAAGATGCATACTGAACGCAAAAATAGGCTGGAGTTCAAATAAGTTTAAAAAACATTGAAGCGCCCGTGTAACAGATGAGTTCTCGTCCGAAACCCTGATACTCCGAAAGAGATTGTCCAGTTTATACACGAGGTGCGTCCAGTTTTCGCCGTGACCCTCTCTACTCTTTTGCACATGCTATGCGGGCGAAATGATGATAACATGCCAAGTTCCAACATTTTCAGAGCTCATTTTGTAGTGATTTTCAATTTCACCGTCATTTAGCTCCCTAAACAAATCGGTAAATGACTGAAAACAGCAAATGATGTCAGAACGTGATGGAAATTGATGACGTCGCTTTGAAAGATGCATACTGAACGCAAAAATAGGCTGGAGTTCAAATAAGTTTAAAAAACATTGAAGTGCCCGTGTAACAGATGATTTCTCATCCGAAACCCTGATACTCCGAAAGAGATTGTCCAGTTTGTACACGAGGTGCGTCCAGTTTTCGCCGTGACCCTCTCTACTCTTTTGCACATGCTATGCGGGCGAAATGATGATACCATGGCAAGTTCCAACATTTTCAGAGTTCATTTTGTAGTGATTTTCAATTTCACCGTCATTTAGCTCCCTAAACAAATCGGTAACTGACTGAAAAACAGCAAATGATGTTAGAACGTGTTGGAAATTGATGACGTCGCTTTGAATGATGCATACTGAACGCAAAAATAGGCTGGAGTTCAGATAAGTTTAAAAAACATTGAAGCGTCCGTGTAACAGATGAGTTCTCGTCCGAAACCCTGATAGTCCGAAAGAGGTTGTCCAGTTTGTACACGAGGTGCATCCAGTTTTCGCCGTGACCCTCTCTACTCTATTGCACATGCTATGCGGGCGAAATGATGATACCATGCTTAGTTCCAATATTTTCAGAGTTCATTTTGTAGTGATTTTCAATTTCACCGTCATTTAGCTCCCTAAACAAATCGGTAACTGACTGAAAAACAGCAAATGATGTCAGAACGTGTTGGAAATTGATGACGTCGCTTTGAATGATGCATACTGAACGCAAAAATAGGCTGGAGTTCAAATAAGTTTAAAAAACATTGAAGTGCTCGTGTAACAGATGAGTTCTCGTCCGAAACCCTGATACTCCGAAAGAGATTGTCCAGTTTGTACACGAGGTGCGTCCAGTTTTCGCCGTGACCCTCTCTACTCTTTTGCACATGATATGCGGGCGAAATGATGATACCATGCCAAGTTCCAACATTTTCAGAGTTCATTTTGTAGTGATTTTCAATTTCACCGTCATTTAGCTCCCTAAACAAATCGGTAAATGACTGAAAAACAACAAATGATGTCAGAACGTGTTGGAAATTGATGACGTCGCTTTGAAAGATGCATACTGAACGCAAAAATAGGCTGGAGTTCAAATAAGTTTAAAAAACATTGAAGTGCCCGTGTAACAGATGAGTTCTCGTCCGAAACCTGATACTCCGAAAGAGATTGTCCAGTTTGTACACGAGGTGCGTCCAGTTTTCTCCGTGACCCTCTCTACTCTTTTGCACATGCTATGCGGGCGAAATGATGATACCATGGCAAGTTCCAACATTTTCAGAGTTCATTTTGTAGTGATTTTCAATTTCATCGTCATTTAGCTCCCTAAACAAATCGGTAACTGACTGAAAAACAGCAAATGATGTCAGAACGTGTTGGAAATTGATGACGTCGCTTTGAATTATGCATACTGAACGCAAAAATAGGCTGGAGTTCAAATAAGTTTAAAAAACATTGAAGTGCCCGTGTAACAGATGAGTTCTCGTCTGAAACCCTGATACTCCGAAAGAGATTGTCCAGTTTGTACACGAGGTGCGTCCAGTTTTCGTCGTGACCCTCTCTACTCTTTTGCACATGCTATGCAGGCGAAATGATGATACCATGCCTAGTTCCAACATTTTCAGAGTTCATTTTGTAGTGATTTTCAATTTCACCGTCATTTGGCTCCCTAAACAAATCGGTAACTGAATGAAAAACAGCAAACGATGTCAGAACGTGTTGGAAATTGATGACGTCGCTTTGAATGATGCATACTGAATGCAAAAATAGGCTGGAGTTCAAATAAGTTTAAAAAACATTGAAGTGCCCGTGTAACAGATGAGTTCTCGTCCGAAACCATGATACTCCGAAAGAGATTGTCCTGTTTGTACACGAGGTGCGTTCAGTTTTCGCCGTGACCCTCTCTACTCTTTTGCACATGCTATGCGGGCGAAATGATGATAACATGCCAAGTTCCAACATTTTCAGAGTTCATTTTGTAGTGATTTTCAATTTCACCGTCATTTAGCTCCCTAAACAAATCCGTAACTGACTGAAAAACAGCAAATGATGTCAGAACATGTTGGAAATTGATGACGTCGCTTTGAATGATGCATACTGAACGCAAAAATAGGCTGGAGTTCAAATAAGTTTAAAAAACATTAAAGAGCCCGTGTAACAGATGAGTTCTCGTCCGAAACCCTGATACTCCGAAAGAGATTGTCCAGTTTGTACACGAGGTGCGTCCAGTTTTCGCCGTGACCCTCTCTACTCTTTTGCACATGCTATGCGGGCGAAATGATGATACCATGGCAAGTTCCAACATTTTCAGAGTTCATTTTGTAGTGATTTTCAATTTCACCGTCATTTAGCTCCCTAAACAAATCGGTAAATGACTGAAAAACAACAAATGATGTCAGAACGTGTTGGAAATTGATGACGTCGCTTTGAATGATGCATACTGAACGCAAAAATAGGCTGGAGTTCAAATAAGTTTAAAAAACATTGAAGCGTCCGTGTAACAGATGAGTTCTCGTCCGAAACCCTGATACTCCGAAAGAGATTGTCCAGTTTGTACACGAGGTGCGTCCAGTTTTCGCCGTGACCCTCTCTACTCTTTTGCACATGCTATGCGGGCGAAATGATGATACCATGCCAAGTTCCAACATTTTCAGAGTTCATTTTGTAGTGATTTTCAATTTCACTGTCATTTGGCTCCCTAAACAAATCGGTAACTGACTGAAAAACAGCAAATGATGTCAGAACGTGTTGGAAATTGATGACGTCGCTTTGAATGATGCATACTGAACGCACAAATAGGCTGGAGTTCAAATAAGTTTAAAAAACATTGAAGCGTCCATATAACAGATGAGTTCTCGTCTGAAACCCAGATACTCCGAAAGAGATTGTCCAGTTTGTACACGAGGTGCGTCCAGTTTTCGCCGTGACCCTCTCTACTCTTTTGCACATGCTATGCGGGCGAAATGATGATACCATGCCAAGTTCCAACATTTTCAGAGTTCATTTTGTAGTGATTTTCAATTTCACCGTCATTTAGCTCCCTAAACAAATCGGTAAATGACTGAAAAACAGCAAATGATGTCAGAACGTGTTGGAAATTGATGACGTCGCTTTGAAAGATGCATACTGAACGCAAAAATAGGCTGGAGTTCAAATAAGTTTAAAAAACATTGAAGTGCCCGTGTAACAGATGAGTTCTCGTCCGAAACCCTGATACTCCGAAAGAGATTGTCCAGTTTGTACACGAGGTGCGTCCAGTTTTCGCCGTGACCCTCTCTACTCTTTTGCACATGCTATGCGGGCGAAATGATGATAACATGCCAAGTTCCAACATTTTCAATTTTCATTTTGTAGTGATTTTAATTTCACCGTCATTTAGTTCTCTAAACAAATCGGTAAATGACTGAAAAATAGCAAATGATGTCAGAACGTGTTGGAAATTGATGACGTCGCTTTGAAAGATACATACTGAACGCAAAAATAGGCTGGAGTTCGAATAAGTTTAAAAAACATTGAAGTGCCTGTGTAACAGATGAGTTCTCGTCCGAAACCCTGATACTCCGAAAGAGATTGTCCAGTTTGTACACGAGGTGCGTCCAGTTTTCGTCGTGACCCTCTCTACTCTTTTGCAGATGCTATGCAGGCGAAATGATGATACCATGCCAAGTTCCAACATTTTCAGAGTTCATTTTGTAGTGATTTTCAATTTCACCGTCATTTGGCTCCCTAAACAAATCGGTAACTGACTGAAAAACAGCAAATGATGTCAGAACGTGTTGGAAATTGATGACGTCGCTTTGAATGATGCATACTGAACGCAAAAATAGGCTGGAGGTCAAATAAGTTTAAAAAACATTGAAGCGTCCGTGTAACAGATGAATTCTCGTCCGAAACCCTGATACTCCGAAAGAGATTGTCCAGTTTGTACACGAGGTGCGTCCAGTTTTCGCCGTGACCCTCTCTACTCTTTTGCACATGCTATGCGGGCGAAATGATGATACCATGCCAAGTTCCAACATTTTCAGAGTTCATTTTGTAGTGATTTTCAATTTCACCGTCATTTAGCTCCCTAAACAAATCGGTAACTGACTGAAAAACAGCAAATGATGTCAGAACGTGTTGGAAATTGATGACGTCGCTTTGAAAGATGCATACTGAACGCAAAAATAGGCTGGAGTTCAAATAAGTTTAAAAAACATTGAAGTGCCCGTGTAACAGATGAGTTCTCGTCCGAAACCCTGATACTCCGAAAGAGATTGTCCAGTTTGTACACGAGGTGTGTCCAGTTTTCGCCGTGACCCTCTCTACTCTTTCGCACATGCTATGCGGCCGAAATGATGATACCCTGGCAAGTTCCAACATTTTCAAAGTTCATTTTGTAGTGATTTTAATTTCACCGTCATTTAGTTCTCTAAACAAATCGGTAAATGACTGAAAAACAGCAAATGATGTCAGAACGTGTTGGAAATTGATGACGTCGCTTTGAATGATGCATATTGAACGCAAAAATAGGCTGGAGTTCAAATAAGTTTAAAAAACATTGAAGCGCCCGTGTAACAGATGAGTTCTCGTCCGAAACCCTGATACTCCGAAAGAGATTGTCCAGTTTGTACACGAGGTGCGTCCAGTTTTCGCCGTGACCCTCTCTACTCTTTTGCACATGCTATGCGGGCGAAATGATGATAACATGCCAAGTTCCAACATTCTCAGAGTTCATTTTGTAGTGATTTTCAATTTCACCGTCATTTAGCTCCCTAAACAAATCGGTAACTGACTGAAAAACAGCAAATGATGTCAGAACGTGTTGGAAATTGATGACGTCGCTTCGAATTATGCATACTGAACGCAAAAATAGGCTGGAGTTCAAATAAGTTTAAAAAACATTGAAGCGCCCGTGTAACAGATGAGTTCTCGTCCGAAACCCTGATACTCCGAAAGAGATTGTCCAGTTTGTACACGAGGTGCGTCCAGTTTTCGCCGTGACCCTCTCTACTCTTTTGCACATGCTATGCGGGCGAAATGATGATACCATGCCAAGTTCCAACATTTTCAGAGTTCATTTTGTAGTGATTTTCAATTTCACCGTCATTTAGCTCCCTAAACAAATTGGTAAATGACTGAAAAACAGCAAATGATGTCAGAACGTGTTGGAAATTGATGACGTCGCTTTGAAAGATGCATACTGAACGCAAAAATAGGCTGGAGTTCAAATAAGTTTAAAAAACATTGAAGTGCCCGTGTCACAGATGAGTTCTCGTCCGAAACCCTGATACTCCGAAAGAGATTGTCCAGTTTGTACACGAGGTGTGTCCAGTTTTCGCCGTGACCCTCTCTACTCTTTCGCACATGCTATGCGGCCGAAATGATGATACCCTGGCAAGTTCCAACATTTTCAAAGTTCATTTTGTAGTGATTTTAATTTCACCGTCATTTAGTTCTCTAAATAAATCGGTAAATGACTGAAAAACAGCAAATGATGTCAGAACGTGTTGGAAATTGATGACGTCGCTTTGAATTATGCATACTGAACGCAAAAATAGGCTGGAGTTCAAATAAGTTTAAAAAACATTGAAGCGTCCGTGTAACAGATGAGTTCTCGTCCGAAACCCTGATAGTCCGAAAGAGATTGTCCAGTTTGTACACGAGGTGCGTCCAGTTTTCGACGTGACCCTCTCTACTCTTTTGCACATGCTATGCGGGCGAAATGATGATAACATGGCAAGTTCCAACATTTTCAGAGTTCATTTTGTAGTGATTTTCAATTTCACCGTCATTTAGCTCCCTAAACAAATCGGTAAATGACTGAAAAACAGCAAATGATGTCAGAACGTGCTGGAAATTGATGACGTCGCCTTGAATGATGCATACTGAACGCAAAAATAGGCTGGAGTTCAAATAAGTTTAAAAAACATTGAAGCGTCCGTGTAACAGATGAGTTCTCGTCCGAAACCCAGATACTCCGAAAGAGATTGTCCAGTTTGTACACGAGGTGCGTCCAGTTTTCGCCGTGACCGTCTCTACTCTTTTGCACATGCTATGCGGGCGAAATGATGATACCGTACCAAGTTCCAACATTTTCAGAGTTCATTTTGTAGTGATTTTCAATTTCACCGTCATTTAGCTCCCTAAACAAATCGGTAAATGACTGAAAAACAGCAAATGATGTCAGAACATGTTGGAAATTGATGACGTCGCTTTGAAAGATGCATACTGAACGCAAAAATAGGCTGGAGTTCAAATAAGTTTAAAAAACATTGAAGTGCCCGTGTAACAGATGAGTTCTCGTCCGAAACTGATACTCCGAAAGAGATTGTCCAGTTTGTACACGAGGTGTGTCCAGTTTTCGCCGTGACCCTCTCTACTCTTTTGCACATGCTATGCGGGCGAAATGATGATACCCTGGCAAATTCCAACATTTTCAAAGTTCATTTTGTAGTGATTTTAATTTCACCGTCATTTAGTTCTCTAAACAAATCGGTAAATGACTGAAAAACAGCAAATGATGTCAGAACGTGTTGGAAATTGATGACGTCGCTTTGAAAGATGCATACTGAACGCAAAAATAGGCTGGAGTTCAAATAAGTTTAAAAAACATTGAAGTGCCCGTGTAACAGATGAGTTCTCGTCCGAAACCCTGATACTCCGAAAGAGATTGTCCAGTTTGTACACGAGGTGCGTCCAGTTTTCGCCGTGACCCTCTCTACTATTTTCCACATGCTATGCGGGCGAAATGATGATACCATGCCAAGTTCCAACATTTTCAGAGTTCATTTTGTAGTGATTTTCAATTTCATCGGCATTTAGCTCCCTAAACAAATCGGTAACTGACTGAAAAACAGCAAATGATGTCAGAACGTGTTGGAAATTGATGACGTCGCTTTGAATGATGCATACTGAACGCAAAAATAGGCTGGAGGTCAAATAAGTTTAAAAAACATTGAAGTGCCCGTGTAAGAGATGAGTTCTCGTCCGAAACCCTGATACTCCGAAAGAGATTGTCCAGTTTGTACACGAGGTGCGTCCAGTTTTCGCCGTGACCCTCTCTACTCTTTTGCACATGCTATGCGGGCGAAATGATGATACCATGGCAAGTTCCAACATTTTCAGAGTTCATTTTGTAGTGATTTTCAATTTCACCGTCATTTAGCTTCCTAAACAAATCGGTAACTGACTGAAAAACAGCAAATGATGACAGAACGTGTTGGAAATTGATGACGTCACTTTGAATGATGCATACTGAACGCAAAAATAGGCTGGAGGTCAAATAAGTTTAAAAAACACTGAAGCGTCCGTGTAACAGATGAGTTCTCGTCCGAAACCCTGATACTCCGAAAGAGATTGTCCAGTTTGTACACGAGGTGCGTCCAGTTTTCACCGTGACCCTCTCTACTCTTTTGCACATGCTATGCGGGCGAAATGATGATACCATGCCAAGTTCCAACATTTTCAGAGTTCATTTTGTAGTGATTTTCAATTTCACCGTCATTTAGCTCCCTAAACAAATCGGTAAATGACTGAAAAACAGCAAATGATGTCAGAACGTGTTGGAAATTGATGACGTCGCTTTGAAAGATGCATACTGAACGCAAAAATAGGCTGGAGTTAAAATAAGTTTAAAAAACATTGAAGTGCCCGTGTAACAGATGAGTTCTCGTCCGAAACCCTGATACTCCGAAAGAGATTGTCCAGTTTGTACACGAGGTGCGTCCAGTTTTCGCCGTGACCCTCTCTACTGTTTTGCACATGCTATGCGGGCGAAATGATGATACCATGCCAAGTTCCAACATTTTCAGAGTTCATTTTGTAGTGATTTTCAATTTCACCGTCATTTAGCTCCCTAAACAAATCGGTAACTGACTGAAAAACAGCAAATGATGTCAGAACGTGATGGAAATTGATGATGTCGCTTTGAATGATGCATACTGAACGCAAAAATAGGCTGGAGTTGAAATAAGTTTAAAAAACATTGCAGCGCCCGTGTAACAGATGAGTTCGCGTCCGAAACCCTGATACTCCGAAAGAGATTGTCCAGTTTGTACACGAGGTGCGGCCAGTTTTCGCCGTGACCCCCTCTACTCTTTTGCACATGCTATGCGGGCGAAATGATGATAACATGCCAAGTTCCAACATTTTCAGAGTTCATTTTGTAGTGATTTTCAATTTCACCGTCATTTAGCTCCCTAAACAAATCGGTAACTGACTGAAAAACAGCAAATGATGTCAGAACGTGTTGGAAATTGATGACGTCGCTTTGAATGATGCATACTGAATGCTAAAATAGGCTGGAGTTCAAATAAGTTTAAAAAACATTGAAGCGCCCGTGTAACAGATGAGTTCTCGTCCGAAACCCTGATACTCCGAAAGAGATTGTCCAGTTTGTACACGAGGTGCGTCCAGTTTTCGCCGTGACCCTCTCTACTCTTTTGCACATGCTATGCGGGCGAAATGATGATACCATGCCAATTTCCAACATTTTCAGAGTTCATTTTGTAGTGATTTTCAATTTCACCGTCATTTAGCTCCTTAAACAAATCGGTAAATGACTGAAAACAGCAAATGATGTCAGAACGTGTTGAAAATTGATGACGTCGCTTTGAAAGATGCATACTGAACGCAAAAATAGGCTGGAGTTCAAATAAGTTTAAAAAACATTGAAGTGGCCGTGTAACAGATGAGTTCTCGTCCGAAACCCTCATACTCCGAAAGAGATTGTCCAGTTTGTACACGAGGTGTGTCCAGTTTTCGCCGTGACCCTCTCTACTCTTCTGCACATGCTATGCGGGCAAAATGGTGATACCATGCCATGTTCCAACATTTTCAGAGTTCATTTTGTGGTGATTTTCAACTTCACCGTCATTTAGCTCCGTAAACAAATCGGTAACTGACTGAAAAACAGCAAATGATGTCAGAACGTGTTGGAAATTGACTACGTCGCTTTGAATGATGCATACTGAACGCAAAAATAGGCTGGAGTTGAAATAAGTTTAAAAAACATTGAAGCGCCCGTGCAACAGATGAGTTCTCGTCCGAAACCCTGATACTCCGAAGGAGGTTGTACAGTTTGTACACGAGGTGCGTCCAGTTTTCGCCGTGACCCTCTCTACTCTTTTGCACATGCTATGCGGGCAAAATGATGATACCATGCCAAGTTCCAACATTTTCAGAGTTCATTTTGTAGTGATTTTCAATTTCACCGTCATTTTGCTCTCTAAACAAATCGGTAAATGACTGAAAAACAACAAATTATGTCAGAACGTGTTGGAAATTGATGACGTCGCTTTGAAAGATGCATACTGAACGCAAAAATAGGCTGGAGTTCAAATAAGTTTAAAAAACATTGAAGTGCCCGTGTAACAGATGAGTTCTCGTCCGAAACCCTGATACTCCGAAAGAGATTGTCCAGTTTGTACACGAGGTGCGTCCAGTTTTCGCCGTGACCCTCTCTACTCTTTTGCACATGCTATGCGGGTGAAATGATGATACCATGGCAAGTTCCAACATTTTCAGAGTTCATTTTGTAGTGATTTTCAATTTCACCGTCATTTAGCTTCCTAAACAAATCGGTAACTGACTGAAAAACAGCAAATGATGACAGAACGTGTTGGAAATTGATGACGTCACTTTGAATGATGCATACTGAACGCAAAAATAGGCTGGAGGTCAAATAAGTTTAAAAAACACTGAAGCGTCCGTGTAACAGATGAGTTCTCGTCCGAAACCCTGATACTCCGAAAGAGATTGTCCAGTTTGTACACGAGGTGCGTCCAGTTTTCACCGTGACCCTCTCTACTCTTTTGCACATGCTATGCGGGCGAAATGATGATACCATGCCAAGTTCCAACATTTTCAGAGTTCATTTTGTAGTGATTTTCAATTTCACCGTCATTTAGCTCCCTAAACAAATCGGTAAATGACTGAAAAACAGCAAATGATGTCAGAACGTGTTGGAAATTGATGACGTCGCTTTGAAAGATGCATACTGAACGCAAAAATAGGCTGGAGTTAAAATAAGTTTAAAAAACATTGAAGTGCCCGTGTAACAGATGAGTTCTCGTCCGAAACCCTGATACTCCGAAAGAGATTGTCCAGTTTGTACACGAGGTGCATCCAGTTTTCGCCGTGACCCTCTCTACTGTTTTGCACATGCTATGCGGGCGAAATGATGATACCATGCCAAGTTCCAACATTTTCAGAGTTCATTTTGTAGTGATTTTCAATTTCACCGTCATTTAGCTCCCTAAACAAATCGGTAACTGACTGAAAAACAGCAAATGATGTCAGAACGTGATGGAAATTGATGATGTCGCTTCGAATGATGCATACTGAACGCAAAAATAGGCTGGAGTTGAAATAAGTTTAAAAAACATTGCAGCGCCCGTGTAACAGATGAGTTCGCGTCCGAAACCCTGATACTCCGAAAGAGATTGTCCAGTTTGTACACGAGGTGCGGCCAATTTTCGCCGTGACCCCCTCTACTCTTTTGCACATGCTATGCGGGCGAAATGATGATAACATGCCAAGTTCCAACATTTTCAGAGTTCATTTTGTAGTGATTTTCAATTTCACCGTCATTTAGCTCCCTAAACAAATCGGTAACTGACTGAAAAACAGCAAATGATGTCAGAACGTGTTGGAAATTGATGACGTCGCTTTGAATGATGCATACTGAACGCTAAAATAGGCTGGAGTTCAAATAAGTTTAGAAAACATTGAAGCGCCCGTGTAACAGATGAGTTCTCGTCCGAAACCCTGATACTCCGAAAGAGATTGTCCAGTTTGTACACGAGGTGCGTCCAGTTTTCGCCGTGACCCTCTCTACTCTTTTGCACATGCTATGCGGGCGAAATGATGATACCATGCCAAGTTCCAACATTTTCAGAGTTCATTTTGTAGTGATTTTCAATTTCACCGTCATTTAGCTCCCTAAACAAATCGGTAAGTGACTGAAAAACAGCAAATGATGTCAGAACGTGATGGAAATTGATGACGTCGCTTTGAATGATGCATACTGAACGCAAAAATAGGCTGGAGTTGAAATAAGTTTAAAAAAGATTGCAGCGCCCGTGTAACAGATGAGTTCGCGTCCGAAACCCTGATACTCCGAAAGAGATTGTCCAGTTTGTACACGAGGTGCGGCCAGTTTTCGCCGTGACCCCCTCTACTCTTTTGCACATGCTATGCGGGCGAAATGATGATAACATGCCAAGTTCCAACATTTTCAGAGTTCATTTTGTAGTGATTTTCAATTTCACCGTCATTTAGCTCCCTAAACAAATCGGTAACTGACTGAAAAACGGCAAATGATGTCAGAACGTGTTGGAAATTGATGACGTCGCTTTGAATGATGCATACTGAATGCTAAAATAGGCTGGAGTTCAAATAAGTTTAAAAAACATTGAAGCGCCCGTGTAACAGATGAGTTCTCGTCCGAAACCCTGATACTCCGAAAGAGATTGTCCAGTTTGTACACGAGGTGCGTCCAGTTTTCGCCGTGACCCTCTCTACTCTTTTGCACATGCTATGCGGGCGAAATGATGATACCATGCCAATTTCCAACATTTTCAGAGTTCATTTTGTAGTGATTTTCAATTTCACCGTCATTTAGCTCCTTAAACAAATCGGTAAATGACTGAAAACAGCAAATGATGTCAGAACGTGTTGAAAATTGATGACGTCGCTTTGAAAGATGCATACTGAACGCAAAAATAGGCTGGAGTTCAAATAAGTTTAAAAAACATTGAAGTGGCCGTGTAACAGATGAGTTCTCGTCCGAAACCCTCATACTCCGAAAGAGATTGTCCAGTTTGTACACGAGGTGTGTCCAGTTTTCGCCGTGACCCTCTCTACTCTTCTGCACATGCTATGCGGGCAAAATGGTGATACCATGCCATGTTCCAACATTTTCAGAGTTCATTTTGTGGTGATTTTCAATTTCACCGTCATTTAGCTCCGTAAACAAATCGGTAACTGACTGAAAAACAGCAAATGATGTCAGAACGTGTTGGAAATTGACTACGTCGCTTTGAATGATGCATACTGAACGCAAAAATAGGCTGGAGTTGAAATAAGTTTAAAAAACATTGAAGCGCCCGTGCAACAGATGAGTTCTCGTCCGAAACCCTGATACTCCGAAGGAGGTTGTCCAGTTTGTACACGAGGTGCGTCCAGTTTTCGCCGTGACCCTCTCTACTCTTTTGCACATGCTATGCGGGCAAAATGATGATACCATGCCAAGTTCCAACATTTTCAGAGTTCATTTTGTAGTGATTTTCAATTTCACCGTCATTTAGCTCCGTAAACAAATCGGTAACTGACTGAAAAACAGCAAATGATGTCAGAACGTGTTGGAAATTGACTACGTCGCTTTGAATGATGCATACTGAACGCAAAAATAGGCTGGAGTTGAAATAAGTTTAAAAAACATTGAAGCGCCCGTGTAACAGATGAGTTCTCGTCCGAAACCCTGATACTCCGAAAGAGATTGTCCAGTTTGTACACGAGGTGCGTCCAGTTTTTGCCGTGACCTCTCTACTCTTTTGCACATGCTATGTGGGCGAAATGATGATACCATGCCAAGTTCCAACATTTTCAGAGTTCATTTTGTAGTGATTTTCAATTTCACCGTCATTTTGCT
Source organism: Aegilops tauschii subsp. strangulata (assembly GCF_002575655.3). Lineage (NCBI taxonomy): Eukaryota > Viridiplantae > Streptophyta > Magnoliopsida > Poales > Poaceae > Aegilops > Aegilops tauschii. Next base: position 637,387,954 of record NC_053036.3, on the reverse strand, counting down.
CTCTAAACAAATCGGTAAATGACTGAAAAACAACAAATTATGTCAGAACGTGTTGGAAATTGATGACGTCGCTTTGAAAGATGCATACTGAACGCAAAAATAGGCTGGAGTTCAAATAAGTTTAAAAAACATTGAAGTGCCCGTGTAACAGATGAGTTCTCGTCCGAAACCCTGATACTCCGAAAGAGATTGTCCAGTTTGTACACGAGGTGCGTCCAGTTTTCGTCGTGACCCTCTCTACTCTTTTGCACATGCTATGCGGGCGAAATGATGATACCATGCCAAGTTCCAACATTTTCAGAGTTCATTTTGTAGTGATTTTCAATTTCACCGTCATTTGGCTCCCTAAACAAATCGGTAACTGACTGAAAAACAGCAAATGATGTCAGAACGTGTTGGAAACTGATGACGTCGCTTTGAATGATGCATACTGAATGCAAAAATAGGCTGGAGTTCAAATAAGTTTAAAAAATATTGAAGTGCCCGTGTAACAGAGGAGTTCTTGTCCGAAACCATGATACTCCGAAAGAGATTGTCCTGTTTGTACACGAGGTGCGTCCAGTTTTCGCCATGACCCTTTCTACTCTTTTGCACATGCTATGCGGGCGAAATGATGATACCATTCCAAGTTCCAACATTTTCAAAGTTCATTTTGTAGTGGTTTTCAATTTCACCGTCATTTAGCTCCCTAAACAAATCGGTAAATGACTGAAAAACAGCAAATGATGTCAGAACGTGTTGGAAATTGTTGACGTCGCTTTGAATGATGCATACTGAACGCAAAAATAGGCTGGAAGTCAAATAAGTTTAAAAAACATTGAAGTGCCCGTGTAACAGATGAGTTCTCGTCCGAAACCCTGATACTCCGAAAGAGATTGTCCAGTTTGTACACGAGGTGCGTCCAGTTTTCGCGGTGACCCTCTCTACTGTTTTGCACATGCTATGCGGGCGAAATGATGATACCATGCCAAGTTCCAACATTTTCAGAGTTCATTTTGTAGTGATTTTCAATTTCACCGTCATTTAGCTCCCTAAACAAATCGGTAAATGACTGAAAAACAGCAAATGATGTCAGAACGTGTTGGAAATTGATGACGTCGCTTTGAAAGATGCATACTGAACGCAAAAATAGGCTGGAGTTCAAATAAGTTTAAAAAACATTGAAGTGCCCGTGTAACAGATGAGTTCTCGTCCGAAACCCTGATATTCCGAAAGAGATTGTCCAGTTTGTACACGAGGTGCGTCCAGTTTTCGCCGTGACCCTCTCTACTCTTTTGCACATGCTATGCGGGCGAAATGATGATACCATGCCAAGTTCCAACATTTTCAGAGTTCATTTTGTGGTGATTTTCAATTTCACCGTCATTTAGCTCCCTAAACAAATCGGTAACTGACTGAAAAACAGCAAATGATGTCAGAACGTGATGGAAATTGATGATGTCGCTTTGAATGATGCATACTGAACGCAAAAATAGACTGGAGTTGAAATAAGTTTTAAAAACATTGCAGCGCCCGTGTAACAGATGAGTTCGCGTCCGAAACCCTGATACTCCGAAAGAGATTGTCCAGTTTGTACACGAGGTGCGGCCAGTTTTCGCCGTGACCCCCTCTACTCTTTTGCACATGCTATGCGGGCGAAATGATGATAACATGCCAAGTTCCAACATTTTCAGAGTTCATTTTGTAGTGATTTTCAATTTCACCGTCATTTAGCTCCCTAAACAAATCGGTAACTGACTGAAAAACAGCAAATGATGTCAGAACGTGTTGGAAATTGATGACGTTGCTTTGAATGATGCATACTGAACGCTAAAATAGGCTGGAGTTCAAATAAGTTTAAAAAACATTGAAGCGCCCGTGTAACAGATGAGTTCTCGTCCGAAACCCTGATACTCCGAAAGAGATTGTCCAGTTTGTACACGAGGTGCGTCCAGTTTTCGCCGTGACCCTCTCTACTCTTTTGCACATGCTATGCGGGCGAAATGATGATACCATGCCAAGTTCCAACATTTTCAGAGTTCATTTTGTAGTGATTTTCAATTTCACCGTCATTTAGCTCCCTAAACAACTCGGTAAATGACTGAAAAACAACAAATGATGTCAGAACGTGTTGCAAATTGATGACATCGCTTTGAAAGATGCATACTGAACGCAAAAATAGGCTGGAGTTCAAATAAGTTTAAAAAACATTGAAGTGCCCGTGTAACAGATGAGTTCTCGTCCGAAACCCTCATACTCCGAAAGAGATTGTCCAGTTTGTACACGAGGTGCGTCCAGTTTTCGCCGTGACCCTCTCTACTCTTTTGCACATGCTATGCGGGCGAAATGATGATACCATGGCATGTTGCAACATTTTCAGAGTTCATTTTGTAGTGATTTTCAATTTCACCGTCATTTAGCTCCCTAAACAAATCGGTAAATGACTGAAAAACAGCAAATGATGTCAGAACGTGTTGGAAATTGATGACGTCGCTTTGAATGATGCATACTGAACGCAAAAATAGGCTGGAGTTCAAATAAGTTTAAAAAACATTGAAGTGCCCGTGTAACAGATGAGTTCTCGTCCGAAACCCTGATACTCCGAAAGAGATTGTCCAGTTTGTACACGAGGTGCGTCCAGTTTTCGCCGTGACCCTCTCTACTCTTTTGCACATGCTATGCGGGCAAAATGATGATACCATGCCAAGTTCCAACATTTTCAGAGTTCATTTTGTGGTGATTTTCAATTTCACCGTCATTTAGCTCCGTAAACAAATCGGTAACTGACTGAAAAACAGCAAATGATGTCAGAACGTGTTGGAAATTGACTACGTCGCTTTGAATGATGCATACTGAACGCAAAAATAGGCTGGAGTTGAAATAAGTTTAAAAAACATTGAAGCGCCCGTGCAACAGATGAGTTCTCGTCCGAAACCCTGATACTCCGAAGGAGGTTGTCCAGTTTGTACACGAGGTGCGTCCAGTTTTCGCCGTGACCCTCTCTACTCTTTTGCACATGCTATGCGGGCAAAATGATGATACCATGCCAAGTTCCAACATTTTCAGAGTTCATTTTGTAGTGATTTTCAATTTCACCGTCATTTAGCTCCGTAAACAAATCGGTAACTGACTGAAAAACAGCAAATGATGTCAGAACGTGTTGGAAATTGACTACGTCGCTTTGAATGATGCATACTGAACGCAAAAATAGGCTGGAGTTGAAATAAGTTTAAAAAACATTGAAGCGCCCGTGTAACAGATGAGTTCTCGTCCGAAACCCTGATACTCCGAAAGAGATTGTCCAGTTTGTACACGAGGTGCGTCCAGTTTTTGCCGTGACCTCTCTACTCTTTTGCACATGCTATGTGGGCGAAATGATGATACCATGCCAAGTTCCAACATTTTCAGAGTTCATTTTGTAGTGATTTTCAATTTCACCGTCATTTTGCTCTCTAAACAAATCGGTAAATGACTGAAAAACAACAAATTATGTCAGAACGTGTTGGAAATTGATGACGTCGCTTTGAAAGATGCATACTGAACGCAAAAATAGGCTGGAGTTCAAATAAGTTTAAAAAACATTGAAGTGCCCGTGTAACAGATGAGTTCTCGTCCGAAACCCTGATACTCCGAAAGAGATTGTCCAGTTTGTACACGAGGTGCGTCCAGTTTTCGTCGTGACCCTCTCTACTCTTTTGCACATGCTATGCGGGCGAAATGATGATACCATGCCAAGTTCCAACATTTTCAGAGTTCATTTTGTAGTGATTTTCAATTTCACCGTCATTTGGCTCCCTAAACAAATCGGTAACTGACTGAAAAACAGCAAATGATGTCAGAACGTGTTGGAAACTGATGACGTCGCTTTGAATGATGCATACTGAATGCAAAAATAGGCTGGAGTTCAAATAAGTTTAAAAAATATTGAAGTGCCCGTGTAACAGAGGAGTTCTTGTCCGAAACCATGATACTCCGAAAGAGATTGTCCTGTTTGTACACGAGGTGCGTCCAGTTTTCGCCATGACCCTTTCTACTCTTTTGCACATGCTATGCGGGCGAAATGATGATACCATTCCAAGTTCCAACATTTTCAAAGTTCATTTTGTAGTGGTTTTCAATTTCACCGTCATTTAGCTCCCTAAACAAATCGGTAAATGACTGAAAAACAGCAAATGATGTCAGAACGTGTTGGAAATTGTTGACGTCGCTTTGAATGATGCATACTGAACGCAAAAATAGGCTGGAAGTCAAATAAGTTTAAAAAACATTGAAGTGCCCGTGTAACAGATGAGTTCTCGTCCGAAACCCTGATACTCCGAAAGAGATTGTCCAGTTTGTACACGAGGTGCGTCCAGTTTTCGCGGTGACCCTCTCTACTGTTTTGCACATGCTATGCGGGCGAAATGATGATACCATGCCAAGTTCCAACATTTTCAGAGTTCATTTTGTAGTGATTTTCAATTTCACCGTCATTTAGCTCCCTAAACAAATCGGTAAATGACTGAAAAACAGCAAATGATGTCAGAACGTGTTGGAAATTGATGACGTCGCTTTGAAAGATGCATACTGAACGCAAAAATAGGCTGGAGTTCAAATAAGTTTAAAAAACATTGAAGTGCCCGTGTAACAGATGAGTTCTCGTCCGAAACCCTGATATTCCGAAAGAGATTGTCCAGTTTGTACACGAGGTGCGTCCAGTTTTCGCCGTGACCCTCTCTACTCTTTTGCACATGCTATGCGGGCGAAATGATGATACCATGCCAAGTTCCAACATTTTCAGAGTTCATTTTGTGGTGATTTTCAATTTCACCGTCATTTAGCTCCCTAAACAAATCGGTAACTGACTGAAAAACAGCAAATGATGTCAGAACGTGATGGAAATTGATGATGTCGCTTTGAATGATGCATACTGAACGCAAAAATAGACTGGAGTTGAAATAAGTTTTAAAAACATTGCAGCGCCCGTGTAACAGATGAGTTCGCGTCCGAAACCCTGATACTCCGAAAGAGATTGTCCAGTTTGTACACGAGGTGCGGCCAGTTTTCGCCGTGACCCCCTCTACTCTTTTGCACATGCTATGCGGGCGAAATGATGATAACATGCCAAGTTCCAACATTTTCAGAGTTCATTTTGTAGTGATTTTCAATTTCACCGTCATTTAGCTCCCTAAACAAATCGGTAACTGACTGAAAAACAGCAAATGATGTCAGAACGTGTTGGAAATTGATGACGTTGCTTTGAATGATGCATACTGAACGCTAAAATAGGCTGGAGTTCAAATAAGTTTAAAAAACATTGAAGCGCCCGTGTAACAGATGAGTTCTCGTCCGAAACCCTGATACTCCGAAAGAGATTGTCCAGTTTGTACACGAGGTGCGTCCAGTTTTCGCCGTGACCCTCTCTACTCTTTTGCACATGCTATGCGGGCGAAATGATGATACCATGCCAAGTTCCAACATTTTCAGAGTTCATTTTGTAGTGATTTTCAATTTCACCGTCATTTAGCTCCCTAAACAACTCGGTAAATGACTGAAAAACAACAAATGATGTCAGAACGTGTTGCAAATTGATGACATCGCTTTGAAAGATGCATACTGAACGCAAAAATAGGCTGGAGTTCAAATAAGTTTAAAAAACATTGAAGTGCCCGTGTAACAGATGAGTTCTCGTCCGAAACCCTCATACTCCGAAAGAGATTGTCCAGTTTGTACACGAGGTGCGTCCAGTTTTCGCCGTGACCCTCTCTACTCTTTTGCACATGCTATGCGGGCGAAATGATGATACCATGGCATGTTGCAACATTTTCAGAGTTCATTTTGTAGTGATTTTCAATTTCACCGTCATTTAGCTCCCTAAACAAATCGGTAAATGACTGAAAAACAGCAAATGATGTCAGAACGTGTTGGAAATTGATGACGTCGCTTTGAATGATGCATACTGAACGCAAAAATAGGCTGGAGTTCAAATAAGTTTAAAAAACATTGAAGTGCCCGTGTAACAGATGAGTTCTCGTCCGAAACCCTGATACTCCGAAAGAGATTGTCCAGTTTGTACACGAGGTACGTCCAGTTTTTGCCGTGACCCTCTCTACTCTTTTGCACATGCTATGCGGGCGAAATGTTGATACCATGCCAAGTTCCAACATTTTCAGAGTTCATTTTGTAGTGATTTTCAATTTCACCGTCATTTAGCTCCCTTAACAAATCGGTAAATGACTGAAAACAGCAAATGATGTTAGCACGTGTTGGAAATTGATGACGTTGCTGTGAATGATGCATACTGAACGCAAAAATAGGCTGGAGTTCAAATAAGTTTAAAAAAACATTGAAGCGTCCGTGTAACAGATGAGTTCTCGTCCGAAACCCTGATACTCCGAAAGTGATTGTCCAGTTTGTACACGAGGTGCGTCCAGTTTTCGCCGTGACCCTCTCTACTCTTTTGCACATGCTATGCGGGCGAAATGATGATAGCATGCCAAGTTCCAACATTTTCAGAGTTCATTTTGTAGTGATTTTCAATTTCTCCGTCATTTAGCTCCCTAAACAAATCGGTAAATGACTGAAAAACAGCAAATGATGTCAGAACGTGTTGGAAATTGATGACGTCGCTTTGAAAGATGCATACTGAACGCAAAAATAGGCTGGAGTTCAAATAAGTTTAAAAAACATTGAAGTGCCCGTGTAACAGATGAGTTCTCGTCCGAAACCCTGATACTCCGAAAGACATTGTCCAGTTTGTACACGAGGTGCGTCCAGTTTTCGCCGTGACCCTCTCTACTATTTTGCACATGCTATGCGGGCGAAATGATGATACCATGCCAAGTTCCAACATTTTCAGAGTTCATTTTGTAGTGATTTTCAATTTCACCATCATTTAGCTCCCTAAACAAATCGGTAAATGACTGAAAAACAGCAAATGATGTCAGAACGTGATGGAAATTGATGACGTCGCTTTGAATGATGCATACTGAACGCAAAAATAGGCTGGAGTTGAAATAAGTTTAAAAAAGATTGCAGCGCCCGTGTAACAGATGAGTTCGCGTCCGAAACCCTGATACTCCGAAAGAGATTGTCCAGTTTGTACACGAGGTGCGGCCAGTTTTCGCCGTGACCCCCTCTACTCTTTTGCACATGCTATGCGGGCGAGATCATGATAACATGCCAAGTTCCAACATTTTCAGAGTTCATTTTGTAGTGATTTTCAATTTCACCGTCATTTAGCTCCCTAAACAAATCGGTAACTGACTGAAAAACAGCAAATGATGTTAGAACGTGTTGGAAATTGATGACGTCGCTTTGAATGATGCATACTGAACGCTAAAATAGGCTGGAGTTCAAATAAGTTTAAAAAACATTGAAGCGCCCGTGTAACAGATGAGTTCTCGTCCGAAACCCTGATACTCCGAAAGAGATTGTCCAGTTTGTACACGAGGTGCGTCCAGTTTTCGCCGTGACCCTCTCTACTCTTTTGCACATGCTATGCGGGCGAAATGATGATACCATGCCAATTTCCAACATTTTCAGAGTTCATTTTGTAGTGATTTTCAATTTCACCGTCATTTAGCTCCCTAAACAAATCGGTAAATGACTGAAAACAGCAAATGATGTCAGAACGTGTTGAAAATTGATGACGTCGCTTTGGAAGATGCATACTGAATGCAAAAATAGGCTGGAGTTCAAATAAGTTTAAAAAACATTGAAGTGGCCGTGTAACAGATGAGTTCTCGTCCGAAACCCTCATACTCCGAAAGAGATTGTCCAGTTTGTACACGAGGTGCGTCCAGTTTTCGCCGTGACCCTCTCTACTCTTTTGCACATGCTATGCGGGCAAAATGATGATACCATGCCAAGTTCCAACATTTTCAGAGTTCATTTTGTGGTGATTTTCAATTTCACCGTCATTTAGCTCCGTAAACAAATCGGTAACTGACTGAAAAACAGCAAATGATGTCAGAACGTGTTGGAAATTGACTACGTCGCTTTGAATGATGCATACTGAACGCAAAAATAGGCTGGAGTTGAAATAAGTTTAAAAAACATTGAAGCGCCCGCGCAACAGATGAGTTCTCGTCCGAAACCCTGATACTCCGAAGGAGATTGTCCAGTTTGTACACGAGGTGCGTCCAGTTTTCGCCGTGACCCTCTCTACTCTTTTGCACATGCCATGCGGGCGAAATGATGATACCATGCCAAGTTCCAACATTTTCAGAGTTCATTTTGTAGTGATTTTCAATTTCACCGTCATTTAGCTCCCTAAACAAATCGGTAAATGACTGAAAAACAGCAAATGATGTCAGAACGTGTTGGAAATTGATGACGTCGCTTTGAATGATGCATACTGAACGCAAAAATAGGCTGGAGTTGAAATAAGTTTAAAAAACATTGAAGTGCCCGTGTAACAGATGAGTTCTCGTCCGAAACCCTGATACTCCGAAAGAGATTGTCCAGTTTGTACACGAGGTGCGTCCAGTTTTCGCCGTGACCCTCTCTACTCTTTTGCACATGCTATGCGGGCGAAATGATGATACCATGCCAAGTTCCAACATTTTCAGAGTTCATTTTGTAGTGATTTTCAATTTCACCGTCATTTAGCTCCTTAAACAAATCGGTAACTGACTGAAAAACAGCAAATGATGTCAGAACGTGTTGGAAATTGATGACGTCGCTTTGAATGATGCATACTGAACGCAAAAATAGGCTGGAGTTGAAATAAGTTTAAAAAACATTGAAGCGCCCGTGTAACAGATGAGTTCTCGTCCGAAACCCTGATACTCCGAAAGAGATTGTCCAGTTTGTACACGAGGTGCGTCCAGTTTTCGCCGTGACACTCTCTACTCTTTTGCACATGCTATGTGGGCGAAATGATGATACCATGCTAAGTTCCAACATTTTCAGAGTTCATTTTGTAGTGATTTTCAATTTCACCGTCATTTAGCTCCCTAAACAAATCGGTAACTGACTGAAAAACAGCAAATGATGTCAGAACGTGTTGGAAATTGATGACGTCGCTTTGAATGATGCATACTGAACGCAAAAATAGGCTGGAGTTCAAATAAGTTTAAAAAACGTTGAAGTGCCCGTGTAACAGATGAGTTCTCGTCCGAAACCCTGATACTCCGAAAGACATTGTCCAGTTTGTACACGAGGTGCGTCCAGTATTCGCCGTGACCCTCTCTACTCTTTTGCACATGCCATGCGGGCGAAATGATGATACCATGCCAAGTTCCAACATTTTCAGAGTTCATTTTGTAGTGATTTTCAATTTCACCGTCATTTAGCTCCCTAAACAAATCGGTAAATGACTGAAAAACAGCAAATGATGTCAGAACGTGTTGGAAATTGATGACGTCGCTTTGAATGATGCATACTGAACGCAAAAATAGGCTGGAGTTCAAATAAGTGTAAAAAAGATTGCAGCGCCCGTGTAACAGATGAGTTCGCGTCCGAAACCCTGATACTCCGAAAGAGATTGTCCAGTTTGTACACGAGGTGCGTCCAGTTTTCGCCGTGACCCTCTCTACTCTTTTGCACATGCTATGCGGGCGAAATGTTGATACCATGCCAAGTTCCAACATTTTCAGAGTTCATTTTGTAGTGATTTTCAATTTCACCGTCATTTAGCTCCCTTAACAAATCGGTAATGACTGAAAACAGCAAATGATGTCAGAACGTGTTGGAAATTGATGACGTCGCTTTGAATGATGCATACTGAACGCAAAAATAGGCTAGAGTTCAAATAAGTTTAAAAAACGTTGAAGTGCCCGTGTAACAGATGAGTTCTCGTCCGAAACCCTGATACTCCGAAAGACATTGTCCAGTTTGTACACGAGGTGCGTCCAGTATTCGCCGTGACCCTCTCTACTCTTTTGCACATGCCATGCGGGCGAAATGATGATACCATGCCAAGTTCCAACATTTTCAGAGTTCATTTTGTAGTGATTTTCAATTTCACCGTCATTTAGCTCCCTAAACAAATCGGTAAATGACTGAAAAACAGCAAATGATGTCAGAACGTGTTGGAAATTGATGACGTTGCTTTGAAAGATGCATACTGAATGCAAAAATAGGCTGGAGTTCAAATAAGTTTAAAAAACATTGAAGTGCCCGTGTAACAGATGAGTTCTCGTCCGAAACCCTGATACTCCGAAAGAGATTGTCCAGTTTGTACACGAGGTGCGTCCAGTTTTCGCCGTGACCCTCTCTACTCTTTTGCACATGCTATGCGGGCGAAATGATGATACCATGCCAAGTTCCAACATTTTCAGAGTTCATTTTGTAGTGATTTTCAATTTCACCGTCATTTAGCTCCCTAAACAAATCGGTAAATGACTGAAAAACAGCAAATGATGTCAGAACGTGTTGGAAATTGATGACGTCGCTTTGAAAGATGCATACTGAACGCTAAAATAGGCTGGAGTTCAAATAAGTTTAAAAAACATTGAAGTGCCCGTGTAACAGATGAGTTCTCGTCCGAAACCCTGATACTCCGAAAGAGATTGTCTAGTTTGTACACGAGGTGCATCCAATTTTCGCCGTGACCCTCTCTACTCTTTTGCACATGCTATGCGGGCGAAATGATGATACCATGCCAAGTTCCAACATTTTCAGAGTTCATTTTGTAGTGATTTTCAATTTCACCGTCATTTAGCTCCCTAAACAAATCGGTAAATGACTGAAAAACAGCAAATGATGTCAGAACGTGTTGGAAATTGATGACGTCGCTTTGAATGATGCATACTGAACGCAAAAATAGGCTAGAGTTCAAATAAGTTTAAAAAACATTGAAGTGCCCGTGTAACAGACGAGTTCTCGTCCAAAACCCTGATACTCCGAAAGAGATTGTCCAGTTTGTACACGAGGTGCGGCCAGTTTTCGCCGTGACCCTCTCTACTGTTTTGCACATGCTATGCGGGCGAAATGATGATACCATGCCAAGTTCCAACATTTTCAGAGTTCATTTTGTAGTGATTTTCAATTTCACCGTCATTTAGCTCCCTAAACAAATCGGTAAATGACTGAAAAACAGCAAATGATGTCAGAACGTGTTGGAAATTGATGACGTCGCTTTGAATGATGCATACTGAACGCAAAAATAGGCTGGAGTTCAAATAAGTTTAAAAAACATTGAAGTGCCCGTGTAACAGATGAGTTCTCGTCCGAAACCCTGATACTCCGAAAGAGATTGTCCAGTTTGTACACGAGGTGCGTCCAGTTTTCGCCGTGACCCTCTCTACTCTTTTGCACATGCTATGCGGGCGAAATGATGATACCATGCCAAGTTCCAACATTTTCAGAGTTCATTTTGTAGTGATTTTCAATTTCACCGTCATTTAGCTCTCTAAACAAATCGGTAAATGGCTGAAAAACAACAAATTATGTCAGAACGTGTTGGAAATTGATGACGTCGCTTTGAAAGATGCATACTGAACGCAAAAATAGGCTGGAGTTCAAATAAGTTTAAAAAACATTGAAGTGCCCGTGTAACAGATGAGTTCTAGTCCGAAACCCTGATACTCCGAAAAAGATTGTCCAGTTTGTACACGAGGTGCGTCCAGTTTTCGCCGTGACCCTCTCTACTCTTTTGCACATGCTATGAGGGCAAAATGATGATACCATGCCAGGTTCCAACATTTTCAGAGTTCATTTTGTAGTGATTTTCAATTTCACCGTCATTTTGCTCCCTAAACAAATCGGTAACTGAATGAAAAACAGCAAATGATGTCAGAACGTGTTGGAAATTGATGACGTCGATTTGAATGATGCATACTGAACGCAAAAATAGGCTGGAGTTGAAATAAGTTTAAAAAACATTGAAGCGCCTGTGTAACAGATGAGTTCTCGTCCGAAACCCTGATACTCCGAAAGAGATTGTCCAGTTTGTACACGAGGTGCGTCCAGTTTTCGCCGTGACCCTCTCTACTGTTTTGCACATGCTATGCGGGCGAAATGATGATACCATGCCAAGTTCCAACATTTTCAGAGTTTATTTTGTAGTGATTTTCAATTTCACCGTCTTTTAGTTCTCTAAACAAATCGGTAAATGACTGAAAAACAGCAAATGATGTCAGAACGTGTTGGAAATTGATGACGTCGCTTTGAATGATGCATACTGAATGCAGAAATATAGGCTGGAGTACAAATGACTGAAAAACAGCAAATGATGTCAGAACGTGTTGGAAATTGATGACGTCGCTTGGAATGGTGTGTACAGAACGCAAAAAAGTCTGGAGTTGTAATAAGTTTAAAAAAATGAAGTGCCCATGTAATAGATGAGTTCTCGTCAGAAACCCTGATACTTCGAAAGAGATTGTCCAGTTTGTACACGAAGTGCGTCCAGTTTTTGCCGTAACACAAGAAGTCCGGAGTTGTAATAAGTTATTAAAGATAAAAAAGAGGCACAATGCTCGTTAATTAGCTTCAAGCCTTTGGAATAGTGCAAACTGCACTGTACATAGCTCCGTGCAGTCTACACTATTTCTCAAGGCTTAAAGCTAAGCAACGTGCAGATGAGCATTGCGCCTCTCCTTCATCGTCTCTGCACCCAGGGCTTGTAAACCGCTCCTAGTGCCTCTCTCTTCGCGAGGTGGGACTAAAAAACAGCTTACTAAGAAACTATAGTACCGGTTCATGGCACGAACCGGTACTAAAGGTGCCCGTGGGGCCCCAGCCTGACCACAGCCTGACGCAGCATCATTAGTACCGGTTCGTGACACGAACCAGTACAAAAGGTTGCTCACGAACCGGTACTAATGATCTCCGCCCGCCTAGCCATTGGAACCGGCACTAATGGACACACATTAGTGCCAGCTCAAAATCAAACCGGCACTAATGTGCTTCACATTTGACCCTTTTTCTACTAGTGCCGCCCCATAAGTACAAGCATGAGTCTTTCAGACCCAGAAGTACTATTATGACTCGTTTGAATCCACATGTATCATTTCAAGCTGTTTGGGCCATATGTACCACTCTGAGTCATCTGAGCCCGTAAATACCATAAGTACCATTATATGAGTTGTTTATCCCGACATGTACTGTTCTGAGTCATCTGGACCCAGAAGTACCAACACATGTATTTGGGGCCTATAAGTACCAATATGAGTTGTTTTGCCCCACATGCACCACTCCAAGTCATCTGGAGCCAAAAGTACCAATAAGTGTAATTTGAGCCTAGAAGTACAGCTCCGAGTTAGCCGAATCCAACAGTTGGAGTCGTTTGGCCCCACGGGTACCACTTCTAAGTCATGTGGACCCAAAAGTACTAGTATGAGTCATTTGGTTTCAGAAGTACCACCTTGAGTCATCATAACCCAAAAGTACCAATATGAGTCTTCTGTCCCCACAAGTACTACTCCAAGTTATTCGGACCCATAAGTACTAGCATGAGTCTTCCAGACCTACTTGTACCACTCGAGTTATCCGGGCCTATAGGTACCTCTTTGAATTGTCTGGATGAGATATATACACCAAAAATGATGTTTCTTCAAACTTGTAAATACCTTTTACAAAAAATTTAAAAAAATTTAGGGCTGCCTTGTGGGTTCAGAAAGATAAAATGGCGTACGTGTCATTAGCCCTTTCTTTAGAAAACAGCCTTTTCTAGGTGCGTCCCTTGCGGCTTCATCTAAAAGTAAAAAAAAACTGGTTTGAGAATTTCACTTTTACACTGCACGTTCTTAGACTCATGCAACATTAGATTTATTTAGCGCGCAGAAAAAAAATAGTTTTATTTTCTCTCCCAAATAAATCCCGGCTATAAACGAACGAGACCCACCAACATGGCCCACACCACGCTGCAGAAAAATCGGATCTATACGAAACAGATCGCCCGATTTTCTTTTTTTGGGACAGTATCCCCTAATTCTGTACCGAAAAAGTCCAAGACGTCCATATCTCATCCATAGTCCTACCGAAAAAATCGGATCTGCTAAACAAATCGAGCAATGGACTGCGTGTGCGTTCAAAAAGTCAAAATTACTCCTCGACGCCCTTCGGGAAATGACTTCGTTGCCCTTACGTGCGGACGGTCAGATTTGTATGGTACTCCGGGGTGTGGTTTTGGAGTACCAGGGTACCGTAAAAGAGCTCTTATTAAATTGTCTCGGTTTATGTTCAATTGCTCACATCCTCTCCATTTGTGATCTATTAATGGGTTTAAAACTGATCTTATTAGGTGGAAGCTGATTCACTTATGTCAGTAATGTTTGCAAATTTTAGTCTTGGGGGGAATTAGAGGATCGAGTAGGCTTGCCCTTGAATCCAACTATTTTTTCGATTTTAGTGCCCACGAAAGTATCACAAGAATGTAGCTGCAAGCTGAAGAAGGTATGTCAACTATACTTTAGATGAGCACGAACACAAATCTGTTCCTATAATGTTGCCATCTTGCTTTATGCAAAATGAACTAGTGTACTTTGTAAAATTGAAATTTGTCCAATGGTTGTTGAATACAAAATTTTGATTAAAGGCTTTCTGTTGTCTTTCTCTCCTTTGAGCAATAATGAAGATGCTTCTATGCAATTATTTGAGTTGATTCATCATGGCTTATTTTTTTATTGTCATATGCAGTACAGAATATCAAACAAATACATTTACTGCCTCCAATACATAAATATATTTTGGAAGTGCATTAATATATTATATGTGAGTGTGTATCCTACATTCTATAGAAAAAACAGTTGCACAAATGCAATGAGTAAAAGCCTAGAAAATTTCCATTCTGCCCTGCTAACTTTTTAGCACTTATGTGGAATTCAGAATGTAGACATTGTTTTCTTGTAGTGTAACCAAAGTCTATGGACATGTCAAAGGGTCTTGCTGCATATGGTCATGGTTGCATTCCGTGGAAGGAGCAAATGGTGAGCTGAAAGCAGAATCATAGGAGATGCTGCACAATATGAGGAATGACAGTAAAGGCTTGAACTGCGATGAAGGTGATGCCTGATCTGACCATTAGTATATTCTCATCAAGGCAACTTGTAATTCTGCTATGACATGGTTTTTCTATTGTGAGGGGTGTCTCTCATGAAGAATGTGATTTCTGCATGATACAATGTTGTTAGAACGCGAAGATTCAATGCAAGGACTGACTTTAAGAAGGATGTAGTAACAGGTAAACCATGATGAATATTTTAACTTTTCGTTCAGCACATACATATGTTGAGTTCTTCTTGTGTTTAGATTTTAGAAGTAAGAGGTGCAGCATGCTGGACGTCCTTGCGGGAGTAGTCGAGGAGTGGATCTACCTAGCGATTTGGATGTACAGAGTTTATGGCACAGAGACCTTTTTTGTACTGACTATTGAGTTTTCTCCTTTATATTTTGAACTCTTTTGTTTTGTTCTATACTCTCGATTCCAAATTTTCAAGGTTTCTTGTTCTTCCAGGATTTCAGAGAATATGGACCACCGTATGGCCGAAGAAGATGCCACTCTTGACTATCGTTGTCCTTGGTGTGTCCTGCTATTTTCCTGGCCTGTAATCTGTGCACTGCCGAGACCTCGGTCTGACCACTGTAGGGCATGCCTTTTGATCAATTGTTCGCAGTCGTTGGAATATTTTTCTCCATGCCCGTTTTGTCGATCAAATATCTAATTTTTATCTAGCTAGGAGTTCTGATGAATTTACTCTTCCACATTGTGCATTCTAAGGGCAGAAATTCATGGTAGTTCTCCGAAGCTGCTTGGCAAGAAAAAGGTTATCTGGTGATTGCACTTCTCAACTGACCAGTTATGAGATTTTTGTGCAGCATGTTTTGTTGAATCACATAATGCAGGCAATAGTCATTTATTAGAGAACATGTTTCCTGAAGGACGAGAAAGTAAATTGAATGTGTGTATTATTTTTATTCCTTGTTCAAAAGGTTTAGCCGTAAAATACAATTTGTTCAAGGTGGGGCACAATAAATTGGATGGTATTGCATTGAATTTAATTCAGTTTAGAGAACAATGTTTAGTGGCATACTTTTATTATTTTTTCATTTGCTTTGCACAAGATTACTAATTAAAGAACTCCTTTCGTTCAGAATTATAAGATGTTCTAACGTTTTTCTGATTCGGATGTATATACACGCATTTTAATTTGCTTGCTCACTCATTCGGTATGTATGTAGTCCATATTGAAATATCTTATAATGGTGACGGAGGGTTTACTATAATGGCATGTGCGCCAGATAGAGTCGCCTCCGCCGGTCCGATGTGTCTGCCGAGAAGATGGGTTCCAGCATGGCTGATGTGTTGTGAGCAAAATCCTGGGCATGCCCGACTATCCTCCTTTAGGGTGCCTTGATTTTTGGCCAGTTTGGTCTGTTAGGTCAGTCTACTTCTTTAATCTTTTGCTTGGACTTCCTTTTTTGATCAGTTTGGTCGACTCATCTAATCTTTGTACTGTTTTTTAATGTTAGTTCTTACCGACATAATTTTTGACGTCTTGCGAACAAAGGATCAACCGAATGGAGCAACGGTCAGAAGAAAGAGATCAATTTCTCAATTGCAAGGCTTGCCCATGGTAAGAAATATCAAATTGGAATCAAGTAACAATACTCTATTGTCCATATCAAAGACCAATGAATTGCATTTTGTTTTTTTATCGTTGTACAAGAGTATTTGCTTCTCTTAAAAATAATGTAAGTTGCTAGCTTCATGTTTGGCTCATCGATTCTTTTAATTGTGTAGTATGTTGTTAATTTTTTGTTGTTTAATATATGTTTTTGTCATAACATCAGCCTTCCATTAGTCTAATTGATGTTTGGACTAAAATACAAAATTGAGGGCATGCACTTAGATTTATTTGGTATCAAAATATTCAGAAGACATGGATCCATCACCTGCTGCTTGTTCATTCACTTGCTCATGAACTCGCTGCTTCGCCAGAAGGAACTAGAAGATAAGGATCCATCAGGGAAGAGTAGAGGAAGACCATCGAAAGGAGGATGCATAAGGTAGTGGCAGCATCACGTAGCCTTCTAATCCAACATTGTTCATAAGAAGATTATTGTTGCAAGAGCATAAAAAGCTGGTGTTCGAAGTTCCAGCGAGTGACTTTTCCAGCAAGAATCTAACAAGAGTGAACTAGCTTGTGTCAACACATACATGCCATGATAAATCATGTGCATTGTTCCTCCATTGGTTATTTTAAAAGTTTATTTTGCAGTTGTAAACTCGGCATGGTCTTTTCTCACCTCTTCTACATAAGAATTGCTACAAGTAAATTGATTTCACTGGTAATATTTATGTCTCCATTGCATATTGGCTCTGCCTTCTTGGCTCGGGGGATCTGTGGTTCAAGAGACATTAGATTTGCCTTCTTGGCTCGGGGGGCGTCATAGTCGGCGTACGCCACCTCCCCCTTATGGCAGTGGTGGATCAGCACAAACACGGGGGAGGGGATTAGGGCGGAGAGCGGGGTGGTTGGCGGGGCGAAGAACATAGGGCGCCATGACCGGTGAGGTGGGCGCCATCTGGTATTAAAGGGTAAAGAACATAGGGCACCATGTCGAAGGTCAGGTGGCCATCATCCGGTTTTAAAGGGTGAAGAACATAGGGTGCCATGGAGAAGGTGAGGTGGGCGTCATCCAGTTTTGAAGGGTGAAGAACATAGGGTGCCATGGAGAAGGTGAGGTGGGCGTCATCTGGTTTTATAGAACAGGGCTCCAGCTAGAAATGTTCGGCTATGACAAAAATCAAGTGGGAAGGAGAGGTTGTGGCAGGAAAAGGGAAGGGTGTATCATCGGGTGGGGTTTTTGTGTTAGGCCCACGTGTTTGAGATAACATGGTGAATAGTTTGGACAACAACCTTTTTCCTCCACATATGGGCTGGATTTAGGGAGATTGAACCGTTAGATGGTTGAATTTTGGGTAGCCTGTTGTTGAGCGTCCGTTTGATGCCCGAAAACACGCCCAGACGTATGAGGACAACTCTAATCATTTGTTTAATTCATTTATATGTATCGTAGCCCGTAGCAACGCACGAACGTTCTACTAGCAGAGATTGTTTCTCGTCACACATGTGGTAAGCAATTCAAACAAATCCAAAAGAGATTTGTTTCTCGTTTTAATCTGAAGAGATCTAAGGGTGCATCAGTGCATGTACGAGGAATTGTGGGGCAGGCAACACGACCGATTGGGGGCTGCAATCGATCGACCGAGGCCTTTTATTTCTTCCGTCCCTTCCCTTGCCTCATTTTTCTCTTCCCTCTTCCTCTTCCCCTGCTCTGGCTCTGGTATTCCCCCCGACGCGACGCCGCGGATCTAATTACAGCCGCCGCCGTGGCCGTGCCATACCTTAGCCTCAATCCAACCTCTCGGGGGCGCGGGCCGCCGCCGCCGCCCCAGTCCGGCCTCCGTCATCACTGCCGCCATCGCCGTTCCCCTTCTTCCTCAGCCGCCGGGACATCCAGCTGCCCCGTCCAGTGTTTGGCCGTTGGGTCTCCTTCCATACTTCCTTCCTCTGAGGTACGAGCACCTAGATTGTTTCTTCTCATGCACAGCTGCTTCAGTACTCTTTGTTGTTGGACTTAAATCAAATCTATCCCACTAGGTCGGACATACATCTAGATCTGCCGCCCCTGTATTTGTATGTATTACCATGGAGACTGTACATAGTACATGAATCATGGCGGTGGCACGACGGCTACTGCTTGCACGGTTCCATCTCGGAGTAACCAGACCCCCTCCGGATTCCTCTTCGTGTTCTATTCGGACCTCCCCTGCCCTTCCTTTTTTCAATAAAGAAAAGACGACAGCTTTGCCTCATGGCGTACTCTGTTCCGACCTTATTATTATCGTCCATGGAGCAGAATAATGTGCGCCACCGCTGCGTAAGCTCTTTCTAGCTTCTCTTCTTTTTGGGGTTCAATTCAAATTAACTAATCATGGATGATCTCGTCTTGTCGCAGAAGCCACAAGAGGAAGATAGGCTGGGCGCCCTGACTGATGACATCCTGCTCTCCATCTTGGGGAGTGTGGACCTTGCGACGGCCGCAAGGACCAGCGCCCTGTCGACGCGCTGGAGGAGCCTGCCATGGCTGCTCCCTGAGCTTAACCTCCATGTCAGGGATTTCCTGCCCGTGCCATGCCCAGATTACCCTCTTGCTGCTGCTCTACGGATTTTTTTTTATTCTAAAATACCAGCGCAACACATAAATCAAGCAATGGCGTCTCTGACCAGAGCTGCTAGGAGTTTCTTGCGCACCAAACACAGCAGAACCGTCACAAAAATGTCCCTTGAGATCTACCTCGTTGGCAACTATTCGCATGATATTGGCCCGCTGGTCCGTGACGCCATCGACAATGGCACGGTAAGAGAGCTGGACCTCACCATTGCCGACGACAAGGATTTCAGGTGCAAACGTGCAGATATGCTGCAGAAAGCACGGGTCGTGGACGGGTTCTTCAGCACGTATCCTAATGTGCTCCCTTGCCTCACGAGGCTCCACCTCTACAACCTGCGATTCGCCAAGGGGGACATGCTGCACCGCACGCTGTTCGACTGCTGCAAGCAGCTGCAGCACCTCAGCCTGGACCACTGCGACGCCGGCGACGGCTCGGTGTGGCAGATAGACGCGCCGAGTTCGGGGCTCAGGGTTCTTGAGCTCCGCTATTCCTACTTGAAGAGGCTCGAGGTGCTCTGCCTTCCCAAACTAGAGCTGCTCCGTTGGGAGGTCTGGCTGCACAATGAGACCCCCTTGCATTTTGGTTCTGTGCCATGTCTCAAGGAGTTATTCCTCCTATGTGGTGCTGACATCGACCACCCGGGGTTTAGTTTAAGCCAGCTTCTAGATGGTGCCACAGACATCCATACCCTGACCTTAAACTTCCAAGGAGAAAAGGTAATTTCATACTATTTCAGTATATATTGTCTGATGTGCTTCTAATTTCATCAGTACGAATTGTAAAGTTACCACAGATGGATTGTCGTTAATTAGGACCGTAAGTTTGCGCTGTTTTTTTTTGCTGTTTCATGTTTTGATCAAGATATTTGTTTTTTTTAATTTATCTTTGCTAGGAAGCATTTCGTTGATTAGCAAATGAATAGCCTGGTGCGCACGTGATTTCTTTTCTCTATGTGTACAATATCGATCATTACATTTTTTTTTGCTTTTCTTTATTTATCTTTTCACCCAGCTTTGGATCCAGCCTGAAAGCAGGCAACTCCGCGCTGCATTCAGCAAGCTAAAGAAGCTGTCTATTCAAGGCATATATGTTGAGTTTGACCTGTTATGGACAATAAATCTCCTTGAAGCTGCTCCAACCGTTGAGATATTTGGTGTCGAGGTACTAATTTTACCCGTTCCTTTTCTCGATTGTTAGTTGACCATATATAAGCATTTCCTTTCTGGTTCGTGATGTCATTTCATGATAGAACGTAGAAATAGGATTTCCTACGATACTTTATCTAATTATTAGGCCGTGGTTATTGGATACAGGCGTTTGAACATCCATGTTCTGTGCCATTTTGGGTACGCGTTGGCGTTCAAAGAGTGCAGCCTTCATGGAAGACGCCTGGATTCACAAGCTGTAGCAAGTGGCAACTGAGAGAGCTCCACGTTGCTAGCTTTAGTCCATTGGTGGGGCATCATATGTTATTTGTGCGTGAGGTGATGGGTCGAGCGCCAAAGCTGGAGACTGTTCTTTTGAAGGAAAATGAAGAGCCATGCAGGAAGTGCGAGGCAATGGGTGCACTACCTACTCCGATAGGAGGCATGTTTCCAAGGGGCAAAGATGAGCAAGACGCCATAGCCAGGCAACTTAGGGACAAGAGGATCGTCTCGTCGTCCTCGGCGGCGAAGATAGTTTTCAAAAGTATTGCTTCAACAGTGGTATTCTGAATACAAGAACCTGTGTGCATGCCGAATGCAGGTGCAAGTAGTAAAACGAAAATGTAATAGACGCCAAGGCAAGGCTTTTTAGTTGTTTGCTTAAAGGAACAGAACTGGTATGTAATCTTTTTGCTGTTGTGGCAGTGTGTGGGGCGGTCATGACCATCCTATCTTGTATCCTTGATTCTCTATTTCGGATTTTTTGGTGTCAAATGACCTAATCTAGGCTGCCACGTGCTATTTGTGGGGGATTTGTCTGGGTACATTCCTTGGGTGTGCGTAGCTATTGTTTCGTGTGGCTGTTCTATGCCGGTTGGTCGTTCAATGTATCAACTGATAAAGATAGGTCAATGATTTTGAGGCACTCTATAAGAGAGGATTTCTGCTTTTGCTATGGGCAGCAACTAGCAGTCAAAACCCCTACTGTGGTTATTCATATTAATGGGAAGAGAGCAGTGGCCTTACTAGACTCTGGCAGTAGTATATCTTTTCTGAATCAAGACTTTGTAGTTAAAGCTAATTGTAAAAATGTTGCCAGTTAAAACAAGGAAGGTATCAGTGGCTGGAGGGGGCATATTGTTGTCTGCTGCTGTAGTGCCAAATTTGTGAATTTCGGATCTCTAAACTCACCTTATCTCACAACTTCAGAGTGCTTTCCTTGCCTAGTCATGATGTTGTCTTAGGATATGATTGGTTTACTACAGTGAGTCCAGTTTCATTTGATATCCCTGCACAAACATTCAGCTTCACACAATTGGGCAAACATACAGTGTCCACAGCAATGTTCACTAATGCTGCTAGTGTGAAGGAAGTGCCTCCCAAGAAAATGCACAAATTGATGGATAAGGGAGCTGAAGTTTTTTTGTGCCAAGTTCATAATATAATAGTGGATGCTGGTGAAGGTTTCAAAACTCCTCCACAAATTCAGAAACTACTCTTGGAGTATGCAGATTTGTTTGAGGAGCCCAAGGAATTACCTCCTCATAGAGCCCTGAACCACAAGATACCTTTGGTTGCTGGAGCTACACCACCCCATGTCAGACCTTATAGAGTGCCTCAAAATCCTCACGATATGCATTTGTGTCCATGAACCCATTTGTCCCCACATCTCCAACACTCTCCTAATTTTCTTATCTTCTGAGTATTGTTAAGAGGAGCTTCCACCTGTCTAACTAGAATTTGTTGCTGATAAGAAGGTGTGATGCTCTTCTTAGGTTGAAAACCCCCAGTTTTTTTCTGATAAAAGTTGGTACAAGGGACACTAGATTTCTTAGGCACTGCAGTTATTGGAGGATGACAAGGTTCCACATCCTTGGCTAACCAATAAGCATATGTAAGTGTCTGAGGTCGCAATGGCCTGATCTGGAATTTGATACCATCTCTCAAACCATTTACATAGCATCACACAAACCAAGATTCCCCCAACTCTGGATTTTCCTCTTGAACATCAGCCATTAGATCTTCAAAGTTTTTTGTATATTCAGACACAGTGCTATTGAGCTGCTTAATGGAGTTAAATTTTTCTGTTAAATCATAAGAGTCATGTGCAGAGAATCTTTTTGTTATCTCCACACAGAATTCTTTCCATGAAGGTTTCTTCTTCAGCAACCTAGACCTCAACCACACACATCAACTTCATCAACTATGTATAATTGAGCAAGAGAAACTTTATATTCCTCAGGAGCAGCTGACATTTGGAAATATTTGTTGCACTGCCTTATCCATCCCACTGGATCTTCCCCATGAAATCTAGGAAAATCCAACTTAGGGCCCTTGGTCATGGTCTTCATGAATTGGACTTGCATTTCTTGCTCATATGTTTTGGAATAGCCTTGCTAGAGTTGCCTATCTCTGTTTTGCTGATAAAATTGCTGAAATGCAGGAGTATGAGGATTACCCCTTGCAGTTACAGGAGTACCCAAAGCATTAGGTCTGCTAGTTCTAATTGGTGGCAAATTATTTTGCATCTGTAATTCTTCCAACTGTCTAGTTTTCTCTCTTTCAGCCTCTAGTTGTCTTCTAAGTTGTTCTGTTCTATTTGCTGGGTCTGCATTTGCTCTTGTTGCAATGTAGGTGACCTCGGAACCTGTTGAGAGTTGGATGGAACTTCAGTCTCACTTCTCTTGCCAGTTTATTTCACCAAGGATTGAAGCACTGTATTGATTGCAAACAGTTGATTACTTAAATCCAGTACTACCCGTTCCACTCCTCCAACTTGCTGTGATATTTCACCTTGAGTTGAACTGATTGACTGAACTTCATCATGCAATTTCGCCACATCCGACTGAATCTGAACACTGTCTCTCTATAAAACTCAAAAATCGTCACGCATAGAGAGTACCTCCTGGAGATCCGCGTCATCAATTGTCTTCGCGTGCCCCATCACCACGATCAGAAGCAGAGGTCAGGAATTTTACCACTGGTGAACCAGCAACCCTTCCTCAACTTTAGATCCTGTCGCCGCCACGATCCACGCCGCCGTGGTACACCGATCAGCGCATAGACGCGGAATTTTACCATTCGAACGATGTGTTTGAACAACCGCTCTAGCTCGACCGATCTGTACCCGAACAGTCACCGCCGCCGCGCCACCACACCGTCGCCCGCCGCCAACGCCGCCGCCGATCTAGAAGAAGGGTGGGAATAAGGGTGGGAAATGATCGATTAGAGTAAAAAAAATTACCCACCAGAACGCGCCTCCGCTGAGAACCGATGGCCTCTGATACCAATTTGTCAGGAACTAGCGAGATCACAAGAGGAAATCAAAGGAGTTGGAGGCTAAGAATTGGGGAATTTCACCCAGATCTATATTTAATTGTTTAGACTATATAGTCCGTCCGTTCCTAAATATTTGTCTTTTTAGAGATTTCAAATAGACTACCACATACGGATGTATATAGACATATTTTAAAGTGTAGAACTGTAGATTCACTTATTTTGCTTCGTATATAGTCATTTGTTGAAATCTCTAGAAAAACAAATATTTAGGAACGAAGGGAGTATTTTATTGGCCATCCTGGCAATCCAGAGAATTCGAGAGTGCGAATGCCAGCCACAACCCGGCTGTTAAGTAGGTGGAGAACTCCCGGGAAGGGTGTGGAAGTAAACAGTTACGTTAACTCACCACGTTACCTTACAATTGGTATCCTACAGCTAGCGACGCACGGTAAAGTAAGGAGCGATCCCAGTCGTAGATTTCCCTTGTGCTTATCGTCCAGAAACTTTAACAGTTGCATCTTCAGTCCGCTGGGTCTAGCAAACGCCTCCCCCTGCAAGTCCGGCGGGCCGCTCGTCAGGCACCACCAAACCTGGAACGGCATCCAGAAGGAGAAGGCCAAGTGTGGCAGCTGGCCGGCGCAGGGGTCTTCTGTCGATTCGGTGGGGAAGAAGACCAAAAACTGACATGTGGGCCTTTAGTGGTACCAATTTCACAGGATCTCTTGTTCTACCAGAGCTCCCGCAATACCGTAAAATCGTTTTGCAGCATACCTTAATCTGTTTTTGCAGTACCACTTTAAAGGGATCCGCTAGAGATGCTCTTAAGATGTATGCATATTGACAGTATGAGGCCACAAGACCTGAATCCTGATACTGATATGTTTCCTGCCAAACAGTTGGCCTGCAGCACAAACACACTAAAAACCGTATGAAACAGGCAAAATACTACTACAAGATGTCTACCCTGCGCTGAGTTATCTTTTGACATTGTATTCGATGAGGTTGGTAAAACGGCTCATCTGATTCAGCTAATCGAGCACGGTGTGTATAGTTTCTTGGCACTAGTAGTAGTAGTAGCAGGCGTCAACTCTGTATCATCGGGTTCATTGTGCCATCAGTTTGCCGGCTTCATGAACGGCCAGGCCGAGGAGCACAAGTCCTGGGCGGTGTTCCCGTCGCCATCCTTGATCTGGAGATCGGCGTGGTGCTTGACGAGCAGTTCGGCGATGTCCTCCCTCTCGCAGAGGACGGCGTAGTGGAGCGCCGTCTGCCCTTCGTTGTCCTGGATATGGAGAGACAAGGTTTCAGTATCTGAAGGTCTCAAAAGGTTTGCTTCTGCACACTGCAGCTGTACGACACTGATACTAAATTGGATCTAACGTAGATGAACCGGCTGTTTAACCAGTTAGCTGGTTGAATGTTGCAGGCTGACAGCTTGCCGACATGTAACAAACATCAAACATTTTGTCCGTTTGGTACAGCTTGTGATGCAAGCCCACTAAAAATACTTGGTCAGAGTTACCACAAGTTTCTTTCGTTCAAATACACTCACCAAACTGCCCAGAAATTTCCAAATGCAATGGATAAAGGGTACACAACAAATTCAGATACCTGAGCATTCACGTCTGCATTTGAGTTGACAAGAACCTCGACAGCATCTAGATGACCACGGTCCACAGCCCAGTGCAACGGAGTTCTCTCTTCGCTGTCTGACACCAAAATATGACTAAATGAGTCATGCTACATATAAAGAACAGAAAGATGGATGTTCTACAAACACAAACCTCTTATGTTGATTTGTACACCAGCAGCCAGATGCTTTTTAACGTCATCAATTGCTCCTTCCCTTGCAGAAACATGGATGTCACCAAGTTCTCTGCAGGTACAAACAAGTTCATTGTAATCCTAGAAACAATAGTTCATGCAAAGTACTAAAAGGATTATATGAATAAATACAACTTTTTAGCAGCGTGATGGAGACAAACTAGCTGCATACCAAATAATGAATCATCTCACTTTTATATGATATGTTCTATCAGTTAGCAAAAGAAATAAAAAGAAATATACTATACAGCATTAGGTGAACTTGGCTACACACCATCAAGGCGGCATTAATGCACAGGGAGGAGGTGTAAGGTGTGTCCTTGTTGTAGAAAGACTTACGATTCATTTCCTTGATCTTCCTCGTACATTAAACTGCTAAATACAGGTCCCATTGGTCCCTTCGAACCTGATGCAGACATTGTGGTTTCCCCATCTTTCTTTTTCTGGAATCATGTCAAACAGATTATATCAAACAGAGCAAACACTGTGATGTACATTCCTATAAAAATGGTAAAGAATATGTGGCCATAGGTGGAATTATAGAACTTACTGAGCCATCAGACCAGTTAGGGAATATCTCATCAACAATTGTTATGTACTCCTCCATAGCTTCTTCTGTTGGCATAGCACCCAATTTATTCCAAGCATTCCTAGCAAACAAGTGCTCAATCGATAAGGATACTTGGTAAACTGTATTGACTCTCCAAACTGAGAAAAGCACATACACAGGTCTACTGCTAATATATGTTCAATGCAAACAGTAAACGTCTGAGTTCTGGTACCCATATTGGAATATCCAGAGTAACAAAGGGCATCTTCAAAGTGAAAATTCTAAGGCCTACACAACTATTCAGCATTATCACAAGTGACATTCCTGGACATAGGTCATGGATGCTCAGGCAAAATTAGCACCCATAAACTGAACCTAGAGAACCCATAAACTAGCACGAGGAGGCTTGCTTCCTGTGCACCAAACCTACAGAACCAGTGGACCAACTCTCTGACTGTAACAAGAACTACAGCTAGGAAGCTAGCACCAGATGCACTTGGGGATATGCTAGTTATGCACTTCACATCCGGATGGCAATTACCTAGTAATATAAGCTAAGTTACCTAGTAAGTGCTCAACCAATAAGGTACTAGGTAAACTGAATTAACTTTCCAAATTGAGAAGCACAGACAGAGCATAAGCAAAGGGGTCAACTGCTCATATGTATTCAGTGCAAATAGTAGACGTCTGAGTTCTGGTGCTCATATTGGAACACCCAGAGCACCAAAGGCATCTTCAAAGTGAAAATTCTTACCCCTACACAACTATTCGGCATAACCAGAATTCACAAGTAACATTCTTCGATATAGATCATGGATGCTCAGGGGAAAGTAGCACAAACAGACAATGCAAACAACCAATCAATCGGTGAAGCCAATCAAGAACCTAGATACAGTTACCAAATTGAGAAGCACAAGCAGAGCAAAACCGAAAAGGTCTATTGCCAATACATGTTCACTGTGAAATAATAGATGCCTGAGTTCCGATGCTCATATATGAAAATCCAAAGCAGCAAAGGGCATCATCATCAAAGTGAAACTCTTAAAACCTCATAATTATGCAGCCTTGATCACAAATGATATTACTGGATTTAGATCAGTTGCAGTAAATGTAAGTACTTGGATGCTCATGTTAAAGTAAAGTAGCAGGAGCAGGCAATGCTAACACACAATCAATTGGCGAAACCCATCGACAACCTAGAGACAAATCCTGTACACCAAACCTAGAGAACCAGTGGACTGACTCTATGTCTGTACCAAGAAATCAAGCCAGGAAGCTAGCACCAGTTGCATTTGGGGGTGTACTAACTACGAACAATCTCTCCTGGTCGGTCCAACTCAGAAATCACACCACATCCCGTGGGCAGTCCCGTAGCAGCACAAGCTAAATTTAGACATAGATCATATCCAACCCACCTCATAACCCCTATCCCCTAGAAAATATAAGGCTAAACCCAACTGTGGCAGAAGGTGGATCCAGATTCCAAGGAATCGAGCGAGGCAAGGGGGGCGGAATCTACCACTTGGCGCGGGCCTTGAGCTTGAGGGCGGAGGGCTGCGGCGCGGTGCAGGGCCCCTCGGTGGCGATCTTGTAGAGGCCGTAGAGGCGGAGCTGCGCCTCCTCGGGGACGCCGGCGGCGGAGGCGGCGACGAAGGCGGAGGCGGCGCTGAAGTCCTCGTCGAGCTCCGTGCTCTCCACGCCCTCCCAGTCGCCGTCGCTGTCGCTGTCGCCGTCGCCGTCGCCGCCGCCGCCGTCGAGCGCGGGGTCGGCGGCGTCGGGCGAGGGGGCGGGGTCGGGGGCGGAGCGGGTGATGCGGAGGTTGTCCTCCTTGAAGGCGAGGACGACGGAGATGAGCTTGGCGACGAGGAAGGCGAAGATGAGGCCGATGACCGCCGACTGGGCCAGCTCCTGCCAGTCGCCGCCCATGGCCGCCGGCGAGGCGCGAATCTCAGATGCCGCTGGCCGGGGTGAGAGAGCACGAGAGAGACGAGCGCGACGAGGGTTTGGTGCTGGCTCTGTTCAACTTGGTTTTTCCTTGAGTCAATTTGGCTTACGACTTCACGGCAAAGGCAAAAGTAGCACTTAACCCCACACAACCGTATTCGCATGGAATTAAGGTAATCAGGTACGCCGAGCTTGATTAGAAAAACAGTTTTGCTAAATCTAAGTCGACTCGGACTTCATTATCCCTCTGTACAATAACAGCATTTTTAACACTATACTATGTCAAAAAACGCTTTTATATTATGTGATGGGAGTATGTCACTTGACTCTCAGTTGACTGAGACTTAATCACACCCTTAGAGAAAAATCACCATTCCACCAACCCTACTCCCTACTAAAAAACAGTTAGAAAAATCTGTAAAACATAACCTATTATCTTCTCAAAAGAATCTTAACCACTATCAGTATCATGGTATCCTAGCAGTTTTAACCAGCGAATCGTAGTTCCCAACCTATATGCCCCAAATGGCACCGTGAGGTTGGGGGTGCTAATTTCATTTTCATTGTGTTTTATCGTGTGTCGTTGTTTCTTCAGTTGCGAAATAAATTATTTTATAGTGTGTTATATCACCGTCCTTTTATAGTGGCAAACTGGGTTGCGGAATAATTGTTCTCCTCCTTTTGATATGGCAGACTTGCCTCCGGCATTGATCGAGTTGTGGGGTTTGTGTCATGTCGATTTGTGTTGCAGATCGCGTGGTGTGGCCAACCATGGCAGGACTTTCTCTTCAACCTTTTCGGTGCTCATGTCGATTTGGAACCCAGGTCGCCTGTTCTCGTCAACCTTGACATAACTTTTGCACTCAATGTATTTGTGACACGGATCTTAGTGACAATTGATCCTCTCTTTGCCTAGCTTCGGATGATGCCCTGACGCATGTGCAGAGACATGTTTTCTTGTTCCGGCTAATATGGCAGATTCTTTCCGTGGTGAGTTTCATGGACCTTGGGACCTATCTTCAGTCAGTCAGAGTGAAAAATCAAGACTTTTGGTATGCTGCAAATGAAGATGTTTCATGTGTTGCTTGTTTGTTGCGAGACTCTGTGTGGAAATTACTCTACACATGTTTTAGATACTCTTGTAATTCGTTAGATAACCCGTGTTTTGCATGGTTTATCAATCTAATAATGTTGTTATAGTGAAAATAAGGAGTGGTTACGGTGAGCTCATTGTACGTGGTTGAAACAAAGAGTGATGCGAGTGTGTACAACCTTATAACGAATGTTGGCGTATATTGACAAGATGACATAATATTTTTCTAATAAGTTCAACATCTAAAACAAAGAAACACTCGAAGTTAGAAAAAGGGAGAACGGGTAAAAACAAATCCATCAATATAAAGAAAACCGATGGACTTATTTCATTGGGATTTTGTTTTAAGGTAAATACACCAGTAATTATAGAACTTGCATGCGACGATCAGTTTGATGCACAAACTTGCAAAATGCATGTTTCTGGTCATCAAATTTGTATTAGGGTTCATATACGGTCACATTTCATGTACGCGGACATATTTGTTGCCTACATGGCATGCCAACATGGCTAGGGCCAGCAGATTTGCAGAAAAGCCCTTGGCTTTTTTTACGTATTAAGCCACTAAAATAAAAATGATTAAAAAAAAGAACGGATGGTGGGGATTTGAACCGATAAGGCCTTGTACAATGGGAGGTGCTTAGGAGAGGTGCTTAAAGAAATAAACCAGAATTTCCTTAAGCACCGGTGCTTATTTGTACAGGGTAGACGCTTAACTAAGCGTCTCTTCTATAGAAATAGGCACCGGTGCTTCAGAAAAATCCGGTTTATTTTTCTAAGCACCTCCCTAAGCATCTCCCATTGTATAAGGCCTAACCCGCTCCTAGTAGGCTTGTGTGGACAATCAGCACACCAATGATCTTTCTATTTGAATAGCACCAGTACTAATATGTACTATATCATATAAGCATGGACCGAAAAAAAAATCAGAAGAGAATGTAACCCGAAAGAAGGGAGCACACCGTGGCTCGACCATCTGACCTCATGGTCACTTTGACTAAGATTACCACCAGGCTACGACGACACAACATCTCCAGAAGGGATAAACATGTTTCATGTTGTTATTCCTTCTTGTTCTATGGGAGGAAACAAGTTATATTCTTGAGTTTGTGACATTTAAAAAAATACGTGTTAAAAAAAGATACGTGGCATTCAATAAAATGTTTAAACATTGTAAAATATATTTGTGTAATCAAAAAAATGTACGTTGCATTTTACAATGTTCACATATTAAAAAAAACTGTTCACATCATTTTTGTAAATGTTTATACAATGTACATAAATATTTGCATAGTTTAAAAAATGTTTTGTACCATCCAAAATTGTTTAACACGTATTTTAAAAAAGTTTTATTTGATAAAATGTATCATATGTTTAAAAAATATTGAACGTGTATAAAAATGTTTTTAGATGTATATTGGAAAAAACTACATGTCAGAACATATATTTAAAAAAATATGTTGAACATTTTACAAATACATGATTAAATTTTTTTAATATATGTTTTATGCCTATTTTTTCCAGTATACATCTTAAAAGAATTTTAAACACATTTAGATTTTTTAAACATATGATTAACATTTTATCAAATGCAAGTTTTTGAAACTTTTTCTAATTACATTTTAACATTTTTGGATGGTATCAAACATTTTTTAAACTATGCAAACATTTTTGTACATTGCATAAACATTTTTAGAAACATTTTTGGAAATGCGTGAACATTTTAAAAATGCAACATATGTTTTCTTAATTACACAATATGTTTTACAATTTTTATTTTTTTAAATGTAATGTACCTTTTTTGTAACACGTAAACATTTTTTAAATGTCATAAACACAAGAATTAATTTTTTTCTTACATAGAACAACATGAAAAATGTTTATCCCTTCTAACATGTTGTGTTGTACTAGCCTGGTGGTAATCCTAGTTAATGTTGACCACGAGATCACATGGTAGAGCCATGGTTCTATACTTTTTCAGGTTACATTTCTTTTCAAATTTATTTTCGGTCCGTACTTTTATGATGTAGATGTTAGCAGTGATATTCAAAGATGAGTGATCATTGGTCTTGTGGTTGTCCATACCAACCTTCAAGGGGCTGCTCGCTGGTTCGAAACCCCAACATCCATTTATTTTTTATCATTTTTATTTTTGGGGCTTACTACATAACCAAAAAAAGCCAAGGCCTTTTCTGGAAATCTACCGTGTGATAGCGGGCCCTGCCATCACTGATCCATCTTCTTTTACCCTACATTCAGTCAGAAAACCTATCAATCTCACCCTCTTCTATCCTTTTCACCCCTCTCTCGACCAGCCGCCGCCGCCACCTCCGGGCCTCGCCACTCCTCGTCGTTGGGGACCTAGACGGTCATCGCCACACCGCCAATGATAGCAAGTTCTATCCCTCCCTTCTCTCCTCTCCTACCCTCACCTCACGCCTCCTTCATCAGTGGACGCCATGGAATCCATGGATTGGGTTTCTTTGTGTTGAATTTTAGTAGGGTTTCTCCCATGGATTGCTTTGTGTAGTAGTGTAGAATCCATTGGTTGCTTTGTTTAGAAATTTTAGTAGTCTAGAATCCACACTTAGTAGAAATTTAGTAGTGTAGAATCCATACTTAATTAGTATAATCCGATTTAGTAGTGTCGAATCCATGGATTGCTTTGTGTAGAATACAATGTTAGTTCCATGGATTGCTTTTGTGTAGAAATTTTAGTAGTGTAGAATCCAATCGGTATTGTGTAGAATCCGATTTTAATAGTCTATTTAGTGTAGAATTTTTTCAGTGCCTAGAATATTTTTTAGTGTTGAATCATCGATTAATATGCTTTTGTGTACAATCCGATGAATGCTTTTGTGCGTGTACAATCCGATGAATGCTTATGCATGCGTAGAATCGAATTTTTGTAGTCTATTTAGCCATTAACTATCTCCACTAATATGAAAATGGCGCCACCATCACAATGTCGACTGTGCAAGTTAAGGTGCGTCAGCAGCCTTGCAACAGGCATGTTGTTCGACATCTTCTTTTAGTCTAGTTTTGTTCATGTAGCGGTAACAAATTATATGAACCTTCTAATAGTTATATTTTTGTTTTTGTTACTATTACCATCATTGCATTGTGTGTGTGTTTTTTTCTTACACATATCGTCCCATGCAATGTGAGGTTGGAATTCGATGAGCAGACCGAAGACACTATGACCTTCGAGGCTCCTGGGGGCCCCTATACTCTGGAGGTCGAGAAAGGATGTAAGATGTCTCAGATGGGAGGAGATGGATAGGATCATTTCATCCGCCACATGCGTTTCACTGGGGTGAATTGATCAGCTTCCGGTGGTTGAAGACCCAGACTGCTGTTATTTATGCCAACACGGATGAAGATGTTGAGGGCCCACTTGATGAAGCCCTCTATGCCCAAAAATGAGGCTGGGCGAGAGGAGACGGTCAACCTCAGGTACATACTTCCGCCACATGATGGCTACGTCGGGGTGCCATTTGTGACCTGTCTGACAAGAACCAATGTTACCCGCCATGTTACTTAATGTATAATCTGGTTGATATGCTTAGTGTATAATCTGGTTGATATGCTTAGTGTAGAATCC
This sequence comes from Aegilops tauschii subsp. strangulata, assembly GCF_002575655.3. Lineage (NCBI taxonomy): Eukaryota > Viridiplantae > Streptophyta > Magnoliopsida > Poales > Poaceae > Aegilops > Aegilops tauschii. The sequence continues at coordinate 637,355,428 of NC_053036.3, read as the reverse complement.
GATGATATGCTTGGTGTAGAATCCGTTGATATATGCGAATTGAAATGTATGCTTTTTTTTGATAATTGCGCATGACATGCTCATTTATCATAGTGCAGGGAAATCTGTATGACATGCTTGTGAGAGTATGTGCGAGGCTACTTAATTGATTTGTTTTTTGTCCAGAAATTGCCCAAGAGGCTATCTTCGAGCTGTGACATCGAGGTTGATGAAGCAGGCTATGCTGGAGTTCGCCTTATTGCAAGGGGCTCCATCATCACTTGTGCGTATCCAGTGGACACGAACGGGCATACTTTCTTAAGCTCGGTGGGATGGAACAACTTCCTCATTGGCAAGAATTTTCAGGTTGGACATGCCATCTTAGTCACTATCAGAAACACCCAACGCCATGACTTGAGGATGATGATCTTCATCAACATCATTTAAAGTATGTGTGTGGCCGGGCCTTCGATGCTACTAGGTCTCTTAAGTAAACTGCTTATTAATTATTAGTTCGTCATGTATGCATGCATGTTGACTATGATTATCAAAGTGTTTGTGAGATTATTGTTTATTAACTGGTATATTGCTCTATATAGTTACCTATGTTTTCCTTCGGTTAACTTATTATTGCTCTATTGTCTATTATTTTATGTGTTGCGCTTCAATGTGAGATGCAAAGTGTTATATGGTCATGCAAACAATAAATTTTTTGGCTGCACAAAATGTTGGTGGCGTGCATTGTACATTAGACGTCGCTAGGTGAGAAATTATAGTGGTGGCGTTGGCCATATGGCACGCCATCAACATCTAAAATACTATTGACGTGGGCTCCAACGCCACCACTATTTTTAACAATGTCGCCATATTGGTGGCGTTGGGCTCCCATGCCAGTAAGGCACATTTTGCCACCCCATAGCTAGGCTTCTTTGCACTAGTGAACTGCTTGTGATTCTACATAAGCTATTAGTGTTCTTAAAGTCAAATAAATCAGACTAGTAAATATGATGTGATGGTTACAATGAGAATAATAATGACTTGGAAGTAAAGAACATAAATTAAAGACGAAAAGTAAAAAGTGGTTTTCCTACAATAGAGAGAGGTTAGGCGTGGAGAAACTATGGACCATGGTATACCTCAAGTGTGCAAGTGCAACGGTAATTCCAGTTACCTTGTATCATGAGTTTAGTATTTGCTTTGATTATTCAGTAGACAGATCACCCTTAGGTCATGGAACTCCTCCTCACGGGATTACATTCCACACTATGGTCCAACTTTAACGTTGGCACAACGTGGTTGTCTCCACAATTAAGGTTGTTAAACCGGAACCATGCATTAACTTCAGTGGATTACTGTTATCTCATGTCTCCGGTCCTTATAGATGTCTCCACCTGTCACATCAGAGGTCGCAGATTTCCTAAACAATATGTGTTACATGTGTAGGTCTTCAGATCATCTTGCCTAGACCCTTAAATTGGACAACACACATAGGTTCACCACAGTATACCAACTTACTAGACAAACATGATTGACGACATATAGAATAGGCATGAATGAGTCTTGTCATTCACCTATATCACCCACGCCTAGGGGAAATTACTCACACATCGCAAGAGAATGACCAATCATCATAGAGAATAAATCCGTGAAAACCATATCAATAGTATCGTGAAGATCGACAATAAGACAAATGATTCAACAAGTCTCGATCTCCAAATGAGTACGAATGGAGTTATACACCTCGATATTACAATTTGGAATTCCTCTTACAATGGTGATGGTGAAATGAAAGGTTGAAGAACAATTCCTCTTACAATGGCCTGGTATGACCGCTCATATGAGTGGAGTTGGCCGTCTTGCGCTCCGGTGCACCTGGTGATGAATCTCTCAACATGGAGGTTGCTCCATTTGGCTTGATTTGGAGTAATCCTCCTTTGTTTACTTCCATAAATGATTTTTCCTGCCAAACAATGGAAAAACGAGTTTCTTCTCCCTCGAAGGATTAGCGTTAGAAATAACGGGAACCCTGTGAAAACCAAATCAAAACCCCTTATAGAAAGTCACAAATTATTGAGCCATGATTATCCTCCATGGGACCTTTCATGAGATGCACCATAAGAAATTGAGTGGGGTAGTATTCAAGATTTACTTTGAAAAGGCTTAACGTAAATTCAAATGATTGTTTCTCCAACAAACCCTGAGAATGAAAGGTTTGTTAGAGAAATGGCGTGAGTGGATCCAAAAAATCATGACTCGAGACCATTGCTCAAAGAAACCTTTCATTCTTAGGGTCCCACCTATCCAGGTTCAAGGCATGGTGCCCCATGTGTGGTTTTAGTAATTGATGACATTCTCTATGGACTAATGGTTGCCTTGAGTTATATTCGTAGGATTTGTCCATATGCATTTCTTGAAGTCCATTTGTTGGTTTCAAGGAGTTTATGTGTTGACCAACGTGCTATTCAAGGAATTATCCAAAGATTGGTCATAGAGAAGACATGATACAAGGTTGATCAATACTAAGTCAAAGTGTGAATCAACTTGATCAACACACAAAGTGCACAGGATGTACCGAGAGGGATCAAATGATCCCATGGTATGGTAAGCATTGTCCATTACAGTTTGTGTACTAACCCCTGGTCTACGTGAGAGTTTTATATGGGGTTAGGTATGTTTCCATGGGCTTGCATCAAGAGGAATATCTCATACAACCCATGGAGGATGACATCTAGTGGTGATCGTCATCAAGTTTACGGTGTGCAAGCTCAAGTGGAGCATCACGAAGAGATCATGCTTGAAGCTTGCCGTCCATTGTGGTGAAAATGTACTTGTGAAGATGTGCCAAAGAGTGCCTCACCCATAGTGGAGTATGCGGGAGCAATTAACTAGTCTTCATCGAGCCAACGCAATCAAGAAAGATGGTCCAACTTGAGGAAGTTAAGATCGTCATCATCTAGCTCAAGTGGAATATGTGCAAGGCAAAGGTTTGCCCTTGATACGTTTTCTATTTTACCGGTCTCATGGTGGTTGTTGGGAGACCGGGTTATAGGATCGATTGCAGTACTATGGAGGGGGGGGGCTCTCAAGTAAGTAGCTTGATCATATCGTTCGTATAGAGATCAAACCATTGCATCCTTGCATCATGTTTTTTGGTTCTTGTTTGGTGTTTCTCTTTGTTAGTTTTAGAGCTTATGACCATCTTCATAACAAGCTCGAGTTCATCGAAAACAGAGTTCACATGCATCTTCTATGATGTTTTCGATGTTGGGGTTTTTGCCGGTTCTCCATTCATAGAGGTTTCACTCCTCTATATCATAGGCATAAGCCCCCTGCCACTTCTTACTATAGTATTTGTTGTCATCTATCCAACAAGCTTGAGTTTGCTCAATTCGGAGCTCATATGCAGAAGTTATGACAGTTCTAGTTTTCTTGCATCCTTCTATTTGCTTGGGTTATTTTGAAGCTCACTAGCGGTAGTACCACCCTGGTAGCGGTAGTACTGCTTGTGCAGTACTGCCACAGTCCAGTTCTGCGGGCATCACCGTTTGTTTTTGGGCTTCTGGACTCATTTTTGCTTCGGCGGCAGTAGGGAGGAAGTTGGGCACGGTAGTACCATTCCAGACGGTAGTACCGCACTTGCCCACTACCTCTTATCTTCTTACTTTTGTAGTCCATCGCAGCCTCCATGGTAGTAGAGCGGTAGTAGGGCGCGGTAGTACCGCTGTATGCAGTACCACCGTCCTACCCTCCCTTTACTGCTGCTAGTTTTCTGTGTCTGGAGACACTAAGAGGTAGTACCGCTTGTGAGGACGGTAGTACCGCTCCGGCGGCACTACTACGCCTGAACTTGCATTCTCTCAGTGCTACACCTAGAACTACTGCCCAAGCGGTAGTACCGCTCACCTGAGCGGTAGTACCGCTTGTGTGCGGGCTGAAGGCATAACAGTTGGATTTTTCCCTTCCTATAAAAGGGGGTCTTCTTCCCCAATGGTTCTTATCCTTAGAGCTCGTGTTCTTCCCCAATTGTTGACCTTCTTCGAGCTTGCTATCTCTCAATCCCTCAGATGATTCTTGGTAGTTCTTGAGGGAAAAGAGAGAGAGGAGATCTACATCCACATTGCTACCAATTAATTTCTCCTCTATGTGATGGGAACCCCCCTGATACGTCTCCGTCGTATCTACTTTTCCAAACACTTTTGCCCTTGTTTTGGACTCTAACTTGCATGATTTGAATGGAACCAACCCGGACTGACGCTGGTTTCAGCAGAATTGCCATGGTGTTATTTTTGTGCAAAAATAAAAGTTCTTGGAATGACCTGAAAATCAACGGAGATTATTTTTGGAATTAATAAAAAATACTGGCGAAAGAATCAAGGCCAGGGGCCCACACCCTGTCCATGAGGGTGGGGGTGCGCCTACCCCCCTAGGCGCGCCCCCTGCCTCGTGGGCCCCCTGGAGCTCCACCGACCTCAACTCCAACTCTATATATTCACGATCGGGGAGAAAAAATGAGAGAGAAGGATTCATCACGTTTTACGATACGGAGCCGCCGCCAAGCCCTAATCTCTCTCGGGAGGGCTGATCGGGAGTCCGTTTGGGGCTCCGGAGAGGGGAATCCGTCGCCATCGTCATCATCAACCATCCTCCATCACCCATTTCATGATGCTCACCGCCGTGCGTGAGTAATTCCATCGCAGGCTTGCTGGACGGTGATGGGTTGGATGAGATTTATCATGTAATACCGAGTTAGTTTTGTTAGGGTTTAATCCCTAGTATCCACTATGTTCTAAGATTGATGTTGATATGACTTTGCTATGCTTAATGCTTGTCACTAGGGCCCGAGTGCCATGATTTCAGATCTGAACCTATTATGTTTTCATGAATATATGTGAGTTCTTGATCCTATCTTGCAAGTCTATAGTCACCTACTATGTGTTATGATCCGGCAACCCTGAAGTGACAATAATCGGGACCACTCCCGGTGATGACCGTAGTTTGAGGAGTTCATGTATTCACTATGTGTTAATGCTTTGGTCCGGTACTCTATTAAAAGGAGGCCTTAATATCCCTTAGTTTCCATTAGGACCCCGCTGCCACGGGAGGGTAGGACAAAAGATGTCATGCAAGTTCTTTTCCATAAGCACGTATGACTATATTCGGAATACATGCCTACATTACATTGATGAATTGGAGCTAGTTCTGTGTCACCCTATGTTATAACTGTTGCATGAATAATCGCATCTGTCATAATTCTCCATCACTGATCCAATGCCTACGAGCTTTTCACATATTGTTCTTCGCTTATTTATTTTACCGTTGCCACTGTTACAATCACTACAAAACTGCTACTATTACTTTTGCACCGTTACCGTTACTTCCATACTACTTTGCTACTAAACACTTTGCTGCAGTTACTAAGTTATCCAGGTGTGGTTGAATTGACAACTCAACTGCTAATACTTGAGAATATTCTTTGGCTCCCCTTGTGTCGAATCAATAAATTTGGGTTGAATACTCTACCCTCGAAAACTATTGCGATCCCCTATACTTGTGGGTTATCAAGACTATTTTCTGGTGCCGTTGCCGGGGAGCATAGCTCTATTCTTTGAGTCACTTGGGATTTATATCTGCTGGTCACTATGAGGAACTTGAAAGACGAAAGAACTAAGTTTTTTCCCTCAACTACGAGGGGAGGTAAGGAACTGCCATCTAGCTCTGCACTTGATTCACCTTCTGTTTTGAGTAAGCTTGCGACACCTAAACCTGCTTCTGATATTAATTCTGATATGTCGCATGTTATTGATGATGCCACTTCTGCTATGCATGATACTTATGATGAAACTACTTCTATGCTTGATACTACTGTGCCACTAGGTGAATTTCTTGATGAACAACTTGCTAGGGCTAGAGAGAATGAAATTATTGAAACTGATAATATTGATGAAAGTGATGATGAAGGTTCTCCCCCTAGATATGAATTGCCTGTTGTGCTTGAGGGTTATGTTATGGATGAAGAAACTGCTAGAGACTTTCTTGCCTGCAATGATAGAAGTGATCTTAAGAAATTATTAGCTAAGCTGAAAGAAAAATCTCTGAATGCTAGAATGAAATATGATCCTACTTATGCTACTTCACCTATCTTTATTACTGATAAGGATTATGATTTCTCTGTTGATCCTGAGGTAATTACTTTGGTTGAATCTGATCCTTTCTATGGCTATGAATCTGAAACTGTTGTGGCACATCTTACTAAATTAAATGATATAGCTACCCTATTCACCAATGATGAGAAAACTCGCTACTATTATATCCTTAAATTATTTCCGTTCTTATTAAAGGGTGATGCTAAGATATAGTTTAATTCTCTTGATCCTGGTTGTGTGCGTAGTCCACAGGATATGATTTATTACTTCTCTGCTAAATATTTCCCTGCTCATAAGAAACAAGCTGCTTTAAGGGAAATATATAATTTTGTGCAAATTGAAGAAGAGAGTCTCCCACAAGCTTACGGAGGCTTCTCCAATTACTTAATGCTTTGCCTGATCATCCTCTCAAGAAAAATGAAATACTTGATATCTTTTATAATGGACTAACTGATGCTTCCAGAGACCACCTGGATAGTTGTGCTGGTTGTGTTTTCAGGGAAAGAACAGTTGATCAAGCTGAAATCCTATTGAATAATATGTTGACCAATGAAAATAATTGGACACTTCCTAAACCAACTCCTAAGCCAACTCCGAAGAAAAGGGGTATTCTATTTCTCAGTCCTGAAGATATGCAAGAGGCAAAGAAATCTATGAAAGAAAAGGGTATTAAAGCTGAAGATGTTAAGAATTTACCTCCTATTGAAGAAATACATGGTCTTAATTTGCCGCCTGTTGAAGAAATACATGGTCTTGATAACCCGACACAGGTAGTAAAGGTAAATTCTCTTTATAGATTTGATGAAGGTGATATTCCTTGTTATAAGTCTTCTAGCCAATGCTTAGATGAGTTTGATAATTTTATTGTCAAACAGGATAACTTCAATGCTTATGTTGGTAGACAATTGAAACACAATGCTTATATGATTGAACACTTGGGTGATTATATGTCTACAGTTAAAGGTGAACTTAAACTCATTAGTAAACATGCTTCTATGGTTACCACTCAAGTAGAACAAGTACTTAAAGCTCAGAATGATTTGCTCAATGAATTGAATAGTAAGAATAATGACTTTGCTGTTAGAGTTGCAACTAGAGGAGGTAAAGTGACTCAGGAACCTTTGTATCCTGAGGGCCACCCTAAGAGAATTGAGCAGGATTCTCAGAGAAATAATGTTGATACACCTAGTCCTTCTAAGAGGAGGAAAAAGAAAAATGATAGGACTTTGCATGCTTCTAGTGAACCTGTTGTAGACACACCTGAGAATCCCAATGATATTTCTATCTCTGATGCTGAAACACAATCTGGTAACGAACATGAACCTAGTGATAATGTTAATGATGATGTTCATGTTGATGCTCAACCTAGTAATAACAATGATGTAGAAATTGAACCTGTTGTTGATCTTGATAACCCACAATCAAAGAATCAACGTTATGATAAGAGAGACTTTGTTGATAGGAAGCACGGTAAAGAAAGAGAACCATGGGTTCAGAAACCCATGCCTTTTCCTCCTAAACCATCCAAGAAAAAGGATGATGAGGATTTTGAGCGCTTTGATGAAATGATTAGACCTATCTTTTTGCGTATGCGTTTGACTGATATGCTTAAAATGAATCCTTATGCTAAGTATATGAAGGATATTGTTACAAATAAGAGAAAGATACCAGAAGCTGAAATTTCCACCATACTAGCTAATTATACTTTTAAGGATGGGATACCTAAGAAACTTGGAGATCCAGGAGTACCAACTATACCATGCTCCATTAAAAGAAACTATGTTAGAACTGCTTTATGTGATCTTGGAGCTGGTGTTAGTGTTATGCCTCTCTCTTTATATCGTAGACTTGATTTGAATAAGTTGACACCTACTGAAATATCTTTGCAAATGGCCGATAAATCAACTGCTATACCTGTCGACATTTGTGAGGATGTGCCTGTTGTAGTTGCAAACGTTACTATTTTAACGGACTTTGTTATTCTTGATATTCCCGAGGACGATAGTATGTCTATTATTCTTGGAAGACCCTTTTTGAATACCGCAGGGGCTATTATTCATTGCAACAAAGGCAATGTCACTTTTCATGTTAATGGTAATGAGCATACGGTATACTTTCCGAGGAAACAACCTCAAGTCAACAGTATCAATTCTATTGGAAAAGTTTCAACTATTACTATTGGAGGTTTTGAATTTCCTCTTCCTATTGTTAAGAAGAAATATGATATCCTTATTGTTGGGGATGTGCATATCCGCGTTGAGGTAACCTAGTGCTATTCGAAATTTCTCCGATTCCATGTTATTCAGAATGAGTTTGTTAACAAGACTTGATCAACCTTGTTAGTGGATTCCTTTTGATGAGCATGAGATGGATGAAGTTAGAAAGCACAACCTTCTGCACCCTTCTTTTACTTTCTGTTAATTAGAATGAATAAAAGCAAAAATAGCATTTTCTGTCAGTTTTCTGAATTATCCGTGCAATAAAAAATACCCCAAAAATAAAAGTTCTCCAAAAGCCCTGAAAATGAAATATGATTTTTTCTGGAATATTTGAGAATATCTGGCACTGAGAACACATCAGGGGGAGCAAGCACCTGGCCATGAGGGTCCAGGGCGCGCCCCCTGCCTCGTGGGCCCATGGTGGCTCCCCTCCACTTATTCCAGCCACCACACACTCCTTCCTCCCAAAAAATCACCAACCAGCTCAAGCACGAGTTCTTGCTCATTTTGCTGCGATTTTTGATCTCCTTGCTCAAAGCTCCACTCACAAAACTGCTTTGGGGGATTGTTCTTCGGTATGTGACTCCTCTAATGGTCCAACTAGTTTTTGTTCTAGTGCTTTATTAATTGCAAATTTTTGCTGCCTAGGTGACCCTGTTCTTGAGCTTGCATGTCAAATTTATTTGGTCCCAAGTAGTTCTAATGCATGATATAGTCTCTAGGCACTTGTGGGAGTAGTTGCTATCAATTTTGTTGAGTTTGGTTCACTTTTATTTTGAGTTACTAAAATTTTCAGATTCAGAGGAAGAAATATGTTTAGGAAAATGTATCAAGGTGGTTCTTCAAGGAAAGAGGACCCAGGCCCGCAATACGCGATGCGGATGATGAACCACCAAGAGAAGCTCAAGTGCGGCCTTGTGAATGGCCGTCAGACGATTTCATGGTCCGAGCAGGAATTAAGGAGGAATTTGACGCATACGTGCGTAATGCTGAACTCGAGGGCTTCATGCTAGATAAGTGCCCTGAATACTATCACCTAATTGATTCCTTTGTGAGAAGGTTCAAATTTTCATCTTCACGTAATTCTCACACTGTCCTATTTGATATATATGGCCAATCTTACACTATGGACTTAGAGGATTTTAGTACTGCTTGCAAACTTCCACAATGGGGTAGTGTTAGTGAACCTCACAATCTGAGTTTAGAGATTTTCTTGCTAGTATTACTGTGGGGGAATCTAGAGATATAACACAAGCTACCATAGGGAGCATTCCTTTTCCTGCTATACATTATTTTGCTCTCTTCATAGGTAGGTGCATAAATGGTAAGGATGAGGCATGTCACATGTGTGTCCCTGATCTTAGTGTTCTTAGGAGTGCTGTTTTAGGAGATAAACACTATAACTTGGGGCCATTGTTGCACGGAGGTTGCATAATAATGCTTTAAGCAGAGACTTTTTTGGGGGAATTTATGCAACCCGTGTGGCTAATTTTCTTGAGATACCCATACATGAAAGCGATATGGAATTGCCTCCCACTTATCTAGGATATGAGGCTATGGTTCGCCATCAGTTTATTGAGAGGAATGAACAACCTCTCCAGTACCGACTAATGTTTGACAGGCGCCGCATTTTCCATATCGCTCTCCCTGCTCCTACTTTCTTTGACTTTCAGACAAAAGGGAGATTTATTATAACCAGGGAGGAGGCGAACGAGTATAAGAGGAGGACGGAGACAGCTCGCCTCCAAGCGGCAGCTCACGAGGCAATAGCTGCTGAATCACAGTACGACCCCAACTACAACTTTGGATATCCGCCAGGCCAGCCGTGGCCATAGACCAACTTAGGCCAAAAGCCTAAGCTTGGGGGAGTACGTATTTCTCACCGACATTACATTCATCTTCACACACTCATGCTAGTTGTCAGTGTTCATACTTTTTCACTGTAATATCCATGCTAGTTTATTTTGTTTTTCTCGCTTTCTTCTTGTGTATTTGATAAAACTTAAGAAAAACCAAAAAAATTAGTTGTAGCTTTTAGCTAGTTTACTTTCCATGCCTGTAGTAGTAAAAACTAAAAGAAAACCCAAAAAGATTTCTTGTTCTTCTTTTGCTTGTTGGGAGCTTTCCTGTGTAAATAGTTTTATTTATTTTCTTTTCTTTGGGGGTCGAGAGGAGAAGACCATAATGAAAATGTTGGAGTGGCTCTTATATGCATTATTGTTGATTTAATCAAGGGCCCATATTACCTTGTCTTCTCCTTTGTATTGAATGCCTGCAGATTCCAGCTTAGTCCAATGCACGTGCACTATTATTATTATTATTCACATCGTTCGGCATGCAAGTGAAAGGCAATAATGACGATATATGATGGACTGATTGAGATGAGAGAAGCTGGTATGAACTCGACCTCTCTTATTTTTGTAAATATGATTAGTTCATCGTTCCTGATTCAGCCTATTATGAATAAACATGTTTGCAATGAAAATTAGAGATTATAGTTGCTTATGCCATGCTTAATTAGCTAGGAGTTTATAATGGTTTACCTTGCGTGCCAACATGCTATTATAATGGTTGTGATGTGGTATGATAGGGTGGTATCCTCCTTTGAATGATTCAAGTGACTTGACTTGGCACATGTTCACGCATGTAGTTGAAACAAAATCAACATAGCCTTCACGATATTTATGTTCATGGTGGATTATATCCTACTCATGCTTGCACTCAATGTTTATTAATTTTAATGCATGTTCATGACTGTTGTCGCTCTCTAGTTGGTCGCTTCCCAGTCTTTTTCTAGCCTTCACTTGTACTAAGCGGGAATACTGCTTGTGCATCCACTTCCATAAACCCCAAAGTTATTCCATATGAGTCCACTATACCTTCCTATATGCGGTATCTACCTGCCGTTCCAAGTAAATTTGTATGTGCCAAACTCTAAACCTTCAAATGAAATTTTGTTTTGTATGCTCGAATAGCTCATGTATCAACTAGGGTTGTCTGTATCTTCCATGCTAGGCGGGTTATTCTCAAGAGGAGTGGACTCCGCTCCTCACTCACGAGACAATGGCTGATCTCCGGGATGCCCAGTCCCATGCTTTATGCAAATCAAATCGAAATAATTGCAAACAAAACTCCCCCGGGACTCTTGTTAGTTGGAGGCACTCGTTGTTTCAAGCAAGCCATGGATTGATGCTTGTTGGTGGAGGGGGAGTACAAACTTTACCATTCTGTTTGGGAACCGCCTATAATGTGAGTAGCATGGAAGATATAGAGATCTCTCGGTTGTTATGTTGACAATGAAAGTATACCACTCAAAATATTATTCACCTCTATTTCAAAATCGAGCTCTGGCACCTCTACAAATCCATGCTTCCCTCTGCGAAGGGCCTATCTATTTATTTTTATGTTGAGTCATCACCCTCTTATTAAAAAGCACCATCTGGAGAGCACCGCTGTCATTTGCATCCATTACTATTAATTTATATTGGGTATGACTATGACTGGATCTCTTTTACCATGAATTACAATGTTTAGTCAGTCCTTGATCTTTAAAGGTGCTCTGCCTTTATGTTTTGCGGTCTCAGAAAGGGCTAGCGAGATACCATATCTTGTTATATCATATTATGATTGTTTTGAGAAAGTGTTGTCATCCGAGATTTATTATTATTGCTCGCTAGTTGATTATGCCATTGACATGAGTAAACATGAGACCTAAGTGTTATTGTGAATATGGTTAGTTCATAATCTTTGCTGAAAACTTGAATGCTGGCTTTACATATTTACAACAACAAGAGAAAACAGAGTTTGTAAAAGTTTTTCTTTATCACTTTCAGTTTATCAACTGAATTGCTTGAGGACAAGCAAAGGTTTAAGCTTGGGGGAGTTGATACGTCTCTGTCGTATCTACTTTTCCAAACACTTTTGCCCTTGTTTTGGACTCTAATTAACTTGCATGATTTGAATGGAACTAACCCGGACTGACGCTGTTTTTAGCAGAATTGCCATGGTGTTATTTTTGTGCAGAAATAAAAGTTCTCGGAATGACCTGAAAATCAACGGAGTTATTTTTGGAATTAATAAAAAATATTGGCGAAAGAATCAAGTCCTGGTGCCCACACCCTGTCCACGAGGGTGGGGGGCGCGCCTACCCCCCCGGGCGCGCCCCCCTGCCTCGTGGGCCCCCGGGAGCTCCACCGACCTCACCTCCAACTCTATATATTCACGTTCGGGGAGAAAAAAACAGAGAGAAGGATTCATCGCGTTTTACGATACGGAGCCGCCGCCAAGCCCTAATCTCTCTTGGGAGGGCTGATCTGGAGTCCGTTCGGGGCTCCGGAGAGGGGAATCCGTCGCCATCGTCATCATCAACCATCGCCCATCACCAATTTCATGATGGTCACCGCCGTGCGTGAGTAATTCCATCGTAGGCTTGCTGGACGGTGATGTGTTGGATGAGATTTATCATGTAATCGAGTTAGTTTTGTTAGGGTTTGATCCCTAGTATCCACTATGTTCTGAGATTGATGTTGCTATGACTTTGCTATGCTTAATGCTTGTCACTAGGGTCGAGTGCCATGATTTCAGATCTGAACCTATTATGTTTTCATGAATATATGTGAGTTCTTGATCCTATCTTGCAAGTCTATAGTCACCTACTATGTGTTATGATCCGGCAACCCCGTAGTGACAATAATCGGGACCACTCCCGGTGATGACCGTAGTTTGAGGAGTTCATGTATTCACTATGTGTTAATGCTTTGGTCCGGTACTCTATTAAAAGGAGGCCTTAATATCCCTTAGTTTCCATTAGGACCCCGCTGCCACGGGAGGGTAGGACAAAAGATGTCATGCAAGTTCTTTTCCATAAGCACGTATGGCAATATTCGGAATACATGCCTACATTACATTGATGAATTGGAGCTAGTTTTGTGTCACCCTATGTTATAACTGTTGCATGAATAATCGCATCTGGCATAATTCTCCATCACCGATCCAATGCCTACGAGCTTTTCACATATTGTTCTTCGCTTATTTACTTTACCGTTGCCACTATTACAATCACTACAAAACTGCTACTGTTACTTTTGTCACCGTTACCGTTACTTCCGTACTACTTTGCTACTAAACACTTTGCTGCAGTTACTAAGTTATCCAGGTGTGGTTGAATTGACAACTCAACTGCTAATACTTGAGAATATTCTTTGGCCCCCCTTGTGTCGAATCAATAAATTTGGGTTGAATACTCCACCCTCGAGAACTGTTGCGATCCCCTCTACTTGTGGGTTATCACCCCCTTGGATCTAGATCTTGGAGTTGTCCTTGTTCTTCCTCTCATATTCCTCCATAGCTTTTGTTGTTGTGGTGGGATTTGGGAGTGAGGGACTTGACCAATTCGTGTGTTCTCGCCATCGCATTAGTTGCATCGGTTTGAGTTCTCCACGGTGATACGTGGAAGTGAAAGTTGAGAAGCTTGTTACTCTTGGGTGCTTGGTACCCTAGAGCTTGTTCCTCTTGGGTGCTTGGGCGTCCTAGACAGTTGGTGGTGCTTCAAAGCTCAATCGTTGTGGTGTAAAGCTCTGAGAAAACGCCGGGGTCTCCAATTAGGTTGTGGAGATGGCCCTGAGCAATTTGTACGAGTTCTAGTGACAACCTCCAAGGGTTGCCAAAGCGTACGGGTTCGGTGACCGCCCCCAAGGGTTGCCATTTGTACGGGTTTGATGACCGCCCTCAAGGGCCCCTTAGTGGAATCACGACATCTTGCATTGCGTGAGGGCGTGAGATGATTACGGTGGCCCTAGTGGCTTTTTGGGGAGCATTGTGCCTCCACACTGCTCCAAACGGAGATTAGCATCCGCAAGGGTATGAACTTCGGGATACATTGTCATCTCCGCGTGCCTCATTTTTCTCTTACCCGAGCCCTTTACTTATGCACTTTACTTTGCGATAGCCTTAGTGTTTCACGATATATATCTTGCTATCACCTAGTTGTTTATCTTGGTTAGCGTAAGTTGTTGGTGCATACACTACAAAAAAAAGACACATCCGTGACATTTTGGGCCGAACGAATTTTTTTTGTCATACTTATGACACTTCGATGACGATAATTGTGACAAAACCCGGTATCATCATAGATGTGGTGGGCTCCTACTTCTATGACAAAAAATCATGACAGAAAATCGGCTTTTCGTCCTGGGCGGGCCGGAGAGGCAGCTCAATGACATTCTTTGGGCCGTCCATGATGGAAAAAACCGTGGTAGAAGCGAGGGCGAGGAAAATATCGAGGTGTTCCCGGTTACGGTGGGTGGTCGGGGCCGAGCGATGCGCGTTTCTCTCGTACAGGCACGCGCGTGGGTGCGAGGCGTTGGGCTCTAACTGAACCCGAGCGATTGCACTGCAGGCTACACGTTACTGAACCCGAGCGATCGATCGATGGCTGTTAACTGAACCCGATCGAGCGATTCCTTCGCTACTGCTGCTAACTGAAGCCGATCGATGCTGCCTCTGGATGAACAGTGAGCGTTGCTAGGGGGGTTTGATGAACAGTTCCCGGTGGGGGTGGATGAACAGGACCCCGTGGTGTTGCCTCTGGATGAACAGGACCCCGATCGATCGAGCCGGTTGGGGCTGGATGAACAGGATCCCGTGGAGGGCTGGATGAACAGGACCACCCCGTGGAGGTCTAGATGAACAGTAGACGATGGAGGGCTGGATGAACAGTAGCCCGTGGAGGGGTGGTTGAACAAGAGCCCATGGGGAGGGTTGGTTGAACAGTAGCCGGTGGAGTAGCGCGCAGTGGAGGCTGGATGAACAGGAGCCCATGGATGAACAGTCACAGGTGGAGGTTGGAGGAGGTCGACGGTGGATGAACAGTAGCCCGTGGAGGCTGGAGGGGGTCGACGGTGGAGATGAATAGTATCCCGTGGAGTCCCGTTTTGCGGTACGCCACACCCCTCCCGATGAACAGGACCCCCGTTTCGACCGTAGCGCTCCAACACAAGTCTGTTTCCTCCGTTTTGCGGTACGCCACACCCCTCCCGATGAACAGGACCCCCGTTTCGACCGTAGGAGGTTCGTTTCCTCCGTTTTGCGGTACGCCAGACCCCTCCCGAGGAACAGGATCCCATTTCGACCGTGGCCGGTCGAACACAAGGTCGTTTCCTCCGTTCTGCGGTACGCCATGCCTCGTTTCCATCGGCTATTCCGTCCAAGCCCTCCCGATGAACACGACGATGCATTCCGTTCTGACCTAGCCGGTTGGCTCCCTATGAACACGACGACGACACAGTTTCTCCGTTCCGACCTAGCCATGTACACGAGCCCTGGCCGTACGTACGCGCGAGTAGGCGTTTGAGACCCCGCCCGTATGTACGTACGTGGCCGTATTTACTTTCTTGCACCCTGGCCGATGTACGTACGTGTACATGCTACGTGCGTACCTCTACTATGACACGTGCGCGCCTATACATCGACCAGTATGTACGTACACATTCGTAACCAGAATGACAACGCTACGTACGCTTCGACCAGGTGGGTCTCGACAATCAGGCACTTCCTTGCGTGCGAAGATGTACCTGGTGGGGCCCCAGCAGTCAGGGGGGCGAATCATTTTTTTTGCCCGGACGCACTTCCTTGCGTGTGAAGATGTAGCTGGTGGGTCCCAGCAGTCAGGGGGAAATGTTTTTTTGCGAAATACGGTGGCCCGTCCGGTGGGTCCCAGCTGTTAGGTGGAGGAATAATTATTTTGCACATAATAAGGAGGCACTTCCTTGCTGCGGCCGTGGACCCAGCTGTCAGCCTCTCCACGTACATTCCACGTCCGATGGAAGCCGTTCCTTGACCACGTTGACCATGCCGCGCCGAGAGCACCAGGGCGGTGGACGACGGCGAAGCCTAGGAAGGGGACGACGCGGAGCCGGGGAAGACGCGGCAGTGGATGCCCACGCGTAGAGGAGTATGAGGGTTCACTGGTTCGCTGCGGTGTGAGGCTGCCGTCGCCGCAGAATAACAGGGGGTGTGGGTGAGTAGAGGGATGGCCTGGCCAGCGGTGGGAGTAGTAGGGGGCGGTGAGGCCTCCGCGGCATCGCAGCCGGCCACAGGAGGCAGGAGCACGAGGCATGACCGACGCTGGTTTGGGCGGCTGGAGCAAGAAGACCAGAGGTTGAAGAAGCACTATGGCTGTTGGATGGACATCGTATGGTCACTGGAGCTAGAATCGTGCATATTGACTAAGTCGACAAAGCCCTCCGTCCCCGTCAACTTAGTAGGCCCACAAGTCAGCCTCCCACTATACTGGGTCCCAGCTAGCAGGGGGAGTATTCATTTTTTGTGCGTAATAAGGAGGCACTTCCTTGCGTGCGAAGATATAGCTGGTGGGTCCGAGCTGTCAGTGGCGGTAACGTTTTTTTCACGAAATACAGAGGCCCTTTCGGTGGGTCCCAGATGTCAGGTGGAGGAATCATTATTTTACGCGTAATAAGGAGGCATTTCCTTGCGTGCGGCCGTGGACCCAGCTGTCAGCCTCTCCACGTACAGTCCACTTCAGATGCATGTCGGTCGTTGACCATGTTGACCAGGCCGCGCCGAGAGCACCAGGGCGGTGGACGACGGCGAGGCCTAGGAAGGGAACGACACGGAGCCAGGGAAGACTCGACAGTTGTTTCCCACGCGGAGGGGAGTACGACTGTACGAGGGTTTACTGGTTCGTCTGCCGTCGCCGGAGAATAACAGCAGGTGTGGGTGAGTAGAGGGATGGCTAGGCCAGCGATGGGAGTACAGTGGGGCGGTGAGGCCCGCGCGGCAGCACAGCCGGCCGCGGGGAGGAGGGAGCAGGCAGTCCCGCCGGCGCTTGTTTGAGCGGCTGGAGCATGAAGAGCAGAGATTGAAGAAGCACGACTGCCGTTGGATGGACATCCAACAGTCACTGCTTGTGCGTCAACCTTTTTTTAGGAAAGCCTCAAATCTGTGGAAAACAGCATACAGCCCATCTGCCATTATTTCTAATAATTTACAACCCATTTGCTAATTCTTAAGGTTTTTTTGGAGCCCATATTCTTTTTGTTAGCATTACAGCCCATATTGTGGCCACGGTTAAAAAATTATACAAAATTTTGCATATTTCGGTGCGGTCCGAACTGTTTTTAATCCCGAAATTCCGAGTCACATTCAAACTGATTTTAAAAATAAATGTATATCAATAAAAAAATCCAACAAATTGTCCACGCATAAAAATTAATGCAATTTAAAATCTCGAAATGAAAAAAAAGAAATTTGAAACTAATTGCCGGTTTGATGTGTTTTAAAAATGTACAACCCATTTCTCATTACTGATAGGTCATTTTCTCGGCCAGCCGAATGAAGCTCTCCTCATCTTGAAAGATTTGCAGCCCAACAGGCCTGACAAACCGACTTACTTGGCAAATCACAAAAAAACTGGGTTACCCATTTTCAGAAAGAAAAAAACTACTGGGCTGGTCTGTGGTAAACATAAAAGAGAAGGCTGTCTAGACAGGCCAGAGTGCCCCGCACAGCCCAGTTGACACCCTGCTTCCGTCTAAAAAACAAATTAGATAAATGCCACTCCAATTATGGTGATTCATAAAAATGCCACTGCAATTTCCAAACTTTGAAAAATGCCACTACAATTTTTGCAAACTTTGGAAAATGCCACTGCAATTTGCAAACTTTGAAAAACGCCACTCCAGACTTCGAAAAATGCCACTGGAAATGGCATGAAATGGCATTTTTCAAAGTCTGGAAATTGCAGTGGCATTTCTCGGAAACACCAGAGTTGGAGTGGCATTTATCAAATTAACCCAAAACAAAAATAACTGGGCGAGCTGCTGGGTCCCTGGTGTCAGCCGCTCGTTGTGCAATTCTCTCGTTTATTGACTATGTTGACAATGGCATGGGACCCAAATGTCAGAAATCCATTAGGAGGAGCCATTTTTTTATTGGCTTGAAATAAGGAGGCACTTGCTTGCGTACTGCCATGACCTTGGCGGGTCCCTGCTGTCATCCTCTCCATGTACCATCTCCTGATTGTGTACGCGTCAACTTGGTAGGCCCACAAGTCAGCCTCTAAACCCGTGGAGGACAAATACAACCCATTTAAAAAAATAACAGCCCATTCCATACGTTCAAACGGAAAGTTCAACATTCAGACCAAAGTAACAGGTCTAATCCACATATAGAGTACTGAACTTCCACGTTGACAACCATCATAGCCAAGTTAACTATCTACTCCCACTAATACTCTAGTAGCATACAAGTACTAACTTACTCTTAGCTAACTAGACGATGCCGGCCGCCATCTGCGGTACACGCTAAACGACGGCAACGACATCCTCCACCTCGCCTTGGACTTGCCAGAGGTGCGATAGGGCGCGTTGCTCGCGCGCGTTGGCCCTTTCCATGCCGGTGTGGTCCACCAAAGCTTCGGCTTCTAAGAGGGAAACCCACTTGACGAGCTGGTAGTAAAAATCGGCGTCGCGAACGCGTGCGTGCCCGACAGCCTCCAGGGCTCTTTGCCGGGTGCCGGCCTCCACGTAGTCGGCCCAGCTGCGGGCGCTCTGCTCGCGACTCAGAGCGTCGGTGCGCTGCTGCTCCATGTCCCGCTGGCGTCGCAAATCGGCAATACGCTGCTCCTCCGCCAGGCGGTCGCGCTCCAACAATTCCTCATAGTCCGGATTGCCATCTAAAGACCGATAGAATGCCTCCTCCCTCCGCCTGCCTTCCGGTGAAAAACCGAACACTAGTTCCGGCGGCGACCGCCTCCGGTGTCGCCTATCGCGGACGGGCGGGGGCATGGCGGACGTGGCGAGAGCGAGGATAAGTGGCGAGCGATGTCGGGCCGGTGGGGGCTTATGAGGATAGGGCTAGTTGGGTGATGGTGACACCGGAGAAGCCCTGGAAACAATAATTATAGGCGGAAGGTAGGCGAACTAGCGTGTCACGGGAAACGCGACAGTCATCGCGCTCATCGGAATTCAATGCATAAGCAGGCATGGCTTAGCCCGCCAGCTTGCCGTGGAAAACTAGAAAAACTGAAATTATGAATATGCCGTCCCGTCCCGTCAGTGGTGCGTCCCGTCTGTGCTGGGTCGCACGCCGGCATGACGGTCAAACGAGTGCACTCGAATCATCCAGATGAGGTACTCCCTCCATGTCAAAAATGATTCCACCACTCATCATCTACCTTGGTTGGTTAGATTTTTGAATTAAGCCCTGCAAACCGGAAAGGAGGTAGTACGTGTGTGATCCGTTATTTATTCGTGTAGGATCGAGTAGGTCGTTTTTTGAATTGAGCCCTGCAAACCGGAAAGGAGGTAGTACGTGCGTGATCCGCTATTTATCCGTGTAGGATCGAGTAGGTCAGATAGTGTACGTGTAGGATCGAGTAGGTCGGATGGTGTACGTGTACGATCGCATTAGCTGATGAACGTTCGTTGGGAGATAAGGCATTTGCGAACGTTTTTGCTGGCAGTTTCTTCAGATTCGTATGGCATTTTCTTCAGAGCAGCTTGTCAGTTTCTTCAGAGGTAGGCATTTTTATTCAAAAAACTACCACTTCGAATCTTGCGTCGGAACTAAAACTACCAGGAGCCCATTAGTAGGCTAGCTAGTGATCGATCAGTAACTTGTAAACACTGAGCGAACAGAAATAAGGAACTGTTAGTAACTTGTAAACACTGAGAACACAGAAATAAGGATCATGCTGTGCACATCAGTAAGAGCCGATCCGTTCAAAATGTTCACACAAGACTCACAGGCCTGGCATTTTAATATGTCCACATTAGTAGCCCAAATTCAAAACCAACTAGTACGGTTCCCATACATAAGATCAACATGTTAATGCATCTCAATGATTCACAGATCATATATAAATATGTAGCTCCGAAAGCAAAGATCTAGAAAAAACATCTGTTCTTCCTACTAACATGGATGCTTCTCTTGTCCAACATTCAGTACAGACTGAAAGACAAATTTGTTTGTGAAGTCTACAATTCCTCTTGCAAACGTAAGTGGTTTCACCAATAGCTGGAACCATGAGAATGAACCACACATGATGGAGGAACATCCACTGCAATATGATTTGGTCTTCTCTCGATCACACGGCGAGACTATTTTCGGAATACAAACTTTAACTTAGGCAAAATGATGCCCATTGTATAATAACACCAAAGCAATGAAGCACCTAGTGTTGGCCAATAAATAGTACAATACTACTTTTCTGCAGTCCATGAAGTGACTATCCAATCTTTCTGTGTCTATTTTCAAATGGCACTGCATGCAGTGACTATACTATTCTCTTGTGCAGTTCAACCAAAATTGCGGTCACTTTGTGTGTTTGCCAAATAGAAATGGGCAGACATCTCTGTCTGCACAAATATCAAGCAGCTAGTAAACATATACCCCACCTTGTATTTTCGGTTTAAACATGTCTCTTCCGCTTAGCATCTGTCGTGTTTTGCACTGGACAATTTGATACAGTCATGATTTGCCCTGGACAATTTCATACTAAATTGATTTGCTGGTTCAGAGCAGAAATATAGCGCCTATTCTTCATCAGACCAAGGATATCCATGTTCGCAGTGATGGAAGAGGTGAAATCGATACAACCGAAATTGAGCATCCAATCATTGAAGTCCTGCACCTCCAATGTAGGTCCACCCTGCCAATAAATTCACATGCAAACCACTAGTATTACTATCTAATGACAGTACAAAAAGAGTAGCAAGATAGTAGCAAACCATGTACCTTCGTAATGAACAGCTCATAGTTCCACCAATTGGATATAAAGGTTTGGAAGAAAACATGCTCCTAATGTTGAACCAGTTGGACTTTTTGTGCAGTTCCACTAAAATCGAGCATCCCTGTTTGCATAGATATGGAAAGTGTGATTACTATAAAAGTGGCACTAGTTGAAGCATAGACTCACACATATAAGCATTCCAATTTCTTAATGGGAAAAGGTAGTAAGACTGTTTCTAACCACCTGTTTGAAGGAATAAATAAGGCAACATCGGCTGATGTCAGAAAGGCATATATAGTTCTTTCTGAAAGAATGATCGATTCCTGACCTTTCCTCTTCTTTTAAGCATATTTTGTGCAGTTCAACTAAAATAAAATTCCATCACCGCCTTGACAATTCAGTGACACTGTACAAAAAGAAATGACTTAAGATTACATCATGATGCAGGTATGTAGTCGACAGGCATTAGAGACAAACATACATACCTCGTCCGATAACATAATGAACATTAATTTTAACAAAGGTGTGACTAGCTTTACCGAGATAATTTGAGTGAACTCTACACCCTCCGTTCCTTAATATAAGACGTTTTTGTAGTTCAATTTAAAGTACCCAAACGTCTAGTATTTAGAAAAACAGGTAGTAGTTTTCTTGAGCACATATCTGGGAAAGCTTGCCACACTTTATATATGTCCATACGCTAATGCAACACCATTCGAATAGTACAAATATATACTAATCCAGTGGCTAGTGCAACAGTAGAGTAGTTATTTTATTATAGGGTACAGTACAATGGTTTTACTGGACAGATTTCCATAAGCTCTAGCACTGGAAGATTTCTATAAGAATTAATAATACAAAATGTGAAGGTTACAAGTTTCAGCATTGGTATACTAGCTGTGCAAGAGCATTAAACCAAATACAAAAGTCTGAAGGTAACTAGCATTATTAAGTAATGACAGTATAAAAAAAGTGCAAACCATGTACCTTCAAGGTAAATATCATTTCGAACTCGAGTCGACATGAAAAATTGCTATCCCAATCTTGATAATCGATCAAACATAAAAACTTGATCGAACGAATCAATACAATAGCCAAAGGAGGAGGTGCACACTCTTAACCTTTCCTCTTGTCTTCATAATTTTTTGTGCAGTTTAACCAAAATAAAATGACATCAACGCCTTGGCATTTAGGTGACACTGTACAAAAAAATTGACTTATCTCATGAAAGTGAGGTATGTAATCTATAAGCATTAACACTGCAAAAATCTGAAGGTAGTAACAAGTTTCATCGTTGGTATACTGGCTTTGCAACAACATTAGAATGCCTTAGCTGAAAAATCTTTAATATATCCACAATCAACAGCTAACCCTGAAATAATCCAGAGACATTAAATGGCATTGCTTAAATTTATCGGTGGCATTAGACTGAGTGCGACATTAGTTAAATGTGGCATCACTTTAGTAGTAGCATTGGTTGACTTTACCGCTGGCGTTATACTAACAACAAAAAAGTGGCAATAAGAGCATGGGAGACCCATTCGGACAGTGGGCGCAACAGTACGATGTACCTCCATGGACGCATAGAGTGGTGAGGGAGGTATGGTTGCCCAGAGCAACAAATATCCAGGCAGCATATGTGGATTATGTCCCAATTTTGCTCTCTTTAGCCACCTTTTTCCTATGTGAGGACAACAAACCGATCGACCTGGTCATTCTCTATTGCGTTGTCATGCCTTTCTAC
Organism: Aegilops tauschii subsp. strangulata; assembly: GCF_002575655.3. Lineage (NCBI taxonomy): Eukaryota > Viridiplantae > Streptophyta > Magnoliopsida > Poales > Poaceae > Aegilops > Aegilops tauschii. The sequence goes on along the minus strand of NC_053036.3, from coordinate 637,332,592 downwards.
CCTTCTTCAACCAAGAGACACGAGACTCGTTCCTTAGCTACTGATTTTCCCCTTTTCAACCTAGATGCGGGTTCGATGCCTACTCTCTTGGACAGTACAGTCTCCCTTCCTTTACTTATTCAACCCAAACATGGATTAGTCTGCATGAAGTAGGGTTTCCTTTAATAGTGCAAATTAAGGTTTCCGTCTGCGTGACCAGCAGAGCAGAGGATAGGAAATTGGGAAGATGTTGGAGTGGAAAAAGATCCACATGCAGCGACTTGGCAGATGGGGCAATAGAACAAGGGTATGGTTTGAAAAGAGGTAGCATACCTGAAGGTTGGCGGGAAGTGGCTTCGCTCGTGGTCGTCGTCCCCCGCACGCACTACGGCAGCGAGCTTGGGGACGGAGGCCATCCCGCGCGGGTGCTAGGTCTGAGAGGACGGCCTTGTCGTCAGTGCGTGACCTCGCTCACCGACGACGAGTGCGTCAACGCTGCACGTCCTTTTCTTCCCCGTCGGATCTGTGACCACCGGTGAGGAGGGAGAGAGAGGCCGTCTTTTTAGATCTGGAGAGAGGGTGATAGTGTGAGAAGCAAGTGGGCAGCCCTTAGCAAGAAAGCTCTCAAGCTCCAGCATATATATCTTTTTTATACTACTAGTATTAGAGGTGGAGTAGTGGTAGAGTAGTTTATATTTTCTCTGCAAACAGTACCAGTTAGTCGTGCTTCAAAACTGAACGGCACGCCACTAAAAGAATAAAGGTCGATAACTAATGTGGCACCTCGGGCCAACGCGGCCAGATCACATTTTGCACGAGAAATTACACACCATGTTTCGTTGATATGTGGTCCCGTTCCAAAATGTCAGTGAGACGACGGTGAGTCCTTTTGTACAATTTTTGAAAGGATGTGTAGGCCAGGGCGCCTCTTTGTGTACTGTGGCAAACTGGCAACCGTCCACCGAGTCTTCGCCTTTCCCTCTCGATTTGGAACTGCTATCGCACGCTCTTCCTCCCTCCTCCATTTGCCATCACCCTTCCTTCTGCCATTGTTCGATCGTCTTCTCCATGGAGGGAACAAGCCGGAAACGACCCCGTTATTCTTGCCCCGATCTGAAAGATGACGTGGTGGGGGAACTCATTGATCGGTGCAACGTCATCACCTCGGCTAGCATGGCAGGTTCGTTCAAGACCATTCTCGACTCAACTAATAACATCATTACAAGGAACCCAAGGGCCCAGGAGCGGTTTGATCTCCCTTATCTTCTTCGCTATAAGCCTGTTCGCATGGGTGCGGACGACGGAGGCCTCGCCTTGTGCAAGTTGATGCTGCTTGATAATGATACGTGTGATGTAAAGATGCCATCGCTTAATGGTAAGGCCTGGGCTGGCACAAATGGAGATTGGGTTGTTTATATTGGGTACAATTGCGAGTGGGAACTTGTGAATGTGTACACTCGTCAGCGGATTCCACTTCCAAAAATCTCAGAGTGCCCTGAGGTTGAGCACACAGATGATCTACATACGTTCAAAGACGATCATGGTGGCTGTCGTCTATGGAAGATAGCAATTTGTTGAGTTCCCAACCGCTCTTGGAATCACAAGAACTATGAAGTTGTTGCTATCTTCGACAAGCTTGTTGCCGTCGTTAATGATTCCACGATTTGTCCATGGATATTGCTCAAAAATCAGTTTCTGTACACGGATGAGTACTGTGATGCAATTGAATACGAGGATCTTGTGTTTGCTGCCACCACTCGTGGCACTGTTTTTGCATGGGATCCTTGTAGTTTCGGTACGTTTGTCTTCCACCGTAATTATAATTATTTCATCCACATGCATGCGAGTTAGCAAGTTTCCCTTTACTAATTAACCTTCATCTTGTGTTTCCAAGGTCATGTGAACATTCCACCACCTATACTTGAAAATTTTTATAACCAAGGGGGAGAGGACGATGGTGATGATCACGAGCATGAGGACGAGCAGAACTTATATAATCAGTGGCGCCTGACAACTAATTCTGATGGATCACCTCTTCTTGTCTGTATACAGTGCACTGTGATTGTTACTACTGAGGTAGCAGGTATTGTCTCCCATGATCGCCCTCTCCGGACCTATTCCAACACCCATTGCAGGGTATTCGGGATGGATACTAGTGTGCTAGCGCCAACACCTTCTCCCTGGTTCAGTATTCATAGTCTTGGAGAAAACTCGCTCTTCCCTGGACAAAACTATCCAATGATGGTGAAAGGCGATCCAGCTGCTGTTGACACAATGTTACTGCCATTTATGAGAAGCAATTGTATCTATGCCTCGGACATTGCGGTGGTTCCCTACCCTGGTCCTGATATATGCCGCTTCAGCCTGGATGATCAGTCCTGTGTTGCTCTCGATATTGACAATAGCTGGCCCTTCCCAGAGCACCTATGGTTCAAAGCAAGCGTTTCCAACGCCGAGGATTGGTTGAGTTGAAGTTCATTTCATTGCTTATTATTTATTGTGTGATGAAAACTTCAGTATTTACTAGAATGTTTTGTTGGAAATAATCTATAATCCAACATGTATCCTCGTTGTCGTTGTGTGTTGATGACTTGTTGTATGTACTGAATGGTACATTTGCAAATGCATGTCATAGACTCATTTTATGAATGGTTTTCGAGTCACTTCTTGGAGTGTGAGTACCGTAGTAGTATAGCCAGCATCCGGTTAGTATATGAAGTTGCCACATCACATAGAGCCAACCTAATATTGGAGTATGCTAGCCCTCCACCAGTGCGCCGCTTCAATTGGCGGAGGAAGTGAGAGGTCGCGTCACCTTGTGTCCAAATCTGAGATGCCACGTGTACCAGATGAATGACTCCAATTTCGACCACCGTGATGCTAGGTGCGAGCCGAGGAACACTGTTGGAGAGACCTCCCTCATAATTTTCCTACATTGGTCGTTTGATTCATAGGATAGAATGTTATAGGATTTTTTTCCTATGTAATCATGTTTTAATTGGCAATCTAGCATCCACTCCAACTTTTGTTTCACTTCCTTTGTTCCTATGAAGAGAGTACTTGCTCTAAATGATGTGCCGCTGCAAGAGCCGCCTATATTAATTAACCATGCTCTAAAAAGGTGGACTAGCTTTGGCTATAGTAGTACTGTACTAGGTTAGTAAGTGACCTTGCGCTTGGCTCTTCTCCTCTTCCGGAAGTCGAACAATAATGATGGTACTACAGTAGTACTTTTGGCAATCTGACACCAAATGAACTGCTGCACCTCCACCGCTTGTAAGCAAAAGTTTCTCCTCGTGCTGCGAGCCACCGCGCACGCGTTGCCGAGGGAGAAGGCGTAGTAAGCAAGCTTCTCGTCATTTTGCAAGTTGACGGGACACATCAAAGTTATTTATTAGTACTCTATTCAAAAAGGGCCGACCATGTCCATGGCTACCATCCTGTGCTCTGTCATTGAGTACATGCACTATTCATGTGCCATCGAGGAGAAAAATTATTGCGTAGTAGTACTAGGTGCCATCGAAGTGCACGACTCACTTACGCACTGCATATCTCCATTTTCTTGCATGACACGCCACCTTGATGCTAGATGTCCCGCGTGTCATGGAGGCATATAGTATGATTTTGTAAAATGGAGGCATATAGATGTCCCGTATGTCGGCAAAAGGATGAACAAAGCTCATGTCTTAGACGAAAGAGTGGAAGAACATAGATTCCCGACGACCGAGAAGGAGCAACGGGGTGGAGCGTCTACACTCATAATATTTTATATTATTCAGCGATATAAAATCAACCAAATCTCTCCACGTTCCTATACCATTCTATAGTATGAGAATAACTTTGAACGTAAGTCATTGGTTCACTCTATCCAATGGTCACAGTTGGAAAATCCAAACAAAACGAAGCATTGGATCAACTCTTTTTTTGAGATCAACTCTTTTAGCACTTACAGATTGTTGCCGCCTGCCCACCTAGCCCACATATATATCCGCTCACGTGTGATGACCACAGGAGCTATCCACTCAGATTGTATGTTAAAAAAATAACGGTCGATAACTAATGCGGCACCTCGGGCCACGCGGCCAGATCGCATTTTGCACAAGAAATTACACACCATGTTTCGTTGACATGTGGTCCCGTTCCAACATGTCAGTGAGACGACGGAGAGTCCTTTTGTACAATTTCCGAAAGGACGTGTAGGCCGGGGCACCTCTTCGTGTACCGTGGCAAACTGGCAACCGTCCACCGACTCTTCGCCTTTCCCTCTCTATTTGGAACTGCTGTCGCACGCTCTTCCTCCCTCCTCCATTTTCCTTCACCATTCCTTCTGCCATTGTTTGATCGTCTTCTCCATGGAGGGAACAAGCCAGAAACGACCCCGTTATTCTTGCCCCGATCTGAAAGATGACATGGTGGGGGAACTCATTGATCGGTACGTCATCACCTCGGCTAGCATGGCAGGTTCGTTCAAGACCATTCTCGACTCAACTAATAACATCATTACAAGGAACCCAAGGGGCCAGGAGCAGTTTGATCTTGCTTATCTTCTTCGTTATAAGCCTGTTCGCATGGGCGCGGACGACGGATGCCTCGCCTTGTGCAAGTTGATGCCACTTGATAACGATACGTGTGATGTCAAGATGCCATCACTTCAGGGTAAGGCCTGGGCTGGCGCAAATGGAGATCGGTTTGTTTATATTGGGTACAATTGCGAGTGGGAACTTGTGAATGTGTACACTCGTCAGCAGATTCCACTTCCAAAAATATCCAAGTGCCCTGAGGTTGAGCACACAGATGATCTACGTACGTTCAAATACGATCATGGTGACTGTCGTCTACGGAAGATAGCAATTTTTCGAGTTTCCAACCGCTCTTGGAATTCCAAGAACTATCAAGTTGTTGCTATCTTCGACAAGCTTGTTGTCATCCTTCATGGTTCGATTGGATGGATATTGCTCAAAAATCAGTTTCTATACACGGATGTGTACTGTGATGCAATTCAATACGTGAAGGAAATATGCCCTAGAGGCAATAATAAAGTTATTATTTATTTCCTTATATCATGATACATGTTTATTATTCATGCTAGAATTGTATTAACCGGAAACTTAGTACATGTGTGAATACACAGACAAACATAGTGTCACTAGTATACCTCTAATTGACTAGCTTGTTAATCGAAGATGGTTGAGTTTACTAGCCATGGACATGAGTTGTCATTTGATTAACGGGATCACATCATTAGGAGAATGATGTGATTGACTTGACCCATTCCGTTAGCTTAGCACTTGATCGTTTAGTATGTTGCTATTGCTTTCTTCATGACTTATACATGTTCCTATGACTATGAGATTATGCAACTCCCGTTTACCGGAGGAACACTTTGTGTGCTACCAAACGTCACAACGTAACTGGGTGATTATAAAGGTGCTCTATAGGTGTCTCCGAAGGTACTTGTTGGGTTGGCATATTTTGAGATTAGGATTTGTCACTCCGAATTGTCGGAGAGGTATCTCTAGGCCCACTCGGTAATGCACATCACTATAAGCCTTGCAAGCATTGTAACTAATGAGTTAGTTGCGGGATGACGTACTATGGAACGAGTAAAGAGACTTGCCGGTAACGAGACTGAACTAGGTATTGAGATACCGACGATCGAATCTCGGGCAAGTAACATACCGATGACAAAGGAAACAACGTATGTTGTTATGCGGTTTGACCGATAAAGATCTTTGTAGAATATGTGGGAGCCAATATGAGCATCCAGGTCCCGCAATTGGTTATTGATCGGAGACGTGTCTTTGTCATGTCTACATAGTTCTCGAACCCGTAGGGTCCGCACGCTTAAAGTTCGATGACGGTTCTATTATGAGTTTATGTGATTTGATGTACCGAAGGTAGTTCGGAGTCCCGGATGAGATCGGGGACATGACGAGGAGTCTCAAAATGGTCGAGACGTAAAGATCGATATATTGGATGACTATATTCGGACATCTGAAAGGTTCCGAGTGGTTCGGGTATTTTTTGGAGTACCGGGGAGTTACGGGAATACGGGGGAAGAAGTATATGGGCCTTATTGGGCTTTAGGGGAGAGAGAGAGGCAGCCCCCCCCAATGACTAGTCCGAATTGGACTAGGGGGAGGGGCGGCGCCCCCTCCTTCCTTCTCTTCCCTCTTCCCCTTCCTTGTCTCCTACTCCTACTACTTGGAAGGGCTCCTAGTTCTACTAGGAAAGGGGGAATCCTACTCCCGGTGGGAGTAGGACTCCCCTAGGGCACGCCATAGAGAGGGCCGGCCCTCCCCTGCTCCACTCCTTTATATACGGGGGCAGGGGGCACCCCATAGACACAACAATTGATCTCTTGATCTCTTAGCCGTGTGCGGTGCCCCCTCCACCATAATCCACCTCGATAATATCATAGCGGTGCTTAGGCGAAGCCTTACGTCGGTAGAACATCATCATCGTCACCACGCCATCATGCCGACGAAACTCTCCCTCAACACTCGACTGGATCGGAGTTCGAGGGACGTCATCGAGTTGAACGTGTGCAGAACTCGGAGGTGCCGTGCGTTTGGTACTTGATCGGTCGGATCGTGAAGACATACGACTACATCAACCGCGTTGTGCTAACGCTTCCGCTTTCGGTCTACGAGGGTACGTGGACACACTCTCCCCTCTCATTGCTATGCATCACCATGATCTTGCGTGTGCGTAGGATATTTTTTTGAAACTACTACGTTCCCCAACAGTGGCATCTGAGCCAGGTTTTATGCGTAGATGTTATATGCACGAGTAGAACACAAGTGAGTTGTGGGCGATACAAGTCATACTGCTTACCAGCATGTCATACTTTGGTTCGGCGGTATTGTTGGATGAAGCGGCCCAGACCGACATTACGCGTACGCTTACGCGAGACTGGTTTTACCGCCGTGCTATGCAGACAGGTGACTAGCGGGTGTCAGTTTCTCCAACTTTAGTTGAACTGAGTGTGGCTACGCCCGGTCCTTGAGAAGGTTAAAACATCATTAACTTGACGAACTATCGTTGTGGTTTTGATGCGTAGGTAAGAACGGTTCTTGCTCAGCCCGTAGCAGCCACGTAAAACTTGCAACAACAAAGTAGAGGACGTCTAACTTGTTTTTGCAGGGCATGTTGTGATGTGATATGGTCAAGGCATGATCCTATATTTTATTGTATGAGATGATCATGTTTTGTAACCGAGTTATCGGCAATTGGCAGGAGCCATATGGTTGTCGCTTTATTGTATGCAATGCAATCGCCCTGTAATTGCTTTACTTTATCACTAAACGGTAGCGATAGTCGTAGAAGCAATAGTTGGCGAGACGACAAGGATGCTACGATGGAGATCAAGGTGTCGCGCCGGTGACGATGGTGATCATGACGGTGCTTCAGGGATGGAGATCACAAGCACAAGATGATGATGGCCATATCATATCACTTATATTGATTGCATGTGATGTTTATCTTTTATGCATCTTATTCTGCTTAGATCGACGGTAGCATTATTAGATGATCTCTCACTAAATTATCAAGGTATAAGTGTTCTCCCTGAGTATGCACCGTTGCGAAAGTTCTTCGTGCTGAGACAGCACGTGATGATCGGGTGTGATAGGCGCTCTACGTTCAAATACAACGGGTGCAAAATAGTTGCACACGCGGAATACTCAGGTTAAACTTGACGAGCCTAGCATATAACAGATATGGCCTCGAAACACTGAGACCGAAAGGTCGAGCGTGAATCATATAGTAGATATGATCAACATAGTGATGTTCACCATTGAAATTACTCCATATCACATGATGATCGGACATGGTTTAGTTGATATGGATCACATGATCACTTAGAGGATTAGAGGGATGTCTATCTAAGTGGGAGTTATTTAATAATATGATTAATTGAACTTAAATTTATCATGAACTTAGTCCTAGTAGTATTAGCATATCTATGTTGTAGATCAATAGCTCGCGTTTAGCTCCCCTATTTTATTTTAATATGTTCCTAGAGAAAACTATGTTGAAAGATGTTAGTAGCAATGATGCGGTTTGGATCCGTGATCTGAGGATTATCCTCATTGCTGCACAGAAGAATTATGTCCTTAATGCACCGCTAGGTGACAGACCAATTGCAGGAGCAGATGCAGACGTTATGAACGTTTTGACAAAAGCTCGGTATGATGACTACTTGATAGTTTAGTGCACCATGCTTTACGACTTAGAACCGGGACTTCAAAAATGTTTTGAACGCCACGGAGCATATAAGATGTTCCAAGAGTTGAAATTGGTATTTCATACCCATGCCCGTGTCGAGAGGTATGAGACCTCTGACATTACTTTGCCTACAAGATGGAGGAGAATAGCTCAACCAGTGAGCATGTGCTCAGATTGTCTGAGTACTACAATCACTTGAATCAAATGGGAGTTAATCTTCCAGATAAGATAGTGATTGACAGAGTTCTCTAGTCACTATCACCAAGTTACTAGAACTTCGTGATGAACTATAATATGCAAGGGATAACGGAAACGATTCCCAAGCTCTTCGTGATGTTGAAATCGACGAAGGTAGAAATCAAGAAAAACATCAAGTGTTGATGGTTGACAAAACACTAGTTTCAAGAAAAGGGCAAAAGGAATAAGGGGAACTTCAAGAAGAACGGCAAGCAAGTTGCTGCTCAAGTGAAGAAGCCCAAGTCTGGACCTAAGCCTGAGACTAAGTGCTATTACTGCAAAGGGACTAGTCACTGGAAGTGGAACTGCCCCTAGATACTTGGCGGATAAGAAGGATGGCAAAGTGAACAAAGGTATATTGGATATACATGTTATTGATGTGTACTTTACTAGTGTTTATAGCAACCCCTCGGCATTTGATACTGGTTTAGTTGCTAAGAGTAGTAACTCGAAACGGGAATTGCAGAATGAACATAAACTAGTTAAGGGCGAGGTGACGATGTGTGTTGGAAGTAGTTCCAAGATTTATATGATCATCATCACGCACTCCCTATACTTTCGGGATTAGTGTTGAACCTAAATAAGTGTTATTTGGTGTTTGCGTTGAGCATGAATATGATTTGATCATGTTTATTGCAATACGGTTATTCATTTAAGTTAGAGAATAATTGTTATTCTGTTTACATGAATAAAACCTTCTATGGTCATACACCCAATGAAAATGGTTTGTTGGATCTCGATCGTAGTGATACACATATTCATAATATTGAAGCCAAAAGATGCAAAGTTAATAATGATAGTGCAACTTGTTTGTGGCACTGCCGTTTAGGTCATATTGGTGTAAAGCGCATGAAGAAACTCCATGCTGATGGGATTTTGGAATCACTTGATTATGAATCACTTGATGCTTGCGAACCATGCCTTATGGGCAAGATGACTAAGACTCCATCCTCCGGAACAATGGAGCGAGCAACTGACTTATTGGAAATAATACATACTGATGTATGCGATCCGATGATTGTTGAGGCTCGCGGCGGGTATCATTATTTTCTGAACTTCACAGATGATTTGAGCAGATATGGGTATATCTACTTGATGAAACATAAGTCTGAAACATTTGACAAGTTCATATAATTTCAGAGTGAAGTGGATCGTAACAAGAAAATAAAGTTCTATGATCTGATCGCGAAGATGAATATTTGAGTTACGAGTTTGGCCTTCAGTTAAAACAATGTGAAATACTTTCACAAACTCATGCCACCTGGAACACCACAGCATAATGGTGTGTCCGAACATCGTAACTGTACTTTATTTGATATGGTGCAATCTATGATGTCTCTTACCGATTTACCACTATCGTTTTGGGGTTATGCATTAGAGACAGCTGCATTCACGTTAAATAGGGCACCATCTAAATCCGTTGAGACGACACCGTATGAACTGTGGTTTGGCAAGAAACCAAAGTTGTCGTTTCTTAAAATTTGAGGTTGCAATGCTTATGTGAAAAAGTTTCAACATGATAAGCTCAAACCCAAATCGGAGAAGTGCGTCTTCATAGGATACCCAAAAGAAAATGTTGGGTACACCTTCTATCACAGATCCGAAGGCAAGATATTCGTTGCTGAGAATGGATCCTTTCTAGAGAAGGAGTTTCTCTCGAAAGAAGTGAGTGGGAGGAAAGTAGAACTTGATGAGGTAACTGTACCTGCTCCCTTATTGGAAAGTAGTTCATCACAGAAATCTGTTCATGTGACTACTACACCAATTAGTGAGGAAGCTAATGATGATGATCATGTAACTTCAGATCAAGTTACTACCGAACCTCGTAGGTAAACCATAGTGAGATCCGCACCTGAATAGTATGGTAATCCTGTTTTGGAGGTCATGTTACTTGACCATGACGAACCTACGAACTATGAGGAAGCGATGATGAGCCCAGATTTCGCAAATTGGCTTGAGGCCATGAAATCTGAGATGGGATCCATGTATGAGAACAAAGTATGGACTTTGGTTGAATTGCCCGATGATTGGCAAGCCATAGAAAATAAATGGATATTCAAGAGGAAGACGGACGCTGATAGTAGTGTTACTATCTACAAAGCTAGAATTGTCGCAAAAGGTTTTCGACAAGTTCAAGGTGTTGACTATGATGAGAGTTTCTCACTCGTATCTATGCTTAAGTCTGTCCGAATCATATTAGCAATTGCCGCATTTTATGAAGTCTGGCAAATGGATAAACAAAACTGCATTCTTTAATGGATTTATTAAAGAAAGAGTTGTATATGATGCAACCAGAAGGTTTTGTCAATCCTAAAGGTGCTAACAAAATATGCAAGCTCCAGTGATCCATCTATGGACTGGGGCAAGCATCTCGGAGTTGGAATATATGCTTTGATAATTTGATCAAAGCATATAGTTTTATACAGACTTGCGGTGAAGCCTGTATTTACAAGAAAGTGAGTGGGAGCACTACAACATTTCTGTTAAGTATATGTGAATGACATATTGTTGATCGGAAATAATGTAGGATTATTCTGCAAAGGATAAAGGAGTGTTTGAAAGGAGTTTTTCAAAGAAAGACCTCGGTGAAGCTGTTTACATATTGAGCATCAAGATCTATAGAGATAGATCAAGACGCTTGATAAGATTTTCAATGAGTACATACCTTGACAAGATTTTGAAGTAGTTCAAAATGGAACAGTCAAAGAAAGAGTTCTTTCCTGTGTTACAAGGTGTGAAATTGAGTAAGACTCAAAGCTCGACCACGACAGAAGATAGAAAGAGAATGAAAAGTCATTCCCTATGCCTCAGCCATAGGTTCTATAAAGTACCCATGCTGTGTACCAGATCTACTGTATACCCTACACTGATTTTGGCAAGGGAGTACAATAGTGATCTAGGAGTAGATCACTGGACAACGGTCAAAATTATCCATAGTGGAATAAGGATATGTTTCTCGATTATGGAGGTGACAAAAGGTTCGTCGTAAAGAGTTACATCGATGCAAGCTTTGACACCGATCTGGATGACTCTAAGTCTCGATCTAGATACATATTGAAAGTGGGAGTAATTAGCTAGAGTAGCTCCGTGCAGAGCATTGTTGACATAGAAATTTGCAAAATACATACGGATCTGAATATGGCAGACCCGTTGGCTAAACTTCTCTCACAAGCAAAACATGATCACACCTGAGTACTCTTTGGGTGTTAAATCACATAGCGATGTGAAATAGATTATTGACTCTAGTAAACCCTTTGGGTGTTGGTCACATGACGATGTGAACTATGGGTGTTAATAACATGGTGATGTGAACTATTGATGTTAAATCACATGGCGATGTGATCTAGAGTATTGACTCTAGTGCAAGTGGGAGACTGAAGGAAATATGCCCTAGAGGCAATAATAAAGTTATTATTTATGTCCTTATATCATGATAAATGTTTATTATTCATGCTAGAATTGTATTAACCGAAAACTTAGTACATGTTTGAATACATAGACAAACATAGTGTCACTAGTATACCTCTACTTGACTAGCTCGTTAATCGAAGATGGTTGAGTTTCCTAGCCATGGACATGAGTTGTCATTTGATTAACGGGATCACATCATTAGGAGAATGATGTGATTGACTTGACCCATTCCGTTAGCTTAGCACTTGATCGTTTAGTATGTTGCTATTGCTTTCTTCATGACTTATACATGTTCCTATGACTATGAGATTATGCAACTCCCGTTTACCGGAGGAACACTTTGTGTGCTACCAAACGTCACAACGTAACTGGGTGATTATAAAGGTGCTCTACAGGTGTCTCCGAAGGTACTTGTTGGGTTGGCATATTTCGAGATTAGGATTTGTCACTCCAAATTGTCGGAGAGGTATCTCTGGGCCCACTCGTAATGCACATCACTATAAGCCTTGCAAGCATTGTAACTAATGAGTTAGTTGCAGGATGACGTATTACAGAACGAGTAAAGAGACTTGCCGGTAACGAGATTGAACTAGGTATTGAGATACCGACGATCGAATCTCGGGCAAGTAACATACCGATGACAAAGGAAATAGCGTATGTTGTTATGCGGTTTGACCGATAAAGATCTTCGTAGAATATGTGGGAGCCAATATGAGCATCCAGGTTCCGCTATTGGTTATTGACCGAGACGTGTCTCGGTCATGTCTACACAGTTCTCGAACCCGTAGGGTACGCACGCTTAAAGTTCGATGACGGTTATATTATGAGTTTATGTGATTTGATGTATCGAAGGTAGTTCCGAGTCCCGGATGAGATATGGGACATGACGAGGAGTCTCGAAATGGTCGAGACGTAAAGATCGATATATTGGACGACTATATTCGGACATCGGAAAGGTTCTGAGTGGTTCGGGTATTTTTCGGAGTACCGGGGAGTTACGGGAATACGGGGGAAGAAGTATATGGGCCTTATTGGGCTTTAGGGGAGAGAGAGAGGCACGCCGCGTGCCCCCCCAATGACTAGTCCGAATTGGACTAGGGGGAGGGGCGGCGCCCCCTCCTTCCTTCTCTCCCCTCTTCCCCTTCCTTGTCTCCTACTCCTACTACTTGGAAGGGCTCCTAGTTCTACTAGGAAAGGGGGAATCCTACTCCCGGTGGGAGTAGGACTCCCCTAGGGCGCGCCATAGAGAGGGCCGGCCCTCCCCTCCTCCACTCCTTTATACATGGGGGCAGGGGGGTACCCCATAGACACAAAAATTGATCTCTTGATCTCTTAGCCGTGTGCGGTGCCCCCCTCCACCATAATCCACCTTGATAATATCGTAGCGGTGCTTAGCCGAAGCCCTGCGTCGGTAGAACATCATCATCGTCACCACGCCGTCGTGCTGACGAAACTCTCCCTCAACACTCGGCTGGATCGGAGTTCGAGGGACGTCATCGAGTTGAACGTGTGCAGAACTCGGAGGTGCCGTGCGTTTGGTACTTGATCGGTCGGATCGTGAAGATGTACGACTACATCAACCGCGTTGTGCTAACGCTTCCGCTCTCGGTCTACGACGGTACGTGGACACATTCTCCCCTCTCGTTGCTATGCATCACCATGATCTTGCGTGTGCGTAGGATTTTTTTTTTGAAATTACTACGTTCCCCAACAATACGAGGGTCTTGTGTTTGCTGCCACCACTCGTGGCACTGTTTTTGCATGGAATCCTCGTAGTTTCGGTACGTTTGTCTTCCACCGTAATTATAATTGTTTCATCGACATGCATGCGAGTTAGCAAGTTTCCCTTCTCTACTAATTAACCTTCTTCTTGTGTTTCCAAGGTCCTGTGAACATTCCACTACCTATACTTGAAAATTTTTATAACCAAGGGGGAGATGACAATTGTGATGATCACGAGCATGAGGACGAGCAGGGCCCATATGCTCACTGGCGGTTGGCAACTAATTCCGATGGATCACCCCTTCTTGTCTGTATACAACCCACTGCTGATGTTACTACTGAGGAAGCACGTGTTGTCTCCCATGGTCGCACTCTCCGGACCTATTCCAACACCCGTTGCATGGTATTCGGGATGGATACTAGTGTGCTAGCGCCAACACCTTCTCCCTGGTACAGTATTGATAGTCTTGGAGAAAACTCGCTCTTCCTTGGACAAAACTATCCAATGATGGTGAAAGGCGATCCAACTGCTATTGACACAACGTTACTACCATTTATGAGAAGCAACTGTATCTATACGTCGGACATTGCGGTGGTTCCCTACCCTGGTCGTGATATAGTAGGCCGCTTCAGCCTGGATGATCAGTCCTGCGTTGGTCTCGAGATTGGCAGTAGCTGGGCTCTTCCCAGAGAATCGCTTGTGGTTCAAAGCAAGCGTTTCCAATGCCGAGGATTGGTTGAGTTGAAGTTCATTTCATTGCTTGTTATTTGTTGTGTGATGAAAACTTTAGTATTTATAATGTATCCTCGTTGTCGTTGTGGGTTGATGACCTGTTGTATGTAATAAAATGATATGCCTATGATAAACTTACTAAATTTATGAATGGCTTTCGAGTCGCTTCTCTGAGTGGGTGCTGCGATGAGGCAAAATAATATTTTCCGAATACATAATTGTACGTGCATTGCAACAGGTTATCGGATGAGGCCAATCAACAATAGTACACTATTTGTACTAGCTTCACATGCTGCACTATCTCTACGTCTACGTACGTAATACAGCAAGTTTTAAACTTGAGACCAGCCACCCATCCTCACAAAGAACACTTTTTAACCTAGCACAGACTCCAGGAAATTTGGCCACAGTGTTAGGTGGGCCATATGTTAATGTGTTCGCTGTACGTAACCAGCACCTCGAATCCTTGATACTACTACTATAAGTAGTTGGAGTAGTAGGGTGGCATGGGCCAGAACAAGCATTCACGTCCAGGAGTACGGCACACGCCACCAGCACGACTTCTATCTGACACCATATTTCTTGGAGTCCGTGCTACAACAATCTCTTCAACCTCGTCGTTTCTCTAACTTTGCCATCGCACGGCGGGCGAGGTGGGGGTTTGCCGATAGTCGGTTTCCTCAACTGCGGTCCCACTTGTAAGGCCAACTCCAATGCACGACCCCAAACGGACCTCCATTTTGCCCGGATTCTGTCCGTTTGGGTAGGGCAATGGGGTCGTGTCTGGGCCATTTCTTGGATGCGGTGGCCGTGCGCCGTACGCGCGGACGCATCCCGGCCACGTACATTTTTCTTTGCAAACACATATCTTTTTTTCATCATTGATTTTTTGGTACATGGAAATACATCACCAAATTTTTGACTAGAAAAGCAAGACCAAAGAAAACAAGAACCACAAGAATACATTTTAGAAGATATCCAACTTCCATAACTGCTCCTGTAAGTTGGATTAGTGCCTTTTCGATGCATTCATTGTTGATATGGAGGCTCGATCTTGCGTGCTTCTTTCTTCTTCGAGTGTGAAGAAGTAGACGTGTCTAGCCTCTATTCTATCAACAAGTGCACTAGTCTCATCTCTAGCCTGTATGCTAGCTAAAAGTGCTAGAACATCTACTAAATTGCGCTCTATCAATATATCGTTGTACTCTTCTTCCCAATACCAAAACTTGCATCCATTCTTCACAATAAAATTTTAAGTTAGCATAACTAGTCTAATCCGAGAGCACAACCGATGATTTGGTCGAGTTCTTCCTCCTTTTGCCAACACGTGGGACATCCAGCATCCAGGTCGTGTCATGCAAGAAAATAAAGTGGTAGTTGAAGCCACGTGATGTGCATCTAGGGTTAAACTGTAAATATAATCTTACTACTCTTGAGTAACTCCAAAAGCGGCCACCGGGGATCTTTATTGGATTTGTTTTTCATCACCAGCACGTCGAGGTGAAAGATGTGCAGGTTCAGTGGGTCCTCTTGCGTTTTCACTGACATGTGGGACCGCATATGAGCAAACAGACGATGGGCTCCGCGCGTCTGCTGGCTGGCTGAGAAGAGAGATAGAGGAGGGCTGAGCACGGACTCCAGGAAATTTGTTCTCCATAACCAGCACCTCGATATAGTGGGGTGGCATGGGCCATAACTAGCATTCATGTCGAGCAGTACGACACACGCCACCCACACGAGTCCCATCCGACACCAATTTTCTAGGAATCCGTGCTACAGCCATCTCTTCTCCCTCCTGTTTTCTCAGCCATCGCGTGGTGGGCGGGGTGGGGGTTTGCCGATAGTCGGTTTGCTCAACCGCGGTCCCACTTGTAAGTGAAAATGCAACACATCACGCATTCCCCCTTGAGCGGCGTGCCGGACCAACCTTGTGGGGGTGCAACGCGAACACGGCAGGCTTTTCCTTTTGAAATTGTAACTTGTAAAAATAGGTTCTGCTCCATGGCGCGACCGATAGATAGAAATAACGATTTTCCCTAGAGTAATGAGAAGTTTGGTTCTGGCGCGGTTCATGCATGGAGTACGCACGGAAATTATGAAGTTGATGCGAAAGGTAAGATAATTACTAGTAGTACCATATACTAGTACATGGATTTGACGGAAAGATAAAGATACATACGGATCCATCAACGACATCCTCACGCGCTAGTGCACCGGGTCACCAACCGACGTGTGAGGAGCAGCAGCGTTGGCGGCAAGCTCAACATGCTTCTGAACAATGCCGTCCAAGGTTGCCCTACGGTCCAAGAAGGCCAGCGTCCTATCGTCCTCCTCTTGCATGTAGTAGTGCTTGTGGACGATTTGCGAGTAGACGTGGGTGATTATGTCGATGGTGTCTTGCTGCGCCAGGAGCTGCGCGGCGAGCGCGACCTCGAGGTGGACATTCTCCGGCGCAACGACAGGCAGTCGCAGGGCCACCAGTGCATCGAAGAGGTTGTCACCATAGAGGCCGTTGAGGGTGGCAGGCATCACAGAGCCTGGGCGCGTGGGCTGGAGGCGTACGTCAAGGTCGTCCGCGAGCTTCTTGACGATGGTGAACTTGTCGAGGAAGCCGACGAGGACCTCGTCGAACAAGGAGATGAAGCTGTCGTCCAAGCGGCCCCTCGCCCTGGCGGCCTCAAGCACTACCTGGAGACGTTCGTCGGTGCCGGGCCGCAGGCCGGCGTCGTGGACCATCTGGCACAGCCGGCTGATGCTCGCGCTCATCGCCTCCATGGGTCTAGCTTCTAGTCAACTGATCTTGCGATTGGAGTGATCACTCTTGCCCTTGGGTGCGTAGGTGCGTAGGATTTCGTAGATTGGACTGGCGGGAGCCTTTATATGAGAAGTGCAGACTGCGTTGAATTCACGTGCGTGTTGGCCATCTACTCCTCGCCCCTCTACTGCACCTTCCTTTGGCTGTATGACAGGTTGGCCATCCACCCGTTGGGCCCACGTGTCATACAACCAAAGGCAGGTGCAGTAAGTCAATGAAGCTGCGTCCCCCTCCGTGCCGATGCAGTATAGTCATCTCACCGGACCTCTAGTCGGGGCCAAACAAAGAACTTTGATGTTTACTGGTTTATTGGTCCCCTTTGCATTTTGCGCCAAGTTTTGACCTTTGATTTAATTAATAAAATGTTAATGCATGTAACAAAAACTGTTGTGTAAGTCACCTTACGAAAACCAGATAATCCCAAAACACTTAGGCACGGTAGATTAACTCCCTCCTCGTTTCTTATTTCGTGACATATCAACCAATCAGAGATGTGGGCCGTGCATGCTTTCAATGACTTGAGACTACCAAACATCACATGCGGTGGTTAGTTCATTGCATGTAATCCTATTAAGTAGCAAAATTACATTAGTTATCTCGCCGATAGGAATAAAACAATACACCATGTATTTATTTACAGAGGGAGTAGTACATTTTTTGTGACATGCATTACTAGATATTGCTAGTCAAATACTAAATCCAGATGGACGTGGTAGTACTACTAAATCCAGACGGTGGTGCTAGTACTAGTGGTAGTACTACCAATGTAGTAGCACTGTCCTACCCGTTGGTCAAATTATTACGTGATGCTCCTCACAGTGAAGTGACAAGACCCTACGCCGGAGATGACACCTGAGTATAGGCGCCGTGTTTGGCATACCATAGTCAGCCTCACCGTCTGCAGTCGCTATCATCATGGCTGTAGACCTAGCCTGCTTACAACTAGCCGTAACATAATTTCCCGTGCATAGATGCCCGTGCATTGCACAGAACACCAAGATTGGGGGGTGGACGGCGCCGACAGCGGCCATCGCGCCAGATTTTTCCATGGCCTTCTATATGTGGTGGGGAGGAGATAAGGCTGATTGTGAGAGACAAGGAGTTGTTTGTAAATAGGGAACAAGTGCGGGCATCTTTCTGCAAAACTAGAGAAGTTTGGTTTGTATGCGTCAGATCTAGATCCGACGGCTATTGGTGAAAGATGGCAGGCACAATATCATCACCAACTCAGGACCTGTTTGATTCGCAGGATTTTGAAAATGCAGGAATAGGACATGGCAATATTCCAAGTTTCAAACTGATATTACAAATGTTAGGAGTAATGCTGCACCTACGAAGAGGGAATTACTAGGAAGTTTACGTAAGAACTTTTGTTACTTTAGGTGGATGCAGCATTATCGTACAAACTAAAATCCACCACCCTCACAAGTCACTAATGGGCAAATAAGTTTTCGAGTCTCTGGCCACTTGATGTTTCAAAAACAAATTCAGCTTGTGCGGAGACTTTGTCATTTAGGCTTAGACGCTTGCGGCGATCAGCACGCCATTCATTGTTGCGCCAAAGAACGCCAAACCTCATTACCTTGAGCACACTTGCCTCCAGAACAAAGAACCTGGCCAATTTAATCTCTGATGTGCTGCCTCGTTAGTCGATCAAATCAATTTCTGTAAGATGGAGATCAAGGCATTCGATGAGATTGTTATAGTGCAGCACATTTTTCACTTTTGGGTCTTTTTTTATCTGCAAAAAGAGAACATATTAGAGTAGCTGGTTGTATAAGATTGTCGTGTCGTCAAGAGGTACCAATATCATTCGCTCATACGATAGGGTTGGCTGGCTAGTGATATTTTTTCACTCTCTCTCTCTCTCTCTCTCTCTCTCTCTCTTTCCTCTCATTTACCTAGGAGTACGTGAAGAGCTTGGGCATTTGTTGCCTTCCACTATGTGGCCGATGCCATATTTGGCAAAAGCATGCCACATAATACGCATCGATGTCAAATCAAAAGATTTTGGCACCGCCCTCGCGATGTGAGAGAGTTGGCACCGCTGTGCATATAGACCCACATGTATAACAAATCAATCAAACCAACTACACCAGCCTCTCACTCTCCCAAACAAGTGTTTTTTATTGCCTCAGTCCTCTCTCTCTCCCACACAAGTGTTTTTTCATTGCGTGAGTTAATTTGGCACCTAAGCAAAGTAGGTGATCCAGATTGGGGCACTAGGTGAGCAATGGAGGGGCATCGATGCCAAATGCATCACAAGTGAATTTGGCACGTGTTTTGGCCTACATAGTGGAGGGCCGTTATAGCCCACTTTTGTACTACCTCTTATTTAGTATAATTTTTGACCATAGATTTACGTAAGAAAATGCCAATGCATGTCACTAAAAATTACACCATTTGAAATTATGTTCAAATACGAATCCAAGGATATAGTTCTTAGTGACATGCATTAACATTTTGTCAGTTAAATCTATGGTCAAATTTTGATACTACAAAATAGGAAGAGTAAACCAGGACGGAGGTAGTACTTGCTCTTAGGGTAACCATAGAGCTACTGGAGTAGTCTAAGTTACTTTCCACTATGACTAGCCTAGGCTACTATAGTAGTACAACAAAAAACGATGCAGGTGATCACGTGAGAAAAAAATACTAAAAACATTTCTTTCGGTGCAGTGCGTAGATGCAGTTTTGAACTCTACACTTGTCATCGTAATTTGGGAAAATTACGAAAAAATTGAGCTACGTTGTGATTACCGCTTACTAATAGGAAAGAAATTTCACCTCGATGGGTAGCTTCTTCGTGCATGCAAAGCATGTAAGGAATCCAACAACTTGATCCAGATTGGGGTCGATAGATTTTATTGCCAAGATCTTCACTGTGCGCATAGACTAGGTCAAGCTTGTGGGAATCATTTTCAGGAAAGACGGTCATAAATACATCAAGAAGAAATTAAAAAATGTGAATTTCAAGAAGACGGAGAAGAAGATGAGTGCTGTACCTGAACGATTACGGATCCAATAAAGAGTTTGGAGAAATTGGCAGACGAGTGCACCAACGCTGTCAATTTCGGCGCTTCAGTGACCCTGATTTTTGTTGGACCTTCTAGATCCGATGCAAGCAATCTCTCAAGGAAAGGCGCATTCTCAATGACCATAATGTGGAATAGCTGGAGTGATCTCTTCCTAATTGATGTCTTGTTGCGGGGCCAGCAAGACACATAAATCCATCGGAGATTCGTCGAGGCGATGTGGAGGCTAATGAACCCGTGGATCTGCTCAAGACGAAGGTACTCGAGCGCAGTACAGCTGCGGAGCAGGTGCTCCATAGCCTTCTTCGAGATGACAACGTCAAAGAGGTCGAGCTGCTTGAGTTGAGGGAGAAGAAGGGCGGGTGCGGCATTAATCTGGGGAAGATAGCAGGAGCTGAAGCTGGCGCGGCGCTGCGTTGGCGCGAGGCGGAGCACAAACGGCGGCAGAGAGCGACATCGTCCAGCTTCAAAGCTGAGCTCCTCGAGCTGATCTAGGGCGGGGGATAAGAACCACTCGTCGAACTTGGGTTGGACCTTGCAGTTGGTACTGAACATGCGGATGTCAAGGCGTCTAGCTGGCCCAGGGTGCGATGAAAGGATCTTGAAGACTGCGGCCATGCGTTTGCAATCCCCGTCGCAGAGGCAGCTGTCGATGGTGAGGTTGAGGGGGACGCGGCGCCGGAGGGGGCGCCACCGCCAGGAGAGCAGGGCGGTCCGCATGGCAGATTTGGTGGGGAGGAGGCCGATGATGACGAGCAGCATGTCATCGGGGAGGCTGCTGATGAAGTCCAGGCCCCCCGGATGCGGTTTTGGATCGAGCCACCTCTGCTTGTTGGCTGCCTCACCGTCCATCTCAACCGGCGGCGACGCCGGTGTACACGTGTGCTAGTGTGTGTTGTGTGCTGGGTGTGCACGAGTGCGTCCTTCTGTCCATGCCGCCGCGCAGTGGTGAATTGTGCGCGAGTGCGTCCTTCACGCGGAAGAAGTGTGTCCTCAATGCGCCCTCAATTGGCTAGCGTGCGGGGTGCTACCCCGAGTGGTTTCAACTTTGTTTACTTCACCGCGTGTCAGATGGGCCTCTAGTTTAGTTATTTTCACCCACTACCACATGGGCCAGCACACGAAGATACAGAACACGAGCTAACAAGGCAACATGTGGACTAGTTAACCGGTCAACTAAACAATATACGGAGCTATACGCTGAGACAGTGAGCGTATAATCCGTCGGTATAGAGTGTTCGACTGAGAGGGGAGGCCCGTGAGAGATAGCAGAGAGAGAGAGAGAAAGAGCTACTCCCTCCGTTCGATAATGTAGTTCCAACATTTTTTAAAAAGTCAAACTTTTGAAACTTTGACCAAGTTTATAAAGAAATTACTTATATCTACAATACCAAAGATAAATGATAGTATGAAGTAAGTACATGTTGTGTTGAATCTAATGATCGTTCCAGATGTAAATGTTTTTCTCCACATATACCTAGTCAAACTTTTCTGAGGTTTGACTTTTCAAAACATCCATATGCTTATGGACGTGAGAGAGTCCCTAACTAGAGAGAGAGAGAGAGAGAGTGAAATAGAAAGAGCGAGTGAAAAAAGTGTGTGTGCATGTGTGAAAGAGACATGGACAACACTCGATAAAAGTCGAGAAAAAACGTGTGTGTCTTATGCAAACATATCACACATGCATCTTCGACAACGGAAGCAAGGTGAGGAGATAGTGTGTGGTTGTTTGCAACCGAGAGAGCAAGACCCCTAGCACGTGGCCAAGAGGGGTCTGACAAACACGGGAGAGAGGTCGAGAGAGACGTACGGAGAAAATGCACACATGGGGAGGAGAGAGTGTATGTTTGTCATAGAGAGATCCCCTGGAGATCGTGATGGGACTACATGGGTGGGAGATCGAGTGACAAGGTGTGTGCACGATAGAAGATACCCTGAGAGATAACAAGATAGACGTATGGATGGAAGGAGACAATACGTGTGTTCCTGATGGCTAGTGAGAGATAATCATACTTAGGGGGGGGGGGGGTGCTTGCGCCTATGATGGAGTGAGGGATTATGGTACTTATTAGGGGTGTGTGTGTCACATAGAGAGAGAACAAGGGCGGAGAGTGTTGGATGAGTCTATATGTATAGCGCGAGCGAGACATGTGTATGTGTGAACCAGGGAGATATAAAGTTTGAGAGAGATTGAGGAGCCCCGATAAGGCTGAGTGGTGCGTCAGATAGCTGAGAGGGGGAAAGAGATATTCCATCCGCTCGATAATGCAGTGCATGTAAATTATTTAGAAGTCAAACTTTGGAAACTTTGATCAGGTTTACGCAAATGTTATTTATATCTACAATACCAAAGATACATCATATGAAACTACATCTCATGGTGAATCTAATGGTATATGTTTGCCGTTCTAGATGTAATTGTTTTTCTCCACGTACACGGTCAAACTTTGTGATGTTTGACTTTTCAATAAATCAATATGCTATGGACCGAGGAGAGTACCTAAGTCAAGAGAGATTAAGTGCGTGTGAAGGAGAATGAGTAAGTGTGCAAAAAGAGTATGTGTGTGACTTAGAGAGAGAGTGTGTGTTTTCGTTTCTTAGGCGAACATCTCATGCATGCATCTCTGAGATAGAAAAGCGAGGCGAGGAGATACACGAAGATAGCTAGTGTGTGATTGTTTGCAACGGAGAGAGACACCCCTATAGCACATGTCCAATAGAGGTCTGGCCAACAAGGAACAAAGGTCGAGAGGGACACATGGAGAACATGGACGCATGGGGAGGGCGAGAGGGTGTGTTTGTGATAGAGAGATCCCCTCAAGATTGTGAGGGGACTATATGGGTGGGAGATCGAGGGAGGTGTGCGCGTGATAGAAAGATGCCCCGAGAGAAATCAAGATAGACCATGCACATCTTTGTGATGGAGACTAAGATTAGCTAGTCATATACATATAGGGAGGACTGCGTGTGCCTACAATTGAGTGAGAGACCATCATACTTGGCTAGCTAGGCATGAGATTGTGTGTGTGTGCTTGTGAGATGGAGAGAGAACGAGGGAGAGAGATAGAGTTTTAGATGGGCCTATCGAGTGCGGGTGAGATATGCATGTGTATGTGTGACCCAGGTAGATGGAGAGTTTGAGAGAGAGGGTGGAGAGCTCCGAGACGACAGAGTGGTGCGTGAGAGAGTTACGGGCAATGAGCCAAGGAATTTGTGTGCGTACGATGAGTGCACCCAAGATATCTAGCTTGGACTAGAGAATCATACATAGTGTGCGAGAGAGACCTATAGATGGAGTATATATGCATGCGAACTAGAAAGACCCCCCCCACACACACAAAGAGAGAGAGAGAGAGAGATGGAGAGAAAGCGAGAGGGACCAACAAGGTTTGTGTGTTGGATGCGTGCGACATAATTGAAGATTGTCAGCGAGATAGAGAGAGAGAGAGAGAGAGAGAGAGAGAGCAGGAGTCCGGGAGAGGGGGATGTCGCGTTTTATGCATCAAAGACTGATATAAACCATGTTTCGATATAAACTTGCATTCAAATATTTAAATTGGAGAACATGTTGTCTGCAATCCACACATGAACGGATATATGCGTATATCAAACAAGTTCATTGATTTGACTTTCAACATGTTCATGGAGTACTATACTACTGTACAACATGCTACTCGATTGAGGTGTTCAATTTTGGATTTAGTTCACTATTTTGACCTGGTGAACGAGCTATTTCATTGAATCGAGATATTTTATTTTGGGTTTGATTCCTGTTTTTGAGTGGGTCAACTATTTGTCATATAGTAAATCGCTAGCAACGAGCATGTAAAAACACATTACTCCCGAGCATCATCTCTCCATCTAAAAAAGAAGTGGCAAGCTAATATTTCAAAATTTGATTCGAATCGACTTGGTAAGGTAGACGTGGATGCTCGTTCTCCCAAATTCTGAACGAACCGTTAAACATCTTCTGCTCTGTGGAATTCGCCCGAGCAAATAAATGGGAGACGCAAAATTACCGTCCTATCTGGGACACGCATCAATTGGCCCGTTGTACATCGAGGGTAGGTTCGTAACTTCATCCAAGCGCGCCTTCTCCTCGGCCGAAATGACATGTGCCGAATAATTCATAAACCATGGTCGGCAAAACACGCTCTTCTCGCCCGGAATAGCTTGGGCCCACTATTTCAAAACACGCTCTCCTCGCCCGAAATTGCTCGCGCCCACTATATTTCAAAACACGCCCTCCTCGCCCGAAATCGCTCCCGCCCACTATTTGGGGAGAAGCAAAGTTACTCTACTATCCTCGACTCTCAGTACACAGACCCAAGCCGAGAAGCCTAAAGGCAGGGGTAGAACTATAACTCCCCCTCACATTTCAGACAAATGTGTTCGTAAAATATGGTTCCACTCCCCTCCCAACCCCCTCCATTCATACCGCGTGGGTGCCAAATCACCTTCTCCCCAGAAGCTCCCTTCTCCCGAGCCGCGAAACCTCAGCCCCTCCTCCATGGCGCCCCCACCGCACCAATTTCACAACCGCCCACCTCCCTAATGCCGGAGACGCTGTCCATTTGTCGTCGTGCACTGGGCCGTGTGCCTCTTACTCCGTGCTACTGGAGCTGCCTCGACGACGGCCACGTGAACCGTACCGGAGCCGATTCACCCCCGCCGTTGTTCACGGCGCCTAAGCGGCTCCAACTTCGGATCTGTCCAGAGTCCCGGCACTGCTTCCCCGTAGCCGTCGACCGTCGCGACATCACTGTTTCCCTGCCACCGGTCACCACCGCAACCACGCCGGCCTCACCGACTCGGCAGCTGGACCTGCCTACTTCACCATGCCGCCAGATAGGTCGCACCCTCATCTCAAATCACTTTATTTAGGCGTTAGTTGTCTGAATTTTTATTCTGGTTCAATTGATTCCCAATGGGAAGCAGCACCCCTCGAGGCGGCGGAGCTCCTAGGCTGCCAGTTCGCTGGCGTCTAACGTAAGGGTGTGGGGCCGCAAGTTCACCGCAGAAGCAGCGCTTAGATGGCTATCTTAGAGTTGCGTGGGTTGAAGGTACTGCCGCCGCCGGATCTGGATGATGGGGAGTAAACTTGATATCAATGATACCCAATATGATGGAACATGTAAAGGCGGTTCTTTAGAAGACTTGCAGAAAGATGTTGAATCCTCTTCACCCCACAAAGTCCTTGCTCTAACTTGGCCCGTGATATGGGTACAACATGCATATAATGTCCTGGAGTGTATCTACTCTGTTGCAATGCCATGTGCTTAGCATGCTGATCATGCATGTAAATATGTCATGCCTTCCTGTTTTTTAGTACCTATTCCATTCATGATAACATGTTTTCAAATTCAAGTACTATCATTCTACTTTATTGCAATGCCATCTGCTTAATTTGGACATCATGCTTCTGAATATCTTATGCATTGTTATTCATCAGTATGTACTTCATCTGTCTACCATACCATGTTTTTTTTACATTGAAGTGTTGTTCTAGTGCTCTGTTGCAATGCCATCTTAGTTTCCCAATCATACACGTGTATGTTGCCTTAGTTTTTTCTGTATGTATTCCGCTAGCATATAGTTTTACATTCAACTAGTGTTTTTTACTGTGTTGTCCTGTCGTATCCCTAGCTCTTACACCATACTCCCTTCGCCCAGATTACATGTTGCCGAAATGGATAAAAAAGGATGTATCTAGAACTGAAATACGCCTAGACCCATCCATTTTTTCCGGATGGAGGGAATACATGTCAATATGTCATGCCTTTCTATTCTTCAGTACCTATTCCATCTCTCTGCTGTAGCATGTTTTATAATTGAAGCACCATTCTTCTATACAAGGCATGCAAGGGGAAGACGACTATGTTAGAATCTGAAGGGTGACAAACCAGGTCTTTGCAAAAGATCCAAACGCCAGGAGATAATAAACCAACTCCATTTTTCATAGATATTGCTCCAGCATAGAGAAACCCAACTCCCACTGATAATAAGCAGATTCCAGTGGCCAAAGAACTAGTCCGCTCCAGTCCAGCAAAAGAATGTCAACTCCATTCTAAGAAGCGTGTGCGTATCCTCGCATCATGAAATTTTATAGCATTCTGATCATATTTTCTACATGTTTCTTACCCATCTGTCTTTTAGAAAATAAGGTTAAATAATAGAAGACTTCCTTCATTGGGATTGTATTGGAGGAAAATATCTTGCGGGAATTCTCTGTGCTCCAATGCTGATGTAAGTACCTGTTGTATATCACTATATTTTTACATCAGCATGTATTTTGTTAATCGGCATGAATCCAACCTTTATCTGATCTAAAATTAGTTGTAGCAAAATGTTAAAGGCACCAATGTTGATTTTTGTGAAGAAAACTTCCTGGTAGTTTTGCATACTGAGCTGCATGAGTGTACTATCTCATATCATGCACATTACTGAATTGTAGTGCTGCTCTGGTTGCCCATTCATTCATTGTGTCAATGTTGCTTTCGTATTACCTTAACTGGCTGATGATAGCTGTGCCATATTGTGTTAATTTGGTGTTGGCTAGTTACCCAAACGTTTGTTGTGCCAATGTTGCTTTCCTATTATCTGACTTGGCCAATGATAGCAATGCTAGTGTCTTAATTTGGTGCAGGCTACTGAAGATAAGAAGACAAACTCTGAAGACAGCAAGGCAACCCCATTGTTTCTTTCCAATAAATCTGGGCCAGGTAATATGGCAATAACTCATGATTAATCTGTTTGGTTCCCCTCCTAATTTATGTTATGATGTAGTGGTCGAGGCACTCTCCACTATCAATAATACAAGCCTGCCAAAACCTCCATCTGAATCTGTTCAGTATCCTCTGTCTCCAATGCAACGGAAAAATGTATGTTTGTGAACCAATTAATGGCTGAAGGAATGATGGAAATGGTGGAGGAATCAGAGGTGCAGAGTCGTGCGACACAACAACTGATCAATGTTTTTAGAGACAGTGTAGCAAAGCAGCAAGAACTTGCCCACATGCTTATGGGCGTCATCCGTGCTGAGGTTGCAGATTGTGACGTTGTAGATCGTTAGGTTCTGTTCGTTTATTTGCACCGTGTCGGGGAAAACGACACCTATGGGATCACAAGAATCCCTACTATGATTGCTGGGGCGCGGGGTTGCGAGAAGAGCAGGGCTAGTAGACAGCACAAGGATCGTTTACCCAGGTTCGGGCCGCGAGGATGCGTAAAACCCTAGTCCTGCTTTGGTGGGTGTATTTCAGAGAGTTCTTGAGCTCTCGAACTAGCTGTGGTGAGTGCGTGGTTCGAAAAGAGCCGAATCCTTCTCCAGTATGCCATGGGCCTCCTTTTATAGTCGGAAGGGGCTGCCACAGTGGCACACAGGAGGTGGAAAGGCGTACAGTCCCTTGAGCTTATCGCTCGTATTACAGGACAAGACGCATTTAATGCGTAGCTTAGGTGTCCCCTTGCTTTATTGGGGGCGGGGGCGAGGCCCGTCCCGTCCGTCGCCGCTCCTTGCTTTGACACGCGCCCTGGCCAGTGAGGCGCGTGGTGCCATGTAGGCAGGCAGGCAGCTGAGGTGGCGCAGTGGCGGAGCCTTCACGAAGATCTGCATGCCGCCACGCAAGCGCTCGATGAGTCGGCCTGGGAGCTGCATGTTGCCATGCAGGTGCCCGCCCAGCTGGTTGGGCTGGCAGCTGCATGTGAACGGCGGTAGAAGCTTGGTTGGCGTGGGACTGGCGGTGGTCCTGCTGGCGTCCTTGGTGAGGGCCTTGCCGGGTGGCCCGGCAAGGGTCTTGCCATGGCGCGCTGTCGTCCCCGGCAAGGGCCTTGCTGGGGGTCTGGTGGCCTTCCTCGTCAAGGATCTTGCCGAGGATCGCCGTCTTCTAATCCTCATCTGATCTTGAATATGTCTTCACAAAGATCTGCATGCCACCACAGAGGTGCCTCCCGAGCCCTGGCCCCACGTGGACGATGGCGTTGGGGACCGTGGTCTCAAGGGTGGCTCGCTCTGTTGGTGTGGGGCGAGCTGCCCCGGCAAGCGTCTTGCCGGGGCTGCTGAGGCTGCCCCGGCAAGGGTCCTGCCGGGGGAACCTGCTTCGTCTCTCTGCTGTTTGTGGTCTTGGCCTTGGCGTTGCTCTTATTATCTTGGGCTTTGGTCTTACCTTGGCTCACCTCCCCTGTTTTGCTTGGCGTGACCGTAGGCGCGGCTCCGACTGCCCGTGCATAGGTATAGGGGTACAAAAACGCACCCCTCTTTTTGTACACTGACAGGAGCCCCCGGGCCTGGGCCACACATAAGAGCGACACGTTGTTGGGCTAGGCCCAAAACGGTGTGCGGGCAGGCGGGGCAGTTTTTACCGCGGTAAAACTTTTCGCGCGCTGCGCTTCCCATGACCCGCGCGCGCGGCGCGGCGTGGAGGGGTGTGCGTGACGTGGGCGGCATGCGTGGGGCGGTTTCCACATGCATGCGTCACATCGCAGTAAAGAGGCGGCTCGCGCCTCCCCCGTAAAAAGAGGGAGGCGCGGCTCATTTACTGAACGGGGCTGGGTCGCGGTCTTCAAGGCGTCCACTCCCCACGATCACGGGGTGGGGAGATGTCGCTTCACCCGTCCCCTCAGTTCTGCACGTCCGCCACGCGTCCTCCATGCGCCTGGGGTGGTAGCGGTGGAGGTGGGAAACCGGGTCGTCGCTGGTTGGGGCGGCGGGTCGGTCCTGATTCCCTGCGCCTCCGGTGGCTGGATTGGCCGAGCGGGGCGGCCGAGCCCCGACCCCGCCCCTTTATAAAGAGGGGGAAGGGGGGATGGCGTCCTGCATTCTTCTGTCATCTACCTCCTCTTGCTTCTGCTTCTTCCTTTCACTCGCCATGGAGAAAGGGAACCCGGGTCCCTCGACGGTGGCGGCGAGGGTCGCCGCTCGACAGCACGTCCCTCCTCCTCCTGAGCCCGTGGTGGTGGAACCGGCCGCTCGGGGAAGGGGGAGGGGGCGAGGCCATGGGCGAGGCCAGGGCAGAGGTCGTAGTGCTCGGGGAAGAGGAGGATGGGGCGGCGCGCCGGCTTCGCCCCCGCCAATGGTGCCTTTCCCGATGGAAGGCCATGTCGGAGACCAGCCCCGCGAGTTCTTCATTAGGCTGCGCCGGCCTCCGCGTCGTCGTCTCCGTCTTCCCGCCCCGTTTGCTCGGGAGATGGAGCGTGACCGGCCCCAATCCCTCAGATTGCACATGAGGGGTTGTGGGAATGGGGGCACGCGGGTCGACGTCGACTTCCCGGCTCCTCGGATCACGTACCTCCGTCGTGGGTGGAAGACGTTTGCTCGCATCCACAGCCTGACGGCGGGGCTCGTCCTCTACTTCAAATTGATGGAGGACGGCCTGCTGTCCGTCAAGGTCTTCGGAGACTTCGGGACTCGCCTGAAGTGCTGCGTGGAGAGCTCCTCCGATGGAAGCTCTTCCTCGAGCGAAAGTGATGAGGAGGACAGCGGGGCAGATGACGGGGATGAGTTCGACTAGGCGTCGGACGCCCCGCGCCTGGGCGGGTGCGGCAGCAGCAACATCTGCACCTGGCCGCTCCTTCGGCAGGCTTTTGCCAGGGGTGGGGCCAGCTCCTTGAACTTCTCGGGGCCATCTCCTTGGGCGGCTGGCGTCGGGAGGCTGCGGAAGAGGAAGAGGGCGGGCGGCACCGTCGACTCGGAGTACGCGGGCACCGACGCCTTTGTCGCGTACTGCCGGTCCTGCCGCCTCGTCTTCCAGCTCCTTTCCTGGCACCGTCATCACCGGCCCGCCCCTGGGCGGTCACCGATGTGTTCTCTTGGTGCTTTTTGCCGCTCGTAGCTCGCCTAGGCGCCCCTTTTGCCCTCTCGCCTCCTTGACCTGCCTCCTGAGGAGAGGGACAATAAAGGGATTACGGGCATCTTATCCTTCTTCTTTAGTTTGTAAGCCTGCGGGCCTTTGTTAAATTTAGAACTTGTAATCCCCTTGCTCATGTTTTTCATTCCGTATGAACTGTACCTGTATGGGATGTTTTTAATGAAAAAGGGATGCTTGCCGGGTTTTTCGTTCGTGGGTAAATCCCGCGACAAGGAGCGAATCCTTGTTATTGTTTAAGATAAACGTTTTTCGCCTGGCAACAGGCCTTGCCGCCCCCCCACTCCACTCGACCGTTCTCGCGCTCTTGGCAGAGGTAGGGATGAAGTGGGCTTTCGGCTCCTCGTTCTACCTCTTTGCTGCCACGGCTACAACCAAATCGGGACCCAGGAAATAATCCTTAGGTATGGGAAAAAGGGGAGCACCGCAGCCTAGAGATAAAAACGAGGTTTCACATGCCCCAGTCCCGTTCCGAAATGCATGATAGAGGATAAAAGACTTATCTGGATCTGCAGCCCCCGGCAACCTCATCTTGCCGCAGTTGGATCCTTGTGCTTGCAGCCCCCGGCAACTCTGGTTTGCCGGGGTCGGGACGCTGGTCCGTTTTCTTTCTTCCAAGTAGCTCGACAGAAGTGCTCATGTGCCCTGCGAACCAAAGGAGGACAGAAGAGAAACAGATAGATGCGCACTCAACCTCTAAGCTAGGGGTTAGTCGCTGCTGAGCACTATCAACCCTAACCAAGGAAGAGACTTGACCTAGCATGCATGCTATAACTTAGGGCGCCAGCGCTTCATTTATTTACGCTCAGGGTCTATGCCTGGCTTTGTACAAAGGGTTACATGCCTTGTCGGCAAGGCTTGTACAAAAGGTGGCTTGCCGAGAGGCCCGGCAAGCCGTGCCTTACGGGTAAAACTTGCGAAGATGCTCGATGTTCCAGGAGTTGCTCACTGGGACAGCATCTTCGGTCTCCAGGCGGACTGCGCCGGGCCTGGTGACTCGTATTACCCGATAAGGGCCTTCCCACTTTGGCGTCAACTTGTTGGAATTCTTGGCCGACTGAACGCGCCGAAGAACAAGGTCGCCTTCCTCAAAGCTTCGGGCATGAACCTTGCGGCTATGGTAGCGGCGCAAGGCTTGCTGGTAGCGCGCTGCTCTCACAGCCGCCCGACCTCAACGAGCGTCACGTCATCTTGGCGCAACTGCTCTTGCTCAAGCTCATCATAAGCGAGCACTCGAGGTGACCCGTATATGAGTTCCGTGGGCAGAACTGCTTCTGCCCCGTAGACCAGGGCAAAAGGTGTCTGGCTGGTGGCTCGATTTGGTGTCGTCCTGATCGACCAAAGAACCGCCGACAATTCATCGATCCAGCGCCTTCCGCTCTTGCGCAGCTTGTCAAAAGTCTTTGTCCTTAGGCCTCGCAACACTTCAGCATTTGCCCTCTCCGCTTGGCCGTTGCTCCGTGGGTGTGCCACGGAAGCAAAACAGACCTTGGTGCCGAGGTCTTGAATGTATTGCATGAAGGTGTGGCTCGTGAACTGTGTGCCGTTGTCGGTGATGACTCTATTTGGCACACCAAAATGGCAGACCAGTCCTTTGAAAAACTTGACAGCTGACTGAGCAGTCATCTTTCTCACTGCTTCCACCTCCGGCCACTTTGTGAACTTGTTGATTGCAACGTACAAGTACTCAAAGCCCCCGACAGCGCGGGGGAAAGGGCCCAGTATGTCGAGCCCCCAGAACGAAAATGGCCAGGAGAGAGGGATTGTTTGAAGGGCTTGGGCCGGTTGATGAAGCTTCTTTGAATGGAACTGACACGCTTCACACTTGGTTACTAGTGCCGTCGCATCCTGGAGGGCGGTGGGCCAGAAGAAACCTTGCCGGAATGCCTTCAAAGCAAGGGCCCTCGATCCTATGTGGGAGCCACATATGCCTCCGTGTATCTCCGCCAACAGCTCCAGTCCTTCCTCCCGGGGGATGCACTTCAATTTCACACCGTTTGGCCTTCTCCTGTATAGGACGTCATCGACGAACTGGTATAGGGCGGACCGACGGGCTACTTTTTCCGCTTCTTCCTGCTCCTCAGGAAGCTCCCCTATTTGGAGGAATTGGATGGTATGCTGTGCCCATGCCGGAGCCTGGGGCTCGACGGCAAGGACCAAAGGCATTTCTTCTGCCATGGGAGCGACTGTCTCTACGGCCAGGGCTTGACGCCCTGCCGGAGGCAGTTGCTCTTGGGCAGGCCCAGCATCCGCGGCAGCACCCTTGCCGGCGGCCCCAGGGGGCTCAGTAGGAAAGTACTTGCCGGGACCTGACTTCCTCCGCTTGTTCTGCCCCGTTGATGGCTCGACGGATGGTTGAGTTAACCGGAGCAAAAAGGTACCTGGTTCCACAGGTAGCTTGAATGCAGCACGCTTTGACAGGTAATCGGCGATGTCGTTCTCCATTCGGGGTACGTGCTCCGCTTGGATACCGTCAAAGCGTTCCTCCAGCTTTCTCACCTCATCTACGTAGGCCTCCATCAATGGGCTCTGGTAATCCTTGTTGACCTGCCTAACAACAAGCTGCGAGTCACCCCTGACGATGAGCTTCTTAACCCCGAGGTCTGCCGCGATCCTGAGACTGGCGAGCAATCCCTCGTACTCAGCAGTGTTGTTGGTGGACATCTCCCTGGGGAAGTGCATCTGGATCACGTACTTGAGGTGCTCTCCGGTGGGCGCGACGAGCAGCACACCGGCACCGGCGCCTTGCAGCGAGAAAGCCCCATCAAAGTACATGATCCAGTCGCGGTCTGCTTCCTTGCCGGGGAGAGTGGTCTCCCGGATTTCTTCGTCAGGCGTTGAGGTCCATTCTGCAATGAACTCCGCCAAGACTCTGCTCTGGATTGTCGAGGTACTTTCAAACTTCAAACCGAAACTTGATAGCTCCAAGGCCCATTCCACAATCCTTTCGGTTGCATCTGGGTTATGCAGTATCCGTTGCAACGGGAGGCGAGTGACGACAGTGATCTCGTGGGCTTGGAAGTAATGACACAGCTTCCTCGAGGCCATAAGGAGGTCGAAGAGCAATTTTTGCACACCGGAATACCTCGACCTAGCCCCCTGCAAGAGGGAGCTGACAAAGTAAACCGGGTGCTGCATTATCTTATTCTTCTGCACCACCTCACTCGACTGCGCGGGCACTGCCTTGGTGGCATCGGACTCTGCCGGGGGCCGCGCCTTGCCGGCACCAGGCCCTGCCGGCACCAGGCCCTGCCGGGGGAATATTTGGCTTGCCATCCGCTGGTTCTGCCGCCGTTACTGCCTCCTCGTTGACCTCCCTCTGTGCCACCAGTGCGGCGCTGACCACTTGATTCGTCGCCGCTAGATACAGCAGCAACGACTCTTGTGGTTTAGGCGCAACCAGTATTGGCGTGGAGGAAAGGTATTTCTTCAGATCCTGCAATGCTGCCTCGGCTTCTGGGGTGCACTCCATTGGGCCTGCCTTTTTCAAGATTTTGAAGAAGGGAAGGGCACGCTTGGCGGACTTGGAGATGAATCGGCTCATGGCGGCAACGTAGCCGGTGAGCCGACGCACATCTCTGATCCGCTTGGGCGCCTCAATCTGCTCAATAGCCTTGATCTTGTCTGGGTTTGCCTCGATCCCGCGCTGCGACACAAAGAACCAGAGAAGCTTGCCGGATGGAACACCGAAGACACACTTCTCAGGGTTCAACTTGAGGTTGATCTTGCGCAGGTTGGCAAATGTCTCTTCCAGATCTTGCACAAGAGTTGGCCCGTCCTTGGTTTTGACCACTATGTCATCCATGTATGCCTCCATATTTCTATGGAGCTGAGGTTCAAAACCAATTTGGACTGCTCTTGCGAACGTTGAGCCAGCACTCTTCAACCCGAAGGGCATCCGTAAAAAGCAATACGTACCACATGGGGTGATGAATGCTGTCTTCTCTTCATCCTCTCTTGTCATGAAGATTTGGTGGTAGCCTGAGTAGGCATCGAGGAATGATAACAGATCACACCCGGCTGTGGAGTCAACAATCTGGTTGATGCGCGGCAACGGGAAGGGGTCCTTAGGACAAGCCTTATTGATATATGTGTAATATATACACAGCCTCCACTTCCCATTCGCCTTGCGCACCACTACCGGATTGGCCAACCACATCGCGTGGAGCACTCCTCTCACCAAACCTGCCGCTTCCAACTTCCTGATCTCCTCTGCGATGAACTCCTGCCTCTACAGAGCCTGCTTTTTGACCTTCTGCTTGACGGGCCGCGCGTGGGGGCAGACAACTAGGTGGTGCTCAATCACCTCCCTGGGAACACCGGGGATGCCGGATGCTTGCCACGCAAACACGTCGACATTCGCCCGCAGGAAGGTGACGAGCGCGCCTTCCTATTTGCTGTCGAGGGTGGAGCCTATGGTGAAGGCCCCTCCCGTGCCGTCCTCCCTGACGGGCACCTTCTTGGTCTGCGGCGGCTCGGCTCTGGATCTCTTGCTCTTGTCGGTAGAGCTCTCTGGCACGTCCTCGACGGTAGCACAACACTCGGAGGAGGTGCGCTTGCCGGAGTGGGTGCGAGAGGTCTTGCCGGGCTTCTTCTTCCCTCCCGGGCCTTCAGCGGCAGGAGCAGGTGCCTTGACGGCAGCTGCTGCAACTGCTTCCCGGTAGAGTTAGTTGGCGCAGATCAGCGTGTCCTTCTTGTCGGAGGGGACGGAGATGATGGTCAACGGCCCAGGCATCTTTAGCATGTTGTAGGCGTAGTGTGACGCCGCCATGAACTTGGCTAGTGCCGGGCGGCCGAGGATCCCGTTGTAGGGCAAGGGGATCTCGGCCACGTCGAAGACGATCCTCTCCGTCCTGTAGTTCAACCCTCCTCCAAATGTTACGGGCAGTGTGACCTTTCCCTTCGGCTGGCTCCTCCCCAGATTGACCCCTTGAAACGTGCCCGTTTCCTCGAGGTCTCCATCAGGGATTTGCAACCTTTTGATCACGACATGCGAGATCAGGTTCAGGCCGGCCTCGCCATCAACCAACATCTTGTTCACCCTGAGGTTGCGTATCATTGGTGAGACCAACAATCGAAAACACCCGACCGCGGCAGTGCGGTCAGGGTGGTCCTCGGCGTCAAAGATGAGGGGCGTGTTGGACCACTTCAGCGGCTTCTGAGCGTCGAACGACGGCTCTGCTGCTGTAATCTCACGCGCCCACTGCTTGAGCTGGCGGTGAGAGGTATGCAGCGAGGCGCCGCCATCAACGCACATGGCCTCCGTAGCCTTCTGGAACCCTTGCTCACTAGAATCGTCGTCCTCGTCATGATCATCGTCTTCTTGTTTCTTGTCGCGGCCCCGGGCGGGCCTCTCTTGCTGGTTGTCCTTGCCGGGGCGGCTTCCTTGGCCGCTATGCTTCTTGCCGGATCCCTCAGCACCGTCCTGGTCCTTCTCCTTGTCCGGCCTCTCATACTCAGCCTTTTCCTTCTCAGCAAGCAGCTCGACTTGTCGGCAGTTCTGGAGGTCGTGGCCCTTTGTGCGGTGGATCTTGCAGTATTGCTTGCCGGAGCTTCCTGGCTTGTCGGTAGCCGCCAAGGCCCGGCAGGCGGTGCACCCGGCAATCTCCTTGCCGGGGGCGTCTGCCTTGACCTTCTTGCTGGCACCGGTATCGTCAGATACCTCAACGGCAAGCACGGCCTTGCCTTTGCGTTTCTTGTTGCGACGCCGGCCCTTCTTCGTCGGGGTGGCGGCGTCTT
Organism: Aegilops tauschii subsp. strangulata; assembly: GCF_002575655.3. Taxonomy (NCBI): domain Eukaryota; kingdom Viridiplantae; phylum Streptophyta; class Magnoliopsida; order Poales; family Poaceae; genus Aegilops; species Aegilops tauschii. The sequence goes on along the minus strand of NC_053036.3, from coordinate 637,296,829 downwards.
CATCGGTAGAGTCGGTTTCCGCGCCGGTGTCTTCGCCGGGGTACTTCCTGAAGGAAATATGCCCTAGAGGCAATAATAAAGTTATTATTTATTTCCTTATATCATGATAAATGTTTATTATTCATGCTAGAATTGTATTAACCGGAAACATAATACATGTGTGAATACATAGACAAACAGAGTGTCACTAGTATGCCTCTACATGACTAGCTCGTTGATCAAAGATGGTTGTGTTTCCTGGCCATAGACATGAGTTGTCATTTGATTAACGGGATCACATCATTAGGAGAATGATGTGATTGACTTGACCCATTCCGTTAGCTTAGCACTCGACCATTTAGTATGTTGCTATTGCTTTCTTCATGACTTATACATGTTCCTATGACTATGAGATTATGCAACTCCCGTTTACCGGAGGAACACTTTGTGTGCTACCAAACGTCACAACGTAACTGGGTGATTATAAAGGTGCTCTACAGGTGTCTCCAAAGGTACTTGTTGGGTTGGCATATTTCGAGATTAGGATTTGTCACTCCGATTGTCGGAGAGGTATCTCTGGGCCCACTCAGTAATACACATCACTATAAGCCTTGCAAGCATTGTGACTAATGAGTTAGTTGCGGGATGATTTATTACGGAACGAGTAAAGAGACTTGCCGGTAACGAGATTGAACTAGGTATCGAGATACCGACGATCGAATCTCGGGCAAGTAACATACCGATGACAAAGGGAACAACGTATGTTGTTATGCGGTCTGACCGATAAAGATCTTCGTAGAATATGTGGGAACCAATATGAGCATCCAGGTTCCACTATTGGTTATTGACCGGAGAGGTGTCTTGGTCATGTCTACATAGTTCTCGAACCCGTAGGGTCCGCACGCTTAACGTTACGATGACAGTTATATTATGAGTTTATATGTTTTGATGTACCGAAGGTTGTTCGGAGTCCCAGATGTGATCACGGACATGACGAGGAGTCTCAAAATGGTCGAGACATAAAGATTGATATATTGGAAGCCTATGTTTGGACATCGGAAGTGTTCCGGGTGAAATCGGGATTTTTTCGGAGTACCGGGAGGTTACCGGAACCCCCCGGCAACTTAATGGGCCTTAGTGGGCCTAGGTGGAAGAGAGGAGAGGAGGCCAGGGCAGGGCCGCGCGCCCCTCCCCCCCCAAGTCCGAATAGGACAAGGAGAGGGGGGCGGCGCCCGCCCTTCCATCCTCCCCTCCACCTCTTCCCCCTTTCTCTCCTAGTCCAACATGGAAAAGGGGGGGAGTAGGACTCCTCCTGGCGCGCCTCTCCTCTAGGCCGGCCGAACCCCCCTTGCTCTTTTATATACGGGGGCAGGGGGGCACCTCTAGACACACAATTGATAAACGATCTTTTAGCCGTGTGCGGTGCCCCCCTCCACCATATTACACCTCGATAATATCGTAGCGGTGCTTAGGCGAAGCCCTGCGTCCGTAGAACATCATCATCGTCACCACGCCGTCGTGCTGACGAAATTGTCCCTCAACACTCGGCTGGATCGGAGTTCGAGTGACGTCATCGAGCTGAACGTGTGCTGAACTCGGAGGTGCCGTGCGTTCGGTACTTGATCGGTCGGATCGTGAAGACGTACGACTACATCAACCGCGTTGTGTTAACGCTTCCGCTTTCGGTCTATGAGGGTACGTGGACAACACTCTCCCCTCTCGTTGCTATGCATCACCATGATCTTGCGTGTGCGTAGGAATTTTTTTGAAATTACTACGTTCCCCAACAGTGGTAGCAGAGCCTGGTTTTATGCGTTGATGTTATATGCACGAGTAGAACACAAGTGAGTTGTGGGCGATATAAGTCATACTGCTTACCAGCATGCCATATTTTGGGTCGGCGGTATTGTGAGATGAAGCGGCCCGGACCGACATTTCGCGTACGCTTACGCGAGACTGGTTTCACCGATGCGAGCACTCGTTGCTTAAAGGTGACTGGCGGGTGTCTGTCTCTCTCACTTTAGTTGAACCGAGTGTGGCTACGCCCGGTCCTTGCGAAGGTTAAAACAGCACCAACTTGACAAACTATCGTTGTGGTTTTGATGCGTAGGTAAGAACGGTTCTTGCTCAGCCCGTAGCAGCCACGTAAAACTTGCAACAACAAAGTAGAGGACGTCTAACTTGTTTTTGCAGGGCATGGTGTGATGTGATATGGTCAAGACATGATGCTATATTTTATTGTATGAGATGATCATGTTTTGTAACCGAGTTATCGGCAACTGGCAGGAGCCATATGGTTGTCGCTTTATTGTATGCAATGCAATCGCCATGTAATTGTTTTACTTTATCACTAAGCGGTAGCGATAGTCGTAAAAGCAATAGTTGGCGAGACGACAACAATGCTACGATGGAGATCAAGGTGTCGCGCCGGTGACGATGGTGATCATGACGGTGCTTCAGAGATGGAGATCACAAGCACAAGATGATGATGGCCATATCATATCACTTATATTGATTGCATGTGATGTTTATCTTTTATGCATCTTATTCTGCTTAGATCGATGGTAGCATTATAAGATGATCTCTCACTAAAATTTCAAGACAAAAGTGTTCTCCCTGAGTATGCACCGTTGCGAAAGTTCTTCGTGCTGAGACACCACGCGATGATCGGGTGTGATAGGCTCTACGTTCAAATACAACGGGTGCAAAATAGTTGCACACGCGGAATACTCAGGTTAAACTTGACGAGCCTAGCATATGCAGATATGGCCTCGGAACACTGAGACCGAAAGGTCGAGCGTGAATCATATAGTAGATATGATCAACATAGTGATGTTCAGCATTGAAAACTACTCCATTTCACGTGATGATCGGTTATGGTTTAGTTGATTTGGATCACGTAATCACTTAGATGATTAGAGAGATGTCTATCTAAGTGGGAGTTCTTAAGTAATATGATTAATAGAACTTAAATTTATCATGAACTTAGTACCTGATAGTATCTTTCTTGTCTATGTTAATTGTAGATAGATGGCCCGTGCTGTTGTTCCGTTGAATTTTAATGTGTTCCTTGAGAAAGCAAAGTTGAAAGATGATGGTAGCAATTACACGGACTGGGTCCGTAACTTGAGGATTATCCTCATTGCTGCACAGAAGAATTACGTCCTGGAAGCACCGCTGGGTGCCAGGCCTGCTGCAAGAGCAAGACCAGAAGTTATGAACATCTGGCAGAGCAAAGCTGATGACTACTCGATAGTTCAGTGTGCCATGCTTTACGGCTTAGAACCGGGTCTTCAACGACGTTTTGAACGTCATGGAGCATATGAGATGTTCTAGGGGTTGAAGTTAATATTTCAAGCAAATGCCCGGATTGAGAGATATGAAGTCTCCAATAAGTTCTATAGCTGCAAGATGGAAGAGAATAGTTCTGTCAGTGAGCATATACTCAAAATGTCTGGGTATAATAATCACTTGATTCAACTGGGAGTTAATCTTCCGGATGATAGCGTCATTGACAGAATTCTTCAATCACTACCACCAAGCTACAAGAGCTTCGTGATGAACTATAACATGCAAGGGATGAATAAGACAATTCCCGAGCTCTTCGCAATGCTAAAGGCAGCGGAGGTAGAAACCAAAAAGGAGCATCAAGTGTTGATGGTCAATAAGACCACTAGTTTCAAGAAAAAGGGCAAAGGAAAGAAGAAGGGGAACTTCAAGAAGAACAACAAGCAAGTTGCTGTTCAGGAGAAGAAACCCAAGTCTGGACCTAAGCCTGAGACTGAGTGCTTCTACTGCAAGCAGACTGGTCACTGGAAGCGGAACTGCCCCAAGTATTTGGCGGATAAGAAGGATGGCAAGGTGAACAAAGGTATATGTGATATACATGTTATTGATGTGTACCTTACTAATGCTCGCAGTAGCACCTGGGTATTTGATACTGGTTCTGTTGCTAATATTTGCAACTCGAAACAGGGGCTACGGATTAAGCGAAGATTGGTTAAGGACGAGGTGACGATGCGCGTGGGAAATGGTTCCAAAGTCGATGTGATCGCCGTCGGCACGCTACCTCTACATCTACCTTCGGGATTAGTATTAGACCTAAATAATTGTTATTTGGTGCCAGCGTTGAGCATGAACATTATATCTGGATCTTGTTTGATGCGAGACGGTTATTCATTTAAATCAGAGAATAATGGTTGTTCTATTTATATGAGTAATATCTTTTATGGTAATGCACCCTTGAAGAGTGGTCTATTTTTAATGAATCTTGGTAGTAGTGACACACATATTCATAATGTCGAAGCCAAAAGATGCAGAATTGATAATGATAGTGCAACTTATTTGTGGCACTGCCGTTTAGGTCATATCGGTGTAAAGCGCATGAAGAAACTCCATAATGATGGACTTTTGGAATCACTTGATTATGAATCACTTGGTACTTGCGAACCGTGTCTCATGGGCAAGATGACTAAAACACCGTTCTCCGGTACTATGGAGAGAGCAACTAATTTGTTGGAAATCATACATACATATGTATGTGGTCCGATGAATATTGAGGCTCGTGGCGGATATCGTTATTTTCTCACCTTCACAGATGATTTGAGCAGATATGGGTATATCTACTTAATGAAAGATAAGTCTGAAACATTTGAAAAGTTCAAAGAATTTCAGAGCGAAGTTGAAAATCATCGTAACAAGAAAATAAAGTTTCTACGATCAGATCGTGGAGGAGAATATTTGAGTTATGAGTTTGGCCTACATTTGAAACAATGTGGAATAGTTTCGCAACTCACGCCACCCGGAACACCACAACGTAATGGTGTGTCCGAACGTCGTAATCGTACTTTACTAGATATGGTGCGATCTATGATGTCTCTTACTGATTTACCGCTATCGTTTTGGGGTTATGCTTTAGAGACGGCTGCATTCACTCTAAATAGGGCACCATCAAAATTCGTTGAAACGACACCTTATGAACTATGGTTTGGCAAGAAACCAAAGTTGTCGTATCTTAAAGTTTGGGGTTGCGATGCTTATGTGAAGAAACTTCAACCTGATAAGCTCGAACCTAAATCAGAGAAATGTGTCTTCATAGGATACCCAAAGGAGACTGTTGGGTACACCTTCTACCACAGATCCGAAGGCAAGACATTCGTTGCTAAGAATGGATCCTTTCTAGAGAAGGAGTTTCTCTCGAAAGAAGTGAGTGGGAGGAAAGTAGAACTTTATGAGGTAACTGTACCTGCTCCCTTATTGGAAAGTAGATCATCACAGAAATCAGTTTCTGCGACACCTATACCAATTAGTGAGGAAGTTAATGATAATGATCATGAAACTTCAGATCAAGTTATTACTGAACCTCGTAGGTCAACCAGATTAAGATCCGCACCAGAGTGGTACGGTAATCCTGTTCTGGAGGTTATGTTACTAGACCATGAGGAACCTACGAACTATGAAGAAGCAATGGTGAGCCCAGATTCCGCAAAATGGCTTGAGGCCATGAAATCTGAGATGGGATCCATGATCGGCAAGCCATTGAAAATAAATGGATCTTCAAGAAGAAGACTGACGCTGAAGGTAATGTTACTGTCTATAAAGCTCGACTTGTTGCGAAAGGTTTTCGACAAGTTGAAGGGATTGACTACGATGAGACCTTCTCACCCGTACGATGCTTAAGTCTGTCCGAATCATGTTAGCAATTGCCGCATTTTATGATTATGAAATTTGGCAAATGGATGTCAAAACTACATTCCTGAATGGATTTCTGGAAGAAGAGTTGTATATGATGCAACCGGAAGGTTTTGTCGATCCAAAGGGAGGTAACAAAGTGTGCAAGCTCCAGCGATCCATTTATGGACTGGTGCAAGGCTCTCGGAGTTTGAATAAACGCTTTGATAGTGTGATCAAAGCATTTCGTTTTATACAGACTTTTGGAGAAGCCTGTATTTACAAGAAAGTGAGTGGGAGCTCAGTAGCATTTCTGATATTATATGTGAATGACATATTGCTAATTGGAAATGATATAGAATTTCTGGATAGCATAAAGGGATACTTGAATAAGAGTTTTTCAATGAAAGACCTCGGTGAAGCTGCATATATATTGGGCATCAAGATCTATAGAGATAGATCAAGACGCTTAATTGGACTTTCACAAAGCACATACCTTGACAAAGTTTTGAAGAAGTTCAAAATGGATCAAGCAAAGAAAGGGTTCTTGCCTGTACTACAAGGTGTGAGATTGAGTAAGACTCAATGCCCGACCACTGCAGAAGATAGAGAGAAGATGAAAGATGTTCCCTATGCTTCAGCTATAGGCTCTATCATGTATGCAATGTTGTGTACCAGACCTGATGTGTGCCTTGCTATAAGTTTAGCAGGGAGGTACCAAAGTAATCCAGGAGTGGATCACTGGACAGCGGTCAAGAACATCCTGAAATACCTGAAAAGGACTAAGGATATGTTTCTCGTTTATGGAGGTGACAAAGAGCTCATCGTAAATGGTTACGTTGATGCAAGCTTTGACACTGATCCAGACGATTCTAAATCGCAAACCGGATACGTGTTTACATTGAACGGTGGAGCTTTCAGTTGGTGCAGTTCTAAGCAAAGTGTCGTGGCGGGATCTACGTGTGAAGCGGAGTACATAGCTGCTTCGGAAGCAGCAAATGAAGGAGTCTGGATGAAGGAGTTCATATCCGATCTAGGTGTCATACCTAGTGCATCGGGACCAATGAAAATCTTTTGTGACAATACTGGAGCAATTGCCTTAGCAAAGGAATCCAGATTTCACAAGAGAACCAAGCACATCAAAAGACGCTTCAATTCCATCCGGGATTTAGTCCAGGTGGGAGACATAGAAATTTGCAAGATACATACGGATCTGAATGTTGCAGACCCGTTGACTAAGCCTCTTCCACGAGCAAAACATGATCAGCACCAAGACTCCATGGGTGTAAGAATCATTACTGTGTAATCTAGATTACTGACTCTAGTGCAAGTGGGAGACTGAAGGAAATATGCCCTAGAGGCAATAATAAAGTTATTATTTATTTCCTTATATCATGATAAATGTTTATTATTCATGCTAGAATTGTATTAACCGGAAACATAATACATGTGTGAATACATAGACAAACAGAGTGTCACTAGTATGCCTCTACTTGACTAGCTCGTTGATCAAAGATGGTTGTGTTTCCTGGCCATAGACATGAGTTGTCATTTGATTAACGGGATCACATCATTAGGAGAATGATGTGATTGACTTGACCCATTCCGTTAGCTTAGCACTCGATCGTTTAGTATGTTGCTATTGCTTTCTTCATGACTTATAGATGTTCCTATGACTATGAGATTATGCAACTCCCGTTTACCGGAGGAACACTTTGTGTGCTACCAAACGTCACAACGTAACTGGGTGATTATAAAGGTGCTCTACAGGTGTCTCCAAAGGTACTTGTTGGGTTGGCGTATTTCGAGATTAGGATTTGTCACTCCGATTGTCGGAGAGGTATCTTTGGGCCCACTCAGTAATACACATCACTATAAGCCTTGCAAGCATTGTGACTAATGAGTTAGTTGTGGGATGATGTATTACGGAACGAGTAAAGAGACTTGCCGGTAATGAGATTGAACTAGGTATCGAGATACCGACGATCTAATCTCGGGCAAGTAACATACCGATGACAAAGGGAACAACGTATGTTGTTATGCGGTCTGACCGATAAAGATCTTCGTAAAATATGTGGGAACCAATATGAGCATCCAGGTTCCGCTATTGGTTATTGACCGGAGAGGTGTCTTGGTCATGTCTACATAGTTCTCGAACCCGTAGGGTCCGCACGCTTAACGTTACGATGACAGTTATATTATGAGTTTATATGTTTTGATGTACCGAAGGTTGTTCGGAGTCCCGGATGTGATCACGGACATGACGAGGAATCTCAAAATGGTCGAGACATAAAGATTGATATATTGGAAGCCTATGTTTGGACATCGGAAGTGTTCCGGGTGAAATCGGGATTTTTTCGGAGTACCGGGAGGTTACCGGAACCCCCCGGTAACTTAATGGGCCTTAGTGGGCCTAGGTGGAAGAGAGGAGAGGAGGCCAGGGCAGGGCCGCGCGCCCCTCCCCCCCCAAGTCCGAATAGGACAAGGAGAGGGGGGCGGCGCCCGCCCTTCCATCCTCCCCTCCACCTCTTCCCCCTTTCTCTCCTAGTCCAACATGGAAAAGGGGGGGAGTCCTACTCCCGGTAGGAGTAGGACTCCTCCTGGCGCGCCTCTCCTCTAGGCCGGCCGAACCCCCCTTGCTCTTTTATATACGGGGGCAGGGGGCACCTCTAGACACACAATTGATAAACGATCTTTTAGCCGTGTGCGGTGCCCCCCTCCACCATATTACACCTCGATAATATCGTAGCGGTGCTTAGGCGAAGCCCTGCGTCCGTAGAACATCATCATCGTCACCACGCCGTCGTGCTGACGAAACTCTCCCTCAACACTCGGCTGGATCGGAGTTCGAGTGACGTCATCGAGCTGAACGTGTGCTGAACTCGGAGGTGCCGTGCGTTCGGTACTTGATCGGTCGGATCGTGAAGACGTACGACTACATCAACCGCGTTGTGTTAACGCTTCCGCTTTCGGTCTACGAGGGTACGTGGACAACACTCTCCCCTCTCGTTGCTATGCATCACCATGATCTTGCGTGTGCGTAGGAATTTTTTTGAAATTACTACGTTCCCCAACACTTCCTTCCCTCTTCAGCCCGGGCGCACCTATCAGCCAGAACGTAGAGCTCTGCCACATCCTTAACCTTGGTCATCGCCAGCTCTTCGCGCATCTTGCGGTTGCGCACGTTCTGGTGGAACGCGCTGATCACAGCGGCAGGATGAACATCGGGGATGTTGTATTGCACCCGGCTGAATCTCTGGATGTACTTGCGCAGGGTTTCCCCTTCCTTCTGGGAATGATATGCAGATCACTGGCCTGGCCATGAGCTTGGTGGCCTCCTGTGAAGGCGCCAACGAACTCATGGCACAGATCCGACCAAGAAGAAATGGAATCCACCGGCAGGTGCATCAACCAAGACATCACATTGGGCTTCAGCGCCAGCGGGAAATAGTTGGCGAGCACCTTGTCGTCGCGAGCTCCAGCAGCCAGCATCGCGATGGTGTAGATGCTGAGGAACTCGGACAGATGGGTCTTGCCAGTGTACTTCTCACCGACGTCGGGCTTGAACGTGCGGTGGGACGGCCACTAGAATTGTCGCAGCTCACGAGTAAAGGTCGGGCATCCCACCTCGTAAGGTAGGCCGCCGGGGCCCCCTGGTGCCGGGTTGTCCATAGCGGGTCCCGCCCGCTTGTCCGACTGGCGACGCGTTTCGCGCCGGCGCTCGACGGTGGTTCGAGCGTCTTCGTGAGCTCGCTCCCGAAGGACCTGGTGCTGGTCGCGGAGGGTCCGCGGGTCGGACGACGCTATGGAGATGTTATCACAAGCGTCGTCGCGACGGGCCGACGCCCGCGGCGGCTGGCGAGGAGGAGGAGGAGAGTGCACCGTGGCCGCAGCTCCCCCGGTCCTCCCAGCGCCAGCATGTGGTGGCTCGGTGGAGCGCCGACCCGAGGGCCCTGCCGGTCGCGGATCGTCTTTGTTTGCGATGGCGACGAGGCTCCGGATGGTGGCCCTCCACTCGTCGAGCTTCTCCGCAGCAGGAGGGAAGTCGAGGAGCAGCTACGCGCGCGCCAAAGCTTCCGTTGGCGTGGGCGGTGGCGACAGCTGCGTGGATCGCGGCGCGCTTCGACTTCTAACTACGTAGAAGGAGCTCCGTTACGACCCAGCGGCTGCGTGCCATTTTTGCCAGCGCTTCGATGAGCGTGCTGAACCCCTTCATCTTGCGGATGACGCACAGGGCTCTTCCCACGGCGGTGCCTAGGGTCACCAACGTGGTGACGCTGCTCGGCGTGCACACCATGGGAAGAGCACGCGGTGGTTGCCAGTGTGGGCATCTTGGAGGTCGCTGCGCTGCTCGGAGGTGGCACAATGACACCCCTGGAGGGCCCTGCGCCACCTGCGGGGGGCCCGGCTCCGTCTTTGGATCTGGCGACGTGCGGCCGGTCGTCTGGCGCGCGAATGACGCTGCTCGCCAGGCTCTGACTGCCTGGGCGATGCTGGTGCTCGCGGACCGCGGCCCGGGTCCTGTCCGCGACCGGTCCAGTGCTCGTTCGCACCGGCACGGGCTGTTCGGCTCCCACCGAGCCGATCGCCGTGGCCGCCTTCTTCTTAGGAGCCATGGCGACGAAGAACTGCTCGGCTAACTACTAGACCAGATTCTCACAATTGCGCCCCCTACCTGGCGCGCCAAAGATGTCGGGGAAAACGACACCTATGGCATCACAAGAATCCCTACTACGGTTGCCGGGGCGCGGGATTGCGAGAAGAGCGGGGCTAGTAGACATCACAAGGATTGTTTACCCAGGTTCGGGCCGCGAGGATGCGTAAAACCCTAGTCCTGCTTTGGTGGGTGTATTTCAGAGAGTTCTTGAGCTCTCGAACTAGTTGTGGTGAGTGCGTGGTTGGAAAAGAGCCGAATCCTTCTCCAGTATGCCATGGGCCTCCTTTTATAGTCGGAAGGGGTTGCCACAGTGGCACACAGGAGGTGGAAAGACGTACAGTCCCCTGACCTTATCACTCGTATTACAGGACAAGACGCATTTAATGCGTAGCTTAGGTGTCCCCTTGCTTTATTGGGGGCGCGGGCGAGGCCCGTCCAGTCCGTCGCCGCTCCTCCTTGCTTTGACACGCGCCCTGGCCAGTGAGGCGCGTGGTGCCATGTAGGTAGGCAGGCAGCTGAGGTGGCGCAGTGGCGGAACCTTCACGAAGATCTGCATGCCGCCACGGAGGCGCTCGATGAGTCGGCCTGGGAGCTGCATGTTGCCACGCAGGTGCCCGCCCAGCTGGTTGGGCTGGCAGCTGCATGTGAACGGCGGTGGAAGCTTGGTTGGCGTGGGCCTGGGGGTGGTCCTGCTGGCATCCTTGGTGAGGGCCTTGCCGGGTGGCCCGGCAAGGCTCTTGCCGTGTGGCCCGGCAAGGGTCTTGCCATGGCGCGCTGTCGTCCCCGGCAAGGGCCTTGCTAGGGGTCTGGTGGCCTTCCTCGGAAAGGATCTTGCGAAGGATCGTCGTCTTCTAATCCTCATCTGATCTTGAATATGTCTTCACAAGCCCTGGCCCCACATGGGCGATGGCGTTGGGGACCGTGGGCTCAAGGGTGGCTCACTCTGTTGGTGTGGGGCGAGCTGCCCCGACAAGGGTCTTGCCGGGGCTGTTGAGGCTGCCCCGGCAAGGGTCCTGCCGGGGGAACCTGCTTCGTCCCTCTGCTCTTTGTGGTCTTGGCCTTGGCGTTGCTCTTATTATCTTGGGCTTTGGTCTTACCTTGGCTCACCTCCCTTGTTCTGCTTGGCGTGACTGTAGGCGCGGCTCCGACTGCCGGTGCACAGGTATAGGGGTACAAAAACGCACCCCTCTTTTTGTACACTGACAACTGGCATCAATCTTTGATTGCCTAGTGGATGTAATTTCCTGTAATATATGCTGGATGTGCAACGTTTTTCCTTGTATGTCGTACCTTTGCTTGATCGATTTTGGTCCTGTGCATAATTGCTCGTCGTAATGGGCTCAAATTATCTAATTTGGCCTAAAGACATATACGAACTTTAGTGGGCCCATTAAGTTAATGGGCTGTTACCAGGCCGAGAGTTAATGGTCGGCCCTCTTAACTCCCGGGTCATTAACAGGCCGACATCGAAGAGGGCAACAGGTGGGCCCAATTGATTTCACAGGCCATTAACACGCCGTTACTAAGTTCGGGCTACATATGGCCCAACTATACTATGGGCCTTTAGCAGGCCGAAAGAGACAGCGGGCTTGTACTGGACCATGAAGAGCATGGGCCGCTAAGAGGCCGAAAGTCAGGTCGTATTGTAAATGGCCCAACTGTGTTGTGGGCCTTTAGCAGGCTGAAAGAGAAACCGGGCTGGTATTGGACCATGAAGGGCATGGGCCGTTAAAAGGCCAAAACTCAGGTCCAACTACAAATGGCCCAACAGATATATGGGCCGTCCACAGGCTGAAAGACACACCGGGCCGGAAATTGGCCCAACACTTAAATGGGTCGCTAAAAGGCCGAAGCTCAGGTCCGACTACAAATGGCCCAACTGATTTATGGGCTGTCAACAGGCTGAAAGACACACCGGGCCGGAAATTAGCCCAACATTTAAATGGGTCGCTAAAAGGCCGAAAGATGTACATCGTGAAAATTAGCCCATCCACTGAATGGGCCGTTAACAGGCCGAAATCTCGTCGGGCCGATATTGAGCCCAAATATATAGTGGGCTGTTAACGGGCTCGAACTGGCGATCGGCTACAATGGTGTCAAATCTTTAACGGGCCGTTGACGGGCCGAATTGGCACATCTCGTATGGACCGTGGGCTTAAAAGGACCTGACACAAGTAGGCCTTATATGGGCTGGCCTGCTAATTTTTACTGGGCCGGCTCACCGGAATGGGCCACTGTTGGGCCGTGCCACGTGTCGACCTATCATAGGCACCTCCTATCCAATGAGTGGATGGCATCTGTCCCAACGGTGAGGCAACACGTGTTTCCTTAGGCCAATGATGATTTTACACGAGGAAAATCCCCATTGGTCCGGGCTGTTAACGGGTTATCGGATCCAAAACCGGACCCGATAGCTTAACGGCGTTCCGTTACGGTGGATGCCACGTGTCGGTCACCCTTGACGAAAGCACTTTTGTGACGCGCGATTTATCGTCATGGAAGTGGACACTTCCGTGATGATAATTTTGGTAATGTCATTGAACACTTCTACGACAGCACAGGTATGACTATCTTGATTCTGTCATAAAATCTTCATGGATGTATATGCAGGACAAAAAACGCGACCTACTGTGACAAACACGTATCATCACGGAAGTGTATTTTTTTGGTAGTGATATAGGTGAGCCTAGTCGATTTAGGTTTTGTGCTTGACTAATTAAATGCTAGTTTTATTCCGTATTTGTTCAAGCCTAAACCTTAATTATGTTAAAGCGCCTATTCACCCCCTCTAGGCGACATCCATGATATTCCACATGGTACTTGCAATTTGGGTTTGTTACACCAATTATATTGTAGGGGCCTCCCTTACAGTTTATCTATAGAAGAAACCAAATGGAGCATGGTTTGTCGACCAAAAGACCAAGGAGGTTTAGGCATTCAGGATCCATGTCGAAAATGATGGCTTACTTAGTAAACGTCTATTTAGGCTACTAACTAAGAATGATGTTTGGCAAACCCTGTTGTGCAATAAGTATCTAGGCCAAAAAAACTGCATCTTAGGGACATTGGAAGCCTGAGGATTCACATTTTGTAGGTTGGTCTCATGGCGGCAAAGAAACATCTTTTTCGCTCTGGATATTTTAGGTTAAAGGACAACCCAGAGATATGTTTTTGATAGAATAAGTGGCTAGGAAATGTCTCCAGGAATAGTATCCAATCTTGTGCCGAATAGTATGCGATAAGAATGATACTCTTGTGCATGTACTTGTCTCCTCCACCCTGATGTTTCATTTACATGGGATTAATTGTCCCTTGTCTTATGTCATGGCAACATCTTTTGTCTCGTTTGGATTTGATCAGCCTGACACAAGGACATGATGTGTTTTGCCGAAATTTAACTACATTTGGATCCTTCATAGTTGACTCTATATACCGTGCACTCAAACACTTAGAGATTCCAGTGGACAACAATAAACGAATATGAAAGTCGAAGGTACCACTACAAGTTAAGATTTTAATGTGGTATCTTTGGAGGGAGTTTCTCTAACGAAAGACAATCTCACTCGTAGCAACTGGCAAGAAAGTAAGTAGTGGAAGTTTTGTACTCATGATGAGACAATCAAACATCTCTTCTTGCAAAGCAAGTTTTCACATTCTACATGATCAATCACTCAAATAACGTCCATTTTATCCATTCACTATTATTGTCAATCTATATGGTCACTGGCTTCGCGAAATACCAAATACGTTTAGCACACGAAGAAGGTGGGACCGTCTACTTATTATGGTTGATTTTTCCTAGTCCCTACATCCATATATATAAGGCCTAATATGTATTTTGAGGTTGCGGTTGACCATTGGTGAAAATAAATAATATATAAGATATATGAAATGAAAATAATATCATTAGAAACTCCCTTCTCTCACGAATTTGATGGTATACTTTGTGTAACATGTGTTGAGTATATTGATTATTAGGAAAGATGAGATATACTAGGATTTGTTCTGGCTTGTCTTGTACTCCAAGTAGATCATTGTACACCTATATATATACATGCCCACGAGGCTTAAGCAATACAACGAACAATTCCACCAATCCTCTCTATCCCTTTTAACATGGTATCAGCCTAATCGACCATAAACCCTAGCCGCCGCCGATTCCGCACCCGCGCACCGCCCGTGGGGCGGTCGGCCTCCATGACCGCCGCCGGGGGCCGCACCGCCTGTACCTAGTGTTCGTCCACCGGCCGTGTTGGCCGGCTGCCCTAGAGAGTCTTTTTCCTGAGCCCTTGCTCTGGGTTTTTTTCACTCTCTTGCCGGTCGTTTTGATCGGTGTTTCCTTTTTGGTTTTCAGATCTATGCTTGATCGCTTTGCATCGCCCGTCGCCGCCATCGACCCCGTGCGCTTCTAGTCCGACACCTGCGCGACCGGCAGGCTCTTCACCGACCCGACGGCCTTGCACGACAGGCGGCCCCTCACGGCCGTCATCCACGCGCCGGCCCGCTCGTCGATCTACGCCGGCCGTCACCGCCTTCTCCGACCGGGACACCTGCATTGCCCCTCCCGGCGGCCTCGCGCCATTTGGCGGTCCATCATAGCCGTCGTTCACGCGCTGGCCCGCCCGTCGATCCACCCCACCCACCTCCGCCACATCTGCACGACGCGGCCATGTGGTCTGCCTCGCCGGCCTCGTCCCTGGCTGCGTCGGGCCGACTACGTCAGGCTCGTCGGCTGCCTCAGCTTGGGCACCGCTGCTACTTTGGTCGCTCGGACCTCGTTGCCCGGGCGCTGCTTTGGCAACCCGGGTGCCGGTGCTGACGCGCTCGTCCGCACGACGTCCCACACCGTCCGTCACGGTCGGCTTCATCTCGGACTCCGCCTCCATCGAGCGGCATCCCTGACCTCGCGCGCGGTCAACTTGATCACCCGCTCGCCGCCGCTCACCGCCTCATCTACAACGCGCGACCGACCTGGCCCATCAGTTACGCGTGCCTCCGCAGGTCCCGTGAAAATCGTCCCGAGTTCAGCGCGCCCCTCCACCGATCGAGCAACGGGCTGACGCTGCGTCGCCCCGTTGGGCCGCAGTACCGCCGCCCCGTGGTTCTCCTCACGGCTGCATCGACTCGCACGTCGCCGCTGCATCACCCCTACGGGCCATAGTGCCGTGATACGCAGTCCCAGCCGCCGCCCCGTGGATCTCCTCACCGCTGCATCTACTCACGCGTCGCCACTGCATCACCCCTGCGGGTCGTAGTACCGTGATACGCAGTCCCAGCCGCCGCCCCGAGGCCGTCCCCGCAGTTGCACTGACCGTCGCCCCAACCTGCCCGCTGCCACTGCGTCGCCCCTTCGGGCCGTAGCGCTGCGGCCCGCGGTCCACTCCGCCGTCACCACGCGTCGACCTCCCGTGAAATGCGCCGCGCCGTCTCCCTTCGAGCGGGAATGCCACCATCTTCGCCGGTCTTCGTCACGCTGTCAGGGTTCTTTGCCTACTTTAAGCACTGCCGCCGCGCTCCTAACCTAGCCGCTGCTGCCGCCGTTAGGCCGCCACCGCCGCTCTTCTTTAGCCGCTGCCGCCGCTACCCCCGTAGCCGCTGCCCGTCCACCTCCTTCGTCTTCGTCCAACAACAACTCGTCGCCAGCGTCGCCGTCATCTTCCCCGACCATTTCGTCTACTCTGACCACCATTGGTGACATCGGCCCCATGCCGATTGGTGCCACAACCGTCGCCGAGTGCTACCTCTTGAGCACTGCGTTGGTTTTCCCTTGAAGAGGAAAGGGTGATGCAGTAAAGTAGCGTAAGTATTTCCCTCAGTTTTTGAGAACCAAGGTATCAATCCAGTAGGAGGCCACGCTCAAGTCCCTCGCACCTACACAAACAAATAAGAACCTCGCAACCAACGCAATAAAGGGGTTGTCAATCCCTTCACGGTCACTTACGAAAGTGAGATCTGATAGATATGATAAGATAATATTTTTGGTATTTTTATAATAAAGACTAAAAGTAAAGAAAGCAAAATAAACGGCGCCAGAAATAGCTCGTTGACGGAGATTAATATGATGGAAAATAGACCCGAGGGCCATAGGTTTCACTAGTGGCTTCTCTCGAGAGCATAAGTATTACGGTGGGTGAACAAAATACTGTTGAGCAATTGACAGAATTGAGCATAGTTATGAGAATATCTAGGTATGATCATGTATATAGGCATCACGTCCGTGACAAGTAGACCGACTCCTGCCTGCATCTACTACTATTACTCCACACATCGACCGCTATCCAGCATGCATCTAGAGTATTAAGTTCATAAGAACAGAGTAACGCATTAAGTAAGATGACATGATGTAGAGGGATAAGCTCATGCAATATGAAATAAACCCCATCTTGTTATCCTCGATGGCAACAATACAATACGTGCCTTGCTGCCCCTGCTGTCACTGGGAAAGGACACCGCAAGATTGAACCCAAAGCTAAGCACTTCTCCCACTTCAAGAAAGATCAATCTAGTAGGCCAAACCAAACTGATAATTCGAAGAGACTTGCAAAGATAACCAATCATACATAAAAGAATTTAGAGAAGATTCAAATATTATTCATAGATAAACTTGATCAGAAACCCACAATCCATCGGTCTCAACAAACACACCGCAAAAGAAGATTACATCGAATAGATCTCCACGAGAATCGTGGAGAACTTTGTATTGAGATCCAAAGAGAGAGAAGAAGCCATCTAGCTAATAACTATGGACCCGAAGGTCTGAGGTAAACTACTCACACATCATCGGAGAGGCTATGGTGTTGATGTAGAAGCCCTCCGTGATCAATGCCCCCTCCGACAGGACGCCGAAAAAGGCCCCAAGATGGGATCTCACGGGTACAGAAGGTTGCAGCAGTGGAATTAGGTTTTCGTGGATGCTTCTGTTGGTTTGGGGGTACGTAGGTATATATAGGAGGAAGAAGTATGTCGGTGGAGCAACGTGGGCCCCACGAGGGTGGAGGGCGCGCCCCCTGCCTCTTGCTCTCCTGGTTGATTTCTTGACGTAGACTCCAAGTCCCATGGATCACGTTTGTTCCGAAAATCATGTTCCCGAAGGTTTCATTCCGTTTGGACTCTGTTTGATATTCTTTTTCTGCGAAACTCTGAAATAGGCAAAAAACAGCAATGCGGGCTGGGCCCCCGGTTAATAGGTTAGTCCCAAAAATAATATTAAAGTGTATAATAAAGCCCGGTAATAATCCAAAACAGAATATAATATAGCATGAAGCAATAAAAAATTATAGATACGTTGGAGACGTATAAAGCATCCCCAAGCTTAATTCCTGCTCGTCCTCGAGTAGGTAAATGATAAAAATAGAATTTTTGATGCAGAATGCTACTTGGCATAATAATTTTTAATGTAACCCTCTTAATTGTGGTATGAATATTCAGATCTGAAAGATTCAAGATAAAAGTTCAATATTGACATAAAAGTAATAATACTTCAAGCATACTAACTAAGCAATTATGTTTTCTCAAAATAACATGGCCAAAGAAAGTTATCCCTACAAAATCATATAGTCTGGCTATGCTCTATCTTCACCACACAAAATATTTAAATCATGCACAACCCCGATGACAAGCCAAGCAATTGTTTCATACTTTTGATGTTCTCAAACTTTTTCAATCTTCACGCAATACATGAGCGTGAGCCATGGACATAGCACTATATGTGGAATAGAATGGTGGTTGTTGTAACGTCCACGATGCGGCTATATCTCCCACGTGTCGAGGCACGACTTAGAGGCATAACCGCATTGTGGTTTTGTCGCAAGAAGGGTCATCTTCACACAATCCCATGTAATGAATAAGAATGGGATAACGAGAGTTGGCTTACAATCGCCACTTCACACAATACATAAATATAATTCATACAAAATCCAAAATCCGCACATAGACCGACTACGGTCAAATCCAAATGAAAATAAGATAACCCCAAATGCTAGATCCCCGATCATCCCAACTGGGCTCCACTACTGATCATCAGGAAAAGACACATAGTAACGACCACGTTCCTCGTCGAACTCCCAGTTGAGCTCGGTTGCGTCACCCGCACTGGCATCGTCGGCACCTGCGAGATCACCTGTTTTGGTAGAATCTGTGAGTCACGAGGACTCAGCAATCTCACACCCGCGAGATCAAGACTATTTAAGCTTATAGGAAAGGATGGTGTAATGAGGTGGAGCTGCAGCAGGCACTAAGCATATATGGTGGCTAACATACGCAAATGAGAGCGAGAAGAGAAGCAACGCAACGATCGCGAAGCTAGAAATGATCAAGAAGTGATCCTGAAACTACTTACGTTCATGCATAACTCAAACCGTGTTCACTTCCCGGACTCCGCCGAGAAGAGACCATCACGGCTACACACACAGTTGATGTATTTTAATTGGGTCAAGTGACAAGTTCTCTACAACCGGACATTAACAAATTCCCATATGCCTCATAACCGCGGGCACGGCTTTCGAAAGATAATACCCTGCAGGGGTGTCCCAACTTAGCCCATTATAAGCTCTCACGGTCAACGAAGGATAAACCTTCTCCCGGAAAGACCCGATCAGTCTCGGAATCCCGGTTTACAAGACATATCGACAATGGTAAAACAAGACCAGCAAAGCCGCCCGATGTGCCGACAAATCCCGATAGGAGCTGCACATATCTCATTCTCAGGGCAACACCGGATGAGACATCTGTTGGGGAACGTAGCAGAAATTCAAAATTTTCTACGCATCACCAAGATCAATCTATGGATTAACTAGAACCGAGAGAGAGGGGAGTGCATCTTCATACCCTTGAAGATCGCGATGCGGAAGCGTTGCAAGAACGCGGATGAAGGAGTCGTACTCGTAGTGATTCAGATCGTGGTTGATTCCGATCTAAGCGCCGAACCACGGCGCCTCCGCGTTCAACACACGTGCAGCCCGGTGACGTCTCCCACGCCTTGATCCAGCAAGGAGAGAGGGAGAGGTTGGGGAAGACTCTGTCCAGCAGCAGCACAACGGCGTGGTGGTGGTGGTGGAGGAGCGTGGCACTCTAGCAGGGCTTCGCCAAGCACCGCAAGAGACGAGGAGGGAGAGGGGTAGGGCTGCGCCATGAGGGAGATGTTCTCGTGTCTATGGCAGCCCCAAACGCCCACTATATATAGGGGAAAGGGAGGGGCTGCGCCCCCACCTAGGTTTCCACCTCTAGGGGTGGCGGCCAGCCCTAGATGGGACTTGGAGGGGCGGCCAAGGGGGAAGAGAGGGGGCGCACCACTAGGTGGGCCTTAGGCCCATCTGAGCCTAGGGTTTCCCCTTTTCCCTTCTCTCTTTGCCTTGGGCCCTGGTGGGGGGGCGCACCAACTCACCTAGGGCTGGTCCCCTCCCACACTTGGCCCACGCAGCCCTCTGGGGCCGGTGGCCCCACCTGGTGGACCCCCGAGACCCTCCCGGTGGTCCCGGTACGTTACCGATAGCACCCGAAACTTTTCCGGTGACCAAAACAGGACTTCCCATATATAAATCTTTACCTCCGCACCATTCCGGAACTCCTCGTGACTCCGGGATCTCATCCGGGACTCCGAACAACATTCGGTAACCATGTATATATATTCCCTATAACCCTAGCATCATCGAACCTTAAGTGTGTAGACCCTACGGGTTCGGGAACCATGCAGACATGACCGAGACGTTCTCCGATCAATAACCAACAGCGGGATCTGGATACCCATGTTGGCTCCCACATGTTCCACGATGATCTCATCGGATGAACCACGATGTCAAGGATTCAATCAATCCTGTATACAATTCCCTTTGTCTACCGGTATAGTACTTGCCCGAGATTCGATCGTCGGTATCCCGATACCTTGTTCAATCTCGTTACCGGCAAGTCTCTTTACTCGTTCTGTAACACATCATCCCGTGATCAACTCCTTGGTCACATTGTGCACATTATGATGATGTCCTACCGAGTGGGCCCAGAGATACCTCTCCGTTTACACGGAGTGACAAATCCCATTCTCGATTCGTGCCAACCCAACAGACACTTTCGGAGATACCTATAGTGCACCTTTATAGCCACCCAGTTACGTTGTGACGTTTGGTACACCCAAAGCATTCCTACGGTATCCGGGAGTTGCACAATCTCATGGTCTAAGGAAATGATACTTGACATTAGAAAAGCTCTTAGCAAACGAACTACACGATCTTGTGCTAGGCTTAGGATTGGGTCTTGTCCATCACATCATTCTCCTAATGATGTGATCCCGTTATCAACGACATCCAATGTCCATAGTCAGGAAACCGTAACCATCTATTGATCAACGAGCTAGTCAACTAGAGGCTTACTAGGGACATGGTGTTGTCTATGTATCCACACATGTATCTGAGTTTCCTATCAATACAATTTTAGCATGGATAATAAAAGATTATCATGAACAAGGAAATATAATAATAACCAATTTATTATTGCCTCTAGGGCATATTTCTAACAGTCTCCCACTTGCCCTAGAGTCAATAATCTAGTTCACATCGCCATGTGATTAATACCCAAGAGTTTACTAGAGTCAATAATCTAGTTCACATCACCATGTGATTGTAATGAATCCAACACCCATGGGGTTTGTTCATATCTCGCTTGTGAGAGAGGTTATTAGTCAATGGGTCTGAACCTTTCAGATCCGTGTGTGCTTTACGAATATCTATGTCATCTTGTAGATGCAGCTACCACGCGCTACTTGGAGCTATTCCAAATAACTGCTCTACTATACGAATCCGGTTTACTACTCAGAGTCATCCGGATTAGTGTCAAAGTTTGCATCGACGTAACCCTTTACGACGAACTCCTTCTCCACCTCCATAATCGAGAAAATTCCTTAGTCCACTAGATACTAAGGATAAGTTCGACCGCTGTCATGTGATCCATTCCCGGATCACTATTGTACCCCTTGACTAACTCATGGCAAGGCACACTTCATGTGCGGTACACAGCATAGCATACTGTAGAGCCTACATCTAAAGCATAGGGGACGACGTTCGTCCTTTCTCTCTCTTCTGCTGTGGTCAGGTCTTGAGTCTTACTCAATACTCACACCTTGTAACACAGCCAAGAACTCCTTCTTTGCTGATCTATTTTGAACTCCTTCAAAAACTTGTCACGGTATGTATTCATTTGAAAGTAGTATTAAGCGTTTTTGATCTATCCTTATAGATCTTGATGCTCAATGTTGAAGTAGCTTAATCCAGGTTTTCCATTGAAAAACACTTTTCAAATAACCCTGTATGCTTTCCAGAAATTCTACATCATTTCTGATCAACAATATGTTAACAACATATACTCATCAAAAATTCTATAGTGCTCCCACTCACTTCTTTGGAAATACAAGTTTCTCATAAACTTTGTATAAACCCAAAATCTTTGATCATCTCATCAAAGCGTACATTCCAGCTCCGAGATGCTTACTCCAGTCCTTGGAAGGATTGCTGGAGCTTTGCATACTTGTTAGCATCTTTCAGGATTGACAAAACCTTCTGGTTGTATCACATACAACCTTTCCTCAAGAAAATCATCGAGGAAACAATGTTTTGACATCCTATCTGCAAGATTTCATAAATAATGCAGTAACTGCTAATATAATTCGGACAGACTCTTAGCATCGCTACGAGTGAGAAAGTCTCATCGTAGTCAACTCCTTGAACTTGTCGGAAAAATCTTAACGACAAGCCGAGCTTTCTTAATGGTGACACTTACCATCATTGTCTGTCTTCCTTTTAAAATCCATCTGCACCCAACAGCCTTACGACCATCAAGTATTTCTTGCAAAGTCTATACTTTGCTTTTATACATGGATCCTCTCTCGGATTTCATGGCCTCGAGCCATTCGTCGGAATCCGGGCCCACCATCGCTTCTCCATAGCTCGTAGGTTCATTGTTGTCTAGCAACATGACTTCCAAGACAGGATTACGTACCACTCTGAAGTAGTACGCATCCTCGTCGACCTACGAGGTTTGGTAGTGACTTGATCCGAAGTTTCATGATCACTATCATAAGCTTCCACTTCAATTGGTGTAGGTGCCACAGGAACAATTTCTTGTGCCCTGCTACACACTAGTTGAAGTGACGGTTCAATAACCTCATCAAGTCTCTACCATCCTCCCACTCAATTCTTTCGAGAGAAACTTTTCCTCGAGAAAGGACCCGTTTCTAGAAGCAATTACTTTTGCTTCCAGATCTGAAATAGGAGGTATACCCAACTGTTTTGGGTATTCCATGAAGATGCATTTATCCGCTTTGGGTTCGAGCTTATCAGCCTGAAACTTTTTCACATAAGCATCGCAGCCCCAAACTTTTAAGAAACGACAACTTAGGTTTCTCTAAACGGTGTCGTCTCAACGGAATTGTGTGGTGCCCTATTTAAAGTGAATGCGGTTTGTCTCTAATGCCTAACCCATAAACGATAGTGGTAAAGAGACATCATGGTCCAATAGGGTGCAGTCATGATGTTTGGACACACCATCACATTGTGGTGTTCTAGGCGGTATTAATTGTGAAACACTTTCCACAATGTCTTAATTGTGTGCCAAACTCGTAACTCAGATATCTCTATGATCATATCATAGACATTTTATCCTCTTGTCACGACGATCTTCAACTTCACTCTGAAATTACTTGAACCTTTCAATAATTCAGACTTGTGTTTCATCAAGTAAATATTCTCAGCATCTACTCAAATCATCTGTGAATTAAGAACATATCGATATCCACTGCGTGCCTCAGCACTCATTGGACTGCACACATCAAATGTATTACTTCCAACAAGTTGCTCTCTTGTTCCATCTTACTGAAAACGAGGCCTTTCAGTCATCTTGCCCATGTGGTATGATTTGCATGTCTCAAGTGATTCAAAATCTAGTGAGTCCAAATGATCCATCTGCATGGAGTTTCTTCATGCATATATACCAATAGACATGGTTCGCATGTCTCAATCTTTTCAAAAACGAGTGAGTCCAAAGATCCATCTACATGGAGCTTCTTCATGCGTTCTATACCAATATGAGTCAAATGGCAGTGCCACAAGTATGTGGTACTATCATTACTATTTTATATCTTTTGGCACGAACATGTGTATCACTGCGATCGAGATTCATTTTAGGTGCAAGACCATTGAAGGTATTATTCAAATAAACAGAGTAACCATTATTCTCCTTAAATGAATAACTGTATTGCGATAAACATAATCCAATCATGTTTATGCTCAACGCAAACACCAAATCTCGATGGTAGAGGGAGCATGTGATGCTTGATCACATCAACCTTAGAAACACTTCCAACACATATTGTCATCTCACCTTTAGCTAGTCTCCGTTTATTCCGCAACTTTTATTTCGAGTTACTAACACTTAGCAACCGAACCGGTATCTAATACCCTGGTGCTGCTAGGAGTACTAGTAAAGTACACATTCATATAATGTATATCCAATATACTTCTGTCGACCTTGCCTGCCTTCTCATCTACCAAGTATCTAGGGTAGTTCTGCTTCAGTGACAGTTCCCCTCATTACAGAAGCGCTTAGTCTCGGGTTTGGGTTCAACCTTGGGATTCTTCACTAGAGCAGCAAATGATTTGTTGTTTCATGAAGTATCCCTTTTGCCCTTGCCCTTCTAGAAACTAGTGGTTTTACTAACCATCAACAATTGATGCTCCTTCTTGATTTCTACTTTCACGGTGTCAAACATCGCGAGTTGCTCAAGGATCATCATGTCTATCCCTGATATGTTATAGTTCATCACGAAGCTCTAATAGCTTGGTGGCAGTGACTATGGAGAACCATCACTATCTCATCTGGAAGATTAACTCCCACTCGATTCAAGTGATTGTAGTACTCAGACAATCTGAGCACATGCTCAACGATTGAGCTTTTCTCCCTTAGTTTGCAGGCTTAAGAAACTTGTCAGAGGTCTCATATCTCTTGACGTGGGCATTAGTCTGAAATCCCAATTTCAGTCTTTGGAACATCTCATATGTTCTGTGACGTTTCAAAAACGTCTTTGGTGCCACAATTCTAAACCGTTAGCATTACGCACTGAACTATCACGTAGTCATCAAAACGTGTATGCCAGATGTTTCGCAGCATCTACAGACGACGCTGAGGTTCAGCGCACCGAGCGGTGCATTAAGGACATAAGCCTTCTGTGCAGCAACGAGGACAATCCTCAGTTCACGGAACCAGTCCGCATAATTGCTACTATCAACTTTCAACTAAATTTTCTCTAGGAACATATGTTAAACAGTAGAACTAAAGCGTAAGCGATGACATAATTTGCAAAGACCTTTTGACTATGTTCATGATAATTAAGTTCATCTGATTATTTAATGAACTCCCACTCAGATAGACATCCCTCTAGTCATCTAAGTGATACATGATCCGAGTCAAACTAGGCCGTGTCCGATCATCACGTGAGACGGACTAGTCATCATCGGTGAACATCTCCATGTTGATCGCATCTACTATACGAATCATGTTCGACCTTTCAATCTCTTGTGTTCCGAGGCCATGTCTGTACATGCTAGGCTCGTCAAGTCAACCTAAGTGTTTCGCATGTGTTCCGAGGCCATGTCTGTACATGCTAGGCTCGTCAACACCCGTTGTATTCGAACGTTAGAATCTATCACACCCGATCATCACGTGGTGCTTCGAAATAACGAACCTTCGCAACGGTGCACAGTTAGGGGGAACACGTCTCTTGAAATTTTAGTGAGGGATCATCTTATTTATGCTACCGTCGTTCTAAGCAAATAAGATGTAAACATGAAAAACATCACATGCAAATCATAAAGTGACGTGATATGGCCAATATCATCTTGCGCCTTTGATCTCCATCTTCGAGGCGCGGCATGATCACCTTCGTCACCGGCATGACACCATGATCTCCATCATCGTGTCTTCATGAAGTTGTCTCGCCAACTATTACTTCTACTACTATGGCTAACGGTTAGCAATAAAGTAAAGTAATTACATGGCGTTTTCATTGACACGCAGGTCATACAATAAATTAAGACAACTCCTATGGCTCCTGCCGGATGTCATACTCATCGACATGCAAGTCATGATTCCTATTACAAGAACATGATCAATCTCATACATCACATATATCATTCATCACATCCTTTTGGCCATATCACATCACATAGCATACCCTGCAAAAACAAGTTAGACGTCCTCTAATTGTTGTTGCATGTTTTACGTGGCTACTATGGGATTCTAGCAAGAACGTTTCTTACCTACGCAAAAGCCACAACGTGATATGCCAATTTCTATTTACCCTTCATAAGGACCCTTTTCATCGAATCCGATCCGACTAAAGTGGGAGAGACAGACACCCGCTAGCCACCTTATGCAACTAGTGCATGTCAGTCGGTGGAACCTGTCTCACGTAAGTGTACGTGTAAGGTCGGTCAGGGCCGCTTCATCCCACGATGCCGCCGAATCAAGATAAGACTAGTAACGACAAGTAAATTGACAAAATCGACGCCCACAACTACTTTGTGTTTTACTCGTGCATAGAAACTATGCATAGACCTAGCTCATGATGCCACTGTTGGGGAACGTAGCAGAAATTCAAAATTTTCTACGCATCACCAAGATCAATCTATGGATTAACTAGCAACAAGAGAGAGGGGAGTGCATCTTCATACCCTTGAAG
The DNA here is from genome assembly GCF_002575655.3 of Aegilops tauschii subsp. strangulata. NCBI lineage: Eukaryota > Viridiplantae > Streptophyta > Magnoliopsida > Poales > Poaceae > Aegilops > Aegilops tauschii. Next base: position 637,270,805 of record NC_053036.3, on the reverse strand, counting down.
ATCGCGATGCGGAAGCATTGCAAGAACGCGGATGAAGGAGTCGTACTCGTAGCGATTCAGATCGCGGTTGATTTCGATCTAAGCGCCGAACCACGGCGCCTCCGCGTTCAACACACGTGCATCCCGGTGACGTCTCCCACGCCTTGATCCAGCAAGGAGAGAGGGAGAGGTTGGGGAAGACTCCGTCCAGCAGCAGCACAACGGCGTGGTGGTGGTGGAGGAGCGTGGCACTCTAGCAGGGCTTCGCCAAGCACCGCAAGAGACGAGGAGGGAGAGGGGTAGGGCTGCGCCATGAGGGAGATGTTCTCGTGTCTATGGCAGCCCCAAACCCCCACTATATATAGGGGAAAGGGAGGGCTGCGCCCCCAACTAGGTTTCCACCTCTAGGGGTGGCGGCCAGCCCTAGATGGGACTTGGAGGGGCGTCCAAGGGGGAAGAGAGGGGGGCACACCACTAGGTGGGCCTTAGGCCCATCTGAGCCTAGGGTTTCCCCTTTTCCCTTCTCTCTTTGCCTTGGGCCCTGGTGGAGGGCGCACCAGCTCACCTGGGGCTGGTCCCCTCCCACACTTGGCCCACGCAGCCCTCTGGGGCCGGTGGCCCCACCTGGTGGACCCCCGGGACCCTCCCGGTGGTCCCGGTACGTTACCGATAGCACCCGAAACTTTTCCGGTGACCAAAACAGGACTTCCCATATATAAATCTTTACCTCCGGACCATTCCGGAACTCCTCGTGACTCCGGGATCTCATACGGGACTCCAAACAACATTTGGTAACCACGTATATATATTCCCTATAACCCTAGCGTCATCGAACCTTAAGTGTGTAGACCCTACGGGTTCGGGAACCATGCAGACATGACCGAGACGTTCTCCGGTCAATAACCAACAGCGGGATCTGGATACCCATGTTGGCTCCCACAGGTTCCACGGTGATCTCATCGGATGAACCACGATGTCAAGGATTCAATCAATCCTGTATACAATTCCCTTTGTCTACCGGTATAGTACTTGCCCGAGATTCGATCGTCGGTATCCCGATACCTTGTTCAATCTCGTTACCGGCAAGTCTCTTTACTCGTTCCGTAACACATCATCCCGTGATCAACTCCTTGGTCACATTGTGCACATTATGATGAAGTCCTACCGAGTGGGCCCAGAGATACCTCTCCGTTTACATGGAGTGACAAATCCCATTCTTGATTCGTGCCAACCCAACAGACACTTTCGGAGATACCTGTAGTGCACCTTTATAGCCAACCAGTTACGTTGTGACGTTTGGTACACCCAAAGCATTCCTACGGTATCCGGGAGTTGCACAATCTCATGGTCTAAGGAAATGATACTTGACATTAGAAAAGCTCTTAGCAAAGGAACTACACGATCTTGTGCTAGGCTTAGGATTGGGTCTTGTCCATCACATCATTCTCCTAATGATGTGATCCCGTTATCAACGACATCCAATGTCCATGGTCAGGAAACCGTAACCATCTATTGATCAACGAGCTAGTCAACTAGAGGCTTACTAGGGACATGGTGTTGTCTATGTATCCACACATGTATCTGAGTTTCCTATCAATACAATTTTAGCATGGATAATAAACAATTATCATGAACAAGGAAATATAATAATAACCAATTTATTATTGCCTCTAGGGCATATTTCTAACAACATCCTACGAGTAAAACCAGACCTCGAGTTTCCACGAGGGGGCCCCGCAGTCTACTCAGTTCGTACCAACACTCGAAGGAGCACTGGCCCGGGGGGGAGGGTTAAAATAAAGATGACCCTCGGGCTCGCGAAAACCCGGGGGAAAAGGCTTAGGTGGCAAATGGTAAAACCAAGGTTGGGCCTTGCTGGAGGAGTTTTATTCAAGGCGAACTGTCAAGGGGGTCCCATAAATCACCCAACCGCGTAAGGAACGCAAACTCAAGGAACATAACACCGGTATGACAGAAACTAGGGCGGCAAGAGTGGAACAAAACACCAGGCATAACGCCGAGCCTTCCACCCTTTACCAAAATATATAGATGCATTAAATAAATAAGAGATATTGTGATATTCCAAAATATCCATGTTCCAACATGGAACCAACTTCAACTTCACCTGCAACTAGCAACGCTATAAGAGGGGCCGAGCAAAAGTAGTAACTTAGCCAAACAACGGTTTACTAGGAAAGGATGGTTAGAGGCTTGACATGGCAATATGGGAGGCATGATATAGCAAGTGGTAGGTATCGCAGCATGGCAATAGAACGAACAACTAGCAAAGCAAAGATAGAAGTGATTTCGAGGGTGTGGTCATCTTGCCTGCAAGGTTCTCAGAGTTGTCGAAAACTTGATCCTCGTAAGCGTACTCAACACGTTCCTCGTTCATGAACTCGTCTCCCGGCTCTACCCAAAACAAAAACACAAGCAACGGAACCACAATCAATCACGGGAAATGCACAAACAACATGATGCAATACATGAATGATATGCAAGATATGATATGCGTGCTCCGGAAGAAAAATGATGAACAAGGTAGTAACTTGGCAAACCAAGCATGCCACTAGAAAGATGAGATGATTTCGGTCGAAATCGATATAAAGATCACCGGAAACGGATGCACGGTTTGCAAATGGCAAGTAAAACAAGAATGACACGAATCTGCGATTAACAGCATGATAGCACTTAGAATGCAACAAGTAACTATGCTACAGCACTCCAACATAGCAACAAAGCATATGGAAGTAATCTAGAGGAGATGCTTGACAAAAGATGAACACTGAGCTACGGCTAGATCACACCACAACAGGTTCAAACAAGCATGGCAAAAGAGCAAAAGATATCAGGTTCACAGACTTGGTGAAATTACTGGATATGGCAAAGTTTAGAGCAAGAAATCAACATGCTACAAGAACTTAACATAGCAAAAAAAGGCATGGCATTAATCTACTAAATGCATATCACAAAAGTCCCTTACTGACCATGAGCCAAAAAGGACGAGAAGATATGATGGCAACCATGTAAACATAGCAAGTTTCGTTAACAGGTTTCAGACTTAGCAGAAAACAGAGCATGGCAGAAACAGACATTATGAGGGCATCTTTGTGAGCTTGATGCACTCACCACAAAGCAATGAATGACCAAACAAGCATACCTACAGCAAGATGGCATGTTTATGAATCTATCCATGGCAAGATCAAGTACATAGCATGAAAGGATCAACTACAACAAGCTTGGAAAAATTGAATATCATGTTAAGAATCTGCCAGAAATATTTTATAGCAAAAGTAGAGCAAGATTGAGTCATTCTAGCTCACTCCATAATTGCAAACAGGGGCATGAATGGATATAGCACAACTATGTCTACAAAACATCCTTACTGAACATCTCCAAAAGGAGCATGGATCTCTCTGTAGACACATGGATACATAGCAAATTTACTAAGACCCTGAAATCAGAAACATCACGAAGCCTAGTTTGCATGCTTGTGCTATTCACCACAGAGATCACAAAAATACATGGCATCCACCTCTGTAAAGATGGCATGGCATACATCAAAACACATGTAGAGCTCGTGCCCATAAGATGCACACATCAAATGCAACAAAAATAACAAAATCTCAAGTTCTGATAAGTAACAGCAGATAACAGCAACTAGCACTCTTGCACCAGAGATTTGGGCATCAAGATGGACTCAAATGAACATGGTGCAATGGAACAAAATGAAGATCATCTCGAGACGAACATTTCGATATATTACACGCACGAAACGGAGCTATACGCAGAGAGTTATGATGCGACAAAGTATGCCACAGAATGTAATAATTTCAAGACAGAAAAATCGGGGAGGGAGAGAGGTCAACCCACTGTCTCAGATCAGATCGGGGCTAGGGTTGCTCGAGCTCGAGGCTCGCCGGCGGTGGAGGCGACGGCCGGAGGAGAGGAGGGAGACAGTGGAGAGGGCCGGCGGGGAAGCGGCACCGGCGAACGGCGGAGGAGCTCGACGGGGCCCTCGGGCGCGGGGAGGCGCGGTGCGCCGGCGTCGGGGTGGGGCGAGGCCGACGGGCGCGGCAGCGGCGGCCGGTGACGAGCCGCGGCGGCGGCGCGGGGCCAGGCGGGCGGAGGCAGAGGCGCGCGCGGGGGCGCGGGATCTGGGCCGGGAGGGCCTCCCGCGGGCCCGGCGGGCGGCGAAGTGGGCTCGAGCATGGTGACGTGGCACGCTGCGATTGGCCGGGCGCGGCAGCGGGTTTTGTCCGGCGGCGGCGGACGCGTCCGGCCGCGGAGAGGGGAAGGGGACTAGGGTTTTGCACCGCGAATATTTCGGAGGGGGAGGTGATTTTATAGGTAGAGGGAGCTAGGAGACTCCAAATGGAGCACGGTTTTCGTCCACACGATCGTGATCGAACGATCTAGAGCATGGAAGAGACTTAGAGGGGTTTTGGACTGTTTGGAGGGGGTTTTGTTGTAACACACAAACGGACTTTGCGGTTACCTGGTTAACCGTTGGAGCATCAAACGACCTCCAAATGGAACGAAACTTGACCGGTGGTCTACCGGTGATATACCAAGGCCACTTGACAAGACTCGGTCCATTCCGAGAACGTTCAACACCCGCTCACGAAAAGAAAACAAGAGGGGTGCGCCGGAGGAGGTGGGAGTGCCGGATTGCAAAACGGACAACGGAGAAAATGCTCGGATGCATGAGACGAACACGTATGCAAATGAGATGCACATGATGACATGAAATGAGATGCATGACATGAACAAAATGCAACACGGAAAAACAAAACCCGACCACGGAGGGAATATCATAACACATAGCCGAAAATGGCAAGAGTTGGAGTTACAAATATGGAAATACGATACATCCGGGGCGTTACAGTTGTGGAGAAGACAAAAAGGAGAAGATAGTCTCACATCAACTAGGCGTATCAACGGGCTATGGAGATGCCCATCAATAGATATCAATGTGAGTGAGTAGGGATTGCCATGCAATGGATGCACTAGAGCTATAAATATATGAAAGCTCAACGAAAGAAACTAAGTGGGTGTGCATCCAACTCGCTTGCTCACGAAGACCTAGGGCATTTTGAGGAAGCCCATCATTGGAATATACAAGCCAAGTTCTATAATGAAAAATTCCCACTAGTGTATGAAAGCGATATCATAGGAGACTCTCTATCATGAAGATCATGGTGCTACTTTGAAGCACAAGTGTGGTAAAAGGATAGTAGGATTGTCCCTTCTCTCTTTTTCTCTCATATTTTTTGGGCGCTCTCTTTTTTTATGGCCTTTCCCTTTTTTATTTTTTTTTATTTTTCGTCCGGAGTCTCATCCCGACTTGTGGGGGAATCATAGTCTCCATCATCCTTTCTTCACTTGGGACAATGCTCTAATAATGATGATCATCACACTTTTATTTTCTTACAACTCAAGAATTACAACTCAATACTTAGAACAACAATATGACTCTATGTGAATGCCTCCGGCGGAGTACCGGGATATGCAATGAATCAAGAGTGACATGTATGGAAGAATTATGAACGGTGGCTTTGCCACAAATACGATGTCAACTACATGATCATGCAAAGCAATATGACAATGATGAAGCGTGTCATAATAAACGGAACGGTGAAAAGTTGCATGGCAATATATCTCGGAATGGCTATGGAAATGCCATAATAGGTAGGTATGGTGGCTGTTTTGAGGAAGGTATATGGTGGGTGTATGATACCGGCAAAACGTGTGCGGTATTGGAGAGGCTAGCAATGGTGGAAGGAAGGGAGTGCGTATAATCCATGGACTCAACATTAGTCATAAAGAACTCATATACTTATTGCAAAAATCTACAAGTTATCAAAGCAAAGTATTACGTGCATGCTCCTAGGGGGATAGATTGGTAGGAAAAGACCATCGCTCGTCCCCGACCGCCACTCATAAGGAAGACAATCAATAAATAAATCACGCTCCGACTTCATCACATGACGGTTCACCATATGTGCATGCTACGGGAATCACAAACTTTAACACAAGTATTCCTCAAATTCACAACTACTCAACTAGCATGAGTTAATATAACTACCTCCATATCTCAAAACAATCATCAAGCATCAAACTTCTCTTAGTATTCAACACACTCATAAGAAAGTTTTTTACCAGTCCTGATTACCTAACATATTAGGATTAATTTCCCAATTTAAGAAAATTACCATGCTGTTTAAGACTCTCAAAATAATATAAGTGAAGCATGAGAGAATAATAGTTTCTATAAAACAAAACCACCGCCGTGCTCTAAAAGATATAAGTGAAGCACTAGAGCAAAAACTATATAGCTCAAAAAGTATAAGTGAAGCACATAGGGTATTCTACTAAATTCCGAATCATGTGTGTGTCTCTCAAAAGGTGTGTACAGCAAAGATGATTGTGGTAAACTAAAAAGCAAAGACTCAAATCATACAAGACGCTCCAAGAAAAACACATATCATGTGGTGAATAAAAATATAGCTCCAAGTAAAGTTACCGATGGAAGTAGACGAAAGAGGGGATGCCTTCCGGGGCATCCCCAAGCTTTGGCTTTTTGGTGTCCTTAGATTATCTTGGGGTGCCATGGGCATCCCCAAGCTTAGGATCTAGCCACTCCTTGTTCCATAATCCATCAAATCTTTTACCCAAAACTTGTAAACTTCACAACACAAAACTTAACAGAAAATCTCGTGAGCTCCGTTAGCGAAAGAAAACAAAACACCACTTCAAGGTACTGTAATGAACTCATTCTTTAGTTATATTGGTGTTAAACCTACTGTATTCCAACTTCTCTATGGTTTATAAACTATTTTATTAGCCATAGATTCATCAAAATAAGCAAACAACACACGAAAAACAGAATCTGTCAATAACAGAACCGTCTGTAGTAATCTGTAACTAACGCAAACTTCTGGAACTCAAAAACTTCAGCCAAAATAGGAAGACCTAGAAAATATGTTTATTGATCAGCAGCAATTGGAATGAATATTTTATCACGTTCTGGTGAATTGTAACAATTGTTTTCGTGAACAGAAAGTTTCTGGAATTTTCAGCACGATCAAATAAATATCATCCAAGAAGATCCTATAGGTTTAACTTGGCACAAACACTAATTAAAACATAAAAACAAGTCTAACCAGAGGCTAGATCAAAGATTTATTCCTAAACAGAAGCAAAAAAAACTAAAAATAAAATTGGGTTGCCTCCCAACAAGCACTATCGTTTAACGCCCCTAGCTTGGCATAAAATCAAGGATAGATCTAGGTATTGCCATCTTTGGTATAGATTCATATGGTAATTTAATCTTCTTTCTAGGGAAGTGCTCCATGCCTTTCCTTAACAGAAATTGGAATCTAATATTCCCTTCCTTCATATCAATAATTGCACCAATCGTTCTAAGGAAAGGTCTACCAAGAATAATAGGACATGAAGGATTGCAATCTATATCAAGAACAATAAAATCTACGGGCACATAATTCATATTTGCAACAATAAGAACATCATTAATTCTTCCCATAGGTTTCTTAATAGTGGAATCCGCAAGGTGTTCAAAGAACAATCATCAAATTCACGGAATCCTAGCAAATCAGCAAAGTTTTTGGAATCGTGGAAACACTAGCACCCAAATCACACAATGCAAAGAATTCATGATCTTTAATTTTAATTTTAATAGTAGGTTCCCATTCATCATAAATTTTTCTAGGGATAGAAACTTCCAACTCAAGTTTTTCTTCATAAGATTGCATCAAAGCATCAACGATATGTTTAGTAAAAGCTTTATTTTGACTATAAGCATGAGGAGAATTTAGCACGGATTGCAACAAGGAAATACAATCTATCAAAGAGCAATTATCATAATTAAATTCCTTGAAATCCAAAATAGTGGGTTCATTAATATCTAGAGTTTTGATCTCTTCAATCCCACTTTTACCAATTTTTGCATCAAGATCTAAAAACTCCGAATTTTTGGAACGCCTTCTAGGTAAAGGTGGCTCATATTCAGTCCCATAATTATCAAGATTCATATTGCAAAACAAAGATTTAATAGGGGACACATCAATAACTTTTAGATCTTCATCTTTATTCTCATAAAAATTAGAAGAACATGCTTTCATAAAGCAATCTTTCTTAGCACGCATCCTAGCGGTTCTTTCTTTGCACTCATCAATGGAAATTCTCATGGCCTTGAGAGACTCATTGATACCAGGCTTAGATGGAATAGATCTAAGTTTCAAAAAATCAACATCAAGAGAAATTCTATCAACTTTCCTAGCCAATTCATCAACTTTAAGCAATTTTTCTTCAAGCAAAGCATTGAAATTCTTTTGTGAATTCATAAAGTCTTTAACACTAGTCTCAAATTCAGAGGGCATCTTATTAAAATTTCCATAAGAATTGCTGTAGGAATTGCCATAATTATTAGAGGAATTACTAGGATACGGCCTAGGATTAAAGTTTCTTCTATACGCGTTGTTACCAAAATTATTCCTACCAACAAAATTCACATCCATAGATTCATTATTGTTCTCAATCAAAGTAGACAAAGGCATATCATTAGGATCAGAAGAAACACTTTTATTAGTAAATAATTTCATAAGTTCATCCATCTTCCCACTCAAAAAATTAATTTCTTCTATCGCATGCACTTTTTTATTAGTAGATCTTTCGGTGCGCCATTGAGAATAATTAACCATAATATTATCTAGGAGTTTAGTAGCTTCTCCTAAAGTGATTTCCATAAAAGTGCCTCCCGCGGCTGAATCTAAAAGATTTCTAGAAGCAAAATTTAATCCGGCATAAATTTTTTGTATAATCATCCACAAATTCAAACCATGTGTAGGGCAATTACGTATCATTAATTTCATCCTCTCCCAAGCTTGTGCAACATGTTCATGATCAAGTTGCTTAAAATTCATAATATCGTTTCTAAGAGAGATGATTTTAGCAGGAGGAAAATACTTAGAGATAAAAGCATCTTTGCACTTATTCCAAGAATCAATACTATTTTTAGGCAAAGACGAAAACCAAGCTTTAGCACGACCTCTAAGCGAAAATGGAAATAGCTTCAATTTAACAATATCATTGTCCACATCTTTCTTCTTTTGCATATCACACAAATCAACGAAGCTATTGAGATGGGTAGCGGCATCTTCACTAGGAAGGCCGGAGAATTGATCTTTCATGACAAGATTCAACAAAGCAGCATTAATTTTGCAAGATTCAGTATCGGTAAGAGGAGCAATCGGGCTGCTAAGAAAATCATTGTTGTTGGTATTGGTAAAGTCACACAATTTGGTATTATCTTGAGCCATCGTGACAAGCAAGCGATCCAACACACGAGCAAACAGGAAGCAAGCGAAAAAGAGGCGAACGGAAAAAGAAAGGGCGAATAAAACGACAAGGGTGAAATGGGGGAGAGGAAAACGAGAGGCAAATGGCAAATAATGTAATGCGGGAGATAAGAGTTTGTGATGGGTACTTGGTGTGTTGACTTTTGCGTAGACTCCCCGGCAACGGCGCCAGAAATCCTTCTTGCTACCTCTTGAGCACTGCGTTGGTTTTCCCTTGAAAAGGAAAGGGTGATGCAGTAAAGTAGCGTAAGTATTTCCCTCAGTTTTTGAGAACCAAGGTATCAATCCAGTAGGAGGCCACGCTCAAGTCCCTCACACCTACACAAACAAATAAGAACCTCGCAACCAACACAATAAAGGGGTTGTCAATCCCTTCACGGTCACTTACGAAAGTGAGATCTGATAGATATGATAAGATAATATTTTTGGTATTTTTATAATAAAGACTAAAAGTAAAGAAAGCAAAATAAACAGCGCCAGAAATAACTCGTTGATGGGAGATTAATATGATGGAAAATAGACCCGGGGGCCATAGGTTTCACTAGTGGCTTCTCTCGAGAGCATAAGTATTACGGTGGGTGAACAAATTACTGTTGAGCAATTGACGGAATTGAGCATAGTTATGAGAATATCTAGGTATGATCATGTATATAGGCATCACGTCCGTGACAAGTAGACCGACTCCTGCCTGCATCTACTACTATTACTGCACACATCGACCGCTATCCAGCATGCATCTAGAGTATTAAGTTCATAAGAACATAGTAACGCATTAAGTAAGATGACATGATGTATAGGGATAAGCTCATGCAATATGAAATAAACGCCATCTTGTTATCCTCGATGGCAACAATAAAATACGTGCCTTGCTGCCCCTGCTGTCACTAGGAAAGGACACCGCAAGATTGAACCCAAAGCTAAGCACTTCTCCCATTGCAAGAAAGATCAAGCTAGTAGGCCAAACCAAACTGATAATTCGAAGAGACTTGCAAAGATAACCAATCATACATAAAAGAATTCAGAGAAGATTTAAATATTGTTCATAGATAAACTTGATCATAAACCCACAATTCATCGGTCTCAACAAACACACCACAAAAGAAGATTACATCGAATAGATCTCCACGAGAATCGTGGAGAACTTTGTATTGAGATCCAAAGAGAGAGAAGAAGCCATCTAGCTAATAACTATGGACCCGAAGGTCTGAGGTAAACTACTCACACATCAACGGAGAGGCTATGGTGTTGATGTAAAAGCCCTCCGTGATCAATGCCCCCTCCGGCAGGACGTCGGAAAAGGCCCCAAGATGGGATCTCATGCGTACAGAAGGTTGCGGCGGTGGAATTAAGTTTTCGTGGATGCTTCTGTTGGTTTGGGGGTACGTAGGTATATATAGGAGGAAGAAGTACGTCGGTGGAGCAACATGGGCCCCACGAGGGTGGAGGGGGCGCCCAGGGGGGTAGGTGCGCCCCCCTGCCTCGTGCTGTCCTGGTTGATTTCTTGACGTAGACTCCAAGTCCCCTGGATCACGTTTGTTCCGAAAATCATGTTCCCGAAGGTTTCGTTCCGTTTGGACTCCGTTTGATATTCTTTTTCTGCGAAACTCTGAAATTGGCAAAAAACAGCAAATCGGGCTGGGCCTCTGATACGTCTCCAACGTATCTATCATTTTTGGTTGCTCCATGCTATATTATCTTCTGTTTTGGACATTACTGGGCTTTATTATTCACTTTTATATTATTTTTGGGACTAACCTATTAACCGGAGGCCCAGCCCAGAATTGCTGTTTTTTGCCTATTTCAGAGTTTCGCAGAAAAGGAATATCAAACGGAGTCCAAACGGAATGAAACCTTCGGGAATGTGATTTTCGGACCGAACATGATCCAGGAGACTTGGACCCTACGTCAAGGAAGCTTCCAGGAAGCCACGAGGTAGGGGGCGCGCCTACCCCCCCCCCCCCCCCCCCCGGCACGCCCTCCACCCTCGTGGGCCCCACGTTGCTCCATCGACGTACTCCTTCCTCCTATATATACCTATGTACCCCCAAACGATCAGATACGGAGCCAAAAACCTAATTCCACCACCGCAACCTTCTGTACCCACGAGATCCCATCTTGGGGCCTGTCCCAGAGCTCCGCCGGAAGGGGCATCGATCACGGAGGGCTTCTACATCAACACCATAGCCTCTCCGATGAAGTGTGAGTAGTTTACCTCAGACCTTCGGGTCCATAGTTATTAGCTAGATGGCTTCTTCTCTCTTTTTGGATCTCAATACAATGTTCTCCCCCTCTCTCGTGGAGATCTATTCGATGTAATCTTCTTTTGCGGTGTGTTTGTTGAGACCGATGAATTGTGGGTTTATGATCAAGTTTATCTATGAACAATATTTGAATCTTCTCTAAATTCTTTTATGTAATTGGTTATCTTTGAAGTCTCTTCGAATTATCAGTTTGGTTTGGCCTACTAGATTGATCTTTCTTGCAATCGGAGAAGTGCTTAGCTTTGGGTTCAATCTTGCGGTGTCCTTTCCCAGTGACAGTAGGGGCAGCAAGGCATGTATTGTATTGTTGCCATCGAGGATAACAAGATGGGGTTTTTATCACATTGCATGAATTTATCCCTCTACATCATGTCATCTTGCTTAAGGCGTTACTCTGTTCTTATGAACTTAATACTCGACATGCATGCTGGATAGCGGTCGATGAAGGAAATATGCCCTAGAGGTAATAATAAAGTATTATATATTTCCTTATATCATGATAAATGTTTATTCTTCATGCTAGAATTGTATTAACCAGAAACATAATACATGTGTGAATACATAGACAAACAGAGTGTCACTAGTATGCCTCTACTTGACTAGCTCGTTAATCAAAGATGCTTATGTTTCCTAGCCATAGACATCAGTTGTCATTTGATTAACGGGATCACCTCATTAGGAGAATGACGTGATTGACATGACCCATTACGTTAGCTTAGCACCCGATCGTTTAGTATGTTGCTATTGCTTTCTTCATGACTTATACATGTTCCTACGACTATGAGATTATGCAACTCCCGTTTACCGGAGGAACACTTTGTGTGCTATCAAACGTCACAATGTAAGTGGGTGATTATAAAGGTGCTCTACAGGTGTCTCCAAAGGTACTTGTTGGGTTGGCGTATTTCGAGATTAGGATTTGTCACTCCGATTGTCGGAGAGGTATCTCTGGGCCCACTCGGTAATGCACATCACTATAAGCCTTGCAAGCATTGTGACTAATGAGTTAGTTGCGGGATGATGTATTACAGAACGAGTAAAGAGACTTGCCGGTAACGAGATTGAACTAGGTATCGAGATACCGACGATCGAATCTCGGGCAAGTAACATACCGATGACAAAGGGAACAACGTATGTTGTTATGCGGTCTGACCGATAAAGATCTTCGTAGAATATGTGGGAACCAATATGAGCATCCAGGTTCCTTTATTGGTTATTGACCGGAGAGGTGTCTTGGTCATGTCTACATAGTTCTCGAACCCGTAGGGTCCGCACGCTTAACGTTACGATGACAGTTATATTATGAGTTTATATGTTTTGATGTACCGAAGGTTGTTCGGAGTCCCGGCTGTGATCACGGACATGACGAGGAGTCTCGAAATGGTCGAGACATAAAGATTGATATATTGGACGACTATATTCGGACACCGGAAGTGTTCCGGAGAAGTTTCGGATTAAACCGGAGTGCCGGAGGGTTACCGGAACCCCCTGGGGAAGTATTGGGCCTTAGTGGGCCTTGAGGGGAGAGAGAGGGCAGCAGCCAGGAGGTGGTGCGCCCCCTCCCAGGAGGAGTCCTAGTTGGACTAGGAGAGGGGGGCGCAGCCCCCTTTCCCTCTCCCTCTCCCTCTCTTTCCTTCCCCCCTTCTTTTCCTAGTAGGACTAGGAAAGGGGAGTCCTACTCCTACTAGGAGGAGGACTCCCGCTCTCTCCTTGGCGCGCCTAGGGCAGCCGGCCTCCCCCTTGCTCCTTTATATATGGGGGCAGGGGGCACCTCTATACACACTTGATATACGATATTTTAGCCGTGTGCGGTGCCCCCTTCCACCATATTACACCTCGATAATACCGTTGCGGAGCTTAGGCGAAGCCCTGCGTTGGTGGAACATCATCATCGTCACCACGCCGTCGTGCTGACGAAACTCTCCCTCAACACTCGGCTGGATCGGAGTTCGAGGGACATCATCGAGCTGAACATGTGTAGAACTTGGAGGTGCCGTACGTTCGGTACTTGATCGGTCGGATCGTGAAGACGTGCGACTACATCAACCGCGTTGTGATAACGCTTCCGCTGTCGGTCTATGAGGGTACGTGGACAACACTCTCCCCTCTCGTTGCTATGCATCACCATGATCTTGCGTGTGCATAGGAATTTTTTTGAAATTACTACGTTCCCCAACAGTCGATGTGTGGAGTAATAGTAGTAGATGCAGGCAGGAGTCGATCCACTTGTCTCGGACGTGATGCCTATATACATGATCATACCTAGATATTCTCATAACTATGCTCAATTCTGTCAATTGCTCAACAGTAATTTGTTCACCCACCGTAAAATACTTATGCTCTTGAGAGAAGCCACTAGTGAAACCTATGGCCCCCGGGTCTATTTTCTATCATATTAATCTTTCAATACTTAGCTATTTTCCGTTGCTTTTATTTTACTTTGCATATTTATCATAAAAATACCAAAAATATTATCTTATCATATCTATCAGATCTCACTCTCGTAAGTGACCGTGTAGGGATTGACAACCCCTTATCGCGTTGGTTGCGAGGATTTATTTGTTTTGTGTAGGTGCGAGGGACTCGCGCGTAGCCTCCTACTGGATTGATACCTTGTTTCTCAAAAACTGAGGGAAATACTTACGCTACTTTGCTGCATCACCCTTTCCTCTTCAAGGGAAAACCAACGCAGTGCTCAAGAGGTAGCAAGAAGGATTTCTGGCGCCGTTGCCGGGGAGGTCTACGCAAAAGTCAACATACCAAGTACCCATCACAAACCCTTATCTCCCGCATTACATTATTTGCCATTTGCCTCTCGTTTTCCTCTCCCCCACTTCACCCTTGCCGTTTTATTCGCCCTCTCTTTTCCGTTCGCCTTTTTCGCTCGTCCCTTGTTGCTTCCTTGTTTTCGCTGCCATTATGTCTGAATCTGGGGAGGTTATCGTTGATAAGGGCAATAATAATAACTTGGGGAATTTTGATGCTTTTGACGATCCTCCTGATGAACCTACTATCTTGCATACTAAAAGGTTTCGAATCGGTAGTGGTAATATTACTGGAAAAAGAGTCATTCAAGATTTCTTTACTTGTGCCGGTACTTTGCCTACTATGGGTGGATCTATCCTCCATAGAACTAGTAGTCTTGCGGATGCCATATCTTTGCTCATAGTTGAACTTGAAAGACAGTTTATTCATATGCATCCTTGCATTCAAAGGATTTTTCTAGAATTTTCCAATATTGAGCACTCTTTTGTTAAGCGAGCAGCTACTATCTTTTTGGCTCATGAGTTTAGATTTATAATGAAAGAGGCCGATGAAATTTTTGCGCATTATAGGGTTGACGCTGGACGTCCCCCTATAGAAGTTATCCTTTTTAATCAAGAAGATTTAATGCGTCTACGATCTTTAGATCATGTCGCTTACAATGGAAACCTTAGAAAAAAGGTTCCTACTGATGTTCTAGTTGATAGAATTTCTGAACTTAATGATGATTTTGCTATTCAGAATAACGGGTTAGGATTCTTTCTTGAACTAAGGCTCATGACTTTTTACCAAAAAAACGCTTATAATGATGAATTGGTGGTGCAATATAAGGGGCCAAAGGAGGAACCCGTACCTCCCGAGCTTGATCTTGGGGACTTTTGTCCCATTAAATTTAGCCCTTTTGATTATTTTTGCTTACCACAAAGGAAACTTGCTGCTGAACGTAGGGAATATGAGAGAAGTTTTCACGATTTACGTTATCATTATGATGGCAATACCTAGATCTATCCTTGCTTTTATGCCTAGCTAGGGGCGTTAAACGATAGCGCTTGTTGGGAGGCAACCCAATTTTATTTTTAGTTTTTTTTTTGCTTTTTGCTTCTGATCTAGCCTCTGGTTAGATGTGTTTTTATGTTTTAATTAGTGTTTGTGCCAAGTTAAACCTATAGGATCTTCTTGGATGATAGTTATTTGATCTTGCAGAAAATTCCAGAAACTTTCTGTTCACGAAAATAATTGTTAAAAATCACCAGAACGTGATAAAATATTGATTCCAATTGCTGCTGATCAATAAACAAATTGCCTAGGTCTTCCTATTTTGGATGATTTTTTTGAGTTCCAGAAGTTTTCGTTAGTTACAGATTACTACAGACTGTTCTGTTTTTGATAGATTCTGTTTTTCGTGTGTTTTTTGCTTATTTTGATGAATCTATGGCT
Organism: Aegilops tauschii subsp. strangulata; assembly: GCF_002575655.3. NCBI lineage: Eukaryota > Viridiplantae > Streptophyta > Magnoliopsida > Poales > Poaceae > Aegilops > Aegilops tauschii. The sequence continues at coordinate 637,254,985 of NC_053036.3, read as the reverse complement.
AGTAAAATAGTTTATAAACCATAGAGAAGTTGTAATACAGTAGGTCTAACACCAATATAAATAAAGAATGAGTTCATTACAGTACCTTGAAGTGGTCTTTTGTTTTCTTTCGCTAACGAAGCTCACGAGATTTTCTGCTAAGTTTTGTGTTGTGGAGTTTTCAAGTTTTGGGTGAAAGATTTGATGGATTATGGAACAAGGAGTGGCAAGAGCCTAAGCTTGGGGATGCCCATGGCACCCCCAAGATAATCAAAGGACACCAAAAAGCCAAAGCTTGGGGATGCCCCGGAAGGCATCCCCTCTTTCGTCTACTTCCATCGGTAAATTTACTTGGAGCTATATTTTTATTCACCACATGATATGTGTTTTGCTTGGAGCGTCTTGTATGATTTGAGTCTTTGCTTTTAAGTTTACCACAATCATCCTTGCTGTACACACCTTTTGAGAGAGAGACACATGATTCGGAAATTATTAGAATACTCTATGTGCTTCACTTATATCTTTTGAGTTATATAGTTTTGCTCTAGTACTTCACTTATATCTTTTAGAGCACGGTGGTGGACTTGTTTTATAGAAACTATTGATCTCTCATGCTTCACTTTGATTATTTTGACAGTCTTAAATAGCATGGTAATTTGCTTAAATAATCCTAATATGCTAGGTATTAAAGATTAGTAAAAACTTTCTTATGAGTGTGTTGAATACTAAGAGAAGTTTGATGCTTGATGATTGTTTTGAGATATGGAGGTAGTAATATTAAAGTTGTGCTAGTTGAGTAGTTGTGAATTTGAGAAATACTTGTGTTGAAGTTTGCAAGTCCCGTAGCATGCACGCATGGTAAACGTTATGTAACAAATTTGAAACATGAGGTGTTCTTTGATTGTCCTCCTAATGAGTGGCGGTCGGGGACGAGCGATGGTCTTTTCCTACCAATCTATCCCCCTAGGAGCATGCGCGTAGTGCTTGGTTTTTTGATGACTTGTAGATTTTTGCAATAAGTATGTGAGTTCTTTATGACTAATGTTGAGTCATGGATTATACGCACTCTCACATTTCCATCATTGCTAGCCTCTTCGGTACCGTGCATTGCCCTTTCTCACATTGAGAGTTGGTGCAAACTTCGCCGGTGCATCCAAACCCCGTGATATGATACGCTCTTTCACACATAAACCTCCTTATATCTTCCTCAAAACAGCCACCATACCTACCTATTATGGCATTTCCATAGCCATTCCGAGATATATTGCCATGCAACTTTCCACCATTCCGTTTATCATGACACGTTCATCATTGTCATATTGCTTAGCATGATCATGTAGTTGACATAATATTTGTTGCAAAGCCACCATTCATAATTCTTTCATACATGTCACTCTTGGTTCATTGCATATCCCGGTACACCGCCGGAGGGATTCATATAGAGTCATACTTTGTTCTAGTATTGAGTTGTAATCATTGAGTTGTAAATAAATAGAAGTGTGATGATCATCATTTTTCTAGAGCATTGTCCCAAGTGAGGAATAAAAAAAAAGAGAGAAAGGCCATAAAAAAGAGAAGGCCCAAAAAAAAAGTAGCACCATAATCTTCATGATAGAGAGTCTCTTGTTTTGTCACTTTCATATACTAGTGGGAATTTTTCATTATAGAACTTGGCTTGTATATTCCAACAATGGGCCTCCTCAAGTGCCCTAGGTCTTTGTGAGCAAGCAAGTTGGATGCACACGCACTTAGTTGTTGGGGAACGTAGTAATTTCAAAAAAATTCCTACGCACACACAAGATCATGATGATGCATAGCAACGAGAGGGGAGAGTGTTGTCCACGTACCCTCGTAGACCAACAGCGGAAGCGTTATCACAACGCGGTTGATGTAGTCGTAAGTCTTCAAGATCCGACCGATCAAGTACCGAACGTACGGCACCTCCGAGTTCTACACACGTTCAGCTCGATGACGTCCCTCGAACTCCGATCCAGCCGAGTGTTGAGGGAGAGTTTCGTCAGCACGACGGCGTGGTGACGATGATGATGTTCCACCGACGCAGGGCTTCGCCTAAGCTCCGCAACGGTATTATCGAGGTGTAATATGGTGGAGGGGGGCACCGCACACGGCTAAGTGATCTCAAGGATCAATTGTTGTATCTCTGGGGTGCCCCCCTGCCCCCGTATATAAAGGAGCAAGGGGGAGGCAGCCGGCCAAGGGGAGAGGCGCGCCATAGGGGGGAGTCCTACTCCCACCGGGAGTAGGACTCCTCCTTTCCTTGTGGGAGTAGGAGAAGGGAAGGGGGAAGGAGAAAGAAGGAAGGGTGCGCCCCCCTTCCCTAGTCCAATTCGGACCAGACCATGGGGAGGGGTGCGGCCACCTTTTTAGGCCTTTCTCTCCTTTCCCGTATGGCCCATTAAGGCCCAATACGAATTCCCGTAACTCTGCGGTACTCCGAAAAATACCCGAATCACTCGGAACCTTTCCGAAGTCCGAATATAGTCGTCCAATATATCGATTTTTACATCTCGACCATTTCGAGACTCCTCGTCATATCCCCGATCTCATCTGGGACTCCGAACTCCTTCGGTACATCAAAACTCAATAAAACTGTCATCGTAACGTTAAGCGTGCGGACCCTACGGGTTCGAGAACTATGTAGACATGACCGAGACACGTCTCCGGTCAATAACCAATAGCGGGACCTGGATGCCCATATTGGCTCCCACATATTCTACGAAGATCTTTATCGGTCAGACCGCATAACAACATACGTTGTTCCCTTTGTCACCGGTATGTTACTTGCCCGAGATTTAATCGTCGGTATCTCGATACCTAGTTCAATCTCGTTACCGGCAAGTCTCTTTACTCGTTCCGTAACACATCATCCCGCAACTAACTCATTAGTCACAATGCTTGCAAGGCTTATAGTGATGTGCATTACCGAGTGGGCCCAGAGATACCTCTCCGACAATTGGAGTGACAAATCCTAATCTCGAAATACGCCAACCCAACAAGTACCTTTGGAGACACCTGTAGAGCACCTTTATAATCACCCATTTACGTTGTGACGTTTGGTAGCACACAAAGTGTTCCTCCGGTAAACGGGAGTTGCATAATCTCATAGTCATAGGAACATGTATAAGTCATGAAGAAAGCAAATAGCAACATACTAAACGATCGAGTGCTAAGCTAATGGAATGGGTCAAGTCAATCACGTCATTCTCCTAATGAGGTGATCTCGTTAATCAAATGACAACTTATGTCTATGGCTAGGAAACATAACCATCTTTGATTAACGAGCTAGTCAAGTAGAGGCATACTAGTGACACTCTGTTTGTCTATATATTCACACATGTATGATGTTTCCGGTTAATACAATTCTAGCATGAATAATAAACATTTACCATGATACAAGGAAATAAATAATACTTTATTATTGCCTCTAGGGCATATTTCCTTCATTAGTTTCTTTTTTTGAGCTTTCATACATTTATTGCTCTAGTGCATCCGTTGCATGGCAATCCCTACTCCTTCCGTTAACATCAATCGATGGGCATCTCCATAGCTCATTGATTAGCCTCGTTGATGTGAGACTTTATCCTTTTTTGTCTTCTCCACATAACCCCCATCATCATATTATATTCCACCCATAGTGCTATGTCCATGGCTCACGCTCATGTATTGCATGAAAGTTGAAAGAGTTTGAGATTACTAAAGTATGAAACAATTGCTTGGCTTGTCATCGGGGTTGTGCATGATGAGAGCATTCTTGTGTGACGAAAATGGAGCATGACTAAACTATATGATTTTGTAGGGATGAACTTTCTTTGGCCATGTTATTTTGAGAGGACATAATTGCTTTGTTAGTATGCTTGAAGTATTATTATTTTATGTCCATATGAACTTTTATCTTGAATCTTTCGGATCTAAATATTCATACCACAATTAAGAAGAATTACATTGAAATTATGCCAAGTAGCATTCCACATCAAAAATTCTGTTTTTATCATTTACCTACTCGAGGACGAGCAGGAATTAAGCTTGGCCATGCTTGATACGTCTCCAACGTATCTATAATTTTTGATTGCTCCATGCTATATTATCTTTTATTTTGGACATTATTGGGCTTTACTATTCACTTTCATATTATTTTTGGGACTAACCTATTAACCGGAGGCCCAATCCAGAATTGCTGTTTTTTTGCCTATTCCAGACTTTCACAGAAAAGGAATATCAAACGGAGTCCAAACGGAATGAAACCTTCGGGAACGTGATTTTCGGAACGAACATGGTCCAGGAGACTTGGACCCTACGTCAAGGAAGCTTCCAGGAAGCCACGAGGTAGGGGGCGCGCCTACCCCCCCAGGCGCGCCCTCCACCCTCGTGGGCCCCACGTTGCTCCACCAACGTACTCCTTCCTCCTATATATACCTACGTACCCCCAAACGATCAGATACGAAGCCAAAAACCTAATTCCACCGCCGCAACCTTCTGTACCCACAAGATCCCATCTTGGGGCCTGTTCCGGAGCTCCGCCGGAAGGGGCATCGATCACGGAGGGCTTCTACATTAACACCATAGCCTCTCCGATGAAGCGTGAGTAGTTTACCTCAGACCTCCGGGTCCATAGTTATTAGCTAGATGGCTTCTTCTCTCTTTTTGGATCTCAATACAATGTTCTCCCCCTCTCTCGTGGAGATCTATTCGATGTAATCTTCTTTTGCGGTGTGTTTGTTGAGACCGATGAATTGTGGGTTTATGATCAAGTTTATCTATGAACAATATTTGAATCTTCTCTGAATTCTTTTATGTATGATTGGTTATCTTTGCAAGTCTCTTCGAATTATCAGTTTGGTTTGGCCTACTAGATTGATCTTTCTTGCAATGGGAGAAGTGCTTAGCTTTGGGTTCAATCTTGCGGTGTCCTTTCCCAGTGACAGTAGGGGCAGCAAGGCACGTATTGTATTGTTGCCATCGAGGATAACAAGATGGTTTTTTATCATATTGCATGAATTTATCCCTCTACATCATGTCATCTTTCTTAAGGCGTTACTCTGTTCTTATGAACTTAATACTCTAGATGCATGCTGGATAGCGGTCGATGTGTGGAGTAATAGTAGTAGATGCAGGCAGGAGTCGGTCTACTTGTCTCGGACGTGATGCCTATATACATGATTATACCTAGATATTCTCATAACTATGCTCAATTCTGTCAATTGCTCAACAGTAATTTGTTCACCCACCGTAAAATACCTATGCTCTTGAGAGAAGCCACTAGTGGAACCTATGGCCCCCGGGTCTATTTTCCATCATATTAATCTTTCAATACTTAGCTATTTTCCGTTGCTTTTATTTTACTTTTATTTTACTTTGCATCTTTATCATAAAAATTCCAAAAATATTATCTTATCATATCTATTAGATCTCACTCTCGTAAGTGACCGTGTAGGGATTGACAACCCCTTATCGTGTAGGGACTCGCGCGTAGCCTCCTACTGGATTGATACCTTGGTTCTCAAAAACGTAGGGAAATACTTACGCTACTTTGCTGCATCACCCTTTCCTCTTCAAGGGAAAACCAACGCAGTGCTCAAGAGGTAGCAGCCTCCGGTTAATAGGTTAGTCCCAAAAATAATATAAAAGTGTATAATAAAGCCCGGTAATCATCCAAAACAGAATATAATATAGCATGAAGCAATCAAAAATTATAGATACGTTGGAGACGTATCACCGAGTCTTCTTCTCTGTTGGCCCTCCGACTCCTTGACATGGCGTACAGCTCGTGCAGGTCCCACTCTCCGCATGCCCGGTGCTGGCAACACCGACGCGTGCCTTCATCCACGACGTGTCCCCGGGCCTGGCAATCCTGGTCGGTGCTTCGTCAACTTCGTCTTCGTCCGTCTATGCATACCTGGTGCTGGCAACACCGGTGCGTGCCTTCGTCCGCGATGTGTCCCCAGGCTTGGCAAACCTGTCGCGACGCGTCGTCAACCACATCTTCTTTTCGGCGCACCACTACTTTGACACCACTGCGCCCATACTAACTCGGTGCCCCCTTGCGCCTGCGGCTCCATGGCGACTTCCTTGACACCGGCCACCCCGACTCGACATCGACCATGACATTCTTCGCATGGCTACCTCGACCACGGCTCCACCACCCACGCTCTCGGCTACCTCGACAAACGGCACAGAGGTCTACCGCCTTGCTTGAGGAACCTCGTCGGTTGCCCCTCCAGCCACGACTCCGCGATGCATCGACCGTTACGACTTTGTGTGTGGGTGGGGAGGGGTGTCCGTCGGCTTGCCTTCGGATTCTTCTCCAGTCTCACCGTCTACTTTGCTACCTTTGTGACTGCGGGGGAATGTTGAGTATATTGATTATTAGGAAAGACGAGATAGAGTAGGATTTGTTCTAGCTTGTCTTGTACTCCAAGTAGATCATTGTACTCCTATATATATGCCCACGAGGCTCAAGCACTACAACGAACAATTCCACCAATCCTCTCTATCCCTTTTAACAACATGCATGTCATATATTATTATTCTAACATGTGGCCAAAGGTAACCTCGAAATCATATTAGGCCTTGTATATATGGATGGAGGGAGTATGTAGAAATGATATCGCTTTTAATGGCAAAATATCTTCCCATGTGTGGGTTATATACCGTTGTACGCAGTGGCTTTGTCGTACCTGACATGATCTACGCTATACCGGACGAAGTACCATTCAATGTTCAAGGTGTTGTGGATGTGGTTGGAGCGGTGCCTAGGAGGTTTTTACCCAAAATGAATGAAAGCATACTCTTTAGATCGGTCCACCAGCTCATTCCACATATGCGTGGTGTTGTTACGATATAACTTTAGTGTTGTCAATATGCCACTTTCTTACTCGAGCCGGATTGTTATTTTTGGTTGTGTGCATCCTAGTTATGCATAAGCCGGGTATCACTTTGATGTGTTAATAAAAGCATCTTTATCGGAAAAAAAAATAGAGAAGCAACACCAATCGATTATACCACATGGAATTGGCAATTTGGCATCTTTAACATGTTAGAATTGGTGAAGCGTCTCAACTCTCATACAGAGAGCCTGCGAGGTATTTACTGATTGTGACGAGAGGATTAGTCTCGTAGGGTACATGGTGCGGTTGAGATCTCCAACCGTGAAGGAGGATTACATGAGAGAGAAGAAGAGATAGAAAAATAAAGGAGAATCCTCTAACTACTCTCCTAATCCTATACGTGAAGCTCAAGGCTACCACGCACGTTACATGATGTATTACAGTATTTCCAACACTTCCCCATAATCACAACGACACTAAGTTGAGATTATGTCGAAATTCTTCAAAACCTTTTGTGGGTAATGCCTTTGTAAAACCATCTGCAAGCTGATCCTTTGAGGGAATAAATCTGACCTCTAACTGTTTATTTGCAACTTGTTCTCTGACAAAGTGAAAGTCTATCTCAATATGCTTAGTCCTGGCATGGAAAACTGGATTAGCAGACAAATAAGTTGCACCAAGATTATCACACCACAGACATGGAGGATGAACTTCTGAAATGCCAAGTTCCTTCAACATAGACTGAACCCAAATGACTTCTGCTCTGGCATTGGTTAATGCTTTATACTCTGCTTCAGTACTTGATCTAGATGCAGTTACTTGTTTCTTTGCACACCAAGAAATTAAATTAGGCCCATAGAAAATGGCAAACCCACCAGTAGATCTCCTATCATCCAAGTAACCAGCCCAATCCGTATCGGAAAATGCACTTATAAGAGTATATGATGATTTTCTAAATGTGAGACCAACAGTCATTGTATTCTTCACATACCTCAAAATCCTTTTAGCTGCTGTCCAATGAGCGGTGGTTGGTGCATGAAGAAATTGACAAACTTTGTTAACTGCGAAGGAAATATCAGGTCACGTGAGAGTCAAGTACTGAAGACCACCAACGATGCTTCTGTAACTAATGATGTCCTCCCTGTCCAGAAGTTCTCCTGTTGTCAAAGATAAAGGTTCTGAACTGGATAATGGTGTTGGTGATGGTTTACAGTTTTGCATGCCAATTCTGTTCAACAACTCAGTTGCATATTTAGCTTGAGATAGATGAAGACTATCACCATTCTTCTGAACTTCAATACCCAAAAAGAAATGTAAATCTCCCAAATCCTTGAGAACAAACTCAGAACCCAAACTCTTAACCAACTTTGTCACTGCATCATTGGATGAGCTAGCAACAATTATGTCATCAACGTATATGAGAACAAACATGGATATTTGTGGCTTAGTAAAGATAAACAGTGAGGTGTCAGATTTTGAAGGAGCAAACCCAAGTGCCTGAAGCTTCATACTGAGTCTTGAGTACCATGCTCTTGGGGCTTGCTTCAGACCATACAACGCTTTATCGAGTTTGAATATATGGAACAGCTTGTTTTTGTCCTCAAACCCAGGAGGTTGTTTCATATACACATCTTCTTCCAGAACGCCATGCAGAAATGCATTCTGCACATTTAGCTGTCTAAGGCTCCATCCCCTAGAAACAGCAATTGACAGCACCAGACGAACGGTTGCAGCTTTAACAACAGGACTAAACGTCTCCTCATAGTATAGCCCATACCTTTGCTTGAAACCTTTTGCCACAAGTCTGGCCTTGTAGCGATCTATGGTGCCATCTGACTTTTTTTAATGCGATATACCCATTTGCAATCAATTAGGTTTCTGCCTTGTTGAGGAAGAACCAAGTGCCAAGTTTTATTCCTCTGTAAAGCCAAAAATTCATCATTCATGGCTGTTTTCCACCTATCATCACCAAGTGCATCCATTAGATTTTTAGGTTCACCTGCCATGCAAGATAATCCATATTTGGAAAAGTTTTTATAATTAATTCGGGCAGAAACTCCCTTTTGTAGACATGTACGCGGTTCTGTAGGAATGACCATAGAAGGGTCCGGCGAAGAAGATCCAGCAGCAGGGACAGCCGATCCCCCAGCAGCTTCGGTGCCAGGTGCAGCCGCACCCGATCCCGAGGTAGAGGCGGGCGGGGCGACCCGATCAGGGGAACGCGCAGGGGAGGCGTTGGCGGGCCTGGGCGAGGCAGGCCACCGCGTCCACCCGTGATCAGGAGTGGAGGCGCGCCACGCGTCACCTGCGGATTGGCGCGATGAGGCGACGTCGTTGTTGCGGCTGGTGTCATCAAGGGGAGGCGGGCCCAGCTGAATCAACGCTAGGCGCCAGAGGCGGGCCCGGCGGAATCACCGCCAGGGGCGGATCCCAAAACTGAGTGCGCTGCCGTCTGCAACGAATTTGATCCCGAGGTAGATCCTCCTTGGGTTGCGTTGTCTCCTGGAGGGGGCACATAAAATGACCACCTGATTCATCATTTTGTACCCTGTTTTCTCCAGTAATAATTGTTCCTGCAGCAGTAGACTTAGACATAGTATGATGATTAGTCAGAAATAGGTTAGAACTACTATTAGCACCCTCATGGTCAAGACCAGAAAGAGATGATGGCAAGAGAAGGATTTCTTGACGAAGAAGGGCCCCGACATTGGGGTGAAGTTTCTCAAAAGGGAATTGAGTCTCACCGAAAACAACATATCTGGAGATGTAGACTCGGCCAATAGCTACATCGAGACACTTAACTCCTTTATGTTGAGCGCTATAGCCAATAAAAACACATTTCTGGGAGCGAAACATAAGTTTGCGATTGTTGTATGGACGGAGACTTGGCCAACACGCACAACCAAAAACATGAAGAGGAGTGTAGTCTGGTTTGAGATGAAGAAGACGTTCTATGGGTGTTTCATTGTTGATGACACGGCTGGGCAAGATATTAATGAGATGAACTGCAGTTAAGAAAGCTTCATCCCAAAACTTTAGTGGCATGGATGCAGCAACAAGTAGTGCAAGGCCTACTTCAACAATATGGAATGCTTGCGTTCAGCACTACTGTTTTGTTGGTAAGCATGTGGACAAGAGACATGGTGAGAGATGCCTATCTTTTGGAAAAACGAGTTGAGTTTCTCGTACTCACCACCCCAGTCCGATTGCATGGCAATAATTTTACAATCAAATTTTCTCTCAACAAGAGCTTGAAAGTTATGGAAAACTTGAAAGACATCGGAACACTTCTTAAGGAGATAAATCCACGTGTATTTAGTGTAGTCATCAATGAAGCTCACATAATAAGTGTGTCTACCAACGGAAGAGGGTGCTGGACCCTACACATTAGAAAAGATCAATTGCAAAGGTTTAACAGACACACTAGTAGAAATAGAATATGGTAATTGATGACTTTTTGCACGCTGGCATGAATCACAAATAGTTTCACAATTTCGCTCACCAACAAATGGGAGTTTATTCTTGCTAAGAATTTGATAAACAATGGAAAAAGATGGGTGGCCTAAGCGATTGTGCCACCTTTCTGAAGAAACTCTAATGGTTCCAAAAGCTTGTTTATTGAACTTGAAAAGTGTAGGAATCAATGGGTAGAGACCATCCACGCATCTACCACGATAGAGGACCTTCCGTGTTGCCTGATCCTTTATCAAAAAGAAAAATGGATGAAATTCTGTGGAGACCCCATTATCAAGAGTGATTCTATGAATAGAAGCAAGACTTTTTTATGCATGTGGAACAAGTAGGACATCATTGAGACGAATATCGCTATGAGGGGGTTTAATAGTAGATTGACCAACGTGGCTTAACATCATACCTTGACCGTTTGCTGCGGTGTTGATTTGATCATGGCCATGGTACATCTCTTGCATGGTCAACCTTTCCATGTTGGGGGTGATGTGTTCAGTGGCACCGGTATCGGCATACCAATTCGTGTCCACACCATAGGACACATCTGCGGCGGCTGCAACTTTCTTTTTCTAAGAATTTTCTTCATAGCGCCAAAGACAATCTTTTGCTATGTGGTTAGTCTTTTTACAAATTTGGCATTTGCCCTCATACTCATCATAACCTTGGAAATTGTTGCCGCCGCCATAGCCACCGCCGTAGCCACCTTGGTGCCCCAGGTTGTTGTTGTAGAAGGGCGCCCTTGATTGTTGTTGTTGTAGTGGTGACCGCGGCCACCTCCATTGTCGCCTTTGTTGTAGTTGGGGTTGTTGTAGCCGCCGCCGCCGTTGCTGCCACCACCACCACCGCGATACCCACCACCACCACCATTAGTGGGCTTGGGCGAACCGCGGTTGTTGCCTTTGCCACCGCCGCCGCGGTTCCTCGCAACCATGTTGGCCGAGGATTTGAAGCCACCCGCACCGGAGCCATGGAAAAGCTCGACCCGCTGGTCAAAGTTCGCCACCATCGCGAACAACTCATCAACAGAGACGGGCTCGACGCGGACATCCAGGGCCGAGATGATGGACTGGTAATCCATGTCCAGCCCTGCGATGATGAAAGATAGTAGCTCCCGTTCTCCGATGGGCCCTCCTTTGGCTGCAAGTTCATCCGAAAGAGACCTCATATAACCAAAATAAGTAGCAGCAGATTGAGAACCTTTGTGGGCATTGGACAGAGAGATTCGGAGGTTATTCACGCGGGACTTGGACTGGGCAGCGAACATGTTTGCAAGGTGTTGTAGGGTGGAACCCTAGATGGAGATCTTTCACGAATTGGAGGGGTAATCCCCAAAAACACGAAGAACACAAGAGAGGGGAAACACTCAAATTGACTAGATCCAATCACACATAGGCTAGATCCACGAACACACAAGAGGCCACAATGATCCAAGGACAACAAAAGAAAGATACAAGGTAACTAGTTCATCACAATCCTATGAGGAGAGAGGTCTTGATGATCCTATGATGGGGATCTTTCCCTAGATGGGGGGCTTGCATCCACTAGGGGATCTTCTCCATAGGAGGTCTTGGACTCCAATGGAGTGGTCTCTCTCTCACAAGAGGAGATACAAGGAGCAAAGCTCACTAAATCATGTCATATACTTTGCTATCCTTCCAAATGAGCTAGGGGAGATGTATATAAAGCCTAGGGACGAAATTGGGGGAGAGATGGGTACATAGGTCCAAAATGACCCTGAAAACATAGACACACACGGACGGGTCCGGGCACCCGGGGTAAAGGGGTCCGGGCAACCGGACCGGTCAGAGGCGTCGGGCGAAGGAGGACCGGGCACCCGGGGCGCGAGGGGCCGTGCACCCGGAATGGGCCAAGGTCGGCTGGAGCTGGGCCGGGCACCCGGGGGTTGATGGCCCGGGCACCCGGTGGCGGGGCTGGGCCGCGCTGGGAGGAGGCCGGGCACCCGGGGGTGGTGACCTGGGCACCCGGGGTGGGCTGCACCAGCGCCCAGGCGGGCAGGGCCGGGCACTCGGGGTGGCCAGGGCCTTGGCCAGCCGGCGGCTGGTGGCCGGGCACCCGGGGGTGTTGGTGACCGGGCACCCGGGGTGGTCCGCGACCACTCTTGCTTCATGCTTCGCGCGTCCTTCTTCCTTCTCCTTCACCATAGGTGCATGTGTCTCCGTCCTCGCCTCTTCACTGTTCTCTTCTTGGTACCTACGAGTGCATAGAGTTTCCCTTTGAGGTAGAATCCGACTCTCGAGTGAATCCGAATGAAACTCGAAGAGGAAAGAGATAACCTCGGTTTCGATGGCACGTGCGTGTGCTCTTGTCATTGGTTGACTCCGTGCTTGCGGTGGCGGTGTGACGTCCATGGGGATGGTCGAGGGATGCTCCGCATCATCTCCCCCCCCCCTTGGGAGAGATCCGTCCACGGATCATGATCGTCATCACCATGAGAAAGAGAGTGCGTCACCAAGGACTCATGATCTCCAAGCTCGAAATGGGCACTCTCCAATGTCGCACCGTCTTGTGATTCCTTCAAAAGGAGCAAGAACAACAAACACTTGGAAAAATGAATGTGGTTAGCGTTAGTGCAACACCAAGCATTCAAGAGGTGATTCACCAAACAAGTGTCATCATCAAGCATAGCATATGGTGTGACAATGGATTGTGACATGTCATGCTAGCAGGTAAATTGAGCGAAGTCAAGGACATCATGGAAACAAGTATGTAAATGGGAGGTAGCGATGCAAATATGTGTGTCAAGAGAATAAGCATCTACCTCAAGCTCATAGCAAGCATGCATAAGACTCTCGATGAACGGTCTATGGTAGGCATAAGAGTCATTCACAACACCAAATAAGAGAAGATGTCTAAACACATGGAGTAAGTGCAAGACAATCCAAGCATAAAGTGCATATGGTGTAGTGAAAATCGTGTGGCACTCAACACAATAGAAAGAGAAATTGTTCATCATGTGTGAGGCAATCAAATCAATCATGTGACAAGCAATGGTACATGGCATATGTGAAGTAATGACATTGTTGCAACCAAACATATGATAGGAGCAAGTAATCCAAGAATTGGATGCAACATGAGAAAGCATAGAAATCACGTCGTGCAAACTAGTGGAGAGAAGATGCAACACACTAGAGGAAATCATGGCAATCATGTCATGTGAGCAAATAATCGACATAGGCAATGCACATGGCATATTGCGAGCACGAGCACAAAGCAAGATATCATCATAGGAATGGATCACAAAGGAAACATGGCAAGAATAAGCAATATCTCCACCAAGCTTGCAAATACACATACAAGTAGTAGAATCAATCATCATGTGTGATGCAAAGCATGGGTCACAAATGCATGGCAAAGGCATAGGGATGAGCATATCATGCAAAGTGAACATGGCAAGATGGGCATATAATATGTAATGGACGATAAAACCTAACCATGCGAGAGCCATGTAGAAGAAATGCGCGAAGTCTTTGCGTGAAGAGAGTGGTGGGAAAGACAATCCACGGGATCCCAAGCCATCATTGCTCTCTAGAGCTCGTTTTGTCAACTCATGGGATTGTGAGGTTGACAAGTATTCATGGGTACCTACACAAAAGAGACACAAACCAAAGAAATTGTGTTCGTGGTAAATGTACACATCATCCATCATGATGTGTATGTGCATGTGTGAGTTAGCACAAGATAAGGGTCGCTCAAAGAAATTTTATGCATGGTATAAGAACATGTCATCCATCATGAAAGAATAGTTATGGTGTATGACACGATGAGGACACAAATTGAGAATGCAAGTATATGGCACATCACTAGCATGTTTATTCATGGGAAGCATATCGTGCACACAAGTAGTGGGATCATGCAAAGTATGGAGTGCATCAAAATCTCCTAATATGTATGAGGAAACTATGGGGGTCTCCTCATGAGCAATAGTGGAAACATCATATGGAATATGAACTACATCCAAAACAATGCATATCGGAAGCTAGGTGGTCATGGCATGGCATATAAGATAAATGCTGCAAAGGGAGTATATCCATATCATCACAAGAAAAACAAATGCCAATAACCATGGGCTTGTCATCTATGCCATATGTGCAAATTGGGTTTATGTTGATGGCATATGCATAGTCACTACGGATGAGATTGCAAATATGACATATTGTTGATCTCATGCATAGCATATGACAAGTCAAGCGGATTGTCAAACATGATGTGACCGAGGGAATTATCACAAGAAATCCTATGTAACATGGCATCACGACTAATAGACTCCACATGGCAATCATCAAACTCATCATAAATGGGTAAATCATCGTATGGGGAAGTCGAACTAGCATGAAGCATGACAATAAGTGGATCAACGTCATGCAAGCAATCAATGTCGAGAATGTCCACTAGTGGGACTAGAGCATCACCTTCACCTGTATTACCTTGTTCCTTCCACTCAAGTGGCGTAGGTGAGGTGGCAAAGACCAAATGGTGGTCATCATCTTCATCCTGATAGAACCATGTGGGGGGTGCATCATATTCCACCATGGCCATCGTCTTGTCCATAGGAAGGACAAAGTCGTCACGGATCGGCGCATCATCATATATGGGACCTAGCACCAAATGAGAAGACACAATAGAGGTAGAGGGTAAGTTGTTAGAAATGCAAATGGCCTCACGTGCCCTATCAACTTCCTCACTCTCTCTATGTGGTGGTGGCTCACTCACTCCCTCAAGGTAGGTGCACTCAATGTCACATATGGTGGAGTCACTCATCTCACTCAAGTGGTGGGGGTTGTGGCTCTCCTCACACGGGAATTGTGGCAACTCATCATATATGGGGCTAGTGGTGAAGTCACTCTCACTCTCAATATGGTGGCAAAAGTCACTCAAGTCATCATACGTCGCCGTGGTCGAAGGGAAAATCCCATGCTCAACCATCTCGTCGTCGTCGTCGTGGATGAAGGCCGAAGATGGCACATCATCGCTCTCCTCCATGGCCGAAGGGAAAATCCCATGCTCGATCATCTCGTCACCGTCGCCATGGAGGAAGGCCGATGTAGGCGTACTCGTCGGAGGTTGGCGAAGATGCCATACGTCCAAAGGCAAAGATGCCTTGATGACACTTGGCGAAGATGCCGAAGTGGTCGTAGTAGTCGTAGCTCCGTCTTGGTGGTGCTTGTCTCGCGGTCTTCTCTTATGCTCATGAAGTTTGGTCGTAGCTTGATGTAGAGCTTTTTGGGACTTGTAGGTGTACGCATCGCGAGCATCTTCATCTTGATGGTGTTGTAGTGCTTGAGCTCAATGACGTTCCGAAGATTGGCCACTTGAGCGTCGCCGCCTTGAAGATGACGAAGGGGAAGAAGACTTGTAGTTTGCCACCATGTCTCGTACTTGATCCCTTTGTTCGGCCAACTTGGTGTCGAGGTAGTTCCTTATCCTTGCTTCTTTTTGGTGAATGTCGATGGCGAGTCGCTCAATGCCTTGCATTGCTCGTTGTAGTCCGAAGATGGACGTTTTGGTGATGTAGTTGTTCGCGTTGTCGTTGTCGTGGAAGACCGGAGATGAAATGCCTTGCCTATCCATCACAAGACTCGAGCAAATGTGACTGGAAGAAAGGAAAGAACTAGACCAAATGTACCTTTCCAATGTTGAAGATGGATCAATGATCACTCAATAATGTATCAAGGAAATAGCACAATTGGTACCGGATCTTGTCAATTCTCACACCTACACAAATAAGGCTTATGGTGGAGCTCGGTGAGGATAGTGGCACAAAAATTTGATGCAAAATGTTAGCAAGAGTCAATAATGTTGGAAAAGATTCACAAATTCACAAGTGAAACAAGTAGACCAATAGCAATATGTGGCACACGGAAACACACACACGGATAGATAAATGGGGTCATGCAACCAAGGAATGAGCACAAAATGTGGAATCCACGGAAAACGCTCCTGTTGCACAACTCAAGAGAGACGCTAGCACGATTGCTCAATAGGCGGATATGACACTTGTGCAGAACCTATAAGATGCAAAATGTAAGAGCTTTCTATCCCAAGTATGCTATGTGTATGATGTTCCCGGTGTTTCGCACACGATGATCGAAGATGATCAATATGGTAGTATGGTATGCAATGTGGCGATGCTATGGCTCTTGCTTACAAGCTTCTTTGCTCTCTTTTTGCTTAAAAGCTTATTCATTTTTTTTGTATGGCCAGTTATGCGAAATGCACAAACCAAGATAGCAATTGTGTATATGCGGGAACAATCTTGTGACACAAGTGATGATATGATGATACCAATATGACACCAATATGATATGGTATGTATGCAATGGAAGGTACGGATCACTAATGTGCACAAGTAACGTTGCCGGCAATACTCAAAGGCTAGTCTCGATAGGCAAGTGACACAAAATGGGCTAAGGGGTTAACAATGTAATGGCAAGAATGTACAATGATGGGATACCACGATACCAAGATGATATAGAGGTTACCGTTCTTGCTTACGGTTCGGGTGTCAAAATGGTGAAGTGGTCGATGTCGAAGACGACCTCGTGGCGATGATGAGTGGCGATGTTCTTAATGTAGATACCAAGATGATGTAGACCGGTCCCTAAGTAGCTGAAACACCTTAGGAAACGGTAAAAACCGCAAACTCAAAATCTCCAAAGGTGTTGAGGATATAGCTACTGGTGTAACCCGCCCAGGATGGGCCGGGTTACGTTGCGACAGTTCTTCATTCAGAAGCCCAAGGACAGATTAAGGATGGCGGTTTAGTAGGGAGCCTAAGGCCCGGAGGCGACTTAAGGCCCGTAGTGTTAAACCGCCGTTATGGCGTGACTTGTAGTGTAAGGCAAGAATAGTTAAGAGTCTAAGACGGATATTGTTTATGAGCCGGCCGGGACTCTGAGAGCCGCTGGGCGTTAACCTCTCTATATAAAGGGACGACTCGGCGGCGGTTCAGGGACAAGCAACATCAGATCGATAGCCAGGCATAGCGGTTTAGCTCCCTGGTCATCGAAACCCTAAGTAATTCCACCTCAACTGGAGTAGGCTTTTACCTTCACCGTAAGGGGCCGAACCAGTATAACCCTCGTGTCCTTTGTCCCGCCTTAACCCCTTTAAGCTTCCTAGTTGCGATGGCTCCATGACTAAGTCCTTTCACTAGGGCATCTGACGTGACAATTCCATGACAGTTGGCGCCCACCGTGGGGCCAGCGCACGGTGGATTTGAGTTCTTGAAGGGCAGCTTCGAAGGGCTCAAGGGATATGCTGTGGGCCGGATGACTAAGAGTCGTCGCGGCAAGCTCTACATCAATGACGCAGGCTGGGGCCCCGACGCCGGCTCAATCGAGTACGGGTACCGGGTCCCCTTCGGTGGAATCCACGTGTTCATCGACAAGATTGGTGAGTCGGGCCCTGAGCCGGACATCTGCACCGACCTCGTCGAGACGGCTCAGCGTGCGAGACCCGCCCGGACTCTGCCCGCCTTGAAACGTGCTTTCGTGGGATGCATCCATGGAGGACTCTCTGAAGGATCTAGATCTAGCGATGAGACGGCGATCGGCTCTGATGAGGAATCATCCACAGGAGAGACGGACTTGTTGTATCAACTTCAAGACGGCAGGCTCGGGAGTTGTTCCGATGGCAACAGTATTCCGGACCCTTTTGAGCCGCCAAGCCGGGTTGGAATCTTCATGGCCGGCACGCAGGCTGTGCAAAACTCTGCCGCTGGGGCAGGAGGCCCTGCGCACTCGCCGGCTCAGGTACTGATGGATCTTACGGATAAGATGACTACCCTGCTAACCGCCACGGTCGTCCCGGCGGATCAAGCTCAACATGATGCGGAGGTGGCACAGTTAAAACTGGATATCGCACGAGCTAAGGAAGATCTAGCAGCGGAAGGGATCAGGATGGCTGCTGAACGGGCGGCTCTAGACGCCCAGACTCAACTGATTCAGGCGCAGTCTTTCCGGCTCACGATGGATCAAAACGCATCCAATGAGATCATGAGAAGGAGGCATCAGAAAGCTCAATCTCGACTCCCTCCAGTTTACGATCCTCGAAACCTCTTCAACACGCCCGGAGCAGGGCCCAGTAACCCGCCAGAGATCACGGCACCCGGGGCTGGAACGCCGGTTCAGCCGCAAGTGATGGGGCCTCCCCGTGTGAACACTGCCCCACCCCAATACGTACCAATACCACCGGGTCATTATTCCAACCCGTTGGAAAACATGATCGCTGCGGCGGCGCGGCTGGCGGCTCTCCCAGTTGAGGGCGACTCTCCGACGGCGGTCGAAACCCGTCGGGTCAGAGAACTTCTTCAGACGGCTCTGGCGCAACAGGAGGCATATTCATATAGCCGGGACATGATTCATTCGACCCCTCGTCCGAGCCGGAGCCCAAGTTACAGCAGACACATGGTTTCAGCGACCGGCTCAAGTAACGTCCGGCGCCATGACTTGCCAGCTGGCCATGGCCCGGCGCATAATGGAGCCCTTAACGCAGTAGACCAAGACAGAGCACGTCAAGAAGCGGAGCAGGCGGCTCAGCTTACGGCTTACCAACCCCTCCCGGTTTATCCAACGGCCTCTATCGGGGCAGGCGTAGCTACGAGGACCAGAGGTGTCCCTTGTCTGGTGCCGGCTCTCTGTAACGAACGTCTGCCCAAGGATTTCAAAGGGCCCAGGAAGGTACCTAATTACACGGCGGATTTACAGCCCGGAGCATGGATTGAGAGCTACGAGATGGCTATGGAGTTACTGGAGGTCAGCGAAGCGGCGATGGCCAAATACTTCACCATGATGTTGGATGGGACTGCCCGCACTTGATTGAAGGGCCTGCCACCTAATTCCATCGGGTCATGGGCAGAGCTAAAAGCCTGGTTCATCCAGAACTTCAAAGATACATGCAGGCAATCTATGTCAATTGTGGATTTGACTAACTGCAAACAACAAGAGGGCGAATCTACAACCCATTGGGTACGCCGGGTCAAGGAGATAATACATTCGTCTGATAAGATGGATGCCGGCTCTGCGGTCTTAATGTTGGAGCAGAATTATCGTTTTGCGCCCCTGAAGATGAAGCTCGGGCGGCTCAAGCGCGATTGCAATTATATGGGTACGCTGATGGCGGCTCTGGTCAAGTACGCCGACTCTGATAGTACCAAGGATCCTGCGTCTGATGATGAAAGGACAGGGAAGGGAAAGAAGAATGGCAACGGCAAGGGCCCGCAGCATAACCCGGCGAGCCAGGGAGGTAACAAACGTAAGGCTGATGGCAGTATGGAGTTTGTGGCCAACACCAATGCGCAGGGCAATAACCACCGACGTAAGGGGAGACCACCTCCCCGATCCGGCGGGTCAGGCCCGACGCTTGAGCAATTGTTGAATGAGCCCTGTCCAAGGCATGGCTCTAGGGAGAAGCCGGCTACTCATCTATGGAAAGACTGCGCAATCATGAAGGCTTTCAAAAATTCCAACGCTTTTAATGGCAACAATGGGCAGGACGGCGGCTCAGGCGGTGGCGGCTTTCATGGCCCGGGCGGCGGCTCAAATTCCAACTCTCAGCATTTTCAAGGTAATCAAGGAGGTTTTAATCAGCAATCTGGCCAGGGTAATCAGCAGCAGCAGGGGGGATACCAGACCAATCCAAAGCAGCTCAACAGTGGACAGTATCATGTGTTTACTACCAGTCTGTGCAAGCGAGACCACAAGCTTCATAAGAGGGCTGTGAATGCGGTTGAGCCGGCGGTTCCACGTTATTTGAGATGGTCTGAGCAGCCTATTGTGTGGAGTAGGGAAGATCACCCTCCCCGGGTTGATAATCCGGGTCACCTGGCCTTGGTGGTGGCTCCTCAGGTAGGCGGGTATAAATTCACTAATGTGCTCATGGACGGAGGCAGTAGCATCAACATCCTCTATTATGAGACCTTCCGTCGTATGGGATTAACTGATAAAAACCTCAACCAGTCCAACACTGTTTTCCATGGTGTGGTGCCTGGTAAGTCGGCGTATCCAGTTGGTAAGATCGAGTTGGAAGTAGCCTTTGGAGATGAGTACAACTACAGGGCGGAAAAACTAACTTTTGAGGTGGTTAAAATAAGAAGCCCGTACCATGCTTTATTTGGGCGGCCGGCTTACGCCAAGTTCATGGCACGGCCGTGTTACGTATACTTGCAGCTCAAGATGCCGGGTCACAATGGGACCATCACGGTTCATGGCAGCCGAAAGATAGCCTTGGAGTGCGAGGAAGGTGACGCTGCTTACACTGAATCTGTTTGTGCAACAGAGGAGTTGAAGTTTTAGAAGGATAATGTTGACCCGGCTGATATGATGTCTTTGAAAAAGCCAACCACGGAGCATGAGCCGGTAATGAAATTTAAGTCGGCCGATGAGACTAAACTTGTCGACTTTGTTCCAGGTGACTCATCTAAGCAGTTCAGCATCAGTGCTAATCTGGATCCCAAATAGGAAGGCGCGCTCATCGAGTTCATCCGTGAGAACCGGGACATCTTTTCATGGAAACCTTCTGACATGCCGGGTGTACCAAGAGAACTCGCTGAGCACACTCTCAATATTGATCCGAAATTTAAGCCAGTCAGGTAATTCCTCCGGCGGTTTAATGAGGAAAGGCGGAAAGCCATCGGTAAGGAAGTAGCCCGGCTCTTGGCGGCCGGGTTCATCGTTGAAGTCTTTCATCCAGAATGGTTAGCTAACCCGGTGCTCGTGCTCAAGAAGAACGGCACCTGGCGAATGTGTGTGGACTATACGGATTTAAACAAGGCTTGTCATGTTGATCCTTTTGCTCTCCCCCGTATTGATCAAATTATTGATGCTACGGCGGGTTGTGAGCGTTTAAGTTTTTTGGATGCTTACTCTGGTTACCATCAGATCAAGATGGCAGTGAAGGACCAAGAGAAGACGGCGTTTATCACTCCCTTTGGAGCCTTCTGTTATGTGTATATGCCCTTTGGGCTCAAGAGTGCACAGGCGACTTACCAGCGGTGCGTGCAGAATTGTCTCCATAATCAGATTGGGCGCAATGTTCATGCTTATGTGGATGATATTGTGGTAAAATCCAGAGAGAGAAGGAAACCTTCGTAGATGATCTGAAAGAGACCTTTGATAATCTCCGGGTCTACAAGATGATGCTTAACCCGGACAAATGTGTTTTTGGTGTTCTTGCAGGCAAGCTCTTGGATTTTCTGGTTTCTCATAGAGGCATTGAAGCTAACCCGGAGAAGATCAAGGCAATCACCTCTCTGGCTAAGCCGGCGTGCATAAATGACGTCCAGCGTCTGGCGGGTCGCATCACTGCTTTGAGTCATTTTATAAGCCGGTTGGGCGAAAAGGCCATGCCACTATATCAGATGATGAAGAAAACAGAGGACTTTGTCTGGAATGATGCTGTTAATGCTACTTTTGAGGATTTGAAAATACAGCTGGCTGAGCCGCCAGTCCTTGCTGCTCCTGTCGATAAGGAGCCCTTATTGTTGTATGTAGCCGCTAACACACGGGCCGTCAGTGTGGCTGTGGTGGTGGAGCGTAAGGAGGCGGGTAAGGAACATCCGGTTCAGCGGCTGGTTTACTACGTCAGTGAAGTACTCATTGAGTCCAAGCAAAGGTATCCACATTGGCAGAAGCTGGTTTATGGGGTGTTCATGGCAAGCCGGAAGCTTAAGCATTATTTCCAAGGCCACCCTATCACTGTGGTTAGTTCTGCTCCCCTAGGAGATATCATCCAAAACAGGGAAGCGACAGGAAGAGTTGCTAAGTGGGCCATTGAGCTTGGGCCTCATGATCTGAAGTATGTGCCACGCACGGCTATCAAATCACAAGCATTGGTAGATTTCATCAACGATTGGACAGAGCTGCAGATGCCTGAAGAGAAGCCGGATAATACATACTGGACTATTCACTTCGACGGGTCCAGACAATTGGAGGGCTCGGGGGCTGGAGTTGTGTTAGCTTCCCCTCGAGGTGAAAAATTTTGTTATGTCCTATGATTGATGTTTCCCTGTACTAACAACGCAGCTGAGTACGAGGCCTTGCTCCATGGTCTTCGGATGGCCAAGGAGATGAGCTTAAGTCGGGTAAGGTGTTTTGGTGACTCAGATTTGGTGGCCCAACCAGTATCAGGCAAGTGGGATTCCAAGGACCCCCTCATGGCGGCTTATCGCCGCGAAGTTGATGCCATTGCTGGGCATTTTCAGGGTTACCAAGTAGAGCACATTGATCGCAGAAAGAATGAGGCGGCTGATGCATTAAGCCGGCTGGGCTCTCAGCGAAAGCCGGTGCCGCCTAATACCTTCTTGGATACTCTGCATAACCCTTCTGTCAAGTTGCCTACAGAGGAAGACTTATTTGTTCCTGACCCGGAAGCACAGTTGGTGGCGGCTCTCCATGTTATCCCAGATTGGACGGTGCCATACTTGGCTTACATGACCCGGGGAGAATTACCTGAGGATGAAACTCTGGCCAGACAAATAACCCGGCGATCTAAGTCAATGGTAATTATCAATGGCGAGCTGCATCATCGTAGTATTACGGGAGCTTTTCAGCGTTGTGTTTCCTCTGGGGAAGGTCAAGAAATTCTACGTGAGATTCACGAGGGGGATTGTGGCCATCATCTGGCTCAAAATCCCTTGTGGCCAAGATTTTTCGTCATGGTTTTTATTGGCTGGCGGCTCATGCTGATGCAGAGGACTTGGTCAGTAAATGTGACGGTTGTCAGAAGTTCTCAAGACGGGCTCACGTGCCGGCTCAAGAGTTGAGGATGATTCCAATCACTTGGCCGTTTGCAGTCTGGGGGCTTGATATGGTTGGGCCTTTCAAAAGGTCCAAGGATAAGAAGACCCACCTCTTGGTGGCGGTTGACAAGTTCACAAAGTGGGTTGAGGCAGAGCCAGTTAGTAAGTGTGACGCAGCCACGGCGGTCCAGTTCATGAAAAAGGTGATATTTCGCTTTGGTTTTCCACACAGCATTATAACTGACAATGGTACCAATCTGTCTAAAGGCGCCATGGAGGAATTTTGTCAACGAGAGCATATTCGGCTTGATGTTTCATCAGTGGCTCACCCTCAATCCAATGGTCAAGCTGAGAGAGCCAATCAGGAAATCTTGAAGGGCATCAAGCCCCGGCTTTTGGTCCCTTTGCAACGGACGCCGGGTTGTGGGTGGAGGAGTTACCCTCCTCCGTATTATGGAGCATCAATACTACTCCTAACAGGTCTACGGGTTACACGCCTTTCTTCATGGTTTACGGAGCTGAGGCGGTTCTCCCTAGCGACATCCGTCATGATTCGCCTCGAGTGGCGGCTTATGTTGAGGCAGATAATGAGCGAGCGCGTCAAGATGCTCTTGACTTATTGGACGAACAGCGTGACGTAGCAGCAGCTCGTTCGGCGATTTATCAACAAGACCTGCGCCGCTATCACAACCGCCGGGTTAAGTCCAGGGCCTTTCAGGAAGGGGATTTGGTGCTCCGGCTCATCCAGGATCAAACAGATGCACACAAGCTATCCCCACCTTGGGAAGGGCCCTTTGTGGTCAGCAAGGACTTGCACAACAGGTCATACTACCTCACCGATGATCGGGAGCACAAAGATTCACGTAAGTCGGAGGAGGAGACCCGCCGACCGTGGAATATAGCTCAGCTTCGGCCTTATTACACTTGAGCCACCGGCTCTCATAATGTACATACTTCTATAGCCATGTATATATTGTGATAAATAATAAAAGAAGGACCTCTGTCCTTTTTTCCTCCAAAGGTAAATGTGTCATTGTTATTTTCACTGTAATATTACATGGTCACTTGGAGGTTGATCCGGCTTATGATCGTATTCGAATCTAGCCATTAAAGTATGATCACTTGGGGGCTTCCTGTTCAAACATAGGTCGTATTCGAACCAAAGAGAACACAACTGTCGATACCCACTTGATTGGCATATTGCCGAGCTCATTGGGGAGTTTTCTTGATCATATTTGAATCATAGCTCAACCCCCTTTGGGAACCGACGTGGATCGTATTCGAATCAGCGTCGTTAAACAACTCTCAAGGTCATTTGGGGGCTTCCTGTTCAAACATAGGTCGTATTCGAACCAAAGAGAACATAGCTGTCGGTACCCTCTTGATTGGCAACGCCAAAGCCACTGGGGGCTATATGATCGCATTCGAATCTTAGCTTAACCCCTTTGGGTCGGTTCTCTGGTCGTATTCGAATCAGAAGCCCCTAAATTTTTGAGATCTCTTAGTTTGCAAACAAGTTCTTTTGATCATATCAAAGATGTTCAAAGGTGGTTCTTATTCCACCGGCTTAATCTTGATTAATAACGTTGATAGCACATAATAAACGTTATACGTGTTGGTGAACCGGAGTTGAGTTCTCACCCTCATTATTCATGTTACATAAACCAGAAGTGTACTTGAAGATTCGCAGGGACTTGTGATTTGTTTTCTCTGCAGGACAGTTAAAGACAGCTCTTTTAACTTAAGGAAGGCAGAGGATCAAACCTAACCCGGAAGAATATAAAAGGGCAGCTTAAACATAGTTAAGCGCTACACACGTGCACGATGGCACGACAAAATTAAGTGTTCGTCCTACTTTATTACAGGACTCCCCGAGTCCAAAAGGTGAGGCATTGTTTTTGATTCATAACCATGAGCCGCCTAAGAAATCAAAGGTGCTTGTCGGGCTGAAGCTTCCGGCTCATCCCTCTCCGCTCCTCCGGCTTGTTCCATGTCCTGGAAGGTTGATGATTTCCAGTCAATGCCACTCAGGGCTTCAAATTGAGCTTCATCATCAATTAACCCGGCCGGGTCAACCTCGGGGGCGAAAGTATGCTTACGCGTCGGAGGAATCAGGCTGACTGCTTCATAACGAGGTGTTGGGATCTTCTGATTCTCCGCGTCATAGCCCGGTTGATATTTGGTAAGGTCTGTGTCATTACCAACCAAAGTGACCACCAGGCGTACGCTCTTCACACAAGCGGCGAAGTCTTTCTGGTCAAAGGGAGTGCCATCTTCCTTCAAGCTAGGATACCCAAGGGCGATGTCGGCCGGGTCTAGCTCCGGTAGAAACGCCTTGGCCCGCCTTAGAGCGGCTATGGCTCCAGCTCTTGCAGAAGCTCGTCTTAACTCTTGGAAGCGTTGAGGAAGCACGGCAAGCCGCCTGAGTACATCCGCCAGATGAGTCGGAACTTCGTTTGACAGAGCCACAACGGCTAAGGCACGTTGTGACCCAGTGTAATGTTGCTCCACCAAGGTATAAACCGCCTTCAGCTTGGTCAGCACATTCTGATTAAGATTGGAACTCCTGGGACCTGCATTACAAAAGTTAAGTGAGCTGATGGCAATTCAGATACTTATGGGAAATAGACGATGTAAACTAGCCAGAAGCTTACAGAGTAACTTACCAAAGATTGCGGAGACCATCTGCGATACATGGCGATTTAAGCCGGATAGCTCGGCGGTTCTTTTGGTAAGAGTGGCCTCCGCCTGTTCGGCCCGACTGACCAAGGCAGTTTTTTCATCCGCCCAGGCTTTTCTTTCTGCTTCAAACTTCTTCTTCAGTTTCTCTTGTGCAGATACACTGAATTCAAATTTGGAGTTGGCCTTTTGGGTTTCACTTTCCTGAGTCTTCAGGCGGTTCTTTAAGTCAGAGATTTCCGATTCAAATTTCTTACAGGCGGCCTGTACAAATTCCGGGTTACAGTTAGGGTGATTATAAGGCAACATTAAGTCCCAAGCACTTTGCAAGCAAAGACACTTGGCACTTGGGGACTAATGTATGCTGAAGAGCTCTGTTTACAGTGCCGGGTCATGGAAATAAGTCCCAAGCACTTTGCAGGCAAAGGTACTTGGCACTTGGGGGCTAATGCGTAAAGTTGTTCAACTACTTGATTAACGTAAGGTAAGAACTGGTTCAACTATGCTGTTTAAAGCTGGCCCTCGAGTGTTACCATGTAAGCCGTTTTTCTTGCAGTGATTATTAAGCCGGAATCAAGTCTACAACATATTTTCATCATAAGTAATAGACTTGGGGCCTGGCATGGTAAGGATAACTATGGAGTAAGCAAGAGAGTCATACCTCAGATTTTTGCTGTATTTGCTTCACCATATCAATTTCCAGGTCCCGGCTGTTGTGCACTTGATTAAGATAGCCAGAGACAATATCTTCAATGCTTAGATGAGCATAATCAGCGGTGACCAGCTTGGCCCTGCGGCGTTCCAAAAGTTCTTCCTTGGCAGAGCATTTGGCCAATACGGTAGGTCTTCCCGGCTCGACAAACTCGGTTCGGGTGATTACCACGTCCGGATCATCTGGATGAGCCGGGCTGGGGATCTCCGGGTTATCAGAGCCTTCCATAATTTGCTCATCAGATGGAGCAGTGGTGGCAGTGGTGGCATCAGGAACTGGTGCAGACGACGACTCATGAGCAGAAGCATCAGGCTCAGTCAGGACCGGCTCTTCGGCCGGCTTATTCTTCTTCGCCCTCTTGCTGGGCTTTACTTGAACGCTGAAAGTTAAAGGGTTAGTGCAGAAACATGAGTAAGATAAGTACAAAAAATAAGTTGATCATTATTACCCGGGTGCGGTTTTGAAAGCCGGCAAGCTGGACTGCATGGAGTCGCCGGAGGAAGGTGAAGTTCCCTGGTAGTTTGAGTCAGAAGAATTGAGTGGTTGACGAGTAACACCCGCCAAAGGATGAAAAGGATATAAGTCGGAGATAACCTCAGTCCGGCGCTTCCTTGATGCTTCAGGTAAGCCGGAGGAGAGGTCTGCATCCTTGCTGGTCCGGGTCTGCCTCCGACTCTCATAAATCGGTCGCTTCAAAAGAAATTGAGGATCTTGATAAGCTAAAGGATGTGAAAATCTTACTTTCCGGGTTACTCTTCGGACTTTCTGTCTCGGCAAAGCCTCGGAGTCGGAGGAAATTATAGTTACCTCTTCAACTGGTTCATGACTCGCTCCGGTGTCCTCCTACTGATAATCCATGTCAATAAGATGGTTAAAAAAGGAGCCTAAAGAATCAAGGGCTACCTCTGACTCGGAGGTGTCTTCCAGGTGAAGCAGGTCCGAGGCGCTGGGTTTACTCCCCTTCTTACGGGGAGCGGCTTTCCTGGCGGCTTTCTTAGCCTTTCTGGCTTTTTTGGCAGCTTCATGGTCATACCTGACCTTCCAGAATTTATCATTAGCCTGTAAAATACAACAAAGATTTTTGAAGTTAAGACGAAATCGTTAAAATGGAAGGTAAGGTGTTCAGGTCAATGATTTACCGCTGGTGCCGGGTTAGCCTTGCAGAAAGGACTTAAGCCTGTTCTCCCGCAATCCGCCAGGCTCTCGTTCAGAAGAGACTTGGTCATTTCAACAATGACGTCTTCAGGTAAGTCGCCGGGGCTGTGCCGAAGAGGATCATCCTTCCGGCCCGTGTAATCGCACATCAAGCCGGGGCGGCGGCTTAACGGAATCACCCGCCAAGCAATCCAGACCCGGACCAGATCAATGCCATTCAGGCCGTTCCCCAGAAGAGCTCTGATCTTGTTAATGGTGGGAGCAAGTGGTTGACGTTCAGCCTGAGATAGTTTATCTGGCAAAGGGTGATTTGCTTCCAGACGCAGGGCGCGAAAGCCGGGCAGAGGATTCTCATCAGCCGGAGAAGTGTCTTGGTAGTAGAACCATGTCTCGTTCCAGTCTTTCGGGTGGCTTGGCGGCTCAGCGTAAGGAAAGAGACAATCCCTCCGCCGTTGGATGGAGATTCCACCGAGCTCCAGGCTGGGCCTGTTGGCACACTCATTTTGGCGGTTCAGATAGAATAGCTCTCTAAAGAGTAGCAAGCTGGGTTCTTCTCCAAGGTACACCTCACAGAACACTTGGAAGTTGCAAATGTTTGACACGGAATTGGGTCCAATGTCTTGAGGTCGCGGGTCAAAAAAGTGCAAGACATCCCTGAAGAATTTTGAGCCGGGAGGAGCAAAGCCCCGGCTCATGTGATCAGCAAAAATGACAACCTCTCCGTCCTTAGGTTGAGGTCTCTCTTCAGACGGGTCAGGAGCACGATAGGACATGATTTCCTTCTTGGGCAGATAGCCCGTTTTCACGAAGTCAGCTAAGGTGCTATCAGTGACGTTGGATCTAACCCAGTTGCATGTAATGGGCTCCTTGGGAGCTTTGGGCGGCATGGTGAAGAATGGAAGCCTATGACAAAATAAAATTTCCGGTTCAAATTTTAAGCCGGAGGAAATTTTCGGTTCATTATTTAAGGTGGCGGCTTATGAAGGGGCCTAATGACATATGGCTAATTGTGTCAGGTTGTTTAAGCCGCTATGGATATCATGAGCAATTAAGTTATTTAAATCTATTATGAATGAGCCGGAATATTCATGAAGCATTGCCTCTTTAAGCCAGCGATATGAGCCGCCATGGCTAACAGATGCAGTTTCCTGCCTAAGTGTCGCACAAACAAGTTACACAGATTGTGGGGATTATTTTGGATCAAACGATTGTCCGGAAAAGAAAAATTTCTAGACCTAAAAACTGATACAGAAAAGTTCGTGAGCTCTAAGGAGGTCTTTGTACAAAGAGAAGGGATCTGCTAGCATAAAAAATGGATGCGAAACAACTACCGCAGGAGCTCCGTAATACTTTTTGATCAAACATGACTGCAGTGGAAGAACTACAAGGAAATCGTGATGAACTGCGAAGAACAGGGAAGAACTTGGAAACCCTAATGCAGATCTGACGTTTGAGAAGGAGGAGACTTACGGATGCAGGTTCGCTGCGGAGAGTCGCCGCCATTCTCTGGACTGGCTCAGGTTGATGCAGCGGCCGAGGTTGAGGAAGACGAGATGCGGGGCGGCGGCGGCGGAGCTCGAGCGGCAGTACAGTAGCGAGAGGAGGAAGATGACGAAGACATAAGGGTCGGGCCTATTTATAAGGGAAGATTGATGAGTGGGCGCGAAGAATGAGGAGGCCGAAAACATGATTATCTCGCTGCAAAGACGCCTCGATTCTCGGGACGGTCATTAAGATAAAGATCCGTTGGGATATGACAGAATAAAAAATGAATTTAATGGAAGATGACGTCATGGCGGGTTACCAAGAATCCAGAAGATGACGTCACGGCGGGTTATAGCCTTTGCACAAACAGAAGCCAAGGTATTGAAGATTGACATGAACCGGTTCAAATCAATCTGGGGCCTAATGTTGAGGATATAGCTACTGGTGTAACCCGCCCAGGATGGGCCGGGTTACGTTGCGACAGTTCTTCATTCAGAAGCCCAAGGACAGATTAAGGATGGCGGTTTAGTAGGGAGCCTAAGGCCCGGAGGCGACTTAAGGCCCGTAGTGTTAAACCGCCGTTATGGCGTGACTTGTAGTGTAAGGCAAGAATAGTTAAGAGTCTAAGCCGGACATTGTTTATGAGTCGGTCGGGACTCTGAGAGCCGCTGGGCGTTAACCTCTCTATATAAAGGGACGACCCGGCGGCGGTTCAGGGACAAGCAACATCAGATCGATAGCCAGGCATAGCGGTTTAGCTCCCTGGTCATCGAAACCCTAAGTAATTCCACCTCAACTGGAGTAGGCTTTTACCTTCACCGTAAGGGGCCGAACCAGTATAACCCTCGTGTCCTTTGTCCCGCCTTAACCCCTTTAAGCTTCCTAGTTGCGATGGCCCCACGACTAAGTCCTTTCACTAGGGCATCTGACCTGACAATTCCACGACAAAAGGCAAATGTCAAATGATGGTAGCGGAATGCGTTGGTGGTTCCGGAGTTAGCAATGCGGAAGTGGTGGTGGTGGTTGATGACTAAGCGACCGTCCCTAAGTAGCCGAAACACCTTAGGAGACTCAAGTCACCCCTCAAGCAACCACAAATGCTATATGGAACTAACTTGGGTTAGGTTGCGGAAAGCTATGGTGGTTTGGCGCATGATGTGGTAGATGGCACTATGCAAAGATGCCAAAATGCCAAATTTTTGATGGGGTCCAAATGGTGGTAAAACCAAGATGAGCAGCTCGGGCACGTCGCTAGCTTTTCAACGAGCAAAAGAACACCCAAAGCGGAGTTCGGGATTGAAAGTTATGAGTGAAAACGTAAAGTGCAGGCGGCTGATTCTGGGGGGTGCGGGTGCCCGGGGGTGGAAGGTGCGGGCACCCGGGGTGGTCCGAGGCAAACAGCCCGGGGGTGCGGGTGCCCGGGGTTTGGGGTGCGGGCATCCGGGCGGTCAGCGGGGGTGGGCGGGGGGGTCCGGGTGCCCGGGGGTGTCGGATTTGGGCGGAAATTGTGGGAAAATGGGAGAAATTGGTGGATTTCGTGGAGGGAAAGGTGGAGATGGATGGGGGAAAGGCTAGATCCACTCGAAACCAAGCAAATCCATGGATCAAATCCAACAAAACCTCATCAAACCAACAAATCACAAAAAAAATTGGGGCTATTTTTTGTGGGGAATTTTCGAATTTAGGATGAAATCACACAAAACAAGGCTAGAAAACGGTGGGGGGGGCTCCAAATTCGTGATAAACGTGGCTCATGATACCAAGATGTTGTAGGGTGGAACCCTAGATGGAGATCTTTCACAAATTGGAGGGGAAATCCCCAAAAACACGAACAACACGAACAACACAAGAGAGGGGAAACACTCAAATTGACTAGATCCAATCACACATATGCCAGATCCAAGAACACACAAGAGGTCACAATGATCCAAGGACAACAAAAGAAAGATACAAGGTAACTAGTTCATCACAATCCTATGAGGAGAGAGGTCTTGATGATCCTATGATGGGGATCTTTCCCTAGATGGGGGGCTTGCATCCACTAGGGGATCATCTCCATAGGAGGTCTTGGACTCCAATGGAGTGGTCTCTCTCTCACAAGAGGAGATACAAGGAGCAAAGCTCACTAAATCATGTCATATACTTTGCTATCCTTCCAAATGAGCTAGGGGAGATGTATATAAAGCCTAGGGACGGAATTGGGGGAGAGATGGGTACAAAGGTCCAAAATGACCCTGAAAACGTAGACACACACGGACGGGTCCGGGCACCCGGGGTAAAGGGGTCCGGGCACCTGGACCGGTCAGAGGCACCGGGCGAAGGAGGACCGGGCACCCGGGGCGCGAGGGGCCGGGCCCCTGGACTGGGCCGAGGCCGGCTGGAGCTGGTCCGGGCACCCGGGGGTTGATGGCCCGGGCACCCGGTGGCGGGGCTGGGCCGCGCTGGGAGGAGGCCGGGCACCCGGGGTGGGCTGCACCAGCGCCCAGGCGGGCAGGGCCGGGCACCCGGGGTGGCCAGGGCCTTGGCCAGCCGGCGGCTGGTGGCCGGGCACCGGGGGGTGTTGGTAACTGGGCACCCGGGGTGGTCCGCGACCACTCTTCCTTCACGCTTCGCGCGTCCTTCTTCCTTCTCCTTCACCATAGGTGCATGTGTCTCCGTCCTCGCCTCTTCACGGTTCTCTTCTTGGTACCTATGAGTGCATAGAGTTTCCCTTTGAGGTAGAATCCGACTCTCGAGTGAATCCGAATGAAACTCGAAGAGGAAAGAGATAACCTCGGTTCTGATGGCACGTGCGTGTGCTCTTGTCATTGGTTGACTCCGTTCTTGCGGTGGCGGTGTGACATCCATGGGGATGGTCGAGGGATGCTCCGCATCACAAGGGATGTCCAGATCGCATGCGATCTCTCCGTCGAGGCAACCTGAACTAGGATTTCTTTGGAGAGATTTCTCAGCAGAAAGGCTACGATCTGCTGGTCTTGGATCAACCAAGGGGTGTAGCTAGGCGGGATTTGGAACGATATGTTCCTTTCCTTTAGAGTTTTTGGACGAGATTGTTTTGGTAGGTTCATGAATTGTTTGGTCGAGATACCCATAGAGGCCGGCTCCCATAATCTGAGAGCGAGCCTGGGCACGCCATAGGATGTAGTTGGTGCGGCTAAGGGGTTCAGAGATTGTGTTGCTCAAACCAGAGAAGGAAGCCGAACTTGAGGAAGAAGACATGGTTGTGGCTTGATTCTGATGTGGTGGAAGTTTTAATGTCGGCTAGGTTTGATCTAGTGGAGAGCTAGATGTGGAGAAAGAAAGATGGCTCTGAATACCATGTTAGAATTGGTGAAGCGTCTCAATCTCATACAGAGAGCCCGCGAGGTATTTATTGATTGTGACGAGAGGATTAGTCTCGTAGGGTACATGGTGCGGTTGAGATTTCAACCGTGGAGGAGGATTACATGAGAGAGAGGAAGAGATAGAAAGATAAAGGAGAATCCTCTAATTACTCTCCTAATCCTATACGTGAAGCTCAAGGCTACCACGCACGTTACATGATGTATTACAGTCTTTCCAACATAACAAAACATTAGTACTATTTGTAAATTAGGATAGCATCCATTGTGGCAGGCAGTAACCTTTACGATGTTATCTTGTTGCTGGAAGCTCATTGATAGTCCGTCGAAGACGATCTCAGAGGGTCTTTCTCCCGCGCCAAGTACGGCAACAGCTTCCTCCCGTCGGGGTAGGGGTACTCCCTTGCCACCCCGTTCTCTTGCTCGTCGACTCGTCGTCGCGTGCCCTGCCCGGAGAGCTCATATATAGATTGATATTCTTCACCAGGAAACATGCCTGACGTACATATGCCCATAGTGTCTGAGATCATATAGTACGTGCTAGAAATTGAGGTATATGGCGACGAGTGGGGCTTACTTGCTGGGGAGTGGCGCGCGCGGACGAGTAGAAGAGGGAGTGCTCTCCACGTTCACTCGTTAGTGCGCTCCACTCGGCCACGCGTTAGTGCGCTCCACTCGCACGCCTCACCACCGAAGGCCGCCGCAGCAACATCAAGATAGCGGCGTTGTACCTGTACCGTCCGACGGGTGAGTACCGCATCATGTACAGGACAGGGAGTCACCATGCCAAAGCAGCTGCCTGCTACATCCTAACGGTCGGGCGTGGAGGCTCGCCGAGGTGTATTGGAGTTCCTTCGGATACCCTTGCCATACGGAAAGGTAAGATGACCGAGAATGGAGTGGCCCCTATTAATGTGAGGCCTATTAATGTGAGCCCACCCGTCGTGTTTGGTGGTTGCCTTCATTGGGAACCTGGCTGGCTTGGCTATGATGCCAACGATATAGTCGTGTTTGACACGGTGGCCGAGACATTCAGGTCCATGTGTTGCCCGCCTAGTGCTACGAGCTGCTGCACTCATCTGTGTGAGATGGAAGGATTGATTGGCTTTAGTTGCTTGGACGACGGGAGGACAGTCGCTAGAATCTGGGTGCTGGAGGACTACGAGAGGGAGGCATGGTCGTTCATGTATCATGTCAAATTCCCTGCGGAGAGCGTGTGTCGCAATATATATACGCAACATCTTGTTCTGTCCCACAAGGGAGACGTGCTGGTCCACAGTACGTACACATATTTCATGTTTTGCTGTGACAGCACGGGCAAGTTCCTAGAGAAATTCTCATGGGAACCCAAGTTACGACCACGCTTGAACACAGGTTAAAAGAAAGCCTTGTCGAGCAGGAGTTCTTCACAAAACAAGGCGCTCATCAATCATTTCTTTTCCAAACGCTCTAAATTAAGGTACCTCAACTATTTTGTCTATTTCCTGTCTTTTAGTAAATTTTATATACTTTAGTGATTAGGTAGAGCTATTTATATCTTCTTAGACAAGACACGTTTTATACAATCTGGATTTTTATGGACCTTGAACTCAACATTTTACTGGTTACGTTGTGGTGGTATTCACTAATAATTCTTTCCTCAGTTTGTATGCTTACCCGTACATATTTGGTTACATTCTGATGTCCCCAAGATTAGATACTTGAAATATGTTTAAACCATCAAGATGAAAACAATTAATCTGATGTATCTACACTTATGATATGGCCAAATTAATTGCTCAAATTTGATCCATCTACTTTCATGAAGTTGTGAATCAGCTGGGGTGTAGGTACACCCAACTAACTTTGAAACATAAGATGTCACATTTCATAAATGTGGAGAAAAAATAATTAAAGCTGCATGCTTCACATGGTAAGAAGAAAATATGTTCCTTAGGAATTTTAGATGCAAGAGGATTGACTTACTTGTTTCAAGCGGAAGTGGGGATTGAACTCGTAGATACCTAGCAGCTAAAAGAGATCCAAAGCACCGGATATGGCTCAAATAGTTCTTACAAAAATGATCTATGAACTACAACGTTTCATTAAGAAAGATTAGTTACACAAGATATATTATTCTTTCTCACTTCCTACAGAAACCAAAGGGATAAGTGTGAGTCGAAAGCGACAGATAAAGTACCAGCAGGTGCAGACATAGGTGAAAGACTTTCTTTCTTCTTGCACATATTGAGCTTTGTTTCGTTAAGATCTCAGAATAGCTCCGAATGGAAAACATAGTGGTGTAGGTGGTCACCGGGAGGAAATACTTGATTTTAAAAGCGTCTATGTTCAGCATCAAACCTCAGTTCAGCATCAAGCGCGTCTATTTTTTCCTATATCTACACATGTGTCACCAGCGCACAAATAGGCTTCATATGTTCTTCTCAAAACACGGTTGCTCCTTCATGGCAGAGAACAACTTAACCACCATCTCACTATGTTTTGTCAAAGGCTCTCCACCAAAATGAAACGAAGCATAACAAAGAGATGGATAACGCTTCGCTAGGACTTCCCAGCCCGGGCGATCAGGGGGCGATCCCCACGCCGCCACCGCCGCCGGACGTCGCTCTGGCCAAGTGTGGCCCTCCCTCCGGCCCCCTACCTGCGCAGGATGCCGGAACAGCAGCAGCTTCGTCCGCCCTGCGATCGCGCGGGCTTATAGTCATCGTCGATCATGCCGTGTTCGAGATGGAAAGTGCCAATGGGCTTCCTGACTCCCCACGTTGGAGGGGGCTAGATTTTCTCGAACCCTTCTGCAAGGGAAAGCTGGATCGGACTCCCTTAATACCAAAGGCGGGGTTGTTGCAAGGACAGAAGTCGAGGGAGCCACCAGATCGATCTACGTGCGCTGCTACACCGCTGCCGCCTGAGCGAGTCATCAGCGAGACGGCGGGATCATCAGTGCATGGGGCGGGGAAAGCTATGCCAACGACTACGGCGAACCTGGTGGTTGGTGGGGGCGATTATGGGGCTCCCTCTGCGGACGCCGCCCGCCCGAAGCCCTCCATCAGGGGATCTGCAGTAGCCACGGCTATGAACCCACGCGTGCAGGACCTGATCATATGGAAGCGTAGAACAACAGAGACGCTGGAGAGGCAGCAGTCTCACGTACTTGGAGATGTTCGTGACCAGGACATGCTGGAGGTGTCAAGCGACAAGGAGCGAGTCGGCCCAGGGGCCGCCGACGAACTGACGGGGCCGGCGGAGCCCCGTCAGGAGCAATGAATGTCTTAAGTTGGAACTGCCGAGGGGCGGGGAACCCTTGGACAGTTCGTGAACTTGTGAGTCTTGTTCAGACTCACTCCCCTAGCATTGTTTTTCTTTGTGAAACTCGACAGTCCAAGAATAAAATGAGTAGGTATCATGCTCGCTTAGGTTTAAAGGGTTTTGATGCTTCTGATAGTGTTGGTCTTAGTGGAGGTCTTGCTTTGTATTGGCATGAGGCGTTGTGTGTGGATGTAAAAACAATAAATGAAAGATATATCGATGCGTATGTGACGAGTGTGGCGGGCGAGCCGCCTTGGAGGCTCACTTGCGTCTACGGCGAGCCCCGTACGGAGGACCAACATCGCATGTGGTCCATCCTCCGTGATCTGCACCGACAATCCAACATGCCATGGGCAGTGGTTGGCGATTTCAACGAGGCCATGTGGGGCTTCGAACACTTTTCTGCTACACCAAGATCGGCAGGTCAGATGATCGACTTCCGTGATGTGCTTGAAGTATGTGGCTTGGGTGATCTTGGTTTTGCAGGGCTCCCGTATACATATGATAACCGGCGAGGTGGGCGGGCAAATGTCAAGGTACGCCTAGACCGGGCCGTGGCAAATAACTCCTGGAGGGATCTGTTTACACATGCAAAGGTGGAGCACTTGGTGGCTCCTAGTTCAGATCATCTACCTATCCTGCTCCGCTGTTCTAGGGAGGAGCCGAGGCAGGAGCATGGGAGGAGGTGCCGCCAGTATGAGGTTATGTGGGAGAGGGATCCCACGCTACCGGAGGTAATTATGAACACTTGGACAGAATTGGGTTCGATGCTTAACCTTGGTGAAATTGCTTCTGGGTTGGGAAACTTGATGAAGAAGTTGCATGATTGGAGTAGGAAAAAGTTTGGTAATGTCATCAAGGAAATTAACAAGTCTCGCTCTCGCCTATAGGAGCTTATGTCTATGAATGTAGATAGGAAGGAGATTAGAGAGGCAACAGACAAGATGAATGAACTCTTGTATCGTGAGGAGATGATGTGGATGCAAAGGTCACGGGTTGCATGGCTGAAGGAAGGCGATAGGAACACACAGTTCTTCCATAGGAAAGCTGTTTGGCGCGCCCGAAAAAATCGCATTAAATCATTAATGGATGCTGCAGGTGTCATTCACAGGGATCATGAGGCTATGGCGGCTATGGTTACTTCATATTTTGCGGATCTCTTTTCAGCTGATAACTCATTATGCGCGGACCCTGTGATTGATCTCATTAATACTCGTGTTACTGACCACATGAATGATGCTCTCTGCGTAGATTTCTCGGACAAGGAAATTGCGGATGCCTTGTTCCAGATTGGACCCTTGAAGGCTCCGGGACCAGACGGGTTTCCCGCTCGT
The DNA here is from genome assembly GCF_002575655.3 of Aegilops tauschii subsp. strangulata. Lineage (NCBI taxonomy): Eukaryota > Viridiplantae > Streptophyta > Magnoliopsida > Poales > Poaceae > Aegilops > Aegilops tauschii. Next base: position 637,217,924 of record NC_053036.3, on the reverse strand, counting down.
TTCTTCCAGAGGAACTGGGCTGTGATGCGGGACCAAGTCATCGCAGGAGTTAAAGAGTTTTTCCGGACGGGACTAATGCCGAAAGGGGTGAATGACACTGCCATAGTTCTCATCCCCAAGGTTGATAACCCGGAGAAACCGACAGAGTTTCGGCCTATCAGTCTGTGCAATGTGATTTATAAGGTGGTCTCAAAATGTCTGGTAAATCGCTTGCACCCTATCCTTGATGATATCATCTCCCCCGAACAGAGTGCATTTGTTCCTGGCCGGATGATCACAGATAATGCGTTAATTGCGTTTAAATGCATTCACTATATTCAGCAAGTGAAGGACCCTGATAAGAGCTTCTGTGCTTATAAGCTGGATTTGTCTAAAGCTTATGATAGGGTCGATTGGATCTTCTTGGAGCGAATGATGCAACAGATGGGTTTTGCTCGTCGGTGGGTGAACTGGATTATGGCATGCGTCACCTCGGTGAGATACACAGTTAAATTTAATGGAACCCTCTTGGATTCGTTCGCACCATCGCGCGGGCTACGGCAAGGTGATCCCCTCTCCCCGTTTCTATTCCTGCTTGTGGCTGATGGTCTCTCCGCTTTGTTGAAGGATGGAGAGCGCAAAGGTGATTATACTCCGTTAAAAATCTGCCGCAGAGCTCCGGGTGTTTCTCATTTATTGTTTGCAGACGACACTTTGCTTTTCTTCAAGGCTAAAGAGGAGCAAGCTAGGAAAGTACAAGAGGTGCTAAATACGTATGAAAAAGCTACAGGCCAATGCATCAACCCAGCTAAGTGTAGTGCTCTGTTTGGAAATTCATGTGCCATTGAGGACCAAGAGAAGGTGCGTGATGTCCTACATATTGAAACAGTAACTTTTGAGGAAAAGTACCTGGGGTTACCTACACCGGAAGAACGTATGTCTAAGGGAAAATTTCAGAATTTACAGTCTTGTCTGCTGAAGAGGATCATTGCTTGGGGCGACACCCTCTCGCTTGCAGGGAAAGAAATAATGATAAAAGCCATTGCCCAAGCTATCCCCACATATATCATGGGAGTTTTCAAATTACCTATGACTGTCTGTGATGACCTGAACAGAATGGTGAGGAACTTTTGGTGGGGCTCCGCTGAAGGCAAGAGGAAAACTCATTGGTTGGCATGGCCAAAAATCTTAGCTCATAAAATGAAGGGCGGCCTGGGCTTCAGAGACTTCCGTGTTTTTAACCAGGCTCTCCTTGCTCGCCAAGCGTGGCGGCTGCTTATCAAGCCTAACAGTTTATGTGTGCAGGTGCTGAAAGCTAGGTACTACCAGATGGACGCCTAGAGGACACAGTCTTCTCCGGAAATGCTTCTTCTACGTGGCAGGCCATACAATATGGACTAGAGCTACTAAAGAAGGGCATTGTGTGGCGGGTAGGGGATGGCCAGAAAATCCGCATATGGCGGGATCGGTGGGTCCCCCGGGAGCCATCGCGCCAACCTGTCTCCCAGCAGGGCACATGTCGGCTCCGGCGGGTGGCCGAGCTCCTTGGCCCGGACGGGACTTGGCGCATGGACCTAGTCCGGCGCTACTTCCTTCCGGCAGACGTCGACGCGATCGCCAGCATCCGCACTTCATCTCGTGTCACCGACGACATCATCGCATGGGCTCCAGAGAAGAATGGTATCTTCACTGTTCGATCCGCCTATCGCTTTGCCATGGACGAGCGCGAGCGTCCATCGGCCACAGCCATGAGCAGGGCACCGGATGGCCGTCGCGCCATCTGGAAGATCATATGGGGGTGCCCTGCTCCCCCGAAGGTACGCGTGTTTGCATGGAGGATTGTTACAAACTCACTTGCTACCTGCGCAAACAAATTCTCTCGGCACCTTGAGATTACTGATATTTGTCCCCTTTGTGGTGTGGAACGACAGGATGGGTTCCATGTGTTCTACAGGTGTCCACTAGCTAAGGAATTATGGCATGCTATGGCCTTGGACTGGCCTATACCGAGTGTCGACGCCATCCATAATGTTGGGCCGGAATGGCTCTTCACACTTCTAGAGCCACTAGATGAGGCGACACGGATGATTGTGCTCATGATCATGTGGAGGATTTGGCATGTGCAGAATGAGATTACGCATGAGAAGAAGCCACCACCCACAGAAGCTTCTCGCCGATTCCTTCATGGATACATCAATTCACTCTTGTGCGTGCAGCAACACCCAAATGGAGATGTGGTCAAGGGAAAGATGATACTCAATGCACCACCGATACTCACTAGAGAGCCGGCTCCTCTCAAGGAGGAGCGAGGATGGGTTGCCCCAGAGCTAGGCAATACTAAACTTAATACAGATGGTAGCTTCATACCGGCGACAAGATTGGTTGGAGGGGGCATGGTCCTTCGAGATTCTGAGGGCAAGATCATTTTCAGTGCTTGTAGAGAAATTCGCGCATGCGATAATGCGCTCACGGCAGAGCTAGCGGCGTGTCGGGAGGGCCTGGAACTAGCTCTTTTCCGTACGGACGCACCCATTAAAGTCGAGCTTGATTGTGCGGAGGCGGTGACAATGATCACAGCTTGTGTGCAGGACCGGTCGGCTCATCGCACCGTCATTGAGGAAATCAGGAGACTGGCAACGATGGAGGGGAGGGAGGTCTCTTTTAGTCTTTGTTGTCGTTCGCAAAACAAAGTTAGCCATGAGCTTGCCAAGTATGGTAGGAGCACCCCTCGCACCGCTGTTTGGTTGCACTCGGGGTTAGACTTTATTGTAAACTTGGCTCTAGCTGAAAGCCTCCGTGAGTAATGAGAATCCTCTTTTCATCCCAAAAAAAAAGGCTCTCCACCATCTCGCTATCATGCATTTAGTGCAAACACAACAACTATACTGATAACTCTGGCAGAATTTTGAGGGGATTAGTTCCATTAGTGTTGTACTCTGACTCCGGGTCGCGGTAATCCTACACGCACGGACGCTGGCGACGGACTTTCACGGGCAGCCCTGCGTTCCCACATCTAATTGGCCCCCCTGAGTTTCACTGGTGGGCTCCGCCTCATTTAATTTAATCTCAACCAATCAATCCTTAACCATGTTTCACTGTGTCAGTACCAGCAAGTTGCTAGAGGAACTCCGATGGGAATCGAGTCACATGGTTTGAACATTATTGAACCCAGGTTAAAGGAAAGCCTCGTCGAGCACGATTTCTTCCCAAGGCCAGGTGCTACACAACTAAGGTTTTTTCAAAGGCTCTAATGGCTACTCCAACAGGCTGATGCAAAACGGATGTGGCTTTTGTCAGTTTTTTGTCCGTTTGTATCAGCTGAGAGGACGAGTGTGTCCGGTTTTAGCAATGGGAGCGTCAGTGCGCCCAACGCGGCTGTCGGCTGACGCATTAGTCCGCTTGGTCATAAAAAAAACTAAATAGGCATATAATAAAGCATTTAAATTTAAAACACACATATTAACAAAACATAATTAAATATATTAAAACGCTAGACAAAGTCCACTTCAAACATAATTAAACACGAATAAAACTAAAAAAACACAACCGCCCCATCGTAGCCTGCAGCCCTAGGTGTCGTCTGCGGAGTTGGAGCTGTTGAGATCGGAGAATGCCGGCGGCGCAGCCCAAGGGAAGGCATCTTTGTAGGCCACTAGCGCCGTCTCACTACTAGGAAAATGCTTATACATAAAAGTTTATCATTAGCGTTTGTTTGTGTCCCCACGCTACTGGTAATTACCAGTAGCGCTGGGTACAAAGCGTGCTACTGGTATGGCTTAGCAGCAGCGTTGGTTTCTTTTGGGCACGCTACTGACAAATGTACCACACCACATCATCAGATCAAAAATATTAGTAGCGCGGGTACTACTAAGTGAATAGCTATAGCGCTGGCGATACAGCCGTGCTACTACTCAGTTTGTCCACTGCCTCCACATGCCAAGTGACCAGATAAAAAAAACCTCTCTCACACAAATCTCACCCCCACCGTACCCCTGGCTCTCGGTCGAGCTCCTCTCCCCCACGATCTCGTCGCCGCCGCCACCACCACCCATGCCGGCCGGTTCCGCCGATCTCCGGCCGCATGCAACATGCCCCCAAGCTCCGCCCCGCCCTCCTCTCCGTCCAGATCCATGCCTCAAGGTCTGCACCCTTGCCCGCGGCTAGGGATTCGGGCGCCCCCATGTTCTTGCCGCCGAGTGCCCAGGTCGGCCCGCTGGCCAACGAGCAGCACACCGCACCTGCGCGTGCCCAGGCCGACGAGCAGTACGGGGACTGGCCGCGGACGGAGACGAGTGCAGGCGCGGTAGCAGGAGAAGCTGTGGCGGCGGCGGATCTGGTGACCGCCGGGTCGGCTCGTCGTTCGTGGCCGGCCGGAGTCGCGATGAGGCGCTGTCGTCCGTGGATTCCGGTGGATGGCTGACGTCCAATTGCTCTTGGACGCTGTTGCAGCTGCTCGTTTCTGAATTTTCAGTAATGCGGCTAGCTATGCCAAGTGCGTTTTCTGAATTTTCGTAAGTGCAACAGCCAAGTTCAGTTTTAGTTAAGCGTAGTACTAGTGCAGGCTTTGGGATATCAGTTATAGTTCAGTGTAGTACTAGTGTATGACAAACAAATTAGATGTTAGGAGATAGATGCACAATTAGTTCAGTAATGTCAAGTTCAGTTTTCGTTCATTGTAGTGCTGCTCAAGTTGAGTTTAGTTCAGGTATAAAATTTTCTATTCACGCCTATGTTGCAGCAGTCCGCGCGATTGTGATTCTCGTGTTGCTGATAGCTTGGAGTAGTCGGTTCCGGTCCATCTACTACTCGTGACTGGGAAGGAAGGATCATGTCGCTGATAGTTCAGGTATAAAACTGTATCTTCTCATATAGCATTATTTCTAACGACAAGTGTATTTTGGTCTACAATATATCAATCCACAGAAAGGATGTTATGTGATTCAGCTTCCCAGTAAGGCCTTACTGCAAAAAAATAATACCAACTACAATGCTGCAGTCCTACAGTTTTATCCATCAAACTTTGTTTCTATGGTTACTATTTTTATTATTTCAACAACTGGTAGTGAAGTTAAGGCGATCATTGGAACATTTTGATAGCTTAGTCTTTTTGGATGGTCCTCTATCTGTATAGCATTACAAGCAACAACCACTGAGCCATGACAGTCTTTCTAGATGGTACTCTATCTACATACTCTTACAAGAAACAACCAACGAGTTATGGTATATATTTCCATTCTCAAAATAACTATCTTTGATGCTTCTGAATATTTAGCTTTCAAAATGACTTTACCGAATATGTAAGATTCTATGCCTATAATTTTACTTTTTCACTCTTAATTTTTGCAACAGTATGATACTCTATGTAGTTCCTCAAGATATTGTTCTTTATTAGGAGGAATCAAGGATTAAATTTACTGGAATAGTCTATTTCACACACACACACACACACACACACACATTATTACTTAATACATCCATGTGACATAAAAAAATGTACTGATATTTATATTTTTGATATAATATAAGTGCACCTGCTCATACTTTTCAATAAAATCACTACATTGGTTTGAAAGAAGAAACTCCTCATTTCCTTCCAATTTAAGACCGCACTAGAGAATATACATAACACATCTATTTGATTGGTATTACAAATTTGCAAGTGCAGCAGCTTAACTGTCACTAATATATGAAATGTTGCTCTAAGTCTCTTATGTCACATGAATGAATGTTATTACAAAATTTCCTTATAAATATAGTAGTAAATGGGAAGTTTTCATGTCGACTATAATGACCAGTGATATTTATAATGACCAAGTGCTGTTACTGCTGATGATTACTAGTAATACAACAAGAATACATCTGCAACCAAGAGTTAAATTGAAATGACCTCACATTAAAGGGTACAATGTTGGTAATAATCTGCTGTTGCTGATGCCTTCTTGCTTGCTTGCTTGCTTGCGAATGACCTGGGAATTACTCCTACTTGGTGCACAAACTTTGCTTGTTGCAATTTGCCTCAAAAGCTTGGATTCAGAATCTATAATAAGATTTGGTCATGCCTAGCATTGTATCCTTCTTAAGTTGGGTTTTCCCCAATTTCTAGGATTGGTCTGTTAGGTACTGCTTATAATTCATATATACTATGCTCCTGCTATATGCTTTTGTTTCTGCTATTGTTACTTAGTGCTCTATAGGTTATTGTTATACTGTACTAATGCTCCAGGTTCTTTTGAGTTCCTAGTAGTGGTCTTGTTCATTGTTTAATTCCAGGATTTGTGAGTTCCTAGTAGGGAACACATGGACATGAAGCTACGGCGGCAACAAAGACGATATCGACATGGGGCTGCGGCGACGATGATGACGGCGACATCGACATCGACACAGGGCTACGGCGGCGACGAAGACAACGATATCGTCATGGTGCTGCGGCGGCGGCGGTCGTCGCCGCCATCAACACCATCAACACGGCCTTGTGGAGGCGCCGATGCCGACGACATAGACGCGTGGCATATATTGTGTGTGCGCGCGTGTGCGTGTGTGCGTGTGCATGTGTTAATTATCTACATCAGATATGTATGATTGATGATTGACTGTATGCATAGCATGTACGTATTGTGAAATGCATGTCTAAACTGAAATAGGTAGACTTTTATTTTTTTTAAATCCTAATAAGTTACTACTAGCGTGGGTGTATCACAGAAGCGCTACTGCTATTCCTTTACTAGTAGCGTGGGTGTGGAATACTAGTAGCGTGGGGCACCAGCGCTACCGGTATGTCTGTTTAGCAGTAGCGTGGGGTAAAACACACGCTACTGCTAAAAAATAGCAGTAGCGTCATAGCAGTAGCGTGGGAACTCCTGCACTACTGGTAGTCCAAAAACCCACGCTACTGGTAAGGTTTTTCCTAGTAGTGGATCTCCTCTGGCGTCATCTGCTGCGGCGGCACTGCCTGACGCAACAAGTGCGCCTCGTCCTCTTGGTACCGCTGCTCCTCCTCCTTGCGCACCGAACGCAGCCGACGCTCGTCCTCATCACGCTCCCGCTGCATTTGGTGCTCGGTGTTGGCTCGTTCCTCCGTCAGCCAGTGCGCCTTCCAGATGTCGAGGTGCTAAGCCTCCTCCTTGGATGTCGTGTCCATCCAGACGACTGGTGCACTGACCCACTCTCCCACGATGCCGGTTCACTGTTACATCTTGAGGACGCCATCATGTGCGGGCGATTGTCGGTGCGGGTGCTGGCGGCGCGTAGACGATGTATAGCAACAAAAGGCAGCACACCCCTTGATGGACCATCGTCTGATGGTCGTGCATACTGTTTGTCATGTGCACAGTAATTCTTTGTTCCCTTCAAAGCCCCTCTCTCGCTCTCCTTCGCGACAGCCTATCTCATTTCAATCAGCGGAAACAGTTTCCTAGTTGGTAAACTTGTGTTCTCACATCCATTTACTATTCACCTAAACACCCTTTATCGGATTTTTTTACTATTCACCTAGCCTACTAATCCAAACTGTGGTGCAGGACCCGGCATATATCCCAACGAGATATGGGGACTGACTGGACGGTGGATAGCCGTGTGTCTAGACACCCGGGTGTTGAAAAGCCGTTCTCATTTCATCATAGCTAGTAGCATTCCCCATATCAATACCCTTACGACAGGGAATATGTGCAGTATCTTTAATTTTTTTATATAGTGGAAGCCATCAGTATCTATGTGAGCTTGATGAAGGACATTAGCACCTTGGGCTGTAGTCCTAGGAGGAGTAATAGCCGTGGGAGTCCTGGTGTTTGGGAAGTAGGTCAAGTGCGGTGTGGGCAACTCGCCCAAATATACATGCAAAATTTACTTGCTGCGGTTGGCGGTCGATTCGGCGAGTCTCTCTTTTATTATTTTTGAGAGACGAGGTGGAAGATTCAGTGCGGCCCAAAGGCTTCTGGATTCGCCATATCAGCATGGCATGCAAAGAAGGCCCAAACTACGCAAAGGGATTCACCAACCTTAATATCATCGGCCTCTCACCTGCACAAAACCTAACGGAAGCCTCCAATCGGCCGCAGTCGCTCCTGCTCTGGCTAGGCATCACGATGGCCAGGACAAGGGGCCCCGCCCGCCGGCTGCTCCGGCGGCGGATACTTGTCGTGTCTCTCCCGATACGAGATCCCATATCCACCGCCGGGGCCGAGCTAGGGCAAGCCACCGACGACATGGTTGCGTTCGAGCGTGAGGCCACCGGGGAACCTGTATCGAAGCGGACACGCCGCTGCCGCCTCCCGGTGGAGATCGTGGCGTGTGAGATCCTTGTCCGCCTTCCGGCCAGGGACATCCTCCGCTGCCGCGCGGTTTGCCACTACTGGCGCCGCCTCACCTCTGCCCCTGATTTCCTCCTCGCCCATCACCGGCGCCAGCCGTCGCTCCCCCTCGTCACCCTCTACCGCGCGCTCTGTATAAGTAGAGCGGATGTCCTCCCAATCTGCGGCCGTGGCCGGCCCATCGTCGAGTTCGACGACTACAACAACAAGCGCAGTGGCTTCAAGCTGCATGCCTCCTGTGACGGCCTCCTCCTGCTCAGCCGATCTGACGAGAGCTTCAGCATCTGCAACCCAGCCACGCGTCAGTGCGCTCCCCTCCGAAACCTCACCACCGTTGGCCACATCAACATTGTGATAGCCGCGTTGTACCTCCACCACACATCAGGTGAGTACCGTGTCCTCTACTGGAAAAAGAGACACTGGAAAGGGAATCAACAAGTGAAAGAAGCTTCCTGCTACATCCTTACGGTGCGGCGGAGAGGCTCACCGAGGTGCATCCGAGTTCCTTCAGAGATCCCTGCCATTAAGAAATCTATGATAGCTGCGAACGTGATGACCACTATTAATGTGGCCCCACCCGTCATGTTCCGCAACTGCCTGCATTGGGAACCTAGCTGGCTTTGCTATGATGTCGGGGACATAGTCGTTTTCAACACGCTGGCTGAGTCATTCAGATCCATGTGCTGCCCGCCTGGTGCTACTAGTTCCTGCACTCGCTTGTGCGACATGGAAGGCTCGATCGGCTTCAGTTGCTTTGATGATGGGAGGACAATCGTCAGAACCTGGGTGCTTGAGGACTATGAGAGGGAGGTATGGGCATTCAAGTACCATGTTAAACTCCCTGTGGAGAGCTTGTGTCACTTGACAGATACACGACATTTCATTGTGTCACTTGACAGATACACGACATTTCATTTTCTCCGACAAGCGAGATGTGCTCGTCTACAGTATGTACGCACGTTACATGTTCCATTGTGACAGTACAGGCAAGTTGCTAGACGAATTCCAATGGAATCCTGAGTCACAGGGTTTGAGCATTATTGGGCATAGGTTCAAAGAAAGCCTTGTCGAGCATAAGTTATTCGCAAGGCGAGAAGCAGCACATGATGGACAACCAAGTTTTTTCGAAAGGTTCTAAAATAAGGTACCTCAACATAATGGTGGTTTTGATTTATTAACATATTTCTGATCTTATTGAGTTTTTCAGCATAGTGATTAAATGGAGCTATTTCTCTCTTCTTAGTCAACACGTGTTCCATATAATTTGGATTTCATGGACCTTTAACTCCATTTTACTGCCACAGTAAAACACTTCAAATATGTATAATACCTCAAGATGAAAACAACCACTTTGATGTCTGCACTTGTTAGGTGGTCATATCCATCTAATTCGGGAATGATGTTAATCGACTGGGGTGTAGATATCTAACTTTGGAACATAAGATGGCATGTGTCACGTATGAAGAAAAGGATTAAGACAACATGCTTCACATGGTAAAACAAAAATCAGTGCTTTGAATATTTTAGATCTTGTTAGTTGATCTCTCTATGCACTTTATGAAGTGTGAAGGTGAATTCTGCTATATGTTCAAGAAACATCAGTTGCCAGTTAACCGTTGATGGTCTATTTTTTCTTATGGTAACACATATAGGTCATCGGGGCATGAATAGACTTCATCCGTTCTTTCCGGAAACAGGGTTGACCCTTCGTCGTAGAGAACAATTTAGCCACCATCTCGTTATGTTGTGTGACAGTCCTAACAATGAGGTTACAATCTAGGTGTCGAGATTTGCTAGTTTGCTAGCATTTTTGGTGGACTAGTTAGTGCTGTACTCTGACTCTAGACTATTGCTACTGTGCTTTTGATGCCTCTTGAGTTTCAGTTATATCCATGTGTTTAAATGTGTTTTCAGGTTCTATGATCATGCACAAAATATTATATTTCTATTTCTTACAATTTGTACCGCACCCTCTGAAATTTCCTTAGACTTGTCATGTGCATATGTCCATTAAACCTTCCCTATCATATCACAAATACAAAGCCTCAATGGATCTAGTTTAGTTTTAAGCTTTAGATAACTTCAGTATAAATATAAGTTACTGATGTTGGCTATTTTTGCATTTTAGGGTTTGTGAGACACAAATGTTGATAAGTACTAGTAGGTTATAACGTGAAGATTTATGTTTAGGCGCCGGCGGTGACATAATTTTAACTATTGAGTCACAGTATTGTCCAGTCACAACATAGACACAATATAATGTCTCGCTCTCCTTTTAATCTGTGAGTATATTTGATTTTGGTATAATATAGTGCTCATGGTTATTGAAGATTCTTGGGTGGTATGCACCGGTCATATGGTCTAAACAGATGTTCGTTAACCGAGGAAACAAATATTAAGTTCATTGTTGCACGTAAACTTGTACATCAGGTGCATTGAAATAAGGGATGTGCTGCTCTTTGTAAGCGAAGTCTTGGCCCTGCCGGGATGCCATGGTGTTGGCTGCTGAACGGCGTTGGATCAAGATCATCACTGGATCTGATTGTAAAGCCCTGGAGGACCACTATCATCAAGGGAACGACTGGTCGTTTGGTAGCCATATTATTTGAGAGATGCGCACCTATATCTCAAATTTTGAGGGGTTTGAGCTATGATTTGCTGGGAGAGAGGAAAATGACGGAGCCCACAAATGTGCTAAGCATGCATTATTTGTAGACATTAATATTGGGTGTCCTTCGATGTAATCCCTGACTTTCTGAATGCCCTGGTGCAGTCAGAATATGTACATTCGCTGAATGAATAAATGCCACTGAGAGTGGTACTAAAAAAAATCATACGTGATACTACCTCCATTCCTAAATATAAGTCATTCAACTACAAATTACATACGGATGTATATAGACATATTTTAGGTGTAGATTCACTCATTTTGCTCCGTATATAGTACTATATAGTGAAATATTTAAAAATACTTATATTTAGAAACGTAGGGAGTAGAAATTAACGTGGGGGTTCTCCGGCTCCACCGTGCATGTCGTCGACGGCACCTCTGGCTGCCGGTACACAGTGTTTCTCGAGGTGCCGTCATGGCGCGTGGTGCCTCTCCGGCGGTTCGAGGGAATATAGGCGACCAGCCAGAAGGAAAGATCGAAGAGAACACGACCTGTTACAACTTATATATGACCTAGGGGTGAAACAGATACTTGATTTTGTAATACGGTGCAGACAATATAGAACTCAAAATATACGTCCCGACAAAGATTGTAGCCCATGGCTCCTCCTTTATAAGTTTCCTTTAGAATGAGTACTATATAAAATATAGACATACGCAAACAAAATTGCTCGTCAGAACAAGATTCGCTGCGGCCCAAAAGCTTCAACTGGCCGAGGCGCCTAAGAGCATCTCCGGCCGTTCGCCCCCCAGGACGTCGAAACAGAGTCGCCTGGGGTCGAAACGGCGTTTGCTTGGCGCGTGGGGTGATTGCGTTCCCAGTCGCCACCAAAATCGCACGAACTCGGTGATATTTCATAGAAATTTGTACAAACTCGGCTATCTGGCACAAGCTCGGCGATATTTCATAGAAATTTGTACAAAAACAGATAAACATGCAAACTACGCCTAGCCTTGCTACGCCGTGGACGCCGCCCGCCATCTACATGCCGAGGAGCCTAGAACTACGCCTAGCCCTTCTACACCGCGGCCGCCGCCCGCCATCTACATGCCGAGGAGTCTGTAGAAACGGGTGTAGTCACCGTCGTCGTCGCGCGCCCCGCCGGAGCCGCCGTCCCTACTGCACCCCTGGCCAGGGTCGCCGACGCACGGTGGGGGGTTGGACGGCCCGACCTCGCCCTCCTCGTCGCTGTCGAGGACGATGATGCCACCCTCGTCGCGTCCACGGCGCCGGGCCTGGAGCTCCGCGTATGCCCGGCGCTGGCGGAGCACCTGCTCGCGGACGTAGTCCTCCCTCGCCCACTTGAGGCCGGCCTCGTCGTCGAGGGCCACCATGTCCACGTGCTCCGGCTTAACGGGGAGCAGCCCCGGCTCGGGCTTCGGCTGGACCAGGCGGAGGGAGTGCTGGGAGGGGCGGCCACCCTCGTTGATGACGAGGGCGCCACTGCGGGTGCGGCGCCGAAGCGGCGTCTCCTCCGGCTCCAGCTTGACGAGGCGTAGAGCCGGCAAGCCAGAGCCTAATGATGAGGAGGTCCCTGGCTCCATTCGCCGCGGCGTCCAGGAGCTGCCACGGTGGCGAGAGAATGACGGGCGCGGTGGGTACTCGAGGCACGGCGTGTTGCCGGTCTCGATGTAGTCGAGGACGGACTCGAGGGTGCGGCCGGGCACGCCCCACCACTCGCGCCACCCGTCGGCGTTAAGGCGTCCGCGGGGGATGATGTCGTTGGCGGAGGCGATCTGGTCTTCGCGGCGGCGCTCGAAGTACATTGTCCATAATGTGTGGCTGTCGGCGGCGTACCTCGGCTCGTTTCGCTGCTCCTCCGTCAGCGACGAGCGGATGCGGGCGATCTCGGCCCGCCGTGCAGCCCCTTCGGGCACCGGTGGCACTAGGACGCCGCCGGTGCTCAACTTCCACGACCCTGGCACACGCATGTCCGAGGGCGCCGGATAGTCGGCCTCGTAGAGGAGGCGCGCCTACTCCTCGTGGAGATGGCGGCGGCCAAAGCCGTTCGCAGACGCGGCGTCGCCGGGGTACCTCTCAGCCATTGCTTGTCGGCGGGAAGAGGGGGGAGTGTTGCTTTGTGTGGCGATACGAGGTGAGCTGTGGCGACTGTGGCGTTCACCGGCGGGGAGATCGACTTTTATAACCGGAGCCGGGCGGTGAGAGCCTGCAAGCCAGGTGATGCGTGGCGGGAGCGAGCAGGACGCGTGTAACGCCCGGATAATTAAGCTATAGTAATCCCACGCTAATGATGCCACGTCACCTCTGTCACTGTAATTAACCTCGCGATGATTCGAAACCGTTTCAAAATTTAAATTCAAATTAATGTCAATAATAAAAGTTTTCAAAAATTTAAACAAAAATGTTCGGTGGGTGCCAAATATTTCAAGGGTAATTATACTAAAGAAAACATATTTTTATAAAATGCCTAAATAAATTAAATTGAAATAAAACAGAAAAGAAAATAAATAAATAAAAAGAAAATACAAAAGAAAACAGAACAAACAAAGAAAAAAAAGAGAAGGAGAAGCCCCCCCCACTGGACCCTGGCCCAACTGGGCCGACCCCAGGCCCAGCCGGCCTGGCCCACCTCCCCGGGTCGCCTTCCCCCCCCCCTGTTCCCCCGACCGGGGTCGCAACAGGCGCGTCCCCGCCGGACCCCCCTCGCCGGCGTCGAGGATAAGGACGCCAGCGCCCCCGCCTCCTCGGGCCCCTCTCCCACTCGCCCCCGCTCACCCTCTCGGCCTCTGCGCCTCTCCCTCTCCCCCCCAGATCCACGCCGCTCCCTCCTTCCCCCCGCCCGAGCGCGGTCGCCGACGTGCCGCCGTCGTTCCCGCGGCCACCGAGACCCGTTCTCCTCCCCGACGTGTCCACGAGCTCCGCCGCGTCGAGCCCGTCCTCCCCGACCACCTGCTCGAGCCGGGACCCCCCTACATCACCCCCAACGCCGTCGCCTTCTTCCTCGGGTCGCCGCCGTCTTCTTCGACTCCGGCGACTGCTGCTGCTACTAAGCCTCTCACCGGCCTCCGTGTGCCGCGCGGTGAGCTCCTCTACCTCCTACCCTTCTCCGTTTGCTCTCGCGCGAACCTTAGCTAGCTCTCACGACGAGGCCGAACGCGTCGCCGCGGAGCTCGCCGCCGACGCGTCTCCGGTGACGGTTTGGTCACGGGCCCGTACCCATTAGACTCGCCGCACCACGTAGTTACTCCCCAGCCTCTCCGTTTGCTCGATAGCACGCCGTAGCTCCGTTTTCGTCGAGCACCCGTGCACGCCGCCACCTCCGCCGCTCACCGGCGCCGATTCCGGCCACGTCCGGCGATGCTACGGCCACCACTGGATGCGGCGCCGAGAGCTCGTTCGAATGAGGCTAGCCCCGCTCCTCCCCGAGCCCTGTACGCGTTTTCCGGCGAGATCCGAGCCGCGTCGCCGCGTTTGGCGTCGCCGGCGTTGAGCCGCCGGCCGCGCTGAGCTGGCACACCTGGGGCCACCCCCTGGGTCACTGCCAGTGGGCCCTCTGGCCCCCTGTTGACCTGGTCAACTGGGCTGACTGGGCAGGCCCCAGCCACTGACGTGCGGGCCCCACCACTTAATCCGATAATTAAAACATTTTAATAATTAAAACTAATTAGTTTAGATAATTAGACTATGACAGGTGGGGTCCAGTAGTTAATTAATCTAATTTTAGTTAATTTAATCTTCTGTTAGTCCACTGTCTGTGACAGGTAGGACCCACCTGTCTGGTTTGACTGCTCAGCCGACCTGTTGACCTGCTGACGTCAGCATTACCTCATGCTGACGTCATAATTCATTTTTGCTAAATTCAAATAATTTCAGAAATTCAAATAATCTTTGAAAATTCATATCTTTTAAACCGTAACTCGGATGAAAATATTTTCTACATGAAAGTTGCTCAGAACGACGAGACGAATCCGGATACGCAGTCCGTTCGTCCACCACACCTCCCTAACCTATCGAACTCGCAACTTTCCCCCTCCGGTCCGTCTGTCCGAAACGCGAAACAGCGGGAATATTTTCCCGGATGTCCCCCCCCCTTCACCGGTACCACCTACTGTCGCGTTAGGACACACCTCGCACTGCTCATTGTCGTGTCACGCATCGTCATGCTTATGTTTGCATTGTATTTACTGTTTCTTCCCCCTCTTCTCTCCGGTAGACTACGAGACCGACACTGCTGCTGCCCAGTTCGACAAGGAGTTGACGACCCCTCCTACTTGCTAGAGCAACCAGGCAAGCCCCCCCCCCCTTGATCACCAGATATCGCCTATTCTTCTCTATACTGCTTGCATTAGAGTACTGTAGCATGTTACTGCTTTCCGATATCCTATCCTGATGCATAGCCTATCCTTGCTACTACTGTTGTTACCTTTACCTGCAATCCTACATGCTTAGTATAGGATGCTAGTTTTCCATCAGTGGCCCTACATTCTTGTCCGTCTGCTGTGCTATACTATCGGGCCGTGATCACCTGGGCGGTGATCATGGGTATATACTTATATACTATATACATGACACATGTGATGACTAAAGTCGGGTCGGCTCGTAGGAGTACCCGCGAGTGGATCTTTGTGGCGGAGCGACAGGGCAGGTTGAGACCGCCTAGGTGAGAGGTGGGCCTGGCCCTGGTCGGCGTTCGCGGTTACTTAACACGCTTAACGAGATCTTGGTATTTGATCTGAGTCTGGCCATTTGGTCTATACGCACTAACCATCTACGTGGGAGTAGTTATGGGTATCCCGACGTCGTGGTATCAGCCGAAGCTCTTTTGACGCCAGCAACTGAGTGGCGCGCGCCGCATTGGACCGTAAGCTCGCACTTGTATTAAGGGGGCTAGGTCTGCTTCCGGCCGCGTACGCACCGTGCAGGTGTGCATAGGGCGATGGGCCCAGACCCCTGCGCGCATAGGTTTAGACCGGCGTGCTGACCTCTCTGTTGAGCCTAGGTGGGGCTGCGACGTGTTGATCTTACGAGGCCGGGCATGACCTAGAAAAGTGTGTCCGGCCAAATGGGATCGAGCATGTTGGGTTATGTGGTGCACCCCTGCAGGGAAGTTTATCTATTCGAATAGCCGTGTCCCTCGGTAAAAGGACGACCCGGAGTTGTACCTTGACCTTATGACAACTAGAACTGGATACTGAATAAAATACACCCTTCCAAGTGCCAGATACAACCCGGTGATCGCTCTCAAACAGGGCGACGAGGAGGGGATCGCCGGGTAGGATTATGCTATGCGATGCTACTTGGAGGACTTCAATCTACTCTCTTCTACATGCTGCAAGATGGAGATGACCAGAAGCGTAGTCTTCGACAGGACTAGCTATCCCCCTTTTATTCTGGCATTCTGCAGTTCAGTCCACTGATATGCCCCTTTACACATATACCCATGCATATGTAGTGTAGCTCCTTGCTTGCGAGTACTTTGGATGAGTACTCACGGTTGCCTCTCTTCCTCTTTTCCCCCCTTTCCTTTCTATCTGGTTGTCGCAACCAGATGTTGGAGTCCAGGAGCCAGACGCCACCGTCGACGATGACACCTACGACACTGGAGGTGCCTACTACTACGTGCAGGCCGCTGACGACGACCAGGAGTAGTTAGGAGGATCCCAGGCAGGAGGCCTGCGCCTCGTTCGATCTGAATCCCAGTTTGTGCTAGCCTTCTTAAGGCAAACTTGTTTAACTTATGTCTGTACTCAGATATTGTTGCTTCCGCTGACTCGTCTGTGATCGAGCACTTGTATTCGAGCCCTCGAGGCCCCTGGCTTGTATTATGATGCTTGTATGACTTATTTATGTTGTAGAGTTGTGTTGTGATATCTTCCCGTGAGTCCCTGATCTTGATCTTACACATTTGCGTGCATGATTAGTGTACGGTCAAATCGGGGGCGTCACAACGCGCGTCGGTGGCGCCTTCATTGCGCCGCCCGTGAGGCATCAATGGAGGTTGACCGGCGCGGCAGTCTTGGCATTGATTCCCGCAGGAACCGAGGCGATGAGGACGATGAAGTGATGTCTCGCTGACTCGGCGGGCCCATCCCCGTTTGCGCCAAAAACGCGTTCCGCGGCGCCCCCAGACGACCCCGAGCACACCAGGTTCGCCCTGGGTCCACCGGCGTCAGTTTCGGCCCAAACCGGTGAAAAACGGGCTCCTGAGGGCGCGACTGGGCTGTTTTTTGGGCGCCGGCGGCAAAAAAATGCCCTGAGAGCCTGTTGAGGGCGCGACTGGAGATGCTCTAAGCACTTGCGTGCGAAAAAAGCCCAAACAAGTTAAGCCAGCGGAACCTTACGAAAGCTTCGAATCTCTCTCAGCAATTCATTATGATGGCCAGGACACTCGACGGCACGCGCCGGCAGGCAATGCCACCGCCGATCCTTGTCGTGTCTCTCCTGTCCCAAAACCCTACATCCGCCAAGGAGGGAACAGCCACTGACGGCGAGGTTGTGTTTGAGCGTGAGCCGCAGGTGAACCTGTGGCTAGGCGGACGCGCAGCCGTCGCTGTGCATTAACATTTTATTAGTTAAATTTTATCAGTTAAATTTTAGCACAACCAAAACAAAATACGAAGGGGACTAGTAAAGCAGGACCGAGCTGGCATATTTTAGAAAGGGGAGGAGTAGGATTTTTGTGATGCATCCACGGCAGCACGTAGCCAACGGGAAACATCTGCGGCCCACCAACCAACCAAAACAAAAAACAAAAGCATTGGCGTGGATAGGCGGAGGCGAGCTGCTACTGTTGGTGGCCCCATCTGCTTCACGCGTTCACACGAGAGACTATTGTCGTTGTGTCGATGCCGGGTGGGGTCGAGAGCCACGGCTCATGCGTGGAGTGGCGACCGCCGGGACGAGAGACTTAGGAGACTTCTTTTTTTGGCCAAGGCGGCAGATGGTACTGACTGGCGTAGGACCCGTAGATCCATACATACTGAATGACATGTGGACCCGCCCGGTAGAAAGGTCCAAATGTCTATGAGGGGTTGGAGAAAAGTCAGGTGGCTGGGCGTCGCTCACCCCACCTTTTAAACCACCCTCCTATCGTTCTAATCCACAACCAGCCCACCCCACCCCCTGTGTGTGTAGTGTAGGAGAGAGAGCGAGCGGAGGCAGGGCGAGAGAGATCTAGCGGCGGCGACATGGCGCGAAGAGCGGCGGTGGCGAAGTCCAAGACCGGGGCCATCGGCATGGCGGGAGCGGCCGTGGCTCGTGCTCCACCGCGCGCAGGCTCCTTGCCGGCGGTGCTGCTCCGCGCTGGCTTCAAGTCCATAGATACGCCGAGGAAGGTCGCGGTGGAGCTCGTCGTCGACCCGTCAACCAGCACGGGCGATTCAGGTTGCGTGCCTTCTTCCCCGAGTCAGGCCTCAAGCCTGGCGTTCTCGTCCCCGGCAATCGTTACAACCTGCTCTTCCCCGGCTCGGATGACGACGACCTGCTCCACCCCGGCTCCGACAACGACGGCCTGCTCCACCCTGGCTCCGAGGATGGTGACCTACTCCACCCCGGCTCCACTCCATGCACTCTGCATTGGAGCAACAAGACGCGCAAAAGAGTCGTCGGAGGAAGAGAAGGACAGAGCAAAATAAAATTCGTTGTTTTATCTAAACTTTTATATTTTATATTTTATTTTTATCTTACTAATGTATTAATAAGTATAACTTTGATTTTAGTTGGTATAGTTAATCACATAATTTAGTAGGTATTGTTAACCAGTGTTCATCGTTGCGAGTTATAATGTATATGATCAGTCACTTTGTTTATGCTACATTATAATTAAGTGATGTGGCATAAGTTATCTTTGAATTTATTTTGTGACAATTGAAAACAAATTGCATAGTGTGCAACTACATATTTGTTTGTATATGCATATGTGTATACTTTATTTTCATTAAATATCATGTGAGAGGTTTCTAAAGAATAATGTCCAGCTAATATTTGAATAGTGAGTTCTAGTGTATTATTAGGTTTGCATACTAATAGAACCCTGTAGAGTATAATTTGTTCCATTTGCAAATGTGTTCCAAATTAGATAACTCAATAAATTCAACATCTGCATGGTACTGAAAATATCACTGACGAATGAAGCATATCGGCAATTTAGCTATGCTTACAAAATTTATTTATTTGGTATGCTCGTCTAGACACTTGGTTCCATCTGGTGTATACAAAAGATTTACAAGGGTGGAGTAAATTAGATGGAGTAGGTACCTATTTGTAAAATGCTTTCGGTGACGGCAAGAGAAGAAAAGTGTAGACGGATTTGCCTCACCATGGATAAAATGATAGTTCACTCATTCTCCCGAGGCCTTCGAGCACCTTGGGTGGAACAGAAGCCATTACATGCAATTGTAATCAGTTTAGTAGATTATAGACATAATGCATGTATAACATGATCCAAACATATACTATGTTTGTCATGAATATTTGATTGACCATTACACATGCATGTGCCTGTGTTTATGTGCCGTCGCTGCTTTGAGAGATGCTACTAGCTAGTGAACCTAAGAACCCCGGTCCAATTTCCTCCGTGACAAACTCTTCAACCTACTTTTACATCTACTTCGTTCTCTGCAATTTATTATTTCAAAAGTAAAAATAACTCTGACACATTATCTGCAATTAGCAAAGGTAGTGACACAAATAACCTCACAAGAACCGTTCGGTGCACAAGTGGGTTCTTAATTTGTTCTGAGGTGCTGCTTGACTAAGGCTAGGGGTGTTGGCTCAACAGATTGATATCTTTGTCTCTCAACTGAGAGGTCGCTTGATGCAAACTCTTTCACTTGGAAGCCCAACAACTACTGCCAAGCGTGAATCCTTGGTGTAGAACCGGCTTGCTCTCCCTCCGAAACGGGGTGGGTAAAGCTCAGTACCAATGCGGGCAATCATCTTTATATCTTGCCAGCAACTGCTTACTTCATGATGCCTTCAAAGCTGAGCTATCGGCAGTAATAGAGGGTATGGCCCTTGCAAATCAGTGGCTCCTTACCAATCGTCGTTGAGTCTGATAACTTGGCAACAGTGAATCTTTCCGTGAGAAACAACATGGGTTGATTTCGCTATGCCTACTTGTTGGAATTTTGCTAATAGGCCTTTGGCCCAAAGCCCAACTAAAATTCTGAAATTCTCTTGGCCAATTCATGCACACATGTGAGTGGAGTGAGTGAGGCTAAAGTTTAGTCCCACCTCATAAGTTAAGAGAGAGTTGCACCTCTTTATAAGGTGCGCTCTTCTACCACTTGTATGAGCATGAGAAGAGGAGACCTACACGCGCGCTCCTCCTCCTCGCTCGCCTCGCCACGCCTCGGGTTGCGGGATCGAGCCGAGCCGTGGACAAAGCTATGCACGTTGTCTATATTTTTGCTGCTCGGGAAAAATTAATGAGTCATTAATTAATAATTAACGGACGCGTTAATTACTGAACCGTTTTCGATTCTTTTGGATCGTGACGACTCGGATGTGGGGTTTACTCCCACGACCTGCCCGGCCCGCACTATATAGTCAGGCAGACATCTACCCTAGCCGCCGCCGCTTCGTATGGTTTCTCACTACCGTTCCAGATCATTGCACCGCCAAGCAAGTCTTCTCCATCCCTCCTTTCGGCGTGCACCGGCAGAAGGGATAGTTTAATCTCTGCTACTGTAGTCATGATTTATCTTCTGTTTATTCGGATTAAATCTCGTAGTAATTTGCTCATATTTCCAACATTCCACAAACCTGATTATAGGCAATTTACTCCGAGTGGTTTTGCTGCGCATCTGAAGCCGCCTGCCTTTAAGGGGGCGCAATATAAGAGGTGGCGCACGAGAGCAGTCTACTGGTTTCAGACCATGGGCTGCTATGACGCCACCAAGGGCAAGCCTGGGGGCGATCTTAATCTAGCACAGTCGGAAGCTTTTGAGAAGATCGATACCCTCTTTAAAGGCGCTCTTCTGAGTGTTCTTGATGACTCCATTGTGGATTCGTATATGTCGTTTGACAACGGCAAGGACATGTGGGCTGTGCTCGAGGCCAAGTTTGGTGCCTCGGACGCCGGCAGCGAGTTGTACGTCATGGAGCAATTCTATGACTACAAGATGACTGATGAGCGTCCTGTTGTACAGTAGGCTCATGAGATACAGTCGCTCGCAAAAGAACTTGAGTACTTCAAGTGTGTGTTGCCGGACAAATTTGTTGCTGGAGGCATCATTGCCAAGCTTCCACCTTCGTGGAACAATTTTGCTACTTCCCTGAAACACAAGAGACAGGAGTTTTCCGTTGCGGATCTCATTGGTACTCTTGATGTTGAAGAGAAGGCAAGAGCAAAGGACACACGTGCTCGAGTTGCTGAGGGAGGTTCTAGTGCCCACATGGGACAGAAGAAGAACTTCCATCCCAACAAGTTCAAAAACAACAAGAATAAAACTCAGGGCAAAGGCAAGTTTGATACAAAGAACAAGCCATCACATTCTACCAACTTCAAGAAGAATGCTCATAAGAAGGGGAAGGGACTTTGCCATGTCTGCGGTGATCCTAATCAGTGGGCTCCGAAGTGTCCTAACCGCTTTGAGGCGCGCGAACATGAGAAGAGCGGCAAGTCCGCTAATGTTGTCATCGGTGATACTGATATGAAGGAATCAGGGTACGGTATTTTTCCTACCATCCTTTCAGTATTTTAATCCCCTGATTGGTTAATTGACACCGGTGCCAATGTACATGTTTGTGCTGACGCCTCCATGTTTTCTTCTTACCAGGCAACAGGGACTTCACCCGTGCTGATGGGGAACGGGTCACATGCCATCGTTCGAGGTATTGGTACGGTCGATCTGAAGTTTACTTTGGGGAAGACTGTGCGTCTGAAGAACGTTCATCATGTGCCGTCCATCAATAAAAATCTCGTTAGCGGTTCCCGTTTATGTCAAGATGGTTTTAAGTTGGTTTTCGAATCCATAAAGTTATAATTTCTAAGTATGGACAATTTGTTGGAAAAGGCTATGAGAGCGGAGGCTTGTTCCGCCTGTCTTTATCAGATATTTGCACTAAAGTTATTAATAATGTTTGCCACAATAATGAGTCTGATATTTGGCATTCACGACTTTGTCACATTAATTTTGGTTGCATGACGCGGCTAGCCAATATGAATTTAATTTCGAAAATCTCTACTGTCAAAGGCTCTAAGTGCCAAGTATGTGTGCAAGCTAAGCAACCTCGCAAGTCCCATAAGACTGCAGAGGCAAGAGACTTGGCGCCACTAGAGCTTATACATTCTGACCTTTGTGAGATGAATGGTGTGTTGACAAAAGGTGGAAAGAGATACTTCATGACGTTGATTGATGACTCCACTATATATTGTTATGTGTATCTTCTGAAATCAAAAGATGAGGCTTTAACTTTCTTCAAAAACTATAAAGCTGGGGCAGAGAACCAACTTGATCGAAAAATTAAACGGCTTAGGTCTAATCGTGGTGGAGAGTATTTTTCCAATGAATTTGATTTGTTTTGTGCGGAACATGGTATAATAAATGAGAGGACGCCTCCCTAGTCACCCCAGTGAAACGGGGTAGCCGAAAGAAAGAACTGAACCCTAACTGATATGGTTAACACAATGTTAGACACTTCGGGTCTATCCAAGGAATGGTGGGGGGAAGCGCTAATGACTGCGTGTCATGTCCTAAACCGAGTTCCCACAAAGCATAAGACCATGACTCCATTTGAGGAATGGGAAAGGAAAAGGTTAAAACTCTCTTACCTACGTACTTGGGGTTGTTTGGCGAAAGTCAATATACCAATTCCCAAGAAGCGCAAGCTTGGACCAAAAATCG
This sequence comes from Aegilops tauschii subsp. strangulata, assembly GCF_002575655.3. Taxonomy (NCBI): domain Eukaryota; kingdom Viridiplantae; phylum Streptophyta; class Magnoliopsida; order Poales; family Poaceae; genus Aegilops; species Aegilops tauschii. The sequence goes on along the minus strand of NC_053036.3, from coordinate 637,195,157 downwards.
TGGATTGTGTTCTTCTGGGCTATGCTTTTCATACCATCGGCTATAGATTTTTGATAATAAAATCTAAGGTATCCGACATGCATGTTGGTACGATTATGGAGTCGAATGATGCAACTTTCTTTGAGGACATATTTCCTATGAAGGATATGCCGAGTTCATCAAATCAGGAGATACCTACTCCATCTAGTGAGGAATTCGCTGTAATTCCTGAACCCACCATTGCGATGGAAAACGTTGAGAATCCTGTTGAGGGTGACAATGGAACTCCTGTGAGAAGTAAGAGACAGAGGACTGCAAAGTCCTTTGGTGATGACTCATTGTGTACCTCGTGGATGACACACCCAGGACTATTTCAGAAGCCTATGCATCTCCTGATGCTGACTACTGGAAGGAAGCTGTACGTAGCGAGATGGATTCCATCTTAGCTAACGGAACTTGGGAGATCACTGACCGTCCTTATGGGTGCAAACCTGTAGGATGTAAGTGGGTGTTCAAGAAGAAGCTTAGACCTGATGGTACGATTGAAAAGTACAAGGCACGGCTTGTGGCTAAGGGTTATACCCAGAAAGAAGGTGAAGACTTCTTTGATACTTACTCACCCGTGGCTAGACTGACCACAATTCGGGTGCTACTATCACTGGCTGCCTCACATGGTCTTCTCGTTCATCAAATGGACATCAAGACGGCTTTCCTCAATGGAGAGTTGAAGGAGGAAATTTACATGGATCAGCCAGATGGTCTTGTAGTACCTGGTCAGGAAGGAAAGGTGTGCAAGTTATTAAAGTCTTTATATGGCCTTAAACAAGCTCCTAAGGAGTGGCATGAGAAGTTCGAAAGAACGTTAACTGCTGCCGGCTTTGTAGTAAATGATGGTGACATGTGTGTGTACTATCGCCATGGTGGGGGCGAAGGAGTTATTCTTTGTCTGTATGTCGACGACATATTGATCTTTGAAACCAAACTTGATTTAATCAAGGAGGTTAAGGATTTCTTATCTCGCTGTTTTGAGGTGAAGGATCTAGGAGTAGCTGATGTTATCTTAAACATCAAGCTGTTGAGAGATGAGAATGGTGGGATCACACTGCTTCAGTCTCACTATGTGGAAAAGGTCTTGAGTCGTTTTGGGTATAGCGACTGCATGCCTTCTCCAACTCCATATGATGCTAGTGTGTTGCTTCGAAAGAATCAACGGATCGCTAGAGATCAACTGAGATATTCTCAGATTATTGGCTCGCTTATGTATTTGGCGAGTGCCACGAGGCCTGACGTCTCTTTTGCTGTGAGCAAGCTGAGTCAGTTTGTGTCAAAACCGGGAGATGATCATTGGCATGCGCTTGAGAGAGTTATGCGCTATTTGAAAGGCACCGCGAGCTATGGGATTCACTACACCGGGTATCCAAGGGTACTGGAGGGTTATAGTGACTCAAACCGGATATCTGATGCTGATGAGATTAAGGCCACAAGTGGTTATGTTTTTACACTTGATGGTGGCGCTGTTTCCTGAAAGTCTTGCAAGCAGTCCATCTTAACGAGGTCAACTATGGAAGCAGAACTCACAGCATTAGACACTGCCAGTGTTGAAGCAGAGTGGCTTCGTGAACTCTTGATGGACTTACCTATGGTTGAAAAACCAATACCCCCTATCCTGATGAACTGTGATAATCAAACCGTGATCGTCAAGATAAACAGTTCGAAGGACAATATGAAGTCCTCAAGACATGTGAAGAGGAGACTAAAATCTGTCAAAAAATTGAGGAACTCCGGAGTTATTACGTTGGATTATATCCAAACGTCGAAAAACTTAGCAAATCCCTTCACAAAGGGTCTATCACGTAATGTGATAGATAATGCATCGATGGAGATGGGTTTGAGACCCACCGCATGAGTTGTCCATAGTGGTAACCCACTCTATGTGATCGGAGATCCCGTGAAGTAGAAGTGGGAGACAAGCTGTTGGTCAGCTGGGAGGAGAGTATCCCTATATTAACTATCCCACTCCGTGAAGATGCAATACTCTCCTGATCTGCATGGCAGGTTGATACTTATCTTAATGTGTTCCAAGTGGCTTATTCGGGTAAGGAGAGATGTTGTCCTGCAGAACATCTTCTGAGAAACACACCTATATGAATTTGACTGTTAACGTCGCAGTCTGTGAGGATTGGGTGTTCTCTAATAAATTCATGAAAAGGCCCTGGAGTACGACGTATACGCTCCACCCGCGGGGAAACCTTGTGGCAGCCCAGTATCGGTCAAGAATTTGTGTGAAACTAGTCTCGCAGAAAACTTATAGTTCAAGGCATAGTCCACTATTCAAGTTGTGATCTAGTGTAGCATAAATCTCTAAGTGGAATTCAACTTCACAGTCTCCACTAAGCACCGGTATATAAACAATGTTTTGGAACTAAATGATGAGATGTGCCATGAGACTTTGTGGGGGATTGTTGGAATTTTGCTAGTAGGCCTTTGGCCCAAAGCCCAACTAAAATTCTGAAATTCTCTTGGCCCATTCATGCACACATGTGAGTGAAGTGAGTGAGGCTAAAGTTTAGTCCCACCTCATAAATTGAGAGAGAGTTGCACCTCTTTACAAGGTGAGCTCTTCTACCACTTGTATGAGCATGAGAAGAGGAGACCTACACGCGCACTCCTCCTCGCTCGCCTCGCCACGCCACGCCTCGCCTCGTCACGACGCGTCGCGCCGCAGGTTGCGGGATTGAGCCGAGCCGAGGACAGAGCTATGCACGTTGTCTATATTTTTGCTGCTCGGGAAAAAATTAATGAGTCATTAATTAATAATTAATGGACGCGTTAATTACTGAACCGTTTCCGATTCTTTTGGATCGTGACGACTCGATGTGGGGTTTACTCCCACGACCTGACCGGCCCGCACTATATAGTCAGGCAGACGTCTACCCTAGCCGTCGCCGCTTCGTATGGTTTCTCACCACCGTTCCAGATAATTCCGCCGCCAAGCAAGTCTTCTCCATCCCTCCTTTCGGCGTGCACCGGCAGAAGGGACAGCAGGCCTCCGGAACCCCGCCTCTCGTGATCCTGTACGGGAGAGGGGCGATCAGGTTTTTGAGGAGCGCACTCGCGCGACTGCTGGCAGCGACGACTTCACGAACGACGACTTCTTCCCCGACCTCGACAACCTCATCCTCGACGACATGGGCGACAACGTCAACGCCGGCGGTGCTGCTCCCGCTGCACCGTATGTGATTCTATCCTTCCTGTTCGAGATCATGGTAGAGTTCATGTTTCTAGTATGTGCCCTAGATGTGATCTGTTCATCTACTATGCTAGTTCGCATGACTAGTTTAATCTCTGCTACTGTAGTCATAATTTATCTTCTGTTTATTCGGATTAAATCTCGTAGTAATTTGCTCATATTTCCAACACTACTTAGCGCATGACACTTGTATTACTCATAAGACATTTCCAACTTTACCGGTCATTTAGCGGCAAACTATGCCTTGATAGGGGCTAGGTACGTGTGATGTGGTGTAGCTATGCCAACTAGATTCTAACCCCTGCTTATTGTGTAATACAGTTATACAAGTTGATTTTCCCGCAAAGCAAGAAGTTCAACACCTTCCTCAGGGTCTAACTAGATAGAAAGTCGGAAGTGTTTTCTTCTTAGAAAATATAAAGCATGTGTTTTGTTGCTAGAAGACGTGGGCGTTGTTGGGACCCATGGCAATCATTTGTTTTGTTGCCTCTATATTTTAAGTGGTATATGACCACGGAACGAAAAAACACAACAGGCGATCTAGGTCAGCAGCCGCCGCCGGCCGCCATCTCGGCGGCGGCGTCGCCGCTACTCTCTCCGACCCCTCCGCTATGCGGCAGGTGTGTCGTCTTTGATTCCAGTCGGGCTTCTTCCTCAGGTCGTCTGTTCTTGTCCGACCTTAAGTGAACTTTGCTTCGCGGCGGGTGTCGTTACTGATCCAGTCGACTTGCTTTGCCAAGTCTTCTGTACAATTTGTTCGCTTCGTGGATCCTATGAGTCCGTGAGCTGTGAATTTTCCTGACGGAATTTGCTTGCTTGAGATTATTCTGGTACGTGGCTGTGAACCTATGACCCATCTGAAGCTTTGATCCTGGCTGGGAGTTTTTCAGGATTTGTGTGTTGGGTCTTCTAAGGAGTCTCTCCGGAGCAATGAAATCTGTAGCTTGGAATTGCCGTGGCATGCTGTTAGCTGCGGCAGTTCGAGAGCTTCTGGAGTTACAGGGACGTGTGAGGGCGGAAATTGTTTTCCTCTCGGAAACTCACTTGAATAAAGTTAAGGCCGAGGAGCTTCGGTGTAAGTTAGGATTTGATGATATGCACGTGGAGGAGAGTGATGGTCGGGCCCGTGGACTAGTTATGTTTTACAACAAGGAGAATGAAGCGGTTTTGAACTGCATGGGTCCTTTTTTTTTGGAAATGGAGGCATGCCCCCGGCCTCTGCATCATGATGATGCATTCGGCCCTCTTATTAAAAATCCATAAGGTAACAGCAAAAAGGTCTTACAGCTCGCAAACGGATCGAAACAAAGTAAAGAAACGACAAAAAGTACAGGCTTACAATAACAACCGATACGGTAATAAGATGGATAAGCTCCCTAGACTCCTATCCTGTTATGCGAGCGCCATCCAAACCGGTTGAAGATAACCCGAGCTACCATCTCCCATTGGTTGCATCCAGTAACCAAAGGCTCCCTGGAGTCCATAGGAGTGAGTAAAGACCACGTATGGATCCAAACTGTAGCTCTGAAGATAACTTGCAAAAAAAGTTAAGTTGTGTTGTTTGTTAAAAATCATATCATTCCTGCAGTTCCATATAGCCCATAATAGCGCACATATTCCAATCCGAATACGAGCTGCAGTAGTCTGTTCAACAGAATGATGGTATTGATGGTAACATGGAAGGTCAGAATGCAGGCTGGCATTTGACAGGTTTCTATGGAGAACCCTCTAGGGATAAGAGGCATTTATCTTGGCAATATATCCGTGATCTTCACAATTCGTCATCACTTCCATGGCTGATCGTTGGTGACTTCAATGAAATCTTACTATGCGATGAAAAGGAGGGGGGCAACGATCGGCCGAGTATTATGATGCAAAATTTCAGAGAATGCTTAGATGATTGTGGCCTTGTTGATTTAGGGTATGTGGGAGATAAATTCACATGGAGAAGGGGAGATATAAGAGAACGACTTGATCGGGCTGTATGCAATGATGCATGGATGAACAAGTTCCCCCTCACAGCGGTTGTTAATGAGCAGCATGTACATTCTGACCATAGACCGCTTGTGATTGATACTGATTACTACGACGGGGAACAAATGAAGAGATCGGCTGGAGGTGCGAAGTTTGAAGCTCGCTGGCTCCAAGAAGAAACAGTAAATGAGATTGTCAAAACGGCTTGGGAGAGAGCCAAACTCGCACGATCCATCCCTTGCTGATCGGACTCATGCAGTTCATGCAGATCTCCACCAGTGGGATAAGGAGATTCTGGGAGGTCCTAAAAACGTATAAAGAAGCTAAAGGGAGAACCAGAAAAGCTTAAATGTGGCTCGATTACAGCTGAAACAAGATCAAGGCAGAAGGAAGTGCAGGTTTTAGTTGAAAACCGGTTGGACCAGGAAGAAATCTTTTGGTTACAAAGGGGAAGAGCCAACTGGCTTTTGCATTGGGACAGGAACACATCTTTTTTTTCATCGGGCTGCTACTGTGAGGAAAAAGCGTAATCAAATAAAGAAACTTCTTGATGATTCTGGCAATTGGCAGGAAGGCACGGATGACCTAAAGAAGTTAATTACTGATTATTTTTCTAAACTCTTCACTTCGGAAGTTTTAGATCCAGATCAGGGAGTTTTATCACGTGTCCAGCGCAGGGTCACGGATGCGATGAATTTAGCGTTGTTGGCCCCTTATACGGCTGAAGAAGTCCGCAAAGCACTCTTCGATATAGGTGACCTTAAGGCACCAGGGCCTGACGGTCTTCATGCTATTTTTTATAAGAGGTTCAGGACGATGTTGGGTGATGATCTAGTAGAAGAAGTCCTCAGAGCAGTTAATTCTTGCAGCATGCCCAATGGGTGGAATGATACGACGATTGTTATGATTCCTAAAGTACATTCGTCGGAGAAGGTAACACAATTTAGGTCAATCAGCTTATGCAATGTGGTCTATAAAGTTATCTCGAAGATGTTAGCAGCTCGTCTTAAATTAATTCAGCCAGAGGTAATTAGCCCTACTCAGAGCGCTTTTGTTCCGGGTCGTCTTATCACTGACAACGTACTGGTTGCTTATGAGAGCCTTCATACAATTAAAAATAAAAAGGAAGGAAAGGAAGGTTGGTGTGCTGTGAAGTTGGATATGCACAAAGCATATGATCGAGTGGAATGGATCTTCTTGGAAGGGATGCTATTGAAGCTGGGTTTTAAAGCAAGCTGGGTAAAACTCATTATGATGTGTGTTACCTCAGTCCAATATAGAGTTCGTTTCAATTCAGATGAAACCGAAAGCTTTAAACCCTTGCACAAAGTGAATCAGGATTATCAATGTGCCTCCATGCCTGTTTCGCTAGAAGTGCATCATGGAAGGAGTCAACACAATAAAACTTGGCTATATTTGGAGAGTGGGTGATGGTCAGAACATAAATATTTGGAGTGATCCGTGGATCCTACAAGCACCAGACAGAATGCTGATTACTAGAAGAGGAGGTCAGTTACAAAGTTGTTGATCTTATAAATCCTGCTAATGGTGAATGGGACGAATAACTTGTAAACCAAACATTTTGGCCCATTCATGCAAGAAGGATTCTTGCAATTCCACTCCCAGCTCATGACATGACTGATTTTATTGCATGGAATTTGACAAAAACGGGTATCTTTTCGGTGAGATCAGCGTACCACATAGAATGGAACCGCCAATTTGGTAGTAGAATGAAAGTAGGTAATGGTATGGGTGCAACTGTTGACAATCCTATCTGGAAAACCCTTTGGACCCTGAGATGTCCATCTAAGATAAAAATTAATGTCTGGAGGACTCTGCATGGAGCATTGCCATGCCGAGCTGTTTTAGCTGATAGACATATAAAAACCCCTCCACAATGCCCAGCTTGCAACCTGAGTGCCGAGACCATCAAACATATGTTATTTGAGTGCAAGAAGGCCAAAGACGTGTGGAGACATCTTGGTGTGGACGACGGGATTAGTGAAGCTTGTAGCCATGAGGGTGCTGGGGAATCTATCTTGGAAGAATTGATATGTGCACCTGAAGAAGCAGCAGTGGTTCTTGGCCAAGGAAGTTTTCATGAAATAGTAACAGTAACAGTTTGGTACTTGTGGTGGGAACGCCGTAAACTCGTGCATGGAGAACAACTACAATCAGCAATACAGATTAGTATGGCAGTCAGAGTTCTAACAAGCAATTACTCACGAGCAAGTCTACCAAAGGCTAGGCAAAAAAAATGATGGGTGGTCGAAACCAATGCATAACTATGTCAAGTTGAATATTGATGCAGGTTTTGATGTTGATTCACTTATGGGGACTTTTGGTGCTGTTTTGAGAGATAGTAAAGGTGAGTTTGTGGCAGCTGCAAATAACAAAGTTGAGGCCTGCTTGGATGCCCTCACAGCGGAGACAATGGCGCTAAGTTTTGGCTTACATTTAGCGCAAACTGTTGGTTGCAACCGGCTGGTCGTCAACTCTGACAATGTTGATGTTATTAGCACCATGCGAGAAGAAGGTTTCTATGCAGGTGTGGGAGCTTCTATCTTTGATGAGTGTTATCATATGTTGACAAACTTTGTTCATGTCATATTCGAGCACTGTCCGCGGGAGGATAACACAGTGGCTCATGAATTAGCCCGTATTGCTAGATATGATAATCCTAGTATTTGGTTAGATGAACCCCCCAGGGTTTAATTTCGTTTCTTGTCAATGATGTATCTTTGATTACCAATGAATAAAGAAGGGGTTTCAAGCGTAAAAAAAAGTGGTATATGACCACAAAAATCCAGTAGTAATCACTAATTTCTTGTGTCGCATTGTTACATGTTTTTGCGAAGGCCTTTTTCTGGTTTTGCTGCATTTACAAGAACGCAGCTTTGGTGCTGCAATAATGAATTTCTGTTGTTGTGCTGATGTTCCGATCTTATTGCGGTCATCTATGATTTTTGTCACATATAAGGGCGTCGTATCTTATGCAACCAGCAACCGTCGTGCATCCCTGTAGCCGGTCATCATCGTTCGTCCGATCGCTATCCTCAGCCTCTCGTGAGTTGGCCCTTATTTTGCAGAAAAACGCCCGCTTGCAACCCTTGTTAGACGTGTGAATTTTCTGAAAACACCCGCTGAAGCAATTGACCTATTCCCGATCGAAAACATCACAGGGGAAAAAGGAGCGGTCGAGAGATACTCCTATTACAGATATTACAGATACCAAGGCCACAAACTCATATTACAGATACCAAGATAAAAATCAATGCTATGTTTAAGTCAATGTTGCAGGCTAACTTGTCACCTTGCTTGTCGTGTTAATTAATGTGGTTTTTCTCTCGCACGCACAACAAAGCCAACCCTCTTACTCTTCATTGATTGATTAATATTGGGAATGCAAACTAACCTTCTCACTCCCGCATGCACACAAGCAATATTAATGTCCTCGGGTGCTAGTACGAGGCAAACGCCATCAATTTTGCCTCGATTAATGTTAGTGGCCTTATATAGTTGCAAATTGTAATTTTGATAGTGGACTTGTATACAAAAATGGAGGGAGTAAGGGAAGAGAGGATCGAGCGGTGGGTGGGGTGCCTCGGACGCGTGTCAAACGCAGGACGTGGCTGTCGTCGCGAGTGTGTACATCCGGATGAAAGGGAGCAGTTTCCTTAGCAGGCGAAGCAGATGTGATTTAGTCACAACTTCCCTGAGTTGGAAAAGCTGCAGAATCAACCTCGCAGCATTGAGCGATCAGTTTCTCCATGGATTGAATAAGCTATAGGTAAGAAGTAAATGGGCGTTGGCGCCGCCATATGATTCATGGCATGACGTTCATAGCATCCTCCTTCTGCCACTTGTGGATCATGGCAACGTTAAATAGCCTGGACGCTGAACCAGGCCGCCGACCCGCTTGTGCTTGCCGGGAGTTCGGAGTACGCCGTTGGTCGCACTTGTGGGCTCGTGCGGTTCTGGGCGCTCGTGGGCACTGCTCTGGCTCGGGCGGCGGGTGGAATTTCGTCGCGTACTTGCGAGGAACAAGGGCCAGGGTGCGGAGGCTTCGTGCCTGAGGAGTAGAATAGGTAGACGGGGACGGGGTTAGCCATCCGGCGAGGGCGGGGGGACGCCCAGCGTGGGTGAGAGGAGTGGCCGAACACTGCGGTGGCTAGGATGATAAAAGGGGATCGTGGGGGAGCTCCGGCCGACACTGCGGTGGCACCTTGGAGGGCATGGAGGTCTCATTTGGACGGGGCAGCCCTGCTTCGTCGATTGGCAGCCATGAAGCTCCGATTTGGAGGGGAGGAGTGGGTGGTGGATTCCGGCGTACGCGTGGCTGCCTGTGTGGACGGGTGTAGGGGAAGTGGAGCTCGATGGGTGACGGTGGACTAGGGGGTACTAACTTGGTGTCTTGGTCGGCCCGTGCTCCTCTGGTTGGGCTGATGGGCCTTCGTTCTTCTCAAGGTGGACTCCGGAAGCTACACGTTGGAAGCATGATCGAGACTGCATCTACCGAAGACTTGTCGTATACTCCAAGACTTCTCCTGCCACCTCCACGCCAAGATACCAACCTTATAACCCTAGATACCCTACCTGACGTGTATATAAGCCATAGGTTTAGCCCGTAGGGGGGAAATCAACGCAGTCTCATTCACCTAGCTCTAGAGTTAGAACACTTCGAACGATTTTGAGGTAGATCAACTCTGTACTTGATACATCTTCGTCAATATAAACAAGAGCAGGACGTAGGGTTTTACCTCCATCCAGAGGGCCCGAACCTGGGTAAATATCGTCTCCTTATTCCTGATACCATCTGTCCGAGTTTCACAGCTCAGGGCCCCCTACCCCGAGGTCTACCGGTTTTCACACCGACACTGGTGCTTTCATTGAGAGTTACACTATGACATCGAGAGAAGGATCGATGGGATCATTGGTTAATGACCCCAAATTCACGGGCATGATTCCCATGCTCGGAACTTCTATCACGGAAACACCTTTCCTCCTTCACGAGCATGAGGCAACCCGTGACTCCTCTCCGGCCCTTGCCGAACTCTCTTTCAGGGACGAAGGGCCGAGGAACTTTTTGGAAAGCGACTCAGACAGCGGCCGGCTAGAGGCAACCGATGAAACTGATCTTCGAATTCAGTCCGGTTGATCCGATGGATTTGACAAGGCATGAGAATGCTAGGGCCTCGGGCCCGCGATCCCTAAAGTTCATCATTTTTTTAAAGTTCATCAGATTTGGAAAAAGAATCATCGAATTTGACAAAAAGTTCATAGAGTTTCAAAAAGGTCATCAAAAAATGATAAAAGTTCAACTGAAAGTGAAAAATTTCATCGATGTGAAGGAAAAAAGTTCATCAATTTTGAAAAACGTTCATCAAATTTAAAAAAAATCATCAATTTTCAAAATAGTTCATCAAAAAATGAAAAAAGTTCATCGATTTGAAAAAAAGTTCAAAATTTTGAATTTTTTTCATTGAATAAGGAAGAAAAAACAAAAAATGAAAGGGAAAAAGGAAAGAAGAAATCACGAACGAAATTGCACCATATCAGATCTGCCTAATTGGTTGTGTCGTCAGCGCAGCCCCCCTTGAAGCGGGAGGTCATTGGTTCGATTCACTCAATGGGGTGGAATTTTTTTTTTTTTTGCGTTTTCAAGAACCAGATAAACAGAAGGGGAGTTGGCCCGACCCAGCGTGGAGGACTATGTGCGCCTGTTGGCAAAATGCATGCAAACAAGCGCCTGAAGCGCTAAATAGGAGTTTTCCTTCAAAAGCTTATCGAAAGTTCAGAAAAAGTAAAATTGGGTGCGGTTCAGAAGTTATCTGTTTCGCTTCAGCACGCAGTTGCACGCTAGAAAAAGGCCTGAGGCCCCGAAAACACGCATACAAACATCTACACCTCAAAAAAAAACATACAAACATCTTGATCTCCCCTAAAAAAAAACTTCTTGATCTCGGCACATACCACAAGTCCAAGCCGGCGTTGCCTAAAAACAAAAAACAAAAAGCCAAGCAAAAGCCGGCGGATCCTAACCGAATAGTCGAACCTCTCTCTGAAACTGCGAGGAGGGCGGCGGCGATCGCTCTTGCTTTGCCCAGGCAAGTAGCCATCACGATGGCCAGGACCTTGATGTACAGCATCTATCATCCACCGGAGCGGGTCCGGCGGCGGATACTCGTCGTCTCCCTGCTGATCCGAGACCCTACAACCGCCGCTAGGGCCGAGCAGGAGGCAGCCGACAACAACAGCGTCGTGACTGAGCCTAAGGCCGACGAGGAACCTGCGGCGAGGCGGACGCGCAGCCGTCGTGTCGACCGTCTACCGGAAGAGATCCTGGTGTGGGAGATCCTCGTGCGCCTTCCGGCCAGGGACATCCTCCGCTGCCGCGCTGTCTGCCGGTCCTGGCGCCGCCTCGCTTCCGCCCCTGATTTCCTCTTCGCGCACCACCGGCGCCAGCCGTCGCTCCCCCTGGTCGCGCTCTACAGTGGCACATACAGTACAAATAGAGAGGCCGGTCTCCCAATATTGGGGCGCGATCGCGGCCGGCCTGTCCTTGGGTTCGACGACTACAACGACTGCGATGGCTTCAAGCTGCACTCCGCCTGCGACGGCCTCGTCCTGGTCAGAGGGTCTGACGGTTGCTTCAACATCTGTAACCCAGCCACGCGTCAGTTTGCTCCACTCCGGAGCCTCGACCACATCAACCTCAAGATAGCGGCGCTGTACCTGCACCGCCCATCGGGCGAGTACCGCATCCTATACTGGAAAGAGAGCCACTGGGATGGGACACGGCACAAAGCAGCTGCCTGGCACATCCTTACGGTGCAGCGGAGAAGCTTGCCGAAGTGCATCGGAGTTCCTTCAGATAACCCTGTAATTGTGTAAGCTATGAAGGCCAGGAACAGAAGGACCCCTAATAATGTGGACTCACCCGTCATGTTTGGTAGCTGCCTTCACTGGAAACCTGGATGGCTACACAACTATGTTAGAGGCATACTCATTTTTGACACAGTGGTCGAGTCATTCAGGGCCATGTGTTGCCCATCTGGTTCTACCTACTGCGACACTCGTTTATGCGACGTTGAAGGTTTAATTGGCTTTAGTTGCTTCGGCGATGGGAGGACAGTTGCCAGAATCTGGGTGCTGGAGGACTACGAGAGGGAGGTATGGTCATTCAAGTACCATGTTAAATTCCAGGTGGAGAGTTTATGTCGCCATACAGATACCCAACATTTCATTTTGTCCCACAAGGGAGATATGTTGGTCTACAGCATGTCCGCACGTTACATGTTCCACTGTGACAGCACCGGCAAGTTGCTAGAGGAATTCCGATGGAATCCTATGTCACATAATTTGAGCATTACTGGGCATAGGTTCAAAGAAAGCCTTGTCGAGCATGAGTTCTTCATGAGGCGAGGTGCCGCCAGTGCTCGACAACCAAGTTTTTTTCAAAGGCTCTAAATTAAGGTACCTCCACAGACTTATATATTTCCCATCTTCGCTTAGTTTTGTAATGCACTGATTCAGTAGAGCTATTTCTCTCCTCATTCACAAGGTATCTTCCACACAATCCGAGTTTACGGACCTTTAAGTCGGTCTTTCACTGGTTACATGTGGAAGTATCCACATATAACTTCTATCTCAGTTTCCATGCAAACATGTCACCAGCACATATTCGGTTACATTTGGATGCCCCCGTGGTTAGACACTGAAAATATGAATAGTACCGCTAGATGGAAACAATCAGTTTGATGTCTCTACAGTCTACATATATATAGGAAGTGTTCAAACTAATTTCTCAAATTGATTTATCTAATTTTGGAAAGTTGTGAATCGGCTGGGATGTAAGTACACCCTACTATTCTTTTTCAATAGTCAACTTTTTGTTGAACAGTGACACCCTACTAACATTGGAACATAAGATGATTTGTATCATAAATTTCGGGAAAATGTTAAAAACTTCTTGCTTCACATGGTAAACAAAAATTGTGCGTTGGGAATTGTATATCTTGTTAGTTGATGATTTGCCTATGCATTTCATGAAGTGTGAAGGTAAACTCCGATATGTATAACATCAAACGTCAGTTTCCACTCGACCATTGTTGATCTTTTTATTTTCTTATGACAACACATAGGTCAGAAGCGCAAGGATAGACTCTAGATGTTCTTTCTCAAAACGCGTTTTCTCCTTTATGATAGAGAATACTTCAACCACATGATGATATGTTCTGTGACAATCTCTATAGTAAGGTTATAGTATAATGTAGATACAAGGTCGACACTTACAAGCCAAGCAATTTTCTGGTGGATTAGTTCAATCAGTGTTGCACTCTATAACTCGTAGGTTTTCATGCCTCCTGAATTTCTGTTATTTTATTGATGTATGAAATGCATTTTTGGTTCGTATCTTATGCACGGAATGTTGTTCCAATTTGGAGTTTCTTTCCACTTGCCTTGTGCATATGTCCATTTAAGGTACCCTATCACAAATCATAAGCCTACATGGATGCTAGTTTAATTTTAAAGTTGAGACCTAATTCGTATTAATATAAGTTATTGACATTGGACGACTCTGCTGTTTGTAGGTTGTGACCGACCAACACCTATGTCGAGTACTTCAATACAATATGGAGATTAATTTTTACGCGCGGCCAATTATAGAATTTGAATTTTTCATGAGACATTATTGTCCAAACACAACATAGACACATATCTCGCTCTTATTTGTGCTCCTTGAGTTCATTTTCCTTTGGTCCTAATGTACTATCCATTGTTATCACAGTTTTCTTGGTTTCTGTACTGGTAGTGAGTTCTAAATATATATTTTCAGACCGATAAAACAAAATTTAATATATTCTTGCACGTAAGCTTGTGCCACGGCTGCAGAACACCGACACATTGATAGGCCAAAGTGGGACGGCTGGTCAGTAGTGACATGCCTCGTGCATGATCGGCCATACGATCGATGGACACCACTGACAGGTCAGCCTTTGACAGGTAGCACCAACCGGGACCAATAAGCTACCACGCGTCAGCAGTTCAAGGGCTAGAATTTTTGTTTTTTTTCTGAGGGGGGGGGGGGGGGGGGGGTTGGGGGGTTTTGTAGGGTTAATTTAGGTGTTTCATATATTGTGTTAGCTAGTTAATAGAGAGAAGTGTCCTCCCTTGTCTCCGTGCTTGGTCGACGCTACGTACTATACGTATAGAGAGGACTCGACACGCTAGCTAGTAAGCAAATGAAGGAAATCATTAAGTACAGAAGATCGTCATGAACATATGCATACAGAGAGAAGTGATATTGACCTCTCCTTCTCCGAGAGATTGGTCGAACAATAAGTTTTCGTATATCTATCCGACGCTATATATATATATATATATATATATATATATATATATATATATATATATATATATATATATATATATACAATATAAGATCTCTTACAATCCTCTAACATTTGAACTCAACTTCCACATGGTATTCTCCAGCTTTATTGATGACGTGATCAAGAAAGAATGCCGTCAATTTCTCTTAAATTGCTTTCATGCGATCTTGTGGTAGGAGTTCATCCCGCATCTGCCACGTCTAATTTGAAGAAGGGGGTTAATACATATATATGAATGAAGCTCAACAGAAATAATGGTTTAATAAAATGAAATTGTGAATATTATTCCTTACGCACATCATATTGTCTTTTAGAGTAGCCCCGCTTATTTTTGCAAGTCGCGTTGTAGATGAACTCGCACACATAGTATCCACGGTATCATTTCCGGGTTCCTGCCACAAGCACTTTACGAGAAATAGAGGTCAATCAAACTGATAATGGAGCATTATAAATGGCATTGATGAAAGTAGCTAGAATCAACGGGATCGAGATGCGCGGAACTAGCTAGCTAGTAGTACTTACTTTCGCGTATGTAAATCGCAGCTCCCCCGGCAGTCCCGGAGATTGTGCAGTGAATAGTTTTCAAACCCTGCGAGACAAAGAAAACAATTACTTCATATCAGGAAATGAACAAGATTGCCTTTGTAAGAGAAGTCTTGGCCTGCCAGGATGCCATGGTGTTGGCTGCTGAATGGTGTTGTATAAAGATTATCATTGAATCACATTGTAAAGCCTTTCTGGACGACTGACATCAAGGGATTGACTGGTCCGTTGATGGCCATATTATTCTAGCCTATCTCTCAAACTTCCAGATGTTTGAGCTGCAATCTGGCGTCTGCATAACTAAGATGCACACAGACAAATAAGATCCTCTCACATAAAAAAAGGTGAATTACAACGAAACATGTAGAGTCCGTATAACGGCTAAAGAGGAGGGGGCCAATCCTTAGATCATGCTGCCACCCACCATGTTAGGTAAAAATATCCCTCGCCGTAGCCTCCAATCGTGTACACACCTCCGTAAATAGGCCTCGATTCTCCACGCGTTGTAGAGAGGACCATAAACGAAGAGTCCCGGTACATCTGTAGATAACCTGCAATAGAGAAGTACTTTTATCGTTAAAAACCTTATCATTTCTACATAGCCAAAGCGACCAAATAATGGCAAGCGCTCCCATCCCGAGAAGAGTTCTAAACCTGTGATCAATCCCATGTAACCAGTTGCCAAATACATTAGCAACACTACAGGGAGGATACAAGCCAAAAGCTATTTGGATGACTGACCATATAGAACTAGCCAATTTGCATTGGAAGAATAAATGTTTTATTGTCTCCTCATGGTAAGAAAAGACACATTGCGGGCTTCCATGCCAATTCCTCTTAATAAGGTTATCTTTAGTAAGAATGACTCCGCGACGAAGACACCATGTAAAGATTTTATTCTTAAGAGGTATCTTCATCTTCCAGATCTTCTTGTTATTAAAAACTGGTACATCAGACTGGATTAACGCTCTATACATAGAATCCATTGAGAATTGTCCATTCCCATGGAGGTTCCATCGAAATACATCAGACCCATATGACAATTGCACCATGGACAACCGTTGGAGCAGGATGTTACACGATTGGAATCTGGGTCCAATTAAGTCTCTTCTGAACATCACATTTGGCGGAAATGATTCCATTACCGTGGCGATAGTAGCACCTTTGTGGCGCACAATGTTGTATAGAGCCAGATATTGTTCTTGGAGTGTCGCATTTCCTAGCCACTTGTCCTCCCAGAATCTAATTTCCGAGCCGTCCTTAATCGAGAAGGATCCATAGCAGAAGAAATATTTCTTCGTAGCCATTAGACCCGCCCAAAAGTGGGAATCCCCAGGCTTCCAATATACTTGGGATACCGCCTTGGAACCCACATATTTCCTCCTTAGGAGGGTTGGCCATACACCATCTTCCGTTAGTAATTTAAACAACCATTTGCCGAGGAGGGCCCTATTCTTAACCTCAAGGTCATGAATGCCCAACCCGCCTTGGTCTTTGGGACGGCAAACCACACTCCATTTAGCCAGTTGATATTTCTTTCTCTCGCTATCTCCTTGCCAAAAGAATATTGATGGGAAGTAATCCAATCTATGTAAAACTCCTTTCGGTACCTGGAAGAAGGAAATCATATATAGTACCATATTACTAAGTACTGAATTTATGAGGACCAATCTTCCACCTAGAGACAGCATTTTACCTTTCCAACTGCTAAGTCTTTTTTGCAGTCTCTCCTCGACGTGTTTCCATTCAACATTTGTGAGTCTCCATAATGTATCGGTATCCCCAAATATGTGATCGGAAACTGACCCAATCCGCATCTGAACAGTTCATCGTATAGGTGGGCCTCGTCTTGAGCCTCGCCAAAGCAAAACAATTCACTTTTATGAAAATTGATCTTAAGACCCGAGAGTTGCTCGAATGCTGATAAAACCAGTTTCAGATTTCTCGCTTTCTCGAGGTCATGATCCATGAAGAGAATCGTATCATCGGCATATTGAAGTATAGAGAGACCACCATCAACTAGATAATTAACTACCCCATCAATTTGGCCATCAACCTTGGCACGCTCAATCATGACCGCTAGCATATCCGCCACTGTATTGAATAGCATGGGCGATACCGAGTCACCCTGTCGCAATCCCTTCTTCGTTTGGAAATAGTGTCCAACGTCATCATTGACCTTAATGGCAACACCACCTCCAGAAACGAAGCTATGGATCATAGCGCGCCACTCTGCAGAAAATCCTTCCGTTCTGAGAGTCTGTTGAAGAAAAGGCCACTTGACTTTGTCATAAGCCTTTTCAAAATCTACTTTGAGTACCACCACATTCAACTTTTTCTGGTGTAATTCGTGGACTGTTTCATGAAGGATAACAACTCCATCTAGGATGTGTCTGCCTTGCATAAAAGATGTTTGTGAAGGCCGAACCACATGTTCAGCAACCGAATTTAGGCTAATAGTCACAACCTTCGTGAATATTTTAAAACTAACATTAAAGAGGCAAATAGGTTTATATTGTTGTATCCATTCAGCCTCATTAACCTTAGGTAATAAAATAATCTCACCGAAGTTTAAGCGAAACAATTCTAGTTGGCCAGCATGTAGGTCGGTAAACAAAAGTAGGAGATCCGGTTTGATGACTTCCCAGAATTTCTGATAGAATTCAGCGGGAAAACCACCCGGACCCGGGGCTTTGTTATGCTGCATTAGGAAAACCGTATTTCTAACTTCCTCCTCTGAGTATGGGGCTGTTAGAAGGTTGTTTTCCTCATCAAAGACCTGAGGGATGCCATCTGTTCGGGTCCCATCCATCGAGAAGTTTCCTTCCTTTAGAGCTCCGAACAGATTTATATAATAATTAGTGATATAAGATTTAAGTTGCTCATGCCCCTCAATCACTCCCTCATCCTGTTGTAGGGAATGAATAATTTTCTTCCGGTGTCTGCCATTGGCGACTCCATGGAAATATCTAGTATTCGAATCACCTTTCAGGATAAATGCCTGTTACATCCTTATGGTGGGGCAGAGAAGCTAGCCGAGATGCATTGGAGTTCCTTCGAATAACCCCGCCATTGAGAAAGCTATGATGGCCGGGAACGGAGTGACCCCTTCTAAGGTGTCCCCACCCGTCGTGTTCGGCAACTGCCTTCACTGGGAACCTGGATGGCTTTACTATGATGCCGGTGGCATAGTCGTTTTTGATACGCTGGTTGAGTCATTCAGATCCATGGGTTGCCCACCTGGTGCTACAAGCTAGTGCACACGTTTTTGTGCGACATGGATGGTTTGATTGGCTTTAGTTGTTTCGACGATGGGAGGACTGTCACGAAATTTTGGTTGCTGGAGGACTACAAGAGGGAGGTATGGTCATTCAAGTACCATGTTGAATTCCCTGTGGAGAGCCTGTGCCACCGCACAGATACACAACATGTCATTTTATCCCACAGGGGAGATGTGCTGGTGTAGAACATTTCTGCATGCTACATGTTCCATTGTGACAGCACTGGCAAGCTGCTAGAGGAATTCCACTAGAATCCCCGGTCACAAGGTTGGAGTGCCATTGGCCACAGGTTAAAAGAAAGCCTTGTCAAGCATGAGTTCTTCGCGAAGCGAGGTGCTCCCAGTGCTGACAACCAACTTTTTTCCTAAGGATCTAAATTAAGGTACATATTTATATCACCTCATGGTCTATGCATTCTGAATTTATTTACCTTTTAAGTCAACATTTTATTTGTAACATGTGGAAGTATCCGTTGATAAACTTTATCTCTGCTTGTGTGCTAACATGTCACCGGTACATATTTAGTAACATTTCGATGCCCCCACGGTTAGACCCGTAAAATATGTATAATACCTCAAGATGAAAAGGCTCAGTTTGATGTTCCTCAGTTCCTCCACTTATAGTGCCCTCAAATATATTCCATCTAACTTGGGAGTGCTATGAATCAGCTGGGATGTAGGTATACAACAAACTAATGCTGCAGTCATTAATGTGGAGAAATAATTCAAACTTCATGCTTCGCATGGTACAAGGAAAATATGTGTGTTAGGTATTTTAGATGTTATTAATTGATTTGTGTATGCACTTGGTGAAGTGTGAAAGTAAATTCAGCTATGTTCAACATCAAACTTCACACTAGTAGAAAAAGGGCCATTTGTCCCGGTTCATAAGGCACATCTGTCCCGGTTGGGGAACCGGGACTTAAGGGTCATTACTAATGCCCTAGGTCTTTAGTCCCGGTTCTTATACTAACCGGGACAAATGGGCCTCCACGTGGCCGGTGCTGCGAGCCCAGGCAGGAGGCCCTTTAGTCTCGGTTGGTGGCACCAACTGGGACCAATAGGCAGGGTTTTTGTTTTTTTTCCTGAAAGGGGGGGTGGATTTGAGGGTTTTGTATGGTTAATTAAGGTGTTTCATATATTGTTTTAGGTAGCTAATTAATTAATAGAGAGAAGTGTCCTCTTTTATCTCCGTGCTTGGTCGACGCTACGTACTATACGTATAGAGAGGCCCTCGACACGCTAGCTAGTAAGAAAATGAAGGAAACCATTAAGTACAGAAGTTCGTCATGCATACCGAGAGAAGTGATTGACCTCTCCTTCTCCGAGAGATTGGTCGAACAACAAGTTTTCGTATTATCTATCCGACGCTACTGGCTACATACATATACAATATGTAAGATCTCTTACAATCCCCTAGCATTTGAACTCAAGTTCCACATGGTATTCTCCGGCTTTATTGATGACGTGGTCAAGAAAGAATCCCGCCAATTCCTCTTGAATTGCTTTCATGCGATCTTCTGGTAGGAGTTCATTCCGCATCTGCCATGTCTAATTTGAAGAACGGGGTTAATACATATATATGAATGAAACTCAACAAAAATGATGGTGTAATAAAATGAAATTATGAATATTATTGCTTACGCACTTCATATTGTCTTTTAGAGTAGCCCCGCTTATCTTTGCAAGTCACGTTGTAGATGAACTCGCACACGTAGTATCCACAGTAATCATTCCCTTGTTCCTGCCACAAGCACTTTACAAGAAATAGAGGTCAATCAAACTGATAATGAAGCATTATAAATGGCATTGATGAAAGTAGCTAGAATCAACGGGAGATGCGCGGAAGTAGCTAGCTAGTAGTACTTACTTTCGGGTATGTATATCGCAGCTCCTTCGGCAGTCCCGGAGCTTCTGCGGTGAACTTTTTCCAAACCCTGCAAGACAAAGAAAATAATTATTACTTGAGATATCAGGAAATGAACAAAAAGTTGCCGATATGGTGCGATAATGATCGATTGAACTTACTTGTTGAGAATTTTAGTCATGTCCGCATAGGTCTCGGGATCTTTTCGTCTTGAGTCTAAGACGGTTACTAGTCCCTGCTCAAGCTTAATCTCCAGGAGAATATAGTGGAAGCTGCGCACGCATGCATAACTCATCAATTACATTACTATAACCTCGCTCGAGTAATAAGGGAAACCGAATATGCACACGACAGTAACACTCACTTGAAGTTGTAAGGAAAGAGTATTTTATCTTTGTTTTGATTTATTATCAATGATTTGAGCAAGTTGGTCTCGGCATCTTTGGCGCTCTTTTTAACCTGAAATTCATCTATGAGATTTGTGTTAATGAACCCAATATCATACATTTCTGCTTTTCTGCACTCGACGATCTTCAATCTGCATAATATAGTGAGGGTAATTATAAATACATGCAATGAAAGAGTTGAGCTATATATAGAGACTTAATGACAGAAGTAGTACTTACAGACAGTAGCAAGTGACCGTTAATTTATCGAGGGCCTTTTGATTGAAGAACTGGAAGAACTCCTCAAATGGAACATACAACAGATCAATTCCAACAAGGTCGAGCTCCTCTTTAACTCTCAGATACAAAGTATCCGTCCCCCCAGACTCTCTGCAGGTTTTCATGTACCAATTATGGAATCTTCGCATCATCGTTGCTAGAGATTTTTCATCTTTGACGAGAGGCTTCCCGTACTCGTATCTGTGTTCGTCCACCTCCAAGAAATCATAATGTACATCGTCGGGCAGGTAATCTCCAAGATTGTTATAACCGGGCACCATCCCCGGATCATTAGCGACGATGTCACTAGACACATTGAGCGGGGGGGGCACGATTGGTTCGCTTGTTCGCCGAGCTGTTCAATTTTTTTCCCAGCTGCTCGTTGTTCTTTTAACCTTTGATCACTTCTAGTACTTCTCGACCGCTTCGCTTCGATATATACCTTTTCAGTAACGCGCTCATAGTTGCTTTTCGGCGGAGACTTTGGTGGTTTCCTCAGGGCATCGATAGTGCGCTTTGCTTTCACCGGATCTACCTTCTCCTCCGGAGGTGGATGTCTCTTTGCTTTCACCCCTTCAAAGAAGTCCTTCACTTGGGCTTGACAGATCTCTGTGTTTTCCTGTTTGGTCATCTCATATGGTAACTTCTCTAGAGGCTTGAGAGATGGACCAAATATGTATTGCCTCCCGCCTCTGGCTGTACTGCTAGACGCCGGAGCAGACGGAGCGGCTGCGGCTGTCTTCTTTCGTGCTTGCTTACGAGGCGGAGGAGAAGGACTACGACGCGCCGGAGCAGCTGGAGCGGCGGCGGGTCTCTTCCGCCCTTGCTGACGAGGCGGAGAAGGAGGAGGCTGGCTGCTCGGGCGCGCCGGCGCAGGCGGAGAAGGAGGCGGAGTGCCGCCACGCGCCAGAGAAGGAGGCTGAATGCCCTGATCACTCGCCGGAGGAAGAGGCGGAGGAGGAGGCGGAGTGCCCTGACTCGCCGGAGGAGGAGGAGGCGGAGGCGTCCAGTTCCGAAGGTTGATGAGCTCCTTCCGCCATAGGCATGGAGTCTTCAGACAAGAACCCAGCCGAGTCTCCCCGTCACCCGTAGGGTGGTCAAACTGGAGGTCCTCAAATCCTTCTGTGATTTCATCCACCATCACCCTAGCATATCCTTCTGGAATCGGCCGGCAGTGAAAAGTTGCGCCAGGTTCAGGAGGTGCAACAGAGCCAACATCCGCCTTGACTTTCAATTCCATCCACTGCGTCATAAGGTGGTAATGTTGAGACTCCGTGATAGAATCCACGGGGTAGCTAGCAGGAGCCGTGAAGACAGGCTCCTAAAGCAGCTCCGTGGAAGCCACGCTGCTTCTCCGCTGAGATGGCGGGGTAGCTTCGGGTGTAGCTTCGGTAGGTCGCGTGCTGCAAACTGCATCTCGTTCCTCTAGCGCTTGTACCCTTGCGTGCAGCGCCTGTAGTTGGGTCAAATTCTTTTTTCTTCTTCCTCTCCCGACGTTTGTAACCACCTCCGTCGAGAAATCCAGCCTTCCACGAAAGGGAGCCTGGCGTGCCTCGTGTCCGTCCGGGGTGCTCAGGATTCCCGAGGGCCTCTGTGAGCTCGTCGTTCTCTCTGTCCGGAACGAACGTCCCTTGCTGCACTTTTTCGATATACTCCTGAAGCTTCTCGATGGGGGTGTTCAGCTGCTCGTTGGTCCAAACGCACTTCCCTGTTACAGGGTCCAATTTTCCCCCAACCCCGAAGAACCAAGTCTTGCAATGGTCTGGCCAGCGTCGCGTCTCTGGTTCGATCCCTTTATCAATGAGGTCTTTCTCAGCCTTGTCCTACAATGGCCGGGCTTTCAGGTAGCCACCTGACCCCGTGCGATGGTGATGCTTCTTCTTTGCAGCGTTTTTCTTGCTTGTCACTGACATCTTCGCTGCTCTCTCAGATTTCTTTTTGGTGACAAATGCGGGTCACTGATCTTTGATCTTCTCAAATCGGCCGATGAATTCTGGAGTCTTGTCTTGGTCGACAAACGATGATTTCAGCTCAGCCATCTTCCTAAGAGCATAAGCCTTGATCATTGGCTTTTTAACCGATTCTCCGGATCTTCCTCTGGCGGGAAAGTGAAATTTTCCTGCAGCGCGGTCCAACGATCAGCTTTCTGCCTATCGCTGACATAAGACACCTGAGAGTCTTTGTCCTTAGCTTCAACCATTGCTCGATGCTGATCGGGATCATGTCCTAACTAGAACCCCGCACTGAGCATTAAATTTTTGCTTGGTCCGGAGGGGTTCAATCGGTTGGCCAGCGCGATCAATTTCGATGATCGCGTACCTTTCATCCGTGCGCAACTTTCTCTTCGGACCTCGTCTCGTTACCGAAGTGTTGCTCGATCCGGAGGGCTAGAAAATAAGAAAAAGAAGAGAGTTAATATGTGTACATACCAAAAACAATTAATGCATCAATTAGGTATATAGTCAGCCCATGCTTAATTAATTAATATATATACCTGGCCGGACTCCGTTCGGTCACCGGAGCCGTCATCACGGTGTCCTTCCTCGATTCGCTCACCGGAGCCGTCATCACGGTGTCCTTCATCCTCGATTCGGTCACCAGAGCCGTCATCACGGTGTCCTTCCTCCTCCATTGTTTGATCATCGTCGTAGCTTGCTTCTTCATCCTGTCTTTCTAGACCATCGGTGCATGTGTCGTTGAGAAACGACAAGAAGGCATCACTTCCGTGTGCGATTATCTCCCCCAACACCGCTTCTTTTGCTTCGTCTCGGGAGTGCGGATCCATAGTTTCTGCAAATATTTACAACATGGCAATTATTATTCAAACATGACAGATAGATATATTAGTGGCAAACATAGAACTAGCTAGCAGCACAATAAGGAATCATATTAGTGGCCTGGCCTCAATGCTTCTCTAGGGTTTGGGGTGGCCTCGGCAACGCTTCAGGGGTTTGGGGTGGCCTCAACAACGCTTCAAGGGTTCGGGGTGGCCTCGACGACAACGCTCTTTTAACTTGGTAAATTTGGGTGGCCTCAAGAGAGTTTGTCGATCGGGTAGGGGCGCAGCGGGAGGGGGTAGGAGACCGACATCGTTTTTTCTAGGGTTTGGGTGTCCTCGAGAGTTTTGGTCGAGCGAGAGGGCCGGGGGGTGCTCCCGACGTCGTCGTCCCCCCCCCCCCACCCACTTTAACAAAGAACTACCTTAAAAGAAGACTTGCTTCGCCGCGGGTGCTCGATCGGTGCAACGTGGACTCGATGGAAACACTTTATGAAAATGAGGTGGTGGCCGGGCCGGGCGGTTTTCTTTTCCTTCTTCATTTTTTCCTTTGTTTTTTCTTATATGTTTGTTTTCGTTTTCATTATTCATTTTCGTACATATGAAAAAATATTAAAGTTTCTATACAAAAGTGCACATTTTTTATGAACAAATTACAACATCTAAATTAACTATACATCTAAATAAATATAACTACACAATAAATAAATATAATTTCAACATCCATACATACATACACATACATATACATCTACATTATATATGAACAAAAAAAACTAATTTTATGAACATAAAAAGGTCTATGAACGGAAAAAACATCACCGGGATAATTGCTTTAACTAAAAAAATTCATATGAGCTCACTAAGGGGGCGGCGATCGACAGGAGGCAGGGCACGGGGCGACGGTGAGGGGCGCGGCAACAGCGACGATGAGGGGCGCAGCGACAGGCGACGAGGAGGTAGGGTCGGCGACGACGGTGAGGGGCGCGACGACGGGCGACGAGGAGGCAGGGGGCGGCGACGTTGATGGTGAGGGGCGCGGCGACGGGCGACGAGGAGGCAGGAGGCGCGGGGCGGCGCGGGACGGCGTGAGGGCGGCGCGGGACGGCGTCGGAGGCAGGGCGACGACGGCGACGACGAGGCGTAGAGGGGCAGCCTGGCGGCGTCGTCGGGGCGGGGAAGACGAACTGAATGAAGAATTTCACAAGTGCTAGTTATATAGACGAAGCATTGGTCCCGGTTCGTGACACCAACCGGGACGAATGCGACCTTTAGTACCGGTTGGTGCCACCAACCGGGACCAAAGGCCTCTTTTCAGCAGCCCAAAGGGCGGGAAGCGGCGGCCTTTGGTCCCGGTTGGTGGCACCACCCGGTACTAAAGGGGGGGCATTGGTACCGGCTAGTGGCACCAACCGGCACCAATGCAACCCTTTAGTCTCGGTTGGTGCCACCAACCGGGACCAAAGGCCTTGTGCTGCTGCGCCCGCGTCGAAAGTTTAGTCCCACCTCGCTAGTTGAGAGCGCCCGCAGTGTTTCATAAGCCCCACTGCCACACCCCTCTCGAGCTCCTCTCCATTGCAGGCTTACGGGCCTAATTGTCACTGCTATGCCTGATGGGCCTACTGGGCCTTCTGCGGGCCTGAATCCCGGCCCATCGATGGGCTTCTAGTCGTATTCACGCCGTGGTGGCCCAGTAGGTGGCATATTTTTTATTTTTTGACTTTTTTTTTGTTTTCTTTTTTGCTTTATTTATTTTGTTCTGTTTCTACTTACAACAAAAAACTTATTTATTTTATTTTGTTTCTAATTACTTATTTATTTTACTTTTTGATAATTCTTTTTGCTATTAAAGTTTCTAGCAAAAAACGTTCTTTATGAAAATTCTTTTTGCTTTTAATGATTTTGAACAGAAAATACTTCAATAATTTTAGTTGCAACAATTTTATATAATTTTAGTTTCAATAATACTAGAGGTTGCTTATAATGTTTTGAACAGAAAATACTTTGTTAATTTTAGTTTCATAAATGTTATTAAAGTTTATTTTGTTTTGTTTTTACTTATATATTTTATTAAAGTTTATATTTTTTTCTAATTACTTATTTATTTTATTTGTTATTTTTCATGCACCATTTTTCATGCATTTACTGATTATTTTGAGCTATAAGACCCTAAAATTGAAAAGCATTTCAAATGAACTCTGAAAAGGTTGAAAGTTGGCATGGTATCATCATTTCATCCACATAGCATGTGCAAGAAAGTTGAGAGGGTTACGGCAAAAACTGGATGCACTTCGTGTACAAAACGGACAATCTCTTTCGAAGTATCAGGATTTCATACGGAAACTCGTCTGTTACAAAGGGATTTCATTTTTTAAAACTTATTTGAACTCCATAGTTTTTCTGTGTTCAAAATGCACCATTCAAAGCCACGTCATCAATTTTCAACCCTTTCTGACTTCATTTGTCATTTTTCATGCATTTACTGATTTGTTGTCAGCTATAAGACCCTGAAATTGAAAAGCACTACAAATGAACTCTGAAAAGGTTGAAAGTTGGCATGGTATCATCATTTCACCCAAATAGCATGTGCAAGAAAGTAGAGAGGCTTACGGCAAAAACTGGATGCACTTCGTGTACAAAACGGACAATCTCTTTCGAAGTATCAGGGTTTCATACGGAAACTCGTCTGTTACAAAGGGATTTCATTTTTTGAACTTATTTGAACTCCATAGTTTTTCTGTGTTCAAAATGCACCATTCAAAGCCACATCATCAATTTTCAACCCTTTCTGACTTCCTTTGTTATTTTTCATGCATTTACTGCTTTTTTTAGCTATAAGACCCTGAAATTGAAAAGCACTACAAATGAACTCTGAAAAGGTTGAAAGTTGGCATGGTATCATCATTTCACCCACATAGCATGTGCAAGTAAGTAGAGAGGCTTACAGCAAAAACTGGATGCACTTCGTGTACAAAACGGACAATCTCTTTCGAAGTATCAGGGTTTCATACGGAAACTCGTCTGTTACAAAGGGATTTCATTTTTT
Source organism: Aegilops tauschii subsp. strangulata (assembly GCF_002575655.3). NCBI lineage: Eukaryota > Viridiplantae > Streptophyta > Magnoliopsida > Poales > Poaceae > Aegilops > Aegilops tauschii. The sequence continues at coordinate 637,168,382 of NC_053036.3, read as the reverse complement.
TTGAACTTATTTGAACTCCATAGTTTTTCTTTGTTCAAAATGCACCATTCAAAGCCACATCATCAATTTTCAACCCTTTCTGACTTCATTTGTTATTTTTCATGCATTTACTGATTTTTTTCCGCTATAAGATCCTGAAATTGAAAAGCACTACAAATGAACTCTGAAAAGGTTGAAAGTTGGCATGGTATCATCATTTCACCCACATAGAATGTGCAAGAAAGTAGAGAGGCTTACGGTAAAAACTGGATGCACTTCGTGTACAAAACGGACAATCTCTTTCGAAGTATCAGGGTTTCATACGGAAACTCGTCTGTTACAAAGGGATTTCATTTTTTTGAACTTATTTGAACTCCATAGTTTTTCTGTGTTCAAAATGCACCATTCAAAACCACATCATCAATTTTCAACCCTTTCTGACTTCATTTGTTATTTTTCATGCATTTACTGATTTTTTTCAGCTATAAGACCTTGAAATTGAAAAGCACTACAAATGAACATGGATAGATAAGTGACCAAATTAATAGTAGTTCATCATCACATTAAAACCAAAGTACATACATAGTTCAAATTGAACAACATATAGCTCTCCAGAGCATCTAGTTAAACCATACATGGAAACTATGTAAAACCTTTCAATGCAACAACAAATGCGATCATAATCACAACAAAGGTAACAATTGATCCAACGGCATAATGATACCAAGCCTCGGTATGAATTGCATATTTTCTAATCTTTCTAATCTTCAACCGCATTGCATCCATCTTGATTTTGTGATATCGACGACATCCGCAACATGCAACTCCAATATCATCTTCTCCTCCTCAATTTTTTTATTTTTTCCTTCTAGTAATTGTTTTCTTCTTCAACTAAATTTAACCTCTCGACAATAGGGTCGGTTGGAATTTCCGGTTCAACCACCTCCTACATAAATAAAATCTATGTCACGTTGGTCGGCATAATTGTCATAAACAATAAATGAACCAAATAGTTATAAAAAGATAATATATACCACATCCGAATCATAGACAGGACGAGGACCGACGGGGGCGGATACCAGAACCATCGCACTATATAATAACAAGGAATAATAAAAGCAAGAAAATTAGACAAGTATCTATCTGAAGTAAGAATTTTTTTTTCTTTCAGAAAGAAGATAAGACCAAGAGGCTCACCACGGTGGTGCCGGCGACGAGATCGGCGCGGGCGATCGACGGCGGCGAAGACGGGGACGGGACGTGACGGACCGCTAAACCTAGAAAAATCTCGGGGAAAATGAAGCTCGGAGGTCGCGTTTCGAGAGAAGAAATATTAACTAGTGTGGCTCGGACATTTTATCGAATACCTCATGTGCATAGGAGGTGAGCTAGAGCACCCAAATGCCCTCCCCTCGCCGGCCAGCAAAAAACAGAGCAGTGTGGAGTGCTCTGCTCGCCGGCGATGGGCTATATATAGGCAACTCATTTGTCCCGGTTCGTGGCTGGAACCGTGACCAATGGATGTGGGCCAGGAGCGAGGCCCATTGGTCCCGGTTCGTGCCTAGAACCGGGACAAATGGGTCCAGACGAACCGGGACCAAAGCCCACGAGGCCCCGGCCGGCCAGCTGGGCTCACGAACCGGGACGAATGCACCCATTGGTCCCGGTTCGTATAAGAACCGGGACTAATGGGCTGGCCAGGCCCGAACGAAAGCCCCTTTTTCTACTAGTCAGTTGCCACACTATAGTTGTTGCTCTGTTTTTTATCGTAACACATGTCACTAGCGCAAATAGATCGTTAATGGGTGAACATAGCACACATATGGCTTACGATTTGACGGTGCTTCATGTCGTTCGATCGACATCGCAGCTGTTCGCCGGCCCCTGATGCCATGGTATGTTTTGTGATAGTCCTTATGATAAGGTTACAGTTAAGTGCAGATACAACATCAAGACTACAAGCCAGAGAGAATTTTGGCTGGGTTAATTCCATAAGTGGTGTACTCTGACTCCATGCCATAGGCAATTGTGCCTTTAATGCCGCCTGAGTTCCAGCCATTTTATCGATGTATGAAATGAATTTTGCGTTTATGCACCGACTATTATGTTTACATTTGTTACATTTGGGACTGCACCTTCTCAAATTTCTTTGCACTTTCCTTTTGGTTATGTCCATTTATGCTTACCCTATTACAAAACCTAAGCCTCATGGATGCATTTATGCTTACTCTTTAATTTTAAACTTCAAATCAATCTCTTATTAAGTCACTGATGCTGGCTGTCTCTTCTATTTCTAGGCGATGATGGACCAACACCTATGTCATTAAGAAGTATAGGGCTACACTGGAAAGATAAAATTTTAGTTGCAGGAAGTGAGAGAATTTGAACTAGTTGTGCCAAGTCTCAGTCCAATCACAACCTAGACACACTACAATGTCTCGTTGGCATTCGGGCTCCTCGACCTCATTTTCTTTTCATTTTTATATACTACTAGTGGGTATGACAGTCTCCTAGGTTTTTCTTATTAGTTACAAGATTTAAATTGTTGTTTTCACACTGAAAATAATTAAAACAGACATTTGTTGCATTGTTGCACATTAACTTGTGCATCCGGTGGATGTGTCGTTAGAAAACCGGAGGCACATGCTGATCATATATACGAGAGGATAAGTAATCACGACACGACATCACAAATTTTTAACGAGGTTCAGCGCATACGCCTATGTCCCTGTAGCATGACTATGAACCCTTATTTTCATGTATCAACATAATGCAAAAACGACAAGCCGACCAAGGCCATCAGACATCATCTTAGCCGACCACCGTCCACAACCAATCCGGCCACCCATGCTATGGGCACCCAGACTGTCTTTCTCCTGAAGCATGTCTAGCATACCAACTTATTATGGACAAGAGGAGGGGGTGCATTTAGCTGTATAAAGTTTATATCTTTAACTTTTAGTTGGCAAAGTTTAAAGTTTTTCTACTAGGTTCTTGGGAAAACCTACTCATGCAAGTTTACACGAATTAAAAGAAGATTAGATACCTTGACAGATTTTTGATAGTTTTGATCTTGAAAGAGGCCACGTAGAAAGACTGACTGGTTATTTGTGTTATGAAATTATTTAAAGTTTCTTTGGTCATCCTTAAATATGTCATTATCCTGAGCAATTTTAGCATGGTAAGTGCTTGTTCAAGTGATTAACGAATACAAAGTAGGGGATTTGGTATTTGTTGGAGAGCACAAAATCATATTATCATACCAACTATACTAGTAATTTGTACATTATTCTTTGCACGTTAGATTATTATTTGTACTCACAATACTAAATTATTCAAATTAAAATTAAATATCCTATGTTATAATTTATCCATTCCCATATCACTCCGAGAAATAATTTTAGTTGGGGAAACGAAAAGGAAGAAAAGTAGAGTGCTTTAACTGTAAAAAGGAAGCCGCCAATGCAGCACGTTGCAACGCAAGGGCGTTCTACTATAGTATAAGTAGATGATGGAGGTGATCAGTCATGAGATGCATTTTTCTTCGTGTCTCCACTTAAATAGATCTCTCTAACATAGTTACACAAATTTCTTCTATTTGTATGATTACTCAGGATGGTTTGTGCAAACGAAATTCTGCAGCCGTGACACTCCCGAAGGCATAATGGGTTATTGATATAGAAAATAAAAAAATAGAGAAGGATTAAAAAAGAGTGAATTCCTAATCCAACCAAAAAAATTCCATAATGTCAACAGGTGCGAGGATACTATTCCCCTCCTCTGATCAGGAAGTTATTAATGTTTTATTCTTGTGAGGTTTGTCATAATATGAGCCAGACAACACAATTGTACGGGAGTGTCTAAACCCCACGATTATTTGAACTGTGTTCCAATATGGTATGGTGTCTAAACCCCAAGAATAATCTTGCTATACGTAGGACAAATTTTGTTAGATTCTAGGACGACGGTTAAAAACAGCCACACCACACATGCGTAGGATTAACTTTGCGAGGGATCAGACGAAAATCGGACAGTACATGTCGTCCGTGGAGCAGTTTCGAAACCACAAAGAAACAATGAGGATGACATAATTATTTGTTTCTTCTCTTGTGTTGAGAATTCAGATACGGACAATGATACAACCTAGAACCAAGGACGACAGCGTCGTCCACAACGTCAATCTAGCAGCGGGCGAGAGCCATCCATCAGTGCCGGCATCGGATACCTGAGCCTGACCCTGAGAAGAAGAAGCAGCCTTGCTCTTGTTTTCAAGAACGTCTCTTCTCTTTTGGAGCTCCAGCCGGCACCTCCGCACCGCTTCCCGGAGCGGCATGTGGTACAAGTGGCTGCGGACCTCGACGGTGAGGTCCGCCTCTCTCGGCACCAGGTAGAAGAAGCCGGCGTCCAGGCGGCGGTCCTTGTAACGCGTGACTGCCTGGTGGATGGTCCTGATGAGGCCCCGGATGGTTTGCCGCTGCTCTTTGTAGGCCTTCCACTTTAACATGCCCATGCTCTTGAGCTGGTGGTACATGCTCGTGGCCGCCCGCAGGTCCTCCTTGAGCGCTACCTCGCGCCCTAGCGGCGTGGTCCGCAGCATGGCGGCGCCCTCGTCGTCGCATATCCTGATGCCGCGCTCGTCACGGATGCACAGCCGGAGCTTCCTTGTCCCCGTCTTGAATCCTCTTGGCTTGGCGCTGCTGCGCCGTCCTCCTTCTCTACAATTTGAATAAGTTTTTTAACACATGATGAAAGATGGCGAGTAGAAGCCGATAGAGGGAGAGAGCGCGCTATCGATCGACATGTGTGAACGTACCTACGGCCACCGCTGACGGTGGGGATCTCTTCCATCTCGATCGATCGCCGGCGACAAAACAAACGCACGAGGCCGTCGAGGCTACCATATAAGTATATATATTCATCATCAATCGAGGAAAATTATATGTATGTGCACGGTGCTGATCGTATCCGAGAAGGAGCTGGACTCGTATCGGTTAATGACTCCCCAAACTCCGTTTGTCTAATGATTTATATCCTAGTATATTCCTACCTGGACTCGAACACCCACACCCATCCTGGCCAATAAATAAATTTAATCGATCGGCGACGGCGCCTATATATATCTACTCGCGCGCATACTCCGGCGACCGATCAAGAAGAAAAGATGGACGTCGCCGTCGCCGTCGCCGCACCTACAACTAATCTTTACGGGCAAGACCTCGTGAGTTTTCAGTCGAAGCTTGGCATTCTCGCTCCGTCCACCTGGCTGTCTCACCCCGCCGACGAGCTTTTAATGCTCGGCATTGACGGCTTGCCTTTCACCAAGGAGGCTGGCGACACCGACATCGCCCTCGTCGATCGGAGCTTTCTCCATGTCGGACAGGCCGTAGTATCGGCGTCGGACGTCGGCGGCCAGATCGGCGTCGTCACCGGCGTGACCACAACGCTCGACCTCGTGGACCGTGGCGGCGAGGCGATAGGGGAAGTCATCGGGGGCCTGCCGCCCTCAGCTGTGCGGCGTGTCAGGGCGCTCAGCCTCGGGGATTACGTCGTGTCTGGGCAAGGGCAGTGGCTGGGCCGCGTGGTTGAGGTGTCCCTAGACGTGGACGTCGTGTTCGACGACGGCGCTATCTGCAGGGTCACGGACGCCGAGTCCCCAACCGTGCAGCTATGGCCGGCAGAGAGCACACCGGGTCTTCACCGTCAACAGACGAACGTCACCTTCTACCCTGGGCTGAGCGTCACCTCCGGCGACCCCTCAGTCGTCTTCAGAGGGGCGCGGTGGCTAAGTGGCCACTGGAAGACGAGGCATGAAGCGGGGACGGTGACCAAGGTGGAGATGGCCGGCGTCCTTGTCCACTGGGTCGCGTCCGCGTACGGGGACACCGACGAGCAATTCCACCACGAGTCCGCTCCTCCAGCTTACCAAAACCCTGAGAACCTAATGTACTTCTGCTGCGCGTACGAGTGCAGCTGGGGAGTAGGCGACCGTTGCTTCCTCCGAGAAGGCACTGCTGCTTCCCCTAGTTCAGAAATCGATTCGCTTCATGATCCACAACACCAGAGTCCACTGCAATCTGATGATAGCTCCTCTTCCGATGAAGAAGAAGAGGTTGAGCCGTCGCCGCCATCGTTAACCGCCGGCCTAGCAACCGCTCCAGTGGACAAGGAGGAGAGATTCTACCGCAAGCAGCTGAGGAAGCCCATGTTCGTACGGCATAGGGGGCGGGCGCGACGAGGCTACCAGCTGCAGCCGGAACCGCTGCGCACCATGACCGTGTCCCGCACTCGCACCACCGTCGACGTGTTGTGGCAGGACGGCACGCGACACCACGGGGTGCCGTCGACGTCCCTCAACCCCTTCGACATGATGAACGAGCACGAGGTCTTCCCAGGGCAGTATGTCATCGACGCTCGAGATGACGACGACTTCACGGCGGAATCAACCGAGCGGCTTATCGGTGTCGTCAGGAATCTAAATTCCAAGGACCACACGGCGCATGTGTCGTGGTTCAAGGCGGCGTCCGGAGGGTGGGAGGTGGAATGCGACGACGAGGCCGTTAGTGTGTATGATCTAGGCAGGGACCCTGACCACTCCGTTTTCTATGGGGACGTCGTGGTTCGTGCACTATCATCAAACGTGAGTGGAAATAATGCAAGGCAACCACAGGTCCTCGATCTTTCATGGGTTGGTCGTGTTGTTGACTTTAGTGACGGCCACATCCAAGTCAAATGGGGCGACGACACCACGTCAATGGTAAGGAATCTGTTTTTCCTGATATAATTTACCATATAAGTAATGTATCAATTTTTTTTCAAGTATATAATAATTTGTATAAGTTCTATGGTGCATAATCTGTATTTTATTGGTCAAAGTAAAACATTGATATTCATATATTTGTGCACAAGGTCACTTTGTTTTTCGTGCCAAACCTTGACTTATAATTTTGGTCAACAAAATATGAGTTATATATTTTTTTTGAAAGAAAGGGATCTTTCCGCCGATTTCATTAACGAAACCATGCAGTTTGATATAGCCAAAACACACCATGCAACCCCTTCAACGACCCGCTAAACATGCACCCTTCAAAGCGCATACAGCCTCCATCTGACCCTATGCACCATCTCGACACAGTGCATAGGCAAGGAGAAAGAATATGAGTTATATTATATGTCATAAAAAAATATATCATCGAAAAGTTCTTTGAAATGTGCATCCAATGACATACTTGTTGTGGCATAGTATAACTTACTTTTTGTTGGTAAAATTAACAATCAAAGTTAGACATCCAAATATGAAGTGGCCTTGTATACATAAACAGATGGAGTATTAATGTTTTAGATATGATTTAAGAACTGCTTTAATTCCATATGCTTTTTCAGGTATTACCCCATGAGATCACTGTTGCCAGTAAGGAACACTACAGCCAACTGCAGGCTGAAATGGGTGACTGGGTGGAGGAGGACAGCGTTGATACTCACCAAGAATCCGGTGATGCTGCTGTGGTATTTATCTAGAAACACTGTGTACATAGCTATCAACTTAACTATGCATCACAAAACCGTATCTTACTAATCATGTGGCACATACATCCTATATATCCAATCACAGGACAATGATCCAACAGATACTAGGAATATCCAAGGCGCCAGGGTTGAAGACGGTGGCAGTTCTGCTAATGAATCAGATGGCCATGCCGCTACAAGAACAAACCGGTTGGGTGGTGTCATCCAGTCCATGATCCGATCGGTGGTTCAAGTGTTGGCTCGAGCCAAGTTGTATCTTGTAAACCGCACATCGTCGTCAACCTCAGATTTGCCAGCTGCGGCCATGCACAATGTTGTTGAAGTGCCTACGCATGAATCCGTGGGTGGTAGTCACGAAGATCCCAATATCGGCGGTGCTGCCACGGAGGTCGTGTTTGCTCTAGTGACAAGAAGCGATGAGAATGGCGAAAGTGATGTCGAGGATGCGGTGACGTCGGGAGAAGACGCCACTGGTGACGACGACGCGTTAAACTTCCCAAAGTTTGACGTGGTGCAGAGTCCTCCAGACCACCATTACCTTGACAACATGGACCAGGTACGTGCACCAAGACAAGTTGCTCTTTTTCCACCTTACTTTCACATGTTTTATCATTTTTCAATAGTAGTTTTCTTCAAATATATGATCAAATAAGAAACAAACATTAACCAGTGCTTTTTGTTGTTGGCAAATAAACTGCAGGGCAGCAGCAAGGGAGGAAAGAGCTGGGTCAAGACGGTTCAGAAAGAGTGGAAAATACTGGAGGACAGCTTACCAGGTTGGCCTCTCTCTTTTACTACCTATTGTTTCATGTAATTAACGTCCATGCATGCATATAAATGCCCCAATGAATGATGAACTGGCACTGGCATCGACGACCTACATCGATCTTATGCATTCTTGCAGATACCATCTACGTACGGGCGTACGAGGACCGGATGGACCTGCTCCGGGCGGCCATGGTGGGCGCCAGCGGGACGCCGTACCAGCACGGGCTCTTCTTCTTCGACCTGCAGCTGCCGCCCTCCTACCCCGCCGTGCCACCCCAGGTGTACTATCGCTCCTTCGGCCTCCGCCTGAACCCAAACCTATACCCCTCCGGCACAGTGTGCCTCAGTCTGCTAAACACCTTCGGCGGCGAGGGCACCGAGGTCTGGTCGCCGGGGACGTCAAGCCTGCTCCAGGTTGTCGTCTCCCTCCAGGCGCTCGTCCTCAACGGCCAGCCTTACTACAACGAGGCCGGCCACGAGACACTGGTCGACACGCCGGAGGGCCGCCGCAATGCACTGCCCTACAGCGAGAATGCCTTCCTACTTACTCTCCGAACCGCGCTGCACCTGCTTCGTCAGCCGCCGCGAGGCTTCGAAGGGTTCGTCACGGACCACTTCCGCCAGCGGGGGAGGCACGTGCTCATGGCGTGCGACGCGTACCTGCGGGGATGCATTCATGCCGATGAAGGGGGCATGGAGCTGCCTTGCTCCACTGGCTTCAGGATCGCGCTTGCCAACTTGGTGCCGAGACTCGTGGCCGCCTTCACAAACATGGGCACTCAAGGGTAGCATTTACAAACTACGTATATGTATCATTGTTTTATTATTGATTTTATCTCTAGATGCACTAGAGAATACTCCATGTGTTGTCGCTGAGAATTTCTTGTGAATTTTTTGAGTAAGGGCATCTCCAACACCGACCCGCAAATTTGCTCCAGCATATGTCAACGGACAAGAGTGGGGGAGGCGGCCATCGGCCGGAAAAGGGTTCCCCCACTTTATATATTATAAAACAACTTCCACCGGACACAAGATAACTGTTGGGGGGAACAGCATATCAAGCCCAAAGGAAAAAGAAAACGAGATAAATGCCAAAAACGGCAGCTCGACAAAGCACAAATGATCCGCAACCGCTGCGCCCTCCGAATTCGTCCCACCGCACAACAAGGCTCCGAACCACCGCGTACCAAGCAGCACCTCCAAGAAGGGACGCGGCGTAGACGACGCTGCTGCCCGGACATACCCTAGGGTTTCCCCCAGCACGCGGAAGGGAGTGGGGACGGGTAACACTGACGCCCTTCAGGAAGGAACGGCCGCACCCGCAGGCGACACCGCGTCATGGCCGGATGAACCGGCAGGGATTTCTCCCGCATCCCAAACACCAGTACCCGCCCGATCCGGAGCCAACCATCCAACTTGCCACCCGCTAGCATATGCCACCGCGGTCTTGAAGTCATCCATGCCGCCTCACTGAGATCGCCTTCACGAGGCCTAGAGGACGGAGCGAGGGACGCCAGGAATCGGGAGGGGCAGCACCGGAGCCGTGCCAGAGGGAACCACCTCCCCACCATCGTGCCGGATGCCTGTGCCTCCCGCACCATCACAGTAGCCGCCCGGACGGCAGCAGGGGCACACCAAGCCACCCAGGCTCTCAAAGCCGCTGTCACCACGCTGCAGCAGGCCGGCAACGGCGCTGCCACCACCCGCCTCCCCACGCCCCAGCTCCACCTCCAGGGAGCTCCACCATCGATGAAGAAGACGTTGGCCCGCCCCAGCTCAGATGAGGCCTGAAAGGGCCCAGATCTGGGCCGAGCGGGCGCCACCACCCCGCACCACCGTGTAGATCCGCCGCCAACGACAACACCGCCGCGCAGTTGACCCCCCTCCCCCCGCACGCGCGCCAGGTCCCCCCACGGCCACGTCGAGCCATTGCCGCCTGGCAGCACCGCCAAGCGCCGCTCCGCCCCGCGCAGGAACATCACCGGGAGGGTAAAAGCATCGGGTCAACACCGCTGGCGCCGCCTGGGCCGAGCCTGACGGCGCACGCTCGCGACGGCGGGAGGAGGGAGGAGCGGTCGCTTGGGAAGAAGGACGGGGGCGCGGTCAGCCGCCCGCGGGGGGCAGGCACGGTCGCGAGAGAGGAGGAGGATAGGATAGGAGGCGGCCATCCAACGCTACCCTTATACATTTCGACCTATTTTTGAACTTACCGAACAAAATTCGTTCAAACACGGCAGATTTTCATATAAACCGGACGAGATTCATGCAAACACGGTATTTTTTTCATTACATTTTAAGCATTTAGGACAAAAAAAGAAACCCGGCCCAAAACCTATCTGGCGGCCATCGTCTACTTCCTTTGTATTCTGCATCAGCGACCACATCCTCCATTAGCGGTCACCATCTACGGCGGCGGGGTTCAAGACCTATGAAGTGAAGGTGCGGTCTCTGGCGAGGAAGACTAGAACATGGGAGACGGACCTGCCCACTTGAGACATAATGCCCGGCTTGTGTGTCGCCGGGCCGTTGGACGTGAGGTCGATGATGGACGTGGATGGTCCGTCACTGTCCACCTGCCACGTCCACCCTGGAAAGTTGGATGGCGGCGCATAGGATGCACAGCTGACACTCTGCGTTGTGAGCCGTGCGTTGAGCGCGCGCTCCCTCATAGAGCGCCCGCTGCTTCGGAACGAAGTTCGGGTTTGTCGCGGCCATGGTGGCCCCGACCGCCTCGATTACGCGCTCGCGGTAGATTTTGCCCTCCGCCAGCCGGTGCTGCTCAAGGACGAACATGTTGTACCTCTGATCCTCCCGCGCTTGCGGAACACCGACATAGGAGCTGACGCAGGTTGCTCCTCCTCCGCCATGATGGCATCGTTGTGCACCTACGCCCACTCCATAGGGTTGAATATCTCGTGCTACGGGAGCACCTCACATAAGGTGCTCCCAAATTTCAAAATGCACATTTAAATATTTCAAAAAATTACGAAAATATTGTGGATGTTAGCATCACATGAATGTACAATCCCTAAAAATTTCAAATCAAAATTCAAAATACAAATGGAGAAGCAAAAAAGACAAATCCAACATGAATCTTTTGTAGAAAATCCCCTGACATTCCCGAACTGACACTTTGGTCCACATCCCATGATTTCGCCCATTCGGACTCAGATAGACGTCGTGCGGGAGCACCTAATGTGAGGTGCTCCAGTGACACCAGATATTCTCCCTAGTCCTTGGTTAGGTCGACATGCACCAAAGCAGGGTCTGGCGCCCTATCGTCGTCGGAGCCCGTACACTACTGGGAGAGGGCTTATAGCTGAACCCAAATGAGTGGCGGCGACGCAGGGAACCCGCCATAGCTATTTTTGAAAACAAGCAGTGGCGAGTAGCAAAAATTGCCCGCCACAACTAATAGTGTAACTGTGGCGGGCAGAACTCATGACCCGCCATAGGTATAATCTCCAGGACGGGACTTATTTGCATAACTCAGCAGTGACATGCTCTACCTAGCGCCCGCCACAATTGATGACCAAGAAGTGGCGAGTGGTGACTAGCATTCACCACTAGCTATCCTTGCCGGATGTCATATTTTGGCAGAACATAGCTGTGGCGGGTCCTATTCACCGCCCGCCAGTGGTAGGTTAAACAACAATGGCGGGCAGTATTTTATGCTCACCACAAAATATTTTCCCGCTCGGGGATGTTGTGAAGGAAGGTGGGGAAGGGAGAAGGAAAGGGGAGGATTCGGCCTCCCCCTTTCCTTCTCTCCCCCCTTCTCTTTCCTTCCCCCTCCGACACTTATGGAAGGGGGAGGACAAATTGTGGGAGGCGCCCAAGTAGGATGCCCCTTGCTGCCCCTCTCCCTGTCCCACCTATATATATGTGGGGGGCACTGCTAGAACACACAACATTGATTCCTAGCCGTGTGCGGCACCCCCCTCCACAGTTTACGCCTCCGGTCATATTCACGTAGTGCTTAGGCGAAGCTCTGCGTGGATCACTTTCACCATCACCGTCACCACGCCGTCGTGCTGACGGAACTCTCCCTCGACACTTTGCTGGATCAAGAGTTCAAGGGACGTCATCGAGCTGAACGTGTGCAAAACCCGAAGGTGCCATACGTTCGGTGCTTGATCGGTCGGAACAAGAAGAAGTTCGACTACATAAACCACGTTGTCAAACGCTTCCGCTTTCGGTCTACGAGGGTATGTGTACACACTGTCCCCCTCTCGTTGCTATGCATCTCCTAGATAGATCTTGCGTGAGCGTAGGAAATTTTTTGAAATTGCATGCAACGTTTCCCAACAGGAGGACTATGACCAGTTCGACGACTACCGCGCGGAAGAAGAACCATGTGTTAAACATGAACCGAGAAGAAGATCAGCATTGCCCAATGACGACATTGCACCATGGTCAAGACAGAGTCACTGAAGGAAATATGCCCTAGAGGCAATAATAAAGTTATTATTTATTTCCTTATATCATGATAAATGTTTATTATTCATGCTAGAATTGTATTAACCGGAAACATGATACATGTGTGAATACATAGACAAACAAAGTGTCACTAGTATGCCTCTACTTGACTAGCTTGTTGATCAAAGATGGTTATGTTTCTTAGCCATAGACATGAGTTGTCATTTGATTAACGGGATCACCTCATTAGGAGAATGACGTGATTGACTTGACCCATTCCGTTAGCTTAGCATCCGATCGTTTAGTATGTTGCTATTGCTTTCTTCATGACTTATACATGTTCCTATGACTATGAGATTATGCAACTCCCGTTTACCGGGGGAACACTTTGTGTGCTACCAAACGTCACAACGTAACTGGGTGATTATAAAGGTGCTCTACAGGTGTCTCCAAAGGTACTTGTTGGGTTGGCGTATTTCAAGATTAGGATTTGTCACTCCGATTGTCGGAGAGGTATCTCTGGGCCCACTCGGTAATGCACATCACTATAAGCCTTGCAAGCATTGTGACTAATGAGTTAGTTGCAGGATGATGTATTACGGAACGAGTAAAGAGACTTGCCGGTAACGAGATTGAACTAGGTATCGAGATACCGACGATCGAATCTCGGGCAAGTAACATACCGATGACAAAGGGAACAACGTATGTTGTTATGCGGTCTGACCGATAAAGATCTTCGTAGAATATGTGGGAGCCAATATGGGCATCCAGGTCCCGCTATTGGTTATTGACCGGAGACGTGTCTCGGTCATGTCTACATAGTTCTCGAACCCGTAGGGTCCGCACGCTTAAAGTTACGATGACAGTTTTATTATGAGTTTATGTATTTTGATGTACCGAAGGAGTTCGGAGTCCCGGATGAGATCGGGGACATGACGAGGAGTCTCGAAATGGTCGAGACGTAAAGATCGATATATTGGACGACTATATTCGGACTTCGGAAAGGTTCCGAGTGATTCGGGTATTTTTCGGAGTACCGGAGAGTTACGGGAATACGTATTGGGCCTTATTGGGCCATACGGGAAAGAAGGAAAAGGGCCTCAAGGGTGGCCGCACCCCTCCCCTTGGTCTGGTCCGAATTGGACTAAGGAAGGGGGCGCCCCCTTCATTCCTTCTCTTTTTCCCTTCCTCTTTTCCTATTCCATATGGAGGTGGAATCCTACTAGGACTAGGGAGTCCTAGTAGGACTCCACACTTGGTGCGCCCCCTCCTAGGGCCGGCCTCCTCCTCCCTTGCTCCTTTATATACAGGGGCACCCCATGGACACAACAATTGATCCTTGAGATCTCTTAGCCGTGTGCGGTGCCCCCTCCACCATATTACACCTCGATAATACCGTTGCGGAGCTTAGGCGAAGCCCTGCGTCGGTGGAACATCATCATCGTCACCACGCCGTCGTGCTGACGAAACTCTCCCTCAACACTCGGCTGGATCGGAGTTCGAGGGACGTCATCGAGCTGAACGTGTGTAGAAATCGGAGGTGTCGTGCGTTCGGTACTTGATCGGTCGGATCGTGAAGACGTACGACTACATCAACCGCGTTGTGATAACGCTTCCGCTGTCGGTCTACGAGGATACGTGGACAACACTCTCCCCTCTCGTTGCTATGCATCACCATGATCTTGCGTGTGCGTTGGAAATTTTTTGAAATTACTACGTTCTCCAACAGTGGCATCCGAGCCTGGTTTTATGCGTTGATGTTATGCACGAGTAGAACACAACTGAGTTGTGGGCGATATAAGTCATACTGCTTACCAGCATGTCATACTTTGGTTCAGCGGTATTGTGAGATGAAGCAGTCCGGACCGACATTACGCGTACGCTTACGCGAGACTGGTTTCACCGTTGCGAGCACTCGTTGCTTAAAGGTGACCGGCGGGTGTCTGTCTCTCTCACTTTAGTTGAACCGAGTGTGGCTACGCCCGGTCCTTGCGAAGTTTAAAACAGCACCAACTTGACAAACTATCATTGTGGTTTTGATGCGTAGGTAAGAACGGTTCTTGCTAAGCCAGTAGCAGCCACGTAAAACATGCAACAACAAAGTAGAGGACGTCTAACTTTTTTTTTGCAGGGTATGTTGTGATGTGATATGGTCAAGACATGATGTGATATAATGTGTTGTATGAGATGATCATGTTTTGTAACCAAGTTATCGGCAACTGGCAGGAGCCATATGGTTGTCGCTTTATTGTATGAGATGCAATCGCCATGTAATAGTTTTACTTTATCACTAAGCGGTAGCGATAGTCGTAAAAGCAATAAGTTGGCGAGACGACAACGATACTATGATGGAGATCAAGGTGTCGAGCCAGTGACGATGGTGATCATGACGGTGCTTCGGAGATGGAGATCACGAGCACGGTGCTTCGGAGATGGAGATCACAAGCACAAGATGATGATGGCCATATCATATCACTTATATTGATTGCATGTGATGTTAATCCTTTATGCATCTTATCTTGCTTTGTTTGACGGTAGCATTATAAGATGATCCTTCACTAAATTATCAAAGTATAAGTGTTCTCCCTGAGTATGCACCGTTGCGAAAGTTCTTCGTGTTGAGACACCACGTGATGATCGGGTGTGATAGGCTCTACGTTCAAATACAACGGGTGCAAAACAGTTGCACACGCGGAATACTCAGGTTAAACTTGATGAGCCTAGCATATAACAGATATGGCCTCGGAACACGGAGACCGAAAGGTCGAGCGTGAATCATATAGTAGATATGATCAACATAGTGATGTTCACCGTTGAAACTACTCCATCTCACGTGATGATCGGACATGGTTTAGTTGATATGGATCACGTGATCACTTAGAGGATTAGAGGGATATCTATCTAAGTGGGAGTTCTTAAGTAATATGATTAATTGAACTTAAATTTATCATGAACTTAGTCCTGATAGTATTTTGCAAATTATGTTGTAGATCAATAGCTCGCGTTGTTGCTTCCCTGTTTTATTTTTGATATGTTCCTAGAGAAAATTATGTTGAAAGATGTTAGTAGCAAAGATACGGATTGGATCCGTGATCTGAGGATTATCCTCATTGCTGCACAGAAAAATTATGTTCTTGATGCACCGCTAGGTGACAGACCTATTGCAGGAGCAGATGCAGACGTTATGAACGTTTGGCTAGCTCAATATGATGACTACTTGATAGTTTAGTGCACCATGCTTAACGGCTTAGAATCGGGACTTCAAAGACGTTTTGAACGTCATGGACCATATGAGATGTTCCAGGAGTTGAAGTTAATATTTCAAGCAAATACCCGAGTTGAGAGATATGAAGTCTCCAACAAGTTCTATAGTTAAAAGATGGAGGAGAATCGCTCAACTAGTGCGCATGTGCTCAGATTGTCTGGGTACTACAATCGCTTGAATCAAGTGGGAGTTAATCTTCCAGATAAAATAGTGATTGACAGAATTCTCTAGTCACCATCACCAAAGTTAGTAGAACTTCGTGATGAACTATAGTATGTGTAAGGGATGACGAAAGTAATTCCCGAGCTCTTCGCGATGCTGAAATCGACGAAGGTAGAAATCAAGAAAGAGCATCAAGTGTTGATGGTTAACAAGACCACTAGTTTCAAGAAAAGGGCAAAGGGAAGAAGGGGAACTTCAAAAAGAACGGCAAGCAAGTTGCTACTCAAGTGAAGAAGCCCAAGTCTGTACCTAAGCCTGAGACTAAGTGCTTCTACTGCAAAGGGACTGGTCAACTGGAAGCGAAACTACCCCAACTATTTGGTGGATAAGAAGGATGGCAAAGTGAACAAAGATATATCGGATATACATGTTATTGATGTGTACTTTACTAATGTTTATAGCAACCCCTCGGTATTTGATACTGGTTCAGTTGCTAAGAGTAGTAACTCGAAAACGGCAGTTGCAGAATAAACAGAGATTAGTAAAAGGCGATGTGACGATGTGTGTTGGAAGTAGTTCCAAGATTGATATGATCATCATCGCACACTCCCTATACTTTCGGGATTAGTGTTAAAACTAAATAAGTGTTATTTGGTGTTTGCGTTGAGCATGAATATGATTTGATCATGTTTATTGCAATACGGTTATTCATTTAAGTTAGAGAACAATTGTTGTTCTGTTTACATGAATAAAAACCTTCTATGGTCATACACACCAACGAAAATGGTTTGTTGGATCTCGATCGTAGTGATACACATATTCATAATATTGAAGCCAAAAGATGCAAAGTTAATAATGATAGTGCAACTTATTTGTGGCACTGCCGTTTAGGTCATATTGGTGTAAAGCGCATGAAGAAACTCCATACTGATGGGATTTTGGAATCAGTTGATTATGAATCACTTGATGCTTGCGAACCATGCCTCATGGGCAAGATGACTAAAACGCCGTTCTCCGGAACTATGGAGAGAGCAACAGATTTGTTGGAAATCATACATACAGATGTATGTGGTCCAATGAATATTGAGGCTCGTGGCGGATATCGTTATTTTCTCACATTCACAGATGATTTGAGCAGATATGGGTATATCTACTTGATGAAACATAAGTCTAAAGCACTTGAAAAGTTCAAAGAATTTCAGAGTGAAGTGGAAAATCATCGTGACAAGAAAATAAAGTTTCTATGATCTGATCGTAGAGAAGAGTATTTGAGTTATGAGTTTGGCCTTCAGTTAAAACAATGTGAAATAGTTTCACTACTCACGCCACCTGGAACACCACGGTGTAATGGTGTGTCCGAACGTCGTAATCGTACTTTATTAGATATGGTACAATATATGATGCATCTTACCGATCTACCACTATCGTTTTGGGGTTATGCATTAGAGACAGCTGCATTCACGTTAAATAGGGCACCATCAAAATCCATTGAGACGGCGCCTTATAAACTGAGGTTTAGCAAGAAACCAAAGTTGTCGTTTCTTAAAATTTTGGGGTTGCGATGCTTATGTGAAAAAGTTTCATCCTGATAAGATCAAAACCCAAATCGGAGAAATGTGTCTTCATAGGATACCCAAAGGAGACAGTTGGGTACACCTTCTATCACAGATCCGAAGGCAAGACAGTCGTTGCTAAGAATGGATCCTTTCTAGAGAAGAAGTTTCTCTCGAAAGAAGTGAGTGGGAGGAAAGTAGAACTTGATGAGGTAACTGTACCTGCTCCCTTATTGGAAAGTAGTTCATCACAGAAATCTGTTCCTGTGACTTCTACACCAATTAGTGAGGAAGTTAATGATGATGATCATGTAACTTCAGATCAAGTTACTACCAAACCTCGTAGGTAAACCAGAGTAAGATCCGCACCAGAGTGGTACGGTAATCCTGTTCTGGAGGTTATGTTACTAGACCATGACAAACCTACGAACTATGAGGAAGCGATGATGAGCCCAGATTCCGCAAAATGGCTTGAGGCCATGAAATCTGAGATGAGATCCATATATGAGAATAAAGTATGGACTTTGATTGACTTGCCCAATGATCGGCGAGCCATTGAGATTAAATGGATCTTCAAGAGGAAGACAGACAGTGATAGTAGTGTTACTATCTACAAAGCTAGAATTGTCGCAAAAAGGTTTTCGACAAGTTCAAGGTGTTGGCTACGATGAAAGTTTCTCACTCGTATCTATGCTTAAATCTGTCTGAATCATGTTAGCAATTGCCGCATTTTATGAAATATGGCAAATGGATAAACAAAACTGCATTCCTTAATGGATTTATTAAAGAAGAGTTGTATATGATGCAACCAGAAGGTTTTGTCAATCCTAAAGGTGCTAACAAAATATGCAAGCTCCAGCGATCCATCTATGGACTGGTGCAAGTATCTCGGAGTTGGAATATACGCTTTGATAAGTTGATCAAAGGATATAGTTTTATACAGACTTGCGGTGAAGCCTGTATTTACAAGAAAGTGAGTGGGAGCACTACAACATTTCTAATAAGTATATGTGAATGACATATTGTTGATCGGAAATAATGTAGAATTATTCTGCAAAGCATAAAGGAGTGTTTGAAAGGAGTTTTTCAAAGAAAGACCTCGGTGAAGCTACTTACATATTGAGCATCAAGATCTATAGAGATAGATCAAGACGCTTGATAAGTTTTTTCAATGAGTACATACCTTAACAAGATTTTGAAGTGGTTCAAAATGAAACAGTCAAAGAAAGAGTTTCTTGCCTGTGTTACAAGGTGTGAAATTGAGTAAGACTCAAAACCCGACCACGGCAGAAGATAGAAAAAGAATGAAAGTCATTCCCTATGCCTCGGCCATAGGTTCTATAAAGTATGCCATGCTGTGTATCAGATCTATTGTATACCCTACACTGATTTTGGCAAGGGAGTACAATAGTGATCTAGGAGTAGATCACTGGACAGCGGTCAAAATTATCCTTACTGGAATAAGGATATGTTTCTCGATTATGGAAGTAACAAAAGGCTTGTCGTAAAAGGTTACGTCGATGCAAGTTTTGACACTAATCTAGATGACTCTAAGTCTCGGTCTAGATACATATTGAAAGTGGGAGAAATTAGCTAGAGTAGCTCCATGCAGAGCATTGTAGACATAGAAATTTGCAAAATACTTACGGATCTGAATGTGACAGACCCGTTGACTAAAATTATCTCACAATCAAAACATGATCACACCTTAGTACTCTTTGGGTGATAATCACATAGCGATGTGAACTAGATTATTGACTCTAGTAAACCCTTTGAGTGTTGGTCACATAGAGATATAAACTATGGGTGTTAATCACATGGTGATGTGAATTATTGATGTTAAATCACATGGCGATGTGAACTAGATTACTGACTCTAGTGCAAGTGGGAGACTGAAGGAAATATGCCCTTGAGGCAATAATAAAGTTATTATTTATTTCCTTATATCATGATAAATGTTTATTATTCATGCTAGAATTGTATTAACCGGAAACATGATACATGTGTGAATACATAGACAAACAAAGTGTCACTAGTATGCCTCTACTTGACTAGCTTGTTGATCAAAGATGGTTATGTTTCTTAGCCATAGACATGAGTTGTCATTTGATTAACGGGATCACCTCATTAGGAGAATGACGTGATTGACTTGACCCATTCCGTTAGCTTAGCATCCGATCGTTTAGTATGTTGCTATTGCTTTCTTCATGACTTATACATGTTCCTATGACTATGAGATTATGCAACTCCCGTTTACCGGGGGAACACTTTGTGTGCTACCAAACGTCACAACGTAACTGGGTGATTATAAAGGTGCTCTACAGGTGTCTCCAAAGGTACTTGTTGGGTTGGCGTATTTCAAGATTAGGATTTGTCACTCCGATTGTCGGAGAGGTATCTCTGGGCCCACTCGGTAATGCACATCACTATAAGCCTTGCAAGCATTGTGACTAATGAGTTAGTTGCAGGATGATGTATTACGGAACGAGTAAAGAGACTTGCCGGTAACGAGATTGAACTAGGTATCGAGATACCGACGATCGAATCTCGGGCAAGTAACATACCGATGACAAAGGGAACAACGTATGTTGTTATGCGGTCTGACCGATAAAGATCTTCGTAGAATATGTGGGAGCCAATATGGGCATCCAGGTCCCGCTATTGGTTATTGACCGGAGACGTGTCTCGGTCATGTCTACATAGTTCTCGAACCCGTAGGGTCCGCACGCTTAAAGTTACGATGGCAGTTTTATTATGAGTTTATGTATGTTGATGTACCGAAGGAGTTCGGAGTCCCGGATGAGATCGGGGACATGACGAGGAGTCTCGAAATGGTCGAGACGTAAAGATCGATATATTGGACGACTATATTCAGACTTCGGAAAGGTTCCGAGTGATTCGGGTATTTTTCGGAGTACCGGAGAGTTACGGGAATACGTATTGGGCCTTATTGGGCCATACGGGAAAGAAGGAAAAGGGCCTTAAGGGTGGCCGCACCCCTCCCCTTGGTC
Organism: Aegilops tauschii subsp. strangulata; assembly: GCF_002575655.3. Taxonomy (NCBI): domain Eukaryota; kingdom Viridiplantae; phylum Streptophyta; class Magnoliopsida; order Poales; family Poaceae; genus Aegilops; species Aegilops tauschii. Next base: position 637,147,701 of record NC_053036.3, on the reverse strand, counting down.
TGGTCCGAATTGGACTAGGGAAGGGGGCGCCCCCTTCCTTCCTTCTCTTTTTCCCTTCCTCTTTTCCTATTCCATATGGGAGGTGGAATCCTACTAGGACTAGGGAGTCCTAGTAGGACTCCACACTTGGTGCGCCCCCTCCTAGGGCCGGCCTCCTCCTCCCTTGCTCTTTTATATACGGGGGTAGGGGGCACCCCATGGACACAACAATTGATCCTTGAGATCTCTTAGCCGTGTGGTGCCCCCTCCACCATATTACACCTCGATAATACCGTTGCGGAGTTTAGGCGAAGCCCTGCGTCGGTGGAACATCATCATCGTCACCACGCCGTCGTGCTGACGAAACTCTCCCTCAACACTCGGCTGGATCGGAGTTCGAGGGACGTCATTGAGCTGAACGTGTGTAGAACTCGGAGGTGCCGTGCGTTCGGTACTTTATCGGTCGGTCGTGAAGACGTACGACTACATCAACCGCGTTGTGATAACGCTTCCGCTGTCGGTCTACGAGGGTACGTGGACAACACTCTCCCCTCTCGTTGCTATGCATCACCATGATCTTGCGTGTGCGTAGGAATTTTTTTGAAATTACTACGTTCTCCAACAGTCACAACAAGGCAATAGTCCATACTGTTGACACACGAACATGTCACATGTACCCCCGACGCCGGGGGTGATGCACCGTAGCTCACGTCGAAGGAGGCCCGACCGACAGCGCGATACTCAAGATAGTCGGCGGGTGCTTTTGCAGACCCGAAACCCCATACGCCCGGGAGGGACCCTGTCAGGGAGTGCGGCGGCTATGGGCTGCCCTAGTTCGATTCGCTCGCCCCTAGAGCCTCAGGATTCACAGCTCTCAAACACGAAGAATAGAGAAGAACGAGAGAGAGAAATGATGAAGAGATAAATGTAAATGAAAAGGTAGTATATTAATTTGTTCGATTGTGTGTTGTTTTAATCAGCCGTCACCCCCAACATATAAAAGAGGCGGCTGGACTATCACAGATGATGATGACTCCAAAAGCAAAGTTGACCGTTTCGGCGATATGCACAACTTTCGTGTAGAACAATTTTTAATCCGAGGGCATCTAGAGAATCTTTTGAGCCCATCTTCAGCTTTTGGTTGGATTGGCCAAAATTGACGGCTTCCACTTGGCCGGCAAGCTCTTCACTCGGATGGCAAGCTTTTTGCCGGCAAGCTCTTCACTTGGCCGGCAAGCTTCACTTGGCCGACACAGGCTGAATAGCTCGCGCAACCCATCAGACATCTCCTAGGTGGGTGTCTGGTACCTCGCGCCATGTTTTCACTCAGGCCCGGTCCGCACAGTGTTGGCTCTAACTTTTGCATACAAACTCGGATTGGAACGATTTATATATATAAATTGATCGCCTCGATGAGACAAAGATAATCCATGTAGAGTGCTCCTTCACCTGAGGTCGTCTTGGAGGGGTAATTGGCCGAACAATGACCTGAACATGACACCACTAAAGGAAGAACAACATACATACCATCAAAATATCAAACGAATACCAACTTCACATGATTACTTATAACAAGACTTCTCCCATGTCCTCAAAAACAAAAGTAACTACTCACATATGATATTCATGTTCAAGATCGGAGGTGTATTAAATATGCTTAAGGATCTGAACATATAATCTTCCACCAAATAAATCAACTAGCATCAACTACAAGATTTAATCAACACTACTGCCAGCCCACATGTACCAATCTTAGATTTTGAGACAAAGATTGAATACAAGATATGAACTAGAGTTTGAGACAAGATGGTGCTGGTGAAGATGTCAATGAAGATTGGTCCTCCCACGATGAGTGGATCATTGGTGATGTCGGTGGCTTTGATTTTCCCCTCCCGGTGGGAAGTATCTCTGGCGGAATCGCTCCACCGGAGAGCAAAAGTGCTCCTGCCCATGTTCCGCCTCGAGACGGCGACACTTCATCCCGAAAGTCTTCTTTTGATTTTTTTTTCTATGGCAAATAGCATCATATAGGAGAAGATGGGCCCTAGAGGCCAGCTGGTGGAGCCATGCGCTCACCAGTCGCGCTCTAGGGGGGAGGGCGCCCCCTGAGCTCGTGACTCTCTGGTGGCCCCCCTCCTGGTATTACTTCCGCTAGTATTTTTTATATATTCAAAAATAATCATCCGTAATTTTTCAGGTCATTTGGAGCTGTGGAGAATATCTATCTCTGCTGTAGCTTTTTCAGGTCCAGAATTCCAGCTCCCGGCAGTCTCCCTCTTCATGTAAAACTTGCAAAATAAGAGAGAAATGGCATTAGAATTGCATCATAAAGTTAAATAATGACCCAACTATAAGAAATAACAGTAAGAAAACATGACCTAAAATGGACATATCAATGTCCGTTGGACAATTAATCCTAAAGACTTGGTAAAGGCTCAGCGGGGCAAAAAATCGAACTTCGAGGTGCGTTTATACGGCATAGTAACAAATGTTTGCCATATATACTAGCACTCATCTTTACATCTTTCTGTGCAAACAGACAGTGTCGGGGAAAAAATCCGTTGTCCTTTCACGTAGAGGAGGCAAACCAAGTTGCATTTATGAATGTTTCAGCAGTAGAAACTTCTTTGGATTTCAATGCTCACCTGGAAAGTCAAATTTCTTGCACACAGAAGGTAAACGTGCCGTATATCCCAAACAATATGCAGAAACAAATGTGAACAATATAATTGTAAAATATAAGTACATTACCTGCCCATATAATAGAAATTCAAACTGAACAAAGTCTTACATACTGTTTCTATTGCAAACAGATTGTCGAGCAAAGGAGAAAAGTGATTTGGCATTCCAAGCAGAGCAAGCATTGCCGAACTGTTCGGTAAACAATATGTCTGTCTCTTTGCATCAGCAGTTGGCAAACCAGCTTGCATTACACAATGAAGGTAAACACTTCCGCACTCTTAAAATTTTCACGATGTTCAATTCAATCCTTAAGTCAACTGATAAGCAGATCCTTTCCATACGATGGGAAATCGCCATTTTAATTTGACACGTCAAACATAGACTCTAAATCTCCTAGAGCAGAAAATTCTGGAGATAGTTGCAGAAACAAAAAGAAATGGATTTATCAGCGTACGTACTAGTTAATCAGCATCCCCAACATTAATGATAACATACACATGACTATCCGCTAATGATTAAATGTTTATATGTAGTATATGGATTGAGAATCATAGTCCAACAACAATACGGCTATCTGAAAAAACTTTGAAATTAAATTTTGTATGAGGTGCAATGTACTCAATTGATTACTGTGATGCAATCTTAAGATCATTCACCTACCATGACGACCTAATCTTCGGAGAGTTTCAGAAACGGCCAAGGCACTTTATGCCCAATAGTTGCTCGATCGGTGAGTAATTGAACATACGTGTCTTATCAATACAATAAACTTAACTGAATCATACTCATATGATTCACATTTTTGCATTTTTACTATGAAACTAAAATGAACCATTGCTGTTTTCTAGGTACTAGCTCTAAGTAAGAACAGACCAACTGATATAAGCAATATGCAAAAAAAAAAAAAAAATCAACAGCAGACTATTCAAGTATGAAGTACAGCACTGCAGACAGATATTATTCTTCCTTACAGCAGCGATGAAAGTCACAAGTATGCACTTTTGTTACCGTTTATTAACAAGTTACATTCATGTGTAGATAATAGTGCCAGTTGATTGCTTCGATACGAAATCCTTGTACATTTGGGACACAATCAAGAAAGAAATCCATCTTTTGGACCCAAACAAAATTGTTGCTCATGAAAGCGAGGTGAGGGCTCTGCATTTTGGGCCAATAGTTGATCTACACTTAACAATGACAAAGTGCATTGAAGAATTTTATCCGAGATGGAAATGGCCAAAAGAAACATCGCCTATCAAACTCAAGAGCAATATCTGCACTAAATGCGCCAGGTTACACTAACAACTACCTACGTGGAAAATATAATTGCAACACTGAGAAGTTTATTCATCTCAAAATGTTTATTTACAGGGAAAATTCTGCTCATTATGCTATGTACTGTGCTCTTTACTACGATGGCAATGGGTCACTAGCAAGGCCTATGAACAATGTATCTCTGGTTTCAATTTTGCATTAATGAATCATTCTTTGTCAACTCGATTGTCTTCCTTTGTAATGTTGCTACTCGGGTACTAATACATGTAGCAATTTTCTAATGCAGGCTGAACTTATAGAGATGGATGCAAAAGACCTGTGGGACATATTATCCATGGAAGGGAACAACGCAAGGCTGCCACCGGAGTACACCCCTCATCGCAGAGGACTATGCAATGTAGCTATAGTGATGCAAATTAGTAGTCCGGGCAATTCTCTTCACACGGAATTCTCACTTTAGGGAATGGCTGAAATATTTATGTCAAAACACTTCTTGAGCCCAGTGCTAAGGAATGTATTAGCACATGTTTATATTTTCGAATTCACTGTGTAAAACAGTTTGCTTTACTAGTCCATGTTCATATATGCTGAGCATGTGTTTGAAAACTTTTGCAGCTATTTCTGGGTATGTACGACGACCACAGTGTTCGCTTGTTCTGATCACTACCAATATCTCGCTGAAATAGAATGACCCGTAGGGGAAGAAAATGTAGCTACACGGACGTCTTGGTAAACCTAGGTGAATCGGAATATTTCACAAGTAGGCCAAATTCGAATATATGAATAGTTAAGTCAAACTACATATATACTAGCTGTAGTAGGCACAAAAAACATGTGCCACCATTTTGGGTTGTGCATACCCGGTAAAAACCAGTGCCGCTAGAAAAATCGCTCACTATGATCGTCCCTATCTACACCCCCGCTGCCGCCGCTCGCCGGCGCGGTATCACACAGTCACCTCGACCCACATCGTCATCTACGCACCCTTGACAGGGCATAAGTGTGCGTTCGCTGAAACTTGGAGACGAACAGGAGCTCCGGCGGCTCGTGGACGTAGCCGTCCCTCATGTCGCGCTCGTGCGGCTCGTCCCAGAGCACGAGGCCGCCGGCGTGGATGTTCCTGGAGGCATGGGAGACACAATGGATACCTTCTCCTCACGCGCTCCTGCTCCCGCTCCTAGCTTCGGCAAGCCCCACTCCGGCTAGAACGCTCCCGCAGCAGTGGCTTGCTCTGCCGGACATCAGCAGGAGTAACTCCCACGGCCACGATGACGAGGCCCCGGCGCCGCGGTGGGATGAGAAGACCCGGAGCGCATGGCGGGGTCACAGTGGACGGCGGCTCTTCCAGTTCCTGCTATCAACAATGCCAGTTGCGAGAGCATCGAACACGCGCGCGGCCAGGGCAGACGCATATCATACTGCAGCAGGTAGCATAGGAAGAAATAAACCGAGATCCAAATCACCGTGATTTTCCCATCGACCCGAGATCAAGCAATCACACGGGCGAACTGATAGCCAATATCCAAACCAAAAGCCACTACCGTCGCAACGCAAAGTTCGCAGGCACCAGATGCATCCAGATTCCAGAGTAAATCTAAGAAACAAAATGTCATCACTTAGGGACGGCGGATGGCCGGATTCGAGAGAGTCGTCGTCGTGGCAGATGTTCTATGGCGCCTCGTCGTCGTCGCCGTAGTCGTCGTCGTCGTCGACGTCGTCGTCGTCGACGTCGCCGTCGTCGTCTACATGTCACACAGAGATTGCAGCGGAGCCCGCTGTCGCGGAGTAGAAAGCCAATTACAGGACGCGCTCTGGCTTGCGGTTTCATCTTTTTTCTTTTGGGAGAATTTTTTTTCCTTTTGGACTAGAAAAGTTTCGATTCTGTGCGACGTGAAAATGTTGTCTCCGTCCCAAAACGTTTTTCTTTCTTTTGTCCCTCTTTTGATCGGTTGTCAGTCCCAAACTTGCACACTAATTTGGTGAATCATGCGCGCGAGTTCACACGTTTCGATTTATACTGCACAATAACATAAGCAAAACAAAAAAAAAAGTCATACATTCGGTGGTCGAAATCTTTAATTTTTTTCCTTTTCACTAAAAAGATAAGATCTATTATAAAAATTCACCGGAATACGAAACACTCCTTCCATGCATCCAGTGCTTTTGATCAAAAAGATTACGCTAGGGTTAGGCGATCATGGTGATTCTAATGCCTGATCTCCCCCGACCTTGGCCCGTTGCCGGTGACCTTGCCATCACTGGCGGAGCTAGATAAGATACTTGGGGGGGGCTAAACATAAAACATGGATGTTTGAGGGGGCCAAAGTCTATAATTTTTCTAATCTAATCAGTCCCTAAAAAAATTCTTCCATACTTTTTACCAAGGCTGGGGGGGGCCACGGCACCTGCAGCAGTGCCATGTGCGGACGCACCAACGACATGTTGCGGCATTTCTCCGTCGTCGGGAGTCCGTGTCGTCTCCTCCCTCATATTTATGTGCTGCTCGGTTTGGACAACGGGGCTGTCTCACTCTGCCGTGCCCCCACATTGACCCGCGGCACAACGGACCCACTGAAAATCGCTCGAATCAGGCATGCATGCATCCGCGGGTAATTTTTCAAAGCATGACTCTTGTGGCAACTTGCCCGGTGCTAGATTAGCTCACTGGATATGTATCATAATTAATAGAGCGGTAACCCACTTCTCACATATTTGAAGAATTAAAAACATCAATTTATCTGTTTAATTAGTGTCTACACAAGTGAGTAATTCCATCATCTGCTAATACTCACTTGGCCGGGTAGTACTGGTCCCATGCTTGAGCGTCTGCTTTCTTCCAGACGAATCAACACCAACAAGGGTCCCACGCTAGTCTGCTCCTTCCTTTTCCTGCTATGCATGACGATCACTCGAATCTAAAATTCATACCGCGGCTAGGCATAGCACACCACCGCCGCAAATATGGCCATGCTAGATTAGAATCTTTTTTATCATTGGCTAGTCCTCCTCTCTAGATTCATTCGGTCCTTCGAACAGTGATAATCAGAAGAATAAGACTTTGTGCAGAAACAAAACAAAAGACAGAAGAAGAAGCTATTGCTCATTGTAGAATCGTACCAGTTTGGATGCTAGATAACTAAAGACCCGACAAGTTACGTGAAAACAAAATTTTTGCACATTTTCTAAATATTCAAGAAAATTATAGTGGAAATTTACGACGAAAGAAGGTCGGAGCAAGAAGAGGGAGGGGAAGTGGGTCACCCTTAAATGTTTTTTTTTTGAACCTAATTAACGAAAAATGGCGATGGAAAACAGTTTAGATATATACTACTACGTAGCCTGCATGCATTTCCAATACACCGATTGATTTTGCAAGTTGATCGACTACATTAATTGGTGCCAAGTTCATTCATAGGAGTACGTAGTACATTATTTTCCTGGCTCGATAAAGCATACTTTCTGCCTGGGTCGGTCCACTGTCAGTGAGGTAGTGGAACCACACATCCATTCCTCAGCAGCGCGTTGTGCATGGAAGGAACTCTCTCGTGCGTGGGCCCCACCGCAACAGCTCTCCTCTCTCTCATGCACGAGACGCCCTTTGCCTTGACCCCCACGCACACCAGACTCCATCACCACACCTGACACGTGGGACCACACCCAGCCAGCGACTCGACTCTCCGCACAGTTGGACGGGACAATTCAAATCAAAGCGAACATTTGTTCAAAAAAAAAAATCAAAGCGAACATCCGGAACTCGACCCACCTTTTCGCTCCAGAGCTGCCCCATATTTTTTGGAATTAAAATATCAATATGCTTATTTCCTTTTTGACACCTAAACTTCATTTTGTTCCCTTTTTTAGGGTGCCGTGGTGGTTATTTGGGGAGAGAATTCCGTATTTGGCCTTTTCATAAAATATGCTTCCCTTTTTGGCCCTGCAAAATTACTTTTTTCCTTTTTGACACCTAAACTTCATTTTGTTCCCTTAATGACATTTTCATCACTTTTGGCCACTAACACAATCAGGTGCAATCAAAAAAGTCGGATTTACCCCTGCTTTAGTTCACAGGTAGAATGAAGAAGAAACCCCATGACCGAACTTCTCTTCCTATTTCCCACCCCGGGTCGATGCTGCTGCTGCTCATGGCGAGGCGGAGGGTGACGGATCGTCGACCTCGGCATCCATGGAACGGCGTGTGCCTATGCGCGTGTTCCAGCACTGCTGGCCGGTCGTGGTCTTCTTTGTTGGTCTTAAATACGAGTATACGACAGTAGTATCCCATACATGTATGCTTGATTACTTGTGCGTGAACGTGTCCGTGTAGGACTGGTGTCACTACACCACGGTAGCTAAAAGAAGGCATAGGAGTTGTGTACGTGTGCAACGCCGGGCTACGTAGCTAGCTGTTCTAGCTGGCGAAGGCGTTGGTGCATCTCGGCCACCAACAAGTCCGACTGCTGCGACGCCGGTGGTTGGCGGCCGTGGCGTTGGCATCTGCGGCCGTGACTCTCGGGCGCCGCGATCCGGCAACCTGCACGAGGCATGCAACTGGTACTTGGCGGAGGGCAGTGCATGTGGCAGGGAGTTGATATCGGAACTGTACGCGGCAGCAGCCGTGCGCCATGCGAAAGAGGAGGCAGAGGTAGTTGCCAGGACCGGACGACCAACAACAGCGACTGCCTCATTCCGGGCGAGTGGTGTCCGGCTGCTCGTGGCCAGCAGCACACGCTCTCGTCGTCCTCGTTTGCGTGCCGTCCGCGTGGTGTGTAGCTGCCGGCGCGCGCGGTCTACTATTTGTTTAGAGGATTTATTATGTGTACTGTAGTTTTAAACGTGTGTTAGTTAGAAGATTTAGGAGTATGTGTTGGAGTACTTTGAACGTGATAAATTGTACTTATCATAGATATGATTATGCAAGTTGAGCAGGTGTTTTCCTTTTTTGTATGCACGGATCAGTTTTTTTTTTTTTGCGGGGTGCACGGATCAGTTTAGCTAAGGAAAAATTTTATTGAAGTGCATATATATGCAAAACATCAATGAACATATTTCATAAAATCAGTGGTTACTTTTTTACTTAAATATATCCTATAGTGCACTAGGGGCAAAATGGTCTTTTCATCTCACACTTAACATTATTAGTGACTAAAGGAGACGGAAATGTCATTGAGGGAACAAAATAAACTTTGAGTGTCAAAAAGGGAAAAATATTTTATTTTGGGCCAAAAAGGGAAAGAGATTTTAAGAAAGGGTCAAATAAGGAATTATCTCTTATTTGGGTAAGTACTACTACTAATTCCACGCTTCTGCCTCTGCTTTCTTCCAGCCAATTAATAAAGGTAAAAATGAACAAACATGACCTTAGGCCGAAAGAAATTCACAAAATGAACCGTGGACGAAACTATTTTACCCAGCAAATCCTTTTGGGTAGCTTCCAACGCATAGGCGCTACACTACGCTGCATAGCGCCCGTCTGACAGGCACCACATGCCTCGCCAGCATGGCACTCCGGGGCCAGGTTGGGCCCCACCCCTGCTTAAGTAGTGCCCAGCACCCCCCCCCCCCCCCAAGAACATTCGAACAGAGAGGCGTTGGCCGTGGTTTCCCCCCCCCCCCCCCTCTCTCAAATGCATCCCCGAATCCTGCAGATCTGAAGGTTTTCTCTGTGGATTTCGACCCCAATCCCTCCCTCAAGGTAATCTCCTCTGATCCCCTCCTTTTTCATCCGAAAATTTGCTCACATTTGCTCAAGTCTTACAAGTTTAGGCAAACCCCGGTTCTTCATGGATTTTGAAATGTGTATGGAAATATGAGATGATTATTTGGTGCTTAGCATATGCATTGGCATTTTGTTAGAGTTAGGGTTCTTAGTATGTTAGGGTAAAGGTCATGGTTCTTGTTATGTTAGGGTCATGGTTCTTAGTATGTTAGGGTTAGGGTTATGTTGGGATTAGGGTTGTTGTTCAATATCTACAACAGGGCTAGGGTTTTGATATGTGACTAGGATTTTGTGTTAATATCGGATGAGTACTTATGGTTATATTTTTTTTCATTGTGTTGTTTTAATTATTTTAGGAATGGGGAGAACAGGTGTTTATGTTTATCATGTGGACAAGGACGCCTTTTTGAAAGGTAATATCGAGCCGGACCTGGATGAGCTTGATTTGGTCTTTGAGAGTAGTCCTAGCTATGCCGAGGTCTTGGAACAAGTGAGTAAAGATTTGAATTGTTTGCACCGAAGTGATATTGTTGATTTGGAGGGAAGGCATAATGTGGGGTTTGAAATGCACATCCTTGGGAAGACAGTGCATGTAAACTCCGAGCAACATTGGGTTTCATACATGGAGACAATGGCTGAATCACTATGTACGGGAGGAGTCCTGTCATCTTGATGTACCGTGGGTACCGCTCATCGTACGACATGGCACTCGACGAGGCCCTGTGAGTACGGCATGGCACTCAACATCCGCAACTCGACCGATATTTTTTAGAATTAAAATATCAATGTGCTTATAATTAACTGATACACGGTTGAGTAATTCCATCATTTGCTAATACTTCGTGGTGGTCACTTGGGTAGTACTAATTCCACGCCTCTGCGTCCGCTTTGTCCAGCCAAATAAACAGCAACAACCGCCAAAACAACGATCATTTATGGAACTTTGCACACCACCCGAACACGGATCCCACGCCAGTCCGCAGCCGACAGAGTATGTTTTCCTACCTTCCGTGTGGAAACCCATAACGTACCACCTCACTCCCGCGTGGGCCCTACCTTCATAGTGTCCCAATCGTCCAGCGAGCTAGTACGAGGGATCACCACGCAGGAAACGGTAAAAGGGAACAATCCAGCCACACGCAGCCTACATGCGAAATTACTATGCGTGCGACTCCACACCACATTTCTAACTTTTTTTTAAACACATTACCAACTTCCGATGCTTCGGCGTTGTACTAATATAGATTGACAGTCGATTAACACAGCCATCCCGATTTCGAGAAACAACCAACGCCATCTTGATTTCAAAATTTTCGTTTTGATTTTTGTTGCAAGCTGTAAAAAAAACATTCATCATTCATTCGGTTGTGGAAATCTTTTATCGAAAAGAAGAAGAAGACGAATTGCCCGTGTCGGTGACCTTGCCGTGTGCAGACGCATCATGGGCACATTCTGGCCTCCGTCCTCCGTCGGAAGTCCGTGCTCACGTATCTCGCTGCCGTGGTCCCTCATTTGTGCTGCTCGGTTTGGACTTTCATTTCCAAGCGTCTCGTCTCACAATGTCGTACCCCTTGTCGGCTCGCCGCACAACAGGGTCAATTTTATGTATTTTCGAAAATGCAAAAAAGCGGTAGTGGAAATTTATGACAAAAGACCGTCAGGACAAGAAACCTTTTTTGCGCGACGACCGTCTCCTAGCTATTGAAACCTAATTAACGAAAATTTGTGATGGAAGATGTACAGTATATATAACGAGCATGCATTGCCAACGCACTGATGGATATTGGCGCGCAGTGGGAGTGTGAGACACGACAAAAGCGAAGCAAGTCAAACGAAGCTGGGGCCACCAATATCGTAACTGCTCCAGACTCTCTCACGCACGGGACGTCCTTTCTCCTTTGCCACGAGCCAGACACGTGGGACCCAACCCAACGGCAACTCGACGCAGCAGGCGACAAAACCGAAGCCCAGCCACAAATATCCGTGCCCGCCTTTTCCTGTCCATGGCTTTTTTAGGTTGGCGGGTTGCGCAGGTGTTTTCTGCTGTCTACTAAGTGGTTGTTTGAATTGAGAGTTTTAGCGCTGCGTTTTAAGAAAACAAGTTTAAAGCTGATTTTTTGCTAAACGGGCATTACTAGTTTTCCTCTACACAATTGGTTTAAGAAAAACTTTGTTTGGGTCAGGAAAGTGTGAAACTGGTTTATCTATTTCCCTGTTTGGAGACGGATTGACCAAAGGAAAAACAGTTTTGTCTTCTCTCCGTTGAGCCTGTCGCCTTTCCAAAGCTGGTGGCCACTTTCCCCAAAATTTGGCCGGACGGCCTCCGGATCTCCGATTCGTCGCCGCCGTTTGCCTCATGCCAGCACCAGCACTTCCTGGCGGCTCGCCGCTCCTTTGTCCAGGTACTCCTCCTCTATCCCCATCTTGTAGATGCGGCAACTCACCTCCACTCTGGCATCGACGACAGGGCGCGCGCGGTCTTCGGCGGCCGCTTTCCCTCGACCCCTGCCGGAGGCCAAGAAGATGGGCATGTACGTCCACCTCGGTTGCGATGCCTCCACGAACTCGCTCACCCGCAACTCGATCATCTTCTTGTAAATTTGCTTGCCCTCTAACTTCTTGGTCACCAGTGTCAACATCTCCTTCCACTCCCTCTTGTTCATAAAGTTGAAACAACTCATCATCCCTGTGAACCTTCCTTATGAAGTTATGGATGATGCAACATGCCATAACAATTTGGACCTGTTTTTTGTAAGGATAAGGGATTCCTCCATTCCTTGTTAATATTGGAAATCGAGCTTTCAGAACGCCAAAAGTGCATTCTACAACATTCCGTAGTTGTGCATGTAGATGATTGAACAAATCTTTCTCACTACTATATCGACGATTAGTTCCACGAAAAGAACCAATGTGATAGCGATCTCCACGATAGGGGCAATAAATTTTGGTGTATTTGCATAGCCCGAGTCCACAAGATAAAATTTACCTGCATGTAAAGTTTGGCAGCACAGTCAAATTTCTATTATATCATTATATATTTGTGACAATGAAGATGAACTCGAACTGCATGCATGTATAATTCATGTACATTTCTTTTTACCTTTCGGAACAACAAAGCCACCATCAGCAACAGCCCACCGTAGAACAGCTTGATCGGATGCGGAACCTTCCCATCCAGCAGCCACATATGTAAGTGTCATGTCAAATGATACTACTGCCATTACATTTTGAGAGGGATAACCATGCTGATTTCTGTAGGGAGTTTGTTTATCAAGCTTGATTTTTGCATTAATATGTGTCCCATCAATCGCACCTATACAATTCTGTTTGGAAGTTATGTTAATTAGAATGTAAGCTTTAAACATTGCTCCAAGTCATATGCAAAAGGAACATGTTGTTTGAATATAATACATACCTTGAAGTATGGGTAGTACCTTGGTTCGCCCAATATTTTTGTTGGAACTTCATTGGGCGGATCTGTTATGCAAACATCATGCAAACCATTTATGGCTTTTAATACTCTATTAAAGTGTCGACTAATTGTTTCCCCCGAATGTTGAAATCTATCTTGGAGAACACGATTCCTAACACTGTGACCAATTGTATGCAAGAATATCACTAGCTGTTCATTTACATCCATTCTCTTTGTATCCTTGAGTAAATTCCTCTCGCACAATGCATCTCGCAATAAGTAGAAGGTGTGCTTATCAACACGAAGTTGTTCATAAAATCTAACCGGATGTCCTTCCAACCACTCTCTTGTTTTCTGAGCCCCGGTTAATTCAGAGGTATTACGTGGTGTTTTGAATAGTCTTCCGAACAACACTTGTCGAAAAAATGACAATGCAGAAATGTTATTAATATTCAATTGCTCGGAATCAGAATATTCTTCATCTACCATTTTTTCAATGGATTTGGTTAATGTAGTACATATCACTTTCTGATTTTCTGCAATGTTATTGTTCTTTAACGGATAGAATTTCTGCTAAATGGTAGGAGGAGAATCATTTAATTTATTTCTATGAGAAATGTCGCTCCTGACGTAGCAGATATAGGGGGGACGTGTGTATTGAGGAAAGAAGGACATTACATTGTTACTATGTCAAACCAATCAACCAGAAATAAATAAATATATACACGTGAATTTGCAACTGATATTTATTGTTTGAAAACAAACTTACAGAATGAACTAATGGAAAATTGCAACTATGACTTAAATCTCAAATCTCAATAATCTACGCATTTTCAAGCCAAAGAGACCGAGTCTCTTCATCTAGCTCAATGAAAATCGCCCTTTTATCCGCATGTTCAAATGCTTGTGCAGCTTTCAGTTTTTTTATTGCCTCAAGTCCAGGGATGCTATTTAATACGTACCTGCATACATGCTTTCACTGAGTAAGCTTCTATCTGTTGTGCTGCATTTTTCTTTGATTCAGCGATGCTGAATGATGCGTCCGCTAGGCGATCAATTGCATTTATAGCATCATCAGCTATGCGCTTCTGTCCTTTTGAAGTATTTTATGATCCACTTGCACTGCACTTCTTCTTTTTCTCTTCCTTAGTGGTATCAGGCTTCTTACAAGCAACAGGGGAATCATTTATTTCATCATATTCAAGTTCTACTACCTCATTCAGATCAATTTCTATTTGTGCTTTGCTAGTTTCACCTGTCCCTTCGCTAGATATGGCTCCAACTCCAGATGCGGTAGAGCTAGCACAGATGTCTTGAAGGTCTATCCAACTAGGCCACACTTTATCTCGGTATTCTTGAATATTCTTATCCTTCTACAGTTTGTTAATTTATTGTTAGTTCATTGGTCAAGCGTATGATATAGCAATTATTTATAAATTAATGTTCTTAAACTTACTGTAATGAGATCCTCCCAATTTTCTTCCGGAGCTTTGATCATTTTGTCATCGTCATCCCAACCAAACCCTGTGTGCATTAGAAGTCTATCCATGGTAGTGTAACAACTCCTGTAGTACTTGTGACGATTTTTTATTTGTTGCAACTCAAGTTTGTCTACCTTTGACTCATTGAACTGTTCTAGGATTTCACGCCATGCTTTCTTTGTATATCATGTTCCGTCCTTCCCTCCATTTACAGTTTGTTCTTTCAGTATATTGAGCAATATTTTATCCTCCGAAGTTTTCCATGTGTGGCTTTTTGTGACCTGCTTATCAGTCTTTTCCTTCTTGACATTCTTTATTTGGTTATCCATATTTTCCTAAAAAGAAAGAAAGCAACAAAATGATTACTAGTTAAATCGCAGAAGCTACCCTAGTACTGCAATCTGTGTTGCCTTTCGGCACTAATTAGCTAATAGTACTGTTTACTGTCAATTGTCTTGCAGTATGATGGAGTAATTGTTGTTATTTATTTGGCAAACTTAAGCCCTCAAGGAGACTCTAGAATTTATTAACTTAGTACACAGATTGAAGTCTAACATTGTGATGAAGTAATTATAATATAAGGAAATTTTGTATGAATGCCAATTTCGTAGTGAAAACAAACATCTGACAAATTACGAATGTGACTACTCTTTTGGAAAGGATTGTCTACACAAGTAAACACACAATTACTACGTATTTGCTACTTCAGTTTTGAGGTTGCCCTCATTTTCTCAAAGCATTAACAATTGCTACTAATCTATGTGACTAAGCTCTACTTTCTGATTTTTGACCATACCTGCAGGATGATGAATCTGCAGATTGATTCTCCGTGATGCAAAGAAGTGGCCGAAGGGAGCCTTGTCTTCCAGCAGGGGTCAGCGTCCACCGATCTGTGAACTTAGCCTACCGACGGCGGCCAGGGCGATCACAACAGGTGTTGGTGGCCAGCCATGGACGAACTGCAAAAGCCAGGTCGCCAGATTTGTTTCGTCATGTTTGTTGTACGAGCGTCAGGTATATATAGAAGGGATGAAAAAATTGGCGCGAGGAGCTGGCGGCGGCAAGGTGGAATTGGCGCTAATGAGTTTGTTGAGGAGGGAGCGGAACAAAAAAAGTTAGTTACGTCGAGTTTTCTGTAATCCTGTTTCCATAAAAACAAGTATTAGTCGTTTTTCATAAAACGGGGTTTCCTGGCTTTGTGGAAACAGAGTTTTCCTTATCCATGTACTCCCTCCGTCCCATAATATAAGAACGTTTTGGCACTACTAATGCCAAAACATTCTTATATTATGGGACGGAGGGAGTATTTGTTAGAGGTACCAAACAAGTCTGTTAGGCGGTTAGACGAGTCCACGAAAAACTAGTTTGGCTAATCTTGCGTATCCAAACACGGCTATAGTCAGTCAGAGTTGGCAAATTCGACCCCTTGACGTCCGCGAACGTGCCCGGACGCGTCCGAGGGCACTAACTGGGCACCCCTTAAACGTTGCGCCGCACATTTACATATCGCAAATTCTGATCCTTAAATCCATGCAATCCATGTACGTCAATCATACGATACAAACCGTCTGAATGCCAAAGTTCAAAACAAAGCAAGGCAAATCATAGTTCAACAAATCAGACATGGCAAAGTGAAATCAATGTCCGAGCGTGACGGATGGCCACGAATCACTAGTTGGACGCCTGCTCCTGCTCTGCCTACATCCGGGCAGCCTCCTCCGGCTGCATCCTGCTTCGCCTGTATCCGGGCTGCCTCCTCCGCCTGTATCCGGGCCGCAGCCGCCTCATACTTCCTACGGTCATTGATCTCCATCTTCTTGTCCATAAGCCAATTCTTCGCATGCTCATCATAGAGGGCCTCGTCCGCCAACATGATCCTTGCATCTTCCGCGTCCCGTGCGAGTTGCAACCACTCCTTCTCAAGCTTTATGTCACCAAATGTCTTGGCCTTCTCGAGCTCCCATTTGATCGCCGCTTATTGCTTCTCGAGCTCGATCTTCTCCCTCTCAATTTCCAGCCTCTTCTCCGCCCTCTTTCGGTCCCACTCCATTCTTTCCTTTTACGCATCCAACATGAGCTTGTACCTCTCCTCCTTCTTGTTCTCCCTCGCCGAAAAATGCCCATCCATGTGGAAAACATTTTGATAGCCGCGGCATCTCGGCGGCACGTGCCTTCTCCCACTTGTTTCCCATGGCTTGGCGGTTGTCCTTTGGCACGGTGGCTTTTTCATTCGTCACGACAACATCGTCCTCTTCATGGTCCAACCCAATTGATTGGTTCGAGCTTGAGCCATCATTCCTCTTTTTGCCGGACTTGAGGTCGGCCACGAGTTGGTTCCACTTCGGCTTGTCGTTTAATATGATCCAACAATGGCTAGAAGCAAATGGCTTCTTCTCCACCTCGTTATACAAAGGTGGCCACCACCACCGTCTAACAAACAACATATATTTTTAAAAAAATTCAAGAAAGTCATGGTGGAAAATTACGACGAAAGAATGTCAGAGCAAGAAGAGGGAGGGGAGGGGGTCGCCCTTAATTATTATTATTTTGGGCGACGACCCTCTCGTGTTGAAACCTAATTAACGAAAAATGGTGATGGAAATCATGTACAGTTTCTAGATATACTAGCCTGCATGCATTTCCAATACACTGATTGATTTTGCAAGTTGATCGACTACATTAGTTCGTGCCAAGTTCATTCATATTCATAGGAGTACGTAGTACATTAGTATTTTTCTATCTCGATAAAGCGTACTACTCCTACTACCGTACACTTTCTGGCTGGGTCGGTCCACAGTCCGTTTCTCGGCAGCGCGTTGTGCGAGGAAGGAACTCTCTCGTACCCGTCAAAAAAAAAGGAAGGAACTCTCTCGTGCGTGGGCCCCACTGCAACAGCTCTCCTCTCTCTCACGCACGAGACGCCCTTTGCCTTGACCCCCACGCATACCAGACTCCATCACCCACACCTGACACGTGGGACCACAACCGGCCAGGGACTCGACGCAGCACTTCCGTCCCTGAAGAGTTGGACGCGACAAATTCGAATCAAGGCGAACGAAGCTGGGCCCACCAACATCCGCAACTCGACCCAGCCTTTCCGCTCCAGGCTGTCCCATATTTTTTGGATAGTTTGGATTGCTTACCACATGCTAATTCCACCCTTCTGCCTCCGCTTTGTTCCATCCAAATAATAAAGATAAATTGGACAAATATGACCTTAGGGCGAAAGAAATTTACAAAATGAACTGTGAACGAAACTATTTTACCCAGCAAATCCTTTTGGGTAGCTTCCGACGCATAAGCGCTACACTACGCTGCATAGCGCCCGTTTGACAGGCACCACATGCCTCGCCACCATGTCACTTTGGGGCCAGGCCGGGCCTCACCCCTGCTTAAGTAGCGCCTGTCTGTAAGGCGCTACACTCTGACATAATAACCGGCGCGGGCCGGCCCTCCCTAGCCAGCCCACTCCCCCCTAAGAACATTCGAACAGAGAGGCGTCGGCCGTGGTTTCCTCTCTCTCCCCCTCTCAAATCCCTCCTCAAATCCTGATCTGAAGGTTTTCTCTGTGTATTTTGACCCCCAATCCCTCCCTCAAGGTAATTTCCTCTTATCCCCTCCTTTTCATCCGAAAAATGCTCGCTTTTGCTCAAGTCTTGCAAGTTTAGGCAAACCCTAGTTCTTCATGGTTTTTGAAATGTGTATGGAAATATGAGATGATTATTTGGTGTTTAGCATATGCATTGGCATTTTATTAGGGTTAAGGTTGTTGTTATTTTAGGGTTAGGGTTATGGTTCTTGTTATGTTAGGGTTAGGGTTCTTAGTATGTTAGGATTAGGGTGATGTTGGGGTTAGGGTTGTTGTTCAATATCTATGTTAGGGCTAGGATTTGGTTATGTGACTAGGATTTTGTGTTAATCTTCGGATGAGTACTCATGGAATATATTTTTCATTGTGTTGTTTTAGTTATTTTAGGAGAACAGGTGTTTATGTTTATCATGTGGACAAGGAAGTCTTTTTGAAAGGCAATATCGAGCCGGACCCGGATGAGCTTGACATTGTCTTTGGGAGTAGTCCTAGCTATGCCGAGGTCTTGGAACAAGTGAGGAAAGATTTGAATTGGATGAACCCAAGTGATATTGTTGAGTTGGAGGGAAGGCATAACGTGGGGTTTGGAACACACATCCTTTGAAAGACAATGCGTGTAAACTCCGAGCAACGTTGGGTTGCATACAAGGAGATGGTGGCCGAATCACTATGTATCGGAGGAGTCCTTTCATCTCGATGTACAGTGTGTACCGCTCATCGTACGAAGCATATTGAGCTTGATATACACTTTGTTCGCTAAAAGGTGGCGCTCGGAAGGATCCGTGTTCTACACGTGCCTACCGCTCAGCAATTCGCCGATGTTATGATAAAGGGGCTACCGACCACAGTCTTTGAGGAGTTTCGGTCCAGTCTCTGCCTCTCCGGTGACGCTTCGACGGCGCGGGGGGGGGGGGGGGGGGGGGGGGGGGTGTTGAACATACGTTGTCCATTGTACATGTATAGGACTAGGGTCTTGTATTTATACCGTTGTATCTTCTCTCTCCCCTCTGTATATTTGTACATCTTGGAAGACAAGTAGAGGTCAGTCCACCCTGTACCTATATATGTGCATCATGCACACGATCAATGAATTATCAATGCATGCAATCTCTCTCTTCCTAACTTATAAATTTCAATCTAACACCATCTTGGGGTGCTACTGTGCATGCAATACATGCTCTTCTTCGTCTTGTTTTCTCAGACCTCCCTTGATTAGTTAGGTTGGACCGGCAAACAAACACCTACATACATAGCACGCTCCCATATCACTGGGTAGAGGCCAACGGGTGACAAAATCTTACGTGTCTCAGCTGTCATTTAAATAATTGATTTGTCTATCTTCACAAGTCTTGCTGAACCTTCAGATAGGCAAAAACATTCAGTTCAAAGCCTGATTTTTTTTGCTATAGTGATAATACCTACATTTCTACATTTCCAATTGCAGTCTGGAAACTCAAATTCAGATATGAAAACTATATGGGGTTTTCACTTCTTCGGGAATGTTGCTACATATATTTTACATGTTTCTCTCTTAGAGACTAATTTCAATCTCAAACCATCCTGGGTGGTACTATTCATGTAGTACATGCTCTGCTTCATCTTGTTTTTTCAAACCTCCATCAGTCAAGTTCCATCCTGGGTGGTACTGTTCGTGTAGTACAAGCTCCGCTTCATCTTCTTTTCTCAAACCTCCACCGGTCAAGTTCAATCCTGGGTGGTACTGTACGTGTAGTACATGTGCTACATATTCTTGTCTCAAACCTCCATCAGTCAAGTTCGATCGGGAAGTAAACACCTACATACATATCACCGGTAGGGGCCTGACAAAATGTTACATATCTCAGCTTTGTCATTTAAACCCATTTGATGTCTCTATCTTCACAACTCTGTCTTGCTCTACCTTCATATAGCCATAAAACATTCTGTTCAGAGCCTGCTATTGTTTGTTGCTATAATAATACCTACAGCACAGTTCTACATTTCTAATCGTAGTCTGGAGATTCATATTTAGATATGAAAAATATATGCTCTCCTTTGCAGCCCAATGTAGAAAGATACCAAGGGTGCCTCCTTTCCCTCTAGTGATAATTAATTCTCTTCAGTAGAAGGCAGCTTAGAGAAAATATCATGTCCTCCAACTATGGTCTGGGACATTAACTAGGGACTTTTACTTGCAGATGTTCAAGGGAGGATGTCGCGATGGGAATATGGATCAATGAGATGAAGAAGGGAGGCTTTGGTCTCAAGTAAGAGAATGATGGAAGGATCTTGGTGGACAGATCTTGGTGGGCATCTAGTTGCACACTACCAGGAGCCAATGTAGATCATGTACCTCTAGGACAAATTCCAGAGAACAATGCGACACATTATTGCTCTTAAACAATGAACCATAATGTTTGCTCTAGTTGATTAGTTAAATTAGTTTATGGGAAATTTGGATGTCAAAATTAATGAATGTGTGTTATTGTTGTTTGGTTTTGGTTTAATATTGTTGGATGACATGCACGTATTGTAATGAATTATGTAACTTGATTGATATTTCATTGCTAATGTGAAATCCAGCTATATGGGAGGGCTAATGAATGTTGTTTCGCAAAACAAAACCCCATCTGTTAGGTGGTTGGGAAAGGCTAATGCCAGGCCCAACAGAATGTTGGTCAGGAAAGAATACCCTATCTGATAGTCGGTCAGGAAAGGCCCATGGCAGCCCCAACGGATTGTTGGTCGGGAAAGAGTACTCTATCAGATAGTCGGTCGGGAAAGGCCCAAAGCCCTAGCGAACTGTTAGTCGGGAAAGGCCCACTGCAGGTTGGTCAGCAAAGATACATCGTAGACGAGAAACAGTCGATCGGGAAAGAGTTTTCCCGTCTGGACTTTCCCCAACAGACAGTGTCGGTCTGCAATAGTCTTTCCCGACCGACTATCTGTTTGCATAACTTGCATTCCCGACCAACCTGGCTGCCGAGGATGTAGTGTTATGGTGTAGTGGTAGCTACTAACAGGAATTTAAACCAATCATCTAATAAAATTTCATATGTGAGTATTATTTCATACATAGGTACAAATTCCTATGTATGCAAGCATGATTTACAATACAAATCAAGAACACAAATGTTCCCTAATGATTACAACTAATCAACATAGGCTAAATCACCACACATTATTTCAGTTACCCATAGAAATTTTGAATCCATCAAAAACTAGAGTTTCACCAAACTTGCACGAAGAAGAACAATGTGAAGGATTTTTCGGATGAAAAGGAGCTGGTTAGAGAACAATACCAGGATTTTTCGGATGAAAAAGAGGGGGTTAGAGAACAATACCTTCTAGGAGAAAGTGGGGCAGAAATCCACGGAGAAAAACTTCAAATCTGTGAGATTTGGAGAAGGGATTGAGAGGGGCAGAGGGAGACAGCCGTGCCCGTCTTTTCTCTTCCTAAGAGGAATGAGTGGGATGGGGGAGGGCTGGCCCGTGCCAGTTACTAAGTTAGAGTGTAGCGCCTTACAGACAGGCACTACACTAAATAGGCGCTACTTAACAAGGGGTGGGGCACGGCCTGGCCCAGGGGTGCCACGCTGACGAGGAGTGTGGCGCATGTCAGATAGGTGATATGTTATGTAGTGTGGCGCCCACGCGTCGGGCTCTACTCGAAAGGGTTAGCTGGGTGAAATTGTTTCGCTATGGATATCTGCACACAACCCTAACATGGGTCCCACGCCACTCCGCAGCCGGCAGAGTATGTTTTCTACCTTCTGCGCAGAGACCTATAGTGTACCACCTCACTCGCGCATGGGCCCTACCTTCATAGTGTGCCCATCGTCCAGTCTGCATGCAAAAGTACTACCATCCCTGCCGTTTTGCGTGCGACTCCACTCCACATTTCCAAAAAAAAAATTAAACACATTACGAACTTCCGATGCTTCGGTGTTGTACTAGTATAGATTGCCAGTCAATTAACACAGCCATCCCGATTTAGAAAAAAACAACCAATGCTATCCCGATTTAAAAAAAACTCCTGGTTTCAATTTTTGTTGCAAACTACCTTAAAAAAACATTTTGTCGTGCATTCGGTCGTTGAAATCTTTTATCGAAAAGAAGAAGAAGACGAATTACACGTGCCCGTGACCTTGCCGTTTGCAGACGCATCATGGGCACATTCTGGCCTCTGACCTCCGTCGGAAGTCCGTGCTCACGTATCTCGCTGCCGTGGTCCCTCATTTGTGCCGGTCGGTTTGGGCTTTCATTTCCAAGCCTCTCACCTCACAATGTAGTACCCCTGTCGGGCCGCCGCACAACAGGGTCAACTTTATGTATTTCCGAAAATGCAAAAAAGCCGTCGTCAACACAAGAAGAGGGTGGAAGCTGCCCTAGGGTCACCCATCTTTTTTTGCGTGACGACCGTCTCCTACTGAAACCTAATTTACGAAAATTTGTGATGGAAGATGTTTTTCTAGATATAACGAGCATGCATTGCCAACACACTGATGGATTTTGCAAGTTGATTGACCGATACAACAGATGTGTTCGTGGTTATATTATTTTCCTGGCCGGATAATAAAGATTATAGTACTCGTACATGTACTTTCTGGCTGCGTCGGTCCACAGTCCGTTTCTCATTACCGCATTCTTTTGCAAGGAAAGAACTATCTCAAGTGTGGGTCCCATCGCAACAGCTCGGGATGACCTTTGGCTTGACACCCACGCAGACCCGCCGCGGCAGTCACCACAGGCCGAGACAACGAGCCGTGGCTTCTAGACCCCACCCCTCAGGGACACGACGGCAATACTCTCACCTGGCCACACAGTGGGACATGACAAAAGCGAAGCAAATCCAAACGAAGCTGGGGCTACTCCCGTCTCTCTCACGCACGGGATGTCCTTTGCCTGGACCCCGTCCCCATGCATACCCGACTGCATCACCTTCCTGACACGTGGAACCCAACCCAACGGCGACTCGACGCAGCACGCGACAAAACTGAAGCCGAGCCACAAATATCCGTCCCCGCCTTTCCTATCCAGGGCTTTTTAGGTTGGTGGGTCCCACAAGTGTTTTCTGTTGTCTAACTGCATGGGGACCCGTATCTGTCCGTGAAGCTGTCCAGGCACCCAAATTCCGGTATTTTGGAGACAAACGTGGAGACAGCATTGCCGGAGTCCGGAGTCCGGACATGTAATAGACCAATCACATGCATGGTCTCTCTCTCCTCCCATCCGCACATGCATGGTATCCCTCTTCTCTCTCTCCTCCCAACCAGACACTAAACGATAAATATCTCACCACATGCATGGTCCCCACCTATTTTTTCCCCACCCAGTCGGATACTTTATAATTAGCGTTGGATTGCTCCCTCCCATATCATGTCTGCGAACCACGTCCGGACATAAAAAAGGAGATATGCCGGAGAAATTCATAGGTCGGCGTTGGAGATGCCCTAAAGCTGTGAATGTTATTGCTCCTACGAGCTGGCACCCACTCTCTCC
The DNA here is from genome assembly GCF_002575655.3 of Aegilops tauschii subsp. strangulata. Lineage (NCBI taxonomy): Eukaryota > Viridiplantae > Streptophyta > Magnoliopsida > Poales > Poaceae > Aegilops > Aegilops tauschii. The sequence goes on along the minus strand of NC_053036.3, from coordinate 637,124,086 downwards.
GTTCCTAAATATAAGACCTTTTAGAAATTTTAATATTGACTACATACGGAGCAATGAGTGAATCTACACTCTAAAATACATCTATATACACTCGTATGTAGTCCAAATTGAAATCTCTAAAAGGGCTTATATTTAGAAACCGACAAAGTAGTACAAAACAGCTACTACACAGAACGACATTAATCTCTACCCCCCCCCCCCCCCCCCCCCCCCCCAATTTCCACTCCTCTCCCCAATTTCAATCCATATTATGACACCTCACCCGATTACTTTAATCAAGTCAAATTTTGTAAATTTTTTGTCTTTTATTGTGCATTTTAAGATCCCGCCAGGTTTCTTCCGGTTCTACCTTGCCATTGGGTTGTTTGCCAACGAAAATACATTTATAATCCACTAAGCGCAATTTCGCAGCCGGCCGTTACCTTTCCTTAGGACATCTCCAAAGCTGGCACGCAAATGTCTCTGATATATATTCGTTTCTATATTCGGACCATGCATGTGGTAGGATATTTGTGGTTGGTGTCCGGTTGGGAGGAAAGAGGGAAGAGGGGGGCCATGCATGTGCAGTAGGGGACCATACATGTGATTGGTCAAGTGCATGTCCAGACTTCGGCAAAGCTCCCCATGTTTGTCTCTTGGATATCGGAATCCGTACGTCCGGACTGCTAAGCAGACATATACAGGTCCCCGTTGGATGATAAAAGTGGTCCGGACATATAGTGGAGGTTTGATGGTCCGCTTTAGAGATGCCCTTACACTACTTTTATATGCGACCAAGCACAACTAACGAGACCCTCTGTTTTCCTGACTTAAAGCAACTTCAGAAAATTTGCTAAAAGCCCCCAGATTCCAATATATGTCAATATGGAAGCCATGAGGTAAAAACGTACTCCCTCCGTCTCATAATTCCGTCCCATAATATTAGAGCGTTTTTTATACTAGTGTAGTGTCAAAAACGCTCCTATATTATAGGACGGAGGGAGTACTATAAAGATTCTCCATGGCGACCTTCATCACTCCATACGTCCATATTTGCCCTCCCGTGCTCCATAATTGCAGTCTGTGGGCCAATTTTTGCAGAGCGCTCCATCCATGAAACATGTGGTACAAAGGGAATTTCATATCGCCGGCACCTCCCCTTCCCGTTCCCCTCAACCTCCGACCCAGGGTCCTAGCCTTGTCGGGGCCCACAAACGACAACATAGTATGGCTTTCATCGCCATCTCTCAGCACCGCCGCCATCCCTCATCTACAGGCAAATTTGACAATTTTGACATGTCGACGAAATAAAATCACAAAATGAACTGCTCGTAAAACTATATCACGCGGCTGACCTTTTTGTGTGGCGCCCGACACGCAGGCGCCACACCCTACGGTGCAGCGCCTAGCTCTGGGGCGTTGCACCTCTGTTCACCGTGGCAGCCAGTGGGCCCGCACCCAGCAGTGTAGCGCCTCCGAGCTAGGCGCCACACATGTAATGTGCAGTGCCTAGCCCTTAGGCGCTGCACTGTCTGTTACTAGTTGGCTGGCCCCACTCCCCCCACCCCACACACCCCAACCCTCATAGCATCCGACCCGAGATTTGCCCCCTCTCCCCCTCTCTCCCCCTCTCACATCCTCTCCCAAATCTTGCAAATTTGAAGATTTTGTCCGTGGATTTCGAACTCAAACCCTCCCTCAAGATAATCTTCTTCGATCTCCTTGTTTTGATCCAAGTAATGTTAATAAATTGCTCATTTGTTGCTAGTTTGGGGAAACCCTAGTTTTGTATGGATCTAGAGATTTGCATGGAGATGTGAGATGTTTGTTTGCCAATTTCCTATGATTAGGCTTGTTAGTATGTTAGGGTTATTCTTATGGGTGTTCTTATGTTGGTGCTAGGGTTAGGGTTAGGGTTAGGGTTGTTGTTTCATATATATTTTAGGGTTTGTATTCCGTGTTAATCCTTGGATTAGTACTCATGGAAGCAATGTTACGTTGTGTTGTTTGAATGCTTATAGGGATGGGAAGAACATGTGTGTTTCTTCATCATGGGGACAAAGACGCCTTCTTGAAAGGAAATATTGAACCGGACCCGGATGAGCTTGACATGGTATTTGATAGTAATCCTAGCTATGCGGAGCTCTTGCAAAAAGTGAGGAAAGATTTGAATTGGATGGACCCTAGTGATATCGTTGAGTTGGAGGGAAGGCATAATGTAGGTTTTGAAATGCACATCCGTTGGAAGACAATGCGTGTCAACTCGGAGCAACGTTGGGTTGCATACAAGGAGACGATGGCCGAATCACTAGACAAGGCTCTTGAGTTATTTGCAACGAAGAAGGTTGATTCAAATTTGCATTTGGACTTGAACCGAAACCCCTCCCCTTTGGTTGCTAGTAGCCCCCCACCCTTGAAGCGAGATGAAATTGCTGAACCTCTTTTGACCCAAGAAGTGAGGCCAACATTGAGCCCGTTTACAAACAACCAAAATGAAGCTTTGCAAGAGGAGAACGATGAGTATGCGGACGATGACAATGAAGTTGATCTCCATGACAACAATGTGGGTGATCTCGACAAATATCATTTGCAAGAGACAATGGACCATTCCATCCCTTATTCCCATGGCTATGCATTGGATTCGGATGACGATTGTCCGGGTGAACAAGTTGATGAGGAGGGGTTCACGGTGAAGGAGGCCGAAGCTTTCGAGAAGGTATTCGGTCGGGATCATCGGACTACATTGTTCAAGGATGTTAGTCTCGCGGATGAAGCCATGGTAGATGGTGGCCAAGGTATATCTCTTGGGGTTAGGCCAAGATCTCACCGTGATTTGGATGACGGCAAGAACGGGATTGCTAAAGGATCCTAGTTTGAAACCTTCTTGGAATTGAAGGTGTGGATTGACAACTAGGTTACGCATTATCGTCCACACAAGGTGGTGAACTCGAACGTCAATGTGCGCTACACGGTTGCATGTGCATGTGAAGATGAAATATGTCCGTGGATTGTGCGTGCAAGACCATGGAAAGGAGGTCCCACTTGGCACGTAGTGAGTTGTGTGCCAACTCACATGTGCCAAGGCAAAAGGGTGGATGGCAAGATTGTGTCCCAAGACCACAGACAACTCACATCCGAGTTCATCGCTTACAGGCTCTCCAACTCAATATCCACACTTCCAACAAAGAGTGTCCAACATGTCATTGACCTTGTGAAAGCCATCTTTCATTACAAGGTGAAGTACGGCAAGGCATGGAAGGCGAAGCAAGCCGCATTTAAGATGTTGTATGGTACTTGGGAGGAAGCATACAACCGAATCCCTAGGTTGTTGTTAGCCATGGCCGCGACAAACCCGGGCATGGTTCATGTGGTCGAGCCTCATGGGGAAAAAACAACGGTTCATGAAGGAAGGAAAGTCCGAGTATTTGGCTGTGCATTTTGGGCGTTCGAGCAATGCATGAGGGCTTTCGAACACTGTAGGCCGGTCATCGCCATTGATGGCACGTTCTTGACCGGACAATACAAGGGCACCTTGTTGGTTGCGATAGCAAGTGATGCCAATAACCGGGTGTTGCCATTGGCATTTGCTTTGGTTGAGATGGAGAACAATGACAACTAGGAGTGGTTTTTGCGTCTTTTGAGGACGAAGGTGTTACCCGCTCAAAGGGAAATTTGTGTCATATCGGATCGGCATCCAGGAATTCTTAACACGGTGGAGATTGACATTCCCGGGCATGCTCCGTTGCACCATCGATGGTGCATGAGGCACTTTTGTTCGATCTTCTATAGGGCATGTGGCCTTAAGGAGTTGCCGATGATCTTCAAGATTGTTGTCTCGCTTTCTCCGACAAGCGGTTCGCCACTTTGTTCAACAAATTGCTCGCACACAAAAAACTTGATCCCGGGGGTCAAGACTTTCTCAATAGGCACATTGAATACCGGAACAAGTGGGCACGTGCTTTTGATGAAGATGGCCGAAGATACGGTCAAATGACAAGCAATATGGCCGAATGCTTCAATAGGGTGCTCAAAGGTGCATGTGGATTACCTGTGACGGCAATAGTTCAATACACATTTGACAAGATGAATGCGTACTTTCTAAAGTACTCGATGAAAACGGATGCACAGATAGTGGGTGAGAACAATTGCAAGTACAAGTACAAGTTCCCACCCAAGGTTGATGAATGGTTGGAATTGCAATCACGGAAGGCGGACTCACAAGAAGCTATACTATATGACAATGAAGAGTGGAGGTACGAAGTGAAAGAGCCAGGAGGAACCACAACCGATGGCCGCCTGGAATAGCTATCCAGAGAGCAACAGAAAGTTTGCATCCTGTTTGGGGGCAAAAAATTCACTAAGTGTTGGTGTGGCGCCTAGCAGGGAGGCGCCACACTCAATTTTGCAACGCCCACGAGCTAGGCGTTGCACAGCTAGGTGTGGCGCTTCCAGGCTAGGCGCCACACCAACACTTAGTGTATTTTTGTCCCTCCTACTAGGTCATTTCCGGCACATTTTCAGGCACATATACCTGCATCACAGAATAAACAGTAATGATCTTCATTGTAACATTTTCAACACCTCTTCAATTTCAACAAAGACAACGTTTCTTAGAGTGACCATCACTTCAAGTTCAACATTACTAAGACATACAATCACTTCAAGTTCAACATTACTAAGAGCTACCACCACTCCAAGTTCAACGACATAACAAGTTCGACATAAGCAAAACGCCCACTAGGCGAGTTACATAACAAATAGAGGACGACGACTAGTTCCTTGTGCGCTTTTTGGCTCCTCCCCCCCTCCTGCTGGCTATCTTCTTCGCCGTCCTAGGAAGAGCAACCCGCTCCGGCTCCGGCTCTAGTTCCTCCACGTCATCCACATAGTCATCCAAAGCCGCCATCCGCGAGGTGCCGACCGTCCTTTTGCCTCTTTGGGTGATGTCTTCAGGTGTGTATTTATTGATTCCCTTCCTAGGCTTTAACTCGTATGCTGATCGAACTTGGTAGGTCCCCAAGGTCATATCATCAGCAACCTATTACAAAAACAAAAGATATGGAAAAGACCGTGTGCAAGGATAAAGTTAGAAATGCATCAACAATTGAATATATGCTCATGCCATACCTCTTGGGTGACCACACCCACATCCTCATCCTCCAAAGGATCACCATGGCCAGAAGTGGGATCTGATGGTGTCACCGACCTAGACCGTTCTGGTGATACATACTCGGGGTCACGACAACCGACAAGGTTTGATAGCCGCCTTAACCTTTGCCCCTGGCGCTGCAACATGTACAAGTGAATGAGATATCGAACGTAGCAACACATGTTAAGTGGTAGTTTGAAGGAGATGTGAACCTTAATGAATGCTCGAAGTGCACCTTCCCCATCGCTTTTCCCAACCGGGGTTGTCTCCAGAATAGTCTCGGTCTCATCAACTGCTTTCTTGATCTGGGCACGCTATGAACAGAAACGACATTAACATGTTAGGCAAGCGAAGATGTGAATAGTGCGAATGGAAAAGCAAAAAGGGCAAATACCACAAAGTTCATCATTGGAGCTGAAGGGACTGAGGTGCCTTTCCTGACTAATGTGTTGTACTCGTGCTAGGTTAGCTCATCGAAAACGGCGGGATCTTCCAAAATCTCCTCAGCATACGCCGGCTTGCATATCTCCACACGGGTATACTTGCAAGAAACCATGTGAGATAGTTGTTGAACGCGATCGGGCAGTGCTCACGAAGCTGGGCTCGTTTTTCAGCCTTAGCTTGCTCCACACTAAGCGCGAAATGTACGACATACTTCCTGTGATGCTTGGCCCAATCCTTGACCTTCCGCTGCTGTAACGCCCACGATGCGGCTATATCTGTCACGTGTGGAGGCACGACTTAGAGGCATAACCGCATTGTAGGTTTTGTCGCAAGAAGGGTCATGTCGGAGTAATTGGCCACGGATACCCCGAAGATGGCGAGACAATAATTCAAGACATCGGGGCTAGCAAAGACCCTCAGTCCGACTGCCCGGCCGGCTGCCGGCTAACGACTGCGCCGACCAGCCGGCTGCCGACTGCAGCCCGACCCGACACCGACAAGACCCCGACGAGACGGCCATACCCCGACGAGACGGCTGTACCCGAGCACTGTTCACATGTCACCCCAGCCATCATGTGCAGTGTCCCTTGTCCCTGGGCACTATTTATGAAGTGACCCAGGGGACAAGTGTGACACCCCACCATGCCTTGATCCCATACCACCACATAGCTAAGATAGTAAGCTAGCTCCACACTATATATAGCCATCCATCCATCCACCCTAAGAGGCCCTCACGCATGAGCACACACATGCTCACGGCCATGAGCATGAGCATGGCCGGCCACTAGAGCATGCCACATATGAGACATATACAAAGTCAGATGCCTATGGCACTGACCAATGATACAGCTCCAGGAGCACTATGTACCAGATATACTCAGACATGCAGGAGTAGGGGTATTATCTCTCCGGAGAGCCCCGAACCTGGGTAAACTAGCGCGTGCTACTCGCATACCCGCTCCCGGTCCTATCAGCAGCAGTCTTACCCTCACACTAAGCCCTTGTGGCATCTGTCGCCTCACCCCCCCCCCCCCCGTGAGAATACCATGACAGGTCATCTTCACACAATCCCATGTAATGAACAAGAATGGGATAAAGAGAGTTGGCTTAGAATCGTCACTTCACACAATACATAAATAAATTCATACATCATTCAAAATACACACATAGACCGACTACGGTCAAAACCAAATGAAAAGAAGATAACCCCAAATGCTAGATCCCCGATCGTCCCAACTGGGCTCCACTACTGATCATCAGGAAACGAAACGTAGTAACGACCAAGTTCCTCGTCGAACTCACACTTGAGTTCGGTAGCATCACCTGCACCGGTATCCTCGGCACCTGCAACTGTTTTGGTAGAATCTGTGAGTCACGAGGACTCAGCAATCTCACACCCGCGAGATCAAGACTATTTAAGCTTATGGGTAGGAAAGGGGTAATGAGGTGGAGCTGCAGCAAGCACTAAGCAAATATGGTGGCTAACATATGCAAATAAGAGCGAGAAGAGAAGCAACGCAACGGTCGAGAAGCTAGAAGTGATCAAGAAGTGATCCTGAAACTACTTACGTTCATACACAACCCAAACCGTGTTCACTTCCCAGACTCCGCCGAAAAGAGACCATCACGGCTACACACGCGGTTGATGTATTTTAATTAAGTCAAGTGTCAAGTTCTCTACAACCGGACATTAAAAAATTCACATCTGCCACATAACCGTGGGCACAGCTTTCGAAAGATAATACCCTGCAGGGGTGTCCCAACTTAGCCCATCACAAGCTCTCACGGTCAATGAAGGATATTCCTTCTCCCGGGAAGACCCGATCAGTCTCGGAATCCCGGTTACAAGACATTTCGACAATGGTAAAACAAGACCAGCAAGACCACCCGACTGTGCCGACAAATCTCGATAGGAGCTGCACATATCTCGTTCTCAGGGCACACCGGATGGGACAAGCTACGAGTAAAACCAGGCCTCAAGTTTCCCCGAGGTGGCCCCGCAGGCTACCCAATTCGGACCAACACTCAGAGGAGCACTGGCCCGGGGGGGTTAAAAATAAAGATGACCCTTGGGCTCGCGAAAACCCAAGGGAAAAGGCTTAGGTAGGCAAATGTAAAACCAAGGTTGGGCCTTGCCGGAGGAGTTTTATTCAAGGCGAACTGTCAAGGGGGTCCCATAAATCCCCAACCGCGTAAGGAACGCAAAATCAAGGAACATAACACCGGTATGACAGAAACTAGGGCGGCAAGAGTGGAACAAAACACCAGGCATAAGGTTGAGTCTTCCACCCTTTACCAAGTATATAGATGCATTAATTAAATAAGAGATATTGTGATATCCCAAAATCATCATGTTCCAACATGGAACCAACTTCAACTTCACCTGCAGCTAGCAACGCTATAAGAAGGGCTGAGCAAAAGCGATAACTTAGCCAAACAATGGTTTGCTAGGAAAGGATGGTTAGAGGTTTGACTTGGCAATATGGGAGGCATGATATAGCAAGTGGTAGGTAGCGCGACATAGCAAAAGAGCGAACAACTAGCAAGCAAAGATAGAAGTGATTTCGAGGGTATGGTCATCTTGCCTGAAATCCTGCAAGGGAGAAGAACTAGTCCATGAAGAAGACAAACAGATGTAGTCGAACGAATCCTCACAATCGCAACATAACCGGAACTATCAAGAAGAAGGAACACCGGAAAGAAACAAACAACATGGTAAACAACCATCACATTCACATGGCATAATGCACAGTCAAGTATGATGCATGTCCGGTTTAATGAGGCATGGCATGGCAAAGTGCACAAACAATACTACAAATTAAGTGGAGCTCAATATGCAACGAGTTGCATATTGACGAAACACCACATTCGGGTTATTTAGTTCGCTCTCGTTTAAGTACACAACAATATTAAATGTTGTTAACCATTGCAAGAGGTGAAGCATAATAAAACTACACATCTAGGCAAGTTTAAATGAGGCCGGAACAACAAACAACAATTCCGGAAAATCCTCATGTCCATATTTCGAATTTGCTACTGTTCTGCCCTAAACACAATTTTAATGTTGTTAAACAGCAAAATGAAGTGCACCATGTTAAACTAGGCATTTTCCTACCCCATTTACATATAAAGTTTATTAAATTCGGAGCTACGTTTATTTAGTTATGGAATAAATCATTTTAACATGCTATTTATGCAAATTAATTCAAACAGCACATTTAAACATTTTAAACATGGATGAAAGTGGCATATTATTAAACTACACAAATTTCTGAGCATTTTACATATATGAAGTTTTTACATATGATGCATGGTTAATTAATTATTATATGCATGAACATGGAGGGGTAATCTGTAAATGTGCAGTTTTCTGGATAATAGGCAAATTCGCAGACGCTGAAAAAAACATGGCATGGGCCGAAACTGCAGGCTGCTGGGGCGCTCACCATGGGCTTTGGCCCGGTCGGTGGAGCAGGAGGCGGGGCAGGCCGGCTGGGCCTTGGAGGCTACTGGTCCAGGCGCGGTCAAGAGGAGGCGAGCGGCGCGGCTGGGCCAGGACGCTGGACTCGTCGAGGCCACGGTCAACGCGAGGCAGGGGCGCGGGCTTGGCGCTCGAGACGGACAGGAGGGCGCCGTGCTCGTCAGGAACCGATGAAGGCCGACGGCGACAGGGACTCCGGCAGGCGACGGCGCAGCTTGTGCGGCGAAGCTTGGCGCGGTGCTAGGGAAGATGCAGAGGAGGAGCTCGGGGTCGAGGCTCCTGCTCGATTTGAAGGTGGCGCGAGGAAGCGGCTTGGGGTGGCGACGATGGGTGCAGGCGCGGGAACAACGAGGGCGGAGGAGATCCGGGGCGGCAAGATCTTGGCGTGCGGGTTCTCCCGATCGAGACGAGGTGGGGCAGAGGGTCGGGGCGCGTCTCGTCCTCCTGCTCGAAGCAGAGGATGCAGGGGAAGCAGAGGCCAGCAGCGAGGGATGCGGGGTCACGAGGCGGCGGCGCTCGGGCAGACGGAAGGAGCGGGCGTGAGGGCTTCCCCCCTGGAACGTGGCGGAGGCGACGGGAACCTCCAGGAGCTCCATGGGCGGCAGGCTCCTCCAAAACGGCGGCGTCGGGACACCATCAGAGGGAGTGAGAGAGAAGAAATGGAGGAAGGAAAGAGAGGGGTGACGGGGCTGGTCCTGCTGGCTGTTGCTGCTTGCGGCCGGCTCGAGGGGAGGGCAGAGGAGGCCGCGGGGTCCTGCTGGCTGTTGATGAAGAAGGCAGGGAGGAGGCGAGCATGGATCGAGAGGAGTTGAGTGCTTCGGGAGGAAGGGAAGGTGGATCTGTTTGGGTGGCTGGCTGTGCGTGGGTTGGTGAGGAGGGGATCTGGGAGGATCCCAAGGAAGAAGGGGACTAGCGGCGATGGGACAAGCTCCCGAGGAATAAGGGAGTGTGGGTGGCGGCGGCTGCGGGATGTAATGGATGGATGGGACAGCCTAGGTCTACGGTTAGGTTGGTTAGCTTAGGGCAAAACGGACCCTCCGATCAAAATCGAACGGTCGAGAATAAATAGGTTAGGGAGTCCAATTAAGAAAACGGAGATGCTTTATAGATGTTTGGGGATGATCCTGACCCAACGGTAACGACAGCCTGAGTCGGGTTCGGGGGAGTTTCGGACGCTAACACGAGGGGGCCGCGGGCTGACGAGAGAGGTTAGGTGGTTTGACAAGAGGGAACCGAAAACACGGGTGGTCTCGGAACGACCAACGAAGGCAAGGGGGGACGCGGCAACTACGAACGGGTGCAAGTTTTAAAAACAATGACGGGAACGAGTGCCAATGCAATGGGGATGATGCCATGATGAATGCAACAAACAAACGAAACACATGACAACGACGAAAAACATGGAAGCCGTCTGGAGCGTCGGTCTCGGGGGCGTTACAACTGCCTTCTCCTATCCAACCTGCAAGTTAGAAACAGAATATTAGCACCATCGAAACCACCGAGAAGCTGCTAAGTGCTCAAGGTTAATTATATCTTACGCGTGTAGCAACTTGTCCGTGTCCTCCCACTCCGGCGAGTGTGGCTGGAACAAATCAAACTGGCGGTACACCCGATGTGGCAGGTGAAGCTCAACCGCCCAGTTGCATATGAGTGGGCACCGCATATGCCAAAGGTCCCTATCCCTAGTGCACATCGGATTCAGCATGAACTCTATAGGGTTACCAAAACTATCCCCTCTTCCATACGGCTCCCATTCCACCTGCAAAATAGCATAGAATGCAAAACTGATTTTGAGTTACGATAGAAGCATGAGAATCACTTATGCAATGTCGAGTCACCTGCTCAGCCGTGATCGTGTCCAGCTCGCTCTTGTACAACTTGTACATGACCGAGTGATCATCTATCGTCTCATTTAACACATCCCACTTGTAAGCCCAAGTGGGGAGCCGTAGTGGGTCATCTTTGTCATCCCAATCCTCGTACTTCACGGTCTTCGGTCGTCCAACCGGAAAACGCTCCCAGCTCCATATGGAAAGTGCGAGCGTACAACCACCAATACCTCCAGATGGCCTACAACAGGCGTCGTCCAACTGCACATAAAAGAGAACATGGTTGAATTAACAGGAAGATCGCATTGATAATGTAGCAATGAAGTGAAAAAGAAACAACTTTATACCTGTCTATACAAGTAAGCTAGTGTCGCTGAACCCCAACTCCATTTGCTATTGAAGATGGTCAACGCCTTCAGCCACATCCATGGAGCATTCTTGCCTGTGCCATCAGCAAACATAGTCCTGGATATAACGTACCACATGTAGACACAAGCATATGTCTTGACCTCATCCTCATTAGCTTCCTCAGGGCAAGTACCAAAGTGCCATGCAATCCACGTGAAAGGAGCACCGGCTGCGACTCTTTCCTTCTTCTTGTCTTCTGCTTCTGGTTCCTGAGGCTCCGGAGTTACCATACCGATAAGGGCACACATCTGCTCGCGCCACCCATCAAAATCGGTGTTCATACATAGAGGATTCCCCTCGATAGGAAGACCATGATCATAGCAATATCCTGGAGCGTCACGGTCATCTCCCCGGTCTGAAGATGGAAACTGTGTGTCTCCGGCCTCCAGCGATCAATAAGCACGGTGATTGCTGCAGCATTGTGGGGTGGCGTCGACCGGCTGACCAACTGAATGAAAGGGAGAAGTCATGTCTCCCTTACATACGGTGTGTATCGCTCATCATAGCGCATCCCCCCAAGGTTGATCCCGTGAGACCGAAGCTTCAAAGGTGCAAGCTCCTACAAACAAACAAATCATAAAATTACATATGGGGCATTTGTGTTTGAAATAAACACTAAATTCATAACACCGGCCACTTTCATTATTACCCGCTGCTCCACCGACATAGCGTACGACCGGTGTTGATGGTCCCAGTGATCATCGAGAAGCCAAACCATCCTAACAATTTCAAACAAAGCTTTCTTGTCAACACGATTATCTTTTGAATAACAATAAACTAAAGTACACCTACTATATGCAAAATTCAAAGCATATGTATCCAAAGCATTCTTGTCAATACGAATATAATTTCAACACAAATAAACTAAACTAGGCCTACTTCATGCAAGATTCAATACAAATATCTTTTCCATAGGAATACATGTCAACCTATGTATCCAAACCATATCTTTTCAATAAAATCAACTAAACTAGGGTTGCAAAATTAGGTATATAATACATGCAAGATTCTAAACATGCAACATTCTAATCTAATCAAATCAAACAAGGGTTCCCCAAAATCTTCAAAATAGCATACATTATATGGATAGAAAGAAGGGGATCGGAGGAGAGTACCTTCTAGGATGGATTGGTGAAGGAATCCACGGACCAAATCGTCAGATCTGAAGGATTTGGGAGAGGGGAGACGAGAGGGCCGCCGTCGCGGCTTCTTCTGTTTCTGTAACTGGTGCAATGGGATGGGTGGGGGAGGAGAGGGCCGCCGCGGCTGGATCTAAGTCACAGTGCAGCGCCCGAGCGCTAGGCGCTGCACGTTACATGTGTGGCGCCTAGCTCGGAGGCGCTGCACTCCTGGGTGCGGGCCTAGGGGCTGCCACGGTGGACAGAGGTGCAACGCCCCAGAGCTAGGCGCTGCACCGTAGGGTGTGGCGCCTGCGTGTCGGGCGCCACACAAAAAGGTCAGCCGCGTGAAATAGTTTTACGGGCAGTTCATTCTGTGATTTGATTTCGTCCCGAGGTCAAAATTGTCAAATTTGCCTCATCTACACAGCTTGGTTTGGGGTCCAGTGTCCAACCGTCCCATCTCGCAATACCGTGCCCCACGTTGGCATTCAGCGCAACATGGTCAATTTGTTTCCCTCTTTTCTTTCTGCCACACATCACACTGAAAGTTGCTCAAACCAGACATGCATCCGCCTTTAGGCAAAGCACGCCGTCGTGGCAAATATGGCCGCGCTGGAAATTTTGGACCAACACTGGGAAGATGGCTACGTTGTTTTCCCTCTTCAATTTCGGTGCCATCTTGGAAAATACGAATATACTTCCACGTCAACCTATGTCTTCTCCTTTCTTTAGTATCCCACTCCATCTTGTTCGACCATAGTTTGAATTTTATCATGTATCATAATTACTAAGTACTCCCTCGGTTCACAAATATAAGATGTTTTAAATATTTAATATGAACTACACACGGACTGAAAATGAGTGAACAAACACACTAAAACGCTCTATGTACATCCTATTCAAAAACTAACTAGAACATCTACTAGTCATCCACCCGTGCTAATGCACAGGCCAGCATAAAAATATAATTAGGCATGTCCAACTATTTATCGTTGGAAAAACATATTAAAGTGTTTCTTTCTTGTGCATAGTGAAAGTAAACAATAAGGTTTCAGTAAATCAACATTGTTTATTCTTATTAGGTAGGTGCCAGGAAGATAAAACAAACATTATTGTGCTATCAACTTGGCATCTTGATTACCAGATTGCAAAGCTTTCAAATACATACTACATATAAATGGTGGAACGTGCGAAGGGGTACAATACATTGTTTAAGATGAGTTACAATTAGTGAGTATCTCTAATTCTTTTCAATTTGATAGAATGGGTCAAAGTATAAGACCAGTAATCAAGTACTCAGTAGAAAATAGCATAAAGTGATTGTATCTTTTTTGCAGTGAAACCAATTATGCCGAGGACTTCGGACTTGTGGATAATACATGCCACAATATATTGCCATCAACAAAACATCAAATGTTAAATGTAACTTTTTGAGTAATATTGGATTTCGTGTATTAATATTTCTATGTATGTAGTTATTTTCATGAAAAAATAAGTGATAAAAGACAAGATGCAATCTTCGATGTTAAATTTCTGAATTGGTCCAGAAGCCTAATTCACAACTAAGACCATTTAAAATTTCATGGTATGCAAACTCCACAATAATGTTAATCTTGTCAACTTAAGCTAAATTACTACATTTTTATCTAAAGAGGTATAGGATAGTGATATCCTATTGATCAATGGCACATTCATGGTACAATTTTGATACGAATCACGATTATAATGTGAATCAAATATATATATGGTTGCACAAAACATGCACTATAAGGAAGAAATCCTTTAATCCGCCACATATAAGGACATTTGCATCATGATATTACAAAAGCACCAATTATTTGTTCTAACTTAGGTTTAAATACTTGATATGATTGATGCTCCAACCTACTTTTATACAGTAACTATCACAACATTCTTTTAGTTGCTATCTCGACATATTAGCATGGTTACCAATGGTTGTCCTCTACGAAAATATTAAATTGTGTTAACAATGGCATTCTTAACAAATCTTATGTTTCCCTTAATGATAAAAATTGTTACTCTAGCAAACTATATCAATCTCGCAATGGCAATAAGAAGAACAGTCTTTCATACTTGATATGCTTGACACTTCATATATCCTTCAATTTAATCAAGTAGGGAAAAACAGTTGGTAAATTAAGAACACACCTTATTCAAACAGTTGGAATTAAACAAATGACACAACTTAGCATTTTGAATTTGTTGAACATGTCAACTTTTGTGGGCTATTTTTTAGAATCATAACCATGTATCAGATTCCTATATATTAGATCACTTGAACCACATACTCGTATATGTATAAAATTAAATTTGGGTCATAGATATTATGGATGTACTACATCGATGATGGTCTTAGGTGACAATTTTACATCCATGTTTAATTGCATACAACATGACAGTATTTCGAATTTTCATTAAAACAAACATGATGTGATGGGTGCTCGTATTTCTCCTTCTACATATTTGATCTTGGCTGCTTGGTTAATGGGGAAACTTTAAGAGGGAACGAGCAGTCCCATCATGAATTTTGCAGCAATCCATAAAACGAGTCTAAGTAAAAAATACCGAATAATGGGCGAAAATTGACCTTGTACAACTACAGATATTCATAGGCATGCATTTTCGGAATACCAGTCCAAGTCGGAGAAATTGTTCTATTCTTTATCTAGTACATGACTATGTAAACATGGAATACTAATTCCCCTATCTAACACTAAATACGACTACATATCGGGAAATTAGTGGCTGCATCCATTGCACCCCCGCCTCATAAATCATCATTGCTCACAATTATGTGTTCATCCCTGGCCACAAAGTAGTAGTGCACGTAATAACTTTTTCTCCGCCATCATGCATATATGTTGTCATAGATTAGAAGGGCATGAAAAAAAATTAAGGAAACATTGAAGATAAATACATCAGTAGCACCTCTGGTTGCAATCTTAATTAGGGGTTGTAGTGGTAATTAGAAATAAGAGAATATATATGTACATCTTCATTGACTTTAGCTAGCCGCTAACCCCTCACCGGTAAACGCTAATGACACATGATATGCTTAGCATCATCTAATGTAAAATTGTGAATTATGGGTATTTACGTATCATGCAATGGTTGGAGTTAGACATATGGCTCTTGCGTCTTGGCCCGTACACATGACGTGTCAATAGGGCCATCGACGCATGGCCGATGGCTCCAGTGAACATCCAAATTAACATGGATCACTGGTTGACTTGTTCCCCAACAAACCATGCATACTCAAAAAGAGATTGTGAACAATTTTATAACAGAAGGATATGTGAGATTTTCTTATGGTCAAGACTAAGAGACAGGAAAATAGAAGCCAATAGATTGAAAGTGATGGATAACATGATACATGCGCCATGTGCTTTCGAACACCACCTGATTAATGTAAAAAACACTGCTACTAAATTCTAAAGGATCAAACCATCATCTCAACATGTAAAAAATCTTTTAGATGAGTAGTGTCTGCATGTGAGAACGCCAGACAAATAATACAAACCGTGTCTAGGATGTCAACACAGACGCTCATGCCGTTGATGTAGTTTGTTCACTCCACGATCTCACTGATGATGGCAGCCTGCTTATTTTGAACAGATTACCTCAAAACCATGGGAGAGATTCAACCATGGCACTAAAAATTGAAGCTAGATTTTATCATGATCCAATGCTTGTGAAAAAAGATGTTAGTGGTAGTTGTACAACCTCGATTAGATAGTACCATTTCTCAAAATGAACCACCGCGGTTGCAAGATTGAAACAAATAATGGCCAGAGAGCAGACATGGCAAGGCGGATGAGCTATGATAACTGTCTCCCGAGGACATGCTAAGGCCATGCGGCGATCAACGCAATAAGGACAAATCTAGCATGAGACGATGATTAGATTTTCTTTTATTATTTTTCTTTTCGAGCATACATGGAAACATTTTTTTTCATCCAATGGCTAAGAACATATTACATATTCTAACCATACGGATTAAATCTCTTAACTCTAGAATTAACGTGGTGGCTTGTATGGTGCCTCCAATTAGTAAATATAAGAGTTGTGAATGTGGGGAGTAGTAGCCACTTCAGCAATCTCTTTTTTTTATTGAAAGGGGGTTGCCCCCTGCCCCACTTTATAGAATGAAGCAGAAAGCAACCAGTCACAAGTTTTTGCGGGAAATCAACTACTACAAAGTAGAAAAAGCAGTGATTAAAAAATCTACAGCCAACACAATTAGAGTCTTGGCTTTGGTCGCATAAGTTTACCAACTCTATTTATTACAGAGCACCAGCGGAAAAAGAGAACACATGAGGAAGAAACAACTAAGCAGATCTTCAAGGTAGCGAATTGATCCATCATCTCCCGCGCTCAGTCTTTCAGTTGGTCTCTTCTTGCATCACCTCCATGCGATCTGGAGGAGTTCCCCATGCCGTTTGTCCAAAAGGAGAATGCATTGTTGCAATAGCGTTGCTTTCCCAGCGTCGCAGAGAACCTTCCATTGGTGTAAATAGCAGCTTAGTTTTGCAAGAATGCATTTCACATTTCCCCACTTGCGCCCCTGAAAGCAAAACTCGTTTCTTAGTCTCCACAGGCTCCATAAGGTAGCAGTTGTCACCAAATTCAACACAGCTTTTTTTCTATGCATATGCCAGAAGGACATAATACTTTCAAAACCAGTATTTTTTTCAATAACAAAGAACTCTGCAACAAAATCCAAAAATTGTTGGGCTACCACACAATCAAACAACAAATGTTGAACAATTTCTTGATCAGAGCAAAATAGGCAGGAAGGATCGTCAACTTCTCTTCTCTTAGCAAGATTATCTCTAGTAAGTATCTTATTGTGAACACACAACCATAGAAAGATATGAATGTTTTGTGGACATAAGATTTTCCACATTTTATCACTAATAGCAGAAACTATTCCCCCAAAGTTGATTTGTTTATAAAAGGGTTTTACTGAGAATATCCCATTGGATTCTAAGCCCCAAATTGGAGTGTCCACTTCATCCAGAGGAGGATGTTGTTGGACTACACACACAAGTTGATCCCAGCGACACATACCAAAGCGATCAACACATCTTCTAAAAGTCAGTTCTAGTTCATTTCCATCCCACACCTGGGCCACTATACTATCAGTTTGGTTACAAATACTAAACATGTCCCAAAATTGTACTTTAAGGGAACAATCCCCCACCCACACATCATGCCAAGAGCTAATGAGATTTCCATCTCCCAACGTCCATCTATAAAAGGTTTTTGCTGCTGCCAAGGCCCAAGTAATGCTCTTCCAAAAGGTAGATCCCCCCTCACTTTTAGCCCAGAGGAGATTGGGGGAATTAACTCTGTACTTATACAAGAGGAGTTTAGTCCAGTCTGAATCAGGATTATCAAAGAATCTTTTACCCCAGGAAGCTAACAAGGACATATTATATTCTTTAATATTGGGAACCCCCAAACCTCCAAATTCCTTTTTCCTAGTAATTAAGCCCCAATTGGCCAGGTGGTATTTGTGTTGATCTCCCAAGTTCCCCCAAAAGAAATGAGCCATTTGAGAATTAATGGCATTAATTGCCCACTTAGGAAATTTGATCACAGACATCAAGTAAGCAGGAATGTTAATCACACAAGCACACAACAATATAGTTTTTTCCTTTATAGGTGAGATATCTCCCCAGCCAGCCAGAAATGCCTTTAATGATTCTGTCGATGATAGGCTGGAGGTCTTCTCTTTTTAATTTATCATAGTGCAGAGGCACTCCCAAATACTTTATAGGGAATTAGCCTTTTTTACAACAGAAAATGTGTGCAAACTCATTAGCAATTGCATCATCCACATTAATAGTCATGAGATCACTTTTGTGGAAGTTAATTTTCATACCAGACAGGTTTTCCAAACATGACAAAAGCCATTTAAAATTCCTTGCTTTATGAACAGAGTTTTCCAAGAAGAGTATAGTGTCGTCTGCATATTGCAGACTAACTACACCTCCAAGGATCACATGGGGCAGAAGCCCAGAGATTAAGTTTTGAGAAGTAGCTTTTTTGAGCATTTTGGTAAAAACATCAGCAACCAAGTTAAACAGCAGAGGGGAGTGTGGATCCCCTTGCTTGAGACCTTTCCCCCCTACAAAGTAGGGTCCAGTAGTGTCATTAATCCTCAGACTAAAAGTGCTGTTGATGAGAGTACTTTTGATCCAAGCAATCCACTTTGGACCAAAACCTCTCGAGTGTAGCATCTCAAAAAGGAAATCCCAACTAACTCTATCATAGGCTTTCTCATAGTCTAGCTTAAGAACTAAACCCTGCGAGCCTGATTTTTTAATCTCGTGGATCACTTCATGAGCCATAACCACGCTCTCCAAAATGTATCTCCCCTTATTGAACGCGGTTTGGTTAGAGGAAATCAATCTACGACCAACAGGGGAAACCCTATCATGGCTTTAGAAAAAAATTAATCCCACAGTTACTCAGACTAATAGGTCTGAACTTCTTCATTTCCCTGGCATCAGGTTCTTTGGGAATGAGAACAATTAGGGCAAAGTTCAAACATTGTAAATCCAGTTTACCCTTTTCAAAGTCTCTTACTAGTGCCATGAAGTCAGTTTTAATCACCTCCCAAAAAGTTTGGCAAAATAAAAAAGATAGACCATCCGGGACGGGGGCACCATGGGCATAAGACCCAAAAATTGCCTATTTAATCTCCTCCTCACAAAAGTTTTTTTGCAAGTGATCATTCTCTTCTTGAGTAACCAATTCATTCTCCTCCCAAAAGGAAGGTCCAAGACAGATTTCATGCTTAGTTTCAAAAGAAAACAGGTTTTTGTAATAAGTAGTAGCCACACCTAACATTTCCTGAGTAGTATAAACAGGACCTTCTTCTCCAACTAATTCGGATAAATGGTTTTTTCTATATCTATGGTTGGCTAGAGCATGAAAATAGGCATTATTCTTATCCCCATCAATAATTCGACGATCTCTGGAGCGCTGCCATAAAGCAGTTTCCTCTTTGCTCGGAATGTGTGCAAGTTCTTTTTTAATTTCCTCCATCCTGGTCTTATCTCTATCGTCAATCTGGTTCCTCTCAGAGAAAACGTCGAGAATGTCAAACTCGAGCAAAAGCTCTCTCTTCTTTTTCTTAATATCTGCTTCAATGTTAATACTCCAACCTCTAGCTTTCTTCCTAAATAGTTTGATTTTGTTCATCCAAATATCTATAGCTGTTTTCTCAGGCACCGGAGTGTTCCAGGTATCAGCCACCATTTTTTTAAAATCAGGGTGGTCAAGCCACCACTTTTCAAAGCGAAAAATCTTCGGGGAGCTAACCCTCCGAGCCCCTGTGTCCAAAATCAAGGGTGTATGATCACTTCCTACACGAGGGAGTGCAGTTACTACCGACAAACGAAAGTAAGCATCCCAGGAGAGAGAAGTAAAAACTCTATCAATAGTGGCAAAAATGGGATTATCTTGATTATTACTCCAAGTATATTTCCTATTCGCAACACTAATCTCCATAAGGGACCACTTTTTAATCCAGTCATTGAAGAGGTATGAAAATTGATTATTAATAACTCCATTGTTTTTGTGAGCCGTGGATCTGACTAAATTAAAGTCACCCCCAAGCAAAACTGGGTATGTGAGACCATCCATGATATCATGCAGTTCAGCAATGAATTCTAGTTTAAATTCATTATAAGAGGTACCATAAACAACAATAAGATGCCAAATAAAACCATCTACTTTATTCTTCAATGTCGCAACAATGCAAAATTTCTTATTAACAAAACCAATTGTTTCAAACAAATCACCTTTCAGACCCACAAGGATCCCACCAGCCGTGTTTATTGCAGGAAGATAGTGCCAATCAAAAACCTCGCTACCAGACATGCTTTTAAGGATGTGGGTGTCAATATTTTCTCTTTTGGTTTCAAAGAAACACAGGAAATCTACATGGTTATTACAGATAAAGTCCCCTAGGCACTGAATTTTTCCAGGTTGACCAAGACCGCGAATATTCCAAAAAGCTCCTATCATTTAATCTTAAATGGGTGAGATAAGACACATGGCTTCTTCTTAGTATTCAAACGGGGCATTCCACAAATGAATTAGCAGTGCCAACTGATCCATTATCTGGTATATCACCCTTACCAGAAACAGGAGTAGGATCACTCAAGTCCATCAGATCCAAATTATCAGGGAGAACAATCTCTGGATTTTCATCAGCAAATTGCAGACATCTAGTTTTTTCCTTGTCAATTAGATCAAGAATAATATCATTTTGTTCATTCTCATTATTACCAATGCATAAGTCCACTTTAGTAGTATAAGAAGCAAGTTCACTACGATCTAGGATAGCAAATGATTTACCTTTGAATGTGCCAGGAATTTCCAAGTTCTTCTTCATCATGTATGCAGCCGCCTTGTCCATGATCTTAACATTCCCGTGATTTCTGTTCATAGGTTTATCAGCAAGTACTGGACCCCAAGTAGGTGAGCTTTTGACATTGGGTTTCTTCTTAACTACTGTGTCAGCTCTTTCCAACGAGTCTAGTAATGATCTCTTCACTGAATTCATCGCCAAAGTTAACTCATCTGGTAGACATTGCATTTCAATATTGGCATTTTCTTCTTCCACATCGGACTCCTCCATTTCAAACTTGCTAAGCTGTGCAGAACAATAGTCTAGATGGACTGACAGAGCATCAGATCTTGCAAACCTCGAGATTGGTTCAGAATCATCATCAACATTTTTCACTGGTGTCTTATCCTTGAGGTCATCCACAGTTTTTCCTGCATTTGTATTCATCATGTCGAGAGGATGGATCTCCGCTGCAGAAGCAGCCACTTGAGACATGTTTTTGTTCGAACTTGTGGAGGAGACTGTCTTGGTAGGGAAGTTGGCCTTATCCAGTTCATCAGTTGCCTCATCGTTGTCTTCTTCCATGCCATCCTTACCAGAAGCATCTCTGTTGTTGTTCTCATTATTACCCTCTAAATTGTCCAGATCTGGATCATCATCACCTCCAGCAGATTCCTCATCATTCTGCTCAAATCCTTCCACTGTAAAGAACAACAGATAAAGTTTCTTTTTCATCTCCACTAGCCTCTCAAAAGGGGGTTTCCTGGGATCTCTGCAAGCAACTTTGACTCGGATTATTTCATAAAAGCTCTTGAAAATACCATTCCAGTCGACATCTACTAGGATCCCAAAACATGTTGTGATTTGGGCAAAGACTTTCCAGGCACACCACTTGGGAGGAATCCCTTCGATCTGCACCCAAGCCTTAGTAAGTGCTCCAAATTCATCCAGCATTCCTTCCCATTCACATATTTTGACAGATACCCCAGCAATAGGTAACTCAAAAGGAGGAAACTCAATTAGATCATCCACATTTTTCCAAGGTGGGAATCTCAACAGGAATTTCTTGCTCTCCAGTTCTCTGATTTGCCACGGCCATTCCTTGCTCTTACAAAAGATACCATTGAGTTGAGTCAGCAGGTCCGAGGCAGAAACCTCTCCTCTTCAGCCATCTCTCGAGAGTTAAAATATAAATGTGCTTAACTAGTTATTTTGCTATACTCAGGAGTAAAAGCTACCACTTTAAAAAAATCCAGAACGCTACCACAAGTATGTTTTTGATTTAAATAAACTACCACGTTGCACTGATGCCTGGTTTGATTAAGTTTAAACCATTTTATGACTAGCAGACACGCTTGTCATGGCCATGTGGCAAAATAAAATCAACGTCGTTATGTAAGGCGTTAAGTCTGACGTACATCTTCTTATTCTCCAACCGGCTCGCCATCATCGTGGTCGTGAGGCCAAGGCTCCTTGGCGAGGAGCACGGCGCATGGTCACGAGTGTGGCGTTGGGTAGGGTGAGATGAACATTAGCACTGCCATCGCCATGAAATTCAGTTCACGTGTCGGCCGCCTCCGTGGTGCGCTAGCACCTCTTGTCCTGCCACACTCCGGGCAGTGAAGAGCCGCGACCAACGTCGGAGAAGAGGGAAGGAGGCATCAGCACAGAGGCATTCTAGGAATCGTTTTCACGTCTCGATGAACATTTCGAGCAACGTCTTCAAAATCGCCATCATCACCAAACCAAAGGCGAAATGTTTTCTATCAAAAGCACGCACAAGGTGTAATTCGTCTTGTTCTTCTTTTCGATTAAAGATCTCGATGACCGGATGCATGACAAATGTTTTTTTTTGTATTTTGCAACAACAATTGAAACTAAACGGTTTTCTAAAATCAGGGTGGCATTGATTTGTTTTTTTAAATCATGATGGCAGTGTTTAGATGATTTGCAATCGATTTAAACAACGATTTTTTTTGTTGCCCCGCATGCACCCTTTCCGCTCCAGGGCTGCCCCATATTTTTTTGAATTAAAATATCAATGTGCTTATAATTAATTAATACACAGTTGAGTAATTCCATCATCTGCTAATAATACTCCATGGTTGTAGTTCTAATTCCACTGTGTCCGCTTTTTTAGCCTAATCAACAACAACAACCGGTGGGCCAGGGGCAGGCGATGATGGAGACTACCAGTCCGGTTGTCTTTCCTGGCCAGGAGGGTCAGGGAGTGCAACTTTGCCCAGTAGGCCAAGGGGGTCAGGGAGTCCTGTTCAGGGGTGAGGCAAGCCAAGTCACTAATTATGCTCAACCTGACCAACTCTTATTTAAACCAGGTGTGCTTGAGGCCCTGTCAGGAGCGGTGGCTGAGGGAGTCCTGGATTAGGGGGTCCTCGGACAGCCGGATTATATCCTTTGGCTGGACTGTTGGACTATGAAGATACAAGATTAAAGACTTCGTCCCGTGTCCGGATGGGACTCTCCTTTGCGTGGAAGGCAAGCTTGGCAATTCGTATATGTAGATCTCCTCCCTTGTAACCTACTCTGTGTAACCCTAGCCCCCTCCAGTGTCTATATAAACCGGAGGGTTTAGTCCGTAGGACAAGAACAATCATAATCATATGCTAGCTTCTAGGGTTTAGCCTCTACGATCTCGTGGTAGATCAACTCTTGTAATACTCATATCATCAAGATCAATCAAGCAGGAAGTAGGGTATTACCTCCATCGAGAGGGCCCGAACCTGGGTAAACATTGTGTCCCCCGCCTCCTGTTACCATCCGCCTTAGACGCACAGTTCGGGACCCCCTACCCGAGATCCGCCGGTTTTGACACCGACATTGGTGCTTTCATTGAGAGTTCCACTGTGCCGTCACCATAAGGCTTGATGGCTCCTTTGATCATCAACAACGATGCGATCCAGGGTGAGGTTTTTCTCCCCGGACAGATCTTCGTATTCGGCGGCTTCGTACTGTGGGCCAACTCACTTGGCCATCTAGAGCAGATCGAGAGCTACGCCCCTGGCCGTCAGGTCAGGTTTGGAAATTTAAACTATACGGCCGATATCCGCGGAGACTTGATCTTTGACGGATTCGAGCCTATGTCAGGTGCGCCGCACAGTCACGACGAGCATGACCTAACTCTGCCGTCGGACGGTGTTCAGGAGATCACACCTGTGGCTACTTCAGCCCTAAATCCGGAGCAGAGTGCGCCGTCCGAGGACGGGTGGATGGACCCCGCCACGGAGGCCGCACACTTAGTGGCGATAGAGTCGAATACTGATTTCACCTCCTATGAGACCTATGTTGCCGGACACTTGGATTCGTCCCCGGCCACGGGCTCCGAACTGCCTGCGTCAGTGCCTATCGAATCTGATTGGGCACCGATCATGGAGTTTTCCTCCGCAGATATCTTTCAGCACTCGCCCCTGGCGACGTGCTAAATTCATTAAAGTCTCTCTCCTTGTCTGGAGACCCTTGGCCGAACTATGTCCGGCTCGAGTGGGAAGCGGACGACGAAGAAATTCATTCCCCACCCACCACCCACTTAATAGCCACTGTCGTCGACTTAACCGACATGCTCGATTTCAGCTCCGAAGACATCGACGGTATGGACGACGATGCAGGAGATGAACAGGAATCACCGCCCACAGGGCGCTGGACTGCCACCTCATCATATGATATATACATGGTGGACACCCCCAAAGAAGGCGATGGCGATAAGGCAACGGAGGATAATCCCTCCAAGAAGCAATCCCAGCACCGGCGTCAGCGGCGCCGCTCTAAGTCCCGCCATAGCAAAAGCAACGATACCGGCACAAGAAACAATAACGCTGCGGATAGTGCCGAAGACGAAGACAATCCCCTCCAGCCAGACTCGAGCGGGAGGATGGGCAAGCTAGCCCTAAGGAACAGGCAGCAGACGGAGAATCAGAGGATGACAATTACATGCCTCTCTCCGAAGACGAGGTGAGCCTCGGCGATGAAGAATTTATCATGCTTGAGGATCCCGTCGAACAGGAGCGCTTCCAACGCCGGCTTATAGCCACAGCAAAAAACCTGAAGAAAAAGCAACAGCAGCTTAAAACTAACCAAGATCTGCTAGCGGATAGATGGACTGAGGTCCTAGCGGCCGAGGAATACGAACTCGAGCGCCCAACCAAAAGTTACCCCAAGCACAGGTTGCTACCCCAACTCGAGGAGGAAGCATTAAAGCCTACGCCTCCAGCGTATGATGCGGCTGACCGGCCACCTCGTGGCTGAGACAAAGCGGCATATCAGGCCGAATTCCAGCCCGCACCCCGTCGCCAGTCGAACAAAAATACCAAGGCCAGGGGTAACACACAGGACCTGTGAGATATATTGGAAAACAAAGCAGGACACGCAAGATCGGTCTATGGATCACGGGGGCGCGCCCCAACACGTGACGACGACCGTCACGCCGGATATACTAAAAGAAAATCCAGCCGGGCCGAATACAGCAGACAAGACTCGTATGAACTGCGTTGTGATATAGCCCTGCACAGAGGCGCCGCACACCCCCTATGCTTCACTGATGAAGTAATGGATCATGAATTCCCGGAAGGTTTTAAACCCGTAAACATCGAATCATATGATGGTACAACAGACCCCGTGGTATGGATTGAAGATTTCCTCCTCCACATCCACATGGCCCGCGGCGACGATATACATGCCATCAAGTACCTCCCATTAAAACTCAAAGGACCTGCTCGGCATTGGCTCAATAGCCTGCCGGCAAACTCCATTGGCAGTTGGGAGAATTTGGAGGACTCATTCCTTGACAACTTCCAGGGTACTTATGTGCGACCACAGGATGCCGATGACTTGAGTCATATAACTCAACAGCCAGGGGAATCAGCCAGGAAATTCTGGACTCGGTTCCTAACTAAAAAAACAAATTGTCGACTGTCCGGATGCCGAGGCCTTAGCGGCATTTAAGCATAACATCCGCGACGAGTGGCTCGCCCGACACCTCGGCCAAGAAAAACCGAAGTCCATGGCAGCCCTCACGACACTCATGACCCGCTTTTGTGCGGGCGAGGATAGCTGGCTGGCTCGCAGCAACAACACATCGAGAGAACCTGGCAATTCAGATGCCAAAGATAGCAACGGCAGGCCACGGCGCAACAGACACAAGCGCCGCAACAACGGCGACAACGCCGAAGACACGGCAGTTAATGCCGGATTCAGTGGCTCTAAATCCGGTCAGCGGAAAAAACTGTTTAAAAGAAGCAATCCGGGCTCGTCCAGTTTGGACCGCATACTCGATCGCTCGTGTCAAATTCACGGCACCCCCGACAAACCAGCCAACCACACCAACAGAGAATGCTGGGTGTTCAAATAGGCCGGCAAGTTGAATGCCGAAAACAAGGAAAAGGGGCTGCATAGCGACGACGAGGAGGAGCCCCGGCCGCCGAACGCAGGAGGACAGAAGAAATTTCCTCCCCAAGTGAAAACGGTAAACATGATATACGCAACCCATATTCCCAAGCGGGAGCGGAAGCGTGCACTGAGGGACTTCTATGCGATGGAGCCAGTCGCCCCAAAGTTCAACCCATGGTCTTCTTGTCCGATCACCTTCGATCGCAGGGACCACCCCACTAGTATCCGTCATGGTGGTTCCACCGCGTTGGTCCTTGATCCCATCATCGACGGATTTCACCTCACTCGAGTCCTTATGGACGGTGGCAGCAGCCTGAACCTGCTCTATCAGGATACAGTGCGCAAAATGGGTATAGACCCCTCAAGGATCAAACCCACAAAAACCACCTTCAAAGGTGTCATACCAGGTGTAGAGGCCTGTTGCACGGGCTCAATCACACTGGAAGTGGTCTTCGGATCACCGGACAACTTCCGAAGCGAGGAATTAATCTTCGATATTGTCCCCTTCCGTAGTGGCTATCACGCACTACTCGGACGAACCGCATTTGCTAGATTCAATGCGGTACCGCATTATGCATACCTCAAGCTCAAAATGCCAGGACCTCGCGGGGTTATAACAGTTAATGGAAACACAGAATGCTCGCTCCGCACGGAGGAGCACACTGCGGCCCTCGCAGCAGAAGCACAAAGCAGCCTTATGAGGCAAACCGCCAATTCGGCGAAAAAGACCTCGGATACCTTCAAGCGAGTCCGGAGTACCCTGCAGGAGGATCGCCAGGCACGTTTAGACCTCGCCTAGCAATTTGGCCTCCGCCCTAGTCCCACTCAAGCGGCGAAATTTGTACCGCGCATACACAACTACGCACTCAAGATACCATGGGCATAGGCGGAGGCACGGCTATGGCACGTCCCACAATGCGGCTCAACCTCCCCAGGGGCGATATACCCTTATCATTTTATCTCTTTCAGGACCTTACTCTCTGGAAGCCCTTTCCGGCAGTCTGATTGTTGGACCCATTACGGGAAGGAAATACCAAGGAAGCAAGAAGCTCTGACGTACAAGGAAATTCCCAGGTGGTCTCTGATAACGATCGATGTACCTGTTTTTACATACCCATACGCAGCTTTCCCTTGGATAGGACATGTCAAATAGTCCTATTTTTTGCTTATTGCACTAATTGTACACGTACGCTTTGACGTATTATTTAAATAACAATATATGGCGTTAGCCTATTATTGCTTTTGTTTTGTTTTTCTTGTCTGCTTATTTACGACAAATTGCACCTGTACATTTTGATACGACCAGTGCGCCAGGGGCTTCGGTGTACCCCATAACACGACATGAAAAGTCCGAACACTTTCGACAGTGCGGCACCCCGAACTTATAGCATTATATGCATCAGCTCCGAATCATGTCTTGGGTCAATAGTTGGGTTTGCCCGTCTCCCATGTTTTGGTACCTTCCGTTCCGCTATATCGGCTAAGGTAGCGCTGGGAGAACTACTGCGATTGTGTCCCGGTTCGTCCGGACGAACACCTCCGTAGAGAAAGCCGAAAACTGACTGTCATGATGAGGCGAGAGCTGGTCACTGTTCGAGAGGTCTCAAATCCTTAAAGATTTTTTCCACTTCGGGCGACGAGTCGGCCTTGTCCAATTTAGGCGTACATAGCGCCCCAAGTTCGGCCTTCCGAATACTAGGGGCTTCGCCAAAATTTAAAATTGTAGACTTCTATGGCTAAGTGAGAGTGATAAAGCTTTATAGTCCGATTGCCTGGTTCGTTATGCTGAACACCTACTTCGAAGGACCCAATATTGGGATAAAGAGTGGTCAGGTTTATCCCGAACACCTCAGTACTAGTTACATGGGGGCAGAAGCCGACGACTCGCCAACTCTCAAAATTTATAAACGGCCGCACAGAAAGTAATATTTTAAATTAGCAAGCGTTATATAGCGCACATGAACTGGTTTCATATTACAGGATCACATGAGTACATTCATTCAAATATTACATCCTTAGCACATTCCTCTGCCACAAGGCGAGCACCCTTCAGGACATGGTCATAATACTTTTCGGGGTGGCGATGCTCCTTGCCCTCCGGCGGCCCCTCCTTCACCAGCTTTTCGGTGTCCAACTTTGCCTTGTGCACTTTCGCCCGGGCAAAGCCCTGCGCGCACCCTCAATGCAGACGAACCGCTTTATGACTTCAAACCATGGGCAGGCATTCACAAGCCGCCTTACCAGACCGAAGTAGCTACCAGGCAGGGGCTCGCCAGGCCACATCCGGACTATAAGGCCCTTCATGGCCAGTTCGGCCGCCTTGTGAAGCTCGACCAGTTGCTTCAATTGGTCGCTCAAAGGCATCGGATGTTCGGTCCCAGTATACTGAGACCAGAAAAACTTCTCCATCGAGCTCCCTTCCTCGGCCCGGTAGAACTTCGCGGCATCCGATACACTGCTGGGTAGATCTACGAACGCTCCTGGAGAGCTCCGAATTAGGGTAAGTAAAAGAAAGTTTCCTTCACATGCTTGCTTTGCATAATAAATGCCTTACCCGCCGCTATCTTCTTGATCGCCTCAATTTCCTGGAGGGCCTTTTGGGCTTCGGCCTTGGCATTTTGTGCGTTCTCGAGGGCCTTCGCAAGCTCGGACCCTTGCGTCTTAGAATCACGCTCCAAGGACTCGTATTTCTTGACGAGAGCCTGGAGCTCTTGCTGCACCTCGCCGACTCGGGCCTCTTGCTTCTCTCGCTCGATGCGCTCCTTGGCCGCTTTGTCTTCGGCCTCGGACAGCGCCTTCTTCAAGGCCGCCACTTCGGTCGTGGCCCCTAGCAAAATTCATGACAATCCTATTATTCAAAAACCACATTTTTCTTTCTCAATATACAGATGGGGTATCACTTACCTTTGTTCTCTTCGAGCTGCCTCTTGGTAAGGCCGAGCTCTTCCTTGGACCGCTCAAGGTCCCGCTTCAGTGCGGCGACCTCCGCAGTACAAGCGGCAGCGGCCAGCAGTGATGCCAGCTTATTCACATAGACACATTCTGATTAGACTCCTGCGATTATTATTTGATCCTCTATTCGGCCTTTCTTTGCGAACACCGAACAGAGCATCGGGGGCTACTGTCTATGTTGTGACATTTTCTTATAACTTGATTACTAACCTCAAAGCCTGTTAGGAGGCTGGCACAAGCTTCAGTCAGCCCGCTTTTGGCGGACTGAACCTTCTCGACCACCGCACTCATGATAGTGCGGTGCTCTTCGTCGATGGAAGCGTTGCGAAGCGCTTCCAGCAATTTGTCCGATGCCTCTGGATGGACAGAGGCCATCGGCACGGACGGCTTGCCCCTCTTAGCGAGGGGTTGCCTGACAGAATCCGGAACCACTGGAGGTTCCAGCACAGTATTCGGCGGGGGGCTAGACTTGCTGCCCCTGGCGTTCGGGCCCAGGGGAGTCTTGCCCCTCGTGTGCCCAGCGCCTGGAATGTCGCCTTGGGGCGCCTCCGGAACTGTCTCCCCTTGGTTCAGTGCCCTTTGAGACAACACCTCGGCATCGTCCGTAGGGCGGGGGGAGGAGGCGGGCGGGAGTGAATCGCTGTTCATATCCGACGGGCCCAAAGAATCATCCGAAGAAGATACGTCGATGTGGGCTCGGGATGGACTGCATAATCATGTTCGGCGTGATAAGAAGCAATAAAATAAAACATACCAAGAACTATTATGGTATCCGGATACTTACGACTTCGCCAGGGGCTTGTCCCTGGGTAACCACTCCTCGTCGCTAAAAGCAGCCGCCGTGGAACGGTCCGGAAGGAGAGTCCTTCCCTTCTTGGACCCTTCGGCCTCCCCATACGGGGCGGCCTTCCTTTTCTTGTCTCCCCGGCTAGGGGGGAGAACTTTCCTCTTCCTCCTCCTCGTTTTCGTGGGAGGAGTGCGCCTCGGTGTTTTCGGACGATGAGTCCGATATAACCTTGCGCCGGAGACCTTTCCTGGTCCCCGTGGCCTTCTTCTTGGCCTTCTTCTCCGGCACCTCATAAGGCGCCGGAACCAGCATCTCCATTAGGAGAGCATCTGCTGGATCTTCGGGCAGGGGGGCTGGACAATCGATCTGCTCCGCTGTCGCTACCCAGTCCTGTTAAAAGGCGTGGAGGCTTAGATCCCTCACACGGTTATACTGGGGAAAAGAACATCTTATGAGATATAAAAGACTTACCGGATTGGCAGGGCGCTTTGCGCTGAGTCCGCGATCCTTGGTAAGGGGAGGAGGTACCTCGGCGCCCTTGAACAGCACCTTCCAAGCATCCTTGTGCGTCGTGTCGAAGAGCTCCCGCAGCGTCTGGTGCTTAGCCGGGTCGAACTCCCACAAATTGAATGCCCGTCTTTGACACGGGAGGATCCAGCGGAAGAGCATGACTTGGACCACGTTGACAAGCTTGATTTTCTTGCTTATCATGTTTCTGACGCAGGTCTGGAGTCCGGTCAGCTCCACCGATGAACCCCAGGATAGGCCCTTCTCCTTCCAGGAGGTGAGCCGCATGGGGATTCCGGATCGAAATTCGGGGGCCGCCACCCAGTTGGTGTCGCGCGGCTCGGTGATGTAGAACCACCCCGATTGCCACCCCTTTACGGTCTCCACATAGGAGCCTTCAAGCCAGGTGACATTGGGCATTTTGCCCACCATGGCGCCTCCGCTCTCCGCTTGCTGGCCGACCACCACCTTTGGTTTAACATTGAAGGTCTTCAGCCACAGGCCGAAGTGGGGCTTGATGCGGAAGAAGGCCTCGCACACGACGATAAACGCCGAGATGTTAAGAATGAAATTGGGGGCCAGATCATGGAAGTCCAGCCCGTAGTTGAACATGAGCCCGCGGACAAATGGGCAGAGGGGAAACCCCAGTCCGCGGACGAAATGGGTAAGGAACACGACCCTTTCGTGAGGCTCGGGGGTGGGGACGATCTGCCCCGCATCTAGGAGCCGGTGCGCGATATCTGCGGCTAGGTATTCGGCTTCCCAGAGCTTCGTAATGTTCTCCTCGGTAACGGAGGAGGCCATCCACTTGCCTCCCGCTCCGGACATGTTTGAGTGATTTTGCAGAGAAGATGCGAACTTGGGCGCTGGAGCTCGAGTGCGCGAGAATGGATGGGCAGGGAAGAACAAGGCGTGGGTAAAAAGGAGGGGTCCTTGTCCCTTTATAAGGGCGGAGCAAACTGTGCGCCTCCTCACCTGCCTGGTAAACTCGCTTATTCCCCAAGCGTCGTAATTGATGGCGCGGTTGGGTTATCCACACCCGTATTGATGAGAATCCCGTGATAAGGGGACACGATCTCTGCTTCGACAAGACGTGCCAAGAAAACCGCCTCGCAATATGTGCAGTAGCTGGTTGAGAAAAACGGTTCGAATAATGACCGGTCGTGGCGTGATGTCACGTTATGAAAAGTTGTCAGCAGATTAGATTTGTGGAAATATTATACTCTCTACGGTGGTATGTGGAATTTGTTTTGCAGAGCCGGACACTATCCTTGTGTTCAAAATCTTCTATGGAGTATTCGGAGGAAGAACCCGCCTTGCAATGCCGAAGACAATCTGCGCGCCGGACTCATCGTCATTGAAGCCTGGTTCAGGGGCTACTGAGGGAGCCCTGGATTAGGGGGTCCTCGGACAGCCGGACTATATCCTTTGGCCGGACTGTTGGACTATGAAGATACAAGATTGAAGACTTCGTCCCGTGTCCGGATGGGACTCTCCTTTGCGTGGAAGGCAAGCTTGGCAATTCAGATATGTAGATCTCCTCCCTTGTAACCGACTCTGTGTAACCCTAGCCCCCTCCGGTGTCTATATAAACCGGAGGGTTTAGTCCGTAGGACAAGAACAATCATAATCATAGGCTAGCTTCTAGGGTTTAGCCTCTACGATCTCGTGGTAGATCAACTCTTGTAATACTCATATCATCAAGATCAATCAAGCAGGAAGTAGGGTATTACCTCCATCGAGAGGGCCCGAACCTGGGTAAACATTGTGTCCCCCGCCTCCTGTTACCATCCGCCTTAGACGCACAGTTCGGGACCCCCTACCCGAGATCTGCCGGTATTGACACCGACAGTGGCTACTAGACTTGCTGCTGCTAATGCAAATTCTGAGGCTCTGTTTAATTTTAGTGCTAAGAAGAAGCCTAAGCAGGTTAGGCCAAAGAGTATGGGAAAGAAAGAAAAGAAGGAAGGAGGAAGTGAGAGGTCTGAGGACGCGCGTAGGATAATATTGGGGAAAAAAGAAGGAACCCATTTGAAGTCCCACCAACAGGCAGTGACGTAGAGTTCTCATTTGAAAAAACCATGGACAGTTATGAGCGTGTGTTGTATGGTGGTATGTACGCTTCCTCTAAGAGAGTGTGCATGGTAGGGTAGAAACAGTAACGGATGGAGATGGGGTCACTACACATGTAACAAAGGAGACAGAGGGGAAAGAAGAGGAATATGTGTAGCAGAGGAGAGAATCGGTTGGAGATGATGGCGCATCGGCGGCCTCCGAGGAGGAGGTCCGCCGGGCCAAATGAAAATCATAGGGTGTAACTGTCGTGGTATGCTCTCCTCCACGGCAGTTCGCGAGCTCTTGGATCTACAAGGGCGGACCAAGGCAGATTTAATTTTTCTTTCTGAGTCTCATTTGAATAAATGTAAAGCTGATGAGCTTCGTCGTGTTTTAGATTTTGATTCGATGTTTGTAATGGAGAGTGATGGTCGGGCCGGTGGCCTCGTTATGTTTTACCACAAAATGAATAAAGTTGTTTTAAACTATGTGGCAGCTAATTTTATAGATGTTCTTTTTATGAATGACAATGTTGTACAATGGCGTTTTACGGGCTTTTATGGTCATCCGAATTGGAGGGATCGTAATTTATGTTGGGATGATATCCGTAACTTGCACAATAAAGGTGATCACCCTCGGGTGGTTTTGGGCGATTTTAATGAAATTCTTCTTTCTTCGGAAAAAGAGGGAGGCAATGCGAGACCTAATACAATGATGAGAGACTTTCGTAATTGTTTGGGAGAATGCAGGTTGGAAGATATGGGATGTATTGGGGACCCCTTCACTTGGAGGAGGGGTGACATTAGGGAGAGGCTTGACCGCGCGGTTTGTAATGTGAAATGGGCAAACAAGTTCCCTAGATCTGCAGTTATAAATGAAGAACATTTACATTCTGATCGTCGCCCTCTCATTCTGGATACAGAATATTTTGATGGTAATATTTTTAACCAACCAAGAAGCCGAATGAAACAATTTGAAGCCCAATGGCTCAAAGAAGAAACAGTTGAAGAAATTGTACGTACAGCATGGGAAAAAGCAAAGATACGGGGTATTGGACCATCTCTTGCTGAGCGTACACGAGCGGTGAATGCGGATTTGCATATTTGGGACCGTGATATTCTGAGAGGACCGAAAAAAAGAATTAAAAAATCAAAAAAAGAATTAGAAAAGCTGCGGAGGGGCCCTATAAACGCGGAATCCCAAACACGCCAAAAAGAGATTCTTGTCATTATTGAAAACCTATTAGAGCAAGAGGAGATCTACTGGTTACAAAGGGGTCGTGCAAACTGGCTTTTACATGGTGATCGCAACACTTCTTTTTTCCATAATGCGGCAACGGCTAGGAAAAAAAGAAATCAGATTAAAAAATTGCTGGATGACAATGATGTTTGGCTGCAAGATACGGAGATGAAAAACCATATTACGGGGTACTTTGCTAATCTCTTTACTTCACAAGTTGCTCAACCGAATCCGGAGGTTTTATCCCTCGTGAGAAGAAAAGTGACAGATGAAATGAATATTGCTCTCCTCACCCCTTATACGGCTGAGGAGGTTCGAAAGGCGCTATTTGATATAGGAGATTTAAAAGCGCCGGGTCCGGATGGACTACATGCCATTTTTTATAAAAGATTTTGGTCTATGTTGGGGGATGATCTGACTGAAGAGGTACTCCAAGCGGTGAATACTGGCACTATACCTAATGGGTGGAATGATACGACAATTGTAATGATCCCAAAGATTGGTTCCCCAGAAAAGGTAACTCAGTTTAGACCAATCAGTTTGTGCAACGTGGTGTATAAGGTTATTTCAAAAATGATTGCGGCTCGTCTGAAGTTAATCCTTCCAGATGTTATCAGTACAACTCAGAGTGCATTTGTACCAGGAAGAATGATCTATCACAGATAATATTTTAGTGGCCTACGAATGTTTTCACACAATAAAGAAAAAAAGGAGTGGTAAATAGGGTATATGTGCCATCAAACTGGATATGCATAAAGCGTATGACCGAGTAGAGTGGTCTTTTCTGAAGGAAATAATGCTCAAATTGTGTTTCAAAGAGAAGTGGGTAGATTTAGTTATGCAATGTGTATCTTCTGTGGAGTACCGGGTTCGTTTTAATAATGAAGAGACTGAGAGCTTTAAACCTACTAGAGGTCTGAGGCAGGGAGACCCCCTCTCCCCATACTTATTCTTGTTATGTATAGAGGGACTGACCGCTCTACTAGCTAATGCAGAGGAGAATGGTAATATTTCTGGAGTTAAGGTCTGCAGAGATGCCCCATCAATTTCAAACCTTTTATTTGCTGACGATTCTTTGATCCTTGTGAAAGCAAATGCTATGAATGCGGAGGTGTTAAAATCAGTATTGGACTCTTATTGTGCTACCTCAGGGCAATTGGTGAGTGTTGAAAAATATAGTATTTTCTTTAGTCCCAATACGAAAGTAGAAGATAGAGCGCAAATCTGCACAACACTGAATATTATGACCGAAGCCCTCAGTGAAAAATATTTGGGTTTACCTGCAAATGTGGGTATGGACAAAAGTTATTGCTTCCAATTCCTAATTGATCGCATTATTACAAAAATTAGTGGATGGAAGGAGAAGCTGTTATCCGCGGGAGGAAAGGAAATTCTACTTAAATCTGTTGTACAAGCTATCCCAGCTTATGCTATGTCCGTCTTTAAAATTCCTAAAAAAAATTGTAAAGGAATCATTGACGCGATGTCGCAATTTTGGTGGGGTGACGAGGACAATCAGAAAAGGATGCATTGGATGGCGTGGTGGAAAATATGTGTCCCAAAAAAACAAGGAGGAATGGGATTCCGAGATATACATTGTTTCAATTTGGCGTTACTAGCCAAGCAAGCGTGGCGTTTGCTTGATAATCCGGAATCGTTATGTGCCACAATCCTGAGAGCTAAATATTTCCCGGATGGCGATTTAATGAATGCAAGTCTAAAGAAGGGTTCCTCTTTCACCTGGCAAAGCATTATGGCGGGGGTTAATTCTCTAAGGAATGGCTATATCTGGCGAGTTGGAAACGGACAAAAAATTGATATTTGGGAAGATGCATGGATTCCGAATTTTGCAAATAGAAAAATAATTACTCCTAGGAGGGGGCAACTTTTGTCAAAGGTTTCTGATCTTATTGACCCAATTACGAGTTATTGGGATGAAGACTTGAGACAAACGTTGTGGCCAATTGACACTCAAAGGGTACTTGCAATCCCCCTTCCGATACATGAAATGACGGATTTCATTGCTTGGAGTTTCACAAAAAATGGGTTGTTCACTGTTCGATCGGCTTATTGGGAGGAATGGAACAAACAACATGGAAGAAAATTACAATATACGAATGGTATGGGTAGATCCAATGTTAATCCTGTTTGGAGCAAGATCTGGAAGCTATCTTCTCCGGCAAAGGTAAAAATCTTCATCTGGCGTACATTGCATGGAACACTCCCATGTCGTGTTACGCTCGCCAATAGACATGTGAAGGTCCCTCCCATCTGCCCAACATGTTCAAATGGGCTAGAAGACACGAAACACGTCTTGTTTCTGTGTCAGAAGGCGAAAAAGGTCTGGGATAAGTTGGGTTTGTATGAGGTGATCAATAGAGCCTGTGTTGACCGAGCGGGAGAGGCAGTTCTTGAATTTTTAATACTTATGCCAGAGGAAGAAATATCTGTTTTGGGACTCCAGAATACACGTGAATTGATCGTTATAACAGCTTGGTATTTATGGTGGGATAGACGTAAACTGGTTTATGAAGGAAAGTCTCAAGATGCTAATCAATCTGTGATGGGGGCCCATGCTATAGCGCCAAATTATGTTAAAGGAAACTCCCCTAAGGCGATCAGTAAGAAAGGGGGATGGCTTAGACCTCCTGTGGGTTTTGTGAAGCTAAATGTTGATGCTTCTTTTGACCATGATCTGCTTAGAGGCACGGCGGGTACAGTCTTGAGAGATGACAAAGGAAGGTTCATTATTGGCGGAAGTTGGCGACTTGACTGGTGTGCGGATGTTCTAACGGCAGAAGCATTGGCACTGAGGTTTGGCCTTACCCTAGCACAGAAGGCGGGGTGCAACCGCCTTATTGTTAACTCTGATAATACAGAAGTGATTGACACGATGAAGAATGGAGGACAATCGGCGGGAGCGGCGACGGCAGTGTTCGATTATTGCTATTTTATGGCCTGCGAATTTACTATTACTAGATTTGAACATTGTAATAGGGAAGTAAATAAAGTTGCTCATGAAATTGCGTGCGACTCCACTCCACATTACCAGTTTTTTTTAAACACATGACGAACTTCCGATGCTTCGGTACGTTGTAGTTTCTAGACATAATCTGCATGAATTGCGAATGCATTGATGGATGTTGCAAGTTGATTGGCTGATACAACAGGTGTGTTTGTGACTACTCTCTCCGTTCCAAAATAGATGATCCAACTTTGAACTAAAGTTAGTATAAAGTTGAGTCATCTATTTTGAAACAGAGGGAGTACATTATTTTCCTCGCCGAATAAAGATTGGGCGCTGCTACGCGTCGGCAAAAGATCTGCCGCCTCGTGAGTCATCCGGTCTGGCGGATTGAGCGGCCGAGGCAGCTTCTACCATCACAACACATGTCATATCTTCTATATCTAAATAGATGCCCCCCACTATCTGATTTTCTTGGATTCTCGTGCAGCCACGTCACCTGAATTATTATTAGCCATTCGAACAAGTATGAACGCAATCAGCTGTCGTGGGCTAACTCTCGCTGCCTTCCCCGACTTCCATCACTACATGTGGGCTGCCCGAGCTGCATGTGGGCTGTGGTTGCGCACATGGGGCCCGATTCAATGTCATGTGGGCTGTATAGCTAGCCCATGGGGGTCAACCACGGCACTAGGTCATCTTCTCTGCTATCATTTTCTCAAAAAATGAAACTTCTCCGCTATGAATTATCGTCGCCATTATCTCTTCCCCTGTCGCGGCCGAATCTCTCCCTTGCGCAAATGCACATGAAACCGAAACATTCATCGCGCCTCATTACTTCGCTCTCCGTTACCGAAAGAAGAGATTAAATGGCACGGCCACGGCCTTCGCGTCTACAAACATGTCTCTGCTACCATCTTCTCGCACCATCGATACCCTTCCTCTGTCCCGATGCCACTTGAGAGCGGGTCGCGACGCGATTCCGTTGTCGAGCACCCACATCGTCGTGGAAGACATGTCGTTGTGCACCCCATTGCTCTGCTTCGAATCTCCTCCCGCACGCCAGCCGGTTTTCCTCGCCTCCGGTGTCTCTTTGATTGTGGGAACACAAGATGGACTGTCGTTCCGTTGCGGGCAGAATCCCGGATCGTCGAAGAAGGGCACAACCGCTGAGGCTTTGGAACGTCTTTGCTATGCCCCTGCGGTTGCCGTCGGTGACGAGGAGAGGTGGGGAATCCGACTCAATCAGCAAACATGGCTTCCAATGGTATTCCATTGATAATATATGTCTCTGAATTTCTCATGCCTTTTCAGCAGGAGATCTCTTTCACTTGGACACAAGGCAACATATATCATTTTAGATTATACAGCGTGATTTTGATTTGTACCCTGTTCATGCCTTGGCAAAATGCACCCTGTTCTTCCTTGATGCCCTTTCTTACACTTATATATTTATAGCAGTACATTTTTCAATGGCAATAAACATTTCATTAACCTATGCAAACATTATTTTTCATAGTGCGACAGTTTTTGAAATCTCATGAAGATTTTTTTTTGAAACACGATTGTATTTCTTCAAAATGTCACATATATATTTTTGAATGGTATGGAACATCTTTTACATTAAATAAAAATTTTTAAAATTCACGTACATATATTTGGAAATATGTGACTGTTTTAAAATGTCATGTATATTTTTTAATGTTATTAAACTTTTTTTAATTACACAAACATATTTTATACAATTTATTAAATTTTAATGTACATTTTCTTGAAATAGGGGTGCATTTTTTTAATATCACGACCGTTTTTTGGAATGGTATCAATATTTTTCGAAGGTTGTGGGAACATTTTTGAGCACTGTGGTACTCCCTCTAGTACAAACTTTGTACTAGCTCTAGTATAAAGTTGAGATACTTATTTTGGGACGGAGGGAGTAACATTTTTTAAAACATGTGGTAAATGTTCTTAAAATTTGAACAATTTTTCGTTTCCATTTTAGAAATATAAATAAAAGTAATAATGCAGAAAACAAAACTAACGAGCGTTAGGGAGCCAGTGCTCCTCCCGCACGCTGGGCTGGTCCATTAACGGAGAATGGCAGGCAACGACGCCTCAATTGTATCGAAGCAAACAATATGGTGAGTATATCTCGCTTGTAGCGAGTTCTATGGCGTGCTCGCCTGATGAAATTTTCCAATCGCGTTTGAACTAGGCCAGCCCAGTTCTACTCCTCCCTATACAGCGCCTTAAGCGCCCGATAAACTGTATTTCGCAACATGGCGCCCTCCCTTCCACCGCTCTGGGCAGGCCCATCTACTTTTTTTCCTGTTTTTGACCCCAAAAGGGTGTGCTAGGTATGAATCGAACTCACAACCTCCCCGCCTTGATTTGACCACACACCCACTGCGATTTGATTTGTTTCATCCTTTTATTCTTTTCTTCTTTCTTCTTTTCTTCTCATTTTTTCTTGTTCCTTTTTTCAAAATATGTGGACTTTTTTTATCGAAATCCATGAACTTTTTTCAAATCTATGAATTTTATTTTAAAATCTGGTGCACTTTTTCCAAATTTCATGAAGTTTTTTTCAAAATTGATGATTTTTTGAATTCGTGGACTAGTTTTGAAAATCAATGAACTATTTTCGAAACTTGATGAACTTTCTTAAAAATCGATGATTTTTTAAAGATTACTCTTTTTTTCAAATCCGATGTATGTTTTTCAAACTTGATGAACCTTTTTCAAATTCATTAAATTTCACAGAATTTGTGAAAAAAATTCAAAATTTGTGAAATTTTTTTAATCCACGAAGTTTAAATCTTTTATGCTTTTGTAGTTTTTCAAAAAAAAATCAACAGCTGCCTCGTCACTAGTCAACTGTGACCGCTCATGTCGGTCGAGCGAACCAAGGAAAACCGGATAAATGCGATCGAGCGCTCGCCCTCTACATGGGTCGAGCGGTTGATCATGTGTGTGGGCGCCAACAAGCTCAACCGGCGCCTAAGGCCCCCAATAGGAAGTCCCGCTTGGTCAATCGCTTGTTCGGGAGAGTTGGCTACCATTAGTTTGGTCCAGTTTTCTTCTTTTATTTAATTTTTTGTCTTCTTTCCATTTTTCGTTCGATTTTATTTGTTTCTTCATGGTTTTCTAGGGTTATCTCAACATAGCTGATTCCAAGCCCGAGTAAAGGAGGAGGGATGTGATAGGCTTGTCAAGACAACGTCAAAACTCAGCCACTATTATGGAGATGAAACCCAAAACATTTTCTCTAGGGCATAACCATCTCAGCGATGTGCCACATTGGAACACGGTTGTTGTGTCAAATGGGCAAGGGACAGGCCGTCACCCCCTCCCCCCCCCCCCCCCCCCCGGTGGCACGTCGTATCTTGATCCGGATACGGTGTCAAGTGAACAATGATCAGGTCGCCGCATCCTTAGTGGCGAGCTTCAGCGACGCCCTGGTGTAGTGAAAAATGAGCAAGGGTCTTCGCATTTGACTCGACTAGTGCGAAGGGTATGGAAGTTAGGCGAGCCTAGGAGGATTCGCTTAGGTAGCTGGAACGTAGGGTCCCTAACAGGTAAGCTTCGAGAGCTAGTTGATACCGCGGTGAGAGGTTTTTATATCCTTCACGTCCAAGAAACAAAATGCAGGGGACAGAAGGCGAAGGATGTGGAGGATACCGGCTTCAAGTTGTGGTACACGACGGGCTGCGAATAGAAATGGAGTAGGCATCTTGATCAACAAGAGCCTCAAGTATGGAGTTGTAGATGTCAAGAGACATGGGGACCGGATTATCGTGGTTAAGCTGGTAGTTGGGGACTTACTTCTCAATGTTATCAGCATGTCTGCCCCGCAAGTAGGCCACAATGAGAAGACCAAGAC
Source organism: Aegilops tauschii subsp. strangulata (assembly GCF_002575655.3). Taxonomy (NCBI): domain Eukaryota; kingdom Viridiplantae; phylum Streptophyta; class Magnoliopsida; order Poales; family Poaceae; genus Aegilops; species Aegilops tauschii. The sequence goes on along the minus strand of NC_053036.3, from coordinate 637,083,501 downwards.
GGAGTTCTGGGAAGGCCTGAAGGACATGCTTAGAAGTGTATCGATTGGCAAGAAGCTCTTCATAGGAGGAGACCTCAATGCCCACGTGAATACATCCAACATAGGTTTTGAAGGGTTGCATGGGGGCTTTGGCTATGGCATCAGGAATCAAGAAGGAGAACGTGTCTTAAGCTTTGCTCTAGCCGACGACATGATCATAGCTAACACCCTTTTTAAAAAGAAAGAATCACATCTAGTGACTTTTAGTAGTCAACACTCTATCCAGATTGATTTCATCCTCTTGAGAAGAGAATACAGCGTGGCGTGCCTAGATTTTAAGGTGATACCTGGAGAGAGTGTTGTACCTCCGCATAAGATTGTGCTGGCTGACTTCCGCATTCGGATTCATGTCCAGTGGGATAAGTGTGCCAAAGTCGCTAGAACGAAGTGGTGGAAGCTCAAGGAGAGGTAGCTCAGGCATTCAAGGAGAGGGTCATTAAGGAGGGTCCTTGGGATGAAAGAGGTGATGTAGACAATATGTGGACGAAGATGGCGACTTGCATTCATAAGGTGGCCTCAAAGGAGTTTGGAGTGTCCACAGGAAATAGAAGCGAAGCTAAAGATATCTGATGGTGGAATGGTGATGTCTAGAATGCTATTAAAGAGAAGAAAGATTGTTTTAGACGCCTATACCTGAATAAGACTGCAGGCAATATAGACAAGTACAAGATGACAAAGAAGGTTGCAAAGCGAGCTGTGAGTGAAGCAAGGGGTCAGGCGTAAGAGGACCTCTACCAGCGGTTAGACACGAAGGAAGGCGAAAGGAACATCTATAAGATGGCCAAGATCCGAGAGAGGAAGATGAGGGATGTTGACCAAGTCAAATGCATCAAGGACGGAGCCGACCAGCTCCTGGTGAAGGACATGGAGATTACGTATAGATGGCGGGAGTACTTTGACAAGTTGTTCAATGGGGAGAATGAGAGCTCTACCATTGAAGTGGATGACTCATTTGATGAGACCAGGAGGTGTTTTGTGCGGCGAGTCCAGGGGGCCTTAAAAAGGATGAAAGGAGGGCAGGTGATGGGCCCTGCTTGTATCCCCATTGAGGTGTGGAGAGGCCTCGGAGACATAGATATAGTATGGCTAACTAAGCTTTTCAAACTCATTTTTCGGGCAAACAAGATGCCACAAGAATGGAGACAGAGTATATTAGTACCAATCTTCAAGAACGGGGGGGGGGGGGGTGTGTGTTCGGAGTTGTACTAATTACCGTGGAATTGAGCTGACAAGCCATACAATGAAGGTATATGAGAGAGTCACTGAGCATCGCTTAAGAAGAATGACAAGCGTGACAAAAAAACCAGTTTAGTTTCATGTCTGGGAGGTCGACCTTGAAAGCCATTTTCTTGGTACGACAACTCATACAGAGATATAAGGAGCAAAAGAAGGACCTACGTATGGTGTTCATTGACTTGGAGAAGGTCTATGATAAGATACCACGGAATGTCAAGTGGTGGACCTTGGAGAAACACAAAGTCCCAACAAAGTACATTACCCTCATCAAGGACATGTACAATAATGTTGTGACAAGTGTCCGAACAAGTGACGGCGACACTGATGACTTCCCGATTAAAATAGGACTGCACCAGGGCTTAGCTTTGAGCCCTTGTCTTTTTTGCTTGGATGAGGTCACAAGGGATATACAAGGAGATATCTCATGGTGTATGCGCTTTGTCGGTGATGCGATGCTAGTCAGTGATAGTCGAACGGCGGTCGATAGAAAGTTAGACCTATGAAGACAAATCTTGGAATCAAAAGGTTTTAGACTTAGTAGAAATAAAACCGAGTACATGAGGTGCGGTTCCAGTACCACTAGGAACGAGGAGGGGGAGTACGAGGTTAGCCTTGATGGGCAGGTGGTGCCTTAGAAGGACACCTTTCGATATTTGGGGTCAATGTTGTAGAAGGGTGGATTTATCGATAAAGATGTGAACCACCGAATCAAAGCTAGATGGATGAAGTGGCACCAAGCTTCTAGCATTCTCTGTAACAAGAGAGTGCCACAAAAGCTAAAAGGCAAGTTCTATAGGACGGCGATTCGACCTACAATGTTGTGTGGCACCGAGTGTTGGCCGACTAAAAGATGACATGCTCAACAGTTAGGTGTGGCGAAGATGCACATGTTGAGATAGATGTGTGGCCACAGAAAGAAGGGCCGAGTTTAGAATGATGATATACGAGATAGAGTTGGGGTAGCATCGATTGAAAATAAGCTTGTCTAACATCGTCTGAGATGGTATGCGCATATTCAGTGCAAGCCTCCAGAAGCGCTAGTGCATAGCGGATGGCTAAAGCATGCTGGTAATGCCAGCACAGGTGAACAAACTGCAGCTACCAATCCCTGGTTAGTTTGCAGTGTCGCTGTTTCTTCACTACTCACGCAAATTGCTCTTGATATGCAGCAGCAATTCATACTGACATCCAGAGAAAGCAAGAGGAAAATGGCAAACCCACTGAACATAGAGAAACATCTGGTATAAGCATTGGGACTTCAGGATAAACAATCAGTGTGAAACTCAGATATGTGTTACCTGACGAATTCATGAGATGACATGTGCGAGACCATCATAAATAAATAAAAGTTCCGTCCTCAGATAAAGGCCTACGAGTATCTACATATAGCTGGAAGTTAACACAGCAACATGTGGTGCTTACATTCCCCATCTCAACCATCCGAAAAATCCACAACAGACCAAGCATTCACCAATATGAAATTCAGACTACCTCAACATCAACATTCAGCAATGAACCGGAATCAACTAGCAGTAATCCTATAAAATTCAGCGAGTATCGCCATCAACCAAGGTCGCCTAACCTATACAGAGTCACGCTGGTGGCCAAGCTTACGGATGCACACCTCCACGTTGCCATCCTCGGTGCCCGGCAAGTCCTTGGGGACCAGCAGGAAGACCTTCTCCTTCTCCCCCAGCCCGTGCCGCAGCGACGTGTTCCGCGCCGTCGACTGCATCTGCAGCCAGGGCCGTCTGCCGCCGTTGCCTACCGGCGTCTTCAGCTCATACACAAACTCCTGCTCACGGTCATTCTCAGGGCGGATGCAGATCATGGACAGAGCAATGCCACGGCCCTCGCTGAAGCTGTCGAGGAAGAACAGCTCGCCGTCGTCGCGGCTCTGAAAGATGGTCGACGTGAAGGCAGAGGCCCGGAAGTTCTCATCATAGTGAAACCTGATCGTGTCCCAGTGGTGGCGGAGGGTGAGGTGGGTCGTGAGTGCGACAGCCCGGCTGGCAAAGCCGCATTGGGGGACAGGGCAGAAGATAGGCTCGTGGCGGCAGGTCTGCTCATGCTGGCGCATCTCGTGGTGCGGAAGGAAGGCCTCACAGGCATGCACTTTGTTGCGGCAGGAGAAGCGGATGCGGCCTAGGAACTCCTCGACGACGCGGTTGCGCCCATAGCCATTGCCGCTGCCGCAGCAGCTGCATCGGTTGTCCCCGACTTCTTCGTGGCACCTCGAGCAGGTGACGTGGGCGAAGGGGCACTGCACGCACACCATGTATCAAGAACACGGGTGAGTTGATTCTGACCGTAATGATAAATAAATAGAACTGTGCTGCAGCTGCAACCGAAAGTTACCTGGTAGACCGGCGGCGAGAGCATGCGGCGGCAGGCCTTGCAGGTGAAGAGGCGGTCGTAGTCGTCGATCCGGACGCTGTACTCGCCGGTGCGCCCGTGCTCGCCCAGCTCCTTGTTCGCGTGCGGCCTCCAGGCAGGCCTCCGCCCGTGCCGGTCGAGGTCGTCCGACCCGCGGCTGCGGCTCAGATCGTCGGCATCGTCGTCGCTTGGCGGCCTCTGCGACCACGAGCGGCAGGGCGACGGCGAGTGCGAGAGCGACCGGTAGGTCGACGGGGACGGCAGCGGCGAGGGCGACCGGTAGGGCGACGGCGAAGGGGAGTAGACCGACGGCGACCCACGACGGCGCCTGGGGCTACCCTCCGCCTCGCTCGGCGACGTCCTAAGGCGCTTCCCTCCGCCGCTCCCGCTGTAGCTCATCTCCGGCGTCCCCGCGGGCTGCGCGCCGGGGCACGTCCCTGCAGATCGATACGGCGCCGGAGGACGACGGTAAAGAAAGCAATCAACTCAACACCCTACAAATCCCACAAACGAATTGCGACGGAGTATTCGAGGGATGGGGATTGGACGGAGCCTTCTTACCTGAGCTGGAAGACGACGGATCTGGCGGCGGCAGGGGGCTCGGCTCTCGCCCGCCCGTCGCCGAGGGCAGGCGCGGCTCGGGGAGAGGAGGGGCGGCGGCGGCCGTGGGGGCGGACGGCGCGAGCCAAACCCTCGCCGGCGGCGCGGAGTCAGGGGACGAGAGGAGAGGGGATCGGAACGGAACGGGCGAGCGGTGGGGGGTTTCTGCCCTGCTCTTTATTTTTTTTATTTTTTTGAGGGGCTCCTGCTCTTTATTTTTGTGCTGCCTAGTCGGTGCCGGAGGCGGCCCAGTCCGAGACTCCGAGTACAACACTTCCTGCGTGGCCCGTTTAGCCTAGACTACTCGAACAATGCCCCTTTTTCCGCTCTTGCCTTCGTAATGAAAAACAGTTGTTGTGTCTTTTTTCTTTTTTTGAGCTGGAACACATTGCAATCCAAATTACGATGGACCAACCAAATTGGTGGTCACAGCACGTATTACATCCACCGGGAAGTTCAACTGCCAAACATGTTGGCCATCCATAAATAGTCGGAAATGCTAACCGGCGACCGTCACCCAAGGGGATTTCGCAGCGAACGCCCTCCTTGCCGTCGCACGAATCTTGGAGCAGAACCGACGCCACATAGGATCATTGGGATAGTTCGTTGTGCGACTGCTTTATGGCGAACGGGTCTGTGTTTTTTCTTCCAAAAAATCACGAGGCGGGGTCAGGGGTCGAACCCACGACCTCCAGTGTGCGAGGCCCTTTTATGGTTTTAACTGCCACTTATATTTTCGGCCCCGAAAATCCCATAGCAGTTTTGTTTTTTGCGGCATGGCATTTTTAAGAGGATGGCATCTTTTTCAATATTAGTGGCATGGCAGTTTTTATCACTAAGTGCATGGTATTTTTTTATTAACCATGTTATGGCATTTTTTATTATAAGAGATGACATTTTTTATAAAGAGGATGGACTTTTTTATTTTTGAGAGATGGCATGTTTATTTATTTAAGAGATGAAAATTTTATTTTAAGAGATGTCATTTTCAATTTTAAGAGATGGCATTTTTATATTAAGAAAATGCATTTTTTTATTACTAAGAGATGGCATTTTTAATATTTAAGAGATGGCATTTTTATTATTTAATAGACGGCAGGGGGCTCAACACTCGCCCTCCCGCCCGTCGCTGAGAGCGGGCGTGGGTCGCAATGAGGAGGAGCGGCGGTGGTCGTGGGGCGGCCGGGCGCGAGCCAAGCCCTCGCCGGAGGCACGGAATCCAGGGACGAGAGGAGAGGGGATTAGAACAGCGAAGCGACGGGATTTCTGCCCTGCTCTTTATCTTTGTAGGGGAAAAAACTTCACTTGTGAAATAAGTTTAATGTAGGTGTTCTTGTTCTGTACACAAATTATGTCATCCGCCGCCTTGTCATAATATCATTCTGTTTTGGTTTTTTCTCTTAATCTCATTGTGTTTTGATTTGTTGGCATTTGTACGAAAATCACTTTGCATCATCTATGGCTTCTTCAACAAAATGGTCGTGTGCCCAACCCAATTATGTGACTCATTTTTTTCTTAAAAAGAGCAGCCATTGATTGAGGCTTCTTATCTTATTTGATGGGCCCATGTTTTAGCCTCTACAACTAGAGGATACGTGCGCTTTGTCGCACCGTTTTCGGTTTTGAAATTAATTGTATTTTTCTCCCAAAGCTAATTATGACAATTTACATCATGTGTGTACCACGGAGGCGGTTGAACAAGCACGGACACCACAGGTGCTATTAGGTTGGCTGTGTAGGCGGGTCCTTCCAGTTTTAGAAGGTTTTGTGTGTTTTTCTTTTCTTTTTCTCTAACGTTTTTTTTTCCAATTTTTTATTGTTCAATTTTATTTTTTTATTTTTATTAATGAAGAGTTTTTAAAATTCAATTTTTTTTTAATTTTTTAAAAAAATTCTAAACTCATGAAGATTTTTCATATTCATGACCATTTTTAAAGCATAATTATAAACTTGTGAAAAAATAGATTCATGAATATTTCTTCATATTTTTGAATATTTTTAAATTTTAAGAACGATGTTAAATTCAAGAAAGTTTTAAAATTTTGTATGAAAATTTACAAAAAATCTTGATTGTTTTTATTTTATCTAAAAGTGTTTTACTGGAATGTCGGCTATTTGAGACCCACGACCCGCCCATACCCTTACATGCGGGGTCCACTTCAAGGAAAAAACTTTGAAGCTCTTTTAGGGTATCTGCAACGACGCTAACCCGCAAACCGGGCACCGCATCAATCTGCGGATTGGGAGGGCCATGTCGTGGACACAGATGCAGGAACCGACCATCCAAAGCTATCCGCATACATTTCAAATCGAGTTTCAACTAAGTGGTCGGACTTCATCAAACATGACATAATTCATCAAAGTTCAGATGTAAAATAGCACAAATCATTCATACATAGCATGCAAATAAGTTTAGTACAACAATAGCATGCAAATAGTTATGTAATGCCTTTATTTTGTGAATGGCCTGCACTCTGCCTTGTGGTACATCACAGCAGTGCGTACATGCTACACAATGTGTAGAGCAACATTGAGTGACCAATCAATAAATTGAGAAAGAATAAGCAAAGCTTACAATCTTCATGGTTGCCGTGTGCAATGGTCACATTACGTCTAGCCCATCAACCGCGTCATAAAATTTCATGACAGAGTTCTATATGGTGTACGATCGATGCGCTAACGACTTCACATTGCATTCATGAATGATGTGCATGTCGTTGGGCGTAATGTGGTTTCACGCATGAAATGAACCATGCACGTGCTATCAAAAGAGCCCCCTTCTACTCCTGCCTACGAAGTCTGTATATACGGCCAACCACGCATCGTACAACAACTCATTCCCCATTGTCGACTACTCCGCCATCCTTCTTACTCTAAAAAATTAACATGAAGTTCGAAAAATAAGCTCAATGAGATTTGACCGAACACCTGTCGGACATGGTGTCCGACATGGACGGCGTCGACCGGGGGGGGGGGGGGGGGATACCTGGTTGCAGACGAATCCTGCGTGAATGGCGTCGTAGTACAAGGCGAGCGGGCATGTGAGTGGTGGCTGCAGTCATCCGACAATGCATGGATGGCGGCCAGAGAGGTACTGGCGTCAGATGAGGAGGGTGCAGATGAAAAGTAAGGGAGGACGGTAGAGCGAAAGAGAACGGGACCAGGATGGGGGTTTGTGTTGGCCGGGATTGTCGGAGTCCTACGTGGACGCAGTCCAGGCTCCCATAACCCCCCCCCCCCCCCCCCCCCTATTTGCCTTATGGGAAAAAGCACGTCTGGACCAGTCGACGGATAGATGCAGGATCGCGTTGGATCCCCCCTTCCCCACCCTTCATTTGCCTTACGGGAAAAAGCACATCTCCCATCTAAGATCTTGTGCCCCTGTTTCCGGCCAATCCCGCCCATAGTTTAGTTGAGAGGATCCATGTCGCGTGTAGCTTGTGAGAGCGTGCGAATAAAAGGATGGTTTATGGGCATCATGTGCTTAGATTCATGGTTTGCTTGCACAAGGACAGTTTTTTTTTTTTTTGTTTTTTTCTTTTTGCTGTTGGACAAAACAAGTGACGACTCAGTAGCACTCTTGGACTGGAAGCAAAGTCTTATTCCTCCATCGTACAAGCAAACAACCGTACGTGTCAGCGTGCCCACGCCCACACACGGCTCAGATCAGATCAGATTCAGAATGTACATTGCCAAAGAAAAAAATAAGTAAAATGCAGTAAGCCCAAATCCAGAAGTCCGACGAGCTAGGCGAGCGTCGCCGACGCCGGGGAGCGACGATGGCTATATCAGATGGCGGCTTCGTCCCAGGTGGCGGCCCAGTTGGTGGCGCTACCGACTCGGGGCATGGAGTTGATCTTGGTGAAGGCGTCGACCTTGAAGTTGGCGCCGCACATGACGCCCTCGCTGTCCACCCGCGGGAGCGCCTTGAGCCGGTTCATGGGGTGCTCGAAGCTCTTGAGCCCGCCCTCGCTGTGGAACATGCACCCGGGCGGGAACGGCGCGTAGGACCGCCCGCACCCGGCCTTGGCCACGGCGCGGTCGTCGCAGATCACCACCGACCCGTCCGCCGCCACGCCCCAGTGCAGCGGCACCCCGCCGTCCGTGCTCTGCGCCGCGAACACGGCGGCCCCGGAGCCGGACCGGCCGCGGTTGTCGAAGACGACGAAGGCGAAGGAGCCCGACAGGTCCTTCACCACCTGGTCCGCCGGGTAGGGGCCCCGGTCGCGCAGGGTGCGGTAGGCCTCGATCACCAGCAGCGCCTCGTTGGTGGAGCGGCCCGTGAGGCCGTACTGCCGCATCAGCGCGCTCAGGTTGTCCAGGGTGCCCATGAAGACGCAGTAGATGTCGTCCAGCCCGCAGAACATCCTGCGGAGTGAATAAATCGGTTCTTTTTAGTCTCTGGACATCGTTGCTGTTCCTGGGAGCGATTTGGGGGGAGAGATGGTGGCGTTACCTCTGGTACCCGCCGGCGGCGAGGGAGCGGGGCTGCGCGGCGACGCAGGCGAGGGCGGCGCCGCCGCCGAAGGAGGTGGAGAAGGCGTCGGAGGGGTGGGCGGCGTGGAAGTCGCGGAGGATCTCGTCGGGGTTCTTGGGCTTGGCGGTGCTGCCGCGCGGGCTGTTGAGCTCCTGCGGCGCGTGCGCCACCTGCTTCTGGAAGATGGCCAACATTTTCACAGATCAAACTAGTTCTTTCTTGCTCGAGCTGGAGCTGCTGCTGCTATGGAGGCGACAGGGGGAGAGGAGAACGGGAACGGCGAATGGAATGGAGGTTGAGGATGGAGATGGGCGCGTGTTTTATAGCGGGAGCTCGGTGGTTTCGGATGGCACGAGCCGGAAATATCGGGTGGATCGGGAGTCAGTGCTGGTGATGATGACGATGATGTGAAGGACGGAATGGGTTGGGTTTGGATAAAGATAGCTCAGCTGGGCAAGGTAGCGGGGATAAGATCATCACGTACTGCTGGTTTAGTTTACCCGGCAGCTAACCGTGACGTGAGAGCAGTAGCAAGGAGTACTACTTCCTTCCCCGGTTCCCCCAGCCCCAGGAGAGGAGGCGATGGCTCAATCCGGTGGGTGGGTGCAGCATCTTGTCCACGGTTTCGCCAATCTTAGCAAGTCACCAAGTAAATTACTCCACAGATTATTACTCCCTCTGTGGGTGGGAGTGTTTTCTACGAAAAAGACCAAAAATCTGTTACTATAATAAAACTCTTTAAACGTATTAAAAGTTACATCGAGGTTTCTGAACCACCGAACGATCACCCCCGGCGCGTCGTTGTAGCTATTACCCCATTGGAGCCAGCATGACCTGGTCGATGTTAGTTGGGAAGTTTCCGTACATGTACCCAACCCTCTTTAGTGGTAGTCATCCTTGTTGAACGCTTGAATTGATCTAAAGCGCCTGACACTAGATCTTGGAGTCGTGCATGCACGGCAAAAAACCATAACCTCGTTGCCCTAAGAAAAATGTCACGAGTCTACGCCAGATCTTTGTGACTCTTACCCGATGGACAACATGAGGATGACTGAAGTATGGATGACCAACTCGAAGACGTCATCTGTTTGAAGTCCTTCCTAGCGAGGACTAAAAACCTCTGACTTAAACTACTAGCCGAAGTCGTGACACCGGAATTTCTTTCTCCGACATGGGCCGTCGGAGGTGTGTGAGTGGTGGGGGGGGGGGGGGGCGCATGTCCTCACTGAAGGGGATGAGTTATTAGTCTAGTCATCCCTATCGCGAGTGAGGGATGAAAAGGCTAAACATAATTTATCGATTAATCCGTTAAGTAACAACTTTTCAGAAACCTGCTAAGTACCAACAAGAGTAGCGATGCACATCACACGGCCCAGGTTAGTCCTGGCCATGGGAAGCCCGGCCCGGCCCGACGCTGTCTCTGGGCCGGGCTCGGGCCTAGATTTTGAGCCCGATGGCCGGGTCGGGCCGGGCCCATCGTTTTAGCACTTTTCTAAAGAGGCCCGGCGGGCTTTTACGTGTTCGGGCCGGGCTTGGGCCCAAAAACCAGGCCCGATGGCCGGGCCGAGCCGGGTTTTTTTCCTCGGGCTTGGCTAGGCCCGGCCCGGCCCGAGGTTTGGCCAGGTATACCCCAGGTTAATTACCGAGCTACTGCTCTTCACGGCTTCCGCCACGTGATGGAAATGGAGGAGGCGCGGTAATTACCGCCGGCGCTGCGGAGGAAACGCCAAATGGAGGGCTCATGCCCGTGGGCAGGCCGCCAGCCGCCGTCGGTTTCGCCCGGCGCCAGCGGTTTATCAAACGAAACGAAACGAACTGCCAGTGTTATCACGGCACCGGCTGCGTCTTCCACGGCACGTCGCCGTCCTGGCGTGTCACCCAACCGCGGGCTTCCTCTCGTCCGTCCGTCCCTCCGCCGCTCCGCTCCGGCCGTTGGGCTGCGTCGCGTGCGCCCGGCGTGCCACGTACTGCTAACTCACGTGCACGGTCCCTCACGTCGTCCCCACCACGCTGGCCAAAGCTGGTGGGCGCTGCTGACACCGATGGCCCACCGTCGTCTGAGTGCGCCCTGCGGGCCCGAAAGCGCGTGATCCAAGGTTGGGTAGGTGGGGGGTGGATAAGGCCGGCACGGCGGCATGGCCGCTGGGGACACGTCACGGGCGCGTCGGACCTGCCACGATCCGTGGATAAGGTGGTAGCGTACCAGCCGTGTCCGTTGGGCGCGCCAGTCCAGTCACGGCCGGGCGCGTCGTCGCGGTCACGTGTCCGGCGCGACAACGAGTCAGCCTTTTGTTTTTTTACTATTCCTTCCTTTGATGAATTTTGTTTGCTTGACTCGCTGGAGTGGACAACGTGCAATTAAACGTGCACGGGTAAACGGACGGTGCGGAGTAAAAGTATTGCAGGCTAGGGTGCGCTGCGGGGTTGCTATTGGATCGAGAGGGGTGACTCGGCCCGTCGGTGGCTCGAATCTTGGCAGACAAACGCAGGGGACGTACGTTCCGCGTTAAAGTTCGTGCAATGGGACCAACTCACTGACTGTCTGGCTCACCGGCCAACAGGCGACTCGCCGCGTCGGAGCGTGATTGGTTTGCTGAATATTGGAATTGTTAAATATTGGCAATACCAAGACTTATCAAATATTGGCAACTTTATGCGAGACACGCAAGACAACTTGATAACCAACTAAGTAGTAGCCAACATGGACAGTATGGAGGATATAGTTGAAGGTTTCAAGGTGAAACAGTCGGATGCTTGCATCATTTTATGCGGATCATGGGCAGTATGGACTGAGAGAAACGCACGGACGCACGGCGAGAGTACTCGTTCAGTGTTGCAGGCTGTTAAATGGGCTATGGACTCTGCTGTAGATCTTGCTGAAACGGGCAAGCAACAAGCAGCTAAACCGGCCAAGGAAGTACAGAGTTGGAAATCACCAGAGGAACCTTTTGTTTGTTAAGATTAATGTGGATGCTTCCTTCGACAAACATACACACCAGGGAGGAATTGGCCTGGGGGTTCGCAGCCATGAAGGAAGGCTCATCCGCGCACAACCACTCTGGTATGAAACTGGGATGTCAGCTATGGCTATGGAAGCATTTGCAGCAAGAGATGGTGTACGGCTAGCTTCTGATTTGGGGTTCAGGAGGGTAATCATTGAAACTGATGCACAATTAGTGGTGAAACAGTGGGGTTCTCTAAGTGTTGATCGCTCGGAGATAGCTACCACTCTGAATGAAATACAAGAGCTAAGCGGGAATTTTGATGATTTTCGTCCGGAATTCATAGCGAGGGAGGCGAATGAATTGGCGCATCTGTGTGCCAAGCAATGTAATTCTTCTAGAAAACGTTGTTTATGGATAAATTATATTCCCACCTTTCTTATGACTTGTGTAAGGAAGGAATGTAATCCGTTGGTTGATTAATAAAGCTCTTGATTCTCAAAAAAAAAAAGTAGTAGCCAATATTTGGCACAATGCCAAACATTGGCATGCCAATTTTTAGCACCAAATCAATTATGCTCTCGGTGCTCCAATCTGGATGAATAGTTTACCACAGGTAACCCAACGTGCTCCATCAGCTTGTCCCGCATATGCTTGAATCAAACTATTCAAACATTTTTGTCCTCCAATGAAGATCATTAAATTTATTCAAACTGATCATGCGTTCGAAATCACACAAACCGGCATCAAAATAGCGAGGCTTTTGAGGAGTCCGGGCGTCCGCCATGTCGGACTCCGATAACACGGACCCACCTAGAACCCATTTCTCTCTCTCTTTTGCGTCTGCTCCTGCTTGACCGCATTCACTCCAGTAGACTAGCCTCCCGCCTACTTGCATTCATGGAGAAGCAGCAACTAAGAGGGTGCAGCTATTCTCAGCTCGAGCTCAAATCAACCTGCATGAACAGTAAAATCGTAAAAAAAATCAAAAAATCTGATTTTTTTTATGCGAAACATTGACAAAATTTTTGAGTGCTTTCGAAATTTCATCATGAAATCACATCCGTGAAAGGGTGGCAAAAAAAATCATGATCCAAAAATGTCATTTTCAAAGCATTTTGAAGTGTTGATTTTTGTAGTTATTGCGACTTCCATGAGTGTCGTATTTTACAGTCTCTTAAAACATTTGTTGAAGTTTATCACACTAAAATTTCAGGTTTTTTTTTGTTTTTTAAGTAGGTTTTTTTCGAAACTGTTCACCCGAGCTCATTTAAGCTTGGGAGCAGAAGGACACTTTCGCAACCAAGAAGCCTACTTTGCTTTAAAGTCAGCCAGACTTCTCCTCATCAAACCGTACCAGCACAATTCTCATCCACTCTCAATCCACTAGCCGCCACACATCACCACAACTCTGGCCGCCGCGATGGCCAAGAAGTCAGACACCGAGAAGTGGTAGCTAGCTCCCGACTCCAGATTTGAGGACAGCTCCCTAAACTGCCCGCCGCTTTGGGTGTTGGGGGGGGGGGGGGGGAAGGTGGAGATGTTTGAGGAGGAGGCCGCCCTCATTTTCAAGGAGGAGGAGGAGGAGTATCGTCATTATGCACTAGAGGCTGCGGAGAGGGATCCAACCCTCGATGAGCATCCATATTGGAATACCAAAACACACTTCGTTCTGTGGGATATTCAGCATGACGACGTGTTGTCCCCCTATGACGAGGAGGATAGACCTCGATCACACAACTCATATCGACGACCACTTGCTCCAAATCGGACGACGACGGCTCGAGCGATGACGCCTCAGAGAGCACCCCTATGAAGTCAACTCCAACACCTCACCTAGTGTTAGTTAGGAGAGTTGTGTTACTATCGCACTGGATGCTAGTTTTAGTTTTAGTCCGAGAAAGGAACCGCAGTGGATGGCAAGGTAACCGCAGTCGCGCACTGGCAGGATCAATTCTGTTTCTCTCAAATTGTATTTTTCTCTATGTTTTTTTCTTTGTCAGTTTTTTCTAGTTTTTGTTTTTCCTTTCTTTTCTTTTTTCAATTTTGTTTTTTGAAATATGAGAACAATTTCTAAATAAGTGCTTTAGAAGTCATGAACATTTTTGCAAACATCTTTCAAATTCATGAACGTCTTTGGAATCGTGAATATTTTTTTAAAATCATGAACATTTTTGGAGTTAATGAACTTTTTTTGAAAATCATGAACACTTTTTGAAACCGCGAATATTTTTTGAGTTGGCGAACATTTTTTGAATTCGTGTTTTTTACAAATACGCAAACATTGGTTGAAAATCTTGAACATTTTCACAGATTCATGGACATTTTTTAATTCATTTTTTTACAAATTCGCAAACATTTTTTGAAACCATGAACATTTGTACAAATACACGAATATTTTTAGTATCATGAACATTTTATAAATTCCTGAAGTCTTTTTGAAATAATGATTTATTTTCATATCATTAAGATTTTTAAATTTGTGAGCATTTTTGGAGACCTCGAACATTTTTGAAATACCGGAAGGAATTTCAAATTCATGAACAATTTTTGTAATCTGAGAACATTTTTAAAATTTGTGAACTTTTTGAGGTTCAAGATATTTTTGAAATCCAATAATGCTTTTGCAATCCAAGAACATTTTTCAAAATCTAGGATTTCTTTTGTAATTTCAAACATTATTTTGAAAATCAGAGCTATTATTGAAATCCTGGATGTCTAATAAAGAAGAAAAAAAACATATAACAACAACAACAACAAAGCCTTTAGTCCCAAACAAGTTGGGGTAGGCTAGTCTCCTGTGGCCTTAGGGCCATGTGTGCGCGGTGGATCTCGACCCTTACCGTCGGGAGGGCTCCGTTTTCAGGTGCTTCTTCAAGTTTTGTTAGGGTTTGTGTCCGGCTCAAGAAGACGAGACGGTGGCGGCTTCTTGAAGATGGAATAAGGTTCTCCCCGCCTAGCCCCCGTCCCAATGGTGTGTCTAGCATCGTCGGAGGGCGTGTGGAGGTGTGTCTTCGGCGGATCTCGCAAGATTTTGTCTGTGGTTGTCTTTGGTGGATCCGCTCGGATCCAGTCTTTGTTCATGTGTCTTCAGGTTGGATCCTTCCGATTTAAAATTATCTTCATCGACGGCGGTTGTTGTTCTGGGGCGTTGGTCCTATGGGACCTTAGCACGACGACTTCCCGACTGTCTACTACAACAAGTTGTGCCCGGCTCCGGCGAGGAAGGGGCGATGACGGCGGTGCGTCTTCGGCTCGCTTCAGTGCTTGTAGTCGTCACTAGGTGGTCTATGAATCTGAATGTAATTTTTATTATTTATGGTATTCGTTGTATTGTCATGATTGAAGATGAATAGATCGACAGTTTCCCGCAAAAAAAAAGTTGGGGTAGGTTAGAGGTGAAACCCATAAGATCTCGCGACAAACTCATGTCTCTGGTACATGGATAGCAAGCTTTCACACACCTCTGTCCATAACTAGTTCTTTGGTGATACTCCAATCCTTCAAGTCTCTCTTAACGGACTCCTCCCATGTTAAATTCGGTCTACCCCACCCTCTCTTGACATTCTTCGCACGTTTTAGCCGTCCGCTATGCACTGGAGCTTCTGAAGGCCTGCGATGAATATGCCCAAGCCATCTCAGACGATGTTGGAAAAAAAACAGGCGAGTCCCGCCCCGAAATGGGCCGGCCCAAAGCACGTGCCAGGCCGATCCCCGATCTGTGGCATTCGGCCGGCCAGGCCTTTATGTTGGCGTGCCAGCCCATATGCTTACTGGTAGCAACAGAAGTTGCCTCAAAAAAAAAAAAAAGGTGGCGGGGCGGCCGGCCAGCCTGCTTTCAGTGGAGCGGAGCGGAGAGCAAGGCTCCACTTTCGGCGTCGCCGTCGCCGTCGCCGTCGAGGGTTCGCGCGCGCGCGCGGTGGGGGTTCTAATTTGGCCCTGCCTGGCTCTGGCGGCGGCGGCGTCAGCCTCTGGTGGCGGAGCAGGAGGGGGAGATGGCGGCGGCGGCGCCGTGCACCTCGCGGAGGTCGTTCAGGGACTCGCTCAAGGTGCTGGAGGCCGACATCCAGCACGCCAACACCCTGTCAGTACCCGCCCCCTCCCCCGAGAGAATCCCCTTCCTCAATTTCTTCAGTCTAGGGTGCGCTGTTTCCGACTGAATCCGTCTGTCTCCGGTGCTCTGCCGCAGGGCGTCGGACTTCTCGCCGGACTACGACGGGGCGGCGTGCCCGCAGATGCGCATCTCGTACAGCCCCGCCGCGCACATCTTCCTCTTCCTCCCGCAGCGGGCCGACTGCAGCCTCGCTGGCGCGCTCGGCCTCCTCAGGATCCCCATCTAGTACAAGGTACTACTTCTCTTCTGTCTCCGTGCCTGTGGTTCGCTTCCAGAATTCGTGCCATACATATTGTGTTAACAGTGCTCGTTCTGCTTGTGTTCTTACCGAATCTTGCCTCTGCTTCCATTGTCCCTGCAGGTTTATGTGGGCGGCACCACAACCATTTGTCCACCCACGAAAGGAAAGTCAGCACCAAGGAATTCTTTCTACGGTAACTAAACAAACGTCCTGCAGATATTGAATAATAAGTACAGCCTTTGCGGTTAGGACCTGTGAACTGAAAATTTCCCATTGTCTGTCTGTCTACCGCAGCTGTGACATTTCCCTCCCTTGTGCAACTGGAACACGGGACCAGTGACAGCGACAACCCGAGGCAGAGGGGGTGTGGTCGGAGAGGTACAGGAGAAGGGACGGCGAGGGGGAGGGTAGTAAGAGGCTGGTCTCCGAGACCGACGCCGAGATAGAAGAGTGTGGGATCTGCATGGAGTTATGGTGAGTGAGAACAAGAACCTGACCCTCGCGTTTTTTTTTTGTTTCTCTGCCATGTTTGTTCAGTTCAACTTCAACCAGACCAAACATGTTTGTTCTTCATTCTGGGGTTATTAAGTGCTTCGGCAGTGCCCACCGGAGCCTCTTTATTCAGATGGCAATGCACCATGAGTAATTAACCTGGCGCGGCCATCATTTTTGGAAAATATGCAGCAACCTCTGCACCTGCTTACCAGCTTTGCCCTTGGTTCTTACAACGCATCGCCTTCTTATAAGTTAGGTTCTTAGCAGCCTGCGCCCGACCCCGTCGTGCTGGAGCACGCGCTGCCTGCCCCCGTCGCCTCAGAGCCGGCACAAGACTCAAAAGGATGCAACGTGTTAGCTAGGTTCAAATTGATTGATATGTAGTTTGGCTTTCAAAATTTCTTATGTTAATCATTGAACACTACAAAATCAAAATCTAATAAAAACATCATGAGAAATACTAAAGATCGTTTAAAAACTGAATTTAGCATTTAATACATGTACCCCGCAAATGCACTGACGACCTTGGTAGCTTCCCCATATAATTGACTGATGAAACGGATTATGTGAGAAGAGGATGTAGGTCGAGAGGCAATGAGGGACAGTTGGAGTGAAATGTGATGCATCAGCTCAGCTGTAAACAGGTGCTGCAAGGCTAGCTTCACGAGCACATTCAGATGACCTGGTGCACAAAATAGTATGTAACATGGCAGCACATAATGACAAAATATACATGGGAGCGAGGTCAATATATACCATGGCCTACTATCCATATGTTCCTTAAAGGTCAATCACATCTCAGAGAAACTAGCTAGGGAGGGAAATGAAAGATGAACTGGTCATTCATTCGAACTCCCCAATGTCCTTCTGTCCGGCAAGGATCCTTGAGATCTGGAGGCCCCGGCTGAAGGCCTGGTTGAAGAGCAACCGTGTCTGGAACTCTGAGACAAAGGGAAACCATGACAAGAAGCCGATGGGAAGGAAGAGGATGAGACCCATGATGTTGTCATATGCCCTCCCTAGCTCCTGGATGGAGTCCCACAGCATAGTCCTCTCGATCATTGGAGCGCATGCTTGCCCAATCTGCGAAGAAGGAAGGGAGGCTCAACATAAGTATGCATGCATGCTACTAGAGTTTGCTTCTGATCAATAATAAGCTTTTCAATCCATTAACTAGTAGAGAATTAATTAATTAATTAGTCAGTATTGTTTTCTGGTTCTGTGCTTGTTCGCACGCTCATGAGCAGGTAGACTTTTTTGTTGTTGCATATACATACAAATTAAAGCTCAAAATTAATAGTAGATAAATAGAGGGTTTTACTCACCAGAAGAATACACCAACCAGTTGGTAGGAACCCTAGAGTACAAGCCAATACATCCGTAATTGTTAGGCCGCCTATAGCAAATAGGACCGCCATCACAGTGACAAAGCCAAGAAAGAGAATGCCCTTGAGGATGCGGAACATAAGCTGAAGATCTGTTCCAAATTTCTGCCGTCCTATTGAAACCATCTGAAGAGAATTGAGGTACAACATCGAGATCCAGATGTTATGCATCCATCGGAGGCAGGTAACTGGTCAAAATTAAACGAAATGCCAAAGCCTTACCTTCAATACTACTAGAACCGTCAGCATAACCAGCCATGACAACCCATACACCTAGAGGTGGATCGACAGGAAATGAAAAGTACATCCATTAGGATACACTGCAACCAGGCTGTAATGAACTAGTACAAATTGATTAAAGCACATCTTAGTTATGTAGAGAAAGTACCAGAATGCTTGTGCTGTGGCGTGCAATTTTGAGATGATACACAATACCATACTGGTAGATCAAGAAACGAAGAGACATGAGGATTTCCAAGATGAGAGCACGAACGCTGGTTTTCCTGAGGTGCGCCTGCTCACT
Organism: Aegilops tauschii subsp. strangulata; assembly: GCF_002575655.3. Taxonomy (NCBI): domain Eukaryota; kingdom Viridiplantae; phylum Streptophyta; class Magnoliopsida; order Poales; family Poaceae; genus Aegilops; species Aegilops tauschii. Next base: position 637,065,073 of record NC_053036.3, on the reverse strand, counting down.
TCTCCACCAAGCCTCCCAGCTTTGTTCCCCAGACATACCGATACCCCCACGGTTACCCATCCACTTCCTCCAATCTGTCCAGTCATCAACCGTCTTCTGCCACTCAAAGCATGATGGATTGAAGATAAATGGTGCAAACAGCCAAGATGCCACCATGAACCATATGGAGAAGGTGACAAATAGGTACAAGCTCGAGCTGGTGCGGTACGACCTTCCATAGGCTAGATATACAACCAGAAGTATTAACAGCTCAAGTCCTTTAACAAAGTGGCTTCGGGAGTACATGCGATAATTTTCAGCAAACTTTGCGTGGTACACAACAAACCCACGTCCTGTAGGTATGTATTTGGCGCCACCATGGAGAATTGTCCGCCCGTAGTAGTGTGTTTTGGTGCCAAGCTGGAATGTGAAGAACACAGAGGCCAACTGAAGCTGCATGATGATGAACTCTCCTAATGCTGTGCGAAATCCCTTCTCTAAGCCCACTTCCATGACCATTGGGAGGACAAGCAGCAAACCAAGCTGGAAAACTGACTGTGAAGCGAGCACATTTTGAAGAGGCTCGATATTCTCCTGAATACGTGGATCCAGCAAAATAGACTTTTCCAGACCACTCAAGACGAGATATAACCTCCCATACAAAAATACATAGACTGTAAGTACAGTAACCTGAAAGGAGGAACTATGGAGTCAGTATCCCAAAATACATATATGCAGAATGAACACATAATAAGTGTTGTCCTGTTGAGACCATGGCTATATTATATGTTAAGTTCATGGATAATAACTGAAATCCTGAGAGTGACCATTTTAAGGAAATCGTATTAATGATGCCAAACATTGTTGATTTTCATTCAAATGATGATATTGCTGCTTAACCATTTTAACATACTGGTGCATGATGATATAAATGGCTTGAACTTCGATCATCTCCACCTAATTCTCCTGTTTTCTTTCACAGGATTTTTTGATCTATAAATAACTCTCATAATTTGGATTTTAAATAAATATTCACCATGGTTCTCTCCTAGCTACCTACAGTCCACTAAAAAATGCATCAGAAAGGAGATAGCGTAGGCATTATTCAGAGAAAATGTTCCTCCTTGATATCTTAAGTTAATGTATTCTTACCATGCTACTGAAATAAAAGCCAACTGTAGTGAAGTAGAAAGATAGCATTCTGTAGAAGTCAAATCTGCGTCCAAGACGATAGATGTCACGACTCAATGTTTGTTCACCATTGCCATTGGCAACCTTAGCTTCAAAGCTTGAAATTTGATTCATTCCCACATCACGTCCTTTACCAACTTGCATGTACTCATGATGTGTGATATTTCCTCCTCTCATTGTTGAATTAAAACCTAAGAAACATTAAATTCAGTAAATGCATTTTCAGTAAAGGATAACTGTAAAATGTTCGCAAGAGATGTAGACTTACCTGAAAATATATCTTCACTTAAATTTATAGTCTTGGAAGCTTTACTTATGCCACCCCTAGTAATATGGAAGAGTCTATCAAAAATATCAGGATGGCCATAATGGAACCGAACCCTGCAGTGGTACATCACAATGAGTTAGAGGGACACAAAGCCTCATGATCAAAAGAAAATGTGCATCTTGCATACATAAATAAACATACAAACATGAGAAAGGATTGAACAAAACTATTTAACAATATGACAAAAAGTTTAGTGATCCTTGCTTTCATCTCGTAATACTGTTAGTTGCCTTTGTACATAGTACGATTGTCCAACATGGTCTGACATATTTGTGCAACAATTTTCAAACGATCTTAAATTTCTTTCTTTTCCCACTCACTAAACCTTCATATTCCCTGAATTCATAATAGTCTAGTTGACATAAGTTGACGAGATCACAGCAAGTAAATCAAGATTACCAGGCTTCCCAGCAAATTGTCAGGACTAGGCGGACCATCTTAGCAACTACAAGTAAATCAAGATTCTAGAGTATCCCTGGCCACATACAAGTGTCACTTAATGAAAACATGGTTTTATTATAAATTTCAGCAAAGTTGCAAGTCGTGGTTAGAGCAAAAGTACATTTTAGCTACAAAGTGCCTGGAACTTGAATTGTTATGGCCTTAAGAGGATACAAATCACAGTTAGCTCTTCTCTTTTGTCTAACCATAAGTAGCAATGCTTTAACTCTTTATATCAGACTTACGTTCTCCTTAAAGACAAATCCAAAGTTCTTGCCTTCTTTGTAGCACATTATACTATTCTTACTAGACTACAACTATATTTGACAGATTAGGAATTTAGTGTAAAGCATTAAGCATGTACATAATTTAATATACTTTATTAATGTCTAAGACTTGAAGTATGTAAAGGAAGTTTTTTTTTTGGCACGAATTCCTCGCAAGATAAATCTGAAGTGAATTACAAATACTCCCATGGTCATGGACTTGGTTTGACCAAAACGATATAGTGGAACTGACAGCCAACTCAATTTTTTTCCATTCTAACTAAAAAGCATTGGATTAATAGTTTCTCTACGAAAATGAAAATAATGTTACATACTTGAGAGGATTTGCCAGAACTCGCTGTCCAATCGTAACAAAGCTGGTCTCTTGATTTGACATAAACCAAGCAAGTGATGAAACACTAGATAGAAAACAAAATGTTACTTGCAGAAAAATATATCATAAATGGATGAACAAGATAATTGGACAGATGGATATACCTTCCAGTAAAAATATGCTCCCGGAGACCTAATATAGTGGGTTTGCTCTTTCCATATTTGGTACTCTCAAACTCCTCCAGCACATTTCTCATTTTAAATGCCTCTTCGAGGTAATTATCCTACAAGTAAAAAGGCAATAGTTACCAGTAATTTATTAACATTGTCCTATTAGTTCAATATGTAACAATAATTTAGGACCTATAGGTTAGTTCTAACTGACTCCACATGGTTTCCCTATGACTCCTACATGCATATATTGACCAGCTGGGCCACAATTCAGATTATCGTTGTTTCTCTTTGCAGCTAGCATGGTATTGGTATTGTAACCAGCATTGGGCTCAAGACTTAGATGTCACAATTTAAGATACTGTTCTGTATGGTTGCATGTGAACATGATTTTTAGTGTTTTTGGGCAGAGAAGAGTGTGCGGCAGCAAATGAACACGATCCAGTAGTACAATTGGATAGTGAGACTGTTTTAGTGTGTTTGGACAATGTCGACCAAGTGTCGTTAGCTGTACCCAGTTTTTGCCCCAAAATTCACAAATGGCTGATGGATCCGAGTGAAGATGCCAAGGACTCATAGGAGTGAACCAAGTCACAGCTGCAGACCACATAAGCCTACATTGTTGGCCTGGTTGGGCCTTCTTCGACAAACAAAGCTGATAAACTGGTTGACGCATGGAACTGAAACGCACAATGTGAAAATGGAAACTGTACCTGATTCATATCAATGACCTGGAGTGCTTCTCCCCTGGTGAATATTATGGCATGATTTTGATTTTCAGGTTTTCCCTCTCCAATATTTGTGGGTTTGCCAGGAAGCTTGATGCGGTAAATTTCCTAAATGAAGTTTAGCACAAATTATAAAAATGTCACTGAAATAAAGATGCATATGCAACAGATGGTCAGTTGATGCTTTACATGAGTTTCTGACTGTATACAACAATCGGTGAGTAAAATATGATGAGAAACTACTACCCACATACAAGTGTAATTTTTGTTTAAAAATATTATCTAGAAAAGGAACATAAAAAATGAAGTATTCTACCTTTAATTAGAAAAAAAGGCGGTGAAGATTTTGTGCAAATAATGTTAAGTGAAAAATATTTATCTTTATATTCAGCAAGTACCTCATCATACTTGTCACCCACTCCTTTGACAAGAACAGAATAATAAGTCTTCTCTGTCATTCCATCTTTATTCGGAGCTTCTACCTCGTCAATATAAGCAATCCGCAATGACGGGTACCTGTGCATTTTAAATATCAGATGGATTGTAGTAACCTTAATATTTGAGAGAAATGAATGCGTTGGATTTTGTACATCATCATGAGGTTAAGGATGTTCAGATAGCGAGCTTTCTCTTTGGCATCCTTGGATACTTTTTGCATGCCATAGACTTGACAAGAGACAACATAGGTGAATTTGATATCAGCAATGGCCAGGTCCATATCTGCAACGGACTCACCATCTTGATAGGATGAATTTGTTCTCTGGTGATCCAGTTTAGCTGCAACATACTAATGGACTCAAACACATATGCAGATTTGCAAAGAATGGAACGAAAATCATGGGCATATTTGGAAAAAATGAAAAATAAATCATGGAGAAAAAAAAGTTAATCTAACCAATACCATTTTTATCTTGAATACATTGAATCTCAAGCGCCCTCCTGTAGTACATCATTCCTCTCACTAGCACAATAAAACAGAGAGTTAGATAACAAGATAGATGTTCGTTCATTCAACACAAGAGAGTTAGTGACTTTACCAGTTCTGGTGAGTGTTTGTCCCCTATAAGATGCCCAGAGTGAGATATCTTCCATCCTTGCTTTAAGGAACTCATCCTTTGGGTCTAGTTTTGGACGCTCAGTAGAGTTAGTGACTTTGCCAGTTTTGGCGGTTTGTCCCCTATAAGATGCCCAGCGTGAGATCTCATCCATCATTGATTTACGGGACTCCTCATCCTTAGGTCTTATGCGCTCAAAAAAATTCTTCCATTCATCTGTTAGCATGCAATAGTTCATTGTGAGCATTTACTGACAGCAGAAGACAATCAACATACACAACTGTGAGATAAATGACCTGGATATATTTTCTGCAAATAGAAAAGGATGGATATCCCATCCTCATTTTTTTTATGAAGATCTTCTGCCGAAAAGAGCACCTCCTCTTTGAAGTATGGAGTTAGAACACTGATGTGAAAACAGAGATGCTGTTAATTGGATATTCTCCAGCAAAAAATAATCGTAGAGCAGTACGATCAAAGCGTCAGAAGAAACAAAACTAACAGAGAAATCTATAGGTGAGTTCACCTAACAGTTCAAAAGGGAATTAACTACGTGCCAAGAAACAAAAAAGGATTGGTGAAAGAATAAGGTAGAGGGCTAGCAAGTTGGGTCTCTTACCTGAAGGACATCATGCTGCTGACCTGTGGAGCCCTTGGCATCTTCATAAATAGTGAGTTTGCAAAGAATGTCATCCTGCGCCGAGCTTCCAAGTTTATTGGTACATAAATTGCAGATTCTTTAGTTGTCAGCAACAATCGAAGCCTAACACACTGTTAACACAGAATTCCAATAGATAATGAGGACACTACTATTTGTAAACTTCTAGAAATGACTGCTATTGAAATAAGTTGCTAAAATGATAAATGACCTTTTCCCTCCAAGCTTCATCCTTTATTGATTCCAGATTTATATTTGCAAACAGTTGACTCTCTCTGTTCTCATCCTTCAAAATACTGGGATTTGCAAGAAAGTTGGTTGTCAAAACTTATTCCTTAAGGTGCACATTTCGGTAATCAGCATAGATCTTACCCTTGTCCGTTCTTCATGATATCTTGTGTGATGATTTCCATTGTATCTTGTAATAGATTGGCAATCTGTGTCATTTTTGCTGTGTCATTCCCCTCTTGCTCAATTTCCTGTAAATCGATTGAACAGTTTTTGTAGTGTTGAAATGGAAATATTGTATGAAAAATATATCTTGCTAAGAAATCAAAAGAACGTTACTTATCAGTACCAATAGTAGACTTAGCAGCTTATTGAATTTATCGCTTAGCAGATGAAGTTCATCCAATCGGAAATCTCTCACAAGTGACTGGTTATGTATGCTCTCTTCAAGACTCTCACGTATTCGATCAACAACTCTGTATCCATGAAATAATGGAATAGTAAATCAATCAAGTTAGCGACATAAGCACATACTAAATTAGTTTTTTTAGAAGAAACATGTTATGCCTTACTTCATATCACTTGTTTCTGCTATAAGGCTGTACAGAATATCTAACAATGTCTCGTAACACTCTATTACGGCATAATAGGTGTATGGATCCTGTTTTATCCTCCTTAGTAGTTCTTCATCCCTTTTCTTGACACTCTTTGCGATATCAAGTGCCATTGGAATCTAAGACATCATAGTCATGAGCATTACAGTATTACCTCAGAGAAAATCTGAGTGGTAAACAAGTGAATAATTAAATGAGCGTACCTTGCTAGCGAGAAGGAAAGGAGGCCACTGAGTAACGCTAGTGTCACCCACAGATGATGGAACAACCAATAAATCTCTCTCGCTTAGAAGCAAATGCAAAACAATTTTAGAAGCATGTTAACAAAAAGAAAAGAGAGACCAACATCAACATCAAAAGCATGTTAACAAAAAGGAAACACTAACAGCAACAACAAACCTATTGCTTATTAAGTCTTCCTCTCGCAAAGAGCTGATGAATGCATTCCATATGTAAGAGAACTTCTTTTCCATAAGTGAAGTCCGGTCATCCTGGTGAAAAGATTTTACACAAATATTAGACGAGACAATTAATCAGCTACTGTGTCAGCCAAAAAGAATGTGGAAAAACGATTTCTGACAAAGTTCAGAAAATTTGGACCTGCTCATGTCTCTTTGGTTCACCACGATGTGTAGGCACAAGATTTTTACCAAAAGCTTTTGGGATTGCCTCGAATCTTGATCTTAACATCCCAAGGGTTCGGATCTGCAGGAAGGTAAACATTCTGCAAGCTTTACTAGCAGTAGCTAAAACATCAACACTCCCTAGGGTAAAAATAGACATGGTACGAACCTCTCCCAAGCGGCTGAAGGCACCATTTACTCCGCCACATACTGTGGAAAAAATAGCATACCATATTTGCGTATCCATGAAGTATACCTATAGGAAAATTTTAAATTATCAGCCTGGTATTTACCCCCCTTTCCCACACACACAACACATGAATTGATACATACCATGACAACTGGTGCCCATATAGTAAAAACAACACCTAAATTATGCTGCACTGTGAAAAAGTAGCATCCTATCAGTGTTTGAAACCTTATGTAATGAATTACATTTGATAAAGCACCACTACAACATAATCTTACAGTATGGAAAGAACTCGTGCCAGATGTATCTCCCCCGTCCCAAAAACATAATTGTCTTGGTAGGTCCAACTAGAGGAGAAATCTGCCAACAGTGATCACAACACAAAATAATGTCAGTACACTTTCAGTATTTGAAGCTGCTTAAGGGAAAAAAATCAAGGTCACTGGGGGACAAGAAAGAAATAAGCAACTGAAGGCGTTTAGGATTTGCACTTAATTGATACGGCCCAACATGGGTATATATAGAACACGGAGGAGGGCAACATATGCCAAAAGCCAAAGATTACAATATATATGAATCATGATACATTAATCAAGTTGGTTAGCATCCTTGTTGCCGACTGTAGGAGATGTCCGTGCATGTCCCATGCACTATGACGTCTAACACCCCCCCTACCCCACCGCAGTGGGAGCGGGAGTAGCATGGGAAATGATTTTTAATTGAATATCCAACGGACCAATTTCTATCTAACCAATCTGAGTTTTTTAGTTAGTTAGTGTTCAAAGATAAAAAGTGGTGACTGCTGACTTTCTATAAGAGGACATCTGTTTTGAAACGGATGGAACACAAATTTGAGTAAAGTGCAAAACAAACTAAAAACTGCTGGATTATTTTGAGCAAATACTAGCCATTACATCATAAATTTGCTTAGCAAACAATCATAAATCCAATGTGATACTGGAACTAGTTAAAATGTTATTATAGTGGCTAGATTATACCAACCTCAACATAATAACTGAAGGCGAGCTTGCATATAAGCAATAGAATCCAGAATGTTGTGTACCTATTTTATGAAGAAAAGTGTTTAGTTTTAGGCAAAGGTGGTAAGAGGGAGAGGGAGGGGGAGGGAGAGGGAGAGGGAGAGAGAGTTACTTAAGAAGTGAACATGTGTCCTCATACATGCCTCGGGCAACATATAATTTTGGCTGATTAGTAAAAAACATGTCAGAACCGAGCACTACAATCAATTTGACTAAGAAGTCAAGTAGATAGATCTAATCAAATATACCTGCGTCCACCACAAAAGAAATCTAACAATGTGAGCATTTGAACGCTCCAGTTTCCTTCGAATTGGTAGAAATATGAAAAACAAGGCACTGAAAATGTTCGGCAACATGTAAAGAGCAACTGCAACATTATAAATTGATTGACTCTGGAAATTGCCGATCCAGTTGCTGAAGAACTTGATAAGGCCTGTGGGATTTTGAATAGAACTTGTGTACGTCACTGGAAGAATTATCAACCAGCCAATCGCTACAACAAATTTCAGAACATGCCGTATCATCTGTGAGCAAACTAGGCTCCTCCAAGCCTTCCAGTTAAGAACTATCTCAAGTGTTGCTGAAAAAGTTTAAGAGATTAGTTTATAAACTATGCAGCATCTGGATAAAAATTAGAAGCCAGAGGAATTTCGAATTCTATCAGAAGCCAAAAGGAAATTAAGCAAGGACTGCTTGAAATTGAAATAAAACAACTACGCAAGGTTCCGAGATTCTTGAAGTTCCTGAGACTAAAATTGCATCTGTACCTTGAAGGAAGTTTAGAAATGCAGCTGTTATGAATATTGTCATAACATCTCTGAAAACAGTTGGTTCGAATATAGCAGAAAGTGATCCAGAAGGGCTCCATGCAATAATTACCATGGCCTAGAAGGAAGAAGAAAACATGATATGGCAAATAAATAAACATGACATGTTTTAATTCAATGATGAAGCCCATACCTGGAAAGCTAATATGAAAAAAGCCCACATCCGATCAAAACTTCTGAAGAGATGCAAAAATGTACGAACTTCAACAAAATTTGTTTTGGACATCCTCCTCCTGCTGATCGAATGACCACGTTGCTTCATATGGCATACATCTAAAGTTAGTTCTATGCTATCAAATGTACTTAGATTTCTTTCAGAAAAACACATATGAACTATCGAATGCAAATGCATACATGTCCCATCGGAAATTAAGATTACATGTTGAATGCAACTGCATACATGTCTCACTGGACATCTAGATTTCATGTATGTTCGTTGAAAAAAGGGATATATGTCATGTGGGGCCAGCATTACTGTCAGCACCCTAGGCCCAAGGGGGGGTGCGGTTGCAGCACCTCAAACCCAGAAGGGTGCAGGTGAGCCCAAGGCTTACTGTCGTAGAAATTTATCCCAAGTTGGCAATTGCTTTCCTCTCACGGCAAATAAGTTGTTTAGATTGATTCGCTTATACTGAGTTTGTTGGATCAATTTAATAGGGTTGGCTCCTATGCAAAGGATGAGGTGATTGAAAAGTGCAAGGTTTACCCCTTTTGGTTCCTCAAGAGATAAACAGAAACCGGAATCAGTCTGATCATCTCCACAATCCCTATTTCTACCTCTGTCGCCATTAGGGCACCGCCCAAACCCCAAGGTTGTGCAGCTACATGCCTACATCTCCCCTCTCCCACTACTAACTTATCCAATCCACATCATGTGATGTTTTGAACATGCTTTCCATTTTGTTCATTTTCTTTGGACAACTCTCAGTTCTTTCCCACCATTTTACTAAATTCCCACATCCTGAGTAGGTATATTGCATGCTACATTTGGCTTACATCTCCCCAATGAATTGAAAGATGATATAAAAATAGAGTACAATCATTTTTCAAAATCATCAGAATCTTATATAATCAACCGCATTACCACTGTTTTTTGTATCCCTGCCCTCTTCCTCACCATGCACGGCGAGTTTATGTCTACAATTAGCAATTTCACTTCCTTGTATTCATTTCGTTGCTAATACTTTGGAACAATATTTTTTTTGTGTGTTTCCTTATATTCCATTTTTCGCTAATGTTTTTGTACGTATCATCCTTTCACGTTTACTTTTGTTTGCCCCTGGAGCAGTTTGAGGCTTTGAGGAGCCACAAACTACCCAGTTCCCAGGCGTATCACAAATCTAAGACCAAAATGAAGTGTTTTTTTTCATTATAAACGATTACAATTCAACAGAAGCTTTGAGGAACCTAATTAAAACCATGTAAGTAAATAATTTTTCACATTTCTAGGAAATTAAACAAAGAGTTTATCATGAATTCGTTAAATCCCTAATAATTTATCACAAATCCTAAGAAGTTCAAAGAATTGAGTATGATAATAAATAGTATATGTTGCACAAAAGATATGCAAAGGATTAGTCAATACACAATACCTTGATATTATTATTAGTTTTCGTAGGACTCGTGAAAAAGTCAGAGGCTTGATTCATTGGCCACCCAAGCTGTTTGAAGCATTTCTTTGACCTGAATGTGTGGAGGAAACAATGACTAGTAAGAAGTGATTTCTTAGATCCTACTGATAGGTAAAGCACAATGATGAATTATCAAGAGTAACTTACCAAAAAAATTCATTCAGGTCATCATAGTTTCTCCACTTTGAGTGGCTGACAGTACCATGCTTACCCATTACAGCTTCCTTTCACACCAAATGAACATTAAATGAGTAAGCATAACAAACAACATTTAGCAAGGAACATTATACAAGACACCCGAGTACATACATTGTAAATAACATTGTAGATGGGTTGGATAACCAGCTGTAGAAATGCATCATCACTCCCCTCTCGTTGGAAGGGTGGTTCAAAAAATCCTTCTCTTCTATCAGATATTATGTCATATAAATCCCTTGCCATCTACATCATGAATATAGGGTGAAAAAGATTGGTCAAGAAATCTGTGTATGTTTAGGAAATGCCCAGGACATTAGCCTCGGGATCTGTTTGTGAGAAAAATGTGAAGCTCTGACATAAGTGTTGCATAAAGCTTCATTTTCTAAAGTATATCTGAAAAGTGTCATTCATAACAAAGTAATAATACATATGTTGTAAAAACATCAACAAACAAAAAAAGACATACATATTGTTTGTCAAGCCATCTAGTATTATTTTGCGTGCTTCATTGTTACGTAGTTCTCTTGGAGTCTATGCTCATCCGTAATGTTTTCCATGCATTACACCATTTACACATGGTAAAATTTATTTTCTTTTCTAGTGGCCTTGAAATGTGCTAAAAATGTGTAGACTGCTGAATTTACAAAAACAGACAATAGCAAATTGTTCTTTGTTTGGTATAGATATTGCCTGAAATAATTAGCCCATGACAAGCATCTTCCTCACAAAACCTCATCACGTGCATTTCCCGGTACTCATGTTAATCTCTCTTTTTCATGGGAGTGATAGCCGACCAGAATCCATTTGCATTCCTCAGAAGTCAGAAGTTAATTTGTTGTTCTCAGGATTCTACAGTATCATGAAACTGTTGACCCTTGGAATTCTATCAGAAGACACTTCTTCTTCACATGATTATATAATCACTGCTACATGAATAGGTATGTGAAGTTCACCCATACTCACTCAAAAGCTGAAATAGCTCTATAACAAAAATATTTGGCATTTACTGCCTTCTTAGCATTACTGTCACTATGCATGTTTAAAAAGAAATTGAACATACTAGATTTTCAATAAATCTGCAACAAAGTACGATGAAAAAGTTCCCATGTGAGGAGCATGTATCAAAAGAAGATATCTTAGATGCAAAAATAAAATTACCACTTACATGGTGGAAGATATAACAAAGGCATTCAGGCATAAAGCGAACATTAGAAGCTTCACCCCAAATCAGCAAATACAACCCTATGTAAAGAAGTTCTGGTTGTTGTGTGGACTCATCACGTGGAATTCTGCATGAAAGTTATTCAAAGTTAACGAGGGTAATTTTGAGCACCATGTGTGCAACAAAATGTTATATTATTTACTTGATGTTTGACTCCAAATGCAGATATCGGCACCATGAAATGTAATTTTGAAAAACTTTCTTCATCAAGCGATCAATTGTATTGCGATGTATCTGCAAGGCATATTAGAAGGTCATGAATCAATTTAATATGGACACTAGCAGGAGCAGAAATCCAGTTGATTCACCAAAATGAGTTGATCCAGCATAAGTGACAGAAAGAGGTTCACAGAAAGAGGTTCACCAAAATGAGTTACCATGTGAATTTGTCTTTCACCCTGGCGGGCGCTATCAATTCCTCTCATATCCATGTTAGCAAGCAGCAAAATCAAATGTTCCTTTTGATTCTCCACGTTACCTTTCTACAACAATAAAGCAGAACATAGTATGAAAATCTGAAACAAATAACAGAACACTTTGGTGCCTAACCACCCAGCACAGAGTCTAGAACATAAATCCAAGTATTAGTTAATTTCCACCTGAAATCCAAATGTTTGCCAGAGCCAATCAAGCAAGTCATTAACAACAGGCCCTTCTATCTCTTGAGGCACACTAGTCGGATCTGGCCTTGGCATTGGAAGATTCTGTGTCCAGCGAAGAAGCTCCACTGCTGCTTTTATCTGCAGTTTTCACACACACAAGATAATCATTCAGGCTACATGTGGTATAAAAAGAAGTCAATGCAAATGAAATTTATACTACATAACCTGACCTCAGGTATTTCCATTACAGGTTGTGTGGGACCGGAAGTAATATTAAGGGGTAATATGTTGTAATGTGAAAAGGAAGCTTTCTTCTTTTCAACCCCTTCCGCGTACTCATCAAACTGCAAAACATATACATATTCCAGGTTGTAATAACGTTTCATGATGTGCAAATAAGCCATGAAGTTGAAATAATAATATGATCCCAATTATTTGCAGTCGTTGAGTGTCGAACCTTGGCATCAGGCCCAGATGGAGGTGACACCGTTTTTAGCACGTCGTATAGGACTGATGCAGTCTGATAGTATTGACCCATCTCGTCCCTACGTGTCATACATACAGAAAAGGTGAGAACATAGCTTAAGGATGACTTTTATTTAATTACTTTTACAAATAACTTGTTAATGCAATGCACTGCAATGCTCAGGCTTACGGCTTTCTGTCTTGAAAACCCTCCAGATATTTCTTACAATACTGCTCATAGAACCTCTGAATCTCTCTTGCATCAGTCGACGCAAGCTTGCGGTGTGTCTCCTTTTCATCCTGTGAAATAACAAGCAACAAACATGTTTCAAGACGAGCTGCAAACAATCCACAATGGCTATATTAAGATTTACATTATTGTTACAATTGTTTATACATCAAAGCGCTTTGTTTCAGATTATTTGTTTTTCAGAAAGAGAAATTAGACGACTCCACCTCACTCGACAACATTTCGCGTGAACTAACATGGGCTAATGGTTTCAGCATGCTATATTCCAAGTCGGTGGAGGCATGCATCATCTGATCGAGTATGGAGACAAGCTATTGCCAGTAATTCTGAGTCATCTGTGATACAACCAAGACCGACGTTGGTGTTGTTGTTGTTCAGACATTGTCGCGCGTTAATGGACTACCGGTGGTCATAAATATTTACATGCCAAAAGTACTTCAATTTGGTATACTCCTAGTATATAACAAGAAGGTGGAGGGTTTTGTTGCGACGGCCGCTAAAAGATGCAGCTACAGGACCTTTATGTGCATATCAAGATAAACACATATGAGATGATGCATTTCAACAAAATTATTTGGCCGGCCAGGCGAATTTACCATGACACCCAGAGATGATTAATCCTCTGCTTTTGCAGCAAGTAATTTGGTTATACATACCTTTTCCAGCCTGTGCAGCAGATAGGTTTTGAACTGCCGAACTCCGCGCCCGCTCGAGTTCGGATCCATCTTGTGCACCTTCTCGAATGCGGTGAACCGGCCTTGTGTAACATAACTCAACAAGTCAGTTAGTCAGGTGGAGAACAAAACAAAAACAGAGGAGCAATGAGCTACATGAACAGAGTTTAGTGCTAGCGTGAGAGTGAGGCAACCACATATGCTCAACTAAATTAAGTTTTTTACATGACAGACATGGCCGGTTTACTTAGGCAAAATTTATGCAACGCTTATTATAGTTCATCTTTTTTTCTTTTTGGATTTTCCTATGGTTTTTTCAAGGGTGGTTTTCCTATAGTTGGTGTTATAACTTGTATGGTTGACATGATAAAAAGTTATCCTGGATAAACTTCATCTTGGACCAAAAAAGAAAAGGAAAAAAAGATGTATGGTTGCCATAATAAAATTGATAACGAAAGGATCATCTTGTTTGGAGCACTAGTTGGGAGCAGAGTATGCAAGTGCAGAGTAATAATAATCGATGGTAGTATACTGACAGAGGTATGCGACGCGCGGGTTCTCGTCCTCGATGGCGTTGGCGGCGCGGAGGATGGGGACGATGGGCGCCAGGGAGGACGGCACCAGCTCGCTCTCCTCCTCCTCGCCGGAGAAGCCCTCCGTCCGCATGGTGATCGCCCGCGACAGGTTCCGCGGCCCCATCGACAGCTGCCGCTGCGGCCGAGACGGCCCGGCGCCGCCGCCGCCCGACGCCATGGACATGCACTGTGGTCGAGCAGAGAGAATGCGCAGCTACCGAGCGAGGGTGGCGGTGGTCAGGTGCAGGTGGTGGTGGTGGTGGGGGTGAGGAAGAAGGCAAGGCAAGGGAGCCGAGGGAGGCAAGGCATCGTCCTTTTCTTCTTCTTCTTCTCGAGGGAGGGAACCGAGTGTGTGTGTGTGTGTGTGTGTGTGTGTGTGTGTGTGTGTATGAGTGTGGACTGCGGAGTTGGCTTTTTCGCTTTGGCTTTGGGGCGGGCAGCTTCCTTGTTCTGTTGGGAGGGAATGGGATGGCCGCCCAGGCAAGCAAGGAATTCAACTGCAAGGTACTCACGGCGCGCTGGCTGACTGGTGGGGCCTGCTCCTGCCTTTCTCCCCTCCCCTCCCCTCCTTTAATTTAATTGGTGGTCTTGTGCTCCTGCTACACGCCAGCTAGCTAAATGCTCGCGCGTTGTCACGGAATAACTCATCGATCCGTGTTAATGCACCATCCGATATAGTGCTTCTAAAGTTGGTGCTTCATTTTGTTACGGCTCGTATTTATTTTTCTGAAACACCCCTCATATATTAATCAAGAAAAAAATGTTTAATACAATTGTTCCTTACAACATAAGCCATGCAGGGCGAAAAGCTATTACAAAAAAAAATCACCCGGCATATTACCAAAGCTGAATTTAGCTATCTGGTGTGCCACTGTAATTTTCTGCAACACAACCATTTTTCAAATTTTCAAAACCTTTCCTGTAAAACGCGGATGATTTTTGGAATTCTAGATCATTTTTTGAAAGGCAAATGTTTTTGTAATTGGAGAAATTTTTTAATGGGTACAAGTTATGAAATGCAGAACAAAATTTTGAATCTGTGAACAATTGGAAAAATCCCAAAGATTATTTGCATACGTGAACAAAAAATTAAACATTTTTCGTAAAATGAGAATTTTTTTTTGAAATCGCAAACTTTAGTGATCTAAACGCTCTTATATTTCTTTACGGAGGGAGTACAATTAAAAGAAACAAAAAAGAAGAAAAGGAAAAAGAAACAGAAACAACAGAAAAAGAAACGGTAAAAGAAAAAGAAAATAACTCGGTTTAGGAATGTCCTAGAAGGTTTCCAAAACCGATAAAAACCAGCTAGGAATCTTCTGGAAGGTTCCCAAAACCGGAACTGCCAGCTATATTTATAGTGGAAGATGGGCTGGTCCAGTTAATCACGCGCCTGTGCGTTTGGCCGACCCTTTGACGCAGAGAGCGTCAAATAGGGTTTTCCAGGAAATCGATCATGCGTTGCGTATTTGGCGTGCCCTTAGAGAACCAGCTTTGGTTGGGCCTATTTAGCAGCGTATAACTCTTTTATTTGATTTTTCCTAATTAACTCAAGGATATCTAAAAAGGCTTCTCATAAAACCCATAAACAATTGTTTTGAAAGAAAAAAAACCGAATACTAGTCAATTTTTATATAAAATCATTTATTTTGTCCTGCACAACCTTCTTACTTCTTTGTAGGATGATGACTTTTCTATGTACACCAGCGTGTTAGTCCAAACATTATTTTCTATAAACACATTAGTAAAAGGTTTATTTGCAAAATTGGTTTCTCCAAAGAAAAAACTTGAAACAAATTACATGTTACTATTACTCACTATCCAAACAACCGCTAAGTAAGGCTACATTGTTTGTGTACAGATCACATGTGGTCCTTTTTTTTGGTTCACGGGGTTTTGGAAACTTTGAATTATATAATAATTCTAGAAATACAATGGAGATGTATGTTAAGACAAAGTACTCCCTCTGTAAACATTTATAAGAGCGTTTAGATCAGTAGTGGTCTAAACGCTCTTATAAAAGTTTACTGAGGGAGTACTACTACTACAAATCAAAAGAATTCTATAAACTTGAGTCTTGGGTGATTAGTTAATAATTAATGAAGTACTTGATTACTTATAAACATGTTTTTTAGAAACATAAACATGGTTAAACAAAGGTAAACAACATGGAGATGTGCATTTGGGATCTTACTATGCCACTGCAGAGCCTACTTATTTGTGCTTTGTATATAGGTTTTTTAAAAATAATTCTTGTTTTCCCCACTTGAATCAGAGGTCAGCTGACTTTTTTGTTCTTTCTCTTTTGCCCCCTTTTGCTCCGTTTCGAGAACCAAACCGGCAGTTCCATTTCCCATTAGCTAACAATCACCCGTTGAATACCATTATTATGAGATAAGGAAATACTAAGACAATAGGGAGTGCTCGGAGGAGCAGCGCCTGGGGTGTCGCCTGGCGCCATAGGGAGTCGGGGCTGGTGGCGCCGCCGAGCGTCGAAGGACGCTGCGCATGTCGGCCGTGGGCCGTCGTCCCCACCACCGTTCATGGAACGAAGCTCCGACCGGTGCTGGTTGCTTTCCTTCTTCTCCCTGTTTTCTCTTGGCCTGATGCTCTCGATAGAGACAAAGTGCTGATAACGTGAGAAGAAACAGAGATTGAAAGAAAGAATGGATGCTTGTATTGATAATTTGTTCAGACTTATATACTATCTGAAGAGTCGTTTACAATGTCGGTTGTTACAATGTTTACGTCCTTTGGAAGAGGCAAACTGCCTGTTCGGCATACATAGCGTTTGGACAACGCAGGTCTTCTAACTGCTACTAGTTTAGCCTAATACTAACGCTAACTACTCCTAACACTCCCCCTTGTACAACGTTGTACTTTCTTCAATTGATCATCTTGAAATTCTTCATGTTGTTGTTATTGTTGTTATTACTACTACTACTATATTATTATTATTATTATTATTATTATTATTATTATTGTGGCTTTTAAACCACCTTGTTCCCTTCTGGCCTTTCCTTTCAAGACCCACCTCCCAAACTTTGCAAGTAGTGTTTTTTACTCATTAGAGAGCTACCACATTTTAGGAATGTTACCACACTCCTACGTTGCACCCCTAGCTCAAATATTCTTCTTGGCCTTTTCCTCTTTTAAATTCAAATCATCTTCAAACTTTGCAAAACTTGCCGGATATTTTATTGGAGCTTTGAAATATATGTCAGAGAGGCCACATCTAAAATTTCAGCCCATTTTGAATTTGTTTGGTCCTCCAGATAAATTCATTTCCATCTTATTTCTATTTTGTAAGCCCGGAAATTGAAAACCAATCTAAACTAACCCTAGTCGGCCCAATGGCTTTCCCCCGCGCAAACCCAACAACCACCAACATAGTAGGCCAGCCCAACTCGCTTACCTGCTCCCGTGCGAGGCCCAACCCACACGACTAACATGTTCACTGTCGTCTTCCTCTCTCGGAGAGGAGACGCGTACGCGAACGTCGTGCATGCCTCCTCGCCGACGACACCACCCACTGGCCCCACGCCCCCCGGCCTCCATAAAGTCCTCGAGGACGCTAAAACCTAGCCACCTACCCTTCCCTTCTCCCTCATCGCCCCAAGTATGTCGCTTCCCTCCCCTTTCTTCCTCTCCATGAAAATAGAGAGCACGCCAAGAGCATGGCTATTGCGCCATCATGACCAATGGCCACCCCAGCCCATGTCATCAAGCCATGCAACCGGAGTTTTCTATGCACCATTTGTCTGACCACTCTGGAATCTACACATTGCAGCCTGTTTTTGTCTCTCAAGTTTGTTGTCAGTACGTTCAAAAATAGTTTTTTAAGTGGAATAAAAATAAGCAATTTTTCTGAAAGAATTGCTTGCCTTGGGCCACTTTTCAGAACGGGCCAAATATCACGGGATGTGTGGGTGGAGCCTAAGCCCTGCTCTCTCTGGCAATGAATGAATGGGAAATCCCCAGGAGAAAGGCCAACCCTGGAAAATCCTATACAATGCACTTTGCGTCAAAATTTTGGGGTATCACACACTCTTTCTTAGCGATCGAACGAGACGGGACGGCCCATTAGAAGCGTTCCATCGATCCCGGTTTTGGGAACCTGCTGGAAGGTTCCAGCCATGTTTTCCCGGTTTTGGGAACTTTCTAGTAGGTTCCTGAACCAGTTTTTCTTTTTTTGTTTTTCTTTCTTTCTTTTTTCCTGTTTGTTTATTCTTTTCTCTCTTTTGTCATGTTCTTTTTTCTTTGTTTTTTTCCTTTTTTGTGTTTTTGGAAAAATGTTCTTAAATTTCAAAAATGTTTGATTTATCATAAATTGTTCAATATTTCAAAAAATGTTTCCATTTTCAAATTGTATTCAGAAATTCAGAAAATGTTCGTGCTTTCCAAAAATTATTCACAAATTCGAAATTTCTTCAAAATTTCACAACTTCTCAAATTTTGTTCAGTATTACGAAAATTGTCTCAAATTTATAATAATATTTCGGTTTTCAAATTTTGTTTGGGAGTTTAAAAAATGTTCACGCTTTTTTAAGTAATGTTCATGTTTTCAAATTTTGTTCTGGGATTTCAAAAATTGTTTGCAATTTTCAAAAATTGTTCGTGCTTCGAATTTTGTTCTGGAGTTTCAAACAACATTGGTGTTTTCAAGTTTTCTTCGCGAGATTCAAAAAAAGTTCCCATTTTGCAAAAATGTTCACGTATCCAAAAATTGTTTTGCCATTCAAAAAATGTTCGTATTTTCAATTTTTGGGGGGAAGTTTAAAAATTGTTTCCATTTCCAGATATTCTTTGTGTTTTTCGAAATGTTTGAGTTTTTGAAATATAACACACTGATGGTTTCATACAGAATTCACCTTTTTCTCCGAAATAATATTTCACGTTCAAAAATTTGAAAAACTTTCGCATCCGCGCTTGGTTTGGTTCTTAAGTATTTGTGCTTCCCACCAAAACACCTAGCTCAAGTGGTAGGAGTACTACTTGTGAAGCACGTGGTCCTGTGTTCGAATCCTGCTTGGCGCATTCATTTTTGCGAGCGAGCGCAATAGTTTCTTCGCTAGCCGGAACGGGAGAGCCACATGGGCCGGCCCAGTCGGGGAGACCCGCCTATGCGTTCCTTCGACATTTTGTCGCAGATAGGAGCTCTCAGCCCAATCAGCCGAATATTGTATTTCTTTTAGGGTGTTCGTCTCCCCACCTGTGCGTTCCCTCGATATTTTGCCGCAGATAGGACCTCTCAGCCCAACCAGCCGAATATTGTATTTCTTTTGGAAAAAACTAACGCCCACACGTGTGGCATCTTGCACATCGTCTACACGCCTCTTTTACCACTCATTTTGCCACATGTGAACAGATGACATCAACAGTTTTTTTTAATTTTTGGCTTAAAAATGTTTTATCTCCTAATTAAAAAATTGAATTAAAAATCCGTCTCAACGAGATCTTCAAAACTAGACCCCATGTTGATATGTTTCGACAAAATTTTTTTGGCCCAAAAGTTGCCATGATAATTACACTATAGTTGCCATAGTGCTTAAACTAAAGTTGCCATGTGACAATTTCAGTTTGTAGAGTATGGAAATTTTAGTATTTTGATGTTGGCAACTCCAGTACTTTGACCATGAAAATTATTTTTTGTATGAACCATGGCAATTTTAAGTGCATGTGTCATGGCAATTTTAGTTTATGGTTCATGGCAAGTCTAGTTTCTTAATTCCTTATTTTATAAATGTCAAATTTTACTTAGATATGTAGAAAAAAATAGTTGAAATATATCATGGCAACTTCAGGGTAAACATCATGGCAATTCATGTGCAATAGACATGGCAACTTTTAACCGAAAAAAATCGTCGAAATATATTGATATGAGATCTAGTTTCGAAAATCTCGTCACGAGTGATTTAATGATGAAAACGGATCTTCAATCGGATTTTTCATTTAAGAGATAAAACATTTTAAAAACTGAAAATCCAAAAAGATTCCCACATGCATGCGGTGACGTGGCGCAGTCTGTGTGTTATAGAGCGTGTGGGCAAGTTTCGCTAACACCACACGTGTGGGCGTTAGCGTTGTCCTTTCTTTTAAGGTGTTCTGGATAGCAAGTACTACTTGGGCCATTTTCATGTTATGTAAAAAAAACACTTGCACATGCGTTTAGGGATTTCTTTTCCTTCAAAAAAAGGCATTTAGTGAAATGGAATAAATATTGTAAATTTGAAAATCTGTCTGAGAGCCCTCTATTTCAATGGGTAGACTCTACTTATAGGCCCTAAGAAAATCGTTTGCTACAATGGTCCTTTTATCTTGCATGCTGGAAAACATCTAAGTGTCTGGCTCCTCTTTGATCGTCCATGCCGTACCTGACACCAGGATTCGATGCACAAATCGCCTATCGACCAAGAAATCGATTCCGGCGCCCTCTCCAAGTGTCGCGCATTGGGCATGCCCTTAGACAACGAACTTTTGTTGGGCTTGTTTAGCAATGTTTAAATCTTTTATATTGTTTTGCTTTTGTAAGTGTATTTAGTGTCTCATTTGTTGTCTCCAGTATTGACGACAAGAATGATTAAGGGACTAATGTGTTTGTTTGTATGCATAGGAGAAAATCCCTGAAGATTTAGTTGAACTGTCATAGACGGCCCTTAAGAATGTATAAAATACATTAAAGATTTTGGTGCGCCCTTGTGAAGAATTAGTTGAAGACTTGAAACGCGAAGACTTAGTCGTTTGGTAATTCCTTTTTCTTGTTACTTCAGTCATTCGGAACACAATTCTGTTATGAGGGTTTAGGTGATACGATGATAGTATCTCTGAAGTGATGCTTAAGCCAAACCTATTTCTTCTAGTGAAGAATTTGAAAATCTTGCACGGTGTAGTCATTTTCTTCAGCGTCAGAGACAATATTCTTGGGGCATTGTGGTCAATTAAGAAACCGTCAGTGTGGTTCTCCTACTGCGGAAAAATTGAGAGTTCAAATTTTCAACCGTTGTTGAGCGGGCAACAACTGATTTGTGGGCCTCCACCTGCGAACGATCATATCAGAATCTTGGGTCGCGACCCTGACTATAAATAGCCACCCTCGCATCATTAATCGGTTGGCTGCTTTGAGTTATTGCATGACAAGTGTCATTTGAAGCAACACATCCTCCTGAAGCACTTGAGATAATCTTAGTGAGGAAAACCTCAAATACATAAAGACAAAGTGATTAGGCATCATTGAAAAAAGAAATACTGGTAATTTTTTTTAAGGTTTGTCAATATCTTTGAAAAAAAAAGAAGTGTCCCCTTTGTTTCATAATGTAATACATATAATTTTTTATCGAAAAAAGGCTTTCGCCCCGCTTTATATACAAAGCAACGATCATCAACAGTCCGGTACAAACGCACATCACCACAACACACGCACACACCCAAGGCATGATACAAAGACGCCGAGCACAGCAACACCACCCCTATCACTACGAAGAGATGAAGCCACATACGATGAACCGTGGACTCCAAGGCAGCGCCTTCAGGAAGGAAACGATACTGGAGCACCGCCACCGCCCGATCCGAGTATCAGAGTTTCCCCTGAAGCAACACGACAGGCAATGAGAGGCGCGATGACGCCTTCATGAAAGGAACGAGCTTCGCTGCCGCCGGAACGTTCGAAGATAGATCAGGTTTCACCCCGACCAACACTCACCGCCACCGAACGCCACACCCCGTCTACCACGCCGCCCACACGGCCATGGCCACCGGGCAGCACCGAGCCACGGGCTCTGCCCATGAGCACCGCCCTACCACCACCAGGGCCGCCACCCCGGCATCCAAGACATTGACACCACCTCACCCAAGACCCGCCGCTACCCCAACCAAAGAGACGAGCGGGAAGGCCCTGACTTTCGCACCCCTAGGCGGCCCTCGGCGCCGAGACCCAATAGGCCGGCCAAAACTGGCCTCCATCGTCCCATCCCGCAGCACCTGGTACCTGGTGTGAGACGAGTTCGATCCTGCGGCATCGGACGCGAGACGATGGCCAACCCTTCGACAAAAGTAACACCTGGACGACGAGGAGAGGAGTCAAAGGCCGAAACAAGCCGCCTACAGACGAGGCGACACCGAAACATGCCAGCCGCCGCCGCAGCCGACCTGCCAAGCTACCGTGGAGCCACCCACGACCGGAGCAGTAGCCACACCGGGCCACTACCCAACCCGCATTGTCCGGCGAGCTCCAAGCGTCGGAGCCGCCGGGCACGCACCCGCGCCACCGGCCACCATGGCCACTGCCTGCACCAGAGCGCGACACAGGCCCGCGCAGCCACCGCGCCACCACCAGCCATCCCCGTCGCCGCGCCCAGGGAAGCGCACAATGCTTAGATCTGGCTGCTAGCCCCGGCCGACCGCTTCCTCCCCACCATGTGCCTAGGCCACCACGATGACACCGGCCCCTGCCAGCAGCCTGTCGTGGACCGCCGCTGCTCCCCGCCGCCGGACCTCGCAGATCGGGCGCGTGCAACCGCCACACACACTGAGGAGGGGAGGAGAAGAACATAGGGCGCCCATGGAAAGGCCCCGCCGCTGCCCTCACTAGAGCCCCGCCCGGGCTTCGCCAGCGGAGCGCCTCCGGTAGCGGCGAGAAGAGAAGAGGAGGGGAGAAGGCCCAACGGCGCTCGAGGGAGTAGCCCCCCGTGTCGCCATGATACGTCTCCAACGTATCTATAATCTTTTATTGTTCCATGCTATTATATTATTTGTTTTGAATGTTTAATGGGCTTTAATATGTTATTTTATATTATTTTTGGGACTAACCTATTAACCGAAGGCCCAGTGCCAGTTTCTGTTTTTTTTGCCTATTTCAGTGTTTTGCAGAAAAGGAATACCAAACGGAATCCAAATGGAATGAAACCTTTGCGATGATCTTTTTTGGAACAAATGCAATCCAGAAGACTTGGATTTGAAGTCTGGAACTCCGTGAGGCGGCCACGAGGCAGGAGGGCGCGCCCCCACCCTCGTGGGCCCCACGGAGCTCCACCGACGTACTTCTTTCACCTATATATACTCTTATACCCTAAAAACATCAAGGGGAGCCACGAAACCACTTTTCCACCGCCGCAACCTTCTGTACCCGTGAGATCTCATCTTGGGGCCTTTTCCGGCGATCTGCCGGAGGGGGAATCGATCACGGAGGGCTTCTACATCAACACCATAGCCTCTCCGATGATGTGTGAGTAGTTTACCACAGACCTTCGGGTCCATAGTTATTAGCTAGATGGCTTCTTCTCTCTCTTTGGTTCTCAATACAAAGTTCGCCTCGATGTTCTTGGAGATTTATTCGATGTAATACTCTTTTGCGGTGTGTTTGCCGAGATCCGATGAATTGTGGATTTATGATCAAGTTTATCTATGAATAATATTTGGTTCTTCTCTGGATTCTTATATGCATGATATGATATCTTTACAAGTCTCTTCGAATTATCGGTTTAGTTTGGCCTACTAGATTGATCTTTCTTGCAATGGGAGAAGTGCTTAGCTTTGGGTTCGATCTTGCGGTGTCCTTTCCCAGTAACAGTAGGGGCAGCAAGGCACGTATTGTATTGTTGCCATCGAGGATAAAAAGATGGGGTTTATATCATATTGCTTGAGTTTATCCCTCTACATCATGTCATCTTGCTTAATGCGTTACTCTGTTCTTATGAACTCAATACTCTAGATGCATGCTAGATAGCGGTCGATGTGTGGAGTAATAGTAGTAGATGCAGAGTCGTTTCGGTCTACTTGACACGGACGTGATGCCTATATTCATGATCATACCTAGATATTCTCATAACTATGCGCTTTTCTATCAATTACTCGGCAGTAATTTGTTCACCCATCGTAATATATGTTATCTTGAGAGAAGTCACTAGTGAAACCTATGGCCCCGGCCCGGGTCTCTTTCTTATTATATTGCATCTCTTTTATTTACATCACATCTCGTTTTACTATTTTGCAATCTTTACTTTCCAATCTATACAACAAAAATACCAAAAATATTTATCTTATTATCTTTATTAGATCTCACTTTTGCGAGTGAGCGTGAAGGGATTGACAACCCCTTTATCGCGTTGGTTGCAAGGTTCTTGATTGTTTGTGCAGGTACTAGGTGACTTGCGTGTTATCTCCTACTTGATTGATACCTTGGTTCTCAAAAACTGAGGAAAATACTTACGCTACTTTGCTGCATCACCCTTTCCTCTTCAAGAAAAAAAACAACGCATGCTTAAGAGGTAGCACACCACAGGAGGGCGACGCGGGAGTGTTTTTTCTACGCCTCACATATACTTTTTTTGAAAAGTCAAATCTCACAAATTTTGACCAAGTTTGGGGAGAAACACTTTTACAGTTAGAATGACAAACATATGTCATTAGATTTAAGACAAGCTGTAGTTTCATATTTTATATAAACTTGATCAAAATTTGTAAAGTTTGACTTTTTAAAAAATCTATGCGTAATGGAATGAGGGGAGTACTAATCTAGTTTTAAGTTGCGTTTTGAGGATCATGCCCATGTCTAAAATGTCATGTTATGTGAGCTGGAGAGCCTGTAGGGGCCGAGGGAGTAGCAGACATGTGTGGCTGTGGCATTCTAGACCGGAGATTGTTATCCTTATTGCATTGACTAGCACTCCAGTCTTGGTGGCGTGGAAGTTTTTGTCTCGTTGCCTCGACATTCCAGGACGTATTACATGCGGTGCGTGTTTGACGGGCTTGAACCGACCGATCGCTCTAGACTGTAGTTTGATATAGCCGTAGACTGTGCCGACAAGCCCACCGTGCCGTGAAGCGGCCGGAAGGTGACCAGTGACTACGATCGGTGCACCAGCTTCTGCCACAGAGCAGGATGATATTCTCCACAAACCACGTATAAATTCACCATTTTCACGGTTCACGGCGAAGGTAAACAGCTCCAATGGCCGCTGCTGCATCATCATCCGCCCGCATTCCTCTCATCATAGTTCTGGTGCTAGTACTATCCGCCGTCCGGGCCTCTTCTTCTTCCTCGAGTTCGGCCAATGGCACCGGCAGCGACGCAGACCTCGCTGCCCTGCTGGCTTTCAAAGCGCAGCTTTCCGACCCCGCCGGCATCCTCGCCAACAGCTGGGTAGCCAACAGGTCCTTCTGCCACTGGGCCGGTGTCACCTGCAGCCGCCGTCGCCGGCGTGTTACAGCTCTGTCGTTGCCGGACACTTCCCTCCTCGGCTCCCTGGCGCCTCACGTAGGTAACCTTTCTTTCCTCTCCGTCCTCAACCTTACAAACACCGGCCTTATCGGCTCCATCCCACCTGAACTTGGCAGGCTACGCCGGCTTCGATATCTCTCTCTCTATTGGAATAGCCTTTCTAATGATATTCCTCGTGTCCTTGGGAACCTTACAAGGCTCGAGTTCCTCCATCTAGGTCACAACCAACTCTCAGGTCAGATCCCTTGTGACCTACTGTTGTATATGCAGAATCTTAGAAAATTTACTTTACAAACAAATTATTTAAGTGGCCCAATACCACCCTATATGTTCAACAACACACCTTCCTTGAGGTACATCCGTCTTGGAAACAACAGCTTATCGGGTCCTATACCTAACAATATTGCCTCCCTCTCCAAACTTGAGTTGTTGACTCTGCAAGTCAATCAACTCAGCGGCATGGTTCCACAAGCCATGTACAACATGTCCAGGTTGCGAGTCATGCTACTTCCATCCAATAATCTAACTGGACAAATTCCGGATAATCGAAGTTTCAGCCTACCAATGTTGACAAAAATTTCCCTCACTGCAAACAAATTCTCCGGACGGTTTCCTTCGGGGCTTGCATCATGCCAGTACCTTGAAATATTGTCCCTGTCCACAAATTGTTTTATGGACGTTGTGCCAACATGGTTAGCCAAATTGCCGCATCTCCAGCGGATTTCCTTGGGTAGTAATAACCTTGTTGGCTCAATCCCATCCGAGCTTAGCAATCTCACTAACCTTCCTTTCCTGGAGCTCTCTAATGCCAACCTGAAAGGGGAAATCCCACCACAAGTAGGTCTAATGCAAGAACTCTCCTATTTAAATTTTGAAAAGAATCAACTAACAGGTACAATTCCACCTTCCCTTGGCAACTTGTCCAAATTGTCCTATCTATATTTGGACACAAATCACTTTTCCGGCCAAGTACCCACAACACTCGGGAGAATTGCAACTTTGAAAAGGCTTCTTCTATCTAAGAATAAATTAGAGGGGAATACGGACTTCTTGCTTGCTCTCTCCAACTGCCGACAACTCCAGGACCTTGTAATACCGAATAATTATTTCACAGGCACCCTTCCAGACCATATGGGAAACCTCTCTACACAGTTAATCACTTTTCGTGCAAGTTACAATAAGTTAACCGGTGGAATTCCAGCTACTCTCTCAAATTTAAGCAGTCTGAATTGGATAGATCTTTCCAACAACCTACTAACAAAGGAAATGCCATACTCCATCACTACAATGGAAAACCTTGTGTTACTCGATATCTCAATGAATGAATTGTTAGGCACTATCCCAAGTCAAATTGGTATGTTCAAGAGTCTTGAGCGATTGTTTTTGCAGAAAAATAAATTCTTTGGCTCTATACCAGATAGCATTGGCAACCTTAGCAGGCTACAATACATTGACATGTCCAATAACCAGTTCATTTCTGCACTACCTACAAGTGTATTCCACCTAGATGAACTTATCAGATTAAATCTTTCTCACAATTCCTTTGGTGGTGCGCTTCCAGATGATGTTAGCATGCTAAGCCAAATCGATCAAATAGACCTTTCTTCCAACTTCTTGGATGGGAAGATTCCTGGATCAATCGGGAAATTTAAAATGCTAACCTACCTCAATCTATCATGTAATTTGTTTGAAGGCCCAATTCCAAACCAACTTAATAACCTAACTAGCTTAGAATTATTAGATCTCTCCTCCAATGATCTTTCTGGCACCATCCCCACTTTCTTTGCCAACTTTACATACTTGAGTACCTTGAACCTCTCCTTCAATAGGCTAGATGGTCAGATACCTGAGGGAGGTGTCTTCTTGAATCTCACATTGCAATCTTTGATTGGAAATGTTGGGCTATGCGGTGCTCCACGCATAGGATTTCCACCATGCCTTGACAAATCTCATTCAAGTAACAAACACTTGTTGAAATTTCAAATCCTGATTGTCATTATTACTTTTGGCGGTATTGCAATTTGCTTATACCTATGTATCAAAAAAGAACTTAAGAAGCGAGAGGTCAAAGATTATGTCGATCCAACCGATGGCATATGCAATAAGATAGTCTCATATCATGAGCTCCTTCGCGCCACCAACAATTTCAGCGAAGATAACATACTTGGCTCTGGAAGCTTTGGAAAAGTATTCAAGGGCCAATTGAGCAGTGGTTTGGTGGTCGCGATAAAAGTTCTGGACATGCAACTGGACCAGGCCATCCGAAGTTTTGATGCGGAGTGTCGAGTTCTTCGCATGGTGCGACACCGCAACCTGATACGAATACTCAACACTTGTTCCAACCTCGACTTTAGAGCGCTTATACTTCAGTACATGCCAAATGGCAGCTTAGAGACACTCATATACCAGTCCCACAGTACAATGCACTTGGGATTCCTTGAGAGGTTGGGCATCTTGCTTGACGTGTCGATGGCGATGGCGTATCTGCATCATGAGCACCACGAGGTGATCTTGCATTGTGACCTGAAACCTAGCAACGTGTTGTTTGATGAGGATATGACTGCGCATGTTGCGGACTTTGGCATTGCAAGGCTGCTTCAAGGTGATGACAACTCCATGACATATGCGAGCATGCCCGGAACAGTTGGGTATATGGCACCAGGTACTTAGCTACAACCTTTTAAATCATAGATTTTCGGTTCATCATACATGTTGTGATGTTTGTTTCCGTGTTTCTTGAGCAGAGTATGGGTCTCTTGGAAAAGCATCGCGGAAGAGCGACATATTCAGCTTTGGAATCATGCTCCTCGAAGTCTTCACGGGAAGGAGGCCGACAGATGCCATGTTCGTCGGGGAACTGAGCCTTCGGCGGTGGGTTTGTCAGGCATTCCCCTCGGAGCTTGTGCATGTCGTCGATGAGCGGCTACTACAGGGCCCGTCTTCTAGCTGCAACTTGGCCGATGGCTTTCTTGTGCCAGTACTGGAGCTGGGTCTTCTCTGCTCCTCCGACTTACCTGACCAGAGAACGACGACGATGAGCGATGTGGTCGTGAGACTAAAGAAGATCAAAGTGGAGTATATCAAATCGACACCAGCGATGCCGGGGAGCGCAGCACAGTGATTGATCACTGCCCTTTCTTCTATCGATCTACAGCTGGATGTATCTGCTCATCTCGTGCAATAAGGAGTTAACGACAGCATCAGCTGTTACTCCCTCCGTCCCAAAATTCTTGTCTTAGATTTGTCTAGATACGGATATATCTAATACTAAAATGTGACTTGATACATCCGTATTTAGACAAATCTAAGACAAGAATTTTGGGACGGAGGGAGTACAAATTACTGGGTCTATTGTACCTACGCCTCGTTGGTCCGTGCGTGTAATCATTTCTTGTTCTTTTTTTTTAAGGGAATCAGTTCTTGTTCTTGGTATATATAAGGTGTTGCTTTGAAGTTGCTCCATATATACAGATAGACTGTGATGTTCGTGTCGGAGTTTGCAATTTCAGCATATGAATTGATGTGTTACTCCGGTTTGATGGATCAAATTAATGCCACAAAGTACAACAACCTCACTGGCCGGCATTAGAAACCGTAGGAACGATCTCCAGTTTAAATTAGTTCCAGCTTGAGAAAGAGATAAACGCATAGGCAACCGCTGGCGGATCCAGGAGTTGAAGTTTGCCGTGGGAAAATTGAAGAGCTTCTAAGGTCTCCTTTTTTGCAGTACAAATGCAAGTCTATTCAATCAAAACTGATGAAAGTAATCTACCAAAAGCAGGGAAATGCATCAAAAGATCTTAGAAACTCTTTTTTTTTACTATATACATATCAAATTCAAACGTGACATGTCAAAAAAATCTAGAAGAGCAGGGGGAGAAAGACGTTGCTACTGTTCAGTACCATGCCCCGCTTGAAAAATGTAGAAAAGAGAAAATGCGGTCACACCATGTCGGAGTGCTAGCATGTGATGTTGCAAGCAGATGACTGCAACATGCACGATTCAATCAAACAAACCTAATTTGTTTTCATCAAGTTTGGATTGCTTACCACGAGTGTCACGTGGTGACCACACAATCTGGGAATCAGAATATAAACAGCTCCGGTTTGCTTTGCTCAGTCGATGTGGTACTATATATAAAACTTCCTGCATGCTTTTTTTTTAAGACAAACTTCCTGCATGCTTTTTTTAGGGATAAACCAAGCTTTATTCATCAAAAGCCACAGATAGTGGAATACATCTTTGGTCGTGGGGTTGGCCTAGCCAAATGTGACGCCCCGGACCCAAAGAAAATGCATGCTTGGCTAATCTATGTGCCTCAACATTAACGGCACGACCTTCAAAAGTAAAATTACAAACCAAATTTAAAGCTAAGCTATGAACCTCAGTGATGATAGCACCGTTCGCTCCAAGGCTTCCGTTGTTGATAGCTCCAACTGCTCCCTTGGAATCTGATGCAACAATCATACTCTGGATATTAATATCATGTGCCAACGCTAGCGCCTCCCTACAGGCTATTGTCTCCAGAATTTCAGGATCGTCGACACCTGCGACTACAAGAGCTGAACTTCCAAGATATGCTCCCGTTTCATCACGGCAGACAGCTGCCGCTGCACCTCCTAGCCCCTTACGGCAGGCAACATCGACATGAATTTTTGCATGGCCCGCCGGTGGTGATTTGGGGCGTCGGTTGGTTGCAGTGACCACCCGAGCAGCTTGCTGATTTTGAGAAATAGTGGGTGCAGCCAGCACGGCGAGCTCCTGAAGATACCTGTTGATGAAACCGTTTATGTTTTGAGGGCTTTGGAATATACCTTCATGTATCGCTTTCCGTCGTGCCGCCCAAATAGCCCATAGAGTAACCGAGAGCTTCACGAAGGACTCATGCGGTAGTGACATCATGAGGGTAAACAGCCATTGTTTAGCTTTCGGTTCTGTGTTCGTTGCAAGTGTTTGTGCCAGTTCTTCATCAACAAGGGCCCAAGTGCACCTTGACGTAGTGCATTCCAAGAGGGAATGTCTCCATGAGTCTTGGGCGCCGCAAATGCCACACGCGCTGGAAACTGTCATGTGTCGGTGAGCTCGTACATCATTGGTCGGTATAGACTGTTTTGATAATCTCCAAAGGAACATGCGAACCTTCCCCGGTACTGCAGTTTTCCATAGCCTTTTCCACTGCACCTCTTCTGACGCCGTGTTGGAGGGTCCAGCCCTGTTCTCCAACCACGCTTCCCGCCTTTGTCTCGTGCTTACTAGCATGCGGTACGCCGACTTGACTGTAAAGATTCCATTCTGTTCATGGCTCCAACTCCAGAAGTCCTCAACATTCATTGTGCACAACGGGATACCCAAGATAATTTTAGCATCCATGTTCAAAAACATTTCCTGCACCCTCTGTTGGTCCCATGTTGCGGAGGTCATATCAATCAGTTCCGACACCAAGTTTGGTGGGTCGTTTGACAAGCTGCCATAAGGCCTCATCATCTCTGTTCAGGGCAGCCAATTGTCCTCCCAGATTCTCGGGGTCGCTCCGTTTCCGATGCGACGTACTACGCCCTGTTTAAGGATATCTCTGCCCTCAAGAATTGCTCTCCACACTTGGCTCGGGCAGCTACCAAGTTGGGCAGTCAAGATTGTTCCATTGGGGTAGTATATACCTCTGAGCAAACGCGAACACATACTCTCCGGGTTTTGCAAGATGTTCCACGCCTGTCTTGCAAGCATCGAGAGGTTAAAAAGCTCAAAATCTTTAAAACCCAGACCCCCCCCCCCCATGCCTTTTGGCTGAGTCATCTCCTTCCATGAGACCCAGTGAGGTTTCCTCTTCCCTTCTTTACTACCCCACCAGAACTTCCTAATCAACTTGTTGAGATGTTCACACAAACCTTGGGGAAGCTTAAAACACGACATTGAGTAGACAGGTACCGCTTGAGCTACTGATTTGACAAGCACTTCTTTACCTGCAGTGGACATGGTAGTCTCAATCCATACTTGTACTTTGCTCCATAAACGATCTTTGAGGTACTTGAAAGAACCATTCTTGCTGTTTCCTATGTTAGATGGCATTCCCAGGTACTTTTCATTAAGGGTTTCATTTGGCACATTTAACAGAATCTTTATATCATTCCGAACACTCTCTGGAACCCCCTTGCTGAAATAGATTGATGACTTCATATTGTTTATTCTCTGACCCGACGCTTGACAATAATATTCCAGAACTTGGTTCACCTCATTAGCACCCGCACTATTTGCCTTAAAGAACAGCAGGCTGTCATCAGCGAATAAGAGATGATTAACTGGTGGAGCCAACGGTGCCACCTGTAACCCCTCCAAGTTGGATGACTCACTTCTCGATTTTAACAGGCACGACAGGCCCTCTGCTGCTATCAAGAACAAGTACGGGGAAATTGGGTCCCCCTGTCTGATTCCTCTGGATGGTTTAAAACCTTCAAGCTTCTTCCCATTAAACAAAACAGAAAAATTGACTGTGGTAATAAGGCTCATGACAATGCTTACCCAGTTTGCAGTAAAGCCCAACTTAAGCATAATAGCCTTGAGGTAATCCCACTCAACTCTGTCATAAGCCTTCATCATGTCTAGCTTCAAGGCACATGATTGGTGTTTCTTTGCTTTATTCCTTTTCATAAAATGCAGACACTCATAGGCCATGATAATATTGTCAGTAATCGACCTACCTGGTACAAAGGCTGATTGTTCCTCTGAAATTATATCTGGCAAGATTACCTTAAGCCTGTTTGAAATTACCTTCGAAGCAATCTTATAAAGTACATTGCATAAGCTGATAGGCCGGAATTGGGACAAGAGTGTGGGATTTTTCACCTTTGGGATCAGAACCAAAGTAGTTTCGTTGATGCTCTCCGGTGACTCTCTTCCCTCCACTATTTTAAGGACTGCCTTGGTGACCTCATCTCCGCACACATCCCAGTGGCGCTGAAAGAAATGAGCTGGGAAACCGTCGGGCCCCGGAGCCTTTGTGGGGTACATTTGAAAGAGTGCGGTTTTGACCTCTTGTGCACTATATGGAGCATTTAAGCTGTCGTTCATCGCTGTCGTTACCTTCCGAGACACCGTGTCTAGCACCCTGTCCATGTCATGAGCACCTTGCGATGTATACAGTTCTTTGTAAAACTCTGTGGTCAATGTTTCCATCTCGCCCGTCTCCGAAGTCAACTGCCCATCCGGTCGCTGGAGGGATTTTATCTGGTTCTTTCTCCTACGGCGGCTAGCCCGGAGGTGGAAAAAATAGGTATTTTTATCCCCATGCATAAGCCATTCTATTCTAGCTCTCTGCCTCCACAAAATTTCTTCCCTGTGAAATAGTTCCACAAGGTTGTCCACAGTCTTTAATTCAGCCAATGAGGGAGCAGATCTTCCTCGGGAATCACGCATCTCCTGTAGCTGGCGCTGGAGTTGGCGAATATGCTGCCGGACATTCCCAAAATGGACCCGATCCCAATGTGACAGATCGCCCGCCAGGTCCCTGAGCTTGTCCCCCACTTGCGCTACTGAATCGCTCGGGACTTGTGCCCATGCAGCATGCACTACATCCACCAGCGCTGGGTCGCGCTCCCAACACAATTCATACTTAAATCTCCCGGGGGCCCACCTGCATGCATGCATGTTCTTTAGTTTCAGGTAGATCGGTACGTGATCTGACGACGCCGCCTCCTTATGCTCGGTGATTGCGTCCGGGAAGGCGACGCACCAGGTCATATTTGCCACGCATCTATCAAGCCGCACTTTAGTAAACGTTCCGCCAGAAACTTTTTCTCAAAGGTCCAGCTTCTTCCAATGAACCCGATATCCATCAGGCCACACATGTCCAAAGCCTCCCGAAAAGCGTCCATTTGGGCTTGGCTTCGATTACCCACACCGTCATGCTCATGCACTTGAAGTACCTCATTAAAATCACCCATCACGACCCAAGGTAAGTTGCTAGAGCCAACTATCCCCTTGAGCATATCCCAAGTCTTATAACGCTGATTTACTTGGGCTTCACCATAAACGAAAGTCGCCCTTATTTTTGTGTCAACCAGTTCATCAACAATCACATCTATATGATACTCAGAGTAACCAACAACCTCAAGCTTTATTTCATCATTCCAAAAAATTCCTAGTCCACCACTTCTACCTCGACTGCTTACAGAAAAACTTTTATTAAAACCTAACGCTCCTACCATATTCTCTACTCGAGAGCCCTCAATTTGTGTTTCAACAATGCATAAGATTGAGGGGGCAAGTTGCCTCGTGAGGTCACGAAGCTCTCGAACTGTCGCGGGTTTGCCAGCCCCGCGGCAGTTCCAACACATGAGACTCATTGCGCTAGGCGCGACTCCCCATGGGAGCCCGCCAAACGCGCATCATTGGTTTTTTGGGGAGCTGCAATCTTTGCCCGAGCTTCAACTTGGCCTGAAGGATTCTGCTTGACTCTTTTAGGATCTTGTTTCGGTGGTGGACTGGACGGCAATTCAGGAGGTGGCATGAGGCAGGGCAAACTTTGTTTCTGCAAAAGTGACGGTGTAGCTAGAGACACCCTTGGGTCAACAACAGGGACTGCACTCCTCTTTCTATTGCGATCTCCCTCTTCCATAGCAATATCTGACCGAGAGTTCTCTGGATCATCCTGAGCATTGGGCTCGAAGGGGTTCTGCTGATAAGTTTCCCTGCCACGTCCTCTACCAGCTCGGCCTCTTCCTCGGCCTCCTCTGGTGTTGTTCCCTTCTCCTGGACCCCTTCCTGGGCCTCTAAACCAAGAAGCTCTAAGATCCTTGAAAACCATCGCCTTGGGTGGGTGAAACCATCACCGCATTCCTTGAACAGATGTCCCAAATTACCACAAACAGCGCACCAATCTGGCAATCTCTCGTATTTAACCCTGAAGATCTCCCTGTGGAGCACCTCCTTCCTCCTTACGACCAAAGAGACAGCCTTCTTCAGCGGTTTAGTGACATCTAGCTTTATCCTTACACGGACAAAGTTCCCTTCAAAGTCCTGTGATTTTGGTTCGGCATAGATGAAATCACCCACTATTGACGCTAACGCCTTAACTTTAGAGAAAAAGCCATCCGGGAGATCATGGATTTGCATCCATATATCGATCTTATCAAGATTCACCATCGAGGGTTTTGTGTAACCATCATATTGGGCAAGAATTACTGCTTTACCTTTGAAGGTCCATGGCCCTTCTTCCATAACACGCTCCCAATCTCCAAGACAAGAAAACTGCAGGGTGTAAAGATTATCCTCAAGTGGCCGGATCTTCACCTCCTGGGCCAGATCCCAGGCCGCCCTCATATTTTTGTAGAACCAATATTGGCTGTACGTCTTGTCTGTAAAAACCCTAGCGACCGCCATCCATCTGGTGGCCTCCTCCGGTAGCTCGGTGTCATCGATCACCACGTCCTCAAGATCGTCCTCCTTCAAACCCAATTCTGCCATCATCGCCTCAAGATCGGATGCGCCCGAACCCTGACCTAAGTCCTCCGTCGCCATTAGATCACTAGCCCGTGGTTTCAGTCCGCGAGCGGTATGGACCCCAGCGATCCCTTCCCCCAACCCCGGCTGGGTCCTTGCGGCCCCGGCAATCGGCGCTGATGGGAGAAAGAGGGGGGAAGTCGAGTCTCAACGGTGGCGGACGAGAGTCGCCGCCGAGAGGAAGTAAACCCTAACGAGAGGGGGAAGAGTAGTGGTGTGGCTGCGGCATTGCATGCATATACATCGACAGAAGTCTCTTCGAGTCATGGGCCTACAGAGAGGAGGAGTACATCGATCTGGGGCCTTTTTAGCCCAACAGGCCAACACCGGAAAAAAGAGCTAGAACTATTCCAACGTTGAAAGGGAAAAAAAAGTACAGCCCAAAAAACAAGCAAACAGTAGAAATCTTATACCAACGGAATAAGAGTGGAAAAATCGAAACGTAGCACCACCAAAGCATCCCGGTATCAATATGTGCTGCTGCAATTCGATTCGAAACTTCACACACAAGAAGCAGATTACATTGCATGCTTGTCATCCTAACTCTTGTTTAGAATTCCATCGCAAAAAAAAAAAAAACTCAAACTCTTAGTTATGGAATTGATGCTCAAGGCCCTTACACCTAAACTTATGTCACCAGTTTATCAATGTCTTTTGTCCAGGTAGGTAATAATTTTGTCCTAATATTTCATAACCTCATTGCTTTACTGTATTTTAAGAGAATGTGAAAAAAAGGACGTTTGCACATCTTTTCATAAAGAAGAGAGGCGGGCTAAAAGATTTTTTATTAGACGACAACATAAAATTCTCATAACAGTTTTATCTTCATCATCTCTAGGAAATAATATATAAATCACCTTCCAACATAGATTCAATCCGTCTTTTTTGAATTACGTAGGCCATACAAACTCAGGATACACAACTCAGCCGATATGTTTAGAAATTAGATGAGGTTCACCTGAATTGAAGTGTACTTGAAGGGTTGGGCGTGCTTCGCTGGTGTTGCTGTGATTTCATAAAAAAATTGTTAACTGATTTGACCCGCGGGGAGGATGATGGAGTGTTTTTCCTTTTTTTATAATGCTATGCCTTGGTAGGCTTTTTCTCGACGGTGTGATTATGCGTTGTCTGTTAATCAACTCATACTTATATGGAGTTTCTTGCATTGATGGCCACATGTATTACATTGGTGCTACAGTGTTACATATTGACACATTTTTTTGTAGATGGTGAAAGAGTACCCGGGACTGATGTGTTTTTTCAGGCTAGTTGCTGACGATTAATTTTAGAAATCATTGACCCCGTCAAAATCCAAAATTAAACATCCCGCCTCAACTAGGGAGCTCCTTGAGAATCGTTGACCCGGTTAAAATCATGAATGAACCAAGTAGAAACTCTAATCCTAATTGAATTGGAGGGCTTCAAATGAGGGAGCACCGTCAATTAGAAAATGTATTTTTTTTTGTTATACTGATTGTCAAATTTGAATATCAAAAGATGTGTGTCCGACGTGTAAATAGGGACGAAGGCAGTAGGCCGAGTTCGGGAGTTGAACTTGTCTGTCAGTATGGGCACGCGAACTGATGACCGGGCCCACGTGACACGAGACCGCAGCGCCCGGGCGGCCGCCCCCGTGCCCTCCTACCAGCAGCACCCCGACGCCCGCGCGCGCGCACCCACCCCTATCCCGCCGACACCCCGGCCCCACGCAGACCCTGCCCCACTTCCCAGCGTCTAACCGCAGGAAACACCGACGACCCGCCCGCGCGCGGGGCCCCGCCTGTCACTTGGACTCCTCGGAGCGGTGGGAGCGGACGCGTGGCGGCGGCGGCGGGTCTCCCTCCGCCCACGCAACCCGCCTATAGCAACAGAACTGGCGGGCGGTGCGGTGTGGCCGGCCGAAAAGGAGACGACCACCAACTGGAGCAGGGAGTGGAGGCCTGCCTACTTTCGGTGGGGAGTGGAGCGGAGCGGGGAGCCGGAGAGCAGCCCTCCACTTTCGGTGCCGCTGTCGCCGTCGCGGTCGAGGGTTCTCGCGCGCGCGCGGCGGGGGTTCTACCTAATTCGGCTCTGTTCTGCTCTGCTCTGGTGGCAGAGCAGAAGGGGGAGTGGGGAGATGGTGGCGGCGGCGCCGTGCGCCGCGCGGAGGTCCTTCAGGGACTCGCTCAAGGTGCTGGAGGCGGACATCCAGCACGCCAACAACCTGTGAGTCCTTCCGCCGTTCCCCCAAATTGAAGAATCCCCTTTCGTCAATTTCTTCCAGGTTTGGGTCGTGAATTCGTGCCTTGTGCCGTGGTGCAGGGCGTCCGAGTGCTCGAGGGACTACGACGGGGCGTGCCTGCAGATGCGCATGTCCTACAGCCCCGCCGCGCGCCTCTTCCTCTTCCTCCTGCAGTGGACCGACTGCAGCCTCGCCGGCGCCCTCGGCCTCCTCAGGATCCTCATCTACAAGGTCCTACTACTTTTGTCCGTCCGTCTGTCTGTCAGTCTGTGTGCCCATGCCCCTGGTTTCCTTGCAGAATTTGTGGTGATTGTGCTCGTGTCCTCACGGAATCCATCCTCTCTGCTTCCATTGATTCTGCAGGTTTATGTGGACGGCACAACCACCATGTCCACCCACGAAAGGAAGGCCAGCATCAGGGAGTTCTACGGTAAACACACTGTTATAAACAACTGAAAAGAACAGCAGATGTTCTCGCAATCAGCCTTGTGGTTTCAACTTGTGCTACTGTACTGATGCCCATCCTCTGTCCGTCCACAGCGGTGATATTCCCCTCCCTCATGCAGCTGGAGCACGGGATCAGCGACTCCGACGACCGGAGGCAGAGGGCGGCGTGCTCCGAGGGGTACAGGCGGAGAGACGAGCCGGAGGACAGCAAGAGGCCGGTCTCCGAGATCGACGCCGAGATCGAAGAGGAGTGCGGGATCTGCATGGAGCTCAACAGCAGGGTCGTGCTGCCCAACTGCAGCCACGACATGTGCATCAACTGCTACCGTCAATGGTGAGCGAGAACGAGCACAGGATCCTCCCGTCGCGTTACCATTTGTTTTTCAGTTTTTCTGCCATGTTCAGTTCACTTCACTTCAACCAGAGCAAACATGTTTGGTGGTCCTTGGTTTAATGCGAGCTTCAGAGGTAGCTTAGTCGACACTTCATTCTGGTGTTCTTAAGTGCTTCAGCAGTCGCCACCAGAGCCTCTTTATGCAGATGGCAGTGCACTAGTATGAGTAATTAAGATGGCCGCGTGAGCATCATTTATGGAAAATAAGTAATTAAGATGGCCGCGTGAGAATCATTTATGGAAAATACTATGCAGCAACCTCTGCATCTGCCAGTTTTGTCACTTAATGTTATTAAGCATTAGAAATTTACAAAGTTAGTTGTTTCTTGAAAAAATTACAAGTTAAGTTCACCGAGTACACGTGACACAAGTGAAAATTTTGAGGTTTTAAGCTGTAAAAATAAGTTGCACTCTGGTTCAGCTAGAACAGTAACCGCAGAGCTTTGAAACTCTGCTGCTGCCAAGTTTGTAACTCTGTAAAAATAAATTGCTGTGTTCATATGCAGCAACCTCTGCATCTGCTTGCCAGTTTTGTCCTTGCTTCTTACAAGGCCTGGCCTTCTTGCTTTGCCTTACTGTTATTAAGCTTTAGAAATTTAGAAGTTTAGTTACTTATCGAAAAAATTACAAGTCGAATTCACCGCGTACATGTAAGTGAAATTTCTGAGGTTTTAAGCTGTAAAAATAACTTGCGCTCTGGTTCTGCTAGAATGGTTGCCGCAGAGCTTTGAAACTCTGCTGCCAAGCACAGGGTTGTAAGTTACATGGGACTCCTTATCCGGTAGACGAAGAAGGAATGCCCCAGACTAACAGATTCATAGCTCCTCAAAAAAATTGTTTACCAACTTATACCTTCAGAGCATGAGCAGAGGAGCTTTCTCTGCAAATGAACAATTACATTTCACAAAACTGCCCGCTGCCAAACGACTGCCGTGGTCACTGAACCGTGTGTTTGCCTGGTTGCAGGCGCTCGAGATCTCAATCCTGCCCCTTCTGCCGGGACAGCCTCAAAAGAGTAAACTCCGGCGACCTATGGATGCTCACCGACCAGCGCGACGTGGTCGACATGGCGACGGTGACGAGGGAGAACATCAGGCGCCTGTTCACCTACATCGAGAAGCTGCCTCTCGTCACGCTGGACAACATCTTCGATGCCTATGATTCCCATGTAAAATAACTTTGAGCCGTTGACGATGACTTGCTCTCGACTGTTTTTTCTTTCTGGGAGCGTTGACGCATGGCTTGTTGTTGTTGTTGGTTCATGCAGAGGATGTTCCTCGTCCTAGGATGTGGCTGACCATGCATGGATGGAGCAGCCTGACAGAGAGACCCAACCTGTGTGAGCACCCTAGGGTCCTCAGGCTTTGTAAATACATGTACAGATTTACAGTTTGCATGGAAATGTTACAGGGAAAAGTCAGAACAACAATATGTTATTATGCAGACATATAGTGCATGTACTACCTCCGTTTTGAAATACTCCCTCCGTTCCTAAATACTTGTCTTTCTAGGCATTTCAAATGACTATCACATACGGATGTATGTAGACATATTTTAGAGTGTAGATTCACTCATTTTACTCCGTATGTAGTCACTTGTTGAAATGCCTAGAAAGACAAGTATTTAGGAACGGAGGGAGTATAAGATGTTTTGGATTTTCCAATATGGACTACATACGGTGAATGGATACGCTAAAACGCGTCTATATACATCCGACTCAAAAAATAGTTATAACATCTTATAATTCGGAATGGAGGGTGCATTATTTATGTGCTGATGTGATTTACATATGGTTTCAACTGAATGCATGGCTGCATCAGCTCTCCTTTTCTTTTCTCTGTGCGTGCGCGATTGCTGCCATTAAAATTTTGTCAGCTTATTCTAACCTTTTCTGGTGATTCAGTTAAAGAGGTTGCTTAAGATGTTTGCCTACAGATTTACGGGTGAGGATAGCAAGTCACTCTGTTTGTTCTGTTTATTCGGTTTACATGGTTCGGTTTATATGATTTTTTGGTTTGTGCAGTATTAATGCTTTAGTAAATATGGTATGAAATTAAAATACGGTTCGGTTTCGGTATATATCAAATTATTTTGGTATATTTTGGTATATATCATAATAACCAAAGTTGACGCGAATTTGAAAATGACGTAATAATAATTTATAAATTTATGACTCAAAACACATACTATTTTAGACAAATACTATATAACTATATATAAGTATATATGCATGAATTGATTCATCCCTTGATTGTTATGGATGTGCTTAGCATTTTTTCAAGAGAAAAATAACTATGTTACAAGAAAAATGTACGTGCTTGGTAGTGAATTTGACTCATGTACAAGAAAATTGGTTTGGTTCGGTTTATTTTCGATATGGTTTATCGGTTCGGTTTCAAATGCACAGAGTGAATAACAAGTAAGTTTATCAGTGGAGTTTTCTTTGAAAGAAGTTTTGTCAGTACTACTACATAGGTACAGTACAGACCACAGTACACTGCTGGACGCTCGTAAAGCGTAGCGAGTAAAGCAAGTACAGTACATGCCCTGTGCTGTACATACGGACGATTGGTACAACCGACTTTACAGTTCATATAGTACTACGTACCACAGTACATGATGATTGGTACGGACTTTAATAACGCGGTAGATGGAATTTAGGGGCCAACATAGCAGGACCACTAATTTCTGGTTTTTTTTTTATTGTTGTTTTTTTAGCATCAGTACAGACACAAGCGCTCATATACACGCGCATACACTCACCCCTATCTTGAGATTTACGAAGTTACCGTAGGCGCCTCGTCGTCGACGGGAACGTCTCCTCCCACTGGAAGCGCATCGCTGGAAATCCTGAAATAAATTCAGGAATAATGCGAGCACCAGGATTTGAACCCTGGTGGGTTGGGGATACCACTGTCCACCTAACCATCTCAACCACAGTTGGTTTTTTTTTTGTTGTTGTTGTGACGAATGTTTTTGACTGTTTGCAAAATTTCCATGAAATGACATTCTTGGTAGTTGTGGCAAAAAAAAATATCAGCACTCCAAAATGCTTTAAAAAAGCATCGGGTTTTTTTTGCCACGACATCCACGCATTTCATTCCTTGCTGGAATTTGTGAGCAATCAAAACATTTGTCAATGCCCCCCCCCCCCCCCCCCCTCAAGATCCAAGTTTTTTGTTTTTCTTTTCCAATTTTCTGGATTTCACTGTTCATTTGAGCTCGAGCTCAGAAACACCACACGTCCGGGAAATTTTTGCATTCCTAATTTTATGAGGGGAAAAATCACATGAGCAGAAAATGAATAGATTGAACAACAAAGATGTTTTTTTTTTTCATAAAACATGGGTCATAAGAAGAAAATAGCTTTATGACCCATCTCAAGCATGGCGAGATCTTGGAAAGAGCTAATTGCACGTGCGTTGCAACGGGTCATACGTTTGAACACCAATAGAACCATGTCATGGTTTTCAAATCTTTTCTACTACCTCTATTACTGAATATAAGACACACTTGCAGTTCAATTTGAACTGAAAAGGGTTTTATATTTAGTTACAGGCGTAATGTTTAGTAGTCTAAGATTTTCGATGATGATGATTAGTTCGGTCGGTGTGGTCTGACTTTACTATAGATTTTTGACCACATTCTCCATAGGTCCCTCTTAGATCTTCTTTCTGCAACTACTAGCAGTTTCATTATGGGGCAGCTCATGATCTTCATATTGATCTATTGCCCACGTTCGGATCTATTATTTCTTAGCTAAACAGGTGAAACATCCATCCAAATTGGTTATACCATGGAATCACAGCCAAACTATAGCTTACACCCACCTTATTCTAGTGGATCTTTTCTGCATCAAGGTTCTGCAGTTAATCTTCACATTACTCGTAGCTAACGGTAATACCAAGATAAAAACCAAAGTTGTTTGTAAAAAAAGCAAACTAAACTTTTTTTGTACCTAGTGACACACCCTAGCGTTCATTGGCAATATATATCAAAGCATATCATTTTAACTTATAATTTGGACATCATACCAACATGTCAGAACGTGGATATGAGATTGCTAGGTGAGTAATATGACATTTTAGAGCTTAGAATTAAGATAAGTGGCTTCAAGTTTACTCAGTGTAGGACGGGTGTATGGGATGGGCAACAACGTCATACACCAGCTGATGAAAAATCAATGGCTGGGCTAAAATGCAATGTAATATCATATTATAATCAATAAGGATTCAAGCAAATAAATTTAATCGATATGGTCATCAACAAATTGGAATGTACCAGTGGCGTAGCTGGAGGGTGGACAGGGTGGTCCATGGACCACCCTGTACATCGGCTCGGTACTTTAGTATACATGTAAGAAAAATTAATCAGGCCACATTGCACATCTAAGGCCCAAGCCCAAAAACTATGAATCTGATAACTAGCTCACTCGTTCCTTCCTATGTTGTAGGTGTACGCTTTACCCAAGAAATGTTCCCTCATATGCTTAAAGCAGTTTTCTTGTACCCTAGAGGATGGACTTGATCACTTGAAGTCTCCAACCGACCACACCGCGACGGCGAACCCTAGCGTTTAGCGTGACAGAAGCCGATGACGCATTGCGCCAGGTAGGCATAAGGCGGAGGAGTGCCAGCGAGGCGGATGGCTAGTAATGCATGCACATGGTAGAGCTAAACACCGAGACAGGAACTCCACCGACTTCACACCTTTCCAATTTAAAATATGATTTCCATTTTTAATTCAAAGTTTGATTTTGCCTTCAAGGTTTAACTATGAGGGGTTTTTAATGTAGAATTGTCGCAATTGGTTGAGGGGTTAGACTTGGGAAGTGGTTTATTAGTCCCATGCCCACGTTTGGTATGGATGAGGATAGTTTGTGGGAATTTAAGAGGGAATTAATTAGTTCCGTTGCTTGTGGGGTGTGGACAACAAACAATTTTCTCACTTCCCATTCCCCAACTCAATTACCAGCCCCCCACCAGGGAAGAGATATGGGGGAGTTGCACCCCTTAATTCCCTTTCCCATGCCTTCTTTAATTCCCATGTCCTCCAACCATACAAGGATTTTAAGTCCTGCACCGCAGGAACTCCCATTCCCCAATGCAAACTCCCGTGAAACAAACACGCTGTGAGTGTTTTGGGGGAGGGTGGAGGGCAAAGGATATAAAATTTCCTATCCAATTCCTTTCATTTTATTTTTTAAAAAATAAGTTTAAAGCCGGGGGGAGGGTGCCCCCCTCATCTTAACACACATAGCTCTGCCTTTGCTAAATATATTGGTATGTTATATTTTTTATATAAATATTATGTATATCAATTGGACCATCATGGGCGAAAATCCTGGCTACGCCACTGGTATGTACTTTGCCGCAAGGAATAGACTCGAGGAAACTGGAATACCTCAGTGGGATTTTCGTGCCATCCATCACGGAAGCAGCAGACAATCGAGGATGGAAGAGAGAGAAAATATCATGGACTGATGGTTACTACCCTGCAATCGGAGGAATCAAAGCAACAAGGAAGAAATGATAGGGACATGGGCATGGGAGAGAGGGGATCCGTCACCGTTCACCCCTGCCAACGCTCGTCTTTTAATCACCACCACCACTAGCCGAGGGAAAGGAGATAGAGGAACCCCAAGTTAATGCATGGGGGAGAGGGGCATCACCTCGATGAGCGTACCACTGGTGGACAAAGGAGTCCTGATGGAAAAAGAGAGGGGGAGGGGTGTCACCTTGGCGCTCGTAGATGGCCCTAGTCAATGGCAACCGTTGGCCCTTGCTCAAGCACACTGCCGACTGGAGGAGGGGGGCACGTGCATGGCGTTGGGTTGATGGAATCATGTCGACGAAGAGGTGAGCGAGGCATGGAGACACAATAGTCAAAATACGGTTTTTTTGGATGGAATATTTGGCGTCAGCCTATAGGTTTTCTGGACTGCTCGACGATTGTCATTGATGAGACATGCCCAACGGATAGGGGTGGAGAGGCATCACACCGGTGGGATAGGAGGTTGCATGGAAGGGTGAGAGTATGGGTAGGTGAAGGCAGGGTAAGTTTTTACTGCCTCCGTTTCAAAATGTAAGTCTTTTTAGAGATTTCAATATGAACTACATACGGAGCAAAATTGGTGAATCTACACTCTAAAATATGTCTAGATACATTCGTATGTAGTTTGTATTAAACTCTTTACTAAAAAGACTTATATCTAGAAACAGAGGAAGTATTTAGTTGAGGTTTTGATAAGATTTGATTTGATTTATTGAGTTAATGCAGGACGTGCGACGTACATGAGAAAAATCAAACGAATGAGGGACAAGGGTGAAGGCGGACGTACAAAAACCAACTCCACTATAACAGTAATCTTAGAAGAAAAATTATAAGACCGGATCATGGTGCTAGAATGAAGCCATAACCAAGAGACCGAACAATCTACCATGATTGAATACTCGGCCTATTACCGATCGAATCTAACTCAGACCTCTTGGTTTTTAACTGGTCGGCTGAAAATCGAAATGCCTATCGATCTCTAAAATATAAGCCATGTTGCCTTTTTAACGGCCAAACTTTCTAGTGCTCGATTAAGTTTGCAGAAAATGTTGTCCGCATCTTTAATGCCAAACAAATAAAATAAGAAGAAAAATATTTTTTTACGACGGATCTAATGATATTGAATTGATGTCATAAATGCTGGCATTCTTTCCATAGAATTAGACAAACAAACGTGGTAATTTCTGAGTTTTTTAGGAAGATTTTGACAAGGGGGGCTGCTAATCCTAATCCAAAGTTCCCGTCGCTGCGTTCAGGCAGCCGCCGGCGACCAGTGAATG
This sequence comes from Aegilops tauschii subsp. strangulata, assembly GCF_002575655.3. Classification (NCBI taxonomy): domain Eukaryota; kingdom Viridiplantae; phylum Streptophyta; class Magnoliopsida; order Poales; family Poaceae; genus Aegilops; species Aegilops tauschii. The sequence goes on along the minus strand of NC_053036.3, from coordinate 637,020,178 downwards.
CTTCCGCATCCCACCGCGCGTCAGGAAGCAGAGAGGCCAGCGTCCAGCCGCCAGCTCGCCCACCCTACCCGAGCTCACCCACATCGGCAGCCGCCGCCGCGACGCCACCGCTATGCGCAGAGGAGCGCCATTATTTTGATCCTCTGATTCTTTCCCCACGTTGGGCGATACTTCCTATGCGCCACCGCCGCCCGCGGATCACACAGCGGCGGCAGTAGCGCGAGGGAGGCGGTCAGAGGCCGAAAGATTTGGATCGATGGAGATCCGCGCCCGCGCGCCCGGCAAGATCATCCTCGCCGGCGAGCACGCCGTCGTCCACGGCTCTGCCGCCGTCGCCGCCGCCATCGACCTCTACACGCAGTCCTCCCTCCACCTGCCCCCCTCAGGTCTCCTCCTCAGCCCAGCAAACGCCATCCGACTCCCGATTCCTTCCTAATCCTCACTGATGTTCTTGCCTTTCGCAGGTGAGGGCGGCGCCGGCGAAGTGGAGGTTGACCTGACGGACTCGGGCCTCGCCTTCTCCTGGCCATGCTCGCGCCTCCTCGAGGCGCTGGGGGAGACCTCCCGCAAGGCGGAGCTGCAGGCCCCGAGGCCCTGCTCCCCGGAGGAGCTGGCCGCCATTGCCAGGCTCGTGGAGCTGCACGAGATACCCGAGGCCAAGATCTGGCTCTCCGCCGGCCTCTCCGCGTTCCTCTACCTCTACACCTCCATCCTGGGGTCTGTTGGCAGCTTTCTTTCCCCAATCAAAATCAAATCTTAGTAGTTATGCTGAACCTTCCTGACAGTAAACTTGATGCAACTTCTTGTGTAGGTGTAGGCCTGGGAAGGTCGTGGTGAGCTCTGGCCTGCCGATGGGCGCCGGGCTTGGCTCGTCGGCTGCGTTCTCCGTGTCGTTGTCGGGCGCGCTGCTGACAGCGGCAGGTGTGGTTTCTGCTGAGGGCGCCGTTGGCGGAACGGAGTGGCAGTTGTTGGGGAAGGATCATCTTGAGCTGGTTAACACGTGGGCGTTCCAGGGGGAAAAGATTATTCATGGCAAGCCTTCTGGCATTGATAACGCTGTCAGCACTTTTGGTATGCTGTTCCTCTTGGTTGGTCAGAATCTTTCAATTCACGCCAAAATGCGTTACAACTAAGATTTTTTCCTCTAGTGGAGATATCAGTATTGAGGTTATATGTGCTTGTTTCATGAACCTATTCCTCGACGGCGCTGCTGTTGTACGTTAAAAGTTTAAATCGACTGCCTGTTATTGCCAACTAAAGTGTGCCCCATCTTTGTACTTTTAACTTGAATGTGAGTATTCTGTAAGTATAGGACTTCCGTCATGAAACATCTTGTATTTTTAACTTAAATTGGAGTATCTTATCACTTTACATGGCATTGGGATTTAAATACATATGTTACGTGACTATTAGGAAGCATGATCAAATTCAAGAAGGGAGAATTGACGAACCTCAAATCTGGCAATCCAGTCAAAATGCTCATTACTGATACAAGGGTTGGTAGGAACACCAAGGCTCTGGTTGCTGGTGTGTCTGAAAGAGCATCTAGGCATCCCGATGCTATGGCTTCCGTCTTCCATGCAGTCAACACTATTAGTGAAGAGCTTTCCAGCATTGTTGAGTTAGCTGCTACTGATGAGATAGCCATGACCTCAAAGGAAGAAAAGCTAGCAGAACTCATGGAGATGAACCAAGGTTTGCTCCAGTGCATGGGAGTCAGTCATGCTTCTATAGAAACCGTGCTGCGCTCGACATTGAAGTATAACTTGGTCTCGAAGCTCACCGGAGCTGGTGGTGGAGGCTGTGTTTTGACGTTGATACCAACTCGTATCCTTTTATATCTTATCACTTGTGTAGCTTTTATATCGCTTAAATACCATAGATCCAGCATATCATTTCCTTTCAGTTGATTCATTCATGACATTTTAACTGAATGTTTCCAGAAATCAGAGTGTGCACAAATGCAGTCTTTGGCATTCTCTTAGTGAAGAATGTAAATATTAAAATGATTTGCCAGTAAAAGCTAGATCCCCATTACTTAAACATTTTTACATGTGAAGATTTTCTGAATTGTTATTTGGTAATTCTGTCAAAACTTATTAATGTAGCAAGGAGGGACTGGAAATTGCTTAATGTTTACTGATGGTTTGTACTCCCTCTGTAAACTAATATAAGAGCGTTTAGATCACTATTTTAGTATTCTAAACGCTCTTATATTAGTTTACGGAGGGAGTACTTGTCAAAATCCTTTAATTTCTCTGTGGTACAACTGTACCCACTTAATGAATAGGTCTGTTAGATGCATGCGAACCAAGGGTTTCACAGTTCTTGTATGCTGATTTAATCTGGAATGCTTAATTTATGTTTGGTACACTTTCGAGTTTCACAAACATTTTGATATATAATCCGTTTGTCTATATCTCCTGACTTAGCAGCGATGCTTCCTTGACATCATAACTTTCAGTATTGTCCAAGTTAGTTTTGGAGAAGGTCACCACGGAGCTAGAATCGCATGGTTTCCGCTGCTTCAAAGTCGAGGTCGGTGGACAAGGTCTTCAGATTCACCAAGGATAAGATAATGCTCGCTCCTGTTTCAATGGAGATGTTGTACACTATTTTTAGGTTTGCTTGACCTTCCGAGATGAAAGCATTCTTCCTATTCTGTGCCTAGCAGACCACTCACTGTATCAGTCAATAAGCGAGTTTGCCAGTCGCATGATTGTTGTTGTATCAAATCAATAAACCCTGTTCCATAGTCGGGCGATGGGCGTGGTTGGAAGGAATATTTGAGGTGCCATGTTGCATCTGATCTGATGTATCATTGTTATCAAAGTTGAGTTCATTGGGTTGGGTCATTTTTCTTGCAATAAATGAACTCCCTGCCTGCTCTTTGGTGTGTGTAAACATTTGCAGTTTTGGTGTCACTGAGTGCTCACCGTTCGTAATTACAGTGAGCTCTGATTGGAAGTGTAGGGTTGTGCTCAGGTTTTTGTAAATGTCTGTAGATAACATTTACTCCCTCCGTCTGGAATTACTTGTCGCCCACTGAAACTCAAATAGACTAGCGTGTGTATGTAGTGCAGTACTGTTTAGCATGTGTATGTAGTACTCCCTCTGTCTGAAATTACTTGTCACAAAAATGAATAAAAATAGATGTATTTAGAACAAAAATAGGTGTCTGTCTAGATACATTCATTTCTCTAACAAGTATTTCCTCTGACAAGTATTTCCGGACGGAGGGAGTATTTATTTATGTCTTGGTTCAGAAAACAAAAGTCAGAACATCTTGTATTTGTGAACGGAGGGGGTACATAACCATTTCAGCTCTCTTTTTCCTCTACCGCCAGTTAAAAATATTTGGCCTTATTCTAGTTTTTCTCGACACGACTAAAAATTACTTGCAAGGTAAGGAAACTTATCTGGAGATTGTTATTGTCTGACTGACATTTTTCCGTAATATACTACTCCCGCTGTAAACAAATATATTTGTTTACAGAGGGAGTGGTACATAGGTACAGCCGTACAGGCTTCACAGTACGTTACTGATACCGATCGACCCGGGTAAGTACCTTACAGTACACTAGGTACAATTAAGTGTTCAACTAAACTTTGAAATTTAGCATGAAAAAGGTCCCATCCCAATTTCTGTAAACATAAAAAGAAACATAAAATGCATGACATTCAGACTATCAGGGTGATTTTCTTTTTGTATTGGGTAAGACATTGCATCAATCCATCATCTATTTGTGAAACATTTTACAACATTCTTCGCATACATCAGGGGAGGGGCTGTAAGATTAGTCACATGCTACTCAAATACTTGCGCATGTCGAAAGGCAATAAAAGCCATTCGGGTACCACACCGTCGTCGTACCAATCCTCACTACTACTGCAGAGAAAAAGTATCATCATATCCTCAGGTCGGTCGTAACCCTCAGGGATCAGGACAGCGAAACCTTCCGGAGGGTTTTCGACATGTAAGGTCAGAAGAATCTTATTGTTGGTTGGCCTGAAAGGAAACAGTTGCAAGGCTTCAGTGACGGTGTACAGATTGACAGTGCACCAACGTAAAGAGGGAAGAGATGCTTGTAGATAGATAAACATCTCACCTTGTCTAAGATTCGCACATGCCATGAATCAATCCTGCGAGGTGAGTTAGGTTCACCATAGTTTGGACCATGCTGGGGCTTGTTCCTTAGGAGAGGCAGCCTTGCGGGCACTGCATCATCGTCACTGTCGTATTCGATTTCATTGTCGGGGCCAAGGGCCCTGAGTACCATCGCAAGAATGATTGACAGCGCCTGCGAATGATCAAATAAACAGTATTTACAGACAAAATCATTTATGCCCAAAAGTTATTATTCTCTGAAAAAGTACAGTGGCAGTTGGCCAAATGCAGAAATGTGAAAGGTAATTAGATGGTTATAATATTATCTGAAGTCCTGCTTCAGCAATATATTTAACATAATTTATCAACTACAGGTTGGTACCATGCTTACAAAGCAGATAAGCGTTCCTCAAATTGCCTTGGCAGAACAATTTATTACACATGCTAGAATTTTACACAGTACGATGGTGTCTAATCTCAAGCATATTGATGTACATTTACAGAGTTTCTTTTAGCGAATATAGTAACACAGTTTTTCTATTGGAAGCATGGGAGGCAAACAAGAATTAAGATTTGAGTTTCATTGCATAGAATCGCTCACCTGAGCAGCCACCACCGAGAGGGCTACCCATTCACAAATGTCAAAATTTGATCTCACGAAATGCTTGAATTCATCAAACTTCCCGGATGGGTCATCTGGGAAATCCTGCAGGTTTGGGGATTATCAAACCATCACAAATCAAATGGCTGATATATTAGAAATAGCAAGTATATATAGCAGCTGAAGCGCTCCTTACCTCCTCCCAGTAGCTATTCAGAAATACATCAGCGGCGATTGCAGCCTCCAGTATAACAAGCAAAAATACAAAGATCATGTGCTACATACATGTCAGGTTAAGGCAAAATAGTCCATATCACCAAGACACAGTACACGTAAGGTCACAGAGGTCCAGGAACATAACTGGGACTTAAGGTTTCAGTGAATTATCATTAGGAGCCAACAGTTCCATTTCAAAACTCATGATCCTTTTTCAGAAAAAAAATATCATTTATATTTAAAATGGAGATATCTGGAAAAAGACGTAAGGTCTGGTCTTTATGCGGCAACGCAAAAGGCTTTGAGGAATTTTGTTAAACCAGTAGCAGCTGCCATGTAAGCCTAGTAAAACACGCTAACACAACTCCTGGTATCAGACGCTAGGAAGGATACACAAGACAGGCAGGGGCTGTTTGCCGTTTCGGCGGCGATATGGCCAGAGCAGGTCAGCAAGCACATGATGATCCCCAGGCTGAGAAGAGTGTAGATAAACCTGCACAACAAGTGAATTTGTTTCAATCAAAACAGCCATTTCATATTCGTATATTACATATACGCGAGCAAGACACCTGAAAATTCCTTGGATACTGGTGGCATGGATTCCCAACAAATTTGTCAGGCCCAACATAAAAAACATGGTAGAATAAGCCATTGGGTGCGCGTCAAGGCGTCGACGTCGTAACAGCAAAGCAAAGGGGAAGATGCCGATCACAACAGACGTGTCTAAGTTGGCGAAAGCGATTGTTGAGCACAAATCGCTGTTGTTTCTTTATCCTCCATGAGTGCCCCAGCCTAGCCCACCAATCAAGCGCACAAATGCATCCATCCATCCGTTGCATCACGTCGTGACGACACATCGCAGCCGCCACCTAAATTTGTAGGGGCGGCGCAATTCCACCGTAACCACCGAATGGCACTTGCATCCACTGCTTTTTCTTTTCGTCACTGCACACAAAAAAATTTGCTGCAATAGTGGCTGCTGAGTGTCCCGCCCGTCAGCAGCCGGGGAAAAAGGGGGGCGCTTTTGGGCTTGGCTCGGTTCCTACGCCACTTCCCGATCCCTCTCGCTCTCTCTCCCTCTCTCTCTCGTTCGTGGTGATCCCTCGTTGGTTGCTGCTGCTTCTGGTGAAACAGTGAAGCGGATACGCGCATTCCGCTGGGAATTCGGTCGGGGGTGGGTGCGGCGGGTATCCGCGCGGCGGATTTCGCCGCGAATTCGGTCGGAGGAATCGGGAGCGGCGGCAAGAATGGGGGGAATAAAACAGCAAATCCAGCAGTGAGCAGGTAGGCGAAAGCAGAGACTGCGACGCGAGTCGCCGCGCTACGCGAGATCTGCTTGTGGAGTTGAGGGAGGAGGAGGGGGAGCGAGGGGAGGGTACCAGGGGGCGGGGAGGTGGCCGGCGGCCTGCTGGGACCAGGCGCGGAGCACCCAGAGCGCGTAGAGGATGACGGCCATCCCGGCGAGCCCCACGACGGAGTTGGCCGCCTTGAGCGCCGTCTGCACGCAGCTCCGCACCGCCGCGCGCCCCGCCATGCCCTCCGTCTCGCCGCCGCCGACCACCAGCTCTCCGTCCGGCAGGCGGCTCGCCAAGCTCGGGTTTTTTTCTTCTTGAGCGGGAGCGGGAGCGGCAGCGGTCGCAGGTTGGGTGGGAGAGCGGAATGGGGAGCGGGGCGGGGCTGCCGCGGGAGACCGCGGCTGGGGTTTGACGGGGGGACGGGACGACGGTGGCGTGGGGGGAACGGGTGGGGAAGAGAAAGAAAAGACTTGTGAAGACCGGAGAGGAGCGGAGCGGGGAGAGGGAAGGGAGTGGGGTGGGGTTGAGCGGCGGGGCGGGCGGACGTGACGGCTCGCCGGGAAACGGGAAATGGATATGCGATTTGGAAATTTGGGACAGCGATGGTTACTCACTTGTGTTGAACTTATTATTAATAATGTCGACCGTAGATGTGGAGGTGTTTGTTTGTTTGTACGTACTCGATATATCCGTATTTACTCATGTATATCTCTATATTTATTTTTACATGGCTTCACGGTCTTCTCTTGTCTGTCCATCGGCGGAAAAGAACCCTCCCCCCTCTCTTCTACGGCCGTATAAGATAGTACTTCCTCCGTCTCAAAATAAGTATCTTAACTTTGTACTAGTACAAAGTTGTATTAATGTTGAGACAATTATTTTAGGACAGAGGGAGTGTAAAGCTGTGTTTGTGTTTGCGGCTATTGAACGTCTGGTTGTCTGAAGGCTTCCGCATAACACGTTTGCATCCATCGACCGTGGTTGAAATTTAGGATGGTTGTTTTTTTTTCTTTTTGAGATATCTGAAACCAAAGGTTGTTGTTGGTGGGTGTGTGGTGGAAAATTCCGGCATTTATTCGTGTGTTCGTAAATGTGCACTTGATATCTCTGCATTTAATTCATGTATAACCTCGTGATCATCTATTTTATGATCCGAAAGATCCGCTCTTTTAAGCCCGATATGAAGATTCTTGTCCAAGATCATTGGGCATTTCAACCGCCATATCATCTTGATTAATGCACATAAGTCACTCTATTCTCATAGTTATATATGCTTAACCATTTTACCATCCGTGAACTCAACATAACTCAGAGGTTTAGGTATGTTGTGTTGGAATCAACCAGCATCGGTTCAAGTCCTAGATTTGGCATAGGTGATCACATTTTTCTAGGTTTATTTCAGGCTTTTTTTTTGTTCTATGGGAGATGACTTTTTTGTTGACATGAGGCGTTTATGTTGACTTCGTCAATCTTAAATTTGTCGCCTCAATCTCTTAAAGATGCTTATAGAAATAGTGTGTATGTGCGTGCTTGGTGCTTCCATATAAGTGTGAATATGAGCGTGCTGTTCTACCGTATTTTTACAGCTAAAACCACTGTCCACTGAAGAAATACCATTCCTTCCCTAGGAAAACATCGCTCCTCTTTTCACATGTCCGTTGTATGCGACATGCTTTGACAACTTGTGCAAATTAATTAGTAAGATAAATAAAATCGTAAAATTGGTTAAGTAATGGTGTTTACCTTGCCGGTGAAACTCAGACCACACGTGTCTGCCCTCTGAAATAATCTACCACCAACGCCACGTTAAATTTTGGCCTATAAAATGATTTGGAAGATGGGACACGACTTCCTTTGAAGGGCTTCATTAATTGATCGATACTACCAGTAGTTGTGAAGATCAAATGGACACCGCTGTCAAATCGTACTTCTTTATGCGATATGAAAATTTCGAACAACGGTAGTTACTTGTGATGTGGTTAATGCCGACAGTAGATGTAGATGTTGATGCGGAGGTAGACATGGAAGTGTTTTGTTTAGTGTGCTCGGTACCTTCATATTTATATGTGTATCTCCGCATATTATGTTTGTATGACTTTGGAGTCATCTCTCATCTATGTATGTCGAAAAGAAATCCCCTTTCCCGCATTCGTATAACATTGTGGTTTGTATCGTGGCTTATCAACCCCTCAGTTGTCCCAAATTAAAGACCAACATATAACACATTTGTATCCATTGACCATAGTTGAAATTTAAGGTGGTCATTTTCCGAGATGTCTAAATCAAGGATCATAGTTGATGGTTGGGTGGTAGAAAACCCCTCACATTAATTTGTGTGTTCAAAAATATGCGCTTGGTATCTTCGCATTTATTTGTGTGTCTAAAATCACCGCATATCTGCTTTTCAACCGCCTTATCACCTTCATTAATACACATTATTTGTATTATTCTCGTAATTATGTACACTTGTGATGTGGTTAATGTTGACCGCACATGAATACACCCACTTTGGTTTTCGAAAGGATGTGACACACGCCGGGAAATGAAAATGTCAATTTGAAATTTCGGATAACGGTTATTACTTGCGCTGAGGTTAATGTCGACCGTAAATGGTCGTTCAAAAAGAAAAACATGTTAGTATCTACGTTTTAGTGGCTTTGTGGTAGCCTCTTTTGTGCATTGGAGGAAAATAGTGAACTCCCGTCCCTTCTGCATCATATCAGATTGTGGCTTGTGGAGTTGCCTTCGACTATCCCGAGTCGTCGACTTTTCGACAACGGTCTGATCCTCCTGAGTTTAACTCGGTCATTTCATGGCATTGGGTTATTTGTCACGCTTGGTTATTTATCGTATTCTCGGCGCACTTGATAATTAATGTGAGATTATTTATCGTATTATCACAACTGTGTGCACGTTAACTAATTCTTCTGGAGTAGAGTGCTTTGGCATGCCCATCATGGCATGCTTTGACCGCTTAGCCGGCCGGTGAAACACGCGCCACACGTGCCTGCCCTTTGACATAATCCAGTGCCCCCCGTTTGACTTGGAGCACGGGAGTCTAATTTGGCCGCCCGGGATCATACGATCATCTTGTACCTTTTTGCTCTGGTAATGGTTACGAATTTGGTACATAAGACTCTACTAATTGCTGGATGTTGTAATATGCTTTTTAAAAATTTATTTATTACGTTCTCAATGAACTTGTACTATGGCAGTTTGATGTTTTTTAGCTGTTTATTTTCTGCTCTAGAAAAATGGTGAGGATCAAAGGCTTGACGGAGACAGGAGAAAAATGCATGTGGTACCTTTGCGTTTGTGCGGTGCGTACTGGACGTGCCCTGAACCACTGATTCCTTCCTTAAATGAAAGCGATGGAAAGTCGCACTCAACTCGCTAGGGAGGTCCAAACCAGGGCCCTGTCTCGTTGATACGCCACCTTCCTGTACGTATGTTGCTACGTATAAGTACACGTTCACATGCCAGATAGTTACTTGTGACGAGGTTTAAAGTCGACCGGAGATGGGATCCCTGTACGTGCGCCTGTTTTCCTCTTGTCCCTGACGGCTGGAACCCTAGCTGCCCCCAGGGGAGGCTGATCTTCCAACGCCGCTCTCCGGTGGCTTCTTTCCGCCGGCGACCTCGGTCGTCGGTGATGAGGGGGGTCGCCGGATCCACGCCTGTGGATCGCTTTTACTCTCTCGTAGTCTAGGTTTTTAGATTGTTCATTGTCTTTGCTTCGGCGGCGACGATGACAACGTTGAATAAAGATTCTTCGGATCCTTCCCTGACGACGCCATCGGTCCTATGGTTGGGGATGGATTTGGAAACCAGTCTGTTCAAATAAGGATGGCGTGGCGGCGACGGCATCCTCGTGGTGGACCAGTGTCCTCGGGCTCCGCCGTTACCATGGTGTTTGCTCCGGCGTCGGCACGGAGCTTGGGAGGTAGACCAGGAGCGGATGCAGATTGTGGTCTGCATCGTTGACATCTGGAAGACGGAACATGTGCTGGGCTCGTGGTTCGTGGATGGCAGGTATGGTTTCCTCCTTCGGCGTCTTAGTCGTGGTGGGGTGCCGGATCTAGAGTTCGATGGCGTGTCCGGGGTGTCGCCGCGGTCTGATTCGTTCAACGGTAAGGGCTTCACATTTGGTGAGCCACCTTGGAGGTTCGCAAAGCTGCATATCAGCGATGGAGCCGCGTCGAGCTCAGGTGAGGAGGTGATCTGTCATTCTTTTCTTTGGTGGCTGCTGTGGTGGTGCCGGAGGCAGGTGACGGGCGTTGGTGTCAAGCTCAGAGATGTCCTGCTATCTTTTCAGTTTTGTCATATCGGTCAGACTTGTACTTTGATCTTTATGATACGAATGAGACACGTATTACCATACAGAAAAAAGAAGTAAAAATACAATCAAGACCGAAGAATCCTATGAATTTGACACCGACGCCCGTACCTGCCTCCGGCACCATCATAGCAGCCACCGGAAGAAAAAAATGACAGATCACCTTCACACCCGAGCTTGAAGCGGCTCCATCGCTGATAAGCATCTTTGCGGACCTCCAAGGTAGCTCATCAAAGGCAAAACCATTGCCATTGAACGAATCAGACCGGGGCAACACCCCAGACACGCCATCAAACTCCAGATCTGGCACCCCCACCCGACTAAGATGTCGGAGGAGGAAACCATACCTGCCATCCACGAACCACGAGCCCATCACACGTTTCATCTTCCAGATGTCGTCGATGCAGACCACAATCGGCATCCGCTCATCGACTACCTCCCAAGCTCCGCGCCAACGTTGGAGCAGACGCCCCTCGCAACGGCGGAGCCCGAGGACACATGTCCACCATAAGAATGCCGCCGCTGCCACAACATCCCTGCTTGAACAGGCTGGTTTCCAGATCCTACACCGACAATAGAGATGATCGCCTCATCGGAGAAGAATCCGGAGCTTCTTTATTCAGCATCGTCGTCGTTGTTGTCGAAGCCAAGACGTCGAACGATCCAAAACTCTAAGCTTCTTGGGCCCTAAAACCTAAAGCTAAAACGATCCACACGCGTGGGATCCGGCGACCCCCCTCACCACCGACGACCAAAAGGTCCCCGGTGGAGGAGAGCCGCCGGAAGACGGCGCGGGAAGGAGCGGCTCTCTTGGTGGCGGCGGCTAGGTTTCACTACAGGAGATAAACTACACGTTCACATGCCCGATAGTTACTTTTGATCAGGTTTTATGTTTCCCGGAGATGTGAAGGTGTTTCTTCGTACTCGGAATTTTTGTATTTATTCTCATTTTCGTGTGGCTTCACGGTCCGTTGTTGTCATTGTCGGATTTTTTTTGTGGGGTAGTGGGGTGGCTCCTCTTCCGCACCCATATAAAATTGTGGATTGTTTTTTTTAGAAAAGGAGGACAACCCCGACCTCTGCATCTGAGAGATGCATGCAACCATTTTATTAATTATTTACAAAGACCTTATAAGGTAATACATCAGTAAGTTTGAAGCCACCTTCTTGGCAACGTCTGTCGCTACTCCTATCCATTTGATGAAGGGGTGCCAAAAGTCCGAACCGAATACCAAACATACCTCGCACCAAAGCCTAACATCTAAAGCTAGAGGCCCAACCAAGCCGCATTGCCGGATCTGGGGCACACACCGGTCCGGCACGCTCTCAGTGGTCACTGCACGTGCACGCTGTAGAGGCCGCCACCACTACCTTCCACCGATCTATCTTCAAAGCAAGTACTGATGCATCAACCTTGCCAGGCCTAACTATCGTCGATGCCACCATGACGCCAGGCAACGCCACCATGACGCCAGGCAACGCCACCATCCTGCGCTCGCGCATCAACACACGTCCACCGTCTGTCCACTCGAGTCGGTACCTGCTCCAAAACGATGCCTCTAGCTAGGAGCGCGGCACCAGACGTCGCCATCGCCCGATCCGGAATACAGATCTAGGGTTTCCCCCGGAGCAGGCCGAAAGGAGCAACGCCACTTGCTATGACGATGCCTTCGACAAGGTAATGATGCCTAAATACGCTGCCATCGTCCACCATGACCGTAGTCGAGGCTCGGTCCTTATCGGTAGTCTTGTCGCTCCAAATTCGCGACCGACAGATCTGAAGGCAGATCCGCCGCCGCCTCCTGGCCGGCCACCACCAACACGCAAGCACGCAGCAGGAGGTGACTGTCGCCGCTACACCATCGGACGGGTTGAGCCCGACCTGGATGCCCGACCCAGGGCCCTAGATCGGGGAAGGATTCCCAGATCCAAGCCGCCGAGCAGGGACAACCCATGCCACACCGACACCACAGCGCCCGCAACGCCAGGCCCTCCGGAGTGCGGTGCTTGGTCCAATCTGCGACGGTGGCCGCCGGCGTCCGCAGATCCTCGGCAACACCGATTGCCCGCATGCCCGCCCGACCACAGGGGACAAGTACCCCGTCGCCACCTTCCTCAAGGCCATCCCTGCCTTTGCCAGGGAGTCCCTTTCGGCGGCGACGAGACTAGGAGGGGCGGAGGAGGAGTCGCGGCGGCTGGGCTGTCCGTTTCTCCCCTCGAGCCGCCAGGAAGACGACGCGGGGGTCTGTTGGGTTATGCAAAAAATTGTGGATTGTGCATGCGACTTTTTAATTCAGTTGTCCTATTCGCCAAAAAGACTAGTATTCAGTTGTCCTACATCAAGGCCTACGTAGGCCATGTTTTGTATCCCTCGACCATAACTGAAATTTAAGGTCGCCGCTTTATGAGATATCAGAAATCAAATTCAGACCCGTGATCGGTCAAGACCGGGCAACAACGCAGAGGTTGCCCCGTGATCGGTCCGAGCGTCGGGGCGAGGGAAAGAGATCGGCGACGATGGTATTCTCAACGGCGGCTGGCACCGAGAGGAGAGAACCCTAAGGAGAGGGGAAGGAAAAGTTTTCGTTACTGGTTTTCTATTTCAGAAACAAACTAATTTCGGACCTCGCCGAAATAAATTTCACATATTTTGGATTTTTGAGATTTCAAATGTTACTTAATTTTAATGAATTCTAACATAATTTAAGCTTATTTTGAAATCAGTTGGAACCTGCATCAAAATTTCGGTGTTAAAAATATTTCGGACACCACAGAAATATGCGAAATTTCACTAAAATTTTGGTCAAATTTTTAACCCTACTTAGATTACCTAGCCAGTAGACTGAAAATAAAGTTTGCGTAGTCGACTAACCAGAAAAGTGTTTCAGTCGATTTACAGTCGTGCGCACTAATCATGTAGCGATGCAGTCGGTGCAGCTAGCGATTCATTTCCTCTTCCTGGGCCACGTGCTGAAAACATTTATGGGCTGCCATTTCCCTACCTTGGCAAGGCCGCAATCTGCTGCCGGCTGTGTTTCTCGACGCAAGGAGAGCAACTAGTTGACGAGCGCTCCTTCGGGAGCCTCGTAACGATCAGCGTCACTTGGCGCGCTCTTAGCCGTTCGTCACGTGTCGCGCTCTGGACGCTTCCTCCGGATTTATTTTTGTTTTTCCGCACGCGTTTTCGGCTTTTTAAACTTTTTTTTCGGTTTTTTTCGACGTTCGCTTTTCCACCGGTCTTCCTTAGCTTTTGGATCAAAAAATAATTCGGGAAAAAATTACGTGAAAATACGCATTTTTGTTTTTTTTTCTTTCGCGAGAGTCATGGTTTTGGTTCCGCGAGAGGCATGGTTTTGCTTTTGCGAGCAGGGAGCTGGGGTGCCCTAGCCAGGAATGCCGAAGGCGAAATGGTACTGGCAGCGGCGGGCGGGCTGCAGAATATGCAGGATGCCATGCATGCGGAAGCGTCTGCACTCCTCAAGGCCATCCAGATCGCTGAACAATTTGGGATGGGTCGGGTGATCTTCCAGACGGACTGTCTCCCCTTGCAGCAAGCAACGGCATCGTCGACGTCAGACCACAACCCACTGGGAGTCTTATTCAGGAAAGCAAAGTCCCAAATGCAGCAAGTTTTTATTGATGCCAATGTAGTTTTCCGGCCCAGGAATTGTAACAAACCAGCGCATGTGCTGGCAGCCTCTCACGGTCGGAACCTTCCAAATGGCCAGTGTGCTTGGCTCGAGGAGTTCCCCGTTGATGTAATCCGAGATGTGGCTGCCGATCTGGTCGGTCCACCGTAATTTTGGAATGCAAGGTATTCCAGCTCAAAAAAGAAAAAGAAATCAAAGATCTTCGTCGTTGTCGGGTGAGTGGTAGAAAAGCGCTACATTTATTTCGTCGTGTTCAAAACTGTGTACTATTTGATATCTCTGCATTTATCCGTGTGTCTGAAGCCACCCGAAATATATGTCGTATTCCCGTGTGTACACTTAACTATAACTTATTATGTATGGATGAAAATCACTACTCTTCACTTGTGATTTGATGACTTGCGCAAATTAATTAGTGAGAGAGAACGGGAGAGGTTTAAAGGATATACTAGGGCGTTACCTTCCGGTGAAACACGCGCCACACATGCCTGCCCGCTGAAATAATCTACTTGCCAGCTCAAAAAAAATCTACTTCTGCCTCTGAATTTTACCACACATGAATACTGCCTTTTTGTCTTTCAGATAAGATAACACGACTTTTTTAGGACGCCATTAATTGCTCAAAATACTAAACATTTGTTTACATTCACAATCTACATGTATGTTTCCGGTTTTAAGCCAGTTTTTCTTCTTGCTTGACAGAGACACGAAGTATGCCATGTACTACCTTGTCAGATAATGGCTTGGCTCGTTCAGTGTACAAACATCTTATTGCAGAGATCGAAGCTTTGATGGTTGGCAGGGAGTTTATTCCACAGAAATGGTAGAGACCAAAATAAAGTGTTCAATTATTTGACAAATTATAGTCATACTGAGTGTACCGTTGTTGCGTGGTTACACCAAGAACCACCGTGTCACTTTAACTCTATAATTATGAAATAAAACTCTTTTTAACCCTCAAAAGAAAGTGTGGTCCCGGTCCGGAACCACTCTGATTCCTTAATGAGGAAAGCGATGGAAGGTCACGATAGGTGGGGATGTCCAAATCCAGCCTCCCTGTGTGGGTCTTCCGCTTTGTGCGGAAGAACGATGGGCAACCTTACTCCGTGTACACACACATACGTATTCACATGCTAAATACAAGTTGTTTCATTCCATTTTATTTTATGTCTCCTTGTTAGGTCAAACTATTGCAAAAATGATGCATAGTTGGGAAATGCTAGGATGTTTTGCAAACTACGCTATAGCCATGTTTGAAAGAGGTGATTCAACACTAGATCATTTTATTGATGCCAAAATTGATTTAGCTATTTTCTTCTGGATGAACGCTAGCTAGATTTAGGTCCGTGTAGAATTGGGTATAAATTATAAACTGCAAACATTTTTTTAAACATGGTGAGTTTTTAAATACAAGTCGATCATTCTCAAATACATGTTGAATATTTCTTGAATAAGTTTAAACACCTTTTAAGTGCATGATGAACATTTCTTAAACAAGCGATAAAAACCAATTTTGTAAGTACCGTTGAAGAATCTTCATATGCATAAAGGATATTTTAGATATACGATGACTATTTTGTGATACAGGCTGAACTTGTTTTACATACGTGATGATTTTTTTAATAACATTAAACAATTTTGAAATGAACGATAACTATTTCTGAATATGCGTTAAAAATTAAATATATATTTTTTCGTTGCAATAATACTCTGTAAATTCACGAGCATTTTTAAAAATCAATAGAAAAATCTTGAACATTTTTTTTCAAATTCGTGAAACATTTTTGGTTCCACGAACAGTTTATAAAATTCATGATTTATAATTAGAAGTGTGAAAACATTTGGCAGTAATTTATTTTAGAGCATTCCATGGAAAAAATATAAAAAGGAAAATTATGTGAAAGAGAAAACTGAAACAAGAGGAATATGCGGTTTTTTAGAAATACAAGAAGAATATGCGCATATTCTTCTTGTTTTTCTGGCCACGGGAGGGGGCGGGCCACGCCCATTAATGAGGAGCTTGCTCGGCTAGTAGCAATACACAACACTACGCACTACCCAAGATCCTTCCTTGCCCGTTTCCCCGCCGCAGCCGCCTGCTCGCGGCGAGGAGCTCGCCGTCGCCGCCTTTGCGCCTCCGCTCCTCTGCCATCTTCTCCCCCACCTGCGGATCATTTTGCTGCCGCTGCACCCCCTTCTCTGACTCAAACATGTCTTAATACATTATGCATCGACCATGCCTGAATTTAAGGTGGTCCATTTTTATAATCCAAAAGATCAAAGATCATTGCTGATGAGTGCGTGGCAGGAAAAAAAAACCCGACATTTACGCATGTATGTCCAAAAGAACGTGATCGCAATCATCTTACTCGTCTATAAAAAGAGTCCACAACTGTTATCCGGGAAAACAATAATTCTACACTCTTTTACATTGGTGTAGAGTCCCCTCTCATTGTTTGCGGTGCCCCCTTCATATCGTCATTTCAACCGCCCTATTGCCTTGACTATAAACGTGAGATTATTTATGTGCATCCAACTACCTTAGTGTGTGTGTGTGTGTATAGATATCCGTGGAAGAAAATCACTACTACTAGAGTGCTTTGGCATGCCCATCGTGCATGCTTTGACCGCTTACCCGTGCCTGCTGCCCTTTGACATCATCCGGTGCCCCCTGTTTGACTTGGAGCACGGGAGTCTAATTTGGCCGCCCGGGAATACGATCCTTTTTGTACGTTTTGCTTTGGACAATGGTTACGAATTTGGTACGTACGACTCTATTAATTGCTGGATGTTGTAATATGAATTTGAATTTTTTGAATTTGTTTTTTGCGTTCTCAATGAACTTGTACTATGGCAGTTTACTGTTTTTTGAGCTGTTTATTGTTTATTTTCTGCTCCAGAAGAAGAAGAATGGTGAGGATCAAAGGCTTGACGGAGACGGGAGAAAAATGCATGCACTAACTGAAAGCGATGGAAAGTCACACTCAACTCACTAGGGAGGTCCAAACCAGGGCCCTCCCTGTCTCGTTGATACCCTACGGCGGCTTGATGGGCCACCTTCCTGTACGTATCTTGCTACACGTTCACTTGATGAGGTCTAATTTTGACCGGAGCGAACCTTGGATGGTTATGTAGACAATAGTATTCTCAGCCCACCAGGGTTTTAACTCCTAGTGCTCGCATTTATCCTGAATTTATTTCAAGATTTTCGGCGATACTTTCAGTGGGAGGAGACGTTCTCGTCGACCATGAGACGCCTACGGTGACTTCGTAAAATCTCAAGATGACATGCCGGTTCAGTCTCTCGGAGGTGCTCGTAGAGGTAGGGTGTGCGTGTGTGCATTCATAGGGGGTGAGTGTGTGCGCGTAGATATGAGCGCTTGTGTCTGTATTGATGTTTAAAAAAAATGTTGACCGGAAATGTGAAGGTGTTTCTTCGTACTCCGAATTTTTGTATTTATTCACGTATATATTCATATTCATTTTCGTGTGGCTTCACGGTCCCTTGTCGCCGGGGTTTTTCTCTGGGGGAGGGGGTGGCTCCTCTTCCGCACCTGTATAAATTTGTGGATTGTAATGTGACTTTTTAACTGTTCAGTTGTCCTTTTCGCAAAAAGAAAAACTATTCTGTTGTCCTAAATCAAGGCCAACGTAGACCATGTTTTATACCCCTCGACCATAGCTGAAACTTAAGGTCGTCACTTTTTGAGATATCAAAAATCAAAGATCTTCGTCATTGTCGGGTGGGTGGTAGAAAAGCACTGCATTTATTTTGTCGTGTTCAAAACTGCGTACTATCTGATATCTCTGCATTTATCCGTGTGTCTACACCACCCGAAATGTATGTTTCGACCGCCCTATCGTCTTAATCAATGCACACTATTTGTCATATTGCCGTCTGTACACTTAACTCTAACTTACTATGTATGGATGAAAATCACTACTCCTTTCACTTGTTATTTGACCACTTGTGCAAATTAATTAGTGAGAGAGAACAGAAGAGGTTTAAAGGATACTAGGGTTCGTGAGAGAGGAAGGGAGGGGAGCGGGGGAGAGGCGGCTGGAGCGGGGGAGCAGAGGAGAGGTGGCTAGGGTGTGTGAGCGGCTAGGATGGAGCGGAGATGCGGGCCGGCGCCTCGTGGTCGTGGGGGTGGAGATGCGGGACACTCGCTCGCCCGCTATGCACACTATTCATAGCGACACGTGGACGGCGCGAGCCTGCCTAGCACCCCCTTCATCCTTTGTATGTTCAATACTAGGGCCACACGTGCCTGCCCTCTGAAATAATCTACTTGTCAGCTAAAAAAATCTACTTGTGCCTCTTTGAATTTTGCCACACATGAATATTGCCTTTTTGTTCTTTTGGATAAGATAACATGACTTTTTTAGGACGCCATTAATTTCTCAAAATACTAAACATATTTATTTTCTTTCACATTCACAATCTACATGTATTTTTCAGGTTTTAAGCCAGTTTATTTTTTGCTTGACAGAGACACGAAGTATGGCATGTAGCCATGTACTACCTTCGACCGCTTTGTTAAATACAACTTGTTTCATTCTATTTTATTTTATATCCTTATTAGGTCACACTATTGCAAATGAATATTTTAAAATACAAGTAGAACTTGTGTCAAATACGTGAAGATTTTTTAATAAAGGTATTTTTTAAATGCATGATAAACAATTTCTTGAAATAAGGTTGAAGAATTTTAAAATGCGTAAAGAACATTTTAAAAATACGTTATGTATCTTGAAAACACGAGACGGACATTTTACATGAAAGTAAAACATTCGTGTTTCTAAATGCATGATGTAAATTTTTTAAATACGAGATGAACATTAAATTTACGATTTTATATTTGTTGATCTATGATATGTTTTTAGTTCCACTAATATTCTTCAGATTCACGAGCATTTTTTTTTAATAAAATAAGTAAATTCTTGAACACCTTTTGAAATTCATAAAAAATAGTTTCACTTACAGTTTCTAGAATTCATTGATTTATTTATAATTATAAATGTTATTTTTAAGTTAATTTGACTGTTTTATCAAGTTAATTTTTGAAAAAACGAAAATAATGTGAAATAAAAAACCGAATGAAATGTGCGTCCCTTCATCGCGCTGGGCTAGGCCCATCAACGAGGAGGTCTGCGCTCGTTAGAAGAGACGCCCAGGGAGCAGCCCGAACCCCGGCCCAGCCTTGTCTTCCTCCGCTGCTTCCCCGTCGCTGCCGCCTGCTCGCGGCGAGGCGCTCGCCGTCGCCGCCTCTACGCCTTATTCTTCACCACCGCTACGCCCCCACGCCATCTGCTCCCACCACCCCCCGCGCACCCACCCCCGGGCCGCTGCTGCTGCGCCCCCTTCTCTTCCCCTCCCCATCTGGCTTCCCCGCCGCCGCGGGCGACCTCGGCCTAGGGCATCGGCGGCTGCGGAGCTCTTCCTATCGCTCTGTGGGAGAGGCCAGGCGCAGGTTTGATGCCCCAGCAAGCATTGCTAGTCGATTCCTCGTTGATGAACTGTATTATATGCAATTGCTGTATTATCTTTAGATTTGGTGGACTTGATGGCCTGATGTGTTTTTTCCCCAACTGCCCGAACAACATTTTATTTATCACAATGAAAACAGCATCCGCTTGTGTCGGGTGGTCTCGTTAGTGCCCTGTAAAATATCAGTGTGAACTGATTGCAAGCGCACAAGTTAACCTGGATGCTAAGCGCGGCCTTAGGGTTCAGCCTGTTTGGTTCAATTCAGTCTTGTTCAACCCTACTTATTTATACAATTTAATCTTCTAGGCCTGTACCCCAGGTCTAGCTAGCATATTAGACAAATTAGTTGTGATCTGGTACCTATGTCAAGTTAGGCATAGTTAGCAACCAATCCTACTGCTGAATGAAACTTTTGGGAGTTTATCTAGTACCTATGTCAAGTTAGGCATTGGCTGATCTTGTATGCAGTTTAGTCGGAATTTCCAGTTTGAGAGCATTCATATTATGGTACCTATCAAATGCTTCCATCATTATTGCTTAATTCGGCTTCTTTTTCTACCTTGCTGCTCTCTGTAGGCGCTGCAAAGATGCCTCAGGTGATGGTGGTCGCGCGGAACTTTATGGACATGGTGGCCGCACTGCCTGCCGCCAAACTCGACATGCTCTACGATTCCGCCTTCATCTGTGAGGCTGTACTCAGGTCTCCAACCAGCCAGTTGCGCAACACATTTTGGCGAGGTCTTGTTGCTTTCATTGTGATTTTTCACACTTTCACTTCTGCAGGTCGTTCCCACCGCTGGCAAAGAAGTACGTGATTCAGATGTTGTACGTGTCGGCACCAATGCCTGCTGCGGCTATGCAGGAGTGGGTGCTGGATGAGTATGCCTCCAAGCACAAGGTTGCCATTGATAGGCTGCTCCAGCTCAGGGTCTTTGTGGAAGTACGTGACAGGTAAGACCTCATCCACCTCCATCTGGTGCTTGGCATGTATGGTTGAGATTTTCAGCAAGACCTTTTTAACCTTTCTGGATCTGATCAACTAGCAAAGAACCAAATAATTGGAACTTACAAGCCAGAATGGTGGTGTTTATTTGCCATAGTGAGTTTGTACTGACACATGCGCCATTTGATCTATGGTGGATGCCAAGTTGCTGAATTATTAGCTAAAACAAAATTCTAATTAGAGTAAGGAAACAGTGTCTGGCTCTGTTATTTCAATGTCTACACTGTATAAGTATAGTAACAGGAATTCTTTAGTTTATTAGGTTTTACATCACTTGCATGATGCAAGTTAGACTATGCAACTTCTAATTCACCTGCTCGTGTACTGTGTGCATACTTTGTAGTCTACAAATGAATCATGCAATTTCTAGCTCACTTTGTTTTGATGCACATACAGAAGGAAGGAGGTGAGCTACAAGATGAATAATAAGTTTCAAGCTAACATGCAAAAGTATTTGGTTAGTGGGTAAGTTTTTCTGAACTGTTTTGTTGAATACAACACGGATATTTTATTCTTCTGTTTGAAGCTAATTGCTTATTGTCTCACTGTTATGATGTTTTCAACATGTTTTATTCATCTTAGAATATGGAATCATTTTTTTATTATGTTAGAAATCACTAGGATGGTGCTTAAGGTTTTACTGCTTTGGCTTTTGTTTCGTAAGTTCCATGAAAGTACTAGCTGGTCAAATTCCATTTCTTTCTGCTGCAGCGGGTGTTTGCCAAGGGAACCACTACCATTCAGTGTCACTGGCAGATTGCCTACACTCGTGGAACTAGAAAATTATGCTCTTGATCAATGGGAGGTTAGGATGAGAAAGCTCATACCCTATTTTTTTCTTTGTTTGCTCATTGGGTCATACTGTTTGCACATTTGGTAGAATACATGTGTTCACTTCAACTAGTAATGCGTGTTCCTTTTTTTTACGGTAAAATAGTGCTTCTTGCTGCAATTGATCAACTCGTCTCAAGTTGAGAAAGGGACCACTTTCAGCTCGTCTATGATGAAGACGTTCCAGCGAGGTCTTCTGAGTTCAAGGTTCAATTCTAATTGCCCCCTTGTTTGACAATCAGTTGCGTATAAACTAGTGAGTAATGACAGCCAAATTTCATTTCAATGACATGACATGTAAAGTTAGCTCTTTCTCTTGCTAGTACAATTAGGTATAATATGCAGTGTCGGTATGGACATAGTAATATCTAACAAAAATTAGACTAGTAAATTTAAGAAACCGTGAGCTGACAATAAATTGCTGTTTGTTTACGTTGATTGTGTTCATGTCTCCTGGTTGCAAAATGGGATTAACTGGCGATCCTAACAATTCATTCAGTTGACTGGCTTGATATATTCGAATTTAGATATTTTTGTAAATCATGTGGATGTGGGACTTCTAAAGCCAATAGCCCTGTTTTATCTCTTTCTTCTTCCTTTTCAACTGGCTGTATGTTTAAATTTATAATGAATTCAATATCATGAGTTCATAATACAATACATTTCACAGGGATGGTGAAGCTGCAAAGTTAAGTGAGAATGGCTTCCAGTTTCTGGTCTGTGCTTAGCTCACTTGAACAAATTATCTGTCAGATTTCCGCCTTCAGTTCTCACTCTTTTCCATTTGTCTAGCTGATGGAGACAAATGCACAGCTTTGGTATATAATGAGAGAATACATTTCATCCGCAGAGGTATTGGTGTCATTTTATCTTTAGATGCCTTTTGATTTGACATGAGTATTTTTCTGTGCTGACTCGTATTTTTTTTTTGAATAGGAACGTGGGGTGGACCCCACGGACTTGATATCATTTCTATTGGAGCTTAGTTTTCATACACAAGGAGCGGTAAAGTAAAACATTCTTTTACAAGATCATGTTAAGAGCCATTCAGAAGTGAAAAGTTACCCAACCTTTGTCTGCAATGATCATTAAGTCCTATTTCTCATGGCTCAGTTTTCTTTGAACAATAGTAGGGAATATTAATATGAGCAAGAGGTGTACAGACATAAATATTATTGATTTGGGTTTTGTTGAAGAAAGATCAATTGTAGCAGTAATGCAATATATGAATTAGAGCATCTCAAAGATACTAAAGTATATTCTAGTATTTGTTCTATTCTAGTATCTAATAGGCGGGGGCTGAGGGCCATCAACGTTTTTTCGCCAGATTATATTGTTTAAGGAAATATTTTAATTCCAGTGTTTAAAAGAAGTTAAAGGGCTGCAGGATTACATTTATCATGTTAAATTGGTTCTGCACATCTTTTTGTTCAGACCTTGCTGCTCGGTATGTTGGTTACAACTTACAAATTGACCGCAAGTTTTCTTATCTCTCTGTTCATGCTTCAGGCTTACAGCCTAAGTACTCTGACAGAAGTCCAAAGAGTTGCAATTATGGATCTGATGGAGCTTGGGTTAGTCAAACTGCAGCAGGTAAAACTTTGAATTTTTTGCCTGGTCAGCTTGATAAATATGATTTTAAGAGTTAAGAATAACAGGGCCGGAAAGATAGCTGGTTCATACCTACAAAATTGGCTACAAATCTCTCATCGAGCTTGTCAGATTCAGCTGCCAGCAAAGAGGTTTCATAACATCCCATTTCCTTTGCTATTGCAGTTTTATGCTCTCCAGATCTTCTTCATAACTTCCACCACATTGTCACCTAAGTGACACATAATGAAGATGAACTATTTTACACCTACAAGTTGATACTGTGATATTGTTGTGGCAGGGTATTGTGGTTGTGGAGACAAACTTTAGGTTGTATGCGTACTCTGCTTCCAAGCTGCACTGTGAAATTCTACGTCTTTTTTCAAGGTACATCAGCCGTCAGATGAGTCACATAACCTAGCTCGTCTCTGGCATTTTTACTCTTTGGCTACTGCTTAGTCGCTCCAGCATGTTCCTAGTGCTCTTGGTTACCAGTACGTGAAATGCTTGGTGTGCAGAAGTGTAACATTTTTTCTCTGTGTGTGTGTGGGCGCGTGCACTTTAGCGGTTCTATACTGCTTCCAGATTGTTTTACCAAATCTGGCAGAACTGCGTCGAGCGGCATTTTTCTATGCTAGTTCAGTTATTTGGATGATCCTGACAGCATTGGTTCGCCTTTGTTCTAGGTAGCAACTAGGGCTGTTGATCTCCTTAGTGAGATGCCTTGAATAAGCTAAGCAATGCCAACTTTCCTACCAGAGTCAAGTACTAAATCTAGGAATACAAAAACGCAGCAACACTGGATTGCCTGTTAGCTTATTATAATCTAACTATGTATGGGCGTCCAAGATGCAAGGCCCCTCAAAAATGTTGAACCCGACTCTGCTTGTAAATCTAGTTATTGTCTTAACCCTCCACAATCGATCGAAAAGATTGTTGGCAGTTGCATACTGGTGCCGTATTTTGTGAGTCCTTTGTACCCTTCGTGTTCTCAATTTCAATCTTTGTTGAATGCTTTAACAAATATGTCTTGTAGGGTAGAGTATCAACTCCCAAACCTTATTGTGGGAGCTATTACAAAAGAAAGTCTGTATGGTGCATTTGATAACGGGATCACTGCTGAACAGGTAATCGTCTTAATCACACATTTCTACATGATTCATTGTTACATAGATACATGCAGTTATGCTTTATTCTTTTTCTTCGTCAGATAATTTCATTCCTTCAGCAAAATGCCCACCCTCGTGTCATCGACAAAATACCTATAGTCCCAGAGAATGTTACAGATCAGGTAAGCACAGCAACCCATCCCTCATAGACCAGACATCATCTGTTTCAACAGATACATAAAACTGAAGAATGCCAATTCTCCGATGCAGATTAGGCTGTGGGAGAATGACCGTAACAGGGTCGAGATGGTCCTGTCACACGTATACGAAGATTTTCCGAGCAAGGTATAAACCCTTCATCCACCAAACCCTGCCAGTTCCTTGCGGATGGATAGTGTCTGGACAAATTTGAAAACCTGGACTCTGATTACCACTAAACTTACATCTGGGTGCCGCTTACTTCTGCAGGACATGTTTGAGCAATGCTGTGACCATGCAAGGGACAACGGGTACTTGCTGTGGGAGGACGCGAAGAAGATGCGATTGATAGTGAACGCGGAGTTCCACCAAGAAATGCGGGAGTTCCTGCGCAGGCAAAGATGATCCAAGGGAAGTGACCATCTTGGAGAGAAGAAAAGAAGCAACTTGTCTGAACCACACGCTCCTTCATGTGAGGAAGGCCTGAATCCACCCACCAACAAGTCTTAAAAGATCCATCGGCAGGAGGCAGCGAGGCAGAGTGATTGTCTGGTAGATGTTGAAATCATTTGAACTCGACGGTCGTAAATCGAGTGTAATCATATGTTTGATAGGTTCAGTCTGCAGTTTGCGTCATGCTAAGTGTAGGTCACAGAAGGTAGTGGATTATCCAGTTAGTCAAATCAAAATCGAAAGAACTGTACGTGCTCCACTTCACCAGTTCAGTTTTGCATCGAAGTCGCGTACAATTGTGATTAGACTGTGTCAGTCAGTTTGGAACCAGACAAGTTTGCAAAACCGCATCCAGGCAGGATTAACAATTTTGATTTTCAGTAAAGTGGTTTAGTATCTTTTTAACAAAATACGTGGGGGTTTATGAGGATTCACACTTTGGTGTGTAGAGTTAAAATACAATGAGCGCTCAATTTGATGCTCAGGCGTAGGACAATATACATGTACCAAAGTTGAAATATGGCCTCACATTAAACGAGTGTTCAGTATAGAAACGAATTTATATTAAAAAAAGTTGGTTTCAAATATTTGAACTGAAGTTCCACTTTTTGTTTGTTCACAACATCGAATGGCTCATTGTGTTGACACCAAAGATATCGTGGCAATGGTCGTCAACTGAACCGGAGGCAAAACTAGCCGTCATACAACTGAACCGGAGGCAAAACTAGCCGGCAAAACCAGTTAACATGGTTGGTACCAAATCCTTCTGAGATGATATTGTTTCCATGTCATCCACATTATGTTAACCTGAGAAATTGAAATAGGACTTTGCCTATAAATGTGTGTTTGGAAATTGAAAGAGGAAGAAACACTTGAATATTAGAGTAGTAATTGTCATTGGTGACGATGCGAAAGGAAAGAAACACGAAGAATCTTTAATCTACACATAAAAAGATGGCCGATAAGTTTCCAATAACAGCAATCGATCAAGAGTGTGTTTCCTGCCTATTTTGTATCAATACATGTTTTCATACCAACAACGGTTCCATTTTTAGATGGAAATACTCGTACGCACCAGGATTAGACCTCAATAAATATTTACCCTTTTCATCCCTCAATCCAAAAAACAGATTGGCCCATGAAAGATACCAACATATATATGCCCCCATACGCGAGCCTGTCATCCAAAGTTCATCGAGCAAACACACAAACACTGTAGCCTACCACCGGACTTATCCCACAACTTCGTCAACTCTTCCCCTTGAAATGGAGAGTGTTCCAGTGTTGATTGTTGGTGCTGGGCCAGCAGGCCTTGCAACGGCAGCATGCCTTGGTCAATTCTCGATTCCTTATGCCATCGTCGAGCGCGAGAGCTGTAGCGCGTCACTCTGGCGCAACCGTGCATATGATCGCCTCAAGCTGCATCTCGCAAAGGAGTTCTGTGAGTTGCCACACATGTCATACCCTGTAGATGCACCAACATACATACCAAAAACCTTGTTTGTGAAGTACTTGGATGACTATGTTGAGCGTTTCAACATTCAACCAAAGTATCTCACCAGCGTGGAGTCATCCACATATGACAATGATGAAAAATGTTGGTCCATTGTGGCAACGGACATGTCAAAGTGCACCACAGTCAAGTTCACGGCAAAGTTTCTTGTTGTGGCAAGTGGTGAGAATAGTGCAGAGAATATTCCAATGATCCCTGGACTAGAAAACTTTCCAGGTGATGTCATCCACTCCTCAAGCTACAAGTCAGGCAAGAGCTACTCTGGCAAGAATGTATTGGTCGTTGGATCTGGCAACTCCGGGATGGAAATTGCTTATGACCTTGCGACCCATGGTGCCAATACATCGATTGTTATACGAAGCCCGGTATGTACACGCACTATATATTTTCATTGGGTACATGAACGCAAATTCTTAGTATAGTTACTAATAGAAGAGATGCAATTTTTCAGTGTTATTACTAATAGGAAGTATTTCACATAGAAAAAGAGATGGACAGTTTATATCACACACAAACAACTAAAAAACTAGAGGAACCACATGACAAAGTTTTAATTCTTGAAAGAAGAAATTCTATGAAATTTTATTTATCATGCATACTTCAAAAGAGGTGTGACATGTTTTGTGGTTGCAGATTCATGTAATGACAAAGGAATTAATTCGTTTGGGGATGGCACTTGCTCACCATCTTCCATTGAATCTAGTGGATAAACTCCTTGTGATGGCAGCGTATTTAATATTTGGAGACCTGTCACGACATGGCATCACAAGACCAAAAATGGGTCCAATGACCCTCAAATCAGAAACAGGCCGATCTGCAGTGATTGATGTTGGGACTGTTGGATTGATCAAAAAAGGCATCATCAAAGTAAGTATATCCTTGACATGACATAAATTTATAACATATGTTGATTTGATATGCCAAGTTATCAATGTATTTTTATCTCCTATAGGTTCAGGGGGGCATTAGTAAGATCAAGGGCAACATAGTTAAATTTCAATGCAGTAAAAGAATCTCATTTGATGCGATTGTGTTTGCAACTGGATACAAAAGCACGACAAATATATGGCTCAAGGTAATATAGCTTGTGTTTGAACATGTCTGAGTTTGTTTTCTTGGTGTAACCATTATTAAATCTGCTAACAAGCTCTATGCTTTTTTAATCCAGAATGGCGAGAGCATGTTAAATGGCAACGGACTGCCCATCCAAAAATATCCGAATCATTGGAAAGGTGAAAATGGGCTCTACTGTGCTGGGTTAGCGAGGAGAGGATTAGCCGGTATTGCAGCAGATGCCAAGAATATCGCTAATGACATCAAATCTGTGATAGACTCTATGTCAAGTTAAATCATCTTTTACATGTAGTTTACCATGGCAAGCATGCTAGAAGGTTGATTCTTTGAGAAATATATCCATTATGTCACCTTTGTATCTAGCTTTTAGACAAGTAGATTTATGTTTATTTCAAGGTTCATATGTGCCCTGAAGAGAGATGTACTATTATACTATAATAAAGGGGTTTGTAATCTTATTGTGCAGAGAGATTTGTCATTTTGCTTGAACCTACCACTGTGTATTATATTTTATTTACTTGAAATTATATGTGCAAAAGGCATGCACTCAATACTCCGTTGTCTATACCAAAATCTCTTGCGGCATGTTTACCCCATCGGTGTATGAGGTAGTAGTCACATCAACCCAAAAAACCCTGCATAGTTCACTACATCCATTACAGTAGGTACCGTGGTGCTATTTAGTCTTAGAATGACACTAATTATCAATCCGTGCAACTACATGGGCTAGCTGACTTACTATAGATCATTAAAAATATCTGTGAACATATTTAGAAACTTAAAACTAAAGGTTAGAACACCATATGACGGAAAACTACTATGTAGAACATGTATTTGTGGTTACATGATACTGGTATCCTTAACTGTTGTGGACACAATTTGTTGTGCCCGAAGCGCAGGGTTTGCAGTATGCAGTAAGTTTTCCATCGGCTGAGATCCAAGGTACCCATCCGTGTAGTCTTGGATATAAATTGCTTATGACCTACCATGGTGTCAATACTTCGATTGTTATACGAAGCCTGATATGTACTACATGCACTGTATAATTTCATTGGGTACATGAACACAATTTTTTAGTATAGTTACCACTAGAAGAGATGCATTTTTTCAGTATTATTACTAATATAAAATATTTCACACATATAAGAAATGGATTGTTTTATATCATGCACAGACAATGAAACAACTAGAGGAACTAAATGAAAAAAAATTAACTCTTGAAAGAAGAAATTCTATGAAATTTTGTTTTATCATGCATGCTTCAAAAGATGCATGCCATGTCTATTGGTTGCAAATTCATGTGATGACAAGACAATTAATTCAGTTGGGTTGACACTTGCTCACTATCTTTCACTAAATATAGTGGGTGACCTCTTTGTGACGGCGGAGAATGTCATATTTTAAGATCTATCGAGGCATGGCGTCACAAGGCCCAAAACCAAAAACGGGTCGAATGACCCTCAAGTTAGGAACCGACCGACCTATCGATTGAGTTGAGACTGTTGGACTAACAAAAAAAGCACCATCAAAGTATTTGGAATATTCGAAGGAATCCGCCTTAATTAATCATATTTTATAATTAAAAATAATAAGTACACCTTTTCTCTCATAATGTCAATTTTATTTTCTAGTTGGCACTTCTAGAGAGATCCAAGTTATCTACAGAGATAATGTAGACCTGACTCAAATACACAATTATATATTTCACAAATTAGGCACTTACATGATGAACAAGGCCGCTACTTGCATATATACCGGATGTTCATTATATTTGAAGGCATAGCAAGCAAGCAATCATTCCTTTTCTTTTTGGGGGAAACACCGATATTGTCAATGGAATAGATAGAACATCAATTGAATCAGTACAATAAGAAATGCTAAGTTTTTTTACAAGGCGAACTGGCGGAATAAAGTATATATAGGGGATGAGCCTCTCCCAATTCAGTCCATCACTTTTATCAACTGACTCGTTGGAATTTACTGACTTCCAACACTAAATATACTCGGATGGAAAAGATTGCTGATGCCAAAATTGAATTGGCTGAAAGCTACTATAACTTTTTTTGATGGAAGAAAGGTACTATAACTAGTAACTGAAAGATGATCATAAGACTCGTGGATTGGCGGAGTGTACCTCTGTATTTTATTTCCCCTTTTCCTATATTTCTTAAAATTATATATTATATATTATTATTTAATATATGTACACGAACTCCCTACTGTTCACAGCAAAGAAGAAACGCAACGCTAACATATCTATAATAGGTAAAGGCTGAAGTTCAAACTACGAGGTGATACAAACATCAAAAATTCGTTGCCATGTAGTGCTTAATTCACGTTACTGTGAGCCGTCAAGATGGAACAAATAACCAATTTCAAAAATAAATGACAATGCACTAACAAAGAACGACAATTAGCCATGGTAGATTCCGTTTTCTGCCATTGTCTTCTCACCTTCTATCTCAGTGTTTTGGAACTGAAAAAAAAAATCATAAGACCAGCTGCCGTTATTTTCCCTCTGAGGTTACCTGCTGCCAAATAGTAGTATATACTAGGTATTAGTAGATTATTTTAGCGACTATATATACTAGTTCTGATTTTTTTAGAATACATACAACTCCGTAGTTCTTATTTTATTTGAGATAAGTATACTTTTTATATTTGTCTTGCAAAAAAGTACTTCTATATTTAGAATGTTTGCCATTTTTTCATCTTATTTAGAATGTTTAACTTTTTTAGATAAATTTAGAATATTTACTTTTTATAAACATTAATTAGAATGTTACTAGTTCCTATGATCTGTCAAATATATCACATCCTTTTTTAGGGGTAAATAGCACATCTAACCTTTTTTTAGACAAAAATAGCACATCTAACTGAGGCATTGTTCCTAAAAAAACTGAGGCATTTTTTGGCCAGCCTCCTGATTATTTATGATATAATGGGCCGGCCCCTTAAGCAAGGAGAAGGAAGCAAGCAGGCCCAGCAATGAGAAGCGAGGCCTCCACAAGTCAACATAAACAAAACCAGCCAATCCGCTATCCTCCACCTCCTCTAGGGTTTTAAGGCCAACTCCAACGCACAACCCCATCTTGTCCGCTCGCGTCAGTTTGGGGGTAAACGGACGGATCAGGCCTCCCAATGCGCGGCCGCAAACGGACTGTCGTCCGTTTTCTGTCCGCTTTCGACCCATTTCCGACTCAAGTTTGGGCCAAATTTGCGGCCGAATGGACACGCGCGGACGGCGCGTGGCGCCTGCCCATGTCCTCCCCTGGCCCGCCCGTTGGGGAGACAGACCCCTCTTTTCTTATCCCCACCGAACCCCTTCCAGCCGCACGCCTCCACTCTCGTCCCTCGCCACCGCCCCCGACATTGCCTCTGTGCAGCTCGGTCGCGTGCTCGCCCCAACCCTAGTCGCAGCCCCCGTTCCCTCGATGCCCCGAGCTACCCAACCACGGCCACCTGATTTGCACTCCCGGCGGTCGGATTTGGAGCGGATCCGGCCGGACTTGAGCTCGCCCGGCTGCGGGAGGCCACGCCGTGGCATGGACTGGCCGGGCACCGGGCCGGAAGGCCCCGGCAAGGCCGCGTGCAGGTACTGATTCCTCCTCTGGCCGCTCGGATCTACACCTTCGGCGGTTCGCCGGCAGATACACGAACGGCCATCGGCCGGGCTCGTTGCTGGCCCAAAAGCTCGTCGGCGAACCGTTGCCACTCATTAAGTGCGATGACTGCCCAGAGAAGGTCTTGCGTCGCGTGTCTACAACGCCGGAACATCCCGGATGGGTGTTCATCAAGTGCTCAACCAATGGGGTATGTGCTACTTAGTTTCGGTTGTGCTCTTGGATTTGACTAGTTGTGCTAACTTAAATTTTTATTTTGTAGAATGGATGCAACTTTTGGTATTGGAAAGAAGAGTACATCGATATATTGATAGAGCGTAATTTAGTAGATGTTCGTGCACTTGTAGCTAGAATAGAGGCTAGAGATGAGACTAGTGCACTTGTTGCTAGAATAGCGGCTAGACATGAGACTAGATGCGAGGAAGCAACGTCTACTTCTTTATACTCGAAGAAGAAAGAAGCACGCAAGATCGAGCCTCCGCAGATCAACAATGAATGCATCGAGAAGGCACTAATCCAACTTACGGGAGCAGTTATAGAAGTTGGTATCTTCTAAAATGTCTTCTTGTGGTTCTTGTTTTCTTTGGTCTTGCTATTCTAGTTAAGATTTGGTGATGTGCTTCCATGTATCAAAAATCAATGATGAAAAATTGAAAGATGTGTTTGCGAAAAAATGCATGCGGACGGGATGTGGCCGAAATGCGGCCTTGCGTTGGGCGCACGGCCGGCGCATCCACAAATCCGGGTGGACACGGCCCATTGTCACCCCCAAACGGATGAAATCCGGACAAAGCAGACATCCATTTGGGGTCGCGCGTTGGAGTTGGCCTTACCACGCAGCCCGGACGTCTCCCTCCCCTCCTCCGTCCTCTGTGTGTGTGTGCGCGCGAGCACTTTAGCTTCTCTATACCGCTTCCAGATTGTTTTACCAAATCTGGCAGAACTGTGTCGAGTGGCATTTTTTCTATGCTAGTTCAGTTATTTGGATGCATGATCCTGACAACATTGGTTCGCTTTTGTTCTAGGCAGCAACTAGGGCTGCCGATCTTGTTTGTGAGATGCCCTGAATAAGCTAAGCAATGCCCAATTTCCTACCGGAGTCAAGCACTAAATCTAGGAATACAAAATGCAGCAAAATTGGATTGCTTATTTGCTTGTTAGCTTATTAACCTAACTATGTATGGACGTCCAAGATGCAAAGCCCCTCAAAAATGTTGAACCCGACTCTGCTTGTGGATCTAGTTATTGTCTTAACCATCCACAATCGAAAAGATTGTTCACAGTTGCATATGGTAGCTGTATTTTGTGAGTCCTTCATACCCCTCGTGCTCTGAGTTTCAATCTTTGCTGAATGCGCTTCAACAAATATGGTCTTGTAGGGTAGAGTATCAACTCCCAAACCTTATTGTGGAAGCTATTACAAAAGAAAGTCTGTATGGTGCATTTGATAACGGGATCACTGCTGAACAGGTAATCATCTTAATCACACATTTCTACATGATTCATTGTTAGATAGATACATGCAGTTATGCTTTATTCTTTTTCTTCTTCAGATAATTTCATTCCTTCAGCAAAATGCCCACCCTTGTGTCATCGACAAAATACCACTAGTCCCAGAGAATGTTACAGATCAGGCAAGCACAGCAACCCATCCCTCATATACCAGACATCATCTGTTCAACGGATATAAAACTGAAGACTACCAATTCTCCGGTGCAGATTAGGCTGTGGGAGAATGACCGTAACAAGGTCGAGATGGTCCTGTCACATGTATACGAGGATTTTCCGAGCAAGGTATAAACCCTTCACCCACCAAACCCTGCCAGCTCCTTGCGGATGGATGGTACTTGGACACATTTGAAAACATGTACTCTAGTAGTCTGATTACCACTATACTTACATCTGGGTGCCGCTTTGTAAGCTACCAACTTATATGTTTCGAATTGGGGAGGAATTCGCCATGGGAGGCGGATACAAGCTCACACACACACACATGAGGTTCTGGCCGAAGCCACCAGTTCCTTCCCAGATCCACACGCAACACACGCCAACAGATATATCCTCGCGTACACCCTTAACAGGCCCAGTTCTGGCCTGCAAGCCACCAGGGAAGATGCCGGTCGTGAGTGGGCCAAGCTGCCGGCCCACGAGTCGAATCCTTGGCCTCGCGCGCTCCTGGTTGCTCTGTTCCGGTGCCTTGATTGCTGACACGCTTACTTGTGCAGGACATGTTTGAGCAATGCTGTGACCACGCCAGGGATAACAGGTACTTGCTGTGGGAGGACGCGAAGAAGATGTGATTGATAGTGAACGCGGAGTTCCACCAAGAAATGCGGGAGTTCCTGCGCAGGCAAAGATGATCCAAGGGAAGTGACCATCTTGGAGAGAAGAAAAGAAGCAACTTGTCTGAACCACACGCAACTTCATGTGAGGAAGGCCTGAATCCACCCACCAACCAGACAAGTCTTTTACAACATCCATCAGCACGACAAGTCTTTACAAGATCCATCACCAGGAGGCAGCGAGGCAGAGTGGTTGTCTGGTAGATGTTGAAATCATTTGAACTCGATGGTCGTAAATCGAGTGTAATCATATGTTTGATAGGTCCAGTCTGCAGTTTGTGTCATGCTAAGTGTAGGTCACAGAAGGTAGTGGATTATCCAGTTAGTCAAATCAAAATTGGATGAACTGTACGTGCTCCACTTCTCCAGTTCAGTTTTGCATGTAAGTCGCGTACAATTGTGATTGGCCTGTGTCAGTCAGTTTGGAACCATACAAGTTTGCAAAACCGCATCGGGACAGGATTGACAATTTTGATTTTCAGTAAAGTGGTTTAGTATCTTTTTAACAAAATACGTGGGGGTTTATGAGGATTCACACTCTGGTGTGTAGAGTTAAAATATAATGAGCGCTCAATTTGATGTTCAGGCGTAGGACAATATACATGTACCAAAGTTGAAATATGGCCTCACATTAAACGAGTGTTCAATATAGAAACGAATTTATATTAAAAAAATTGGTTTCAAATATTTGAACTAAAGTTGCACTTTTTGTTTGTTCACAACATCGAATGGCTCGTTGTGTTGACACCAAAGATATCGTGGCAATGGTCGTCAACTGAACCGGAGGCAAAACTGGCCGTCATACAACTGAACCGCAGGCAAAACTAGCCGGCAAAACCAGTTAACATGGTTGGTACCAAATCCTTCTGAGATGATATTGTTTCCATGTCATCCACATTATGTTAACCTGAGAAATTGAAATAGGACTTTGCCTATAAATGTGTGTTTGGAAATTAGACTTATCCTTATTCTATATCGTATAGAAAGAGGAAGAAACACTTGAATATTAGAGTAGTAATTGTCATTGGTGACGATGCGAAAGGAAAGAAACACAAAGAATCTTTAATCTACACATAAAAAGATGGCCGATAAGTTTCCAATAACAGCAATCGATCAAGAGTGTGTTTCCTGCCTATTTTGTATCAGTACATGTTTTCACACCAACAACGGTTCCATTTTTAGATGGAAATACTCGTATGCACCAGGATTAGACCTCAATAAATATTTACCCTTTTCACCCCTCAATCCAAAAAACAGATTGGCCCATGAAAGATACCAACATATATATGCCCCCATACGCGAGCCTGTCATCCAAAGTTCATCGAGCAAACACACAAACACTGCAGCCTACCACCGGACTTACCCACAACTTCGTCAACTCTTCCCCTTGAAATGGAGAGTGTTCCAGTGTTGATTGTTGGTGCTGGGCCAGCAGGCCTTGCAACGGCAGCATGCCTTGGTCAATTCTCGATTCCTTATGCCATCGTCGAGCGCGAGAGCTGTAGCGCGTCACTCTGGCGCAACCGTGCATATGATCGCCTCAAGCTGCATCTCGCAAAGGAGTTCTGTGAGTTGCCACACATGTCATACCCTGTAGATGCACCAACATACATACCAAAAACCTTGTTTGTGAAGTACTTGGATGACTATGTTGAGCGTTTCAACATTCAACCAAAGTATCTCACCAGCGTGGAGTCATCCACATATGACAATGATGAAAAATGTTGGTCCATTGTGGCAACGGACATGTCAAAGTGCACCACAGTCAAGTTCACGGCAAAGTTTCTTGTTGTGGCAAGTGGTGAGAATAGTGCAGAGAATATTCCAATGATCCCTGGACTAGAAAACTTTCCAGGTGATGTCATCCACTCCTCAAGCTACAAGTCAGGCAAGAGCTACTCTGGCAAGAATGTATTGGTCGTTGGATCTGGCAACTCCGGGATGGAAATTGCTTATGACCTTGCGACCCATGGTGCCAATACATCGATTGTTATACGAAGCCCGGTATGTACACGCACTATATATTTTCATTGGGTACATGAACGCAAATTCTTAGTATAGTTACTAATAGAAGAGATGCAATTTTTCAGTGTTATTACTAATAGGAAGTATTTCACATAGAAAAAGAGATGGACAGTTTATATCACACACAAACAACTAAAAAACTAGAGGAACCACATGACAAAGTTTTAATTCTTGAAAGAAGAAATTCTATGAAATTTTATTTATCATGCATACTTCAAAAGAGGTGTGACATGTTTTGTGGTTGCAGATTCATGTAATGACAAAGGAATTAATTCGTTTGGGGATGGCACTTGCTCACCATCTTCCATTGAATCTAGTGGATAAACTCCTTGTGATGGCAGCGTATTTAATATTTGGAGACCTGTCATGACATGGCATCACAAGACCAAAAATGGGTCCAATGACCCTCAAATCAGAAACAGGCCGATCTGCAGTGATTGTTGTTGGGACTGTTGGATTGATCAAAAAAGGCATCATCAAAGTAAGTATATCCTTGACATGACATAAATTTATAACATATGTTGATTTGATATGCCAAGTTATCAATGTATTTTTATCTCCTATAGGTTCAGGGGGGCATTAGTAAGATCAAGGGCAACATAGTTAAATTTCAATGCAGTAAAAGAATCTCATTTGATGCGATTGTGTTTGCAACTGGATACAAAAGCACGGCAAATATATGGCTCAAGGTAATATAGCTTGTGTTTGAACATGTCTGAGTTTGTTTTCTTGGTGTAACCATTATTAAATCTGCTAACAAGCTCTATGCTTTTTTAATCCAGAATGGTGAGAGCATGTTAAATGGCAACGGACTGCCCATCCAAAAATATCCGAATCATTGGAAAGGTGAAAATGGGCTCTACTGTGCTGGGTTAGCGAGGAGAGGATTAGCCGGTATTGCAGCAGATGCCAAGAATATCGCTAATGACATCAAATCTGTGATAGACTCTATGTCAAGTTAAATCATCTTTTACATGTAGTTTACCATGGCAAGCATGCTAGAAGGTTGATTCTTTGAGAAATATATCCATTATGTCACCTTTGTATCTAGCTTTTAGACAAGTAGATTTATGTTTATTTCAAGGTTCATATGTGCCCTGAAGAGAGATGTACTATTATACTATAATAGAGGGGTTTGTAATCTTATTGTGCAGAGAGATTTGTCATTTTGCTTGAACCTACCACTGTGTATTATATTTTATTTACTTGAAATTATATGTGCAAAAGGCATGCACTCAATACTCCGTTGTCTATACCAAAATCTCTTGCGGCATGTTTACCCCATCGGTGTATGAGGTAGTAGTCACATCAACCCAAAAAACCCTGCATAGTTCACTACATCCATTACAGTAGGTACTGTGGTGCTATTTAGTCTTAGAGTGACACTAATTATCAATCCGTGCAACTACATGGGCTAGCTGACTTACTATAGATCATTAAAAATATTTGTGAACATATTTAGAAACTTAAAACTAAAGGTTAGAACACCATATGACGGAAAACTACTATGTAGAACATGTATTTGTGGTTACGTGATACTGGTATCCTTAACTGTTGTGGACACAATTTGTTGTGCCCGAAGCGCAGGGTTTGCAGTATGCAGTAAGTTTTCCATCGGCTGAGATCCAAGGTACCCATCCGTGTAGTCTTGGATATAAATTGCTTATGACCTACCATGGTGTCAATACTTCGATTGTTATACGAAGCCTGATATGTACTACATGCACTGTATAATTTCATTGGGTACATGAACACAATTTTTTAGTATAGTTACCACTAGAAGAGATGCATTTTTTCAGTATTATTACTAATATAAAATATTTCACACATATAAGAAATGGATTGTTTTATATCATGCACAGACAATGAAACAACTAGAGGAACTAAATGAAAAAAAATTAACTCTTGAAAGAAGAAATTCTATGAAATTTTGTTTTATCATGCATGCTTCAAAAGATGCATGCCATGTCTATTGGTTGCAAATTCATGTGATGACAAGAGAATTAATTCAGTTGGGTTGACACTTGCTCACTATCTTTCACTAAATATAGTGGGTGACCTCTTTGTGACGGCGGAGAATGTCATATTTTAAGATCTATCGAGGCATGGCGTCACAAGGCCCAAAACCAAAAACGGGTCGAATGACCCTCAAGTTAGGAACCGACCGACCTATCGATTGAGTTGAGACTGTTGGACTAACAAAAAAAGCACCATCAAAGTATTTGGAATATTCGAAGGAATCCGCCTTAATTAATCATATTTTATAATTAAAAATAATAAGTACACCTTTTCTCTCATAATGTCAATTTTATTTTCTAGTTGGCACTTCTAGAGAGATCCAAGTTATCGACAGAGATAATGTAGACCTGACTCAAATACACAATTATATATTTCACAAATTAGGCACTTACATGATGAACAAGGCCGCTACTTGCATATATACCGGATGTTCATTATATTTGAAGGCATAGCAAGCAAGCAATCATTCCTTTTCTTTTTGGGGGAAACACCGATATTGTCAATGGAATAGATAGAACATCAATTGAATCAGTACAATAAGAAATGCTAAGTTTTTTTACAAGGCGAACTGGCGGAATAAAGCATATATAGGGGATGAGCCTCTCCCAATTCAGTCCATCACTTTTATCAACTGACTCGTTGGACTTTACTGACTTCCAACACTAAATATACTCGGATGGAAAAGATTGCTGATGCCAAAATTGAATTGGCTGAAAGCTACTATAACTTTTTTTGATGGAAGAAAGGTACTATAACTAGTAACTGAAAGATGATCATAAGACTCGTGGATTGGCGGAGTGTACCTCTGTATTTTATTTCCCCTTTTCCTATATTTCTTAAAATTATATATTATATATTATTATTTAATATATGTACACGAACTCCCTACTGTTCACAGCAAAGAAGAAACGCAACGCTAACATATCTATAATAGGTAAAGGCTGAAGTTCAAACTACGAGGTGATACAAACATCAAAAATTCGTTGCCATGTAGTGCTTAATTCACGTTACTGTGAGCCGTCAAGATGGAACAAATAACCAATTTCAAAAATAAATGACAATGCACTAACAAAGAACGACAATTAGCCATGGTAGATTCCGTTTTCTGCCATTGTCTTCTCACCTTCTATCTCAGTGTTTTGGAACTGAAAAAAAAATCATAAGACCAGCTGCCGTTATTTTCCCTCTGAGGTTACCTGCTGCCAAATAGTAGTATATACTAGGTACTAGTAGATTATTTTAGCGACTATATATACTAGTTCTGATTTTTTTAGAATACATACAACTCCGTAGTTCTTATTTTATTTGAGATAAGTATACTTTTTATATTTGTCTTGCAAAAAAGTACTTCTATATTTAGAATGTTTGCCATTTTTTCATCTTATTTAGAATGTTTAACTTTTTTAGATAAATTTAGAATATTTACTTTTTATAAACATTAATTAGAATGTTACTAGTTCCTATGATCTGTCAAATATATCACATCCTTTTTTAGGGGTAAATAGCACATCTAACCTTTTTTTAGACAAAAATAGCACATCTAACTGAGGCATTGTTCCTAAAAAAACTGAGGCATTTTTTGGCCAGCCTCCTGATTATTTATGATATAATGGGCCGGCCCCTTAAGCAAGGAGAAGGAAGCAAGCAGGCCCAGCAATGAGAAGCGAGGCCTCCACAAGTCAACATAAACAAAACCAGCCAATCCGCTATCCTCCACCTCCTCTAGGGTTTTAAGGCCAACTCCAACGCGCAACCCCATCTTGTCCGCTCGCGTCAGTTTGGGGGTAAACGGACGGATCAGGCCTCCCAATGCGCGGCCGCAAACGGACTGTCGTCCGTTTTCTGTCCGCTTTCGACCCATTTCCGACTCAAGTTTGGGCCAAATTTGCGGCCGAATGGACACGCGCGGACGGCGCGTGGCGCCTGCCCATGTCCTCCCCTGGCCCGCCCGTTGGGGAGACAGACCCCTCTTTTCTTATCCCCACCGAACCCCTTCCAGCCGCACGCCTCCACTCTCGTCCCTCGCCACCGCCCCCGACATTGCCTCTGTGCAGCTCGGTCGCGTGCTCGCCCCAACCCTAGTCGCAGCCCCCGTTCCCTCGATGCCCCGAGCTACCCAACCACGGCCACCTGATTTGCACTCCCGGCGGTCGGATTTGGAGCGGATCCGGCCGGACTTGAGCTCGCCCGGCTGCGGGAGGCCACGCCGTGGCATGGACTGGCCGGGCACCGGGCCGGAAGGCCCCGGCAAGGCCGCGTGCAGGTACTGATTCCTCCTCTGGCCGCTCGGATCTACACCTTCGGCGGTTCGCCGGCAGATACACGAACGGCCATCGGCCGGGCTCGTTGCTGGCCCAAAAGCTCGTCGGCGAACCGTTGCCACTCATTAAGTGCGATGACTGCCCAGAGAAGGTCTTGCGCCGCGTGTCTACAACGCCGGAACATCCCGGATGGGTGTTCATCAAGTGCTCAACCAATGGGGTATGTGCTACTTAGTTTCGGTTGTGCTCTTGGATTTGACTAGTTGTGCTAACTTAAATTTTTATTTTGTAGAATGGATGCAACTTTTGGTATTGGAAAGAAGAGTACATCGATATATTGATAGAGCGTAATTTAGTAGATGTTCGTGCACTTGTAGCTAGAATAGAGGCTAGAGATGAGACTAGTGCACTTGTTGCTAGAATAGCGGCTAGACATGAGACTAGATGCGAGGAAGCAACGTCTACTTCTTTATACTCGAAGAAGAAAGAAGCACGCAAGATCGAGCCTCCGCAGATCAACAATGAATGCATCGAGAAGGCACTAATCCAACTTACGGGAGCAGTTATAGAAGTTGGATATCTTCTAAAATGTCTTCTTGTGGTTCTTGTTTTCTTTGGTCTTGCTATTCTAGTTAAGATTTGGTGATGTGCTTCCATGTATCAAAAATCAATGATGAAAAATTAAAAGATGTGTTTGCGAAAAAATGCATGCGGACGGGATGTGGCCGAAATGCGGCCTTTCGTTGGGCGCACGGCCGGCGCATCCACAAATCCGGGTGGACACGGCCCATTGTCACCCCCAAACGGATGAAATCCGGACAAAGCAGACATCCATTTGGGGTCGCGCGTTGGAGTTGGCCTTACCACGCAGCCCGGACGTCTCCCTCCCCTCCTCCGTCCTCTGTGTGTGTGTGCGCGCGAGCACTTTAGCTTCTCTATACCGCTTCCAGATTGTTTTACCAAATCTGGCAGAACTGTGTCGAGTGGCATTTTTTCTATGCTAGTTCAGTTATTTGGATGCATGATCCTGACAGCATTGGTTCGCTTTTGTTCTAGGCAGCAACTAGGGCTGCCGATCTTGTTTGTGAGATGCCCTGAATAAGCTAAGCAATGCCCAATTTCCTACCGGAGTCAAGCACTAAATCTAGGAATACAAAATGCAGCAAAATTGGATTGCTTATTTGCTTGTTAGCTTATTAACCTAACTATGTATGGACGTCCAAGATGCAAAGCCCCTCAAAAATGTTGAACCCGACTCTGCTTGTGGATCTAGTTATTGTCTTAACCATCCACAATCGAAAAGATTGTTCACAGTTGCATATGGTAGCTGTATTTTGTGAGTCCTTCATACCCCTCGTGCTCTGAGTTTCAATCTTTGCTGAATGCGCTTCAACAAAT
Source organism: Aegilops tauschii subsp. strangulata (assembly GCF_002575655.3). Lineage (NCBI taxonomy): Eukaryota > Viridiplantae > Streptophyta > Magnoliopsida > Poales > Poaceae > Aegilops > Aegilops tauschii. The sequence goes on along the minus strand of NC_053036.3, from coordinate 636,979,042 downwards.
ATGGTCTTGTAGGGTAGAGTATCAACTCCCAAACCTTATTGTGGAAGCTATTACAAAAGAAAGTCTGTATGGTGCATTTGATAACGGGATCACTGCTGAACAGGTAATCATCTTAATCACACATTTCTACATGATTCATTGTTAGATAGATACATGCAGTTATGCTTTATTCTTTTTCTTCTTCAGATAATTTCATTCCTTCAGCAAAATGCCCACCCTTGTGTCATCGACAAAATACCACTAGTCCCAGAGAATGTTACAGATCAGGCAAGCACAGCAACCCATCCCTCATATACCAGACATCATCTGTTCAACGGATATAAAACTGAAGACTACCAATTCTCCGGTGCAGATTAGGCTGTGGGAGAATGACCGTAACAAGGTCGAGATGGTCCTGTCACATGTATACGAGGATTTTCCGAGCAAGGTATAAACCCTTCACCCACCAAACCCTGCCAGCTCCTTGCGGATGGATGGTACTTGGACACATTTGAAAACATGTACTCTAGTAGTCTGATTACCACTATACTTACATCTGGGTGCCGCTTTGTAAGCTACCAACTTATATGTTTCGAATTGGGGAGGAATTCGCCATGGGAGGCGGATACAAGCTCACACACACACACATGAGGTTCTGGCCGAAGCCACCAGTTCCTTCCCAGATCCACACGCAACACACGCCAACAGATATATCCTCGCGTACACCCTTAACAGGCCCAGTTCTAGCCTGCAAGCCACCAGGGAAGATGCCGGTCGCGAGTGGGCCAAGCTGCCGGCCCACGAGTCGAATCCTTGGCCTCGCGCGCTCCTGGTTGCTCTGTTCCGGTGCCTTGATTGCTGACACGCTTACTTGTGCAGGACATGTTTGAGCAATGCTGTGACCACGCCAGGGATAACAGGTACTTGCTGTGGGAGGACGCGAAGAAGATGTGATTGATAGTGAACGCGGAGTTCCACCAAGAAATGCGGGAGTTCCTGCGCAGGCAAAGATGATCCAAGGGAAGTGACCATCTTGGAGAGAAGAAAAGAAGCAACTTGTCTGAACCACACGCAACTTCATGTGAGGAAGGCCTGAATCCACCCACCAACCAGACAAGTCTTTTACAACATCCATCAGCACGACAAGTCTTTACAAGATCCATCACCAGGAGGCAGCGAGGCAGAGTGGTTGTCTGGTAGATGTTGAAATCATTTGAACTCGATGGTCGTAAATCGAGTGTAATCATATGTTTGATAGGTCCAGTCTGCAGTTTGTGTCATGCTAAGTGTAGGTCACAGAAGGTAGTGGATTATCCAGTTAGTCAAATCAAAATTGGATGAACTGTACGTGCTCCACTTCTCCAGTTCAGTTTTGCATGGAAGTCGCGTACAATTGTGATTGGCCTGTGTCAGTCAGTTTGGAACCATACAAGTTTGCAAAACCGCATCGGGACAGGATTGACAATTTTGATTTTCAGTAAAGTGGTTTAGTATCTTTTTAACAAAATACTTGGGGGTTTATGAGGATTCACACTCTGGTGTGTAGAGTTAAAATACAATGAGCGCTCAATTTGATGTTCAGGCGTAGGACAATATACATGTACCAAAGTTGAAATATGGCCTCACATTAAACGAGTGTTCAATATAGAAACGAATTTATATTAAAAAAATTGGTTTCAAATATTTGAACTAAAGTTGCACTTTTTGTTTGTTCACAACATCGAATGGCTCGTTGTGTTGACACCAAAGATATCGTGGCAATGGTCGTCAACTGAACCGGAGGCAAAACTGGCCGTCATACAACTGAACCGGAGGCAAAACTAGCCGGCAAAACCAGTTAACATGGTTGGTACCAAATCCTTCTGAGATGATATTGTTTCCATGTCATCCACATTATGTTAACCTGAGAAATTGAAATAGGACTTTGCCTATAAATGTGTGTTTGGAAATTAGACTTATCCTTATTCTATATCGTATAGAAAGAGGAAGAAACACTTGAATATTAGAGTAGTAATTGTCATTGGTGACGATGCGAAAGGAAAGAAACACAAAGAATCTTTAATCTACACATAAAAAGATGGCCGATAAGTTTCCAATAACAGCAATCGATCAAGAGTGTGTTTCCTGCCTATTTTGTATCAGTACATGTTTTCACACCAACAACGGTTCCATTTTTAGATGGAAATACTCGTATGCACCAGGATTAGACCTTAATAAATATTTACCCTTTTCACCCCTCAATCCAAAAAACAGATTGGCCCATGAAAGATACCAACATATATATGCCCCCATACGCGAGCCTGTCATCCAAAGTTCATCGAGCAAACACACAAACACTGCAGCCTACCACCGGACTTATCCCACAACTTCATCAACTCTTCCCCTTGAAATGGAGAGTGTTCCAGTGTTGATTGTTGGTGCTGGGCCAGCAGGCCTTGCAACGGCAGCATGCCTTGGTCAATTCTCGATTCCTTATGCCATCGTCGAGCGCGAGAGCTGTAGCGCGTCACTCTGGCGCAACCGTGCATATGATCGCCTCAAGCTGCATCTCGCAAAGGAGTTCTGTGAGTTGCCACACATGTCATACCCTGTAGATGCACCAACATACATACCAAAAACCTTGTTTGTGAAGTACTTGGATGACTATGTTGAGCGTTTCAACATTCAACCAAAGTATCTCACCAGCGTGGAGTCATCCACATATGACAATGATGAAAAATGTTGGTCCATTGTGGCAACGGACATGTCAAAGTGCACCACAGTCAAGTTCACGGCAAAGTTTCTTGTTGTGGCAAGTGGTGAGAATAGTGCAGAGAATATTCCAATGATCCCTGGACTAGAAAACTTTCCAGGTGATGTCATCCACTCCTCAAGCTACAAGTCAGGCAAGAGCTACTCTGGCAAGAATGTATTGGTCGTTGGATCTGGCAACTCCGGGATGGAAATTGCTTATGACCTTGCGACCCATGGTGCCAATACATCGATTGTTATACGAAGCCCGGTATGTACACGCACTATATATTTTCATTGGGTACATGAACGCAAATTCTTAGTATAGTTACTAATAGAAGAGATGCAATTTTTCAGTGTTATTACTAATAGGAAGTATTTCACATAGAAAAAGAGATGGACAGTTTATATCACACACAAACAACTAAAAAACTAGAGGAACCACATGACAAAGTTTTAATTCTTGAAAGAAGAAATTCTATGAAATTTTATTTATCATGCATACTTCAAAAGAGGTGTGACATGTTTTGTGGTTGCAGATTCATGTAATGAAAAAGGAATTAATTCGTTTGGGGATGGCACTTGCTCACCATCTTCCATTGAATCTAGTGGATAAACTCCTTGTGATGGCAGCATATTTAATATTTGGAGACCTGTCATGACATGGCATCACAAGACCAAAAATGGGTCCAATGACCCTCAAATCAGAAACAGGCCGATCTGCAGTGATTGATGTTGGGACTGTTGGATTGATCAAAAAAGGCATCATCAAAGTAAGTATATCCTTGACATGACATAAATTTATAACATATGTTGATTTGATATGCCAAGTTATCAATGTATTTTTATCTCCTATAGGTTCAGGGGGGCATTAGTAAGATCAAGGGCAACATAGTTAAATTTCAATGCAGTAAAAGAATCTCATTTGATGCGATTGTGTTTGCAACTGGATACAAAAGCACGGCAAATATATGGCTCAAGGTAATATAGCTTGTGTTTGAACATGTCTGAGTTTGTTTTCTTGGTGTAACCATTATTAAATCTGCTAACAAGCTCTATGCTTTTTTAATCCAGAATGGTGAGAGCATGTTAAATGGCAACGGACTGCCCATCCAAAAATATCCGAATCATTGGAAAGGTGAAAATGGGCTCTACTGTGCTGGGTTAGCGAGGAGAGGATTAGCCGGTATTGCAGCAGATGCCAAGAATATCGCTAATGACATCAAATCTGTGATAGACTCTATGTCAAGTTAAATCATCTTTTACATGTAGTTTACCATGGCAAGCATGCTAGAAGGTTGATTCTTTGAGAAATATATCCATTATGTCACCTTTGTATCTAGCTTTTAGACAAGTAGATTTATGTTTATTTCAAGGTTCATATGTGCCCTGAAGAGAGATGTACTATTATACTATAATAAAGGGGTTTGTAATCTTATTGTGTAGAGAGATTTGTCATTTTGCTTGAACCTACCACTGTGTATTATATTTTATTTACTTGAAATTATATGTGCAAAAGGCATGCACTCAATACTCCGTTGTCTATACCAAAATCTCTTGCGGCATGTTTACCCCATCGGTGTATGAGGTAGTAGTCACATCAACCCAAAAAACCCTGCATAGTTCACTACATCCATTACAGTAGGTACTGTGGTGCTATTTAGTCTTAGAGTGACACTAATTATCAATCCGTGCAACTACATGGGCTAGCTGACTTACTATAGATCATTAAAAATATTTGTGAACATATTTAGAAACTTAAAACTAAAGGTTAGAACACCATATGACGGAAAACTACTATGTAGAACATGTATTTGTGGTTACGTGATACTGGTATCCTTAACTGTTGTGGACACAATTTGTTGTGCCCGAAGCGCAGGGTTTGCAGTATGCAGTAAGTTTTCCATCGGCTGAGATCCAAGGTACCCATCCGTGTAGTCTTGGATATAAATTGCTTATGACCTACCATGGTGTCAATACTTCGATTGTTATACGAAGCCTGATATGTACTACATGCACTGTATAATTTCATTGGGTACATGAACACAATTTTTTAGTATAGTTACCACTAGAAGAGATGCATTTTTTCAGTATTATTACTAATATAAAATATTTCACACATATAAGAAATGGATTGTTTTATATCATGCACAGACAATGAAACAACTAGAGGAACTAAATGAAAAAAAATTAACTCTTGAAAGAAGAAATTCTATGAAATTTTGTTTTATCATGCATGCTTCAAAAGATGCATGCCATGTCTATTGGTTGCAAATTCATGTGATGACAAGAGAATTAATTCAGTTGGGTTGACACTTGCTCACTATCTTTCACTAAATATAGTGGGTGACCTCTTTGTGACGGCGGAGAATGTCATATTTTAAGATCTATCGAGGCATGGCGTCACAAGGCCCAAAACCAAAAACGGGTCGAATGACCCTCAAGTTAGGAACCGACCGACCTATCGATTGAGTTGAGACTGTTGGACTAACAAAAAAAGCACCATCAAAGTATTTGGAATATTCGAAGGAATCCGCCTTAATTAATCATATTTTATAATTAAAAATAATAAGTACACCTTTTCTCTCATAATGTCAATTTTATTTTCTAGTTGGCACTTCTAGAGAGATCCAAGTTATCGACAGAGATAATGTAGACCTGACTCAAATACACAATTATATATTTCACAAATTAGGCACTTACATGATGAACAAGGCCGCTACTTGCATATATACCGGATGTTCATTATATTTGAAGGCATAGCAAGCAAGCAATCATTCCTTTTCTTTTTGGGGGAAACACCGATATTGTCAATGGAATAGATAGAACATCAATTGAATCAGTACAATAAGAAATGCTAAGTTTTTTTACAAGGCGAACTGGCGGAATAAAGCATATATAGGGGATGAGCCTCTCCCAATTCAGTCCATCACTTTTATCAACTGACTCGTTGGACTTTACTGACTTCCAACACTAAATATACTCGGATGGAAAAGATTGCTGATGCCAAAATTGAATTGGCTGAAAGCTACTATAACTTTTTTTGATGGAAGAAAGGTACTATAACTAGTAACTGAAAGATGATCATAAGACTCGTGGATTGGCGGAGTGTACCTCTGTATTTTATTTCCCCTTTTCCTATATTTCTTAAAATTATATATTATATATTATTATTTAATATATGTACACGAACTCCCTACTGTTCACAGCAAAGAAGAAACGCAACGCTAACATATCTATAATAGGTAAAGGCTGAAGTTCAAACTACGAGGTGATACAAACATCAAAAATTCGTTGCCATGTAGTGCTTAATTCACGTTACTGTGAGCCGTCAAGATGGAACAAATAACCAATTTCAAAAATAAATGACAATGCACTAACAAAGAACGACAATTAGCCATGGTAGATTCCGTTTTCTGCCATTGTCTTCTCACCTTCTATCTCAGTGTTTTGGAACTGAAAAAAAAAATCATAAGACCAGCTGCCGTTATTTTCCCTCTGAGGTTACCTGCTGCCAAATAGTAGTATATACTAGGTACTAGTAGATTATTTTAGCGACTATATATACTAGTTCTGATTTTTTTAGAATACATACAACTCCGTAGTTCTTATTTTATTTGAGATAAGTATACTTTTTATATTTGTCTTGCAAAAAAGTACTTCTATATTTAGAATGTTTGCCATTTTTTCATCTTATTTAGAATGTTTAACTTTTTTAGATAAATTTAGAATATTTACTTTTTATAAACATTAATTAGAATGTTACTAGTTCCTATGATCTGTCAAATATATCACATCCTTTTTGAGGGGTAAATAGCACATCTAACCTTTTTTTAGACAAAAATAGCACATCTAACTGAGGCATTGTTCCTAAAAAAACTGAGGCATTTTTTGGCCAGCCTCCTGATTATTTATGATATAATGGGCCGGCCCCTTAAGCAAGGAGAAGGAAGCAAGCAGGCCCAGCAATGAGAAGCGAGGCCTCCACAAGTCAACATAAACAAAACCAGCCAATCCGCTATCCTCCACCTCCTCTAGGGTTTTAAGGCCAACTCCAACGCGCAACCCCATCTTGTCCGCTCGCGTCAGTTTGGAGGTAAACGGACGGATCAGGCCTCCCAATGCGCGGCCGCAAACGGACCGTCGTCCGTTTTCTGTCCGCTTTCGACCCATTTCCGACTCAAGTTTGGGCCAAATTTGCGGCCGAATGGACACGCGCGGACGGCGCGTGGCGCCTGCCCATGTCCTCCCCTGGCCCGCCCGTTGCGGAGACAGACCCCTCTTTTCTTATCCCCACCGAACCCCTTCCAGCCGAACCCCTCCACTCTCGTCCCTCCCCACTGCCCCCGACATTGCCTCTGTGCAGCTCGGTCGCGTGCTCGCCCCAACCCTAGTCGCAGCCCCCGTTCCCTCGATGCCCCGAGCTACCCAACCACGGCCACCTGATTTGCACTCCCGGCGGTCGGATTTGGAGCGGATCCGGCCGGACTTGAGCTCGCCCGGCTGCGGGAGGCCACGCCGTGGCATGGACTGGCCGGGCACCGGGCCGGAAGGCCCCGGCAAGGCCGCGTGCAGGTACTGATTCCTTCTCTGGCGGCTCGGATCTACACCTTCGGCGGTTCGCCGGCAGATACACGAACGGCCATCGGCCGGGCTCGTTGCTGGCCCAAAAGCTCGTCGGCGAACCGTTGCCACTCATTAAGTGCGATGACTGCCCAGAGAAGGTCTTGCGTCGCGTGTCTACAACGCCGGAACATCCCGGATGGGTGTTCATCAAGTGCTCAACCAATGGGGTATGTGCTACTTAGTTTCGGTTGTGCTCTTGGATTTGACTAGTTGTGCTAACTTAAATTTTTATTTTGTAGAATGGATGCAACTTTTGGTATTGGAAAGAAGAGTACATCGATATATTGATAGAGCGTAATTTAGTAGATGTTCGTGCACTTGTAGCTAGAATAGAGGCTAGAGATGAGACTAGTGCACTTGTTGCTAGAATAGCGGCTAGACATGAGACTAGATGCGAGGAAGCAACGTCTACTTCTTTATACTCGAAGAAGAAAGAAGCACGCAAGATCGAGCCTCCGCAGATCAACAATGAATGCATCGAGAAGGCACTAATCCAACTTACGGGAGCAGTTATAGAAGTTGGATATCTTCTAAAATGTCTTCTTGTGGTTCTTGTTTTCTTTGGTCTTGCTATTCTAGTTAAGATTTGGTGATGTGCTTCCATGTATCAAAAATCAATGATGAAAAATTAAAAGATGTGTTTGCGAAAAAATGCATGCGGACGGGATGTGGCCGAAATGCGGCCTTTCGTTGGGCGCACGGCCGGCGCATCCACAAATCCGGGTGGACACGGCCCATTGTCACCCCCAAACGGATGAAATCCGGACAAAGCAGACATCCATTTGGGGTCGCGCGTTGGAGTTGGCCTTACCACGCAGCCCGGACGTCTCCCTCCCCTCCTCCGTCCTCTGTGTGTGTGTGCGCGCGAGCACTTTAGCTTCTCTATACCGCTTCCAGATTGTTTTACCAAATCTGGCAGAACTGTGTCGAGTGGCATTTTTTCTATGCTAGTTCAGTTATTTGGATGCATGATCCTGACAGCATTGGTTCGCTTTTGTTCTAGGCAGCAACTAGGGCTGCCGATCTTGTTTGTGAGATGCCCTGAATAAGCTAAGCAATGCCCAATTTCCTACCGGAGTCAAGCACTAAATCTAGGAATACAAAATGCAGCAAAATTGGATTGCTTATTTGCTTGTTAGCTTATTAACCTAACTATGTATGGACGTCCAAGATGCAAAGCCCCTCAAAAATGTTGAACCCGACTCTGCTTGTGGATCTAGTTATTGTCTTAACCATCCACAATCGAAAAGATTGTTCACAGTTGCATATGGTAGCTGTATTTTGTGAGTCCTTCATACCCCTCGTGCTCTGAGTTTCAATCTTTGCTGAATGCGCTTCAACAAATATGGTCTTGTAGGGTAGAGTATCAACTCCCAAACCTTATTGTGGAAGCTATTACAAAAGAAAGTCTGTATGGTGCATTTGATAACGGGATCACTGCTGAACAGGTAATCATCTTAATCACACATTTCTACATGATTCATTGTTAGATAGATACATGCAGTTATGCTTTATTCTTTTTCTTCTTCAGATAATTTCATTCCTTCAGCAAAATGCCCACCCTTGTGTCATCGACAAAATACCACTAGTCCCAGAGAATGTTACAGATCAGGCAAGCACAGCAACCCATCCCTCATATACCAGACATCATCTGTTCAACGGATATAAAACTGAAGACTACCAATTCTCCGGTGCAGATTAGGCTGTGGGAGAATGACCGTAACAAGGTCGAGATGGTCCTGTCACATGTATACGAGGATTTTCCGAGCAAGGTATAAACCCTTCACCCACCAAACCCTGCCAGCTCCTTGCGGATGGATGGTACTTGGACACATTTGAAAACATGTACTCTAGTAGTCTGATTACCACTATACTTACATCTGGGTGCCGCTTTGTAAGCTACCAACTTATATGTTTCGAATTGGGGAGGAATTCGCCATGGGAGGCGGATACAAGCTCACACACACACACATGAGGTTCTGGCCGAAGCCACCAGTTCCTTCCCAGATCCACACGCAACACACGCCAACAGATATATCCTCGCGTACACCCTTAACAGGCCCAGTTCTGGCCTGCAAGCCACCAGGGAAGATGCCGGTCGCGAGTGGGCCAAGCTGCCGGCCCACGAGTCGAATCCTTGGCCTCGCGCGCTCCTGGTTGCTCTGTTCCGGTGCCTTGATTGCTGACACGCTTACTTGTGCAGGACATGTTTGAGCAATGCTGTGACCACGCCAGGGATAACAGGTACTTGCTGTGGGAGGACGCGAAGAAGATGTGATTGATAGTGAACGCGGAGTTCCACCAAGAAATGCGGGAGTTCCTGCGCAGGCAAAGATGATCCAAGGGAAGTGACCATCTTGGAGAGAAGAAAAGAAGCAACTTGTCTGAACCACACGCAACTTCATGTGAGGAAGGCCTGAATCCACCCACCAACCAGACAAGTCTTTTACAACATCCATTAGCACGACAAGTCTTTACAAGATCCATCACCAGGAGGCAGCGAGGCAGAGTGGTTGTCTGGTAGATGTTGAAATCATTTGAACTCGATGGTCGTAAATCGAGTGTAATCATATGTTTGATAGGTCCAGTCTGCAGTTTGTGTCATGCTAAGTGTAGGTCACAGAAGGTAGTGGATTATCCAGTTAGTCAAATCAAAATTGGATGAACTGTACGTGCTCCACTTCTCCAGTTCAGTTTTGCATGGAAGTCGCGTACAATTGTGATTGGCCTGTGTCAGTCAGTTTGGAACCATACAAGTTTGCAAAACCGCATCGGGACAGGATTGACAATTTTGATTTTCAGTGAAGTGGTTTAGTATCTTTTTAACAAAATACTTGGGGGTTTATGAGGATTCACACTCTGGTGTGTAGAGTTAAAATACAATGAGCGCTCAATTTGATGTTCAGGCGTAGGACAATATACATGTACCAAAGTTGAAATATGGCCTCACATTAAACGAGTGTTCAGTATAGAAACGAATTTATATTAAAAAAAATTGGTTTCAAATATTTGAACTAAAGTTCCACTTTTTGTTTGTTCACAACATCGAATGGCTCGTTGTGTTGACACAAAAGATATCGTGGCAATGGTCGTCAACTGAACCGGAGGCAAAACTGGCCGTCATACAACTGAACCGGAGGCAAAACTAGCCGGCAAAACCAGTTAACATGGTTGGTACCAAATCCTTCTGAGATGATATTGTTTCCATGTCATCCGCATTATGTTAACCTGAAAAATTGAAATAGGACTTTGCCTATAAATGTGTGTTTGGAAATTAGACTTATCCTTATTCTATATCGTATAGAAAGAGGAAGAAACACTTGAATATTAGAGTAGTAATTGTCATTGGTGACGATGCGAAAGGAAAGAAACACAAAGAATCTTTAATCTACACATAAAAAGATGGCCGATAAGTTTCCAATAACAGCAATCGATCAAGAGTGTGTTTCCTGCCTATTTTGTATCAGTACATGTTTCCACACCAACAACGGTTCCATTTTTAGATGGAAATACTCGTATGCACCAGGATTAGACCTCAATAAATATTTACCCTTTTCACCCCTCAATCCAAAAAACAGATTGGCCCATGAAAGATACCAACATATATATGCCCCCATACGCGAGCCTGTCATCCAAAGTTCATCGAGCAAACACACAAACACTGCAGCCTACCACCGGACTTATCCCACAACTTCATCAACTCTTCCCCTTGAAATGGAGAGTGTTCCAGTGTTGATTGTTGGTGCTGGGCCAGCAGGCCTTGCAACGGCAGCATGCCTTGGTCAATTCTCGATTCCTTATGCCATCGTCGAGCGCGAGAGCTGTAGCGCGTCACTCTGGCGCAACCGTGCATATGATCGCCTCAAGCTGCATCTCGCAAAGGAGTTCTGTGAGTTGCCACACATGTCATACCCTGTAGATGCACCAACATACATACCAAAAACCTTGTTTGTGAAGTACTTGGATGACTATGTTGAGTGTTTCAACATTCAACCAAAGTATCTCACCAGCGTGGAGTCATCCACATATGACAATGATGAAAAATGTTGGTCCATTGTGGCAACGGACATGTCAAAGTGCACCACAGTCAAGTTCACGGCAAAGTTTCTTGTTGTGGCAAGTGGTGAGAATAGTGCAGAGAATATTCCAATGATCCCTGGACTAGAAAACTTTCCAGGTGATGTCATCCACTCCTCAAGCTACAAGTCAGGCAAGAGCTACTCTGGCAAGAATGTATTGGTCGTTGGATCTGGCAACTCCGGGATGGAAATTGCTTATGACCTTGCGACCCATGGTGCCAATACATCGATTGTTATACGAAGCCCGGTATGTACACGCACTATATATTTTCATTGGGTACATGAACGCAAATTCTTAGTATAGTTACTAATAGAAGAGATGCAATTTTTCAGTGTTATTACTAATAGGAAGTATTTCACATAGAAAAAGAGATGGACAGTTTATATCACACACAAACAACTAAAAAACTAGAGGAACCACATGACAAAGTTTTAATTCTTGAAAGAAGAAATTCTATGAAATTTTATTTATCATGCATACTTCAAAAGAGGTGTGACATGTTTTGTGGTTGCAGATTCATGTAATGACAAAGGAATTAATTCGTTTGGGGATGGCACTTGCTCACCATCTTCCATTGAATCTAGTGGATAAACTCCTTGTGATGGCAGCGTATTTAATATTTGGAGACCTGTCACGACATGGCATCACAAGACCAAAAATGGGTCCAATGACCCTCAAATCAGAAACAGGCCGATCTGCAGTGATTGATGTTGGGACTGTTGGATTGATCAAAAAAGGCATCATCAAAGTAAGTATATCCTTGACATGACATAAATTTATAACATATGTTGATTTGATATGCCAAGTTATCAATGTATTTTTATCTCCTATAGGTTCAGGGGGGCATTAGTAAGATCAAGGGCAACATAGTTAAATTTCAATGCAGTAAAAGAATCTCATTTGATGCGATTGTGTTTGCAACTGGATACAAAAGCACGGCAAATATATGGCTCAAGGTAATATAGCTTGTGTTTGAACATGTCTGAGTTTGTTTTCTTGGTGTAACCATTATTAAATCTGCTAACAAGCTCTATGCTTTTTTAATCCAGAATGGTGAGAGCATGTTAAATGGCAACGGACTGCCCATCCAAAAATATCCGAATCATTGGAAAGGTGAAAATGGGCTCTACTGTGCTGGGTTAGCGAGGAGAGGATTAGCCGGTATTGCAGCAGATGCCAAGAATATCGCTAATGACATCAAATCTGTGATAGACTCTATGTCAAGTTAAATCATCTTTTACATGTAGTTTACCATGGCAAGCATGCTAGAAGGTTGATTCTTTGAGAAATATATCCATTATGTCACCTTTGTATCTAGCTTTTAGACAAGTAGATTTATGTTTATTTCAAGGTTCATATGTGCCCTGAAGAGAGATGTACTATTATACTATAATAAAGGGGTTTGTAATCTTATTGTGCAGAGAGATTTGTCATTTTGCTTGAACCTACCACTGTGTATTATATTTTATTTACTTGAAATTATATGTGCAAAAGGCATGCACTCAATACTCCGTTGTCTATACCAAAATCTCTTGCGGCATGTTTACCCCATCGGTGTATGAGGTAGTAGTCACATCAACCCAAAAAACCCTGCATAGTTCACTACATCCATTACAGTAGGTACCGTGGTGCTATTTAGTCTTAGAATGACACTAATTATCAATCCGTGCAACTACATGGGCTAGCTGACTTACTATAGATCATTAAAAATATCTGTGAACATATTTAGAAACTTAAAACTAAAGGTTAGAACACCATATGACGGAAAACTACTATGTAGAACATGTATTTGTGGTTACATGATACTGGTATCCTTAACTGTTGTGGACACAATTTGTTGTGCCCGAAGCGCAGGGTTTGCAGTATGCAGTAAGTTTTCCATCGGCTGAGATCCAAGGTACCCATCCGTGTAGTCTTGGATATAAATTGCTTATGACCTACCATGGTGTCAATACTTCGATTGTTATACGAAGCCTGATATGTACTACATGCACTGTATAATTTCATTGGGTACATGAACACAATTTTTTAGTATAGTTACCACTAGAAGAGATGCATTTTTTCAGTATTATTACTAATATAAAGTATTTCACACATATAAGAAATGGATTGTTTTATATCATGCACACACAATGAAACAACTAGAGGAACTAAATGAAAAAAAATTAACTCTTGAAAGAAGAAATTCTATGAAATTTCGTTTTATCATGCATGCTTCAAAAGATGCATGCCATGTCTATTGGTTGCAAATTCATGTGATGACAAGACAATTAATTCAGTTGGGTTGACACTTGCTCACTATCTTTCACTAAATACAGTGGGTGACCTCTTTGTGACGGCGGAGAATGCCATATTTTAAGATCTATCGAGGCATGGCGTAACAAGGCCCAAAACCAAAAACGGGTCGAATGACCCTCAAGTTAGGAACCGACCGACCTATCGATTGAGTTGAGACTGTTGGACTAACAAAAAAAGCACCATCAAAGTATTTGGAATATTCGAAGGAATCCGCCTTAATTAATCATATTTTATAATTAAAAATAATAAGTACACCTTTTCTCTCATAATGTCAATTTTATTTTCTAGTTGGCACTTCTAGAGAGATCCAAGTTATCTACAGAGATAATGTAGACCTGACTCAAATACGCAATTATATATTTCACAAATTAGGCACTTACATGATGAACAAGGCCGCTACTTGCATATATATCGGATGTTCATTATATTTGAAGGCATAGCAAGCAAGCAATCATTCCTTTTCTTTTTGGGGGAAACACCGATATTGTCAATGGAATAGATAGAACATCAATTGAATCAGTACAATAAGAAATGCTAAGTTTTTTTACAAGGCGAACTGACGGAATAAAGCATATATAGGGGATGAGCCTCTCCCAATTCAGTCCATCACTTTTATCAACTGACTCGTTTGACTTTACCGACTTCCAACACTAAATATACTCGGATGGAAAAGATTGCTGATGCCAAAATTGAATTGGCTGAAAGCTACTATAACTTTTTTTGATGGAAGAAAGGTACTATAACTAGTAACTGAAAGATGATCATAAGACTCGTGGATTGGCGGAGTGTACCTCTGTATTTTATTTCCCCTTTTCCTATATTTCTTAAAATTATATATTTTATATTATTATTTAATATATGTACACGAACTCCCTACTGTTCACAGCAAATAAGAAACGCAACGCTAACATATCTATAATAGGTAAAGGCTGAAGTTCAAACTACGAGGTGATACAAACATCAAAAATTCGTTGCCATGTAGTGCTTAATTCACGTTACTGTGAGCCGTCAAGATGGAACAAATAACCAATTTCAAAAATAAATGACAATGCACTAACAAAGAACGACAATTAGCCATGGTAGATTCCGTTTTCTGCCATTGTCTTCTCACCTTCTATCTCAGTGTTTTGGAACTGAAAAAAAAGTCATAAGACCAGCTGCCGTTATTTTCCCTCTGAGGTTACCTGCTGCCAAATAGTAGTATATACTAGGTACTAGTAGATTATTTTAGCGACTATATATACTAGTTCTGATTTTTTTAGAATACATACAACTCCGTAGTTCTTATTTTATTTGAGATAAGTATACTTTTTATATTTGTCTTGCAAAAAAGTACTTCTATATTTAGAATGTTTGCCATTTTTTCATCTTATTTAGAATGTTTAACTTTTTTAGATAAATTTAGAATATTTACTTTTTATAAACATTAATTAGAATGTTAGTAGTTCCTATGATCTGTCAAATATATCACATCCTTTTTGAGGGGTAAATAGCTCATCTAACCTTTTTTTAGACAAAAATAGCACATCTAACTGAGGCATTGTTCCTAAAAAAACTGAGGCATTTTTTGGCCAGCCTCCTGATTATTTATGATATAATGGGCCGGCCCCTTAAGCAAGGAGAAGGAAGCAAGCAGGCCTAGCAATGAGAAGCGAGGCCTCCACTAGTCAACATAAACAAAACCAGCCAATCCGCTATCCTCCACCTCCTCTAGGGTTTTAAGGCCAACTCCAACGCGCAACCCCATCTTATCCGCTCGCGTCAGTTTGGGGGTAAACGGACGGATCAGGCCTCCCAATGCGCGGCCGCAAACGGACTGTCGTCCGTTTTCTGTCCGCTTTCGACCCATTTCCGACTCAAGTTTGGGCCAAATTTGCGGCCGAATGGACACGCGCGGACGGCGCGTGGCGCCTGCCCATGTCCTCCCCTGGCCCGCCCGTTGGGGAGACAGACCCCTCTTTTCTTATCCCCACCGAACCCCTTCCAGCCGCACGCCTCCACTCTCGTCCCTCGCCACCGCCCCCGACATTGCCTCTGTGCAGCTCGGTCGCGTGCTCGCCCCAACCCTAGTCGCAGCCCCCGTTCCCTCGATGCCCCGAGCTACCCAACCACGGCCACCTGATTTGCACTCCCGGCGGTCGGATTTGGAGCGGATCCGGCCGGACTTGAGCTCGCCCGGCTGCGGGAGGCCACGCCGTGGCATGGACTGGCCGGGCACCGGGCCGGAAGGCCCCGGCAAGGCCGCGTGCAGGTACTGATTCCTCCTCTGGCCGCTCGGATCTACACCTTCGGCGGTTCGCCGGCAGATACACGAACGGCCATCGGCCGGGCTCGTTGCTGGCCCAAAAGCTCGTCGGCGAACCGTTGCTACTCATTAAGTGCGATGACTGCCCAGAGAAGGTCTTGCGTCGCGTGTTTACAACGCCGGAACATCCCGGATCGGTGTTCATCAAGTGCTCAACCAATGGGGTATGTGCTACTTAGTTTCGGTTGTGCTCTTGGATTTGACTAGTTGTGCTAACTTAAATTTTTATTTTGTAGAATGGATGCAACTTTTGGTATTGGAAAGAAGAGTACATCGATATATTGATAGAGCGTAATTTAGTAGATGTTCGTGCACTTGTAGCTAGAATAGAGGCTAGAGATGAGACTAGTGCACTTGTTGCTAGAATAGCGGCTAGACATGAGACTAGATGCGAGGAAGCAACGTCTACTTCTTTATACTCGAAGAAGAAAGAAGCACGCAAGATCGAGCCTCCGCAGATCAACAATGAATGCATCGAGAAGGCACTAATCCAACTTACGGGAGCAGTTATAGAAGTTGGATATCTTCTAAAATGTCTTCTTGTGGTTCTTGTTTTCTTTGGTCTTGCTATTCTAGTTAAGATTTGGTGATGTGCTTCCATGTATCAAAAATCAATGATGAAAAATTAAAAGATGTGTTTGCGAAAAAATGCATGCGGACGGGATGTGGCCGAAATGCGGCCTTGCGTTGGGCGCACGGCCGGCGCATCCACAAATCCGGGTGGACACGGCCCATTGTCACCCCCAAACGGATGAAATCCGGACAAAGCAGACATCCATTTGGGGTCGCGCGTTGGAGTTGGCCTTACCACGCAGCCCGGACGTCTCCCTCCCCTCCTCCGTCCTCTGTGTGTGTGTGCGCGCGAGCACTTTAGCTTCTCTATACCGCTTCCAGATTGTTTTACCAAATCTGGCAGAACTGTGTCGAGTGGCATTTTTTCTATGCTAGTTCAGTTATTTGGATGCATGATCCTGACAGCATTGGTTCGCTTTTGTTCTAGGCAGCAACTAGGGCTGCCGATCTTGTTTGTGAGATGCCCTGAATAAGCTAAGCAATGCCCAATTTCCTACCGGAGTCAAGCACTAAATCTAGGAATACAAAATGCAGCAAAATTGGATTGCTTATTTGCTTGTAGCTTATTAACCTAACTATGTATGGACGTCCAAGATGCAAAGCCCCTCAAAAATGTTGAACCCGACTCTGCTTGTGGATCTAGTTATTGTCTTAACCATCCACAATCGAAAAGATTGTTCACAGTTGCATATGGTAGCGGTATTTTGTGAGTCCTTCATACCCCTCGTGCTCTGAGTTTCAATCTTTGCTGAATGCGCTTCAACAAATATGGTCTTGTAGGGTAGAGTATCAACTCCCAAACCTTATTGTGGAAGCTATTACAAAAGAAAGTCTGTATGGTGCATTTGATAACGGGATCACTGCTGAACAGGTAATCATCTTAATCACACATTTCTACATGATTCATTGTTAGATAGATACATGCAGTTATGCTTTATTCTTTTTCTTCTTTAGATAATTTCATTCCTTCAGCAAAATGCCCACCCTTGTGTCATCGACAAAATACCACTAGTCCCAGAGAATGTTACAGATCAGGCAAGCACAGCAACCCATCCCTCATATACCAGGCATCATCTGTTCAACGGATATAAAACTGAAGACTACCAATTCTCCGGTGCAGATTAGGCTGTGGGAGAATGACCGTAACAAGGTCGAGATGGTCCTATCACATGTATACGAGGATTTTCCGAGCAAGGTATAAACCCTTCACCCACCAAACCCTGCCAGCTCCTTGCGGATGGATGGTGCTTGGACACATTTGAAAACATGTACTCTAGTAGTCTGATTACCACTATACTTACATTTGGGTGCCGCTTTGTAAGCTACCAACTTATATGTTTCGAATTGGGGAGGAATTCGCCATGGGAGGCGGATACAAGCTCACACACACACACACATGAGGTTCTGGCCGAAGCCACCAGTTCCTTCCCAGATCCACACGCAACACACGCCAACAGATATATCCTCGCGTACACCCTTAACGGGCCCAGTTCTGGCCTGCAAGCCACCAGGGAAGATGCCGGTCGCGAGTGGGCCAAGCTGCCGGCCCACGAGTCGAATCCTTGGCCTCGCGCGCTCCTGGTTGCTCTGTTCCGGTGCCTTGATTGCTGACACGCTTACTTGTGCAGGACATGTTTGAGCAATGCTGTGACCACGCCAGGGATAACAGGTACTTGCTGTGGGAGGACGCGAAGAAGATGTGATTGATAGTGAACGCGGAGTTCCACCAAGAAATGCGGGAGTTCCTGCGCAGGCAAAGATGATCCAAGGGAAGTGACCATCTTGGAGAGAAGAAAAGAAGCAACTTGTCTGAACCACACGCAACTTCATGTGAGGAAGGCCTGAATCCACCCACCAACCAGACAAGTCTTTTACAACATCCATCAGCACGACAAGTCTTTACAAGATCCATCACCAGGAGGCAGCGAGGCAGAGTGGTTGTCTGGTAGATGTTGAAATCATTTGAACTCGATGGTCGTAAATCGAGTGTAATCATATGTTTGATAGGTCCAGTCTGCAGTTTGTGTCATGCTAAGTGTAGGTCACAGAAGGTAGTGGATTATCCAGTTAGTCAAATCAAAATTGGATGAACTGTACGTGCTCCACTTCTCCAGTTCAGTTTTGCATGGAAGTCGCGTACAATTGTGATTGGCCTGTGTCAGTCAGTTTGGAACCATACAAGTTTGCAAAACCGCATCGGGACAGGATTGACAATTTTGATTTTCAGTAAAGTGGTTTAGTATCTTTTTAACAAAATACTTGGGGGTTTATGAGGATTCACACTCTGGTGTGTAGAGTTAAAATACAATGAGCACTCAATTTGATGTTCAGGCGTAGGACAATATACATGTACCAAAGTTGAAATATGGCCTCACATTAAACGAGTGTTCAGTATAGAAACGAATTTATATTAAAAAAATTGGTTTCAAATATTTGAACTAAAGTTCCACTTTTTGTTTGTTCACAACATCGAATGGCTCGTTGTGTTGACACAAAAGATATCGTGGCAATGGTCGTCAACTGAACCGGAGGCAAAACTGGCCGTCATACAACTGAACCGGAGGCAAAACTAGCCGGCAAAACCAGTTAACATGGTTGGTACCAAATCCTTCTGAGATGATATTGTTTCCATGTCATCCGCATTATGTTAACCTGAAAAATTGAAATAGGACTTTGCCTATAAATGTGTGTTTGGAAATTAGACTTATCCTTATTCTATATCGTATAGAAAGAGGAAGAAACACTTGAATATTAGAGTAGTAATTGTCATTGGTGACGATGCGAAAGGAAAGAAACACAAAGAATCTTTAATCTACACATAAAAAGATGGCCGATAAGTTTCCAATAACAGCAATCGATCAAGAGTGTGTTTCCTGCCTATTTTGTATCAGTACATGTTTCCACACCAACAACGGTTCCATTTTTAGATGGAAATACTCGTATGCACCAGGATTAGACCTCAATAAATATTTACCCTTTTCACCCCTCAATCCAAAAAACAGATTGGCCCATGAAAGATACCAACATATATATGCCCCCATACGCGAGCCTGTCATCCAAAGTTCATCGAGCAAACACACAAACACTGCAGCCTACCACCGGACTTATCCCACAACTTCATCAACTCTTCCCCTTGAAATGGAGAGTGTTCCAGTGTTGATTGTTGGTGCTGGGCCAGCAGGCCTTGCAACGGCAGCATGCCTTGGTCAATTCTCGATTCCTTATGCCATCGTCGAGCGCGAGAGCTGTAGCGCGTCACTCTGGCGCAACCGTGCATATGATCGCCTCAAGCTGCATCTCGCAAAGGAGTTCTGTGAGTTGCCACACATGTCATACCCTGTAGATGCACCAACATACATACCAAAAACCTTGTTTGTGAAGTACTTGGATGACTATGTTGAGCGTTTCAACATTCAACCAAAGTATCTCACCAGCGTGGAGTCATCCACATATGACAATGATGAAAAATGTTGGTCCATTGTGGCAACGGACATGTCAAAGTGCACCACAGTCAAGTTCACGGCAAAGTTTCTTGTTGTGGCAAGTGGTGAGAATAGTGCAGAGAATATTCCAATGATCCCTGGACTAGAAAACTTTCCAGGTGATGTCATCCACTCCTCAAGCTACAAGTCAGGCAAGAGCTACTCTGGCAAGAATGTATTGGTCGTTGGATCTGGCAACTCCGGGATGGAAATTGCTTATGACCTTGCGACCCATGGTGCCAATACATCGATTGTTATACGAAGCCCGGTATGTACACGCACTATATATTTTCATTGGGTACATGAACGCAAATTCTTAGTATAGTTACTAATAGAAGAGATGCAATTTTTCAGTGTTATTACTAATAGGAAGTATTTCACATAGAAAAAGAGATGGACAGTTTATATCACACACAAACAACTAAAAAACTAGAGGAACCACATGACAAAGTTTTAATTCTTGAAAGAAGAAATTCTATGAAATTTTATTTATCATGCATACTTCAAAAGAGGTGTGACATGTTTTGTGGTTGCAGATTCATGTAATGACAAAGGAATTAATTCGTTTGGGGATGGCACTTGCTCACCATCTTCCATTGAATCTAGTGGATAAACTCCTTGTGATGGCAGCGTATTTAATATTTGGAGACCTGTCACGACATGGCATCACAAGACCAAAAATGGGTCCAATGACCCTCAAATCAGAAACAGGCCGATCTGCAGTGATTGATGTTGGGACTGTTGGATTGATCAAAAAAGGCATCATCAAAGTAAGTATATCCTTGACATGACATAAATTTATAACATATGTTGATTTGATATGCCAAGTTATCAATGTATTTTTATCTCCTATAGGTTCAGGGGGGCATTAGTAAGATCAAGGGCAACATAGTTAAATTTCAATGCAGTAAAAGAATCTCATTTGATGCGATTGTGTTTGCAACTGGATACAAAAGCACGACAAATATATGGCTCAAGGTAATATAGCTTGTGTTTGAACATGTCTGAGTTTGTTTTCTTGGTGTAACCATTATTAAATCTGCTAACAAGCTCTATGCTTTTTTAATCCAGAATGGCGAGAGCATGTTAAATGGCAACGGACTGCCCATCCAAAAATATCCGAATCATTGGAAAGGTGAAAATGGGCTCTACTGTGCTGGGTTAGCGAGGAGAGGATTAGCCGGTATTGCAGCAGATGCCAAGAATATCGCTAATGACATCAAATCTGTGATAGACTCTATGTCAAGTTAAATCATCTTTTACATGTAGTTTACCATGGCAAGCATGCTAGAAGGTTGATTCTTTGAGAAATATATCCATTATGTCACCTTTGTATCTAGCTTTTAGACAAGTAGATTTATGTTTATTTCAAGGTTCATATGTGCCCTGAAGAGAGATGTACTATTATACTATAATAAAGGGGTTTGTAATCTTATTGTGCAGAGAGATTTGTCATTTTGCTTGAACCTACCACTGTGTATTATATTTTATTTACTTGAAATTATATGTGCAAAAGGCATGCACTCAATACTCCGTTGTCTATACCAAAATCTCTTGCGGCATGTTTACCCCATCGGTGTATGAGGTAGTAGTCACATCAACCCAAAAAACCCTGCAT
Source organism: Aegilops tauschii subsp. strangulata (assembly GCF_002575655.3). Taxonomy (NCBI): domain Eukaryota; kingdom Viridiplantae; phylum Streptophyta; class Magnoliopsida; order Poales; family Poaceae; genus Aegilops; species Aegilops tauschii. Next base: position 636,957,351 of record NC_053036.3, on the reverse strand, counting down.
AGTTCACTACATCCATTACAGTAGGTACCGTGGTGCTATTTAGTCTTAGAATGACACTAATTATCAATCCGTGCAACTACATGGGCTAGCTGACTTACTATAGATCATTAAAAATATCTGTGAACATATTTAGAAACTTAAAACTAAAGGTTAGAACACCATATGACGGAAAACTACTATGTAGAACATGTATTTGTGGTTACATGATACTGGTATCCTTAACTGTTGTGGACACAATTTGTTGTGCCCGAAGCGCAGGGTTTGCAGTATGCAGTAAGTTTTCCATCGGCTGAGATCCAAGGTACCCATCCGTGTAGTCTTGGATATAAATTGCTTATGACCTACCATGGTGTCAATACTTCGATTGTTATACGAAGCCTGATATGTACTACATGCACTGTATAATTTCATTGGGTACATGAACACAATTTTTTAGTATAGTTACCACTAGAAGAGATGCATTTTTTCAGTATTATTACTAATATAAAGTATTTCACACATATAAGAAATGGATTGTTTTATATCATGCACAAACAATGAAACAACTAGAGGAACTAAATGAAAAAAAATTAACTCTTGAAAGAAGAAATTCTATGAAATTTCGTTTTATCATGCATGCTTCAAAAGATGCATGCCATGTCTATTGGTTGCAAATTCATGTGATGACAAGACAATTAATTCAGTTGGGTTGACACTTGCTCACTATCTTTCACTAAATATAGTGGGTGACCTCTTTGTGACGGCGGAGAATGTCATATTTTAAGATCTATCGAGGCATGGCGTCACAAGGCCCAAAACCAAAAACGGGTCGAATGACCCTCAAGTTAGGAACCGACCGACCTATCGATTGAGTTGAGACTGTTGGACTAACAAAAAAAGCACCATCAAAGTATTTGGAATATTCGAAGGAATCCGCCTTAATTAATCATATTTTATAATTAAAAATAATAAGTACACCTTTTCTCTCATAATGTCAATTTTATTTTCTAGTTGGCACTTCTAGAGAGATCCAAGTTATCTACAGAGATAATGTAGACCTGACTCAAATACGCAATTATATATTTCACAAATTAGGCACTTACATGATGAACAAGGCCGCTACTTGCATATATATCGGATGTTCATTATATTTGAAGGCATAGCAAGCAAGCAATCATTCCTTTTCTTTTTGGGGGAAACACCGATATTGTCAATGGAATAGATAGAACATCAATTGAATCAGTACAATAAGAAATGCTAAGTTTTTTTACAAGGCGAACTGGCGGAATAAAGTATATATAGGGGATGAGCCTCTCCCAATTCAGTCCATCACTTTTATCAACTGACTCGTTGGAATTTACTGACTTCCAACACTAAATATACTCGGATGGAAAAGATTGCTGATGCCAAAATTGAATTGGCTGAAAGCTACTATAACTTTTTTTGATGGAAGAAAGGTACTATAACTAGTAACTGAAAGATGATCATAAGACTCGTGGATTGGCGGAGTGTACCTCTGTATTTTATTTCCCCTTTTCCTATATTTCTTAAAATTATATATTATATATTATTATTTAATATATGTACACGAACTCCCTACTGTTCACAGCAAAGAAGAAACGCAACGCTAACATATCTATAATAGGTAAAGGCTGAAGTTCAAACTACGAGGTGATACAAACATCAAAAATTCGTTGCCATGTAGTGCTTAATTCACGTTACTGTGAGCCGTCAAGATGGAACAAATAACCAATTTCAAAAATAAATGACAATGCACTAACAAAGAACGACAATTAGCCATGGTAGATTCCGTTTTCTGCCATTGTCTTCTCACCTTCTATCTCAGTGTTTTGGAACTGAAAAAAAAAATCATAAGACCAGCTGCCGTTATTTTCCCTCTGAGGTTACCTGCTGCCAAATAGTAGTATATACTAGGTATTAGTAGATTATTTTAGCGACTATATATACTAGTTCTGATTTTTTTAGAATACATACAACTCCGTAGTTCTTATTTTATTTGAGATAAGTATACTTTTTATATTTGTCTTGCAAAAAAGTACTTCTATATTTAGAATGTTTGCCATTTTTTCATCTTATTTAGAATGTTTAACTTTTTTAGATAAATTTAGAATATTTACTTTTTATAAACATTAATTAGAATGTTACTAGTTCCTATGATCTGTCAAATATATCACATCCTTTTTTAGGGGTAAATAGCACATCTAACCTTTTTTTAGACAAAAATAGCACATCTAACTGAGGCATTGTTCCTAAAAAAACTGAGGCATTTTTTGGCCAGCCTCCTGATTATTTATGATATAATGGGCCGGCCCCTTAAGCAAGGAGAAGGAAGCAAGCAGGCCCAGCAATGAGAAGCGAGGCCTCCACAAGTCAACATAAACAAAACCAGCCAATCCGCTATCCTCCACCTCCTCTAGGGTTTTAAGGCCAACTCCAACGCACAACCCCATCTTGTCCGCTCGCGTCAGTTTGGGGGTAAACGGACGGATCAGGCCTCCCAATGCGCGGCCGCAAACGGACTGTCGTCCGTTTTCTGTCCGCTTTCGACCCATTTCCGACTCAAGTTTGGGCCAAATTTGCGGCCGAATGGACACGCGCGGACGGCGCGTGGCGCCTGCCCATGTCCTCCCCTGGCCCGCCCGTTGGGGAGACAGACCCCTCTTTTCTTATCCCCACCGAACCCCTTCCAGCCGCACGCCTCCACTCTCGTCCCTCGCCACCGCCCCCGACATTGCCTCTGTGCAGCTCGGTCGCGTGCTCGCCCCAACCCTAGTCGCAGCCCCCGTTCCCTCGATGCCCCGAGCTACCCAACCACGGCCACCTGATTTGCACTCCCGGCGGTCGGATTTGGAGCGGATCCGGCCGGACTTGAGCTCGCCCGGCTGCGGGAGGCCACGCCGTGGCATGGACTGGCCGGGCACCGGGCCGGAAGGCCCCGGCAAGGCCGCGTGCAGGTACTGATTCCTCCTCTGGCCGCTCGGATCTACACCTTCGGCGGTTCGCCGGCAGATACACGAACGGCCATCGGCCGGGCTCGTTGCTGGCCCAAAAGCTCGTCGGCGAACCGTTGCCACTCATTAAGTGCGATGACTGCCCAGAGAAGGTCTTGCGTCGCGTGTCTACAACGCCGGAACATCCCGGATGGGTGTTCATCAAGTGCTCAACCAATGGGGTATGTGCTACTTAGTTTCGGTTGTGCTCTTGGATTTGACTAGTTGTGCTAACTTAAATTTTTATTTTGTAGAATGGATGCAACTTTTGGTATTGGAAAGAAGAGTACATCGATATATTGATAGAGCGTAATTTAGTAGATGTTCGTGCACTTGTAGCTAGAATAGAGGCTAGAGATGAGACTAGTGCACTTGTTGCTAGAATAGCGGCTAGACATGAGACTAGATGCGAGGAAGCAACGTCTACTTCTTTATACTCGAAGAAGAAAGAAGCACGCAAGATCGAGCCTCCGCAGATCAACAATGAATGCATCGAGAAGGCACTAATCCAACTTACGGGAGCAGTTATAGAAGTTGGTATCTTCTAAAATGTCTTCTTGTGGTTCTTGTTTTCTTTGGTCTTGCTATTCTAGTTAAGATTTGGTGATGTGCTTCCATGTATCAAAAATCAATGATGAAAAATTGAAAGATGTGTTTGCGAAAAAATGCATGCGGACGGGATGTGGCCGAAATGCGGCCTTGCGTTGGGCGCACGGCCGGCGCATCCACAAATCCGGGTGGACACGGCCCATTGTCACCCCCAAACGGATGAAATCCGGACAAAGCAGACATCCATTTGGGGTCGCGCGTTGGAGTTGGCCTTACCACGCAGCCCGGACGTCTCCCTCCCCTCCTCCGTCCTCTGTGTGTGTGTGCGCGCGAGCACTTTAGCTTCTCTATACCGCTTCCAGATTGTTTTACCAAATCTGGCAGAACTGTGTCGAGTGGCATTTTTTCTATGCTAGTTCAGTTATTTGGATGCATGATCCTGACAACATTGGTTCGCTTTTGTTCTAGGCAGCAACTAGGGCTGCCGATCTTGTTTGTGAGATGCCCTGAATAAGCTAAGCAATGCCCAATTTCCTACCGGAGTCAAGCACTAAATCTAGGAATACAAAATGCAGCAAAATTGGATTGCTTATTTGCTTGTTAGCTTATTAACCTAACTATGTATGGACGTCCAAGATGCAAAGCCCCTCAAAAATGTTGAACCCGACTCTGCTTGTGGATCTAGTTATTGTCTTAACCATCCACAATCGAAAAGATTGTTCACAGTTGCATATGGTAGCTGTATTTTGTGAGTCCTTCATACCCCTCGTGCTCTGAGTTTCAATCTTTGCTGAATGCGCTTCAACAAATATGGTCTTGTAGGGTAGAGTATCAACTCCCAAACCTTATTGTGGAAGCTATTACAAAAGAAAGTCTGTATGGTGCATTTGATAACGGGATCACTGCTGAACAGGTAATCATCTTAATCACACATTTCTACATGATTCATTGTTAGATAGATACATGCAGTTATGCTTTATTCTTTTTCTTCTTCAGATAATTTCATTCCTTCAGCAAAATGCCCACCCTTGTGTCATCGACAAAATACCACTAGTCCCAGAGAATGTTACAGATCAGGCAAGCACAGCAACCCATCCCTCATATACCAGACATCATCTGTTCAACGGATATAAAACTGAAGACTACCAATTCTCCGGTGCAGATTAGGCTGTGGGAGAATGACCGTAACAAGGTCGAGATGGTCCTGTCACATGTATACGAGGATTTTCCGAGCAAGGTATAAACCCTTCACCCACCAAACCCTGCCAGCTCCTTGCGGATGGATGGTACTTGGACACATTTGAAAACATGTACTCTAGTAGTCTGATTACCACTATACTTACATCTGGGTGCCGCTTTGTAAGCTACCAACTTATATGTTTCGAATTGGGGAGGAATTCGCCATGGGAGGCGGATACAAGCTCACACACACACACATGAGGTTCTGGCCGAAGCCACCAGTTCCTTCCCAGATCCACACGCAACACACGCCAACAGATATATCCTCGCGTACACCCTTAACAGGCCCAGTTCTGGCCTGCAAGCCACCAGGGAAGATGCCGGTCGTGAGTGGGCCAAGCTGCCGGCCCACGAGTCGAATCCTTGGCCTCGCGCGCTCCTGGTTGCTCTGTTCCGGTGCCTTGATTGCTGACACGCTTACTTGTGCAGGACATGTTTGAGCAATGCTGTGACCACGCCAGGGATAACAGGTACTTGCTGTGGGAGGACGCGAAGAAGATGTGATTGATAGTGAACGCGGAGTTCCACCAAGAAATGCGGGAGTTCCTGCGCAGGCAAAGATGATCCAAGGGAAGTGACCATCTTGGAGAGAAGAAAAGAAGCAACTTGTCTGAACCACACGCAACTTCATGTGAGGAAGGCCTGAATCCACCCACCAACCAGACAAGTCTTTTACAACATCCATCAGCACGACAAGTCTTTACAAGATCCATCACCAGGAGGCAGCGAGGCAGAGTGGTTGTCTGGTAGATGTTGAAATCATTTGAACTCGATGGTCGTAAATCGAGTGTAATCATATGTTTGATAGGTCCAGTCTGCAGTTTGTGTCATGCTAAGTGTAGGTCACAGAAGGTAGTGGATTATCCAGTTAGTCAAATCAAAATTGGATGAACTGTACGTGCTCCACTTCTCCAGTTCAGTTTTGCATGTAAGTCGCGTACAATTGTGATTGGCCTGTGTCAGTCAGTTTGGAACCATACAAGTTTGCAAAACCGCATCGGGACAGGATTGACAATTTTGATTTTCAGTAAAGTGGTTTAGTATCTTTTTAACAAAATACGTGGGGGTTTATGAGGATTCACACTCTGGTGTGTAGAGTTAAAATATAATGAGCGCTCAATTTGATGTTCAGGCGTAGGACAATATACATGTACCAAAGTTGAAATATGGCCTCACATTAAACGAGTGTTCAATATAGAAACGAATTTATATTAAAAAAATTGGTTTCAAATATTTGAACTAAAGTTGCACTTTTTGTTTGTTCACAACATCGAATGGCTCGTTGTGTTGACACCAAAGATATCGTGGCAATGGTCGTCAACTGAACCGGAGGCAAAACTGGCCGTCATACAACTGAACCGCAGGCAAAACTAGCCGGCAAAACCAGTTAACATGGTTGGTACCAAATCCTTCTGAGATGATATTGTTTCCATGTCATCCACATTATGTTAACCTGAGAAATTGAAATAGGACTTTGCCTATAAATGTGTGTTTGGAAATTAGACTTATCCTTATTCTATATCGTATAGAAAGAGGAAGAAACACTTGAATATTAGAGTAGTAATTGTCATTGGTGACGATGCGAAAGGAAAGAAACACAAAGAATCTTTAATCTACACATAAAAAGATGGCCGATAAGTTTCCAATAACAGCAATCGATCAAGAGTGTGTTTCCTGCCTATTTTGTATCAGTACATGTTTTCACACCAACAACGGTTCCATTTTTAGATGGAAATACTCGTATGCACCAGGATTAGACCTCAATAAATATTTACCCTTTTCACCCCTCAATCCAAAAAACAGATTGGCCCATGAAAGATACCAACATATATATGCCCCCATACGCGAGCCTGTCATCCAAAGTTCATCGAGCAAACACACAAACACTGCAGCCTACCACCGGACTTACCCACAACTTCGTCAACTCTTCCCCTTGAAATGGAGAGTGTTCCAGTGTTGATTGTTGGTGCTGGGCCAGCAGGCCTTGCAACGGCAGCATGCCTTGGTCAATTCTCGATTCCTTATGCCATCGTCGAGCGCGAGAGCTGTAGCGCGTCACTCTGGCGCAACCGTGCATATGATCGCCTCAAGCTGCATCTCGCAAAGGAGTTCTGTGAGTTGCCACACATGTCATACCCTGTAGATGCACCAACATACATACCAAAAACCTTGTTTGTGAAGTACTTGGATGACTATGTTGAGCGTTTCAACATTCAACCAAAGTATCTCACCAGCGTGGAGTCATCCACATATGACAATGATGAAAAATGTTGGTCCATTGTGGCAACGGACATGTCAAAGTGCACCACAGTCAAGTTCACGGCAAAGTTTCTTGTTGTGGCAAGTGGTGAGAATAGTGCAGAGAATATTCCAATGATCCCTGGACTAGAAAACTTTCCAGGTGATGTCATCCACTCCTCAAGCTACAAGTCAGGCAAGAGCTACTCTGGCAAGAATGTATTGGTCGTTGGATCTGGCAACTCCGGGATGGAAATTGCTTATGACCTTGCGACCCATGGTGCCAATACATCGATTGTTATACGAAGCCCGGTATGTACACGCACTATATATTTTCATTGGGTACATGAACGCAAATTCTTAGTATAGTTACTAATAGAAGAGATGCAATTTTTCAGTGTTATTACTAATAGGAAGTATTTCACATAGAAAAAGAGATGGACAGTTTATATCACACACAAACAACTAAAAAACTAGAGGAACCACATGACAAAGTTTTAATTCTTGAAAGAAGAAATTCTATGAAATTTTATTTATCATGCATACTTCAAAAGAGGTGTGACATGTTTTGTGGTTGCAGATTCATGTAATGACAAAGGAATTAATTCGTTTGGGGATGGCACTTGCTCACCATCTTCCATTGAATCTAGTGGATAAACTCCTTGTGATGGCAGCGTATTTAATATTTGGAGACCTGTCATGACATGGCATCACAAGACCAAAAATGGGTCCAATGACCCTCAAATCAGAAACAGGCCGATCTGCAGTGATTGTTGTTGGGACTGTTGGATTGATCAAAAAAGGCATCATCAAAGTAAGTATATCCTTGACATGACATAAATTTATAACATATGTTGATTTGATATGCCAAGTTATCAATGTATTTTTATCTCCTATAGGTTCAGGGGGGCATTAGTAAGATCAAGGGCAACATAGTTAAATTTCAATGCAGTAAAAGAATCTCATTTGATGCGATTGTGTTTGCAACTGGATACAAAAGCACGGCAAATATATGGCTCAAGGTAATATAGCTTGTGTTTGAACATGTCTGAGTTTGTTTTCTTGGTGTAACCATTATTAAATCTGCTAACAAGCTCTATGCTTTTTTAATCCAGAATGGTGAGAGCATGTTAAATGGCAACGGACTGCCCATCCAAAAATATCCGAATCATTGGAAAGGTGAAAATGGGCTCTACTGTGCTGGGTTAGCGAGGAGAGGATTAGCCGGTATTGCAGCAGATGCCAAGAATATCGCTAATGACATCAAATCTGTGATAGACTCTATGTCAAGTTAAATCATCTTTTACATGTAGTTTACCATGGCAAGCATGCTAGAAGGTTGATTCTTTGAGAAATATATCCATTATGTCACCTTTGTATCTAGCTTTTAGACAAGTAGATTTATGTTTATTTCAAGGTTCATATGTGCCCTGAAGAGAGATGTACTATTATACTATAATAGAGGGGTTTGTAATCTTATTGTGCAGAGAGATTTGTCATTTTGCTTGAACCTACCACTGTGTATTATATTTTATTTACTTGAAATTATATGTGCAAAAGGCATGCACTCAATACTCCGTTGTCTATACCAAAATCTCTTGCGGCATGTTTACCCCATCGGTGTATGAGGTAGTAGTCACATCAACCCAAAAAACCCTGCATAGTTCACTACATCCATTACAGTAGGTACTGTGGTGCTATTTAGTCTTAGAGTGACACTAATTATCAATCCGTGCAACTACATGGGCTAGCTGACTTACTATAGATCATTAAAAATATTTGTGAACATATTTAGAAACTTAAAACTAAAGGTTAGAACACCATATGACGGAAAACTACTATGTAGAACATGTATTTGTGGTTACGTGATACTGGTATCCTTAACTGTTGTGGACACAATTTGTTGTGCCCGAAGCGCAGGGTTTGCAGTATGCAGTAAGTTTTCCATCGGCTGAGATCCAAGGTACCCATCCGTGTAGTCTTGGATATAAATTGCTTATGACCTACCATGGTGTCAATACTTCGATTGTTATACGAAGCCTGATATGTACTACATGCACTGTATAATTTCATTGGGTACATGAACACAATTTTTTAGTATAGTTACCACTAGAAGAGATGCATTTTTTCAGTATTATTACTAATATAAAATATTTCACACATATAAGAAATGGATTGTTTTATATCATGCACAGACAATGAAACAACTAGAGGAACTAAATGAAAAAAAATTAACTCTTGAAAGAAGAAATTCTATGAAATTTTGTTTTATCATGCATGCTTCAAAAGATGCATGCCATGTCTATTGGTTGCAAATTCATGTGATGACAAGAGAATTAATTCAGTTGGGTTGACACTTGCTCACTATCTTTCACTAAATATAGTGGGTGACCTCTTTGTGACGGCGGAGAATGTCATATTTTAAGATCTATCGAGGCATGGCGTCACAAGGCCCAAAACCAAAAACGGGTCGAATGACCCTCAAGTTAGGAACCGACCGACCTATCGATTGAGTTGAGACTGTTGGACTAACAAAAAAAGCACCATCAAAGTATTTGGAATATTCGAAGGAATCCGCCTTAATTAATCATATTTTATAATTAAAAATAATAAGTACACCTTTTCTCTCATAATGTCAATTTTATTTTCTAGTTGGCACTTCTAGAGAGATCCAAGTTATCGACAGAGATAATGTAGACCTGACTCAAATACACAATTATATATTTCACAAATTAGGCACTTACATGATGAACAAGGCCGCTACTTGCATATATACCGGATGTTCATTATATTTGAAGGCATAGCAAGCAAGCAATCATTCCTTTTCTTTTTGGGGGAAACACCGATATTGTCAATGGAATAGATAGAACATCAATTGAATCAGTACAATAAGAAATGCTAAGTTTTTTTACAAGGCGAACTGGCGGAATAAAGCATATATAGGGGATGAGCCTCTCCCAATTCAGTCCATCACTTTTATCAACTGACTCGTTGGACTTTACTGACTTCCAACACTAAATATACTCGGATGGAAAAGATTGCTGATGCCAAAATTGAATTGGCTGAAAGCTACTATAACTTTTTTTGATGGAAGAAAGGTACTATAACTAGTAACTGAAAGATGATCATAAGACTCGTGGATTGGCGGAGTGTACCTCTGTATTTTATTTCCCCTTTTCCTATATTTCTTAAAATTATATATTATATATTATTATTTAATATATGTACACGAACTCCCTACTGTTCACAGCAAAGAAGAAACGCAACGCTAACATATCTATAATAGGTAAAGGCTGAAGTTCAAACTACGAGGTGATACAAACATCAAAAATTCGTTGCCATGTAGTGCTTAATTCACGTTACTGTGAGCCGTCAAGATGGAACAAATAACCAATTTCAAAAATAAATGACAATGCACTAACAAAGAACGACAATTAGCCATGGTAGATTCCGTTTTCTGCCATTGTCTTCTCACCTTCTATCTCAGTGTTTTGGAACTGAAAAAAAAATCATAAGACCAGCTGCCGTTATTTTCCCTCTGAGGTTACCTGCTGCCAAATAGTAGTATATACTAGGTACTAGTAGATTATTTTAGCGACTATATATACTAGTTCTGATTTTTTTAGAATACATACAACTCCGTAGTTCTTATTTTATTTGAGATAAGTATACTTTTTATATTTGTCTTGCAAAAAAGTACTTCTATATTTAGAATGTTTGCCATTTTTTCATCTTATTTAGAATGTTTAACTTTTTTAGATAAATTTAGAATATTTACTTTTTATAAACATTAATTAGAATGTTACTAGTTCCTATGATCTGTCAAATATATCACATCCTTTTTTAGGGGTAAATAGCACATCTAACCTTTTTTTAGACAAAAATAGCACATCTAACTGAGGCATTGTTCCTAAAAAAACTGAGGCATTTTTTGGCCAGCCTCCTGATTATTTATGATATAATGGGCCGGCCCCTTAAGCAAGGAGAAGGAAGCAAGCAGGCCCAGCAATGAGAAGCGAGGCCTCCACAAGTCAACATAAACAAAACCAGCCAATCCGCTATCCTCCACCTCCTCTAGGGTTTTAAGGCCAACTCCAACGCGCAACCCCATCTTGTCCGCTCGCGTCAGTTTGGGGGTAAACGGACGGATCAGGCCTCCCAATGCGCGGCCGCAAACGGACTGTCGTCCGTTTTCTGTCCGCTTTCGACCCATTTCCGACTCAAGTTTGGGCCAAATTTGCGGCCGAATGGACACGCGCGGACGGCGCGTGGCGCCTGCCCATGTCCTCCCCTGGCCCGCCCGTTGGGGAGACAGACCCCTCTTTTCTTATCCCCACCGAACCCCTTCCAGCCGCACGCCTCCACTCTCGTCCCTCGCCACCGCCCCCGACATTGCCTCTGTGCAGCTCGGTCGCGTGCTCGCCCCAACCCTAGTCGCAGCCCCCGTTCCCTCGATGCCCCGAGCTACCCAACCACGGCCACCTGATTTGCACTCCCGGCGGTCGGATTTGGAGCGGATCCGGCCGGACTTGAGCTCGCCCGGCTGCGGGAGGCCACGCCGTGGCATGGACTGGCCGGGCACCGGGCCGGAAGGCCCCGGCAAGGCCGCGTGCAGGTACTGATTCCTCCTCTGGCCGCTCGGATCTACACCTTCGGCGGTTCGCCGGCAGATACACGAACGGCCATCGGCCGGGCTCGTTGCTGGCCCAAAAGCTCGTCGGCGAACCGTTGCCACTCATTAAGTGCGATGACTGCCCAGAGAAGGTCTTGCGCCGCGTGTCTACAACGCCGGAACATCCCGGATGGGTGTTCATCAAGTGCTCAACCAATGGGGTATGTGCTACTTAGTTTCGGTTGTGCTCTTGGATTTGACTAGTTGTGCTAACTTAAATTTTTATTTTGTAGAATGGATGCAACTTTTGGTATTGGAAAGAAGAGTACATCGATATATTGATAGAGCGTAATTTAGTAGATGTTCGTGCACTTGTAGCTAGAATAGAGGCTAGAGATGAGACTAGTGCACTTGTTGCTAGAATAGCGGCTAGACATGAGACTAGATGCGAGGAAGCAACGTCTACTTCTTTATACTCGAAGAAGAAAGAAGCACGCAAGATCGAGCCTCCGCAGATCAACAATGAATGCATCGAGAAGGCACTAATCCAACTTACGGGAGCAGTTATAGAAGTTGGATATCTTCTAAAATGTCTTCTTGTGGTTCTTGTTTTCTTTGGTCTTGCTATTCTAGTTAAGATTTGGTGATGTGCTTCCATGTATCAAAAATCAATGATGAAAAATTAAAAGATGTGTTTGCGAAAAAATGCATGCGGACGGGATGTGGCCGAAATGCGGCCTTTCGTTGGGCGCACGGCCGGCGCATCCACAAATCCGGGTGGACACGGCCCATTGTCACCCCCAAACGGATGAAATCCGGACAAAGCAGACATCCATTTGGGGTCGCGCGTTGGAGTTGGCCTTACCACGCAGCCCGGACGTCTCCCTCCCCTCCTCCGTCCTCTGTGTGTGTGTGCGCGCGAGCACTTTAGCTTCTCTATACCGCTTCCAGATTGTTTTACCAAATCTGGCAGAACTGTGTCGAGTGGCATTTTTTCTATGCTAGTTCAGTTATTTGGATGCATGATCCTGACAGCATTGGTTCGCTTTTGTTCTAGGCAGCAACTAGGGCTGCCGATCTTGTTTGTGAGATGCCCTGAATAAGCTAAGCAATGCCCAATTTCCTACCGGAGTCAAGCACTAAATCTAGGAATACAAAATGCAGCAAAATTGGATTGCTTATTTGCTTGTTAGCTTATTAACCTAACTATGTATGGACGTCCAAGATGCAAAGCCCCTCAAAAATGTTGAACCCGACTCTGCTTGTGGATCTAGTTATTGTCTTAACCATCCACAATCGAAAAGATTGTTCACAGTTGCATATGGTAGCTGTATTTTGTGAGTCCTTCATACCCCTCGTGCTCTGAGTTTCAATCTTTGCTGAATGCGCTTCAACAAATATGGTCTTGTAGGGTAGAGTATCAACTCCCAAACCTTATTGTGGAAGCTATTACAAAAGAAAGTCTGTATGGTGCATTTGATAACGGGATCACTGCTGAACAGGTAATCATCTTAATCACACATTTCTACATGATTCATTGTTAGATAGATACATGCAGTTATGCTTTATTCTTTTTCTTCTTCAGATAATTTCATTCCTTCAGCAAAATGCCCACCCTTGTGTCATCGACAAAATACCACTAGTCCCAGAGAATGTTACAGATCAGGCAAGCACAGCAACCCATCCCTCATATACCAGACATCATCAGTTCAACGGATATAAAACTGAAGACTACCAATTCTCCGGTGCAGATTAGGCTGTGGGAGAATGACCGTAACAAGGTCGAGATGGTCCTGTCACATGTATACGAGGATTTTCCGAGCAAGGTATAAACCCTTCACCCACCAAACCCTGCCAGCTCCTTGCGGATGGATGGTACTTGGACACATTTGAAAACATGTACTCTAGTAGTCTGATTACCACTATACTTACATCTGGGTGCCGCTTTGTAAGCTACCAACTTATATGTTTCGAATTGGGGAGGAATTCGCCATGGGAGGCGGATACAAGCTCACACACACACACATGAGGTTCTGGCCGAAGCCACCAGTTCCTTCCCAGATCCACACGCAACACACGCCAACAGATATATCCTCGCGTACACCCTTAACAGGCCCAGTTCTAGCCTGCAAGCCACCAGGGAAGATGCCGGTCGCGAGTGGGCCAAGCTGCCGGCCCACGAGTCGAATCCTTGGCCTCGCGCGCTCCTGGTTGCTCTGTTCCGGTGCCTTGATTGCTGACACGCTTACTTGTGCAGGACATGTTTGAGCAATGCTGTGACCACGCCAGGGATAACAGGTACTTGCTGTGGGAGGACGCGAAGAAGATGTGATTGATAGTGAACGCGGAGTTCCACCAAGAAATGCGGGAGTTCCTGCGCAGGCAAAGATGATCCAAGGGAAGTGACCATCTTGGAGAGAAGAAAAGAAGCAACTTGTCTGAACCACACGCAACTTCATGTGAGGAAGGCCTGAATCCACCCACCAACCAGACAAGTCTTTTACAACATCCATCAGCACGACAAGTCTTTACAAGATCCATCACCAGGAGGCAGCGAGGCAGAGTGGTTGTCTGGTAGATGTTGAAATCATTTGAACTCGATGGTCGTAAATCGAGTGTAATCATATGTTTGATAGGTCCAGTCTGCAGTTTGTGTCATGCTAAGTGTAGGTCACAGAAGGTAGTGGATTATCCAGTTAGTCAAATCAAAATTGGATGAACTGTACGTGCTCCACTTCTCCAGTTCAGTTTTGCATGGAAGTCGCGTACAATTGTGATTGGCCTGTGTCAGTCAGTTTGGAACCATACAAGTTTGCAAAACCGCATCGGGACAGGATTGACAATTTTGATTTTCAGTAAAGTGGTTTAGTATCTTTTTAACAAAATACTTGGGGGTTTATGAGGATTCACACTCTGGTGTGTAGAGTTAAAATACAATGAGCGCTCAATTTGATGTTCAGGCGTAGGACAATATACATGTACCAAAGTTGAAATATGGCCTCACATTAAACGAGTGTTCAATATAGAAACGAATTTATATTAAAAAAATTGGTTTCAAATATTTGAACTAAAGTTGCACTTTTTGTTTGTTCACAACATCGAATGGCTCGTTGTGTTGACACCAAAGATATCGTGGCAATGGTCGTCAACTGAACCGGAGGCAAAACTGGCCGTCATACAACTGAACCGGAGGCAAAACTAGCCGGCAAAACCAGTTAACATGGTTGGTACCAAATCCTTCTGAGATGATATTGTTTCCATGTCATCCACATTATGTTAACCTGAGAAATTGAAATAGGACTTTGCCTATAAATGTGTGTTTGGAAATTAGACTTATCCTTATTCTATATCGTATAGAAAGAGGAAGAAACACTTGAATATTAGAGTAGTAATTGTCATTGGTGACGATGCGAAAGGAAAGAAACACAAAGAATCTTTAATCTACACATAAAAAGATGGCCGATAAGTTTCCAATAACAGCAATCGATCAAGAGTGTGTTTCCTGCCTATTTTGTATCAGTACATGTTTTCACACCAACAACGGTTCCATTTTTAGATGGAAATACTCGTATGCACCAGGATTAGACCTTAATAAATATTTACCCTTTTCACCCCTCAATCCAAAAAACAGATTGGCCCATGAAAGATACCAACATATATATGCCCCCATACGCGAGCCTGTCATCCAAAGTTCATCGAGCAAACACACAAACACTGCAGCCTACCACCGGACTTATCCCACAACTTCATCAACTCTTCCCCTTGAAATGGAGAGTGTTCCAGTGTTGATTGTTGGTGCTGGGCCAGCAGGCCTTGCAACGGCAGCATGCCTTGGTCAATTCTCGATTCCTTATGCCATCGTCGAGCGCGAGAGCTGTAGCGCGTCACTCTGGCGCAACCGTGCATATGATCGCCTCAAGCTGCATCTCGCAAAGGAGTTCTGTGAGTTGCCACACATGTCATACCCTGTAGATGCACCAACATACATACCAAAAACCTTGTTTGTGAAGTACTTGGATGACTATGTTGAGCGTTTCAACATTCAACCAAAGTATCTCACCAGCGTGGAGTCATCCACATATGACAATGATGAAAAATGTTGGTCCATTGTGGCAACGGACATGTCAAAGTGCACCACAGTCAAGTTCACGGCAAAGTTTCTTGTTGTGGCAAGTGGTGAGAATAGTCCAGAGAATATTCCAATGATCCCTGGACTAGAAAACTTTCCAGGTGATGTCATCCACTCCTCAAGCTACAAGTCAGGCAAGAGCTACTCTGGCAAGAATGTATTGGTCGTTGGATCTGGCAACTCCGGGATGGAAATTGCTTATGACCTTGCGACCCATGGTGCCAATACATCGATTGTTATACGAAGCCCGGTATGTACACGCACTATATATTTTCATTGGGTACATGAACGCAAATTCTTAGTATAGTTACTAATAGAAGAGATGCAATTTTTCAGTGTTATTACTAATAGGAAGTATTTCACATAGAAAAAGAGATGGACAGTTTATATCACACACAAACAACTAAAAAACTAGAGGAACCACATGACAAAGTTTTAATTCTTGAAAGAAGAAATTCTATGAAATTTTATTTATCATGCATACTTCAAAAGAGGTGTGACATGTTTTGTGGTTGCAGATTCATGTAATGAAAAAGGAATTAATTCGTTTGGGGATGGCACTTGCTCACCATCTTCCATTGAATCTAGTGGATAAACTCCTTGTGATGGCAGCATATTTAATATTTGGAGACCTGTCATGACATGGCATCACAAGACCAAAAATGGGTCCAATGACCCTCAAATCAGAAACAGGCCGATCTGCAGTGATTGATGTTGGGACTGTTGGATTGATCAAAAAAGGCATCATCAAAGTAAGTATATCCTTGACATGACATAAATTTATAACATATGTTGATTTGATATGCCAAGTTATCAATGTATTTTTATCTCCTATAGGTTCAGGGGGGCATTAGTAAGATCAAGGGCAACATAGTTAAATTTCAATGCAGTAAAAGAATCTCATTTGATGCGATTGTGTTTGCAACTGGATACAAAAGCACGGCAAATATATGGCTCAAGGTAATATAGCTTGTGTTTGAACATGTCTGAGTTTGTTTTCTTGGTGTAACCATTATTAAATCTGCTAACAAGCTCTATGCTTTTTTAATCCAGAATGGTGAGAGCATGTTAAATGGCAACGGACTGCCCATCCAAAAATATCCGAATCATTGGAAAGGTGAAAATGGGCTCTACTGTGCTGGGTTAGCGAGGAGAGGATTAGCCGGTATTGCAGCAGATGCCAAGAATATCGCTAATGACATCAAATCTGTGATAGACTCTATGTCAAGTTAAATCATCTTTTACATGTAGTTTACCATGGCAAGCATGCTAGAAGGTTGATTCTTTGAGAAATATATCCATTATGTCACCTTTGTATCTAGCTTTTAGACAAGTAGATTTATGTTTATTTCAAGGTTCATATGTGCCCTGAAGAGAGATGTACTATTATACTATAATAAAGGGGTTTGTAATCTTATTGTGCAGAGAGATTTGTCATTTTGCTTGAACCTACCACTGTGTATTATATTTTATTTACTTGAAATTATATGTGCAAAAGGCATGCACTCAATACTCCGTTGTCTATACCAAAATCTCTTGCGGCATGTTTACCCCATCGGTGTATGAGGTAGTAGTCACATCAACCCAAAAAACCCTGCATAGTTCACTACATCCATTACAGTAGGTACTGTGGTGCTATTTAGTCTTAGAGTGACACTAATTATCAATCCGTGCAACTACATGGGCTAGCTGACTTACTATAGATCATTAAAAATATTTGTGAACATATTTAGAAACTTAAAACTAAAGGTTAGAACACCATATGACGGAAAACTACTATGTAGAACATGTATTTGTGGTTACGTGATACTGGTATCCTTAACTGTTCTGGACACAATTTGTTGTGCCCGAAGCGCAGGGTTTGCAGTATGCAGTAAGTTTTCCATCGGCTGAGATCCAAGGTACCCATCCGTGTAGTCTTGGATATAAATTGCTTATGACCTACCATGGTGTCAATACTTCGATTGTTATACGAAGCCTGATATGTACTACATGCACTGTATAATTTCATTGGGTACATGAACACAATTTTTTAGTATAGTTACCACTAGAAGAGATGCATTTTTTCAGTATTATTACTAATATAAAATATTTCACACATATAAGAAATGGATTGTTTTATATCATGCACAGACAATGAAACAACTAGAGGAACTAAATGAAAAAAAATTAACTCTTGAAAGAAGAAATTCTATGAAATTTTGTTTTATCATGCATGCTTCAAAAGATGCATGCCATGTCTATTGGTTGCAAATTCATGTGATGACAAGAGAATTAATTCAGTTGGGTTGACACTTGCTCACTATCTTTCACTAAATATAGTGGGTGACCTCTTTGTGACGGCGGAGAATGTCATATTTTAAGATCTATCGAGGCATGGCGTCACAAGGCCCAAAACCAAAAACGGGTCGAATGACCCTCAAGTTAGGAACCGACCGACCTATCGATTGAGTTGAGACTGTTGGACTAACAAAAAAAGCACCATCAAAGTATTTGGAATATTCGAAGGAATCCGCCTTAATTAATCATATTTTATAATTAAAAATAATAAGTACACCTTTTCTCTCATAATGTCAATTTTATTTTCTAGTTGGCACTTCTAGAGAGATCCAAGTTATCGACAGAGATAATGTAGACCTGACTCAAATACACAATTATATATTTCACAAATTAGGCACTTACATGATGAACAAGGCCGCTACTTGCATATATACCGGATGTTCATTATATTTGAAGGCATAGCAAGCAAGCAATCATTCCTTTTCTTTTTGGGGGAAACACCGATATTGTCAATGGAATAGATAGAACATCAATTGAATCAGTACAATAAGAAATGCTAAGTTTTTTTACAAGGCGAACTGGCGGAATAAAGCATATATAGGGGATGAGCCTCTCCCAATTCAGTCCATCACTTTTATCAACTGACTCGTTGGACTTTACTGACTTCCAACACTAAATATACTCGGATGGAAAAGATTGCTGATGCCAAAATTGAATTGGCTGAAAGCTACTATAACTTTTTTTGATGGAAGAAAGGTACTATAACTAGTAACTGAAAGATGATCATAAGACTCGTGGATTGGCGGAGTGTACCTCTGTATTTTATTTCCCCTTTTCCTATATTTCTTAAAATTATATATTATATATTATTATTTAATATATGTACACGAACTCCCTACTGTTCACAGCAAAGAAGAAACGCAACGCTAACATATCTATAATAGGTAAAGGCTGAAGTTCAAACTACGAGGTGATACAAACATCAAAAATTCGTTGCCATGTAGTGCTTAATTCACGTTACTGTGAGCCGTCAAGATGGAACAAATAACCAATTTCAAAAATAAATGACAATGCACTAACAAAGAACGACAATTAGCCATGGTAGATTCCGTTTTCTGCCATTGTCTTCTCACCTTCTATCTCAGTGTTTTGGAACTGAAAAAAAAAATCATAAGACCAGCTGCCGTTATTTTCCCTCTGAGGTTACCTGCTGCCAAATAGTAGTATATACTAGGTACTAGTAGATTATTTTAGCGACTATATATACTAGTTCTGATTTTTTTAGAATACATACAACTCCGTAGTTCTTATTTTATTTGAGATAAGTATACTTTTTATATTTGTCTTGCAAAAAAGTACTTCTATATTTAGAATGTTTGCCATTTTTTCATCTTATTTAGAATGTTTAACTTTTTTAGATAAATTTAGAATATTTACTTTTTATAAACATTAATTAGAATGTTACTAGTTCCTATGATCTGTCAAATATATCACATCCTTTTTGAGGGGTAAATAGCACATCTAACCTTTTTTTAGACAAAAATAGCACATCTAACTGAGGCATTGTTCCTAAAAAAACTGAGGCATTTTTTGGCCAGCCTCCTGATTATTTATGATATAATGGGCCGGCCCCTTAAGCAAGGAGAAGGAAGCAAGCAGGCCCAGCAATGAGAAGCGAGGCCTCCACAAGTCAACATAAACAAAACCAGCCAATCCGCTATCCTCCACCTCCTCTAGGGTTTTAAGGCCAACTCCAACGCGCAACCCCATCTTGTCCGCTCGCGTCAGTTTGGAGGTAAACGGACGGATCAGGCCTCCCAATGCGCGGCCGCAAACGGACCGTCGTCCGTTTTCTGTCCGCTTTCGACCCATTTCCGACTCAAGTTTGGGCCAAATTTGCGGCCGAATGGACACGCGCGGACGGCGCGTGGCGCCTGCCCATGTCCTCCCCTGGCCCGCCCGTTGCGGAGACAGACCCCTCTTTTCTTATCCCCACCGAACCCCTTCCAGCCGAACCCCTCCACTCTCGTCCCTCCCCACTGCCCCCGACATTGCCTCTGTGCAGCTCGGTCGCGTGCTCGCCCCAACCCTAGTCGCAGCCCCCGTTCCCTCGATGCCCCGAGCTACCCAACCACGGCCACCTGATTTGCACTCCCGGCGGTCGGATTTGGAGCGGATCCGGCCGGACTTGAGCTCGCCCGGCTGCGGGAGGCCACGCCGTGGCATGGACTGGCCGGGCACCGGGCCGGAAGGCCCCGGCAAGGCCGCGTGCAGGTACTGATTCCTTCTCTGGCGGCTCGGATCTACACCTTCGGCGGTTCGCCGGCAGATACACGAACGGCCATCGGCCGGGCTCGTTGCTGGCCCAAAAGCTCGTCGGCGAACCGTTGCCACTCATTAAGTGCGATGACTGCCCAGAGAAGGTCTTGCGTCGCGTGTCTACAACGCCGGAACATCCCGGATGGGTGTTCATCAAGTGCTCAACCAATGGGGTATGTGCTACTTAGTTTCGGTTGTGCTCTTGGATTTGACTAGTTGTGCTAACTTAAATTTTTATTTTGTAGAATGGATGCAACTTTTGGTATTGGAAAGAAGAGTACATCGATATATTGATAGAGCGTAATTTAGTAGATGTTCGTGCACTTGTAGCTAGAATAGAGGCTAGAGATGAGACTAGTGCACTTGTTGCTAGAATAGCGGCTAGACATGAGACTAGATGCGAGGAAGCAACGTCTACTTCTTTATACTCGAAGAAGAAAGAAGCACGCAAGATCGAGCCTCCGCAGATCAACAATGAATGCATCGAGAAGGCACTAATCCAACTTACGGGAGCAGTTATAGAAGTTGGATATCTTCTAAAATGTCTTCTTGTGGTTCTTGTTTTCTTTGGTCTTGCTATTCTAGTTAAGATTTGGTGATGTGCTTCCATGTATCAAAAATCAATGATGAAAAATTAAAAGATGTGTTTGCGAAAAAATGCATGCGGACGGGATGTGGCCGAAATGCGGCCTTTCGTTGGGCGCACGGCCGGCGCATCCACAAATCCGGGTGGACACGGCCCATTGTCACCCCCAAACGGATGAAATCCGGACAAAGCAGACATCCATTTGGGGTCGCGCGTTGGAGTTGGCCTTACCACGCAGCCCGGACGTCTCCCTCCCCTCCTCCGTCCTCTGTGTGTGTGTGCGCGCGAGCACTTTAGCTTCTCTATACCGCTTCCAGATTGTTTTACCAAATCTGGCAGAACTGTGTCGAGTGGCATTTTTTCTATGCTAGTTCAGTTATTTGGATGCATGATCCTGACAGCATTGGTTCGCTTTTGTTCTAGGCAGCAACTAGGGCTGCCGATCTTGTTTGTGAGATGCCCTGAATAAGCTAAGCAATGCCCAATTTCCTACCGGAGTCAAGCACTAAATCTAGGAATACAAAATGCAGCAAAATTGGATTGCTTATTTGCTTGTTAGCTTATTAACCTAACTATGTATGGACGTCCAAGATGCAAAGCCCCTCAAAAATGTTGAACCCGACTCTGCTTGTGGATCTAGTTATTGTCTTAACCATCCACAATCGAAAAGATTGTTCACAGTTGCATATGGTAGCTGTATTTTGTGAGTCCTTCATACCCCTCGTGCTCTGAGTTTCAATCTTTGCTGAATGCGCTTCAACAAATATGGTCTTGTAGGGTAGAGTATCAACTCCCAAACCTTATTGTGGAAGCTATTACAAAAGAAAGTCTGTATGGTGCATTTGATAACGGGATCACTGCTGAACAGGTAATCATCTTAATCACACATTTCTACATGATTCATTGTTAGATAGATACATGCAGTTATGCTTTATTCTTTTTCTTCTTCAGATAATTTCATTCCTTCAGCAAAATGCCCACCCTTGTGTCATCGACAAAATACCACTAGTCCCAGAGAATGTTACAGATCAGGCAAGCACAGCAACCCATCCCTCATATACCAGACATCATCTGTTCAACGGATATAAAACTGAAGACTACCAATTCTCCGGTGCAGATTAGGCTGTGGGAGAATGACCGTAACAAGGTCGAGATGGTCCTGTCACATGTATACGAGGATTTTCCGAGCAAGGTATAAACCCTTCACCCACCAAACCCTGCCAGCTCCTTGCGGATGGATGGTACTTGGACACATTTGAAAACATGTACTCTAGTAGTCTGATTACCACTATACTTACATCTGGGTGCCGCTTTGTAAGCTACCAACTTATATGTTTCGAATTGGGGAGGAATTCGCCATGGGAGGCGGATACAAGCTCACACACACACACATGAGGTTCTGGCCGAAGCCACCAGTTCCTTCCCAGATCCACACGCAACACACGCCAACAGATATATCCTCGCGTACACCCTTAACAGGCCCAGTTCTGGCCTGCAAGCCACCAGGGAAGATGCCGGTCGCGAGTGGGCCAAGCTGCCGGCCCACGAGTCGAATCCTTGGCCTCGCGCGCTCCTGGTTGCTCTGTTCCGGTGCCTTGATTGCTGACACGCTTACTTGTGCAGGACATGTTTGAGCAATGCTGTGACCACGCCAGGGATAACAGGTACTTGCTGTGGGAGGACGCGAAGAAGATGTGATTGATAGTGAACGCGGAGTTCCACCAAGAAATGCGGGAGTTCCTGCGCAGGCAAAGATGATCCAAGGGAAGTGACCATCTTGGAGAGAAGAAAAGAAGCAACTTGTCTGAACCACACGCAACTTCATGTGAGGAAGGCCTGAATCCACCCACCAACCAGACAAGTCTTTTACAACATCCATTAGCACGACAAGTCTTTACAAGATCCATCACCAGGAGGCAGCGAGGCAGAGTGGTTGTCTGGTAGATGTTGAAATCATTTGAACTCGATGGTCGTAAATCGAGTGTAATCATATGTTTGATAGGTCCAGTCTGCAGTTTGTGTCATGCTAAGTGTAGGTCACAGAAGGTAGTGGATTATCCAGTTAGTCAAATCAAAATTGGATGAACTGTACGTGCTCCACTTCTCCAGTTCAGTTTTGCATGGAAGTCGCGTACAATTGTGATTGGCCTGTGTCAGTCAGTTTGGAACCATACAAGTTTGCAAAACCGCATCGGGACAGGATTGACAATTTTGATTTTCAGTGAAGTGGTTTAGTATCTTTTTAACAAAATACTTGGGGGTTTATGAGGATTCACACTCTGGTGTGTAGAGTTAAAATACAATGAGCGCTCAATTTGATGTTCAGGCGTAGGACAATATACATGTACCAAAGTTGAAATATGGCCTCACATTAAACGAGTGTTCAGTATAGAAACGAATTTATATTAAAAAAAATTGGTTTCAAATATTTGAACTAAAGTTCCACTTTTTGTTTGTTCACAACATCGAATGGCTCGTTGTGTTGACACAAAAGATATCGTGGCAATGGTCGTCAACTGAACCGGAGGCAAAACTGGCCGTCATACAACTGAACCGGAGGCAAAACTAGCCGGCAAAACCAGTTAACATGGTTGGTACCAAATCCTTCTGAGATGATATTGTTTCCATGTCATCCGCATTATGTTAACCTGAAAAATTGAAATAGGACTTTGCCTATAAATGTGTGTTTGGAAATTAGACTTATCCTTATTCTATATCGTATAGAAAGAGGAAGAAACACTTGAATATTAGAGTAGTAATTGTCATTGGTGACGATGCGAAAGGAAAGAAACACAAAGAATCTTTAATCTACACATAAAAAGATGGCCGATAAGTTTCCAATAACAGCAATCGATCAAGAGTGTGTTTCCTGCCTATTTTGTATCAGTACATGTTTCCACACCAACAACGGTTCCATTTTTAGATGGAAATACTCGTATGCACCAGGATTAGACCTCAATAAATATTTACCCTTTTCACCCCTCAATCCAAAAAACAGATTGGCCCATGAAAGATACCAACATATATATGCCCCCATACGCGAGCCTGTCATCCAAAGTTCATCGAGCAAACACACAAACACTGCAGCCTACCACCGGACTTATCCCACAACTTCATCAACTCTTCCCCTTGAAATGGAGAGTGTTCCAGTGTTGATTGTTGGTGCTGGGCCAGCAGGCCTTGCAACGGCAGCATGCCTTGGTCAATTCTCGATTCCTTATGCCATCGTCGAGCGCGAGAGCTGTAGCGCGTCACTCTGGCGCAACCGTGCATATGATCGCCTCAAGCTGCATCTCGCAAAGGAGTTCTGTGAGTTGCCACACATGTCATACCCTGTAGATGCACCAACATACATACCAAAAACCTTGTTTGTGAAGTACTTGGATGACTATGTTGAGTGTTTCAACATTCAACCAAAGTATCTCACCAGCGTGGAGTCATCCACATATGACAATGATGAAAAATGTTGGTCCATTGTGGCAACGGACATGTCAAAGTGCACCACAGTCAAGTTCACGGCAAAGTTTCTTGTTGTGGCAAGTGGTGAGAATAGTGCAGAGAATATTCCAATGATCCCTGGACTAGAAAACTTTCCAGGTGATGTCATCCACTCCTCAAGCTACAAGTCAGGCAAGAGCTACTCTGGCAAGAATGTATTGGTCGTTGGATCTGGCAACTCCGGGATGGAAATTGCTTATGACCTTGCGACCCATGGTGCCAATACATCGATTGTTATACGAAGCCCGGTATGTACACGCACTATATATTTTCATTGGGTACATGAACGCAAATTCTTAGTATAGTTACTAATAGAAGAGATGCAATTTTTCAGTGTTATTACTAATAGGAAGTATTTCACATAGAAAAAGAGATGGACAGTTTATATCACACACAAACAACTAAAAAACTAGAGGAACCACATGACAAAGTTTTAATTCTTGAAAGAAGAAATTCTATGAAATTTTATTTATCATGCATACTTCAAAAGAGGTGTGACATGTTTTGTGGTTGCAGATTCATGTAATGACAAAGGAATTAATTCGTTTGGGGATGGCACTTGCTCACCATCTTCCATTGAATCTAGTGGATAAACTCCTTGTGATGGCAGCGTATTTAATATTTGGAGACCTGTCACGACATGGCATCACAAGACCAAAAATGGGTCCAATGACCCTCAAATCAGAAACAGGCCGATCTGCAGTGATTGATGTTGGGACTGTTGGATTGATCAAAAAAGGCATCATCAAAGTAAGTATATCCTTGACATGACATAAATTTATAACATATGTTGATTTGATATGCCAAGTTATCAATGTATTTTTATCTCCTATAGGTTCAGGGGGGCATTAGTAAGATCAAGGGCAACATAGTTAAATTTCAATGCAGTAAAAGAATCTCATTTGATGCGATTGTGTTTGCAACTGGATACAAAAGCACGGCAAATATATGGCTCAAGGTAATATAGCTTGTGTTTGAACATGTCTGAGTTTGTTTTCTTGGTGTAACCATTATTAAATCTGCTAACAAGCTCTATGCTTTTTTAATCCAGAATGGTGAGAGCATGTTAAATGGCAACGGACTGCCCATCCAAAAATATCCGAATCATTGGAAAGGTGAAAATGGGCTCTACTGTGCTGGGTTAGCGAGGAGAGGATTAGCCGGTATTGCAGCAGATGCCAAGAATATCGCTAATGACATCAAATCTGTGATAGACTCTATGTCAAGTTAAATCATCTTTTACATGTAGTTTACCATGGCAAGCATGCTAGAAGGTTGATTCTTTGAGAAATATATCCATTATGTCACCTTTGTATCTAGCTTTTAGACAAGTAGATTTATGTTTATTTCAAGGTTCATATGTGCCCTGAAGAGAGATGTACTATTATACTATAATAAAGGGGTTTGTAATCTTATTGTGCAGAGAGATTTGTCATTTTGCTTGAACCTACCACTGTGTATTATATTTTATTTACTTGAAATTATATGTGCAAAAGGCATGCACTCAATACTCCGTTGTCTATACCAAAATCTCTTGCGGCATGTTTACCCCATCGGTGTATGAGGTAGTAGTCACATCAACCCAAAAAACCCTGCATAGTTCACTACATCCATTACAGTAGGTACCGTGGTGCTATTTAGTCTTAGAATGACACTAATTATCAATCCGTGCAACTACATGGGCTAGCTGACTTACTATAGATCATTAAAAATATCTGTGAACATATTTAGAAACTTAAAACTAAAGGTTAGAACACCATATGACGGAAAACTACTATGTAGAACATGTATTTGTGGTTACATGATACTGGTATCCTTAACTGTTGTGGACACAATTTGTTGTGCCCGAAGCGCAGGGTTTGCAGTATGCAGTAAGTTTTCCATCGGCTGAGATCCAAGGTACCCATCCGTGTAGTCTTGGATATAAATTGCTTATGACCTACCATGGTGTCAATACTTCGATTGTTATACGAAGCCTGATATGTACTACATGCACTGTATAATTTCATTGGGTACATGAACACAATTTTTTAGTATAGTTACCACTAGAAGAGATGCATTTTTTCAGTATTATTACTAATATAAAGTATTTCACACATATAAGAAATGGATTGTTTTATATCATGCACACACAATGAAACAACTAGAGGAACTAAATGAAAAAAAATTAACTCTTGAAAGAAGAAATTCTATGAAATTTCGTTTTATCATGCATGCTTCAAAAGATGCATGCCATGTCTATTGGTTGCAAATTCATGTGATGACAAGACAATTAATTCAGTTGGGTTGACACTTGCTCACTATCTTTCACTAAATACAGTGGGTGACCTCTTTGTGACGGCGGAGAATGCCATATTTTAAGATCTATCGAGGCATGGCGTAACAAGGCCCAAAACCAAAAACGGGTCGAATGACCCTCAAGTTAGGAACCGACCGACCTATCGATTGAGTTGAGACTGTTGGACTAACAAAAAAAGCACCATCAAAGTATTTGGAATATTCGAAGGAATCCGCCTTAATTAATCATATTTTATAATTAAAAATAATAAGTACACCTTTTCTCTCATAATGTCAATTTTATTTTCTAGTTGGCACTTCTAGAGAGATCCAAGTTATCTACAGAGATAATGTAGACCTGACTCAAATACGCAATTATATATTTCACAAATTAGGCACTTACATGATGAACAAGGCCGCTACTTGCATATATATCGGATGTTCATTATATTTGAAGGCATAGCAAGCAAGCAATCATTCCTTTTCTTTTTGGGGGAAACACCGATATTGTCAATGGAATAGATAGAACATCAATTGAATCAGTACAATAAGAAATGCTAAGTTTTTTTACAAGGCGAACTGACGGAATAAAGCATATATAGGGGATGAGCCTCTCCCAATTCAGTCCATCACTTTTATCAACTGACTCGTTTGACTTTACCGACTTCCAACACTAAATATACTCGGATGGAAAAGATTGCTGATGCCAAAATTGAATTGGCTGAAAGCTACTATAACTTTTTTTGATGGAAGAAAGGTACTATAACTAGTAACTGAAAGATGATCATAAGACTCGTGGATTGGCGGAGTGTACCTCTGTATTTTATTTCCCCTTTTCCTATATTTCTTAAAATTATATATTTTATATTATTATTTAATATATGTACACGAACTCCCTACTGTTCACAGCAAATAAGAAACGCAACGCTAACATATCTATAATAGGTAAAGGCTGAAGTTCAAACTACGAGGTGATACAAACATCAAAAATTCGTTGCCATGTAGTGCTTAATTCACGTTACTGTGAGCCGTCAAGATGGAACAAATAACCAATTTCAAAAATAAATGACAATGCACTAACAAAGAACGACAATTAGCCATGGTAGATTCCGTTTTCTGCCATTGTCTTCTCACCTTCTATCTCAGTGTTTTGGAACTGAAAAAAAAGTCATAAGACCAGCTGCCGTTATTTTCCCTCTGAGGTTACCTGCTGCCAAATAGTAGTATATACTAGGTACTAGTAGATTATTTTAGCGACTATATATACTAGTTCTGATTTTTTTAGAATACATACAACTCCGTAGTTCTTATTTTATTTGAGATAAGTATACTTTTTATATTTGTCTTGCAAAAAAGTACTTCTATATTTAGAATGTTTGCCATTTTTTCATCTTATTTAGAATGTTTAACTTTTTTAGATAAATTTAGAATATTTACTTTTTATAAACATTAATTAGAATGTTAGTAGTTCCTATGATCTGTCAAATATATCACATCCTTTTTGAGGGGTAAATAGCTCATCTAACCTTTTTTTAGACAAAAATAGCACATCTAACTGAGGCATTGTTCCTAAAAAAACTGAGGCATTTTTTGGCCAGCCTCCTGATTATTTATGATATAATGGGCCGGCCCCTTAAGCAAGGAGAAGGAAGCAAGCAGGCCTAGCAATGAGAAGCGAGGCCTCCACTAGTCAACATAAACAAAACCAGCCAATCCGCTATCCTCCACCTCCTCTAGGGTTTTAAGGCCAACTCCAACGCGCAACCCCATCTTATCCGCTCGCGTCAGTTTGGGGGTAAACGGACGGATCAGGCCTCCCAATGCGCGGCCGCAAACGGACTGTCGTCCGTTTTCTGTCCGCTTTCGACCCATTTCCGACTCAAGTTTGGGCCAAATTTGCGGCCGAATGGACACGCGCGGACGGCGCGTGGCGCCTGCCCATGTCCTCCCCTGGCCCGCCCGTTGGGGAGACAGACCCCTCTTTTCTTATCCCCACCGAACCCCTTCCAGCCGCACGCCTCCACTCTCGTCCCTCGCCACCGCCCCCGACATTGCCTCTGTGCAGCTCGGTCGCGTGCTCGCCCCAACCCTAGTCGCAGCCCCCGTTCCCTCGATGCCCCGAGCTACCCAACCACGGCCACCTGATTTGCACTCCCGGCGGTCGGATTTGGAGCGGATCCGGCCGGACTTGAGCTCACCCGGCTGCGGGAGGCCACGCCGTGGCATGGACTGGCCGGGCACCGGGCCGGAAGGCCCCGGCAAGGCCGCGTGCAGGTACTGATTCCTCCTCTGGCCGCTCGGATCTACACCTTCGGCGGTTCGCCGGCAGATACACGAACGGCCATCGGCCGGGCTCGTTGCTGGCCCAAAAGCTCGTCGGCGAACCGTTGCTACTCATTAAGTGCGATGACTGCCCAGAGAAGGTCTTGCGTCGCGTGTTTACAACGCCGGAACATCCCGGATCGGTGTTCATCAAGTGCTCAACCAATGGGGTATGTGCTACTTAGTTTCGGTTGTGCTCTTGGATTTGACTAGTTGTGCTAACTTAAATTTTTATTTTGTAGAATGGATGCAACTTTTGGTATTGGAAAGAAGAGTACATCGATATATTGATAGAGCGTAATTTAGTAGATGTTCGTGCACTTGTAGCTAGAATAGAGGCTAGAGATGAGACTAGTGCACTTGTTGCTAGAATAGCGGCTAGACATGAGACTAGATGCGAGGAAGCAACGTCTACTTCTTTATACTCGAAGAAGAAAGAAGCACGCAAGATCGAGCCTCCGCAGATCAACAATGAATGCATCGAGAAGGCACTAATCCAACTTACGGGAGCAGTTATAGAAGTTGGATATCTTCTAAAATGTCTTCTTGTGGTTCTTGTTTTCTTTGGTCTTGCTATTCTAGTTAAGATTTGGTGATGTGCTTCCATGTATCAAAAATCAATGATGAAAAATTAAAAGATGTGTTTGCGAAAAAATGCATGCGGACGGGATGTGGCCGAAATGCGGCCTTGCGTTGGGCGCACGGCCGGCGCATCCACAAATCCGGGTGGACACGGCCCATTGTCACCCCCAAACGGATGAAATCCGGACAAAGCAGACATCCATTTGGGGTCGCGCGTTGGAGTTGGCCTTACCACGCAGCCCGGACGTCTCCCTCCCCTCCTCCGTCCTCTGTGTGTGTGTGCGCGCGAGCACTTTAGCTTCTCTATACCGCTTCCAGATTGTTTTACCAAATCTGGCAGAACTGTGTCGAGTGGCATTTTTTCTATGCTAGTTCAGTTATTTGGATGCATGATCCTGACAGCATTGGTTCGCTTTTGTTCTAGGCAGCAACTAGGGCTGCCGATCTTGTTTGTGAGATGCCCTGAATAAGCTAAGCAATGCCCAATTTCCTACCGGAGTCAAGCACTAAATCTAGGAATACAAAATGCAGCAAAATTGGATTGCTTATTTGCTTGTAGCTTATTAACCTAACTATGTATGGACGTCCAAGATGCAAAGCCCCTCAAAAATGTTGAACCCGACTCTGCTTGTGGATCTAGTTATTGTCTTAACCATCCACAATCGAAAAGATTGTTCACAGTTGCATATGGTAGCGGTATTTTGTGAGTCCTTCATACCCCTCGTGCTCTGAGTTTCAATCTTTGCTGAATGCGCTTCAACAAATATGGTCTTGTAGGGTAGAGTATCAACTCCCAAACCTTATTGTGGAAGCTATTACAAAAGAAAGTCTGTATGGTGCATTTGATAACGGGATCACTGCTGAACAGGTAATCATCTTAATCACACATTTCTACATGATTCATTGTTAGATAGATACATGCAGTTATGCTTTATTCTTTTTCTTCTTTAGATAATTTCATTCCTTCAGCAAAATGCCCACCCTTGTGTCATCGACAAAATACCACTAGTCCCAGAGAATGTTACAGATCAGGCAAGCACAGCAACCCATCCCTCATATACCAGGCATCATCTGTTCAACGGATATAAAACTGAAGACTACCAATTCTCCGGTGCAGATTAGGCTGTGGGAGAATGACCGTAACAAGGTCGAGATGGTCCTATCACATGTATACGAGGATTTTCCGAGCAAGGTATAAACCCTTCACCCACCAA
This sequence comes from Aegilops tauschii subsp. strangulata, assembly GCF_002575655.3. Classification (NCBI taxonomy): domain Eukaryota; kingdom Viridiplantae; phylum Streptophyta; class Magnoliopsida; order Poales; family Poaceae; genus Aegilops; species Aegilops tauschii. The sequence goes on along the minus strand of NC_053036.3, from coordinate 636,926,516 downwards.
ACCCTGCCAGCTCCTTGCGGATGGATGGTGCTTGGACACATTTGAAAACATGTACTCTAGTAGTCTGATTACCACTATACTTACATTTGGGTGCCGCTTTGTAAGCTACCAACTTATATGTTTCGAATTGGGGAGGAATTCGCCATGGGAGGCGGATACAAGCTCACACACACACACACATGAGGTTCTGGCCGAAGCCACCAGTTCCTTCCCAGATCCACACGCAACACACGCCAACAGATATATCCTCGCGTACACCCTTAACGGGCCCAGTTCTGGCCTGCAAGCCACCAGGGAAGATGCCGGTCGCGAGTGGGCCAAGCTGCCGGCCCACGAGTCGAATCCTTGGCCTCGCGCGCTCCTGGTTGCTCTGTTCCGGTGCCTTGATTGCTGACACGCTTACTTGTGCAGGACATGTTTGAGCAATGCTGTGACCACGCCAGGGATAACAGGTACTTGCTGTGGGAGGACGCGAAGAAGATGTGATTGATAGTGAACGCGGAGTTCCACCAAGAAATGCGGGAGTTCCTGCGCAGGCAAAGATGATCCAAGGGAAGTGACCATCTTGGAGAGAAGAAAAGAAGCAACTTGTCTGAACCACACGCAACTTCATGTGAGGAAGGCCTGAATCCACCCACCAACCAGACAAGTCTTTTACAACATCCATCAGCACGACAAGTCTTTACAAGATCCATCACCAGGAGGCAGCGAGGCAGAGTGGTTGTCTGGTAGATGTTGAAATCATTTGAACTCGATGGTCGTAAATCGAGTGTAATCATATGTTTGATAGGTCCAGTCTGCAGTTTGTGTCATGCTAAGTGTAGGTCACAGAAGGTAGTGGATTATCCAGTTAGTCAAATCAAAATTGGATGAACTGTACGTGCTCCACTTCTCCAGTTCAGTTTTGCATGGAAGTCGCGTACAATTGTGATTGGCCTGTGTCAGTCAGTTTGGAACCATACAAGTTTGCAAAACCGCATCGGGACAGGATTGACAATTTTGATTTTCAGTAAAGTGGTTTAGTATCTTTTTAACAAAATACTTGGGGGTTTATGAGGATTCACACTCTGGTGTGTAGAGTTAAAATACAATGAGCACTCAATTTGATGTTCAGGCGTAGGACAATATACATGTACCAAAGTTGAAATATGGCCTCACATTAAACGAGTGTTCAGTATAGAAACGAATTTATATTAAAAAAATTGGTTTCAAATATTTGAACTAAAGTTCCACTTTTTGTTTGTTCACAACATCGAATGGCTCGTTGTGTTGACACAAAAGATATCGTGGCAATGGTCGTCAACTGAACCGGAGGCAAAACTGGCCGTCATACAACTGAACCGGAGGCAAAACTAGCCGGCAAAACCAGTTAACATGGTTGGTACCAAATCCTTCTGAGATGATATTGTTTCCATGTCATCCGCATTATGTTAACCTGAAAAATTGAAATAGGACTTTGCCTATAAATGTGTGTTTGGAAATTAGACTTATCCTTATTCTATATCGTATAGAAAGAGGAAGAAACACTTGAATATTAGAGTAGTAATTGTCATTGGTGACGATGCGAAAGGAAAGAAACACAAAGAATCTTTAATCTACACATAAAAAGATGGCCGATAAGTTTCCAATAACAGCAATCGATCAAGAGTGTGTTTCCTGCCTATTTTGTATCAGTACATGTTTCCACACCAACAACGGTTCCATTTTTAGATGGAAATACTCGTATGCACCAGGATTAGACCTCAATAAATATTTACCCTTTTCACCCCTCAATCCAAAAAACAGATTGGCCCATGAAAGATACCAACATATATATGCCCCCATACGCGAGCCTGTCATCCAAAGTTCATCGAGCAAACACACAAACACTGCAGCCTACCACCGGACTTATCCCACAACTTCATCAACTCTTCCCCTTGAAATGGAGAGTGTTCCAGTGTTGATTGTTGGTGCTGGGCCAGCAGGCCTTGCAACGGCAGCATGCCTTGGTCAATTCTCGATTCCTTATGCCATCGTCGAGCGCGAGAGCTGTAGCGCGTCACTCTGGCGCAACCGTGCATATGATCGCCTCAAGCTGCATCTCGCAAAGGAGTTCTGTGAGTTGCCACACATGTCATACCCTGTAGATGCACCAACATACATACCAAAAACCTTGTTTGTGAAGTACTTGGATGACTATGTTGAGCGTTTCAACATTCAACCAAAGTATCTCACCAGCGTGGAGTCATCCACATATGACAATGATGAAAAATGTTGGTCCATTGTGGCAACGGACATGTCAAAGTGCACCACAGTCAAGTTCACGGCAAAGTTTCTTGTTGTGGCAAGTGGTGAGAATAGTGCAGAGAATATTCCAATGATCCCTGGACTAGAAAACTTTCCAGGTGATGTCATCCACTCCTCAAGCTACAAGTCAGGCAAGAGCTACTCTGGCAAGAATGTATTGGTCGTTGGATCTGGCAACTCCGGGATGGAAATTGCTTATGACCTTGCGACCCATGGTGCCAATACATCGATTGTTATACGAAGCCCGGTATGTACACGCACTATATATTTTCATTGGGTACATGAACGCAAATTCTTAGTATAGTTACTAATAGAAGAGATGCAATTTTTCAGTGTTATTACTAATAGGAAGTATTTCACATAGAAAAAGAGATGGACAGTTTATATCACACACAAACAACTAAAAAACTAGAGGAACCACATGACAAAGTTTTAATTCTTGAAAGAAGAAATTCTATGAAATTTTATTTATCATGCATACTTCAAAAGAGGTGTGACATGTTTTGTGGTTGCAGATTCATGTAATGACAAAGGAATTAATTCGTTTGGGGATGGCACTTGCTCACCATCTTCCATTGAATCTAGTGGATAAACTCCTTGTGATGGCAGCGTATTTAATATTTGGAGACCTGTCACGACATGGCATCACAAGACCAAAAATGGGTCCAATGACCCTCAAATCAGAAACAGGCCGATCTGCAGTGATTGATGTTGGGACTGTTGGATTGATCAAAAAAGGCATCATCAAAGTAAGTATATCCTTGACATGACATAAATTTATAACATATGTTGATTTGATATGCCAAGTTATCAATGTATTTTTATCTCCTATAGGTTCAGGGGGGCATTAGTAAGATCAAGGGCAACATAGTTAAATTTCAATGCAGTAAAAGAATCTCATTTGATGCGATTGTGTTTGCAACTGGATACAAAAGCACGACAAATATATGGCTCAAGGTAATATAGCTTGTGTTTGAACATGTCTGAGTTTGTTTTCTTGGTGTAACCATTATTAAATCTGCTAACAAGCTCTATGCTTTTTTAATCCAGAATGGCGAGAGCATGTTAAATGGCAACGGACTGCCCATCCAAAAATATCCGAATCATTGGAAAGGTGAAAATGGGCTCTACTGTGCTGGGTTAGCGAGGAGAGGATTAGCCGGTATTGCAGCAGATGCCAAGAATATCGCTAATGACATCAAATCTGTGATAGACTCTATGTCAAGTTAAATCATCTTTTACATGTAGTTTACCATGGCAAGCATGCTAGAAGGTTGATTCTTTGAGAAATATATCCATTATGTCACCTTTGTATCTAGCTTTTAGACAAGTAGATTTATGTTTATTTCAAGGTTCATATGTGCCCTGAAGAGAGATGTACTATTATACTATAATAAAGGGGTTTGTAATCTTATTGTGCAGAGAGATTTGTCATTTTGCTTGAACCTACCACTGTGTATTATATTTTATTTACTTGAAATTATATGTGCAAAAGGCATGCACTCAATACTCCGTTGTCTATACCAAAATCTCTTGCGGCATGTTTACCCCATCGGTGTATGAGGTAGTAGTCACATCAACCCAAAAAACCCTGCATAGTTCACTACATCCATTACAGTAGGTACCGTGGTGCTATTTAGTCTTAGAATGACACTAATTATCAATCCGTGCAACTACATGGGCTAGCTGACTTACTATAGATCATTAAAAATATCTGTGAACATATTTAGAAACTTAAAACTAAAGGTTAGAACACCATATGACGGAAAACTACTATGTAGAACATGTATTTGTGGTTACATGATACTGGTATCCTTAACTGTTGTGGACACAATTTGTTGTGCCCGAAGCGCAGGGTTTGCAGTATGCAGTAAGTTTTCCATCGGCTGAGATCCAAGGTACCCATCCGTGTAGTCTTGGATATAAATTGCTTATGACCTACCATGGTGTCAATACTTCGATTGTTATACGAAGCCTGATATGTACTACATGCACTGTATAATTTCATTGGGTACATGAACACAATTTTTTAGTATAGTTACCACTAGAAGAGATGCATTTTTTCAGTATTATTACTAATATAAAGTATTTCACACATATAAGAAATGGATTGTTTTATATCATGCACAAACAATGAAACAACTAGAGGAACTAAATGAAAAAAAATTAACTCTTGAAAGAAGAAATTCTATGAAATTTCGTTTTATCATGCATGCTTCAAAAGATGCATGCCATGTCTATTGGTTGCAAATTCATGTGATGACAAGACAATTAATTCAGTTGGGTTGACACTTGCTCACTATCTTTCACTAAATACAGTGGGTGACCTCTTTGTGACGGCGGAGAATGCCATATTTTAAGATCTATCGAGGCATGGCGTCACAAGGCCCAAAACCAAAAACGGGTCGAATGACCCTCAAGTTAGGAACCGACCGACCTATCGATTGAGTTGAGACTGTTGGACTAACAAAAAAAGCACCATCAAAGTATTTGGAATATTCGAAGGAATCCGCCTTAATTAATCATATTTTATAATTAAAAATAATAAGTACACCTTTTCTCTCATAATGTCAATTTTATTTTCTAGTTGGCACTTCTAGAGAGATCCAAGTTATCTACAGAGATAATGTAGACCTGACTCAAATACGCAATTATATATTTCACAAATTAGGCACTTACATGATGAACAAGGCCGCTACTTGCATATATATCGGATGTTCATTATATTTGAAGGCATAGCAAGCAAGCAATCATTCCTTTTCTTTTTGGGGGAAACACCGATATTGTCAATGGAATAGATAGAACATCAATTGAATCAGTACAATAAGAAATGCTAAGTTTTTTACAAGGCGAACTGACGGAATAAAGCATATATAGGGGATGAGCCTCTCCCAATTCAGTCCATCACTTTTATCAACTGACTCGTTTGACTTTACCGACTTCCAACACTAAATATACTCGGATGGAAAAGATTGCTGATGCCAAAATTGAATTGGCTGAAAGCTACTATAACTTTTTTTGATGGAAGAAAGGTACTATAACTAGTAACTGAAAGATGATCATAAGACTCGTGGATTGGCGGAGTGTACCTCTGTATTTTATTTCCCCTTTTCCTATATTTCTTAAAATTATATATTTTATATTATTATTTAATATATGTACACGAACTCCCTACTGTTCACAGCAAATAAGAAACGCAACGCTAACATATCTATAATAGGTAAAGGCTGAAGTTCAAACTACAAGGTGATACAAACATCAAAAATTCGTTGCCATGTAGTGCTTAATTCACTTTACTGTGAGCCGTCAAGATGGAACAAATAACCAATTTCAAAAATAAATGACAATGCACTAACAAAGAACGACAATTAGCCATGGTAGATTCCGTTTTCTGCCATTGTCTTCTCACCTTCTATCTCAGTGTTTTGGAACTAAAAAAAAAATCATAAGACCAGCTGCCGTTATTTTCCCTCTGAGGTTACCTGCTGCCAAATAGTAGTATATACTAGGTACTAGTAGATTATTTTAGCGACTATATATACTAGTTCTGATTTTTTTAGAATACATACAACTCCGTAGTTCTTATTTTATTTGAGATAAGTATACTTTTTATATTTGTCTTGCAAAAAAGTACTTCTATATTTAGAAAGTTTGCCATTTTTTCATCTTATTTAGAATGTTTAACTTTTTAAATAAATTTAGAATATTTACTTTTTATAAACATTAATTAGAATGTTACTAGTTCCTATGATCTGTCAAATATATCACATCCTTTTTTAGGGGTAAATAGCACATCTAACCTTTTTTTAGACAAAAATAGCACATCTAACTGAGGCATTGTTCCTAAAAAAACTGAGGCATTTTTTGGCCAGCCTCCTGATTATTTATGATATAATGGGCCGGCCCCTTAAGCAAGGAGAAGGAAGCAAGCAGGCCCAGCAATGAGAAGCGAGGCCTCCACAAGTCAACATAAACAAAACCAGCCAATCCGCTATCCTCCACCTCCTCTAGGGTTTTAAGGCCAACTCCAACGCGCAACCCCATCTTGTCCGCTCGCGTCAGTTTGGGGGTAAACGGACGGATCAGGCCTCCCAATGCGCGGCCGCAAACGGACCGTCGTCCGTTTTCTGTCCGCTTTCGACCCATTTCCGACTCAAGTTTGGGCCAAATTTTCGGCCGAATGGACACGCGCGGACGGCGCGTGGCGCCTGCCCATGTCCTCCCTTGGCCCGCCCGTTGCGGAGACAGACCCCTCTTTTCTTATCCCCACCGAACCCCTTCCAGCCGAACCCCTCCACTCTCGTCCCTCGCCACTGCCCCCGACATTGCCTCTGTGCAGCTCGGTCGCGTGCTCGCCCCAACCCTAGTCGCAGCCCCCGTTCCCTCGATGCCCCGAGCTACCCAACCACGGCCACCTGATTTGCACTCCCGGCGGTCGGATTTGGAGCGGATCCGGCCGGACTTGAGCTCGCCCGGCTGCGGGAGGCCACGCCGTGGCATGGACTGGCCGGGCACCGGGCCGGAAGGCCCAGGCAAGGCCGCGTGCAGGTACTGATTCCTTCTCTGGCGGCTCGGATCTACACCTTCGGCGGTTCGCCGGCAGATACACGAACGGCCATCGCCCGGGCTCGTTGCTGGCCCAAAAGCTCGTCGGCGAACCGTTGCCACTCATTAAGTGCGATGACTGCCCAGAGAAGGTCTTGCGTCGCGTGTCTACAACGCCGGAACATCCCGGATGGGTGTTCATCAAGTGCTCAACCAATGGGGTATGTGCTACTTAGTTTCGGTTGTGCTCTTGGATTTGACTAGTTGTGCTAACTTAAATTTTTATTTTGTAGAATGGATGCAACTTTTGGTATTGGAAAGAAGAGTACATCGATATATTGATAGAGCGTAATTTAGTAGATGTTCGTGCACTTGTAGCTAGAATAGAGGCTAGAGATGAGACTAGTGCACTTGTTGCTAGAATAGCGGCTAGACATGAGACTAGATGCGAGGAAGCAACGTCTACTTCTTTATACTCGAAGAAGAAAGAAGCACGCAAGATCGAGCCTCCGCAGATCAACAATGAATGCATCGAGAAGGCACTAATCCAACTTACGGGAGCAGTTATAGAAGTTGGATATCTTCTAAAATGTCTTCTTGTGGTTCTTGTTATCTTTGGTCTTGCTATTCTAGTTAAGATTTGGTGATGTGCTTCCATGTATCAAAAATCAATGATGAAAAATTAAAAGATGTGTTTGCGAAAAAATGCATGCGGACGGGATGTGGCCGAAATGCGGCCTTGCGTTGGGCGCACGGCCGGCGCATCCACAAATCCGGGTGGACACGGCCCATTGTCACCCCCAAACGGATGAAATCCGGACAAAGCAGACATCCATTTGGGGTCGCGCGTTGGAGTTGGCCTTACCACGCAGCCCGGACGTCTCCCTCCCCTCCTCGGTCCTCTATGTGTGTGTGCGCGCGAGCACTTTAGCTTCTCTATACCGCTTCCAGATTGTTTTACCAAATCTGGCAGAACTGTGTCGAGTGGCATTTTTTCTATGCTAGTTCAGTTATTTGGATGCATGATCCTGACAGCATTGGTTCGCTTTTGTTCTAGGCAGCAACTAGGGCTGCCGATCTTCTTTGTGAGATGCCCTGAATAAGCTAAGCAATGCCCAATTTCCTACCGGAGTCAAGCACTAAATCTCGGAATACAAAATGCAGCAAAATTGGATTGCTTATTTGCTTGTTAGCTTATTAACCTAACTATGTATGGACGTCCAAGATGCAAAGCCCCTCAAAAATGTTGAACCCGACTCTGCTTGTGGATCTAGTTATTGTCTTAACCATCCACAATCGAAAAGATTGTTCACAGTTGCATATGGTAGCTGTATTTTGTGAGTCCTTCATACCACTCGTGCTCTGAGTTTCAATCTTTGCTGAATGCGCTTCAACAAATATGGTCTTGTAGGGTAGAGTATCAACTCCCAAACCTTATTGTGGAAGCTATTACAAAAGAAAGTCTGTATGGTGCATTTGATAACGGGATCACTGCTGAACAGGTAATCATCTTAATCACACATTTCTACATGATTCATTGTTAGATAGATACATGCAGTTATGCTTTATTCTTTTTCTTCTTCAGATAATTTCATTCCTTCAGCAAAATGCCCACCCTTGTGTCATCGACAAAATACCACTAGTCCCAGAGAATGTTACAGATCAGGCAAGCACAGCTACCCATCCCTCATATACCAGACATCATCTGTTCAACGGATATACAACTGAAGACTACCAATTCTCCGGTGCAGATTAGGCTGTGGGAGAATGACCGTAACAAGGTCGAGATGGTCCTGTCACATGTATACGAGGATTTTCCGAGCAAGGTATAAACCCTTCACCCACCAAACCCTGCCAGCTCCTTGCGGATGGATGGTGCTTGGACACATTTGAAAACATGTACTCTAGTAGTCTGATTACCACTATACTTACATCTGGGTGCCGCTTTGTAAGCTACCAACTTATATGTTTCGAATTGGGGAGGAATTCGCCATGGGAGGCGGATACAAGCTCACACACACACACATGAGGTTCTGGCCGAAGCCACCAGTTCCTTCCCAGATCCACACGCAACACACGCCAACAGATATATCCTCGCGTACACCCTTAACGGGCCCAGTTCTGGCCTGCAAGCCACCAGGGAAGATGCCGGTCGCGAGTGGGCCAAGCTGCCGGACCACGAGTCGAATCCTTGGCCTCGCGCGCTCCTGGTTGCTCTGTTCCGGTGCCTTGATTGCTGACACGCTTACTTGTGCAGGACATGTTTGAGCAATGCTGTGACCACGCCAGGGATAACAGGTACTTGCTGTGGGAGGACGCGAAGAAGATGTGATTGATAGTGAACGCGGAGTTCCACCAAGAAATGCGGGAGTTCCTGCGCAGGCAAAGATGATCCAAGGGAAGTGACCATCTTGGAGAGAAGAAAAGAAGCAACTTGTCTGAACCACACGCAACTTCATGTGAGGAAGGCCTGAATCCACCCACCAACCAGACAAGTCTTTTACAACATCCATCAGCACGACAAGTCTTTACAAGATCCATCACCAGGAGGCAGCGAGGCAGAGTGGTTGTCTGGTAGATGTTGAAATCATTTGAACTCGACGGTCGTAAATCGAGTGTAATCATATGTTTGATAGGTCCAGTCTGCAGTTTGTGTCATGCTAAGTGTAGGTCACAGAAGGTAGTGGATTATCCAGTTAGTCAAATCAAAATTGGATGAACTGTACGTGCTCCACTTCTCCAGTTCAGTTTTGCATGGAAGTCGCGTACAATTGTGATTGGCCTGTGTCAGTCAGTTTGGAACCATACAAGTTTGCAAAACCGCATTGGGACAGGATTGACAATTTTGATTTTCAGTAAAGTGGTTTAGTATCTTTTTAACAAAATACGTGGGGGTTTATGAGGATTCACACTCTGGTGTGTAGAGTTAAAATACAATGAGCGCTCAATTTGATGTTCAGGCGTAGGACAATATACATGTACCAAAGTTGAAATATGGCCTCACATTAAACGAGTGTTCAGTATAGAAACGAATTTATATTAAAAAAATTGGTTTCAAATATTTGAACTAAAGTTCCACGTTTTGTTTGTTCACAACATCGAATGGCTCGTTGTGTTGACACCAAAGATATTGTGGCAATGGTCGTCAACTGAACCGGAGGCAAAACTGGCCGTCATACAACTGAACCGGAGGCAAAACTAGCCGGCAAAACCAGTTAACATGGTTGGTACCAAATCCTTCTGAGATGATATTGTTTCCATGTCATCCACATTATGTTAACCTGAGAAATTGAAATAGGACTTTGCCTATAAATGTGTGTTTGGAAATTAGACTTATCCTTATTCTATATCGTATAGAAAGAGGAAGAAACACTTGAATATTAGAGTAGTAATTGTCATTGGTGACGATGCGAAAGGAAAGAAACACAAAGAATCTTTAATCTACACATAAAAAGATGGCCGATAAGTTTCCAATAACAGCAATCGATCAAGAGTGTGTTTCCTGCCTATTTTGTATCAGTACATGTTTTCACACCAACAACGGTTCCATTTTTAGATGGAAATACTCGTATGCACCAGGATTAGACCTCAATAAATATTTACCCTTTTCACCCCTCAATCCAAAAAACAGATTGGCCCATGAAAGATACCAACATATATATGCCCCCATACGCGAGCCTGTCATCCAAAGTTCATCGAGCAAACACACAAACACTGCAGCCTACCACCGGACTTATCCCACAACTTCGTCAACTCTTCCCCTTGAAATGGAGAGTGTTCCAGTGTTGATTGTTGGTGCTGGGCCAGCAGGCCTTGCAACGGCAGCATGCCTTGGTCAATTCTCGATTCCTTATGCCATCGTCGAGCGCGAGAGCTGTAGCGCGTCACTCTGGCGCAACCGTGCATATGACCGCCTCAAGCTGCATCTCGCAAAGGAGTTCTGTGAGTTGCCACACATGTCATACCCTGTAGATGCACCAACATACATACCAAAAACCTTGTTTGTGAAGTACTTGGATGACTATGTTGAGCGTTTCAACATTCAACCAAAGTATCTCACCAGCGTGGAGTCATCCACATATGACAATGATGAAAAATGTTGGTCCATTGTGGCAACGGACATGTCAAAGTGCACCACAGTCAAGTTCACGGCAAAGTTTCTTGTTGTGGCAAGTGGTGAGAATAGTGCAGAGAATATTCCAATGATCCCTGGACTAGAAAACTTTCCAGGTGATGTCATCCACTCCTCAAGCTACAAGTCAGGCAAGAGCTACTCTGGCAAGAATGTATTGGTCGTTGGATCTGGCAACTCCGGGATGGAAATTGCTTATGACCTTGCGACCCATGGTGCCAATACATCGATTGTTATACGAAGCCCGGTATGTACACGCACTATATATTTTCATTGGGTACATGAACGCAAATTCTTAGTATAGTTACTAATAGAAGAGATGCAATTTTTCAGTGTTATTACTAATAGGAAGTATTTCACATAGAAAAAGAGATGGACAGTTTATATCACACACAAACAACTAAAAAACTAGAGGAACCACATGACAAAGTTTTAATTCTTGAAAGAAGAAATTCTATGAAATTTTATTTATCATGCATACTTCAAAAGAGGTGTGACATGTTTTGTGGTTGCAGATTCATGTAATGACAAAGGAATTAATTCGTTTGGGGATGGCACTTGCTCACCATCTTCCATTGAATCTAGTGGATAAACTCCTTGTGATGGCAGCGTATTTAATATTTGGAGACCTGTCACGACATGGCATCACAAGACCAAAAATGGGTCCAATGACCCTCAAATCAGAAACAGGCCGATCTGCAGTGATTGATGTTGGGACTGTTGGATTGATCAAAAAAGGCATCATCAAAGTAAGTATATCCTTGACATGACATAAATTTATAACATATGTTGATTTGATATGCCAAGTTATCAATGTATTTTTATCTCCTATAGGTTCAGGGGGGCATTAGTAAGATCAAGGGCAACATAGTTAAATTTCAATGTAGTAAAAGAATCTCATTTGATGCGATTGTGTTTGCAACTGGATACAAAAGCACGGCAAATATATGGCTCAAGGTAATATAGCTTGTGTTTGAACATGTCTGAGTTTGTTTTCTTGGTGTAACCATTATTAAATCTGCTAACAAGCTCTATGCTTTTTTAATCCAGAATGGTGAGAGCATGTTAAATGGCAACGGACTGCCCATCCAAAAATATCCGAATCATTGGAAAGGTGAAAATGGGCTCTACTGTGCTGGGTTAGCGAGGAGAGGATTAGCCGGTATTGCAGCAGATGCCAAGAATATCGCTAATGACATCAAATCTGTGATAGACTCTATGTCAAGTTGAATCATCTTTTACATGTAGTTTACCATGGCAAGCATGCTAGAAGGTTGATTCTTTGAGAAATATATCCATTATGTCACCTTTGTATCTAGCTTTTAGACAAGTAGATTTATGTTTATTTCAAGGTTCATATGTGCCCTGAAGAGAGATGTACTATTATACTATAATAAAGGGGTTTGTAATCTTATTGTGCAGAGGGATTTGTCATTTTGCTTGAACCTACCACTGTGTATTATATTTTATTTACTTGAAATTATATGTGCAAAAGGCATGCACTCAATACTCCGTTGTCTATACCAAAATCTCTTGCGGCATGTTTACCCCATCGGTGTATGAGGAAGTAGTCACATCAACCCAAAAAACCCTGCATAGTTCACTACATCCATTACAGTAGGTACTGTGGTGCTATTTAGTCTTAGAATGACACTAATTATCAATCCGTGCAACTACATGGGCTAGCTGACTTACTATAGATCATTAAAAATATCTGTGAACATATTTAGAAACTTAAAACTAAAGGTTAGAACACCATATGACGGAAAACTACTATGTAGAACATGTATTTGTGGTTATGTGATACTGGTATCCTTAACTGTTGTGGACACAATTTGTTGTGCCCGAAGCGCAGGGTTTGCAGTATGCAGTAAGTTTTCCATCGGCTGAGATCCAAGGTACCCATCCATGTAGTCTTGGATATAAATTGCTTATGACCTACCATGGTGTCAATACTTCGATTGTTATACGAAGCCTGATATGTACTGCATGCACTGTATAATTTCATTGGGTATATGAACACAATTTTTTAGTATAGTTACCACTAGAAGAGATGCATTTTTTCAGTATTATTACTAATATAAAGTATTTCACACATATAAGAAATGGATTGTTTTATATCATGCACAGACAATGAAACAACTAGAGGAACTAAATGAAAAAAAATTAACTCTTGAAAGAAGAAATTCTATGAAATTTCGTTTTATCATGCATGCTTCAAAAGATGCATGCCATGTCTATTGGTTGCAAATTCATGTGATGACAAGAGAATTAATTCAGTTGGGTTGACACTTGCTCACTATCTTTCACTAAATACAGTGGGTGACCTCTTTGTGACGGCGGAGAATGTCATATTTTAAGATCTATCGAGGCATGGCGTCACAAGGCCCAAAACCAAAAACGGATCGAATGACCCTCAAGTTAGGAACCGACCGACCTATCGATTGAGTTGAGACTGTTGGACTAACAAAAAAAGCACCATCAAAGTATTTGGAATATTCGAAGGAATCCGCCTTAATTAATCATATTTTATAATTAAAAATAATAAGTACACCTTTTCTCTCATAATGTCAATTTTATTTTCTAGTTGGCACTTCTAGAGAGATCCAAGTTATCTACAGAGATAATGTAGACCTGACTCAAATACGCAATTATATATTTCACAAATTAGGCACTTACATGATGAACAAGGCCGCTACTTGCATATATACCGGATGTTCATTATATTTGAAGGCATAGCAAGCAAGCAATCATTCCTTTTCTTTTTGGGGGAAACACCGATATTGTCAATGGAATAGATAGAACATCAATTGAATCAGTACAATAAGAAATGCTAAGGTTTTTTACAAGGCGAACTGACGGAATAAAGCATATATAGGGGATGAGCCTCTCCCAATTCAGTCCATCACTTTTATCAACTGACTCGTTGGACTTTACCGACTTCCAACACTAAATATACTCGGATGGAAAAGATTTCTGATGCCAAAATTGAATTGGCTGAAAGCTACTATAACTTTTTTTGATGGAAGAAAGGTACTATAACTAGTAAGTGAAAGATGATCATAAGACTCGTGGATTGGCGGAGTGTACCTCTGTATTTTATTTCCCCTTTTCCTATATTTCTTAAAATTATATATTTTATATTATTATTTAATATATGTACACGAACTCCCTACTGTTCACAGCAAATAAGAAACGCAACGCTAACATATCTATAATAGGTAAAGGCTGAAGTTCAAACTACGAGGTGATACAAACATCAAAAATTCGTTGCCATGTAGTGCTTAATTCACTTTACTGTGAGCCGTCAAGATGGAACAAATAACCAATTTCAAAAATAAATGACAATGCACTAACAAAGAACGACAATTAGCCATGGTAGATTCCGTTTTCTGCCATTGTCTTCTCACCTTCTATCTCAGTGTTTTGGAACTGAAAAAAAAAATCATAAGACCAGCTGCCGTTATTTTCCCTCTGAGGTTACCTGCTGCCAAATAGTAGTATATACTAGGTACTAGTAGATTATTTTAGCGACTATATATACTAGTTCTGATTTTTTTAGAATACATACAACTCCGTAGTTCTTATTTTATTTGAGATAAGTATACTTTTTATATTTGTCTTGCAAAAAAGTACTTCTATATTTAGAATGTTTGCCATTTTTTCATCTTATTTAGAATGTTTAACTTTTTTAGATAAATTTAGAATATTTACTTTTTATAAACATTAATTAGAATGTTACTAGTTCCTATGATCTGTCAAATATATCACATCCTTTTTTAGGGGTAAATAGCACATCTAACCTTTTTTTAGACAAAAATAGCACATCTAACTGAGGCATTGTTCCTAAAAAAACTGAGGCATTTTTTGGCCAGCCTCCTGATTATTTATGATATAATGGGCTGGCCCCTTAAGCAAGGAGAAGGAAGCAAGCAGGCCCAGCAATGAGAAGCGAGGCCTCCACAAGTCAACATAAACAAAACCAGCCAATCCGCTATCCTCCACCTCCTCTAGGGTTTTAAGGCCAACTCCAACGCGCAACCCCATCTTGTCCGCTCGCGTCAGTTTGGGGGTAAACGGACGGATCAGGCCTCCCAATGCGCGGCCGCAAACGGACTGTCGTCCGTTTTCTGTTCGCTTTCGACCCATTTCCGACTCAAGTTTGGGCCAAATTTGCGGCCGAATGGACAAGCGCGGACGGCGCGTGGCGCCTGCCCATGTCCTCCCCTGGCCCGCCCGTTGCGGAGACAGACCCCTCTTTTCTTATCCCCACCGAACCCCTTCCAGCCGCACCCCTCCACTCTCGTCCCTCGCCACCGCCCCCGACATTGCCTCTGTGCAGCTCGGTCGCGTGCTCGCCCCAACCCTAGTCGCAGCCGCCGTTCCCTCGATGCCCCGAGCTACCCAACCACGGCCACCTGATTTCCACTCCCGGCGGTCGGATTTGGAGCGGATCCGGCCGGACTTGAGCTCGCCCGGCTACGGGAGGCCACGCCGTGGCATGGACTGGCCGGGCACCGGGCCGGAAGGCCCCGGCAAGGCCGCGTGCAGGTACTGATTCCTCCTCTGGCCGCTCGGATCTACACCTTCGGCGGTTCGCCGGCAGATACACGAACGGCCATCGGCCGGGCTCGCTGCTGGCCCAAAAGCTCGTCGGCGAACCGTTGCCACTCATTAAGTGCGATGACTGCCCAGAGAAGGTCTTGCGTCGGGTGTCTACAACGCCGGAACATCCCGGATGGGTGTTCATCAAGTGCTCAACCAATGGGGTATGTGCTACTTAGTTTCGGTTGTGCTCTTGGATTTGACTAGTTGTGCTAACTTAAATTTTTATTTTGTAGAATGGATGCAACTTTTGGTATTGGAAAGAAGAGTACATCGATATATTGATAGAGCGTAATTTAGTAGATGTTCGTGCACTTGTAGCTAGAATAGAGGCTAGAGATGAGACTAGTGCACTTGTTGCTAGAATAGCGGCTAGACATGAGACTAGATGCGAGGAAGCAACGCCTACTTCTTTATACTCGAAGAAGAAAGAAGCACGCAAGATCGAGCCTCCGCAGATCAACAATGAATGCATCGAGAAGGCACTAATCCAACTTACGGGAGCAGTTATAGAAGTTGGATATCTTCTAAAATGTCTTCTTGTGGTTCTTGTTTTCTTTGGTCTTGCTATTCTAGTTAAGATTTGGTGATGTGCTTCCATGTATCAAAAATCAATGATGAAAAATTAAAAGATGTGTTTGCGAAAAAATGCATGCGGACGGGATGTGGCCGAAATGCGGCCTTGCGTTGGGCGCACGGCCGGCGCATCCACAAATCCGGGTGGACACGGCCCATTGTCACCCCCAAACGGATGAAATCCGGACAAAGCGGACATCCACTTGGGGTCGCGCGTTGGAGTTGGCCTTACCACGCAGCCCGGACGTCTCCCTCCCCTCCTCCGTCCTCTGTGTGTGTGCGCGCGCGAGCACTTTAGCTTCTCTATACCGCTTCCAGATTGTTTTACCAAATTTGGCAGAACTGTGTCGAGTGGCATTTTTTCTATGCTAGTTCAGTTATTTGGATGCATGATCCTGACAGCATTGGTTCGCTTTTGTTCTAGGCAGCAACTAGGGCTGCCGATCTTCGTTGTGAGATGCCCTGAATAAGCTAACCAATGCCCAATTTCCTACCGGAGTCAAGCACTAAATCTAGGAATACAAAATGCAGCAAAATTGGATTGCTTATTTGCTTGTTAGCTTATTAACCTAACTATGTATGGACGTCCAAGATGCAAAGCCCCTCAAAAATGTTGAACCCGACTCTGCTTGTGGATCTAGTTATTGTCTTAACCATCCACAATCGAAAAGATTGTTCACAGTTGCATATGGTAGCTGTATTTTGTGAGTCCTTCATACCCCTCGTGCTCTGAGTTTCAATCTTTGCTGAATGCGCTTCAACAAATATGGTCTTGTAGGGTAGAGTATCAACTCCCAAACCTTATTGTGGAAGCTATTACAAAAGAAAGTCTGTATGGTGCATTTGATAACGGGACCACTGCTGAACAGGTAATCATCTTAATCACACATTTCTACATGATTCATTGTTAGATAGATACATGCAGTTATGCTTTATTCTTTTTCTTCTTCAGATAATTTCATTCCTTCAGCAAAATGCCCACCCTTGTGTCATCGACAAAATACCACTAGTCCCAGAGAATGTTACAGATCAGGCAAGCACAGCTACCCATCCCTCATATACCAGACATCATCTGTTCAACGGATATACAACTGAAGACTACCAATTCTCCGGTGCAGATTAGGCTGTGGGAGAATGACCGTAACAAGGTCGAGATGGTCCTGTCACATGTATACGAGGATTTTCCGAGCAAGGTATAAACCCTTCACCCACCAAACCCTGCCAGCTCCTTGCGGATGGATGGTGCTTGGACACATTTGAAAACATGTACTCTAGTAGTCTGATTACCACTATACTTACATCTGGGTGCCGCTTTGTAAGCTACCAACTTATATGTTTCGAATTGGGGAGGAATTCGCCATGGGAGGCGGATACAAGCTCACACACACACACATGAGGTTCTGGCCGAAGCCACCAGTTCCTTCCCAGATCCACACGCAACACACGCCAACAGATATATCCTCGCGTACACCCTTAACGGGCCCAGTTCTGGCCTGCAAGCCACCAGGGAAGATGCCGGTCGCGAGTGGGCCAAGCTGCCGGACCACGAGTCGAATCCTTGGCCTCGCGCGCTCCTGGTTGCTCTGTTCCGGTGCGTTGATTGCTGACACGCTTACTTGTGCAGGACATGTTTGAGCAATGCTGTGACCACGCCAGGGATAACAGGTACTTGCTGTGGGAGGACGCGAAGAAGATGTGATTGATAGTGAATGCGGAGTTCCACCAAGAAATGCGGGAGTTCCTGCGCAGGCAAAGATGATCCAAGGGAAGTGACCATCTTGGAGAGAAGAAAAGAAGCAACTTGTCTGAACCACACGCAACTTCATGTGAGGAAGGCCTGAATCCACCCACCAACCAGACAAGTCTTTTACAACATCCATCAGCACGACAAGTCTTTACAAGATCCATCACCAGGAGGCAGCGAGGCAGAGTGGTTGTCTGGTAGATGTTGAAATCATTTGAACTCGATGGTCGTAAATCGAGTGTAATCATATGTTTGATAGGTCAAGTCTGCAGTTTGTGTCATGCTAAGTGTAGGTCACAGAAGGTAGTGGATTATCCAGTTAGTCAAATCAAAATTGGATGAACTGTACGTGCTCCACTTCTCCAGTTCAGTTTTGCATGGAAGTCGCGTACAATTGTGATTGGCCTGTGTCAGTCAGTTTGGAACCATACAAGTTTGCAAAACCGCATCGGGACAGGATTGACAATTTTGATTTTCAGTAAAGTGGTTTAGTATCTTTTTAACAAAATACGTGGGGGTTTATGAGGATTCACACTCTGGTGTGTAGAGTTAAAATACAATGAGCGCTCAATTTGTTGTTCAGGCGTAGGAGAATATACATGTACCAAAGTTGAAATATGGCCTCACATTAAACGAGTGTTCAGTATAGAAACGAATTTATATTAAAAAAATTGGTTTCAAATATTTGAACTAAAGTTCCACTTTTGGTTTGTTCACAACATCGAATGGCTCGTTGTGTTGACACCAAAGATATCGTGGCAATGGTCGTCAACTGAACCGGAGGCAAAACCGGCCGTCATACAACTGAACCGGAGGCAAAACTAGCCGGCAAAACCAGTTAACATGGTTGGTACCAAATCCTTCTGAGATGATATTGTTTCCATGTCATCCACATTATGTTAACCTGAGAAATTGAAATAGGACTTTGCCTATAAATGTGTGTTTGGAAATTGAAAGATGAAGAAACACTTGAATATTAGAGTAGTAATTGTCATTGGTGACGATGCGAAAGGAAAGAAACACGAAGAATCTTTAATCTACACATAAAAAGATGGCCGATAAGTTTCCAATAACAGCAATCGATTAAGAGTTTGTTTCCTGCCTATTTTGTATCAATACATGTTTTCACACCAACAACGGTTCCATTTTTAGATGGAAATACTCGTACGCACCAGGATTAGACCTCAATAAATATTTACCCTTTTCATCCCTCAATCCAAAAAACAGATTGGCCCATGAAAGATACCAACATATATATGCCCCCATACGCGAGCCTGTCATCCAAAGTTCATCGAGCAAACACACAAACACTGTAGCCTACCACCGGACTTATCCCACAACTTCGTCAACTCTTCCCCTTGAAATGGAGAGTGTTCCAGTGTTGATTGTTGGTGCTGGGCCAGCAGGCCTTGGAACGGCAGCATGCCTTGGTCAATTCTCGATTCCTTATGCCATCGTCGAGCGCGAGAGCTGTAGCGCGTCACTCTGGCGCAACCGTGCATATGACCGCCTCAAGCTGCATCTCGCAAAGGAGTTCTGTGAGTTGCCACACATGTCATACCCTGTAGATGCACCAACATACATACCAAAAACCTTGTTTGTGAAGTACTTGGATGACTATGTTGAGCGTTTCAACATTCAACCAAAGTATCTCACCAGCGTGGAGTCATCCACATATGACAATGATGAAAAATGTTGGTCCATTGTGGCAACGGACATGTCAAAGTGCACCACAGTCAAGTTCACGGCAAAGTTTCTTGTTGTGGCAAGTGGTGAGAATAGTGCAGAGAATATTCCAATGATCCCTGGACTAGAAAACTTTCCAGGTGATGTCATCCACTCCTCAAGCTACAAGTCAGGCAAGAGCTACTCTGGCAAGAATGTATTGGTCGTTGGATCTGGCAACTCCGGGATGGAAATTGCTTATGACCTTGCGACCCATGGTGCCAATACATCGATTGTTATACGAAGCCCGGTATGTACACGCACTATATATTTTCATTGGGTACATGAACGCAAATTCTTAGTATAGTTACTAATAGAAGAGATGCAATTTTTCAGTGTTATTACTAATAGGAAGTATTTCACATAGAAAAAGAGATGGACAGTTTATATCACACACAAACAACTAAAAAACTAGAGGAACCACATGACAAAGTTTTAATTCTTGAAAGAAGAAATTCTATGAAATTTTATTTATCATGCATACTTCAAAAGAGGTGTGACATGTTTTGTGGTTGCAGATTCATGTAATGACAAAGGAATTAATTCGTTTGGGGATGACACTTGCTCACCATCTTCCATTGAATCTAGTGGATAAACTCCTTGTGATGGCAGCGTATTTAATATTTGGAGACCTGTCACGACATGGCATCACAAGACCAAAAATGGGTCCAATGACCCTCAAATCAGAAATAGGCCGATCTGCAGTGATTGATGTTGGGACTGTTGGATTGATCAAAAAAGGCATCATCAAAGTAAGTATATCCTTGACATGACATAAATTTATAACATATGTTGATTTGATATGCCAAGTTATCAATGTATTTTTATCTCCTATAGGTTCAGGGGGGCATTAGTAAGATCAAGGGCAACATAGTTAAATTTCAATGCAGTAAAAGAATCTCATTTGATGCGATTGTGTTTGCAACTGGATACAAAAGCACGGCAAATATATGGCTCAAGGTAATATAGCTTGTGTTTGAACATGTCTGAGTTTGTTTTCTTGGTGTAACCATTATTAAATCTGCTAACAAGCTCTATGCTTTTTTAATCCAGAATGGTGAGAGCATGTTAAATGGCAACGGACTGCCCATCCAAAAATATCCGAATCATTGGAAAGGTGAAAATGGGCTCTACTGTGCTGGGTTAGCGAGGAGAGGATTAGCCGGTATTGCAGCAGATGCCAAGAATATCGCTAATGACATCAAATCTGTGATAGACTCTATGTCAAGTTAAATCATCTTTTACATGTAGTTTACCATGGCAAGCATGCTAGAAGGTTGATTCTTTGAGAAATATATCCATTATGTCACCTTTGTATCTAGCTTTTAGACAAGTAGATTTATGTTTATTTCAAGGTTCATATGTGCCCTGAAGAGAGATGTACTATTATACTATAATAAAGGGGTTTGTAATCTTATTGTGCAGAGAGATTTGTCATTTTGCTTGAACCTACCACTGTGTATTATATTTTATTTACTTGAAATTATATGTGCAAAAGGCATGCACTCAATACTCCGTTGTCTATACCAAAATCTCTTGCGGCATGTTTACCCCATCGGTGTATGAGGTAGTAGTCACATCAACCCAAAAAACCCTGCATAGTTCACTACATCCATTACAGTAGGTACTGTGGTGCTATTTAGTCTTAGAATGACACTAATTATCAATCCGTGCAACTACATGGGCTAGCTGACTTACTATAGATCATTAAAAATATCTGTGAACATATTTAGAAACTTAAAACTAAAGGTTAGAACACCATATGACGGAAAACTACTATGTAGAACATGTATTTGTGGTTACATGATACTGGTATCCTTAACTATTGTGGACACAATTTGTTGTGCCCGAAGCGCAGGGTTTGCAGTATGCAGTAAGTTTTCCATCGGCTGAGATCCAAGGTACCCATCCGTGTAGTCTTGGATATAAATTGCTTATGACCTACCATGGTGTCAATACTTCGATTGTTATACGAAGCCTGATATGTACTACATGCACTGTATAATTTCATTGGGTACATGAACACAATTTTTTAGTATAGTTACCACTAGAAGAGATGCATTTTTTCAGTATTATTACTAATATAAAGTATTTCACACATATAAGAAATGGATTGTTTTATATCATGCACAGACAATGAAACAACTAGAGGAACTAAATGAAAAAAAATTAACTCTTGAAAGAAGAAATTCTATGAAATTTCGTTTTATCATGCATGCTTCAAAAGATGCATGCCATGTCTATTGGTTGCAAATTCATGTGATGACAAGAGAATTAATTCAGTTGGGTTGACACTTGCTCACTATCTTTCACTAAATATAGTGGGTGACCTCTTTGTGACGGCGGAGAATGTCATATTTTAAGATCTATCGAGGCATGGCGTCACAAGGCCCAAAACCAAAAACGGGTCGAATGACCCTCAAGTTAGGAACCGACCGACCTATCGATTGAGTTGAGACTGTTGGACTAACAAAAAAAGCACCATCAAAGTATTTGGAATATTCGAAGGAATCCGCCTTAATTAATCATATTTTATAATTGAAAATAATAAGTACACCTTTTCTCTCATAATGTCAATTTTATTTTCTAGTTGGCACTTCTAGAGAGATCCAAGTTATCTACAGAGATAATGTAGACCTGACTCAAATACGCAATTATATATTTCACAAATTAGGCACTTACATGATGAACAAGGCCGCTACTTGCATATATACCGGATGTTCATTATATTTGAAGGCATAGCAAGCAAGCAATCATTCCTTTTCTTTTTGGGGGAAACACCGATATTGTCAATGGAATAGATAGAACATCAATTGAATCAGTACAATAAGAAATGCTAAGTTTTTTTACAAGGCGAACTGACGGAATAAAGCATATATAGGGGATGAGCCTCTCCCAATTCAGTCCATCACTTTTATCAACTGACTCGTTGGACTTTACTGACTTCCAACACTAAATATACTCGGATGGAAAAGATTGCTGATGCCAAAATTGAATTGGCTGAAAGCTACTATAACTTTTTTTGATGGAAGAAAGGTACTATAACTAGTAACTGAAAGATGATCATAAGACTCGTGGATTGGCGGAGTGTACCTCTGTATTTTATTTCCCCTTTTCCTATATTTCTTAAAATTATATATTTATATTATTAGTTAATATATGTACACGAACTCCCTACTGTTCACAGCAAAGAAGAAACGCAATGCTAACATATCTATAATAGGTAAAGGCTGAAGTTCAAACTACGAGGTGATACAAACATCAAAAATTCGTTGCCATGTAGTGCTTAATTCACGTTACTGTGAGCCGTCAAGATGGAACAAATAACCAATTTCAAAAATAAATGACAATGCACTAACAAAGAACGACAATTAGCCATGGTAGATTCCGTTTTCTGCCATTGTCTTCTCACCTTCTATCTCAGTGTTCTGGAACTGAAAAAAAAACATAAGACCAGCTGCCGTTATTTTCCCTCTGAGGTTACCTGCTGCCAAATAGTAGTATATACTAGGTACTAGTAGATTATTTTAGCGACTATATATACTAGTTCTGATTTTTTTAGAATACATACAACTCCGTAGTTCTTATTTTATTTGAGATAAGTATACTTTTTATATTTGTCTTGCAAAAAAGTACTTCTATATTTAGAATGTTTGCCATTTTTTCATCTTATTTAGAATGTTTAACTTTTTTAGATAAATTTAGAATATTTACTTTTTATAAACATTAATTAGAATGTTACTAGTTCCTATGATCTGTCAAATATATCACATCCTTTTTTAGGGGTAAATAGCACATCTAACCTTTTTTTAGACAAAAATAGCACATCTAACTGAGGCATTGTTCCTAAAAAAACTGAGGCATTTTTTGGCCAGCCTCCTCATTATTTATGATATAATGGGCCGGCCCCTTAAGCAAGGAGAAGGAAGCAAGCAGGCCCAGCAATGAGAAGCGAGGCCTCCACAAGTCAACATAAACAAAACCAGCCAATCCGCTATCCTCCACCTCCTCTAGGGTTTTAAGGCCAACTCCAACGCGCAACCCCATCTTGTCCGCTCGCGTCAGTTTGGGGGTGAACGGACGGATCAGGCCTCCCAATGCGCGGCCGCAAACGGACTGTCGTCCGTTTTCTGTTCGCTTTCGACCCATTTCCGACTCAAGTTTGGGCCAAATTTGCGGCCGAATGGACACGCGCGGACGGCGCGTGGCGCCTGCCCATGTCCTCCCCTGGCCCGCCCGTTGGGGAGACATACCCCTCTTTTCTTATCCCCACCGAACCCCTTCCAGCCGCACCCCTCCACTCTCGTCCCTCGCCACCGCCGCCGACATTGCCTCTGTGCAGCTCGGTCGCGTGCTCGCCCCAACCCTAGTCGCAGCCCCCGTTCCCTCGATGCCCCGAGCTACCCAACCACGGCCACCTGATTTGCACTCCCGGCGGTCGGATTTGGAGCGGATCCGGCCGGACTTGAGCTCGCCCGGCTGCGGGAGGCCACGCCGTGGCATGGACTGGCCGGGCACCGGGCCGGAAGGCCCCGGCAAGGCCGCGTGCAGGTACTGATTCCTCCTCTGGCCGCTCGGATCTACAACTTCGGCGGTTCGCCGGCAGATACACGAACGGCCATCGGCCGGGCTCGTTGCTGGCCCAAAAGCTCGTCGGCGAACCGTTGCCACTCATTAAGTGCGATGACTGTCCAGAGAAGGTCTTGCGTCGCGTGTCTACAACGCCGGAACATCCCGGATGGGTGTTCATCAAGTGCTCAACCAATGGGGTATGTGCTACTTAGTTTCGGTTGTGCTCTTGGATTTGACTAGTTGTGCTAACTTAAATTTTTATTTTGTAGAATGGATGCAACTTTTGGTATTGGAAAGAAGAGTACATCGATATATTGATAGAGCGTAATTTAGTAGATGTTCGTGCACTTGTAGCTAGAATAGAGGCTAGAGATGAGACTAGTGCACTTGTTGCTAGAATAGCGGCTAGACATGAGACTAGATGCGAGGAAGCAACGCCTACTTCTTTATACTCGAAGAAGAAAGAAGCACGCAAGATCGAGCCTCCGCAGATCAACAATGAATGCATCGAGAAGGCACTAATCCAACTTACGGGAGCAGTTATAGAAGTTGGATATCTTCTAAAATGTCTTCTTGTGGTTCTTGTTTTCTTTGGTCTTGCTATTCTAGTTAAGATTTGGTGATGTGCTTCCATGTATCAAAAATCAATGATGAAAAATTAAAAGATGTGTTTGCGAAAAAATGCATGCGGACGGGATGTGGCCGAAATGCGGCCTTGCGTTGGGCGCACGGCCGGCGCATCCACAAATCCGGGTGGACACGGCCCATTGTCACCCCCAAACGGATGAAATCCGGACAAAGCGGACATCCACTTGGGGTCGCGCGTTGGAGTTGGCCTTACCACGCAGCCCGGACGTCTCCCTCCCCTCCTCCGTCCTCTG
This sequence comes from Aegilops tauschii subsp. strangulata, assembly GCF_002575655.3. Classification (NCBI taxonomy): domain Eukaryota; kingdom Viridiplantae; phylum Streptophyta; class Magnoliopsida; order Poales; family Poaceae; genus Aegilops; species Aegilops tauschii. The sequence goes on along the minus strand of NC_053036.3, from coordinate 636,901,450 downwards.
TGTGTGTGCGCGCGCGAGCACTTTAGCTTCTCTATACCGCTTCCAGATTGTTTTACCAAATTTGGCAGAACTGTGTCGAGTGGCATTTTTTCTATGCTAGTTCAGTTATTTGGATGCATGATCCTGACAGCATTGGTTCGCTTTTGTTCTAGGCAGCAACTAGGGCTGCCGATCTTCGTTGTGAGATGCCCTGAATAAGCTAACCAATGCCCAATTTCCTACCGGAGTCAAGCACTAAATCTAGGAATACAAAATGCAGCAAAATTGGATTGCTTATTTGCTTGTTAGCTTATTAACCTAACTATGTATGGACGTCCAAGATGCAAAGCCCCTCAAAAATGTTGAACCCGACTCTGCTTGTGGATCTAGTTATTGTCTTAACCATCCACAATCGAAAAGATTGTTCACAGTTGCATATGGTAGCTGTATTTTGTGAGTCCTTCATACCCCTCGTGCTCTGAGTTTCAATCTTTGCTGAATGCGCTTCAACAAATATGGTCTTGTAGGGTAGAGTATCAACTCCCAAACCTTATTGTGGAAGCTATTACAAAAGAAAGTCTGTATGGTGCATTTGATAACGGGACCACTGCTGAACAGGTAATCATCTTAATCACACATTTCTACATGATTCATTGTTAGATAGATACATGCAGTTATGCTTTATTCTTTTTCTTCTTCAGATAATTTCATTCCTTCAGCAAAATGCCCACCCTTGTGTCATCGACAAAATACCACTAGTCCCAGAGAATGTTACAGATCAGGTAAGCACAGCAACCCATCCCTCATATACCAGACATCATCTCTTCAACGGATATAAAACTGAAGACTACCAATTCTCCGGTGCAGATTAGGCTGTGGGAGAATTACCGTAACAAGGTCGAGATGGTCCTGTCACATGTATACGAGGATTTTCCGAGCAAGGTATAAACCCTTCACCCACCAAACCCTGCCAGCTCCTTGCGGATGGATGGTGCTTGGACACATTTGAAAACATGTACTCTAGTAGTCTGATTACCACTATACTTACATCTGGGTGCCGCTTTGTAAGCTACCAACTTATATGTTTCGAATTGGGGAGGAATTCGCCATGGGAGGCGGATACAAGCTCACACACACACACATGAGGTTCTGGCCGAAGCCACCAGTTCCTTCCCAGATCCACATGCAACACACGCCAACAGATATATCCTCGCGTACACCCTTAACGGGCCCAGTTCTGGCCTGCAAGCCACCAGGGAAGATGCCGGTCGCGAGTGGGCCAAGCTGCCGGCCCATGAGTCGAATCCTTGGCCTCGCGCGCTCCTGGTTGCTCTGTTCCGGTGCCTTGATTGCTGACACGCTTACTTGTGCAGGACATGTTTGAGCAATGCTGTGACCACGCCAGGGATAACAGGTACTTGCTGTGGGAGGACGCGAAGAAGATGTGATTGATAGTGAACGCGGAGTTCCACCAAGAAATGCGGGAGTTCCTGTGCAGGCAAAGATGATCCAAGGGAAGTGACCATCTTGGAGAGAAGAAAAGAAGCAACTTGTCTGAACCACACGCAACTTCATGTGAGGAAGGCCTGAATCCACCCACCAACCAGACAAGTCTTTTACAACATCCATCAGCACGACAAGTCTTTACAAGATCCATCACCAGGAGGCAGCGAGGCAGAGTGTTTGTCTGGTAGATGTTGAAATCATTTGAACTCGATGGTCGTAAATCGAGTGTAATCATATGTTTGATAGGTCCAGTCTGCAGTTTGTGTCATGCTAAGTGTAGGTCACAGAAGGTAGTGGATTATCCAGTTAGTCAAATCAACATTGGATGAACTGTACGTGCTTCACTTTTCCAGTTCAGTTTTGCATGGAAGTCGCGTACAATTGTGATTGGCCTGTGTCAGTCAGTTTGGAACGAAACAAGTTTGCAAAACCGCATCGGGACAGGATTGACAATTTTGATTTTCAGTAAAGTGGTTTAGTATCTTTTTAACAAAATACGTGGGGGTTTATGAGGATTCACACTCTGGTGTGTAGAGTTAAAATACAATGAGCGCTCAATTTGATGTTCAGGAGTAGGACAATATACATGTACCAAAGTTGAAATATGGCCTCACATTAAACGAGTGTTCAGTATAGAAACGAATTTATATTAAAAAAATTGGTTTCAAATATTTGAACAAAAGTTCCACTTTTTGTTTGTTGACAACATCGAATGGCTCGTTATGTTCACACCAAAGATATCGTGGCAATGGTCGTCAACTGAACCGGAGGCAAAACTAGCCGGCAAAACCAGTTAACATGGTTGGTACCAAATCCTTCTGAGATGATATTGTTTCCATGTCATCCACATTATGTTAACCTGAGAAATTGAAATAGGACTTTGCCTATAAATGTGTGTTTGGAAATTAGACTTATCCTTATCCTATATCGTATAGAAAGAGGAAGAAACACTTGAATATTAGAGTAGTAATTGTCATTGGTGACGATGCGAAAGGAAAGAAACACGAAGAATCTTTAATCTACACATAAAAAGATGGCCGATAAGTTTCCAATAACAGCAATCGATCAAGAGTGTGTTTCCTGCCTATTTTGTATCAGTACATGTTTTCACACCAACAACGGTTCCATTTTTAGATGGAAATACTCGTACGCACCAGGATTAGACCTCAATAAATATTTACCCTTTTCACCCCTCAATCCAAAAAACAGATTGGCCCATGAAAGATACCAACATATATATGCCCCCATACGCGAGCCTGTCATCCAAAGTTCATCGAGCAAACACACAAACACTGCAGCCTACCACCGGACATACCCACAACTTCGTCAACTCTTCCCCTTGAAATGGAGAGTGTTCCAGTGTTGATTGTTGGTGCTGGGCCAGCAGGCCTTGCAACGGCAGCATGCCTTGGTCAATTCTCGATTCCTTATGCCATCGTCGAGCGCGAGAGCTGTAGCGCGTCACTCTGGCGCAACCGTGCATATGATCGCCTCAAGCTGCATCTCGCAAAGGAGTTCTATGAGTTGCCACACATGTCATACCCTGTAGATGCACCAACATACATACCAAAAACCTTGTTTGTGAAGTACTTGGATGACTATGTTGAGCGTTTCAACATTCAACCAAAGTATCTCACCAGCGTGGAGTCATCCACATATGACAATGATGAAAAATGTTGGTCCATTGTGGCAACGGACATGTCAAAGTGCACCACAGTCAAGTTCACGGCAAAGTTTCTTGTTGTGGCAAGTGGTGAGAATAGTGCAGAGAATATTCCAATGATCCCTGGACTTGAAAACTTTCCAGGTGATGTCATCCACTCCTCAAGCTACAAGTCAGGCAAGAGCTACTCTGGCAAGAATGTATTGGTCGTTGGATCTGGCAACTCCGGGATGGAAATTGCTTATGACCTTGCGACCCATGGTGCCAATACATCGATTGTTATACGAAGCCCGGTATGTACACGCACTATATATTTTCATTGGGTACATGAACGCAAATTCTTAGTATAGTTACTAATGGAAGAGATGCAATTTTTCAGTGTTATTACTAATAGGAAGCATTTCACATAGAAAAAGAGATGGACAGTTTATATCACACACACACAACTAAAAAACTAGAGGAACCACATGACAAAGTTTTAATTCTTGAAAGAAGAAATTCTATGAAATTTTATTTATCATGCATACTTCAAAAGAGGTGTGACATGTTTTGTGGTTGCAGATTCATGTAATGACAAAGGAATTAATTCGTTTGGGGATGACACTTGCTCACCATCTTCCATTGAATCTAGTGGATAAACTCCTTGTGATGGCATCGTATTTAATATTTGGAGACCTGTCACGACATGGCATCACAAGGCCAAAAATGGGTCCAATGACCCTCAAATCAGAAACAGGCCGATCTGCAGTGATTGATGTTGGGACTGTTGGATTGATCAAAAAAGGCATCATGAAAGTAAGTATATCCTTGACATGACGTAAATTTATAACATATGTTGATTTGATATGCCAAGTTATCAATGAATGTTTATCTCCTATAGGTTCAGGGGAGCATTAGTAAGATCAAGGGCAACATAGTTAAATTTCAATGCAGTAAAAGAATCTCATTTGATGCGATTGTGTTTGCAACTGGATACAAAAGCACGGCAAATATATGGCTCAAGGTAATATAGCTTGTGTTTGAACATGTCTGAGTTTGTTTTCTTGGTGTAACCATTATTAAATTTGCTAACAAGCTCTATGCTCTTTTAATCCAGAATGGTGAGAGCATGTTAAATGACAACGGACTGCCCATCCAAATATATCCGAATCATTGGAAAGGTGAAAATGGGCTCTACTGTGCTGGGTTAGCGAGGAGAGGATTAGCCGGTATTGCAGCAGATGCCAAGAATATCGCTAATGACATCAAATCTGTGATAGACTCTATGTCAAGTTAAATCATCTTTTACATGTAGTTTACCATGGCAAGCATGCTAGAAGGTTGATTCTTTGAGAAATATAACCATTATGTCACCTTTGCATCTAGCTTTTAGACAAGTAGATTTATGTTTATTTCAAGGTTCATATGTGCCCCGAAGAGAGATGTACTATTATACTATAATAAAGGGGTTTGTAATCTTATTGTGCAGAGAGATTTGTCATTTTGCTTGAACCTACCACTGTGTATTATATTTTATTTACTTGAAATTATATGTGCAAAAGGCATGCACTCAATACTCCGTTGTCTATACCAAAATCTCTTGTGGCATGTTTACCCCATCGGTGTATGAGGTAGTAGTCACATCAACCCAAAAAACCCTGCATAGTTCACTACATCCATTACAGTAGGTACTGTGGTGCTATTTAGTCTTAGAATGACACTAATTATCAATCCGTGCAACTACATGGGCTAGCTGACTTACTATAGATCATTAAAAATATCTGTGAACATATTTAGAAACTTAAAACTAAAGGTTAGAACACCATATGACGGAAAACTACTATGTAGAACATGTATTTGTGGTTACATGATACTGGTATCCTTAACTATTGTGGACACAATTTGTTGTGCCCGAAGCGCAGGGTTTGCAGTATGCAGTAAGTTTTCCATCGGCTGAGATCCAAGGTACCCATCCGTGTAGTCTTGGATATAAAATTGCTTATGACCTACCATGGTGTCAATACTTCGATTGTTATACGAAGCCTGATATGTACTGCATGCACTGTATAATTTCATTGGGTACATGAACACAATTTTTTAGTATAGTTACCACTAGAAGAGATGCATTTTTTCAGTATTATTACTAATATAAAGTATTTCACACATATAAGAAATGGATTGTTTTATATCATGCACAGACAATGAAACAACTAGAGGAACTAAATGAAAAAAAATTAACTCTTGAAAGAAGAAATTCTATGAAATTTCGTTTTATCATGCATGCTTCAAAAGATGCATGCCATGTCTATTGGTTGCAAATTCATGTGATGACAAGAGAATTAATTCAGTTGGGTTGACACTTGCTCACTATCTTTCACTAAATATAGTGGGTGACCTCTTTGTGACGGCGGAGAATGTCATATTTTAAGATCTATCGAGGCATGGCGTCACAAGGCCCAAAACCAAAAACGGGTCGAATGACCCGCAAGTTAGGAACCGACCGACCTATCGATTGAGTTGAGACTGTTGGACTAACAAAAAAAGCACCATCAAAGTATTTGGAATATTCGAAGGAATCCGCCTTAATTAATCATATTTTATAATTAAAAATAATAAGTACACCTTTTCTCTCATAATGTCAATTTTATTTTCTAGTTGGCACTTCTAGAGAGATCCAAGTTATCTACAGAGATAATGTAGACCTGACTCAAATACACAATTATATATTTCACAAATTAGGCACTTACATGATGAACAAGGCCGCTACTTGCATATATACCGGATGTTCATTATATTTGAAGGCATAGCAAGCAAGCAATCATTCCTTTTCTTTTTGGGGGAAACACCGATATTGTCAATGGAATAGATAGAACATCAATTGAATCAGTACAATAAGAAATGCTAAGTTTTTTTACAAGGCGAACTGACGGAATAAAGCATATATAGGGGATGAGCCTCTCCCAATTCAGTCCATCACTTTTATCAACTGACTCGTTGGACTTTACTGACTTCCAACACTAAATATACTCGGATGGAAAAGATTGCTGATGCCAAAATTGAATTGGCTGAAAGCTACTATAACTTTTTTTGATGGAAGAAAGGTACTATAACTAGTAACTGAAAGATGATCATAAGACTCGTGGATTGGCGGAGTGTACCTCTGTATTTTATTTCCCCTTTTCCTATATTTCTTAAAATTATATATTTTATATTATTATCTAATATATGTACACGAACTCCCTACTGTTCACAGCAAAGAAGAAACGCAACGCTAACATATCTATAATAGGTAAAGGCTGAAGTTCAAACTACGAGGTGATACAAACATCAAAAATTCGTTGCCATGTAGTGCTTAATTCACGTTACTGTGAGCCGTCAAGATGGAACAAATAACCAATTTCAAAAATAAGTGACAATGCACTAACAAAGATCGACAATTAGCCATGGTAGATTCCGTTTTCTGCCATTGTCTTCTCACCTTCTATCTCAGTGTTTTGGAACTGAAAAAAAAAATCATAAGACCAGCTGCCGTTATTTTCCCTCTGAGGTTACCTGCTGCCAAATAGTAGTATATACTAGGTACTAGTAGATTATTTTAGTGACTATATATACTAGTTCTGATTTTTTTAGAATACATACAACTCCGTAGTTCTTATTTTATTTGAGATAAGTATACTTTTTATATTTGTCTTGCAAAAAAGTACTTCTATATTTAGAATGTTTGCCATTTTTTCATCTTATTTAGAATGTTTAACTTTTTAAGATAAATTTAGAATATTTACTTTTTATAAACATTAATTAGAATGTTACTAGTTCCTATGATCTGTCAAATATATCACATCCTTTTTTAGGGGTAAATAGCACATCTAACCTTTTTTAGACAAAAATAGCACATCTAACTGAGGCATTGTTCCTAAAAAAACTGAGGCATTTTTGGCCAGCCTCCTGATTATTTATGATATAATTGGCCGGCCCCTTAAGCAAGGAGAAGGAAGCAAGTAGGCCCAGCAATGAGAAGCGAGGCCTCCACAAGTCAACATAAACAAAACCAGCCAATCCGCTATCCTCCACCTCCTCTAGGGTTTTAAGGCCAACTCCAACGCGCGACCCCATCTTGTCCGCTCGCGTTAGTTTGGGGGTAAACGGACGGATCAGGCCTCCCAATGCGCGGCCGCAAACGGACCGTCGTCCGTTTTCTGTTCGCTTTCGACCCATTTCCGACTCAAGTTTGGGCCAAATTTGCGGCCGAATGGACACGCGCGGACGGCGCGTGGCGCCTGCCCATGTCCTCCCCTGGCCTGCCCGTTGGGGAGACAGACCCCTCTTTTCTTATCCCCACCGAACCCCTTCCAGCCGCACCCCTCCACTCTCGTCCCTCGCCACCGCCGCCGACATTGCCTCTGTGCAGCTCGGTCGCGTGCTCGCCCCAACCCTAGTCGCAGCCCCCGTTCCCTCGATGCCCCGAGCTACCCAACCACGGCCACCTGATTTGCACTCCCGGCGGTCGGATTTGGAGCGGATCCGGCCGGACTTGAGCTCGCCCGGCTGCGGGAGGCCACGCCGTGGCATGGACTGGCCGGGCACCGGGCCGGAAGGCCCCGGCAAGGCCGCGTGCAGGTACTGATTCCTCCTCTGGCCGCTCGGATCTACACCTTCGGCGGTTCGCCGGCAGATACACGAACGGCCATCGGCCGGGCTCGTTGCTGGCCCAAAAGCTCGTCGGCGAACCGTTGCCACTCATTAAGTGCGATGACTGCCCAGAGAAGGTCTTGCATCGCGTGTCTACAACGCCGGAACATCCCGGATGGGTGTTCATCAAGTGCTCAACCAATGGGGTATGTGCTACTTAGTTTCGGTTGTGCTCTTGGATTTGACTAGTTGTGCTAACTTAAATTTTTATTTTGTAGAATAGATGCAACTTTTGGTATTGGAAAGAAGAGTACATCGATATATTGATAGAGCGTAATTTAGTAGATGTTCGTGCACTTGTAGCTAGAATAGAGGCTAGAGATGAGACTAGTGCACTTGTTGCTAGAATAGCGGCTAGACATGAGACTAGATGCGAGGAAGCAACGTCTACTTCTTTATACTCGAAGAAGAAAGAAGCACGCAAGATCGAGCCTCCGCAGATCAACAATGAATGCATCGAGAAGGCACTAATCCAACTTACGGGAGCAGTTATAGAAGTTGGATATCTTCTAAAATGTCTTCTTGTGGTTCTTGTTTTCTTTGGTCTTGCTATTCTAGTTAAGATTTGGTGATGTGCTTCCATGTATCAAAAATCAATGATGAAAAATTAAAAGATGTGTTTGCGAAAAAATGCATGCGGACGGGATGTGGCCGAAATGCAGCCTTGCGTTGGGCGCACGGCCGGCGCATCCAGAAATCCGGGTGGACACGGCCCATTGTCACCCCCAAACGGATGAAATCCGGACAAAGCGAACATCCATTTGGGGTCGCGCGTTCGAGTTGGCCTTACCACGCAGCCCGGACGTCTCCCTCCCCTCCTCGGTCCTCTATGTGTGTGTGCGCGCGAGCACTTTAGCTTCTCTATACCGCTTCCAGATTGTTTTACCAAATCTGGCAGAACTGTGTCGAGTGGCATTTTTTCTATGCTAGTTCAGTTATTTGGATGCATGATCCTGACAGCATTGGTTCGCTTTTGTTCTAGGCAGCAACTAGGGCTGTCGATCTTCTTTGTGAGATGCCCTGAATAAGCTAAGCACTGCCCAATTTCCTACCAGAGTCAAGCACTAAATCTAGGAATACGAAATGCAGCAAAATTTGATTGCTTATTTGCTTGTTAGCTTATTAACCTAACTATGTATGGACGTCCAAGATGCAAAGCCCCTCAAAAATGTTGAACCCGACTCTGCTTGTGGATCTAGTTATTGTCTTAACCATCCACAATCGAAAAGATTGTTCACAGTTGCATATGGTAGCTGTATTTTGTGAGTCCTTCATACCCCTCGTGCTCTGAGTTTCAATCTTTGCTGAATGTGCTTCAAAAAATATGCTCTTGTAGGGTAGAGTATCAGCTCCCAAACCTTATTGTGGAAGCTATTACAAAAGAAAGTCTGTATGGTGCATTTGATATCGGGATCACTGCTGAACAGGTAATCATCTTAATCACACATTTCTACATGATTGATTGTTACATAGATACATGCAGTTATGCTTTATTCTTTTTCTTCTCCAGATAATTTCATTCCTTCAGCAAAATGCCCACCCTTGTGTCATCGACAAAATGCCACTAGTCCCAGAGAATGTTACAGATCAGGTAAGCACAGGAACCCATCCCTCATATACCAGACATCATCTGTTCAACGGATAGAAAACTGAAGACTACCAATTCTCCGGTGCAGATTAGGCTGTGGGAGAATGACCGTAACAAGGTCGAGATGGTCCTGCCACATGTATACGAGGATTTTCCGAGCAAGGTATAAACCCTTCACCCACCAAACCCTGCCAGCTCCTTGCGGATGGATGGTGCTTGGACACATTTGAAAACATGTACTTTAGTAGTCTGATTACCACTATACTTACATCTAGGTGCCGCTTTGTAAGCTACCAACTTATATGTTTCGAATTGGGGAGGAATTCGCCATGGGAGGCGGATACAAGCTCACACACACACATGAGGTTCTGGCCGAAGCCACCAGTTCCTTCCCAGTTCCACACGCAACACACGCCAACAGATATATCCTCGCGTACACCCTTAACGGGCCCAGTTCTGGCCTGCAAGCCACTGGGGAAGATGCCGGTCACGAGTGGGCCAAGCTGCCGGCCCACGAGTCGAATCCTTGGCCTCGCGCGCTCCTGGTGTCTCTGTTCCGGTGCCTTGATTGCTGACACGCTTACTTGTGCAGGACATGTTTGAGCAATGCTGTGACCATGCCAGGGATAACAGGTACTTGTTGTGGGAGGATGCGAAGAAGATGTCATCGATAGCGAACGCGGAGTTCCACCAAGAAATGCGGGAGTTCCTGCGCAGGCAATGATGATCCAAGGGAAGTGACCATCTTGGAGAGAAGAAAAGAAGCAACTTGTCTGAACCACACGCAACTTCATGCGAGGAAGGCCTGAATCCACCCACCAACAAGACAAGTCTTTTACAACATCCATCAGCACGACAAGTCTTTACAAGATCCATCACTAGGAGGCAGCGAGGCAGAGTGGTTGTCTGGTAGATGTTGAAATCATTTGAACTCGATGGTCATAAATCGAGTGTAATCATATGTTTGATAGGTCCAGTCTGCAGTTTGTGTCATGCTAAGTGTAGGTCACAGAAGGTAGTGGATTATCCAGTTAGTCAAATCAAAATTGGATGAACTGTACGTGCTCCACTTCTCCAGTTCAGTTTTGCATGGAAGTCGCGTACAATTGTGATTGGCCTGTGTCAGTCAGTTTGGAACCAGACAAGTTTGCAAAACCGCATCGGGATAGGATTGACAATTTTGATTTTCAGTAAAGTGGTTTAGTATATTTTTAACAAAATACGTGGGGGTTTATGAGGATTCACACTATGGTGTGTAGAGTTAAAATACAATGAGCGCTCAATTTGATGTTCAGGCGTAGGACAATATACATGTACCAAAGTTGAAATATGGCCTCACATTAAACGAGTGTTCAGTATAGAAACGAATTTATATTAAAAAAAATTGGTTTCAAATATTTGAACTAAAGTTCCACTTTTTGTTTGTTCACAACATCGAATGGCTCGTTGTGTTGACACCAAAGATATCGTGGCAATGGTCGTCAACTGAACCGGAGGCAAAACTGGCCGTCATACAACTGAACCGGAGGCAAAACTAGCCGGCAAAACCAGTTAACATGGTTGGTACCAAATCCTTCTGAGATGATATTGTTTCCATGTCATCCACATTATGTTAACCCGAGAAATTGAAATAGGACTTTGCCTATAAATGTGTGTTTGGAAATTAGACTTATCCTTATCCTATATCATATAGAAAGAGGAAGAAACACTTGAATATTAGAGTAGTAATTGTCATTGGTGATGATGCGAAAGGAAAGAAACACGAAGAATCTTTAATCTACACATAAAAAGATGGCCGATAAGTTTCCAATAACAGCAATCGATCAACAGTGTGTTTCCTGTCTATTTTGTATCAGTGCATGTTTTCACACCAACAACGGTTCCATTTTTAGATGGAAATACTCGTACGCACCAGGATTAGACCTCAATAAATATTTACCCTTTTCACCCCTCAATCCAAAAAACAGATTGGCCCATGAAAGATACCAACATATATATGCCCCCATACGCGAGCCTGTCATCCAAAGTTCATCGAGCAAACACACAAACACTGCAGCCTACCACCGGACTTATCCCACAACTTCGTCAACTCTTCCCCTTGAAATGGAGAGTGTTCCAGTGTTGATTGTTGGTGCTGGGCCAGCAGGCCTTGCAACGGCAGCATGCCTTGGTCAATTCTCGATTCCTTATGCCATCGTCGAGCGCGAGAGCTGTAGCACGTCACTCTGGCGCAACCGTGCATATGATCGCCTCAAGCTGCATCTCGCAAAGGAGTTCTGTGAGTTGCCACACATGTCATACCCTGTAGATGCACCAACATACATACCAAAAACCTTGTTTGTGAAGTACTTGGATGACTATGTTGAGCGTTTCAACATTCAACCAAAGTATCTCACCAGCGTGGAGTCATCCACATATGACAATGATGAAAAATGTTGGTCCATTGTGGCAACGGACATGTCAAAGTGCACCACAGTCAAGTTCACGGCAAAGTTTCTTGTTGTGGCAAGTGGTGAGAATAGTGCAGAGAATATTCCAATGATCCCTGGACTAGAAAACTTTCCAGGTGATGTCATCCACTCCTCAAGCTACAAGTCAGGCAAGAGCTACTCTGGCAAGAATGTATTGGTCGTTGGATCTGGCAACTCCGGGATGGAAATTGCTTATGACCTTGCGACCCATGGTGCCAATACATCGATTGTTATACGAAGCCCGGTATGTACATGCACTATATATTTTCATTGGGTACATGAACGCAAATTCTTAGTATAGTTACTAATAGAAGAGATGCAATTTTTCAGTGTTATTACTAATAGGAAGCATTTCACATAGAAAAAGAGATGGACAGTTTATATCACACACACACAACTAAAAAACTAGAGGAACCACATGACAAAGTTTTAATTCTTGAAAGAAGAAATTCTATGAAATTTTATTTATCATGCATAATTCAAAAGAGGTGTGACATGTTTTGTGGTTGCAGATTCATGTAATGACAAAGGAATTAATTCGTTTGGGGATGACACTTGCTCACCATCTTCCATTGAATCTAGTGGATAAACTCCTTGTGATGGCATCGTATTTAATATTTGGATACCTGTCACGACATGGCATCACAAGGCCAAAAATGGGTCCAATGACCCTCAAATCAGAAACAGGCCGATCTGCAGTGATTGATGTTGGGACTGTTGGATTGATCAAAAAAGGCATCATCAAAGTAAGTATATCCTTGATATGACATAAATTTATAACATATGTTGATTTGATATGCCAAGTTATCAATGAATGTTTATCTCCTATAGGTTCAGGGGAGCATTAGTAAGATCAAGGGCAACATAGTTAAATTTCAATGCAGTAAAAGAATCTCATTTGATGCGATTGTGTTTGCAACTGGATACAAAAGCACGGCAAATATATGGCTCAAGGTAATATAGCTTGTGTTTGAACATGTCTGAGTTTGTTTTCTTGGTGTAACCATTATTAAATCTGCTAACAAGCTCTATGCTCTTTTAATCCAGAATGGTGAGAGCATGTTAAATGACAACGGACTGCCCATCCAAATATATCCGAATCATTGGAAAGGTGAAAATGGGCTCTACTGTGCTGGGTTAGCGAGGAGAGGATTAGCCGGTATTGCAGCAGATGCTAAGAATATCGCTAATGACATCAAATCTGTGATAGACTCTATGTCAAGTTAAATCATCTTTTACATGTAGTGTACCATGGCAAGCATGCTAGAAGGTTGATTCTTTGAGAAATATATCCATTATGTCACCTTTGCATCTAGCTTTTAGACAAGTAGATTTATGTTTATTTCAAGGTTCATATGTGCCCTGAAGAGAGATGTACTATTATACTATAATAAAGGGGTTTGTAATCTTATTGTGCAGAGAGATTTGTCATTTTGCTTGAACCTACCACTGTGTATTATATTTTATTTACTTGAAATTATATGTGCAAAAGGCATGCACTCAATACTCCGTTGTCTATACCAAAATCTCTTGTGGCATGTTTACCCCATCGGTGTATGAGGTAGTAGTCACATCAACCCAAAAAACCCTGCATAGTTCACTACATCCATTACAGTAGGTACTGTGGTGCTATTTAGTCTTAGAATGACACTAATTATCAACCCGTGCAACTACATGGGCTAGCTGACTTACTATAGATCATTAAAAATATCTGTGAACATATTTAGAAACTTAAAACTAAAGGTTAGAACACCATATGACGGAAAACTACTATGTAGAACATGTATTTGTGGTTACGTGATACTGGTATCCTTAACAGTTGTGGACACAATTTGTTGTGCCCGAAGCGCAGGGTTTGCAGTATGCAGTAAGTTTTCCATCGGCTGAGATCCAAGGTACCCATCCGTGTAGTCTTGGATATAAATTGCTTATGACCTACCATGGTGTCAATACTTCGATTGTTATACGAAGCCTGATATGTACTACATGCACTGTATAATTTCATTGGGTACATGAACACAATTTTTTAGTATAGTTACCACTAGAAGAGATGCATTTTTTCAGTATTATTACTAATATAAAGTATTTCACACATATAAGAAATGGATTGTTTTATATCATGCACAGACAATGAAACAACTAGAGGAACTAAATGAAAAAAAATTAACTCTTGAAAGAAGAAATTCTATGAAATTTCGTTTTATCATGCATGCTTCAAAAGATGCATGCCATGTCTATTGGTTGCAAATTCATGTGATGACAAGAGAATTAATTCAGTTGGGTTGACACTTGCTCACTATCTTTCACTAAATATAGTGGGTGACCTCTTTGTGACGGCGGAGAATGTCATATTTTAAGATCTATCGAGGCATGGCGTCACAAGGCCCAAAACCAAAAACGGGTCGAATGACCCGCAAGTTAGGAACCGACCGACCTATCGATTGAGTTGAGACTGTTGGACTAACAAAAAAAAGCACCATCAAAGTATTTGGAATATTCGAAGGAATCCGCCTTAATTAATCATATTTTATAATTAAAAATAATAAGTACACCTTTTCTCTCATAATGTCAATTTTTTTCTTCTAGTTGGCACTTCTAGAGAGATCCAAGTTATCTACAGAGATAATGTAGACCTGACTCAAATACGCAATTATATATTTCACAAATTAGGCACTTACATGATGAACAAGGCCGCTACTTGCATATATACCGGATGTTCATTATATTTGAAGGCATAGCAAGCAAGCAATCATTCCTTTTCTTTTTGGGGGAAACACCGATATTGTCAATGGAATAGATAGAACATCAATTGAATCAGTACAATAAGAAATGCTAAGTTTTTTACAAGGCGAACTGACGGAATAAAGCATATATAGGGGATGAGCCTCTCCCAATTCAGTCCATCACTTTTATCAACTGACTCGTTGGACTTTACTGACTTCCAACACTAAATATACTCGGATGGAAAAGATTGCTGATGCCAAAATTGAATTGGCTGAAAGCTACTATAACTTTTTTTGATGGAAGAAAGGTACTATAACTAGTAACTGAAAGATGATCATAAGACTCGTGGATTGGCGGAGTGTACCTCTGTATTTTATTTCCCCTTTTCCTATATTTCTTAAAATTATATATTATTATTTAATATATGTACACGAACTCCCTACTATTCATAGCAAAGAAGAAACGCAACGCTAACATATCTATAATAGGTAAAGGCTAAAGTTCAAACTACGAGGTGATACAAACATCAAAAATTCGTTGTCATGTAGTGCTTAATTCACGTTACTGTGAGCCGTCAAGATGGAACAAATAACCAATTTCAAAAATAAATGACAATGCACTAACAAAGAACGACAATTAGCCATGGTAGATTCCGTTTTCTGCCATTGTCTTCTCACCTTCTATCTCAGTGTTTTGGAACTGAAAAAAAAATCATAAGACCAGCTGCCGTTATTTTCCCTCTGAGGTTACCTGCTGCCAAATAGTACTATATACTAGGTACTAGTAGATTATTTTAGCGACTATATATACTAGTTCTGAATTTTTTAGAATACATACAACTCCGTAGTTCTTATTTTATTTGAGATAAGTATACTTTTTATATTTGTCTTGCAAAAAAGTACTTCAATATTTAGAATGTTTGCCATTTTTTCATCTTATTTAGAATGTTTCACTTTTTTAAATAAATTTAGAATATTTACTTTTTATATTAGAATGTTACTAGTTCCTATGATCTGTCAAATATATCACATCCTTTTTTAGGGGTAAATAGCACATCTAACCTTTTTTTAGAAAAAAATAGCACATCTAACTGAGGCATTGTTCCTAAAAAAACTGAGGCATTTTTTGGCCAGCCTCCTGATTATTTATGATATAATGGGCCGGCCCCTTAAGCAAGGAGAAGGAAGCAAGCAGGCCCAGCAATGAGAAGCGAGGCCTCCACAAGTCAACATAAACAAAACCAGCCAATCCGCTATCCTCCACCTCCTCTAGGGTTTTAAGGCCAACTCCAACGCGCAACCCCATCTTTTCCGCTCGCGTCAGTTTGGGGGTAAACGGACGGATCAGGCCTCCCAATGCGCGGCCGCAAACGGACTGTCGTCCGTTTTCTGTCCGCTTTCGACCCATTTCCGACTCAAGTTTGGGCCAAATTTGCGGCCGAATGGACACGCGCGGACGGCGCGTGGCGCCTGCCCATGTCCTCCCCTGGCCCGCCCGTTGGGGAGACAGACCCCTCTTTTCTTATCCCCACCGAACCCCTGCCAGCCGCACCCCTCCACTCTCGTCCCTCACCACCGCCCCCGACATTGCCTCTGTGCAGCTCGGTCGCGTGCTCGCCCCGACCCTAGTCGCAGCCCCCGTTCCCTCGATGCCCCGAGCTACCCATCCACGGCCACCTGATTTGCACTCCCGGCGGTCGGATTTGGAGCGGATCCGGCCGGACTTGAGCTCGCCCGGCTACGGGAGGCCACGCCGTGGCATGGACTGGCCGGGCACCGGGCCGGAAGGCCCCGGCAAGGCCGCTTGCAGGTATTGATTCCTCCTCTAGCCGCTCGGATCTACACCTTCGGCGGTTCGCCGGCAGATACACGAACGGCCATCGGCCGGGCTCGTTGCTGGCCCAAAAGCTCGTCGGCGAACCGTTGCCACTCATTAAGTGCGATGACTGCCCAGAGAAGGTCTTGCGTCGCGTGTCTACAACGCCGGAACATCCCGGATGAGTTTTCATGAAGTGCTCAACCAATGTGGTATGTGCTACTTAGTTTCGGTTGTGCTCTTGGATTTGACTAGTTGTGCTAACTTCAATTTTTATTTTGTAGAATGGATGCAACTTTTGGTATTGGAAAGAAGAGTACATCGATATATTGATAGAGCATAATTTAGTAGATGTTCGTTTACTTGTAGCTAGAATAGAGGCTAGAGATGAGACTAGTGCACTTGTTGCTAGAATAGCGGCTAGACATGAGACTAGATGCGAGGAAGCAACGTCTACTTCTTTATACTCGAAGAAGAAAGAAGCACGCAAGATCGAGCCTCCGCAGATCAAAAATGAATGCATCGAGAAGGCACTAATCCAACTTACGGGAGCAGTTATAGAAGTTGGATATCTCCTAAAATGTCTTCTTGTGGTTCTTGTTTTCTTTGGTCTTGCTATTCTAGTTAAGATTTGGTGATGTGCTTCCATGTATCAAAAATCAATGATGAAAATTTAAAAGATGAGTTTGCGAAAAAATGCATGCGGACGGGATGTGGCCGAAATGCGGCCTTGCGTTGGGCGCACGGCCGGCGCATCCACAAATCCGGGTGGACACGGCCCATTGTCACCCCCAAACGGATGAAATCCGGACAAAGCGGACATCCATTTGGGGTCGCGCGTTGGAGTTGGCCTTACCACGCAGCCCGGACGTCTCCCTCCCCTCCTCCGTCCTCTGTGTGTGTGTGCGCGCGAGCACTTTAGCTTCTCTATACCGCTTCCAGATTGTTTTACCAAATCTGGCAGAACTGTGTCGAGTGGCATTTTTTCTATGCTAGTTCAGTTATTTGGATGCATGATCCTGACAGCATTGGTTCGCTTTTGTTCTAGGCAGCAACTAGGGCTGCCGATCTTCTTTGTGAGATGCCCAGAATAAGCTAAGCAATGCCCAATTTCCTACCGGAGTCAAGCACTAAATCTAGGAATACAAAATGCAGCAAAATTGGATTGCTTATTTGCTTGATAGCTTATTAACCTAACTATGTATGGACGTCCAAGATGCAAAGCCCCTCAAAAATGTTGAACCCGACTCTGCTTGTGGATCTAGTTATTGTCTTTACCATCCACAATCGAAAAGATTGTTCACAGTTGCATATGGCAGCTGTATTTTGTGATTCCTTCATACCCCTCGTGCTCTGAGTTTCAATCTTTGCTGAACGCGCTTCAACAAATATGGTCTTGTAGGGTAGAGTATCAACTCCCAAACCTTATTGTGGAAGCTATTACAAAAGAAAGTCTGTATGGTGCATTTGATAACGGGATCACTGCTGAACAGGTAATCATCTTAATCACACATTTCTACATGATTGATTGTTACATAGATACATGCAGTTATGCTTTCTTCAGATAATTTCATTCGTTCAGCAAAATGCCCACCCTTGTGTCATCGACAAAATACCACTAGTCCCAGAGAATGTTACAGATCAGGTAAGCACAGCAACCCATCCCTCATATACCAGACATCATCTGTTCAACGGATATAAAACTGAAGACTACCAATTCTCTGGTGCAGATTAGGCTGTGGGAGAATGACCGTAACAAGGTCGAGATGGTCCTGTCACATGTATACGAGGATTTTCCGAGCAAGGTATAAACCCTTCACCCACCAAACCCTGCCAGCTCCTTGCGATTGGATGGTGCTTGGACACATTTGAAAACATGTACTTTAGTAGTCTGATTACCACTATACTTACATCTGGGTGCCGCTTTGTAAGCTACCAACTTATATGTTTCGAATTGGGGAGGAATTCGCCATGGGAGGCGGATACAAGCTCACACACACACACATGAGGTTCTGGCTGAAGCCACCAGTTCCTTCCCAGATCCACACGCAACACACGCCAACAGATATATCCTCGCGTACACCCTTAACGGGCCCAGTTCTGGCCTGCAAGCCACTGGGGAAGATGCCGGTCGCGAGTGGGCCAAGCTGCCGGCCCACGAGTCGAATCCTTGGCCTCGCGCGCTCCTGGTTGCTCTGTTCCGGTGCCTTGATTGCTGACCCGCTTACTTGTGCAGGACATGTTTGAGCAATGCTGTGATCACGCCAGGGATAACAGGTACTTGCTGTGGGAGGACGCGAAGAAGATGTGATTGATAGCGAACGCGGAGTTCCACCAAGAAATGCGAGAGTTCCTGCGCAGGCAAAGATGATCGAAGGGAAGTGACCATCTTGGAGAGAAGAAAAGAAGCAACTTGTCTGAACCACACGCAACTTCATGTGAGGAAGGCCTGAATTCACCCACCAACCAGACAAGTCTTTTACAACATCCATCAGCACGACGGACATGTCAAAGTGCACCACAGTCAAGTTCACGGCAAAGTTTCTTGTTGTGGCAAGTGGTGAGAATAGTGCAGAGAATATTCCAATGATCCCTGGACTAGAAAACTTTCCAGGTGATGTCATCCACTCCTCAAGCTACAAGTCAGGCAAGAGCTACTCTAGCAAGAATGTATTGGTCGTTGGATCTGGCAACTCCGGGATGGAAATTGCTTATGACCTTGCGACCCATGTTGCCAATACATCGATTGTTATACGAAGCCCGGTATGTACACGCACTATATATTTTCATTGGGTACATGAACGCAAATTCTTAGTATAGTTACTAATAGAAGAGATGCAATTTTTCAGTGTTATTACTAATAGGAAGTATTTCACATAGAAAAAAAGATGGACAGTTTATATCACACACAAACAACTAAAAAACTAGAGGAACCACATGACAAAGTTTTAATTCTTGAAAGAAGAAATTCTATGAAATTTTATTTATCATGAATACTTCAAAAGAGGTGTGACATGTTTTGTGGTTGCAGATTCATGTAATGACAAAGGAATTAATTCGTTTGGGGATGACACTTGCTCACCATCTTCCATTGAATCTAGTGGATAAACTCCTTGTGATGGCAGCGTATTTAATATTTGGAGATCTGTCACGACATGGCATCACAAGGCCAAAAATGGGTCCAATGACCCTCAAATCAGAAACAGGCCGATCTACAGTGATTGATGTTGGGACTGTTGGATTGATCAAAAAAGGCATCATCAAAGTAAGTATATCCTTGACATGACATAAATTTATAACATATGTTGATTTGAGATGCCAGGTTATCAATGAATGTTTATCTCCTATAGGTTCAGGGGAGCATTAGTAAGATCAAGGGCAACATAGTTAAATTTCAATGCAGTAAAAGAATCTCATTTGATGCGATTGTGTTTGCAACTGGATACAAAAGCACGGCAAATATATGGCTCAAGGTAATATAGCTTGTGTTTGAACATGTCTGAGTTTGTTTTCTTGGTGTAACCATTATTAAATCTGCTAACAAGCTCTATGCTTTTTTAATCCAGAATGGTGAGAGCATGTTAAATGGCAACGGACTGCCCATCCAAAAATATCTGAATCATTGGAAAGGTGAAAATGGGCTCTACTGTGCTGGGTTAGCAAGGAGAGGATTAGCCGGTATTGCAGCAGATGCCAAGAATATCGCTAATGACATCAAATCTGTGATAGACTCTATGTGAAGTTAAATCATCTTTTACATGTAGTTTACCATGGCAAGCATGCTAGAAGGTTGATTCTTTGAGAAATATATCCATTATGTCACCTTTGTATCTAGCTTTTAGACAAGTAGATTTATGTTTATTTCAAGGTTCATATGTGCCCTGAAGAGAGATGTACTATTATACTATAATAAAGGGGTTTGTAATCTTATTGTGCAGAGAGATTTGTCATTTTGCTTGAACCTACCACTGTGTATTATATTTTATTTACTTGAAATTATATGTGCAAAAGGCATGCACTCAATACTCCGTTGTCTATACCAAAATCTCTTGTGGCATGTTTACCCCATCGGTGTATGAGGTAGTAGTCACATCAACCCAAAAAACCCTGCATAGTTCACTACATCCATTACAGTAGGTACTGTGGTGCTATTTAGTCTTAGAATGACACTAATTATCAACCCGTGCAACTACATGGGCTAGCTGACTTACTATAGATCATTAAAAATATCTGTGAACATATTTAGAAACTTAAAACTAAAGGTTAGAACACCATATGACGGAAAACTACTATGTAGAACATGTATTTGTGGTTACGTGATACTGGTATCCTTAACTGTTGTGGACACAATTTGTTGTGCCCGAAGCACAGGGTTTGCAGTATGCAGTAAGTTTTCCATCGGCTGAGATCCAAGGTACCCATCCGTGTAGTCTTGGATATAAATTGCTTATGACCTACCATGGTGTCAATACTTCGATTGTTATACGAAGCCTGATATGTACTACATACACTGTATAATTTTATTGGGTACATGAATACAATTTTTTAGTATAGTTACCACTAGAAGAGATGCATTTTTTCAGTATTATTACTAATATAAAGTATTTCACACATATAAGAAATGGATTGTTTTATATCATGCACAGACAATGAAACAACTAGAGGAACTAAACGAAAAAAAATTAACTCTTGAAAGAAGAAATTCTATGAAATTTCGTTTTATCATGCATGCTCCAAAAGATGCATGCCATATCTATTGGTTGCAAATTCATGTGATGACAAGAGAATTAATTCCGTTGGGTTGACACTTGCTCACTATCTTTCACTAAATATAGTGGGTGACCTCTTTGTGACGGCGGAGAATGTCATATTTTAAGATCTATCGAGGCATGGCGTCACAAGGCCCAAAACCAAAAACGGGTCGAATGACCCTCAAGTTAGGAACCGACCGACCTATCGATTGAGTTGAGACTGTTGGACTAACAAAAAAAGCACCATCAAAGTATTTGGAATATTCGAAGGAATCCACCTTAATTAATCATATTTTATAATTAAAAATAATAAGTACAACTTTTCTCTCATAATGTCAATTTTATTTTCTAGTTGGCACTTCTAGAGAGATCCAAGTTATCTACAGAGATAATGTAGACCTGACTCAAATACGCAATTATATATTTCACAAATTAGGCACTTACATGATGAACAAGGCCGCTAGTTGCATATATACCGGATGTTCATTATATTTGAAGGCATAGCAAGCAAGCAATCATTCCTTTTCTTTTTGGGGGAAACACCGATATTGTCAATGGAATAGATAGAACATCAATTGAATTAGTACAATAAGAAATGCTAAGTTTTTTTACAAGGCGAACTGACAGAATAAAGCATATATAGGGGATGAGCCTCTCCCAATTCAGTCCATCACTTTTATCAACTGACTCGTTGGACTTTACTGACTTCCAACACTAAATATACTCGGATGGAAAAGATTGCTGATGCTAAAATTGAATTGGTTGAAAGCTACTATAACTTTTTTGATGGAAGAAAGGTACTATAACTAGTAACTGAAAGATGATCATAAGACTCGTGGATTGGCGGAGTGTACCTCTGTATTTTATTTCCCCTTTTCCTATATTTCTTAAAATTATATATTTTATATTATTATTTAATATATGTACACGAACTCCCTACTGTTCACAGCAAAGAAGAAACGCAACGCTAACATATCTATAATAGGTAAAGGCTGAAGTTCAAACTACGAGGTGGTACAAACATCAAAAATTCGTTGCCATGTAGTGCTTAATTCACGTTACTGTGAGCCGTCAAGATGGAACAAATAACCAATTTCAAAAATAAATGACAATGCACTAACAAAGAACAACAATTAGCCATGGTAGATTCCGTTTTCTGCCATTGTCTTCTCACCTTCTATCTCAGTGTTTTGGAACTGAAAAAAAATCATAAGACCAGCTGCCGTTATTTTCCCTCTGAGGTTACCTGCTGCCAAATAGTAGTATATACTAGGTACTAGTAGATTATTTTAGCGACTATATATACTAGTTCTGATTTTTTTAGAATACATACAACTCCGTAGTTCTTATTTTATTTGAGATAAGTATACTTTTTATATTTGTCTTGCAAAAAAGTACTTCTATATTTAGAATGTTTGCCATTTTTTCATCTTATTTAGAATGTTTAACTTTTTTAGATAAATTTAGAATATTTACTTTTTATAAACATTAATTAGAATGTTACCAGTTCCTATGATCTGTCAAATATATCACATCCTTTTTTAGGGGTAAATAGCACATCTAACCTTTTTTAGACAAAAATAGCACATCTAACTGAGGCATTGTTCCTAAAAAAACTGAGGCATTTTTTGGCCAGCCTCCTGATTATTTATGATATAATGGGCCGGCCCCTTAAGCAAAGAGAAGGAAGCAAGCAGGCCCAGCATTGAGAAGCGAGGCCTCCAAAAGTCAACATAAACAAAACCAGCCAATCCGCTATCCTCCACCTCCTCTAGGGTTTTAAGGCCAACTCCAACGCGCAACCCCATCTTGTCCGCTCGCGTCAGTTTGGGGGTAAACGGACGGATCAGGCCTCCCAATGCGTGGCCGCAAACGGACTGTCGTCCGTTTTCTGTCCGCTTTCGACCCATTTCCGACTCAAGTTTGGGCCAAATTTGCGGCCGAATGGACACGCGCGGACGGCGCGTGGCGCCTGCCCATGTCCTCCCCTGGCCCGCCCCTTGGGGAGACAGACCCCTCTTTTCTTATCCCCACCGAACCCCTTCCAGCCGCACCCCTCCACTCTCGTCCCTCGCCACCGCCCCCGACATTGCCTCTGTGCAGCTCTGCCGCGTGCTCGCCCCAACCCTAGTCGCAGCCCGCGTTCCCTCGATGCCCCGAGCTACCCAACCACGGCCACCTGATTTGCACTCCCGGCGGTCGGATTTGGAGCGGATCCGGCCGGACTTGAGCTCGCCCGGCTGTGGGAGGCCACGCCGTGGCATGGACTGGCCGGGCACCGGGCCAGAAGGCCCCGGCAAGGCCGCGTGCAGGTACTGATTCCTCCTCTAGCCGCTCGGATCTACACCTTCGGCGGTTCACTGGCAGATACACGAACGGCCATCGGCCGGGCTCGTTGCTGGCCCAAAAGCTCGTCGGTGAACCGTTGCCACTCATTAAGTGCGATGACTGCCCAGAGAAGTTCTTGCGTCGCGTGTCTACAACGCCGGAACATCCCGGATGGGTGTTCATCAAGTGCTCAACCAATGGGGTATGTGCTACTTAGTTTCGGTTGTGCTCTTGGATTTGACTAGTTGTGCTAACTTCAATTTTTATTTTGTAGAATGGATGCAACTTTTGGTATTGGAAAGAAGAGTACATCGATATATTGATAGAGCGTAATTTAGTAGATGTTCGTGCACTTGTAGCTAGAATAGAGGCTAGAGATGAGACTAGTGCACTTGTTGCTAGAATAGCGGCTAGACATGAGACTAGATGCAAGGAAGCAACGTCTACTTCTTTATACTCGAAGAGGAAAGAGCACGCAAGATCGAGCCTCCGCAGATCAACAATGAATGCATCGAGAAGTCACTAATCCAACTTACGGGAGCAGTTATAGAAGTTGGATATCTTCTAAAATGTCTTCTTGTGGTTCTTGTTTTCTTTGGTCTTGCTATTCTAGTTAAGATTTGGTGATGTGCTTCCATGTATCAAAAATCAATGATGAAAAATTAAAAGATGTGTTTGCGAAAAAATGCATGCGGACAGGATGTGGCCGAAATGCGGCCTTGCGTTGGGCGCACGGCCGGCGCATCCACAAATCCGGGTGGACACGGCCCATTGTCACCCCCAAACGGATGAAATCCGGACAAAGCGGACATCCATTTGGGGTCGCGCGTTGGAGTTGGCCTTACCACGCAGCCCGGACGTCTCCCTCCGCTCCTCCGTCCTCTGTGTGTGCGCGCGCGAGCACTTTAGCTTCTCTATACCGCTTCCAGATTGTTTTACCAAATCTAGTAGAACTGTGTCGAGTGGCATTTTTTCTATGCTAGTTCAGTTATTTGGATGCATGATCCTGACAGCATTGGTTCGCTTTTGTTCTAGGCAGCAACTAGGGCTGCCGATCTTCTTTGTGAGATGCCCAGAATAAGCTAAGCAATGCCCACTTTCCTACCGGAGTCAAGCACTAAATCTAGGAATACAAAATGCAGCAAAATTGGATTGCTTATTTGCTTGTTAGCTTATTAACCTAACTATGTATGGACGTCCAAGATGCAAAGCCCCTCAAAAATGTTGAACCCGACTCTGCTTGTGGATCTAGTTATTGTCTTAACCATCCACAATCGAAAAGATTGTTCACAGTTGCATATGGCAGCTGTCTTTTGTGAGTCCTTCATACCCCTCGTGCTCTGAGTTTCAATCTTTGCTGAATGCGCTTCAACAAATATGGTCTTGTAGGGTAGAGTATCAACTCCCAAACCTTATTGTGGAAGCTATTACAAAAGAAAGTCTGCATGGTGCATTTGATAACGGGATCACTGCTGAACAGGTAATCATCTTAATCACACATTTCTACATGATTGATTGTTACATAGATACATGCAGTTATGCTTTATTCTTTTTCTTCTTCAGATAATTTCATTCCTTCAACAAAATGCCCACCCTTGTGTCATCGACAAAATACCACTAGTCCCAGAGAATGTTACAGATCAGGTAAGCACAACAACCCATCCCTCATATACCAGACATCATCTGTTCAACGAATATAAAACTGAAGACTACCAATTCTCTGGTGCAGATTAGGCTGTGGGAGAATGACCGTAACAAGGTCGAGATGGTCCTGTCACATGTATACGAGGATTTTCCGAGGAAGGTATAAACCCTTCACCCAGCAATCCCTGCCAGCTCCTTGCGGATGGATGGTGCTTGGACACATTTGAAAACATGTACTCTAGTAGTCTGATTACCACTATACTTACATCTAGGTGCCGCTTTGTAAGCTACCAACTTATATGTTTCGAATTGGGGAGGAATTCGCCATGGGAGGCGGATACAAGCTCACACACACACACATGAGGTTCTGGCCGAAGCCACCAGTTCCTTCCCAGATCCACACGCAACACACGCCAACAGATATATCCTCGCGTACACCCTTAACGGGCCCAATTCTGGCCTGCAAGCCACGGGGGAAGATGCCGGTCGTGAGTGGGCCAAGCTGCCGGCCCACGAGTCGAATCCTTGGCCTCGCGCGCTCCTGGTTGCTCTGTTCCGGTGCCTTGATTGCTGACCCGCTTACTTGTGCAGGACATGTTTGAGCAATGTTGTGACCACGTCAGGGATAACAGGTACTTGCTGTGGGATGACGCGAAGAAGATGTGATTGATAGTGAACGCGGAGTTCCACCAAGAAATGCGGGAGTTCCTGCGCAGGCAAAGATGATCCAAGGGAAGTGACCATCTTGGAGAGAAGAAAAGAAGCAACTTGTGTGAACCACACGCAACTTCATGTGAGGAAGGCCTGAATCCACCCACCAACCAGACAAGTCTTTTACAACATCCATCAGCACGACAAGTCTTTACAAGATCCATCACCAGGAGGCAGCGAGGCAGAGTGGTTGTCTGGTAGATGTTGAAATCATTTGAACTCGATGGTCGTAAATCGAGTGTAATCATATGTTTGATAGGTCCAGTCTGCAGTTTGTGTCATGCTAAGCGTAGGTCACAGAAGGTAGTGGATTATCCAGTTAGTCAAATCAAAATTGGATGAACTGTACGTGCTCCACTTCTCCAGTTCAGTTTTGCATGGAAGTCGCGTACAATTGTGATTGGCCTGTGTCAGTCAGTTTGGAACCAGACAAGTTTGCAAAACCGCATCGGGACAGGATTGACAATTTTTATTTTCAGTAAAGTGGTTTAGTATCTTTTTAACAAAATACGTGGGGGTTTATGAGGATTCACACTCTGGTGTGTAGAGTTAAAATACAATGAGCGCTCAATTTGATGTTCAGGCGTAGGACAATATACATGTACCAAAGTTGAAATATGGCCTCACATTAAACGAGTGTTCAGTATAGAAACGAATTTATATTAAAAAAATTGATTTCAAATATTTGAACTAAAGTTCCACTTTTTGTTTGTTCACAACATCGAATGGCTCGTTGTGTTGACACCAAAGATATCGTGGCAATGGTCGTCAACTGAACCGGAGGCAAAACTGGCCGTCATACAACTGAACCGGAGGCAAAACTAGCCGGCAAAACCAGTTAACATGGTTGGTACCAAATCCTTCTGAGATGATATTGTTTCCATGTCATCCACATTATGTTAACCTGATAAATTGAAATAGGACTTTGCCTATAAATGTGTCTTTGGAAATTAGACTTATCCTTATCCTATATCGTATAGAAAGAGGAAGAAACACTTGAATATTAGAGTAGTAATTGTCATTGGTGATGATGCGAAAGGAAAGAAACACGAAGAATCTTTAATCTACACATAAAAAGATGGCCGATAAGTTTCCAATGACAGCAATCGATCAAGAGTGTGTTTCCTGCCTATTTTGTATCAGTACATGTTTTCACACCAACAACGGTTCCATTTTTAGATGGAAATACTCGTACGCACCAGGATTAGACCTCAATAAATATTTACCCTTTTCATCCCTCAATCCAAAAAACAGATTGGCCCATGAAAGATACCAACATATATATGCCCCCATACGCGAGCCTGTCATCCAAAGGTCATCGAGCAAACACACAAACACTGCAGCCTACCACCGGACTTATCCCACAACTTCGTCAACTCTTCCCCTTGAAATGGAGAGTGTTCCAGTGTTGATTGTTGGTGCTGGGCCAGCAGGCCTTGCAACGGCAGCATGCCTTGGTCAATTCTCGATTCCTTATGCCATCGTCGAGGGCGAGAGCTGTAGCGCGTCACTCTGGCGCAACTGCATATGATCGCCTCAAGCTGCATCTCGCAAAGGAGTTCTGTGAGTTGCCACACATGTCATACCGTGTAGATGCACCAACATACATACCAAAAACCTTGTTTGTGAAGTACTTGGATGACTATGTTGAGCGTTTCAACATTCAACCAAAGTATCTCACCAGCGTGGAGTCATCTACATATGACAATGATGAAAAATGTTGGTCCATTGTGGCAACGGACATGTCAAAGTGCACCACAGTCAAGTTCACGGCAAAGTTTCTTGTTGTGGCAAGTGGTGAGAATAGTGCAGAGAATATTCCAATGATCGTTTTATATTTAATTTGATACAGCTCTAGCAGAACATTCAATCGATCAAACCATACATTTCGTTCAGTCTGACTACGACTTTAAATTATATGACGATCGATATAAAATAAACGGAAATGATAAACGTTCGGATTTTAAGCATGGCAATCCGAACGTTTTTCATGGCAAATTTAGATTACACGGCGGCGGGGGGGCGTCTCGCGGTGGGAAGCGGCTCCTCTGCCGTGCTCTTTGTGTCGTTGGGCCACTGACCGACGGCGACGGCGGCGTCTTGCGCCGTTGTTGGCGTACTCCTGGACGTTGGCCTAGCTTCTAGGAAGGCCAAAATGTTCTGGACTTCGGAGCGAGTCAACTGGCGGGAGGAGGCGACTGGCGTTGGTGCAAGGAAGCGGTCGACGGCGGCCATCCATGCCGCTGAGGGGGGCACTGGCACCCACGCGGGGACAGGCGCTGTCAACAGCGCGGCGGAGACATTCATGTGCACGGGCACCGGCACGGGCGTGCTCGTCAGTGCACGCGTAGG
The DNA here is from genome assembly GCF_002575655.3 of Aegilops tauschii subsp. strangulata. Classification (NCBI taxonomy): domain Eukaryota; kingdom Viridiplantae; phylum Streptophyta; class Magnoliopsida; order Poales; family Poaceae; genus Aegilops; species Aegilops tauschii. The sequence goes on along the minus strand of NC_053036.3, from coordinate 636,873,250 downwards.
CGCATGCGCTGGCAGGTGCACGGGCACCGGCACGGGCGTGCGCGTCAGTGCACGCGCAGGCGGATGCGCTGGCAGGTGCACGGGCGCGTGAAAGACGGCGGGGACCTCGTGGAACCCCGCGGGATCAAGCTCGGCGACAATGTGCGGCTCCCAGCCCATCAATGCCACGGGGATGGGCGCTGGCGCAGTCGGGGCGACGGGAGCCGGAACGGGAGCGGGGACAGGCGCGGCGTCTTCCCGCAAGGCCAGTTCAAGCTCGTCCCAAAGCGCCTTATGTTCTTGAGACTCCGGCTGGGTCTCTTCCTCAAGAAACGGGAACACTAAGGGCAGACCATCGTGATGCGGCATGCCGTACGTTTAGGTCAGGCTAGTTGGAGGTAGACGACAGGAGAATCGGAGAGGAAGAGAGAGGATTGTAGCGATACCGGGTAGTGCGGGGTTGATTTTAAACCGCGGCACCGGCGACATTAAAAGTGGGAGCAGTTGGGACGACGGTGGGCGGCGGAGCCTGGTCAAAGGGCTCGCCTCCCGGTGAGCCTGCACAGCGGTCTGCTCGCACGCCTCCCTGACATCCGGCGCAGCGGTCTGCTCGCACGCCTCCCGTCGACTCACACGCTTGCTCGGACGGCACCTGCCGATGAGAAGCGGGGACTCGTGGCGGCACGTAAACGCCCACGGTTTCAATAGTGAAAGCGTTCGCCTTAACGTGACAGGTCTTTGTTCCAAAATACCTTGGCTCTTCATTTGTGGAACTTGTCATAAGCAGCTTGTCTCAAATTGAAGAAAAAACTTACGAAGTAATATTTGTGCCGTATCACGTGACCATGCTTAGTTTCAAGAATTTATGCTCACTTTTGGATTTTCTGAAATTTCAGATCCAGGATTCGAAACAATATCATAACCTGCATCATGCAATAAATTTTCAAGCCGTACATCTTTCCTGTTGTATTTCTTAAGAAAGGATTTGGTCAAACATTTTGCTTAGTTAGACTTCAGACAAGTTATATATGCAGAGTAAAAGGATAATCCCTCCGTACCAGTGCATTGCCTGATATATTAACTCAAGTACTAGGCACGAACAAACGGGCTCAATTATGTGCTCATCCTGGTGTAGTAGTAGTACTAGGCAATGCAGTTGACGGGTGACCTTGACGAGCGGTGACCGAGGGAATTGAACCGTGCTCGGCACGGTAGGTAACGTTGTCTAGTTACTAAAGCATCCCTCCGTTGTTCATCGGTACTCATTATGGACCGGGGACATGAGGGGAATTTCCTAGGGCTGGAATTCTGGCCGCCAGATATTTCGACTTGAAACGCTGAGGCTCGACTGGTTGGGGTTGCCTAATGTGCGTACCATGCACGCCACCGAAGGACACGAGCCCGATTTTTTTAGGATCAACACGAGCCAAGGTCTGGCTGGTACGCCGTTGGGTCCTACCATTCGAGAATACAAAAGGAACCTTTTAAATTGTCGAACGAATCTATGTGTATTACAATACCCATATTTTCCTTGCAAATACTAATATCAACGTGGTAATTGATTTATGACAAGTTGTTGAATTAGAGTGAGTTTGTGATATAATGATCTCAACGTGGATTTCACATTTCATGGTATCCCTAGTAAGTTTTCCAATGCAAATTCAAATTTAAAAGATGAACAATATGGAGGTGAGAAAACTTTGTATGTATCAAGCATATGACCACACACACACACACAGAGACACACACGCACGAACACAACAACAATCCAATAAGTATAGTGCATCTATTTTTCCAAACCATGCATGTATGACACGAATTCAAAAATACTCCTTCTATTCCTAAATATTAGTCTTTTAGAGAGTTCAACAAGTGACTACATACGGAGCAAAATGAGTGAATCTAGACTCTAAAATATGTCTATATACATCCGTATGTGCCAGTCCATTTGAAGCCTCTAAAAAGACTAATATTTAGGAACGAATGGAGTAAAATGTAAGACATCCATGGTCCTCAGTTCAATATTTAAAATGAACATGAAACTGAAACATGAATATTAAGTCTAGTACTATAGTACATGCAAATGTTGTGTTTAGGCGGAGCTATGATTGTCGGGGGTCAACCCCTCGACCTTAGATAAAATTGTGGAGCTCTGTTTAGGGTTGTTTAGATTATATTTGTCCCCACCCTCCCAACCACCGATTGGTTGTGCACCCCCACCCCTCCTCCCCGGGAGAATATCATGTGCCCCCATACCTTAGATGCTATATGCCGATACGAGTTGCTTGGAGCTTGTAGATCTGAGATATAGCAGCTCACATGATGTGTCTTAATATTTTTGCAGGAAACCTTGATGAGTTTGAGAATTGCACACAATTTGTAGAAAAACTACTTAGATGCCCTTTGATCCCATATCCAACGACCTCGAAGCTCGTATCACCGTAGCATCTAAGATGAAGGAGGACATCATATTCTCCTGCATGTAAGAATATCATGTGCTACCACATCTTAGATGCTTTGGTGATACAAGCTATTCGGAGGCGTTGGATTTGTGACCCAACACCTCCTCGGTGGTTCGAATGGTTTTTTGCAGAAAAGCCCCAAAAGAGTTCGGCCACTGCTTACAAGCACAAAGACTGCTCAGATGCCATTGGATCTCAGATCAAACGACCTCCAAGCTCGTATCACCGTAGCATCCAAGCTGCGATAGCACCTTATTTTTTCTCGCACGGGAGAGTATGAGGTGCTCCCGCACCGTAGATTCTATGGTGATATGAGTTAACTGAGATCTAACGGCCCACAGTAGGAGGTCTGAATGTTTTTGCAATATACGGCTGATAGAGTTTGGGAAATGCGGAGAAAGTACAAATACTACGCAGGTGTCATCTGATCACTGATCATATGACCTAGATGCTCATATCACTGTAGCGGGTAATTAAGCTACGGGGAGCACCTAATATGAGCACCGGGGAGCCGTTGGATCGAAGATGCAGCGGCACACATGAGGCCTGAATGTTTTATTTGCAAAAAAACCTTTGGAGAGTTTGCAAATTGCGCATAATTACAAAGACTACTCCCAAGCCATTGGATCTCACTTCCAACGGTGTAAAAACTCGTATCACCATAGTATCTAAGCTGTGGGGTGGATGTGATATTCTATGCCGCTGTCATTTTTGTTCGTAAACTTGCAAAATACGTGTAACTCGTGTCGTTACTTGTCTAACCGCGCAAAGTGTTTGTTCAAAAAAACCATCCTACACTGAAATATCAGAAGAACACACGGGGGTCCCACTTGTCATTAATCAAATTTGGACCTAAAACTAACAAATCTGAAAGACGAGATTCGAACTGGCAACCTGGACTACAAAGCGTAAGTCGATAGCCTGACAAAACGAACGGTTGTTGGCTTTGTCCCATAACTTGATTTTATACAGTACTTGCGTTGAGTAGAGTAGAGGGAGTGCCTCGTCAACACGTGCATGACCGTTGTCTCACTTACTGGTGGGTCCCAGGTCTGCGATCTCAATCTCTCTTCTCTCCATCGTCTAACCTTTGCACGGGCACACACGAAGAGCGGCGCTAGCTTGCCCTGGTGTTATTACAACTAAACAAAAGCTTGGAAAATAGAAGAATTGCCTAGAACAAGAGACGTTGTGGCTGGTCGAGACGGAGCTAACCACATCTATCCTCCCTGCCACGTTTGCATGATGAAGCTGTGTGGCTAGTGGGGTGTTTTCGACCGACTGGCTGGGTCCCGAGGTCGAACCATAGGTACTACGTCTGATACAGTATATTTTTACACGCACATTTTTCCTCCGTGCCGAGACGTGGCACACCCTACCGTGCGGTTTCGAGGTCCTCCCGGGTGGTGCACGCATATATTCTTCCTGACGTGGGACGCCCTACCGCGCGTTTTCTGGGTCCTCCTCGGTCGTAGCGCTGAAGCAAGTAAATGAGTCGTCAAATCACGAAAGACCACCTTTCCCGCCGAGTACATCAGTGAAGCACGGTGGCTAGCTAGTTGGGCTAGTTCGACCGATTAGCTAGGCTGCCGCCACATTTGTTTTTTCACCCTTTTTTTTATCTACTTGCCGGCAGGTAAATTTAAATATCCACCGCGGCGTTGCTCTGGTGTTTGGGTGCGGCAGGATTTTTAATTTTTTGATTGACGGGAGCAGGCGCGGCAGGATTTTTAATTTTTTGATTGACAGGAGCAGGCGCGGCAGCAATTAGTCACGATGACTCCGCCTGTAAAAACCCACTGCTCCTTGATGTGAGAACTCGTCGACTGGTGTTTTACCGTGGTGAAAACCAAAAGATTCCCCGCTCCCTCCGCCTTCCCGTAGATTGCATTGCCTTTCAGCCGTTTCGCCCCCTTTGCTTCCTCTCCCCATTGCTTCTACCTGGTGCCATGGCGGCGCAGCAGATCACGGAGTCCGAGGTGAGGCGCCTGACACAGGAGCTCCATGCCAAGGATGCGGAGCTCAGGGCCAAGGACGTGGAGCTCCGTGAGCTCAAGGAGGAGAGGAGTGCCATGCTCCTCCATTATGTGCGGGAGTTCATGGAGCTTCAAAAGCGGCAGGCGTCCACCACAAAGATGCTCGAGGCGTCGGCGGCGTTGCTGCAGAAAGCGGGAGATACGATAGGCCGTCAGGGGAGCCGGCTAGAGCGCGAGCGGACCGATCGTGACGAGGTCCAGGATCGCCTCAGCCACTTGGTGAACCAAGTTGCCACGCACGTCTTGCGGCTGCGTGATGCCTACCGTCGTGCCAGCGCGACGATGCCGGCCGTTGGGCTAAACCCGTTCGACCACCCGGTCGACTTCAACGAGCTGCGGCTTCCTGACCTGGTCTCCTTCTTCACCTATATCTCCGAGGAGCTGAGCCGTCTCCGCGCGATGGTGGGGGCTGAGCTGGACAAGGAGGGGTTGCGGGCTGCCGTCGCCGTTGCCGGGCGAATCCTTTCAGGGCTCTGTCACCGGAATCCATTCGTGCCATTGGACGCCGTCTTTGACGAGCTGGCTCCTGTCGACCGGGAGCGGGCTCTGCGGGCGGTTGCACCCTGCATCACCAATGTCATGCGCCTCGAGAAGCAGAGGGACTTCGGTGGTGTTTAGGTGCCCTCTGCATGGGCATGTCCATGTCTCGGCGCAACATGACCGTTGGATCAAACTCAGACGATGCAGATCAGTCACTGTAGCACAAAGCGTGTGGGTGTGTTTGGTTGCATTCTCATCTCAATATAGTTGTTTCCTCTTCGTGTATTTTTGTCAACCTACTAGTGTGGACTCATGCACCCTTCATGCACTCTGCCAAGCACCCAAAAGTGGGTCGAGAAGGGAACTTTTGCTCCCATCCCGTGCACCCTTCATACACCCTGCCTAACACTATTCGTGCTTCATATGTTTCGTGTAGTACTGTAGCACCGTACTCTCCGTGCGCTGTGGACCTAGTTCTGTTAACATTGATCTCACCGTTCATTCTCGACCGGACAGTCGAAAAAGCGGTACTATGTTACATATAGGAGTAGTTGACATGCGCACAACATCATTTGTTATCGTCATATCTTACTACACTAGCAACAAGATTGTGTAGTACTAACGTATGAACCACTGCACATGCCTAGTAGTAGGAGCACTGTGTATGTTCAAGTGGCTGCCGTGTTTCGCACTCCTCCGTCGTAAGAGTGGAAACGCTTGCTGTAATCATTTTTTTCTTCAGAAAAACAGTGGACACGCTCTACCGTGCGGATCCTCCTCCAACCATGCACTAAATTACTCACTTTCGCCGACGTGTGGGACAGCCAGCACCTGGGTCCACCAGCCATGCACTAAATTACTCCATAGTAGAGTGACGGTAGACTGCCCCGATCGAACCGCCGCAGTAATGCCCAATGAGCCGTCAAATCACAAAACCCCCTCCTTTCCAGCAGTAAGTTGGACGGACGAAGCAACCATCATTTCACTCTTCTCTCTCAACTTCCTCTCTTGAAGAAAACCCCCACTCGCTTCGCTTCTCCCTCATCTCGTTCCTCCTTTCACAATTCTCTCTCAGCTTCCTCTCTTGGATGGACGCCGGAACACCGGCCGACATGATATCTATGGCTCTGGCCAAAACCGTCGAGGCTCATGGTACGAAGAAGCGCAAGCACCCCGCCGAGACTACCGCAGACAAGCTCAAAGCCATCGCCCTGTCCAAGCGCCCCTCTCCGGGATCCCTCATTAAGCAAGTCCAGGTAATGTCTCTTATTGACGATCTTTTTCTCGATCTTGATCGTGTTTTTTCATCTAACACGCAGTACTAGTACTGGTAGTACAACTTTCTGGGTGATCTTGCATGTGATTTTAGTGTGCCAAATGACGGTTCTAAATTCCTCTTTTGACCAAAACATGCGAGAGGTTGACATTGATTTCTTATAGATTACTTTCAACTACTCCCTCTGTCCCAAATTTCTTGTCTTAGATTTGTCTAGATACGGATGTATCTAATTCTAAAATGTGACTTGATACATCCGTATCTAGACAAATCTAAGACAAGAATTTTGGGACGGAGGGAGTACTTTATGAACATCAATGCTACCTTTTAAGAGGGTATATTTGCCTCAGTAACTTGTGTTATGGATATTGCATGTAATCCCTCTGCTCTCATGCCTTTGAAGACATGTTCTAGTGTCTTTGTTCACTCATTTCTGTGCGTATATGTAGTCATATATGGAGTATAATATCGAAAATCATCTTATATTTCTGACCGGAGGTAGTAATAAAATATGGTTTCTGTTTGAATTAGAACCAGGTCCGCGGTGGAGATGAAGTTCTCAAAGTCATGTCGTGTGAACTGGAAGACCTGATGATGAGTTCTACTGCTGAACTATACAGCTGCCGTGTCCTTGTCGCCACATGTCCTGAACTAGTGTTTTCCTGTAGCATTGTTGTCAGGCGTGTTCTCGAGGCTGTACTTGACCACAACAATTTCCTGGTTGTGCCTTCGATTACGAAGGGTGTGGTTCTTGTAAAGCTTCCCAACAAATCTGATGCGGCCTGTCTTCATCATCATGTTTATGAGTGGAAAGACCACTCTGTTAGGTTCTCCAAGGTTGACAAGATGGTGAAGGTGCATGTAGACATCTCACACGAAGTCCATGGCCTAGTCAGTTATGCGGGGTTCATCCCGTAGGTCGGTGGCAAGAAATAGTCTGCAGAGTTTAGTTAGTGCAACTTTGCTTGTCTGTAGTAAGTACTATTGTTCAGTACTTGATTTGTGTTTGTGAACCATGTATTGTTTATTAGTACTGCCGCTTTTGGTGTGTGAACGGTCTATGTTAATGTCTGTCCACTCAATTCAGTCTGTATATTTTGAAGTATCCAGATCATATTTTTTGTGAGGACGGTTTATCAATTATTTTTACACTCCAATATCTGTATGCATTGCAGGGTTTATCGCACCCACCAGGATTTCCAGTCCCACGGATGTTCGGTCCATACGATTTGTCACAACCTTTGGACTGTCCTGCTTGTGGGAGTAGGCGGGGCCCCTGCATGCCACGCGTAGTTGGACGATCAATCTTCTGTTTAGTACTTCAACATAGTGATTTCCTGGTAAGGATTCACTCGTGTCACATCAAGTAAATCTTATTGATTTACTGTCTAAATCTTATTGATTTAATGCCATGTTTTCTTTCTTTTCCTGCAATTTTACGATGCAGGTTTTGCCATGTGACATTCATCACAGAATAAACCGTTTGGTTTGCTCTACGATGGCTATTTTTGCAGGTTTCACTTCTTATGCCGTGTCAGTAACGAAGGCACTGTCCATCACTTATATTACTGGAAAAAATTGGATCAGTCTGTTGTCTGAGTACAAGCTGAATCCCTATGATGAACTACAGTTTGGTTTAACAAAAACGGCACAATTAGTCCTTCTCGCGTTTAAAAGAAATGAAGAAAAAAACTGGATCACGGTCACGGATCCTAGTCAAGTTAGAAAGCTGATCATAGCAGACCAGACACGATCGCCGCTGTCTCGCACAGATCGAGCACCGGCAGTTGCTCTAGCACTGACAGCGGCAGCAGCTCAGTCTGATCCAGCTGAGGATTGGGCACCGACCGCGTCAGCGGATCAGTCTGATCTACCGGAGGATCGGGCATCGACACCGGCACCTGCTCCGACACCGGCACCAGCTCTACAAGGAGCACCATCTCCGGCAGCAGCAGCGGCTTCGGCACCTGCACCAACACTTGCACTTGCATTTGCTCCGGCCCGTGCAGTTGCACTGGCAACAGACTGGGCTGCAGTTCACACTTCATATACCAAAGTCCTTACAAAAACCGACATGTCCACCTTCTTGGTAAGCATTGGCCGCCCAAGTGCTTCGTTCTTTTTTCTTTCCATGTTGTTTCACATGATTCACTGTGTTGATCTAACTGTTTGGGTATGTCTTCTTGTTTGCAAACAGAGAATTCCTAGAGCAACGAGGGAGTCGTTCAACAATCCGGGCGACTGCGGCCAAGTTTCTCTTACCATGCGCAGCCTTGGTGTGAATGAACCTGCTCAATATACCGTAAGTACAAAGGATGGTCGCATGATGATTGATGCTAAAGGATGGTCAAGGTTCGAATCTAAATCATATCTTGCAGTAGGGGATGATGTCAAAATCAAACTTTCTCGGCAAGGAGAGCTGGTCCAAATCAACTTTGAAATTCTTCAGTAGCAGCACGCAACTGCCGAACTGATCTATCCTCCGAGAGATTTTGATGTAATAATCTGGCATGGTGAAACAAGTGTCCTGTGTGTATACGTAGTATGACAGTATTATTTATCACATGGTATATCGTTGATAGAATTGCAACTCTGATTGCTGGTTAGGAACTGTCGTTTGATTTCATTCCAACAGTTGCCGTGCTTTATTCAATTTTGTGTATTCGCCTTGCAACAGCATCTAAAACCAGCGCCGTACCAATCGCTTGCAATATGAAAAGCGCTGAGGTAGAACACATGGGCCCCCAAACATGCAAGGTCGGCCTGCGGCCCAAAGTCCAGAACCGTGAGCCTATCTGAGTATTATATTCTCACCTGAACCCCCATAAAAAAATCTGAACCCCCATAATGCCCATGCGTTGCAGAGGGAGTATATTTCTCGGCAAGGTGAGCCTGTGATATAAAAGATTTGTATATTTCTTTACAGAGGGAGTATCTCTCCGTCAAAAAATATATTTATGTGTAACTAGTTACTCCTGTCTTTCTACTTCCTTTCGCTGATATGTGGGGCAACCGACAACGGGGTCCACGTGCCATATGCACAAATTAGAGTGCACAACTTCATGGTAGACACACCCCGGTCGTAGTGCCGCAGTAATGCCCAATGAGCCGTCAAATCACAACCCCCCTTTCCAGCTTTAGCAGTAAGCTGGACAGACGAAGCGGCAATATTTCACTGGGCCTGAATCCCCTTCTCCCTCGTCTGCTTGCTCAGAGAAAACCCCCTCTCGGCGATTGCATAGGGTTTTCTCATGGAGAGCCAGGTACGAATTCTTCATCCATCCCCGACAAATCCAAGTCCCTTGGTCGCAGGTAATCCTAGGATGGCAGCCGCCGCCGTTCATGCATTTTTCTTCCTACTGAATCTAGTGTGTTTCATTTGCAGTGCCCAAAGTGCGAGTACCCTACAGGTTTCTGCGCCCTCGGCGAGACGCCACACTTGTTTCTTCTCATCCTAACACAGCATTTTGAAACGCACACAGTATGTTCCTAGAATCCTCTTTTCTATCCGGGAGGGTGGGGGGTTTTTTGAACATGCTGTGTTCTCATATTATTTTTCCTGCAGTGTATTATTTGCTCTGCCAGAACACATGTACTCAAGATGCTCGGCCTTGCCATAACTGAATACACTAGTTTAATGGTCGCAGTGAATACAAGACATGGATATAAGTTCCGAGTTGGGTTCATGAACCAAGAAGATCGCTGCTTTTTTATGGCCGAACTTGGATAAACTTTCTCAAGTGTTACGGACTGAAAGTTGGCGCACGAATGTTGATGGAAATAGCAGAACCTGGTCTCATCTTCACTGCGATCTTCCACCCCGACGTTGTTCCAATTGTTCATCCATGTTAGTTTTGTATTTGGTTCTTGCTTGTTGCCTCGATTACTTCTTAATCCACCTATTCTGTCTAACTAATCACAATTTAACTTTAGAAGTAGCAACGAATCTCTCACGAAGATGCTACTTCTAACTAATATTTTCTTATAATTGGTGGCACGTGTAGGTTTTTTCAGAGTTAAGCAGTCTGCTCGTTTGTTACTCTGTAATAACTCGGTTGTTACTAATGGCACTGAAGTTGACTGGATGGACATCCACAAGTTCCTACACTTTATTGATCGTCTTGAGGTCCTTGTGGGGCGTTTCAATGGTGGAAGGCCATGTGGGATATGTGTGCCACTGCTGCACTCGTTGAACAGGTCCAACTGTGTCGAGAAACTTATGGTACGAGCTGTTTTCTGTTATATATGTTGTTCATAAACTATTGCTTATACACAGTTTTACAACTGTGATCTTCTTGAAACAGGAACTGCCGAGTTCTATTGTTCCTATACAGATGCCTGACCATGGTCGGGTCAGACTTGCGCTTGGTCACAACATGATGTTTATGTCGACCTACTCAATTCCCCTTGGAGGTGAAAAGATACTTATTCATGGGTGGTCTCAAATAATGAAGGCCCGTCCATCTTGGAGAATAGGACAGAAGATTATGTTCATGCTTTTCCATGGCTCTAAAGCGAATATCCTGTTTATTGACCACGTTGCGAGATGAAGCCGCTTTCAGAAGGTTGTGGATGCGCGGGGTGGCGCCTGGGCCTTGTCCTGGGGCTTGGCGGCCTCACCCTTGGTTAACTGTAGGCAAAGTAGCACTGTTCGAGGCGTGCTTTGTACGGTTGAACCTGTATAAGTACTCATACTGCTTTCAGCTTTGGTTGTTAAGTGCCCCTGCTGGTTTCAGTTAAGGTTGTTAAGTACTCCTGCTGCTTTTACAGTCTGTCGTGTTTCTTCAGTCGTGTCTTCCTCCAGCCGCCAAAACCAAACCAGCGCCGGCGGGGCCGCCTGCTTCCGCCTGCTTCCGCCTCCCACGGCTGGCTGCGCCTCAGCGCACGCATCGCCGCCCCACCGTCTCCTAAATAGTTAACGCCGACGTCCTCCGCGCGCTTTGGTGCGCTCGCCGCGGCGCCGCCCTCTCGCGTTGTCAACATGGTCAACAAACAACAGGAATCGACAGAAGTACGTGGAGAAGATGACAGTAGGGGCCCACCACGTCAGCGTATGGAAAAATAAAATGCTTCCTCCTAGTGTTTTCCTGACATCTGGGACCCACGACATTGTGAGCGTATATATTCAATAGACAAGAGAACAGAACAGGATCGGCTGACACCTGGGACGTAGCTACTCGAGCAGTATTTTTTTTGTTTGGTATTGTTGAGACGAAGCAGGGTTTGAACTGGGCTGTGGCCCGTCTAGCCCAGGCTTATATTTTATATTCACCATGTGACCAGCCCAGCTATTTTTTCTTTGTGAAAATGAGCCCAGTTTATTTTTTCTGAAGAATACCCAATCCAGTCCTACTTATTTTTCTACGCTCTGATGGGCTGCAACTCTTTCAAGACGCCTGCAAATCTTGAAAGTAATATGAAATGGGTTGTAAATATAAAAACAGATGACAAATTGGCAATTACTTTATAATTTCTGAATTTTTTCACATTTTCAGATTCCTATTTCACTAGGCATTAACCTAATTTAAATATATCTTCAAAGTACTTTAAATCTGGTTCGACATTTCAGTATTAAAAATAGTTTGGAACCCACAGAAATATGCGAAATTGGCCCTGGCCAACCAAAAAAACGACTGCAATAAATTGCATAAGAAGTTGCCATGAGTTATATATAAATTATTAAAAAAAAGGGAGTGGTCTGACTTGTGGGCCTGTTTAGTTGACGCGTATGCAAGATTTTTTTAGTTATTATATACGTCAACAAACGATTCTAGCAGACGTAACCGTTGGATGTCAATCCAACGGCCGTCGTGTTTCTTCAATCTCTGATCTTCTTGCTCCAGCCGCCAAAGCAGTGCCGGCGGGACAGCCTACTCCCGCCTCCCGTGGCCGGCTGTGCTGCCGCGCAGGCCTCAGCGCCCCCTACTACTCCCACCGCTGGTCAGGGCATCCCTCTACTCACCCACACCCCCTGTTATTCTGCGGTGACGGCAGCCTCACACCGCAGCCGAACCGGTGAACCCTCGTACTCCTCTCCGTGCGGGCTTCCACTGTCGCGTCTTCCGCGGCTCCGCGTCGTCCCCTTCCTAGGCCTCGCCGTCGTCCACCGCCGTGGTGCTCTCGGCGCGGCGTGGTCAATGTGGTCAACGACAGACTTCCATCGGAAGAGTACTGTACGTGGAGAGCCTGACAGCTGGGTCCACGGCAGCCGCAAGGAAGTGCCTCCTTATTACGCGGAAAATAATTATTCCTCCACCTGACAGCAGGGACCCACCGGACGGGCCACCAGTATTTCGCAAAAAAAAATGTTTCCCCCTAACTGCTGGGACCCACAGGACGGGCCACCGTATTTCGCGAAAAAAACGTTCCCCCCGCTGTCATCTCGGACCCACCGGAAGTGCCTCCTTATTACGCACAAAAAATGAATACCCCCTGCTAGCTGGGACCCACCTTGGTGGGAGGCTGACTTGTGGGCCTACTAAGTTGACTGGGACGGAGGCCTTTGTCAACTTTAGTCAATATATGAATGATTCTAGCTCCAGTGACCGTATGATGTCCATCTAACGGCCGTAGTGCTTCTTCAACCTCTGGTCTTCTTGCTCCAACCGCCCAAAGCAGCGCCGGTCGTGCCGCCTGCTCCTTCCGCCCGTGGCCGGCTGTGATGCCGCGGAGGCCTCACCGCCCCCACCTACTCCCACCGCTGGCCAGGCCATCCCTCTACGCACCCACACCCCCTGTTATTCTGCGGCGGCGGCAGCCTCACACCGCAGCCGAACGAGTGAACCCTCATACTCCTCTATGCGTGGGCATCCACTGCCGCGTCTTCCCCGGCTCTGCGTCGTCCCCTTCCTAGGCCTCGCCGTCGTCCACCGCCCTGGTGCTCTCGGCGCGGCGTGGTCAACGTGGTCAAGGAATGGCTTCCATCGGACGTGGACTGTACGTGGAGAGGCTGACAGCTGGGTCCACGGGCACAGCAAGGAAGTGCCTCCTTATTACGCACAAAATAATTATTCCTCCACCTGACAGCGGGGACCCACCGGACGGGCCATCGTATTTCGCAAAAAAAACATTTCCCCCTGACTGCTGGGACCCACCAGCTACATCTTCGCACGCAAGGAAGTGCGTCCGAAAAAAAATGATCCACCCCCCGACTGCTGGGTCCCACCAGCTACATCTTCGCACGCAAGGAAGTGCGTCCGAAAAAAACGATTCGCCCCTGACTGCTGGGACCCACCAGCTACATCTTCGCGCGCAAGGAAGTGCGTCCGGGCAAAAAACAAAAAACAAAACGATTCCCCACTGGCTGCTGGGACCCAGCAGCTACACCTTCGCACGCAAGGAAGTGCGTCCGGGCAAAAAAATACAAAATGATTCACCCCCCTGACTGCTGGGACCCACCAGCTACATCTTCGCAGGCAAGGAAGTGCCTGACATTCGGGACCCACCTGGTTGAAGCGTACGTAGCGTTGTCATTCTGGTCGCGAACGTGTACGTACATATATACTGGTCGATGTAGAGGCGAGCACGTGTCGTAGTAGAGGCGCGTACGTGTCGTAGTAGAGGCGCGCACGTAGCATGTACATGTACGTACAGCGGCCAGGGTGCAAGAAAGAAAATACGGCCACATACGTACATACGGGCAGGGTCTCGAACGCCTGCTCGCGCATACGTACGGCCAGGGCTCGTGTACATGGCTGGGTCAGAACGGAGAAACAGCGTCGTCGTCGTGTTCATGGGGAGGCAACGGAATGCGTCGTGTTCATGGGGAGGCAACGAAATGCGTCGTGTTCATCGAGAGGCAACGGAACGCGTGGGAGCCAACCGGCTGGGTCGGAACGGAATGCGTGGTCGTGTTCATCGGGAGGGCTTGGACGGAACAGGCGATGGAAACGAGGCCTGGCGTACAGCAAAACGGAGGAAACGGCCATGTGTTCAACCGGCCACGTTCGAAACGGGATCCTCTTCATCGAGAGGGGTTTGGCGTACCGCAAAACGGAGGAAACGGACCTCCTACAGTCGATACGGGGGTCCTGTTGATCGGGAGGGGTGCGGCGTACCGCAAAACGGACGAAACGGACCTCCTACGGTCGAAACGGGGGTCCTGTTGATCGGGAGGGGTGTGGCGTACCGCAAAACGGACGAAACGGACCTCCTACGGTCGAAACGGGGGTCCTGTTCATCGGGAGGGGTGTGGCGTACCGCAAAACAGGACTCCACGGGATACTGTTCATCTCCACCGTCGACCTCCTCCAGCCTCCACGGGCTACCGTCGACCTCCTCCAGCCTCCACGGGCTCCTGTTCATCCAGCCTCCACCGTGCGCTACTCCACCGGCTACTGTTCAACCACCCCTCCACGGGCACCCCTGCACCGTCTACTGTTCATCCAGCCCTCCACACCACGGGGTCCTGTTCAACCACCCCTCCACGGGCACCCCTCCACCATCTACTGTTCATCCAGCCCTCCACACCACGGGGTCCTGTTAATCCAGAGGCAACGCCACCGCTCACTGTTCATCCAACCCCCCCCAACGCTCACTGTTCATCCAATCGATCGGCTTCAGTTAGCAGCAGTAGCGAAGGAATCGCTCGATCGGGTTCAGTTAACAGCCATCGCTCGATCGCTCGGGTTCAGTAACGCGTAGCCTGCAGTGCAATCGCTCGGGTTCAGTTAGAGCCCAACGCCTCGCTCGGGTTCAGTTAGAGCCAACGCCTCGCACACACGCGCGTACGTGTACGAGAGAAACGCGCATCGCTCGGCCCCCAACCTCCCACCGTAACCGGGAACTCCCCGAAATTTTCCTCCCCCTCGCTTCTACCATGGTTTTTTCCGTCATGGACAGCCCAAAGAATGTCATGCAGTTGCGTCTCCGGCCCGCCCAGGACGAAAAGCCCATTTTCTGTCATGATTTTTTGTCATAGAAGTAGGAGCCGACCACATCTATGATGATACCGGGTTTTGTCACAATTATCGTCATAGAAGTGTCATATGTATGACAGAAAAAAAAATTCGTTCGGCCCAAAATGTCACGGATGTGTCTTTTTTTTGTAGTGCTGGTCGCCTTCGTCACGCGCCGGGTTCTCCCGCTCCAAGGTCGGCCTCACTTGATCTGCCGGATGAGCGGGCATCACGACCCGTGCCGGCTGAGCACCAAGGAGAACGAGATCTCCGACCTCAGGCTGGAGGGGTCCTGGCGGTCCGGCAAGTAGTCGTACTCCCGCGCGGACCCGTCGCCTACCGTAAGTCCTTCAATCTTTTCCTTCTTCCATATTTCGTCTTGATTCCGTCTTGCGGTCTTGAATAGTCGGCCTCTTGCCCTTTGAAACAGATCTACATGTCTGAGGCGGCAGCCGCCATTGTGGGGGCGGGTGGCCCCTACGAACCGGACCGAGCTGTGAGCGACGCGGACGACCCCGACTTGGGGGCGGCCGCCTAGGAAGATGACGCCACAGGCGGCGTCTACAGAGCAGGCGGCTCCGACGAAAGGGGCGGCATTGAGACGTGGCTGGACGACTTCGAGGAGGAGGAGGAACCGTGCCCTTCATGAGGCGCCGGCAAGGCGGATGCGGGCTCCTCCACCGAGCCGACTGCTCGAGGCGGCATGCGAAAGCGTAAGCAAGGCACTATCTTGTTTGGCAGTGCACCGAAGAAGGCCAAGAACCCGGCCGCCGCGACTAGGCGGAAGGAGGCCGCCGTGAAGGCGGCCAAATTTCAGAAGCTCATGAAGGCGCCTCCCATGGTGTCGGTGTGAGTATCTTTTCTTGTGCTTTTCTTCCTTGTCGATTCTTTCTGAACTTCCTTTCTTCGTCTTTCTTGGCTTAGGGCTCTGCTCTCTCTTGATAAGTCGGCAGCCGCCTCCGTCATTGGGTCGGCGGAGACCTCCACCACCACCCGGCGAATCGATCCGGCCGCCGACCTCCGGGAGGCGCAGGAGCGAAACGCGCGGGAGGCGCGCGAGGAACAGGAAGCCGCCCGCCTAGAGAAGGCAGAGGCAGACAAGGCGGAGGTTGCCGCTTTGAAGAAGCTGGCGGAGGCCGAAGCTGCTGCCGCGGCGAAGGAGCAGGCCGAAGAAGTCGCGCGCCGTTAGTCGGCATTATTCGTCGTCCCCTTAAACTCCGCGCCGCCACCACCAGATTTTGTGGCGCAAACTGGGGGAGCCGGCGATGAGCTCCCGATCATGGAGAGGGATGGCGGCGATGTCATCATGCCGGACGTGGTCATGCCTCCGCCGCCACCATCTGGAGAGGCGCGAGACAAGCAGCCGGCGGACCCGCCGGTGCCGCCAGCCGGAGACGAGATGGTGACGGGCCCGACTCCCGAGGTCCGCACACCATCGCACCGCCGGTTTGGAAAGGCGGCTTCGGCGCCACGTCCGCTGGAAACCGGTGTCGCGAGCTCTTCGATCCCGGACGCCGAGGCGTCCAGCGCCGCGCCCGCTGATTGGGTGCAGGGAGGCGGGACGGGCCCTTTGAATCAGGCGATCCTAGACGTCCAGGCCAAGCTCCGGGCTGAGGCCGACGCTCTCATGCGTTGCAACACGGCGTTCTTGGACTCGCGAGCGGCCATCCGGGTATGTTTCTTCTTTGCTTCTGATTCTTGTACTTCTCTGTGGGGGTGCGCCAGCGCATCCACTGGGTGTAGTCCCCAAGTTCCGGGCCGGCTGCTGAGCAGGCGGCTCGGAAGTTTAATTAACAAGCTCCGAGTACTAACATTGTCTGATAACTTCACTGTAGGATTATCATAACCTTTGCGTGGCTACCTTCAACTCTAACGTCCGAGATCTGGACCAGCGGACCGCCGACTTGACGAAGAGCCGGAGTAAGTCTTAGTCTTCTCTCTATGCGGGGGCGCGCTGGCGCACCCTCGGGCTGTAGTCCCCGAGATTCGGGCCTACTGCTGAGCAGTCAGGCCGGATCTCCCGGCAACTGTTCTTTCTCTTTGCTGGTACTGATAACTTTCTTCTCCGCGGGGGCGCGAAAGCGCGCCCGCGGGCTGTAGTCCCCAAGATGCGGGCCGACTGCTGAGCAGTCGGGCCGGATCTCCCCAGCGACCATACTTCTTCTCTGTTGGTTGCTGACGTCTTTTTCCTTCTCTGTTCTTGCAGAGGCCAAAGTTACTTTGTGGCAGCAGCTGGGCGAAGCCAACACCGAGCTGCGCGCCAAAGAGGCGGAGTGCAACGAGCCGGGTTAGGAGCGTGACCGGCTGGTCAAGCAGCTGACGGAGCAGGCGGAGCTTCTCAAGAAGGCCCAGAAGGAGGCGGAGGTCAAGGAGTCCAACCTCCTAGCTGAGTTCGAGACCGAACGCTCCACCTGGACCGACAAGGAGGCGTTGCTGACTGCCGGCTTTGGCCAGATTGAAGACATGGTTGACGGTAAGCTTCTTCTTTTCTTCTTTCTTCGGGCCACCGGCAGCTGATCGGGCCGGCTTCCAGCCTCCGACTTCTGGCTCTTTGCTTCGTGATTGAGCAGACTTCTTCCCTGGTCACTCTGGCGCTGCCAATCAGGCCATTGAGGCTGGCCGCGAGGATCGGAGGGCGGAAGGTGCGCAGATTGCTGCCAACGCCCCCCGGACCCTCAACGAACAGCTTCTCAGCATCCAGACCCATCTTCGGCCGGCTCATCAGATGCTGCGCCGTCTTCAGCGCGTCGGGGCACAGGCCATTTCTGCCTTATGGCCAGACATGCCGGCTCCGCGCACTCCTAGTCGGACTGCCGACTGGCTGGAGGTGGCGGCCGGCCCTCTTGAGGCCTGGAAGGGATCCTCGGCCCGGGCCGGAGCACGCCGGGCCTTGGAGTTCATCAAGGCATGGTACCCTGGGCTGAACTTAGCCCAGTTGGCCACGTTTCGGCAGGAGGCTCAGGAGGAGCTGGCGGTGGTGGAGGAGGACCTTGTCAAGCGTGCCGCGGCGATCGCTGAGTACACCAACACCAGCGTCTTCATCCCGGAGCTGACTGAGAACGGTGCCGAGACGCCGTCAAAGTGGTTCGGGCTGAACACGGAGGATGGCGAAGACTCGGGCGAAGTGATCGACTCCAGCGATGAGGGCGAAGACGAGGAGGACGAGGAAAGTGAAGAGGAGGCGCCATAGGTTGAAGCGGACGACCAGCCTCAACTCGACCGCGCCTCCAGCAACGAGCCATGCCCAAGCGAGCCGACTGCTGCTAAAGGCGATCAAGTGGAGACTGATCAGCCGGCCGCTCCACCAACCAGCACCACCGACTCCACCGTTCCGCCGAACCCGTCTGCTGCTCCCTAGGCTGCCAATTTATCTTTATTTTTCCTGTTTACCAGTCTCGACAAACTTTGTTAAATTTGCGCAATTCCACCCGCAGGGTGTATTTCAAACTCTGTTGAATGCTGGCCAAGGGCCTTTGATATGTAAATATTTTTGCCGAGTTCTATCTCTTCTTGCTTTGTGCTCCTTGGCCTTTTTCCTTTGCTGCCTTCCCTCAGTTGTCGTCTTGCCAGCCGAACAGCCGCTCTGCGGACTATGGCTGGGTCAAGTACTTAGCCACTTTCAGGAAGGCAAGTACTTAGCCGATTACAGCGTTTGGCAATTTAAGTAGAAGCCGGCCGGCCGGCTGCTCAGCAGCCGGTCGGTGAGGCGGGGAGCCGGCTTGAACTATGTACATGCTTTGGTTCCCTAGCCATTTTTTCATGCGGACACCCCTTCTTCCTTAACTCCTGCCCACCAGACAGTCGCTCTGCGAGCGGCGGTTTCTGGCAGGAGAAGGCTTAGGTGCCAACACATCACTTGTCCGGCTGCAGGAAGCATTACATAGTACAGGGCGGCGAGCCCCCGGGTTGACTGGTCGAACCCGGTGCCAGGCGGAATAATGAAATAACACATTCATAGGCATAATACTTATCATATAGATAAAAGAGGGCAGTCCCCGAGCTCTTCTCGGGGGACCCGGAATCTTCGTACTTAATACAAAAGTTGGCATGGTACATACTGCATCAACTGTAAAACCTTCGGAGGAGGTTTGCATTCCATGGTCGCTCCGTCTCCTTGCCGGAGTCGTCTCTTTTGCGTGCTCGAGACTTCTGAGCATCGATCAGGTAGTAGGAGTCATTGCCCAACACCTTGATAATGATGAAGGGGCCTTCCCAAGGTGCCGAGAGCTTGTGTTGGCCGGCTATTCGCTGGATCAGCCGGAGCACAAGGTCTCCCTCTTGGAAGGATCTTGGCTTGACCTTCCGGTTGTAGTACCGGCGCAGGCTCTGCTAGTAAATGGTGGACCGGCTGAGTGCCAACAGCCGGCCTTCTTCCAGCAGATCGACGCCGTCTTATCGTGCTTCTTTTGCCTCCTCTTCGGTGTACATGGTGACTCAAGGGGAGTCGAATTCTATGTCCGTCGGGATGACGGCTTCGGCACCGTAGACGAGGAAGAAAGGCGTGAAGCCGGTTGACTTGTTCGGAGTTGTGCGCAGACTCCAGAGGACGGCCGGCAGCTCGTCGAGCCAGCAGCCGGCCAAACGCTCCAGAGGTTCGACCAGTCGGGGCTTGATGCCGGACAAAATGAGGCCGTTTGCTCGCTCTACTTGGCCGTTTGACTGCGGATGGGCAACGGATGCTAAGTCCAGTCGGATGCCCTGCGTCGCACAAAAATGGGTCAAGGCGCCTTTGGCAAAGTTTGTGCCGTTGTCGGTGATGATGCTGTGTGGTATGCCATACCAGATGGTGATGTCGGAGATGAAAGTCACAGCAGTCGGACCATTCAACTTCTTGATTGGTTTTGCTTCTATCCACTTGGTGAACTTGTCCACTGCGACAAGCAGATGAGTCATGCCACCGCGTGCTGTCTTGAATGGTCCCACCATGTCCAGGCCCCAGACGGCAAAGGGCCAGGCAATGGGGATAGTCTTGAGTGCAGAAGCCGGCTGATGTGGCTTGGAGCATAACTTCTGGCACCCTTTGCATTTCTGGACCAAGTCTTTGGCGTCTTCTAGAGCAGTCGGCCAGAAAAAACCGTGGCGGAAAGCTTTGGCAACAAGTGCTCTTGAAGCCGCGTGGTGACCACACTCGCCTTGATGGATATCTTTGACGATTGCTTGGCCTTGCTCCGGCTCCACGCAGCGCTGGTAAACACCAGTGACACTGCGCCTCACAAGTTCTCTGTTGACGATAGTGTATGCTGCTGCCCGACGTTGCACTTGTCGGGCCGAGATCTCGTCAGTCGGCAACTCTTTGTTCACCAGAAAGTTGAGGATGGGCTGCGCCCAGGAAGGTGCTGCAATTTCTTTGGCTGCTAGGACTGCTACTTGCACGAGGGCGGTTGGGCCGAGAGGCGGCGGGTTGGAGTCGGCTGCCGCTTGCTGAATCGGTGAAGTCCCCGGGCCGACTGCTGTAGTCCCCGGGTCGGGTTCTGAAGTCCCCAGGCCGGGTGCGACTGCTGCAGTCCCTGAGCCGCCTGCTGAAGTCCCCGCGCCGGCTGCTGAGGTTCTCAAGTCGGATCCGACTGCTTCAGGGGGAGCCAGCACGAAGATGGAGTCTGATTCTGGCGACGGCTTGATAGACGGCTTGAGGAGGCGTTGCAAGGCGACGCCGGCTGGTATCGCTTGCCGGGTGGAGCCGATTCGTGCCAAGGCATCTGCTTGCTCATTGTCATTTCTTGGCACATGGAGGAATTCGCACCCTTCAAAGTATCCACTGAGTTGCTGCACGAGGAAGTGGTAACTGGCCATATTTGCATCCTTGGCGTCCCAGTCGCCAGACGACTGCTGGACCACTAGATCGGAGTCTCCATAGCACCGGATCCGGCGAATGCCGAGTTCCTTGGCAAGCCGGAGCCCATGCATGAGTGCTTCGTATTCAGCTACGTTATTGGAAGCGGCAAAGTGAATTTGCAGTACATATCTGAGCTTGTCGCCTTTGGGAGAGGTGAGGACGATGCCGGCTACAAAACCGGTGCGCATCTTGGAACCATCAAAATGCATTCACCAATGGGTGAAGTCCGGCGCTGGCGGCAGGTACTGGGTCTCGGCCTAGTCGACGAGGAAGTCGGCCAATGCTTGGGATTTGATGGCGGTGCGAGGCTGATAGTAGATGGTGTAGGGGGCCAAATCTATGGCCCATTTGGCCACTCGGCCTGAAGCAACCCGGCTTCCAATGATCTCGGCAAGCGGAGCAGTGCAGACAACAGTGATTGGGTGCTCTTGAATGTACGGCTTCAGCTTCTTGGCGGCAAAATGCTCGCCGTAGCACATCTTCTGATAGTGGGGGTAGTTCTGCTTGGAGGCGGACAACACTTCACTCAGGTAATACACCGGCCTCTGGACTGGTAGTGCTTTGCCTTCTTCCTTGCGCTCCACAACTATGACTGTGCTGACCACCCGGCTGGTGGCGGCAATGTAGAGAAGCATGGGCTCCTTAGGAGTCGGAGCCACCAGGACAGGCGGAGTGGTCAACATCTTCTTGAGATGGAGAAAAGCTTCGTCCGCCTTATCATTCCACTCGAAAAAAGTGGTCTTCTTCATGAGCTGGTACAGGGGAAGAGCCTTCTCGCCCAGCCGACTGATGAAGCAGCTGATGGATGCCAAGCAGCCGGTGAACTTTTGCACGTCCAGCAGTCGGGTGGGCACCTCCATCCTCTCGATGGCCTCGATCTTCACAGGGTTGCACTCTATGCCGCGCTCTGAGACCAGAAAGCCAAGAAGCTGGCCGGCTGGTACTCCAAAGACGCATTTCTCCGGGTTGAGCTTGATCTTAAATCGGCGCAAGTTTTCAAAAGTCTCCTTGAGGTCTTCTAGCAGCGTTCCACGCTTCTCCGTCTTCACCACAACATTGTCCACATAGACGTGGGCGTTTCTGCCGAGTTGCTTGAGGAGGCACTTCTGCATGCAACGCTGAAACATGGCGCCGGCATTTCTCAAGCCGAACGTCATGGTCAGGTAACAGAAGGCTCCGAATGGTGTGATGAAGGCGGTCTTCAGCCTGTCGGCCGGGTTTAGCTTGATCTGATGATACCCTGAGTATGCATCCAAAAAACTCAACAGGTCGCATCCGGCTGTGGAGTCAATTACTTGGTCGATTCTTGGCAAAGCAAATGGGTCTTTGGGGCAAGCTTTGTTGAGGCTGGTGTAATCAATACACATGCACCACTGGTTATTCTTCTTCAGCACAAGGACTGGGTTGGCCAACCACTCTGGAAAGAATACTTCCATGATGAAGTCGGCTGCTAGAAGTCGGGCTATCTCTTCTCCAACAACTCTTCTCTTCTCTTCCGACAGGTGGCGCAAGGGCTGCCTGACTGGCTTGGCATCAGGTCGGACATGTAGCTTGTGCTCGGCGAAATCCGTCGGAACACCCGGCATGTCCTTAGGAGACCATGCAAAGATGTCCCGATTCTCACGGAGGAAATCAATGAGCTCGCTTTCCTATTTGTTGTCATGGTTCACACCTATGGTAGCGTGCCTCTCCGGGTGCTCCGGGTCCAAGGGTATCTTCTTTGTTTCTTTTGCCGGTTTGAACGAGCCATCAGCTTCCGACTCCTTGGGGTTGGGTGACATTTCCGACTGCTTGCCTGCCATCGCCACAACCTGGTCAAGGAGCCGCTTCTCAGCCGCGATCACGAGGGACTCGGCTAGCCGGCTGTTGTCTGCTGTGCAGGCGGACGACTTCTTGTAATCCCCTGCTATGGTCAGGATTCCCTTGGAGCTTGGCATCTTCATCTTGAGGTAAGCATAGTGGGGGACCGCCATGAACTTGGCCAGAGCAGGTCTGCCAAGTAGCGCATGGTAAGGGCTCTCCAGGTCCACCACTTCGAACCAGACTGGCTCTCGGCGAAAGTGATCTTTGTCCCCAAAGAGGACATCTATTTGCGTCTTGCCGATTGGTGAGCAGGAAAGGCCAGGAACTATGCTGTGGAATACAGTCCGACTGGGCTGAAGCTGCCTCTGTTTGATCCCTAACTTCTCCATAGTATCTCGGTACAGGATGTTGATGCTGTTGCCGCCATCTATCAGAACTCGGGAGAAGCGAGCAGCCCGCCTCTCCGTGGCGAAAGTGGCATCCAAAACTAGGGCATAAGAACCGGGGTTGGGCATCACCTCTGGATGGTCAGCTCTGCTCCAGCTGATGGGCTTCTCAGACCAATGCATGAACTCGGGGGTCTCTGATGCTACTGGATTTACTTCTTGTTGTTGCTGCCGTCTGCTGTGCCTATCGTTGGCCACGCTGGTGAACACGACATAAGCTCCATGCTCTTCAGGATACTCGTCTTGTATAGCCCCGACTGGCCGAACCACCGGCTGCTGGGGACGAGGAGGAGGAAGCGGCCCAGCAGGCGGAGGAGGCAGAAGTCCGTCACCTTTGGCGATCTTGGTGAGCCAAAGGCACTTCCGAGTGGTGTGGTTGGACGGCTTCACGCCGCTGTGAAACTTGCAGGGTGCATCAAGAGTCTGCTCGTATGAGAAAGCGGGCAGCCAGTTGGGCTTGCCGCCCTTCTGATGCTTGGGTGGAGGCTGCCCTTCCGGCTGCTGGTCTTCGACTGTCGCCACCTGCTGGCTGGTGGAAGCCGGCTGCGTGGCCTTGCGCTTGTTACCATTTGGCTGCTGACGCCTACTGGTGTCGCCATCCGGAGTCCGAGGAGCCTGAGGAGCCACTTTGCCAGATACATCGACTTGAATCTCCACCTTCATCGAGGAGTCGGCCGTGGCGTACTTGTCCGCTATGATCAACAGTTCATCGAGGGTCGTCGGCTCATCGCAGAGAAGCCGGTGCTTGAGGAGTGTGCCTTCTCGGCACCCGGCGGTGAAGTACTCGATGGCCTGCACCTCGTGCACGCCTTCACAAGAGTTACGCAGCTCGGCCCAGCGTGTGAGGTAGTCGCAAGTCGACTCGTTGGGGCCTTGGACGCACAAGGAGAGCTGGCGAGGCTTGGGCGGCCGCTTGTACGTGCTGGTGAAGTTGCGGATGAAGGCTTCAGTGAAATCAACCCAGCTGTTGATGCTGCGGGGCTTCAGGTTGTTCAGCCATGTCCGGGTCGTGCCCTGGAGCATGAGCGGACCATACTTCACGGCGACGCGCTTGTTGCCGTTTGCAATGCTGACGGCCGTGGAGTAATCGACCAGCCAGTCCTCAGGCTTCACAGAGCCGGTGTACTTGGGCGTATCTCTCGGGAGCATGAATCCTTTGGGGAAGGGCTCATCTCGGATGCGGGGGCCAAAACAAGGTGGATCCAGCTCGTCTTCTTCTTCTAGCGCCAGGGATCGGTTGAGGCGGTCGGTCCGGTGGCGGGCGTCGTTCTCTCTGACTCCTTCCCGACGGCCAAGACGGTCGCCGAGTGTCGGGTGATCAACAGGCGGCGGGGAAGCGCATCTCTCCCTGCGACGAGGAGGAGGCGGACAATCATCCTGCCATTCCACTGTTGTTGGGCAGCCGTCTTGGTTGCGCTCGATGGTGATGCGAGTCCGGCTACGACTGGCAGCCGTCTCCTTGTCTCTTCTTCCGCGGACGCCACCAGTCGGCGTCCGGGATGTCGCGCCTTGGTCTCGGCGAGGAGGCGGTTCGTCGTTTCGCCGGTTGGGCGCTTCAGTGCGGTAACCGGCCTCTTGCTGCTCGGCAGGCGCGTCAAGGAGCCGCTGGACGCGCTCCATCATGTGGTGACGCTCGTCACCCTCGAACTTGTCCAGCTCGTCTGCTGCCGCCTGGGCGGCTCGTATGTTCTCCGCAGGCGTGGCGTAGACAGGGCGATCAGCCCCGAACAGGCTGGCGATGGCCAAGCCGCGCTGCTGGACCGTGCCGATGCGCCTAGGCCCGCCAAGAGCCGGCGTGCCACCTACAGCGCGGTCCATCTCGCGCTGGTAAGCCTCCGACAGGCATCTCACGCTCGCTAGCTTCTTGGCGCTCTCGACGAGCTAGACGCGGCGCGCTTCTAGCGTCTCGGCGTCGGCGTCTTCTGGAATGGGAGCGGTCAAGTCTTGCAACGCCGCCTCGAGCGGGTCTCGCGCTCCTCCCCCGGAGTGCTCGCCATGGCTGATGACAAGCGCCTCCGTTACGGTGCTTCCGTCGCTATCCGCGCGAGGGAGCGGCTCGTCGTAGACCACCACGTTGGTGGGGAACGCGTCAAGCGATGTTGTGTCGGAGTCGACAAGCATCGGGTCGGTGGAGCCAACCGACTCCAAATCCATAGCAGGCTCGCTAGCGACGTGGAGCTGATCGAGGAGGCTGACGAGGCGGCTCTCGGGGCCATCGGTGCCCGCATCAGACACGGGCTCGTCGGAGAGGCGAATCTCGCCAACGAGATCGGCTAGGCAGCTTGCCACGCATGCGAGCTCCGCGTCGTGCAGCGCATCGGTGCAGACTCCGTCTAGCGTGCCGGGCTGGCTGCGCTCGCCAGGGAGGAATAGGGTTCCCGTCCAGAGCAGGTCTCCGGACGACGGTGCACCTCGCCCCACGTTGGGCGCCAAATGTCGGGGGTTGGGTGCGACATATGCCAAAGGATGGCTTATCATGGTGGGAGCGAGTAGAACGTCGCCGGTGCCTGGAAGCGGGATGAGGCGTAGACACGAGCGCCGGCGCGCTTTACCCAGGTTCGGGGCTCTCCTAGGAGATAACACCCCTAGTCCTGCTCTGCGGGGTCTCCGCATGATCACTAAGGCACTAGTGGGTACAAAGGTGCTCCTCGAGCTGTATGCTAGAGGTGGAAGAAGGCAGGGCTCGCCCTCTCCTCACTCTATGTATGAGTCTAGTTCTAACAGGTTGGGAACCCCTTGCATGGGTGCCCTGGGGGGTTTATATAGGCCTACCCCCCAGGGGTACATTGGTAATCTGGCCGAGTGTAGGACCCGGCTGTCTGTGTCTCTGGTCGCCGGCTTCTCCCCCGGCTGCTGGGGCCCGCCGCCGGGTGGGCCCCGCCGACTGGTCTGGTACGGAGCCGATAGGCCGCTCGCGGGTCTTGCCGGTTGCTGATTACTGTAGCCGTGATGCTAATGACGCATGCTTGGTCAGGAGAGCGTGGCTACAGTCCCGCCGCCTGGTGGGAGATCACTGTAGCCACACCATGTCTCCTCTGGTTAATGGGGCATAGGCCCCAAGGGAGGAACAGGCCGCCTGTTTGAAGCCGGCCTCCCTCAGGTCCGACTGGTCATGCTTCCGCCGTCTTCCGGGCTCTCGCTGCCTGGTAGGGCCCGCTGCCTGCAGGCCGTACTGACAAGTCATCGTGGGAGCAGGGCATCGCCTGACAGGAGTGACGTCAGGGGTGGAGTGGCAACAGTGCCGCGCCGGGCGGAGATCTCCGCCTATACGGAGCACTGTGGCCACGCCCGGCCCTAGATACGGGGGGGATGGGCTACACTGTAGCCACACCCGGTCTTGTCTTCTTAATGAAGGTGCAGACTTTGAGGGCGCCGTGGGCCGCCTGCTAGGAGCCGGCCTCTCTGGAGGCCGCCTGCTAGGAGTCGGCCCGTCTTGATGCCGTCTTCCGGAGGTTGGCCGCCTTCCGGAAGCCGGCCGTTCGGCCAGCTGGCCATTAGAAGGCGGCGCTTCATCTTAACGTCTTGAGGGGCGCAGCCAGCCCCTATGCCTTGAAAGGTTCACGGACTCGGGTTAGGCTACCCGTGGCCCATTACTCCGACAGAACTCTAGTCTGGTCCCCAAAGTCTGGTGCAGCTGATGCCAAAACTTTGAAGTGAACTGTGTTCCTCTATCTGATACGATGGTCCTCGGAACTCCATGCAGACATACGATCCTGGTCATATATATCTTGGCCAATTTCGCACTTGTATAGGTGGTCTTCACTTGGATAAAGTGAGCTACCTTTGTCAGACGATCCACTACTACCCAAATAGAATCATATCCCGATCGGGTCCTGGGTAATCCGGTGATGAAATCCATGCCAAGCTTATCCCACTTCCATTCAGGTATCGGCATAGGCTACAGTAATCCTGCTGGCTTCTGATGTTCTGCCTTCACTCTCTGACATACATCACATAAGGCTACATACTCGGCAATATCCTTCTTCATTCCAGTCCACCAGAAACGCTCCTTCAAATCCAAATACATCTTGGTGTTTTCGGGGTGTATTGAGTATGGCGAGTCATGTGCTTCCTGTAGTATCAACTTCCTGATCTCTGCATCATTGGGCACATAAACACGGTCCTCAAACCACAAGGTGTCATGCTCATCCTCACGAAAACCTTTGGATTTTCCTTTGCTCATTCTCTCCTTTATCTCGGAAATTTCTTTGTCATCCTTCTAAGCTTCTCGAATCTTTCCCAATAATGTTGACTGAACCTCCAATGTTGCTACAAAACCTCTAGGGACTATCTCCAAATGAAGCTCCCTGAGATCTTCCGCTAACTCCTTTGGCAATCTTCCGCTTACGAGGGTATTGGCATAACTCTTCCGGCTCAAAGCGTCTGCTACGACATTGGCCTTGCCTGGATGATAATGCAATTTCATATCATAATCCTTTATGAGCTCCAACCATCTCCTTCGCCTAAGGTTCAGCTCCTTCTGAGTGAAAATGTACTTCAGACTCTTGTGATCCATGTACACATCACAACAGTTTCCAATAAGAAAATGTCTCCAGGTCTTGAGCGCATGCACTACGGCTGCTAACTCCAAGTCATGTGTGGCATAGTTCAACTCATGCGGTCGAAGCTGTCGTGAGGCATATGAAACAACTCTTCCGTCTTGCATAAGTACACCTCCAAGTCCTAAGCGAGAAGCATCGCAATATACTTGGAAATCCCTGCGTATATTCAGCAGAATCAGCACGGGGGCTGTAACCAAACGTTTCTTCAATTCCTGAAAACTTGCTTCACATTCTTCAGTCTAATGGAACTTGGTGTCCTTCTTCAACAACGCCGTCATAGGCGTCGCAATCTTGGAAAAATTCTCAATGAATCTCCGGTAATATCCTGCGAGTCCAAGAAAACTGCGAATCTCTCCAACTGAGGTGGGTGCTAACCACTCAGTGACTGACTGAACCTTGGTAGGGTCTACTGCTATACCTTCTCCTGATATAACATGTCCAAGAAATCCAACTTCCTTCAACCAAAACTGACATTTGCTGAACTTGGCATACTACTGATGTTCTCTGAGCTTCTCGAGAACTAACCACAAATGCTCCTTGTGTTCCTCTTCATTCTTCGAATATACCAAGATATCATCCATGAACACCACGACAAACTTATCCAAGAACTCCATGAATACCTTGTTCATCATACTCATGAAATAGGCAGGGGCATTAGTCAATCCAAATGACATAACCGTGTACTCGTATAGCCCGTATCTTGTGGTGAAGGCTGTCTTGGGTATATCTTGTCTCGAATCTTCAGTTGGTGGTATCCTGATCGCAGATCGATCTTCGAAAACACTTTAGCTCCTTGCAGCTGGCCAAACAAATCATTGATCATCGGCAGTGGGTATTTGTTCTTGATCGTCACATCATTCAGCGCACGATAATCAACAACCATTCTTAACGATCCATCCTTCTTCTCCACCAAGAGCACTGGGGCTCCCCACGGTGATGAACTTCGTCGAATGTAACCTTTCTCAAGTAACTCCTTAATCTGCTTCTTAATCTCTTCCAGATCATTTGCGGGCACCCGGTACGGTCTCTTCAATATCGGTCTGGTGCCTGGCAACAGCTCTATCAAAAACTCGATGTCTCGATCTGGCGGCATGCCTGGTAGCTCCTCTGGAAATACGTCTGGGTAATCCTTCACTACAAGCACTTCCTCCTGAACAACTCCTGAGAGAGAATTTACTTGAGTCCTCCTTGGCACATGCCTGGATACATACTTGATCCTTTTTCCCTCCGGGGTGGTAAGCAGAATTGACTTACTGGCGCAATCGATGTTTCCTGCATACATCGACAGTCAATCATGCCTAGAATCACATCCAATCCTTGGGACTCTAGAATTATCAGGTCTGAGGGGAAAACATGGCTTCCAATGGCTAATGGCATCTGAAAACATCCACTGCTTGCCATATACTCAGCTCCAGGTGAGCTTACTAACATAGGTGTCCTAAGTACTTTAGTGGGCAACTTATATTTATCCACAAATCCCCTTGAAATGTATGAATGCGATGCACTAGTATCAAAAAGAACAATGGCAGTAAATGACTTAACCAAAAACTTACCGACAACTGCATCAGGCTGCTCTTCAACCTCCTCCACGTTCACGTGGTTCACTTGTCCCCTGTTGAAAGGGTTGGGCTTCTTCCCAGAGCTTCCATTACCATTTCCATTCTTCGCTTCAGGGCACTCAATGGCATAGTGTCCAGTCTTCCCGCACTTGAAACAAGTAATGTGAATTAAGTCCTTCTTGGCAGGTGTGGCTGGATTAGAGCGGTTCTGATTGCTGCTTGCTCCATTCCCATTCCCATTCTTGGGGCCATTGTGATTATGGGAACGTCCTCCATTGTGATTGTGGCCTCCATGGTTATGAGTATATCCTCCCGAGTTCGAGGTAAAACGGGGCTTCTGTTGTGCTCCTGAATTGTACTTCCCTTGTCCATACTTCCTCTTGCGGCTCTCTATCTGCTGTTGCTTCCCTTCAATCATAAGAGCCTTGTCTACCAACTCCTGGTAGTTGTTAAATGTTGCCACCATCAACTGCATGCTCATCTCATCATTTAGCCCTTCCATAAACTTCTCCTGCTTCGCGGCATCTGTGGCCACATCATCAGGGGCATAGCGAGACAACTTACTAAACTCGTCTACGTACTAAGCCACGGTACGGTTTCCTTGGCATAAGTTGCGAAACTCACGCTTCTTCATGCTCATAGCTCCAGTTGAGACATGGGCTGTGCGGAATGCTTGCTGAAACTGATCCCAAGTGATATTGGCTATAGGGAAAGTGGTTGTATAATTCTCCCACCATGAAGCTGCTGGTCCATCCAATTGATGTGCGGCAAAATGCACCTTCTCAGCATCTGTGCACCCTGCGGTGGTCAATTCTCTTCCAATACGGCATAGCCAATCATCAGCAACTATCGGCTCGGTGCTACTGGAAAACACCGGTGGCTGTAACCTCGGAAAACGGGCTAAGTTGTCAACTGGAGGTGGTGGCGGTGGGTTGTTGTTGTTGTTGCATTGGTTCTGAACTAACAACTGCATCAAGGCATTCTACTGCTGGATCAACTGAGTGAGCTCCGGTGCGAGGACAAATCCGGGGTCACGTCTCGGAGGCATCTGATGGGTTTAGAGGGGAGAGATTAGAATAGAAAGAGGTCTAAGGGAAAAAATCACTACCCATATGCACATGAGACAAACACAATCATATCACACCAAATCAATTCAAGCAAGGGCATACAATCGGTCTAGAACTATCGTTACAAAAGTGCTCGGGCTACTACTATGTACATGGGGAAGACTACTAGTCATATGGTGGGCATCTAGAAATATTGATCGGTGGAAGACTCCATGATATCTGCTCCATCTTCGTCTTCATAATCATCATCACTATCGTCGGGTTCGGAGTCGGTGTCTTCGATGATGATGTAGTCCTCTGGATGGTCGTCATCTCCTCCTGGCGCGGGGTCTTCCATGAATACTCCTAGCTTCCTTGTCAGGCCGTCGTTCTTCTCCACAAGTATTGCGATTTCTTCCTCATATCCGTCGCGAGTAGACTTGAGTTCCTCTTCTAGCTCCATGTTCCTGGTCATCGCCTTCTTCAAATCTATCATGCCTGCGCACATCTGGTTCTCTTGTCGACGAATGTGCTGGTTTAACTCCTGGATGAAAGCTGCAATGGACCTGTCCCTCCTAGTGCTGATCATCTCCCATTGCTCATCTCGGCGCCCACATATCTGGTAGATAGTGTCCTTCAACTCCTGTTTTAGACTTCTCCGATGCGTCCCATAGTAATGTGGGCTGCTATGCTCTTGCCTAGACTCCAGGTTGGTGCATCAAAGGAAAACTCTATGGGCTCGGTGATACGTCCATTTTGCATCATGCTTTGATATTGATATTTATTGCATTATGGGCTGTTATTACACATTATGTCACAATACTTATTCCTTTTCTCTCTTATTTTACAAGGTTTACACAAAGAGGGAGAATGCCGGCAACTGGAATTCTAGGCTGGAAAAGGAGCAAATATTAGAGACCTATTCTGCGCAACTCCAAAAGTCCTGAAACTTCACGGAAGTCTTTTTTCGAATTTATAAAAAATACCGAGCGAAGAAAATATCAGAGGGGGCCCACGCCCTGGCCACGAGGGTGGGGGCGCCCCCTACCCCCTGGGCGCGCCCCCTACCTCGTGGGCCCCCTGGCAGGCCTCCGGTGTCCATCTTCTGCTATATGAAGTCTTTTACCCTGGAAAAAATCATAAGCAAGCTTGCGGGACGAAACTCCGCCGCCACGAGGCGGAACCTTGGCGGAACCAATCTAGGGCTCCGGCGGAGCTGTTCTGCCAGGGAAACATCCCTCCGGGAGGGGGAAATCATCGCCATCATCATCACCAACGATCCTCCCATAGGGAGAGGGTCAATCTCCATCAACATCTTCACCAGCACCATCTCCTCTCAAACCCTAGTTCATCTCTTGTATTCAATCTTTGTCCCAAAGCCTCAGATTGGTACCTGTAGGTTGCTAGTAGTGTTGATTACTACTTGTAGTTGATGCTAGTTGGTTTATTCGGTGGAAGATTATATGTTCAGATCCTTAATGCATATTAATACCTCTCTGATTATGAACATGAATATGATTTGTGAGTAGTTACATTTGTTCCTGAGGACATGGGAGAAGTCTTGCTATTAGTAGTCATGTGAATTTGATATTCATTCGATATTTTGATGAGATGTATGTTGTATCTCCTCTAGTGGTGTCATGTGAACGTCGACTACATGACACTTCACCATTATTTGGGCCTAGAGGAAGGCATTGGGAAGTAATAAGTAGATGATGGGTTGCTAGAGTGACATAAGCTTAAACCCCAGTTTATGCGTTGCTTCGTAAGGGGCTGATTTGGATCCATATGTTTCATGCTATGGTTAGGTTTAGCTTAATACTTCTTTTGTAGTTGCGGATGCTTGCAATAGGAGTTAATCATAAGTGGGATGCTTGTCCAAGTAAGGGCAGCACTCAAGCACCGGTCCACCCACATATCAAATTATCAAAGTACCGAACGTGAATCATATGAGCGTGATGAAAACTAGCTTGACGATAATTCCCATGTGTCCTCGGGAGCATTTTCCTCTATATAAGAAATTGTCTAGGCTTGTCCTTTGCTACAAAAAGGATTGGGCCACCTTTCTGCACCTTATTTACTTTTTTTACTTGTTGCTCGTTACCAATTACCTTATCACAAAACTATCTGTTACCGATAATTTCAGTGCTTGCAGAGAATACCTTACTGAAAACTGCCTATCATTTCCTTCTGCTCCTCGTTGGGTTCGACACTCTTACTTATCAAAAGGACTACGATAGATCCCCTACACTTGTGGGTCATCAAGACTCTTTTCTGGCGCCGTTGCCGGGAAGTGAAGCGCCTTTGGTAAGTGGAACTTGGTAAGGAAAAATTTATATAGTGTGCTGAAATTTATTGTCACTTGTTACTATGGAAAGTAATCCTTTGAGGGTCTTGTTCGGGGTATCTTCACCCCGTCCAGTAGAGCAAAGAGTTGCTCCTCAACCTACTGAACCTACTGAAAATGTTTACTTTGAAATTCCTTCGGGTATGATAGAGAAACTGCTAGCTAATCCTTTTGCAGGAGATTGAACATTGCATCCCAATTTACATTTAATCTATGTGGATGAAGTTTGTGGATTATTTAAGCTTGCAGGTATGCCCAATGATGTTATCAAGAAGAAGGTTTTCCCTTTATCTTTGAAGGGAGATGCATTGACATGGTACAGGCTATGTGATGATATGGGATCATGGAACTACAAACGATTGAAATTGGAATTTCATCAGAAGTTTTATCCTATGCATCTTGTTCATCGTGATCGTAATTATATATAATTTTTGGCCTCGCAAAGGAGAAAGCATCGCTCAATCTTGGGGGAGGCTTAAGTCAATGTTATATTCATGCCCCAATCACGAGCTCTCAAGAGAAATGATTATTCACAATTTTATGCTCGGCTTTCTGATAACAATCACACCATGCTCGATACTTCTTGTACTGGTTCTTTTATGATGAAGACTATTGAATTCAAATGGGATTTATTGGAGAGAATTAAACGCAACTCTGAAGATTGGGACCTTGACGAAGGTAAGGAGTCAGGTATAACACCTAAGTTTGATTGTGTTAAATCTTTTATGGATACCGATGTTTTCCGTAAGCTTAGCACTAAATATGGACTTGACTCTGAGATAGTAGCTTCTTTCTGTGAATAATTTGCTATTCATGTTGATCTCCCTAAGGAGAAGTGGTTTAAATATCATCCTCCCATTGAAGTAAAAGTATTTGAACCTATTAAAGTTGAAGAAAAGACTATCACTTATAATGATCCTATTGTTCCTACTGCTTATGTAGAGAAACCACCTTTCCCCGTTAGAATAAAGGATCATGCTAAAGCTTCAACTGTTGTCAACAAAAGTAATATTAGGACACACAAACCCCCTGGGCAAATTAAAGTTGAACCTAATATTTCTATGGTTAAAGATCTCTTGGCTGATAATATTGATGGGCATGTTATTTACTTCTGTGATGAGGCTGCTAGAATTGCTAGACCCGGTGCTAAAGATAAACGTAGACCTGTTGTAGGCTTGCCTGTTATTTCTGTTAAAATAGGAGATCATTCTTATCATGGCTTATGTGATGTGGGTGCTAGTGCTAGTGTTGTACCTCATTCTTTATAAGAAGAAATTATGCATGATATTGCACCCGCTGAGATAGAGGATATTGATGTTACAATTAAGCTTGCCAATAGAGATACTATATCACCGATTGGGATTGTTAGAGATGTTGCAGTCTTGTGTGGCAAGGTTAAATATCCTGCTGATTTTCTTGTTCTTGGTTCCCCACAAGATAGCTTTTGTCCCATTATATTCGGTAGACCCTTCTTGAACACTGTTAATGCTAGGATAAACTGCGAAAAGGATATCATTACTATTGGTCTGGGTGATATGTCTCATGAGTTTAACTTTGCTAAATTTCGTAGACAACCCCGTGACGAGGAATTGCCTAGCAAAGATGAAATTATTGGTCTTGCTTCTATTGTCATGCCTCCTAATGATCCTTTAGAACAATATTTGCTTGACCATGAAAATGATATGTTTATGAATGAAAGAAGGGAAATAGATGAAGTATTCTTTAAACAGGGACCTATTCTGAAACACAACTTGCATGTTGAAATCCTAGGGGGGCCTCCTCCACCCAAGGGTGAGCCCATGTTTGAGCTTAAACCATTACCTGATACTCTCAAATATGCTTATCGTGATGAAAAGAAGATATATCATGTTATTATTAGTGTTAACCTTTCAGAGAAGGAGGAAGAGAAATTATTGAAAACTCTTAAGAAGCACCGTGCTGCTATTGGATATACTCTTGATGATCTTAAGGGCATTAGTCCCACTCTATGTTAACACAAAATAAATTTGGAGAAGGACGCCAAACCTGTTATTGATCACCAACGACGGCTAAATCCTAAGATGAAAGAAGTGGTAAGAAAGGAAATATTAAAGCTCCTTGAGGCAGGTATAATCTATCCCGTTGCTGATAGTCAGTGGGTAAGTCCTGTCCATTGTGTCCCTAAGAAGGGAGGTATTACTATTGTTCCTAATGATAAAGATGAATTGATCTCGCAAAGAATTATTATAGGTTATGGGATGGTAATTGATTTCTGCAAATTAAATAAAGCTACTAAAAAAGATCATTACCCTTTGCCTTTTATTGATCAAATGCTAGAAAGATTATCCAAACATACACATTTTTGCTTTCTAGATGGCTATTCTGGTTTCTCTCAAATACCTGTGTCAGTGGATGATCAAGAAAAGACCACTTTTACTTGCCCTTTCGGTACTTTTGCTTATAGACGTATGCCTTTTGGTTTATGTAATGCACCTGCTACCTTTCAAAGGTGCATGATGGCTATATTCTCTGACTTTTGTGAAAAGATTTGTGAGGTTTTCATGGATGATTTCTCTGTTTATGGATCCTCTTTTGATGATTGCTTGAGCAACCTTGATCGAGTTTTGCAGAGATGTGAAGAAACTAATCTTGTCTTGAATTGGGAAAAGTGCCACTTTATGGATAATGAAGCATTGTCTTGGGGCATAAAATTTCTGAAAGAGGTATTGAAGTGGATAAAGCTAAGGTTGATGCTATTGAGAAGATGACGTGTCCCAAGGACATCAAAGGTATAAGAAGTTTCCTTGGTCATGTCGGTTTTTATAGGAGGTTCATTAAGGACTTCTCAAAAATCTCTAGGCAGCTGACTAATCTCTTACAAAAAGATATACCTTTTGTCTTTGATGATGATTGCGTAGAAGCATTTGAAATACTTAAGAAAGCTTTGATTTCTGCACCTATCGTTCAGCCACCTGATTGGAATTTGCCTTTTGAAATTATGTGTGATGCTAGCGATTATGCTGTAGGTGCTGTTTTAGGGCAAAGAGTTGATAAGAAATTAAATGTTATCCAATATGCTAGTAAAACTCTAGACAGTGCCCAGAGAAATTATGCTACTACTGAAAAATAATTTTTAGCAGTTGTATTTGCATGTGATAAGTTCAGACCTTATATTGTTGATTCCAAAGTAACTATTCACACTGATCATGCTGCTATTAAATATCTTATGGAGAAGAAAGATGCTAAACCTAGACTTATTAGATGGGTTCTCTTGCTACAAGAATTTGATTTGCATATTATTGATAGAAAGGGAGCTGAGAACCCCATTGCAGACAACTTGTCTAGGTTAGAGAATGTTCTTGATGACCCACTACCTATTGATGATAGCTTTCCTGACGAACAATTAGCTGTCATAAATGCTTCTCGTACTGCTCCTTGGTATGCTGATTATGCTAATTACATTATTGCTAAATTTATACCACCTAGTTTCACATACCAGCAAAAGAAAAAGTTTTTCTATGATTTAAGACATTACTTCTGGGATGACCCACACCTTTATAAAGAAGGAGTAGATGGTGTTATTAGACGTTGTGTACCTGAGCATGAACAGGAACAGATCCTACGCAAGTGTCACTCCGAGGCTTATGGAGGACACCACGCTGGAGATAGAACTGCGCATAAGGTATTGCAATCCGGTTTTTATTGGCCTACCCTCTTCAAGGATGCCCGTAAGTTTGTCTTGTCTTGTGATGAATGTCAAAGAATTGGTAATATTAGTAGACGTCAAGAAATGCCTATGAATTATTCACTTGTCATTGAACCATTTGATGTTTGGGGCTTTGATTATATGGGACCGTTTCCTGCCTCTAATGGATATACACATATTTTAGTTGCTGTTGATTACGTTACTAAGTGGGTAGAAGCTATTCCAACTAGCAGTGCTGATCATAACACTTCTATTAAGATGCTTAAAGAAGTTATTTTCCCGAGGTTTGGAGTCCCTAGATACTTAATGACTGATGGTGGTTCACACTTTATTCATGGTGCTTTTCGTAAAATGCTTGATAAGTATGATGTTAATCATAGAATTGCATCTCCATATCACACACAGTCTAGTGGTCAAGTAGAATTGAGTAACAGAGAGCTCAAATTGATTTTGCAAAAGACTGTTAATAGATCTAGAAAGAATTGGTCGAAGAAACTTGATGATGCATTATGGGCTTATAGAACTGCATACAAAAATCCTATGGGTATGTCCCCATATAAAATGGTTTATGGAAAAGCATGTCACTTACCTCTCAAACTTGAACATAAGGCATATTGTAAAGAACTCAATTATGATTTCCAACTTGCCGGTGAGAAGAGGTTATTTGACATTAGCTCACTTGATGAATGGAGAACCCATGCCTATGAGAATGCCAAGCTGTTTAAAGAAAAGGTTAAAAGATGGCATGACAAAAGGATACAAAAGCGTGAGTTTAATGTAGGTGATTATGTGTTGCTATTCAACTTTTGTTTCGAGCTGTTTTCTGCCAGAGTTGTCAAGGCCAGGCATCATGTCGTCCCCCTCCTCCAACAATGGTGACAACGATGCTTGGCTAATGAAGATAGAGCTGAAGAGAGAAGAACCCGGGGAGATCAACAAGGATGATGGGATCAAGAAGGCCATGGAGGATCAAGCTCCGGCAGCAGAAAAAGAAGACATCCTTCCACCACTCTTTACCCCGACTGAGATTGAAGCTTTCAAGATGATTGAGTTAGCTCGTATACAAAACAAGTATCTCACAAGTGAAAATATTTTGTTGAAGGAGCATATCGCCGCACTCAAGGGCATCATTCGCAAGTTGGAGGATCTCTTATGCTCGATGTGCGACTATCCATCATCACCACCATCTTCTCCGCCTCCGAAGAAGGAGAACTGAGTATTGGGTATGGGCACTCCCCTTGGCAACTGCCAAGCTTGGGGGAGTTGCCCCGGTATCGTATCACCATCACACTCCTATCTTTACCTTTTTCTTAGTTCGGTCCTTTTGGTAATATCTTGATCTAGTAGAATAAGGTTTTAGTATGATCTAGTTTTGAGTTTTGCTTTATGATCCTTCTCTGTAATCGAGTCCGTGAGCTATATATAATAAAGATTAGTGTTGAGTCAAGGGCTTGATTATCTTGCTATGATCTTGGGTGAATAATAAGAAAGAGAAAGAAATAAAAAGAAATAAGAGATCATATTTATCTTATGGAGAGTAATGACTTCACATATAAAGAGTATGATGATTAAAAGTTGTTCAGAGTTGACAAACATAGTTTTGGTCATCGTTGCAATTAATAGGAAGTAATAAAGAAAGAGGGGCTCCACATATAAATATACTATCTTGGACATCTTTTATGATTGTGAGCACTCATTAAAATATGACATGCTAAAGAGTTGATGTTGGACAAGGAAGACAACGTAATGGGTTATGTTTTCTTATATCCGAAATAAAGTATACTGTCATGGATCGTCCAACATGCTGAGCTTGCCTTTCCCCCTCATGCTAGCCAATTCTTTGCACCAACTAGAGATACTACTTGTGCTTCCAAATACCCTTAAACCCAGTTTTGCCATGAGAGTCCACCATACCTACCTATGGATTGAGTAAGATCCTTCAAGTAAGTTGTCATTGTGCAAGCAATAAAAATTGCTCTCTAAATATGTATGATTTATTAGTGTGGGAGAAAATAAGCTTTATACGATCTTGTGATGTAGAAGTAATAAAAGCGACGGACTGCATAATAAAGGTCTATATCACAAGTGGCAATATAAAGTGACGTTCTTTCGCACTAAGATTTTGTGCATCCACTCTTAAAAGCACATGACAACCTCTGCTTCCCTCTGCGAAGGGCCTATCTTTTACTTTTATCTTCTACCTTATGCAAGAGTCATGGTGGTCTTCACCTTTCCTTTTTACATATTATCCTTTGGCAAGCACATTGTGCTGGAAAGATTCTGATATATATATCCAATTGGATGTAAGTTAGCATGAGCTATTATTGTTGACATTACCCTTGAGGTAAAGGGGTGGGAGGCGAAACTATAAGCCCCTATCTTTCTCAGTGTCCGATTAAAACTCCATACCCACAAGTATTGCGTGAGTGTTAGCAATTGTGAAAGACTAAATGATAGCTGAGTATGTGGACTTGCTGAAAAGCTCTTACATAGACTCTTTCTGATGTTATGATAAATTGCAATTGCTTCAATGACTGAGATTATAGTTTGTTAGTTTTCAATAAAGTTTCTGATTCATACTTGACATTGTGAATAGATTGTTGCTTTAGCATAAGAATTCATATGACAATATTCATATATGTTGCTGTATAAGAATGATCATGATGCCCTCATGTCCGTATTTTATTTTATCGACACCTCTATCTCTAAACATGTGGACATATTTTTCAATTTCGGCTTTCGCTTGAGGACAAGCAAGGTCTAAGCTTGGGGAAGTTGATACGTCCATTTTGCATCATGCTTTGATATTGATATTTATTGCATTATGGGCTGTTATTACACATTATGTCACAATACTTATGCCTTTTCTCTCTTATTTTACAAGGTTTACACAAAGAGGGAGAATGCCGACAGCTGGAATTCTGGGCTGGAAAAGGAGCAAATATTAGAGACCTGTTCTGCGCAACTCCAAAAGTCCTGAAACTCCATGGAAGTCTTTTTTGGAATTTATAAAAAATACTGAGCGAAGAAAATACCAGAGGGGGGCCACACCCTGGCCACGAGGGTGGGGGCACGCCCTACCCCCCCTGGGCGTGCCCCTGCCTCGTGGGCCCCCTGGAAGGCCTCCGGTGTCCATCTTCTGCTATATGAAGTCTTTTACCCTGGAAAAAATCATAAGCAAGCTTGCGGGACGAAACTCCGCCGCCACGAGGCGGAACCAATCTAGGGCTCCGGCGGAGCTGTTCTGCCAGGGAAACATCCCTCCGGGAGGGGGAAATCATCGCCATCATCATCACCAACGATCCTCCCATAGGGAGAGGGTCAATCTCCATCAACATCTTCACCAGCACCATCTCCTCCCAAACCCTAGTTCATCTCTTGTATTCAATCTTTGTCCCAAAGCCTCAGATTGGTACCTGTAGGTTGCTAGTAGTGTTGATTACTACTTGTAGTTGATGCTAGTTGGTTTATTCGGTGGAAGATTATATGTTCAGATCCTTAATGCATATTAATACCTCTCTGATTATGAACATGAATATGATTTGTGAGTAGTTACATTTGTTCCTGAGGACATGGGAGAAGTCTTGCTATTAGTAGTCATGTGAATTTGGTATTCGTGCGATATTTTGATGAGATGTATGTTGTCTCTCCTCTAGTGGTGTCATTTGAACGTCGACTACATGACACTTCACCATTATTTGGGCCTAGAGGAAGGCATTGGGAAGTAATAAGTAGATGATGGGTTGCTAGAGTGACAGAAGCTTAAACCCCAGTTTATGCGTTGCTTCGTAAGGGGCTGATTTGGATCCATATGTTTCCTGCTATGGTTAGGTTTACCTTAATACTTCTTTTGTAGTTGCGGATGCTTGCAATAGGAATCAATCATAAGTGGGATGCTTGTCCAAGTAAGGGGAGCACCCAAGCACCGGTCCACCCACATATCAAATTATCAAAGTACCGAACGCGAATCATATGAGCGTGATGAAAACTAGCTTGACGATAATTCCCATGTGTCCTCGGGAGCGTTTTCCTCTATATAAGAAATTTTCCAGGATTGTCCTTTGCTACAAAAAGGATTGGGCCACCTTGCTGCACCTTATTTACTTTTGTTACTTGTTTCTCGTTACCAATTACCTTATCACAAAACTATCTGTTACCGATAATTTCAGTGCTTGCAGAGAATACCTTACTGAAAACTGCCTATCATTTCCTTCTGCTCCTCGTTGGGTTCGACACTCTTACTTATCGAAAGGACTACGATAGATCCCCTACACTTGTGGGTCATCACTCGGTGACTGGCGTGAATGTCCTTCCTGGAACTTGAACTCGAATCATCCAACGCTCCTCTTCTGGTAAAGTGGCAGTGTAGGTCCCGGTGAAGCTTGGTATTCCGATGTTCAGGAACCTAGTGACTGAAGGAAATATGCCCTAGAGGCAATAATAAAGTTATTATTTATTTCCTTATATCATGATAAATGTTTATTATTCATGCTAGAACTGTATTAACCAGAAACTTAGTACGTGTGTGAATACATAGACAAACAGGGCGTCACTAGTATGCCTCTACTTGACTAGCTCGTTGAATCAAAGATGGTTAAGTTTCCTAGCCATAGACATGAGTTGTCATTTGATTAACGGGATCACATCATTAGAGAATGATGTTATTGACTTGACCCATTCCGTTAGCTTAGCATTTGATCGTTTAGTATATTGCTATTGCTTTCTTCATTACTTATACATGTTCCTATGACTATGAGATTATGCAACTCCCGAATACCGGAGGAACACTTTGTGTGCTACCAAACGTCACAACGTAACTGGGTGATTATAAAGGTGCTCTACAGGTGTCTCCGATGGTACTTGTTGAGTTGGCATAGATCAAGATTAGGATTTGTCACTCTGATTGTCGGAGAGGTATCTCTGGGCCCTCTCGGTAATGCACATCACTATAAGCCTTGCAAGCATTGTAACTAATGAGTTAGTTGTGGGATGATGCATTACGGAACGAGTAAAGAGACTTGCCGGTAACGAGATTGAACTAGGTACTGAGATACCGACGATCGAATCTCGGGCAAGTAACATACCGATGACAAAGGGAACAACGTATGTTGTTATGCGGTTTGACCGATAAATATCTTTGTATAATATGTAGGAGCCAATATGAGCATCTAGGTTCCGCTATTGGTTATTGACCGGAGACGTGTCTCGGTCATGTCTACATAGTTCTCGAACCCGTAGGGTCCGCACGCTTAACGTTCGGTGACGATCAGTATTATGAGTTTATGTGATTTGATGTACCGAAGGTAGTTCGGAGTCCCGGATGAGATCGGGGACATGACGAGGAGTCTCGAAATGGTCGAGACATAAAGATCGATATATTGGACGGCTATATTCGGACACCGGAAGTGTTCCAGGTGGTTTCGGAGAAAACCGGAGTGCCGGAGGGTTACCGGAACCCCCCCCCCCCCCTGAGAGAAATAGTGGGCCTGATGGGCCTTAGTGGAGAGAGAGAGGGCTGGCCGCGCGCCCCTCTCCCTCTCCCCCTTCCTTTCCCCCTCCTAGTAGGAGTAGGAAAGAGGGGAGTCCTACTCCTACTAGGAGGAGGAGGACTCCTCCTGGCGCGCCCTACAGGGTCGGCCGGCCTCCCCCTTGCTCCATTATATACGGGGGCAGGGGGCACCTCTAGACACACAAGTTGATCTGTTGATCTCTCCCAGCCATGTGCGGTGCCCCCCTCCACCATATTCCACATCGGTAATATCGTAGCGGTGCTTAGGCGAAGCCCTGCGTCGGTAGCATCATCAACACCGTCATCACGCCGTCATGCTAAGGGAACTCTCCTGCAAAGCTCTGCTGGATCGGAGTTCGTGGGACGTCATCGAGCTGAACGTGTGCTGAACTCGGAGGTGTCGTGCGTTCGGTACTTGGATCGGTCGGATCGTGAAGACGTATCATTACATCAACCGCGTTGTGCTAGCGCTTCCGCTTTCGGTCTACGAGGGTACGTGGACACACTCTCTCCTCTCGTTGCTATGCATCACCATGATCTTGCGTGTGCATAGGAATTTTTTTGAAATTACTACGTTCCCCAACAGTGGCATCCGAGCCTGGTTTATGCGTAGATGTTATATGCACGAGTAGAACACAAGTGAATTGTGGGCGATACAAGTCATACTGCTTACCAGCATGTCATACTTTGGTTCAGCGGTATTGTTGGATGAAGCGTCCCGGACCGACATTACGCGTACGCTTACGCGAGACTGGTTCTACCAACGTGCTTTGCACATAGGTGGCTGGCGGGTGTCAGTTTCTCCAACTTTAGTTGAACCGAGTGTGACTACGCCCGGTCCTTGAGAAGGTTAAAACATCACTAACTTGACAAACTATTGTTGTGGTTTTGATGCGTAGGTAAGAACGGTTCTTGCTCAGCCCGTAGCAGCCACGTAAAACTTGCAACAACAAAGTAGAGGACGTCTAACTTGTTTTTGCAGGGCATGCTGTGATGTGATATGGTCAAGACATGATGCTATATTTTATTGTATGAGATGATCATGTTTTG
The DNA here is from genome assembly GCF_002575655.3 of Aegilops tauschii subsp. strangulata. Lineage (NCBI taxonomy): Eukaryota > Viridiplantae > Streptophyta > Magnoliopsida > Poales > Poaceae > Aegilops > Aegilops tauschii. Next base: position 636,830,280 of record NC_053036.3, on the reverse strand, counting down.
TAACGGACTTATCGGCAACTGGCAGGAGCCATATGGTTGTCGCTTTATTGTATGCAATGCAATCGCCCTGTAATTGCTTTACTTTATCACTAAGCGGTAGCGATAGTCGTAGAAGCAATAGTTGGCGAGACGACAACGATGCTACGATGGAGATCAAGGTGTCGCGCCGGTGATGATGGTGATCATGACGGTGCTTCAGAGATGGAGATCACAAGCACAAGATGATGATGGCCATATCATATCACTTATAATGATTGCCTGTGATGTTTATCCTTTATGCATCTTATTTTGCTTTGATTGACGGTAGCATTATAAGATGATCTCTCACTAAATTTCAAGGTAAAAGTGTTCTCCCTGAGTATGCACCGTTGCCAAAGTTCGTCGTGCCGAGACACCATGTGATGATCGGGTGTGATAAGCTCAACGTTCATCTACAACGGGTGCAAGCCAGTTTTGCACACGCAGAAATACTCGGGTTAAACTTGACGAGCCTAGCATATGCATATATGGCCTCGGAACACTGGAGACCGAAAGGTCGAGCGTGAATCATATAGTAGATATGATCAACATAGTGATGTTCACCATTGAAAACTACTCCATCTCACGTGATGATCGGTTATGGTTTAGTTAATTTGGATCACGTGATCACTTAGATGATTAGAGGGATGTCTATCTAAGTGGGAGTTCTTAAGTAATATGATTAATTGAACTTAAATTTATCATGAACTTAGTCCTGGTAGTATTTGCATATCTATGTTATAGATCAATAGCTCGCGATGTTGTTCCCCATTTATTTTTGATATGTTCCTAGAGAAAACTAAGTTGAAAGATGTTAGTAGCAATGATGCTGATTGGATCCATGATCTGAGGATTATCCTCATTATCTAAGTGGGGCTTCAAAGACGTTTTTGAGACGCCACGGAGCATATGAGATGTTCCAAGAGTTGAAATTGGTATTTCATACTCATGCACGTGTCGAGAGGTATGTGACCTCTGACAGTACTTTGCCTACAAGATGGAGGAGAATAGCTCAACCAATGAGCATGTGCTCAGATTGTCTGGGTACTACAATTGCTTGAATCAAGTGGGAGTTAATCTTCCAGATAAGATAGTAATTGACAAAGTTCTCTAGTCACTATCACCAAGTTACTAGAACTTCGTGATGAACTATAATATGCAAGGGATGACGAAAGTAATTCCCGAGCTCTTCGCGATGCTGAAATCGGTGAAGGTAGAAATCAAGAAAGAGCAACAAGTGTTGATGGTTGACAAGACCACTAGTTTCAAGAAAAGGGCAAAGGGAAGAAGGGGAACTTCAAGAAGAACTTCAAGCAAGTTGCTGCTCAAGTGAAGAAACCCAAAGTCTGGACCTAAGCCTGAGACTAGGTGCTTCTAATACAAAGGGACTGGTCACTGGAAGTGGAGCTGTCCCAAGTATTTGGCAGATAAGAAGGATGGCAAAGTGAACAAAGGTATATTTGATATACATGTTATTGATGTGTACTTTAACTAGTATTTATAGCAACCCCTCGGTACTTGATACTGGTTCAGTTGCTAAGAGTAGTAACTCGAAACGGGGGTTGCAGAATGAACACAGACTAGTTAGGGGTGAAGTGGCGATGTGTGTTGGAAGTGGTTCCAAGATTGATATGATCATCATCGCACACTCCCTATACTTTTGGGATTAGTGTTGAACCTAAATAAATGTTATTTGGTGTTTGCGTTGAGCATGAATATGATTTGATCATGTTTATTGCAATAAGTTTATTCATTTAAAGTCAGAGAATAATTGTTGTTCTGTTTACATGAATAGAACCTTCGATGGTCATACACCCAATGAAAATAGTTTGTTGGATCTCGATCGTAGTGATACACATATTCATAATATTGAAGCCAAAAGATGCAAAGTTAATAATGATAGTGCAACTTATTTGTGGCACTGCCATTTAGGTCATATTGGTGTAAAGCGCATGAAGAAACTCCATGCTGATGGACTTTTGGAATCACTTGATTATGAATCACTTGATGCTTGCGAACCATGCCTCATGGGCAAGATGATTAAAACTCCGTTCTCCGGAACAAATGGAGCGAGCAACTGACTTATTGGAAATAATACATACTGATGTATGCGATCTGATGAGTGTTGAGGCTCGCGGCGGGTATTGTTATTTTCTGACCTTCACAGATGATTTGAGCAGATATCGGAATATCTACTTGATGAAACATAAGTCTAAAACATTTGAAAAGTTCAAAGAATTTCAGAGTGAAGTGGAGAATCATCGTAACAAGAAAATAAAAGTTTCTACGATATGATCGCAGAGGTAAAATATTTGAGTTACGAGTTTGGCCTTCAGTTAAAACAATGTGAAATAGTTTCACTACTCACGCCACCTGGAACACCACAGTGTAATGGTGTGTCCGAACGTCATAACTGTACTTTATTAGATATGGTGCGATTTATGATGTCTCTTACCGATTTACCACTATCGTTTTGGGATTATGCATTAGAGACAGCTGCATTCACGTAAAATAGGGCACCATCTAAATCCGTTGAGACGACACCGTGTGAACTATGGTTTAGCAACAAACCTAAGCTGTCGTTTCTTAAAGTTTGGAGTTGCGATGCTTATGTGAAAAAGTTTCAACCTGATAAGCTCGAACCCAAATCGGAGAAATATGTCTTCATAGGATACCCAAAGGAGACTGTTGGGTACACCTTCTAATCAGAGATCCGAAGGCAAAATATTCGTTGCTAAGAATGGATCCTTTCTAGAGAAGGAGTTTCTCTCGAAAGAAGTGAGTGGGAGGAAAGTAGAACTTGATGAGGTAACTGTACATGCTCCCTTATTAGAAAGTAGTTCATCACAGAAATCTATTCCTGTGACTCCTACACCAATTAGTGAGGAAGCTAATGATGATGATCATGTAACTTCAGATCAAGTTACTACCGAACCTCGTAGGTCAACCAGAGTAAGATCTGCACCAGAGTGGTACGGTAATCCTGTTCTGGAGGTCATGTTATTACTTGACCATGACGAACCTACGAACTATGAGGAAGCGATGATGAGCCCAGATTCCATGAAATGGCTTGAGGCCATGAAATCTAAGATGGGATCCATGTATGAGAACAAAGTGTGGACTTTGGTTGAATTGCCCGATGATTGGCAAGCAATAGAAAAAAATGGATCTTCAAGAGGAAGACGGACGCTGATAGTAGTGTTACTATCTACAAAGCTAGACTTGTCGGAAAAAACGTTTTTGACAAGTTCAAGGTGTTGACTACGATGAGATTTTCTCACTCGTAGCGATGCTTAAGTCTATCCGAATCATGTTAGCAATTGCCGCATTTTATGAAATCTGGCAAATGGATAAACAAAACTGCATTCCTTAATGGATTTATTAAAGAAGAGTTGTATATGATGCAACCAGAAGGTTTTGTCAATCCTAATGGTGCTAACAAAATATGCAAGCTCCAGCGATCCATCTATGGACTGGTGCAAGCAACTCGGAGTTGGAGTATACGCTTTGGTAAGTTGATCAAAGCATATTGTTTTATACAGACTTGCGGTGAAGCCTATATTTACAAGAAAGTGAGTGGGAGCACTACAACATTTCTGATAAGTATATGTGAATGACACATTGTCGATCGGAAATGATGTAGAATTTTCTGGAAAGCATAAAGGAGTGTTTGAAAGGAGTTTTTCAAAGAAAGACCTCGGTGAAGCTGCTTACATATTGAGCATGAAGATCTATAGAGATAGATCAAGATGCTTGATAAATTTTTTCAATAAGTACATACCTTGACAAGATTTTGAAATAGTTCAAAATGGAATAGTCAAAGAAGGAGTTCTTGCCTGTGTTGCTAGGTGTGAAGTTGAGTAAGACTCAAAGCCCGACCACGGCAGAAGATAGAGAGAGAATGAAAGTCATTCCCTATGCCTCAGCCATAGGTTCTATAAAGTATGCCATGCTATGTACCAGACCTATTGTATACCCTGCCCTGAGTTTGGCAAGGGAGTACAATAGTGATCTAGATTATTGAACTAGATTATTGACTCTAGTAAACCCTTTGGGTGTTGGTCACATGACGATGTGAACTCTGGGTGTTAATCACATGGTGATGTGAACTATTGGTGTTAAATCACATGGCGATGTGAACTAGATTATTGACTCTAGTGCAAGTGGGAGACTGAAGGAAATATGCCCTAGAGGCAATAATAAAGTTATTATTTATTTCCTTATATCATGATAAATGTTTATTATTCATGCTAGAATTGTATTAACCGGAAACTTAGTACATGTGTGAATAAATAGACAAACAGAATGTCACTAGTATGCCTCTACTTGACTAGCTCGTTGAATCAAAGATGGTTAAGTTTCCTAGCCATAGACATGAGTTGTCATTTGATTAACGGGATCACATCATTAGAGAATGATGTGATTGACTTGACCCATTCCGTTAGCTTAGCATTTGATCGTTTAGTATATTGTTATTGCTTTCTTCATGACTTATATATGTTCCTATGACTATGAGATTATGCAACTCCCGAATATCGTAGGAACACTTTGTGTGCTACCAAACGTCACAACGTAACTGGGTGATTATAAAGGTGCTCTACAGGTGTCTCCGATGGTACTTGTTGAGCTGGCATAGATCAAGATTAGGATTTGTCACTCCGGTTGTCGGAGAGGCATCTCTGGGCCCTCTCGGTAATGCACATCACTATAAGCCTTGCAAGCATTGTAACTAATGAGTTAGTTGCGGGATGATGCATTACGGAACAAGTAAAGAGACTTGCCGGTAATGAGATTGAACTAGGTACTGAGATACCGACGATCGAATCTCGGGCAAGTAACATACCGATAACAAAGGGAACAACGTATGTTGTTATGCGGTTTGACCGATAACTATCTTCGTAGAATATGTAGGAGCCAATATGAGCATCCAGGTTTCGCTATTGGTTATTTACCGGAGATGTGTCTCGGTCATGTCTACATAGTTCTCGAACCCGTAGGGTCCGCACGCTTAACGTTCGGTGACAATCGGTATTATGAGTTTATGTGATTTGATGTACCGAAGGTAGTTCGGAGTCCCGGATGAGATCGGGGACATGACGAGGAGTCTCAAATTGGTCGAGACATAAAGATCGATATATTGGACAGCTATATTCGGACACCGGAAGTGTTCCGGGTGGTTTCGGAGAAAACCGGAGTGCCGGAGGGTTACCGGAACCCCCCCCCCCCCTGAGAGAAATAGTGGGCCTGATGGGCCTTAGTGGAGAGAGAGAGGGCTGGCCGCGCGCCCCTCCCCCTCTGGTCTGAATTGGACTAGGAGAGGGGGGGCGGCGCCCCCCTTTCCTTCTCCCTCTCCCCCTTCCTTTCCCCCTCCTAGTAGGAGTAGGAAAGAGGGGAGTCCTACTCCTACTAGGAGGAGGACTCCTCCTCCTGGCGCGCCCTATAGGGCCGGCCGGCCTCCCCCCTTGCTCCTTTATATATGGGGGCAGGGGGCACCTCTAGACACACAAGTTGATCTGTTGATCTCTCCCAGCCGTGTGCGGTGCCCCCCTCCACCATATTCCACCTCGGTAATATCGTAGCGGTGCTTAGGCAAAGCCCTGCGTCGGTAGCATCATCAACACCGTCATCACACCGTCGTGCTGACGGAACTCTCCCGCAAAGCTCTGCTGGATCGGAGTTCGTGGGACGTCATCGAGCTGAACGTGTGCTGAACTCGGAGGTGCCGTGCGTTCGGTACTTGGATCGGTCGGATCATGAAGACGTACGACTACATCAACCGCGTTGTGCTAACGCTTCCGCTTTCGGTCTACGAGGGTACGTGGACACACTCTCCCCTCTCGTTGCTATGCATCACCATGATCTTGCGTGTGCGTAGGAATTATTTTTAAATTACTACGTTCCCCAACAGTGACTTCCTTCAAGTGTCGTCCAAAAGGTGTGTCTTCATCCGGTTGTGCAAACTTGTTCCTTGAGTCTGTCATCCTAAGGAGTAGAAAATGGAGAGGAGTCAGAAATGAGTAGAGAAGAGTGTCCTATGGCTCAGCTTAGTGGTCGTGTCCTACATTCAGCGTGTGCTCTGATACCATCTTGTAGCGACCCGACCTCAGACGGTCAAGTCTCTGTGCTTCAGTGTCATCCCTGGATCGGTAATGCTGACACACACAGTACTCGAATGGATTTATAGCAGAGTAGCAATCACACACTTATTACATCGATAGTCTCAAAAGAGAACTTATTACAATAAATATGGCTTAAGGCCATCTAACTAAGATAACAGCGGAAGGCTTGGAAGATAAAGTGAGTCCATCAACTCCAACGGCATAGCTGAGTGCACGACAAACAACCTAGCGCACCTTACTCTTCGTCTGAAAAGTCTGCAACATGATATGTTGCAGCCCGAAAACGGGTCAACACATGGAATATGCTGGCATTATAACACAGTAGAGCAATAAACAGATAAATGCTAACACTACATGCAAATATGGTTGGTGGAGGCTCTATGGTTATACTGTTTTGCGAAAAGCCAATTTTTTCCTACAACAAAGGAATATATTTTATTTACCTATCATGGTGGTTGAAACATCATTGAGGAGGTTCCTCCAACTCAATCCAATTAAGGTAATCATTAACAACCCAACAAAATTAATTTAGCATGATGAGATCAAATCAATAATTCAAGTACCAGATACTCAAGATGTCCATAACCGAGGACACGGCTAACCATGATTAGTTTATACACTCTACAGAGGTCTGCGCACTTATCCCCACAAGACTCGATCGCCTTCGTTTGATTTCTCGCACTACATGGTGTTTGAGAAACGGATGACCGAGACACAGTCTTTGAGAAACATTTACTCTTTACTCTGGGTAGACAGTTACACCTACTTTCCCTCTACATCTGCTAGCCTACCACTGAAAGAGGTCATGCAACCTACTCAACTATGCTAGAGCCCATAATAGCTTGTGGCTGCACACAGAAGTTTCTAGCATGAATAATCTTATGATCCCTTTGAGCCCGGGTGGCGGACCGTAGGATGATCACACGGGTACTCCGGGATATCCTAGGATAACACTGGATTCTCCAGGTGCCCACAAGCAATCCACCCAGAGATGTATTTAAGTAGCCACCTTAAGTTAACCAATAATTAACAATCTCACATCTGTCATGGATTCACTCACCCAAACCACGTCTACGAGCATAGCATAGCAAGATAAGCATAACGTAGAAGTAACTCCCAAGGTTTGATAATGAACAGGGCAATAGGTTCTACCTCATCATCTACTTTCCAACACCCACATGTTAATCACAACCTAATCATGCAATGTTTGAGGGTTGAAACTAATGCATAAAAACTGGTATGAAAGGAGTATGATCAATGTGTTACTTGCCTTGCTGACAATCCGCAAAACCTAGTGACTCGTAGTAGCACGCTTCGCACTCCGGAAATTCTATCGCAAACAAACAATAGCATACATAAGCAATCAAGCAAAGATTCACGGGTAAAACTCAAATAAGAATATCTAACAGAAAGTTCAACTGAAGAACTCCGGTATGCAAAAAGAATCAAATCAAACGGAGCAACGAAACTCAAACTACAAAAGAAACAAGATTCGTTTACTAATCTGAACTAAAGTCAAATTTTACAGTACCAAAATCTTGTTCAAGTTGGTTAAACTGAAAGAGGGCTTCGAGACAAAGATCTAGGCGCTTGTTTCACCTCAGTTGGATAAACGAGCGAAAATATAAACTAAAACGAAGATCAGGGCAGAAATCGCGATCGAAAATAATCGCGAAAAAACCCTGGAAAAATAAAACGAGACAAACAGGCTAACGAGCGAACGTTCGCTGCCTGCGGCTAACTAATGAACAGCGTTCGTTAAAACGAACGAACGGACGAACGTCCGTTAGATAACCGAACCGAAAAAAATAAAAAAACGCATCTAGGGTTTCTAAAAAAACCGATCGGTTTTTACCTAAACCGAAAAAAAACGGGCGTCGGATCCAGCAAACGGCGGCGGCGGCTCCGGTGACTTGCGGCGGTTCCAGCGAGGCGAGGTGGCTGCGGGGCGACGGCGGGGTGACGCGGGCGGTGCGGCGCTGGCAGCGGCGAGCGGCGCAACCGGCGGCGGCGGCGGCTGCTGCGTGCGGCTGCTGCTGCAGTGGGGAGCGGGGCAGGTTATAAAAGGGAAGGGCGACTTGGCTTGGGGCAGGGGCAACCGGGCGGCGGCGGCGTCCCGGACTCCGGCGGAGTCTGGCTCGGGCACGGGGCGCGCGCGCGGGGGGAGGCGGCGGTGGTGCCGAGCCGGCTGGGCTTCGGCCCAGTTCGGTCTGCGAATATTTTTTTTAAACAGATTCCGCCGGAAAACTCCTACAAAATAAAATAAAACCTAAAATACCAAAACAAACTTTCACCGTCTAAATAGAATATTTAGAACTTAGTGAACATTTTCTTGGCCCTAAAATTATATTTTGAAAAATGCATATTTTTCTAATTCAAATAAAATAGCAAAAAATCCAAATAAAATTATTTATTTGATTTTAATATTTTTCCTCCAATATTCCTTTTATTTCGGAGAAGTCATATTATCTCCTCTCGTTTATTTTTATATTGGAAATATTTTTGGAGAGAAAATAATTACAACCAAAATGATCCTTGTTTCGATATTTGAGAAAATTCAAATATGAAAAGCGTGAAATCCCCAACTCTCTCCGTGGTTCCTTGAGTTGCTTAGAATTTCGAGGATCGCGAAACAAAATGGATAAAATATGATGTGCATGAATGACCTATGTATAACATTCCAAATTGAAAATTTGGGATGTTACAAATTACCACAAGAAGAGATGCATTTTTTCAGTATTATTACTAATAGAAAGTATTTCACATATATAAGAGATGGACTGTTTTATATCACGCACAAACAACAAAACAACTAGAGGAACTATATGACAAAAAAATAACGATTGAAAGAAGAAATTCTATGAAATTTTATTCTATCATGCATGCTTCAAAAGAGGCGTGACATGTCTTTTGGTTGCAGATTCATGTGATGACAAGAGAATTAATTTAGTTGGGATGACACTTGCTCACTTTCTTTCACTAAATCTAGTGGGTGACCTCTTTGTGACGGCGGCGAATGTCATATTTGGATATCGATCGAGGTATATGGCGGCACAAGGCCCAAAACCAAAAATGGTCGAATGACCCTCAAGTTAGAAACCGACCGACCCACAACGATTGAGTTGGGACTGTTGGATTAATAAACCCTTCACCCATCAAACCCTGCCAGCTCCTTGCGGATGGACGGTGCTTGGACACATTTCAAAACATGTACTCTAGTAGTCTGATTACCACTATACTTACATCCGGGTGCCGCTTATTTGCGCAGGCTATGTTTGACCAATGTTATGACCACGCAAGGGATAACGGGTACTTTTTGTGGGAGGACGCGAAGAAGATGCGGTTGATTGTGAGTGGGGAGTTCCACCAAGAAATGCGGGAGTTCCTTCACAGGCAAAAATGATCCAAGGGAAGTGACCATCTGGAAAGAAAAGAAGAAGGGACTTGTCTGTACCACACGCTCCTTCATGTGAGGAAGGCATGAATCCACCTACCCAGCAGACAAGTCCTTAGAAGATCCAACTGCAGGAGGCAGAGTGGTAGTCTGGTAGATGTTGAAATCATTTGGACTCGACGGTCGTAAATCGAATTTAATCATATGTTTGATAGGTTTAGTCTGCAGTTTGCGCCATGCTAAATGTAAGTCACAGCAGGTAGTGGATTATTCTGTTAGGCAAATCAAAATCCGATGAACTGTACGTGCTCCACTTCTCCAGTTCAGTTTTGCATGGAAGTTGCATACAATTGTGATTAACCTGTGTCAGTCAGTTTGGAACCAGACAAGTTTGCAAAACCGCATCGAGACAGGATTGACAATTTTGATTTTCAGTAAATTGGTTTATTATCTTTTTATCAAAATATATTCACACTCTGGTGTGTAGAGTTAAAAATACAATGAGCGTTCAATTTGATGTTCAGGCATAGGACAATATGCATGTACCAAAGTTGAAATATGGCCTCACATTAAACAAGTGTTCAGTATAGAAACAAATTTATATTAAAAAAACTGGTTTCAAATAATTGAACTAAAGTTCCACTTTTTTTTGTTCACAACATCGAACGGCTCGTTGTGTTGACACCAAAGGTATGGCAATGGTCGTCAACTCAACTGGAGGCAAAACCAAAATTGACCGTCATACAACTGAAACGGAGGCAAAACTAGCCGACAAAACCGGTTAACATGGTTGGTAACAAATCCTTCTAAGATGATTGTTTCCTTTTGTCATCCACATTATATTAACTAGAGAAAATGAAATAGGACTTTGCCTATAAATGTGTGTTTGGAAATCAGAATTATCCATATCATATCCTATATCGTATACAAAGAGGAAGAAACACTTGAATATTATTAGAGTAGTAATTGTCATTGGTGACGATGCGAAAGGAAAGAAACATGAAGAATCTTTAATCTACACAAAAAAGATGGTCGATAAGTTTCCAATACCAACAATCGATCAACGGTGTGTTTCCTACCTATTTTGTATCAGTACACGCTTTCACAACCAACAACGGCTCCATTTTTAGATGGAAATACTCCTATACACTAGGATTAGGCCTCAATAAATATTTCCCTATTTCATCCCTTAATCCATAAAACAAATTGCCCCATGAAGGATACCAGTATATATATGCCCCCATACACGAGCATGTCATCCAAAGACTACCACCGAACATACATACCAAAAACCTTGTTTGTGAAGTACTTGGATGACTATGTTGAGCGTTTCAACATTCAACCAAAGTATCTCACCAGCGTGGAGTCATCCACATATGACAATGATGAAAAATGTTAGTCCATTGTGGCAAAGGACATGTCAAAGTGCACCACAGTCAAGTTCACCGTGAAGTTTCTTGTTGTGGCAAGTGGTGAGAATAGTGCAGAGAATATTCCAATGTTCCCTGGACTAGAAAACTTTCCAGGTGATGTTATCCACTCCTCAAGCTACAAGTCAGGCAAGAGCTAGTCTGGCAAGAATGTATTGGTCATTGGATCTGGCAACTCCGGGATGGAAATTGCTTATGACCTTGCGACCCATGTTGCCAACACATCGATTGTTATATGAAGCCCGGTACGTACCTGCACTATATATTTTCATTGGGTGCATGAACGCAAATTCTTAGTATAGTTATTAATAGAAGAGATGCAATTTTCAGTGTTATTACTAATAGGAAGTATTTCACATAGAAAAAGAGATGGACGGTTTTATATCACACACAAATAACTGAAAGACTAGAGGAACCACATGACAAAAATTTATTTCTTGAAAGAAGAAACTCTATGATTTTTTTATCATGCATACTTCAAAAGAGGTGTGACATGTTTTGTGGTTGCAGATTCATGTAATGACAAAGGAATTAATTTGTTTGGGGATGACACTTGCTCACCGTCTTCCATTGAATCTAGTGGATAAACTCCTTGTGATGGCAGCGTGTTTAATATTTGGAGACCTGTCACAGCATGGCATCACAAGGCCAAAAATGGGTCCAATGACCCTCAAATCAGAAACAGGCCGATCTGCAGTAATTGATGTTGGGACTGTTGGATTGATGAAAAAAGGCATCATCAAAGTAAGTATATCCTTGCCATGACATAAATTTATAACATATGTTGATTTGATATGCCAAGTTATCAATGTATTTTTATCTCCTAAAGGTTCAAGGGAGCATTAGTAAGATCAAGGGCAACATAGTTAAATTTCAATGCAGTAAAAGAATGTCATTTGATGCAATTGTGTTTGCAACTGGATACAAAAGCACGGCAAATATGTGGCTCAAGGTAATATAGCTTGTGTTTGAACATGTCTGAGTTTGTTTTCTTGGTGTAATCATTATTAAATCTGCTAACAAGGTCTATGTGTTTTTACTCCAGAATGGTGAGACCATGTTAAATGGCAACGGACTGCCCATCCAAAAATATCCGAATCATTGGAAAGGTGAAAATGGGCTCTAATGTGCTGGGTTGGCAAGGAGAGGATTAGCTGGTATTGCAACAGATGCCAAGAGTATCGCTAATGACATCAAATCTGTGATGGACTCTATGTCAAGTTAAATCATCGTTTACATGTTGTTTACCATGGCAAGCATGGTAGAAGGTTGATTCTTTGAGAAATATATCCATTGTGTCACCTTTGTATCTAGCTTTTAGACAAGTAAATTTATGTTTATTTTAAGGTTCATATGTGCCCCGGAGAGAGATTTACTATTATACTATAATCAAGGGCTTTGTACTCTTTCTACGCGGAGAGATTTCTAATTTTGGTTGAACCTACAACTGTGTATTATATTTTATTTACTTGAAATTATATGTGCAAAAGGCATGCGCTCAATACTCTATTATCTATACCAAAATCTCTTGTGGCGTGTTTACCCCATCAACATACAACTGTAGGAGGTAGTAATCACATCAGCCTAAAATAAATGCATAGTTCACTACATCCATCGCCAGTACTTTAGTGCTATTCAGTCTTAGAATGGAACTAGTTGTCATCCCGTGCATCTGCTTGGGGTAGCTGACGTACTATAAATCATTAAAAATATTTGTGAACATATTTAGAAACTTAAAACTAAAACTTAGAACACCATATGACGGAAAACTACTATTTAGAACGTGTATTTGTGGTTAGGTGATACACGTATCCTTAACTATTGTGGACACAGTTTGTTGTTCGCGAAGCGCAGGGTTTGCAGTATGCAGTAAGTTTTCCATCGGCTGAGATCCAAGGTATCCATCCGCATAGTCTTGGATATAAATTGCTTATTACCTTGCGACCATGGTGCCAATACTTCGGTTGTTATACGAAGGCTGATATGTACTACATGCACGAGATATTTTCACTGGGTACATGAACACAATTTTTTAGTATAGTTGCCACTGGAAGAGATCCATTTTTTAGTATTATTACTAATAGAAAGTTTTCACATATATAAGAGATGGACTGTTTGATATGACGCACAAACAAACAAACGACTAGAGGAACTACATGACAAACAATTAACTTTTGAAAGAAGAAATTCTATGAAATTTTGTTTTATCATGCACGCTTCAGAAGAGGTGTGACATGTCTTTTGGTTGCAGATTCATCTAATGACAACAGAATTTATTCAGTTGGGATGACACTTGCTCACCATCTTTCACTAAATCTAGTGAATAACCTCTTTGTGCCGGCAGCGAATTTCATATTTGGAGACCTATCGAGGCATGGCATCACAAGGCCCAAAACCAAAAATGGATCACAACGACCCTCAAGTTAGAAACCTACCGATCCATAGTGATTGATGTTGGGACTGTTGGATTAATAAAAAATCATCATCAGAGTATTTGGAATATTTGAAGGAATCTTCCTTATTAGTCGTATTTTTTATAGTTGAAAATAATAAGTAGACCTTTTCTCTCATAATGTCGGTTTGTTTTCTAGTTGGCACTTCTCGAGAGATCCTAGTCATCTACCTAGATAATATAGATCTGACTCAAATGCGCAATTATATATTTCAAAAATAAGGCACTTACATGACGAAGAAGGCGGCTACTTGCATATATACTGAATGTTCATTATATTTGAAGGCATAACAAGCAATCATTTGTTTTCTTTTTGGAGAAACACCGACATTGGATTTATAAAAGTGTCAATGGGATATATAAAACATCATTTGAATAAAGACAATAAAAATCCTAAGTACCCTTTTTACAATGTGAACTGACGGAATAAAGCATATATAGTGGATGAGCTTCTCCCAGTTTTGTCTATCGCTTTTATCAACTGATGACTCATTGGAATTTACTGACTTCCAAGACAAAATATACTCGGATGGCAAAGATGCTGATGCCGAACTTGAATTAGCTAAAAGCAACTATAACCAGTAACTGAAATATGATATTAACACGCTCGTGGATTGGCGGAGTGTACCTCTGTGTTCTGTTTTCCCTTTTCAAAAATAGCACATTTAACTGATGAATTGTTCGAGCAAGCTTCAAATCATTCAAAAAATAATAATCTGAGGCATTGTTTGGCCAGCCTCCTGAGTATGACATGATGGGCCGGCCCCTTAAGCAAGGAGAAGAAAGCAAGCAGGCCCAGCAATGACGAGCGAGGCCTCCACAAGTCCACAGAAACAAAACCACCAATCCGCCATCCTCCTTCCTCCTCTAGGGTTTTACTATGCAGCGCCGCCATCTCCCTCCCCACCTCCGTCCCTGCTACCTCTTGAGCACTGCGTTGGTTTTCCCTTGAAGAGGAAAGGGTGATGCAGCAAACTAGCGTAAGTATTTCCCTCAGTTTTTGAGAACCAAGGTATCAATCCAGTAGGAGGCCACGCACGAGTCCCTCGCACCTACACAAACAAATAAATCCTCGCAACCAACACGATAAGGGGTTGTCAATCCCTACACGGTCACTTACGAGAGTGAGATCTGATAGATATGATAAGATAATATTTTTGGTATTTTTATGATAAAGATGCAAAGTAAAGAAAGCAAAATAAAAACGGCGCCAGAAATAGCTTGTTGTCGGGAGATTAATATGATGCAAAATAGACCCGGGGGCCATAGGTTTCACTAGTGGCTTCTCTCAAGAGCATAAGTATTACGGTGGGTGAACAAATTACTGTTGAGCAATTGACAGAATTGAGCATAGTTATGAGAATATCTAGGTATGATCCTGTATATAGGCATCACGTCCGAGACAAGTAGACCAACTCCTGCCTGCATCTACTACTATTACTCCACACATCGACCGCTATCCAACATGCATCTAGAGTATTAAGTTCATAAGAACATAGTAACGTTTTAAGTAAGATGACATGATGTAGAGGGATAAACTCATGCAATATGATATAAACCCCATCTTGTTATCCTCGATGGCAACAATACAATACGTGCCTTGCTGCCCCTACTGTCACTGGGAAAGGACACCGCAAGATTGAACCCAAAGCTAAGTACTTCTCCCATTGCAAGAAAGATCAATCTAGTAGGCCAAACCAAACTGATAATTCGAAGAGACTTGCAAAGATAACCAATCATACATAAAAGAATTCAGAGAAGATTCAAATATTGTTCATAGATAAACTTGATCATAAACACACAATTCATCGGTCTCAACAAACACACCGCAAAAGAAGATTACATCGAATAGATCTCCACGAGAGAGGGGGAGAACATTGTATTGAGATCCAAAAAGAGAGAAGAAGCCATCTAGCTAATAACTATGGACCCGAGGGTCTGAGGTAAACTACTCACACATCATCGGAGAGGCTATGGTGTTGATGTAGAAGCCCTCCGTGATTGATGCCCCCTCCGGCGGAGCTCCGGAACAGGCCCCAAGATGGGATCTCATGGGTACAGAAGGTTGCGGCGGTGGAATTAGGTTTTTGGCTCCGTATCTGGTAGTTTGGGGGTACGTAGGTATATATAGGAGGAAGGAGTACATCGGTGGAGCAACAGGGGGGCCACGAGGGTGGAGGGCGCGCCCAGGGGGGTAGGCGCGCCCCCCTACCTCGTGCCCTCCTGGTTGATGCCTTGACGTAGGGTCCAAGTCCTCTAGATCATGTTCGTTCCGAAAATCACGTTCCCGAAGGTTTCATTCCGTTTGGACTCCGTTTGATATTCTTTTTCTGCGAAACTCTGAAATAGGCAAAAAAACAGCAATTCTGGGCTGGGCCTCCGGTTAATAGGTTAGTCCCAAAAATAATATAGAAGTGTATAATAAAGCCCAATAATGTCCAAAACAGAATATAATATAGCATGGAACAATTAAAAATTATAGATACGTTGGAGACGTATCAAGCATCCCCAAGCTTATTTCCTACTCGTCCTTGAGTAGGTAAATGATAAAAACAGAATTTTTGATGTGGAATGCTACTTGGCATAATTTCAATGTAATTCTTCTTAATTGTGGTATGAATATTCAGATCCAAAAGATTCAAGACAAAAGTTTAATATTGACATAAAAATAATAATACTTCAAGCATACTAACTAAGCAATTATGTCTTCTCAAAATAACATGGCCAAAGAAAGTTATCCCTACAAAATCATATAGTCTGGCTATGCTCTATCTTCACCACACAAAATATTTAAATCATGCACAACCCCGATGACAAGCCAAGCAATTGTTTCATACTTTTGACGTTCTCAAACTTTTTCAATCTTTACGCAATACATGAGCGTGAGCCATGGACATAGCACTATATGTGGAGTAGAATGGTGGTTGTGGAGAAGACAAAAAGGAGAGGATAGTCTCACATCAACTAGGCGTATCAATGGGCTATGGAGATGCCCATCAATAGATATCAATGTGAGTGAGTAGGGATTGCCATGCAACGTATGCACTAGAGCTATAAGTATATGAAAGCTCAACAAAAGAAACTAAGTGGGTGTGCATCCAACTCACTTGCTCACAAAGACCTAGGGCATTTTGAGGAAGCCCATCATTGGAATATACAAGCCAAGTTCTATAATGAAAAATTCCCACTAGTATATGAAAGTGATATCATAGGAGACTCTTTATCATGAAGATCATGGTGCTACTTTGAAACACAAGTGTGGTAAAAGGATAGTAACATTGTCCCTTCTCTCTTTTTCTCTCATTCATCATTTTTTTTATTTGGGCCTTTTTTTATGGCCTCTTTTTTTCGTCCGGAGTCTCATCTCGACTTGTGGGGGAATCATAGTCTCCATCATCCTTTCCTCACTTGGGACAATGCTCTAAAAATGATGATCATCACACTTTTATTTTCTTACAACTCAACAATTACAACTCAATACTTAGAACAAAATATGACTCTATGTGAATGCCTCCGGCGGTGTACCGGGATATGCAATGAATCGAGAGTGACATGTATGAAAGAATTATGAACGGTGGCTTTGCCACAAATACAATGCCAACTACATGATCATGCGAAGCAATATGACAATGATGGAGCGTGTCATAGTAAACGGAACGGTGGTAAGTTGCATGGCAATATATCTCGGAATGGCTATGGAAATGCCATGATAGGTAGGTATGGTGGCTGTTTTGAGGAAGGTATATGGTGGGTGTATGATACCGGTGAAAAGTGTGCGGTATTAGAGAGGCTAGCAATGGTGGAAGGAAAAAAGTGCGTATAATCCATGGACTCAACATTAGTTATAAAGAACTCATATACTTATTGCAAAAATCTACAAGTTATCAAAGCAAAGTATTACGCGCATGCTCCTAGGGGGATAGATTGGTAGGAAAATACCATCGCTCGTCCCCGACCGCCACTCATAAGGAGGACAATCAATAAATAAATCATGCTCCGACTTCATCACATAACGGTTCACCATACGTGCATGCTATGGGAATCACAAACTTTAACACAAGTATTTCTCAAATTCAAAACTACTCAACTAGCATGACTCTAATATCACCATCTTCATATCTCAAAACAATTATCAAGCATCAAACTTCTCGTAGTATTCAACACACTCATAAGAATTTTCTTTTTTCTTTACTAATCTTGAATGCCTATTATTGTTAAAGCAAACTACCATGCTGTTTTGTAGGACTCTCAAAATAATCTAAGTGAAGCATGACAGAACAATAGTTTCTATAAAACAAATCCACCACCGTGCTCTAAAAGATATAAGTGAAGCACTAGAGCAAAAAAGCTATATAACTCAAAAGATATAAGTAAAGCACATAGAGTATTCTAATAATTCCCGAATCATGTGTGTCTCTCTCAAAAGGTGTGTACAGCAAGGATGATTGCGGTAAACTAACAAATAAAGACTCAAATAATACAAGACGCTCCAAGCAAAACACATATCATGTGGTGAATAAAAATATAGCTCCAAGTAAAGTTACCGATGGAAGTAGACGAAAGAGGGGATGCCTTCCGGGGCATCAACAAGCTTTGGCTTTTAGGTGTCCTTAGATTATCTTGGGGTGCCATGGGCATCCCCAAGCTTAGGCTCTTGCCACTCCTTGTTCCATAATCCATCAAATCTTTTACCCAAAACTTGAAAACTTCACAACACAAAACTTAACAGAAAATCTCGTAAGCTCCATTAGCGAAAGAAAAGAAAAGACCACTTCAAGGTACTGTAATGAACTCATTATTTCTTTATATTGGTGTTAAACCTACTTTATTCCAACTTCTCTATGGTTTATAAACTATTTTACTAGCCATAGATTCATCAAAATAAGCAAACAACACACGAAAAACAGAATCTGTCAAAAACAGAACAGTCTGTAGTAATCTGTAACTAACGCAAACTTATGGAACTCCAAAAATTCAGCCAAAATAGGAAGACCTAGACAATTTGTTTATTGATCAGCAGAAATTGGAATCAGTATTTTATCACGTTCTGGTGATTTTTAACAATTATTTTCGTGAACAGAAAGTTTCTGGAATTTACAGCAAAATCAAATAATTATCATCCAAGAAGATCCTATAGGTTAAACTTGGCACAAACACTAATTAAAACATAAAAACACATCTAACCAGAGGCTAGATCAAATATTTATTCCTAAACAGAAAAAAAGCAAAAAAAAACTAAAAATAAAATTGCGTTGCCTCCCAACAAGCGCTATCGTTTAACGCCCCTAGCTAGGCATAAAAGCAAGGATAGATCTAGGTATTGCCATCTTTGGTAGGCAACTCTTTAATAAGACATCTATCATCCTTAGGAGTTTCTTTCTAGGGAAGTGTTCCATGCATTTCCTTGACGGAAATTGGAATCTAATATTCCCTTCCTTCATATCAATAATTGCACCAATCGTTCTAAGGAAAGGTCTACCAAGAATAATAGGACATGAAGGATTGCAATCTATATCAAGAACAATAAAATCTATGGGCACATAATTACTATTTGCAACAATAAGAACATCATTAATTCTTCCCATAGGTTTCTTAATAGTGGAATCCGCAAGGTGCAAGTTTAGAGAGCAATCATCAAAATCACGGAAACCTAGCAAATCGCACAAAGTCTTTGGAATCGTGGAAACACTAGCACCCAAATCACACAAAGCATAGCATTCATGATCTTTAATTTTAATTTTAATAGTAGGTTCCCATTCATCATAAAGTTTTCTAGGTATAGAAACTTCCAACTCAAGTTTTTCTTCATAAGATTGTATCAAAGCATCAACGATATGTTTGGTAAAGGCTTTATTTCGACTATAAGCATGAGGAGAATTTAGCACGGATTGCAACAAGGAAATATAATCTACCAAAAAGCAATTATCATAATTAAATTCCTTGAAATCCAAAATAGTGGGTTCATTAATATCTAATGTTTTGATCTCTTCAATCCCACTTTTATCAATTTTAGCATCAAGATCTAAAAACTCCGAATTTCTGGAACGCCTTCTAGGTAAAGGTGGATCAGTCCCATCATTATCAAGATTCATATTGAAAAACAAAGATTTAATAGGGGACACATCAATAACTTTTAGATCTTCATCTTTATTTTCATAGAAATTTGAAGAACACGCTTTCACAAAGCAATCTTTCTTAGCACGCATCCTAGCGGTTCTTTCTTTGCACTCATCAATGGAAATTCTCATGGCTTTGAGAGACTCATTGATATCATGCTTAGGAGGAATAGATCTAAGTTTTAAAGAATCAACATCAAGAGAAATTCTATCGATGTTCCTAGCCAATTCATCAACTTTAAGCAATTTTTCTTCAAGCAAAGCATTGAAATTCTTTTGCGAATTCATAAATTCCTTAACACTAGTCTCAAATTCAGAAGGCATCTTATTAAAGTTTCCATAAGAATTGTTGTAGGAATTACCATAATTATTAGAGGAATTACTAGGATAAGGCCTAGGATTAAAGTTTCCTCTATACGCGTTGTTACCAAAATTATTCCTACCAACAAAATTCACATCCATGGGTTCATTATTATTCTCAATCAAAGTAGACAAAGGCATATCATTAGGATCAGAAGAAACACTCTTATTAGCAAATAATTTCATAAGTTCATCCATCTTTCCACTCAAAACATTAATTTCTTCTATCGCATGCACTTTTTTATTAGTAGATCTTTCAGTGTGCCATTGAGAATAATTAACCATAATATTATCTAGGAGTTTAGTAGCTTCTCCTAAAGTGATTTCCATAAAAGTGCCTCCCGCGGCCGAATCTAAAAGATTTCTAGAAGCAAAATTCAATCCGGCATAAAAAATTTGTATAATCATCCACAAATTCAAACCATGCGTAGGGCAATTACGTATCATTAATTTCATCCTCTCCCAAGCTTGTGCAACATGTTCATGATCAAGTTGCTTAAAATTCATAATATCGTTTCTAAGAGAGATGATCTTAGCGGGAGGAAAATACTTAGAGATAAAAGCATCTTTGCACTTATTCCAAGAATCACTATTTTTAGGCAAAGATGAAAACCAAGCTTTAGCACGATCTCTAAGCGAAAAGCGAAATAGCTTCAATTTAACAATATCATTGTCCACATCTTTCTTGTTTTGCATATCACACAAATCAACGAAGCTATTTAGATGGGTAGCGGCATCTTCACTAGGAAGGCCAGCGAATTGATCTTTCATGACAAGATTCAACAAAGCAGCATTGATTTCACAAGATTCAGTATCGGTAAGAGGAGCAATCGGAGTGCTAAGGAAATCATTATTGTTGATATTGGTAAAGTCACACAATTTGGTATTATCTTGATCCATCGTGACAAGCAAGCAATCCAACACACGAGCAAACAAGAAGCAGGCAAAAAAAAGCGAACGGAAAAGAGAGAGGGCGAATAAAATAGCAAGGGTGAAGTGGGGGAGAGGAAACGAGAGGCAAATAATGTAATGCGGGAGATAAGGGTTTGTGATGGGTACTTGGTATGTTGACTTTTGCATAGACTCCCAGGCAACAGCGCCAGAAATCCTTCTTGCTACCTCTTGAGCACTGCGTTGGTTTTCCCTTGAAGAGGAAAGGGTGATGCAGCAAAGTAGCGTAAGTACTTCCCTCAGTCTTTGAGAACCAAGGTATCAATCCAGTAGGAGGCCACGCACGAGTCCCTCGCACCTACACAAACAAATAAATCCTCGATAAGGGGTTGTCAATCCCTACACGGTCACTTACGAGAGTGGGATCTGATAGATATGATAAGATAATATTTTTGGTATTTTTATGAGAAAGATGCAAAGTAAAGAAAGCAACATAAAAACGGCGCCAGAAATGGCGTGTTGTCGGGAGATTAATATGATGGAAAATAGACCCGGGGGCCATAGGTTTCACTAGTGGCTTCTCTCAAGAGCATAAGTATTACGATGGGTGAACAAATTACTGTTGAGCAATTGACAGAATTGAGCATAGTTATGAGAATATCTAGGTATGATCATGTATATAGGCATCACGTCCGAGACAAGTAGACCGACTCCTGCCTGCATCTACTACTCCACACATCGACCGCTATCCAGCATGCATCTAGAGTATTAAGTTCATAAGAACAGAGTAACGCTTTAAGTAAGATGACATGATGTAGAGGGATAAACTCATGCAATATGATATAAACCCCATCTTGTTAACCTCAATGGCAACAATACAATACGTGCCTTGATGCCCCTACTGTCACTGGGAAAGGACACCGCAAGATTGAACCCAAAGCTAAGCACTTCTCCCATTGCAAGAAAGATCAATCTAGTAGGCCAAACCAAACTGATAATTCAAAGAGACTTGCAAAGATAACCAATCATACATAAAAGAATTCAGAGAAGATTCAAATATTGTTCATAGATAAACTTGATCATAAACCCACAATTCATCGGTCTCAACAAACACACCGCAAAAGAAGATTACATCGAATAGATCTCCACGAGAGAGGGGGAGAACATTGTATTGAGATCCAAAAAGAGAGAAGAAGCCATCTAGCTAATAACTATGGACCCGAAGGTCTGAGGTAAACTACTCACACATCATCGGAGAGGCTATGGTGTTGATGTAGAAGCCCTCCGTGAACGATGCCCCCTCCAGCGGAGCTCCAGAACACACCCCAAGATGGGATCTCACGGGTACAGAAGGTTGTGGCGGTGGAATTAGGTTTTTGGCTCCGTATCTGGTAGTTTGGGGGTACGTAGGTATATATAGGAGGAAGGAGTACGTCGGTGGAGCAACAGGGGGCCCACGAGGGTGGAGGGCGCGCCCCTACCTCGTGCCCTCCTGGTTGATGCCTTGACGTAGGGTCCAAGTCCTCTGGATCATGTTAGTTCCGAAAATCACGTTCCCGAAGGTTTCATTCCGTTTGGACTCCGTTTGATATTCTTTTTCTGTGAAACTCTGAAATAGGCAAGAAACAGCAATTCTGGGATGGGCCTCCGGTTAATAGGTTAGTCCCAGAAATAATATAAAATTGTATAATAAAGCCCAATAATGTCCAAAACAGAATATAATATAGCATGGAACAATCAAAAATTATAGATACGTTGGAAACGTATCAGTCCCCCGCCGCCCCGCCTCCTACCCGGCAGACCACCACCGAGGCCCGAGCCAGCGGCCATGACCGGTAAGAAGCACAAGTCCTCCAAGAAGCAGCCCAAGGGCAGCCGCCTGCCGCTCGGCACCGACGCCGACGCGGTGGCCGACGCCGGGAAGCGCCGTCGCTCCGGCGCCGCCAAGCGCCACCAGGCCGAGGAGGAGGAGTTCGTGCCCTCCTCCATCAGCGCCAAGATCATCCACGAGGCCCTCAAGCAGCATCAGGAGCAGCAGGAGGAGATCCTCCACGTACTATTCAGTCTTCGAATGGCACAAATTATCAACATGTGCAACTACATGGGCTAGCTGACGTACTAATAAATCATTGGAAATATCTGTGAACTGATTTAGAAACTTAAAACTAAAAGTTAGAACACCATATGACTGAAAACTACTATTTAGAACGTGTATTTGTGGTTACATGATACTGGTATCCTTATATGTTGTGGACACGGTTTGTTGTGCCCGAGGCGCCCAGGGTTTGCAGTATGCAGTAAGTTTTCCATCGGCTGAGATCCAAGGTATCCATCCGTCTAGTCTTGGATATAAATTGCTTATGACCTTGCGACCATCATGCAAATACTTCGATAATTATATGGAGCCTGATACGTACTACATGCACTATATATTTTCATTAGGTACATGAACACCATTTTTTAGTATAGTTACCACTAGAAGAGATGCATTTTTTCAGTATTATTACTAATATAAAGTATTTCACATATATAAGAGATGGACTGTTTTATATCACGCACAAACAACAAAACAACTAGAGGAACTACATGACAAAAAATAACAATTGAAAGAAGAAATTCTATGAAATTTTGTTCTATCACGCATGCTTCAAAAGAGGCGTGACATGTCTTTAGGTTGCAGATTCATGTGATGACAAGAGAATTCATTTAGTTGGGATGACACTTGCTCACTTTCTTTCACTAAATCTAGTGGGTGACCTCTTTGTGACGGCGGCAAATGTCATATTTGGAGATCGATCGAGGTATATGGCGTCACAAGGCCCAAAACCAAAAATGGTCGATACATGTACTCTAGTAGTCTGATTACCACTATACTTACATCTGGGTGCCGCTTATTTGCGTTGGACATGTTTGACCAATGTTGTGACCACGCAAGGGATAATGGGTACTTGTTGTGGGAGGACGCGAAGAAGATGCGGTTCATAGTGAGTGGGGAGTTCCACCAAGAAATGCGGGAGTTCCTCCGCGGGCAAAAATGATCCAAGGGAAGTGACCATTTGGAAAGAAGAGAAGATGCTACTTGTCTGTACCACACGCTCCTTCTTGTGAGGAAGGCCTAAATCCACCTACCCAGCAGACAAGTCTTTAGAAGATCCAACTGCAGGAGGCAGAGTGGAGTCTGGTAGATGTTGAAATCATTTGGACTCGACGGTCGTAAATCGAATGTAATCATATGTTTGATAGGTTCAGTCTGTAGTTTAAGCCATGCTAAATGTAAGTCACAGAAGTTAGTGGATTATTCTGTTAGGCAAATAAAAATCTGATGAACTGTCTGTGCTCCACTTCTCCAGTTCAGTTTTGCATGGAAGTTCCGTACAATTGTGATTAATCTGTGTCAGTCAGTTTGGAACCAGACAAGTTTGCAAAACCGGATCGAGACAGGATTGACAATTTTGATTTTCAGTAAATTGGTTTATTATCTTTTCAAAAAAAATATTCACACTCTGTTGTGTAGAGTTAAAAATACAATGACCGTTCAATTTGATGTTCAGG
Organism: Aegilops tauschii subsp. strangulata; assembly: GCF_002575655.3. NCBI lineage: Eukaryota > Viridiplantae > Streptophyta > Magnoliopsida > Poales > Poaceae > Aegilops > Aegilops tauschii. The sequence continues at coordinate 636,805,948 of NC_053036.3, read as the reverse complement.
CATAGGACAATATGCATGTACCAAAGTTAAAATATGGCCTCACATTAAATGAGTGTTCAGTATAGAAACGAATTTATATTAAAAAAACTGGTTTCAAATATTTGTACTAAAGTTCCACTTTTTTTTCACAACATCGAACGGCTCGTTGTGTTGGCACCAAAGGTATGGCAATGGTCGTCAACTCAACCGGGGGCAAAACAAAATCTGACCGTCTTACAACTGAACCGGAGGCAAAACTAGCCGACAAAACCGGTTAACATGGTTGGTAACAAATCCTTCTGAGATGATTGTTTCCTTTTGTCATCCACATTATAGTAACTAGAGAAAATGAAATAGGACTTTGCCTATAAATGTGTGTTTGGAAATCAGACTTATCCTTATCATATCCTATATCGCATACAAAGAGGAATAAACACTTGAATATTATTAGAGTAGTAATTGTCATTGGTGACGATGCAAAAGGAAAGAAACATGAAGAATCTTTAATCTACACATAAAAAAGATGGTCGATAAGTTTCCAATACCAACAATCGATCAACGGTGTGTTTCCTACCTATTTTGTATCAGTACACGCTTTCACAACCAACAACGGCTCCATGTTTAGATGGAAATACTCCTACACACTAGGATTAGGCCTCAATAAATATTTACCTTTTTCATCCCTCAATCCATAAAACAAATTGGCCCATGAAGGATACCAGTATATATATGCCCCCATACACAAGCATGTCATCCAAAGTTCATCGAGCAAACACACAAACACTGGACTACCACCGAACTTATCCCACAACTTTGTCAAGTCTTCTCTTTGAAATGGAGGGTGTTACAGTGTTGATTGTTGGTGCTGGGCCAGCAGGCCTCGCAACGGCAGCATGCCTTAGCCAATTCTCAATTCCTTATGCCATCGTCGAGCGCGAGAGCTGTAGCGCGTCACTCTGGCGCAACCGCGCGTATGATCGCCTCAAGCTGCATCTCGCAAAGGAGTTATGTGAGTTGCCACACATGTCATACCATGTAGATGCACCAACATACATACCAAAAACCTTGTTTGTGAAGTACTTGGATGACTATGTTGAGCGTTTCAACATTCAACCAATGTATCTCAGCAGCGTGGAGTCATCCACATATGACAATGATGAAAAATGTTGGTCCATTGTGGCAAAGGACATGCCAAAGTGCACCACAGTCAAGTTCACGGCGAAGTTTCTTGTTGTGGCAAGTGGTGAGAATAGTGCAAAGAATATTCCAATGTTCCCTGGACTGGAAAACTTTCCAGGTGATGTTATCCACTCCTCAAGCTACAAGTCAGGCAAGAGCTACTCTGGCAAGAATGTATTGGTCATTGGATCTGGCAACTCCGGGATGGAAATTGCTTATGACCTTGCGACCTATGGTGCCAACACATCGATTGTTATATGAAGCCCGGTACGTACATGCACTATATATTTTCATTGGGTGCATGAACGCAAATTCTTAGTATAGTTATTAATAGAAGAGATGCAATTTTCAGTGTTATTACTAATAGGAAGTATTTCACATAGAAAAAGAGATGGACGGTTTTATATCACACACAAATAACTGAAAGACTAGAGGAACCACATGACAAAAAATTATTTCTTGAAAGAAGAAATTCTATGAATTTGTTTTATCACGCATACTTCAAAAGAGGTGTGACATGTTTTGTGGTTGCAGATTCATGTAATGACAAAGGAATTATTCGTTTGGGGATGACACTTGCTCACCGTTTTCCATTGAATCTAGTGGATAAACTCCATGTGATGGTAGCGTATTTAATATTTGGAGACCTGTCACAGCATGGCATCACAAGGCCAAAAATGGGTCCAATGACCCTCAAATCAGAAACAGGTCGATCTGCAGAAATTGATGTTGGGACTGTTGCATTGATCAAAAAAGGCATCATCAAAGTAAGTATATCCTTGACATGACATAAATTTATAACATATGTTGATTTGATATGTCGAGTTATCAATGTATTTTTATGTCCTAAAGGTTCAAGGGAGCATTAGTAAGATCAAGGGCAACATAGTTAAATTTCGATGCAGTAAAAGAATGTCATTTGATGCAATTGTGTTTGCAACTGGATACAAAAGCACTGCAAATATGTGGCTCAAGGTAATGTAGCTTGTGTTTGAATGTGTCTGAGTTTGTTTTCTTGGTGTAACCATTATTAAATCTACTAACAAGGTGTACGTGTTTTTACTCCAGAATGGTGAGAGCATGTTAAATGGCAATGGACTGCCCATCCAAAAATATCCGAATCATTGGAAAGGTGAAAATGGGCTCTACTGTGCTGGGTTGGCGAGGAGAGGATTAGCTGGTATTGCAACAGATGCCAAGAATATCGCTAATGAAATCAAATCTGTGATGGACTCTATGTCAAGTTAAATCATCTTTTACATGTTGTTTACCATGGCAAGCATGGTAGAAGGTTGATTCTTTGAGAAATATATCCATTGTGCCACCTTTGTCTAGCTTTTAGACAAGTAAATTCATGTTTATTTTAAGGTTCATATGTGCCCCGGAGAGAGATGTACTATTATACTATAATCAAGGGCTTTGTACTCTTATTATGCGGAGAGATTTCTAATTTTGGTTGAACCTACAACTGTGTATTATATTTTATTTACTTGAAATTATATGTGCAAAAGGCATGCGCTCAATACTCTATTATCTATACCAAAATCTCTTGTGGCGTGTTTACCCTATCAACATACAACTGTAGGAGGTAGTAATCACATCAGCCTAAAATAAATGCATAGTTCACTACATAAATCGCCAGTACTGTAGTGCTATTCAGTCTTAGAATGGCACTAGTTATCATCCTGTGCATCTGCTTGGGGTAGCTGACGTACTATAAATCATTAAAAATATTTGTGAACATATTTAGAAACTTAAAACTAAAACATAGAACACCATATGACCGAAAACTACTCTTTAGAACGTTTATTTGTGGTTACGTGATACACGTATCCTTAACTGTTGTGGACACAGTTTGTTGTGCCCGAAGCGCAGGGTTTGCAGTATGCAGTAAGTTTTCCATCGGCTGAGATCCAAGGTATCCATCCGCATAGTCTTGGATATAAATTGCTTATTACCTTGCGACCATGGTGCCAATACTTCGATTGTTATACGAAGGCTGATATGTACTACATGCACTATATATTTTCACTGGGTACATGAACACAATTTTTTAGTATAGTTGCCACTGGAAGAGATCCATTTTTTAGTATTATTACTAATAGAAAGTTTTCACATATATAAGAGATGGACTGTTTGATATGACGCACAAACAAACAAACGACTAGAGGAACTACATGACAAACAATTAACTTTTGAAAGAAGAATTCTATGAAATTTTGTTTTATCATGCACGCTTCAGAAGAGGTGTGACATATCTTTTGGTTGCAGATTCATGTAATGACAACAGAATTTATTCAGTTGGGATGACACTTGCTCACCATCTTTCACTAAATCTAGTGAATAACCTCTTTGTGACGGCAGCGAATTTCATATTTGGAGACCTATCGAGGCATGGCATCACAAGGCCCAAAACCAAAAATGGATCACAATGACCCTCTAGTTAGAAACCTACCGATCCATAGTGATTGATGTTGGGACTGTTGGATTAATAAAAAAATCATCATCAGAGTATTTGGAATATTTGAAGGAATCTGCCTTATTAGTCGTATTTTTTATAGTTGAAAATAATTAGGCCTCTTCTCTCATAATGTCGGTTTGTTTTCTAGTTGGCACTTCTAGAGAGATCCTAGTCATCTACCTAAATAATATAGATCTGACTCAAATGCGCAATTATATATTTCAAAAATAAGGCACTTGCATGACAAAGAAGGCGGCTACTTGCATATATACTGAATGTTCATTATATTTGAAGGCATAACAAGCAATCATTTGTTTTCTTTTTGGAGAAACACCGACATTGGATTTATAAAACTGTCAATGGGATATATAAAACATCATTTGAATCAAGACAATAAGAAATCCTAAGGACCCTTTTTTACAATGTGAACTGACGGAATAAAGCATATATAGTGGATGAGCTTCTCCCAGTTTTGTCTATCGCTTTTATCAACTGATGAGTCATTGGAATTTACTGACTTCCAAGACAAAATATACTCGGATGGCAAAGATTGCTGATGCCAAACTTGAATTAGCTAAAAGCAACTATAACCAGTAATTGAAATATGATCTTAACACGCTCGTGGATTGGCGAAGTGTACCTCTGTATTCTGTTTTCCCTTTTCAAAAATAGCACATTTAACTGATGCATTGTTCGAGCAATCTTCAAATCATTCAAAAAATAATAATCTGAGGCATTGTTTGGCCAGCCTCCTGAGTTTGACATGATGGGCCGGCCCCTTAAGCAAGGAGAAGAAGCAAGCAGGCCCAGCAATGACGAGCGAGGCCTCCACAAGTCCACAAGTCCACAGAAACAAAACCCGCCAATCCGCCATCCTCCTTCCTCCTCTAGGGTTGTACTATGCAGCGCCGCCGTCTCCCTCCCCACCTCCGTCCCCCGCCGCCCCGCCTCCTACCCGGCAGACCACCACCGAGGCCGGAGCCAGCGGCCATGACCGGCAAGAAGCACAAGTCCTCCAAGAAGCAGCCCAAGGGCAGCCGCCTGCCGCTCGGCACCGACGCCGACGCGGTGGCCGACGGTGGGAAGCGCCGTCGCTCCGGCGCCGCCAAGCGCCACCAGGCCGAGGAGGAGGAGTTCGTGCCCTCCTCCATCAGCACCAAGATCCTCCGCGAGGCCCTCAAGTAGCAGCAGGAGGAGATCCTCCACGTACTATTCAGTCTTCGAATGGCACAAATTATCAACCTGTGCAACTACATGGGCTAGCTGACGTACTAATAAATCATTGAAAATATCTGTGAAACTGATTTAGAAACTTAAAACTAAAAGTTAGAACACCATACGACGGAAAACTACTATTTAGAACGTGTATTTGTGGTTACATGATACTGGTATCCTTATATGTTGTGGACACGGTTTGTTGTGCCCGAGGCGCCCAGGGTTTGCAGTATGCAGTAAGTTTTCCATCGGCTGAGATCCAAGGTATCCATCCGTCTAGTCTTGGATATAAATTGCTTATGACCTTGCGACCATGGTGCAAATACTTCGATAATTATATGGAGCCTGATACGTACTACATGCACTATATATTTTCATTAGGTACATGAACACCATTTTTTAGTATAGTTACCACTAGAAGAGATGCATTTTTTCAGTATTATTACTAATAGAAAGTATTTCACATATATAAGAGATGGATTGTTTTATATCACGCACAAACAACAAAACAACTAGAGGAACTACATGACAAAAAAATAACAATTGAAAGAAGAAATTCTATGAAATTTTGTTCTATCACGCATGCTTCAAAAGAGGCGTGACATGTCTTTTGGTTGCAGATTCATGTGATGACAAGAGAATTAATTTAGTTGGGATGACACTTGCTCACTTTCTTTCACTAAATCTAGTGGGTGACCTCTTTGTGACGGCGGCGAATGTCATATTTGGAGATCAATCGAGGTATATGGCGTCACAAGGCCCAAAACCAAAAATGGTCGAATGACCCTCAAGTTAGAAACCGACCGACCCACAACGATTGAGTTGGGACTATTGGATTAATAATCCCTTCACCCATCAAACCCTGCCAGCTCCTTGCGGATGGACGGTGCTTGGACACATTTCAAAACATGTACTCTAGTAGTCTGATTACCACTATACTTACATCTGGGTGCCATTTATTTGCGCAGGACATGTTTGACCAATGTTGTGACCACGCAAGGGATAACGGGTACTTGTTGTGGGAGGACGCGAAGAAGATGCGGTTGATAGTGAGTGGGGAGTTCCACCAAGAAATGCGGGAGTTCCTCCGCAGGCAAAAATGATCCAAGGGAAGTGACCATCTGGAAAGAAGAGAAGATGCTACTTGTCTGTACCACACGCTCCTTCTTGTGAGGAAGGCCTGAATCCACCTACCCAGCAGACAAGTCTTTAGAAGATCCAACTGCAGGAGGCAGAGTGGTAGTCTGGTAGATGTTGAAATCATTTGGACTCGACGGTCGTAAATCGAATGTGATCATATGTTTGACAGGTTCAGTCTGTAGTTTAAGCCATGCTAAATGTAAGTCATAGAAGTTAGTGGATTATTCTGTTAGGCAAATCAAAATCCGATGAACTGTACGTGCTCCACTTCTCCTGTTCAGTTTTGCATGGAAGTTCCATATAATTGTGATTAATCTGTGTCAGTCAGTTTGGAACCAGACAAGTTTGCAAAACCGCATCGAGACAGGATTGACAATTTTGATTTTTAGTAAATTGGTTTATTATCTTTTTAACAAAATATATTCACACTCTGGTGTGTAGAGTTAAAAATACAATGAGCGTTCAATTTGATGTTCAGGCATAGGACAATATGCATGTACCAAAGTTGAAATATGGCCTCACAGTAAATGAGTGTTCAGTATATAAATGAATTTATATTAAAAAAACTGGTTTCAAATATTTGAACTAAAGTTCCACTTTTTTTGTTCACAACATCGAACAGCTCGTTGTGTTGACACCAAAGGTATGGCAATGGTCGTCAACTCAACCGGGGGCAAAACAAAAACTGACCGTCTTACAACTGAACCGGAGACAAAACTAGCCGACAAAACCGGTTAACATGGTTGGTAACAAATCCTTATGAGATGATTGTTTCCTTTTGTCATCCACATTATAGTAACTAGAGAAAATGAAATAGGACTTTGCCTATAAATATGTGTTTGGAAATCAGACTTATCCTTATCATATCCTATATCGCATACAAAGAGGAAGAAACACTTGAATATTATTAGAGTAGTAATTGTCATTGGTGACGATGTGAAAGGAAAGAAACATGAAGAATCTTTAATCTACACATAAAAAAGATGGTCGATAAGTTTCCAATACCAACAATCGATCAACGGTGTGTTTCCTACCTATTTTGTATCAGTACACGCTTTCACAACCAACAACGGCTCCATTTTTAGATGGAAATACTCCTACACACTAGGATTAGGCCTCAATAAATATTTACCTTTTTCATCCCTCAATCCATAAAACAAATTGGCCCATGAAGGATACCAGTATATATACACCCCCATACACAAGCATGTCGTCCAAAGTTCATCGAGCAAACACACAAACACTGGACTACCACCGAACTTATCCCACAACTTTGTTAAGTCTTCTCTTTGAAATGGAGGGTGTTACAGTGTCGATTGTTGGTGCTGCGCCAGCAGGCCTCGCAACGGCAGCATGCCTTAGCCAATTCTCAATTCCTTATGCCATCGTCGAGCGCGAGAGCTGTAGCGCGTCACTCTGGCAGAACCGCGCGTATGATCGCCTCAAGCTGCATCTCGCAAAGGAGTTATGTGAGTTGCCACACATGTCATACCCTGTAGATGCACCAACATACATACCAAAAACCTTGTTTGTGAAGTACTTGGATGACTATGTTGAGCGTTTCAACATTCAACCAAAGTATCTCACCAGCGTGGAGTCATCCACATATGACAATGATGAAAAATGTTGATCCATTGTGGCAAAGGACATGCCAAAGTGCACCACAGTCAAGTTCACGGCGAAGTTTCTTGTTGTGGCAAGTGGTGAGAATAGTGCAGAGAATATTCCAATGTTCCCTGGACTGGAAAACTTTCCAGGTGATGTTATCCACTCCTCAAGCTACAAGTCAGGCAAGAGCTACTCTGGCAAGAATGTATTGGTCATTGGATCTGGCAACTCCGGGATGGAAATTGCTTATGACCTTGCGACCCATGGTGCCAACACATCGATTGTTATACGAAGCCCGGTACGTACATGCACTATATATCTTCATTGGGTGCATGAACGCAAATTCTTAGTATAGTTATTAATAGAAGAGATGCAATTTTCAGTGTTATTACTAATAGGAAGTATTACACATAGAAAAAGAGATGGACTGTTTTATATCACACACAAACAACTGAAAGACTAGAGGAACCACATGACAAAAAATTATTTCTTGAAAGAAGAAATTCTATGAATTTGTTTTATCACGCACACTTTAAAAGAGGTGTGACATGTTTTGTGGTTGCAGATTCATGTAATGACAAAGGAATTATTCGTTTGGGGATGACACTTGCTCACCGTCTTCCATTGAATCTAGTGGATAAACTCCATGTGATGGCAGCGTATTTAATATTTGGAGAGCTGTCACAGCATGGCATCACAAGGCCAAAAATGGGTCCAATGACCCTCAAATCAGAAACAGGCCGATCTGCAGTAATTGATGTTGGGACTGTTGCATTGATCAAAAAAGGCATCATCAAAGTAAGTATATCCTTGACATGACATAAATTTATAACATACGTTGATTTGATATGCCGAGTTATCAATGTATTTTTATCTCCTAAAGGTTCAAGGGAGCATTAGTAAGATCAAGGGCAACATAGTTAAATTTCAATGCAGTAAAAGAATGTCATTTGATGCAATTGTGTTTGCAACTGGATACAAAAGCACGGCAAATATGTGGCTCAAGGTAATATAGCTTGTGTTTGAACATGTCTGAGTTTGTTTTCTTGGTGTAACCATTATTAAATCTGGTAACAAGGTCTATGTGTTTTTAATCCAGAATGGTGAGAGCATGTTAAATCGCAACGGACTGCCCATCCAAAAATATCCAAATCATTGGAAAGGTGAAAATGGGCTCTACTGTGCTGGGTTGGCGAGGAGAGGATTAGGTGGTATTGCAACAGATGCCAAGAATATCGCTAATGACATCAAATCTGTGATGGACTCTATGTCAAGTTAAATCATCTTTTACATGTAGTTTACAATGGCAAGCATGCTAGAAGGCTGATTCTTTGAGAAATATATCCATTGTGTCACCTTTGTATCTAGCTTTTAGACAAGTAAATTTATGTTTATTTTAAGGTTCATATGTGCCCCGGAGAGAGATGTACTATTATACTATAATCAAGGGCTTTGTACTCTTATTACGCGGAGAGATTTCTAATTTTGGTTGAACCTACAACTGTGTATCATATTTTATTTACTTGAAATTATATGTGCAAAAGGCATGCACTCAATACTCTATTATCATTACCAAAATCTTCTATGGCGTGTTTACCCCATCAACATACAACGGTAGGAGGTAGTAATCACATCAGCCTAAAATAAATGCATAGTTCACTACATCCATCGCCAGTACTGTAGTGCTATTCAGTCTTAGAATGGCACTAGTTATCATCCCGTGCATCTGCATGGGGTAGCTGACGTACTATAAATCATTAAAAATATTTGTGAACATATTTAGAAACTTAAAACTAAAACTTAGAACACCATATGACCGAAAACTACTCTTTAGAACGTTTATTTGTGGTTACGTGATACACGTATCCTTAACTGTTGTGGACACAGTTTGTTGTGCCCGAAGCGCAGGGTTTGCAGTATGCAGTAAGTTTTCCATCGGCTGTGATCCAAGGTATCCATCCGCATAGTCTTGGATATAAATTGCTTATTACCTTGCGACCATGGTGCCAATACTTCGATTGTTATACGAAGGCTGATATGTACTACATGCACTATATATTTTCACTGGGTACATGAACACAATTTTTTAGTATAGTTTGTTGGAAATATGCCCTAGAGGCAATAATAAATAGGTTATTATTATATTTCCTTGTTCATGATAATCGTTTATTATCCATGCTAGAATTGTATTGATAGGAAACTCAGATACATGTGTGGATACATAGACAACACCATGTCCCTAGTAAGCCTCTAGTAGACTAGCTCGTTGATCAATAGATGGTTACGGTTTCCTGACCATGGACATTGGATGTCGTTGATAACGGGGTCACATCATTAGGAGAATGATGTGATGGACAAGACCCAATCCTATGCCTAGCACAAGATCATGTAGTTCGTTTGCTCAGAGCTTTTCTAATGTCAAGTATCACTTCCTTAGACCATGAGATTGTGCAACTCCCGGATACCGTAGGAATGCTTTGGGTGTACCAAACGTCACAACGTAACTGGGTGGCTATAAAGGTGCACTACAGGTATCTCCGAAAGTGTCTGTTGGGTTGGCACGAATCGAGACTGGGATTTGTCACTCCGTATAAACGGAGAGGTATCTCTGGGCCCACTCGGTAGGACATCATCATAATGTGCACAGTGTGACCAAGGAGTTGATCACGGGATGATGTGAGTTACGGAACGAGTAAAGAGACTTGCCGGTAACGAGATTGAACAAGGTATAGGGATACCGACGATCGAATCTCGGGCAAGTAACATACCGATGGACAAAGGGAATTGTATACGGGATTGATTGAATCCCCGACGTCGTGGTTCATCCGATGAGATCATCGTGGAACATGTGGGAGCCAACATGGGTATCCAGATCCCACTGTTGGTTATTGACCGGAGAACGTCTCGGTCATGTCTGCATGGTTCCCGAACCCGTAGGGTCTACACACTTAAGGTTCGATGACGCTAGGGTTATAGGGAAAGTATGTACGTGGTTACCGAATGTTGTTCGGAGTCCCGGATGAGATCCCGGACGTCACGAGGAGTTCCGGAATGGTCCGGAGGTAAAGATTTATATATGGGAAGTCCTGTTTTGGTCACCGGAAAAGTTTCGGGTGATATCGGTAATGTACCGGGACCACCGGGAGGGTCCCGGGGGTCCACCAAGTGGGGCCACCAGCCCCAGAAGGCTGCGTGGGCCAAGTGTGGGAGGGGACCAGCCCCAGGTGGGCTGGTGCGCCCCCCCACCAAGGCCCAAGCGCATGGGAGAGTGGGAGGTGGCAAACCCTAGGTCCAGATGGGCCTTGAGGCCCACCCTAGTGGCGCCCCCCCTCTCCTCCCCTTGGCCGCCCCCCTTGGATGGGATCTAGGGCTGGCTGCCTCCTCTTGGGGTGGGAACCCTAGAGGGGGGCGCAGCCCCCTCCCCCCCTATATATAGTTGAGGTTTGGGCTGCCCAAGACACACGAGAACGTCTCTCTTTCGGCGCAGCCCTACCCCTCTCCCTCCTCCTCCTCTCCCGCGGTGCTTGGCGAAGCCCTGCGGGATTGCCACGCTCCTCCACCACCACCACGCCGTCGTGCTGCTGCGGGATGGAGTCTTCCCCAACCTCTCCCTCTCACCTTGCTGGATCAAGGCGTGGGAGACGTCACCGGGCTGCACGTGTGTTGAACGCGGAGGCGCCGTGGTTCGGCGCTTAGATCGGAATCAACCGCGATCTGAATCGCTACGAGTACGACTCCCTCATCCGCGTTCTTGCAATGCTTCCGCATCGCGATCTACAATGGTATGTAGATGCACTCCCCTTCCCCTCGTTGCTAGATTACTCCATAGATTGATCTTGGTGATGCGTAGAAAATTTTGAATTTCTGCTACGTTCCCCAACAGTGGCATCATGAGCTAGGTCTATGCGTAGTTTCTATGCACGAGTAGAACACAAAGTAGTTGTGGGCATAGATGTTGCCAATTCTTCTTGCCGCTACTAGTCTTATCTTGTTTCGGTGGCATTGTGGGATGAAGCGGCCCGGACCGACCTTACACGTACGCTTACGTGCGACAGGTTCCACCGACTGACATACACTAGTTGCATAAGGTGGCTAGCGGGTGTCTGTCTCTCCCACTTTAGTCGGAACGGATTCGATGAAAAGGGTCCTTATGAAGGGTAAATAGAAATTGGCATATTACGTTGTGGTTTTACGTAGGTAAGAAACGTTCTTGCTAGAAACCTATACAAGCCACGTAAAAACTTGCAACAACAATTAGAGGACGTCTAACTTGTTTTTGCAGCATGTGCTATGTGATGTGATATGGCCAGAAGATGTGATGAATGATATATGTGATGTATGAGATTGATCATATTCTTGTAATAGGAATCACGACTTGCATGTCGATGAGTATGACAACCGGCAGGAGCCATGGGAGTTGTCTTTATTTTTGTATGACCTGCGTGTCATTGAATAACGCCATGTAAATTACTTTACTTTATTGCTAAGCGCGTTAGCCATAGAAGTAGAAGTAATCGTTGGCGTGACAACTTCATGAAGACACAATGATGGAGATTATGATGATGGAGATCATGGTGTCATGCCGGTGACAAAGATGATCATGGTGCCCCGAAGATGGAGATCAAAGGAGCAAAATGATATTGGCCATATCATGTCACTATTTGATTGCGTGTGATGTTTATCATGTTATGCATCTTATTTGCTTAGAACGACGGTAGTAAGTAAGATGATCCCTCACTAAAATTTCAAGAGACGTGTTCCCCCTAACTGTGCACCATTGCGAAGGTTCGTTGTTTCGAAGCACCACGTGATGATCGGGTGTGATAGATTCTAACGTTCGAATACAACGGGTGTTGACGAGCCTAGCATGTGCAGACATGGCCTCAGAACACATGCGAAACACTTAGGTTGACTTGACGAGCCTAGCATGTACAGACATGGCCTCGGAACACAAGAGACCGAAAGGTCGAGCATGAGTCGTATAGAAGATACGATCAACATGGAGATGTTCACCGATGATGACTAGTCCGTCTCACGTGATGATCGGACACGGCCTAGTTTGACTCAGATCATGTATCACTTAGATGACTAGAGGGATGTCTATCTGAGTGGGAGTTCATAATCAGATGAACTTCATTATCATGAACATAGTCAAAAAGGTCTTTGCAAATTATGTCATAGCTTGCGCTTTAGTTCTACTGTTTAAGATATGTTCCTAGAGAAAATTTAGTTGAAAGTTGGTAGTAGCAATTATGCGGACTGGGTCCGTAAACTGAGGATTGTCCTCATTGCTGCACAGAAGGCTTATGTCCTTAATGCACCGCTCGGTGTGCTGAACCTCAGCGTCGTCTGTAGATGTTGCGAAACATCTGACATACATGTTTTGATGACTATGTGATAGTTCAGTGAGTAATGCTAGCGGTTTAGAATTGTGGCACAAGAGACGTTTTTGAAACGTCGCAGAACATATGAGATGTTCCGAAAACTGAAATTGGGATTTCAGACTAGTGCCCACGTCAAGAGGTATGAGACCTCTGACAAGTTTCTTAAGCCTGCAGAGTAAGGGAGAAAAGCTCAATCGTTGAGCATGTGCTCAGATTGTCTGAGTACTACTATCACTTGAATCGAGTGGGAGTTAATCTTCCAGATGAGATAGTGATGGTTCTCCATAGTCACTGCCACCAAGCTATTAGAGCTTCGTGATGAACTATAACATATCAGGGATAGTTATGATGATCCTTGAGCTATTCACGATGTTTGACACCACGAAAGTAGAAATCAAGAAGGAGCATCAATTGTTGATGGTTAGTAAAACCACTAGTTTCTAGAAGGGCAAGGGAAGAAGGGATACTTCATGAAACAACAAATCAGTTGATGCTCTAGTGAAGAATCCCAAGGTTGAACCCAAACCCGAGACTAAGTGCTTCTGTAATGAGGGGAACGGTCACTGAAGCGGAACTACCCTAGATACTTGGTAGATAAGAAGGCAGGCAAGGTCGACAGAAGTGTATTCGATATACATTATATGAATGTGTACTTTACTAGTACTCCTAGCAGCAGCAGGGTATTAGATACCGGTTCGGTTGCTAAGTGTTAGTAACTCGAAATAAAAGCTACGGAATAAATGGAGACTGGCTAAAGGTGAGATGACGATGTGTGTTGGAAGTGTTTCCAAGGTTGATGTAATCAAGCATCGCATGCTCCCTCTACCATCGAGATTTGGTGTTTGCGTTGAGCATGATTGGATTATGTTCATCGCAATACGGTTGTTCATTTAAGGAGAATAATGGTTACTCTGTTTATTTGAATAATACCTTCAATGGTCTTGCACCTAAAATGAATCTCGATCGTAGTGATACACATGTTCATGCCAAAAGATATAAGATAGTAATGATAGTTCCACATACTTGTGGCACTGCCATTTGAGTCATATTAGTATAGAACGCATGAAGAAGCTCCATGTAGATGGATCTTTGGACTCAGTTGTTTTTGAAAAGATTGAGACATGCGAACCATGTCTATTGGTATATATGCATGAAGAAACTCCATGCAGATGGATCGTTTGGACTCACTTGTTTTTGAATCACTTGAGACATGCAAATCATACCACATGGGCAAGATGACTGAAAGTCCTCGTTTTCAGTAAGATGGAACAAGAGAGCAACTTATTGGAAGTAATACATTTTGATGTATGCAGTCCAATGAGTGCTGAGGCATGCAGTGGATATCGTTATGTTCTTACTTCACAGATGATTTGAGTAGATGCTGAGTGTATTTACTTGATTAAACACAAGTCTGAATTATTGAAAGGTTCAAGTAATTTCAGAGTGAAGTTGAAGATCGTCGTGACAAGAGGGTAAAATGTCTGTGATATGATCATAGAGATGAGTATCTGAGTTACGAGTTTGGCACACAATTAAGACATTGTGGAAAGTGTTTCACAATTAATACCGCCTGGAACACCATAGTGTGATGGTGTGTCCGAACATCATAACTGCACCCTATTGGATATGGTGCATACCATGATGTCTCTTATCGAATTACCACTATCGTTTATGGGTTAGGCATTAGAGACAACCGCATTCACTTTAAAAGGGGCACCACGCAATTCCGTTGAGACGACACCGTTTAGAGAAACCTAAGTTGTCGTTTCTTAAAAGTTTGGGGCTGCGATGCTTATGTGAAAAAGTTTCAAGCTGATAAGCTCGAACCCAAAGCGGATAAATACATCTTCATAGAAAACCCAAAATAGTTGGGTATACCTCCTATTTCAGATCTGGAAGCAAAAGTAATTGCTTCTAGAAACAGGTCCTTTCTCGAGGAAAAGTTTCTCTCGAAAGAATTGAGTGGGAGGATGGTGGAGACTTGATAAGGTTATTGAACCGTCACTTCAACTAGTGTGTAGCAGGGCACAGGAAGTTGTTCCTGTGGCACCTACACCAATTGAAGTGGAAGCTTATGATGGTGATCATGAAACTTCGGATCAAGTCACTACCAAACCTCGTAGGACGACGAGGATGCGTAATACTTTAGAGTAGTACGTGATCCTGTCTTGGAAGTCATGTTGTTGGACAACGATGAACCTATGAGCTATGGAGAAGCGATGGTGGGCCCATATTCCGACAAATGGTTAGAAGCCATGAAATCCGAGATAAATGGAACTTTGAGAAGAAGACGGACGTGGACGGTAATGTTACCGTCTATGAAGCTCGACTTGTGGCAAAGAGTATTTCCACAAGTTCAAGGAGTTGACTACGATGAGATTTGCTCATCCGTAGCGATGCTTAGGTCCGTCAGAATCATGTTGGCATTAGCTGCATTTATGAAATCTGGCAGATGGATGTCAAAACAAGTTTCCTTACCAGTTTTCGTAAGGAAAGGTTGTATGTGATACAATCAGAAAGGTTTTGTCGATCCTAAGGATGCTAAAAGGTATGCTAGCTCCAGCGATCCTTCTAAGGACTGGAGTAAGCATCTCGGAGTTGGAATGTACGCTTTGAGGAGATGATCAAAGATTTTGGATTTATACAAAGTTTATGAGAAACTTGTATTTCCAATAAAGTGAGTGGGAGCGCTACAACATTTCTGATAAGTATATGTGAATGACATATTGTTGATCTGAAATGATGTAAAATTTCTGGAAAGCATAAAGGGTTGTTTGAAAGGAGTTTTTCAAAGGAAGACCTGGATAAAAGCTGCTTACATATTGGGCATCAAGATCTATAGAGATAGATCAAGACGCCCGATGATACTTTCAAAGAACGCACACCTTGACATGATTTTGAAAGAGTTCAAAATGGATCAGCAAAGAAGGAGTTCTTGGCTGTGTTACAAGGTGTGAGTGTTGAGTAAGACTCAAGACCTGACCACAGCAGAAGAGAGAGAAAGGACGAAGGTCGTCCCCTATGCTTCAGACGTAGGCTCTACAGTATGCTATGCTGTGTACCGCACATGAAGTGTGCCTTGCCATGAGTTGGTCAAGGGGTACAATAGTGATCCGGGAATGGATCACATGACAGCGGTCGAACTTATCCTTAGTATCTAGTGGACTAAGGAATTTTCTCGATTATGGAAGTGAAAAGGAGTTCGTCGTAAAGGGTTACGTCGATGCGAACTTTGACACTAATCCGGATGACTCTGAGTAGTAAACCGGATTCGTATAGTAGAGCAATTATTTGAAATGGCTCCAAATAGCGCGTGGTAGCATCCACAAGATGACATAGATATTCGTAAAGCACGCACGGATCTGAAAGGTTCAGACCCGTTGACTAATAACCTCTCTCACAAGCATAACATGATCAAACCAGAACTCATTGAGTGTTAATCACATAGTGATGTGAACTAGATTGTTGACTCTAGTAAACTCTTTAGATGTTGGTCACATGGTGATATGACCTATGAGTGTTAATCACATGGTGATGTGAACTAGATTATTGACTCTAGTGCAAGTGGGAGACTGTTGGAAATATGCCCTAGAGGCAATAATAAATAGGTTATTATTATATTTCCTTGTTCATGATAATCGTTTATTATCCATGCTAGAATTGTATTGATAGGAAACTCAGATGCATGTGTGGATACATAGACAACACCATGTCCCTAGTAAGCCTCTAGTAGACTAGCTCGTTGATCAATAGATGGTTACGGTTTCCTGACCATGGACATTGGATGTCGTTGATAACGGGATCACATCATTAGGAGAATGATGTGATGGACAAGACCCAATCCTAAGCCTAGCACAAGATCGTGTAGTTCGTTTGCTCAGAGCTTTTCTAATGTCAAGTATCACTTCCTTAGACCATGAGATTGTGCAACTCCCGGATACCGTAGGAATGCTTTGGGTGTACCAAACGTCACAACGTAACTGGGTGGCTATAAAGGTGCACTACAGGTATCTCCGAAAGTGTCTGTTGGGTTGGCACGAATCGAGACTGGGATTTGTCACTCCGTATAAACGGAGAGGTATCTCTGGGCCCACTCGGTAGGACATCATCATAATGTGCACAGTGTGACCAAGGACTTGATCACGGGATGATGTGAGTTATGAAACGAGTAAAGAGACTTGCCGGTAACGAGATTGAACAAGGTATAGGGATACCGACGATCGAATCTCGGGCAAGTAACATACCGATGGACAAAGGGAATTGTATACGGGATTGATTGAATCCCCGACATCGTGGTTCATCCGATGAGATCATCGTGGAACATGTGGGAGCCAACATGGGTATCCAGATCCCACTGTTGGTTATTGACCGGAGAACGTCTCGGTCATGTCTGCATGGTTCCCGAACCCGTAGGGTCTACACACTTAAGGTTCGATGACGCTAGGGTTATAGGGAAAGTATGTACGTGGTTACCGAATGTTGTTCGGAGTCCTGGATGAGATCCCGGACGTCACGAGGAGTTCCGGAATGGTCCGGAGGTAAAGATTTATATATGGGAAGTCCTGTTTTGGTCACCGGAAAAGTTTCGGGTGATATCGGTAATGTACCGGGACCACCGGGAGGGTCCCGGGGGTCCACCAAGTGGGGCCACCAGCCCCAGAAGGCTGCGTGGGCCAAGTGTGGGAGGGGACCAGCCCCAGGTGGGCTGGTTCGCCCCCCACCAAGGCCCAAGCGCATGGGAGAGTGGGAGGTGGCAAACCCTAGGTCCAGATGGGCCTTGAGGCCCACCCTAGTGGCGCCCCCCCTCTCCTCCCCTTGGCCGCCCCCCTTGGATGGGATCTAGGGCTGGCCGCCTCCTCTTGGGGTGGGAACCCTAGAGGGGGGCGCAGCCCCCTCCCCCCCCCCTATATATAGTTGAGGTTTGGGCTGCCCAAGACACACGAGAACGTCTCTCTTTCGGCGCAGCCCTACCCCTCTCCCTCCTCCTCTCCCGCGGTGCTTGGCGAAGCCCTGCGGGATTGCCACGCTCCTCCACCACCACCACGCCGTCGTGCTGCTGCGGGATGGAGTCTTCCCCAACCTCTCCCTCTCACCTTGCTGGATCAAGGCGTGGGAGACGTCACCGGGCTGCACGTGTGTTGAACGCGGAGGCGCCGTGGTTCGACGCTTAGATCGGAATCAACCGCGATCTGAATCGCTACGAGTACGACTCCCTCATCCGCGTTCTTGCAACGCTTCCGCATCGCGATCTACAATGGTATGTAGATGCACTCCCCTTCCCCTCGTTGCTAGATTACTCCATAGATTGATCTTGGTGATGCGTAGAAAATTTTGAATTTCTGCTACGTTCCCCAACATAGTTGCCACTGGAAGAGATCCATTTTTTTTGTATTATTACTAATAGAAAGTTTTCACATATATAAGAGATGGACTGTTTGATATGACGCACAAACAAACAAACGACTAGAGGAACTACATGACAAACAATTAACTTTTGAAAGAAGAAATTCTATGAAATTTTGTTTTATCATGCACGCTTCAGAAGAGGTGTGACATATCTTTTGGTTGCAGATTCATGTAATGACAACAGAATTTATTCAGTTGGGATGACACTTGCTCACCATCTTTCACTAAATCTAGTGAATAACCTCTTTGTGACGGCAGCGAATTTCATATTTGGAGACCTATCGAGGCATGGCATCACAAGGCCCAAAACCAAAAATGGATCACAACGACCCTCAAGTTAGAAACCTACCGATCCATAGTGATTGATGTTGGGACTGTTGGATTAATAAAAAATCATCATCAGAGTATTTGGAATATTTGAAGGAATCTGCCTTATTAGTCGTATTTTTTATAGTTGAAAATAATAAGTAGGCCTTTTCTCTCATAATGTCGGTTTGTTTTCTAGTTGGCACTTCTAGAGAGATCCTAGTCATGTACCTAGATAATATAGATCTGACTCAAATGCGCAATTATATATTTCAAAAATAGGGCACTTGCATGATGAAGAAGGCGGCTACTTGCATATATACTGAATGTTCATTATATTTGAAGGCATAACAAGCAATCATTTGTTTTCTTTTTGGAGAAACACCGACATTGGATTATAAAAGTGTCAATGGGATATATAAAACATCATTTGAATCAAGACAATAAGAAATCCTAAGTACCCATTTTTACAATGTGAACTGACGGAATAAAGCATATATAGTGGATGAGCTTCTCCCAGTTTTGTCTATCGCTTTTATCAACTGATGACTCATTGGAATTTACTGACTTCCAAGACAAAATATACTCGGATGGAAAAGATTGCTGATGCCAAATTTGAATTATCTAAAAGCAACTATAACCAGTAACTGAAATATGATCTTAACACGCTCGTGGATTGGCGGAGTGTACCTCTGTATTCTGTTTTCCCTTTTCAAAAATAGCACATTTAAATGATGCATTGTTCGAGCAATCTTCAAATCATTCAAAAAATAATAATCTGAGGCATTGTTTGGCCAGCCTCCTGAGTATGACATGATGGGCCGGCCCCTTAAGCAAGGAGAAGAAGCAAGCAGGCCCAGCAATGACGAGCGAGGCCTCCACAAGTCCACAAGTCCACAGAAACAAAACCCGCCAATCCGCCATCCTCCTTCCTCCTCTAGGGTTTTACTACGCAGCGCCGCCGTCTCCCTCCGCACCTCCGTCCCCCGCCGCCCCGCCTCCTACCCGGCAGACCACTACCGAGGCCCGAGCCAGCGGCCATGACCGGCAAGAAGCACAAGTCCTCCAAGAAGCAGCCCAAGGGCAGCCGCCTGCCGCTCGGCACCGACGCCGACGTGGTGGCCGACGCCGGGAAGCGCCGTCGCTCCGGCGCCGCCAAGCGCCACCAGGACGAGGAGGAGGAGTTCGTGCCCTCCTCCATCAGCGCCAAGATCCTCCGCGAGGCCCTCAAGCAGCAGCAGGAACAGTAGGAGGAGATCCTCCACGTACTATTCAGTCTTTGAATGGCACAAATTATCAACCTGTGCAACTACATGGGCTAGCTGACGTACTAATAAATCATTGAAAATATCTGTGAACTGATTTAGAAACTTAAAACTAAAAGTTAGAACACCATATGACGGAAAACTACTATTTAGAACATGTATTTGTGGTTACATGATACAGGTATCCTTATATGTTGTGGACACGGTTTGTTGTGCCCGAGGCGCCCAGGGTTTGCAGTATGCAGTAAGTTTTCCATCGGCTGAGATCCAAGGTATCCATCTGTCTAGTCTTGGATATAAATTGCTTATGACCTTGCGACCATGGTGCAAATACTTCGATAATTATATGGAGCCTGATACGTACTACATGCACTATATATTTTCATTAGGTACATGAACACCATTTTTTAGTATAGTTACCACTAGAAGAGATGCATTTTTTCAGTATTATTACTAATAGAAAGTATTTCACATATATAAGAGATGGACTGTTTTATATCACGCACAAACAACAAAACAACTAGAGGAACTACATGACAAAAAATAACAATTGAAAGAAGAAATTCTATGAAATTTTGTTCTATCACGCATGCTTCAAAAGAGGCGTGACATGTCTTTTGGTTGCAGATTCATGTGATGACAAGAGAATTAATTTAGTTGGGATGACACTTGCTCACTTTCTTTCACTAAATCTAGTGGGTGACCTCTTTGTGACGGCGGCGAATGTCATATTTGGAGATCGATCGAGGTATATGGCGTCACAAGGCCCAAAACCAAAAATGGTCGAATGACCCTCAAGTTAGAAACCGACCGACCCACAACGATTGAGTTGGGACTGTTGGATTAATAAACCCTTCACCCATCAAACCCTGCCAGCTCCTTGCGGATGGACGGTGCTTGGACACATTTCAAAACATGTACTCTAGTAGTCTGATTACCACTATACTTACATCTGGGTGCCACTTATTTGCGCAGGACATGTTTGACCAATGTTGTGACCACGCAAGGGATAACGGGTACTTGTTGTGGGAGGACGCGAAGAAGATGCGGTTGATAGTGAGTGGGGAGTTCCACCAAGAAATGCGGGAGTTCCTCCGCAGGCAAAAATGATCCAAGGGAAGTGACCATCTGGAAAGAAGAGAAGATGCTACTTGTCTGTACCACACGCTCCTTCTTGTGAGGAAGGCCTGAATCCACCTACCCAGCAGACAAGTCTTTAGAAGATCCAACTGCAAGAGGCAGAGTGGTAGTCTGGTAGATGTTGAAATCATTTGGACTCGACGGTCGTAAATCGAATGTGATCATATGTTTGACAGGTTCAGTCTGTAGTTTAAGCCATGCTAAATGTAAGTCATAGAAGTTAGTGGATTATTCTGTTAGGCAAATCAAAATCCGATGAACTGTACGTGCTCCACTTCTCCTGTTCAGTTTTGCATGGAAGTTCCATATAATTGTGATTAATCTGTGTCAGTCAGTTTGGAACCAGACAAGTTTGCAAAACCGCATCGAGACAGGATTGACAATTTTGATTTTCAGTAAATTGGTTTATTATCTTTTTAACAAAATATATTCACACTCTGGTGTGTAGAGTTAAAAATACAATGAGCGTTCAATTTGATGTTCAGGCATAGGACAATATGCATGTACCAAAGTTGAAATATGGCCTCACAGTAAATGAGTGTTCAGTATATAAATGAATTTATATTAAAAAAAAACTGGTTTCAAATATTTGAACTAAAGTTCCACTTTTTTTGTTCACAACATCGAACAGCTCGTTGTGTTGACACCAAAGGTATGGCAATGGTCGTCAACTCAACCGGGGGCAAAACAAAAACTGACCGTCTTACAACTGAACCGGAGGCAAAACTAGCCGACAAAACCGGTTAACATGGTTGGTAACAAATCCTTATGAGATGATTGTTTCCTTTTGTCATCCACATTATAGTAACTAGAGAAAATGAAATAGGACTTTGCCTATAAATATGTGTTTGGAAATCAGACTTATCCTTATCATATCCTATATCGCATACAAAGAGGAAGAAACACTTGAATATTATTAGAGTAGTAATTGTCATTGGTGACGATGCGAAAGGAAAGAAACATGAAGAATCTTTAATCTACACATAAAAAAGATGGTCGATAAGTTTCCAATACCAACAATCGATCAACGGTGTGTTTCCTACCTATTTTGTATCAGTACACGCTTTCACAACCAACAACGGCTCCATTTTTAGATGGAAATACTCCTACACACTAGGATTAGGCCTCAATAAATATTTACCTTTTTCATCCCTCAATCCATAAAACAAATTGGCCCATGAAGGATACCAGTATATATATGCCCCCATACACAAGCATGTCATCCAAAGTTCATCGGGCAAACACACAAACACTGGACTACCACCGAACTTATCTATCAGGACCGGATTTTTGGGATAGTAATTTCCCAAAAAGATGGCCCTTGTGCTCACCAGCCCCAGGATTACTGTTAGCTGATGAGGCACAATCTTGATACAGAAATTCCAAGCAAAAACAAAATATGTAGTACAAGACGATTCTGGTCTATGAGTACAACAATTGGTTTCTAGTGGTTGATGGCGGAAGCGGTTTGTGGTTCATCTGCATCTATGGGACTCCATTTCCCACAGGAACAGCTGACCAGGATAACTCCTATCTTCGCGAGGCTGCTATCACCTTTGCATGGGTTCCGGGGCTGTCATCGCAACGCTCTTCTCCATGCAAGAAATCTGGCCAAGACAATAGCCAGGGACAAGCCAGTGAGTACTTTTGAATGTACTCGCAAACATTATGAACACAGGTATAATATAACAAGGGATTAATCATGCTCCAAAATATTCTATGATCGTAACGTCAGTCACGAAATAAAAATCCATGATGCACGCAAGCAGGTTGTTTATATAAAACATGAGTATGCAATCAGAGAGTAGAAATAGAATGCACCGATCGGGTGTCTGAAGCGACGCCTCGAAAGGACAATAAGATAAATCATGCCTCAGTCGGGCGTCTGAGCGACACCACATAAAGGGCTTATAAATAAAAGAAATAACAAGCATGCCACAGTCGGGCGTCTATACGACACCACATAAAGGGCTTATAAATAATAGAAATAACAAGCATGCCACAGTCGGGTGTCTGTGCGACACCACATAAAGGGCTTATAAATAATTTAAATAACAAGCATGCCACAGTCGGGCGTCTGAACGACACCACATAAAGGGCTTATAAGTAATTTAAATAACAAGCATGCCACAGTCGGGCGTCTGAGCGACGCCACATAAAGGGCTTATAAATAATGATCATAGTGAATATCCAGGAGGTAGAACCGTCCCAGGGATACTCAATAATTCAAATAATGTAAATGGTTAGTCCATAATAATAGTGATCATAATCATCATGAGTCACAAGTCATGATCCAAGTTCTGGTTTAACAGTTTTCTCCTCCGAAGACCGACACTAAGACCGACACTTGACCCATCCCAGACTGTAGTCCTTACCCATGGACACGGCTATTCGAATAGATGTATAATCTCTGCAGAGGGTGTACTCTTTACCCACGGGTAATGGATTTCTTTAGTCCATCGGGACTAATTCCGTCTACGGTCTTTTAATTGAAAACACACCTAACCGCACACACCAGCCTAACTTACCGGTGTCTGGAATCACCCACGACACCCATTAAGCAAAACTCTAAGTGGGGAGGCTACAACCTCGACTTAGCATGGGATCACAAAATTTATACCGCGCGCAAACTAGGGGAGCTACCCCTTCGGCTACAACCGAAACACCCATGCCCCCGGACCAGGTGGCATGCCTACCGGATGCCTCCGGTATCTTCCACCATGGCCTCTCTGTACGGTGTGTGCTAGGTAAGGGGTTGAAAACTTACTGAACCGTACCCTACCTATGGCAGGGCCAAGTGGTAGTACGAAACAAGTATGGGGATTACTGGAACAAGACTCGATCTATGGTCGACTCAGGAGGTTTAAGTATTTCCTGCATGATTAGCATAACAAATATATTTCAACCAACAGACAGAATCACCACTCATCATACCTCATCATGCCATACCGGACACAACCGTCTCGACGAGGAACTAGAGACAAGCTCGTGTCTACCCAAGACAGAGGCTTTCCCGGAGTCCTTTCGGTATGCATGAAAGGCATGCGATGGTGATTACTATCACAACGCATCCATTTCCAACAGCAAAGAATCTTCATTATGCACTCATGCGTATGCATAACATAACGAAAACTCCGAGACGAGGGGTGTTGTAAACATATCAAACAACACACAAGAATACTATGCCAGGGTTCAGAATGCTTGCCTTCAAGTTGTGGAGAGGCAGGGCGCATCCCAAAAACTTTTTGAAAGCTTTCTTCTCTCTCCAAAATCCTATTTTCAAAAATATTCAAATAACACATACTTTAAAAACAGCGCAAAAAGTTGTCCTAGATATTTTTGAAATAAATCTTAAAATAATAGGTGGAATTTGAGAGAGGTAGGAAAAAGAATTAATTCATTTGGAGTTTTATTTAAAAAGATATAGCCAGTCAAAGTTTCAGTCGAAATCTGATTTTAAAATAAAACAGAAAAGAAAACGTTTCGGACGAAATACGCTTTCGAGAGGGGGAGACGTACTTCGGGCTTTACGCCTCCACTTAACCCACGCGGGCCGGCCCGTGGGTCACTGACAGTGGGCCCCTTGGGTCCACTGGTCAGGTTTGACCAGTCGTCCCCGCCTTCCTCTCTTCTGGCCGAACGGAGGCGGAGCTCCGGCGATCGCCGTCGGCGAACGGAGGCTCCTCGCGGGGTTCTGATGGCGGGGATGGATCCGCCAGTCCAGGGCGGTCCTCCCGGTGGTTGCTAGGCTGGCGAGGGTGGAGGGGGTCGCCGGCGGCGAGCTCCGCGGCGGACGGTGGTTCTGGTGGATTTGGGCTTCGAGCTACGGTGGCTCCCGATCGAGGCTGAGGTGCTGGGTAGCTCCGCACGGTCGAGGGGAGGAGGATGGGAGCACGGGAGGGGGGTTAGGGCCTCGGTCTTGGCCGGATTTCATCGGAGTGTGGCGGCGGCCGAACCTGCCGGAGGTGAGGAAGACGACCTCCTCCCATCGATCGCTGACTGTGGGGGCTCTAGAGAGGAGGTATGAGGCTGCTTGAGGGCCTGGACGAGCTCGAGGGCTCCTTATATAGGCAGTCGAGGTCGGTTCCGCGGCGGGCGGAGATAGGATCGGCGAACCGACGTTCTGTAGCCTGCAGGACGACGTGGCGGCGACGGGCGCTAGTGGACGAGCTCGCGGATAAGCTTGGACTGCTCCAGAGGCGAGCTGGCGAGCGGCTGTGGCTCGGGCGGCGCCGTCCATGGCAGGGGCCTGCCGCAGACGCCGGCGTGCCGCCAAGGGGCTCTGACGGCGGTGTTGTAGGGCGCCAGGGGGAAGCTTGGAGCGCTCTGATGTGTGGATGAGGACGGGCGTGGCTCTGCAGGCGAGCAAGGGCCAGGGGTGGGACGCGGTGGCTCGGGTGCGCGCGGGCAAAACGTGCGCTCTGGGCACGCCCAGAGCACGCACGCCAGGCGCTCGATGAAATGACAACGCGTGATAGAGGGCTCCAATCCACATGGGGTTTAACAGTGTGGAGCTATAGACTAGTGTAGAGCCCTGAGACATGCTGGTTAGGCAAAGCAAGCAGGTTCCTAAAGTAAACTAGAAATTATGCCAAATCTGGCTATGCACACAAAGTGCTCGACAGAATGTTATGGGCATCTAGGCATCTCTTGGGGTGGCCATAAACTCCAGATCCTGGCCTCTTTAGATGATAGAGAGGGTGGCAATGTTAGTTGGGCAAAACCAGAAACTTGTTAGTGCAAGTTTTTGAGAAAACCAAATCTGGGCAGAAACTGAAGGCTATAATTGCATGAACCAAAAGTACTCCAATGGGTCCACTCTCCTGGACTTAAGGGTTTTGCAGGGTGGACTATAAGCAGGAAAAAGAATCATGGGCAACAGAGCAAACAAAAATAGAGTTGCAGTAGAAAATGCCAAACTGGACCAGAGAGCAAAAGAGGATGATTTGCTCAAATTTTTCAAAGAACACTCATGGGTTTTTGCATAAAGTTGCATTATGTGCATCTACTGACATCTCCAAACACTTGGAAGAATTTTTAAAGAAATATTTAAATAGGTTGTAGTGCAAAATTACCAACTGAACCAGATTTGAAAATTTGATGCAGAGCTCAAAATCTCCAATGACCAAGAGATATTTTTGCATAAAAGTCATGCGGAAATATCACATGACATCCCCAAATTTTGGTTGGAATTTTTAAATAAATTTATCAAATGGTTGTAGTGCAAAAGAGGCTCTAAAGCTTATAAAAATCATTTTTAAAAGAATAAAGCTCAGGAAAAACAATTATGCAAATAAATCCACTGATAAAAGAAATGTTTTTCTTGAGAGGGTATACAAGTCCAATAATATTTTTGGAAAGTTCTCACTTGGGGGAAAAACCCCACAATATCCAAGAAAAGGGAGGTTCTGCAACCAAAAGATAAATCCCAAAAATAAAAATTAAATTTCCTGGCAAAATTTTAATTGATAAATCATGGTTAAATTTTTGGGGTGTTACATTATCCCACAACTTTGTCAAGTCTTCTCTTTGAAATGGAGGGTGTTACAGTGTTGATTGTTGGTGCTGGGCCAGCAGGCCTCGCAATGGCAGCATGCCTTAGCCAATTCTCAATTCCTTATGCCATCGTCGAGCGCGAGAGCTGTAGAGCGTCACTCTGGCGCAACCGCGCGTACGATCGCCTCAAGCTGCATCTCGCAAAGGAGTTATGTGAGTTGCCACACATGTCATACCATGTAGATGCACCAACATACATACCAAAAACCTTGTTTGTGAAGTACTTGGATGACTATGTTGAGCGTTTCAACATTCAACCAATGTATCTCAGCAGCGTGGAGTCATCCACATATGACAATGATGAAAAATGTTGGTCCATTGTGGCAAAGGACATGTCAAAGTGCACCACAGTCAAGTTCACGGCGAAGTTTCTTGTTGTGGCAAGTGGTGAGAATAGTGCAGAGAATATTCCAATGTTCCCTGGACTGGAAAACTTTCCAGGTGATGTTATCCACTCCTCAAGCTACACGTCAGGCAAGAGCTACTCTGGCAAGAATGTATTGGTCATTGGATCTGGCAACTCCGGGATGGAAATTGCTTATGACCTTGCGACCCATGGTGCCAACACATCGATTGTTATACGAAGCCCGGTACGTACATGCACTATATATTCTCATTGGGTGCATGAACGCAAATTCTTAGTATAGTTATTAATAGAAGAGATTCAATTTTCAGTGTTATTACTAATAGGAAGTATTTCACATAGAAAAAGAGATGGACTATTTTATATCACACACAAACAACTGAAAGACTAGAGGAACCATATGACAAAAATTTATTTCTTGAAAGAAGAAATTCTATGAATTTTTTTATCATGCATACTTCAAAAGAGGTGTGACATGTTTTGTGGTTGCAGATTCATGTAATGACAATGGAATTAATTCGTTTGGGGATGACACTTGCTCACCATCTTCCATTGAATCTAGTGGATAAACTCCTTGTGATGGCAGCGTATTTAATATTTGGAGACCTGTCACAGCATGGCATCACAAGGCCAAAAATGGGTCCAATGACCCTCAAATCAGAAACAGGCCGATCTGCAGTAATTGATGTTGGGACTGTTGGATTGATCAAAAAAGGCATCATCAAAGTAAGTATATCCTTGACATGACATAAATTTATAACATATGTTGATTTGATATGCCGAGTTATCAATGTATTTTTATCTCCTAAAGGTTCAAGGGAGCATTAGTAAGATCAAGGGCAACATAGTTAAATTTCAATGCAGTAAAAGAATGTCATTTGATGCAATTGTGTTTGCAACTGGATACAAAAGCACGACAAATATGTGGCTCAAGGTAATATAGCTTGTGTTTGAACATGTCTGAGTTTGTTTTCTTGGTGTAACCATTATTAAATCTGCTAACAAGGTCTATGTGTTTTTAATCCAGAATGGTGAGAGCATGTTAAATCACAACGGACTGCCCATCCAAAAATATCCAAATCATTGGAAAGGTGAAAATGGGCTCTACTGTGCTGGGTTGGCGAGGAGAGGATTAGGTGGTATTACAACAGATGCCAAGAATATCGCTAATGACATCAAATCTATGATGGACTCTATGTCAAGTTAAATCATCTTTTACATGTAGTTTACCATGGCAAGCATGCTAGAAGGTTGATTCTTTGAGAAATATATCCATTGTGCCACCTTTGTATCTAGCTTTTAGACAAGTAAATTTATGTTTATTTTAAGGTTCATATGTGCCCCGGAGAGAGATGTACTACTATACTATAATCAAGGGCTTTGTACTCTTATTACGCGGAGAGATTTCTAATTTTGGTTGAACCTACAACTGTGTATTATATTTTATTTACTTGAAATTATATGTGCAAAAGGCATGCGCTCAATACTCTATTATCTATACCAAAATCTCTTGTGGCGTGTTTACCCCATCAACATACAACGGTAGGAGGTAGTAATCACATCAGCCTAAAATGAATGCATAGTTCACTACATCCGTCGCCAGTACTGTAGTGCTATTCAGTCATAGAATGGCACTAGTTATCATCCCGTGCATCTGCACGGGGTAGCTGACGTACTATAAATCATTAAAAATATTTGTGAACATATTTAGAAACTTAAAACTAAAACTTAGAACACCATATGACGGAAAACTACTCTTTAGAACGTTTATTTGTGGTTACGTGATACACGTATCCTTAACTGTTGTGGACATAGTTTCTTGTGCCCGAAGCGCAGGGTTTGCAGTATGCAGTAAGTTTTCCATCGGCTATGATCCAAGGTATCCATCCGCATAGTCTTGGATATAAATTGCTTATTACCTTGCGACCATGGTGCCAATACTTCGATTGTTATACGAAGGCTGATATGTACTACATGCACTATATATTTTCACTGGGTACATGAACACAATTTTTTAGTATAGTTGCCACTGGAAGAGATCCATTTTTTTAGTATTATTACTAATAGAAAGTTTTCACATATATAAGAGATGGACTGTTTGATATGATGCACAAACAGACAAACGACTAGAGGAACTACATGACAAACAATTAACTTTTGAAAGAAGAAATTCTATGAAATTTTGTTTTATCATGCACGCTTCAGAAGAGGTGTGACATATCTTTTGGTTGCAGATTCATGTAATGACAACAGAATTTCTTCAGTTGGGATGACACTTGCTCACCATCTTTCACTAAATCTAGTGAATAACCTCTTTGTGACGGCAGCGAATTTCATATTTGGAGACCTATAGAGGCATGGCATCACAAGGCCCAAAACCAAAAATGGATCACAACGACCCTCAAGTTAGAAACCTACCGATCCATAGTGATTGATGTTGGGACTGTTGGATTAATAAAAAATCATCATCAGAGTATTTGGAATATTTGAAGGAATCTGCCTTATTAGTCGTATTTTTTATAGTTGAAAATAATAAGTAGGCCTTTTCTCTCATAATGTCGGTTTGTTTTCTAGTTGGCACTTCTAGAGAGATCCTAGTCATCTACCTAGATAATATAGATCTGACTCAAATGCGCAATTATATATTTCGAAAATAGGGCACTTGCATGACGAAGAAGGCGGCTACTTGCATATATACTGAATGTTCATTATATTTGAAGGCATAACACGCAATCATTTGTTTTCTTTTTGGAGAAACAATGACATTGGATTTATAAAAGTGTCAATGGGATATATAAAACATCATTTGAATCAAGACAATAAGAAATCCTAAGTACCGTTTTTTACAATGTGAACTGACGGAATAAAGCATATATAGTGGATGAGCTTCTCCCAGTTTTGTCTATCGCTTTTATCAACTGATGACTCATTGGAATTTACTGACTTCCAAGACAAAATATACTCGGATGGCAAAGATTGCTGATGCCAAACTTGAATTAGCTAAAAGCAACTATAACCAGTAACTGAAATATGATCTTAACACGCTCGTGGATTGGCGGAGTGTACCTCTGTATTCTGTTTTCCCTTTTCAAAAATAGCACATTTAACTGATGCATTGTTCGAGCAATCTTCAAATCATTCAAAAAATAATAATCTGAGGCATTGTTTGGCCAGCCTCCTGAGTATGACATGATGGGCCGGCCCCTTAAGCAAGGAGAAGAAGCAAGCAGGCCCAGCAATGACGAGCGAGGCCTCCACAAGTCCACAAGTCCACAGAAACAAAACCCGCCAATCCGCCATCCTCCTTCCTCCTCTAGGGTTTTACTACGTAGCGTCGCGGTCTCCCTCCCCACCTCCGTCCCCCGCCGACCCGCCTCTACCCGGCAGACCACCACCGAGGCCCGAGCCAGCGTCCATGACCGGCAAGAAGCACAAGTCCTCCAAGAAGCAGCCCAAGGGCAGCCGCCTGCCGCTCGGCACCGACGCCGGGAAGCGCCGTCGCTCCGGCGCCGCCAAGCGCCACCAGGCCGAGGAGGAGGAGTTCATGCCCTCCTCCATCAGCGCCAAGATCCTCCGCGAGGCCCTCAAGCAGCAGCAGGAGGAGATCCTCCACGTACTATTCAGTCTTCGAATGGCACAAATTATCAACCTGTGCAACTACATGGGCTAGCTGGCGTACTAATAAATCATTGAAAATATCTGTGAACTGATTTAGAAACTTAAAACTAAAAGTTAGAACACCATATGACGGAAAACTACTATTTAGAACGTGTATTTGTGGTTACATGATATTGGTATCCTTATATGTTGTGGACATGGTTTGTTGTGCCCGAGGCGCCCAGGGTTTGCAGTATGCAGTAAGTTTTCCATCGGCTGAGATCCAAGGTATCCATCCGTCTAGTCTTGGATATAAATTGCTTATGACCTTGTGACCATGGTGCAAATACTTCGATAATTATATGGAGCCTGATACGTACTACATGCACTATATATTTTTCATTAGGTACATGAACACCATTTTTTAGTATAGTTACCCCTAGAAGAGATGCATTTTTTTCAGTGTTATTACTAATAGAAAGTATTTCACATATATAAGAGATGGACTGTTTTATATCACGCACAAACAACAAAACAACTAGAGGAACTACATGACAAAAAAATAACAATTGAAAGAAGAAATTCTATGAAATTTTGTTCTATCACGCATGCTTCAAAAGAGGCGTGGCATGTCTTTTGGTTGCAGATTCATGTGATGACAAGAGAATTAATTTAGTTGGGATGACACTTGCTCACTTTCTTTCACTAAATCTAGTGGGTGACCTCTTTGTGACGGCGGCGAATGTCATATTTGGAGATCGATCGAGGTATATGGCGTCACAAGGCCCAAAACCAAAAATGGTCGAATGACCCTCAAGTTAGAAACCAACCGACCCACAACGATTGAGTTGGGACTGTTGGATTAATAAAGCCTTCACCCATCAAACCCTTCCAGCTCCTTGCGGATGGACAGTGCTTGGACACATTTCAAAACCTGTACTCTAGTAGTCTGATTACCACTATACTTACATCTGGGTGCCACTTATTTGCGCAGGACATGTTTGACCAATGTTGTGACCACGCAAGGGATAACGGGTACTTGTTGTGGGAGGACGCGAAGAAGATGCGGTTGATAGTGAGTGGGGAGTTCCACCAAGAAATGCGGGAGTTCCTCCGCAGGCAAAAATGATCCAAGGGAAGTGACCATCTGGAAAGAAGAGAAGATGCTACTTGTCTGTACCACACGCTCCTTCTTGTGAGGAAGGCCTGAATCCACCTACCCAGCAGACAAGTCTTTAGAAGATCCAACTGCAGGAGGCAGAGTGGTAGTCTGGTAGATGTTGAAATCATTTGGACTCGACGGTCATAAATCGAATGTAATCATATGTTTGATAGGTTCAGTCTGTAGTTTAAGCCATGCTAAATGTAAGTCACGGAAGTTAGTGGATTATTCTGTTAGGCAAATAAAAATCCGACTAACTGTACGTGCTCCACTTCTCCAGTTCAGTTTTGCATGGAAGTTCCATACAATTGTGATTAATCTGTGTCAGTCAGTTTGGAACCAGACAAGTTTGCAAAACCGCATCGAGACAGGATTGAGAATTTTGATTTTCAGTATATTGGTTTATTATCTTTTTAACAAAATATATTCACACTCTGGTGTGTAGAGTTAAATATACAATGAGCGTTCAATTTGATGTTCAGGCATGGGACAATATGCATGTACCAAAGTTGAAATATGGCCTCACATTAAATGAGTGTTCAGTATAGAAATGAATTTATATTTAAAAAAACTGGTTTCAAATATTTGAAGTAAAGTTCCACTTTTTTTGTTCACAACATCGAACGGCTCGTTGTGTTGACACCAAAGGTATGGCAATGGTCGTCAACTCAACCGGGGGCAAAACAAAAACTGACCGTCTTACAACTGAACCGGAGGCAAAACTAGCCGACAAAACCGGTTAAAATGGTTGGTAACAAATCCTTATGAGATGATTGTTTCCTTTTGTCATCCACATTATAGTAACTAGAGAAAATGAAATAGGACTTTGCCTATAAATGTGTGTTTGGAAATCAGACTTATCCTTATCATATCCTATATCGCATACAAAGAGGAAGAAACACTTGAATATTATTAGAGTAGTAATTGTCATTGGTGATGATGCGAAAGGAAAGAAACATGAAGAATCTTTAATCTACACATAAAAAAGATGGTCGATAAGTTTCCAATACCAACAATCGATCAACGGTGTGTTTCCTACCTATTTTGTATCAGTACACGCTTTCACAACCAACAACGGCTCCATGTTTAGATGGAAATACTCCTACACACTAGGATTAGGCCTCAATAAATATTTACCTTTTTCATCCCTCAATCCATAAAACAAATTGGCCCATGAAGGATACCAGTATATATATGCCCCCATACACAAGCATGTCATCCAAAGTTCATCGAGCAAACACACAAACACTGGACTACCACCGAACTTATCCCACAACTTTGTCAAGTCTTCTCTTTGAAATGGAGGGTGTTACAGTGTTGATTGTTGGTGCTGGGCCAGCAGGCCTCGCAACGGCAGCATGCCTTAGCCAATTCTCAATTCCTTATGCCATCGTCGAGCGCGAGAGTTGTAGCGCGTCACTCTGGTGCAACCGCGCGTATGATCGCCTCAAGCTGCATCTCACAAAGGAGTTCTGTGAGTTGCCACACATGTCATACCCTGTAGATGCACCAACATACATACCAAAAACCTTGTTTGTGAAGTACTTGGATGACTATGTTGAGCGTTTCAACATTCAACCAAAGTATCTCACCAGCGTGGAGTCATCCACATATGACAATGATGAAAAATGTTGGTCCATTGTGGCAAAGGACATGTCAAAGTGCACCACAGTCAAGTTCACGGCGAAGTTTCTTGTTGTGGCAAGTGGTGAGAATAGTGCAGAGAATATTCCAATGTTCCCTGGACTGGAAAACTTTCCAGGTGATGTTATCCACTCCTCAAGCTACAAGTCAGGCAAGAGCTACTCTGGCAAGAATGTATTGGTCATTGGATCTGGCAACTCCGGGATGGAAATTGCTTATGACCTTGCGACCCATGGTGCCAACACATCGATTGTTATACGAAGCCCGGTACGTACATGCACTATATATCTCCATTGGGTGCATGAACGCAAATTCTTAGTATAGTTATTAATAGAAGAGATTCAATTTTCAGTGTTATTACTAATAGGAAGTATTTCACATAGAAAAAGAGATGGACTGTTTTATATCACACACAAACAACTGAAAGACTAGAGGAACCACATGACAAAAATTAATTTCTTGAAAGAAGAAATTCTATGAATTTTTTTATCATGCATACTTCAAAAGAGGTGTGACATGTTTTGTGGTTGCAGATTCATGTAATGACAAAGGAATTAACTTGTTTGGGGATGACACTTGCTCACCGTCTTCCATTGAATCTAGTGGATAAACTCCTTGTGATGGCAGCGTATTTAATATTTGGAGACCTGTCACAGCATGGCATCACAAGGCCAAAAATGGGTCCAATGACCCTCAAATCAGAAACAGGCCGATCTGCAGTAATTGATGTTGGGACTGTTGGATTGATCAAAAAAGGCATCATCAAAGTAAGTATATCCTTGACATGACATAAATTTATAACATATGTTGATTTGATATGCCGAGTTATCAATGTATTTTTATCTCCTAAAGGCTCAAGGGAGCATTAGTAAGATCAAGGGCAACATAGTTAAATTTCAATGCAGTAAAAGAATGTCATTTGATGCAATTGTGTTTGCAACTGGATACAAAAGCACGACAAATATGTGGCTCAAGGTAATATAGCTTGTGTTTGAACATGTCTGAGTTTGTTTTCTTGGTGTAACCATTATTAAATCTGCTAACAAGGTCTATGTGTTTTTAATCCAGAATGGTGAGAGCATGTTAAATGGCAACGAACTGCCCATCCAAAAATATCCGAATCATTGGAAAGGTGAAAATGGACTCTACTGTGCTGGGTTGGCGAGGAGAGGATTAGCTGGTATTGCAACAGGATCCAAGAATATCGCTAATGACATCAAATCTGTGATGGACTCTATGTCAAGTTAAATCATCTTTTACATGTAGTTTTCCATGGCAAGCATGCTAGAAGGTTGATTCTTTGAGAAATATGTCCATTGTGTCACCTTTGTATCTAGCTTTTAGACAAGTAGATTTATGTTTATTCCAAGGTTCATATGATGTACTATTATACTATAATAAGAAAGCACTTTGTACTCTTATTGTGCAGAGAGATTTGTAATTTTGCTTGAAACTAAAACTGTGCATTATATTTTATTTAATTGAAGCAAGAGGCATGCACTCAATACTCTATTATCTATACCAAAATATCTTGTGGCATGTTTACCCCATCAGTGTATGAGGTAGTAACCACATCAGCCCAAAATAACTGCATAGCTCACTACATCCATTGCAGGTACTGTAGTGCTATTCAGTCTTAGAATGGCACTAGTTATCAACCAGCGCAACTACATCATATTTAGAATGTTTACCTTTTTGTATCGTGTTTAGAATGTGTAACTTTTTTTGAGATAAATTTAGAATGTTTACTTTTTCTTGAGAAACAATAATTACGATGAGCTGTCAAAAATAGCACATCCTTTTTTTAGGGGTAAATAGCACATCTAAACTTTTTTTTTGAGACAAAAATGGCACATGTAACTTTTTTTTGAGGTAAAATAGCACATCTAACTGAGGCATTGTTCCCTAAAATAAACTGAGGCATGATGGGCCGGCCCCTTAAGCAAGGGGAAGAAGCAAGCAGGCCCAGCAATGAGAAGCGAGGCCTCCACAAGTCCACAGAAACAAAACCCGCCAATCCGCCGTCTTCCTTCCTCCTCTAGGGTTTTACCACGCAGCCCCCGCCGTCTCCCTCCGTCCCCCGCCGCCCCGCCTCCTCCCTACCCGGCAGGCCACCACCGAGGCCCGACCCAGCGGCCATGGCCGGGAAGAAGCGCAAGTCCTCCGAGAAGCAGTCCAAGGGCAGCCGCCTGCCGCTCGGCGCCGACGCCGACGCGGTGGCCGACGCCGGGAAGCGCCGCCGCTCCGGCGCCGCCAAGCGCCACCAGGCCGAGGAGGAGGAGTCCGTGCCCTCCTCCATCAGCGCCAAGATCCTCCGCGAGGCCCTCAAGCAGCAGCAGGAGGAGGGCCTCGCCGACTCCCGCCACGCCGCCGCCGCCGCCGCTCCAGCTGTTTCCGCAGCCCCGTCCACGTCCTTCCCCGTCCCTGCCGCCGACGGCGGCGAGGATGACGACGAGGACGTCGACGAGTTCGACGGCTTCGACGCGCTGAGCGAGTACGACGGCGGCGTGGTGCGTGCTCTCGCCTTGCTTCGTCAGTCGTCACAGTAAAATGGGACTGTTTTTAGGGTGTGGCTGACTGGAATTTGGTGATTTTGGTTAGCCGGAGATCGACGAGGAGGATGAGAAGGCCCTCGCCGCGTTCATGTCCAAGGACACCTCCTCCAAGCGATCGCTTGGTGATATCATCCTCCAGAAGATCAGGGAGAAGGACGCCACTGTCTCAACAGGTGGGCATCCATTCTCAACTCTGATGCTTCTTATCAATTATTGACCACTGCGCCGACCAGGAACCCTTTTGAGTTCAGTTTAATCACATTTTGAATGCGGAGTAAATTGAACTTAGATTGCCAATGCGTATGTTTTGTGTGTGGAATTCCTGAGTCTGTGTGTGTTTGTGCAGAAGGACGGCCTGCTGTCAAGTTGGACAGCCGAATCATTGAACTCTACAAAGAGTATGTGCCAGGCTACTTGCTCCATTCCAGTACAGAGAGGAGCTTCTTCTCATTGTTTTTATATGGGGTGCTGATCGTTGAATTTGTCATATGCAGGGTTGGCCAGCTCTTGAGCCGATACACCAGTGGCAAAATCCCCAAAGCGTTCAAGCGTATCCCATCGTTGGAATGCTGGGCAGATGTGCTGCAGTTAACTGAGCCTCAGAACTGGTCTCCTAACGCAGTGTACCAAGCAACACGGCTCTTCTCTTCAAACATGAATGCGAAGAACGCCGTGCGGTTCTACGAAGCTATTCTGCTGCCCCGTCTTCGCCATGACATAAAACAGAACAAGAGGCTCCATTTTGCACTTTATCAGTCCATGAAAAAATCCCTCTACAAGCCTGCTGCCTTTTTCAAGGGAATTCTGCTGCCACTCTGTCAGGTAAAACTCTTTAGAGTAGAAAATTTTGTAGAAGCGTGGCAAATTCATCTGTATCTTGCATTTTCTTTTGTATGGTGTATGATTGTATTGCTTATGCATTGGACGAACCATAAGCCACATTCAGTGCTAGTTAGACTTGCATCTGAATGAAGTTCGTATTGTTTCCTTTCCTCTTAACTATATAAGCTCAAATTTCTGACTGCAGGAAGGAAATTGCACTCTGCGCGAAGCAGTAATTATTGGTAGTATTATCCAGAAAGTCACCATTCCTCCACTCCATGCGAGGTTAGCTTAATGTGGTGTAAAATTCTTGTCTAAGATGGTTGTGAAGTTGATATCTTATCTCTACATAACATTTTGATGCAGCGCGGCATTAATGAAACTAGCAGATTTGGAGTACTGTGGCACCACTAGGTGAAGTGTGACACCTTAGTCTTTTTTTTGTATTTGTGATCTTCCACAAATTTTCCCAATGGACTTTGTACTTGTGTGACTAATCATAGTTTTTTTCATAGTGGAAATTACTAGTTGAAAGACATTTGTTGGTATGTAGATGAAATGCTGCCATAGTAATAGGGTTATAGCTGGTCTTATGTTAAATTTTGCCCAATGAACTTCGTACTTGTGTGACTAATCATAGTTTTTTTCATAGTGGAAATTACTAGTTGAAAGACATTTGTTGGTATGTAGATGAAATGCTGCCATAGTAATAGGGTTATAGCTGGTCGGATGTTAAATTTTGCCCAATGAACTTCGTACTTGTGTGACTAATCATAGTTTTTTTCATAGTGGAAATTACTAGTTGAAAGACATTTGTTGGTATGTAGATGAAATGCTGCCATAGTAATAGGGTTATAGCTGGTCTGATGTTACATTTTTTTTTTGAGGTGTTGGTCAGATGTTACATGATGCAGAAAAAACAGCAGCACTTCCTTTACCCTCCTTTTACCTGTGTCTGTCTTCCAATTTATACAACATTGTAATCTTGACCAAAGGGTTTACACAAACCTGTTCTTACATTTTTACCAAATAGAGACCACCATGCTGCCACTAGGAATTCCATTATTTGTGCCTCTAAATTTAGGAGCTTGTTGTATATGTTGCGGTTGTGTCTTTGTTGTAGCTATCTGGATGAGCATTCTAGCTTCTACAGAATTTCAGGGGTGAAATTGATCGTTGTCGTAGCAATGTTCACTTCATATTTGAATTTTGAAGCCAAGTAGTTCTGTCATGCAACATGGACTGGAATGTCTGTTACTTTCTAAGAGCATAGTTCGCGTGATATTTAGCTGGCAACTGCATTGTGTGTGTAGCTCAGGATTCTTGTAGAACAGTGGTTGGACTGTATCTCCTTTTCTGTATATGTCCATGACTTAATTCCCTGAACATGTTGTAAGCTAATTAGTATCTCTCTTGCAGTTACTTTATCAAGCTGTTTCTGGATAAGAAATATGCTTTGCCGTACCGTGTACTCGATGCTGTTTTTGCCCATTTCATGCGGTTTCTTGATGATGAGAGGAGCATGCCTGTTATATGGCACCAGTCACTGCTCGCCTTTGTGGAAAGGTTAGTGATGGATGTGTAAAGTTTGAAGGCATATTTTGACTAATCTGAAAGGCACCGCTCTTAGTTCAGTAAAACAATTACTACGCTTGTAATATAGCAAGTTCTCTTTACCTGCTTTTCTTCTCAACGTGAAAAATGTTCATGTGGAAAGTGCGAAGTTATACAGTTTGACCACCGACTAGTTTCTTTGCTATTTACGGCTCAGAGCCTGATGATAGAAAGTTCATTTATGTTCCATTATGGATGTCATTGCAATGTTTTCACTAGTTCATTCATGTGCTGCTTAATATTTTTATGACAGATACAAGAATGAGTTGGAGAAGAAAGACAAGGAACAGCTCTCACGCTTGTTAGATAACCAGAAGCATTATTTGGTACGATCCTCTCATTTCACCGTTCGAATGTCTGCATCCTGAATTTCGAAATGCTGCCCATTTAACTGAAATCTATGTATGTATATATACAGGTAACTCCAGAAATCCGCAGGGAACTCCGGAGTAGTGCCAACAGGGGCGAAAAGCCGACCGATATGTCGATATATATCCTTTACTTACTTACTAAGCCTTTTGTCCCAAACAAGTTGGGGTAGGGTAGATATGAAACCCTTGCATGAGGACTTCACAGGAGGTCATCCATCCTAGTACTACTCTTGCCCAAATGGGTTTCATACCCAAAGGACTGGCTAGTTTTTACGTTGGCTCGCCAAGCCTATCATAACCCTCCTCCTTTACCCGGGCTTGGGACCGGCTATGCCTAGAAGACATAGACGAAGTTGTCCTTTACTGGTTGCGCCATTTATTTCCAGTCTTTTTTGCTTTGCATGTTAATAGTCGGTCGAGCAAAAGATTTTATTCTCTTGCAATCGAAAGTTTTTCTACTGATGTACAACAACACTGTTGAGCCCTTAACTCTGCTTACGTTCACCTGTTTCCGTGATCACCAAGCCAATCGAAGAGGACAGGTGGAATGTTCCGGAAGTGCCTATGGAGGAAGATTAGTGGCTGTGGAGAGTGTCATAGTTCGTTTGCTGTGTGAGCTTCATCAGCGCTTCAGTTTTGATCATTACGTGTTTTTGTGTGGGCAATTTGTACTTCCGATGTTGTTGAGAAAGAGAGATTATTATTATATATACCCTGGTTTGTAAGGACGGCTGCTATAGAGGTCCGGTTGAATTCCCTAAAACAGAAGAGCTCAGGTTGATTTCAAAATGTGTTCATGATACCAGAATATGGCATATAGTGTAGGTGAAGGACTTGAAGAGAACTTTTCGCTGCCATTGGAACACAAGACAATTTTCCCAAGGGAAAATTTTGTTTTTGCCACTCTAGATTTTGCCAATTTTCCTTTTGCCACTCTAGATTTTGACATTTCATTTTTGCCACTCTTAGTTTTTGACTATTATCACAATTGCCATTTTGTGGCAAAAGCAAAATAATTTTATTTCATTTTTGCCACTCACAGCTTTTGACAGTTATTACAATTACCACTCTGATTTTTTTTTTGCTTTTGTCACGAGAATGACATTTGTGATAATTGTCCAAAACTAAGAGTGGCAAAATTGAAATGTCAAAACCTAAAGTGGCATAAGGAAAATTAGCAAAATCTAGAGTGGCAAAAACAAAATTTTCCCTTTTCCCAACACACCGCAAAAGGCTCCCCCAAACTACATCCGGCTTGTTCCACGGTAGCACTCCATCAGCTCCCAGTCCAAGCTGGAACATCAGTTGCATCTTGCACCATCAGCGGATCATCACATACTTGCTGGTTAACAATAGAGTAGCTTTGTTCACTAGTTCTAGATACATCTCCTTTATCCATTTTGATGACAAGTATTTTCGGACGGAGGGAGCAATTTCCCGCGAG
The DNA here is from genome assembly GCF_002575655.3 of Aegilops tauschii subsp. strangulata. NCBI lineage: Eukaryota > Viridiplantae > Streptophyta > Magnoliopsida > Poales > Poaceae > Aegilops > Aegilops tauschii. Next base: position 636,765,736 of record NC_053036.3, on the reverse strand, counting down.
TTTTGCAGGTCTCATTGCAAGTGAGAGAGGAACTTAACGGGAGTTGGATTATGGTCGCAAGCATGATCAGTTTATCCTGTTGGACTTTGGCTCGTATAACAACCAATACATAACAGCAGTCGGTCCCAACTTTTCAATTCTGGACATCCCATACTTTTAGTGCAACGAATCAACAATCATCTGAATCTGAATACATAGAGTTAGCACAAACTTGCAGTGAAAGTACATCCTTCTAATCACGCAACAAATATATCCCTTGTACTATTAGTAATAGGAACGGATTAATATAGATAGAAAAAGAAAAAGAAATGCTAGGATCAAACTGCTGGACAAGTGAGGGAGCAAAGCCAGCCATGCATTTCGGAAGGCAACATTAGTTAGGGTTTTTCTTCACCGGGGACGCTGATTATCAAAGATAAAAGCCTTGCGACCGCCGCGTTCCTCATTTATCCCACTTGGTCTAACAAGCTCGAGCTCAACATTGCCCATATCTCCGAGTGAAAGATGCGCCATGTACAACCAAACGAAAGTGAGGAGCTCCCCTCCTGTGCTAAGCTGCTTTGCATGCTCCTCCCCGTGGGATTTTCCAGCAACGTAGAGGAGAATCATTGCCCACGCATACGCGAGAAATTCCAATGATTCATGACAAGGGCGCTCACCTTGAAAAACAAAGCCCGCGAGCAAAACCGGGCTACTTGGGGCATAGAGGTACTGATCCGTAGCCAGTTTGTCCAGGAACCGTTCCTTTGTGCAACCGATAGCACCAGCGTTGGCCACGCTCTCCGAAGCTTCCTTCAGTATGTCGCTTATGTTGCTGCTGGCCATGGTGAGCATGGTAGGATGCAAGACCAACAGGTAAATCATGTATTCAGATATCCTCCTGCATGTATCCATAAGCTGGCGTGCCTTCTCCGTGATGTCACAACTTGTCCCCGAGGGATTCTTGTACCGGTGCAAGAACATGTCTGTGTAGACATGTAGGAACAGGATGGCCTCCTCAAAGGGTTTCTGTAGTATCGTGTCCAATGCTGGACCAAGACCTGGTGATGGGCTTGTACCACCGTGAAGTAACCCAGGATGATGCTTAGTTTCAAAGATGACATTCTTCAACTCTGCCTTGATCTTAACGCTCTTGGTATGCCGGAAGTTGCGCCAGAGCTCCTTGGCTCCTACCAGATTCATCATTTTCCCCATCATCGACTCGGAGAAGCAGCAGGAATTGAGAAAATTGTATTGCCCCATGGAATTTGACCACCTTGGCCTTGACTCTGGCTGCAGGCTCTTGAAAATAGACCAGGCCACACGGGCAAGCCTCCGGCACTTACAGGATTCCAAGAATGCCCATGTACATGGAGACATCATCACCATCAAGAAGACGGCACAAACTTCAGTGCAGAATGCTCCAATGAACAATGCATAGGTTATTGCAACATCAACTCTACTATAATACCTTTGCTTGTTACCCACAAGGAAGAGCACAAAAGCAACTACCAGTGAAATGTGAGTGAGACATCGGAGTATGGCCCCAAGCCATGTTCGAACCACCCTGGCCTTGGTGTACAGATTGTCATACATCAGCCCTAGCTCAATCTCCAGAATTTTGAATATATGTTGCCCATCTGCTGGTACTTGAAAAACATTACCAGCAGTAAATGTTGTCTGTATGTTACCTTCCATTTTAGCAAGCTTGCGACCAACAAATAGATTTCTGACACCTGGTGCACTAGACAAAGCATACTTCACAATTGTCAGATAGTCCAATTCCAGCTTGCCTTCTACGAGTAGATCAGGAAATTGACCTGTTTTCACATAAGTAGAATCATCATCCCTAAGGGCATTTCGGCTTGCGCACTTGAGAGCCCATGTCCGCTCCACGTACTTGATGATTCCAGCCACAAAGACAAATATGGCCGGGATCAGAAACTGGCTGTGTGCTGATGACTTCCAAAACACGTACAAGGCCAAACCAACTTGGGCCAGTAGATTGAGCATGTGCCTCGGCCATAACTCATTGTCCTCAATGGAGAAAGCGGTGATGGTATCTTGCCCACCAAGATGAATGAGGAGGAAAGGCGTCCAGAAAAACGAGAGCCGGTGCATTTCTCCAGCTCCAGGCACATCACTTTCATGTAATGAAAGTTGGCCAAGAGCATAGACTGCGACCACGTCAGATAGCAAGTAAGCCAACCAAATCAGAAGCCTCAGTCCTGAGTTGGTGCTGCACCGCCGGAGGCCACCAGAAAAGAAGACGAAAATCTGTAGCGTGAAGCTTAGGAGCACAAGTAGCTGTAGTTCCCAATCATTCCATAGTTGCATCAGCATCGGCATCTCTAGAATTATAAGTGTGCTTTCCTCAATCCTGTATATATATATATGCATGTTAGCTCAGTGGCGGAGCTAGCATTTAACAACAGGGTGGGCCGATTCAAAAAAAAAATGATGGGGATGTGAACGATCTAACTAATTATCAATAACACATACAACAGATCAATATGGTCTTACAAACACACTAAAATTCTTAATTATGTCTCAGTTTTGCATAAAAGAAGACTACATAGTACATACTACATACCTTGAGAAGTTTAAAGAAGACTATGTTCTCAGATTTGGGGTCACCGGGTCAGTACCTCTCTTTCTCTGAGCTGATGAGCTCTCTCGGAAGCACTGCAGTAGTGCAGTGGACTGGGCTGGGCGGGGCGCTGCTGCTGGAGTGGAGCCTGGAGGGCTGGAGGCGCTGCTGCTAGTCAAAATTATGTGTATTAGTTCATCTACTTATGTACTACTACATCTAGTCAAAAAAAATTCTAAATCAGAGATTCAGAGATCAGGGGATGGGGATGGGGTACCCCTCTCTGAAGAAGGCCTGGTCAGGATGGGGTGGATCAGCTGCTGAGCGCCTGAGGCTCTGAGCGGATTGCCGGACTGGGCGGCTCTGGCTAGCGGGGCGGCTGGGCGCGCTGCTACGCGGTGGTGCGCAGTGCGCCCCTGCGCGGACAGCAGCCGGCCGGCCGGGCGGCGGGCGGGGCAGGCAGCCAGGCACCAGGCAGGCGGCGGGCTGTCCGGCGGTGGGCCGGCGAGGCAGGCGGCGGATCGAAATCGGACGCCACAGTCACCTTAATTGAACAATGTCAGATCAGTGTGGTTTATGTTACAGCATCATGGACAGTGTTTATAATCGCTTTCCTATGATCATAATATGGAACCAGCTAGGGCTAACATTATGCTCGACTCTGCAACGGAACTTCATTGGACAAAACAGTTCAGCAAAACCCGTTTACAAGTACTCCCTCCGTCCGGAAATACTCGTCGGAGTGGTGGATGTATCTAGACATATTTTAGTTCTAGATATATTCATTTTTGTGCATTTTTCCGACAAGTATTTCCGGACGGAGGGGGTACAAATCTCTATTAAATGCCCAAAGAGCACCCAAGCCTTCCGTGTTTACCATATGACATGGTGCACCAATATCGCATTAAACATCAAACATGAAATTAAGAAATGTAAAAGGATGTTAAGAATGTACATACGAGATTTACATATGCACTTGTCCAACAGATTAGCTCATTATGAAAAATTGAGGCACACCTGATTTAGAAGAATTGCGTTGCACCCTAGCACATCATTCTGTTAACAACTTGAGATCAGTGCTCCTCTCCTCTGTGCAACAAACTTTGCAAACTTCATTCCAAAGTGTTCCTTTGAGGTCACCTGTACACACATATATAAAGTACAGATGAAATATATTAATGCAAACAAGCATAAGGCGAAGAGATGCTTGATTTCCAAGGATCGTATCCCCATGGTGGGGAACTTACTTCCAAGCATACCCCTGATTCCTTTCTTGTGCTACTTCTAAATAAATGGCATATGCTTCCTCTGTGCAATAAAACTTGGAAAACTTCGTCCCAAATATTCGAGTAAATAGCATAAAACTACTAGTTTACAGGTTAGGGTTTCAAAAAACTACAAGATTTTAATTTTTCTCAAAAACCTACCAAAAGCGTGGTCGGCTGTTTCAAAAAACCCAAATCACCGAATGCTTTCAAATTGATCCTGATTATGACAAGGATGGCCCACTCGTCGGAGCTGACATGGCATAAAATGTCAACTCCGTTATCTCTCTTACTCACCCCGTCTTCTTCTTCTATCTCTCTTTCTTCCTCCCGTGGCTTGCCCCCGACGCAGCCATGGAGGGTGCTCGACGCATAAGCTCGCCCCATGGGCCGGCCGTCCGGTCGCCAGAGCGCCGCTCGGCGAGCATCCCGCCTTCCCCCTCCCCCCGCAGACTAACCCTGTCCAGGGAAGTATCCTGCCGGAGTTCGCCGTGCTGACCATGCCGTGCCGTGCTCGTGCCAGAGGAAGAGCGCTGTCCCCGGCTCCTCTCCACCCCCGCCTGTTGCACACACCGCCGCCACCTGTTGTCGCTCGCCGCCGCAGCGTGTTGCTGGCCGCACCATGGGGAGCCGCCGCGTGCTGCTGGCCGCGACATGCGGAACTGGCGCGTGCTGCTGGACACGAGCCGCCTGAGGCCGCGCCATGGGAAGCCACCTAAGGCCCCGCTGCTGGCCGCGAGCCGCCTGAGGCCGCGCCATGGGGAGCCGCCCGAGGCCCCGCTGCTGGCCGCGCCATGGCGAGCCGCCGGCCGCGCATCCCATGTCCTGGAGCTCGGCCTCCTCCAGTCACCGGCAGGGGAGGGGATGGAGGGGAGTGGGCGGCGGCCGGTTGCCGGAGAGAAGCCGTGCGGGATTGGCCCAGGATCTGATTGCTTTTTTCTTTTCTTCACAAGGACCCGATCGCTTTTTTTCAGAAAAAATACAGGGACCCGATCGCTTTTCTTTTGAAAATTACAAGGACTCAATTGCTTTTTATAAATACTTGGGCCCCACCCGTCATAACCTGTGAATGATCAATCTAACGGTCAACCTAACAGTGTTAATTTTTATGCCTCATGGACCTGACAGGTGGGCCACAACTGTCAAAAATCGGTTTACAATTTAAACACTCGGTGATTTGGGTTTTTTGAAACAGCCGACCACACTTTTGGTAGTTTTTTAAGAAAATTTATCTGGTAGATATTTGAAACCCTAACCTGTAAACTAGTAGTTTTATGCTATTTACTCCAAATATTCCTTCAAGGTCCCAAATTCAGAGGGAAGATATTAATGCAGACAAGTACTCCCTCCGTCCCAAAATTCTTGTCTTAAATTTGTTTAAATACAGATGTATCAAGTCACGTTTTAGTATTAGATACATCCATATCTAGATAAATCTAAGACAAGAATTTTGGGACATACGGAGTATATATAGAGGATGCTTAATTTCCAAGATCATGTCCATGACGGGAGACTTACTTCGAAGCATACCCCTGATTTCTTTCTTGTACTTCTAACCAAGGACATATTCCCTTTGTTAGATCTCAATCTTTCCTTAATAATAATAAAGCACAGATTGACTCTGTCGGGTTCACCGTCGTGGCGTTTTTACACAAAGGTACCTGTCGTTTTTATGAATTAAACCTGCCGTCCCTATTTTAGTGAATCTAGAAAAATGTTTCGATTTTGCATAAAACTCCGCGTAGTTTGGTATATTCACCCCGCGGTCCTTCAAAAAACGCATCACGCAGGATCCCCTCCATCCTCCGCGTGCAAGATCCCCTTCATCCTCCCCAGGCACGAGCGGGCGCACCCCCGCCGGCGGCGCCGCCGCCTTCCTCGTGGAGTCCGCGGCCAAATTCCACGACGGGAGCAGCGGTCTCCATCTCTTCAACTCCTCCCTCTCCCTGTCACACCTGGCCACGTGTCCACCACTTGTCTAGTGTGACGTGGCATGGATCGGGCCCCACCTGTAAGCGTGAGTGAGAGAGAGCGAGGAGAGTGTTTAAAAGCAGCCGGCCGCCTGTGGCTGAGGCATGCGGTGTGACAAGCTGTAAACCTCATCCCCAATCCTTCGTCTAGAAGCAATATCTTCTTCCTCTCCAAGTCTCTCTCGCTCTCCCTCACCTACTCCCGATCCCTTCCTCCTCAGTTCATTATAGTTGGTAATCAGATCCAAATTCGCACAAAAACATTTCTCCCTTGCGTTTGATTGGGATCGGTAACATCCACCGTGCCGGTGCGCGCTGCTCCGGTAAGCCGCACAAAATCCGTCGCAGGGTTCGATCCCCTTCAGAGCAAGACAACGGCTCCTTCAAAGGCCTCGGCGGCGACGCGGCAGGTGCTGGCCGCCATGGACGAGGGGAACACCAGCATCACCAAGATGCTCGAGGCCCTGCTCTCCAAGGTCGACGAGCAGAAGGCAGCGCACGACAAGCAAATCGAGTTGCAGGCCGCCTTCAACGCCCAGATCTCGCAGGAGGTGCGCGGTCTCTCTCGTCAGATCGATCTGACTCAGGCGGACCTCGACGCCACTCGCAAGACGGTGGAAGGGTCGCCCTCACCGGCGGGCTCGGTCACCACGCTCCTCCAGCAGCCCGCCCAACAACAGCAGCAACCTCCATCTCCGCCCCCGCCTCCACCGTCACGGTGTCACGTCCCTGGCCCGTCTCGCCCGTCCTCGTCCCACACGCGCCTGGGATACCACCGCCTGCCGCTCATCGTGGTGCCTCCTCACGGCGGGTTCGTCGCCGCAGCGACTGCTTCTCCGATGGGCTATAACACCAACGAATATCACAAGCCGCCCAAGCATGATTTCCCCAAGTTCGAGGGCACGACACCATATCAGTGGCTGGATCGCTGCCTCGCCTACTTCGAGCTCTACAAAGTGGCGTTCCACCACTGGGTGGCCACCGCGGCGCTCTACATCGACGGCCAGGCTGGGCACTGGCTACAAGCGTTGTGGCAAACGCATCGCAACATCACGTGGGAGCACTTCACCTCTGCGATTCTGGAGGAGTTCGGCGCGAACGAGTTCGAGGTGGTGATGCACAAGCTGCTTCAACTCCGGCAAACGGGCACCGTCGCCGAGTACCGTGCGGCGTTCGACGAGCAGATGTACCACCTGCTGGCCCTCGACCCGTCCATAAACAACAAGTTCTTCATCACCAGTTTTTACTAGGATTGAAGGACGAGTTGCGCGCCGTGGTGCTTCTCCAGGCGCCTTCGAGCATCACGCGTGCCTCCGTCCTGGGGCGGATCCAAGAGGAAGAGCTGGGCATGACCAGAGCACGCCCGCGCATCACACCTTCAGGACGGCCTCCACCGGCGCCGGCACCACAACAGCAACCACGAGCCGTGGCGCCAGCGCGCGCACAAGGGGACGAATATACGCGCGAGCGACAACTGCGTGACTTCCGCTGCGCCAACAGACTGTGTTTCAAGTGCAGAGACCGCTACTCGCGCGAGCACCGCTGTGCACCGCCTGCACAGCTGCTCACCATCCACGTAGGCGACCACGGCGAGGTCCTCTCGGACGACACAATTCACGCGCTGCAGCTCCTGGACGATCCCGGCCCCGGGCCTCCGCCACAAGTACCTGTCAGCGGATATCCACTGGTTGACCCAGCCCTCTGTATACACGACCTAGTCTTCCCCCCTCTCTGCGCACTAGGCGCACGATCTCCACCTGTGCACGACTGCACAACGGCTGTTCTCTGAAACTGTATATATGCAGAGCTAATGGATCGGCATGCACTGTGGTGTATTGCCTTCTCACATTCCCTACTCACATGGTATCAGATGCGCTCTATCTCCTGAGCCTGTAACTCCTCTTCCGCTGCCCTTCTGCACCGCACTCCTCTCGGCATGGTCGCACCTCCCCCTCCCCCTCCCCCTCCGGTCAGCCATGGACCGACCACCCCCCTTCGGGCCCCAGCCACCTCCACCCCCTGCTCACCCCGTCCGCGCTGGCCAACTCCACGCGCGGCGGCACCCTCTTCCCTCGTGAGCTGTACAACCGGGTCAGCCCGGAAATCTTCGGCCTTGTTCATCAACGGAATGCCACCGCTGCACAGCTCTGGGCCTCCATCGCCACCCTGTTCCTGGAGAACGCCGAGCATCAGGCCGTCTTCCTCGCTACAGAGTTCCGCCGGATCGAGCAGGGGTCCTCCTCTGTCATTGCCTACTTCGCCCGTCTGAAAGACTGTGCTGACCGCCTGGCTGACCTCGGCGAGCCCGTGACTGACCGGGACCAGGTACTCAACATGTTTCGTGGTCTCGCTCCTCGTCTCCACTACGCCATCCCGATTCTCACCATGCGGCGGCCACTTCCCACCTTCCTTGCTTGCCGCGCCTTTCTGCTTCTGGAGGAGAGCCGTCACGCTGCACAAGGCGCCGGCTCCACCGACATGGCCCTCCACGCCGCGCGCTCGCCAGCCTCTGGTGGCTCGGGTGGCGGCAACTCCGGCGGGGGCGGCCGCTCCAACAACAACAACAGCGGCGGCGGCCGCTACAAGGGCAAGGGCAAGGCCCCTGCCAACTACGGCGGGGGCAGCGGCGGCAACTCCGGCGGGGGCTCCTACCACAACACCTCGTCGTCGCGCCCTCCTACGCCATCCTCGGCGCCCTGGACCGGCATGGTTCATGCCTGGGCGATGCCATGGCGTCCCCATGCCCCGGGCTCTGGCATCCTGGGTGCGCGTCCCGGCGCGCCTTCTCCGTTCGCGGTACCGCGGCCCACTACCCGACGGCGCCGCCCTACGGCTCCCCTGCACCCTACGCGTCGGCGCCACCCTACAACGCGCCTGCCGCGCCGTCGTGGGACCAGACGGCCCTCATCCATGCCTTAAACAGCATGGCCATGCAGCAGCCCGCCCCGCCGACCCCCGCTGGCGGCGAGTGGTACCTCGACACAGGCGCGACATCACACATGGCCTCGTCCTCAGGTATGCTCGCATCCTCTCACCCCACTGCTCTCTCCCACATAGTTTTTGGCGACGGATCGTCCTTGCCTGTCACACACTCCGGCCACCAACTCCTCCCCACTACATCTTCTCCACTCTCCCTCCGAAATGTTCTTGTCTGCCCAAACATAATCAAAAATCTCATCTCTGTTAAAACCCTCGCTCGCGATAATCCCGTTAATATTGAGTTTGATGACCTCGGTTTTTCTGTCAAGGAACGGCGCACAAAGAAGGTGATCCTCCGATGTGATGACGACGGCGAGCTCTACTCCGTCACCACACCTCCCACGCACCACAGCCTTGTCGCCGCCACCGTGGATCTCTGGCACCAACGTCTCGGTCACCCGGGGCGCGATGCCTTGGCGACCACTCTGCGGCAAGCATCGCCTTCTACAGTCGCTGCACCTGCCCACACCTGCCATGCCTGTCAATTAGGGAAAAACACCAGACTACCGTTTACAGTTTCGCACCATGTATCCTACTTTCCTTTTCAGCTCGTTCATTGTGATGTGTGGACCTCGCCTGTACAAAGCTTATCTGGATACAAATACTACCTAGTTGTGCTCGATGATTATAGTCACTTTGTCTGGACATTCCCTCTTCGTGCTAAATCTGAAGTTCTCCCCACCTTACTCACCTTTCAAACCCTCGTCTCTCGCCACTTTAACCTAAACATTCTAACACTTCAAACAGATAATGGGCGCGAATTCGACAACCACTCCAGCCGCGAGTTCTTCTCCACACACGGCATTGCTCTACGCATGTCGTGTCCTTACACCAGCCCACAAAATGGCCGCGCCGAGCGTATCTTACGAACCCTAAACGACACTGTCCGTAGCCTCCTAATCCACGCCTCCATGCCATTTTCCTTCTGGGTAGAAGCACTGAACACCGCCACCTTCGTTCTCAACAGACGCCCGTGTCGCCCGCGCCACAATCTCACTCCGTTCTACCTGCTCTACGGTGCCCACCCAGACTACATAAACATGCGCGTGTTTGGATGCCTATGCTACCCTAACACCACAGCCACTGCTGCTCATAAGCTCGCTCCCCGATCGGCACCATGTGTTTTTCTCGGCTACTCGCCGGACCACAAAGGGTACCGTTGCTACAACCGATCGACCGGTCGAGTTCTTACTTCACGGCACGTCTTCTTCGACGAGAGCTCTTTCCCCTACCGCACCCCTGAACCCACACCACCTGCGTCGGCTGCTGATGATGACAACTACCAGTCCCCGAGTTCCCCAGATCGTCGGGCCGTGCGTCATGCCTCACCAGCCACCAGTGTGGCCTCGACCAACCCCCCTGCGCCCTCGACGCCTCCGTGCCAGTCACCACCAGCACTCCACCCCTGCCGATCACCCACCCCATCTACTTCCCCGCACACACCTCCGAGCAACGACAACCCCTCGCCAACCCCGTCACCCCCTCCGACTCCCGCCAAACCCACGCAATCCCACGCGCCCCCCGTGCCCACACACCGCATGGTCACCCGTGGTATGAACGGCATCTTCCAGCCCAACCCCAAGTATGCACTCCAAGCTCACGCAACCACCATTTCCCCCATACCCAAATCCGTGCGCACGGCATTGCGCGATCCGTTTTGGCTAACAGCTATGCAGGAGGAGTACAGGGCGTTGATGGCGAACAACACATGGACGCTAGTGCCTCGCCCACCCGGTGCCAACATTGTCACTGGGAAGTGGCAGTTCCGGCACAAGCTCAAGGCGCTCCCTGGAACGATACAAAGCCAGGTGGGTGGTCCGCGGCTTCTCACAACGACCGGGCGTGGACTTTGACGAAACCTTCAGCCCTGTCGTCAAGTCTGCTACCGTTCGTGTCGTGCTCGCCATTGCCGCGTCGCGAGACTGGCCCGTCCATCAAATGGACGTGAATAATGCCTTTCTTCACGGGCAGCTGGCCGAGCGCGTCTACTGTCAACAACCTGCCGGCTTCGTCGACCACGACCACCCCGACTTCGTCTGCCTCCTCGACAAGTCTCTATACGGCCTCAAGCAGGCTCCCCATGCCTGGTTCGACCGGTTCGCCGCATTCCTGCGCATGGTCGGCTTCACGGCGGCGCGCTCTGACCCGTCGCTGTTCGTGTACCACTCCGATGGCGGCATGGCGTACCTCCTCCTGTACGTCGACGACATCGTGCTCACTGCTTCGTCGCGCTGTCTTTTACAACACATCCAGCAGCGCCTCTTCTCCGAGTTCTCGATGAAGGACCTCGGTCCGCTCCACTACTTCCTCGGCATCAGCGTCACGTGCAGCAGCTCTGGCTTCTTCTTGTCGCAGCGCAAATACGCGGAGGAGCTCCTGGACCGCGCCAACATGACCGCGTGCAAGGCCTCGCCGACGCCCGTGGACACTCGTGCCAAGCTGTCCGCATCCGATGGCTCTCCTGTTGCAGATTGCTCGGAGTACAGAAGCCTGGTCGGGGCTCTCCAGTACCTCACCATGACTCGCCCCGACCTCGCCTATGCTGTCCATCAAGCATGCCTACATATGCATGATCCGCGGGACCAGCACTTGGCGCTCGTCAAGCGCATACTGCAGTACCTGCGGGGGACGACGACGCACGGTCTACACCTACATCGCTCGCCGGCCCTCGACCTCGTCGCCTATTCGGACGCCGACTGGGCCGGTTGCCCGGACACGCGACGCTCCACCTCCGGCTACGCCGTCTTCCTCGGCGATGCTCTGATCTCTTGGTCCTCAAAGCGTCAAGCCACGGTGTCCAGATCGAGTGCGGAGGCCGAATATCGTGCTGTCGCCAACGTGGTTGCCGAGTGTTGCTGGCTCAGGCAACTTTTGGGAGAGTTGCGCGTCGACGTCCCCAAGGCCACGGTCGTGTACTGTGACAACATCTCCAGTGTCTACATGGCGGCCAACCCTGTCCATCACCGGCGTACCAAGCACATCGAACTCGACATACATTTTGTTCGGGAGAAGGTGGCACTTGGCGAGCTTCGCGTTCTACACGTCCCAACCACGCAGCAGTTCGCCGACGTGATGACAAAGGGGCTACCTACAGCCGCATTTGAAGAATTTCGGTCCAGCTTGTGCATCCGGCCACCGGACGCTCAACCTGCGGCGGGGTGTCAGCGGATATCCACTGGTTGACCCAGCCCTCTGTATACACGACCTAGTCTTCCCCCCTCTCTGCGCACTAGGCGCACGATCTCCACCTGTGCACGACTGCACAACGGCTGTTCTCTGAAACTGTATATATGCAGAGCTAATGGATCGGCATGCACTGTGGTGTATTGCCTTCTCACAGTACCGGCCGCGGGCGCGCCGGAATGCTGTCTCCTCTCGTCTCAGGCACTCGATGGCACCGATTCGGCAAGAACAATTCGGTTGCGTGCCCTGGTGGGAAATCAGGTGATGATGCTGCTCCTCGACTCTGGCAGCACACACAGCTTCATCAACAAGTCGTTCGTTGATCGCATCGGCTTGGCAACCAAAGAGATGCCGCCGGTGGACGTGTGTGTCGCCAACAGTGACCGTCTCACCTGCAACCGCATTGTTCCTGAGCTCAAGTGGTGGATGCAGGGGCACACTTTTGCCACACCCATGCGCAAGCTGGACATCGGCGCGTACGAAAGCATCTTGGGCATGGACTGGCTCGCCCAGCACAACCCCATGACTTGCCACTGGCAGGACAAATGGGTCAAGTTCACGCACGACGGCGAGGAGGTTACGCTCCGTGGCGTGCCCACCAAGGCGTCCACCACACTCAAGGCGGTCAAGCCCGACGAGCTGCGCAAGATGATCGCGGGCAACCACGTCTGGGCCATGGCCATGGTGGATACATGTGGGCGAGCTCCGCCACCGCGGGCAAGTGGGCAAGCCAGACGCCCCTCAGCAATCTGCTGGAAGAATTCGCCGACATCTTCGCCGCCCCACAAGTCCTGCCTCCACACCGCCAGTACGACCACGCCATCACCCTGGTGGAGGGCGCAGTCCCCGCGAACACGCGTTCGTACCGCTACTCGCCGCTCCAGAAGGACAAAATCGAGCGGCAGGTCAAAGAAATGCTCGACGCCGGCGTGATCACACACAGCGTCAGTCCGTACGCAGCCCCGGTGCTCTTGGTCAAGAAGAAAGACGGGATGTGGAGATTCTGCGTCGACTACCGTCGCCTCAATGATGCAACGATCAAAAACAAGTTCCCGCTACCGATCGTCGACGAGCTGGCGGGCACAGTTGTCTTCTCCAAGCTGGATTCCCGCGCCGGATACCACCAAGTCCGCATGCGCGAAGAAGATGAAGCCAAGACCGCGTTCAAGACGCACCACGGGCATTTCCAGTTCCAGGTCATGCCGTTCGGACTGACGAACGCTCCGGCGACATTCCAATGCCTCATGAACGCGATCTTTAGTAAGTACGTGCGCAAACTCGTGATCATCTTTATTGATGACATCCTTGTTTTCAGTGAAACGGTGGAGGAACACATCGAGCATCTCTGGATCGTCTTCGAGCTCCTGCGCGCGCACCAACTGTTCGTCAAGGAGAGCAAGTGCAGCTTCGCCTGCGACCACATCGGCTACCTCGGGCACGTGATCTCCAAGGAGGGTGTCGCCACCGACACGGAGAAGACACATGCCATGGAACAGTGGCCAACGCCGACGAATGCCACCGAGCTGCGCGGGTTCCTGGGGCTCACCGGCTACTACAGGAAATTTGTGCCGCACTATGGCATCATCGCCAAGCCCCTCACGCAGCTCCTCACGAAGAAGGGCTTCGCCTGGAGCGAGCAAGCACAAGCAGCGTTCGAACAGCTCAAGACCGCGATGACGACGATGCCACTGCTCGCCCTGCCCAACTTCGACAAGCCATTCTCCATTGAGACCGACACGTCCGACACGGGCTTCGGGGCCATGCTCGTCCAGGAAGGCCACCCTGTCACGTTCTTCAGCAAGGCGCTCGGCGTGCGCAACCAGAAGCTCTCGACGTATGAGAAGGAGTTCTTGGCGGTGATGATGGCGATCGACAAGTGGCGCCCCTACTTGCAACGCGGCCCCTTTGACATCCTCACCGATCACAAGTCGCTCTGCAATATGGGGGAGCAACACTTGGAGACAGAGCTGCAGCGCAAGGCCATGGCAAAACTTGTCGGGCTGCAGTTCCGCTTCCAATACAAGCGCGGCCTCGACAATGGCGCTGTCGACGCCCTGTCTCGAGTGGGCAAGCAGCTCGACCTGGCCGCGCTCACGGCGTGCCAGCCGGCCTGGATTTAGGAGGTCCCCAACTCCTACTCCACCGACCCGGACGCCCAGGAGCGCCTGCAAAAGCTCGCCATCACCAGCCCGGACGACGACGGCTACGAGCTGCACCATGGCGTCATTCGTCGCAGTGGCCGCTTGTGGATTGGCGCCAACACCGCGCTCCGCACCAAGCTTATCGCTGCGCTCCACAACAGCGCGGTCGGTGGCCACTCCGGCGTCACGACGACGTACCAGCGCGTGCGCAAGCACTTCGAGTGGCACGGGCTCAAGTGCAACACTGAGGAATTCGTGCAGCAGTGCGTGACTTGCCAGCAGGCCAAACACGAGCACTCCAAGCCAGCAGGTCTCCTGGCGCCACTGCCCATTCCGATCGCGCCCTGGGAAGACCTCACCATGGAATTCATGGAGGGGCTTCTGTCGTCAGAGGGCTTCGACACGATCATGGTCGTGGTGGACCGCTTCACCAAGTTCGCCCACTTCATCCCCCTAAGCCACCCCTTCCACGCGACGCAGGTGGCGCGCGCGTTCTGGGATAATGTGGTCAAGCTACACGGTGTGCCGACATCGATCGTCTCCGACCGCGACAAGGTGTACCACCAGCAATCTCTGGCGGGAGCTGCTCGCCGGCGCCGTCACGAAGTTGCTCTACTCCACCGCCTACCACCCGCAGACGAACGGGCGGAGTGAGAGTGTGAACCAGTGCATGGAGATGTACCTCCGATGCGCGGTGCACGACACCCCGAGCAAATGGCGTCGCTGGCTGCCCATGGCGGAGTTCTGGTACAACTCAACCTTCCATTCATCGCTCAATTGCACTCCGTTCAAGGCGCTGTACGGAAGGGGGCCAACTTGGGGGCAATGGCGGCCTGGCCGGATGACGCTCCCCCCGGTGATGACCTGGACTGGGCAGCGCACATCCGCGCCCAGCTGGAGCGTGCCCAGAAGCGCTTCAAGAAGCATGCCGACCGCAACCGCACGGAACGCCAATTCCAGGTGGGTGAGCAGGTACTCCTGAAGCTCCAGCCCTACATGCAGCAGTCCGTCGTCAGCCGCCCCTGTGCCAAGCTCGCCTACAAGTTCTTCGGGCTGTACACTGTCGTTGAGAAGATCGGGCTCTTGGCATACAAGCTCGACCTGCCAGAATCGGGTCTTCCACGTCTCGCAACTGAAGCCGTTCACGCCGGATTACACGCCGGTGTATGCTGAGCTGCCGCGGGTGCCTGACTTGTCCGTGGTGAGCATGGCACCTACGCGCATCCTGGAGCGACGCATGATGAAAAGAGGCAATGCGCCAATCGTGCAGATCAAGGTGCAATGGGGGAACAGCTCGCCGCCGGCCACCACCTGGGAGGACTACGAGATCCTCCGACACCGCTTTCCAGAAGCTCTCATCTGGGAGGACGACGAAGCCAGCACTCAAGACGGAGCTCGCTCTCAAGGAGGGGAGAATGTCACATCTGGCCACTTGTCCACCACTTGTCCAGTGTGACGTGGCATGGATCGGGCCCCACCTGTAAGCGTGAGTGAGAGAGAGCGAGGAGAGTGTTTAAAAGTAGCCGGCCGCCTGTGGCTAAGGCATGCGATGTGACAAGCTGTAAACCTCATCCCCAATCCTTCCTGTGGATGCAATATCTTCTTCCTCTCCAAGTCTCTCTCGCTCTCCCTTACCTACTCCCGATCCCCTTCCTCCTCAGTTCGTTACACTCCCTCGAGCCTCGACCTCCCCGGCAACCTTCCTCCCCTCCCAAGTCCTTGTCTAAGATGGTTGTGAAGTTGATATCTTATCTCTACTTATCATTTTGATGCAGCGCGGCATTAATGAAACTAGCAGATCTGGAGTACTGTGGCACCACTAG
The DNA here is from genome assembly GCF_002575655.3 of Aegilops tauschii subsp. strangulata. Taxonomy (NCBI): domain Eukaryota; kingdom Viridiplantae; phylum Streptophyta; class Magnoliopsida; order Poales; family Poaceae; genus Aegilops; species Aegilops tauschii. The sequence continues at coordinate 636,749,806 of NC_053036.3, read as the reverse complement.
GTAAAGTGTGGCACCTTATAATCTGTTCTTTTGTTTGTGTGTGTGCGCGCGCGCGTGTAATATAAGAACATCCACAAATTTTGCCCAATGAACTTTATACTTCTGTGACTAAGCATTGCCTTTTCTTGATAATACCAATTACTAGTTAAATGACACTTCTTGATAAGTAAATAAAATGTTGCTGCAGTAAAAGATATTATAGCTAGTCAGATGTTATATTATGCAGAAAAACAGCAGCACTTCCTTTAGTACGTCCTTTCACGTGTGTCTGTCTGCCAATTTATACGACATGACCTTTTTGACCAAATGGTTTCCACAAGCCTGTTATTACATTTTTCCAAATAGAGACCACCATGCTGTTACTAGGAATTCCATCATTTTCGCCTCAAAATTTAGGATCTTGTTCTACAGTATCTCAGGGGTGAAATTGATCGTTGTCGTAGCAGTGTTCATATTTGAATTTTGAAGCCAAGTAGTTCTGTCGTGCAACATGATGGATTGGACTGAGGTGCCTGATACTTTCTAAGAGCATAGTTCGTGTGATATTTGCTTGCTGAGATGCCTGGATTCTTGTAGGACAGTGGTTGAAATGTATCTCCTTTTCCGTATCCCCTGAACATGTTGTAAGCTAATTAATATCTCTCTTGCAGTTACTTTATCAAGCTGTTTCTGGATAAGAAATATTCTTTGCCGTACCGTGTACTCGATGCTGTTTTTGCCCATTTCATGCGGTTTCTTGACGATGAGAGGAGCATGCCTGTTATATGGCACCAGTCACTGCTCGCCTTTGTGGAAAGGTTAGTGATGGATGTGTAAAGTTTGAAGGCATATTTTGGTTAATCGGAAAAGCATCACTCTTAATTCAGCAGAACAATTACTGTGCTTGTAATATAGCAGGTTCTCTTTACCTGCTTTTCTTCTCTATTAAACCTTTTCCCATAACTGGGGCAAAGTGCTTAATGGGAAAAATGTTCATATACGGAAATCCTCTCATTTCAAATTGTTCCATATGGACGCTGTTGCAAAGTTTCCACTTTTTCATCCACGTGTTGCTAAATATTTTTATGAACAGATATAAGAATGAGTTGGAGAAGAAAGACAAGGAGCAACTCTTGCGCTTGTTAGATAACCAGAAGCATTATTTGGTACGACTCTCATTTCGCCATTCGCATGCCTGCATGGATTTCGGAACGCTGCTTATTTTACTGAAATACGCTCGCCGCTGTCCATGTATATACAGGTGACTCCAGAAATTCGTAGGGAACTTCGGAGCAGCGCCAACAGGGGCGAAAAGCCGACCGATATGTCGATATATATCCTTTACTGGCCGCACCATTTATTTCCAGTCCTTTGCTTTGCATGTTAATTGCTATATCTGGTCAAGCAAAATATTTCATTGTGCAATCAAAGCCTTTCTACTGCCTTGTAACACAGTTGTGTCCTTAACTCCGTCCTTACGCTCACCTGTTTCCGTGATCACCAAGCCGATTGAAGAGGACAGGTGGAATGTGCCAGAGGTGCCCATGGAGGAGGATTAATGGCCGGAGAGCGCCACAGTTTGTTTGCTGTGTGGACTTCATCGGCGCTTCAGTTTTGATCATAGCGTGTTTTTGCTGTGTGTACCTTCTTTTTGCTGTTGAGGAGATATATATATATATATATATATATACCCTGGTTTGTAAGAACCGCTGCTATGGAGGTTTGATCGAACACGTTAGAACAAAAGAGTTGAGATTACATTTCAAAATGTATTCATGGTTCCTGAATCTGGCACGGTGTAGATGAAGGAAGTGAACCTTGTGTATCATTGGAACACAACACAATTTTCTGACACTACGTCAAATGTTAGGGCTGCCCTTTGTTTGGATACACACTACAGTAATCTTGGGTCTAATCAAATCTTTGTTGAGACCCTTAAAAAGAAGGGACCAAATTCAAATTCAAAAGCGAAATGAAATGTCCAAAAGTTAATGGCGTAAAATAAACATCCGTTTTGCTAATCCTCATCTAGATGAGAATTGGTTATAAGTGACATATATGTAACTTAAGGGAATAAAAGGTCGCCTACTAGATGCCCAAGTGTTTCGACACTAGTTATTTTGACATTAAAGGTGCTACAATAATCCTCATCTAGACTACATTTTTAACACACAACCTGACACTTGCCAAAGCTGCTGCAAATAAGGGAAATTGCTTCAGATAAAATCCATTAAGAGATCAGGAATAGCTAGCAGGTTAAATCCTTGTTATAGCAAGTCTGAAAGTTCAGGTGTATCACACCTCACAGAAATAAATGCATTGCCTACAGTGTAGCTAATAGAAATAGGGATTGCCATGTAAATTCTCCCCTTCGTCAATTCAAAAAACAGTGAATCATACGTACTATATAGGTACAGTACACATTTTAAATTTTTTTTTAAGCAAGCATACTTGTATGTCCCCACATAGACAGCAACTCATTCTAAAATTATTTCCCAGTAGTGCAAAGAAAATCCATCTACAAGATCATCAATCACCTCTAATTTCTCACATCCTCCCACTCACGCCGATGCGGGACTATTTCAAGGCTCCCAAGCTCCTGGTCGTCGTCTTCCACAACATGCCCGTCGAGAAGATGAATGCGCATCAGCCTTGGCGACGCCCTCATCATCTGCTTCACAAAACAAGTCTGCCAACTAACACCGTTGAAGCCAATGACCACTAGTTCCTTCAGGAGGTGGTACTCGTGTTCCCCTTGCACATCTAGTCCAGCACCCATGTTCTCTGAGCTCTTGTCAATCTGCACTCAGATCACAAAATGTTTACTTTCACAAATTATTGAGAACTAGAGCGTACGTTTGGTTTCAACACATACACGACTATGAGATTATTTCATCCAGGAATTAATGGCATACATGAACATGGAGCGACTCCAAACAAGGTGCGGCATCTAGTAGGATGAAAATCCAGAGTATGTCCCAATGTATCGGCACGTTGGCGATGAAAAGCTTCCTGAGATGACTGAACGCACTGGGAATGGCGGTTGGCTCAATCCACATCTACATAAACCAACATGCAATGATCTTTTAGTAGGTAGAGAAGAGACGTAAAGTTGGTATTCCAGAATGAGTTTTTGAGGTAGGTTCTCTCGCCTGATGTCCTTTCAGTTGCAGAACAAGCTTCTCCAGCAGCGGCATCCCTTTGAAGAATTTGCTCAGCGGATATGTCATGTTGCTAACTTGTAGTTGTCCACTTGTAGTCTCTTTAACTTCGATGCCGGGGCACAGATTCGTAAAACAGGATAGTAGACACAAGAATACTTGAGCCTGAAGTCCACAAGCTGCACACAGTTGGTTAGAACATCGCCAACGCTTCCAAGATCCAAAATCTTGCACAGCGTGAGCTCCGTGAGTCTGTGGAACAGCAAGGAGTTGAACGCAAAATGATGGAAACAACGTGATAGCACAAGCCGCTTCAGCCGCACATTCTGCAGTAATCCATCCAAAAGCCGGAAGTCATAGAGATGACACCCGAAGCCTTCAAAGGCAAGCTCTAAATCTTCGACGCCGGATCCGGCAATCGCTGCAGTAATCCATTGATCAATGCAACCGCTACTCGTCCTAAAGCTTTCAATCCTCAGCTTCTTGACAGACCTGCGTCGGAGCACGTTCCTGGGAGCCAGAAGAAATGCATTCACCCGTTTAATGTAGCATCGCATGGCGCGACGCTCATAGCGTTGCAGGACGGATGAGAGGCGACGGATCCTCCCCATCCACTGCTCATACCGACCTCTGACAGCAACAAAATCAGTCAGATTCTGCGTGTTCTTCTTGTCTGCTTGGTACCCTGCCTTGACATCCATCAGGATTTGTTTCAGCCTGTAGTAGCGTGGAGGGAGGAGTTGATGAACAGAAAGGAAATAACTTGTGTGCGACCCACGAGGAAGATGCAGCCATCGCTTGGAAAGGATGGTGGTGGTTATTGTTGTGCGTGCATCTAGCTTGTCAAGGATCATGATTAGCATGTCGTCAGGTAAGGTGCTGATCCTGTCATCACAAGTGTTGTGTTCCTTGTTCCTATGCATCTGGTTTTGTTTCCATGATGAAAAAGAGTAGTATGAACTTTTAGTCAGTGATTCCAAAAGAGTTTAAACTATAGATCTTAAACAGCATTGCCTCTCCATAGCATTACAATTAACGCATAGAGGACAATGGAGCAATCCAAAGAAGAAAACAAATAACTGCCCTGCCGTCTACCCTACCCTAGGGAGCTTGAGAATGATCCAAGCACAGATCTTTGGAAGGATGCAAGGATATATAGAGGGATACCCGTTTGGAGCATGAGGAGGCGTCGGTCACAGCCGAGAGATCGGATGCCTTTCTGAGACGGCGGTAGCGTCGAGGAGGATTGCCCGTGTCCATCGGATCCGAGCAGTGATGATGGATGGCTCACCGGGCGGTCGGCGCCTCGGCGGTGTGTAGATCTGGGCTTGTTTCTCCCTCGAGTTCGGCTTTTATATGACCCTAATGGTATCTCCAGCACGGGCATCTCGAGCCGGACTCAAAACGTGTGCAGGTGGACCGGTGTCACACCGGTTAAAAAAAACATCCGCACACCTTAAACCGGAACCTTTTTTTTTGGGGGGAAAGGAGGATGTACCCCCGGCCTCCTTCAGAACCATCTACCCCCCCCCCCCCCCCCCCCCCAACGGATCTGCTTTTCTACTTGATAGCGATTATCCAAATCGTTGTTACTGAGTGCGCGTGACTAATTTTGCCACCCCAGGCCCCAACGATGGGACCTAACCCGTTCTACTTTATAGAAGCGCAACTGAACGTCGGACCAACCCCTAACGATGTCGTCGTCCTGGCTGCCAGACTCGTTCACCCACGCCGATAGCACGCACCAGTTCTTGCGCGCGTTGAGGAAGGATTTGGACGCTTACACGTGGCCGTAATCGGAGCGGCACCAGGTCCAGCAATCCTCGATGCTTCGCTCATCGTCCACCTCTGGCGAAAAGATGACCGTCACATCATCGTACCGCCCGACAGCCTAGTAGTCCTGGGTCGTGTTCATCACGCTCGGCTTCAACTGTACAAACATTTTTACATTGTTTAAAATGTTGCTCCCATTTAAAAAATCAAAAGGTGTTTGGACTTTAAAATTTTGTTTTTCGAAAAAAATGTTTCAAAAAGTATTCAATTTTTCAAAACTGATTCTGTTTAAAAAAAAATTTCACTTTTTAAAGATTATTGAGAATTTTTCTCACTCATCTGTTCAGGTTCCAATAGTTGGTCCCGTTTTAAAAAAAATCAAAAGTGTTCGGACTCTAATTTGTTTTTCAGGTTTCAAAATTTGTTCCCATTGTTTAAAAAAATGTTTATGTTTCAAAAAGTGTTCATTTTTCCAAAATTGATTCTGTTTTAGAAAATTTATTCATTTTTTCAAATATACAGTGCTTTTTCACACATCTGTTCAGGTTTCAAAAGTTGCTCCCATTTCTTTCAAAAAATGCTCGCACTTTAACATATTGTTCAGGTCAAAATTGTTTATTTTCAAACAGTGAACCCTTTTTCAAAATTGATTCTGTTTTCAAAATGATATCCTTTTTTAAAAAAAGTATTCAGAATTTTTAAAAAGTAGTCGCACTTTAATTATTTTCCAGAGATTTCACGAATTGTTTACATCTTCCATATTTGTTTGCCCTTAAAAATGTTTCTTCTAATCTCGACGTTACTGTCTGTTGTTAAATGTTTCGGGCGTCTAATTATATCAATGACTGCCATCTGTTGTAGCGGCTTGCGTGAGCGTTCAGTAGTGCCAGGTCTCAAGTTCGATCCCTATGTGTTGTCTATTTGGTGTATATTTTTGCGTCGCGCGTTATGAAAAAAGAACTTGCTTCGCACGTGGTGGGCCGGTCCAATAGCGTCCGCAATCAACAGTTGTCAGTCTTTTTAGGGAGCAACTAGTTAACGAGCGCTCCTTCGGGAGCCTCGCAACGATCAGCGCCACTTGACGCGCTCTCAGCCATTCGTCACGTGTCGCGCTCTGTACGCTCCCTTCAGATTTTGTTTTTTTATTTTTCCGCACGCGTTTTCAGCTTTTTAAACGGTTTTTCCCAGTTTTTATCGACGTTTTGGTTTTTTCCCGGTCTTCCTTCGCGTTTCGACCAAAAAAAAGTTTGAAATTTTTTTTCCCAAAAAAACGCGTTTACTTTTTTTTCTTTCGTGAAAAGTCACGTTTTTTTTTGCGAGAGTCACGGCCGTGCCTTCCGGAAACGAAAAAAAACGCGTTTTCTGTTTTTTTTCTTTCGCGAGAGTCACGGTTTTACTTCCGCGAGAGGCACTTTTGTGCTTTCGTGAGAGTCACGGCCGTGCCTCTCGGAAAGGGAAAAACAAAACGCGTTTTCTGTTTTTTTTTCTTTCGCGAGAGTCACGGTTTTGCTTCCGCGAGAGGCACGGTTGTGCTTTTGCGAGAGTCACGGCCGTGCCTCTTGGAAAGGGAAAAAAATACGCGTTTTCTGTTTTTTTTTCTTTCGCGAGAGTCACGGTTTTGCTTTTGCCAGAGGCACGGTTGTACTTTCGCGAGAGTCACGGGCGTGCCTCTTTCGGAAAGGGAAAAAGAACGCGTTTTCTGTTTTTTTTTTCTTTCCACGAGAGTCACGGTTTTGCTTCCACGAGAGGCACGGTTGTGATTTCGCGAGAGGCACGGGCGTGCCTCTTTCGGAAAGGGAAAAAACCGTGCTCCCGGTTTGGTTTTTTCGTCCGGTTTTTTTCATGAAAAAAAGTTCGTCAAAACCTATCAACATGCGATCTAGTTTTGAAGATCTCGACGCGAGGAATCCAATGGTGAAAACGGTTTGAGATTTGAACGCACGGTTTAAGAGATAAAACGTTTTGAATAAACGAATCTACGAAAAAGGGGAAAACTCGCAGGTTGCGACAAGTGGCGCGCTGCATGTGCGTCACTTGTCGTGACCAGATGGAGTATTCTTTGCAACGAGTACTCCTTAATTAGTGATTTCGGTCTTTTTACATCATGTATTGTGAAAAAAGAAAAAAAATAATAGACTGAAAAAACGGAAAAGAAAAAGGAAATCTCGCTTCGCGCCTGTTGGGCCGGCCCAGTTGCGTCCGCAGTGAACAGTCCCGGGATTAAACCTGCCACATCCATAATCCCTGTTTGGGTTCAAAATAGACCGGGATCGACAAGTTTGGTGTGCTCATTTCAGGGATTGGAAGTTCAGGGATCGATTTAGCTTTCGTCTATAAATTCAAGGTTTATTTTGGACTTTTTCCCTGGTCCGTTGGTGCCGTGATGCAACAATATTTTGGCCCATTACCGTAGGCTCCTCGCTCGACGGCGCCCCGGCCGCCACCGCCGCCGCTTTGTTATGGCATGCCCGGTGAGGAGGCCCAGTATCGGGTGGGATGCCACGTTCATGTGCTACTTGTATGCTATGGACCGTCGGCAACAACGGCAAGGCAAAGTGATCTCCAATCCTCAAGATCGCAAGCCGCCGTATCTGCTCTGCTGCCTGTACGAGCCCTTGCATGCACAAGAGAGTTACAGTCTGACAATGGACGGTGTGTTTGGTTATCATGCAGCTTAAATGTTGGTATATCTTCTACTCCTCCCAGTGGCGGAGCTTCGGCTCAATTCGGGGGAATAATATGCTTTGGGCTAATTTTCTTTCAGGGGCACCGCCCAGGTTGGCCCCTCAAAAGCTCCGCCGCTGCCCTCTGTCATGGAAAAAGTGTCTTTGATTTCGTAAAACTTAGGCCCTCCACTATATAGGTCAAAAGAGATGTTAAATTCATCTTTTCTCCGTTTGACACCGGTTCCCTCCATTGCCCAATCGCCGCCATAATTTTTTTTATATGGAACCAGAGCAAGTAGCCGCTCCGATTCCCAGCCGGTGTCAAATACGCAAAACAGTAAACAATTAGCGCCATGGCCCACTGCAGAAAGCAAACCACATTCAAGTAACTCACGTGAAGCAAGTAGTCGATGGCTTGATTAAGTTTTTTATTCGTGTCTAGGTCCTGTTTTTTTCCAGGCTGCAAACACAACGTTGTGAAATCGGTGCCAAATAAATTCTTCAGGGCATCTCGCTACCCAACCGGTTACATTTCATTGGATTGGGCATCGCCTACATAGTGGAAGGCTTTAAAGTTGTACTAAACCAAAAACACTTATTTTGGGAAGGAGGGAGTATTTGAAGCCCGGAACAATAAGCCTCTTGTTGACAGTGATTTAGCAAAATCTCATTTCCTGCTAACATTATAGATAATGTGCCAAATTCTGCTAAATGGTATAATACTTCATAATTGGAATCATTTTTCTATGCTGGTAACAGTTTTAAGAAACACTCCCTACATGTGGCATGTTTCAAATGTTAAATTTTGTTAGCAACATGTGCTTGGATAATAATGTTGATGATTTTGTTGGCAATTTCTAGTGCGGCATAAGGCTATCAACATGCCATCTTTGTATGTGCTATTTGTTCATCAGCTAGGTAGGTTAAACGAGTAAAGCAACGCCGAACATGAAGATGCAAGACAACTGCTTCTTTGACAACAGGTTTTAACTGGGTGGAACTGAAACATCCGCTCCGTTCCATATACGCTTGCTTGTTATAGTCAGCATCTACTCCTCACCCAACAGGGTGAGGTTGGAGTTGGACCAAACATCCCAAACACATACAACATCCATCACAACCAAGGTGAACAACGGCGGGTAATTCGGTGACGACGCTTACTAACAGTTTACACGAAAATTTGGCATCATCATGGGCTACGCCGATGTGCCGGGCACGTCTTCACCGGCCGCTGCAGGAGGCCCCGAGCCAGGCTTGGCCCGCTCGACCACAGGAGGCGGCGGTGGCTTGGATGGCCTGTTCGGCTTGATGAGCCCCACTTTCTCCGCCGGTATGTCAAACTGTCGTTTTCACACAAGCAAAACACAACGCCGCAATGTCAGACGTCAGGTGTCGCGTAGTTTGTTATATCATAGTAAACAAAGAGGAAGCCATATTGCACGTCAATGATGTTCGCGAGGGAAACTTATTAACTTACCCTGTATCCACACCCAGAGATGCACGCGTTGAAGCACTCCTGGTGAGCAAACAAATCAAGTTTATTAGGAAAGAAAACACCGGTTACTGAATCTGTCAGGAAAAAATCACAATAGCAGTGATGGAGAAGCAGATACTAATTTGTTGTTTACAAACTATTTAACGCAGAGCTTTCAGCAGTAAGACAGAATCATAGACTTGCAGATATGGAAATAACACACCGTCCAGAAATTTACAGTAAAACAGCTTGCACATTGAACTGGCATAAAACTATGTATAGAAATGATCCCCATAAGTAACCAGCCAGCTGATAGATACTGACCAGACTATCTATGTCGTATTAATATTTGCATACCAAATTTTCGAAATTAATCAAACAAACTAGACTAGTGCAATCTAACTTGACAGTAAGTAACAATTCAGAGTTATCTACCTGCTGACTTGCGTTCTGCCTGTTAGCAGAAAAGCTGAGGGCTCAATGGCTCATGCTATCACTCAGGACAAGTTTTAAATACAGGGAAAACCAAGGATTCAGTTATCCCAACAAAAATCCCCAAAACTAACATATGTGTTCCAAGGAAAATGGTAAGCAGAAGGGAAATATTGTGATATACTGATATCGCACAGAAAAAATGTATACTGTACAGCAAACACTATAGAATCAGGAGTGTCCTGTTCATGGTCAGAACATGTGAATCCTATATAAATACTTATCAATGTTTACTATTTCAAATCACTTTTCACAGCGCAGTATCACACTGCTATTCAATCTTAATTATATATGGCCAGCTAATTTTCTGAGACTGTCTCACAGTTGCAGTCCAGGCGTCGAAACTTGCAGCTTAGTACTTCTGCTGCTCCAAGGACTTGGGAGTTAGGCCCAGCATGAGTATGCATAATTTAAACAGATTTATAGGTAAAGGGGTTGTTGCATAACAGATTTTGTACTTATAGTCGAAGGGGTTCAGTGAGGAGAAGACATCTGAAACAATTTAGAAGATGTTATATTAACAGATCAAGAACTCACCAAGGAGTAACTGTCCTCTCCTGGTGACCGATCGATATAAGCACTCCACTGACGATCTTCCAACACCGGATCCTTGTAGCATATTTCAGTGCATTTACCTATGCCTGAGGATTTCACAGCATGTGAGTTAGCTTGCACATTGACAGGTGTACAAATTGAAAGACAACAATCTGCTATTTTACAGTCACCCAGAAACATAACAATCTGCTATTTTACAGTCACCCAGCATTAAAAAAAAAGGCATATACAAGTAATGAAGAAGACCTTACTGTAAGGAAAATCAGAGACTTGTTTCAACAACAGAAACAATTTGTTTTAAAAAAGCAAGCTCTCCTAGGCCATGGAAATAATGGAGAAAATGCAATTTCCTAAGCAAGCAAGGCACCAAGAATGGAAAACAAATAATAATCCACTGATTACCACTACAATTTACACGCATAGCCATATTTAAAATATCGAACGTCTACGCTATACGACAAGGAGCGCATCCACGGATACAATAACGAAGATCTACACTATACGACAAGAAGCGCGTCCCCGGATACAATAACGAACATCTACGCTATACGACAAGAAAAGGCGTCCTCCGACATTTCGCAGTCAACCACGATTGTTACGTGTCAGAATAGAATTGTGGCAGGTAACGACTATTGGCGAATGCTACTAAAATCTGAACCATGAACAATGCCAATTCAACAACACATGCATAATTCACTCTGTTTTCCAGGGCAATCGATTTAGGAAGGCGACAGCCAACATAGATTAACCACATTGCATATATCAAATTCGAAACTGACGAGGCACATAACCAAAAATAAATCTGAAACCAAGACCAAACCAGCGGATCAATCAGTCAATCAAACAGTTGCATTCCGCGGCTGGTGGTTGGGCAGGGGGGCACTCACACTCCTCCCAGGTGTCGCCGTCCGCGTTGCACCCCTTCTTGCAGAACACCCTCCCTGCGCGTCGGCGAAACGGCAACCGACCAACCAACCAAACAAACCAACCGTCAGTCTCGATCAGCCACAGACAAGAACCCGCTTTGCGCGGGGAGAGATTGGGAGGGAGGGAGAGGGCGCGCGGGGGGCAACCGACATGGGATTTGGACGAGGGTCGCGTACTTCTTGGTGCAGCAGCTGCCGCACGGCGGCGTCCAGTCGCCGGAGAACATCGCCTTACCCTGTTCACGACGGCGCGCCGGCTCGTCCGGTCCGGCGGGCGTTCGCGCGTACGGCGCGTTCGGCGTGAGGGGGGTGGGGTGGGTGGAGGATGCGTGCGGCGGCGCCGGTCACGGGAGGGGCAATGGGGGGTGGGTGGGGGTGGGGTGGGGCGGAGGGGGGAGCGGAGGCGGCGGAGGCCTTGCGCTTTTGAGGTTGTCTGGTTCGGAGGAAATGGGGGAGGCCCGGAAACTGTCGGGAAGGCCCCTCCACGCTTCTCTGTTCGCGGATGGGCCCTTGGTTGCCACCATGAGAGAAATTTATCAGGTTTGCAGGGAGCAAAGCGCAAATGTGCGCTTCACCTATTTATTCTAGGTATACATACCGTATTTTTTTTAAAAAGATTAGCAATTCATTTTGGTATATTTGTGTGTGGTGATTTTTTTGCTCTATTGGCCAGAATTAAGGTTCTATGAAAACAAAAATATCAGTATGAAATTCTTAGCGGCACAACCGTAAAAAATAATCGCTGCCGGCAATTTTTGAGTGGTTTAAGTTTCTGTCTGGCCATTGGTATCTAATTCTCAACCAAGCTAGATGTCGGTGGGCACAAAATAGTTACAAGGTGGTCTCATTTTGCCCATTTGGCCGTCAACGAGATAGTGGGTTCCCTCCCCTCCGTCTGCCGCTCCGTTGGCGGAAGGGTGGGATAACCACGGATCTTGGCTCTGGCATGTAGATAGGGTGTGGATAGCTAGGGTTTCGGCTGGCAGCACTGTGGAGGCAAAGGTGCTGCCGGAGCGAATAAGGGTGTCGCCGCTCCTTCCTATGTGTGTGTCTTCTAAGCTTCGATGGGGAGCGTGCAGCTTGTGGTGCTCGAGGAGCTTCACATCTTGCGAGGTTATGTTTCCTCTGGGCAATCAATGAGATAATATCGAAAATCGTGCATGGTAGGGATCTCGTCCTTCGACCCCGTCGTGGTCACGTCACCTCCTCTAGTGGGTGTGTGGTGGTGGTGGGGAGGTGTGTTGGAGGAGGGGCTCGCCTGCTAGCTCTTAGGATTGCACGGGTAGGTCTCTGGTGACGAGTCGGGTGTTGTCCACCTTTTTTCAGGGCCACAGGCGATGGCATCCGTTTCTTCAATACGGCAGTACAGAACCATAGCTTCGGTAACTTCTCGCCCGCGGGAGAGGCTAGCTCTAGTTACAAGGCTGAAGAAGAGGGGCGGCATCGGCGAGCCACCGTCTCGTTCCGGATGTCGATGATGTCGGTATCACGAGGGATTGTCTTGTAATTTCTGCTTGTTTCTGGATTTCCTTATAAGGTGGGGCTTGAACAAAATTACTTATTTCCCGCAAACAAAATAAAAAACAATGGCAGGGGTGTGGCATGTACAACAATGATATAGAAACTTTAGCACTCTGCATGATATATTTCTTAGTTTAGCACCATGCTTTAATGACATACTAATTTATTACATTATTCGAATAGAAGTCCATATTAAGCCTACATGATTGTTGACCATATCTCAGCTTCCAAGAGGTGATAGTGATACTACCATCAGATGATGCAAACATGGACAATTCATATTAGTTTATTAGAGGAGCATCCTAGAAATTATCTTGGCAAAACGAGGTATATTTGTTGAGAATGCTGACCTCCTCATCTCCTTGTACTCGTGGATATGGGGAGGGCAAAGATAAGCAACGACTATTGGTGCACAACTTAGAGGGAAAAGGCATATTACCAACCAGTACAAGATGATGCTGCTAAACACCACAGGAAGGTTGAATTCCACATGGTAATGTACATCCATCATCGTGAGAAAAGCATTAATGACTTTGGCAACCACATGAAAGCCAATTACTACTATCAATTACTACAAGTTGTGGGTTTGGCTTAGTATGGGACGTCCGTCGATAGAAATAGTGTTGCAGGGAGGGGGCAGTGGAACAAGGAGGAAGAAAAAGAAAAATAATAATGAAAGAGACGCCCCATGAAGGTAGGCTGCGGCCGGGGTGAGAAATCGAAGAGAAAATGACAGAGTTAACCCAAATGAATGAGCGAGCAATAAAGACTTACATCAATAATGGGTGGGAGACGGCGGGCGATGGCCGGCAAAGAATTTCAGCAGCAATTTCCCCCTCTCTTCTTATTAGGTGACACAGACCAACAAGATCCAATGCGCCTGCCGGTTGATTTGGTGAATCTAGTAGGTCAAGTGTCCATCCTCGTGTCTTGAAGTCCGTGCAGGCCCGTTACGAGTTGTCACCCTTCCTCGCGTCACACATGAAGAATCTCCGGTTTATTTCTCGCAAAAGAGGAAATAATCTCGGCCTATTTTAATGTCTATAAAGATCCTCAAACCCCAAAAGGTCCCAATCACTCGGATCCATGAAAATCGTGACTACAAACCTAGCCCTGTCACGAGGCCACTCCCATCATCCATTCATCTGAATCCATTCTGATGTAAGGACTCGCGACAAAGTTCTACGTAAATGTGAAACTTGTTTCTTAGTGGAATAATCGGCTATTTAGTCCAGGCTTTATTTAAAAAAAAAATTGGCCATAATACTGATAATATTACGCCAATTTGAGAATTAATAATTTAGGCGATGCCTCTACTTATACATGTCTTTTTTGTGTTCTCGTTTTGAAGACGAGAAAACACTAACATGTAGAGCACAGCCAAAAAAGGAACATATCGAATCTAGTACTCACATGCCTTCTATTGTAATGGCATCTCTAATCCAATCCCCAAAACTTAATTTCTAATAAATTTCTGGGAGTAACCTAATCCATCCTCAAAAAATTAGTGCCCAATGTTTTTTCCATACTCAATAACAAATGAGACCCAAACAAAATCTTCCAACCACCTCACTAGGTGTGTCCATTTTTCATTGAGTGTGGGAGAAGGAGAGGATGTGTTTTGAGCACTAACAAAAAATGTCAGTTTGCTCTGATACATGAGGTTGGAGGGGCTGGCTTTTAGCTTGATACAAAACTTGTTGGGCACTAAAGAGCTTTTAGGGATCGGTTAGATGTATCTTTTCCCTTCAAACAAAATCTTTTCGTACTTGAGGTTTTTTAGGACGGATTGGAGTTGCTTAAAAGCATGTACTACGCTCCAAGGTGGACTACTACCTCACAGATGCATGCTTGAGGGGCAACTGCCAGGGAGGATAAAACGCAAAAAAGACGACTGCCTGTAGAGCCAAACAAGTTCTTGCAGAGGAGCCGACTTCCTCACCGAAAAGTGCTTGAGAAAAGCAAAAAATAAGGGAGGGAAAAGACGAGAGAGAACTAGAACTAGACCGGAACGAGCCATGGATGAAACAAATATAAAGATGGAGAGAGAGAGAGAGAGGTGGTCCACAAGAAGACATTGCTTCCGTTGGGTGTGGGTTATCAATACAGTGGCCTCACTATTTTTTTTCTTATGTGGAGTTAAGACCACACCTAGATTCTACCTGCCTGCCTCCATGCTTCATTCCGTGAGAGTGCTCCAAGCACCATAGATGACCAAGATGTCTTTGAAACTCCCGAAAAGGCTATTAGCTTCATAAAACTTCAACTTCAATTTTGATATGAACATTAAGAAATATAAAAGATGAACCGGCTCCTTATTATTAGTATTACAGTCAAAAAATATTTTCCTAACTTTGTCAACTTGTTTGTTGTAACATGATGTTTCAAATTTCGTGTGCATCTCCTCAAATGTGTGAAGAATGTGTGTTAATCTTTCGATTGTGCTCCACTATTGGGGAGCGAGTATTTGTTTTCTTTTACCTTTGCTCAGTGTTTAGCATTTGAACTCTAAGTTGTGACAATCTGCTTGCCTCAAAGCAGTGTGAAACTCTTTGAGTTTTGTTAATGAAGTTGGGTGAGACTTCTCATCAAAGAGAAAATGTACCAGTGCCCACTGTCAAGATGAATAATCACATGATGGACGCAACCCTAGTTGATGTCATGGTCACGTCATATCACACACCATGCATAGCTCAAGATCCATTTGATCATAAACATCTCCACCATAAACGAATCATGAACTAGTGAAAAATTTCAAAAAGGAGAACATAAACCAGTGAAAGGTGCAACAAAACCAACTTTGCATGATGTGGTGTCAAACTGCCGCATCGGCGAGCTACGGTTGTTGTATTACTTGTTGTTTTCTTGTATCTTTCACCGGGATAGACGAGGGAGGAAGAAAGGTGGGCATCAACAATGCTGGGTGGGAGACGACATGCGACGGCCAATAATTCTGGCGGCGATTTAGTGCGACTGCGGAGAATCTTGCATCTTTGCTTAGGAACGATGAATCTAGTAGCAGGTAGTATACGTAAGTGTCCGTCTCCAAGGCCAAGCAACCAGTTGTGAGTCGTCACCCCTGCCCATCCTGCGTCATACAACATGCTGAAAGAATATCTGATTTATTTCTCTCAAAATAGAAAAATAATCTCGGGTTATTTTAATGGCTAGAAAAATTCCTCAAATCCAAAAAGGGGCCCAACCACTTGGATCCATCCAAACAGATTCTGCCCCCATCTCGCAGTCTCCCGGCACCAGGTCTCACAAACCCGATTCACCAACACTTGAGACCCACCGGAATCCGAGCTCTTATAGTTATAGGTCCAATGCGCCGCGTCCATGAGGTTGGTGCCCCACTTGGATGATGAGTGCAGTACCAAATGTTGTCATGACCATCAAGCCACACGCCGCACATAGCTCATGAGCTATTCAATCACCTCCACCCAAACCAAAACATAAAAAAAACATTTTTTTCTCTTTGTTTTTTTTGCGGGGTAAAGGGGATTGTATTAATTAAGTATAAGAAATGTTACAATCCCTGAGGATGAGGTCTTGAATAGATCCAGGACCCGCTCCTAACCATACCACAGTACGATTCTCTTCACGGCCGAATTTTGCAAGCAGGTGGCTCGCATGGTTCTGGGCTCGGGGTATCTTTTTCAGGCTTGTACACCGGTCTGAAGCCATACGATGCTTGATTTCACCCACAAGCTGGCAGAGAGCAGAGCCATCCCGGCTGGGACTATTAACCATAGCAACGAGCTCCGCTGAATCAGACTCCACCACAAACTGATGTGCACTCCACTGCATTGCCAGATTAATTCCTTCCAGACATGCGCTCATCTCAGCTTCTAGGGCCGAACTACAGCGATGGAGGACGCGGCAAGACGAGAAAATTATCAGTCCCATCCAGTCTCTCAGTATCATTCCGGTGCCCGCCGCCCCTGTCGCGGGGATGAAGGAGCCATCCACATTTAATTTGACCACCCCGGCTGGTGGTTTTTCCCAAGGAATTGGCTCATCCGGCTGTACCATTGGCTGCACCGGCAGAGGAGGTCCATCCATAATCCCTTTTCCTTTAATAATTTTCTCAACGGACTCGGTCTGGATCAACTTCAGGGGTCGCATGTAACTACACAGGTAGCGACGGGATCCTTCAATAGTTGGCAGCGGCTTATCATGAGTAACCTCATTCCGGGCATGCCATGCGCGCCATAGCACCATCAGGACACGCGCACATTCATCCACAGGCAGCAAGGTGATGAGTTCAGGGATCTAGTCCGGTGGCAGCTGCTACATGGTTGCATGTGAAGGTAAGCACCACACCTCCTGCATGGCATTCCAAAGGGCATACGCATGCGGGCAGAAGTACAGGGCATGTCGGAGATCCTCTTTTGCATGGCCGCAAATCTGATAGTAGCCAGTCACCCGCATGCCTTCACTTCAGTTGCAAGAGCATTTGACATAGCACGCCAGCCAAACGTCCGGACCTTTGGTGGTACAGGAAGATTCCAGAGTTGCTTCCATACTTGCCGCTGACCGTCCGGCTGTGCGCTAGAAGATGCCCAGCTCATCGCCTGATCCTTGAGACGCATACCCAGCTTGTAAGCACTTCTCACGGTGAAGATACCGTTTTTTTTCAGGATTCCATGCCAAGAAATCTGATTCCTGCCGTGGCGATGTTCTAATCCGCAAGATGGCCTCCACATCAATCGGGGCAAAAGTCGCTCGAATTTTTGATTCATCCCACACTCCGTGTTGATCCAGCAGACTAGAGACTTGGTTTAGGCGAGAGCAGCCTCGGGGGCTAAGTGGCTTAAGCGTTGATGAACGAGGGATCCAGTTGTCCCGCCATATCCGAACCGAAGCTCCGTTTCCTATCCTCCATATCATCCCTTCCTTGAGTAGCTCAAGACCATAAGCAATGGCAGACCAAGTCGACGATGGCTGGCCCGCGAACACTGTGTCCAGAATATTGCCTTGAGGGTAGTATCGTGCCTTGAGCACGCGGGCACACAAACTATCCGGGGATTGGATCAGTCGCCACGCTTGGCGGGCCAGAAGAGCTTGATTGAACACCCGCATGTCCCTGAAACCCATGCCTCCCTGTGCCTTGGTTCGTGTCATTTTATCCCAACTCAACCAATGCATCTTCCTCTTCCCGTTCTCTTCACCCCAAAAGAAGTTCTGGATTAGCTTGCTTAGATCATCGCAGACTGACATGGGTAGTTTGAACACTCCCATAAGATATGTGGGTAGTGCTTGTGCCACCGCTTTGATTAAAACTTCCTTCCCACTCTGAGCAACATAATTATCTCCCCACAACATGATGCACTTGGTGAGACTCGATTGAAGGTTTTCGAACTTGCCCCGGTTCATGCGACCTTCTGGAGTTGGGAGCCCCAGATATTTGGACTCAAAAACCTGCTTTTCCACCTGAAGTGTTTGGCGTACTGCTTGTTGGTCCGCTGGTGAACAAAACTTACTGAATTCAATTGAGCATTTGGCAGGATTTATGAGCTGGCCCGTGCAAGTGGCATAAGTGTCAATGACATGTTTAACACGGGCTGCTTGCTCCTCTGTGGCCTTGAAGAATAAAAGTGTGTCATCTGCGAATAGGAGGTGGGACACTCCTGGTGCACGGTGGCAGACTTTGACCGGTGTTATACCCCCTGCTATTACCTCTGACTGAAGCAAGGCAGACAATGCATCAGCAACAAAAAGGAATAAAAATGGGGATAGCGGATCACCTTGACGAAGGCCTCTTGATGGGGAGAATGCTTCCAATGGGGCTCCATTAAATTTTACAGAGTATCTCGCCGTGGTCACGCACACCATAATCCATTGTACCCACCGGTGAGCAAAGCCCATCTTTTGCATTGCCTCCTCCAGAAACCTCCAATCAACACGGTCATAAGCTTTAGACAAATCGACCTTATATGCACAATACTGATTTTGTGATTTTTTTTCTCTTTGAACTGGTGGAATCTCAAAAAGGGAAAAAACATAAACCAATGAAAGTGCAACATAAAGAAACCATCGAAGCAACGAGCAAAATCATGGCCGGCAGTTTATTTGATACCACATCATGCATGGCGAGTTGACACAACACGGAATAAGCAAGGCAAGAAAATAAAAAAGAAATGTTTGAGCCAAAAAAAATGCTATTGTAAAAAAACAAAAACCCAACAGAAACACAAGTGGTAGTGCATCACCTTCTATTCTTCCCCTGGTAGACCTAAGCCTTCCCACCCGGCCAAAATGCCGCCAAAAAGAAGAAGAGAAAAACAGTGCAGAATTTAGCCTAAACACTGCCAGTAGTATGAATGTGCCCTACTTATACATGATATAAAACACAAATAACTTGTGTAGAAAAATACAAAAAAGCATTCATAATAGTAAAAACATTGCATTGTACATCTTGGTTCGGTGAATCGAGCGTAGTATGAGTTGTCCCTTCTCTCCATCTCAAGTACCGACTATGACTTGGCCGCGACAACCATAGGACGACGACTAGCGAGAGAAGGAGGGAAAAAGGAAGGAAGGAGGGAGAGGAAGAACCAAGGTAAAAATAGCGCCGGTCTTAAAATACACTATTAGCGTGCTATTTACGAGACATTGTACATTAATTTATTTAGCGAGACACTTCTGAGTACGCTATAGCAGGCTATTTTTTTAGTGAGAGGAAGGAAGAAGAAAGAGAAGAAATAAATTGAACATGAATGTGGGTTGCGGTCGGACGAGAAAGAGGAGAGAAAATGACGGAGTTGACCCACGGACGGACGGAAGGAAGGACGAGCCGAGCGAGACAGAAAGACGGGCGAGCGACGCTGGGCGGGAGATGGCCGGAGAAGAGAAGAATCCCGGCATCAATTTTCATCTCTCTTTCTACGTACGGTGACGTAGAGCGGCGAGATTCAGCGCGGCCGCCGGCTGGTGCGCTGAATCTAGCAGGGCAAGGTGCCCGTCCCTGCGTTGCGTCTCGTAGGCCGAGCAGCCAGTCGCGAGCCGTCACCTTTCCCGGCTGCCCATCCGCATCACGCATCACTCCAACAGAATCTCCGATTTGTTTCTCTTAAAATAAAAGGACAGAAAAAGGAATCTCATGGCCTGTTTCTGCGGCTCCTAGCTAATCCCAGCCACGCATCCGAAGTTCCAAACAGAGTGTGGCCCATCACTGGGATCTGGGCTCTCTAGATTGCTATGCTAGGTCCTGTGTGGTGTGTGGTGGTGTGGTGCCCCGCACGGATGGTGAACGCAATCCCAGTGGTTGTCATAGCTCCTGACTTTTTTTCTCCAAAAAACTTGCAACCTATTTGTACTTCTTCTAGAATATGCCAATAACGCACCATATTTTTATACAAGAGGCAACAATATTACAAGATGCCAACAATCTATGCGTATATCAATCGCTGGCACATCAACACCATCTAAAACACACTAAAACTAACTACTCACAAAACAATCTAGACCACCTGCATCGACACCGGCAAGTTTCTGCTATCTAATCATGGCACTACACCAAACACCCGTAATTGCCTTCAGACCAAACGTATCGCGCATATGGCTCAGGGCATCTCCGACACGGTTCACCGATGTAGTTCGATCCCAAAACTATTTAAATATTTGAATCCGACAATTTGGACACCATTAAGCCTTCAACGTGAATCACGAAATTGGATTCAACCGTGTTTAGCCATCCGAAATCTCACAAGCCGGCCCCAAAATCGAGGGAGCCGGTGGGAGTTCGGACGTCCGCTGTGTCAGTCTTCAACACCCCGAACCCACTCAAAACCTCACACAGAGCCCCCACATTTCCACAGTTATGTCGCTCCTTTCGCACCAAAGCACGCCGTTTTCGCCCCCATCGCCTACGTCCGCACGTTCTGCTGTCACCACGACCATGGAGCCCTTCATGATGTTCGACGTCCCGTTAGACTTGTACAATTCCACTTGCATGGTCTGGCTCTCTGAACAACAAGGGTGACGCTTTAGGCCCGCAACCGTCAAGAAGGCAACGTCCACAGCCGTAGCTCGTCCTCCGCAGCTGGCCGTCGGGCTGGTGCTCCCGGGCAATCATAGCCCTGGCCCAACACAAGCCATCATACTGCTATGCCGACCATCTAAACGGTCAGCCCAAGACATAGTTGCCACGACACCTCGCCTCCTCCGCCCGCCTTCCATCGTACACTGTCAACCTCAGTACCAACACACGTTCACGGACTCGCAGTCCCCGCAGCTCATCCTAGGAGCCCGGTCACTGTTTGACGGAATGCCTCCCTTAAGCTCGACAGCGACCACCAACGAGGTGATGGTGAACATGATCCATAGTGCGACCACGAGGACGGGCAAGTCGAGGACGACACCTCGCCACAGCCAAAGCAAGAGACGCCAACAGACACCTAGCAGCTAGAGTGTGACGTGCCCGATGCGAACGAAAAGAGTGCTGAATTTAGCATAAACATTGCTAGTTGTACGAATTTGCGTTGCACTTTCATATCATTTCTGTATTTATTCAGAAGTAATTCGTCGATATCGTGCAAGTACAAAATGCTAACAACTCCTCCCAAAAAAGTACAAAAAATGTACTCAAACGGGCCCAAATAGCGAGGCAACGTCAGATTTTTAGGCAAGACAAATTGAATAAGCATTAATGGCAAGTTGTGTTCATTGAGGATGACACATTTAGTTGACGAACATGACAAATCCGCCCCAATTCATTTATTGCCGGGAAAAATTGCCGTGCTTGAAGACTAAAGTTGCCATTCTCATGTAATACAAATTGTCGTTAAACATGTTCAATTTGGCATGTACAAAAAATTGACGACAAATTTTTAGTTTTTTCGTGAAGAGACGGATTAACCATTTGGGTTGGGTGAATGTGGCCGCACGAACATGACAAATTTAGTTGGCGAGCATGACAAATCTGCCTCAATTAATTTCCCGACAAGAAAAATTACGGTGCTTGCGGACTAAAAATTACCATTCTCACACTAATATAAATTGTCACGAAAACCATTTGCTTTGTCATGTCTAAAAATTTGATGGAGTAGATATTTCGTAAAGAAATGGATTATTTAACCATTTGGGTTGGGTGAATGTGGCCGCACGAGTCGTCGCTTCTCATAAAAAAGAAGAAGCCTCCAAGTCCCGGCAAGGGGCAACCAATGAAGAGCCGTCACATGAGCTCCACCCGCACCAGAATCTCCCATTTATTTTCTCCGAATGGAAAAGAATCTCGTGTGCCTTTTTCTCGACGCTTGCTTATAAAAAGATTCCAAATCCCCGTGGGCCCCGGCCACTTGGAGGGATCCAGCCAGCCACCACCCAGCAACGACGTACCCGAACAAACTCTGCCCCCACGCCCCTCCCGGAACCCCGTCCACTGGACCCTTACTGACCGACTCTCCGGGCCCACCGGAATCTCGTTTCTCGCTGGTCCAGTGCGCCGCGTCCACGGCGCGGTGCCCCAGGCGGGTGATGCCCCCGCGCGTCCGCATCAGCCGCGCACGCAAGTCGCCTTGGCCTTGGCCAGTGGTGGCCGCGCACGGGACCGAGGCGCACGCACGCACGCACGCAGACGCGGACGGGGACGGGACTCTCGCCGCTGCACGCACGCAGACGCAGACGCAGACGCAGAGGGGGAGGAGGAGAGGGAGGCGACGAGCGATGATGGCGGCTGGGACGGGCCGGGTCCTGCCGCTGCTGGCCGTGGCCGCGGCGCTCGCGGCGGCGCTCCTCTACACCGCGCCCTTCTCCAAGGTCCAGCACCATTCTCGGCGGCGACCGGCCGACGCCTCTCTCTCGAATCTGCGGTGGTTTGGTTTTACGGGGACTGACTGTTTGTTGTTGCGCGCGTCGCGTGCAGAGCCTGGGCGGCGAAGGGTGCAGCCTGCTCCCGCACGGCCACTTCTGGATCGCCAGCCAGCGGGTCGTCGCGCTCGGCCGCGTCGGCCCCGCCGCAGGTATGGCACTCCTTCCATCCCGCCTCCATCGCCGCGAGCGTTGACCCCCGTTCCATCGATACGTGGTGGGAATGCGCGAGAAAAAGTCAAAACTGATATGTGATTGGTGTCTGTGCTTGTGTGCAGTGGAGGTGAAGGAGGGGCTGATCAACGCCATCGCCGTCGGGGACTACCGGAGCTTCGTGCTCCGCCGCCCGCTCGTCGACTACGGGGACGCCGTCATCATGCCCGGCCTCATCGACGTGTAAGCCAAACAAACTGTCACTGAATGAATTACTGTCTCTGAAAAAAAAATTTACTGTCTCTGAAGATAATTACTCGCCTTGGGTTTCATGGTGGCCTTGTACTTTCAGGCACGCGCATCTCGACGAGCCTGGACGGGCGGAGTGGGAGGGCTTCTCCACCGGCACAAGAGCCGCCGCCGCAGGTGTGCATTCTTTATGATTTGAGTTCAGCCACACGCCTAAGCACTTCAGTCTGTCTCTGTCTGTGCTAATCAGGAGCAGCAACCTGATGTAAGCTAGTATAATTTTCCTCTCACGTTAACAAACATAGCAAGCAACATTACTGGCCCTCCTATCTTTGGATTATGATTGATTTAGCAGGAAGTGGTAATCAGATGTCTTCTCCCTTGCTCCATGGTTCTGCAAATTAATTCCTTCATTTTCAGGTGGCATAACCACTTTGGTGGACATGCCTCTCAACAGCTTCCCTTCCACGGTTTCTGAAGAAACTCTCAAACTCAAGGTTCAGACTGTTTCCTTGTTGTACGTTTCAGTAGTTACATGATTGCTCCCACCTCCCAGCTTTTTCTGCAACTAACACTGATAATACTTGCATGCTTGATTATCAGGTGGATGCAGCTCGGGATAAGCTGTATGTCGATGTCGGTAAGTGGCAAGATTCAGTATCATGGCAAACTAGCAATGTCAAGAGTCAGAACACTGAATTTATCTTATCTACCATATCCATAGAATTTCAGCATTTTGGTTTTATTTTCTGAACAGTAATGCTCCATCTGAATCTGTTTCATAACTGGCTTGCTTGCTCTTCCTATATAGGGTTTTGGGGAGGCCTTGTACCTGAGAACGCCTTAAACCCAAGCAAATTGGAGAGCCTGCTAAATGCAGGAGTGTTAGGACTTAAGGTTTGTTTCTCAACAAGTAATACAGGCTCAATCATTTCCTATCAAAGCATGCATACACTAGAAGGAGGAACTAACTGTATTTTTCTGTTCTAGTCTTTTATGTGCCCCTCTGGCATCAACGACTTCCCCATGACAAATTCAAGTCACATCGAGGTGCGCTGCTTTCTTAACTCTGCCATATTAAACTTGGCCTCGGCAAGAATTTCACACTTCTACTTATGGAGTCCCTAAACTAGTTCATCGTCCCGTTTTCGCACTATAGGAGGGCCTCGTTACATTGGCAAAGTACAAAAGGCCCTTACTTATCCACGCAGAACGCATACCGGATGTGTCGAGCGATGAGGAGCTTGATGGCGAATTAGATCCTCGATCATACGCAACATACCTGAAGTCTAGAACTCCAGCATGGTAATTTACATTTTGCCGAAATGTAATTGGTAACCACGCTCTATGAGCTGGAGAGTGCCACGTGTTTTCTTTTGACTGAACATTTCAGAGTGAATGGATTACAGAGGTTCACTAATTAATTCTAGGATCTCCTATACCCAGGGAGGAGTCAGCCGTTAGAGATTTGAAACGTGCCATGAAGGACACCGAGGTGGGAGGCCGGTCAGAAGGAGCTCATCTTCACATTGTTCATCTCTCAGATTCAAAAACTACCCTCGACCTTCTGAAGGTGCGACGACATACTAGTTTACCCTCCATTTTCCCCGGTTCTCTTGGCCGGTGCATCACCGACAAGTTTTGCGCTTGCAGGATGCAAAACACAGCGGCGCAAAAGTCACTATAGAAACCTGTCCTCATTACCTCGCATTTTCGGCGGAGGAAGTTCCAGATGGGGACACTCGTTTCAAGTGCTCTCCTCCCATACGTGACGCCGCCAACAAGGAAAACCTCTGGGAGGCTCTGCTTGTATGCCATCTCCCATCCTTCCCAATTCTGAAACTTGCTGCAACCTGTGATCAACAGTTCCAACTAGGCTAACTTTTGCATGAACGAATGCTAGGATGGACACATCGACATGCTCAGCTCGGACCACTCACCGTCAACTCCTGATCTCAAGCTAATGGAGGAAGGCAACTTCATGAAGGCATGGGGAGGTATCTCGTCTCTGCAGGTTAGTTTGCTTCAACTGTTTGTGTAAGCGTGCACATTTTTCAGCAGAATCATATTGCCAAACTACTGCATACGTACATACAGAACTGATGAGAATTCACTGTGTTTTTTTCACAAATTGCTGCAGTTTGTGCTCCCTGTAACATGGTCACATGGGAAAAAGTACGGCATCACTCTGAATCAGCTAGCCTCGTGGTGGAGCGAGAAGCCCGCCGAGCTTGCGGGGCAGAAGAATAAGGTAAGCAGTGCATCTTAGCACACAGAGAACGGGGGAGTTCACTCTTCCACTATCTTCTGAAAGAACAATAAAACAGAGACAGTACATAGCATATTTACATTTTCGAAAAGTAATGTTGGTTTCAAATGATCGGATTGAAATCACCAAACTCAAGAGCTGCATCGCTTGTTTTGCGCAGGGGTCTATTCTGCCGGGGTACCACGCTGACATCGTTGTGTGGAAACCCGAGGCGCAGTTCCATCTCGACGACACTCATGCCGTATACCACAAGCACCGGGTTCGCTTCCCGACTCCAAAAAACCATGAAACTTTACACTGCTCCAACAGTCCTACAATTCAAACCAAACCCATACTCATTTCACACTTCGTTTGCAGAACATCTCGGCTTACCTAGGGAAGGAGCTATCGGGCAAGGTCCTGTCGACTTTCGTGAGGGGGAACCTGGTTTTCGCCGAAGGGAGGCACGCCGGGGCTGCCTGCGGCGCCACCATCCTCGCCAAGTAAAACTGTAGAGCTACCCGCTGATTTCTAGCGTATATGATCTTGTGCGCTATGTTGTATGTATGTATAATTGGATCCAGTGCATGCATCGATTCCCCTCCATTGTGTATACCCACCCATTCATTGGACAGCACCAGTGTAGGTTATTTCTCTGAATTATTCAGATGTACTAGTTCTGAGCTTCTGAGTTGTGATAATATCTATGAGAGGAGTGTGAATTATTCTGCTACTCTTATAACTTCCCGACGAATTTTCAGCTGTAAAAAAAAGCCTTCCTGGATTATCCAGACACTCTGTTTTTGTACTGTGTACGAATTTGCAGAGGCTCAGGCACAATGCAATGTCTGCGCGTAAACGAAGGGAGAAGGCGTATTTCTCCTGTACGTTAAGCCCTCAATGAAGCGGTATGGGTTTTTTGGATAAGGCTGGCTGAACGCGGCCGCGTGTTCCAACTCCCACCTCCGTCTCCGGCGGGAAGCGGAGACCTCCCGCTCCGACTACCATTCCGGCGGCCATGGCCACCACCGCCGCCGCCGCCGCCGCCGTCTCTAACCTCTCCCTCCGCCTCCCATCGACACTCCCCTTTACGGTTTCCTTCCCCACCCGCCTCTCGCGCATTCCACACGCTCCGCTGCGACGCCTTCGGACGGCCTCCTCGCGAACCCTAGCAGCGCCCGCCACGTCGGAAGTCCCGGAGGCAGAGGAGCTGCGGTTGGAGGCGGAGTCCGCGCTGGAATGGGGCGGCGTGTGCGCGCGGCTGGCCGACTTCGCCGCCACCGCCGCGGGCCGCGCCGCCTGCGGGGAGGGCCGGGTCCCCGTCGGTCAGAGCCGGGAGGAGAGCGAGCGGCTGCTCGAGCAGACCGCAGCCGCGTCGCTGCTCTCGGCGCCGCTGGATTTCGGCGGCGTCGGCGACGTGTCCGCGGTCGTCGCCGCGGCCGCCCGTGGCCGGCTGCTCGCCGTGCGGGAGATATGCGGCGTCGGGGGCAGCCTCCGGGCCGCGCGCGGGGTGTTCGACCAAGTGAAGAGCCTCGCCGAGGAGATGCCAGATGGGAGGTAATGGGATTGGTTCAGCGCAAAGCAGTTTTGGAACACTGAAACACAACATCGATGAACTCGAATCAGTGTAGCTCATAAGGTTTCTTTGTGCAAGTGACATGCAGTTTTGGGCTAAAATTCTGAATGCAGATCCCTGTTTGGACTATATCCAGTTAGCAAATCATCTTGATGAACGATTTTCTGTATGTAGGGAACATTGAAACACAACATTGTTGAATTCGAATCAGTGTAGTTTCAGCTTGTAGCTCATAAGGTTTGTTTGTGCAATAGCACACAATTTGGGCCTAAAATTGTGAACGCAGTGCCCCGTTTGGACTATATCCAGTTATGCAACTCAGCTTCGGTTTTATCATTTTTACCGATGGCGTCTTAAGATATTTTGTTGGTTCATCCTCTGCAGGTACACCTCTCTTCTGGATATACTGCAGGGCGGTGACTTTTTGACAGAGCTTGTAAAAATGATCGAGTTCTGCCTTGACTCCAATCTCTCTATGGTCCTTGATCGGGCCAGCGAAAGACTGGGAACGATCCGCAAGGAAAGGAGGATGAATGCCGAGATGCTAGAATCCCTGTTGAGAGATACATCCGTGAAAATTTTCCAGGCAGGTGGGGCTGATAGCCCTGTGGTCACTAAGCGCCGCTCTAGAATGTGTGTTGGTGTTAAAGCTTCACACAAGCATTTGGTCCCTGGTGGAATTGTTCTGAGTTCCAGTGGCTCTGGTGCGACCTACTTTATGGAGCCAAGGGACGCCGTCAAGCTGAACAACACTGAAGTAAAACTCTCGGGCGATGAGAGAGCCGAGGAGTTGGCAGTATTGGGCTTGCTAACTTCAAGAATAGCAGATTCCCGAACGAAGATCAGGCATTTGATGGGGAAAATACTGGAGCTGGACCTGGCTTGTGCTAGAGGTTCATATGCCCTATGGATAAATGGCGTGAGGCCTGCCTTCAGTGACAGGGATAGCAGCAGTGAATCGGACCCAAGTAGCGCGTATTCAGTATTTATTGAAGGCATTCGACATCCTTTGCTCCTAGAACAGTCCCTTGGCATTGCAGAAGAATCGGCCACCACTGAAGCAACTGAAGTGGGGCAACAACAGCTATCTGAAGACCACCCTGTCCCTTCAATGCCTGTTCCATTGGACATGCATGTGAAGAATGATACTAGGATAGTTGTGATCTCCGGACCTAACACCGGAGGCAAAACTGCTACTATGAAGACCTTGGGATTGGCCTCTCTTATGTCAAAAGCTGGAATGTTCTTCCCGGCCAAAGGAAGGCCTAGGCTTCCATGGTTTGATCAGGTTCTTGCAGACATTGGTGACCACCAGGTAGTCTCTGTCTTTTGAAGAGAGTTTCTCTAACCACTTGCGGGACAAATATGCTTATTGATGCAAACTGTTTTCTGGATTGAAGTCTCTGGAGAATAGCCTCTCTACCTTCAGCGGGAACATATCACGTCTTCGCAAGATTGCACAAGTTGTATCAACAGATTCTCTTGTTCTTATTGATGAGATTGGCAGCGGTACTGACCCATCCGAAGGTGTATCCCTTTCAACTAGCATTTTGAAGTATCTTGCTAGTAGACTAAACTTGGCCGTCGTGACAACCCATTATGCTGATCTAAGCCGTCTTAAAGCTGTTGATGATCGATTTGAGAATGCTGCAATGGAATTTTGTTTGGAAACTCTGAAACCAACATATCGAGTATTATGGGGAAGTACCGGTAATTCAAATGCATTGAGCATTGCAAAGTCAATTGGCTTTGATCAGAAAGTACTCGATCGTGCACAAGAATGGGTTGAGAAACTATTGCCTGACAAACAAAAGGAACGCCAAGGTTTACTTTACGGCTCTCTGCTGGACGAAAGAAACCTTCTGGAGTCCCAGGCAAATGAAGTAGCATCTGTCCTTTCAGAAGTTGAGGATCTTTACAACGAGGTACATCTCTTTACCATTATTATCTTGTTTGACATTTCCACAGTAGTGATTCTCATACTTTAAGTTGAAACCTCACTTGATAATAATCTGATTTTGAAGATTCGCTTAGAAGCTGATGGGCTAGATAGCCGAGTAGCTGCTTTGAAGGCAAAAGAGTCTCAAAAGGTGCAACAAGAGTTGAAGTCTGTAAAGTCTCAGATGGACCTTCTAATCAAGAACTTTGAAGTTCAACTTAAGAATTCGAAACTTGAACAGTACAACTCAATAATGAGGAAAGCAGAATCTGCGACCGCCTCATTGGCTGCTGCTCACCAGCCAACTGAGTTTGCTGTCAGCGACGGCGAAAACAAGAGTTTATATGTTCCTCAAATTGGCGACAAAGTGTATGTTGAAGGACTGGGAGGCGGGAGTATGGCCACTGTTGTTGAGATACTCAGTGAAGATGGGAGCTGTATGGTTCAGTATGGAAAAATAAAGGTCCGGGCCAAGAATAACAAGATGAAGTTGGCCCAGAGAGACACGAAGGAAACATCGGCTTCTTCCTCGGCACAAGGAAAGGTGCGCTTTGCATCTGCTCTATAATAGATTATCCAGCTGCTTTTATTTTGGTTTTACTCATCATTTGGCATGCAACATGATAAACCTGTTTGAAATGTCGGAAACCTAGTGTAGCCACTGACATAACTTACATCATATATTTCGTCAACATAACTGTGGTCAAGGACCAATGTTGTCCCTTTGACTGCTGTGTCCGTGATAAAATGTACGTTTCAAATGATATTTTGCTGAGGTTCTCACTGGCATCTAAGTTCTTCTCAGACCCTATTCAAATAGCTGTAGGCTCAGTTGGGTAAAGCAGGTCTCGTTAACACTCATCAATAGTCCCATCATGTGCTGTTGTGCATAGAAACATGGTGTATTCAATGCTGGTTCGTTCTATCCGTTTCAGAAAATCTGCGCTGCTAGGCTAGCACATCCAGTTTCTCCGAAGGACGGACTCAACTTTAGGTTTGCATATATCGTTCCTTTCCATCGAGTTGGGTCGTCGGACGCCCCATTAGACGACTGGTATCATGTGTTCCCCAGCCAACTGGCCATTATCTTTTGAGCCACGCACGCACGTACGCACTGATGGCATATCCACCATCCTGCTTTATGTCGGTACGCTCCCCGTCCCACACGTGGCATGTTAGCATGTCAATCTTGGGAGGGAAACGGAGTTAGCTCGAGCCCTACAGGATGCATTGAA
Organism: Aegilops tauschii subsp. strangulata; assembly: GCF_002575655.3. Lineage (NCBI taxonomy): Eukaryota > Viridiplantae > Streptophyta > Magnoliopsida > Poales > Poaceae > Aegilops > Aegilops tauschii. The sequence continues at coordinate 636,720,046 of NC_053036.3, read as the reverse complement.
TCTGACATTGCTGGTACTATTGATGATTCCGGCTTTAGTTCGGGTAGATGCAGTGTGGAGCAAGCTAGGCTGGACTGGGCACACATTGGTCCATGCAAAGCTAGACCGGTGGATGTGGATCCATGCATGCACCTTAATTAACTGAACTCCCATCATATATCATGTAGGCAGCGTATGATTGGTTGTATGGTCAACGTTGTCTATTATCTATCACCAAGCCTTGGTTTTTCAATCTTGCCCTGATATCACCAGGCCCTGCAATGTGTAATGTTCTTCTAAGTTGATGTTTTACATCTACGGTGGCATTTGGCAGGGACGAGCACAGAAGCGGTCTCCAGCGGGGACGGCGCAGACCGGCAGCGTCTCCTTTGCCCCGGCAGTGCAGACGTCGAGGAACACGGTGGACCTGCGGGGGATGCGTGTTGGCGAGGCGTCCAACAAGCTGGAGATGGCCATCGACGGGTGCAGGCCATACCAGGTCCTCTTCGTGGTCCACGGCATGGGCACCGGGGCGGTGAAGGAGTGCGCGCTGGACGTGCTCCGGAGCCATCCCCGGGTGGTGAGGATGGAGGACGAGAGCCCGCTCAACTACGGCTGCACCGTCGCCTACATCGAGTGAATGAAGTTACAAATCGATGGCGGCGGCACTGCTGACTGCTCCACTCCGTACCTTACAGCAGCGACAGCTATACATCACAGTTCACAGATGACACACAAGCAAGAGAGTTCTCCTGCGTTTTGTAGAGAAAAGTAAAACACACAACAGAGTTGGAACTACGTACAGAAGAAAAAAGAAAATTACGCAACAGAGTTTCTCAATGCGAAACTGTTGTTTACATCAGAAGATATCCATCCACGCGGTGGAGGTGGAATTGAGCCGGGCCTGGTGACATGGGAGGAAGAGGGTGTTGGAGGTACACGGGTGGTGGTGGCCCAGCCGGAGGCAGGGATTAATGTAATGGGCACTGGTGCTGGTTGATTCTGGTGGATATACGACGGCGCCATTCAAGTTTGCCCTACAGAATCAAAATCGAACTAGATGCAGATTGGTGGGTAGGTTCATGCGTGCACATGCGCATCAGTGCGCTTCTCTGGAGCGATGCATGGGCACACGGATTCTTTTTGTATGCCGAGGTCTCATCTTTCATCGGTTTCGCTACTACTCACCAGTGCTGCCAGGGGCTATGTTTCATTCGCACACAGTGCATCACGTGAGGACGGACTGCACAAGAACAAAGAGGTAAGATCACTCGCGGTCAACGCCTAACCAGCGCCTCCACGGCTGTCTGCTGATGATAACATTAAACTCCGTTTCTTTAAACCACAATATACATCCGATGCCAGATTTTTAGCGTTGGGTTTGGCTAGGCCTCAGTCGACCGAGATTTAATCACAGATATACCATGGGTTAAGACTTGAGATCCAGATTTAGCAAGACTGTCACGTCGTATCCTGATTGGATGCAAGGCAATTAGTCGCTGCCGCATGGCAATTTTCAGTTTGGAACATGGCAAATCTTACACAAGAGCATGACGCAATTTATACTATGTTTTCGCGTGCCAAGCCTGGACGTTTAGCTGGCAGTCTCTAAAAATCTGGTGTCAGATTTTTAATACTAACCATTTTTATAGGATTTTCCGTAAATAATTTTTTTTTTGATTTGATAGGCGTGAGAAGGAAGTTGACCGTGCGCCCCAACCAGATGAGGCGAGGCTTGTTTATTTAGCCCATCAAATCCGGGCCAAATTCCGGGAGCACGCACGTACGTGCACACCTACACACGTAGGCCGGCGGGGTGGGGTGGGGTTGCACAACGCCTTCCTTTGAATTGATAGCCTCGTCCTCGCTCTGATAAGCGGGAGAGAAAGAGAAAAAGGTTTAATTAAGTCTCCAACCGCCGCACCGGACACCCACGTAGGCTGTATCCATCGGCACATGCAGCGTCGCTGACCCGCCGGAGCCCACCCCCCGCCGGCCCCGCGTGGCAGCCGGAGCACGTCAGCGTCTACGTAGCTCGCGTCGAGGGAGCGGGTCATGTGCCTGCCAGCCTCCCCGCCCCCCTCGTGCTCCTGTCAGAGCTCTCTGTACCTGTACTTGCAGAAGCAGCGAGGAAAGAAGGCAGCCCCACCCCCGAATCTTCTTCCCTTCCCCCCGCACCATCTCATTTGTTTAACGCCCAATCAGCGGCTAATGATTCATTCCATTCCAATCCATGCGATGCGAGCGAGCGAGGTCTGTGAGATGCCAAGAAGATTAGTAGTACCACTACGCTAGGTGACAGTCGAGACCCCCTTTCAATCTGCTGGCATTTAGCTGCTTCCACCGATCCATCTTCTTCTTCTTCTTCTTCTTCCTGTGGCAGCATTTTGTTGTTTCTCCCCCTCTCTTCTGCTTCCTCCTCCCATCTTCTTATTCTTCTTCCTCCCGCACTCACTGTTGACGCCATTCTCCTGCTCCGCTCAGGCTCTGAGCCGGGCTCCCAAAGGAGACCCATCCGCTCCTGCTCTTGCTCCGCATTCCCTCCACACCCCACTCCTGCTCCTCTTCTTCTCCCGCCGTCCGCGGCGCCACTGGGGAGAAGCGAGCAGCAGCCTAGATATAGGCGCCGTGGCCGCCACGGCCGAGACAGACAGAGGGCCAGAGAGAGAAAGACCAAGGGGGGATATCATATTGCTGCTCCTCCTCCAAGATCTCCATCCCCTTTCGAGCTCCCCGTCGGGTCCTCCCTGACTGGTGAGCAATGCGGCGGCGCGCGCCGGGTCTGGGAGAGGAATAGGAGGCGTCGGCGTTGGTCTTGGTCTTGGTTTCGCTCGCGCGGGACAGCAGGAAGTGGGACCAAGAAGAAAGCGGGGGCAACATGGCCGGCGGCGAGGGCTCCAGCGCGGCGGGCGGGACGGGGGAGATGCGGTCGCTGGCGCTCACGCCCACCTGGTCCGTCGCCACCGTGCTCACGCTCCTCGTCGCCGCCTCGCTCATCGTCGAGCGCTCCATCCACCGCCTCAGCAACGTCAGTCTCTCTCTCTCTCTCTCTGCAATTTTTTCCTGTCCTTTTCTTTCCTTTTTCACCAAACACCAAACACCAAACACCAAACAGTTGGTCTCAAGTGTTCCGAATAACAACTCAAACGGACTCCTCGTTTTTTCTCTGCTACGGGATTTTGTCCTTTACTTTCTTCTAGAAAAGGGAACGAAATCCCTATCAGGAGTAACTCTTTTCCTAGTACTGTACTGTGTGTGTGCACACCGAATTCCAAACATAAGTGACCTCTGCATGATTCCACTCTTCATAAGCTTTTCTAGTAGTACAACCTTGTTACTGAATGAAAATTCAAATATTAATTTTCTTGTTCATTATCACTGAGTTCCTAGCACTGTACTGCATGCGCACTGAATCCCAAACATAAATCGCTCGATTTTAAGTTTTCTCACCATCACTTGGTGGGCTAATTCACGGTGTTCTTGTGCTTCTTCAGTGGCTGAAGAAGACTCACCGGAACCCGCTCCACAAGGCAATGGAGAAGATGAAAGAAGGTACCTGCCCATCTGCTGTTCCTTTGTTTGTCCTCTCTTCTCATTTCTCTTCTCTGAATGCTCTGAAATGTTAGCTAATGGTTTGCTCTGTTTTGCTGTAGAAATGATGTTGCTCGGCTTCATATCCCTGCTTTTAGCGGCGACGTCGAGGATGATCTCCGGTATCTGCATCGACTCCAAGTACTACAACAGCAGGTTCTCCCCGTGCAACAAAGAAGAGGCTGAGGAGTCATTGAGCACCGAGCACGACCTGACTCGCAAGCGCAACCACATAATCGATGCCATCCTGCATCGTTCTCTCAGGAGGAACCTTAAGGCGCAGTCCCATCAGGTGGAGAGCTGCCACGAGGTGTGTCTGCAAAGCTTCCTTGGAATGGCTAAACTTGTGTGGGAATCCTTTCGGTGATTGAGGAAGCTCATTGCGGTTGCAGGGCTTCGAGTCGTTTGTTTCGCATGAGGGTCTCGAGCAGCTCCACCGCTTCATATTTGTCATGGCGGTAACCCATGTGACCTACAGTTGCTTGACGATGTTGCTAGCTATACTCAAGGTTTTCCCCCATTATCATGTGGATTAAGCGTTTTCACCTTCGTTTGTTATATTTAGAAGATGGGCATGAATGTGGGCTTGATGCCTATTCGTTGGATGTTGGCAGGTCCATACATGGAGAAAATGGGAAGATGAAGCATTTAGAGATAATCACGAATCTTTTTCCCGTAAGTGCACTTATCTTTACCCCCTTCATCTTTCAGAAGAAAAGACAATAATACAATGTCGAAACACATCTGAATTCATGATGCAAAGAAGATCTGTGAGCTTCTCAAATTTAGAACGCATAACTAAAACAGAAGCAATTCAGAATGTGTAACTTAACAGAAGCAATTGAGGACGATGAAATCAGTATTAGCTTCTTATATGATCCTATCAAAATAACAGATCCTGAGATAATATGTGTTACATGGTTTGGTTAGGAAGATTTTAAGCACGTCTTTTATGCTTGCTTTAGCAGTTCCTCTTGTCTGAATTTTGCAACCATGTCAATTCCCTCTAAATATAATTTTCTGATCATATTTGTTTTATTTTCCTAAACAAATGTTTTGAAAATCTAGTAGGAAAAACCTTCTGATGTATCAAATACACCGTTGTTTTACTTCTGTAACTGGAGCAAACAATATCCTGGTGTTGTTGGTGCCACTGTATACTTAGCCACGTTGACGTTAACTTCTATCTGATGGTTCCTCTTCTAATTTGCCTGTAACAGAGATTGCGTATGCATCAGCAACTAGAAGGCAACCACCAGCACTTACCAAATCCTCTTCATTCAGATTTTGGAGTCAAAATAATGCGGTCATGTGGGTGGTATGTTGAGGAAAATAATTCTTGTTGCTTATCTTAGGCATAAATTTCTCCTTTCATGTATAGAGCTACTGTAATTTCACTGTTATAGGCACCACTTAAGATTCTTGTTGTGCCATTGTACAGTTTTGCTTCCTTGCTCAATTTGGTCAATCTGTTGTTCGAGCTGACTACCTTATCCTTCGCAAGGGTTTTATAATGGTAAGATAGTTATCCTGGGCCATCTTGGATAGAAAATGATGTATCTATCGGGCAGATACTCTGTTTATTTGTTTTGTTTATTTGTTTTGCTGAGCTTATACCTTATGAGAAAGGCATACTGTAGTTACACTGAACTTGGTATTTATTAGTCACACACTCGTGCTCGACTTGTTAATAATTTCAGAACCACAATCTTGCACCAACGTACGACTTCCACACTTACATGATACGCTCAATGGAAGAGGAGTTTGAGAAGATTGTTGGAGTGAGGTTAGCTTGTCTGCATGCTTGCCTGCTTATGAATATTAACTGTGCTCTGTTTTAGTATTTTATTCTTGCATTGGAGAAATCTTATCAGCTAACTCGATCCTTTGATGCAGTGGAGTGCTGTGGGGCTTCGTTGTTGCTTTCATGCTATTTAATGTTGATGGTAAACTTTGAACTACTTTTCTTCCAGCGATATATTTCTGCTTCCTCGTTTATCTAACGTCAGACATGGTTTGATTTTGTCGCAGGATCTAACCTGTACTTTTGGATAGCCATCCTCCCTGTTGCTGTAAGTCGCAGCCTGCTTCTTGTATATTCAGTAATGTAATGTAGGTAGTTTCACTCAAATTTTGATGTTCTCAACTGGATTCAAATGCTCCATAGCTTGTTCTTCTAGTCGGTGCGAAACTGCAGCATATAATAGCCATTTTAACATCAGAGGGTGCAAAGCTGACTGCATTTGGACCAAGGATAAAGCCACGCGATGATCTCTTTTGGTTCAAGAAACCAAAGTTTCTCCTGTGGCTGATTCACTTTGTTCTCTTCCAGGTAATTACCTGCAATGCTTGTTAATGTGCTAAAATGACACTCCCTCTGGTTCGAAACAAATAAAGCACAAACCTAAACTTATGCATGCCCTGGTTTAAAAATTTCTGCAGAATGCATTCGAGCTGGCCTCTTTCTTCTGGTTCTGGGTACCACTTCTTACTTGCCTACTGTTAACAATATATATTTATCGGAAATTCAGTTAGAAGTGGCATGAGGAGTTAACATACCTATATCCTTGTGCTGCAGTGGCAATTTGGTTATGAGTCATGCTTCATCAAAAACCACCTACTGGTTTACTGCCGCCTTGTATTGGGGTAAGCAGTCTGTAGAAGCTACTACTTAGTTTCTCGTTGTTCCATTAATTTTCTCGTGTTCGTCATTATGATAAGCCACAATCTATAATTTCAGGTTTGCCGGACAGTTTCTCTGCAGTTACAGTACGTTGCCTGTTTATGCGCTTGTCACACAGGTAACAATTTGTTTATTCACATGACATACCACAGCAACATTTTAATGTAGTTTAATAAATCATCAAGATCCCATTATGCATTTGGGAATGCATATGTTCCACGTTCACATCTGCTGTTTTTCGGCAAAAAATACGGCTAATACACTGTTGCTGGTACGACAACAGATGGGATCAAAGTACAAGGCTGCCCTGATCCCCAACAGGATCAGAGAAACCATGCACGGGTGGGGCAAGGACACAAGGAAGAAGAGGAAGAAGCGGCGCGGCGACGATTCCACCATTCGTACGGAGACCAGCACCGTGTGCTCCCTCGACTACGAGGACGAAGACGACGACGGCCATGGCCATTCCGATGATGCCACGACACCCAGGTTGCCGCCATACCTGAAGATCGAGCTACGGCCAATGCGGGGCGGCGGTGGCATTCCTACACCAGGCATGCCGAGCCACCAGCTTCCGACTGGCGGCAGCAACTGGACCCCCGGCGGCAGCTCCCAGCACGCTCTGCTCCAGCGACAGGGCTCGGCCTCAGCCTCCGCGCCGTCGTCACCGCCACCGAGCAGCCATGGCCGCGGCGTCGTAAGGTCGGCGTCGATGCCGGGGATCGCTGCCGTGGCAACGATAGCCTCGACGATAGGCCTTAGCACCCCGCCGACTCGGCTCAGCGATGATGCCCATGCATAGGAGGACACTGGACTTATTTGTGTTACTATAGGATGATGATGACGATGACTGATGAGAGATAATGCTAGGATCATATCATAGATGAGAGAAAGATATAGTACTTCATATTGTGGTCATATAAGATGGTGTATAGTTTTACATACATGATCAATTATACTAGTGCTGTCATCATGATGAAGGCCAAGGGTGGATAGCGGACTACCAAGATTTTTGTGAAAGCTTCATGATGAAGACTTTTTGTTTACAAAAATATTCTTTTGAGCGATCGAACATCTTCTACAAATTATTAATGTTGTTCCTTCTCTTCAGAAGCTCTGCATTTCTCTCTAAACACCAAATATTTTCACCATTAGGTGAATATTTTTTATGCAGATAAAAAAAATCATAATGTTCTACACCCTATGCAAGTGTAACTAAAATTACAAGAAAAAAAATGAGAGACACACAACCAAATTTTGTTGTTGTATATAGTATTGGACCTACAAGTTGTTGCAAGTAAAATTACAGCAAAAGTCTGGTGCTAGCCTGCTAGTGTATTCTATTGCTACTTGACTAATGAAATAAAAGTTTTGAGAAAGAAAAATCTTTGTCAAGATGCACAAAATAATCATATTAATGTATGATAGCAAATAGACTTGCTGTTGTTTGCAATTCTAGACCACCAATTCGTCTTTTTTGTGCAGCCCTGCTTGAAATTGTTTTGTACGAAATTGTACCGAGCAATACTGTGTTCTAACATATACATGCAAGGGTCATTTTGAAACTTATAGAGCCACCTTGTAATTGTTTTTAAAAATTAAGAAATCGCTGGAGTTTCGGAGCCAAGATTCTGCATAAAAAGTTGACCTCGGTTTTCTGATTTTACCCTTTACTAGATTGAAAATATAAATATGACACCACATTGTTTTGGGCTTGGACATGGCGCGTCATATTGTTCTCTTATAGCCTATGATGCAGGCGCCCACTTGGTTTTTCTTTGTGTCTATGCAGGTTATCCTGTGTACCAAAGCTTGCTGCAACGTTGCGCCCAGCAGGTTGTATTGGTAGAACAAGTGGTACATAGAGGCATAGTCGAGCTGCCCCTCGCCCATGCCAGGCCCCGCCATAGGGAACAGGTCAGGCACTCGACCATGACGGCGGCACGTGACTCATACAATGGTGAGGCATCATCTCCCCGCGCCGGAAGTCCTTGCTCCGGCAGACGAGCGTGGAGGCAATGACCATGGGGCCGTTGACCTTGGCCGCAACGGTGACACGCCACAAGCCGTCGTTGCCTATCCACAATGTGCAAGGGTCACGGAAGGTGTCGCTAGGGACGTCGGCTGGGTTCAGGATGACGAGGTTGTCGGCGGGCTTCACCCATTCGCGTAGGAACGGGCCGGCATGGTTCTTGCGGAACAAGGCAAAGTTCTGCATCTGCACCTTGTGGGCGTCGATGCAGGTGTACAACGAGGCTGGGATGCCATCGGGGAGAACTGTGGCGGAGCCCGATCAACAACCACTCGCGTTGAAGGGGGCGCTGGGTCGAGACGGAGTGACCCCAAAAGAGGTTGCCGGTGGCCCACGTTGCGCCCAACGGGTTGTACTGGTACACGGCCTTGTGCTACATAGGCCCTGTCATCAACTGTAGGTTCTAGTGGCGGAGCTATGTACAACTCAGGGGGCGGTGCCCCCCCCCCCCATTGGACCAAACGGTGATTATTTTTCTGGTGGAGGGCTTAGATGAGATTTTTTTGGCATTTTGCATCCCCATATACTCATGTTTTGGCCTTGCCCCCTCTTGCCTGCACAATTAAGTTTGAAATCAGATATTACAAGGTGCATAAAGGTTTGAATGGTTTTCACCAAGGAGAGAATATAGTTTTACATGCAAATTCAAATCCAAATAAGAAACAAAACTCCATAATAAAAGGGTCAGTTGTGATAGTGCTAACAGGCTCCAACCATGGCTTCGTATAATTTATCTACTCTTCACAGTATGATTTCTTTTTTTATTCCTCTAGCTAGGTGTGGGTTGAATTCAAATTCAGCCCTTTATCTCATTGATTTTCTTTGTAAAGTCGGAAATTGCTTGCTGGTCGTGATGCATACCCTTTATTTGAAGGCACAGACTGCACAAGTTAACGACATTGATAGAATGTTTATTTTCTTGGTCCGAAAACTTCTATTTAGAACTTATAACTGGCACAAACAAACCTAGAAAGATGAGATAACCACGAGTAGTATATTAAACCAAAAGCAGATGAAGTCAATGAGCATAACTGAGATCAAGACATGTGTCTATGTTGTGATTGGATAGGACTATGGCACAACCACTTCAAATTAGTCCACCGGCATCACCTAAAAATCAATCTCCACGTTGTAGCCAAGTACTACTTATCAACATAGGTGTTGGTCCGGCATCGCCTAACAACAACAGAGATAACAACTTATAATTAAACTAGCATCCATGGAGGCTTAGAATATGTGACAGTGCAGCTTAAATGGACATATGCACAACGCAAGTGGAAGACTCAGCCGTAACAAATGGAAATATAATATTCATCCCCCAATCATACAAACCCAAAATGCATTTCAAACATCAACAAAATAGCTTAAACTCAGGAGGCATCAAAGACACAATACCTTATAGGCTGGTGTCGTGGAAAGGTCACGGCAGATGTCCTAGCAAAAGGACTTAGTCGTGGAGCCATCGCAACTAGGTAGATTAAAGGGGTTAAACGGGACAAAGGACATGGGAGTTTATACTGGTTCGGCCCCTTGCGGTGAAGGTAAAAGCCTAATCCAGTTTGAGGTGGCATTGCTTATGTCTCGATTATCAGGGAGCGAATCCGCTTGACCTAGCTTTCAATCTGTTGTTTCTTGTCCTGAACCGCCGCCGGGTCGTCCCTTTATATACACAGGTTGACGCCCAGCGGCTCACGGAGTCCCGGCCGGCTCATAGATAACGTGTCCGGCTCGGTGACTATCTTTACATGCCTTACAATACAAGTCTTTACATATATGGTGGTTTACCCCTACGGGCTTTAAGTCGCCTTTGGGCCTTGGGCCCTTAACTAAACCGCCATCTTTAATATCCTCGTGGGCTTCATATGATGAATCACCATAGGTATAACCTGGCCCCTCCTAGGCGGGTCATACCTAATAGTTATATCCCCAACATTAGGCCCCAGATTGATTTGAACTGGTTCATGTCAATCTTCAATACTTAGAACAAATCTTCCCTTCTTCATTTGTGCGAGAATTCATAACCCGCCATGACGTCATCTTCTGGATTTATGATAACCCGCCATGACGTCACCTGCCATTAATTCGCACAATATCCAATATATCTCAACGGATCTTTATCTTAGTAACTGTCCCGAGAATCGAGGCGCCCAAGCAGCTGGATAACCATGTTTGGCCTCCTCGTTTTTCACGCCCACTCATTAACCTTTCCTTATAAATAGTCACGGGCAGCCTTTTCTCATTCTCCCCTCTTTCCATCGTCTTCCTCCTCTCTCAACTCTCCTGTGCTCGATCTCCGCCGCCGCCGCGAAGCACACCGTCGTCCTCGTCCTTGGCCGCTGCATCACCCTGAACGAACCAGAGAACGGCAGCGCTCCTCCGCAGCTGATCTGCATCTGTAAGTACTCGCTCTCCAACGCTCCAGATCGCATTAGGGTTTCGGCTGTTCTCCGTGTTCTTCGTAGTTCTTTAACCGTAGCACCTTTTGATCTGAAGACGGAACAAAACTTACGCGGTAGTGGTTTTGCCCTTGCCTTCAATGCCAGCGGACCCTTTTTCCTTGAAGAGAGATCTCATTAGAGCTTATGAACTCCTACGTACTGGTTTTTAGGTCTTTATTTATTTTATTTTTTTGAACTGCCGCTGATCCGAAATAATAATTATAATCTATGAAACCTATTTGCACGGTACTTAGCAAGAAACTGCATCTTGATAGATCCACCTAGTCATGGCGGCTCATATCACCGGCTGTAGTTAAATTCAATGCTCAACAAATTCTTGTTTTGATAGACATCAAACTGCTCATGGCGGCTTATATAACTCGCTTTAATTAGTCATATAGCATTAGGCCCCTTTCTAAGCCGCCATTCTGAATATGTGCTGTAACACTTTCCTTCCGGCTTAAATTTGAACCGACAAATTTGTTCTTTTCCTTTCTAGGTTTCTTTCTTCATAATGCCGCCCAAACAACCACTTCCTGTAACTGGGTGCCTTCCATCGTCACGAAAAACACACTTCAAGACTTTGTGAAAACCGGTTATTTGCCGAAAAAGTCTGTCATGTCTTACCACGCCCCCAAGCCGGAGGAAGAGAAACCTCAGCCAAAGGAAGGCGAATTCATTGTCTTCACTGATCATATGAACCGGGGCTTCTCACCGCCCGGCTCTAAATTCTTCCGGTACATTATGCACTTCTTCAACCTTCATCCTCAAGACATCGGACCCAATTCCGTGTCAAACATATGCAACTTCCAAGTGTTCTGTAAGGTCTATCTTCAAGAGGAGCCCAGTTTGGAGCTATTTAGAGAGTACTTCTATTTGAACCGCCAGAACGAATACTCCAACGAGCCTAGTTTGGAACTTGGTGGGATCTCAATCCAGCGAAGAAGAGACGCCATTTTCCCTTATGCACAACCGCCGAGTCATCCCAAGGATTGGAATCAAACATGGTTCTATTGCAAGGATACCTCTCCAGCTGATGAGAACGGACTGCCCGGCTTTCGCGCCCTGCGTCTTGAATCAAACCATCCTCTCCCTGACAAGCTGTCAGCCACTGAGCGCAAAAGACTCGCCCCTACTATTGCCAAGGTTAAGGATTTGCTGGGGAACGGCTTAACTGGCATTGACTTGGTTCGATGCTGGGTCGCATGGAGGATTATCCCCTTGAGTCGCCGCTCCGGCTTAATGTGCACCTACACCGGTAGCACAAAAGATCCACTGCGCCACAGCTCCGAGGAGTTAACTAATGACACCATCAATGAGATGACAAAGTCTCTTCTGAATGAGAGCCCGGCTGATTGCAGCAAGGTGGGCCTAAGCCCTTTCTGCGAGTCTAACCCGACACCAGAAGTAAGCTGCCAAACTAGCTATTTTGCCTTCATCTTTAATACGTTGTTTTAATTCAACTTTGATGAGTTTCACAGGCTGATGACGACTTCTGGAAGAAAGAATATGACCATGAAGCTACAAAAAGAGCCAAGAAGGCCAAGAAAGCCGCCAAGAGAGCCACCAAAAAGAGGGGAAAGAAGCCCAACGCTTCTGAATTGCTTCAACTGGATGACACCTCTGAGTCGGAGGTAGCCCTTGATTCTCTTGGCTCTTTTTTCAACCATCTTATTGACACTGATTATCATCAGGATGACACGGGAACGAGTCAGGCAGTGGAAGAAGAGGTAACTATCATTTCCTCCGACTCCGAGCCCTTGCCAAGACAAAAAATTCGAAGAGTAATCTGAAAAGTAAGATTTTCACACCCCTTAGCTCATCTGGATCCTCACTTTCTTTTGAAGCAACAACATCATGAGAGCCGGCGACAGACTCGGACAAGCAAGGATGCAGAACTATCCTCCGGTTTACCGAATACTCCGAGGAAGCGTCGAAATGAGGTCACCCCCGACTTAAACTTTTTTTATCCTTTGGCGGGTCTCACTCGTCAACCACTCAATTCTTCCGACTCAAATTACCAGGAAACATTTCGTTCCTCTTCCGGCGACTCAATTGAATCTAATATGCCGGCTTTCAAGACTGCTCCCTGGTAACAACAATTATTTATTCTCTTGTTATGCTTTTTGATACTTATTCTGACCTCTTATGAATTATGCAGTGGAAAAGCCAAGCCCAGTAAGAAGGCGAGGGTGAATAAGCCGGTTGAAGACCCGAAAGTTAGTGCCCCGGAGCAACAAACGACAGCACCTGACGACTCTGTTCCTCCATCATCAGAGCCGGTTCTCAATGACCCACCAGTAACTTCTGACCCTCCTATGGAGCAAGCCGGAGATGATCCTTTGAATCCTGAGACATCCAGTCCAGTGAAGACGGCTGACAGTCATGATGATGACGTGGTGATCACCGGCACCGGTTTTAGAGAGCCGGGAAGGCCTATTGTTTTAGCCAAGCACTCTGCCAAGGAGGAACACTTTGAACAACGCAAAGTGCGATTTGATGTTGCCAATTATTCTCAACTGAGCATTGGTGAAATATACTCTGGCTTTCTCGGTCAAGTACACAGCAGCCGTGAGCTTGAAGTTACACGGTGAAGCAGATGCACCAGAAATTTGAGGTATGAGCTCCTCCATTCTTAAGTTTATGCATATCCTGCCAGCCCCCAAGTCTACTACTTATGATGAATTTTGAATATGCTGTAGACTTGATCACCATGAACATGAATAATAACCTATGAAAGAATCCTTTCAAAATCCGGCTTAAAGCTTCCGATTTAAAATAGATATGTCTTGATTAGTACTAAACTCGTAGCCCCCAAGGGCCGGTTTAATCTGTATGAATGAGCCGGTCCTTCATACTCTTGAAAGTAGTACGCACTTGTGTAGTTCTCGTGAGCCGGCTGTGGCCATTTTCAGCATAAACTGGTCGTAATAAAAATGAGTAATATGCATTATCCCCCAAGTGCCAAGTACTCTTACTCGCAAAGTGCTTGGGACTTATTCACATAAACTCCCACATAACTAAAGTTTTCGGCAGACATTAGCCCCCAAGTGCCAAGTGTTGTTGCTTGCAAAAGGCTTGGGACTTAATATGCGGAACTAGCATTGAATAATGATTTTGATCCGGTGTATGTACAAACCACCACTACTCAACTTCAATCAGAGCTGTCTGAAATGAAGACTCGTTTGGAGCTGCAAGAGGCTGAGACCCAGAAGGCGAACTCAAAGTTCGAATTTAGTGTGGCTGAGGCAGAAAAATTGAAAGCCAGCGTTGAAGTTGAGAAAAACGCCTGGGCTGAAGAGAAAATTGCTTTGACATAACGGGCTGAGAAGGCGGAGGCGGCTCTCCAGGAAGCGATCACTGAACTCACCGGATTAAAACGCCAGGTGTCTCAGATGGTTTCTGCTATCTTTGGTAAGTCGCCTTATGATTATCAAATTTGAATATCTTCCTTGATGATATGATCTGCTTTTAACCCATCCGTGATTATTATGCAGGCTCTAGGAGCAGCAACCTCAACCAAGACATGCTTGTGAAGCTAAAGGCGGTTTACACATTGGTGGAGTAGCTTTACACTGGTGCTCAGCACGAATTGGCCACAATTTCTCCATCCAATGAAGCCCCCACTCTCTTGGTTGATGTGCTAAGGAAGCTTTCCGTCTTGCCCGAGAGGTTTAGTGAAATGAAGCGATCATCTGCGAGAGCCGGAGCTGTGACTGCTTTAAGCCGGGCCAAAGCATGGTTACCGGAGCTAGACTCAGCCGATATCTCTATCGGGTATCCAAGCTTTAAGGAAGACGACACTCCATTTGACCAGAAGGACTTTGCTGCTTGCGTGAAGGATATACGTCCTCTTGCCAGTCTGATTGCCAATGAGACAGACCTCACCAAGTATCAACCGGCTTATGACTTGGGAAATCAGAAGATGCCAACGCTGTCTTACAAAGTGAAAGACCTGATCCCCCCAATCCGTAAGCACACTTTTGCTCCTGAAGTTGACCCGTCCAAGCTTATTGATGATGAAGCTGAGTTCCAAGCTTTGAGTGGCATTGAGTGGTCATCACCAACCTTCCAGGAAGTAGAACAGGACGAAGAATCGGAGAGGGATGATCCAGAAGCGTCGGGCCATCAGAATCAAGAAGAGTGATCCGCTGGGCGGTTCATATTGTGTGACCTTCTGAAAAACAATTAATCATTTGGACTCCTGGAGTCATGTAATAGGGTAGAAATAACTTTGCTCTGTTGTGCCATCATGCACGTTTATGCTCAATACTGTTAAGCCGCCACTTGATACTTATCCTTGTAGGTTTATGATTTTTGAGTGGCGTAGAAAGGTTTCAATTTATCCTGCACACAAGTAAATCAAAAGATCCCTTGGCGGTTTTACCGCAGGGCGGGTCATAATATCTCGTGTACAACCACTGATGCTTAAAGCAGTTATGGATAAGGCTGGCTGAACCTGAATTGAAACATAATAATAATAATAATAATATCATACCTGTGATATTGCACTGCACTGCCGGTTTACGATACTTGTGCAGTAAGGGTGAGCACCCAAAGCTTTTTAGAAGCCAATATGTCCAAGTGCTGGATATCATCATGTATGGGCGGCTTGTCGCCTCTTATTAAGCCGAGCAATAAAAACCATGGGTAAGCTTCAAATATGAGCTGTGAAAGTAAAGGCTGCATGGCCGGAATTACTGTAAACCAAGAGGCAAGATAGTATCAAGAAGAACCATAAAATCTTCAAAAAATCAAGCCAAATGTCAAAAGCGAGGCTATGCTTCGAATACGAGCAGGAAGCCGGACCATAAGGGTTAATAGCTATGATTCGAATACGATCAGGAAGCCCCCGAATGGTTTTTGGCATTGCCCCGATCAAAGGGGTACCGACAGCTATGATTCAAATACGATCAGGAAGCCCCCCAGTGACCAAAGTATTTAACGGCTATGATTCGAATACGATCATGAGCCGGACCAAGAGGGGTTAATAGCTGTGATTCGAATACGATCCAGCCCCCAAGTGATCTAAGTGTTTACGGCTATGGTTCGAATACGACCAGGAAGCCGGACCAAAGGGGTTAATAGCCATGATTCGAATACGATCAAGCCCCCAATGATCAAATTGTTTAATGACTATGATTTGAATATGATCATGAGCCGGACCAAGAGGGGTTAATAGCTGTGATTCGAATACGACCAAGCCCCCAAATGATCAAAATGTTTACGGCTATGGTTCGAATACGACCAGGAAGCCGGCCAAAAGGGGTTAATAGCTATGATTCGAATACGATCGAGCCCCCATTTGGTCTTTGAAATTATGATGACGAAGACGCATGATTGTTGAAGATGAACCAACAGAGACCCTGCTTTATTATAATCATCATAATATATACATTGTCAAAAATATGTACATCATAAGAGCCGGCGGCTCAAGTGTAGTAAGGCCGAAGATGAGCAATATTCCACGGCCGCGGGTCTCCTCCTCCGACTTACGTGAGTCCTTGTGCTCTCGAATATCGATAAGGTAGTATGACCCGTTGTTCAAGTTCTTGCTGACCACAAATGGTCCTTCCCAAGGTGGGGATAACTTATGCATATCAGTTTGATCCTGGATGAGTCGGAGCACCAAATCACCTTCCTGAAAGGTTCTAGACATAACCCGGCGGCTATGGTAACGGCGCAGATCTTGTTGAGAAATCGCTGAACGGGCTGCCGCAAGATCGCTTTTCTCATCTAACAGGTTAAGTGCCTCCTGACGTGCTTGTTCATTATCAGCTTCAACGTAAGCCGCCATGCGAGGATAGTCATGACGGATGTCACTAGGGAGAACCACCTCTACTCCGTAAACCATGAAGAAAGGCGTGTAACCCATAGATCTGTTGGGGGTAGTATTGATACTCCATATCACAGAAGGTAACTCCTCCACCCAACAACCCGGCGTCCGCTGCAAAGGAACCATAAGCCGGGGTTTGATGCCTCTCAAAATTTCTTGATTGGCTCTTTTAGCTTGACCATTGGATTGGAGGTGAGCTACTGATGACACATCAAGGCGAATATGCTCATGTTGACAAAACTCTTTCATAGCACCTTGGAAAAGTTAGTGCCATTATCGGTTATGATACTGTGGGGAAAGCCAAAGCGAAAGATCACCTTTTTAATGAATTGAACCGTTGTTGCCGCGTCACACTTACTGACTGGCTCTGCTTCAACCCACTTTGTAAATTTGTTGACCGCCACCAAGAGGTGGGTCTTTTTATCCTTGGAACTTTTAAAAGGTCCAACCATATCAAGCCCCCAGACTGCAAACGGCCAAGTAATTGGAATCATCCTCAATTCTTGAGCCGGCACATGAGCTCGCCATGAAAATTTCTGGCAACCATCACATTTACCGACCAAATCCTCTGCATCAGCATGAGCCGTCAGCCAATAGAATCCATGACGAAAAGCTTTGGCCACAAGGGACTTTGAACCGGCATGATGACCACAATCTCCTTCATGAATCTCACGGCCTTCCTCAGGAGAGACGCAACGCTGAAACGCCCTAGTGACACTGCGATGGTGTAACTCGCCATTGGCAATTGTCATTGACTTAGACCGTCGAGTTATCTGCCTGGCCAAAGTTTCATCCTCAGGTAACTCGCCCCGGGTCATATAAACCAAATATGATACTGTCCAATTTGGGATAGCGTGAAGAGCCACCACCAACTGCGCCTCCGGGTCAGGAACAGCCAAATCTTCCTCTGTATGTAATTTGACAGAGGGGTTATGTAGAACATCCAAGAAAATATTAGGTGGCACCGGCTTACGTTGAGACCCCAACTGGCTTAAGGCGTCAGCCGCCTTATTTTTCCTGCGATCGATGTGTTCCACTTGATAACCCTTGAAATGCCCGGCAATAGCATCAACTTCACGGCGATAAGCTGCCATGAGTGGATCCTTAAAATCCCATGTGCCTGAGACTTGTTGAGCCACCAAGTCCGAGTCGCCGAAACATCTCACCCGGCTTAAGTTCATCTCCTTAGCCATCCAAAGACCATGGAGTAAGGCTTCGTACTCAGCTGCATTATTAGTATAGGGAAACATCAACCTTAGAACATAACAAAACTTGTCACCTCGAGGGGAAGCTAAGACAACTCCAGCCCCCGAGCCTTCCAATTGCCTGGACCCATCAAAGTGAATAGTCCAATATGTGTTATCCGGCTTCTCTTCAGGCATCTGCAGCTCTATCCAGTCGTTGATGAAATCCACCAGTGCTTGAGACTTGATAGCAGTGCGAGGCACATACTTCAAACCATGAGGCCCCAACTCAATGGCCCACTTGGCTACCCGCCCTGTGGCTTCTCTGTTTTGAATAATATCCCCTAAGGGAGCAGAACTGACCACAGTGATGGGATGACCCAGAAAATATTGTTTAAGCTTCCGGCTGGCCATGAACACCCCATAAACGAGCTTTTGCCAATGTGGATACCTCTGCTTGGACTCAATAAGCACCTCACTGATGTAGTAAACCGGCCTTTGAACCGGATATTCCTTGCCAGCCTCCTTCTGTTCCACCACAATGGCTACACTGACGGCACGGGTATTAGCAGCCACATATAACAGTAATGGCTCCTTATCAATGGGAGCAGCAAGGACTGGCGGCTCAGCTAGCTGCCTCTTCAAATCTTCAACTGCGTCATTAGAAGCTGATACGTCTCCGTCATAACTATAATTTTTGATTGTTCCATGCCAATATTATTCAACTTTTACATACTTTTGGCAACTTTTTATATTATTTTTGGGACTAACATATTGATCCAGTGCCCAGTGCCAGTTCCTGTTTGTTGCATGTTTTTTGTTTCGCAGAAAACCCATATCAAACGGAGTCCAAACAGGATAAAAACTGACGGAGAATTTTTTTGGAATATTTATGATTTTTGGGAAGAAGAATCAACGCGAGACGAGGCTCGAGGGGCCCACGAGGCAGGGGGGCGTGCCCTAGGGGGGCAGGCGCACCCCTGACGCTCGTGGACACCCCGTAAGGCGGTTGGTGCCCTTCTTTTGCCGCAAGAAAGCTAATATCCGGATAGAGATCGTGTTAAAATTTCAGCCCAATCGGAGTTACGGATCTCCGGGAATATAAGAAACGATGAAGGCCAGAATCTGGGAACGCAGAAACAGGGAGAGACAGAGAGACAGATCCAATCTCGGAGGGGCTCTCGCCCCTCCCAAGCCATGGAGGCCATGGACCAGAGGGGAAAACCTTCTCCCATCTAGGGAGAAGGTCAAGGAAGAAGAAGAAGAAGGGGGGCTCTCTCCCCCTTGCTTCCGGTGGCGCCGGAACGCCGCCGGGGCCATCATCATCACTACAAAAAAAAATACACTTCCGTGATGATATGTGTTTGTCACAGTAGGTCGCGTTTTCTGTCATGCATGTACATCCATGACGATTTTATGACAGAATCAAGATAGTCATACCTGTGCTGTCGTAGAAGTGTTCCATGACATTACCAAAATTATCATCACGGAAGTGTCCACTTCCATGACGATAAATCGCGCGTCATAGAAGTGCTTTCGTCAAGGGTGACTGACACGTGGCATCCACCGTAACGGAACGCCGTTAAGCTATCGGGTGGGGTTTTGGATCCGATAACCCGTTAACAGCCTGGACCAATGGGGATTTTCCACGTGTAAAATCATCATTGGCTGGAGGAAACACGTGTCGGCTCATCGTTGGGACAGATGTCATCCACTCATTGGACAGAAGGCGCCTATGATACGTCGACACGTGGCACGGCCCAACAGAGGCCCATTCCCGTGAAAAGGCTGGCCCGTTTGACTTGGTCAAAAGGTGGCGGGCCGGCCCATGGAAAGCCTGTTAACGGCCTGTTCGCATATAGCCCATTTACAGCCCGCTAACCCAAGGCCCGTTACGCCCTATCCGAATTAGGCCCAGTAGCGTCATCTGGGCCATCCAATATGATTCCAGCCCATTTTCACTTCTGGCCCATGTATGGCCCATGACGTCTTTCGGCCCATATGAGGCCCTTTGTAACTCTTGGCCCATTAACGGCCCGTGGTGAAACTATCCCGCAATGAACAGTGTATCACTTTATACCCATTAACGGCCCATGGTGAAACTGGCCCGTAATGAACAGTGTATCACTTTATACCCATTAATGGCCCATTATTCCGTTGGGCCGTTTCCAGCCCATGTTATCTTTCGGCCTTCTCAGAGCCCATTTATTCTTGGGCTCATTTCCAGCATTCGTTTACTTACGGCCCGTTACTGTCATTTTCTCCTTGTGCGCTAAATTCAGCCCGAGGTTACAGTCGGCCCGTTTGTGGCCCGTTAATACGTTGGGCCATTTTCATAGCGTCATCAAATACGGCCTATTAACGACGGCCCGTTATGGTCGGCCCATGAACAGACGATTCCAACTCTAGCTCGTTTACGACCATAATGCGGTCTGTTATTGGCTCATGTTTGGCCAACCGATCATACGGCCCGTAGAAGGCCCATTGATGATACGGCCCAAAGAAGGCCCATTGTGTCTACGACCCGTATAAGGCCCATTGTTTCTACGACACATAGAAGGCCCATTGTTTCTACGACCCGTAGTAGGAGGGAAATGGTAACTACAGTAAATATGTAGCCCATGGTTATTGTGGCCTAGTTTAAAAAAATAGGTTATTGCGGCCACTAGCAAACCGCGGAAAAAGAACTGCACTGACTACAAGCAAAGAAATAAACAAGACAATAAGGCAATAAATAAGCAAGAAACTTACGCTAGGCTATCACGGCTATTACACATATTACATCCACTGGGCATCAAAGTTCGCCACCAGTGCAAATATAGGGAACACAACAGCATATAAACGCCGCAGCAAAACAAGTCCAGAACTGAAACCACTTCAGAAGAGCTCAAGAAACAATATCCTGGGTACCCATAATGCTGGCAAGATGCTTAGCAAGCTTATTAACTTTCTCTTGTTTGGCACTTAAGTCCTCCAGCACTTGCTGTTGCACCAGAAAGTATGCATCTGAATTCTGCAGGGACTTCCTCAGTCCTTCGGCTTCCTGTCGCATAACATCTGATCGATGTCTTTCAACTTGAAGTTGAGACTCAAGAAGCCGAACTGATTCAGGCAATGAGTTCGAAGAGCTGGTGCCAGCAGTAGTAGCTAGTAACTCGAACACTACATCAAGGCAGGACTTTGGGGTTGTCTCAGTGTCTTCAATATAGTTTTTATCAGCTTTCTTGGAGGCCAACAGGGATGTCTCACTATCTTGAACCTTATTTGCATTACTTCCTTTACCATTGCATAACGGGGGTACTCTTCTCCAATATTTTATCCGCGTTCTAAAAGAGAAACAAACAAACACATCACAGGTTTACAATGTAGTATATGAAACTCATTTTGGTAAACCAGTTCAGTAGTAAGGTGGACAGGATAACAACATGAAACAAACATATATCTATGTAGTATGGTCACTGTATGGTCTATATCATTCTAGTTTATGTTGCCAAATCAAGATAGATACAGTTCGAATCATATCTATTTAAGACAAAGCAGCATAGACATAATATAAGTGTGGGAAACGACACAGCAATAACAACACTTGTAATGTGCATGGCATGAGAACATAACTATTTATTCAATTGAAACTAAAATCAACATAGAGCAATTTACAACAGCAAACACGTTAAAGAAACATGTTTAAAACTTACCTGTTGCGCCATTGGAGTTTCAATTGCATCCTTCAAATTTGAAATTAGTTGGTATGAGTAAATACAGTGATGCAAGAGCAAAGTAGTATGAACCATAGCTACGGAACCTGGCCTGAGAACAATTCTTCTTCTGCTTTAAGCGTTGACTTGGGGTTCGGAGTGGTGGTCCTCATGCTTTGGGCACCGCAGTTGCCTTACTAACTGCTCGTGTTTGGGTGCTCTGTGGTGGAGACGGTGCTGTGTCAACGGGAACTGGGTTACTATCTGCTGGGGTTGGGGTTAGAAGGGGTGTAGCTGGTTCTCTGTCCAATTGGGTAGGGGTACAATCTGCATGAGTCTGGGTTATGTGTGGTGGGGCTGGTTCTTGGGAAAGTACAACCGTGGTTCTATCTGCATCGACAGGTAGCACGATCTTTTCTGAAGACCGTGTTTTTACTTCCACAGATACTGCCATCACCCCCTCCAGTTGAAATGGCTGATAAACAAGAAAAGTAATTGAATGTACAGACATTGTAAGATAGACAGGTGCAATGGATAGTAGGGAAGAAAACAGGGCATGAAATAATTCACATTTATGTTGTCTAACCAAACAGAATAGCAGGACATAATTTCATATATATGATGGCTAATTAAACAGGATAGCATGACAATTTCACATGTATGATGGCTAACTAAACAGGATAGAGTGACATACTTCGAAATATGATGACTATGTAAACAGGATGACATGATATAACTATACGATGTGTCTATAAAGTGGTTGGCATGCCATAAATCGCAAACATGCCGTCGATGGAAACATGATGGCATGATATAATTCACGGATAGAATGACATAATTTAAAATATGATGACTATGTAAACAGGATGAGATGATATAACTATATTATGTCTTTAAAAAATGGGTTGGCATGCCATAATTAAGATACATGCTGTCTATGTAAACATCATGGCATGACATAATTCAAATATATGATTTATATACTAAGGAAGTGAGCAGAGGGCAATCGCATATATGATGTGTCAACTAAGGAGATGGCATTAAATATTGTGTATATGATGTAAAAACTAAGCATTCCAATACAACATATGCATGATATGAGTAATATAACCCTGCCAGTTTGAGCATACACCTCAGGGGGATAATAGGACTGGTCATCTGCCTCTGAATCCTCCTCTGAAGAGCTATCTGTAACCAACAAGATATCTGCTTCAGCAGGTAGCATTGTCTGCTCTGAAGACCTTGTTTTCACTCCAGATTTCTCCATCACCAATTCAAATGGCTGATGCACAGGAAGAGCAGTTGAATATACAAACATTGTCGACAAAAGCAATTAGAAATACAAAAAAAGGACGACATGATATAATTCACATATATGACGCTTGCCTAAATAGCATGGCATTGCATAATTCACATATGTAATGCCTTGCAACAAGATAACATTGCATAATTCACATATATAATGTCTTGCAACAAGATGGCATTGCATAATTCACATATATGGTAATTAGACACTAAACAGGTGGCATTCACACAAAGCATGTCTAAACTAAGCAAATGACATAGCAATGCAAGATACCATACGCACGATATGAGCAACATAACCCTACCAAGTTAGAGCATGCACCTCGGGGGGGGGGGGATATGACTGGTCATCTGTCTCTGAATCCTCCTCTGAGGAGCTATCGGTAACCAGCAAGACATGCGCTTCGTCAGATAGCATTGTCTGCTCTGAAGACCTTGTTTCCACTCCAGATTTTTCCATGACCGTGCCGAATGGCTGATGCACAGGAAGAGTAATTGAATGTACTAAAATTGTTGACAAATTTAACACGTAATAAAAAAATGATGGCATGATATAATTCACATATAAGATGACTGGCTAACCAGGATGGCATTGCAAAATTCACATATATGATGCCTGGCTAAACAAGATGGCATTGCATGATTCACATATACGATAAAGAAACTAAACAGATGGCATTGACACAAAGCATGTCTAAACTAAGCAGATGACATCTTTAATGTGTACAGTAAGCAATGCAAGGCACCATATGCATGATATTACCAACATCAGCATGCAAAGTTAGAGCGAAGACCTCATGGGCTAAATAGGAGTGGTCTTCTCCTTCTGAATCCCCCTCAGAACAGTTATCTTCCTCTTGATTACGATCCGACATGGGTGGAGGGGGGGCTGCCTTTGCGCCCACCATGGAGCGACGTCTGCATGAAATTTTATTGCCACGCAAGGCTCGTCTCTTTTGCTCTACATGATCAGTTCCATTGTGTACAATAACTGGCATGCATAGGAATAAAACATAGTGAGATTATGTAAGGAGTGCATGCACAAATCCAGAGTGATGGCAGCAAACTGTGGATGACATTAACCAGATAGTAGACAGATAGTATTGATTGCTGCCCCAATATGTACCCCACAACCATTTAAAAACTCAAGTTTCAGCATTAGTTTGGACCTGACTCAGAGTCTAATAGGTGAACACAACGATAATGTAGCATGTCATCATATTAAGCGACGCATAACGTAAGCAGACACGGAAGAGTGCGACCTCTCTTGCGGACCCGTGTAGTCCTCAAGGTCATCTGCTCAGTTGATGATGGTAATGCAGCTGTCGTGGCTGCCGGCGGCGGGGAAGAAGATCTGAGGCGGCGAAAGACAGTCTTGAGAGCGGGTCCCTGCTGTGGTGAACCCTTCCGTCGTTGGAGCAGCTGAGCTGGGGTGGAACACAGCGCCGCAGGAGCAGGACAAACCACACAAGGTTTTCTTTGACACATATCTGTAACAGAAGTAATTGAGTAAGGGCTTGTTTGAATTTGAGGATTCTAACAATGCAGGGATAGGAAATAGACAGGAATAGGATAGGAATGCACGTGCAAAACAGAGAATTTAAAAACACAGGATTTCTGCCAATCTGGGTGTTTGATTCACAAGAATTGGAAGATCACAGGATGCAAAAAAGCATGGTGAGATTAAGTCAAACCACAAGAAAATGTACGGTTATAATGCTATTATGCTACTATCTCTTAGTCTTGTGCTTGATGAATAGGAATATGAAAAGGAGGACAAGGGGAAATTAGAATTCCTACGGTTTTTCTTTCAAGGAGACACTAAAGGAACAAATCCTATAGTTTTCCTTTGCTCCATTCCTTTGCACCAAATTCATGAAAAGTAGTACCATAGGAAACTTTCCAATTCCTATGTTTTTCATTCACTTTTCCTTTCAAGCACTGGTGATTCTAGTAGGCAGGCTTGAGCAAGGAAAATCCTACACTAAAAAAATGTTTTTGTGCTACTTCTATTACTTTGGACCCAGGACACTGCCATACTAGCTCAACTCCCAAGCCCATTGACAAATGCACAGCTCAAACGCGCCGAGATAAATAATGATGGCGTTCAAGAGAGTCCATCACGGATAGCTAAGTTGCCTGGTACCTCACTGCTTGTCATATAGTAGGATAAAATAATCGTATTTCACGTTACTACGTGTGCTCAGTGGACAATATATATAACATGTAGAGTAAAAAAGAGATGCAACAAGTGTACAACCTCTTTGGCGAAGCCATATCGATCTCAGCGTGATTGGGTTGGCCGATGAGGATGCTCCGGCTGACTTGGCTGTGGGAGGAGGGGAAGAAGATCTTAGGCGTATGGAGATGCAGCCCGAGGTACTGCTCCGCTGTGATGGAGGGTTTCGTCGTTGGAGCAGCTCCGGTGAGTTGTATGCGCCGAGGCTGAAGCAGGACAAGAGAGACAATGTTAACATGAGTGGAATTCTAATAGCATCTCCAATACATGACGTAAAATACATAACCACAAAGTGCTAGATATAAAATACATCAGCCGCTCATCTCTGAACTTAACTGTCGAAACTGAATTTAACTGTCGAAACTGAACTTAACTGTCAAAACTGAATTTTGCTGTCGAAAAAGATTTTACTGTCGAAAAAGATTTTACTGTCGAAACTGAACACACTAGCAAGGTGAGGCTACACGTCAGTCGACTGACTTTTTCATCTCTGGTCAGTCGATTTTGCAGCCGTTGGATACGGAATCAAGGGCCTGCAGTTCATCTTCAACCTCCACCCCCTGAGCCGCCAGCCACCACCGGCCAAACAGCAGCCCCCCGCCGCCCGCGGCCGGCGGTGCGCCGCCCCGCCCACCCCGAAAACACTCCCCACCGCTGGTCCGCCGCCGCCCCGGCCATCCCTCTAGGCCCCCCCATGCCGAGCTTTTTCTCCGGCGATCCCCACGTCACCGCCCCACCACCGCCGGCGACCACCGCCCCCACCCTGAACCTTAAGATAGATAGTGGGGTACCTCCCTGGCAAGTCCCTCTCCCCGCTGTGGCTGGTTCTTCCTTCACCACGGCGAGCCCCCCCACCCCGTGAAAATCGACTGACCCAAAAGTCGATTCAGTCGACTGAAGTGTAGCTAAATCGGAGCAGCATCGCAAGCAAGAGCAAGAGCGAGAGCAGCAGCGCGAGCAAGAGCAATAGCAAGAGCAGACCAGGCAGGGGACCGAGAGCAAGAGCAGAGCAGCAGCGCAAGTGAGAGCTAAAGCAGCAGCAGTTCCTACTGATGTGGACGTCGCCGCCGAGGGAGCGACGCCGTGGAGGAAGTGGCCGGCGATGCCGCCGTGGATGGAGCCGCGCCGTGTCGGCTCGGGACCGAGCGCCGGCAGCACCGTGAGATCGAATCAAGAAGAAAATGCGGCGATTAGTGTACAACCTCTTTGGTGGCGCCGATTAGGCCGCAGCTTCATCCGAGGAAACGGTGATGATGATGCTCTTCCGGTGGTGCAGGTGAAGACGGCGGTGTGGGAATGGAGGTGGCGTGAAAGACGAGGGGAACATCGGGGCAGCTCCTTGGAGGTGGAGGATGGGGTGGCTGAACCGGCGGGACGACGAGATCGATGACGGATCCTCATCCGGTACGGTGGATGAGGGACGTCGAGGTGTTGCTGTGGACGACGTCGTCGGGGAAGTGGCTCCGGCTGGGTGGCGGACGGAGGAGGGTGTGGGGCTTCGTCGCGGGTTTTTGCGGCCTCGGTGTACGAATGGGTGGGCGGATGGGATGGGAGGGGGAACCATGGCTTAGGGACGCGCTTGTCCGAAATGTGGGTAAGTTACGAAAGTACCCCCACCGATTTGAGGCGATTCTTTTGGTTCAGGGGTACCACGGGCATTTCGCGTGTCGGGATTTCACAGGAGGTGGGAGTTTTCGCGCGCGTTGTAATTTCGGAATAGCAAGGCGCGGGTTGAGATGGAGGGAGTTGTCGGAGCACAACGAGACAAAGATATATCTTAAATATTTCGGGCTAACAAGGCGCGGGTTGAAGAGGCGGGAGTTTCGCAGCACGATAGACAGAGACGCTAGCTTGAAATTTCGGCATAACAAGGCGCGGCTTGAAATTTCGGGAGAATAAGCTTAACGTGTACCCCCCAAAAAAGACAATTTGCACCTCAACACGCACAACACACACACAAACACCATTTAGACTAGAGTAAGGTACACGTGCATTGCACACATGAGATTTGGCAACCAAATTATGAATAAATACCACATTATAGCATGTATGCTTTGAGTCATATATGCATGATGTAGATGTTCGTTTAATTCTTATAGTTCATTTCATTCAAAATCATCTAGTTTTTATAAGAAAGCTAATCTATTTTAAGATTCATGGAATTGTGCGTTGTAAGACATAAAGTAAAAACAAATAATGGCAAATCATGTAGAAAAACATTTGGGCAATTCTGATACAGAAGATTTTAGAACAAAGAAGAAGTGCTTGTGTTTTGATGTTTGTGCATTATGCTTAAGTTCAACCATGGAGTTATACATGTGGCGAAATCTGGTGGAATCTAGATGATATCCAACGGCCAGTAGTGCTCAAATTTGCCATCTTTGGACCATCGAATTCGCCTCATCCAACGACCATCTTTCAAAGTTAAAGTTACCCGCACACAATATAAAAAATTATAAAATATAATATATATAGGGGTATAGATATAGATATGTGATGCGAAAGCCACCCATCATCTCCAATTAGAATAGTGTGTCCATGCACGGATGCGACGTGGCCAAATGATGTCTGCCATCGGTATCTCAAATTCAAATCAGTCTGACCTTGTTCAATGTGTATACATTACAACATGCTCGTTTCCAAACCACACCGCGCAGATCTCCGTTATATTCATGCATGCATGGGTTTCAAACATCAGGATCTCTTATTCAAATATTTGAATTCAACTTTACATTGATTATGACCTCACCTAGTCTTCTACACCCACACAGTCGTCTTCTCTTTATAATTGTACCACTAAATTTCTCTCGTGCATGCATGCACACACACTACCAGTCGGCATTATCCATCGCACACATGCAATCTTTTTCTTCAGGTCGGTCTCCCATGAAGGCACACACCCACACACATCCCCCTCTCCATCATATGGGCATTCTTTATCTCTCACGGGTGCATGCGCAACGATCGATGTTCCTCTATGTATGTGTGTATATAGCTAGGTCTTTCATAGTTTTCCACACAAACCGATCAATCGATATATCCAGTGAGGTCTCACCCTCTTTCCCACGTCCACATCGATCAATCTATACCACTCTATATAGGATTAACATATATAGCTAATACACCCGCATTAATTATATATCCAACGCCCCCTCTCATCATCCATGCCTTCCGCTTCATCTCTCAGACGCGCGCACAATGGCAAAGATAGGGGACAGCAAGGGCCCTGCCCCCCCTAACATCACTATATATCGAGGCTAATATAAATGTGATCATTAGACAATTGCTGCTAAAAATGGTTTAAGTTCATGAAGTGACCCTCCTTGTAAAGGATTAGCAATGCTTGGCCCCCTAGCTTATTTATTTTTCATGGCTCCGCCACTGCGTGCAACAGCACACGTTCTCGCCCCTCTCTCTAAATATCGATCTCGCACTTGTGCACTCCTTCATAGTCTCCCTCCACTCGGCCCCTCGCACCATCTTCTAGCCCCCACCGGATTTTGCCACATGTACAATCTAGTAGACTCCATGGTTGAACTTAAGCATAATGCACAAACCTCAAAACAACAGTGGTTCTCTTTTGTTCTAGAATCTTCCGTATCATAACTGCCCAATTTTGTTTTCTAGTTGAATTGCCATTATTTGTTTTTACTTTATGCTTTACAACGCACAATTCCATGAATCATAAAATAGATTAAGGGCTTCTTTGATTCAAAGGATTCTCAAAGGAATTTTGGAGGATTCTAATCCTTAGGAATTTTTCCTATCTTGGTTGTTTGATTCGTAGGATTGTAAACCATAGGAATTTTTCCATATGATTCATTTGCACTAGATTTCATAGGAAACATCCCATCCACTCAAACCTCTTTGAAAGAATTCTGCGTTTTTTCTATGCACAATCAAACACTCGTACAATCCTGTAGGATTCAGGACGACATTCCACTATAATCCCATGTTTTTCCTATTCCCGCCTTTTGGAAATCCTACGAATCCAAGAGGCCCTAGCTTTTTTATAAAAGCTAATTGATTTTGAATGAGATGAACTATAAGAATTAAACAAAGGTCTACATCAGGCATATATGACTCAGAGCTTACATGCTATAGTGTGGTATTTATTCATAATTTAGTTGCAAAATCTGATGCGTGCAATGCACGTGTACCTTACTAGTACTTCGAGTATGTGCAAAACACGTAAATTAGAATTCCAATGGCACGCTACACAGTGTCTCTCTTACAGTTCATGAAGCCACTAGCACGTATGGAGGCGTTGTCACGACCTCCTTGTGTGGATTGATCACAGTGACGTGCTGCTGGTTCCAGAAGAATGTACTCGTCCTCCCTGAGCCATACTGTTGGTACATGCATGAAGCAAAGATGTGCACGCACGCCACGCACGCACTCATTCCCTCGCACGCACACGCGGGTACACGGGCGGACGCAATTTTGTACCAAGATCCACCCCATGTGATAATTTGACGCGTGTAAAGTCGTTCACTTCATTGATGGTCAATTAATACAGCGCATGCAAATTGAGTGGACGTGAGGGCGGAAGAAAGACATTACTACTCCACTGCGCGCATGCGAGTAGTTAAATCATGGGTTGCTAGTAGTACTTCCATTGGTCTCCTTCGTATTTTGTGCCAATTTTTGACAGTAACATAATATTTACGCATTTGAGAAGTGTAGTCTACTTGAAATTTATGTTCCATAAACTCATCGGGAGCCGTTTCGGGCCTCAAAACCAAAACCATCAATTAATCTTTACCTTGTTCCCATCCCATTCGTAAGCTTACTCACACCTACTAGTACGTACCAAACCCGAACGTTTTCCCACTATGCAGGTATTAGTACTAGTGCTAGTACTTAGGTTACAAAAAGGGGAACTACCTAACCGAAAATTACTCTACCTTTCCTCCTCATAAGTGCTTCTTCTTCGTCCGTCCTTGCCATGGCCGGTGAGCAGAGCTCTAGGTTGAGAACTACTCATAACAAGGGAGCGGCAACCAAGGCCACAGAAAAAAAGAGAGGGCTCGCCGCCACGCAGAGACCTCGAAAGATCTCTCACGGGCAGGCGATGGCTCCCAAGAGCGCCCTAGCCGAGGAGGCGAACATGCCGAGCCAACGGCGCTGGAGTCGTTATCCCTCGACGGCATGCCCGATCAGCTCAATAAGCACCTCAATAAGCAGAAGGAGTTCATCCAAGGCTTGGTGGAGCTGCTGAAGGAGAGCCTCGACGACATGCCCGCTGAGCTCAATAAGCAGGGGGAGTTGACCGCCGGCTTGGTGATGCTGCTGAAGAAGAGCATTGCCTCGGAGAAGAAGGCGACCGGCGAAATCCTGCAACTTCAGGAGGACAGGGCGAAGCTCTGCCACAAGCTCGACCTGTTGAAGGAGAAGAACGCCGGCTGGAAGAAGCTGCATGAGAATAGTAGTTCCTCGATGAAGATGCTGCAGGCCCTCGTCATGGAACAGAAGGAGGAGTTGGCGAAGCTCCGCATCGAGGACCCGGCTGCTGTCAAGGTACGTAATGCGGCCGTGGAACAGATGATGAAGGCTCGCGTCGAGAACTCCCGCGTCATGGACAGAATGAAGAAGATGGCGGAGGAGACGCGCAAGGAGATGTAGGTTGTGGAGGCGATGAAGAAGCAGTTACGACTCCGCGGCGAATTAGATCATTTGGGGTGATAATCTTCCTTCTTCTTTTGCTCCTGTGTTTCATCTTTTGCTTCGGGTGTTTCGCCGCACGTGTCACGTTCTCTGCAAGGCATGAATAGAACAATGCTTTTTTTGAGGGATGAATAGAACAATGCTAACAATGAGATGACTAGCAAATTAGATCAATTTTTTTCGCCATATGGCACTGGGCTGCCATGTTTTGTGCTCCTCCGTCGTAGTACTACTCCAGTGGAAAACTTGAGTATACCGCACGGTTCTTTGCTCCTCCTCAGGTCGTCGGCACATTTATACGAGCAGTCAAATCACAAGGCCCCGCCTTCCAGCAGTAATGAGCCATCAAATCACAAAGGCCGTCGCCTCTCGTGAAACCGACCAAGCTAGACTGCCCCGCCCTCTAGCCTTTTAAAAAATATATACTTTTGTACAGTAGTAGTATCGATGGATTGCACCATGGAGCAAAACTTGAAATTAAAAAAAAGATGGTACATATAGAGAGCGCTCGTCGCCAAATTATGCATATAGTACTCTTAAAAATATGCAAACTCCAGCGATCCATCTATGGACTGGTGCAAGCATCTCGGAGTTGGAATATACGCTTTGATAAGTTGATCAAAGGATATAGTTTTATACAGACTTGCGGTGAAGCCTGTATTTACAAGAAAGTGAGTGGGAGCACTACAACATTTCTGATAAGTATATGTGAATGACATATTGTTGATCGGAAATAATGTAGAATTATTCTACAAAGCATAAAGGAGTGTTTGAAAGGAGTTTTTCAAAAGAAAGACCTCGGTGAAGCTGCTTACATATTGAGCATCAAGATCTATAGAGATAGATCAAGACGCTTGATAAGGTTTTTCAATGAGTACATACCTTAAACAAGATTTTGAAGTAGTTCAAAATAGAACAGTCGAAGAAAGAGTTCTTGCCTGTGTTACAAGGTGTGAAATTGAGTAAGACTCAAAGCCCGACCACGGCAGAAGATAGAAAGAGAATGAAAAGTCATTCCCTATGCCTTGGCCATAGGTTCTATAAAGTATGCCATGCTGTGTACCAGATCTATTGTATACCCTACACTGATTTTGGCAAGGGAGTACAATAGTGATCTAGGAGTAGATCACTGGGCAACGGTCAAAATTATCCTTAGTGGAATAAGGATATGTTTCTCGATTATGGAAGTGACAAAAGGTTCGTCGTAAAGGGTTACGTCGATGCAAGTTTTGACACTAATCTAGATGATTCTAAGTCTCGGTCTAGATACATATTGAAAGTGGGCGCAATTAGCTAGAGTAGCTCCGTGCAGAGCATTGTAGACATAGAAATTTGCAAAATACTTACGGATCTGAATGTGACAGACCCGTTGACTAAAATTATCTCACAATCAAAACATGATCACACCTTAGTACTCTTTGGGTGTTAATCACATAGCGATGTGAACTAGATTATTGACTCTAGTAAACCCTTTGGGTGTTGGTCACATGACAATGTGAACTATGGGTGTCAATCACATGGTGATGTGAATTATTGATGTTAAATCACATGGCGATGTGAACTAGATTATTGACTCTAGTGCAAGTGGGAGACTGAAGGAAATATGCCCTAGAGGCAATAATAAAGTATTATTTATTTCCTTATATCATGATAAATGTTTATTATTCATGCTAGAATTGTATTAACCGGAAACATAATACATGTGTGAATACATAGACAAACATAGTGTCACTAATATGCCTCTACTTGACTAGCTCGTTAATCAAAGATGGTTATGTTTCCTAGCCATAGACATGAATTGTCCTTTGATTAACGGGATCACCTCATTGGGAGAATGACGTGATTGACTTGACCCATTCCGTTAGCTTAGCACTCGATCGTTTAGTATGCTGCTATTGCTTTCTTCATGACTTATACATGTTCCTATGACTATGAGATTATGCAACTCCCGTTTACCGGAGGAACACTCTGTGTGCTACCAAACGTCACAACGTAACTGGGTGATTATAAAGGTGCTCTACAGGTGTCTCCAAAGGTACTTGTTGAGTTGGCGTATTTCGAGATTAGGATTTGTCACTTCGATTGTCGGAGAGGTATCTCTGGGCCCACTCGGTAATGCACATCACTATAAGCCTTGCAAGCATTGTAACTAATGAGTTAGTTGCGGGATGATGTATTACAGAACGAGTAAAGATGAGACTTGCCGGTAACAAGATTGAACTAGGTATCGAGATACTGACGATCGAATCTCGGGCAAGTAACATACCGATGACAAAGGGAACAACGTATGTTGTTATGCGGTCTGACCGATAAAGATCTTCGTAGAATATGTGAGAACCAATATGAGCATCCAGGTTCCGCTATTGGTTATTGACCGGAGAGGTGTCTCGGTCATGTCTACATAGTTCTCGAACCCGTAGGGTCCGCACGCTTAACGCTATGATGATAGTTTTATTATGAGTTTATATGTTTTGATGTACCGAAGGTTGTTCGGAGTCCCGGATGTGATCACGGACATGACGAGGAGTCTCGAAATGGTCGAGACATAAAGATTGATATATTGGACGACTATATTCGGACACCGGAAGTGTTCCGGAGAAGTTTCGGAAAAAACTGGAGTGCCGGAGGGGTTACCGGAACCCCCCGGGGAAGTATTGGGCCTTAGTGGGCCTGAGGGGAGAGAGAGGGCAGCAGCCAGGAGGTGGCGCGCCCCCTCCCATGAGGAGTCCTAATTGGACTAGGGGAGGGGGGCGCGGCCCCTCTTTCCCTCTCCCTCTCCCTCTCTTTCCTTCCCCCCTCTCTTCCTAGTTGGACTAGGAAAGGGGAGTCCTACTCCTACTAGGAGGAGGACTCCCCGCCTCTCCTTGGCGCGCCAAGGGCAGCCGGCCTCCCCCCTTGCTCCTTTATATACGGGGGCAGGGGGGCACCTCTAGACACACAATTGATACGATATTTTAGCCGTGTGCGGTGCCCCCCTCCACCATATTACACCTCGATAATATCATTGCGGAGCTTAGGCGAAGCCCTGCGTCGGTAGAACATCATCATCGTCACCACGCCGTCGTGCTGACGAAACTCTCCCTCAACACTCGGCTGGATCGGAGCTCGAGGGACGTCATCGAGCTGAACGTGTGCTGAACTCGGAGGTGCCGTGCGTTCGGTACTTGATCGGTCGGATCGTGAAGACGTACGACTACATCAACCACGTTGTGTTAACGCTTCCGCTTTCGGTCTACGAGGGTACATGGACAACACTCTCCCCTCTCGTTGCTATGCATCACCATGATCTTGCGTGTTCGTAGGAATTTTTTTGAAATTACTACGTTCCCGAACAAAGGTCCCATGAATTGAATCATCCATGTTGGTGACTAAAAGAGCCAGCTTCAGCATCCCAGTCTTAGCACCCCCGGCCTCCATCCTTGCGACACACGGTACACGTCGTTTGCCACCTGCTCGACCCTAGTGTCACTGATAAAATGAAGTAATAATACAGTTAAAATAGAGCGAGTGTCCTCTCTATCATTTCATTTCCAATGTAGATAAAGAAAGTGCTTCTCTTTGTTAATGTATGTTTCATCAACTAGTCCCATTGTTAATGTTTAAGCGTTTCTGCAAACTGGGGTGCTTAATTTTTGTTGATCTGTACAAAAATAAAGATTTGAATGTCTCAAGGGGCCTCCTTGTACTACCGCTGTACACTGATGTTCATCACCGGCAGAAGGTGTATCTGGGAGACTTGGGACGATTTCCAGTATGAGGCGTCGCAGGGCCTATCTCGCCCTCGCAGCATGGCATACTATGATACTATCGCAATATTTTCTTCTATTTATTTTGTGTGTTTCATCAACTAGTGCCACTATAATGTAATCACGCTTTTTCATTATCTGTGCAAACAGGGTTATTCAGCTGCATTTTGGTGGAACTGCACAAATGTACGTATGGAACCGGCATATATGCAGAGTGCGAGGTGTGCCAAGTAAAAATTACCGACACCAACCATGCTGCATGCACGCATTGGCATCCACTACCACCAGTGGGATGTGTGGCGCTCTCTGTGGACGGATCTTTCTCGGCAGCAAATCCTCTAACCAAATACTAGTAGCTTATATTGGCAGTTTTCTAGGGAGTACTCTTTTCTGAAAGAAGCACCAATCTATTTTTCTTTATTTGTACACTGTGTCAAACTTTGACCCAAAGGTACAGAGCTATTTTAGGATGATTGGCGTAGTACTCGGAGACTGATTGTAAGCATATTTTCATTAGCTGTCACACTGATTGTAAGCATGAGCAGGTGGAAATTAGGTTAGTGCGAAGCTTACCTTAAACCCTACCGCCGCCGTTGAAACGAGGCGAGCGTCGAGGGAACCGTGGAGAACGGCGGGGAAGCGACGTCGTGCCATCCGACCTCCTCTTGCGGTGGGATAATGAATACTCCCGTGGCTCCGGCTGGCTCTGCATCCTCACGAACGGCACACCATACTCGATCGATTCGTTATCCTCTGGGTGCTCGACCTTCGACCTGTACGCCCACCACCTCCGCCTGACTGTCGCCTCGGGCGAATCTGTCTGCTCCATCGCCCAGAGGAGATACTCGATGAACTCGGAGGACTGCGGCGTGACTGCCGCCGAGGAGTACATGTACATCGCCGCCCTCATCGCCGCCGTCTCACTCTTTTGCATACATTGCCACATGGCCCTCACCGTCCTCGAAATCTCCCACTCATTGTCAAACCAAGTAAGGATCTCCTTCAACCTGGCTAACTTTGCCTGGTCGCCGGCGGCGATCTGCCTGATTCGCTGCTGCATCCTCTCCATATATGTCCTTCTGAGTGGTCCGGTGCTAGCTTTGGAAGATGGGAGGAGAGACAGTGGTCTTGCAATAGAGAAGAGGGAGAGGCGAGACGGTGGTTTTGGAATGGAGATGATGGAGAGGAGAGGAGGTGGTTTTGCAATGGAGAAGATCAGAAGAGGGAGAGGCGAGACGGTGGTTTTGGAATGGAGATGATGGAGAGGAGAGGAGGTGGTTTTGCAATGGAGAAGAGGGAGAGGAGCGTGCGGCAGCGATTTAGGATTGGACGAGAGAGCCAGCGCACTGTGACTGGATCAAAATAAAAATCAATTTACCCTTCAATTAAGAAAGCGACCCCACATTAACTAGTCTCCCTTTTATTCTGGGTCATAATTGACCATGATTTTCGCACATAAAATATATGTTATACATTGCAAAAATAATATAATTTGAAAGTACATTCAGATACGAACCAAACGATACAATTTTTGGTGACATGCATTCACATTTTGCTTGTCAAATACAGTACGTGGTCAAACTTTGACCAAAAATACGCAAAACAACAAAAAGATACTTCCAAGACCAGCGCCGCTCTTCCGCTCTTCTCCTCTTAAACCACCGCCGCTCCTCTCCTGTTCCAATCTAAATCCAGCGCCGCTCCTCTCCTCTTCCATTTCAAAACCACCGCCCCTCCTCTCCTATTCCAGTCCAAAACCAGCGTCGCTTCTCTCCCGTTCTAATCCAAAACCAGCGCTGCTCCTCTCCTCTTCCATTCAAAAACCACCGACGGCGAGTGAAGGCGCTGTGGAGAAGGAGATCGATGGAGGAGTACAACCGATACGTGAGGATCGCAGACAGCGACCCTGTGAAGCTAGCTAGGATGTTGGAGATACAGTCTTGGTTTGACAACAAGGACCAACTAGTGGCAACGGCGACATCCATGGCCAAATATCTGCAACAGAGCGAAAAGGCGGCGATACTCCCGGAGGGAGTCGCGCGGGAGTACATAGAGCTGCTCCTCTGGGCCATGGAGCAAACAGATTCACCGAATCCGATCGTGAGGGAGCGGTGGTGGGAGTATCAATCCCAGATGGAGCATCCACCAGAGATTGAAGGATCGAGCATCTACAGGGTGCCGTTTGTGAGGGTGTCCTGCCAGAGCGAGCCGGTGGAGTCTTCCTCGACCGAACCCAACTGCAAGAGGAGAAAAGCAGTTGGCCTGACGACGCTTCCCCGCCATCCTCTCCCTCGCCGTTCACATCGTCTCACGGGGCGGCTGTCTGCCGCCGAGGAATAGGAGGGGACTGCCCCCCAGCCCAATGGTCGGGCAGGTTGTGAATTGTCAGGAGGAGCTTAGGGATGTCAGTATTTGCAGGTTGTGAATTGTGTTTTGTGTTGTGTATTTTGAGAGTACTTTCAGATATGAATGTCTTTTGAATTTCAAATTTGCAGTATTGAGCATATGAAGTATTTTATGAATTCCAGAGATCTATTTTTAGCACTTAAAAAAATGTAGTTTCATAGGAGTATAAAAGTGCAGACAATGTGATTCTCAGAGAAGAAACTGCAAGTTTCAGTTTCAGATAAGAAACTGCAAGTTCAGTTTCAGATAAGAAACTGCAACTTTCAGAGGCGGAGCATTTATATTAACACGGCCTTTCCAAACAGGGTTAACATCATGTGGAAGTTTTATTCATGGTCAAAAATGGAACTACCAGCCAGTTAACATCATGCTGATCAACGTTCATGCATAGCACATCTTCATATGATGCACAGTCAAAAAGATATGCTATTTTCAAAATGCCCACACAACGTCGAGTGTGCGAAACACAGAGAAAACGAGGGACGAAGTTTTGGCAAGTGTTGGACGTGGTGTGCGTAGATGACAATGGGGACCCACATGTCAATAAAGGCAGAGGCAAAAAATTTGGAGATATTTTCCCTGCACAGGTGGAATCAAACCCGGGCGGAACAGCTGTCGGGTAGTGTCACTTGGCCACTAGGCTAGTTCAGTAGTTTCGTTAATAATAAGGCACTTCCTCAGGTGGTCGTATCCCCTCCTGCGCCTTTGTGCGCTCGCCGCGATGCCGCTGTCTGCCGTTGTGAACATGCTGAACAAACGAGAGGAATCGGGAGAGGACTGTACGTGGAGAGGCGGACAGTCGGGACCCACCAGGTCTATGGCCATACGCAAGCAAGTGCCTCATCGAAAAAATACTTCCTCCTAATGCTATACTGACATTGGGGCCCACGGGTTTGTCAACATAGTTACATTTTTTTAGGTGCTTCAACGTAGTTACTATAGGAGATAAATTCACAACGAAGCCGGGGAGCTGGCAGGTATCATTTATTATCACTGGGGCAGCAAGTATCAGCTGGGTTTTGGGCTGCCCCGTCTAGGCTTTCATTTTTAACATGTGCAGCCCACGACCTCGGATGGGAGGTCCATAGGCCTGTTTGTATTTTCTTGAGGGCCGTCATGTATCAACTGGCCTATGGACCTCCCATCCGAGGTTTTATTTTTCCTGAAACATCGGCAGCCAGATTTATGTATTTTTTTGAAGAAAACGCAGAGGTCTGTTCTATTTTTCTATATAAGAATAGGAACGTCAGGTCCAACTTATGTTTCCCTTCTAACTATATTATATATATTTAAATTATTTTATATGTTATTATATATTATTTTTATTGTCATCATATATTTAACAGATACTTACATATGTAAGAAAACAATATCAAACATCTTATTAACTTATAAAAATAATTTCTTAACAATAAAATCCTGGATTGTTTTGGCACGAAAATCCTAGTGATTGTGTACAAAAGCTTGGTAAGATTTAAGGACGAATGTAATAATATCACTTATTATTTAAATATATTTATAACAAAATGCTCAGCCCCTTTTTATTTTTTGATAACATTGCTGGCCCAACCCAACATTATAATTAGAATCAGCCCAGCAAAATCGTGTATTTCGAGAAAGTGCAAATGGCCTGTAATTTTTTAGGAAATAAAATAAATGGGCCGCATGGACGCTACATTATTTGTTCACCCAGCCCGGCTAATGGACTGTAATTCAAGAAAAGAAGATCAAATTGACTGTAAATTCTACCGCGCAAAAAAAGACTGTAAATTCTGAAAAAATGGGTTGAATACGTGCCACATTTTTGGAGGCTGAAATGTGGGCCTATAGGTCAAAGCCAACGCAAGTCGTTGTCAATTTAGTCAACAAATGATTCTGACATGTTAGCCGTTGGATTTACATCCAATGACCGGCATTCATCTTCAATCTCTCGTCTTCTTCCTCCAGCGCCGCCGGGACCACCTCCTGCCTCCTGCTGCTAGCAGCTCTGCTTAGCACGCTTCGCTATGAAGCGCTACTCCATCGTTGGCCAGGCCATCCCTCCACCCCTCCACCCCTCCTGTTCTTCTCCACCGACTGCCGAACCACACCGCACTAGAACAAGTTAACCCTCGTACACCTCTCCGTCTGCGACTCTACTCCCGCATCTTCCCATCTCCGGCTCGTTGCTGTCCGGGGCCTCGCCGTCGTCCACCACCTTGGATGCGCTCGGCGCGGCGTGGTTAACGTGGTCAATGAATGACACCATCGGAAGTAGACTGTGCGTGGAGAGGCTGACATCTGGGTCCACGGCCGCACACAAGGAAATGCCTCCTTATTACACGCAAAATAATGATTCCTCCACCTGACATCTGGGACCCACCAGAAGGGCCTCTGTATTTCACGAAAAAAACGTGCCCCCCGCTGACAGGTCGGACCCACCAGCTATCTTCGCACGCAAGGAAGTGCCTCCTTATTACGCACAAAAAAATGAATACTCCCCCTGCCAGCTGGAACCCAGCATAGTGGGAGGCTGACTTGTGTTCCTACCAAGTTGACGGGGACGGAGGGCTTTGTCAACTTAGTAAATATGAACGATTCTACCTCCTGTTACCGTACGATGTTCATCCAACGGCCGTAGTGCTTCTTCAACCTCTGGTCTTCTTGCTCCAGCCGCCCAAACCAGCGCCGGTCGTGCCGCGTGCTCCTGCCTTCTGTGGCCGGCTGTGATGCCGCAGAGGCCTCACCGCCCCCCTACTACTCCCACCGCTGGCCAGGGCATCCCTCTACTCACCCACACCCCCTGTTATTCTGCGGCGACGGCAGCCTCACACCGTAGCCGAACCAGTGAACCCTCGTACTCCTCTCCGCGCGGGCTTCCACTGCCGCGTCTTCCCCGGCTCCGTGTCGTCCCCTTCCTAGGCCTCGCCGTCGTCCACCGCCCTGGTGCCCTCTGCGCGGCGTGGTCAACGTGGTCAAGGAACGACTTCCATCGGAGTACTGTACGTGGAGAGGCTGACAGCTGGGTCCACGGCGGCCGCAAGGAA
Organism: Aegilops tauschii subsp. strangulata; assembly: GCF_002575655.3. Classification (NCBI taxonomy): domain Eukaryota; kingdom Viridiplantae; phylum Streptophyta; class Magnoliopsida; order Poales; family Poaceae; genus Aegilops; species Aegilops tauschii. Next base: position 636,680,219 of record NC_053036.3, on the reverse strand, counting down.
GTGCCTCCTTATTACGCGCAAAATAATTATTCCTCCACCTGACAGCAGGGACCCACCAGACGGGCCACCGTATTTCGCGAAAAAACATTCCCCCCTTGATTGCTGGGACCCACCAGCTACACCTTTGCACGCAAGGAAGTGCGTCCGGGCAAAAAAAATGATTCGCCCCCTGACTACTTGGACCCACCAGCTACATCTTCGCACGCAAGGAAGTGCGTCCGGGCAAAAAAAAAGATTCTCCCCCTGACTGCTGGGACCCACCATCTACATGTTCGCACGCAAGGAAGTGCCTGACAGTCGGGACCCACCTGGTCGAAGCGTATGTAGCGTTGTCATTCTAGTCGCGAACGTGTACGTACATACTGGTGGATGTAGAGGCGCACACGTGTCGTAGTAGAGGCGCGCACGTAGCATGCACACGTACGTACAGCGGCCAGTGTGCAAGAAAGAAAATACGGCCATGTACGTACATACGGGCGGGGTCTCGAACGCCTACTCGCGCATACGTACGGCCAGGGCTCGTGTACATGATTGGGTCGAAACGGAGAAACAGCGTCGTCGTCGTGTTCATGGGGAGCCAACGGGCTGGGTCGGAACGGAATGCGTCGTCGTGTTCATCGGGAGGGCTTGGACGGAACAGGCGATGGAAACGAGGCCTGGCATACCGCAGAACGGAGGAAACGGCCTTGTGTTCGACCGGCCACGTTCGAAACGGGATCCTGTTCATCAGGAGGGGTCTGGCGTACCGCAAAACGGAGGAAACAGACTTGTGTTGGACCTCCTACGGTCGAAACGGGGTCCTGTTGATCGGGAGGGGTGTCGCGTACCGCAAAACGGACGAAACGGACTTGTGTTGGAGCGCCACGGTCGAAACAGGGGTCCTGTTCATCGGTAGGGGTGTGGCGTACCGCAAAACGGGACTCCACGGGATACTGTTCATCTCCATCGCCGACCTCCTCCAGCCTCCACGGGCCACTGTTCATCCACCGTCGACCTCCTCCAGCCTCCACCTGCGACTGTTCATCCACGGGCTCCTGTTCATCCAGCCTCCACCTCGCGCTACTCCATCGGCTACTGTTCAACCACCCCTCTCCACGGGCTCCTGTTCAACCACCCCTCCACGGGCTACTGTTCATCCACCCCTCCATCGTCTACTGTTCATCCAGCCCTCCACGGGGTCGTCCTGTTCATCCAGCCCTCCACTGGGTCCTGTTCATCCAGCCCCAACCGGCTCGATCGATCGGGGTCCTGTTCATCCAGAGGCAACACCACGGGGTCATGTTCATCCACCCCCACCGCTCACTGTTCATCCAACCCCCCCCCCCCCCCCCCCGCAATGCTCACTGTTCATCCAAACCCCCCTGCAACGCTCACTGTTCATCCAGAGGCAGCATCGATCGGCTTCAGTTAGTAGCAGTAGCGAAGGAATCGCTCGATCGCTCGGGTTCAGTAATGCGTAGCCTGCAGTGCAATCTCTCGGGTTCAGTTAGGCGACGCCTCGCTCGGGTTCAATTAGAGCCCAACGCCTCGCACACACGCGCGTACGTGTACAAGAGAAACGCGCATCGCTTGGCCCCCGACCACCCACCGTAACCGGGAACTCGCCGAAATTTTCCTCGCCCTCGCTTCTACCATGGTTTTTTCCGTCATGGATGGCCCAAAGAATGTCATGCTGCTGCGTTTCCGGCCCGCCCAGGACGAAAATCCCATTTTCTGTCATGATTTTTTGTCATAGAAGTAGGAGCCCACCACATCTATGATGATACCGGGTTTTGTCACAATTATCGTCATAGAAGTGTCATAAGTATGACAGATTTTTTTTTTCGTTCGGCCCAAAATGTCACGGATGTGTCTTTTTTTTGTAGTGCATCGCTGCGATCTACACCAACAACTTCACCCGCCCTCATCACCAACTCTTCCCACCTCTATGTAGTGGTGTAACCCCTCTTTTACCTGCTGTAATCTCTACTTAAACATGGTGCTCAACGCTATATATTATTTCCCAATGATGTATGGCTATCCTATGATGTTTGAGTAGATCCGTTTTGTCCTATGGGTTAATTGATGATCGTGATTGGTTTGAGTTGCATGTTTTATTATTGGTGCTGTCCTATGGTGCTCTCCGTGTCGCGCAAGCATGAGGGATTCCCGCTGTAGAGTGTTGCAATACGTTCATGATTCTCTTATAGTGGGTTTCTTGAGTGACAGAAGCATAAACCCGAGTAAGGGGGTTGTGGCGTATGGGAATAAAGAGGACTTGATACTTTAATGCTATGGTTGGGTTTTACCTTAATGATCTTAGTAGTTGCGGATGCTTGCTAGAGTTCCAATCATAAGTGCATATGATCCAAGAAGAGAAAGTATGTTAGCTTATGCCTCTCCCTCAAATAAAATTGCAAAAGTGATTACCAGTTTAGTTATCGATTGCCTAGGGACAAATAACTTTCTCGTGACAAAAAGCTCTCTACTAAAACTAACTTTATTGCTTCTTTATCTAAACAACCCCTACTTTTTATTTAGGAGCTCTTTATTATCTAGCAAACCTATCCAAAAATACCTACAAAGTACTTCTAGTTTCATACTTGTTCTAGGTAAAGCGAACGTCAAGCGTGCGTAGAGTTGTCTTTGTGGTCGATAGAACTTGAGGGAATATTTGTTTTACCTTTAGCTCCTCGTTGATTTCGACACTCTTACTTATCGAAAGAGGCTACAATTGATCCTCTATACTTGTGGGTTATCAAGACCTTTTTCTGGCGCCGTTGCCGGGGAGTCATAGCGTGGGGTGAATATTCTCATGTGTGCTTGTTTGCTTTATCACTAAGTATTTTTTTATTTGCTGTTCTTAGTTGTTTTCTATCTTTAGTTATGGATATGGAACACGAAATACCAAAAAAATTAGGTGTACTTGCTACTCATGGAGATGGGGAACCTCCTAAAACCCTCGATGCTCATTATGTGAAAGAAATTATGTACTACTTTGATAATCCTGAGAAAATCCCATTCAATTATGTTATGGGAGACACGTTGGATCAACGTGAATACTTTAGGGATTATTGCTTGACACAAAAAGGGAAACTATTATGGGATCAAATTTATATGTTGTATTGGTATGCTAGGCAACTATGCTTGAGATATGATTATACTTGTTGCTCTAGGATGGAGGCTCCACACCTTCCCTTTTCATGCAAATTCAATGATAATAAAACCTTGGCTTCTTATGCTAATGGTATATATGATTACTATGATGTGGAATAAATAGAAGAATTCGTTGCTTTTATGGGTGCTTATGAAATTGAATCTTTGTTTAAAGAGTGTGAAAATCTTGATGATGCTGTTTACAGACCTGAAAATTTTGCTATACTTAAATATTGCTATGAGAATTATGAATTCAATTCCGATATTGATGATTTTATTGAGAGAGTCTCCGCTGTCCAAGAAGAGACTAATATTTTGCAGGAGTCTATGGAAGAAGGAATTGATGAAACTGTGGGCTCATTAGATGAAAAAGATGATGAGGAGAGCGAAGAACAAAAGGAGGAAGAGCGGATTAGCTACCCGTGCCCACCTTCTAATGAGAGTAACTCTTCAACTCATACATTGTTTAATTCCCCTTCGTGCTTACCGAAGGATGATTGCCATGATGATTGTTATGATCCCGTTGATTCTTTTGAAATATCCCTTTTTGATGATGCTTGCTATGCTTGTGGCCAAGATGCCAATATGAATTATGCTTATGGAGATGAACTTGCTGTAGGTCCTTATGTTAAACATGAAATTGTTGCTATTGCACCCACGCATGATAGTCCTATTATCTTTTTGAATTCTCCAAACTACACTATATCGGAGAAGTTTGCTCTTATTAAGGATTATATTGATGGGTTGCGTTTTACTACTACACATGATGATTTTGATAGATATAATATGCATGTGCTTGCTGCTCCTACTTGCAATTATTATGAGAGAGGAACTACATCTACGCCTCTTTATGTTTTCAACATGATAGAATTGCAAGAAACTGCTTATACTATGCATTGGCCTTTACTATGTGTGCATGAATTGTTCTTTTATGACATGCCGATGCATAGGAAGAGAGTTAGACTTCGTTGTTGCATGATATATGTTACTTTGTGCTCACTACTAAATCACTAATCATTGTTAATTAAAATTGGCTTTGATATACCTTGGGATCCGGTTGGATCCATTACTTGAGCACTATATGCCTAGCTTAATGGCTTTAAAGAAAGCGCTGCCAGGGAGACAACCCGGAAGTTTTAGAGAGTCATTTATTTCTTTTGAGTGCTTTTATAAATTTTAAAAACAAAAAAATTAAGAGGGGAGCCCAAAACTTTTTCAAAAATAAAAGTGAAAGTGAGAAAGACGAGCATTGTTAAAGTGGGAGCTAGCCTTGAACTTTGTTCATGCTCACGGAAACTTTGTGAATCTTGATCACAGAAACTTTCAACAAAAATAATTATCCCCTTGTACAATTCCATTGTATTATAAAAATAATGTGCCAAGGTTTGCCTTTAGGATGTTTACAATGCTTGTTGGTTTGTGCGGTGCAGGACAGAAACTTTGGCTGTAGTGCGCGATTTTACATTTTTTACTGGAATGTCAAACGGTTCTGAAACTTTTTGCACTGTCTTTCTGTACAAATTGGTTATTTTTCCTAATTTTGGCAGAATTATTGGGGTAACAGAAGTATGGTGAATGTTCAGATTACTACAGACTGTCCTGTTTAAGACAGATTCTGTTTTTGATGCATAGTTTGCTTGTTTTGATGAAACTATCAATTTCTATCAGTGGATTAAGCCATGGAAAAGTTATATTACAGTAGCTAAAATGCAAAAATAAAATATGAATTGGTTTGCAACAGTACTTAGAGTAGTGATTTGCTTTATTATACTAACGGATCTTACCGAGTTTTCTGTTGAAGTTTTGTGTGGATGAAGTGTTTGATCGAGAAGGTCTCGATATGAGGAAAAGGAGGAGAGGCAAGAGCTCAAGATTAAGGATGCCCAAGGCACCCCAAGTAAATATTCAAGGAGACTCAAGCGTCTAAGCTTGGGGATGCCCCGGAAGGCATCCCCTCTTTCTTCAACAAGTATCGGTATGTTTTCGGATTCGTTTCGTTCATGTGATATGTGCAAATCTTGGAGCGTCTTTTGCATTTAGTTTTCACTTTTCTTTTATGCACCATGCTGGTATGAGATAGTCCATTGTTGATTTATAGAATGCTCTTTGCACTTCACTTAAATCTTTTGAGTATGGCTTTATAGAATGCTTCATCTGCTTCACTTATATCATTTGAAGTTTGGATTGCCTGTTTCTCTTCACATAGAAAACCACCATTTGTAGAATGATCTTTTGCTTCACTTATATTTATTAGAGCGTGGGCATATCTTTTGTAGAAAGAATTAAACTCTCTTGCTTCACTTATATCTATTTAGAGAGATGACAGGAATTGGTCATTCACATGGTTAGTCATAAAATCCTACATAAAACTTGTAGATCACTGAATATGATATGTTTGATTCCTTACAATAGTTTTGCGATATAAAGGTGGTGATATTAGAGTCGTACTAGTTGAGTAATTGTGAAATTGAGAATTACTTGTGTTGAGGTTTGCAAGTCCCGTAGCATGCACGTATGGTAACCGTTGTGTGACAAATTTGAAGCATGGGGTGTTTCTTTGATTGTCTTCCTTATGAGTGGCGGTCGGGGATGAGCGATGGTCTTTTCCTACCAATCTATCCCCCTAGGGGCATGCGTAGTAGTACTTTGCTTCGAGGGCTAATAAACTTTTGCAATAAGTATATGAGTTCTTTATGACCAATGTGAGTCCATGGATTATACGCACTCCCACCCTTCCATCATTGCTAGCCTCTTCGGTACCATGCATTGCCTTTCTCACCTCGAGAGTTGGTGCAAACTTCGCCGGTGCATCCAAACCCCGTGATACGATACGCTCTATCACACATAAGCCTCCTTATATCTTCCTCAAAACAGCCAGCAGACCTACCTATTATGGCATTTCCATAGCCATTCTGAGATATATTGCCATGCAACATCCATCATCATCATATACATGACTTGAGCATTCATTGTCATATTGGCTTGCATGATCGTAAGATAGCTAGCATGATGTTTTCATGGCTTGTCCGTTTTCTGATGTCTTTGCTATGCTAGATCATTGCACATCCCGGTACACCGCCGGAGGCATTCATATAGAGTCATATTTTTGTTCTAGTATCGAGTTGTAATATCGAGTTGTAAGTAAATAAAAGTGTGATGATCATCATTATTAGAACATTGTCCCATGTGAGGTTATAAAAAAAAGAGAGGCCAAAGAAGCCTAAATAAAAAGGGGGGGCAAAGAAGCCCTAAAAAAAGAAATAAAAAAAGAAAATAAATAAAATATGAGAGAAAAAGAGAGAAGGGGCAATGTTACTATCCTTTTACCACACTTGTGCTTCAGAGTAGCACCATGTTCTTCATATAGAGAGTCTCTTGAGTTATCACTTTCATATACTAGTGGGAATTTTCATTATAGAACTTGGCTTGTATATTCCGATGATGGGCTTCCTCAAATGCCCGAGGTCTTCATGAGCAAGCAAGTTGGATGCACACCCACTTAGTTTCAGTTTGAGCTTTCATACACTTATAGCTCTAGTGCACCGTTGCATGGCAATCCCTACTCCTCGCATTGACATCAATTGATGGGCATCTCCATAGCCCGTTGATTAGCCGCGTCGATGTGAGACTTTCTCCCTTTTTGTCTTCTCCACATAAACCTCCACCATCATATTCTATTCCACCTATAGTGCTATATCCATGGCTTGCGCTCATGTATTGCGTGAGGGTTGAAAAAGCTGAAGCGCGTTAAAAAGTATGAACCAATTGCTCGGCTTGTCATCGGGGTTGTGCATGATGGGAGCATTTTGTGTGACGAAAATGAAGCATGGCCAAACTATATGATTTTGTAGGGATAAGCTTTCTTTGGCTATGTTATTTCGGTAAGACATAATTGCTTGGTTGGCATGCTTGAAGTATTATTGTTTTTATGTCAAACGATAGACTATTGCTTTGAATCACTCGTGTCTTAACATTCAAGCCATGATTAGATATATGATCAAGATTATGCTAGGTAGCATTCCACATCAAAAATTATCTTTTTTATCATTTACCTACTCGAGGACGAGCAGGAATTAAGCTTGGGGATGTTTATAAGTCTCCGTCGTATCTATAATTTTTGATTGTTCCATGCCAATATTATTCAACTTTTTCATACTTTTGGCAACTTTTTATATTATTTTTGGGACTAACATATTGATCCAGTGCCCAGTGCCAGTTCCTGTTTGTTGCATATTTTTTGTTTCGCAGAAAACCCATATCAAACGGAGTCCAAACGGGATAAAAATTGACGGAGAATTTTTTTGGAATATTTATGATTTTTGGGAAGAAGAATCAACGCGAGTCGATGCTCGAGGGGCCCACGAGGCAGGGGGTGTGCCCCAGGGGGCAGACCCGCCCCTGACCCTCGTGGACACCCCGTAAGGCAGTTGGTGCCCTTCTTTCGCCGCAAGAAAGCTAATATCCGGATAGAGATCGTGTTAAAATTTCAGCCCAATCGGAGTTACGGATCTCTGGGAATATAAGAAACGGTGAAAGGCCAGAATCTGGGAACGCAGAAACAAAGAGAGACAGAGAGACAGATCCAATCTTGGAGGGGCTCTCGCCCCTCCCAAGCCATGGAGACCATGGACCAGAGGGGAAACCCTTCTCCCATCTAGGGAGAAGGTCAAGGAAGAAGAAGAAGAAGGGGGGCTCTCTCCCCCTTGCTTCCGGTGGCACCGGAACGCCGCTGGGGCCATCATCATCACCGCGATCTACACCAACAACTTCACCGCACTCATCACCAACTCTTCCCCCCTCTATGCAGCGGTGTGACCCCTCTTTTACCCGCTGTAATCTCTACTTAAACATGGTTCTCAACGCTATATATTATTTCCCAATGATGTATGGCTATCCTATGATGTTTGAGTAGATCCGTTTTGTCCTATGGGTTAATTGATGATCGTGATTGGTTTGAGTTGCGTGTTTTATTATTGGTGCTGTCCTATGGTGCTCTCCGTGTCGCGCAAGCGTGAGGGATTCCCGCTGTAGGGTGTTGCAATACGTTCATGATTCGCTTATAGTGGGTTGCTTGAGTGACAGAAGCATAAACCCGAGTAAGGGGCTTGTGGCGTATGGGAATAAAGAGGACTTGATACTTTAATGCTATGGTTGGGTTTTACCTTAATGATCTTTAGTAGTTGTGGATGCTTGCTAGAGTTCCAATCATAAGTGCATATGATTCAAGAAGAGAAAGTATGTTAGCTTATGCCTCTCCCTCAAATAAAATTGCAATAGTGATTACCAGTTTAGTTATCGATTGCCTAGGGACAAATAACTTTCTCATCACAAAAAGCTCTCTACTAAAACTAACTTTATTGCTTATTTATCTAAACAGCCCCTACTTTTTATTCACGCGCTCTTTATTATCTTGCAAACCTATCCAAAAATACCTACAAAGTACTTCTGGTTTCATACTTGTTCTAGGTAAAGCGAATGTCAAGCGTGCGTAGAGTTGTCTCGGTGGTCGATAGAACTTGAGGGAATATTTGTTCTACCTTTAGATCCTCGTTGGGTTCAACACTCTTACTTATCGAAAGAGGCTACAATTGATCCCCTATACTTGTGGGTTATCAGCAGCATCACTCTAGATGAAGTTATCTGTTTTCTTCATCATCTGATACAGCGGTATGGCCTTCTCACCCAACCGACTGATGAACCGGCTTAAAGCAGCAATACGACCCGCCAGACATTGAACATCATTGATACACGCCGGTTTTGCCAGGGAGGTGATGGCCTTGATCTTCTCCGGGTTAGCCTCGATGCCTCTGTTAGAAACCAGAAAACCCAAAAGCTTGCCTGCTGGCACACCAAAAACGCACTTGGCTGGGTTAAGCATCATCTTGTAGACCCGGAGATTATCAAAGTTTCCTTCAAATCATCTATCAAAGTCTCCTTCTCTCTGGACTTCACCACAATATCGTCCACATAAGCATGAACGTTGCGCCCAATCTGACTGTGAAGACAATTCTGCACACATCGCTAGTAAGTCGCCTGGGCACTCTTGAGCCCGAAAGGCATAGACACATAGCAGAAGGCTCCAAAGGGAGTGATGAAAGCTGTCTTCTCCTGGTCCTTAACTGCCATCTTGATCTGATGATAACCAGAATAAGCATCCAAAAAACTCAAACGCTCACAACCCGCTGTAGCATAAATGATTTGATCAATACGAGGGAGAGCGAAAGGATCAGCCGGACAAGCCTTGTTTAAATCCGTGTAGTCCACACACATACGCCAAGTGCCTTTCTTCTTAAGCACCAGCACCGGGTAAGCCAACCACTCGGGATGAAAGACTTCAACAATGAACCCAGCCACCAAGAGCCGGGCCACTTCTTCACCAATGGCCTTACGCCTCTCCTTGTTGAAACATCGAAGGAATTGCTTGACCGGCTTAAATTTTGGATCAATATTGAGAGTGTGCTCAGCGAGTTCCCTCGGTACACCTGGCATGTCAGAAGGTTTCCATGCAAAGATGTCCCGGTTCTCACGGATGAACTCATGAGCGCACTTTCCTATTTTAGATCCAAATTAGCACTGATACCAAACTGCTTGGATGAGTCGCCAGGAACAAAATCAACCAGCTTGGTGTCATCGGCCGACTTAAACTTCAGCATCAGATCATGCTCTGTAGTTGGTTTTTTCAAAGATGTCATATCCGCCGGGTCAACATTGTCCTTGTAAAATTTCAACTCTTCTATTGCACAGACAGACTCAGCATAAGCAGCATCACCTTCTTCACACTCCAGGGCTATCTTCCGACTCCCATGCACTGTGATGGTCCCTTTATAACCCAGCATCTTGAGCTATAGATAAACATAACACGGCCGTGCCATTAACTTGGCATAAGCCGACCGTCCAAACAGAGCGTGGTATGGGCTCCTAATTTTGACCACTTCAAAGGTTAACTTCTCAGCCCTGGAATCATGCTCATCTCCAAAGGCCACTTCCAGCTCAATCTTGCCCACAGGGTACGTCGACTTACCAGGCACCACTCCATGGAAAATAGTGTTGGATGTCTTAAGATTTTTACCAGTTAACCCCATGCGACTGAAAGTCTCATAATAAAGGATGTTGATGCTACTACCTCCATCCATGAGTACCTTAGTCAATTTGTATCCACCAACTTGAGGCGCCACCACCAAGGCTAAGTGACCCGAGTTATCAACCTGGGGAGGGTGATCTGCTCGACTCCACATAATGGGCTGCTCAGACCATCGTAAGTAATGAGGAACTGCCGGCTCAACGGCGTTCACGGACCGCTTGCATAAACTCGTGGTGAAAACATGATACTGCCCACTATTCAACTGCTTCGGATTACTCTAATATCCGAATTGCTGCTGCTGCTGACCCCCTGGCCGGATTGCTGATTGTAACCACCCTGATTACCTTGATTATAACTGCCCTGGTTACCTTGGTGGCCCTGGAAACCGGAATTAGAACCGCCACCTCCATAACCCGGGCCATGAGAACCGCCACCGCCTGAGCCGCCGCCCGGCCCATGAGTACTGTGAAACGAGTCAGAATTTTTGAAAGCCCTCATAATGGAACAATCCTTCCAAAGGTGAGTAGCTGGCTTCTCCTGCGTGCCATGCTTTGGACAGGGCTCGTTCTGCAACTGCTCAAGAGTAGGACCTGGTCCACTGTTCCGAGGAGGCGGCCTCCCCTTACGACGCTGATTATTGCCCTGTGCATTGGTGTTAGCCACAAACTCCGAGTTGCCATCAGCCTTGCGTTTACCGTTGCCCCCCTGATTCACCGGGTTATGTTGCCGACCCTTGGCGTTGCCGTTCTTTTTTCCCTTCCCTGTCTTTTCATCGTCAGACTCAGGGTCCTTGGTACTATCAGAGTCGGCATATTTGATTAGAGCCGCCATTAGCTGCCCCATATCATTACAATCGCACTTGAGCCGCCTCAGCTTCTGTTTAAGAGGCAAAAAATGGTAATTTTTCTCCAACATTAAGACCGCAGAGCCGACATTCATGTTATCAGATGAATGTATGATAGCTTTGACCCGGCGCACCCAATGGGTCACTGATTCACCCTCCTCTTGGGCGCAAGTAGCCAAGTCCACAATCGACATGGGCTGCTTGCATGTGTCCTTAAAGTTCTGAATAAACCGGGCCTTTAACTTAGCCCATGACCCGATGGAATTAGCCGGCAGCCCCTTTAACCAAGTACGGGCCCTTCCATCGAGCATCATGGTGAAGTACTTGGCACATGCAGCGTCACTGACTTCCAATAACTCCATGGCCATCTCATAACTTTTAATCCACGCCTCAGGGGGTAAGTCGGCTGTGTAATTAGGCACCTTTCGAGGTCCTTTGAAATCCTTGGGCAAACGCTCATTACGCAGAGCCGGCACCAAACAGGGTACACCTGTAGATCCAGAGGTCACGCCTGCCTCAATCGAAGTCGTTGGATAAACCGGAAGGGGCTGGTGAGCCGCCCGCTGAGCCGCCTGCTCGGCTTCTTGACGCACTCTGTCCTGATCAACCAAGTTAAGAGCTCCATCACACGCTGGGTCATGCCCACGCGGCTGGTCACAGCGCTGGGCGTTGCTTGAAACGGCTGGTGAATCCATGTGCCGGCTATAACTCCGGCTTGGGCAAGGGGTCGAGTAAATCCTATCTCGACTGTAAGAATATGCCTCCTGCTGCGCCAATGCTGTCTGAAGAAGTTCTCTGACCCTTCGTGTTTCAACCGCCGTTGGAGAGTCGCCATTCACCGGGAGAGCCGCCAATCGTGCCGCCGCAGCAATCATGTTCTCCAAAGGATTAGAATAATGACCTGGTGGTGTCGGTACATGCTGAGGCGGAGCGGTATTCAGACGAGGGGGTTCCGTCATGCGTGGTTGAACCGGCGTCCCAACCCCAGGTGCCGTAGCCCGGTTTATCTCCGGCGGGTTACTGGGCCCTGCACCAGGCGTGCGGAAGAGGTTTCTAGCCTCGTAAATCGGAGGTAGACGGGACTGGTGCCTCCTCCTCATGATTTCATTTGAAGCGTTTTGATCCATGATACGTCTCCAACGTATCTATAATTTTTGATTGTTCCATGCTATTATATTATCCATCTAGGATGTTTTATATACATTTATATGCTATTTAATATGATTTTTGGGACTAACCTACTAACCTAGAGCCCAGTGCCAGTTTATGTTTTTCCTTGTTTTTGTGTTTTACAAAAAAGGAATACCAAACGGAGTCCAATTGACGTGCCAATTTTTGACGATTTTCTATGGACCAAAAGAAGCCCCCGGAGTAAAAGAGTTGGGCCAGAAGAGTCCTGAGCCGTCCACGAGGGTGGAGGGCGAGCCCTACCCCCTGGGCGCGCCCCCTGCCTCGTGGACGACTCGGAGACCCCCTTGACGTGAGACCGACGCCAAAAATTCCTATAAATACCCAAACCTCCAGAAAATAACCTAGATCGGGAGCTCCGCCGCTGCAAGCCTCTGTAGCCACCAAAAACCAATCGGGGCCTTGTTCTGGCACCCTGCCGGAGGGGGGATCCCTCATCGGTGGCCATCTTCATCATCCCGGCGCTCTCCATGACGAGGAGGGAGTAGTTCACAATCGGGGCTGAGGGTATGTACCAGTAGCTATGTGTTTGATCTCTCTCTCTCTCGCGTTCTTGAGGTGGTATGATCTTGATCTATCGCGAGCTTTGCTATTATAGTTGGATCTTATGATGTTTCTCCCCCTCTACTCTCTTGTAATGGATTGAGTTTTCCCTTTGAAGCTATCTTATCGGATTGAGTCTTTAAGGATTTGAGAACACTTGATGTATGTCTGGCGTGGGATACCCGTGGTGACAATGGGATATTCACGTGATTTACTTGATGTATGTTTTGGCGATCAACTTGCGGGTTCAGTGACCTTGTGAACTTATGCATAGGGGTTGGCACACGTTTTCGTCTTGACTCTCCGGTAGAAACTTTGGGGCACTCTTTGAAGTACTTTGTGTTCGTTGAATAGATGAATCTGAGATTGTGTGATGCATATCGTATAATCATGCCCACGGATACTTGAGGTGACATTGGAGTATCTAGGTGACATTAGGGTTTTGGTTGATTTGTGTCTTAAGGTGTTATTCTAGTACGCACTCTATGATAGATCAAACGGAAAGAATAGCTTCGTGTTATTTTACTACGGACTCTTGAATAGATCAATCAGAAAGGATAACTTTGAGGTGGTTTCGTACCCTACAATAATCTCTTCGTTTGTTCTCCGCTATTACACTCACTTTTACCACTTGTTACCTTGCTGTTTTTATATTCTTAGATTACAAATACTCATATCTACCATCCATATTGCACTTGTATCACCATCTCTTCGCCGAACTAGTGCACCTATACAATCTACCATTGTATTGGGTGTGTTGGGGACACAAGAGACTCTTTGTTATTTGGTTGCAGGGTTGCTTGAGAGAGACCATATTCATCCTACGCCTCCCACAGATTGATAAATCTTAGGTCATCCACTTGAGGGAAATTTGCTACTGTCCTACAAACCTCTGCACTTGGAGGCCCAACAACGTCTACAAGAAGAAGGTTGTGTAGTAGACATCAAGCTCTTTTCTGGCGCCGTTGCCGGGGAGGTGAGTGCTTGAAGGTATATCTTTAGATCTTGCAATCGAATCTTTTTGTTTCTTGTTTTATCACTAGTTTAGTCTATAAAACAAAATTAAAAAATGGAATTGAGTTTGCCTGATACGCTTCATCTTTTTAATATCTTTCGTAAGAATGATGGAAAGGAAAATTGTGCTCAAGTGTTAGAAGAAGAAGTCTATAAAATGTTTGGCACTAGATCTTTGAATGAGGAGCATGATTGCAATGTTGTTAGTATGAATTCTTTGAATACCCATGATGCTAATGATATGCAAAGCCACAAGCTTGGGGATGCTATGTTTGATGAATATGATATTTTTAGTCCCCCAAGTTTTGATGAGAAAATTTATTATGATGAAAGCATGCCTCCTATTTATGATGATTATTGTGATGACACGTATGCTATAAAGAATAAAGATAACCATGAAACTTGTCATCTTGGTTTTAATTTTCAATTGGATTATGCCTCACTGATAGTTATTTTGTTGAGTTTGCTCCCACTACTATTGATGAGAATAAATTTGCTTATGTGGAGAGTAGTAAAATTTGTATGCAAGTAGATCATGAAAAGAATGCTTTATGTGATGGTTATATTGTTGAATTCATTCATGATGATACCCAAAATTATTATGAGGGAGGAACATATGCTTGTAGGAATTGCAATAATATCAAGTTTCCTCTCTATGTGCTTAAAGTTTTGATGTTATGCGTGTTTTGCCTTCCTATGCTAGTTGATTATTGTTCCCATAAGTTGTTTGCTCACAAAATCCCTATGCATAGGAAGTGGGTTAGACTTAAATGTGCTAGTCATATTCTTCATGATGCTCCCTTTATGTTTCAATTCTTATCTTTTATGTGAGCATGATTGAAATCATCATGCCTAGCTAGGGGCATTAAACGTTAGCGCTTGTTGGGAGGCAACCCAATTTTACTTTTGTTCTTTTCTTTTTGCTCCTGTTTAGTAATAAGTAATTCATCTAGCCTCTGGTTAGATGTGGTTTTGTGTTTTAATTGGTGTTTGTGCCAAGTAGAACCTTTGGGAAGACTTGGGTGAAGTCTACGCGATCTTGCTGTAAAAAACAGAAACATTTGCGCTCACCAGATTAGCTGCCATTTTTTACTGGAGAGTACTTTTAGGTTGATTCTTTTTGCAGATGATTAATAGACAAATTCATCACGTCCACCAATTTATTTCAGAATTTTTGGTGTTACAGAAGTATTCGAATGATACATATTACTACAGACTGTTCTGTTTTTGACAGATTCTGTTTTCATTGTGTTGTTTACTTATTTTGATGAATCTATGAGTAGTATCGGAGGGTATGAACCATAGAGAAGTTGGAATACAGTACATATTACACCAATATGAATTTAGAATGAGTTCACAGCAGTACCTAAGTGGTGATTTATTTTCTTATACTAACGGAGCTTATGAGTTTTCTGTTGAGTTTTGTGTTGTGAAGTTTTCAAGTTTTGGGTAAAGATTCGATGGACTATGGAATAAGGAGTGGCAAGAGCCTAAGCTTGGGGATGCCCATGGCACCCCAAGATAATTCAAGGACAACCAAAAGCCTAAGCTTTGGTATGCCCCGGAAGGCATCCCCTCTTTCGTCTTTGTCTATCGGTAACTTTACTTGGAGCTATATTTTTATTCACCACACGATATGTGTTTTGCTTGGAGCGTCTTGTATAATATGAGTCTTTTCTTTTTAGTTTACCACAATCATCCTTGCTGTACACACCTTTTGGGAGAGACACGCATGATTCGGAATTTATTAGAATACTCTATATGCTTCACTTATATCTTTTGAGCTAGACAATTTTGCTCTAGTGCTTCACTTATATCTTTTTAGAGCACGGCAGTGGTTTTATTTTGTAGAAATTATTGATATCTCATGCTTCACTTATATTATTTTGAGAGTCTTTTAGAACAGCATGGTATTTTCTATGGTTATAAAATTGGACCTAGAATGACGGGCATCCAAGTTGGGTATAATAAAAACTATCATAGAAAGTGCATTGGATACTATGATCAATTTGATGCTTGATAATTGTTTTGAGATATAAAGGTGGTAATGTTAGAGTCATGCTAGTTGGGTAATTATGCAATTGATAAATACTTGTGTTAAAGTTGGCAAGTCTCGTAGCATGCACGTATGGTAAAAGTTGTGTAACAAATTTGTAGCATGGGGTGCTCTTTTGATTGCCTTCCTTATGAGTGGAGGTCGGGATCGCGCGATGGTTAACTCCTACCAACCCTTCCCCTAGGAGCATGCGTAGTAGTACTTTGCTTCGAGGGCTAATAAAATTTTACAATAAGTATACCCTTCCATCATTGCTAGCCTCTACGGTACCGTGCATTGCCCTCTCTCACCTTGAGAGTTGGTGCAAACTTCGCCGGTGCATCCAAACCCCGTGATATGATACGCTCTATCACACATAAACCTCCTTATATCTTCCTCAAAATAGCCACCATACCTACCTATTATGGCATTTCCATAGCCATTCCGAGATATATTGCCATGCAACTTTCCACCGTTTCATTTATTATGACACGTTTCATTTGTCATATTGCCTTGCATGATCATGTAGTTGACATCGTATTTGTGGCAATGCCACCATGCATAATTTTTCATACATATCACTCTTGATTCATTTCATATCCCGGTACACCACCGGAGGCATTCATATAGAGTCATATCTTGTTCTAGTATCGAGTTGTAATCCATGAGTTGTAAATAAATAGAAGTGCGATGATCATCATTATTAGAGCATTGTCCCTTAATAAAAAAAAGAAAGGCCAAACAAAAAAAAGAAAGGCCAAATAAAAAAAAGGAAAAAAGGAAAGGCAAAAAAAAGCCCCCCCCCCCCCCAAAAAAAAGGGGGACAATGTTACTATCCTTCTCCACACTTGTGCTTCAAAGTAGCACCATGATCTTTGTGATAGAGAGTCTCTTATTTTGTCACTTTCATATACTAGTGGGAATTTTTCATTATAGAACTTGGCTTGTATATTCCAACGATGGGCTTCCTCAAAATGCCCTAGGTCTTCGTGAGCAAGCAAGTTGGATGCACACCCACTTAGTTTCTTTTGTTGAGCTATCATACATTTATAGCTCTAGTGCATCTGTTGCATGGCAATCCCTACTCCTCATGTTGACATCAATCGATGGGCATCTCCATAGCCCATGATTAGCCTCGTCAATGTGAGACTTTCTCCTTTTTTGTCTTCTCCACACAACCTCCATCATCATATTCTATTCCACCCATAGTGCTATATCCATGGCTCACGCTCATGTATTGCACGAGAGTTGAAAAAGCTGAAGCACGTAAAAAAGTATGAACCAATTGCTTGGCTGAAACCGGAGTTGTGCATGATGGGAGTATTTTGTGTGACGAAAATGAAACATAGCCTAACTATATGATTTTGTAGGGATAAGCTTTCTTTAGCCATGTTATTTTGAGAAGACATGATTACTTTGTTAGTATGCTTGAAGTATTACTATTCTTATGTCAATATGAACTTTTATTTTGAATCATTTGGATCTAAACATTCATGCCACAATAAAGAAAATTACATTGAGAAATATGCTAGGTAGCATTCCACATCAAAAATTCTGTTTTTTATCATTTACCTACTCGAGGACGAGCAGGAATTAAGCTTGGGGATGCTTGATACGTCTCCAATGTATCTATAATTTTTGATTGTTCCATGCTATTATATTATCCATCTAGGATGTTTTATATGCATTTATATGCTATTTTATATGATTTTTGGGACTAACCTATTAACCTAGAGCCAGTGCCAGTTTCTGTTTTTCCTTGTTTTTGAGTTTTACAGAAAAGGAATACCAAACGGAGTCCAATTGACGTGCCAATTTTTGATGATTTTTTATGGACCAAAAGAAGCCCCCGGAGTAAAAGAGTTGGGCCAGAAGAGTCCCGAGCCGTCCACGAGGGTGGAGGGCGAGCCCTACCCCCCTGGGCGTGCCCCCCTGCCTCGTGGACAACTCGGAGACCCCCTTGACATGAGACCGACGCCAAAAATTCCTATAAATACCCAAACCTCCAAAAAATAACCTAGATCGGGAGTTCCGCCGCCGCAAGCCTCTGTAGCCACCAAAAACCAATCGGGACCCTGTTCTGGCACCCTGCCGGAGGGGGGATCCCTCACCGGTGGCCATCTTCATCATCCCGGTGCTCTCCATGACGAGGAGGGAGTAGTTCATCCTCGGGGCCGAGGATATGTACCAGTAGCTATGTGGTTGATCTCTCTCTCTCTCTCTCGTGTTCTTGAGGTGGTACGATCTTGATGTATCGCGAGCTTTGCTATTATAGTTGGATCTTATGATGTTTCTCCCCCTTTAATCTCTTGTAATGGATTGAGTTTTCCCTTTGAAGTTATCTTATCGGATTGAGTCTTTAAGGATTTGAGAACACTTGATGTATGTCTGGCATGGGATACCCGTGGTGGCAATGGGATATTCACGTGATTTACTTGATGTATGTTTTGGTGATCAACTTGCGGGTTCAGTGACCTTGTGAACTTATGCATAGGGGTTGGCACACGTTTTCGTCTTGACTCTCCGGTAGAAACTTTGGGGCACTCTTTGAAGTACTTTGTGTTGGTTGAATAGATGAATCTGAGATTGTGTGATGCATATCATATAATCATGCCCACGGATACTTGAGGTGACATTGGAGTATCTAGGTGACATTGGGGTTTTGGTTGATTTGTGTCTTAAGGTGTTATTCTAGTACGAACTCTATGATAGATCGAACGGAAAGAATAGCTTCGTGTTATTTTACTACGGACTCTTGAATAGATCGATCAGAAAGGATAACTTTGAGGTGGCTTCGTACCCTACAATAATCTCTTCGTTTGTTCTCCGCTATTAGTGACTTTGGAGTGACTCTTTGTTGCATGTTGAGGGATAGTTATATGATCCAGTTATGTTATTATTGTTGAGAGAACTTGCACTAGTGAAAGTATGAACCCTAGGACTTGTTTCCTAGCATTGCAATATCGTTTACACTCACTTTTACCACTTGTTACCTTGCTGTTTTTATATTTTCATATTACAAATACTCATATCTACCATCCATATTGCACTTGTATCACCATCTCTTCGCCGAACTAGTGCACCTATACAATCTACCATTGTATTGGGTGTGTTGGGGACACAAGAGACTCTTTGTTATTTGGTTGCAGGGTTGCTTGAGAGAGACCATCTTCATCCTATGCCTCCCACGGATTGATAAACCTTAGGTCATCCACTTGAGGGAAATTTGCTACTGTCCTACAAACCTCTGCACTTTTAGGCCCAACAACGTCTACAAGAAGAAGGTTGTGTAGTAGACATCAATCCATCGTAAGCTGGAAAGCCTCCGACTAAATCCATTGGGCCTGAGCATCCAAAGCAGTCCGTTCCGCGGCTATCCTGACGTCCTCTGCCGCTAGGTCTTCCTTGGCTAGTGCTACCTCATCACGTAATTTTGCCACCTCCGCATCATGCTGAGCTTGATTCGCCGGGTTGACCACGGCTGTTAACAGAGCCGTCAATTTATCCATAAAAGCCATCAAAACCTGAGCCGGCGGGCGCGCAGGGCCTCCTGCCCCGGCTGCCGTCACCGCTGCTAACCCGGAGGTCATCGCCGCTGTGGTTGAAGAATTTTGCCCAGGCTGGGTACCAGCCATGAAGATCCCGACTCTGCTTGGCGGCTCATAGGGGTCCGGAATACTGTCGCCATTGGAATAGCCCCCAAGCCTGCCATCTTGCAGCTGATACAACGAAGTAGTCTCGCCCGTGGACGACTCACCATCAGAGTAGATGGCCGTCTCACCGCCAGACATATATCCTTCATCAAATTCCGCTCCATGGACGCATCCCACAAAGGCACGCTTCACGGCGAGCTGATCTCGGGCGGGTCTCGCACGCTGAGCCGTCTCGATGATGTCGGTGCAGATGTCCGGCTCAGGGCCCGGCTCGCCGATCTTGCCGATGAAGACGTGGATTCCACCAAAGGGGACCCGGTACCCGTACTCAATTGAGCCGGCCTCGGGGCTCCAGCCTGCATCGTCAATGTATTGCTTACCGCGACGACTCTTGGTCATCCGGCCCACAGCGTATCCCTTGAGCCCTTCAAAGCTTCCCTTTAAGAACTCGAAACCACCGTGCGCTGGCCCCACGGTGGGCGCCAACTGTCGTGGAAAGGTCACGGCAGATTTCCTAGCAAAATGACTTAGTCGTGGAGCCATCGCAACTAGGTAGCTTAAAGGGGTTAAACGGGACAAAGGACACGGGAGTTTATACTAGTTCGGCCCCTTGCGGTGAAGGGAAAGGCCTAATCCAGTTTGAGGTGGTATTGCTTATGTCTCGATTACCATGGAGCGAATCCGCTTGACCTAGCTTTCGATCTGTTGTTTCTTGTCCTGAACCGCCGCCGGGTCGTCCCTTTATATACACAGGTTGACGCCCAGTGTCTCACGGAGTCCCGGCCGGCTCATAGATAACGTGTCCGGTTCGGTGACTATCTTTACATGCCTTACAATACAAGTCTTTACATATATGGCGGTTTACCCTTACGGGCTTTAAGTCGCCTTTGGGCCTTGGGCCCTTAACTAAACCGCCATCTTTAATATCCTCGTGGGCTTCATATGATGAATCGCCATAGGTATAACCCGGCCCCTCCTAGGCGGGTCATACCTAATAGTTATATCCCCAACAGCTGGAGTACAACACTAGTGCGACTAATCCACCAAAAATTCCACCAAACTTGTATGTCTTGATGTTGTATATCTACTATACTGTATCTTTACTATAGAAAACATTCACTCAACATAAAGAGTGGTTAAGCTGTTGTCTACCACCAAGGCACAACCCTGGTTTTGACCCCAAAGAAAGACAAATAAACTTTATCCGTGCCCCAGTAACCTACGATTGCCATGAAAAGTAGACTAATAACAACAATTGAGTGGCAGCAACTTCTTCTAATGTTGAACTTAGTCGAGTTTATCTTCACGCTTCACGAACCGCATAAAAAAACAACTAACAAGATCTGAAATTCCTTTTGCGCACCTTTTTCTAATCATGTGAAGCACGCAGTTTTAATCCCTTATGTCACATGTCATCTTACGTTCCAAAGTTAGTGGGGGTGTACCTACATCCTTATTGATTCAAGAATTTCCCGAATTAGATGGATCAAATTTGAGCAATTTGACCATTTCATAAGCGGAGAGGCATTAAACTAATTGTTTCCATCTTTAGTTATTATACATACTTTAAGCATTTATGCATGTATGGGGCACCAAAAATGTTAACAAATACACTACAGTAAATCCATAAAGACGGGGAAGTATATATAGATCAATTAGAATGACTGTTATGTTGCCATACCTTAATTTAGAGCCTTTTGAAGAAACTTGGTTGTTCAACACATGTGGCATCTCCCCTCGAGAACAATTCATGCTCGATGAGGCTTTCTTTAAACTTGTGTCCAACAATTTTCAAACGTTGAGAGTTGTATTCCCACTGGAATTCCTCTAGCAACTTGCCGTCGCAGTCACAGTGGAACATGCGACAGTCACAAATATTGTAGACCAGCACATCTCCCTCATGGGACAAAACGCAATGGCGTGTATATGCAATGCTACTGCAAAACAAGATCTCCGCTGGGAATTTAACATGGTACTTGAACGACCAGACCTCCCTCTCGTAGTCCTCCAGTACCCAGATTGTGACGACTGATCTCAAATAGTCTAAGCAACTGAAGCAAATCAAACCTTCCATTTCACACAAATGAGCGGAGCGGCCGGTAGCACCAGCCAGGCAGCGCATGGACCTGAATGACTCGGCCACCGTGCCAAAAACAAGTAGGCCGACATCATAGTGAGGCCAGTCAGGTCCCCAGTGAAGGTGGTTGCGGAACACGACGGGTGGGGCATAAAAATAAAGGTTCACGTTAGGGGTATCTGAAGGAACCACGATGCACCTGTACCGTAAGGATGTAGTACACAGCTGCTTCCTGGTAAAAGACGCGGTACTCGCCGAACTTGCGGTGCAAGTACAGTGCCGCGATTTTGATGTAACATGCGGTGGGAAGGTCCGGGAGTGAAGCGCACTGACGTGCGGCTGGATTGCAGATGCTGAAGCGGCCGCCAGAAAGCCTTAGAAGGAGGAGGCCGTCGCAGGAGGCGTGCAGCACACAGCCATTGTAGTCATTGAACCTGAGGAGAGGCCGGCTGCGGCCACGCCCCAAGACTCGGTGGCCAGCCTCTGTACTTGAACTGGCTGTGCTTCCGTAGAGCACGGCGAGGGGGAGCGACGGCTGGCGCCGGTGGTGGGCGAGCAGGAAATCGGGGGCGGAGGCGAGGCGGCTCCAGGAGCGGCAGACTGCACGTCAGCGTAGGATGTCCCTGGCAGGGAGGCGGACGAGGATCTCCCACACCACGATGTCCTCCGTGAGGCGGTGGAGGGCATGGCGACTGCGCGTCCGCCTCGCCACAGGTTCCCCCACGGCCTCACGCTCGATCGCGACAACGTCGTCGCCGGTGGCGGCCGTAGGGCTTTGGGGGAGGAGAGACGCGACCAGTATCCGCCGCACTATACCCTGCGCTATCCCTATTTATTGAACTTCTCCCTAAGAAAATTTAACTGTTGCATATTCTTGGTACAAACCCACCATGTCTCATTGTTGCACCCCCCTCACACGTTACGTTTGCCATTCCCGCCATGGTTTGTCAACCAAGTCCACCGTGACGATTAAAACAAACTACTGCTATCATAATCTAAATTGATGCTGAAAAGCAAGCAACCATTAAAACTCATAATTTGTCTGTACATTTTACATAATAAATAAAATTCATGTAAGGTAAATTATAACATATGTGGCCCGGGTCAAAACAAACATTGATTAGAGAGGGAGGCAACTACATCTTGCTTGTACTGTCTCCCGAGACGCCACACCATGAACCAGTTGTTGGCAGTGTATGTGAGACATCTCTTCTTCTCGCCATCAACAGTGTCATGTTCAAACTCCAATGTCCATTGTCCGAATCCATCACGCCAGGACATATGTTTGGAGCTCCTGGATGGGGAAGATGTTGCTTTGGCCTCGGCTCATCATCTCCTCCTTGCCCTAGAGCAAACACATGTAGTGCCCTATCAAAAGAAATAAGATTTACAAGATGTATATTGGTAATATCAAATATAAAATTCAGTCTTTCAATTCTCACATAGCATAAAGAGCGATACAAGATATGAGTATCAGTTGAGAATATATCTTAGCAACAAATGCATCAACTGCATGCTAAAAAACACACTGTCCTAGTAAAAAAAATACTCTGCTCGCGGCCTTGGGTATTCTCCATTATTTATTACACATGACATTTTACGTTCCAAAGTTAGTGGGGGTGTACCTACACACCGGCGGATTCATGACTTTCTGAAATCGAAACTATTGTGCGGACGACAGTTGCCCGCCCGAACTTTGGACGATGGAGGATTGAATGGTGCTATTCAGTTTTGCTCTGTGCATGGACGGCTTGATGTGTTGCATTGTATGAAAATTGTTCCGAATTTGCCGTGTGTGTTGTTCTTCCCTAAGTAGATGGATCAAATTTGAACAATTTTACCACTTCATAAGTGGAGAGACATTAAACTAACTGTTTTCATCTTGAGTTATAATACATATTTTAAGCGTCTATTCATGGGGCACCAAACTTATGTAAGGTTAACATGTTAGCACCCAAATTGAGATAAAATTATTGGTGGACACTTCCCTATGTAACAAGACAATATATAGCTCTACTTAATAACCGCTAGAGTAAAAAGCTCACCAGAGATGGGAAATATATAAATAACTTCCCTATGTTTGCTTGCTTAATGTTTCTATTAGGTGATGGGAGTATTAAATATGCGAAGACATTTAGTATGTAATGTTTAATTATAATTTTTAATTTTCTACAGTAGGGAATGTTAAGGTTTTGAATTGATTTGTACTAACTTATCTCATGAGTTCTTGTTGAGTTTTGTGTGGATGATGTTCTTTAGACTTAGGAGAAGTCGTGATATGAGAGGAATTAAGGAGACACAAGGGCTCAAGATTGGGGATGACCAAGGCATCCCAAGATATTATTTCCAGAAGTCTCAAGCATCTAAGCTTGGGGATGCCCCATTAGGCATCCCACCTTTCTACATCAACAACTATCGGTTAGTCTTGGCTGAGTCTAAGTTTTTATTTGTTCACATGATATGTGCTATTCTTGGAGTGTCTTTTTTGTTTTGTGTGCTGTTTAGTAAGATCATTAGATCTAAAAGTTTTTATTGAGAGAGAGTTTATACATAGCTACTTAATTTTTAGACTACTCATTAATCTTCACTTATATCTTTTGGTGTAGTTTGTCATTTACTCTCGTTCTTGACCTATATCCTAAGAGTAAATTGTTAAATGAATTGACTATCATAAATCTCAAGTTCCGTATGCTTAGTAATACTTCACATTGGGTTTAGAAAGTAAATCTATTGAAATTTGACAATCACAATATCGTCCACACCAGCAATTCATGAATGATTAGGATAAGGAAGAGAAATTTCACATACAAATATATTATCTTGAACAACTTTTATGATTGTGAATACCCATTATTTATTTTCCAACTTGATCAAATAAGTGAAGTTGGAGAACTAAGACAACATGATGAGTTATGTTTGGGTATATTTGCATAGAAGTTATATTGGTATGGATCCTCCAACATGTGGTGCTTGTTTATAATCTTTGCTAGCCAAAATTTCTGTATTAAGCGGGAATACTGCTTGTGCATCCAAAATCCTTGAGCCAAGTTTCTTCCATGAGTGTCCACCATATCTACCTATATGCGGTATTACCCTGCCGTTCCAAGTAAATTTGCATGTGCCATCTCTAAAATCTTCAAATATACATCTGTTTTGTGTGCCCATATCGCTCATGGAGTGATGTGTCGGTCAATATCTTCCATGTTAAGTGGGTTATTCTCATAATGGGTGTTTATTCACTTGTCATTGCATGAGAGAGGCTGGTAATTGGGATGCCCAATCCCGCTAAACAAAAATAAAGAAAAATATAATAAAACAAACTCCCCCTGGAAAGTTGATTGTTTGGAGGGCTGATGTCTACTACACAACTTTATTCTTGTAGACGTTGTTGGGCCTTCAAGTGCAGAGTTTTGTAGGACAGTAGCAAATTTTCCTCAAGTGGATGACCTAAGGTTTGTCAATCCGCGGGAGGCGTAGGATGAAGATGGTCTCTCTCAAACAACTCTGCAATCAAATACAAGAAATCTCTTGTGTCCGCAACACACCCAATACAATGGTAAATTGTATAGGTGCACTAGTTCGGCGAAGAGATGGTGATCCAAGTGTAGTATGGATAGTAGATATAGGTTTTTGTAATCTGAAAATAAAAAAAGCAAGGTAGCAAGTAGTAAAAGTGAGCACAAACGGTATTGCAATGCTTTAAAACAAGGCCTAGGGTTCATGCTTTCACTAGTGCATATCTCAACAATACTAACATAATTCGATCATATAACAATCCCTCAACATGCGATAAAGAATCACTCCAAAGTTCTATTAGCGGAGAACATAAGATAGGAATTATTGTAGGGTACGAAACCACCTCAAAGTTATCCTTTCCGATCAATCTATTGAGCCATCCCTATAAGTGTCACAAACAGACTTAAAGTTTGTACTAAAATAACACCATATGATACGCATCAACTAACTCTAATGTCACGAAGATACTCCAATGTCACCACAAGTATCCGTGGGTTGATTATCCGATATGATCCAACTATATTAACAAACCTCGCGATACATCAAGATCATGCCAAATGAAGAACACGAGAGAGAGAGAGAGATCAAACACATAGCTACTGGTACATACCCTCTGCCCCAAGGGTGAACTACTCTCTCCTCGTCATGGAGACTGCCGGGATGATGAAGATGTCCTCCGGTGATGATTCCCCCTTCTGGTAGGGTGCCGGAACAGGGCTCTAGATGAGATCGCTTCGGTATAGAGGCTTGCAGCAGTGGCGTGGAAGTTATCTTCTATCTCTCTGGTATATTGGGAATATTTGGAAATTTATAGCACCGGAATTAGGTCAGGAGGAGCAACGAGGGGCCCACAAGCCTGGGGGGGGGGGTGCGCCCTACCCCACTGGGCGCGCTCTCCAGGCTTGTCACCTCCTTGTAGCGTTCTGGTCTTCTCCCGAAGCTTTATGGGTCTCTTCTGGTCCAGAAAAAAATTAATCCAAAGTTTTTTTTCTCATTTGGACACTTTTTGACAATTATTTTCTGGAAAGGCAAAAACAAGCAGAAAACAATAACTGGCACTGGGCACTGGGTTAATAGGTTAGTCCCAAAAAATGATATATAATTGCACATAAAACATCCAAGATTGATACTATAATAACATGGAATAATAAAAAATTATAGATACGTTGGAGACGTATCAAGGGCACCCGTGAATTCGACTAGTCATGGCTTGTGTTTGTATGGTTGAGGCGGAGTAAACTTTCAATTTCTGCATGGGAACCACCAATAATGTGTTTAGCATGGAAGATATTGATATCCTTTATCGTGACGTTGACAGGAAAAGCACACCACTCAAAATGTATTCATCCATGTTTAAGCAATGAGCTCAGGCACATAAGCAAATCCCTTCTTCCCTTTGCGAAGGGCACATCTTTTACTTTTTTAGTTAATTTTATTTTTGTTGAGTGAACTTCTTATTTAAACCTCAATTATTCTTCACTTGGCAAGCATCATGTGGTGGAGAAAGATCCAGACACATATATCCTGTCAAATATATTTGATGATGAATTATTATTGTTGACAATTATCTCTATGATAAGTAAGTTGGGTAGCGAAACATTAAGCCCCTATCTTCCGCCGTGTTCGATGGATACTATTTGTTCCAAAAATATGCTTTGATTACTAGCAATCATAGAAGACTATATGATAATTGAGTATGGGGAGCTCTTACTTAGACTTTGTTGAAAATGAGATGCATTGAAATTTTTTGGTGACTATGAACATAGGTTGTTAAGTTCCAAAAGAATGCATTATTTGAACCATAACATGTGAATTTATTGCTACTTTATCATGTTGAGTTTTATGAGAAAAAGTTGCTGTTTATGATGTTAGGAAAAGTGATTGAAATTATTATGATCAAACTTGTGCACTATAGTAGCATGCACACTTCATAAATTATTTCTTTTATCATTTACCTACTCAAGTACAAGCAGGAATTAAGCTTGGGGATGCTGATATGTCTCCAACGTATCTATAATTTATGAAGTATTCATGCCATATTTTCTGTTGGAAATATGCCCTAGAGGCAATAATAAATTGGTTATTATCGTATTTCCTTGTTCATGATAAATGTTTATTATTCATGCTAGAATTATATTGACTGAAAACTTAAATACATGTGTGAATATATAAATAACACCGTGTCCCTAGTGAGCCTCTACTAGACTAGCTCATTGATCAAAGATGGTTAAGGTTTCCTAACTATAGACATGAGTTGTCATTTTATAACGGGATCACATCACTAGGAGAATGATGTGATGGGCAAGACCCAACCGTAAGCTTAGCATCAGATCATTTAGTTATTTGCTACAACTTTCTTCATGTCAAGCATCTGTTCCTTAGACCATGAGATCATGTCACTCCCGGATTCCGGAGGAATACTTTGTGTGCTATCAAATGTCACTTCATAACTGGGTGATCATAAAGATGCTCCACATGTATCTCCGAAGGTGTCTGTTGGGTTGCATGCATCAAGACTGGGATTTGTCACTCCATATGATGGAGAGATATCTCTGGGTCCTCTCGGTAATACAACATCGTAAAGAGCTTGCAAGCAATGTGGCTAATGAGTTAGTCATGGGATCTTATATTACGGAATGAGTAAAGAGACTTTCCGGTAACGAGATAGAACTAGGTATGGAGATACCGACGATCGAATCTCGGGCAAAGTAACATATCATCGGAGAAAGGGAATTACATACGGGATTAATTAAATCCTTGACATCGTGATTCAACCGATAAAGATCTTCATAGAATATGTAGGAACCAATATGGGCATCCAGGCCCCGCTATTGGTTATTTACCGGAGAGGTATGTCGGTCATGTCTACATGATTCTCGAACACGTAGGGTCACACACTTAACGTTCATTGACGCTAGAGTAGTATTGGGATATGTACGTTGGTGAACGAATGTTGTCCGTAGTCCCGGATGAGATCTCGGATGTCACGAGGAGCTCCGGAATGGTCCAGAGGTAAAGATTTATATATGGGAAGTCCTATTTTGGCTGCCAGAAAAGTTTCGGGATATTTTGGTATTGTACCGGGAGTGTCGAAAGGGGTTCGGGGATCCACCGTGGGGGGTCCACCTGACCCAGGGGACCACATGGACTATAGAGGGAGGCGCACCAGCCCCTGATGGGCTGGGAGCCCCTCCCCCAAGGCTCATGAGCCCTAGGGCTGGTTGGGAAACCCTAGAAGGGGGCGCTCCCATTGTTTGGGGGCTACTCCACCCCCTAGGAGCCGCTGCCCCCTCCTTGGAGGAGGGGCAAAGGGGGCTGTGCCCCTCCCCCTTGCTCCCTTAAATAGTGGACAGGTGGCAGGGCAGCTGCAGCTCTCTCCTGGCGAAGCCCCTCCCCCTCTCTACCACATCCTCGTCTCGGTACGGCTTGGCGAAGCCCTGTAGGAATAACTCCACTAACATCTCCACCACGCCGTCATGGTGGTTGAGATCCCATCTAGTTCTCCCCCCTCGCTTGCTGGATCAAGGAGGAGGAGACATCACCTAGCCGCACATGTGCTAAACTCGGAGGTGTTGTCCGTTCGATGCTAGATCAGTTGGATTGTGATAGGATCGCGAAGAGTACGACTATATCAACCGTGTTTTATACACTTCTGCTTTCGGTCTACAAGGGTAGGTAGACACACTCCCCTCTCGTTGCTATGCATCTCCTAGATTAGATCTTGGGTGTTCGTAGGAATTTTTTTGATTTTCATGCAACGTTCCCCATCATTTACTACAATTTTATATGGTTTTGGTGCACTTTTATATGATTTGAATGAAACTAATCAGGACTGACGTTGTTTTCAGCACAACTACCATGGTGTTATTTTTTGTGCAGAAATAAAAGTTCTCGGATTGGGCTAAAAATTTACCGTGACTTTTTATGGACCAAAAGAGACCCACAAAGTGCCTAAGATGGACCAGGGGGTGGCCGAGGGAGCCACAAGCCTGGGGGTGCCCCCTTAGGGAGTGCCCCCCGAGCTTGTGAGCCCCTTGGGCATCCCCCTGACGTGAATCCAACGCTAAAAAAACCTATATATTGGGAAACCCCCAGAAAGAAACCTAGAACTTCTGCGCCGCCGCTGCAAGCCTCTGTTCCAAAGCGATCCCATCTGGAGCCCTATTCTGGCACCCTGCCGGATGGGGAAATCATCACCGAAGGCCATCTTCATCATTCCTGCGGTCTCCATGATGAGCAGGGAGTAGTTCATCCTTGGGGCTGAGGGTATGTGCCAGTAGCTATGTGTTTGATCTCTCTCTCTCTCTCTCTCTCTCTGTTTCTCTCTCTCTCTCCCTCTCTTTCTCTCTCTCTCTCTCTCTCTCTCTCTCTCTCTCTGTTTCTCTCTCTCTCTCTCCCTCCCTCTCTTTCTCTTTCTCTCTCTTGTTCTTGATTTGGCATGAACTTGATGTACCACGAGCTTTGTTAATATAGTTGGATTATATGGTGTTCTTCCCTCTCTTTCTTGTGATGAATTGAGTCTTTCCCTTTGAGGATTCATTATTATCGGATTAAAGATTTTAGATTTGAGAACACTTGATGTATGTCGTGCATGTGGATACCCGTGGTGACAATGGGGTATTCTATTGAGTCACTTGATGTATGTTTTGGTAATCAACTTTCAGATTCCCGAGGTGATATTGGAGTAATCTAGGCATAGCGGTTGATACACGTTTTCGTCCTACTTTCTCCGATAGAAACTTTGGGGTACTCTTTGAGGTTCTTTGTGTTGGATTGAATAGTATGAATATGAAATTGTTTGATGCATATCGAATAATTGACTCCGGAAACTTGTGGTGACATTGGAGTATCTAGGTGACATTAGAGTTGATTGATGCGTATCATATGGTGTTATTCTAGTACAAACTCTAGGGCAATTTTTAACACTTATAGGGATGGCCTAATAGATTGATCGAAAAGGATAACTCTGAGGTGGTTTGCTTCCTACAACAATTTCTTCTTATGTTCTCCGTTTGCTAGGAATTTTGGAGTGACTCTTTGTCACACATTGAGGGATTGTTATATGATTCAATTATGTTAGCACTGTTGAGAGATTGCACTAGTGAAAGTATGAACCCTAGGCCTTGTTTCCAAGCATTGCAATACCGTTTGTGCTCACGTTTATTACTTTCTACCTTGCTATTTTTATTATTTTAGATTACAAAAACCTATATCTACTATCCATACTACACTTGTATCACCATCCCTTTGCCGAACTAGTGTACCTATACAATTTACCATTGTATTGGGTATGCTGGAGACACAAGAGATTTCTTGTCTTTGATTGCATGGTTGTTTAAGAGAGACCATCTTCATCCTACACCTCCCATGAAGGAAATATGCCCTAGAGGCAATAATAAAGTTATTATTTATTTCCTTATTTCATGATAAATGTTTATTATTCATGCTGGAATTGTATTAACTGGAAACTTAGTACATGTGTGAATACATAGACAAAACATAGTGTCCCTAGTATGCCTCTACTAGACTAGCTCGTTAATCAAAGATGGTTATGTTTCCTAACCATAGACATGTGTTGTCATTTGATGAACGGGATCACATCATTAGGGTTCATACTTTCACTAGTGCAATCTCTCTTTCTCTCTCTCTCCCCCTCTCTTTCTCTTTCTCTCTCTTATTCTTGATTTGGCATGAACTTGATGTACCACGAGGTTTGTTAATATAGTTGGATCATATGGTGTTCTTCCCTCTCTTTCTTGTGATGAAATGAGTCTTTCCCTTTGAGGATTCATTATTATCGGATTAAATATTTTGGATTTGAGAACACTTGATGTATTGTCTTGCATGTGGATACCCGTGGTGACAATGGGGTATTCTATTGAGTCACTTGATGTATGTTTTGGAAATCAACTTGCAGATTCCCGAGGTGATATTGGGGTAATCTAGGATAGGGGTTGATACACGTTTTCGTCCTACTTTCGCCGGTAGAAACTTTGGGGGTACTCTTTGAGGTTCTTTGTGTTGGATTGAATAGTATGAATATGAAATTGTTTGATGCATATCGAATAATTGACTCACGGATACTTGTGGTGACATTGGAGTATCTAGGTGACATTATAGTTGATTGATACTTATCATATGGTGTTATTCTAGTACAAACTCTAGGGCTATTTTTAACACTTATAGGGATGGCCTAATAGACTGATCGAAAAGGATAACTCTGAGGTAGTTTGCTTCCTACAACAATTTCTTCTTATGTTCTCCCTTTGCTAGGAACTTTGGAGTGATTCTTTGTCACACATTGAGGGATTGTTATATGATTCAATTGTGTTAGCACTGTTAAGAGATTGCACTAGTGAAAGTATGAACCCTAGGCCTTGTTTCCAAGCATTGCAATACCGTTTGTGCTCACTTTTATTACTTTCTACCTTGCTGTTTTTATTATTTTAGATTACAAAAACCTATATCTACTATCCATACTACACTTGTATCACCATCCCTTTGCCGAACTAGTGTACCTATACAAATTACCATTGTATTGGGTGTGCTGGGGACACAGGAGATTTCTTGTCTTTGATTGCATGGTTGTTTGAGAGAGACCATCTTCATCCTACACCTCCCATGAAGGAAATATGCCCTAGAGGCAATAATAAAGTTATTATTTATTTCCTTATTTCATGATAAATGTTTATTATTCATGCTGGAATTGTATTAACCGGAAACTTAGTACATGTGTGAATATATAGACAAAACATAGTGTCCCTAGTATGCCTCTACTAGACTAGCTCGTTAATCAAAGATGGTTATGTTTCCTAACCATAGACATGTGTTGTCATTTGATGAACGGGATCACATCATTAGGGTTCATACTTTCACTAGTGGATTCTCTCTCTTTCTCTCTCTCTCCCTCTCTTTCTCTTTCTCTCTCTTGTTCTTGATTTGGCATGAATTTGATGTACCACAAGCTTTGTTAATATAGTTGGATCATATGGTGTTATTCCCTCTCTTTCTTGTGATGAATTGAGTCTTTCCCTTTGAGGATTCATTATTATCGGATTAAAGATTTTGGATTTGAGAACACTTGATGTATGTCTTGCATGTGGATACCCGTGGTGACAATGGGGTATTCTATTGAGTCACTTGATGTATGTTTTGGTAATCAACTTGCGGATTCCCGAGGTGATATTGGGGTAATCTAGGCATAGGGGTTGATACACGTTTTCGTCCTATTTTCTCCGGTAGAAACTTTGGGGGTACTCTTTGAGGTTCTTTGTGTTGGATTGAATAGTATGAATATGAAATTGTTTGATGCATATCGAATAATTGACTCACGGATACTTGTGGTGACATTGGAGTATCTAGGTGACATTAGAGTTGATTGATGCGTATCATATGGTGTTATTCTAGTACAAACTCTAGGGCTATTTTAAACACTTATAGGGATGGCCTAATAGATTGATCAAAAAAGATAACTCTGAGGTGGTTTGCTTCCTACAACAATTTCTTCTTATGTTCTCCATTTGCTAGGAACTTTGGAGTGATTCTTTGTCGCACATTCAGGGATTGTTATATGATTCAATTATGTTAGCACTGTTGAGAGATTGCACTAGTGAAAGTATGAACCCTAGGCCTTGTTTCCAAGCATTGCAATACCGTTTGTGCTCACTTTTATTACTTTCTACCTTGCTGCTTTTATTATTTTAGATTACAAAAACCTATATCTACTATCCATACTACACTTGTATCACCATCCCTTTGCCGAAATAGTGTACCTATACAATTTACCATTGTATTGGGTGTGCTCGGGGCACAAAAGATTTATTGTCTTTGATTGCAGGGTTGTTTGAGAGAGACCATCTTCATCCTACACCTCCCATGAAGGAAATCTGCCCTAGAGGCAATAATAAAGTTATTATTTATTTCCTTATTTCATGATAAATGTTTATTATTCGCGCTAGAATTGTATTAAACGGAAACTTAGTACATGTGTGAATACATAGACAAAATATAGTGTCCCTAGTATGCCTCTACTAGACTAGCTCGTCAATCAAAGATGGTTATGTTTCCTAACCATAGACATGTGTTGTCATTTGATGAACGGGATCACATCATTAGGAGAATGATGTGATGGACAAGACCAATCCATTAGCTTAGCATTATGATCGTTATAGTTTCATTGCTACTGCTTTCTTCATGACTTATACATGTTCCTCAGACTATGAGATTATGCAACTCCCGAATACCGGAGGAACACCTTGTGTGCTATCAAACGTCACAACATAACTGGGTGATTATAAAGATGCTCTACAGGTGTCTCCGAAGGTGTTTGTTGGGTTGGCATAGATCGAGATTAGGATTTGTCACTCTGTGTATCAGAGAGGTATCTCTGGGCCCTCTCGGTAATGCTCATCACTATAAGCCTTGCAAGCAATGTGACTAATGAGTTAGTTGCGGGATAAAGCATTACAGAATGAGTAAAGAGACTTGCCGGTAACGAGATTGAACTAGGTATGAAGATACCGACGATCGAATCTCGAGCAAGTAACATACCAATGACAAAGGGACCAACGTATGTTGTTATGCGGTTTGACCGATAAAGATCTTCGTAGAATATGTAGGAGCCAATATGAGCATCCAGGTTCCGCTATTGGTTATTGACCGGACATGTGTCTCGGTCATGTGTACATAGTTCTCGAACCCGTAGGGTCCGCACGCTTAACGTTCGATGACGATTTGTATTATGAGTTATGTGATTTGATGACCGAAGTTTGTTCGGAGTCCCGGATGAGATCACAGACATGACGAGGAGTCTCTAAATGGTCGAGAGGTAAAGATCGATATATTGGAAGGCTATATTCGGACATCGGAATGGTTCCGAGTGATTCGAGTATTTTTCGGAGTACTGGAGAGTTACGGAATTCGCCAGGGGAAGTTAATGGGGCTTATTGGGCTTTAGTGGAGAGAGGGAAGAAGGGCCACGAGATGGCGCGCACCTCCCCCTGCCCAAACCGAATTGGACAAGGGGTGGGGGCGCGCCCCCCCCTTTGCTTCTCCCTCTCCCTCCTTTCCTTCTTTCCTACTCCGAAAAGGCAAGGGAATCCTACTAGGACTTGGGAGTCTTAGTAGGACTCCCTACACTTGGCGCGCCCTAGGAGGGTCGGCCTCTCTCCCTCCTCCTTTATATACGTGGGCAGGGGGCACCCCAAAGACACACAAGTTTCTCTTAACCATGTGCGGTGCCCCCTCCACAGTTACACACCTCGATCAAACCATCGTAGAGCATAGGCGAAGCCCTGCGCCGGTAACATCATCATCACCGTCGCCACGCCATCGTGCTGACGGAACTCACCCTCGTCCTCAACTGGATCAAGAGCACGAGGGACGCCATCGAGCTGAACGTGTGCTGAACACGGAGGTGCCGTACGTTCGGTACTTGGATCGGTTGGATCGCGAAGAAGTTCGACTACATCAACTGCGTTATTGAAACGCTCCCGCTTTCGGTCTACAAGGTTACTGTTACACACTCTCCCCTCTCGTTGCTATGCATCACCTAGATAGATCTTGCGTGATCGTAGGATTTTTTTTTTTGAAATTACTGCGTTCCCCAACATCCCACAGATTGATAAACTTTAGATCTTCCACTTTAGAGAAATTTGTCGCTGTCCTACAAAACTCTGTACTTGGAGGCCCAATATAGTCTACAAGAAATAAAGTTGCATAGTAGACATCAAACACCCTCATTAATCTTTTCGAGAATGTCCCACAATGGCTTCGCAGTTTCACGCTAACGATAGCGAAGAAATTTAGAACGAGAGAGATGACCGCTAATTTCATGTTTGGCTTAAGCATCCATCTGAAATAGTTTCTTCTTGTGGTCGGTAGGAACCTGAGGAATTTCAACTACATAACCATTTTGCACCACATTCCACATATCATCATCTATAGCTCGGAGACAGATCTTCATTTTCTTTGGCTTAAGCATCCATCTGAAAGATTTTGCCGTCAGCTAACTACGGCTTTGCCGTCAGCCATATAATAACAGACGACAAAGAAAAGTAACTTTACCGTCAGCCCGAATCTGTCTTTGACGTCAGCCTAAAAAATCATAGACGGCAAATAATTTTTTTTATTAAAAAACCCCGAACCAATAGTCCAAGTGCAGAGGCGAAACGGACATGTTGAACGCCACAATATCCATCAACTCTTTGTTCCAAGAATTAACAGACAAATTTCACAATACAAAATTAGTCTATTTACACAGAATAGATCATCACTTGCTGATCCAATTACATAGGAAGAAATTACAGGAGAGCAGTGGTGGTGT
Source organism: Aegilops tauschii subsp. strangulata (assembly GCF_002575655.3). Lineage (NCBI taxonomy): Eukaryota > Viridiplantae > Streptophyta > Magnoliopsida > Poales > Poaceae > Aegilops > Aegilops tauschii. The sequence continues at coordinate 636,644,809 of NC_053036.3, read as the reverse complement.
AGCAGCACAAAGTCCAGCACGCGCAGCCATCTTGAGTCTGATCTTGACGGACACGTCTCCCTGCGACCATCCCCTGTGCCCTTGCTCGCCGGAGCAGTAGCAACTAACAGCCCCTCTCACTTATCATTCCTTTCTCCATGGACAGAGCACACCGACGCCACCATGGACACCCGAGGAGCTACTGCCGTTCCTTGAGGCGGGAGGTGATGCGGCTTTGAGGGATGGGGCCGGGGCCGGGGCCGACGGAGGGCGGTAGGGGCGATGGGGGATGGGGCCGAGGGCGAATGGGCCGGGGCCAGTGGGCACCGGCGGGCCTATGGAGGCGGCGTGGGATGGGGCCGGGGCCGGCGGTGTCGGCGGTGAAGGGGAAAGAGGCCGGGGCCCGAGGGTGAGGTGGTCGCCAGTGAGGCCGAGACCGGTGGGCACCGGCGGGCCAGCGGGGGCGACGGGGGGTGGGGCCGGGTCCGGAGGCGCCAGGGGCAAAGAGGGAAGAGGCCGGGGCCGGCGGGCGAGGTGGAGGCGGCGCTCGATCTGGATCGTGAGCAGGGAGAGAAACGAGAGAACGAGAGAGATAGTGGTAGGCGTGGGTACATTCGGGTGGATAAGGGAGTGGGGGCGCATGGTTTTTTTACTTGGCGGTGGGTTTTGCTGCCGTGGAGATGTGTGGACTAGATTCCGCCACCTCATCAATCTGCGAGATCGATCCATGCGGTGTGTTTCTTTGCTTTTCCGTCTGTAAAATGAAACATAGACGGCAAAGATCTTTGTCGTCTATGTTTTTTATTACAGATGGCAAAGAGCATACTCCGCCGCCTGTAATATAAAACGCAGACGGCAAAGATCTTAGCCTGTGTTTTTTTTTCACAAACGGCAAAGTGAGCTCTTTTTTGTCTGTGTTTTTTCGCAGACGGCAAAGCCTACTTTGCCGTTAGTTTTTCTTTGTCGTCTGCTAATGACGGCAAACCATTTCTTTGCCGCCTGCCCGATGAAAAGTAGATGGCAAAGACGTCCCTTGACGGAAAATTAGCTGTTTCCCGTAGTGAGCTATGTGTTTGATCTCTCTCTCTCTCGTTCTTGATTTGGCATGATCTTGATGTACCGCGAGCTTTGTTAATATAGTTGGATCATATGATGTTCTTTCCTCTCTTTCTTGTGATGAATTGAGTCTTTCCCTGTGAGGTTTCATTATTATCAGATTAAATATTTTGTATTTGAGAACACTTGATGTATGTCTTGCATGTGGATACCCGTGGTGACAATGGATTATTCCATTGAGTCACTTGATGTATGTTTTGGTAATCAACTTGCAGATTTCAGAGGTGATATTGGGGTAATCTAGGCATAGGGGTTGCTACACGTTTTCGTCCTACTTTCTCTGGTAGAAACTTTGGGGTACTCTTTGAGGTTCTTTGTGTTGGATTGAATATTATGAATATGAAATTGTTTGATGTATATCGAATAATTGACTCATGGATACTTGTGGTGACATTAGAGTTTATTGATGCGTATCATATGTTGTTATTCTAGTATGAAATCTAGGGCTATTTGTGACACCTATAGGGATGGCTCAATAGATTGATCGGAAAGGATAACATTGAGGTGGTTTGTTCCCTACAACAATTCTTCTTATGTTCCCCGCTTGCTAGGAACTTTGGAGTGATTCTTTATCGCATGTTGAGGGATTGTTATACAATTCAATTATGCTAGCACTGTCGAGAGATTGCACTAGTGAAAGTATGAACCCTAGGCCTTGTTTCCAAGCATTGCAATACCGTTTGTTCTCACTTTTATTAATTTCTACCTTGCTGTTTTTATTTTTTCAGATTACAAAAACCTATATCTACTATCCATACTGCACTTGTATCACCATCTCTTTGCCGAACTAGTGTACCTATACAATTTACCATTGTATTGGGTGTGCTGGGGACACAAGAGATTTCTTGTCTTTGATTGCAGGGTTGTTTAAGAGAGACCATCTTCATCCTACACCTCTCACAGATTGATAAACTTTAGGTCTTCCATTTTAGAGAAATTTGTCGATGTCCTACAAAACTTTGCACTTCGAGGTCCAACAGAGTCTACGATAAATAAAGTTGTGTATTAGACATCAAACACCCTCATTCATCTTTTCGAGAATGTCCCACAATGCGTTCACAGTTTCACACTGACGATAGCGAAGAAATTTACCACGAGAGAGATGACCGCCAATTTCATCTTTGGCTTAAGCATCCATCTGAAATAGTTTCTTCTCATGGTCAGTAGGAACCTGAGGAATTTCAACCACATAACCATTTTGCACCATATTCCACATATCATCATCTGTAGCTCGAAGACGGATCTTCATCTTCTCCTTTCAGAAGGGATAGTCCGTCCCATCAAACATGGGGATCTTGAGGTGCGACTTGTAGCTCACTAAAGACATACTCCCTCCTTCCCAAAATATAAGGCATCATTTGACTTTTCTGGTCTTCACTGCACAACTTTGACTACGGACTTTATGTATTGTATGTCTATAAAATTAGTATACAGACTTATGAAATAAAATTGTTTTGCAAGACAAATACAATGATTCCATTTATACATGTTCAATCCATGTACTTTGATATATATTAGTGGTCAAAGTAATGCATCAAAGTCCATGCAAAGTCAATCGCGCCTTATATTTTGGGAAGGAGGGAGTAGTTAAACTTTAAGGTTGTTATACCAAAATGAGCAGAGTCAAGGAGTACCTTGCTCGTGTACCAATTGTAGGACTGAAGTATGTCTACCAGGGGGGTGAATGGTAGTTTTAATATATTTTTATCCAGAAACTTCAAAACTCTCGGAACCAAGTAGCGAGCAGTGAAAACAGAGTGCAGTGAGCTAAAGAAAACTACCAAACAAGAACTAAGACATGTATCGAAAGTAATCACATGATTGAAACATATCATACAACACAGTGCAAAAGTAAATAAGTGAGGATAGGAGTAACTAGTGATGCTTGATGGCGACAAGGAATTTGGTAGACCAGTTCGCCCTTCTGCAAAAGGACTACGTCTAGTCGGAGGGGTTGTGATTTAACACAGAAGATAAACACTCTTTGTCCTATTGTCCTTGACAGTTGATTCATTAATCAATGCCGACCACTCGTGGTAGATACTTGAGGTGATCTCATAATCTTTACAGACTTCTTTTATGAGAACCACAATGACTCTTGGTCTCTGAAGAACTTGACACCTAACCGTCTAGAGAGTTCACAACTCTCAAGGGTAATAGGTGGAGCGTACTAGACTAAGATTCGAGTGATGCTAAACCACTATCTAATTTTTTGGTTCTTGGTTTTTTCTCTCGGTGGATTTTAATCTCAAATCACTCAGGAGAGAGGGTTGCTCACATAATCTTCTCGGAATCACACGGAGCAGCCAACAGACAATGTCGGTGCGGGGTGGCTATTTATAACTACATCATTCCCACATGGGAAATGACCATTTTGGACACGCGGTCCAACCAATGGCCAACCGAGACATTCTCAACGGTCAGATTTTGAGCATAATGGTAACATTACTTGAGGAACAAGTAATGCTAACTCTTCGATTCAAAACAAATCACTAGCAGCAAAGAAGAATTACGTCTCAAGCTAACGGGTATTTGTTCGGAGCACAAAGAGATTCCTCTCTCAAATCATATAGGATTTGGGTTTAGCATCAGAGAATCAAAGATTCGAACACTATACCCCTCTTAATAGTATGGTGGTCCTATGACTCAATAAGGATAAAGAAGAAGAAGAACAAAATAAAGCTACGTCTTCACTTTGTCTTCAACTTCTCTTGCAGTCAAGTTCTTCGGACAGATACCGAACCAATTGCGTTGCGTCAACAATTTTTGAGGGTCAATCTCAATAGACATAACCTTCAGTGATAATCTTCGCTGCCACGCAGGGGATCATCTTCGGAGTTTGTACCAAACTCCTCATGACTCCAGGGACCTGTTACTTTGTGTGCATTAGCAAACACATAAGTCCCTCACTGTTTATGACAAAAATCTCCAGAACATAAGGAGGCAAATTATTGCTCCAATACTGTTACACCCCCATCTACATTGAAAGCTTCATTAAATCTCTAGTTCGATGTATCTGTACCAGCCGTCAAGCACCACCAGTACCTCGTCCACTACCAAAAGGTTCATGTGTACCATCAGATCCAGAAGAAGCATCACCTCGACCCGACCCACAACCATTCCCACGTCCTCTTCCACCACAACCTCTCTGAGGTGCCATAATGAAACTTCCCCATTCCATGTCCTCCATAGCATGCACACTACAAAAAAATACACTTCCGTGATGATACGTGTTTGTCACAGTAGGTCGCGTTTTTTGTCATGCATGTACATCCATGACGATTTTATGACAGAATCAAGATAGTCATACCTGTGCTGTCGTAGAAGTGTTCCATGACATTACCAAAATTATCATCACAGAAGTGTCCACTTCCATGACGATAAATCGCGCGTCACAGAAGTGCTTTCGTCAAGGGTGACCGACACGTGGCATCCACCGTAACGGAACGCTGTTAAGCTATCGGGTCCGGTTTTGGATCCGATAACCCATTAACAGCCCCGACCAATGGGGATTTTCCACGTGTAAAATCATCATTGGCTGGAGGAAACACGTGTCGGCTCACCGTTGGGACAGATGTCATCCACTCATTGGACAGAAGGCGCCTATGATACGTCAACACGTGGCACGGCCCAACAGAGGCCCATTCCTATGAAAAGGCCGGCCCGTTTGACTTGGTCAAAAGGTGGCAGGCCGGCCCATGGAAAGCCTGTTAACGGCCTGTTCGTATATAGCCCATTTACAGCCCGCTAACCCAGGGCCCGTTACGCCCTATCCGAATTAGGCCCAGTAGCGTCATCTGGGCCATCCAATATGATTCCAGCCTGTTTTCACTTCTGGCCCATGTATGGCTCATGACGTCTTTCGGCCCATATGAGGCCCTTTGTAACTCTTGGCCCATTAACGGCCCGTGGTGAAACTGGCCCGGAATGAACAGTGTATCACTTTATACCCATTAACGGCCCGTGGTGAAACTGGCCCGTAATGAACAATGTATCACTTTATACCCATTAACGGCCCGTTATTCCGTTAGGCCGTTTCCAGCCCATGTTATTTTTTGGCCTTCTTAGAGCCCATTTATTCTTGGGCTCATTTCCAGCATTCGTTTACTTACGGCCCGTTACTGTCATCTTATGCTTGTGAGCTAAATTCAGCCCGAGGTTACAGGTTACATGTAACACCCCAAAAATTTAACCATATTTTGTTTATTAAAATTTTGCCAGGAAATTAAATTTTTATTTTCTGGATTTATCTTTTGATTTCAGAACCTCTCTTTTCTTTGATATTGTGGAGTTTTTACCCCAAGTGAAAATTTTCCAAAAATATTATTGGACTTCTATACCCTCTCAAGAAAACATTTCTTTTATCAGTGGGTTTATTTGCATAATTGTTTTTCCTGAGCTTTATTCTTCTAAAAATGATTTTTCATAAGTTATGGAGCCTCTTTTGCACTGTAACCCTTTCAAATACTTCTTTAAAATTTCAACCAAAATTTGGGGATGTCATGTGATGTTTCCACATCACTTTTATGCAAAAATATCTTTTGGTCATTGGAGATTTTGAGCTCTACACCAAATTTTCAAATCTGGTCCAGTTGGTAATTTTGCACTACAACCTATTTAAATATTTCTTTAAAAATTCTTCCACGTGTTTGGAGATGTCAGTAGATGCATATAATTCAACTTTATGCAAAAACCCATGAGTGCTCTTTGAAAAATTTGAGCAAATCATCCTCTTTTGCTCTCTGGTCCAGTTTGGCATTTTCTACTGCAACTCTATTTTCGTTTGCTCTGTTGCCCATGATTCTTTTTCCTACTTATAGTCCACCCTGCAAAACCCTTAAGTCTAGGAGAGTGGACCCATTGGAGTATTTTTGGTTCATGCAATTATAGCCTTCAGTTTCTGCCCAGATTTGGTTTTCTCAAAAACTTGCACTAACAAGTTTCTGTTTTTGCCAAACTAACCTTGCCATCCTCCTTTTCATCTAAAGAGACTAGGATCTGAAGATTTTGGCCACCCCAAGAGTTGCCTAGATGCCCTTAGCATTCTGTCAAGCACCTTGTGTGCATGGTCAGATTTGACGTAATTTTTAGTTTGCACACTGGGCCTGCTTACTTTGCCTAACCACCATGTCCATTGACCTCCTTGCAAACAGTAACCTAGACCTGCCAAACCTCACATGATGTGGAGCCCTCTGGCATGCCATGGCATTTTGCCGAACAGCTCACGTGCGTGCGCTGGGCGCGCCCAGAGCGCACGTTTTGCACGCGCGTGCACCGAGTCGCCGCGTCCCACTACCGTCGCCCCGCGCTCGTTCTGGCCCTTCCCCACTCGCAGCCGACACGCCCCGACTCCTCCCTCACCGCAGAGCCGCTCCTGGAGCTCCACAGTGCCGCCGTCAGGTCGGCCGTGGCCGCTAGCGGCCGGCCACAGCAGGCCCCTGCCACAGACGGCACCGCCCGAGCCACAGCCGCTCGCCAGCTCGCCTCTGGAGCAGTCCAAGCTTATCCGCGAGCTCGTCCACTAGCGCCCGTCGCCGCCACGCCGTCCTGCAGGCTACAGAACGTCGGTTCGCCGATCCTATCCCCGGCCGCCGCGGAACCGACCTACTCGCGCTATAAATAGGACCCCCGAGCTCGCCTAGGCCCTCAGGCAACCTCAAGCCAACCCTCTGGAGCTCCCCTAGCCCGCAATCGACGCAGGAAGGACGTCTTCCCCATCTCCGGCAGGTTCGGCCGCCGCCACTCCCCGGCTCCACTCGTCGCAACCAGAGCCTTCCCCGTCCAACCAGTGCCACCATCCCCTTCCCCTCGATCTCGCGGAGCCACCCAACACCTCAAATTCGCTCGGGAGCCACCGTAGCTCGAAGCCCAAATTCACCAGAACCACCGTCCGCCGCGGAGCTCGCCGCCGGCGAACCCCTCCACCCCCGCCAGCCTGTCGACCACCGGGAGGACCGCCCTGGACTGGCGGATCCATCCCCGCCATCAGAACCCCGCGAGGAGCTTCCGTTCGCTGACGGCGATCGCCGGAGCCCCGCCTCTGCTCGGGTAGAGGAGGAAGGAGGCGGGCGACTGGTCAAACCTAACCAGTGGACCCAAGGGGCCCACTGTCAGTGACCCACGGGTTGGCCCGCGTGGGTTAAGTGGAGGCGTAAAGCCCAAAGTACGTGTCCCCCTCTCGAAAGCGTATTTCGTCCGAAACGTTTTCTTTTCTGTTTTATTTTAAAATCAGATTTCGACTGAAACTTTGACTGGCTATATCTTTTTAAATAAAACTCCAAATGAATTAATTCTTTTTCCCATCTCTCTCAAATTCCACCTAGTTTATTTTAAGATTTATTTCAAAAATATCTAGGACAACTTTTTGCGCTGTTTTTAAAGTATGTGTTATTTGAATATTTTTGAAAATAGGAATTTGGAGGGGAGATTATAACTTTCAAAAGTTTTGGAGTGCACCTCACCCCTCCACACCTTGAAGGCAAGCATTCTGAACCCTGGCATAATACTGTAGTGCGTTGTTTGATAATGGTTACAACACCACCGTGATACGGAGTATTCGTTATTTTATGTGATATGGTCATACCCATGAGTGCATATTGATGATTCCGTGCTGTTGGAATTTGATATGTTTGTGATAGTAATCACCCTCGTATACCTTTCATGCCTACCGGAAGGAATCCGGGAAAGTCTCTGTCTTGGGTAGACACGAGCTTGTCTCCAGTCTTCGTCGAGACGATTGTGTCCGGTACGGCATAGTGAGGTATGATGAGTGATGATTTTGTCTGTTGGTTGAAACATATTTGTTATGCTAACCATGCAGGGAATACTTAAACCTCCTGAGTCGATCGTAGATCGAGTCTTGTTCCAGTAACCCCCATACTTGTTTCGTACTACCACTTGTCCCTGCCATAAGTAGGGTACGGTTCAGTAAGTTGTCAACCCCTTCCTAGCACACACCGTACAGAGAGGCCATGGTGGAAGATACCGGAGGCCTCCGGTAGGCATGCCACCTGGTCCGGGGGCATGGGTGTTTTCGGTTGTAGCCGAAGGGGTAGCTCCCCTACTTTGCACGCATTATAAATTTTGTGATCCCATGCTAAGTCGAGGTTGTAGCCTCCCCACTTAGAGTTTCGCTTAACGGGTGTCGTGGGTGATTCCAGACACCGGTAAGTTAGGCTGGTGTGTGCGGTTAGGTGTGTTTTCAATTAAAAGACCGTAGACGGAATTAGTCCCGATGGACTAAAGGAATCCGTTACCCGTGGGTAAAGAGTACACCCTCTGCAGAGGTTAAATCTATTCGAATAGCCGTGTCCATGGTTAAGGACTACAGTCTGGGATGGGTCAAGTGTCGGTCTTAGTGTCGGTCTTCGGAGGAAAAACTGCTAAACCAGAACACTGATTATGGCCTGTGACATATGATGATGATGATTATTGTGGACTAACCATTTACATTGTTTGAATTATTGAGTATCCCTGGGACGGTTCTACCTCCTGGATATTCACTGTGATTATTCTTATTTATAAGCCCTTTATGTGGTGTCGCTCAGACGCCCGACTGTGGCATGCTTGTTATTTAAATTATTTATAAGCCCTTTATGTGGTGTCGCTCAGACGCCCGACTGTGGCATGCTTGTTATTTAAATTATTTATAAGCCCTTTATGTGGTGTCGCACAGACGCCCGACTGTGGCATGCTTGTTATTTCTATTATTTATAAGCCCTTTACGTGGTGTCGCATAGACGCCCGACTGTGGCATGCTTGTTATTTCTTTTATTTGTAAGCCCTTTATGTGGTGTCGCTCAGACGCCCGACTGAGGCATGATTTATCTTATTATCCTTTCGAGGCGTCGCTTCAGACACCCGATCGGTGCATTCTATTTCTACTCCCTTATTGCATATTCATGTTTTATATGAACAACCTGCATGCGTGCATCATGGATTTTGTTTATTTCGTGACTGACATTGTGATCATAGAATATTTCAGAGCATGATTATCATTCGTTGTATTATACCCGTGTTCATAATGTTTGCGAGTACATTCAAAAGTACTCACTGGCTTGTCCCTGGCTATTGTCTTGGCCATATTTCTTGCTTGGAGAGGAGCGTTGCGATGACGGCCCCGGAACCTAAGCAACGGTGATAGCAGCCTCGCGAAGATAGGAGTTATCCAGGTCAGCTGTTCCTGTGGGAAATGGAGTCCCATAGACGCAGATGAACCACAAACCGCTTCCGCCATCAACCACTAGAAACCAATTGTTGTACTCATAGGCTAGAATGGTCTTGTACTACATATTTTGTATTTTGCTTGGAATTTCTGTATCAAGTTGGCGCCTCATCAGCTAACAGTAATTCTGGGGCTGGTGAGCACAAGGGCCATTTTCTGGGAAAGATATCCCGAAAATCGGGTCCTGACATTACAATCGGCCCGTTTGTGGCCCGTTAATACGTTGGGCCGTTTTCATAGCGTCATCAAATATGGCCGATTAATGACGACCCGTTATGGTCGGCCCATGAACAGACGATTCCAACTCTAGCCCGTTTACGGCCATAATGCGGTCTGTTATTGGCCCATGTTTGGCCAACCGATCATACGGCCCGTAGAAGGCCCATTGATGATACAACCCGTAGAAGGCCCATTGTGTCTAGGACCCGTATAAGGCCCATTGTTTCTACGACCCGTAGAAGGCCCATTGTTTCTACGGCCCGTAGGAGGGAAATGGTAACTACAGTAAATATGTAGCCCATGGTTATTGTGGCCTAGTTTTAAAAAATAGGTTATTGCGGCCACTAGCAAACCGCGGAAAAAGAACTGCACTGACTACAAGCAAAGAAATAAACAAGACAATAAGGAAATACATAAGCAAGCAACTTACGCTATGCTATCACGGCTATTACACATATTACATCCACTGGGCATCAAAGTTAGACACCAGTGCAAATATAGGGAACACAGCAGCATATAAACGCCGCAGCAAAACAAGTCCAGAACTGAAACCACTTCAGAAGAGCTCAAGAAACAATATCCTGGGTACCCATAATGCTAGCAAGATGCTTAGCAAGCTTATTAACTTTCTCTTGTTTGGCGCTTAAATACTCCAGCACTTGCTGTTGCACCAGAAAGTATGCATCTGAATTCTACAGGGACTTCCTCAGTCCTTTGGCTTCCTGTCGCAGAACATCTGATCGATGTCTTTAAACTTGAAGTTGAGACTCAAGAAGCCGAACTGATTCAGGCAACGAGTTCGAAGAGCTGGTGCCAGCAGTAGTAGCCAGTAACTCGAACACTACATCAAGACAGGACTTTGGGGTTGTCTCAGTGTCTTCAATATAGTTTTTGTCAGCTTTCTTGGAGACCAACAGGGATGTCTCACTATCTTGAACCTTATCTGCATTACTTCCTTTACCATTGCATAATGGGGTACTCTTCTCCAATATTTTATCCGCGTCCTAAAAGAGAAACAAACAAACACATCACAGGTTTACAATGTAGTATATGAAACTCATTTTGGTAAACCAGTTCAGTAGTAAGGTGGACAGGATAACAACATGAAACAAACATATATCTATGTAGTATGGTCACTGTATGGTCTATATCATTCTAGTTTGTGTTGCCAAATCAAGACAGATACCGTTCGAATCATATCTATTTAAGACAAAGCAGCATAGACATAATATAAGTGTGGGAAACTACATAGCAATAACAACACTTGTAATGTGCATGGCATGAGAACATAACTATTTATTCAATTGAAACTGAAATCAACATAGAGCAAGTTACAACAGCAAACACGTTAAAGAAACAGGTTTAAAACATACCTATTGCGCCATTGGAGTTTCAATTGCATCCTTCAAATTTGAAATTAGTTGGTATGAGAAAATACAGTGATGCAAGAGCATAGTAGTATGAACCATAGCTACGGAACCTGACCTGATAACAATTCTTCTTCTACTTTAAGCGTTGACTTGGGGTTCAGAGTGGTGGTCCTTGTGCTTTGGGCACTGCAGTTGCCTTACTAATTGCTCGTGTTTGGGTGCTCTGTGGTGGAGACGGTGCTGTGTCAACGGGAACTGGGTTACTATCTGTTGGGGTTGGGGTTAGAAGGGGTGTAGCTGGTTCTCTGTCCAACTGGGTAGGGGTACAATCTGCATGAGTCTGGGTTATGTGTGGTGGGGCTGGTTCTTGGGCAAGTACAACCGTGGTTCTATCTGCATCGACAGGTAGCACGATCTTTTCTAAAGACCATGTTTTTAGTCCCACAGATACTGCCATCACCCCCTCCAATTGAAATGGCTGATAAACAAGAAAAGTAATTGAATGTACAAACATTGTAAGATAGACAGGTGCAATGGATAGTAGGGAAGAAAACAGGGCATGAAATAATTCACATTTATGTTGTCTAACCAAACAGAATAGCAGGACATAATTTCACATATATGATGGCTAATTAAACAGGATAGCATGACACAATTTCACATGTATGATGGCTAATTAAACAGGATATAATGACATACTTCAAAATATGATGACTATGTAAACAGGATGACATGATATAACTATACGATGTGTCTATTAAAGTGGTTGGCATGCCATAAATCACAAACATGTCGTCGATGGAAACATGATGGCATGATATAATTCACGGATAGAATGACATAATTTAAAATATGAAGACTATGTAAACAGGATGAGATGATATAACTATATTATGTCTTTAGAAAATGGTTTGGCATGCCATAATTCAGATACATGCTGTCTATGTAAACATGATGGCATGATATAATTCAAATATATGATTTATACACTAAGGAAGTGAGCAGAGGGCAATCGCATATATGATGTGTCAACTAAGGAGATGGCATTCAATATTGTGTATATGATGTAAAAACTAAGCATTGCAATACAACATATGCATGATATGAGTAATATAACCCTGCCAGAGTTTGAGCATACACCTCAGGGGGATAATAGGACTGGTCATCTGCCTCTGAATCCTCCTCTGAAGAGCTATCTGTAACCAGCAAGATATCTGCTTCAGCAGGTAGCATTGTCAGCTCTGAAGACTTTGTTTTCACTCCAGATTTCTCCATCACCAATTCAAATGGCTGATGCACAGGAAGAGCAGTTGAATATACAAACATTGTCGACAAAAGCAATGATAAATACAAAAAAAGGACGGCATGATATAATTCACATATATGACGCTTGCCTAAATAGCATGGCATTGCATAATTCGCATATATAATGCCTTGCAACAAGATAACATTGCATAATTCACATATAGAATATCTTGCAACAAGATGGCATTGCATAATTCACATATATGGTAATTAGACACTAAACAGGTGGCATTCACAAAGCATGTCTAAACTAAGCAAATGACATAGCAATGCAAGATACCATACGCACGATATGAGCAACATAACCCTCCCAAGTTAGAGCATGCACCTCGGGGGGGGGGGGGGGGTATATGACTGGTCATCTGTCTCTGAATCCTCCTCTGAGGAGCTATCGGTAACCGGCAAGACATGCGCTTCGTCGAATAGCATTGTCTGCTCTGAAGACCTTGTTTCCACTCCAGATTTTCCATGACTGCGCCGAATGGCTGATGCACAGGAAGAGTAATTGAATGTACTAAAATTGTTGACAAATTTAACACGTAACAAAAAAATGATGGCATGATATAATTCACATATAAGATGACTGCCTAACCAGGGTGGCATTGCAAAATTCACATATATGATGCCTGACTAAACAAGATGGCATTGCATGATTCACATATATGATAAAGAATCTAAACAAATGGCATTGACACAAAGCATGTCTAAACTAAGCAGATGACATCTTTGATGTATACAGTAAGCAATGCAAGGCACCATATGCATGATATTACCTCATGGGGTAAATAGGAGTGGTCTTCTCCTTCTGAATCCCCTTCAGAACAGTTATCTTCCTCTTGATTACGGTCCGAAATGGGTGGACGGGGGCTGCCTTTGCGCCCACCATGGAGCGACGTCTGCATGAAATTTTATTGCCACGCAAGGCTCGTCTCTTTTGCTCTACATGATTAGTTCCATTGTGTACAATAACTGGCATGCATATGAATAAAACATAGTGAGATTATGTAAGGAGTGCATGCACAAATCCAGAGTGATGGTAGCAAACTGTGGATAGACCCAAAACCAATGATAGCAGGCAGATAATAGCTTTAGTTAAAAATACAGATAATGGCTCCTTTAATGTTTGTTTGCACCCAACATGAACTGATAATAGACACTCGAGATTAACTAGATAGTAGACAGATAGTACTAATTGGTACCCCAATATGTACCCCACAACCATTTAAAAACTCAAGTTTCAGCATTGGTTTGGACCTGACTCGGAGTCTAATAGGTGAACATGACGATAATGTAGCATGTCATCATATTAAGCGATGCATAACGTAAGCAGACACGGAAGAGTGCGACCTCTCTTGCGGACCCATGTAGTCCTCAAGGTCATCTGCTCAGTTGATGATGGTAATGCAGTTGTCGTGGCTGCCGGCGGCGGGGAAGAAGATCTGAGGCGGTGAAAGACAGACTAGAGAGCGGATCCCTGCTGCGGTGAACCCTTCCGTCGTTGGAGCAGCTGAGCTGGGGTGGAACACATCGCCGCAGGAGCAGGACAAACCACACAAGGTTTTCTTTGACACATATCTGTAACAGAAGTAATTGTGTAAGGGCTTGTTTGAATTTGAGGATTCTAACAATGTAGGGATAGGAAATAGACAGGAATAGGATAGGATTTTTGCCAATCTGGGTGTTTGATTCACAAGAATTGGAAGATCACAGGATGCAAAAAAGCATGGTGAGATTAAGTCAAACCATAAGAAAATGTACGGTTATAATGCTATTATGCTACTATCTCTTAGTCTTGTGCTTGATGAATAGGAATATGAAAAGGAGGACAAGTGGAAAATAGAATTCCTACAATTTTTCTTTCAAGGAGACACTAAAGGAACAAATCCTACAGTTTTCCTTTGCTCCATTCCTTTGCACCAAATTCATGAAAAGTAGTACCATAGGAAACTTTCCAATTCCTATGTTTTACGTTCACTTTTCCTTTCAAGCACTGGATATTCTAGTAGGCAGGCTTGGGCAAGGTAAATCCTACACTAAAAAAATGTTTTTGTGCTACTTCTATTACTTTGGACTGAGGCCACTGCCTACTAGCTCAACTCCCAAGCCCATCGACAAATGCACAGCTCAAACGCGTAGAGATAAATAATGATGGCGTTCAAGAGAGTCCATCACGGATAGCTAAGTTGCTTGGTACCTCACTGCTTGTCATATAGTACGATAAAATAATCGTATTTCACGTTACTACGTGTGCTCAGTGGACAATATATATAACATGTATAGTAAAAAAGAGATGCAACAAGTGTACAACCTCTTTAGCAAAGCCATGTCGATTTCAGCGTGATTGGGTTGGCCGGTGAGGATGCTCCGGCTGAATTGGGTCTCAAAGGAGGGGAAGAAGATCTTAGGCGTCTGGAGATGGAGCCCGAGGTACCGCTCCGCTGTGATGGAGGGTTTCGTCGTTGGAGTAGCTCCGGTGAATTGTACGACGCCGAGGCTGAAGCAGGATAAGAGAGACAATGTTAACCTGAGTGGAATTCTAATAGCATCTCCAATAGATGACGTAAAATACATAACCACAAAGTGCTAGATGTAAAATACATCAGCCGCTCATCTCTGAACTTAACTGTCGAAACTGAATTTAACTGTCGAAACAGAATTTTGCTGTTGAAACTGAATTTTACTGTCGAAACTGAACGCACTAGCAAGGTGAGGCTACACGTCAGTCGACTGACTTTTTCATCCCTAGTCAGTCGATTTTGCAGCCGTTGGATACAAAATCAAGGGCCTGCAGTTCATCTTCAACCTCCACCCCCTAAGCCGCCAGCCACCACCAGCCAAACAGCAGCCCCCCCGCCGCCCGCGGCCGGCAGTGCGCCGCCCCGCCCGCCCCGAAAACACTCCCCACCGCCGGTCCGCCGCCGCCCCGACCATCCCTCTTGGCCCCCCATGCGGAGCTTTTTCTCCGGCGATCCCCACGCCACCGCCCCACCACCGCCGGCAACCACCGCCCCCACCCTGAACCCTAAGATAGATAGTGGGGTAACTCTCCGGCGAGCCCCCTCCCCACTGCGGCTGGTTCTTCCTTCACTCCTGCGAGCCCCCCACCCCCTGAAAATCGACTGACCTAAAAGTCGATTCAGTCGACTGAAGTGTAGCTAAATCGGAGCAGCATCGCAAGCAAGAGCAAGAGCGAGAGCAGCAGCGCTAGCAAGAGCAATAGCAATAGCAGACCAGGTAGGGGACCGAGAGCAAGAGCAGAGCAGCAGTGCGAGCGAGAGCCAAAGCAACAGCAGCTCTTACTGATGTGGACATCACCGCCGAGGGAGCGACGCTATGGGGGAAGTGGCCGGCGACGCTGCCGTGGATGGAGCCGCGCCGTGTTGGCTCGGGACCGAGCGCGGGCAGCACCGTGAGATCGAATCAAGGAGAAAATGCGGTGATTAGTGTACAACCTCTTTGGTGGCGCCGATTAGGCCGCAGCTTCATCCGAGGAAACGGTGATGATGATGCTCTTCCGGTGGTGCAGGTGAAGACGGCGATGTGGGAATGGAGGTGGCGCGAAAGACGAGGGGAACGTCGGGGCAGCTCCTTGGAGGTGGAGGACGGGGTGGCTGAACCGGCGGGACGACGATATCGACGATGGATCCTCATCCGGTACGGTGGATGAGGGACGTCAAGGTGTTGCCGTAGACGACGTCGTCGGGGAAGAGGCTCCAGCTGGGTGGCGGACGGAGGAGGGTGTGGGGCTTCGTCGCGGGTTTTCGCGGCCTTAGTGTACGAATGGGTGGGAGGATGGGATGGGAGTGGGGAACCATGGCTTAGGGACGCGCTTGTCCGAAATGTGGGATAAGTTACGAAAGTACCCCCACCGATTTGAGGCAGTTCTTTCGGTTCAGGGGTACCACGGGCATTTTGCTTGTCGGGATTTCACAGGAGGTGGGAGTTTTCGCGCGCGTTGTAATTTTGGAATAGCAGAGCGCGGGTTGAGATGGAGGGAGTTTTCCGAGCACAACGAGACAAATATATATCTCAAATATTTCGGGGTAACAAGGCACGGGTTGAAGAGGCGGGAGTTTCACAGCACGATAGACAAAGACGCTAGCTTGAAGTTTCGGCATAACAAGGCGCGGCTTGAAATTTCGGGAGAACAAGCTTAACGTGTACCCAAAAAAAGACAATTTGCACCTCAACACGCACAACGCACACACAAACACCATTTATACAAGTAAGGTACACGTGCATTGCACGCATGAGATTTGGCAACCAAATTATGAATAAATACCACATTATAGCATGCAAGCTTTGAGTCATATATGCATGATGTAGATGTTCGTTTAATTCTTATAGTTCATTTCATTCAAAATCATCTAGTTTTTATAAGAGAGCTAATCTATTTTAAGATTCATGCAATTGTGCGTTGTAAGACATAAAGTAAAAACAAATAATGGCAAATCATGTAGAAAAACATTTGGGCAATTCTGATACGGAAGATTCTAGAACAAAGAAGAAGTGCTTGTGTTTTGAGGTTTGTGCATTATGCTTAAATTCAACCATGGAGTCTTCTAGATTGTACATGTGGCGAAATCTGGTGGAATCTAGATGATATCCAACGACCAATAGTGCTCAAATTTGCCATCTCTGCACCATCGGATTCGCCTCATCCAATGACCATCTTTCAAAGTTAAAGTTACCCGCACACAAATATAAAAAATATAAAATATAATATACATATAGGGGTATAGATATAGATATGTGATGCGAAAGCCACCCATCATCTCCAATTAGAATAGTGTGTCCATGCACGGATGCAATGTGGCCAAACGATGTCTGCCATCGGTATCTCAAATTCAAATCAGTCTGACCTTGTTCAATGTGTATACATTACAACATGCTCGTTTCCAAACCACACCGCGCAGATCTCCGTTATATTCATGCATGGATGGGTTTCAAACATCAGGATCTCTGATTCAAATATTTGAATTCAACTTTACATTGATTATGACCTCACCTAGTCTTTTACACCCACACAGTCGTCTTCTCTTTATAATTGTACCACTAACTTTCTCTCGTGCATGCATGCACACACTCTACCAGTCGGCATTATCCATCGCACACATGCAATCTTTTTCTTCAGGTCGGTCTCCCATGAAGGCACACACCCACACACATCCCCCTCTCCATCATATCGGGCATTCTTTATCTCTCACGCGTGCATGCGCAATGATCGATGTTCCTCTATGTCTGTGTGTATATAGCCAGGTCTTTCATAGTTTTCCACACAAACCGATCAATCGATATATCCAGTGAGGTCTCACCCCTCTTTCCCACGTCCACATCGATCAATCTATACCTCTCTTTCCAACGCCCCCCTCTCATCATCCATGCCTTCCGCTTCATCTCTCAGACGCGCGCACAATGGCGAAGACAGGGGGCAGCAAGGGCTCTGCCCCCCTAACATCACTATATATCGAGGCTAATATGAATGTGATCATTGGACACTTGCTGCTAAAAATTTTAAGTTCATGAATTGGCCCTCCTCGTAAAGGATTAGCCATGCTTGGCCCCCTAGCTCATTTATTTTTCATGGCTCCGCCACTGCGCGCAACAGCGCACGTTGTCGCCCCCTCTCTCTAAATATCGATCTCGCACTTGTGCACTCCTTCATAGTCTCCCTCCACTCGGCCCCTCGCACCATCTTCTAGCCCCCACCAGATTTTGCCACATGTACAATCTAGCAGACTCCATGGTTGAACTTAAGCATAACGCAAAAAACTCAAAACAGCAGTGGTTCTTCTTTGTTCTAGAATCTTCCGTATCATAACTACCCAAACTTTTTTTCTAGTTGAATTGCCACTATTTGTTTTTAATTATGCTTTACAACGCATAATTCCATGAATCATAAAATAGATTAAGGGCTTCTTTGATTCAAAGGATTCTCAAAGGAATTTTGGAGGATTCTAATCCTTAGGAATTTTTCCTATCTTGGTTGTTTGATTCGTAGGATTGTAAACCATAGGAATTTTTTCATATGATTCATTTGCACTAGATTTCATAGGAAACATCTCATCCACTCAAACCTCTTTGAAAGAATTCTGTGTTTTTTCTATGCACAATCAAACACTCGTACAATCCTGTAGGATTCAAGACGACATTCCACTATAATCCCATGTTTTTCCTATTCCCACCTTTTGGAAATCCTACAAATCCAGGAGGCCCTAGCTTTTTTATAAAAACTAATTGATTTTGAATGAGATGAACTATAAGAATTAAACGAAGGTCTACATCAGGCATATATGACTCAGAGCTTACATTCTATAGTGTGGTATTTATTCATAATTTGGTTGCAAAATCTGATGCGTGCAATGCACGTGTACCTTACTAGTACTTCGAGTATGTGCAAAACACGTAAATTAGAATTCCAATGGCACGCTACACAGTGTCTCTCTGACAGTTCATGAAGCCACGTGGCACATGTGGAGGTGTTTTCGCGACCTCCTTGTGTGGATTGATCACAGCGACGTGCTGCTGGTTCTAGAAGAATGTACTCATCCTCCCTGAGCCATACCGTCGGTACATGCACGAAACGAATATGTGCACGCACGCCACACACGCACTCATTCCCTCGCATGCACACGCGGGTACGCGTGCGGATGCAATTTTGTACCAAGATCCACCCCATGTGATAATTTGACGTGTGTAAAGTCGTTCACTTCATTGATGGTCAATTAATACAGCGCATGCAAATTGAGTGGACGTGAGGGCGGAAGAAAGACATTACTACTCCACTTCGCGCATGCGAGTAGTTAAATCATGGGTTGCAAGTAGTACTTCCATTGGTCTCCTTCGTATTTTGTGCCAATTTTTGACAGTAACGTAATATTTACGCATTTGAGCAGTGTAGTCTACTTGAAATTTATGTTCCACTAAACTTATCGGGAGCCGTTTCGGGCCTCGAAACCAAAACCATCAATTAATCTTTACCTTGTTCCCATCCCATTCGAAAGCCTTCTCACACCTACTAGTACGTACCAAACCTGAATGTGTTCCCACTATGCAGGTATTAGTACTAGTGCTAGTACTTAGGTTATAAAAGGGGGAACTACCTAACCAAAAATTACTCTACCTTTCCTCCTCATAAGTGCTTCTTCTTCGTCTGTCCTTGCCATGGCCGGTGAGCAGAGCTCTAGGTCAAGAACTACTCGTAGCAAGGGAGCGGCAACCAAGGCTGCGGAAAAAAAGAGAGGGCTCACCGCCACGCAGATACCTTGAAAGATCTCTCACGGGCAGGCTTTGGCTCCCAGGACCGCCCTAGCCGCGGAGGCGAACATGCCGAGCCGGTGGCGCTGGAGTCATTATCCCTCGACGGCATGCCCGATCAGCTCAATAAGCACCTCAATAAGCAGAAGGAGTTCATCCATGGCTTGGTGGAGCTGCTGAAGGAGAGCCTCGACGACATGCCCACTGAGCTCAATAAGTAGGGGGAGTTGACCGCCGGCTTGGTGATGCTACTGAAGAAGAGCATTGCCTCGGAGAAGAAGGCGACCGGCGAAATTCTGCAACTTCAGGACGACAAGGCGAAGCTCTGCCATGAGCTTGACCTGTTGAAGGAGAAGAACGCCGGCTGGAAGAAGCTGCATGAGAATAGTAGTTCCTCGATGAAGATGCTGCAGGCCCTCGTCATGGAACAGAAGGAGGAGTTGGCGAAGCTCCGCATCGATCACCCGGCTGCTGTCAAGGTACGTAATGCGGCCGTGGAACAGATGATGAAGGCTCGCGTCGATAAATCCCATGTCATGGACAGAATGAAGAAGATGGCGGAGGAGACACGCAAGGAGATGGAGGTCGTGGAGGCGATGAAAAAGTAGTTACGACTCCGCGGCGAATTAGATCATTTGGGGTGATAATCTTCCTTCTTCTTTTGCTCCTGTGTTTCATCTTTTGCTTCGGGTTTTTCGTCGCACGTGTCACGTTCTCTTGGAGGCATGAATAGAACAATGCTAACAATGAGATGACTAGCAAATTAGATCATTTTTTATCGCCATATGGCACTGGGCTGCCGTGTTTCGTGCTCCTCCGTCGTAGTACTACTCCAGTGGAAAACTTGAGTATACCGCACGGTTCTTTGCTCCCCCTCAGGTCGTTGGCACATTTATACGAGCAGTCAAATCACAAGGCCCCGCCTTCCAGCAGTAATGAGCCGTCAAATCACAAAGGCCCTCGCCTCTCGTGAAACCGACCAAGCTAGACTGCCCCGCCCTCTAGGCTTTTAAAAAATGTATACTTTTGTACAGTAGTAGTATCGATGGATTGCACCATGGAGCAAAACTTGAAGTTAAAAAAAATGTGGTACATATAGAGAGCCCTCATCGCCAAATTATGCATATAGTACTATTAAAAAGGCTGGTCACAATAATGGTGTCGAGCACAACCCACCCCTGAAATAAAACTAAGCACCCTGGAATTCTTTGACAAAACTAAGCACCCTGAAATTCTTTGACAACTAAACTGCTGGCTATATGATGTTGGCCATATATATTGTACGTATATAATGTGAAGAAACGAGTGGTAGTACTATGCCAACTAAAAGATAAAATGTAAGAAATACTAGTATGTACGTACTGAAGAGTTAAAGAAACGAGAAGAAACATAACATAGTTCTGCCGGGGGCTCAGCACAACACACCCCTCAAATTAAACTAAGCACACTTGAAATTAAACTATGCAACTAATCCGGTAGACACTGCATTAGAACCACCATGAGCAACGACACTGCCACCTTACTCGGAGTCCTTGTCCACGTCCTCGACTTCGTCCTTGTCCTCTTCCTCTTGGCTGATACTTCTTTGCTTGAACCGCACACTTGGCTCTTGCTCTTCATCCAACCCTTGTAGATATTGAAACAAAGGTAGCCATCCATTGCAGCGTAGTGGATGTGGTCTATATCTAGTACATTTCGCTGCCATGCATGACGATGAAACATGTAATGAGGTTTCTCTAGTTTATCGTATGAAGGATGAACCATGGCTCCTGCCAGGGTCAGCATTGAAGGCTAACCACTGGAGGGCAGCAGCCGATTCTTCTGGAGGTCGAAGGGGTTGCCTACAACGAGGCCTATCTAACCCAGGACTCTTTTGTCGTTCGTAAAGTCTACAGTAACGAATTTGACTAGGTTGCTCTTGAGGAACTTCTTAAAATCCTGGCATTCAACGTCGGCATGGCATATGTGGTAGACCAAGCATAAGTCATGCACGCAAACCTGGATCACGGCGGGCTTCTTCCTATCTTCCTCCTTTAGATCCTTCTCTCGTCCAAGGACTGTGGTGTACTCAACATCTAGCCCAGTGACCCACTTATCATCTGAGTTTTCGAACATGCCTCTGAAGCGAGCAAGGCATCCTTTCACCGTCGCGGAAGAACAGGTGTAGATGACGTAGAACTCATCGCCGGTGATGGTTCTAACCTTGTACTCACCGCCGATCATGGAGATTTGGGACGCCATGGATTTGGGAGGAGGGTTAGGATTAGTGGAACTGCCGTAATGTGAAAGGACGGGACGACTAGGAGCAAACCGCCGTAATATTAAAGGACGTGCGGGGACGAGTAGGAGCGAACTGCCACCGTGTGAACGACAGGGTAGTGGCTTTCCATTCTCCCAAGATACGGGCTTCTGAGAGCCCTTGGATCTAAGATCGAATGGTTGCTGGTTCTCTGTCCTACTGGGTAGGGGTACAATCTGCATGAGTCTGGGTTATGTGTGGTGGGGCTGGTTCTTGGGCAAGTACAACCGTGGTTCTATCTGCATCGACAGGTAGCACGATCTTTTCTAAAGACCATGTTTTTAGTCCCACAGATACTGCCATCACCCCCTCCAATTGAAATGGCTGATAAACAAGAAAAGTAATTGAATGTACAAACATTGTAAGATAGACAGGTGCAATGGATAGTAGGGAAGAAAACAGGGCATGAAATAATTCACATTTATGTTGTCTAACCAAACAGAATAGCATGACATAATTTCACATATATGATGGCTAATTAAACAGGATAGCATGACACAATTTCACATGTATGATGGCTAACTAAACAGGATATAATGACATACTTCAAAATATGATGACTATGTAAACAGGATGACATGATATAACTATACGATGTGTCTATTAAAGTGGTTGGCATGCCATAAATCACAAACATGTCGTCGATGGAAACATGATGGCATGATATAATTCACGGATAGAATGACATAATTTAAAATATGAAGACTATGTAAACAGGATGAGATGATATAACTATATTATGTCTTTAGAAAATGGTTTGGCATGCCATAATTCAGATACATGCTGTCTATGTAAACATCATGGCATGATATAATTCAAATATATGATTTATATACTAAGGAAGTGAGCAGAGGGCAATCGCATATATGATGTGTCAACTAAGGAGATGGCATTCAATATTGTGTATATGATGTAAAAACTAAGCATTGCAATACAACATATGCATGATATGAGTAATATAACCCTGCCAGAGTTTGAGCATACACCTCAGGGGGATAATAGGGCTGGTCATCTGCCTCTGAATCCTCCTCTGAAGAGCTATCTGTAACCAGCAAGATATCTGCTTCAGCAGGTAGCATTGCCAGCTCTGAAGACTTTGTTTTCACTCCAGATTTCTCCATCACCAATTCAAATGGCTGATGCACAGGAAGAGCAGTTGAATATACAAACATATGCATGATATTACCTCATGGGGTAAATAGGAGTGGTCTTCTCCTTCTGAATCCCCCTCAGAACAGTTATCTTCCTCTTGATTATGGTCCGAAATGGGTGGACGGGGGCTGCCTTTGCGCGCACCATGGAGCGACGTCTGCATGAAATTTTATTACCACGCAAGACTCGTCTCTTTTGCTCTACATGATCAGTTCCATTGTGTACAATAACTGGCATGTATATGAATAAAACATAGTGAGATTATGTAAGGAGTGCATGCACAAATCCAGAGTGATGGTAGCAAACTGTGGATAGACCCAAAACCAATGATAGCAGGCAGATAATAGCTTTAGTTAAAAAATACAGATAATGGCTCCTTTAATGTTTGTTTGCACCCAATATTAACTGATAGTAGACACTCGAGATTAACTAGATAGTAGATAGATAGTACTGATTGCTACCCCAATATGTACCCCACAACCATTTAAAAACTCAAGTTTCAGCATTAGTTTGGACCTGACTCGGAGTCTAATAGGTGAACACGACGATAATGTAGCATGTCATCATATTAAGCGATGCATAACGTAAGCAGACACGGAAGAGTGCGACCTCTCTTGTGGACCCGTGTAGTCCTCAAGGTCATCTGCTCAGTTGATGATGGTAATGCAGTTGTCGTGGCTGCCGGCGGCGGGGAAGAAGATCTGAGGCGGCGAAAGACAGACTAGAGAGCGGATCCCTGCTGCGGTGAACCCTTCCGTCGTTGGAGCAGCTGAGCTGGGGTGGAACACATCGCCGTAGGAGCAGGACACACCACACAAGGTTTTCTTTGACACATATCTGTAACAGAAGTAATTGTGTAAGGGCTTGTTTGAATTTGAGGATTCTAACAATGCAGGGATAGGAAATAGACAGGAATAGGATAGGAATGCACGTGCAAAACAGAGAATTTAAAAACATAGGATTTTTGCCAATCTGGGTGTTTGATTCACAAGAATTGGAAGATCACAGGATGCAAAAAAGCATGGTGAGATTAAGTCAAACCACAAGAAAATGTACGATTATAATGCAATTATGCTACTATCTCTTAGTCTTGTGCTTGATGAATAGGAATATGAAAAGGAGGACAAGTGGAAAATAGAATTCCTACAGTTTTCTTTCAAGGAGACACTAAAGGAACAAATCCTACAGTTTTCCTTTGCTCCATTCCTTTGCACCAAATTCATGAAAAGTAGTACCATAGGAAACTTTCCAATTTATGTTTTACGTTCACTTTTCCTTTCAAGCACTGGATATTCTAGTAGGCAGGCTTGGGCAAGGAAAATCCTACACTAAAAAAATGTTTTTGTGCTACTTCTATTACTTTGGACCCAGGCCACTGCCCTACTAGCTCAACTCCCAGGCCCATCGACAAATGCACAGCTCAAACGCGCAGAGATAAATAATGATGGCGTTCAAGAGAGTCCATCACGGATAGCTAAGTTGCTTGGTACCTCACTGCTTGTCATATAGTAGGATAAAATAATCGTATTTCACGTTACTACGTGTGCTTAGTGGACAATATATATAACATGTAGAGTAAAAAAGAGATGCAACAAGTGTACAACCTCTTTAGCGAAGCCATGTCGATCTCAGCGTGATTGGGTTGGCCGGTGAGGATGCTCCGGCTGAATTGGGTCTCGGAGGAGGGGAAGAAGATCTTAGGCGTCTGGAGATGGAGCCCGAGGTACCGCTCCGCTGTGATGGAGGGTTTCGTCGTTGGAGCAGCTCCGGTGAATTGTACGACGCCGAGGCTGAAGAAGGATAAGAGAGACAATGTTAACCTGTGTGGAATTCTAATAGCATCTCCTATAGATGACGTAAAATACATAACCACAAAGTGCTAGATGTAAAATACATCAGCTGCTCATCTCTGAACTTAATTGTCGAAACTGAATTTAACTGTCGAAACTGAACTTAACTGTCAAAACTGAATTTTGCTGTTGAAACTGAATTTTACTGTCGAAACTGAACGCACTAGCAAGGTGAGGCTACACGTCGGTCGACTGACTTTTTCATCCCTAGTCAGTCGATTTTGCAGCCGTTGGATACAAAATCAAGGGCCTGCAGTTCATCTTCAACCTCCACCCCCCTAAGCCGCCAGCCACCACCGGCCAAACAGCAGCCCCTCGCCGCCCGCAGCCGGCAGTGCGCCGCCCCGCCCGCCCCGAAAACACTCCCCACCGCCGGTCCGCCGCCGCCCCGACCATCCGTCTTGGCCCCCCCATGCGGAGCTTTTTCTCCGGCGATCCCCACGCCACCGCCCCACCACCGCCGGCAACCACCGCCCCCACCCTGAACCCTAAGATAGATAGTGGGGTAACTCTCCGGTGAGCCCCCTCCCCGCTGCGGCTGGTTCTTCCTTCACTCCTGCGAGCCCCCCCACCCCCTGAAAATCGACTGACCTAAAAGTCGATTCAGTCGACTGAAGTGTAGCAAAATCGGAGCAGCATCGCAAGCAAGAGCAAGAGCGAGAGCAGCAGTGCGAGCAAGAGCAATAGCAATAGCAGACCAGGTAGGGGACCGAGAGCAAGAGCAGAGCAGCAGCGCGAGCGAGAGTTAAAGCAGCAGCAGCTCTTACTGATGTGGACGTCACCGTCGAGGGAGCGACGCTGTGGGGGAAGTGGCCGGCGACGCTGCCGTGGATGGAGCCGCGCCGTGTCGGCTCGGGACCGAGCGCGGGCAGCACCGTGAGATCGAATCAAGAAGAAAATGCGGCGATTAGTGTACAACCTCTTTGGTGGCGCCGATTAGGCCGCAGCTTCATCCGAGGAAACGGTGATGATGATGCTCTTCCGGTGGTGCAGGTGAAGACGGCGGTGTGGGAATGGATGTGGCGCGAAAGACGAGGGGAACGTCGGGGCAGCTCCTTGGAGGTGGAGGACGGGGTGGCTGAACCGGCGGGACGACGATATCGATGATGGATCCTCATCCGGTACGGTGGATGAGGGACGTCAAGGTGTTGCTGTGGACGACGTCGTCGGGGAAGAGGCTCCAGCTGGGTGGCGGACGGAGGAGGGTGTGGGGCTTCGTCGCGGGTTTTCACGGCCTTAGTGTACGAATGGGTGGGAGGATGCGATGGGAGTGGGGAACCATGGCTTAGGGACGCGCTTGTCCAAAATGTGGGGTAAGTTATGAAAGTACCCCCACCGATTTGAGGCAGTTCTTTCGGTTCAGGGGTACCACGGGCATTTTGCTTGTCGGGATTTCACAGGAGGTGGGAGTTTTCGTGCGCGTTATAATTTTGGAATAGCAGGGCGCGGGTTGAGATGGAGGGAGTTTTCGGAGCACAACGAGACAAAGATATATCTTAAATATTTCGGGGTAACAAGGCACGGGTTGAAGAGGCGGGAGTTTCACAGCACGATTGACAAAGACGCTAGCTTGACGTTTCGGCATAACAAGGCGCGGCTTGAAATTTCGGGAGAACAAGCTTAACGTGTACCCAAAAAAAGACAATTTGCACCTCAACACGCACAACGCACACACAAACACCATTTATACTAGTAAGGTACACGTGCATTGCACGCATGAGATTTGGCAACCAAATTATGAATAAATACCACATTATAGCATGCAAGCTTTGAGTCATATATGCATGATGTAGATGTTCGTTTAATTCTTATAGTTCATTTCATTCAAAATCATCTAGTTTTTATAAGAGAGCTAATCTATTTTAAGATTCATGGAATTGTGCGTTTAAGATTCATGGAATTGTGCGTTTAATTCTTAAAGTAAAAACAAATAATGGCAAATCATGTAGAAAAACATTTGGGCAATTCTGATACGGAAGATTCTAGAACAAAGAAGAAGTGCTTGTGTTTTGAGGTTTGTGCATTATGCTTAAATTCAACCATGGAGTCTTCTAGATTGTACATGTGGCGAAATCTGGTGGAATCTAGATGATATCCAACGGCCAGTAGTGCTCAAATTTGCCATCTCTGCACCATCGGATTCGCCTCATCCAACGACCATCTTTCAAAGTGAAAGTTACCCACACACAAATATAAAAAATATAAAATATAATATACATATAGGGGTATAGATATAGATATGTGATGCGAAAGCCACCCATCATCTCCAATTAGAATAGTGTGTCCATGCACGGATGCAATGTGGCCAAACGATGTCTGCCATCGGTATCTCAAATTCAAATCAGTCTGACCTTGTTCAATGTGTATACATTACAACATGCTCGTTTCCAAACCACACCGCGCAGATCTCCGTTATATTCATGCATGCATGGGTTTCAAACATCAGGATCTCTTATTCAAATATTTGAATTCAACTTTACATTGATTATGACCTCACCTAGTCTTTTACACCCACGCAGTCGTCTTCTCTTTATAATTGTACCACTAACTTTCTCTTGTGCATGCATGCACACACACTACCAGTCGGCATTATCCATCGCACACATGCAATCTTTTTCTTCAGGTCGGTCTCCCATGAAGGCACACACCCACACACATCCCCCTCTCCATCATATCGGGCATTCTTTATCTCTCACGCGTGCATGCGCAATGATCGATGTTCCTCTATGTTTGTGTGTATATAGCCAGGTCTTTCATAGTTTTCCACACAAACCAATCAATCGATATATCCAGTGAGGTCTCACCCTCTTTCCCACGTCCACATCGATCAATCTATACCTCTCTTTCCAACGTCCCCCTCTCATCATCCATGCCTTCCGCTTCATCTCTCAGACGCGCGCACAATGGCGAAGATAGGGGGCAGCAAGGGCCCTTCCCCCCCTAACATCACTATATATCAAGGCTAATATGAATGTGATCATTGGACACTTGCTGCTAAAAATGGTTTAAGTTCATGAATTGGCCCTCCTCGTAAAGGATTAGCCATGCTTGGCCCCCTAGCTCATTTATTTTTCATGGCTCCGCCACTACGCGCAACAGCGCACGTTCTCGCCCCCTCTCTCTAAATATCGATCTCGCACTTGTGCACTCCTTCATAGTCTCCCTCCACTCGGCCCCTCGCACCATCTTCTAGCCCCCACCAGATTTTGCCACATGTACAATCTAGCAGACTCCATGGTTGAACTTAAGCATAATGCACAAACCTCAAAACAGCAGTGGTTCTTCTTTGTTCTAGAATCTTCCGTATCATAACTGCCCAAACTTTTTTTCTAGTTGAATTGCCACTATTTGTTTTTACTTTATGCTTTACAATGCATAATTCCCTGAATCATAAAATAGATTAAGGGCTTCTTTGATTCAAAGGATTCTCAAAGGAATTTTGGAGGATTCTAATCCTTCGGAATTTTTCCTATCTTGGTTGTTTGATTCGTAGGATTGTAAACCATAGGAATTTTTCCATATGATTCATTTGCACTAGATTTCATAGGAAACATCTCATCCACTCAAACCACTTTCAAAGAATTTTGCGTTTTTTCTATGCACAATCAAACACTCATACAATCCTGTAGGATTCAAGACGACATTCCACTATAATCCCATGTTTTTCCTATTCCCACCTTTTGGAAATCCTACAAATCCAAGAGGCCCTAGCTTTTTTATAAAAACTAATTGATTTTGAATGAGATGAACTATAAGAATTAAACGAAGGTCTACATCAGGCATATATGACTCAGAGCTTACATGCTATAGTGTGGTATTTATTCATAATTTGGTTGCAAAATCTGATGCGTGCAATGCACGTGTACCTTACTAGTACTTCGAGTATGTGCAAAACACGTAAATTAGAATTCCAATGGCACGCTACACAGTGTCTCTCTGACAGTTCATGAAGCCACGTGGCACATGTGGAGGCGTTGTCGCGACCTCCTTGTGTGGATTGATCACAGCGACGTGCTGCTGGTTCCAGAAGAATGTACTCATCCTCCCTGAGCCATACTGTCGGTACAGGCACGAAGCGAAGATGTGCACACACGCCACGCACGCACTCATTCCCTCGCACGCACACGCGGGTACGCGTGCGGATGCAATTTTGTACCAAGATCCACCCCATGTGATAATTTGACGCGTGTAAAGTCGTTCACTTCATTGATGGTCAATTAATACAACGCATGCTAATTGAGTGGATGTGAGGGCGGAAGAAAGACACTACTACTCCACTGCGCGCATGCGAGTAGTTAAATCATGCATTGCTAGTAGTACTTCCATTGGTCTCCTTCGTATTTTGTGCCAATTTTTGACAGTAACATAATATTTACGCATTTGAGCAGTGTAGTCTACTTGAAATTTATGTTCCACTAAACTCATCGGGAGCCGTTTCGGGCCTCGAAACCAAAACCATCAATTAATCTTTACCTTGTTCCCATCCCATTCGAAAGCCTGCTCACACCTACTAGTACGTACCAAACCTGAACGTGTTCCCACTATGCAGGTATTAGTACTAGTGCTAGTACTTAGGTTATAAAAGGGGGAACTACCTAACCAAAAATTACTCTACCTTTCCTCCTCATAAGTGCTTCTTCTTCGTCCGTCCTTGCCATGGCCGGTGAGCAGAGCTCTAGGTCGAGAACTACTCGTAGCAAGGGAGCGGCAACCAAGGCTGCGGAAAAAAAGAGAGGGCTCACTGCAACGCAGATACCTTGAAAGATCTCTCACGGGGAGGCTTTGGCTCCCAGGAGCGCCCTAGCCGCGGAGGTGAACATGCCGAGCCGGTGGCGCTGGAGTCGTTATCCCTCGACGGCATGCCCGATCAGCTCAATAAGCGCCTCAATAAGCAGAAGGAGTTCATCCACGGCTTGGTGGAGCTGCTGAAGGAGAGCCTCGACGACATGCCCGCTGAGCTCAATAAGCAGGGGGAGTTGACCGCCGGCTTGGTGATGCTGCTGAAGAAGAGCATTGCCTCGGAGAAGAAGGCGACCAGCGAAATCCTGCAACTTCAGGAGGACAAGGCGAAGCTCTGCCATGAGCTTGACCTGTTGAAGGAGAAGAACGCTGGCTGGAAGAAGCTGCATGAGAATAGTAGTTCCTCGATGAAGATTCTGCAGGCCCTCGTCATGGAACAGAAGGAGGAGTTGGCGAAGCTCCGCATCGATCACCCGGCTGCTGTCAAGGTACGTAATGCGGCCGTGGAACAGATGATGAAGGCTGGCGTCGATAAATCCCACGTCATGGACAGAATGAAGAAGTTGGCGAAGGAGACGCGCAAGGAGATGGAGGTCGTGGAGGCGATGAAAAAGTAGTTACGACTCCGCGGCGAATTAGATCATTTGGGGTGATAATCTTCCTTCTTCTTTTGCTCCTGTGTTTCATCTTTTGCTTCGGGTTTTTCGTCGCACGTGTCACGTGCTCTTGGAGGCATGAATAGAACAATGCTAACAATGAGATGACTAGCAAATTAGATCATTTTTTATCGCCATATGGTACTGGGCTGCCGTGTTTTGTGCTCCTCCGTCGTAGTACTGCTCCAGTGGAAAACTTGAGCATACCGCACGGTCCTTTGCTCCCCCTCAGGTCGTCGGCACATTTATACGAGCAATCAAATCACAAGGCCCCGCCTTCCAGCAGTAATGAGCCGTCAAAGCACAAAGGCCCTCGCCTCTCGTGAAACCGACCAAGCTAGACTGCCCCGCCCTCTAGGCTTTTAAAAAATGTATACTTTTGTACAGTAGTAGTATGGATGGATTGCGCCATGGAGCAAAACTTAAAGTTAAAAAAAAGGTGGTACATATAGAGAGCGCTCATCGCCAAATTATGCATATAGTACTATTAAAAAGGCTAGTCACAATAATGGTGTCGAGCACAACCCACCCCTCAAATAAAACTAAGCACCCTGGAATTCTTTGACAAAACTAAGCACCCTGAAATTCTTTGACAACTAAATTACTGGCTATATGATGTTGGCCATATATATTGTACGTATATAATGTGAAGAAACGAGTGGTAGTACTATGCTAACTAAAAGATAAAATGTAAGAAATACTAGTATGTACGTACTGAAGAGTTAAAGTAACGAGAAGAAACATAACATAGTTCTGCTGGGGGCTCAGCACAACACACCCCTCAAATTAAACTAAGCACACCTGAAATTAAACTATGCAACTAATCCGGTAGACACTGCATTAGAACCACCATGAGCAACGACACTGCCACCTTACTCGGAGTCCTTGTCCACGTCCTCGACTTCGTCCTTGTCCTCTTCCTCTTGGCCGATACTTCTTTGCTTGAACCGCACACTTGGCTCTTGCTCTTCATCCAACCCTTGTAGATATTGAAACAAAGGTAGCCATCCATTGCAGCGTAGTGGATGTGGTCTATATCTAGTACATTCCGCTGCCATGCATGACGATGAAACGTGTAATGAGGTTTCTCTAGTTTATCGTATGAAGGATGAACCATGGATCCTGCCAGGGTCAGCATTGAAGGCTGCCACTGGAGGGCAGCAGCCGATTCTTCTGGAGGTCGAAGCGGTTGCCTACAACGAGGCCTATCTAACCCAGGACTCTTTTGTCATTCGTAAAGTCTACAGTAACGAATTTGACTAGGTTGCTCTTGAGGAAGTTCTTAAAATCCTGGCATTCAACGTCGGCATGGCATATGTGGTAGACCAAGCATAAGTCATGCACGCAAACCTACATCACGGCGGGCTTCTTCCTATCTTCCTCCTTTAGATCCTTCTCTCGTCCCAGGACTGTGGTGTACTCAACATCTAGCCCAGCGACCCAGTTTTTGAACATGCCTCTGAAGCGAGCAAGGCATCCTTTCACCGTCGCGGAAGAACAGGTGTAGATGACGTAGAACTCATCGCCGGTGATGGTTCTAACCTTGTACTCACCGCCGATCATGGAGATTTGGGACGCCATGGATTTGGGAGGAGGGTTAGGATTAGTGGAACTGCCGTAATGTGAAAGGACGGGATGACTAGGAGCAAACCGCCGTAATATTAAAGGACATGCGGGGACGAGTAGGAGCGAACTGCTAGCGTGCGAACGGCAGGGTAGTGGCTTTCCATTCTCCCAAGATACGGGCTTCTGAGAGCCCTTGGATCTAAGATCGAACGGTTGCATGGCGTGATTCTCGACCTATGGGTGAATATCCTATCCGGGAGGGTTATTTTGCAAATTTTCAGCAACTTAGCATGCGACCGTTCGATCTCAGATCCAAGGGCTGCCAGCAGCCCGTATCATGGTCGCGCCTACCACGACCGTCACGTCGCTCGCGCGGTCACGCCCTTGGAGATTTAACACAGTTCGTTAGGCTATCTGATGTTGGCATGTCATACATAGTCATCACTTAGTCACTCATACTACAACAAGGTTAGCTATAAGGTTGGCTAGAAGTGTACTTTTTTACTTCTCTCTATCTGTTTCTTCGTACTCTCTCCGTCCCATAATATAAGAACGTTTTTGACACTAGTGTAGTGCCAAAAACGTTCTTATATTATGGGACAGAGGGAGTAGTATTTATTGCATTTGCCAAGGAGTGACCTCTTCCAATGAAATGGTGCTTAGATGAGGTGCTAAGGGCATTAAATGGCTTAGCAATCAAGTCCCCAATGCATAGGTGCTTATTAGTTTTTTGTTGCTAAGTTTGCTTCATTTAATTAGCTATAGACTCAAAATTGTCTTTTCACCTAGGTACACACGCTTAGCACCGTTTCTTCCTTGGGTCACCAAACTAGTCTCTCTCTTCTTAATTAACTTGCCACATCAGACTTTATGCCTATGTGGCAAGCTTAGCATCTGTAGGAGCAAGTAAGTACTATAATAGTGGGCTATAAGCCCGCTTTACATGGCATTTTTGCATATGTGGAGGAAAGAGGCAAGGAAAAAGTGGAGAAGTGGGCTCTCATGCAAGAGCCAGCCTCTACATGGTGGAGCATTGGGAGAGGCACCTGTATGGAGGTGGTCAGGAATCGGGAGACTCACGCCGGTCGTAGCGCCGCAGTTAAAATGATAATGGAAAGTCAAATCACGGGGCCCCACCAGTCCAGTAGTAACTCGCTGTCAAATCACACAGCCCTACATTTGCAGCAGCCTACTCCCTCATCTTCTCGCGTCTCTGTCGAACCGACTAGGCGGAACTGCCCCGCCTACCGCGCAGGAAAAGCCCCGCCATCGACTTCTAAATAGTACAGTATACTAATTTTGTATCCATGGATTGCGCCATGGAGCAAAGCCTCAAGAAAATGGCGGTACACATGTACGGAGTATACAGCACGCCCGTCGCGTTTGCGTCGCACCCCAGACGGTCGGTCGGTCTTGCACGCTGCTCTCCGAATGGAACGCGCATCATATTGCGTTCGCACACACATGTGGGACAGCAATTGAGAACCGACCATAGGCACACTCCCCAGCCCCGCAAGTCGGGTGACTTAATAGAAGAGAGAGACGAGCGATAGTACTAGAGAAGTGTTGTAGTACTACGTTGGTGCCTGGACGATCCCTGCAAGACACGGAGGATCAGTTCGTCCATGCATGTGACCAGACTACAACACACACGCCTGGATTGGCTATCGTCTACATATCGTGCAGGCTGTGTTGTACAGGGCTGTAGTTCTGGTTGAGAAATCTAAAAAAAGGTTTCTTGTCATCTCGCAAAATTAGGTGTCATGTGCTTCGGATCACTACGAGGGTTAAACAGCGACAACTGAGTTGGGCTAGTCATTGGGGGCACATGCATGAAGACTACTAGGCTGCCATCTAGGTCAAGCCGGCTATGTTAATTAGGTCATCTATCGACGGACCCCTTTTCTACGAGTTTATCTTTAATTTGAGCTTTGATCCTCATCTAGTTTGTCCGTCGGGATTCATGTTGTCTCCTTTGGGCAGTGAGGTTATGCTTTCTTTTCATGTGGCATTTTTTCGTGTTATATGTTATAATCCGGTGCTGCAGATCAAAATGACGACAACTGTGCGTCCGGGCCACGTGCATGAAGACTTCTCGACAGTCATTGACGAGGTCAAGCCGGCTCCGGCAGACAAAAGAAAACTAGTACTCCACTATATAGGCAGGAGCCTCGGCGCTTGCTTGCTAGTGTTGCTCTCTTCACACTGTCTCGTCCTCTCCAAATCTAAACACGACAGCGGTGGCCACACTCTCTCTCTCTCTGCTCACCGCTGGTCACAGATCCAGCCGGATCCTCTCTGCCGGGGAAGGTGAGAAGGTGCAACGTTCATGCGGTCGTCCTCGGCAACGGCTCTTACCCACTGCCGGCGCGTCCCGATCAGCGTGCCTTGCCGTTCTCTCCCAAGCACCGCTGGCGAGGGACGGCCTCCGACCCCTTCTTCCTCGCTGCCGTAGTGTGGGCAGATCCGACCTCCCGCCGCCCACCTAGCGACATCCCGGTGACCATCAGGTATAACTTCCTTCGAAACCGGCCTTGCTCTACTTCCCTAGCTCCTGACGTCGCTGCATTTGTATCTTTTACTATTTCTCAGGCCCCCTCGTAGATAGGATCGATCTGCTGTTCGAAAACCACCTAAATTTTTACGGTTAAGAGGTAAAACTAGTTCATGCACTCGAATCTAGTACTACTTGGGTCAAACAAGGAAGAAAGGGGGTGGGGGGTGGGGGAAGATTTGTTACCTGAATCTAGGACTTGGTCGAAAGAGGAAATAATGGGGGCGAAAAGTAGCAGAGACTGGCTATCCAACTGGTCTCTAGGTCTAATAGGGAAATAAAGGGAAACGCAGTACAAACTCAATATAAACCCGATCTATTGGTTGAAAAAGGAAAGAAAGTGGGGACTGGGGGACAAGTCAACAGAGTAAGTCCAGCACTAGATTTGCTAGCCTCACACATTATAAGGTGGCTATACCAAACAAAAATGGGACCAACCCAGATATCCTGTTCTGATGTTTGTTGCCCCGAGCCACTCTTATGTAATGCCACTGGTAAAATGTAGCAGTCGCACTGTTAAAAGTAAGGACATGTTAAACCAATGTTGTTTCTAATGTAATGCCTCCAGTAATATGAATCAATGGCACTTTTTACATGTCCTGCTAAATTTCCCATTAAGATAAGTTGCTTCTTTTCGTTAGAAATGCAACTGTCCTGGTCCGCCTACTCTCCCGTGCCCAAAGTAATGTCGTATTTAACGGTTGTCATAGTTAATCCTAATGCCCACACTAATATCTAGCAATGCCACTGCTTTAGAAATTGCTACTGTCCTTGCAGGATTGCCATTCAGATAAGGAACATGCTTCTTTTCATTAGATGCATGTTTCATCACTTGTTAGTCACCCTCCTTTCCACCTTTTTTGTGCAAACAGAGATATACATTTCACGCTCGATCTTAGTTGAACTGCACAAATGATATCCAAATGGCCGTACGCTCGATCACGTTGTCTGCTGTTGTGAACATGCTGAACAAACGAGAGGAATCTGGAGAGGACTATACGTGGAGAGGCGGACAGTCGGGACCCACCAGGTCTATGGCCGTACGCAAGCAAGTGCCTCATCGAAAAAATACTTCCACCTAATGCTATACTGACATTGGGGCCCACGGGTTTGTCAACATAGTTATATTTTTTTAGGTGCTTAAACGTAGTTACTATAGGAGATAAATTCACAACGAACCCGGGGAGCTGACATGTATCATTTATTATCACTGGGGCAGCAAGTATCAGCTGGGTTTTGGGCTGCCCCGTCTAGGCTTTCTTTTTTAACATGCGCAGCCCACGACCTCGGATGGGAGGTCCATAGGCCTGTTTGTATTTTCTTGAGGGCCGTCATGTATCGACCGGCCTATGGACCTCCCATCCGAGGTTCTATTTTTCCTGAAACATCGGCATCCCAATTTATGTATTTTTTTGAAGAAAACGCAGAGGTTTGTTCTATTTTTCTATATAAGAATAGGAATGCCAGGTCCAACTTATGTTTCCCTTCTAACTATATTATATATATTTAAGTTATTTTATATGTTATTATATATTATTTTTATTGTCATCATATATTTAACAGATACTTACATATGTAAGAAAACAATATCCCACATCTTATTAACTTATAAAAATAATTTCTTAACAATAAAATCCTGGATTGTTTTGGCACGAAATTCCTAGTGATTGTGTACAAAAGCTTGGTAAGATTTAAGGACGAATGTAATAATATCACTTATTATTTAAATATATTTATAACAAAATGCTCAGCCCCTCTTTATTTTTTGATAACATTGCTGGCCCAACCCAACATTATAATTAGAACCAGCCCAGCAAAATCGTGTATTTCGAGAAATTGCAAATGACTTGTAATTTTTTAGGAAAAAAATAAATGGGCCGCGTGGACGCTACATTATTTGTTCACCAGCCCAGATAATGGACTGTAATTCAAAAAAAAGATTAAATTGACTGTAAATTCTACCCTGCAAAAAAAAGACTGTAAATTCTGAAAAAATGGGTTGAATACGTGCCACATTTTTGGAGGCTGAAATGTGGGCCAATAGGTCGAAGCCAACGCAAGTCGTTGTCAACTTAGTCAACAAATGATTCTTACATCGTTAGACGTTGGATTTACATCCAACGACCGGCATCCATCTTCAATCTCTCGTCTTCTTCCTCCAGCGCCGCCGGGACCACCTACCGCCTCCTGCTGCTAGCAGCTCTGCTTAGCACGCTTCGCTGTGAAGCGGTACTCCACCGTTGGTCAGGCCATCCCTCCACCCCTCCACACCTCCTGTTCTTCTCCACCGACTGCCGAACCACACCGCACTAGAACCAGTTAACCCTCGTACACCTCTCCGTCTGCGACTCTACTCCAGCGTCTTCCCATCTCTAGCTCATTGTTGTCCGGGGCCTCGTCGTCGTCCACCACCTTGGATGCGCTCGGCATGGCGTGGTCAACGTGGTCAACGAACGACACCATCGGAAGTAGACTATGCGTAGAGAGGCTGACAGCTGGGTCCACGGCCGCACACAAGGAAATGCCTCCTTATTACGCGCAAAATAATGATTCCTCCACCTGACATCTGGAACCCACCAAAAGGGCCTCTGTATTTCGCGAAAAAAACATGCCCCCGCTGACAAGTCGGACCCACCAGCTATCTTCGCACACAAGGAAGTGCGTCCTTATTACGCACACAAAAATGAATACTCCCCTGCCAGCTGGAACCCAGCATAGTGGGAGGCTGACTTGTGGGCCTACCAAGTTGACGGGGACGGAGGGCTTTGTCAACTTAGTCAATATGAACGATTCTAGCTCCTATTACCGTACGATATTCATCTAACGGCCGTAGTGCTTCTTCAACCTCTGGTCTTCTTGCTCCAGCCGCCCAAACCAGCGCCGATCGTGCCGCATGCTCCTGCCTCCCGTGGTCGGATGTGGTGCCGCGGAGGCCTCACCGCCCCTACTACTCCCACCGCTGGCCAGGCCATCCCTCTACTCACCCACACCCCCTGTTATTCTGCGGCGACGACAGCCTCACACCGCAGCCGAACCAGTGAACCCTCGTACTCCTCTCCGCGTGGGCATCCACTGCCGCGTCTTCCCCGGCTCCGCGTCGTCCCCTTCCTAGGCATCGCCGTCATCCACCACCCTGGTGCTCTCGGCGCGGCGTGGTCAACGTGGTCGAGGAACGACTTCCATCGGACGTGGACTGTACGTGGAGAGGCTGACAGCTGGGTCCACGGCCGCAACAAGGAAGTGCCTCCTTATTACGCGGAAAATAATGATTCCTCCACCTGACAGCAGGGACCCACCGGATGGGCCACCGTATTTCATGAAAAAAAACGTTCCCCCTGACTGCTGGGACCTACCAGCTACATCTTCGCACGCAAGAAAGTGCGACCATATTACGAGCAAAAAAACTGATTCGCCCCTTGACTGCTGGGACCCACCAGCTACATCTTCGCACGCAAGGAAGTGCCTGACAGTCGGGACCCACCTGGTCGAAGCGTATGTAGCATTTTCATTCTGATCGCGAACGTGTACGTACATACTGGTCGATGTAGAGGCGCGCACGTGTCGTAGTAGAGGCGCGCACGTAGCATATACACGTACGTACAGCGGCCAGGGTGCAAGAAAGTAAAGTACATATGGGCGTGGTCTCGAACGCCTACTCGCGCATACGTACGGCCAGGGCTCGTGTACATGGCTGGGTCGGAACGGAGAAATAGCGTCCTCGTCGTGTTCATGGGGAGCCAACCGGATGGGTCGAAAGGAATGCGTCATCGTGTTCATCGGAAGGGCTTGGATGGAACAACCGATGGAAACGAGGCTTGGTGTACCGCAGAACGGAGGAAACGGCCTTGTGTTCGACCGGCCACGTTCGAAACGGGATCCTGTTCATCGGGAGGGGTCTGGCATACCGCAAAACGGAGGAAACGGACTTGTGTTGGACCTCCTACGGTCGAAACGGGGTCCAGTTGATCGGGAGGGGTGTGGCGTACCGCAAAACGGAGGAAACGGACTTATGTTGGAGCGCTACAGTCGAAACGGGGGTCCTGTTCATCGGGAGGGGTGTGGCGTACCGCAAAACGGGACTCCACAGGTTACTGTTCATCTCCACTGTCGACCTCCTCCAGCCTCCACGGGCTACTGTTCATCCACCGTCGACCTCCTCCAGCCTCCACCTGCGACTGTTCATCCGTGGGCTCCTGTTCATCGAGCCTCCACCGCACGCTACTCCACCGGCTACAGTTCAACCAGCCCTCTCCACGGGCTCCTGTTCAACCACCCCTCCACGGGCTACTGTTCATCCACCCCTCCACGGGGTCGTCCTATTCATCCAGCCCTCCACGGGGTCCTGTTCATCCAGCCCCAACCGGCTCGATCGATCGGGGTCCTGTTCATTCAGAGGCAACACCACGGGGTCCTGTTCATCCACCCCCACCGCTCACTGTTCATCCAAACCCCCCCAGCAACGCTCACTGTTCATCCAGAGGCAGCACCGATTGGCTTCAGTTCGCAGCAGTAGCGAAGGAATCGCTCGATCGGGTTCAGTTAACAGCCATCGACCGATCGCTCGGGTTCAGTAATGCGTAGCCAGCTGCAGTGCAATCGCTCGGGTTCAATAGGCGAACACCTCGCTCGAGTTCAGTTAGAGCCCAACGCCTCGCACGCCCACGCGCGTACGTGTATGAGAGAAACGCGCACCGCTCGGCCCCGACCACCCACCGTAACCGGGAACTCCCCGAAATTTTCGTCGCCCTCGCTTCTACCATGGTTTTTTCCGTCATGGACGGCCCAAAGAATGTCATGCTGCTGCGTCTCCGGCCCGCCCAGGACGAAAAGCCCATTTTCTGTCATGATTTTTTGTCATAGAAGTAGGAGGCCACCACATCTATGATGATACCGGGTTTTGTCACAATTATTGTCATAGAAGTGTCATAAGTATGACATAATTTTTTTTGTTCGGCCCAAAATGTCACGGATATGTCTTTTTTTGTAGTGTCCCCGGTGTCGCACTCCTCATGCCAATGGTCCAACAGTCCACATATGTAGCAAAAAATTGGAAGTTTCTCAAACTTCACCTGGTAAAATTCAGTTTCTCCTGACTTTGTAAAACTAACAGTTCTAGTTAGCTTTTTATTTACATCAATCATAACTCTAACCCATATGAGCTGATAGATAAACCCACTAGGTAGAACTATCGATAACTCTACACTTTCACCAATGCACTCTGCCAAATTTTTCACGAATTGTTCCCTCTTCACAACCATGTCAGGTAGCTTATGAAACTCGCACCAATTCTAGATCTTATCTAGCTTATCTATTTCAGGGGTTTTAAGCCCATCATATTCAGCGATTATTAGTGCCATACCTCTAAAATTGCAAGGTCCTTGATGGAGGGCTTTGATCCAATCAGCAGGACAAATGAACTATATCGACAACAGATTTGAGTTGATTCTATGCCAAACCACATGATGTGCTGGATTCCATGCCGCCTTCATATCCACAATCAAGGCTCTCTGTCCAAAGGGTTTCCATATTAGAACCCTAGCCAGTGCCAACCACTTGGGCTTCTCTTTCGGTTCATCTACTTCCTCCTCCCATACCAGATAATCTAGCCCACCTTCCTCAAGGTGCAATCTCTACAAGAGAACACTAGGGGGTACTCCGATCCCTTTCCATGGGAAGCACTCTCCTCCACAGGGGTAGCCATGGCACACGACCAGTCACCGACAAAACCCTAGCTTCCACTTTGCTCCGAAAATGGCAATAATCAGACCAATTGTTGGGGTAGCCCGACCAAATCAGGGAACGCTAGGGGCGCTCCACAAATACGGGGGAACTCACAACAACGGTGTGCTGTAATTTTTCTGGATTAGGTTTCTAGGTGCAACACCGCATATTGGATAACACGGGCCCAGAGCCGCCTAGTACGACCACAGGTATGAGCGGGCATGCTCGTACCAGTGCTCAACTAAGCTACTAGAGATGTTGCCGGTGACCATCCTTATATGGAAATCATCCTCTCATGATGTTGATCCTTGATATGCCTTCATTTCCCACTTTTTACGTCCATATCTGCACAAAACATAAAAAAGGAGATTTTAAGACATTTGCAATTATTAGCTATCATTGGACAAGTTGAAGTGCTATTCAACAAAAATATTATAGAATATCAAGTTTAAACTTAGAAAATATGGGTGTAATATACACTCATCACAGTGGCACACCGACGCACGCTTACATTTTGCCAAACCGTGTGTGATGACCCCCCCCCCCCCCCTACAATACTCATGATTGTGCCATCGGCAGCGTGTGCGGTGGACCAACCAACTCATACATTCGCACATTAAAAACTATGTGTGATGAACCCCAACGACACAATGATTATGCCTTTCGTAGCATGTGGGATGGGTGCAACCAACATTCATCCTCTTTACTAGCCGTTTGTGATGATTGCCTACATCATACAGGATTGTGCCTTTCACAGCGTGTATGGTGGGAGGACAATCACACACCTTTTGTTTTTAGCAATTGTGTGGGATGTATGCCCCATTCGACATGTTTCCTTTTACTCAATTTTGCGCGATTGGTCACATAGCACACACTTTTTCAAGTCAACCGTGTGAAAGGTCACCCCAATCGCACATGTTTTCTTCAACGTGTGCGATGGCCCCCTCCCACACGAATCGCACACCGATGTGCACCGGCGGTTCGACAAACCGTGTGCGAGTATGGTTTCCTTGTGTGATGACCCAGTCTGCACTAATGCTAGGGACGATCCTGTTTTCGTGGACGCCTCCAAAAATCAAAGCATGGGTAAATTATAAGCCAACCTTTGTTTTTCTCTCTTACGTAACTACCATAAAAGCATTGAGATTAATTTCTTTTTTAATCTTGTCGATCAACCCGTCTAGATCAAATTACTACTCACTAAGGCCCCTCTCAATGCTCGGGTTCTTAGAGCAAGTGTTAGCCTGTGAGAGGGCTTAGGAAGTGCACTCCCCGACGCATATGTTCTTATGTTGTGGTAGCTAAGCTTTCTTCAGTTGATTAGTTATAGGATCTTATGTGGACACTCTAGCTGCAACAAACGGAAAAGAAGGAGATAAGTGTCAAGACAAAGCCAAATGAACTTAATGTCCCCTTGTTCACATAAACCACGTTTTCAAGGTAACATGCACTATTCTAAGAGTCAAGGACCACATCTCCATGTTGGCATTTCATGCATCAACTTCGATCCATCATATATATGCAATTTTGCTGCAATGTAGGAAATACGGAGTGAGTATCAATTCATTTCTGGGGGCTTACCTGTTTCTAAGTGTCAAGAACTTCATAGTCTAAGAAATAATTCAGTAACGCCACCATTGAAAAAGAAAATAAATAAGTAAACTGGCAATAAAGTAGCTCAACATATTTATTTATTTTTGATTCAAAACAGTGCAGAAAATCCCCAATCCAGTTTTTGAATTAAAGAAACAGTGGCTCAACAAATTAGTACACAGACACCAGCACTAGATTATATACCCACTCAAAACTCGCAGAGATTGCAAATCACACAACAACACATTATATTAATATTGGGTGTTTCGTCAAACGGAATACAAACTAAACTAATGTTTTATCAAGGACACCCACACAACTAGGTTGATGCTCACAGACACACCCGCTTATTCCAAACACATAGGAAGGATATAAAAAACTCAAACCAGAAATACATATGATGCAGGTTTCACATGTCATGGCCCATGCACGCCTTTTCAGTCCTCCTCACAGGTCTTCTTCTGTGGTATGGAACGTGATACTGGATGTTTTAACACCAAAATACATGCCATCGGTGAATTCTTGGGTAACTTCATCTCCATTGGTCAAAATATCCGTTTGCTTGTATGAGAAAGGAATATCACAGACACCATTTGATCCAATCGCTTTTACTGTCACTTTCTTCATTGGAGGAACTTCAACATCAATTTGTTTGCTAATTTGTTTTTGTTCAGTTTCGGTTTTTCCCCAGGTATATGATCCACTAAATTCAGTGCTCACCTCAATTTTTCCGTCAACTATAAATGGAACCCCGGCTTTAAGGTTGGTTTTGATGCCTATCTTCATTGAAACAGTAGAACTCCAGGTACTCGCCACGGTATGTGTGTATGTGAAGGCCATTTTGGTTTTGTTTGTTGTAGTGGTCTTGTTTTCAACAATTTGACTATCAAGACCCTCAACATTCTT
This sequence comes from Aegilops tauschii subsp. strangulata, assembly GCF_002575655.3. Classification (NCBI taxonomy): domain Eukaryota; kingdom Viridiplantae; phylum Streptophyta; class Magnoliopsida; order Poales; family Poaceae; genus Aegilops; species Aegilops tauschii. The sequence goes on along the minus strand of NC_053036.3, from coordinate 636,602,302 downwards.
GGTATAGATCTTAGCTTCATCTAGGCGAAATTGAATATCATCGATGTCTCAAGAAACGACTGGTTCATAGCACTGCATTCTTGCTTCAACTGTGATGGAAGCAATACCAGCATTGAGGCAACTTGTTTTCCCTTCTGTGGTTAACCTTTTACAGAAATTGTTGTTGCCCAAGTTTTGCAGTGCAATGAAGTCAGGCCCAGTGGTCACCTTGAATAATGTGTCAAGGTTGTTATGGGTGGTGTCACTTGAATCAGCCCAGATCCAATTTGGGCTTCGCCTCCAAAACCTATCAAAATAGTTGGATTTTATACGGACAACTCCATCTTTATTTGCGAAAATTTTATGCAACACACTTGGATCTCCAATATCTGTTTGGGAATATTCCAGATAATTATAACCCTCGACGATCTTCGCGCCAAGGAACTGCCCATTGTCACCTTTGAAAGCAAGATAAGTAGGCAACTGCTTCTGTTCCGACACATCAAGGATAGTGAAGGCACCAAGGAGATTATCTTGATCAGCTTCTTCGTGTGCTATATGCAAGTAGGGACGTTTGGACATATCATAACTTGATTTCACGGAAGCATATTTTCCTAGCTGGGAATGGAGGAACCTGTCATGGATAAATAAACAATTGCAAACATAAGACGGGGAAGGTAAACACGAGAGTCAGGCTGTATCATTGCAGGTTGGAATACACCAAAACATGAGGCTATTTATTTAGGCAAAGCAGCACGTATTCAATAGTTCCCACGAGCCTAGCTAGAAGATGCCTTCTTAGAGTCACGATTGATCAGAAGACAACAATTTATTTGAAGTGCTTGTACAAGATAAGGAATTAAGAAGCAGTGATAAACCCCATATAGGCATGCATTTGGACACAAAAGAATGATATTAGTGGACTTTAACATGTTGTTACATGATTGAAAAGCGCTATAATATGGTATTTCCTTACTCTTTTTTCAACAGCTGTTACATAATCACGGGTAACTTCCCATGAGTTTGCATGTTGTCATCTGTAGGAAGTATATGCTACCAGATTCTTTTTTCTAATCTAGGTAATACACACCAACGGCACTGTATTAATCCATCATTCTTATTAATTGGTTCATATGATCTTGATTCAAGGCTGATTCTCTTGTGGCTAGCTAGGGGCAGTTTCCAGTGAACGGTAGAAAGTAACAACTAACACTAACTAAAGAATAAAATCCTATATTAAACATATAGTTTTTTGTTATGTTTTTAAAGACAATAGTGAAATCATCTAACAGTATGTTGAAAAGAAAAACATGTGAGTGTAATGTATAGATGCAATTAAAAATATGTTATGCACTCCAAGTATGCATTTCTCATGATCAACTTATTATTCTGTAAGTGAGTGTTGGCTCTGAGAAAAGTAGACATGGAGAAATAAGTAGTAGAACTTTCATCAAACTAAAATTCTTATGTATCTTAGTGTTCTAGGAGAGAAAACCACAAATAGAGCTCACAAATTACCGATGAGAAGGGAATATAAATAACTCATTTATTGTATGGCTCCTCAATATTAATTTTAAGTGGAAGAAAAAGCATCTATTACTTAATTTAATAATTAACCCTTTTGCAACGAATATGCATTTGTTATGTTAAATCACATTTAATTGTTTGCAAATTCTATCAGGGGCATGTCCTCAAAATTGTCTCACTGCATTGGCCAAATGGAAACTCTCCGCTAGAGCACAGACATATAAGCATGAATTTTCCACTTCATGTTGACATCATTGCATTATTTGCCAAATTTGATTTTATTTTAAATGGTTTATCTCACAACCCTTAATCCGATTAGCAATCCTCTTCACTGGTGAGTTTATCTTGACGAGGGCATCATAACAAGACCCCATGTTGGCATGTTTTGATGGTATATTTCATCACCACCATATTAGCAACGAACAATTGCCACAATAATAGTTTATGGTTACCAGACAATAATTTGACATGTTTTAGGCATTCCAATGGTAAGTAGAGGTAGGTAGTGAGTTCTCAAATGTTACCAAGAAGTGAAAGATGGTATCGTATCATAAAAGTAGTGTAATACAATTCTTACATGCACGAAGAATGAGATTAAGTAACCTGGTAACCAAGTTATCATAATTTGGTAACTAATTAGTGAATATAATCTGGCAAATAATTGACAATAAACTGTCAATTTGCCGACGAAGAAAAATCACCGAAATATATAAACAAAGGATCTAGTATTGAAGATCTAATCGCAAGGAAACCAATAGTAAAAATGGATTGTAAATCACATTAAGGGTTAGAGAGATAAAAAATAGTTATAAGATGTTTTTAGAGAATTTTGCATGTGTCGGGGAGGTTTGGCTAGCTGGACGGCCCACGGCAAGGCTAAAATGCGGCGATGCTCCATAATCTATACCTACTACTAGAGGGAGTATGTATTCTTGGTTTGGTTTAGTCCTTTTCGTTTGATTTACACACGCTAAGCGATCTGGGCCAGGTACTTGTATGTTGATGGGCCTTTTATGGCTTTCATAGAGACCGCGAAAAATAATTGGGTCAAAATAAATGAACATTGTGGGAATTGAACATAGGACCTCATGTCTAGCTCTTTGATGTAACAACCAACAACTTATACGTCTTTCACATTTACTAATCCCAACTCACTCTAAATATATGAGTGACAGTCATTATGTTTAGGGCAAGCTAACTAAGCGAATGAGCAAATAAAGGAAGGATTGTGGGCTTAAATAGAATATTTAAAAGGATGTGACTAATTAAAGAAAGAATTATGGGTAAACCGGTGGAATAACTAAAAGAAATATTGTGGTCTTAATAAATTCTACATGAAGGATTTGAGGTAAAAAGGTAGGACAATTAAAACGAAGGATATGTAGGCTTCAATGTTTTGGGGCTACTAAATTAGAAAAGGAAGGATTTGATTCCCGACTAAGACGGGTGAGGACGTCATAGTAATTAATAAAAATATTATACTTAAATGCCATTAAAAAGGATTATACTTAAATGAAATCAGTGGGAGATTATGCCCGGCAAAGAAAATATGAACACGGCTAAATTGCAACGTATTTTTTTTATGTTTATTTTGTAGAAGGATGCTGCGTTGCAGCATGTTCTTCACAGTGAATCTGGTACTGTGGGACTTATGTTTGCACAAAACATCAATTTTTCCCGTTGCAACGCACGGGCATATGTGCTAGTTCATTCTTAATTGTTTGGATACATTAGTTGTAGACAAAAAGCATGTTGGTCCAGAATTAAAAGAATCCTGCTATACACACGACACTCCACACTTGATTTCTAGACGACGCTGGAGATCGCGCCGTCCGATGCACGACAGCATCATTGCTTCACCGTTTGATAGTGTCGGCTGCTTGTCGTGTGTGTCGTGTGTGTACGTAGTTTCGTATGCACATCAGTTTCGGAATTAAAAAGAGGCTATGCACATGTGCATGTAACTAATGTGTGCACTTTTAGGAAATTTTACCCTTCAAGAGTGGGAGCTTTTTGTCGCAAATTTGGAGTGCTAATTAAATTTATTTAATTTTGTCACAAACTTAAACTAAAAAACAGTACACTGATTTTGTTCATCTGAAATTTCTTTAATATTATGAGCACTACAATATTATTTAATCAAAAAATTTGTTCATCTGAAATTTCTTTAATATTATGAGCGCTGCAATATTGATTAATATATGTATTTAGCTCTTGTGGAAGCATGGGTTGATGATTGATCATAGTTCATTGGTAGAAAATGGGCCTTTAGTCCCGGTTCGCAAAGGCCTTTAGTCCCGGCTGTGCAACCGGGACTAAATATGCGCGACTAAAGACCCCCCCCTTAGTCGCGCCTCTTACGAACCGCGACTAAAGGCCCGTCCACGTGGGCGCCAGGGGTCCGTCGGGGCGGAGGACCTTTAGTCCCGGTTCTCGTGGCTAACCGGGACTAAAGGCCCGTCCACGTGGGCGCCAGGGGTCCGTCGGGGCGGAGGACCTTTAGTCCCGGTTCTCGTGGCTAACCGGGACTAAAGGCCTCCTCCGCAGGTTTAGGGTTTTAGCCCCCCTAAACCTGGTTTCTTTTTAATTTGTAGTGTTTTATTTCTTTTATATTTTATTTTTTGTTTTATTTTAATTTTGATGAAGTTTCAGTACACATATTCTACGCTACTATATACATGCATATGAAATTTCAAACAAGAAGAATTCAAGAGGAATATATAATATATATTCAATCTCGGGTGACCATATACAACTTCGAACAAGTTTCCATACACAATTAGGATGGATGACCATATACAACTTCGAACAAGTTTCAATCTCGGGTATGCATATAAATTTCTTCGTCCTCGGTATAGTGTTCTCCTTTAGGATTGATGACTTCCCTCATGAAAAATCCTGCTAATTCATCTTGAATTGGTCGGAAGCGAGCTTCTGGACTAAGCCTCCTCCGCAAGTTATCCGTCGCCTTCCGCACGCTATCCGATGCCTTCCGCTCAGAGGTGTGTCTCTGGATGTTCTCACAAACATAGTATCCACATAGATTGGTCCCCGGTGGCTGCTTATCCACATTAACTAACCTTCTAAAATCTAGCTCATGTTTGAATTCACCGACAATTTCTTCTGAGAACCGTCTCCAAACCCTACAGGGCAAAGAAAATTAAATGAACAAGTGAGTTATTAGTTACTTGATATTAGGAAATGAACGAAAGAGACCGATCGATATAGAGCTCAAATGATTGAAAATAATTACTTTTGCAGCATTTTTCTCATGTCAGCCCAACGCTTTGGATCCGAATCCATAGAGTCCATGATTAGAACTCTGGAGGTGTGAAGTTCAATATTTAGCAGAATCCAGTGGAACCTGCGGACACGTTACATGCACAGTAATGCATAACTCATCGATTAGACATACCATGCATGGAGTAAACAAAAGAGAATGGGCACAAGAGAGAAACACTCACCCAAAATGGTAAGGAAATAGAATATGACTTTTGAGTTGATGCTTTCTAAGAAACTTGTACAAGTCTTTCTCCACGTCTTAGGGGTGATTTTGTAACACATGTCCATTAACGATATGTGGGTCAATGAACCCAACATCATGGATGTTTCTTATTTTGCATTCCCAAATCTTCAATCTGCATAATAGCGTACGCAACAATATAGTTAGGACAATATATATATATATATATATATATATATATATATATATATATATATATATATATATATATAGTGCAGGCAATGAAGAACGAGATGAGGTAGAAATAAATCACTTACAGAACGTAGCAACTCAGCATAGATTTGTCGAGGTCGCGCAGATTGAACAGCTGGAACAATTCACTCATATGAACTTGTACAGAGTACCGTTTGGTGTGATGCTCCTCTGTAACATCCGCATAAACATATTCTTTGTCGGCCCATGTTATGAATTGCTTGTACCAACGTAGCAGATTTCGCATTTGTGGTGGTAGACTCTTTTCCCGCGCAGGCTCGACGAGAGGCCCATTCCGCACATATTGTAATGCTATCTCACATACGGGCGCATCCTCAAGGCCTAAGAAGGCACGAAGAGTCAAACCCATCTCGGACGCTTGTTTCATGGCACTCGCTACAGTCAATCCAAGTGCTGCCGCAACTGCTATGATCTCGGGGTCCTCTTCCGGACCGGCTTTCACTATGAGCGGGGGGATCGATTGTTTATTCTGCATCCCGAGCTGGTCAACTTGTTTCCCGCTTTTTTTACTTTCTTCTTTCTCCTCCTTCAATATTTTTGCTTGCCTACGAAGTTCATGTCCATAGTCGTCAGGCATATTCAGCTCGGCTTGGGACGGTGTCGTCAAAAAATCCTTAGCCCACTTCTTTTGCTTCTCAGTGAATACTTGCTTGGGCTCAGGCTCTTTTATCGCCTTCATATCCGCCTTCCATTTCTCATAATGAGCAGACGCGACCAATTTGGTTTCAGCTTCACTAAGTTCCCAAGGCCTTGGGAGGAGAGGCTTCAGTGATGGCTCCGGTACCCTTGTGGTCTTAGGTACATAAGGGTCCGGGTTAATAGTCCAGGAGCGGGTTTCCTTGCTGTCCGCCTGCTTCTGCTTCTTCGCCGGAGGTGGATTGGGGGGCGTCGTACCCGCCGGAGGAGGATTGGGGGGCTTCGTACCCGCCGGAGGTTGTGGATCGGGGGACGGGGTCGAATGGCGTGAAGGAGGTGTAGGTGAACCACCACGACCACCACCACCGCCACCACCACCATCGGAGGGGGGTGGACTTGTTAGCCTTGGCGCCTCGCCTGGAAACACTATGTACTTCTTTTTCCATAGAATGATCTGGCGCTTGACATCTCCAAGTCTTCTCTCCCCTTCGGGTGTAGCTTTGTCAATCTCCAGGTCCTCAAACCCTTGGACTATGTCTTCCACCGTGACACGAGCATAGCATATGCAATGGGGTTGTTGTGGTGGAGTGCTCCAGGTGTACAGGGTAAAGCACTGCCGCTAGCTACCTTCGTGGAAACGTTCCCCACGGGATAATGCAGATCACATTCTTTCATCTCCTTTACATCATCCACGGGGTAGTGAGGCTCCGGTGCACGAATCTCGATCATCGGTGCACTAGCACCAGGCGGGGCATCCGTGGAAGCCACGCTGCTTCTCCGCTGCTGGCTTCCGCGATCCGCTTCATGTTCTTCATGCGGCCCTGCAGCCGATTTTTCTTTTACTAGTTCATGCACGGTCTGCTTCAACTCATGGAGTTCCGATGCAAACTTCGCCATAAGATATGCATCCCGGTCCGTCTTTCTCTTACGGCTTCTGTAACAGTACGGGTCATTGTCCTGGGAAAACCCTACTTTCCACGAAACTTTGCCTTTGCCTCGTACACGTCCTCCGTGTTCATCATTCCCGAGGGCTGTTGTCAGTGCGTCTTTCTCTCTATTGAACTTGATCAAGCCCTCTTGAGCTTGGGTCATTGCGTCAATAAGGGCTTGGGTGGGAGCAAACTTTTTCTTCCGGTGAACACACACCCCTGTCTCCGGGTCTAGCGATCCCCCATGCCCGTACCACCAGCTTTTGGCCCTTGGGTCCCATCCCTCTGTACCTAGAGGGATTCCTCGCACCCTCAGGTCCTCCTCCATCTTCTGCCACTTAGGCTCCGAAAGGCAGTATCCTCCTGGCCCCATAATATGATGGAACTTTTTCTTACTCGCATTATCCTTATTTTTTTCGATATTTCCTTGAAATGCTCCGATTGCTTTTGCCTCACAAATTCTGGCCAATCATCTTTCAGTTTCTCATGTTGTCCATTGAAATCCGGAGTCTTGCCCTTGTTGACATAGTCACGGGTTAAATTTTTCTTGAAGTTCCGGAATGCTTCGCCCATCTTCTGAAGAGCGAACTCTTTAACTAGCCTCCTCCTCTCACGTCCACCCGGAACCTCGTTACCGAATTCATCGACTTTGTTGTATTCCGGAGGTAGAATGAAATGTTCCATAAGCTTTCTCCAGCAATCCTTTTTCGTTCTCTTGTCGACAAAACTGAAACCAAGACGTGCCTTCTTTGGCTCCTTCCATTCCTGGACGGTGATCGGGACGTTGTCTCTAACAACGACTCAGCATTGGTTGATAAACTTTGAGGTGTGTTGTAGGGGCTTGCCGGTTTCACTTACAAACTCAATGGCATATGTTTCTCCTGTTTTCATCGCCTTGGATTTGCCACGCTTTGTCGTACTTGATCCGGCCGAGGGCTAAAAAAGAAAGAGAGTCGCGCTGTTTATATATACCTCGCCGGAGGTGGTTGCTACTTGCAATTCGAGATCGTCGTTTGTTGACGGTTGACCTCCGTCGAAAATGTCCGTTCCTTCACCTTCTTGATCATCTCCACCGTCAAGGTTCAGAAAAGAAGAGACTACATCCTCTTCTTGCTCATATTCTGAGCCCGGCACGTAAGGAATCTCGTTGTTGATGATGCCCATTAAATAACGTTCAGCCTCCGGATCCCTAAGCGGCTCGGCTCTATCGTCCGCCATATGTCACTCCTGCATGTAGTAAAAATTCTTTAAGTATAAAGGAATTAAAAAATAAGATTAAGGGGACATAGAGGGGGACGAATTAAAAAATAAGATTATTGAGCACTAATTTGCATAGAAGTTTTTGTTTAGCACTGCCAAGTATTTTGTTTTTCCTTTTCTTTTTTCTTTTCTTTTTCCTTTTCTTATTTTGTTTTTCCTTTTCATCTTCCTTTTCTTTTTCCTTTTCTTCTTCCTTTTCTTTTTCCTTTTCTTTTTCCTTTTCTTATTTTGTTTTTCCTTTTCTTTTTCCTTTTCTTCTTCCTTTTCTTCTTCCTTTTCTTTTTCCTTTTCTTTTTTTGTTTTTCCTTTTCTTTTTCCTTTTCTTCTTCCTTTTCTTTTTCCTTTTCTTCTTCCTTTTCTTCTTCCTTTTCTTATTTTGTTTTTCCTTTTCTTTTTCCTTTTCTTATTTTGTTCTTCCTTTTCTTCCTTTTCTTCTTCCTTTTCTTTTTCCTTTTCTTATTTTGTTTTTCCTTTTCTTCCTTTTCTTTTTCCTTTTCTTATTTTCTTTTTCCTTTTCTTATTTTTTCTTATTTTCTTTTTCCTTTTCTTATTTTCTTTTTCCTTTTCTTATTCTGTTTTTCCTTTTCTAATTTTCTTTTTCCTTTTCTTATTTTCTTTTTCCTTTTCTTCTTCCTTTTCTTCTTCCTTTTGTTCTTCCTTTTCTTTGTTTGAGGAGGACGGCGGCGGGCGGGCGGCGGGAGGCAGGCGGCGGCAGGGGCAGGGGCAGCGGCGGGAGGCAGGCGGCGGCGGCGGCAGGGGCAGGGGCAGCGGCGGGCGTTGGCGACGGCAAGGAGGAGCGGGCGGCGACGGGGTAGGGCACGGCAACGGCGACAGCGCAGGGCGTCGGAGCTCACTGGGGCAGGGCGAGGTCGGGGAGGCGTTGGCGACGGCGAGGAGGAGCGGCCGGCGACGGGGCAGGGCGCGGCAACGGCGACAGCGACGAGGAGCAGCCTGGCGGCGTCGAAGCGCAGGGGCGTTGGCGTCGGGGGAGAATGTGGAAAAATCGTAAGTGCCACTTATATAGGAAAAGCATTAGTCCCGGTTGGGGAGGCAGGCCGCGACTAAAGGTACCCTTTAGTCCCGGTTGGGGACACCAACCGCGACTAAAGGATACCTTCAGTCGCGGTTGGTGTCCCCAACGGGGACTAAAGGTACTTTCGCGCCGCTTTCGTTCCCACGCGGAAAGAGCCTTTAGTCGTGGTTCGTGTCACGAACCGCGACTAAAGGTCCTTTTTCATATAAAATAAAACTAATTTATTTTAAAATCTTAAAAATACAATTATATATCAAAAAAATCAGAAAAATAAAACTAATTCATTTTAAATCTTAAAAATACAAATAGTATATCAAAAAAATCAGAAAAATAAAACTAATTCATTTTAAAATCTTAAAAATACAATTATATATCAAAAAAATGAAAAATAAAACTAATTCATTTTAAAATCTTAAAAATACAATAATATATCAAAAAAATCAGAAAAATAAACTAATTCATTTTAAAATCTTAAAAATACAAATAATATATCAAAAAAATCAGAAAAATATAACATATTCATTTTAAAATCTTGAAAATACAAATAATATATCAAAAAAATCAGAAAAATAAAACTAATTCATTTTAAAATCTTAAAAATACAAATAATATATAAAAAAATCAGAAAAATATAACTAATTCATTTTAAAATCTTGAAAATACAAATAATATATCAAAAAAATCAGAAAAATAAAACTAATTCATTTTAAAATCTTAAAAATACAATTATATATCAAAAAAATCAAAAAAAATAAAACTAATTCATTTTAATTCACATGATCCATTCAACAAAGTTTGGTACAATAAATTATTACACATCAATTCTTCCCTTGTGTCCCTGTTTGCTTACGATTGTGCCGTATCCATGGAGCATCCTCATCATTTAACTTAATGCTTGGGTCAGTGTTCACTTTGAAGGGCGGAATTTCACCAAACATATTATAATCTTCTGACATGTCTGTCTTGTCCTCCACTCCCACGATGTTTCTTTTCCCTGAAAGAACAATGTGGCGCTTTGGATCATCGCATGATGTACTGATCGTTTTCTTATCTTTCCGTTTCCTCGGTTTGCTACTCATGTCCTTCAAATAAAAAACCTGAGCGACATCTTTGGCAAGGAAGAATGGTTCGTCAAGGTAACCAAGATTGTTGAAATCCACCATTGTCATTCCGTATTGCTCGTCCACCTTTACCCCACCTCCTGTTAGCTTGAACCATTTGCACCGGAACAAAGGGACCTTAAAGGAGGGTCCATAGTCAAGTTCCCATATCTCCTCTATGTAACCATAATATGTGACCTTTTGCCCATTCTCGGTTGCTGCATCAAAGCGGACACCACTGTTTTGGTTGGTGCTCTTTTTATCTTGGGCGATGGTGTAAAATGTATTCCCATTTATCTCGTACCCTTGGAAAATCGTTATAGTCGAAGATGGTTTCTTGGCCAACATGTACAGCTGATCTCCAACATCATTGTCATTCATTAAATGTTTTCGCAACCAACTGCCGAAAGTCTCCATGTGGGCCTTTCTAATCCAGGATTCAGGCTTCCCCGGGTTGTCCGAGCGTAAAATATTCTTGTGTTGCTCGAAGAACGGAGCCACCAAGCTGGAATTTTGCAGAACTGTGTGGTGTGCTTCAGTCATAGAATGACCGTCCATACATATCGTTGATTTCCTTCCGATCCTGCCTTTTCCACTTAGTCTCCCCTCGTGCCGCGATTGAGGAATACCAATCGGCTTAAGGTCAGGAACATAGTCAATACAGAACTCAATTACCTCCTCATTTCCATAGCCCTTGACGATGCTTCCTTCTGGCCTAGCACGGTTACGAACATATTTCTTTAATACTCCCATGAACCTCTCAAAGGGGAACATATTGTGTAGAAATACAGGACCGAGAATGGAAATCTCTTCGACTAGGTGGAGCAGGAGGTGCGTCATAATATCGAAGAAGGATGGTGGGAACACCAACTCGAAACTGACAAGGCATTGGACCACATCGTTCTGTAAACGTGGTAGATCTTCTGGATTGATTACCTTCTGAGAGATTGCATTGAGGAATGCACATAGCTTCACAATGGCTACTCGAACATTTTCCGGTAGGAGCCCCCTCAAAGCAATCGGAAGCAATTGCGTCATAATCACGTGCAATCGTGAGACTTCAGGTTTTGGAACTTTTTCTCCGCCATGTTTATTATTCCCTTTATATTCGACGAGAAGCCAGATGGGACCTTCATACTGCTCAGGCATTCAAAAAAAATGACCTTCTCTTCTTTGGTAAGAGCGTAGCTGGCACGACCTTGAAACCATTCCGGATGCCGGTCATCTGGGTCTTTCAAAAGTTGCTGGTCCTGCCGTGCTTCCTTTGTATCATTTGTCTTCCCATACACACCCAAGAAGCTTAGCAGGTTCACGCAAATATTCTTCGTAACATGCATCACGTCGATTGCAGAGCGGACATCTAGGACTTTCCAATATTCTAGCTCCCAAAATATAGATTTCTTCTTCCACATGGGTGCGTGCCCGTCAACTCCCCGCGGAACTGATTGTCCGCCAGGACCCTTTCCAAAGATGACTTTCAAATCCTTGACCATATCAAATATCTCAGCACCAGTACGTTCCGCAGGCTTCGGCTGGTGATCTGCCTTGCCGTTGAAATGCTTGCCTTTCTTTCTTACGTTATGATTTCGGGGAAGAAATCGACGATGACCCAGGTACACGTTCTTCTTACAATTAACCAAACGTACACTTTCAGTCTCATGTAAGCAGTGCGTGCATGCATTGTATCCCTTATTTGTCTGTCCCGAAAGGTTACTGAGAGCAGGCCAATCGTTGATGGTTACAAAAAGCAACGCTCGTAGGTCAAATTCCTCTCCTTTGTGCTCATCCCAGACACGTACACCAGGTCTGGCCCACAACTGTAAAAGTTCATCAACTAATGGCCTTAGGTACACATCGATGTCGTTCCCGGGTTGTTTTGGACCTTGGATGAGCACTGGCATCATAATGAACTTCCGCTTCATGCACAACCAAGGAGGAAGGTTGTAGATGCATAGAGTCACGGGCCAGGTGCTATGGCTGGAGCTCTGCTCGCCAAAAGGATTCATGCCATCAGTACTTAGACCAAATCTTATGTTCCTTGCGTCAGCTGCAAAATCTTTGAACACTCTGTCGATATTTCTCCATTGCGTTCCATCAGCGGTGTGTCTTAACTCCCCGTCGGACTTACGGTCCTCTTTGTGCCATCGCAACGACTTGGCACTACTAGGAAAAGGGCTATAGATGATATGGCCACTAATGGTGCACCAGACATGTGGTGCGCTATTACTATATACTAATGGCGCATCATGTGTTGGTGCGCCATTAGTGTGAAAATACTAATGGCGCACCACATCCACGGTGCGCCATTAGTAATTTTTTTTTTAATTTTTTCAAAACTACTAATGGCGCACCGTGGGATGGTGCGCCATTAGTAATTATGTTTGAAATTTTTTTTTCAATTTTTTTTTATTTTTATTTTTTAAACTACTAATGGCGCATCGTGGGACGGTGCGCCATTACTAGTTCAACTACTAATGGCGCACCACTCCCACGGTGCGCCATTACTAGTTGAACTACTAATGGCGCACCACTCACAGGTGCGCCATTAGTAATTTTGTTACAAATTTTATTTCAATTTTTTTTTATTTTTTTTGAAAAAGTACTAATGGCGCACGGTTGGGGTGGTGCGCCATTACTAGTTGAACTACTAATGGCGCACCACCCCCACGGTGCGCCATTAGTAACTTGGCCCATTCCACCGAATGCACACCCCCCACGGACCGCCTTTTCAGTTTTAAAAAAAATAAAAGAAAATGTCAAAAAAAAAAAACAAGTTTCCCATGTGATATGTGGTCTAGTTGTTGGGAAAATTAACAAATATGAATTTCGACTTTATTTGCAAAATCTCTCTGGAATTTCTTAAAATGGGCATAACTTTTGCATACGAACTCGGATGAAAAAGTTTTTTATATGAAAAATCATCTACTCGAAAAGTTACATCCGAATTTAACCGGGGGAACCCCGTTAAACATTTTCAAAATCCTCAAAAAACTTACAGAAAAAAAGATACGGGGCTTTTAAGATCTGGAGAGGCAAAAAACTTCAAAAAAAATCAAACTTACTAATGGCGCACCTGCCCGTGGTGCGCCATTACTATCTTCCCGCCTTCGAAATTCAAAATAAATTAAAAAAATAAAAAAAAGTTACTAATGGCGCACCTGCCCATGGTGCGCCATTAGTATCTTCCCGCCTTCAAAATTCAAAATAAATCAAAAAAATAAAAAAAAAGTTACTAATGGCGCACCTGCCCATGGTGCGCCATTAGTATCTTCCCGCCTTCAAAATTCAAAATAAATCAAAAAAATAAAAAATAAAGTTACTAATGGCGCACCTGCCCATGGTGCGCCATTACTATGCCGTATATATGGCTGGGCGTGTCCTCTCCTCCTTACCTCTTCATTCTTCTCCTCCACTCCACCTCTCCTCCACTTCATCTCCTTCTCCCTCCTCTCCGGTGAGCTCCTCTTCCCTCCTCTCCGGTGAGCCCCTCCTCCCTCCTCTCCGGTGAGCTCCTCCTCCCTCCTCTCCGGTGAGCTCCTACTCCCTCCTCTTCGGTGAGCTCCTCCTCCCTCCTCTTCGGTGAGCTCCCCTCATGGTTTCTCCTTCCTCCTCTCCGATGCTCCGGTGAACTCCTCTCCGGCGACCTCCTCCTCCTCTCCGGCGATGTAGGCGAGCACCTCTCCGGCGACCTCCTCCTCCTCCTCTCCGGCGAACTCCTCTCCGGCAAAAGAACACGGCAAAAGAACGTACAAGATCCAAAAACAGGAACAAAATTTGAAATAATATCGTGCAAAAAAACAAGCCAAAAAAAACGAGCAAAAAATGGGCAAAAAAATCGCGATCCAGATCCAAATTCAAAATTCAAAAATAGCAATGGCGCACGGTGGGGGTTAGACGGTGCGCCACTACTATTTTCCCGCCTTCAAAATTCAAAAATACTAATGGCGCACCGTGGCCTATACTAATGGCGCACCAGTGGCCTATACTAATGGCGCACCATGGCATATACTCATGGCGCACCAGTGGTGCGCCATTAGTATCTATACTAATGGCGCACCACTGGTGCGCCATTAGTAAAAAATACTAGTGGCGTGATGCTAGTGGCGCACCAGTGGTGCGCCATTAGTAGGCAAAACTGATGCGCCACTAGTAAGCCTTTTTCTAGTAGTGTGGCATGCTTTTTGTTCCTGAACAGACGTTTCAACCGTGGTATTATAGGAGCATACCACATCACCTTGGCGGGAACCCTCTTCCTGGGTTTCTCGCCCTCAACATCGTCACCAGGGTCATCGCCTCTGATCTTATAACGCAATGCAGTGCATACAGCGCATTCATTCAAATTCTCGTATTCACCGCGGTAGAGGATGCAGTCGTTAATGCATGCATGTATCTTCAGAACCTCTAAACCTAGAGGGCAGACAACCTTCTTTGCTTCGTATGTACTGGCGGGCAACTCGTTATTCTTCATAAACATATTCTTCAACATTTTCAGCAAATTTTCAAATGATGAGTCACCTACACCTTCCTGTGCCTTCCATTTTAGCAAATCCAGTGTGCAGCCCAGCTTTTTCAGACTATTATCGCATCCTGGATACAACGACTTTTTGTGATCCTCTAACATGCGATCCAAATTCTCCCTATCCTTGTCAGTTTCGCAGCGTCTCCGTGCATCAGCAATGGTCCGACCGACCAAGATCATCAGCGGGCTCATCATGTGCCTCTTCTTCACCTTCACCTAACCCTTCCCCACCTTCAGCATCATCCTCCATGAAAGTATCACCGAAATGATCATGATAGTTGTCATCGATATCATCCCCTTCTTCATCTTCTTCCATTCTAACCCCTCTTTCTCCATGCTTGGTCCAACAATTATAGCTTCGCATGAAACCGTGCCGAAGCAGGTGCATGTGAACGTCTCTTGAGGAGGAGTAACCCTTCTGATTCTTACAGACAGCACATGGACAGATAATAAAACCTTGCTGCTTGTTCGCATTTGCCACTACGAGGAAATCTTTCAAACCCGTAGTGAACTCGCCGGAGAGTCGGGGACCGTACATCCATTGCCGATTCATCTGCATTATTATTATATAAAGTATATAATTAACCATCATGCATTTGTTAAACTAACTAGCTAGAAATAATACAAATTAAACAATGAACTACACACATGCATATTTTATCAATGACACATGAAAGGTTCAAGTTGCTAACCGCGATCGCGGAGGAAAAATAAATGAGAAAGCTCAAGTGTGGCTCGGACACTTCATATCATGTTTGTTTCAGGCTCTCGGGCATTTCATCGAACACCTTGTGTGCATAGGAGGAACCAAAAGCAAACCCACCACCCTCTTCTGAATATTGTGAAGTGAGCTGAGTGAAGTGAAGTGAGCTGAGTCCTATATATAGGGATGGGCCTTTAGTCCCGGTTGGCCTGGGCAACCGCGACTAAAGGCCTTCGGGGACCTTTAGTCCCGGTTGGACAGGCCAACCGGGACTAAAGCCCCTCCCGTCCGCCAGCTGGATGGGCCTTTAGTCCCGGTTGGCCTGGCCAAACGCGACTAAAGGCCTTCGGGGACCTTTAGTCCCGGTTGGCCAGGCCAACCGGGACTAAAGCCCCTCCCGTCCGCTAGCTGTCGACCGAGCGCGCTGGGCCCAGATAGTTGGTCGCGGGTCTCCTCCCGAACCGCGACTAAAGACCCCTTTTGTCGCGGTTCGATTATTTTGGGGACTAATGGGGGCGTATGGAAGCCTCTTTTTCTACTAGTGGTTCACAATTACTGTACACAGATTTCGCTTGTATACTACAGGAAGTATCTAAATAGCAAGGCATTAGCAATATACGCACTCGTTAAGAAGGTCACCATGTTCGACCTGTCTAAGCCGTAGCTTAATTAGTTCAAGATGAATGAACAACTCAAACTAAAATAGCTTTGGTACACTGCTGCTACGGGAAACAAGGTAAAAATGGAAGCGCTGGAGCTACATGGGTGGGGTGTCAAAACTTGGCGTTCTGATGGGTGACATGGAGTAACATAGTCTACCAGAGCTTATTACAAAGGAGGCTTCTTATAAGCTGGTCGTTGTTAATTATAATTTTTATAACCCTAGTACAACACAGTGGATCAAAGTTCTATTTGTTTGTTTGTTTGTTTGGTTGGTTGGTTGGTTGTTATTGTTGTTGTTGTTGTTGTTGTTGTTGTTGTTGCAAGATCCCTGCTGATTATATGAAATGGCCACCACAGGCAAATAAGTCAACCTCGGGCCATGAATCCTCCGACTGACCTCAGATGAAACCTGGGGGAAGAAGCAGATACCAAAGGCAAAGATGTTGAAGAAAGAAGCACATCCATCGGAAGATGTCAAATTCCCCTGAATGGACCAGCAACTCCAAACTTGTGTTCGAGCTTTCTCATTGTCGGCACCGCTTCCCTCCCCGGAACTGGAACCGCACGGTGGGCCTCCAAACTGTGTTAGGAGTAAACCACGTGTAGGTGTGTTGCGTGCGTCTATGTCACGTCGAGTGAGTCAGTTTGCGCATGTTCGTGCATGCGTGGGCACTCTACTCCCGAGGGCTACAAAGCCGGGCCATATTCAGTTAGTTAGCTGGACGAGGTTTGTTAGCTAGCATTACGCATGGAGAGTTGTGAGTGGGCTCAGTCATTAGAGGATAAGCATCACGATGCAGTAGTGGCCGGAAGTTCAGGCAGTTAGTGCGTGTGTGGAGTTCTGGCCGGGTTGTGCGTGAGCACAGGGTATAAAACCCCTCTCCTCTGTAATGATCGTTGCGCCGGTGTGTTGCCGAGCAACGGTGCCGGTATGAGCCGTGTGTAGCCATGTAGCCACTCTAAGGAAGAAAAGGATTGGGGCGTTCGTGCGCCGGCCGGAAAATCTTGTGTCCACTGTTCTTCTTCTTCCACCTCGATTCGAGTGAGAGGAGAGGTAGCTAGAGGGCTGCGGTTCCACCATTCGGTATCAGAGCCACAAGGTTCGAGGAGCGGCCGTGGCGCGCGGTGGCGTCCGCGGCGAGCGCGGGGTGCGTGGCCGACATGGAGGCATCGGCTGCGGCGCGCCGCGAGCACGTGGCGACGGCGACGCACGGCGAGTCCGCGGCTGTGCGGTGTGGTGTCGTGTGCGCGAAGGGCACGGCGGTCGCGGAGACGAGGAGGTCACGAAAGACCTGTGTGGTGGCGCAGAGGTCGCGACGGCTCGGCGCGACAACCGTGGAGGCGCGTGTCACGGAGACGTGGCGTGGCGGCGCACGGGATTGCGGGCAGCTGCTGCGGCAGCGAGCGGCGGATCGTGTCGGAGGCGCAGCAGAGGCGTCCATGGCGTCGAGACGACGACGACAAGGCAGGGCTCCTGTCGGCAGGTCGGACGGCAACGTCGTGGCTTAGGGAGAGTGTGTTGGCAATAAACTACGGCGACCGCGTCGGGCGTGCGTGTGTGTGCGCGTAGGACGCGTCGTGTACTAGGCGTGTCCATGTAGTGTCTAGGTATAGTCCGAGTGTATGCATGTAAATGTACACGAGACGAGTGTTAGTAGGGCTAGTCAGTTGGCGACCTGGTCCGGGTGAGCGTGGCGATCGGGGCGTGCTCGCCGCGTCGCGTGCGTATGGACGCGCATAGTGGACGCGGCCAGAGCCGGCCAGATCGTGGGATCGTGCAGGTAGGAGCGTGGAGATCGTGTCCAGCGCTGGCCTGGGTATAAAACCTGTGTGGTGGTCGTTGTAACTGGTGTGGCCTGGCATCGAGTTCGTGCTCGAGGAATAGAGAAGCCGTTCGTGCGGCTGCGGTGTTCGTGTGCCGGAAACCTCCTGTGCCCCCTTCTCTTTCTTCCTCCTTCGGTTTGTGCCACAGAGAGAGCGAGCAGAGAGCGGAGGTGAGCTGGGGCGAGGCCACGGCAACAACAAACTGAAGGTTAGACTAGAGGGGCAAACGTTTATTTGGCGCTGTTTCCATTTACTGGAGTAGGCCCCTTTCCGATGCATGAGAAGGACATGAAGCAAATCAACGCACTGAGACGAGCACAACGGGGGAAGATAGCCAGAGAAGCTTGCACTGCCTTTGCACCTACCCGCTCGAACAAAAGCGGAGTAGAAGATGAAGATAAAGGGGAACCAAATTCCGCATGCCCAAACTCAAACCGACGGTGCAGTGACACAGACACGGAAGGGGAAATTAAATAGAAAAGGAAGGAGCTGTGGAAACCTCTGGGAGAGAAACCTAAGATGATATACAAATATATGAGGGGCGGGGCCTCCCTCCACGTCTCTCCGGCCGCCAGAAAGAGAGGCGACTATTCTAGACTCGGATCCATGATTGTTAAATTTGCAGAAGTAAACTGAACCTGCAGGTGGAGTCCTCCTCGTCGGCGACGGGGACGTGCTTAAACAGGGTGCATGACGGCTTGGAGAGGTCCTCCTCCAGCTCATTTGCGGTGCCAATAGTCCACCGAGTGCTGCCGTGAAGCACGCGCTGCTGTGGCACCCAGTACTTGTTGTTGTAGCAGCATCTGACGTGCACGAGCCCGTCGTGCTCCTTGGACGCCTCCAGGTAGAACCTAGAGCGCGGGTTCATGACGCCTCCGTCGCCAGCGCTTAGCTCGATGAAACTGCCGCCCTGGCTCTCGTCGTGCACGGAGCGCAGGTAGCTGTTGTCATGCTTTGAGCGGAGAGCGATGCATCTTGGCAAAGCTGACAGTGGAAACATTTTTCTCTCCTCTCTTGTGTGTTACTGCTCAGTGTTTAGGACCGTGAGTGTGGGTGTGAGCTCTCAAGCTGGAGAGCTTCGAGTATTTATAGGTGGCCCGATCAGATGAAAGACCGGTACATTTTTGTACACCTATCTCTCTGGTGGACGGTGGACAGCGGTCGAAGGTTTGAAAAATCACTGGTACAACCCCTGAACGCATCAAAGGGCTAGGATTAGCCCATACCCCTTCCCTCCGGCGCAGGTATGTACGTATAGGTATACAAGTTCTTTTATAAACTGATGCCGTGCGTGCGCGGCGTGGTTGACCAGTTCAGTGGGTGAAACCCGGCATGAATGGGGTGGTTTCCTGCGACGCGATCGCGCCTGCCGCCTCGCGCTACCTCCCCTCGCCTGCCGCGCCGCTGCTGCCGGTCGCATTGACTCCCCTGCCGCGCCGCCTGACTCGCGCTGCCCCCCTCGGCTGTCGCGTTTGGCCCCTCGGCTATCGCGCCGGTCGCCTCGGCTGCTGCGGCGCCTGGACACCCCTGCCGGCTGCCGTGAATGCCCCACCGACACCTACCACCCCCGCCCCCCGCGCCGTCGCGTTATATAAACCACCCCGGCCGGCCTTTCCTCCCACACCCGACGCCCCCGCTCTCCTTCTCATCCCAGTGCCCTCTTCCTCATCAATGGCGTACATCACCGGCGGCAGCTCCGGGCACGGCGGCCGGAGCGGCACCTGGCGGTGCATGGCCGTCCAACATGACGTGGAGGGATGCCAACGACCTGTGCCGCTTCGGCCTGTTGGTGCCGCCGTCGTCCCGTCTGCCGCATGAGTGGCACATCACGGCGGACGGGTATGCGACGCTCAGCCCCGGCGGCACCGAGGAGGAGCTCTGCACCCACCCGGGCGGCCGCTGGAACATGCTCGAGCGCCGCTGTTTTTGGTACGGCAAAAACTTCTAGTGAAGAATAACTTATTATGTACCTGAGTGATATATATATATATATATATATATATATATATATATATATATATATATATATATATATATATATATATATATGCTCGTTTCTTCTCGAACTTGTCCCCATACATACACATTTTCTATCAGCCTCACCGTTGTTTTCGCGGCTCCGAACAACACATACATAACATTGTAAATTTTATAGCATGACTCGTATAGTGAAAAAAAGGTAACAATGTGTGTGCGTCAATTATGCACGCCAACAACCAACAGCCGGGAAGGACGAAAGATACAAAGAAAGAGAAAAACAAATACATGTGGAAAAAAACTAGGCCATGGAGGCCGTAAAAACAGAAGATAAAAAAAATTGGGCCAGGGAACGCGTCAAATAAACAAAAGATAGATGAAGAACAACAAAAGAACAAATAATCAAATCTTTATCCATAATCAAAATCAAGCATGTGGCGTGGGTGGTTGTTGGATTTAGGTTTAGGTGTGAGGTGCCTTAGTTTGATTCTATTTATTTTTTGTGCCTGTTCGATTCGTGTTGAGAAATGCCCATTCACGTGGCCAGGCTGAAATTTGCCGCTCATATGGCCCGTGAGATGGACAAAAAAATCGGACGTTTTTTCTATCACTTATTGTAACATGGACTGCGGGTTGATTACACAAAGTAATTGGGTCTTTTTTACAAAATAGCATGACGGGCGGGCAGAAGCACTAATCATTTTATTAGTAGGTATAGAATGCATGATACATGACATTTTAGAGATGGGTACATGTTTAAATGTGTAACATTGACCTATATTTTATTTGTGAACAGGCGATTATGGTGCTAGTACATAACACACAAGAATTGTAAAATAATAATTTACAATAGCTCTAATGATATTGATTTTCTTTTGAATAATCAATTTAATATAGTCAAGCATCGAGTCGCAAGTACACCAACCAAATTAACCCACAATACTCGTGCCTAGTACATCGGTTGTCATCATGTCTATGGAGCATAAGATGATAAGAAATATTTTTATTGACTGTAACTTTTCCATAGGGTTCCAACCTTGTATCTATCTATTGAATTAGATTACATTGGAGCCTTTGGTAGGGACTAGCATGTTTAAATGAGACTTATCATCTTTTTTGAGAGGGACATAACATATACTTGTTGTTTATCGTAAAACTGTTAATTAACATGTGTACCTATTTTGTGTGCACGAGATCTTTCCTTTTAATGGAACTAAATGATCTATCGGTTGTGTTTTCTTAATATAAAGATCTACCTGTTATAATTTGTTACATGACTAGAAGAATATTTTAATTGAATATTATTTATTATGTCTGATCCTGTATCTATCTATTGCATTAGATTAGCATTGTTGTATGTGGTGAGACATAACATGGTTAGATGAGACATAACGCGTACTTGTCGTTTATAGCTAATTAACAATTAACATGTGTACCCTATTTTTTGTCAGATATTCCAAAATTCTAGGAGTATCCCGGCGTTGAGGATACCACTGAGGTTATGCCCGACACTTCCCTATATTCGCCTCTCGTGGACGGTTAAACATTGCCCGCTTAATGGATTTTTACATTTCTTACAATATTTCTTAATTTTTTTTATATATATATTTTCAGGAGGAAGGGAGGTTTAGATGTAATGTCTTGACAATGTTAGCTGCACCTGCATAGCCATGGAGTATTAGTATCTCAATTCACTGTCTTCTAATAATGATGCTTGCAATTTTTTTGCAATCTCCCGTGCCGATAGTAGTATTAGTATCTCAATTGTTTTTACTCTGATGTTGTCTTAAGTCACGACATGCAAAGATTTGTTGGTAGTAGCCACTTCATGTTGTATTTGTTTTGCAATCTGCAGATTATGTTTGTCCTTCTCAAGTTATGTTTCCATGCTAATTCCACTAAAGGGTTGTAGTTTCTCTTTTGGTATTCACGTTATCAAGATATTTGGCTTATTTGATTCCAAGCAGAAAGAAACTGACTGGCCAAGTTCATTCTTAATTAACATGTTGTACTATTGATCCAAAACCAGATAAGCAAGAAACAGTTTAGGGCCAGTGATTTTATGTATGGATTTGGTTCACATATATTCCCCGGGGGGGGGGGGGGGGGGGGGGGTGCACAACAAGAAACTCTTCTATTTGATCATTAGAGATGCAACTATTATTTTGAGCTTCGTAAACAACTGAATTTGTTGATCATTCAGGAGCTATACTTTCGTTTTGATTGTACAAGATAGCAACCTACTAGGTATTGTCAAATCATCTTATTCACACTTCATGCAATCTCTTAAAAACTATGAACCAAACATCCTGCAGCGACGCCCGGCGTTTCATCTAGGTAACGTAACGTGTGTAACCATTAGGATCTATATTTTAGACGATCAACTGTCACCCAAATTGAATTTTACAGTCCACGGGTCCCTTGGGGATTTTGGCTGACGGTTCACCATCTGTTATTATTTTCCTAACTGTAATATAATTTATACTGAGGTTATTGGCCGTAAGGGGAATAACGTTTTCTCGTAGTGAAAAACATGATGTGTTGGATATAGTTTTGTTCAAAGATTTTAACCTTTGACAATCAATATTTTTTTAATGTTTTGATTGTATAGATTTATCAGAAAGTTCTATTACAAAAAATAATAATTTCTTTCTTTGTAACTTTATTGCAACAAAAAAAATCATATTTACTTGAAGAAAGTGTGCCCAAAACGTAAACTTTCTAAAGAGTGGAGGAGCAGTACATCAGATCTCACCGACTGGTTTTACCAGTCTAATCATAGATTGTCGAGTATGCATGAATCGGCTTAGAAATAAGTAACAGCTTAGAATAGATCACATATCGGTCGGTCCTTCTTGGCTTCTTAATTAAAACTTCAACGTTCGTTTGAGCTGGCATGTGACATGCCACATACTATGTGTCTTGTATTATGTGTGTGCCACGCGCGTATTATTCTATAGATACACGTCGACAATTAGAGCTGACCGGCCATACCTATCGCTCGGTGTTGAAAACATTAACTCGTAATATTCAATGACAACAAATATAAATGACCTTATCTTTAGCCAACGGTTCACACATACATGTCAGAACTAAATATATTGACGGGCCAGCTAAATCAACATTATCTTCTTGGAAGAGTTCACATATACATGTCAAAGAGACCTGTGAGAACTACATATATTACCGGCCAGCTCAATCAAACACCTTATCTTTTGGAAACAGTATATCTCCTCCGAGCACTGCTATATAGCTTCGCTGTCTTTCAATACTAATTAGGAAACAGTTTATGTCATCCGAGCACCATGGCCAGGTCCTGGGGTCGACCTTGAACTTCGGTTCATGCCCATGGAAGCAATGCAACTATTTATCATTGAACTTTTCAATTAAAAAAGGTTTTTTATTCCTCTCTTTTATTTACTAAATAGAATTTCCATTAGCATCAAGAACATATATTTTTATAAGGATTGTAACAATTTATGCATTGAAGTTTATTTCACTAAAAAAAATTATCAGCCAGAGGATGAGGTTTTTGACTCATTGTTCGAGCTTCTTGCATTCTTCTTCAAGTGGTTTGGGAACTGAGAAGTCCCCCCAGCCTGATTCTACTCCATCCACCTGCACCATCGCCATGTCTGCTGTCACAAGCTTATAGTGCACATGGTCCCCTTGTTGACTTGGGCACATGCACTAGTGGGCTGCATGCCAGGTATGTTATATTTTAGCCGACATTTAGTTGTGACTTGCGATACAAATGTGTGGCCCCTCGAGTGAAGAATTCGAGGCAATAGACTTGTTATCCGTGTCAATGTCATGGTGTTCGCTCGATGGATTAACAGATGGGTCATTAAGTGGGGTTCTTCCCCATGGTGAGAAGGGCCAGTTTGTGGCTTGGCGACGACCTAATGTTTCTACAAATATTTGAATAAGTAAATTATAAAAATCTAAGCTTAGGTCTAAACTAATCCTAAGTCTAAGCCCTAAGGCTAACACTAACCTTAAACCTAACCATAGTTACAGCTTATTAGAGAACTATCTTACCTCCCGACGTCAGTGGCGGAGGCTTGCCTACGTCGGGGAAGGCCTGCGGCGGCGGGCAGGCATGGTGGAATCGGGAAGTGTGTAGCGGCGTAGAAGAGGCTTGCCTGTGTGGTTCACAGCGGTGGGGAGGCATGGCATCATGGCGGGAGGGCACCGTTGTTGATCCTTAGGTTGGATGCACAGCGTGTGGGTTGGGTGAAATTTCTAGGATGGTGCAACAAGTTCATATGGTAGTATATACAGGTAAAATTGCAAATTCTCACTATCCCAAATCTATTTTAATTAATAGCAATGTCTCAACTCTCAAGTCATAAGCTTTACTTGGCCGTAAGTCACACTCAAGTAAGAATTATGCACTCAAGAGAATTATTTCACGGGGATGAATGTGAGGGCACCTGGTAGTATTTTGCTAATTATTTCAAACAAAATTGTGATTACCTGCTATTATTTGTGAAAATAAAATGGTTCGTCAAAATTTAGCTTACAGGTGCCACAGTCAAGCTATATTAACATGTCGGGCGTAGTATGCCATGGAAAAATAAATTAACCTAACGTGTGTAACCATTAGGATATATAATTGTAGACGATCAACTGTCACCCAAGTTTTTTTTCTTGAATACTCACAAGCATGCATATCATATATTAATGGAAGAAGGGCAAAGATGGTCGATACGATGCCTTTCGGCACAATGCTACACCAAAAGGTTAGCAACCACATCCACCATAACAACACCGGCACACTACTTGCCTTGCCTAACCTCAAGCCATGAATGGCGAAGAGGTAGAACACAAAGCACACATGCCGCGTCACAACCGTATCTGAACACCTCAGAGCACGAAAAAAAAAAACTCCAAACCAAGCTAGATCAACGCACCCTAAACTCTTCGCGCCTAGGAGATCGGCAAGTGGAAAGCTGGATCTAGCCTAACTTAGAAAGACGTCGCAAATGAGACGTCGAAGATTGAGTACATAGTGCCATGGATACCATGTCCACAGTGACAACCAATACAAGACATCACGGCGCCCCAAGCCTCGCCACCGAGGCCAACCAGGCTACCCACACCAGCTACTCCTTCGGAAGACACCCTGAGCACCCAAGCAGCGTCTCCAAGGAAAGAACGACGCCGTATGGAGAGAGGAAAACTTTTATATTTTAAATGTTTTGATTGTATAGAGTTATCTTAAACTTTTATTACAAAAAATAACAATTTCTTACTTTTGTAACATTATCGCAACAGAAATTCATATTTATTTGAAGACAGTGTCTGCCCAAAACGTTAACTTTCTAAAGAGTGCAAGAGCAGTACATCAGATCTCGGATCTCACCAACTGGTTTTACCAGTCTAATCATAGATTGTCGAGTATGCATGAATCAGCTTATAAATAAGTAACATCTTAGAATAGATCACATATCTGCCCGTCTTTCTTGGCTTCTCAATTAAAACTTCAACGTTCGTTAGAGCTGACATGTGACATGCCATATACTACGTGTCATACTATGTGTGTGCCACGCGCATATTATTCTGTAGAGACACGTCGACGATTAGAGCTGGCCGGCCATACCTATCGCTCGGTGATGAAAACATTAACTCGTAATATTCAATGGCAACAAATTTAAATGACCTTATCTTTAGCCAACGATTCACACATACATGTCAGAACTACATATATTAACGGGCCAGCTAAATCAACTTTATCTTCTTGCAAGAGTTCACACATACATGACAAAGAGACCTGTCAGAACTACATATATTAACGGCCAGCTCAATCAAATACCTTATATTTTGCAAACAGTATATCTCCTCCGAGCACTGCTATATAGCTTCGCTGTCTTCCAATACTAATTACAAAACAGTTTATGTCATCCGAGCACCATGGCCAGGTCCTGTAGTCGACCTTGAACTTCGGTTCATGCCCATGAAAACAATGCAACTATCTATCATTGAACTTTTCAATAAAAAATAAGTTTTTTATTCCTCTCTTTTATTTATTAAATATAATTTCCATTAGCATCTAGAACATAAATTTTTACAAGGATTATAACAATTCATGATTGATATTTATTTCACCGGAATTTTTATGGGCCAGAGAATGAAGTTTTTGACACACTGTTCAAGCTTCTTGCACCCTTCTTCAGGTGGTTCGGGAACCAATAAGTCCTCCCAGCCTGATTCAACTCTATGCACCTGCACCATCCCATGTCCGCCGTTACAAGCTTAGAGCATCTACAGCCGGACTTTACAAATCTGGCCCCTCAAAACGCCCGCGAACACTGACTGGTCACGCCTCAAATAATGCATTCCACGTCCGGATACCTCAAATCCATATTATTACACGCAACGTAAACCGATCTTTAAGCGGAGCTAGTCCGGCTTCGCCGTGCCCATGTCCGGCGGCTGGATGCGCTCCCCCGAGTGTTGGTCCGGTCGCTGGCAAGGTAAAGTAGGGCATGGGACACGAGCCGGCTCACGGGACTCAAGGCGCCGCCGTCTCCCATGTCCTACTCTTCCTCGTCGGAGCCCGGAACCCGGACGGTGCCGGTGGACGTCAGGTCAATGATGGATCCGTCCTGGGACGAGCCGACATCCACCACGACGCAGTTGCGGCGCCCGGAATGCACCATATGGGGCGCCGGAGAATGCGACTCCGTCTTGCCGATGTCCACCGCCGCCTCGCGCGCTTGCTCCCTCACGAGACGGGCACACCGCGTCATGTCTGTGTCGGACGACAACCATGGCGCGTCCTGCTGCTCCGCGCGCCAACGGAGGGGTTGCGCGTCCGCCACCGCGTTTGGATGCCAGGCGGACCGCACCGCCTCCGGTGAGGCAGCGATGGTACACCAAGCGCCGGATCCGTGCGCCATTTGGGCGGACGCAATGGATTCCTGGCGGAAGGAGTCTGCCCGCTACCTCGCACAGGCCTCATCTTGGGAGCGGCGGAGCACAAGCCGGACGGCTATCTCCTCCTCGGGGCCGCGTGGGATGAACTCGGGGCCGATGGATCTGAAGGTGAAGGACTCGGATCCGCTGCCCGCCATGCCGGAGATGGCCGGAGATCAGTGCATGTGAGCTTGGGTGGCGAAGGGGAGTGGAGGGGAGTGGAGTGAAGTGGCTAGGGTTTGGTCCGGCGACCGGATCGGGAGGAATATATGTGGGGTCGAGGCGGGCCAGGCACCGTTGCGGGCGCGCCCGGCCACCTCCATATCCGCCCCATATTTATGCTGGATATGAGGGCTGCCGGTCAGCCCGGGCGTTTGAGCCCCGTTTGAGGCGCCCGGCTGGGTCAAAATTTCATGATCGGTCAATGATCGGACGGCCGTCTGAGCGTTTGAGGGGGATTTAGGGTGCCCGACTGTAGATGCTCTTATACTGCATCCATTGTCCCCTGGTTTAGTTGGGATGACCTGGGCACATGCACAAATGGCTGCACTCCGGGTATGTTATATGTTAGTCGACATTTAGTTGTGACTTGCGACATAGATGTGTGGCCCCTTTAGAATCTATACAAATGATGTAACAAGGGTATGTTTATATGGAGTGGTGAATCTTACTGCTAAATTGTCGATATGGTGTGGGCCCATGAGCTTGTCGATGACGGCGCCTTGGTTGCTCTGCCATTCGCCATGTACGACAGAACTCGGGCCTGGATGGACTCCTGCCCTTCGAGCAAACTCCTCCAATTTCTCTATCTTCAATTGCTCCATCATATTTAATTTAAATCTTTTGACCATTTGGGCCGCATATCTGGTGAACTCGGAGTCCCCCTCCCCCTCGTGTCGTCCCCGTGGGCGACCTAGGAGGCAACCCTAGCCGCCGCCACTTGAACCTCGCCCGCCTCTCCTTCCTCCTCGCCACCGTCAGCAATGCTGCCGGGTGAAGCCTGGCCGGCAGGGCGGCGGCGGGGCTTCTCTCCCCTTCGAGCGTCATGGTTGGTGAGGGACGACTAGATTGTGAGGAGGCACCAGGCTAGCGTGGGGTCCGGCTGCGCGGTGTGCAGGCAACTCCTGATGGCGTCGTGCGGTGGCGGCGGCGGCGGCGGCTTGGATGCGTGCTGGCGGCGAGGTCGTGGCTACGTGGTGGACAAGACCATTGAGAATTGGATTCGGCGCTTCGACGCCGTTGGCCGGCGCGGGGTGGTGGTGTTCGTCGCTGGCCATGTCAGATCATTGGATTCGACCCCTGGATAGATCTATGATGGTTGTTCTCCTCGATCTTCCTTCCTAATGGTTTGAGCCCCATGACACTTTCATCTCCGCGCCTTTCGGTTCATGGCTCGCTGCCGGATCCGGAGCAGGCGGAAGTTCGGTGGTATAGGATGGGAATCAGAGGAAACTTTGGTCGACTGGTTCGGCCTGGCATCGGCGACATCCCTCGACGCCGTTACCCACCCTGGAGGCGAAGCCGAGGTCCCTCCTATCCACCTCCGAACCCCTCCCCGACGAAAGTCCAAAATTCCATCTGGATTGGGCGGCGGCGGCGTTCTGCACGTCGTACCCTCCATGGAGGCGCCGTCTTGGGAGGCTCAGGTGTTTGGGCGAGAGATGTTGTGGGTGGTGGGCACCGCGTAGCTCCAGCAGCGGCGACAGTGTGGAGGTTGGCAGGAGGAGCATCGTTGTATCTACCGCATCGATGACAATGAGTATTGGCGGCATGGTGCAGCTGGATCTCGACGACAGATGTGTCTAGATGGACGAGCACAGGGTGGTGGCGCTGTTTGGCGTCATGGCGGCATCGACGGCAGGCCTGGCAAGGTCGATGCATCAGTACCTATTCTGAAGATGGATCGTTGGGAGACGGCGGCGACGACCCGTCAGAGTGCGTCGGACCGGTCTGTGCCCCAGACCCGGTATGTGTCTTGGTCGGGGCCTCCAGATTTAGATGTTAGGCTTAGGTGAGAGATCTGGGTATTTGACTCAGTATTTGTGCACCCCTTCACCAAATGGATAGGAGTAGCGACAGATGTTGCCAAGACGGCAGATTCAGACATATTGATATACTACTTTGTAAGGTCTTCATGAATAATTAATAAAATGGTTGCATGCATCTTCCAGATCCGGAGGCCAGCCGGGGGTCATCCTCCTTTTCCAAAAAAAATTAGGCCGCATATCTAATGGCATCTTCCCTTAATACGTAGACAATGCTTCTTCTCCAACGGCGGCGGCCAAGCCGTTAGTTGTTATGTTAGACGGTTATATTTATATGAGTAGGTCTAATCATGAGGTTCTAACTGTTGCGTGTTGTTGTGCGTACGTCAGCCCAGGTGCCTATAAGAATGATAATGTTTGCTTTTTTAATAGTATATAAGTATAGATTTCCGGAAAGTGTTGGTGGCCGGGCGCCGGCGGAACGCTCGGGCCGGTCGCGCTCCGTGTGTTGGATCTCTTTTGATCCAAGGACGCTGTTTGCGCCACGTGTTACCAGACCCGTTATTTTTTCTTTTAAACACGCACGGGTTATCCCTTCCCGTGTTTTTGCTGCAACCGCACGGGAGGGTCATTTTGGTTCGAGGAGGCAGGGCGACCGGCGGGCGGCTGGAGATCAGGAGCGGCGGCGGCGGCCCAAGGCGGATCTCGATTCTCCGGCGATCTATGGCGCCCCCGGATGGTAACTCTCCCCTCGTCCTCTCCCTATCGTTGTGTTGTCTCCCCCTCCCCCATTGGCTTTAGGGTTAGGGCGGGTTATGGTGCGGGGCTAGGTTCCCGCGGGCCGCCGCCGGCGCCGGCGCGGACAGGGATGGGGTGGTGTTCCCGCGGGTCGAGGGAGCGGGCGGGTGGTGTTCCCGCAGGGTTGTGGGAGGGGGCGGGGGTGGTGGTTATTTAGGCTTTTGGTGGATAGGGATTTGGGATGGGATTAGGATCCCATTAGGATTTGTTTGTTCCACATATATGCAACATTTTTAGATGCAAAATGTTGTGGCCTGTGATAAGTTCAAAATGTTGTCGTTAGTAGCTTTTTTCAGTGGTGTTAGTAGCATTTTTAGGTGGTGTTAGTTGCTTAAATTAAGCACTGTCCAACTGAGGATGTATATTTTTTATGTGTGCTTATACATTTTTTCTTTTTGTAGATGTTGCAGGCACCTCTGGTGAGAATGAGGGGAGTAAGAAGGCTAAGAAGAAGAATAAGAAGAAGTACAATCTATGTGGCTTTAAGTCAAGGTTTAACTCAAAAAGGCTGGCTGAGATTGGGAAGCAAGTATCACCGGAAAAACAGAGAATCATAAGGGAGGGACCGTTTGGAGACTTGTTGGACATCCGGTCTTTCAAGGTGCCCCATGAGCTCATTGAGTTTGTTGCGATGAACACGAATCACATACTCTCTGAGTTCAAACACAAGAACAAATCTATCACCTTCAGCAAGCTTATGGTGAGAAGGATTTTCAACGTGCCATCCGGTGATAGACCCGTGAAGCTTCTAAAGAAGAGTGATGAACATGATCTTTGCAGCATCTACAAGGAGGGGAACAGGGCTCCAATCGCCCATGTTGTCAAGTTGCTCACTAGTTGCAGTGAGGAGGACGTGGTTATGATAAATAGGACTTGGGCACTCCTTGCGTTGGCAACAGTTTTGTGCCCAGGCACGGGCAATATGGTGAATCTCGAGTATCTTGCTTCCCTGGAAGATATGTCTTTGGTGCATGAATTCGCTTGGGATGAGCACTTGTTGGCACGAGCGATGGAGGAGGTTGGAGTCTTTCAAGAGAAGAAGAGGATGCAAGCAAATACAGAAAAAGCAGCAGAGTTTCAGATCGCTTCATGCCTTCCCATGTTAGCGGTATGCAACGCAACATTATGAAATACCTCCATCTTTTTTCTTTGCTGCATGAAACCTTCTGTACATTTTCTATAGCTCGCATTTATGTTTTTGTTGGCTAATGTCCTTTTTACATTCCATGCAGATCATATACATGGATCATATTGATATCCCGCCCGGCCTCCCAAATGAGCATGCCATTGATTATTCCGTGCCGAGGATACGCTTTGTTTGCCAAAAGGATTTTGATTGGTTGGATAAAGTTGACAAGAACAAGCTCACTCTTGTCCAACCTTTCTACGGGAAACACACCCAAGTAATTTTGCTACACCCCCATGTTTTTTGCTCACTGAATTTGCATGTAGCAATCTTTGCTTTTCCATTTAGGTTATGGCGGCCTTCTTATTTTGTCTCCCCTCATGTTTTGTTTTCCTAGATCTGGAGTTTGTGCAACACCCCCTATGCAGCACAACTCATGGGACAGGAAGTTGGTGCTGAAGCAGCCAGTGGGCAGGGAGTTGGTGCTGAAGCACCTAGTGGCCAAGGAACTAGTGGCCAAGGAAGCCAAATTCAAGGTGCTGACATTCAAGCAAAGGACTCTCAAATCAAACGAGGCTCAACAAAATGTTGATACTGAACCACACCTATCATCATCGCTCAATGATTGGCTGCAACAATCATTCCCTAGCATGCAAGATCTAAGGGTACTCTTTCACAATCTACACTATCTTTTTCTTTGTATTCATTTCCTGTTTACCTTTGGCTTTGCATTATTTACTATACCCAGTTGCAAGTGTATATTTTGTTTGCTGCATCCCTCATTCTGATGTGCTACAACCATGTTCTGTTTTTGCTTCATATGTGGTTTAAGTTCATACCTACTAGGCTTTTTCGCTGCATCCATATGTCTAGTGTGCTACAACTACATTCTGTTTTTGCTTCAAACATATCATAACTTTGCTACATCCATATCAATAATTTGCTACCTAGAGGTATAGACCATTTGTTTTTTATACTTCATCCATGACAGTAAATTGCTACAATCACACTATTTATTTGATACATAGTGACACAGCACCACACCTACTTGTTTCTTGCTTCATCCATACCTCTAATGTGCTACACCCACATTTGTGTTTTCTTTACATCCATACTTCTCAAAATCTGGATATACTTGTCACTAAAAATGTTGGACACTTGCCTTCTTGTAGGTACCAACTCAGTTTCAAATGCTCTACGACAAGCACAAGGGTATTTTTGCAGCAGAGGTGGATGGTGTAGTAGGCAAGTTTGGACAGTGTTTAAAGGGATTGCAGTGCAACCGGATGGCCGCTCTCCTTTGTGATGTTGGAGACGCCATCACAGCTACCAATGAGCCCAACTTTTCCTTTGAAGCACCTATCATGGACGAATGTCGCGGAAAAGAGAATGATGCTAAAGCTGCAAATGCCAACATTGGTGCTCAAGCTCAAGCTCAAGGTACAACACCTAGCATCAACAAGGATGAAGTCACCGGATTGAACCTAGAAGTTGCAAGAGAGGCTGCGGAAACTCGTGAGCAACAAAGAGTGAGTTTCGAGATGGAAGGCAACGCCTCACCTCACAGCCCCCCACTCTTCTATGATGCACCCAGGAGTGCGACAGCCGGCATTTGGGACGACGAGCCATCTTGTGAGTTGTTCCCAAAGGGCTCCGAAGACTATGAGATGATGCATGCCACGGATGAGCCTACAATTAAGAAGAGCACAGTCAGCCCCATCTATGCAAACATCCCCGTGTTTCCTGTTCCTGTTTCCGACGATGATGACAGCCCAAGTATGCTTCCTTCCTCTTGCATCATTTCTTTTTGTTTTTCTCCATATCATTTTTTTCACATTTGTGTGATTCCAGCAAATTCTTTTTGTACAATCTCTTGCAAACTCATCCATTTTTAGTTTTTTTGCTACAGCTCCTAAGATGGTCGCTATGGAAGAGCATTTTGCTGATGCAAGCAGTGGCCCTAGCACACATGACAAGAACACTAGGAAGAAGAGGATGGCCAAAGTTCCAGCCATAAAAAATACCAGGGCAAAGAAGCAAAAGGTCGACAAGGCTGCAGAAATGTATGAGAAGTTTGTAAAGCATGGAAAACCATTGAGGAAATCACAACCCAATGAACAAGTGTGAGCTACCTAAGCCCTATCTGTTTTTTCTTTCTATTTTTTTTCTGCTCGAAACAAATGATTCATTCGATTGCATCTATGGTAACAGGACGCCTTTCATCAAGCTAGGTAGATTTTTCATTGGATACAAGAAATTCCTTGTATGCTTCAAGCCTCGCGGGGATATGAATGATGAGGTTATGTCCCTATGTATCGAGATGAACAACCTCGCATCCCGTGCAGCAAAAGAAAGGGATGTGAAGAAATACATATTCTCAGTCCACGCGGGGGTAAGCTTTTGTAAAAAAAAAGCAATGCTTCATTCCTTTCTTACTTTCACATTTTCGTTGCAACACACACTAACCATTTTGTTGTATCTTTCAAGTAGATCCTACTAAAACAAGACCCATCAACCTTCCAACCAGCAAAACTCATGGCTGAGCTTGAAAGGGCTATGAAACTGTTCAAGGTTCAAAAGTTTGACCTCGTAAGTTTCACGAAGCTTTCTTTTGTTCCACACCACAAAATACTAACAAATATGATCCAATGATGCGACGCGGCTGTAACATTTTTTACATGTTCTGAGTACCTTTTTGCCTTTCTTTTGTTTTTTCCAGCTTTTTTCACAATTGTGCATGATCGCCATTGGATAGTTGTTTGCGCAAACTTGCTTCACAAGCAGTGGAATGTATTTGACTCAATCCATTCAAAAGGAAAACAATCTCCTTTGAAGAAGCAAGCCAATAACCTGGTAGGCTCATGCTCTCTATTTTTTTTTCTGTTTACCCTTCTGATTCATCTACATAAATGCCCTGTTGTCATCTTTACACACCTCATTTTATTTTTTTTGAAACTTCTGTGTGTGTTTTCGGTGCTAGATCACAAAATTTACAACCCTCGCACAAGAGTGCAGCGAATTCAATGTCAATGTTGGATCCTTCGCCCGTGTTGACCTAAAGGATTACCCAAAGCAAGATACCCTGTGAGTTTTCTTTTTGAATTTTGCTTCAATCATGTTTTTGCATATCATCATCAAACTAGATCACAAACTTTTTGAACTTTTTCTTATCTCACAGATGTGATTGTGGCTTTTTTGGGCTCAAATATGTGGAGAACTATGATGGGAAGTCAATGAGAGAGTTCAAGCAGGTACACATTTTTAATTTTTTGTCTTGTCATTTTGTTACAATCTACTTTCTTTGTTTTCAATACTCATGCAACAGAAGAATACCATGTGTTGTTTTTGCTTCATATGTGGTTTAAGTTCGTACCTACTAGGCTTTTTTGCTACATCCATATGTCTAGTGTGCTACAACTACATTCTGCTTTTGCTTCATTCATATAATAATTTTGCTACATCCATATCAATTTTTTGTGGTGGATGGATGTGAACTTTTTGCATTCACCACTCATGCAACACAAGAATAACTAGTATCATACTTGTTTTACCTTTTGTTTTCAATACTCATGCAACACAAGAATAACTAGTATCATACTTGCTTACTTTTTGTATTCATTTTTTACAGGAAGACATGGCGCGATACCGCATCGATGTGGCATACAACCTTTTCAGTCACCCAATGAACAATGCCCCAAAGGAGCGGGCGTTCAAGGATGAGTTGGCGGCTTGATTT
Source organism: Aegilops tauschii subsp. strangulata (assembly GCF_002575655.3). NCBI lineage: Eukaryota > Viridiplantae > Streptophyta > Magnoliopsida > Poales > Poaceae > Aegilops > Aegilops tauschii. The sequence continues at coordinate 636,567,850 of NC_053036.3, read as the reverse complement.
TCTGGAAGGTTCAAGACCAACAAGCTTGTTTCTTCGTTAGGTCTAGATCATGTCCGAGGTGGTAGCGTTCTCATAGGATTAGAGTAGTGCGCGTTCGTATGTAAACTGTTGATACCTCCAGTAAACATATGTGTCCTTTTGGTATGTAAGCCGATGATAACTTGATATTTTGGATGATGCACTTATGTTTTTAATGGATGCGTTCTTCTGTTTGCCAACTTGATCATGCATTGACAATTGTTTTTTGTTTCGCTGGTTCTGAAATATGATAATATTTCAAACTTCATCCATCGAAGTTTCAAGGGAATCTATGTGCATTTTTTCCCTCAAAACATATTTTTCTGAAAAAATAATATGTGAATGCTACTTTTGTCACACACTTAAATTGCTGGAAGCTCACAGGAAATAGCTACAACCTTCTGTTAGATTTGTTGCAGAGCCAAAATATACATTTTTACGTGCAAATTAGCTACATCCCTACAATATTTTTGCTGGAAGCATAATGTAAATAAGCTTCCTTTCCCATCTTTTGCTCCACAGCTAAATCAACACTTTAAATCATTCAAGGATTTTTCCTTTTCAAACTTGTTATTTTGCTACAACCATGTTTTAAAAAGCTTCAACCATGTTTCCTAAAAGCTGCAACCATATTTTGAAAAAGTTTCAACCATACTTTGAAAAAGTTTCAACCATGTTTTCCAAAAGCTTCAACCATGTTTTTCAAAAGCTTCAAACATGTTTCCTAAAAGCTGCAACCTTGTTTACAGAACCTTCAACCATGTTTTCAAAAAGCTTACCCCATGCTTTTCAAAAGCTTAAAACATGTTCATTATAAACATGGATCAAGCTGTGGTTACAACAACCATTGAGTAATATTCTTAAAAAAATATAAGGAAAAACCCACATTCTGCTTTTTTTTACAACAAAATTCTACAAATTTTGGCACCATCATACTACAAAAAGTAAGCTCTCACAAACATATAACAATAAGAATTATTTTAAATCAACTCTTGTAAAAAGGAACATTCTGCTTTTTTTCAAACCACGCATGTAGTAATATGTTGCAATCCCACAAAACAAACATTCACAGCTAGTCAACACAACTTTTTATCATAAGTCATGGGGTGTTACAAGGCAATTCATCATTTTTTCCCTCATGAAAATATCCTAAAGTGTAAGGATTGTTTCGACGCCCGGAGCTTTCGCGCTCGCACTCGCAGCAAGAAAAGCTGCAAGGAGTTGGCAATCCTTCAGTGCACCATAACAGTGTCGGTTGCTCTCTTAGACCATCTTGGAAGCATGTAAGTCGCAGGTATCGTTTGCACGTTCAGGTGCACCATGACACGGATGATATGTGGGCAGATCAGCCCACACATCTCAAACATGTTGCAGGTGCACATGTATGTCTGATCTTTAGGGGCAACACGCACCGTGTACACTTTAGGGTTGACGCCATAATTTGCAACAATGCGAAACCAGACGACACTGTGTAACCCTTGCAGCTGATATTGCAGACCATAGCCTGTTGATTTAGCCAACATTTTTTGAAACTTGGAAAATACCTCTCTGGTATAGAAATTTGCAGCTTGCTTTTCAATGTTGTAACTGCAAACAAAAAAGCTTCCAACATCAATAAGAATTGCTACATATGTTTCAAAGAAATGCTGCAACCCCACTGTACTGGAAAACTAAAAAAAATGCTACATGACTCTGGACTTACTTTCCCCAGAGTGGCGGCCTCGTCGCTTCATTGATGAAGCCAGCATTGTCTTCACGATCAAGCATTAGCTCCTGGCAAAGCTCAAACTGCTGGACAAATGTCCAAACCGAGTCTCCATGATGATTTAAAGTCTTGAAGTAGAAATTCAGGCCCTCGGACCGCCCGGTTGTTCCTGTGAATGGGAAGAACTTATTCCTAAAGTACACAGGAGCCCACATCTCCCTGCTGTCCCACATGTTCTTGAGGTGTTTCTTATCAGCCACACCAAATGACTCAACCATCTGCTTCCACCGTTCTTCAAACTCCTCAACGGTATCTGAATCATTGATGCAACCATAGAATGCTTCAGCAAAAGGCTCATCCTTGCCCAGCATCTTCCCTAGTTTCGTCCTTGCAACCCGGAAGACGTGCCACTTGCAACATCTGTGTGTTGAATCTGGAAATACCATTGAGATGGCTTTAGCCATTGCCTGGTCTTGATCAGTCATAATGTTTAACGGATGCTCGTTATTCATTGCCAACATCCATTGCTCGAAGACCCACTTGAAAGTTTCGATGGTCTCATTAGGCAACAAAGCGCACCCCAAGCAAACAGTATGTGTGTGGTTGTTAATGCCAACAATCGGAGCAAAGGGTAAGTTGTAGCGATTTGTGCAGAATGTGGTGTCAAAAAACACACAATCTTTGTACTTTGGATACAAGGCCCTTGTTCTCCCATCAACCCAGAAAAGCGCCCTAACAGCTCCATCTTCTTCTAGCTTCGAGAAAAAGAAGTTGGGATTCTCCACCTGTCTTCTCTCAAAGTACTCGATTGTCAGCTCCAAATCACGCTCTGACAGGCCCCTTCGCAGCTTTGCTCTTGCATTTGTCACATCAGTCTTCACATACGGCAAACTCCTTGGATCGCAACACCGTGCATCTCCAAGCAAGCCCATCATATTAGCCATTGATATGTTGCGATAGTGCAGTGAAGTGATGTACTGCATGTCTGCATCCGGGATCTTTCTGTGAGAGCGGCAAAATCTCCGACGCCCCCTTTGCAAAATCAGCTGGTGTGTGTGATTTGCCTCAAAAACTGTCACAGCCCAGCTACCGTTTTTTAGGTTAACACCCATACGAGCCTTGCAATCATACCGTTCCAACCGGTTTCTTATCCTCTTGTCGCTCACATCCATATAGATGCCAGCTTGTTTGCTTGCAGATTTTTTGTTACTGGAATAGCTCATATCAACATCTTCACACTGATTTGTTGCAGCCCCGTCAGAAATGCTACCACCAACATTCTTCGAAGGATTTTTCCGTGAGTGTACGCACTCAAAAACTCTATAGATTAGAATGCGCTTATGCTCAGAGCTATTTTTCCTACTATGCTTCGATGTCACAATGCGAGTTCCAAAGCCCATCTTCGAGGCATATTCATTGTAAACACGCTGAGCTTTTTCAACATTGTCAAAAACCATTCCAAGAAAAGGGACAACTGGCTGTGATGATATTTCTTCATCTGGTTCGTCAACAAGTGTTGCAGCATTTCCATTGGCATTGTCACTAGCCACACGGGCATTGCCATGATTTGGAGCTACACCATCCGTGTTCAGCTGCAACGAATCGTCACTATCATTTCCCGGAGTACCATTCAGATCAATTCCATCATCTTCTTCTTCGTGCGCAACATTTTGCATATCATCATCAAGGAAAATTGATGGCTCCACAGCAACATTCTGCAACAAAATCAGCACCCAAGTCATTTTTTTGCTGCCTGAAAAAACACGCAAAAAGTGCGAACAAAAAAGTGGACGCAGCATGTCAATCACAATTCCAAAACAATTCCTGCATGCAGCATTTTAGGATGTAGCATGCAACATCCAGCAAGACGCATGTAGCAAGTGCAACACATACTTGTAACATTTTACTAGCAGACAGCAGGAAGATGCTTGCATTAATTGACAACATCTCAGAAACATTACACAAAAATCAAACACAAGTATGTTGAGAACATCTCTTTTCAATCTCACGCTCATCAATTGAACTCAAAGGTTGCAACATTTTTTTGTGAACAAAAGGATCTACGATTTGCAATTGGAATTCATACCAGATCAATTTCATCCCGGCCATGCCGTGCTGCATCTTGGAAGACCACATCAGGGTTGTAGTACCATTGCAGCACCGGTCCACTACCACCAGGGCCTTGCCGCCTCAGGGGACTTCGGCCATGAACGGCAGCGGGGCTCGAGCCCAAATCCATGGAGGCAAGGAGGTCATTACGGATGTAAGACATGGTTGAAGCAATTCCAAGGCCGCTTGATAGATGGGGGAGCCCCTCCTCGACGTGATTCGGCCGTGGGGAACTTAAAACTGGCGGATCCGGCCGCCGGCGCCCCGGATCGGGGACGGGCAGATGCGGGGGATCCAGCTCCCCTGTTTTTCTCGTTGTGGCTGTTCGTACAACGGTTGCAACAAAACTGTTCTTTTTTTGCTGCAACGGTTGGTTCGGTACACACTCGCGCGCACATCTAACGGTTCACGCTAACCGCATCGGACGGCTGGGCCTCGACCGGCCCAACAGTTGGGCCGGTGCGCCGGCGCAGATCACCGCCCTAGATTTCCTTTCCTTACCCAACGAAAGCTTTTCATATTTCTCAAAATAAAAAAAGAGGGAAGGAGATCTTTCATTACTTAAGGTGGTGCATCATTTTTACAAAGACTAACAACTTCATCAGTGCCTCCTCCTAACCACACCGCAGTGCGAGGAGTGCACCGTCCATAGGTAGCGAGATAGTGACTAACTTTATTCTGAGAACGACTAATCTTAGTAACGAAGATCTCCCTATCATCTTTCGTCATCTCCTGGATCTCTCTGACTAGCACCATATGCCTCGAACGATCAGGTACTGTATCTTGCAGCATCATCACCGCCTCGGCGCTATCAAGTTCCAACTGTATGGGGCAGTTGGTGCGGTGTAGGGCAATAGCTAGGCCCTCCTTGCACGCCTCCAACTCGGCTTCAAGAGCGTCATCGCATGCAAATAATTGTCTGCAAGCCGAGTATATGATCTGACCTTGTGCGTCCCGCAGTACCATGCCGCAGCCGCCGGTGTTGTTGCTTGCCACATAACTACCGTCAGTATTGAGCTTGGCCCAGCCAACAACCGGCTTGCTCCACTTGAGCTCCATGCATGCGTTCCCGGCCGGCCGCTGATCAGGAGCTGGACGTACACGGCCAGGAAACAACACCATTTTTCCTTTAGCCTGGTCATGATGCGGAAATTGCTGTAGGCACAACAATGAGTTTATGTAACTCTAAAGAAATCGGCGGGAAGCTTCAGTAGGCGGTGGCAGTTTGTCATGGGTGATTTCGTTTCGGACGTGCCATGTATGCCAGAAGACCATCAACAGAACCATGCGACTGAGCTCCGGCAGCTGATCAAGCAATCCAAGGAGCCATTCCGGCCCTGTGTTGCACACTTCGTGCACGTCCGGGAGTGGCCAGTCCTGCGCCACGGCTCTCCATAATTCCTTCGCATGTGGGCATCTGCACATCGCTTGGAAACCGTCCTCGCGTTCCACACCACGAAGGGGACAAATATCATTCATTTCTAAACTGCCGGAAAATTTGTTTGCCCAAGTAGCAAGAGAATTTGTCACCAATCTCCTGGCAAAAACTCGCACCTTATGAGGAGCAGGGCACCCTCATATGGTCTTCCAGATGGCGCGACGACCAACCGATGCCCTGCTCGATGCACTTGTTGTAGGACGCTCGCGCTCGTTCATGGCAAGGCGATAGGCAGACCAAACGGAAAAGATGGCAGACTTCTCCAGTGCCCACGCGAGCATGTCGTCGGGGAGACGTGGTGACGTTTTGATGCGGACAATTATGTCGATGTCGACTGGCAGGAAGTATTGTCGAAGAAGATCCAACCGCCAGCCGCTGTTGGCGTCGAGGAGGTGGGCGACCCGCCGAAGTGTGCAGGTCCCCTGAGGTGAGATGAGCGTGCCCGACGTTTCCCGAGGCACCTACCGGTCGCGCCAAATACGGATTTGTGTCCCGCTGCCCACCCTCCAGATAAGGCCTTTTTTCAAAAGCTCCAGGCCATATTGAATAGATTGCCAAGTTACGGATGCATTACCCGAAAAGACCGTATCCTCAAGCCGTCCCTCCGGATAATATCGGGCTTTAAGAAACTGCGCGCAAAGACTGTCAGGCTTTGTTAGAAGACTCCATGCCTGCCTCGCCAGCAGTGCTTGATTGAACACCCTGAAATCTCAAAAGCCCAATCCACCACACGACTTATGTTTCTGAATTTTCGGCCAGGCTATCCAATGGGTTTTCCGCTTCCCCTCCGAGGAGCCCCACCAAAAATTACGTACCATCCTGTTAAGGTCATCGCAAACAGACATAGGGAATTTAAAAGCGCCCATCATATATGTGGGAATAGCTTGAGCGACCGCCTTAATCATTGTTTCCTTGCCTGCCAGAGATAGAATGTCACCCCACGCGATAATTCTCTTTGTCAAACAGGCTTGCAGATTCTGACATTTTCCTTTGGACATTCGCCCATCCAGAGTAGGCAGCCCCAAGTACTTCTCTTCAAAGGTAGATAACTGAACTTGCAATGTAGCACGGACGCTTTTCTGGACATTCTCCAAGCATGAAGCACCAAACGTAATACTGCACTTAGCCGGGTTAATAAGCTGCCCGGTAGCGCCCTCATATGTCATAATTATGGCTCGTACCTCCTCTGCTTGGTGTGTATCTGCTTTGAAAAATAGGAGGGTGTCGTCCGCAAATAAAAGATGGGAGATACTAGGTGCCCGCCGACACACCTTCAGGGGTGTAAATTTTCCTTTCATCTCGTCATCCTTCAACAGAGCAGAAAGTCCATAAGCAATAAACAGGAATAGAAACGGGGAGAGGGGGTCACCTTGCCGTAGCCCACGTGACGGTGCAAACGAGTCCAAGAGGGTGCAATTAAATTTAACCGTATATCTAACCCAGGTGACACAAGTCATTATCCAGTTCACCCATCGATCAACGAAACCCATCTTTTGCATCGTCCACTTCAGGAAAACCCAATCAACCCTGTCATATGCCTTGGAGAGATCTAGCTTGTACGCACAAAATACACCGTGGTTTTACTTCTGTAACTGTAGCAAACAATATCCTGGTGTTATTGATGCCACTGTATACTTAGCCACACGTTGACGTCAACCTCCATCTGATGGTTCCTCTTCTAATTTTCCTGTAACAGAGATTGCGTACGCATCAGCAACTAGAAGGCAACCACCAGCACTTACCAAATCCTCTTCATTCAGATTTTGGAGTAAAAATAATGCGGTCATGCGGGTGGTATGTTGAGGAAAATAATTCTTGTTGCTTATCTTAGGCATAAATTTCTCCTTTCATGTATAGAGCTACTGTTATTTCACTGTTATAGCCATCACTTAAGATTCTTGTTGTCTCATTATACAGTTTTGCTTCCTCGCACAATTTGGTCAATCTGTTGTTCGAGCTGACTACCTTATTCTCCGCAAGGGTTTCATAAAGGTAAGACAGTTATCCTGGGCCATCTTTGATAGAAATGCTCTACCTAAAAGGCTGATATTCTGTTGATTCATTTTATTTTATTTTGAAATTTATACCTTATGAGAAAGATATACCCAAGTTACATTGAACTTTATATTTGTTAGTTACACACTTGTGCTCGACTTAATAATAATTTCAGAACCACAATCTTCCACCAACATACGACTTCCACACTTACATGACACGTTCAAAGGAAGAAGAGTTTGAGAAGATTGTTGGAGTGAGGTTAGCATGTCTGCGTGCTTGACTGCTTATGAATGTTAACCGTGCTCTGTTTTATTTTATTTTTCCGTCGGCAAAACCTTATCAGCTAACTTGATCCTTTGATGCAGTGGAGTACTGTGGGGCTTCGTTGTTGCTTTCCTGCTATTTAATGTTGATGGTAAACTTTGAACTACTTTTCTTCCTACATCTGTCAGCTGATATATTTCTGCTTCCATGTTTTTTATCACCTGTACTTTTGGATAGCCATCCTCCCTGTTGCCGTAAGTCGCAGCCTGCTTCTTGTATATTTTCGGCAATGTATGTAGTTTCCCCTCAAATTTTGATGGTCTCAACTGGATTCAAATGCTCCATAGCTTGTTCTTCTAGTCGGTGCGAAACTGCAGCATATAATAGCCATTTTAACATCAGAGGGTGCAAAGCTGACTGCATTTGGACCAAGGATAAAGCCACGCGATGATCTCTTTTGGTTCAAGAAACCAAAGTTTCTCCTGTGGCTGATTCATTTTGTTCTCTTCCAGGTAATCACCTGCAATGCTTGTTAATGTGCTGCTCAAATGATACGTTATTGAGCACAAACTTAATAAACTTATGCATACCGCGGTTTAAACATTTCTGCAGAATGCATTCGAGCTGGCCTCTTCTGGTTCTGGGTACCACTTCTTACTTGGGTACTATTAACCATATATATTTATGGGAAATTCAGTTAGAAGTGGCATGAGGAGTTAACTTACCTGTATCGTCCTTGTGCCGCAGTGGCAATTTTGTTATGAGTCATGCTTCATAAAAAACCACCTACTGGTTTAGTGCCGCCTTGTATTGGGGTAAGCAGTTTGTAGAAGCTACCTAGTTTCTCTTTGCCCCATTAATTTTCTCATGCTCGCCATTATGATAAGCCACAATCCATAATTTCAGGTTTGCCGGACAGTTCCTCTGCAGTTACAGTACGTTGCCTGTTTATGCGCTTGTCACGCAGGTAACAATTTATTCACCTGCCACGCCACAAGAACAATTTAAAGTAGTTGAATGAATCATCAAGATCCCATTATGCATTTGGGGATGCATATGTTCCATGTTCCCATTTGCTGTTTTTCGGCAAAAATACAGCTAATACACTGTTGCTGGTACGACAACAGATGGGATCAAAGTACAAGGCTGCCCTTATCCCTAACAGGATCAGAGAAAGCATGCACGGGTGGGGCAAGGACACAAGGAAGAGGAGGAAGAAGCGGCGCGGCGACGATTCCACCATCCGCACGGAGACCAGCACCGTGTGCTCCCTCGACTACGAGGACGAAGACGACGACGGCCATGGCCATTCCGAGATGATGCCACGACACCCAGGTTGCCGCCATACCTCAAGATCGAGCTGTGGCCAATGCGGGGCGGCTGTGCCATTCCGAGTCCGGACATGCGGAGCCACCATCTTCCGACTGGCGGCAGCAACTGGACCCCCGGCGGCAGCTCCCAGCACGCGCTGCTCCAGCGACAGGGCTCGGCCTCAGCCTCTGCGCCATTGTCACTGCCGCCACCGAGCAGCCATGGCCGCGGCGTCATAAGGTCGGCATCGATGCCGGGGATCAATTCCGTGGCAACGATAGCCTCGATGATAGGCCTTAGCACCCCGCCAACTCGGCTCAGCGATGACGCCCATGCATAGGACACTGGACTTATTTTGTGTTACTGTAGGATGATGATGATGATGATGACTGATGAGAGATAATGCTGGGATCATATCATAGATGAGAGAAAGATATAGTACTTCATTTTGTGGTCATATAAGATGGTGTATAGTTTTACATACATGGTCAAATATACTAGTGCGTGTCGTCAGAACTTACTAGAGACGGTTTGGTTTAAAGGAATTTCAAAGGACTTTATTATAGAGGAAAGTTAATCCAGTATCAGCATTGATCTTCAGAACATCTGCTCCTGGTGCAACCCATTTATTTACTTGGTTTCTTCTTTCTCCTGGAAGCTCCATGATGAAGGCCAAGGGTGGATAGTGGACTACCAAGATTTTGGTGAAAGCTTCATGATGAAGACTTTTTGTTTACAAAAATATTCATTTGAGCGATGGAACATCTTCTACAAATTATTAACGTTGTTCCTTCTCTTCAGAAGTTCTGCATTTCTCTCTAAACACCAAATATTTTTACCATTAGGTGAATGTTTTTTATGCATATAAAAAAATCATAATGTTCTACACCCTACGCAAGTGTAACTAAAATTACAAGAAAAAATGAGAGACACACAACCAAATTTTGTTTTTGTATATAGTATTGGACCGACAAGTTGTTGCAAGTAAGATTACAGCAAAAGTTTGGTGCTAGCCTGCTAGTGCTGTATTCTATTGTTACTTGACTAATGAAATAGAAGTTTTGAGAAAGAAAAATATTTATCAAGATGCACAAAATAATCATATTAATGTATGATAGCAAATAGACTTGCTGTTGTTTGCAATTCTAGACCACCAATTCGTCTTTTTTGTGCAGCCCTGCTTGAAATTGTTTTGTACGAAATTGTACCGAGCAATACTGTGTTCTAACATATACATGCAAGGGTCATTTTGAAACTTATAGAGGCACCTTGTAATTGTTTTTAAAAATTAAGAAATCACTGGAGTTTCGGAGCCAAGATTCTGCATAAAAAGTTGACCTCGGTTTTCTGATTTTACCATTTACTAGATTGAAAATATAAATATGACACCACATTGTTTCGGGCTTGGACATGGCGCGCCATATTGTTCTCTTATAGCCTATGATGCAGGCGCCCACATGGTTTTTCTTTGTGTCTATGCAGGTTATCCTATGTACCAAAGCTTGTTGCAACGTTGCGCCCAGCAGGTTGTAGTGGTAGAACAAGTGGTACATAGAGGCATAGTCGAGCTGCCCCTCGCCCATGCCAGGCCCCGCCATAGGGAACAGGTCGGGCACTCGACCATGATGGCGGCACGTGACTCATACAATGCTGAGGCATCATCTCCCCGCGCCGGAAGTCCTTGCTCCGGCAGACGAGCGTGGAGGCAATGACCATGGGGCCATTGACCTTGGCCGCAACGGTGACACGCCAAAAGCCGTCGCTGCCTATCCACGATGTGCAAGGGTCACGGAAGGTGTCGCTAGGGACGTCGGCTGGGTTTAGGATGACGAGGTTGTCGCCGGACTTCACCCATTCGCGTAGGAATGGCCGGCATGGTTCTTGTGGAACAAGGCAAAGTTCTGCATCTGCACCTTGTGGGCGTCAATGCAGGTGTACAACAAGGCTGGGATTCCACCGGGGAGAACTGTGGCGGAGCCCGATCAACAACCACTCGCGTTGAAGGAGGCGTTGGGTCGAGACGGAGTGACCCCAAAAGAGGTTGCCCGGTGGCCCATGTTGCGCCCAACGGGTTGTACTGGTACACGGCCTTGTGCTACATAGGCCCTGTCATCAACTGTAGGTTCTAGTGGCGGAGCTATGTACAACTCAGGGGGCGGTGCCCCCTCCCGCTTGGACCAAACGGTGATTATTTTTCCGGTGGAGGGCTTAGATGAGATTTTTTGGCATTTTGCATCCCCATATACTCATGTTTTGGCCTTGCCCCCTCTTGCCTGCACAATTAAGTTTGAAATCAGATATTACAAGGTGCATAAAGGTTTGAATGGTTTTCAACAAGGAGAGAATATAGTTTTACATGCAAATTCAAATCCAAATAAGAAACACAACTCCATAATAAAAGGGTCAGTTGTGATAGTGTAACAGGCTCCAACCATGGCTCCGTATAATTTATCTACTCTTCACAGTATGATTTCTCTTTTTTTGTTCCTCTAGCTAGGTGTGGGTTGAATTCAAATTCAGCCCTTTATCTCATTGATTTTCTTTGTAAAGTCGGAAATTGCTTGCTGGTCGTGATGCATACCCTTTATTTGAAGGCACAGACTGCACAAGTTTACGACATTGATAGAATGTTTATTTTCTTGGTCCGAAAACTTCTATTTAGAACTTATAACTGGCACAAACAAACCTAGAAAGATGAGATAACCACGAGTAGTATATTAAACCAAAAGCAGATGAAGTCAATGAGCATAACTGAGATCAAGACATGTGTCTATGTTGTGATTGGATAGGACTATGGCACAACCACTTCAAATTAGTCCACCGGCATCACCTAAAAATCAATCTCCGCTTTGTAGCCAAGTACTACTTATCAACATAGGTGTTGGTCCGGCATGGCCTAAAAACAACAGAGATAACAACTTATAATTAAACTAGCATCCATGGAGGCTCAGAATATGTGACAGTGTAGCTTAAATGGACATATGCACAACGCAAGTGGAAGACTCAGCCGTAACAAATGGAAATATAATATTCATCCCCCAATCATACAAACCAAAAATGCATTTCAAACATCAATAAAATAGCTTAAACTCAGGAGGCATCAAAGACACAATACTTTATAGGCTGGAGTACAACACTAGTGCGACTAATCCACCAAACTTGTATGTCTTGATGTTGTATGGCCGTGTTTGTTGCCTGCATGAGACCCGGCCTGACTCGCGAGGGACGCAAATAGGCCGATTGGTTGCCTGATTTTACTGTTCGCCCCGCATGGCACGAACCTTAAAGCACTCCTGGGCCTGGCTCCCTGGGAACGTCCGAATCGGCAGTTTCTCCAGGGCCAGGCCCGAGCGGTGCACGTGGGCGGCGGCGGCTGCACACGTGCGGCCAGCTCGAGAAGCCGTGTTGCTTCCCGAAGTGCCGGCAATTATTAGCCTCACCGCCCCTCACTGCTCCCTCTCCCCACTCTCCCCCACTCTCCCAACTCTCACCGGCGGCGGCGGATCGGAGGAGAGCAAGAAGACCACCAGACTCCATCACTGGCGAGCGGATCATCACCTGGCCCGCGACAATGGCGGTAAGCACTTCTCTGTTCGTCATGCACTACTTTTTCACGTTCGATCTGGCGGTAGATTCGATCCACGGCGGAGAGGGGAATGGGAAGTAGAGGTAGATAAGCATGGCAGTTCATAGTAGTTCATACGAGTTCATACGAGTACATACGAGTTCATACTAGTTCATGCAAGATCGGAATAGAGGTAGATGCGGATGGAGTAGAAGGGGGATTGGGGGATTGGGGGTACACAACAGACACTGGCTAACCGCGGCCGCCGTCACCGGCGTGTGGAGCGGTGGGTCGAGTGGCGGGCCTTCATCTTCTTGTGCATCACCGTGCGGGGCGGCGGGTCGTCGTGGTCGTCCTCGGCGGAGTCGAGGCCGATCGGCCAGGTACGACGGCCTGACTCCGGCGCCCTCACTGGCATCTGCACCGGTTCTTCCTCCTCCTTAGGCTCCCCACCGATGACCGCCGGCGGCATGATTGTCGTCTCCCAGTACACTGCGGCACGACGGTCATTAGGAGCCCAGTAGTTCTTGTACTTGGACCACTTCTTCCTCTGTTTAGCGTCGTTGGAGACGGCCTGATTCATGGCCCAGCGAATGATGTCGACTGCCATCGCGCCCTTCACTGGGTCAGGAATCAGCGTCTTCAACTCTTGTGCAGTGGCCCTTATGAGCACTGCATCAGATTCCTTCCGCATGTCAGGCATGGAGCCGAAGTTCGAGCACACCTCCATGGTGTTATTGAACTTGGTGCGATCACCAGCCGACCACCCGAGGAAGAAGGCCCTCCAACCAATACCCCAAGGGAAGGGGTTGGCGTTGGAGCTGGAGCTGGAGCTCATGGCGATGGATAGGAGGAAGGTTGATAGTGAGAGAAGAGAGGGGGTGGGTAAGTAGTGGTGGGAAGGGTGATTAAATATAGGCGCGATGGAGAGGAGGAAGAGTGACCGTCATGCCGTTTTAAGTACATGCTCTTCAATGAGCCATGAACTCTGTGTTGTGCCTGACTCCATGAATTGTTTGCAGATCGAGGAGAGCAATGAGATGGGCATAGAGGTGCTCCTGGCCGTTGACAACAAGGGCAAGCAGCCGGTTCATCTAATGCCCGAGGTTGTGCTGCCGCCCACCGCTAAGGAAGAACTGAAGACACCAACGGTTGGCGACGACGAGCGCATGGAGGAGCCTCCCAGCAACAAGCGCCGCAACTACGGCCACTACCATGAGGAGGGTGGCCCAACTCACTTCTTCAAGGTCATCCCCATGCCCCTGGACTTCACCAAGCACTTCGTCATAGTGCCGACTGAGTTCAAGCTGAGGAACAACACCGACTGCTCCTGGAGGGCGACGGTGAAGCTGATGAATGGCAGGGTGACCCTGGATCAGGGTTGGGCCACCTACGCCGCCGTTCATCAGATCAAGATCGGCTACATGGTGATGTTCAAGCTCCTCACTCCCGACACCCTCAAGGTCATCATCTTCGACGACGATGGCATTGAGGCGGTCAACAAGTGCGGGAAGTACGACGAAGCCTTCGCCGCCAAGGACTAGGGCCGGGGCACCTCCTTTCTAAGTACTATCGAGTCTGCTTTATGGTTTATGCGTTGAACTGTTTGAACTATCATTATGATGTGTGGTACTATGTTATCTGAACTATGTTATTAAGTAGTTGATGCCCTGTTTATGCTTTGCTCTGCTTACGATGTGTGGTACATGGTTGTGCCGAAGTGTGCTGGTAACCTCACCAACTAGCCAAAGAGGTTACCACACACCAGACGTTGCATACAACTAAACACCATGCCTTGGGTTTGTCTACTAACATGCAGGCAACCAAACACCAGGCAGTATGATTCTGCCCATGCAGGCAAGAGGGCATGCAGGCAACCAAAGAACTTGCAGATGTCGCATATGAGGCTGTTTTTCAAGAGTCAGGCTGGGTTGAGATGTGTACGCAACGCAGCTATTGTTCACTACTGCAACCTAACGCGCTCTATATCTACTATATTGTATCTTTACTATAGAAAACATTCACTCAGCATAAAGAGTGGTTAAGCTGTCGTCTACCACCAATGCACAACCCTGTTTTTGACCCCAAAAAAGACAAATAAACTTTATCGTCCGTGCCCCAGTAACCTACGATTGCCAGGAAAAAAAATAGACTAACAACAATTGAGTGGCAGCAACTTCTTCTAATGTTGAACTTAGCCGAGTTTATCTTCACGCTTCACAAAGTGCATAAAAAACAACTAACAAGATCTGAAATTCCTTTTGCGCACTTTTTTCTAATCATGTGAAGCACGCAGTTTTAATCCCTTATGTCACATGTCATCTTACTTTCCAAAGTTAGTGGGTGTGTACCTACACCCGTATTGATTCAAGAATTTCCCAAATTAGATGGATCAAATTTGAGCAATTTGACCACGTCATAAGCGGAGAGGCATTAAACTAATTGTTTCCATCTTTAGTTATTATACATACTTTAAGCATTTATGCATGTATGGGGCACCAAAATTGTTAACAAATATGTAGACACTCTCCTATGTAACTAGACAATAGCTCTACCTAATCACTACAGTAAATCCATAAAGATGGGGGAAGTATATATATAGATCAATCAGAATGACTGTTATGTTGCCATGCCTTAATTTAGAGACTTTTGAAGAAACTTGGTTGTTCAACACATGCGGCACCTCGCCTCGAGAACAATTCATACTCGACGAGGCTTTCTTTAAACTTGTGTCCAACAATTTTCAAACGTTGAGAGTTGTATTCCCGCTGGAATTCCTCTAGCAACTTGCCGTCGCAGTCACAGTGGAACATGCGACAGTCACAAATACTGTAGACCAGCACATCTCCCTCATGGGAGAAAACGCAATGGCGTGTATATGCAATGCTACTGCAAAACAAGATCTCCGCTGGAAATTTAACATGGTACTTGAACGCCCAGTCCTCCAGTACCCAGATTGTGACGACTGATCTCAAATGTCTAAGCAACTGAAGGCAATCAAACCTTCCATGTTGCACAAATGAGCGGAGCGGTCGGTAGCACCAGCCGGGCAGCGCGTTCGTATGTAAACTGTTGATACCTCCAGTAAACATATGTGTCCTTTTGGTATGTAAGCCGATGATAACTTGATATTTTGGATGATGCACTTATGTTTTTAATGGATGCGTTCTTCTGTTTGCCAACTTGATCATGCATTGACAATTGTTTTTTGTTTCGCTGGTTCTGAAATATGATAATATTTCAAACTTCATCCATCGAAGTTTCAAGGGAATCTATGTGCATTTTTTCCTCAAAACATATTTTTCTGAAAAAATAATATGTGAATGCTACTTTTGTCACACACTTAAATTGCTGGAAGCTCACAGGAAATAGCTACAACCTTCTGTTAGATTTGTTGCAGAGCCAAAATATACATTTTTACCTACAAATTAGCTACATCCCTACAATATTTTTGCTGGAAGCATAATGTAAATAAGCTTCCTTTCCCAACTTTTGCTGCACAGCTAAATCAACACTTTAAATCATTCAAGGATTTTTCCTTTTCAAACTTGTTATTTTGCTACAACCATGTTTTAAAAAGCTTCAACCATGTTTCCTAAAAGCTGCAACCATATTTTGAAAAAGTTTCAACCATACTTTGAAAAAGTTTCAACCATGTTTTGCAAAAGCTTCAACCATGTTTTTCAAAAGCTTCAAACATGTTTCCTAAAAGCTGCAACCTTGTTTACAGAAGCTTCAACCATGTTTTCAAAAAGCTTACCCCATGCTTTTCAAAAGCTTAAAACATGTTCATAATAAACATGGATCAAGCTGTGGTTACAACAACCATTGAGTAATATTCTTTAAAAAATATAAGGAAAAACCCACATTCTGCTTTTTTTTACAACAAAATTCTACAAATTTTGGCACCATCATACTACAAAAAGTAAGCTCTCACAAACATAGAACAATAAGAATTATTTTAAATCAACTCTTGTAAAAAGGAACATTCTGCTTTTTTTCAAACCACACATGTAGTAATATGTTGCAATCCCACAAAACAAACATTCACAGCTAGTCAACACAACTTTTTATCATAAGTCATGGGGTGTTACAAGGCAATTCATCATTCCCTCATGAAAATATCCTAAAGTGTAAGGATTGTTTCGACGCCCGGAGCTTTCGCGCTCGCACTCGCAGCAAGAAAAGCTGCAAGGAGTTGGCAATCCTTCACGTTGTGATCTTCATCTTCACAATATTTGCATGGAGTCTTCTTTTCGCTTGGCTTTGGAGCTTTCTTCGTTTTCGCTGCGTCCTTCTTTGCTTTCTTCTTCATTTCATCTTCTCGAATCTCAATTAGTGGCTTCCTGCGCTTCTCTTTCTCTTTTGGCCTCCCTTTCTTTGCTGACTTTGGTGGGTTCCGCAGTCCTACGAGGGGTGGATCCCGCTGACCTGTACTTGGACCCCCTGAGACTTGTGCATTTTCTGCATGACCTTGGGCTTCTTCGTCTCCTGCAACCCCATCAGTTGCTCTAGCTTTTATTGCAGCAACCCCAACACTACCCTGATCAATTAGCCCAGAGACAAAACTATAAGCTTCATCATTGAAGCATGCATCAGAAGCGAGTTTCCCAAACTTCCGGCATAGAGAGTTAAACTTTAGGGTGTTTGTCGTGGGGACGCCGAAATGCATAGCTCTATGCCCATCGCCCGGTTCAGGCGCAAGGTCGGTTGCTCTCTTAGACCATCTTGGAAGCATGTAAGTCGCAGGTATCGTTTGCACGTTCAGGTGCACCATGACACGGATGATATGTGGGCAGATCAGCCCACACATCTCAAACATGTTGCAGGTGCACATGTATGTCTGATCTTTAGGGGCAACACGCACCGTGTACACTTTAGGGTTGACGCCATAATTTGCAAGAATGCGAAACCAGACGAGTCCGAAGGAACCATGATGCACCTCGGCGAGTCCACCCTACAATAAAGTTGGGTCATCTATTTTGGAACGGAGGGAGTAGTACACAGCTGCTTTCCGGTAAAGGACGTGGTACTCGCCGGACTTGCGATGCAAGTACAGTGCCATGATTTTGATGTAACCTCCGGTGGGGAGGTCCCGGAGTGATGCGCACTGACGCGTGGCTGGGTTGCAGATGCTGAAGCGGCCGTTAGACAGGCTGAGCAGGAGGAGGCCGTCGCACGGGGCGTGCAGCATGCATCCATCGTGGTCATCGAACCCGAGGACAGGCCGGCTTCGGCCTCGCCCCAAAACTCGGTGGCCAGCCTCTGTACTTGAACTGGCCGTGCTGGTGCCGGTGATGGGCGAGGAGGAAATCGGGGGCAGACGCGAGGCGGCCCCAGGAGAGAGATTAGGTTTTGTGCGGGTGGAACGGAACGATGATCCGCCGGCTTTCGTTTTGGTCCCGAGATCAAAGATATATGCATGGGTGCGTGTATGATTCTGGGCTCAATCGGATCGGTCTGCTCCTGCATGGCTGCACGGCTGATCTTTCCCCTGCTAGCTTGGATTCCCTGGACTCTGAGATTACACCACCCGGCCCGGCTGCAGCACACGCCGTCCTCGGGCGACCTTCTATCCCCCCCCCAAGGCTACACTTTTTTCTGCAGGCTATTTATGCATTCATTCAGGTAGCACAACGGTGAGAAATAATACAAGAATGATCTGAAAGGTCTAGGACGCGCTCCTGAATATCAGCAGGTGAAGTTCTCTCCGTTATACTCCCATTTTGCTTTGGTATGGCTTAGGTGCATGAAAGATTATTTGTTGGACGGGTCTAGCTAGCGAGCATATCTTTGCTCACTAACGCTCCTAGCAAACACCCATATTAGAATGTTACTAGTTTAATGCCGTGCATTGCCACAGGATAAAAAACATAGCGATCAAACAATTGTTTCAGTTCAGAAACTTTATTCAACATGATTGCATATAATTCACATGAGTAAACTTATTTCTCCTTCTTCTCCCCCGGGCAGTCGTAATTTGTTCACAACCATCGTCTCCTTGCAAGAAGTTAATGGGAGTATCAGTTGAGAATATATCTTAGCAACAAATGTGTCAATTGCACTTTGCTAAAAAAACACTGTCCTAGTAAAATAAAACTCTGCTCGCGTCCTTGGGTATTCTCCATTATTTATGACACATGACATCTTACATTCCAAAGTTAATGGGAGTGTACCTACACACCGGTGGATTTACGACTTTCCGAAATCGAAACTAATGTGCGGACGACAGTTGCCCCGCCCAAACTTTGGACGATGGAGGATTGAACGGTGCTATTCAGTTTTGCTCTATGCATGCATGGACGGCTTGATGTGTTGCATTGTATGAAAATTGTTCTGAATTTGTCACGTGTGTTGTTCTTCCCTAACTAGATGGATCAAATTTGAACAATTTTACTACTTCATAAGTTGAGAGACATTAACCTAATATTGTTTTCATCTCGAGTTATAATACGTATTTTAAGCGTCTATTCGTGGGGCACCAAACTTATGTAAGGCTAAAATGTTAGCACCCAAATTGAGATAAAATAATTCGTGGACACTTCCCTATGTAGCAAGACAATATAGCTCTACTTAATAACCGCTACAGTAAAAAGCTCAGTAGAGATGGGAAATATATAAATCACTCAGAATCGATGGTTTGTTGAGATACCTTAGTTTAAACCCTTTGGAATAAACTTTTTTTATCGGGGGATGCAGCATCATGCCTGGAGAAGAACTTATGCTTGACAAGGCTTTCTTTGTACTTGTGTCCAATAATGCTCAAATTCCCTGACAAGGGTTCCCATTTAAATTCCTCTAGTAACTTACCGGCGTTGTCACAGTGGAACATGTAACGTGCAGACATATTGTAGACCAGCAGGTCTCCCTCGTGGGACAAAACACAGTGCCGTGTGTTTACACTATGCCAGAAGACCACCGCTGGGTGTCGTGTGTTTACACTGTGACATAAGACCTCCTCTGGGTGTTTAAGATGGTACTTGAACGACCAGACCTCCCTCTCGTAGTCCTCCAGTACCCAGATTTTTGAGCTGGACCTCCGAGAGTCCAAGCAACTGAAGCCAATTGAACCTTCCATGTCCCACAAACGCATGCAGAAGCCGGTCGCAGTCGGGCGACACATAGACCTGAATGACTCGACCACCGTGTCGAAAACGACTATGCCGACATCAAAGTGATCCCAGTCATCAGGTTCCCAGTGAAGGTGGTTGCGAAATACAACTGGTGAGGCCAAAATAATTGGAGAAGTTTCATGCCCGGCCAACATAGCCACCATGTCAGGGCTATCGGAAGGAACTCATGCACCACGGGGAGACCCTCCGCCGCACCCGCACCTTAAGGATGTAGTACATAGCTGCTTGCTGGTAAAGGATGCGGTACTCACCGGATTGGCAATGCAAGTACAGTGCCGCAACGTTGATGTGGCGTGCGGTGGGGAGGTCCGGGAGTGAGGCGTATTGACGCGTGGCCGGGTTACAGACACTGAAGCGGCCGTCAGACAGGCTTAGTAGGAGGAGGCCGTCGCAGGATGCGTGCAACTTCCAGCCGTCATAGTCGTCGAACCCGAGGACAGGCCGGCAGCGGCCTCGCCCCAAGACTGGTTCGCCAGCAGCCTCTGTACTTGAACTGGCTGTGCCGTCGTAGAGCACGGCGAGGGGGAGCGACGGCTGGCGCCGGTGGTGGGCGAGGAGGAAATCGGGGGCGGAGGCGAGGTGGCTCCAGGAGCGGCAGACCTCGCGGCAGCGGAGGATGTCCCTGGCCGGGAGCCCGGGAGGCGGACGAAGATCTCCCACACCACGATGTCCTCCGGGAGGCGGTCGAGGGCGGCGGCGCGGCGGCGGCTGTGCGTCCGCCTCGCCACAGGGTCCCCCGCGGCCTCACGCTCGATCGTGAGGCCGTCGTCGTCGGTGGCTGCTCCCTGCTCGGCACCGGCGGCGTACGTAGGGCTTCGGGTCAGGAGAGACGCGACGAGTATCCGGCGCTGTACCCGCTGAGTGGAAATTTGGGCGACCATCCGCATCTTGGCCATCGTAGCGTAGTTGCTGAGAGAGATTCGAGGCTTGAGCTAGGTTTTGTGCGGGTGGAAGGATGATCGGCGGGCTTTGTTTTGGTGCGGTCCGTCCGATATGTGCCGAGATCAAGATATATGATGCGTGTATGATTGTGGGCTCGATCGGTCTGGTCTGCTCGTGCACGGCTGATTTTTTTTAACCGCTCGTGCACGACTGATCTTTGATAACAACTGCATGCTAATTGCTACGCTATCTTTTTTTTTTTTTGAGGGGAATTGCTACGCTATCATCTCTCTCAGTTCGGCGAACGAAATTCTAAAAAAAAAGTTCGGCGAACGAACAGACGACGACCCAAGCAACGAGGAGGAAGCAGCTGACAGGGAGGTCCCACCAGCCAGGCAGTCAACGAGGGCCATGAAGGCTAATCCAAGGGTTTGCTGGGCCTGAGTGGGTGTGAGGCCTGTCTCATACACCAGCTACATAAGCCTGCGACTGACGTGAGCAAGGGCACACAAGATCAGGAAGATTAATTCCCACAATAAAAGAAAGAAAAAGATCAGGAAGATTAATTGTCTTGCGGCGGCCACCCTTTCCCCTCTGTGTTCTTCCTTCCCTAGAGTAGAAACTTGTGGCTTTTATCCCTAATAAAGTGCTACCTGAAATCAATTTCAGAGGAACCCTAGATCGTGGTTTTTAACAAGTGGTAATCTTCTCTCAAAAAAAACAAGTGGTAATCAGAGCCTTCGATTCCTACACTGGCGCCGGTCCCGGATTACCTCGTCAAGCCCTCATACACCAAAAAAAAACACGGAGCTCTAACAAACCAATACATCCGCATGTCTTACCCCTTCGTCTCTCCTCCAAGTGAAACAGGTTGCTAGGGTTTCTACCTCCCGTCAGCGCCGCCGCCGATCTGCCTCGTATCTTGTGGTCCTAGCGCCATGGTGGCGCGGTGGATCCTGGCCCTTTGCAGGCGGGAGGACTCCATTTTTATATGATTTTTGATTTTTGCTAGGGTTTTTGTCCTGCTCAGTAAGACGATATGGCGCGGTGGCTTCCTGAAGATGGAGTAAGGTTCTCCCCGCCTAGCGCCCCATCTCGGTGGTGTGTCTAGTATCGTTGAAGGGCGTGTGGAGGTGCATCTCGGTGGATCTCGCAGGATTCAGTTAGTGGTTGTCTTTGGTTGATACGTTGGGATCCCTTATTCGTTTGTCCACGATTAGTGTGTCTTCAAGTTGGATCCTTTTGATATATGCTTCTCTTCATCGACGGCGATTGCTATTCTGGTGTGCTGATCCTATGGAGTCTTAGCACGACGAATTTCCAACTGTCTACTACAACAAGTTTTATCCGGCCCCGGCGAGGGAGGGGTGATGACGGTGCTGCGCCTTCGGCTCGCTTCAGTGCTTGTAGTCGTTGTTAGGTGTGTTGGGGATCGTAGCAGAAATTAAAAAAATTCTACGCATCACCAAGATCAATCTATGGAGTCATCTAGCAACGAGAGAGGAGTGCATCTACATACCCTTGTAGATCGCGAGCGGAAGCGTTCAAGTGAACGGGGTTGATGGAGTCGTACTCGTCGTGATACAAATCACCGATTGAAGGAAATATGCCCTAGAGGCAATAATAAAGTATTATATATTTCCTTATATCATGATAAATGTTTATTATTCATGCTAGAATTGTATTAACCGGAAACATAATACATGTGTGAATATATAGACAAACAGAGTGTCACTAGTATGCCTCTACTTGACTAGCTCGTTAATCAAAGATGGTTATGTTTTCTAGCCATAGACATAAGTTGTCATTTGATTAACGGGATCACCTCATTAGGAGAATGACGTGATTGACTTGACCCATTCCGTTAGCTTAGCACTCGATCGTTTAGTATGTTGCTATTGCTTTCTTCATGACTTATACATGTTCCTATGACTATGAGATTATGCAACTCCCGTTTACCGGAGGAACACTTTGTGTGCTACCAAACGTCACAACGTAAATGGGTGATTATAAAGGTGCTCTACAGGTGTCTCCAAAGGTACTTGTTGGGTTGGCGTATTTCGAGATTAGGATTTGTCACTCCAATTGTCGGAGAGGTATCTCTGGGCCCACTCGGTAATGCACATCACTATAAGCCTTGCAAGCATTGTGACTAATGAGTTAGTTGCGGGATGATGTGTTACGGAACGAGTAAAGAGACTTGCCGGTAACGAGATTGAACTAGGTATCGAGATACCGACGATCAAATCTCGGGCAAGTAACATACCGGTGACAAAGGGAACAACGTATGTTGTTATGCGGTCTGACCGATAAAGATCTTCGTAGAATATGTGGGAGCCAATATGGGCATCCAGGTCCCGCTATTGGTTATTGACCGGAGACGTGTCTCGGTCATGTCTACATAGTTCTCGAACCCGTAGGGTCCGCACGCTTAACGTTACGATGACAGTTTTATTGAGTTTTGATGTACCGAAGGAGTTCGGAGTCCCGGATGAGATCGGGGACATGACGAGGAGTCTCGAAATGGCCGAGACGTAAAGATCGATATATTGGACGACTATATTCGGACTTCGGAAAGGTTCCGAGTGATTCGGGTATTTTTCGGAGTACCAGAGAGTTACGGGAATTCGTATTGGGCCTTAATGGGCCATACGGGAAAGGAGAGAAAGGCCTCAAAAGGTGGCCGCACCCCTCCCCATGGTCTGGTCCGAATTGGACTAGGGAAGGGGGGCGCACCCTTCCTTCTTTCTCCTTCCCCATTCCCTTCTCCTACTCCCACAAGGAAAGGAGGAGTCCTACTCCCGGTGGGGGTAGGACTCCCCCCTATGGCGCGCCTCTCCCCTTGGCCGTCTGCCTCCCCCTTGCTCCTTTATATACGGGGGCAGGGGGGCACCCCAGAGACACAACAATTGATCCTTGAGATCTCTTAGCCGTGTGCGGTGCCCCCCTCCACCATATTACACCTCGATAATACCGTTGCGGAGCTTAGGCGAAGCCCTGCGTCGGTGGAACATCATCATCGTCACCACGCCGTCGTGCTGATGAAACTCTCCCTCAACACTCGGCTGGATCGGAGTTCGAGGGACGTCATCGAGCTGAACGTGTGTAGAACTCGGAGGTGCCGTGTGTTCGGTACTTGATCGGTCGGATCGTGAAGACGTACGACTACATCAACCGCGTTGTGATAACGCTTCCACTGTCGGTCTGCGAGGGTACGTGGACAACACTCTCCCCTCTCGTTGCTATGCATCACCATGATCTTGCGTGTGCGTAGGAAATTTTTTGAAATTACTACGTTCCCCAACACCGATGACCGAGCGCCGAACGGACGGCACCTCCGCGTTCAACACACGTACGGTTGGGAGAGACATCTCCTCCTTCTTGATCCAGCAAGGGGGAAGGAGAGGTTGATGGAGATCCAGCAGCACGACGGCGTGGTGGTGGAAGTAGCGGGATTCCAACACGGCTTCGCCAAGCGCTGCGGGAGGAGGGAGATGTGTCACGGGAGGGAGAGGGAGACGCCAGGGCTTGGGGTGCGGCTGCCCTCCCTCCCCCCCTCTATATATAGGGCCCCTGAGGGGGGCGCCAGCCCTAGGAGATCCCATCTCCAAGGGGGGCGGCGGCCAAGGGGGGGGGACTTGCCCCCCAAGTCAAGTTGGGCGCCCCCCCACCCCTAGGGTTTCCAACCCTAGGCGCAGGGGAGGCCCAAGGGGGGCGCACCAGCCCACCAGGGGCTGGTTTCCTTCCCCACTTCACCCCATGGGGCCCTCCGGGATAGGTGGCCCCACCAGGTGGACCCCCGGGACCCTTCCGGTGGTCCCGGTACAATACCGGTGACCCCCGAAACTTTCCCGGTGGCCGAAACTGGACTTCCTATATATAATTCTTCTCCTCCGGACCATTCCGGAACTCCTCGTGACGTCCAGGATCTCATCCGGGACTCCGAACAACTTTCGGGTTACCGCATACTAGTATCTCTACAACCCTAGCGTCACCGAACCTTAAGTGTGTAGACCCTACGGGTTCGGGAGACATGCAGACATGACCGAGACGACTCTCCGGTCAATAACCAACAGCGGGATCTGGATACCCATGTTGGCTCCCACATGTTCCACGATGATCTCATCGGATGAACCACGATGTCGAGGATTCAATCAATCTCGTATACAATTCCCTTTGTCAAGCGGTACGTTACTTGCCCGAGATTCGATCGTCGGTATCCCAATACCTTGTTCAATCTTGTTACCGGCAAGTCACTTTACTCGTACCGTAATGCATGATCCCGTGACCAAGCACTTGGTCACATTGAGCTCATTATGATGATGCATTACCGAGTGGGCCCAGAGATACCTCTCCGTCATACGGAGTGACAAATCCCAGTCTCGATTCGTGCCAACCCAACAGACACTTTCGGAGATACCCGTAGTGCACCTTTATAGCCACCCAGTTACGTTGTGACGTTTGGCACACCTAAAGCACTCCTATGGTATCCGGGAGTTGCACAATCTCATGGTCTAAGGAAATGATACTTGACATTTGGAAAAGCTCTAGCAAACGAACTACACGATTTTGTGCTATGCTTAGGATTGGGTCTTGTCCATCACATCATTCTCCTAATGATGTGATCCCGTTATCAATGACATCCAATGTCCATAGTCAGGAAACCATGACTATCTGTTGATCAACGAGCTAGTCAACTAGAGGCTCACTAGGGACATGTTGTGGTCTATGTATTCACACATGTATTACGATTTCCGGATAACACAATTATAGCATGAACAATAGGCAATTATCATGAACAAGGAAATATAATAATAACCATTTTATTATTGCCTCTAGGGCATATTTCCAACAGTCTCCCACTTGCACTAGAGTCAATAATCTAGTTACATTGTGATGAATCGAACACCCATAGAGTTCTGGTGTTGATCATGTTTTGCTCTAGGGAGAGGTTTAGTCAACGGATCTGCTACATTCAGGTCCGTATGTACTTTACAAATATCTATGTCTCCATTTTGAACACTTTCACGAATGGAGTTGAAGCGACGCTTGATATGCCTGGTCTTCCTGTGAAACCTGGGCTCCTTGGCAAGGGCAATAGCTCCAGTGTTGTCACAGAAGAGAGTCATCGGGCCCGACGCATTGGGAATAACTCCTAGGTCGGTAATGAACTCCTTCACCCAGATTGCTTCTTGTGCTGCCTCTGAGGCCGCCATGTATTCTGCTTCACATGTAGATCCCGCCACAACGCTTTGCTTGCAACTACACCAGCTTACTGCCCCACCATTCAAAGTATACACGTATCCGGTTTGTGACTTAGAGTCATCCAGATCTGTGTGGAAGCTAGCATCGACGTAACCCTTTACGACGAGCTCTTCGTCACCTCCATATACGAGAAACATATCCTTAGTCCTTTTTAGGTACTTCGGGATATTCTTGACCGCTGTCCAGTGTTCCATGACGGGATTACTTTGGTACCTTCCTACCAAACTTACGACAAGCTTTACATCAGGTCTGGTACACAGCATGGCATACATAATAGACCCTATGGCCAAGGCATAGGGGACGACACTCATCTTTTCTCTATCTTCTGCCGTGGTCGGGCATTGAGCCATGCTCAATCTCACACCTTGTAATACAGGCAAGAACCCCTTCTTGGACTGATCCATATTGAACTTCTTCAATATCTTGTCAAGGTACGTACTTTGTGAAAGGCCAATGAGGCGTCTTGATCTATCTCTATAGATCTTGATGCCTAATATATAAGCAGCTTCTCCAAGGTCCTTCATTGAAAAACACTTGTTCAAGTAGGCCTTTATGCTTCCCAAGAATTCTATATCATTTCCCATCAACAATATGTCATCCACATATAATATGAGAAATGCTACAGAGCTCCCACTCACTTTCTTGTAAACACAGGCTTCTTCATAAGTCTGTGTAAACCCAAACGCTTTGATCATCTCATCAAATCAAATGTTCCAACTCCGAGATGCTTGCACCAGTCCATAGATGGAGCGCTGGAGCTTGCATACCTTGTTAGCATTCTTAGGATCGACAAAACCTTCCGGCTGCATCATATACAATTCTTCCTTAAGAAAGCCGTTAAGGAATGCCGTTTTGACGTCCATTTGCCATATCTCATAATCATAGAATGCGGCAATTGCTAACATGATTTGGACGGACTTCAACTTCGCTATGGGTGAGAAAGTCTCATCGTAGTCAACCCCTTGAACTTGTCGCTAACCCTTAGCGACAAGTCGAGCCTTATAGATGGTCACATTACCATCCGCGTCTGTCTTCTTCTTAAAGATCCATTTGTTTTCTATCGCTCGCCGATCATCTGGCAAGTCTGTCAAAGTCCACACTTTGTTTTCATACATGGATCCTATCTCGGATTGCATGGCTTCAAGCCATTTGTTGGAATTTGGGCCCGCCATAGCTTCTTCATAGTTCGAAGGTTCACCGTTGTCTAACAACATGATTTCCAGGACAGGGTTGCCATACCACTCTGGTGTGGAACGTGTCCTCGTGGACCCACGAAGTTCAGTAGTAACTTGAGTACCTTGATCATCATCATTAGCTTCCTCTCTAGTCAGTGCATGCACCACATGAACATCTTCCTGAGCTGCGCTACTTTCCGGTTCAAGAGGTAGTACTTCATCAAGTTCCACTTTCCTCCCACTTACTTCTTTCGAGGGAAACTCTTTCTCCAGAAAGGACCCGTTCTTGGCAACAAAGATCTTGCCTTCGGATCTGAGGTAGAAGGTATACCCAATGGTTTCCTTAGGGTATCCTATGAAGACGCATTTTTCCGACTTGGGTTCGAGCTTTTCAGGTTGAAGTTTCTTGACATAAGCATCGCATCCCCAAACTTTTAGAAACGACAGCTTAGATTTCTTCCCAAACCATAATTCATACGGTGTCGTCTCAACGGATTTCGACGGAGCCCTATTTAAAGTGAATGCGGTAGTCTCTAAAGCATAGCCCCAAAATAAGAGCGGTAGATCGGTAAGAGACATCATAGATCGCACCATATCCAATAGAGTGCGATTACGACGTTCGGACACACCATTTCGCTGAGGTGTTCCAGGCGGCGTGAGTTGTGAAACTATTCCACATTTCCTTAAGTGTGTACCAAATTCGTGACTCAAATATTCCCCCCCACGATCTGATCGTAAGAATTTTATTTTCCTGTCACGTTGATTCTCAACCTCACTCTGAAATTCCTTGAACTTTTCAAAGGTCTCAGACTTGTGTTTCATTAGGTAGACATACCCATATCTACTCAAGTCATCAGTGAGAGTGAGAACATAACGATAGCCTCCGCGAGCCTCAACACTCATTGGACCGCGCACATCAGTATGTATGATTTCTAATAAGTTGGTTGCTCGCTCCATTGTTCCGGAGAACGGAGTCTTGGTCATTTTGCCCATGAGTCATGGTTCGCACGTGTCAAATGATTCATAATCGAGAGACTCTAAAAGTCCATCAGCATGGAGCTTCTTCATGCGCTTGACACCAATATGACCAAGGCGGCAGTGCCACAAGTATGTGGGACTATCGTTATCAACTTTACATCTTTTGGTATTCACACTATGAATATGTGTAACATCACGTTCGAGATTCATTAAGAATAAACCATTGACCAGCGGGGCATGACCATAAAACATATCTCTCATATAAATAGAACAACCATTATTCTCGGATTTAAATGAGTAGCCATCTCGCATTAAACGAGATCCAGATACAATGTTCATGCTCAAAGTTGGCACTAAATAACAATTATTAAGGTTTAAAACTAATCTCGTAGGTAAATGTAGAGGTAGCGTGCCGACGGCGATCACATCGACCTTGGAACCATTCCCGACCTCCGTTTATTCCGCAGCTCCTGCTTTGAGTTACAAATATGAGCAACCGCACCGGTATCAAATACCCAGGAGCTACTACGAGTGCTGGTAAGGTACACATCAATAACATGTATATCACATATACCTTTGGTGTTGCCGGCCTTCTTGTCCGCTAAGTACTTGGGGCAGTTCCGCTTCCAGTGACCACTTCCCTTGCAATAAAAGCACTCAGTCTCAGGCTTGGGTCCATTCTTTGGCTTCTTCCCGGCAACTGGCTTACCGGGCGTGGCAACTCCCTTGCCGTCCTTCTTGAAGTTCTTCTTACCCTTGCCTTTCTTGAACTTAGTGGTTTTATTCACCATCAACACTTGATGTTCCTTTTTGATCTTCACCTCCGCTGATTTCAGCATTGAATATACCTCAGGAATGGTCTTTTCCATCCCCTGCATATTGAAGTTCATCACAAAGCTCTTGTAGCTCGGTGGAAGCGACTGAAGGATTCTGTCAATGACCGCGTCATCCGGGAGATTAACTCCCAGCTGAGTCAAGCGGTTGTGTAACCCAGACATTTTGAGTATGTGCTCACTGACAGAACTATTTTCCTCCATCTTACAACTGAAGAACTTGTCGGAGACTTCATATCTCTCGACCCGGGCATGAGCTTGGAAAACCATTTTCAGCTCTTCAAACATCTCATATGCTCCGTGTTGCTTAAAACGCTTTTGGAGCCCCGGTTCTAAGCTGTAAAGCATGCCGCACTGAACGAGGGAGTAATCATCAGCACGTTGCTGCCAAGCGTTCATAACGTCTTGGTTCTCTGGGATGGGTATGTCACCTAGCGGTGCTTCTAGGACATAATCTTTCTTGGAAGCTATGAGGATGATCCTCAGGTTCCGGACCCAGTCCGTATAGTTGCTGCCATCATCTTTCAGCTTGGTTTTCTCTAGGAACGCGTTGAAGTTGAGGGCAACATTAGCGTGGGCCATTTGATCTACAAGACATATTGTAAAGATTTTAGACTAAGTTCATGATAATTAAGTTCATCTAATCAAATTATTCAATGAACTCCCACTCAGATAGACATCCCTCTAGTCATCTAAGTGAAACATGATCCGAGTCAACTAGGCCGTGTCCGATCATCACGTGAGACGGACTAGTCAACATCGGTGAACATCTTCATGTTGATCGTATCTTCTATACGACTCATGCTCGACCTTTCGGTCTTCCGTGTTCCGAGGCCATGTCTGTACATGCTAGGCTCGTCAAGTCAACCTAAGTGTATTGCGTGTGTAAACCTAGCTTACACCCGTTGTATTCGAACGTCAGAATCTATCACACCCGATCATCACGTGGTGCTTCGAAACAACGAACCTTCGCAACGGTGCACAGTTAGGGGGAACACTTTCTTGAAATTATTGCGAGGGATCATCTTATTTAAGCTACCGTCGTTCTAAGCAAATAAGATGTAAAACATGATAAACATCACATGCAATCAAATAGTGACATGATATGGCCAATATCATTTTGCTCCTTTTGATCTCCATCTTCGGGGCGCCATGATCATCTTCGTCACTGGCATGACACCATGATCTCCATCATCGTGTCTTCATGAAGTTGTCACGCCAACGATTACTTCTACTTTTATGGCTAACGTGTTTAGCAATAAAGTAAAGTAATTTACATGGCGTTGTTCAATGACACGCAGGTCATACAAAAATAAAGACAACTCCTATGGCTCCTGCCGGTTGTCATACTCATCGACATGCAAGTCGTGATTCCTATTACAAGAACATGATCAATCTCATACATCACATATATTTCATTCATCACATCCTTTTGGCCATATCACATCACAAGTCATATGCTGCAAAAACAAGTTAGACGTCCTCTAATTGTTGTTGCAAGTTTTTACGTGGCTGCTATAGGTTTCTTAGCAAGAACGTTTCTTACCTACGCCAAAACCACAACGTGATATGCCAATTTCTATTTACCCTTCATAAGGACCCTTTTCATCGAATCCGTTCCGACTAAAGTGGGAGAGACAGACACCCGCTAGCCACCTTATGCAACTAGTGCATGTCAGTCGGTGGAACCTGTCTCACGTAAGCGTACGTGTAAGGTCGGTCCGGGCCGCTTCATCCCACGATGCCGCCGAAACAAGATAAGACTAGTAGTGGCAAGAAAGTTGACAACATCTACCCCCACAATAAGTTTGTGTTCTACTCGTGCATAGAAACTACGCATAGACCTAGCTCATGATGCCACTGTTGGGGATCGTAGCAGAAATTAAAAAATTTCTACGCATCACCAAGATCAATCTATGGAGTCATCTAGCAACGAGAGAGGAGTGCATCTACATACCCTTGTAGATCGCAAGCGGAAGCGTTCAAGTGAACGGGGTTGATGGAGTCGTACTCGTCGTGATCCAAATCACCGATGACCGAGCGCCGAACGGACGGCACCTCCGCGTTCAACACACGTACGGTTGGGAGAGACGTCTCCTCCTTCTTGATCCAGCAAGGGGGGAAGGAGAGGTTGATGGAGATCCAGCAGCACGACGGCGTGGTGGTGGAAGTAGCGGGATTCCAACAGGGCTTCGCCAAGCGCTGCGGGAGGAGGGAGATGTGTCACGGGAGGGAGAGGGAGGCGCCAGGTCTTGGGGTGCGGCTGCCCTCCCTCCCCCTCTATATATAGGGCCCCTGGGGGGGCAGCCCTAGGAGATCCCATCTCCAAGGGGGGCGGCGGCCAAGGGAGGGGGACTTGCCCCCCAAGTCAAGTGGGGCGCCCCCCCCCCCACCCCTAGTGTTTCCAACCCTAGGCGCAGGGGAGGCCCAAGGGGGGCGCACCAGCCCACCAGGGGCTGGTTCCCTTCCCCACTTCAGCCCATGGGGCCCTCCGGGATAGGTGGCCCCACCCGGTGGACCCCCGGGACCCTTCCGGTGGTCCCGGTACAATACCGGTGACCCCCGAAACTTTCCCGGTGGCCGAAACTGGACATCCTATATATAATTCTTCTCCTCCGGACCATTCCGGAACTCCTCGTGACGTCCGGGATCTCATCCGGGACTCCGAACAACTTTCGGGTTACCGCATACTAGTATCTCTACAACCCTAGCGTCACCGAACCTTAAGTGCGTAGACCCTACGGGTTCGGGAGACATGCAGACATGACCGAGACGACTCTCCGGTCAATAACCAACAGCGGGATCTGGATACCCATGTTGGCTCCCACATGTTCCACGATGATCTCATCGGATGAACCACGATGTCGAGGATTCAATCAATCCCGTATACAATTCCCTTTGTCAAGCGGTACGTTACTTGCCCGAGATTCGATCGTCGGTATCCCAATACCTTCTTCAATCTCGTTACCGGCAAGTCACTTTACTCGTACCGTAATGAATGATCCTGTGACCAAGCACTTGGTCACATTGAGCTCATTATGATGATGCATTACCGAGTGGGCCCAGAGATACCTCTCCGTCATATGGAGTGACAAATCCCAGTCTCAATTCGTGCCAACCCAACAGACACTTTTGGAGATACCCGTAGTGCACCTTTATAGCCACCCAGTTATGTTGTGACGTTTGGCACACCCAAAGCACTCCTATGGTATCCGGGAGTTGCACAATCTCATGGTCTAAGGAAATGATACTTGACATTTGGAAAAGCTCTAGCAAACGAACTACACGATTTTGTGCTATGCTTAGGATTGGGTCTTGTCCATCACATCATTCTCCTAATGATGTGATCCCGTTATCAATGACATCCAATGTCCATAGTCAGGAAACCATGACTATCTGTTGATCAACGATCTAGTCAACTAGAGGCTCACTAGGGACATGTTGTGGTCTATGTATTCACACATGTATTACGATTTCCGGATAACACAATTATAGCATGAACAATAGACAATTATCATGAACAAGGAAATATAATAATAACCATTTTATTATTGCCTCTAGGGCATATTTCCAACAAGGTGGTCTACAGATCTTGATGTAATTTTTATTATTTCTGGTGTTTGTTGCATTGCCGTGATTGATGATGTGTAGATCAGAAGTTTTCCCGCCAAAAAAGCCCTCATACACCACCTGGCAATAGAAGCAGACCAAGACTACATGGAGGCGCAGATCGCCAAGATCCTTGACTGCCTGGGAGGGTTCGATGGGATTAGTGAGACATAACAGTGACAGGGAGACGAACTGCAGTCCCTATCAGCGTCGATCAGGTCCTGGAAGCCGGCCAACGATGAATCGGTCACCCATCTCCAAGCGGCGGTACGCAACCTCCAACATCTTATAATTAGGAACTGAGGTGATAGTTCTCATGCATGATTACATAAAAAGAGGAACTCACCATTTTTTTATAAGCTTCCTGGCTCAATGATATCATTTACAACATTTTTTTTAATCATTGGATGGCATAGCTCGCGACCGAGTTGAATATTCAGAAGCTGTTCATCGAGACAGACAATAAGGGGGTGGCGTAGATGTTGAATGACCCAGGGAAGAACTTATTGAATTTGGGACCCGTCATTAAGGAAGTGAAGACGTTGTTGCGAAGTCGTCAGGAGACTAAGGTAAAATGGGTGCGGAGAATAGCAAATGTTGCTGCACATTTGTTAGCCAAAGAGGGTGTGAGTCATGAACTTTGCAAAGTGTGGTTTCATGTACCTCCAGACTTTATTCTTAGCGTTGTATCGGCGGAGATCCTGAACTCTTTTGATTAAAAATAATTGAAGTGTTGATTCTCAAAAAAAAAAGGTAGAGCGATTTGCAGAGATCGAAAGGCAATGGTCATTGCTGCGAGGTGGAGAGTCAAATTTATTTTTCCGTTCAACTTTTCCCTAATAAAAAAATCCCTATCAGTCTTTTTTTGAACATAGTACAGACGCAAGCGCTCATACATATGCGCATACACTCACCCCTATGAACGCAGACACACACACCCTACCCCTATGAGCACCTTCGAGAGACTGAGCCGGGATATCATCTTGAGATTTACGAAGTCACCGTAGTGCCCAGTGATGAAAACGTTCCTACCGACAAGTTGAGACGGGAAACTAAAGAAAATCAAGGATCAATGACAATAGTATGATAAGAGTAAGTATAATAAGATGACGTAAGCGGACTGTAAGGATTTAAATACTATGTCTTTGCTGACTTGGAAGAGAGAGAAGAGGAGAGAGAAGAGAAGCGGGCTGTAGACTTACAGCCGGCTGTAGCACGTGCTCCAAGAAGCTATGTGAGAGTGTATGATGGGCCATATGATAGAAAAGTAGTACTTCCTCGTAGTCCACTACTATACGTGTTGGCTATTATATTAGTTATAGATGACATAGCAAGATGTTATAGCCAGCAACGAACTATACTATTAACCATGCTCTAAGTAGCATCATGAGTCATGGATAACGCATCCTGCTAAGCTTAGGGTCCACCTTAAAAATAAACAAAAGCTTCAGTTAAAGACAACCACCTTGATACTCGCGAGCGAGCTGTCTAACATCTGGTCCACTTTAGTTTTTTTTATTTCCTACCACTTTAATGTTCCAAGAACTCTAATATTTATCATTGGACACACACATTACAATTGTCTTTCATTTATATTGGAAGTAGAAGTTACATAAATACATGATATCTTGTATCCCAGTAAAGTAGATGTTTAAAGTGTATGCAACGGTATAAGATATACGTATAACTCAAGGGAATATAAGGCCTGGCTACAAGTTCTCCAAGTGTTCGACATTCATTATTCCTACACTGAAAAGTGTTACAACAATTATTTACATTTGATGTTATGACCCACGAGGGACGGCGTTTATGGTCGCCGTTGCCAGCTTCCATGCTTCGAGCCTGGACACCTTCACAACACCGGTTCCGTTGTTGAACAGGTACATGTGGCTATCGCTCTTCTCCACGTGCTTAGGGTAAACACGTGCCGTGATGCATGTGCGCCCCCCTCCTCCGAAACTCTCTACCATCGAATGGTCAATCTATTTGTTGGAAGAAGAGAAGCAAGTCACACATTTGTAACTGAATTTCACTTGATGCGTCCAACAAAGCAAAGGATCGAAGAATTTTACCAATGTTCTAAGAGATATACTCCTCTTGTGCTCCTCGATGTCCATGTCCACAAAGCCTCCGTACGATGGCTTGTACACATTGGCCCTCGTAGTCGATCTACTCATCATTTGTTGGAACACATACGAGGTGAAAATAAAATAAAATTTTGACTTTGCAACAGTGGGAAAACCCATCTTAATTAGGGAAGTTGTGTTCTATACCTTGTGAGGTCAGTGCACATGAGGACTTTGTACTTCTGATTGTATTTGAACACCCTAAAGAAGACGGATGTGTACTCACGCAAGTCGCTAGAGGCCATGACGAGTAGCCCAAATGCAGACGCACCCTTGTCCGCGCACAACTTTTGCGGGTCCAACAGCCAGATGGGGTCGAAGCTCTCGGCCTCTTCCAGGGAAGGGATCTCAAAGACAGCCTCCACATCAGCTTGTGCGCCTGCACCAACGATCTCGTTAATGCCACCGGCGTTCACTTGCGCTCCGAGCAAGCTGATGACTTGTTTCCTCCTCAGCGTCTCGATCTCCTCAATCGGCCACTGTCGAAGCTGCTTCCCATCGCCGTCTAGCCACACCTTCCTCGGAACCGTCTGGATGCATGCACACATAATAGCCAATTAATGAGGATGACCAGTTGATCACAAATCGACCGGATGATGGTAATGGTGGCGCACCTGGACGCCGGACCAGCCCCTAGCAATATCGTCGGCCTGGCTATCGGACTCGTTGGCCCACGCCCACAACACGCGTCGGTTCTTCCCTGCGTCAAAGAAGGACTTGGATGCATACACATGGCCATAGTCGATACGACGCCAAGTTCGACAATCATCGATGTTGCGCTCCACGTCCTCCTGTGGCGTGAAGGTGTCCGCCGTGTCGTCATACCTCCCAACCGCGTAGTAGTCTTGAGTCGTGTTCATCACACTCAGCTTCAGCACGTGCCTCACAGCACCGGTCGCTGCAATGGATGCGTAGTCGAGCCGCCCCTCCTCCGTGTCCGGCCTCACCACTGGGAACAGGTCTGGGCACTCAACCATGATGGCGGCGCGTGACGTGTACAACGGTGAGGCATTCCGCTTCCAGCGCCGTAATTCCTTGCTCCGGTAGACAAGGGCGGAGGCAATGCCCATGGGGCCGCCGACCTTGGCTGCAACGGCGATGCGCCACATACCGTCGCTGCCTATCCACGCCGTCGAAGGGTCACGGAAGCTGTCGCCGGGGACGTCGGCCGGGTGCAGGATGACAGGGTTGTAGCTGGGCTTCACCCACTCGCGGAGGAATGGGTCAGCAGGGTTCTTGGGGAAGGCGACGTTTTGCACCTGCACCTTATGGGCGTCGATGCCGGTGTATAGTAAGGCTGGGACGCCGCTCGGGAGAACGGTGGCGGAGCCTGACCAACAACCATTCGCATCGAAGGGGGCGGTGGGGTCGAGCGCGGTGTGGAGCGCGACCCAGTTGACGAGATCGCGGGAGACGGAGTGACCCCAGGAGAGGTTGCCGGTGCCCCACATCGCGCCAAGCGGGTTGTACTGGTAGAACAAGTGGTACACACCCTTGTGGTACATTGGCCCTGTTGATGCATGCAACGCAAATGATCAACTGCAAGTTCAAATAATGTTAGATCTACCAGTGGCGTGCATGCTTGCAACTGCGGGGGAAACTTTCGAAGCATTGTGTGAGGCTCTTTCAATAACATGAAACCAGGTTCCGTCCACGAGGTTAGCTCGTAGATTTTCCCCGTAGGTATGTGTTATCTTTTGTGGGCCAAGTACTTCATCTTCTTCTATTATATTTAGATGTACTCGCTCCGTTCCAAGTTATAATGTTCTAACTTTTTTCTCAAGTGGATGGATGTATATAGACGCATTTTAGCGGTAATTGCCTTTGGCTCCTAGGTGCATATGCACCCATTGTCGAAATACACATTTCGAAAAGTTAAAAAATTCGGAACAAAAATCCCGCGTGTATATCCGGACATTTTATGTGCATACACAAGCCACAAAAAACGTCGTTTTTCACCGAAACCTTGTGCACGCACATAAAATGTCCGGATATACATGCCGGATTTTTGTTCCGAATTTTTTAACTTTTTGAAATGTGTATTTCGACAATGGGTGCATATGCACCTAGGAGCCAAAACACCATTCTCTAGTATATATGTTTATTTACTCATTTCAGTATGTATGTAGTCCATGTTTAAATATCCAAAACTTTTTATAATTCGGAACTGAGGTGATAGTTCTCATGCGTATGGTTGCAAAAAAAAAAAGGAATTCACCTTGTTTTTTTTCGCGAATACGCAAAGCTTGCGTATCATTCATTAAAAGGGAGGAGAGTATAGTTACAGTGAGCTGGGGTAGGAGCACTAGGATACTACGTACACAAGAGAGGCGAAGATCCTATTGCGGGCATGACGGAAAATGGGTGTGCTCAGCCCCAAACGTTCTTAGGGAGCTACGGTGTAAGAGTGGCGAGACCATTGGCCCCCGCGTTGGCCCAGGAACGTGCTTCCTCCTTGATGTCGTGGAGAAGTCGAGAGGTGGTGGTATGGGGGGGGGGGGGGGGGGGGGGGGGTGATTCACCTTGTTTTCTAAAATAAGCTTCCTGCTGACCAAATAATATCATTTACAACCTTTTTGTCATTGGCTGGCCTACTAGCTAGAGCGATTTGCAGAGATCAAAAGAGCAAAGGACGTTGCTGCATGGTGGAGAGTCAAATTTGGTTTTTTCCGTTGAACTCGAAACGCGTGCACAAGTGGCAGCAACACTTGGACACAAAATATATGGCCCTATGGGCGGGCCAGTCATGGGCTCATTTAGGATGTCTTCCTTCCTCTACCTCTACCAGTGTCCTGTGAAGGCAACGTTCCTATCGAAAAGTTGAGACGGGAAACTAAAATCACGTCCACTTTGCACACTACTTAATCGGGCAGGCAAAACAAAGTACTCGTTCTGTCCCATAATGTAAGACTTTTAGCACTAGTGCAGTGTCAAGAAACGTCTTACATTTTAGAAGGAGGGAGTAGCAAACATGCATCCAGAAGGAGAAGAGCACGTACATACGTACCATTCGGATCTGCTCAGCACCATCCGGAAGTCACCATGCATGCATAAATATGGATCAGGTTAGCCAAATTCATTCGTCCAAAGCGACCAGCTAAATCCGGACGTAATTGGGTCAGCGAGTTGAGAAGCGTTAGTTTATTACTATACCGTTCTGCCAGTTTTTGGCGGGCAGGAAGTGGTAAGCGGGCCTGATGCCCACGCCATGGTCGACTACTGCGGGGAGTGAAGAGGACAGCAAGAGGAGAAGGCAGAGGTGGAAGGCGAGGACGCACGCGGCGAGAGGGAGTCCGGCCATGGCCGACCACGGTGTGTTGGACGAGAGCGGCTGGTTCTCTCGTCTGGTGGTTGCTCACTTGCTCTGCTCTCATCGTCGGGGCAGAGACGCCGAATTTATAGTACGTATGTGCATGGGCATATGGATCCAAGTGCTGGATGTGGACGTGGAAAAGAGCAGTGAATAATTTGGTCAAGTGGCAAAGTTGGCTGAGGCGGCACGCGCATGCATGGTTATTCGGGATAAGAATTTTTTGGCAAGACGCAAGAGCGGCAGTCCCGATGACCCGATCCATATCCATCACCTCGATCGTCGTCTCGTCTCTCCCACATGCGGGCATGGCCCCAAACTACCGTCACGACTATCCAATGGAAAAAAGCTACAGTGCCCTATAAACCAACGGTTGGATGATGCTTACGCTCTCTTTCACCAGTAGTAAAAAAACAGCATCTTTTGTGTTACATACACAGTGAGTGCCAAGCATGCAAGCATAGATCATTAACACGTCGTGTAAGAATAACAAATAATCCAGATCGATCACAAGGTGGTGGTGTTGGAGAGCTTCGGCGACGGCGACCGGCAGCAGCCGCCTGTGAAAGGTGTCCAAGCCAAGCTAGACGCGGTGGCCGTGAAGAGTTGACCAGCGGTTGGATTGCACCAAACGTCGCAATTGACGCGAAAGTGAAGCATGGGTTGTTGCCTAGAGCTGGCGGCTCTCGGGTTCATCCACATCTTTGTAATGACAAGTGGGACGCAATGGTGGTCGTGAGGGACGCCAGAGGTGGAGAAATAAAAAATATATTCAAATTCAACAACATAAATTGGACCAACAACCCCTTTCCCCTCATTCCCCGCTTCCCTCCTCTGGGGCGACTCGGCCGGAACCCTAATCCGCCTCCACGGCGGTTCCCTTCCTCCTCTCACTCCCCGCGGCGTCGACGGCTACGTAACTATCACGTGTGGCAGCGGGGCAGCCTCCATAGCCTCGTGCCGTCGTTGTGGTCTGATGTCTTCTCCAGTCGTCGTGGTGGCTCTACTTCACCGGATTTGGCCACCTTTCCCTGGATTTGGTCAATGGCGGCTGCCTCTGGAGGGGTCGTGGTGTCCGACAATGGGCGACACGTGGGAGTTGTGCTCGTGGACAAGGAGGCATACCCCTTCGGCGTGCGCGCGTTGGTGGGTGCACGGGGAGGTGTCACTACTAGGGAAAATCTTATACACAGGATCTTACCAGCAGCGAGTTTTAAATTAAGGCGCTGTTGCAATAGCAGTAGCGCGCTCCGGCAGCACTCGCTGCTGCAATAAACGTAGCAGTAGCGCGCCTCCTCTAAGCCGCGCTACTGCTATAATTCCCACGACCCCGCCGCGAAGCTAGTTCTAGCAGCAGCACGTTAATCCGGAGCGCGCTACTCCTAGGTAGTTTAGCAGTAGCGCCTTTACCTTTAGAGCGCTACTGCTAAAACTAGCTATCTCCCACCCCCCACGCTCTCCTCTATCCGATCCACACTCACACTCACTCCATCTCCCCCTCACACCCCCCCCCCCCCCCCCCCCCCCCCCCCCGCGCGCCGGTCCTCCCCCGCCAGCCGCCGTCGCCTACCCCTCTTCCCTCTGCGCCGCCGTCAACTCCTCCTCCTGGCTGGACTCGGTACCGCCCTCCTCCTCCGTCCTCCCTCGACTCGCCGCCGGCCGGCCCCTCCTCGCTCCACCCTTCCTCCTCCGTCCTACTCTCTCCTCCCTCCTCCAGTCGCCCTCCTTCTCCCACCTTCCTCCTCCATCCACAACCCCTCCTCCCTGCTACATTTTGATTTAGTAGGCTAGTTCATATGCAACATTTTGATTTAGTTCATATGATTTAGTTGATTTAGTAGGCTAGTTGATTTAGTTGATTTAGAACATTTTGATTTAGTAGGCAAGTTGATTTAGTAGGCTAGTTAATTTAGTTGATTTATAGAACATTTTGATTTAGTTGATTTAGTAGGCAAGTTGATTTAATAGGCTAGTTGATTTAGTTGATTTATAGAACATTTTGATTTAGTTGATTTAGTAGGCAAGTTGATTTAATAGGCTAGTTGATTTAGTTGATTTATAGAACATTTTGATTTAGTTGATTTAGTAGGCAAGTTGATTTAATAGGTTAGTTGATTTAGTTGATTTATAGAACATTTTGATTTAACAACTTTTTTTTCTTTCCTGTGAAGTGGATTGTTAATCCTTGCTCATATTGCTTTAGGAAAATGGCGCCATCACCACCACCACCATGTCGATTGTGCAAGTCAAGGTGCGCCAGCAGCCTTGCAACTGGCAAGCTGTTCGGCATCTACTTCCAATCGAGTTTTCGTCATGCGGCGGTAAGAAATTATATGAAATGTAACAACTATTTTATTTTTAGTGTTGGCATTACTGCATTGTGTCATTTTGCTTTTTTTACACAGATCGTCCCATGCAATGTGAGGTTGAAATTCAACAAGTTGACAGGAGACACTGTGACATTTGAGGCTCCTGGGGGCCGTACACTATGGAGGTCGAGAAAGGACACAATATGTCACAGATTGGAGGAGATGGATGGGCCCGTTTCCTCGCCTGCATGCGTCTTACTGGTGGTGAGTTGATCAGCTTCTCCTTCAGAGCAGAAAGACCCAAGCTGGTTGTCATTTATATCAACCTGGTGGAAGATGATGAAGATGACGAAGATGATGAAGATGATGAAGATGGCGAAGATGATGAAGATAATAAGGACCCACTCGATGAAGATGATGAGAACCCACTTCATGAAGCCATCGTAGCTCAAAGAATGAGGCTGAGCGAGGAGGAGGTGTGCAACCTATGGGACATAATTCCGCCACGTGATGACTTTGTCGGGGTGCCATTCGTGACCCGCCTGACAAGTACCATGGTCGATCGGCATGAAATGGTATGCTATACTGATTGTAGTAATTTGATGATACATATATGCTTTATTGTTATACTTACAAATGCAAATTATCCGATGATATGCTTAGTGAATCCGATGATATGCTTAGTGAATCCGATGATATGCTTAGTGAATCCGATGATATGCTTAGTGTAGAGTCCAATGATATGCTGTGTGGAATCTAGTCGATGATATGCTTTAGTGTAGAGTCTGATCACATGCTTATTAGTGTAGAATCCAAGGAACTATTAATAGTGTAGATAATCCATATATACTTATTAGTAGAATTCATGCTTAATTAGTACAAATGTGTAGTACTGTGTCTTTTGATAGTGTAGAAATTTATACTTAATAGAAATATATTTGCAAGAGTATGTGTGAGGCTATTTATTAATTGATATGTTTTTCTTATTCAGAAATTGCCAAAGAACCTATCTGTGAGTTGTGGTATCGAGCCTGATGAAGAAGGCTCAGCTGGACTACGCCTTACCGCAAGGGGCTCCGTCACCACCTGTACTTAACGCATGGACACAGACGGTCGCACACACTTAAACTCGGTTGGGTGGAAGAGATTCCTCGTTGGCAAGAATCTTCGTGTTGGACAGGCCATCCTAATTACTATCAGGAACACCCACCATCCAGGCTTGAGGATGATGATCGTCGTCGATATCATCTAGAACTACATATGTGTGTGTGGCTATATCATCTAGAACTACATATGATGATCGTCGTCGATATCATGTAGAACTACATATGATGATCGTCGTCGATATCATCTAGAACTACATATGATGATCGTCATCGATATCACCTAGTACTGCTTGAGGATGCATGTTGACTATATATGAAATTGTTATCTAGTATTCCCTCCGTTCCAAATTACTTGTCGTGGTTTTAGTTCAAATTTGAACTAAAACCACGACGAGTAATTTGGAACGGAGGGAGTACTACCTAGTACCTATAATGCTTTATGAAATTGATATCTAGTAGTACCTATTGAAACTAAAACGGGGTAGGAAGCGGGGGGGGGGGGGGGGGGGGGGGGGAATGATGAAAGGTAGCAGTAGCGCGGGGCTAGGAAACCGCTACAGCTAATTAATAGTAGCGCGTTCCGGAAAAGCGCTGCTGATATAGTACTAACAGTTAGCTGTAGCGCCGCAGTAGTAGCGTGGCAGCCCGCGCTGCTGATAGCCTCAAAACCCGCGCTACTGCTAGGGTTTTCCCTAGTAGTGTGTGGTGGCGGCTCAGCGGCTCTGACTGCTGGGGCTCAGGTCTCGGGGACCAGATCGGGGCGTCAGTCGCTTTAGCGGTGTTGCTGGTCGTGCCGGCGTGGCCGTGCATGCTTGGTGACCATGAATCCGCCGCGGGGCTGTGTCTTTGCGACAACTCACATGGCGACGGTAGTGGTGGCATCCTGCGGGAGAGGTGGTGGTGGTTAGGGCTCGATCCGGGAGGCGCCGTGGTTGCCCTATTCCAGATATGCTTGGCTTGGTGGTGGTGGTTGGTGTGCTACAAGATGCGATTCCTTTCGCTGCGGTGGTTGGCCTGCTTGTGCAAGTACGGTGGACTTTGGGATTCATGGTCTTGGGTTGCGAGAAATCTCTGGTTCACGATGACCGAGGCTAACAATAGGAGGCCTTTCTTTACCCTGATCTGACTCCCTCCCTCATGATGCTCGGGGGGGGGGGGGGGGGGGGGGGGACCTCGGTTCGACCAGCCTATGCAATGGCGTCATGGCATCGTTCCCTCGTTGGAGGTGCCGCCTGGGTTGCTTGAGGAGTCCCTGTTTTGCAGCTGTAGTCGGTGTCAACTATTGCTTTGGGCGTGGGCCTCCGGGGCGCAATGTACACCGTCGTCGACACTCCCTCGACGATGCCTTCCCTCCGCAGGACTTCGCCGCTCCGCATGGGCTCGTAAGGTACAACCGACGAGCCTGTCTGGCCCAGGGTCGGCATGGTGACGACAACTTGCATGCTAGATAGAGAAGGGGACAATGTGGATGC
Organism: Aegilops tauschii subsp. strangulata; assembly: GCF_002575655.3. Classification (NCBI taxonomy): domain Eukaryota; kingdom Viridiplantae; phylum Streptophyta; class Magnoliopsida; order Poales; family Poaceae; genus Aegilops; species Aegilops tauschii. The sequence goes on along the minus strand of NC_053036.3, from coordinate 636,525,244 downwards.
TATTGCAACAAGAAAGAGAGTACCACATGATCAATGGTCTCTCTAAGAAACAAAACACAAGGAAAACTCTCTCGTCTATCGATGTTATTGATACATAGCATAGGTAACAAGGAAAGTTACTAAACTATACAACACCATATAGATACCATGACTTTTCAAAACCGTCGAACTCAATTTGAATTATATCAAATTCGTTCGATTGTTGCTAGTTTGAGAATTTTTAGGGTTATTGTATAGCGAAAGCGTTTTGTACTGATTTTAAAGTGCATAAGAAAAATAGTACAACAACACTGCCGAAGCATGCCTTAGTTTGAGCCACAACTCGTAATCACAGTGGAGTCATTGTTGGGGCTTGAATCAAGATTTAGTGACCCACTGCCAAATTTGCATTGTACCTCATATTGAGATGGTACCAAAGGAATTTTTGCACCTCTTGATGAGTTGGGAAACTTTCTATTGGTAGCTTCTTGTAAGTCATATGTTGCAGGTGCATGGTTGACATTGGAATATTTTTGACCTAGATCGAATATCGTTAAATATGGTCGGCTTGAATAATAATATTAATACTATGATAGAAATCCTATAACTGTTTTAACATATTTTCAATCGTCGTGTTCTTCACATAATACGAGTTGCCGCATGGACCAATGGCATGGAAGAAACAACGTTTGATATCCAGGATTTCTCAATAGCGACCTCCTACCTAGCATGATTTCGGATCTCATTTTTTATGTGACGAGATGGTTAATGCCTATAATTTTTCATGTGCATTTTTTTAAGTTTAGTTGTGATACCATTGTTATCTTATTGTGTTTATTAACTGTTTTCACATACATATGTAGGAAGAAACGTTCTTGATTGGACGGTATGGCACAATTCACTTAGCTGAGATTTTGGCTTGTTCCGGCCACAAGCAAGAGAGGACAACCGAGCTTGGGACTTAAATGAGGAAGTGAGTTACTAGTAGAAATAATGGGAAGGAGGAGAAAGTCGTGCAAGCTGAGGCCTAGTCGAGCAAACGACATGTGCAAGGATTTGGTGAAAATATCATACACCAAACCTAAACTAATAAGTTATTCTTAATGCAACATTGACCCACCCCTATGCATAATGTGCTTTAATCAACTGCTAGATCTTAATTACTGTGTTGCATTTCTAAAACTTCAGATGCCCCAAGGATTTGGTGCGAATAGCAGCAAGCTGATCATAAACGCGTATGTTATTGACCTCTGCTTTGCCTTCAATTTTGATTTCTCTTCAGAAAGAACTTTGTTGCAGTGTGCGTACAAAAAATATTTAATGGATAATCTAGCCTATTTTCCAAACAAGGTAGCACAAGTAACATGCACGGTTAGCTATTGAAAAAAGATAACCTAGTCCAAGAAAAGTTAGCATGCCAACGAAAGTGTGCATGCGTAGCTATCGCTATGCGTACACGATCCATTCTCTATGTTTATTATTATAAGTAACTTAATATATACTGTTACTTTATCGATGATATAGTTAAAGCCTCCCATTTTTCACGTGACATTCTGTAATTTTATGCAGTGAGGTCTTAGGAGAAATGTTCATAGTTATGGCGAAACTTAAGAATGTTGGTGAAGATCAAATTATATATTTCATAAGTAGTGAATGTATCTGCGTTTCGGATCATCGAATGAAGAGTTTGAATGCATCACAGATGGATGTGAGAGAATGCGGAGTTGGAGGTTGTAGGTGGAGTGGATGGCGACTTTGCACAGCCTGACACGTGGTTGATAGGGGTTGTAGGCATAGTGTATGATGCGGTCATGCGAAATCTAACACGTAGCCGAGCAAGCAGTGAGTTTGGGGCTGCTGCGTAAAGTGGATGGGGACATGAGGCTAGCAATGGTGCATTATGGGCAGCGAGTCAATGACTGTAACGTGTGTAGTCAAGGAAGTTCAATGTTGATATTATTTTAATGATAGCATCGCATTGAGCTCATAAAAATCAAATGGTGGATATATAAAAACTTTTGGTCAAAATAATTAAATGTTTCAAATTTTGAAGGTAAATATTAAATGCATGACTAATGTACAAGAGGGAGCGGTGTAGGGTACATCATCTTTTAATTTTGTATCATGGACCAGTCTTGTCACTACCATGGCAAAGATTATTTTGCTCTTGCCTCTATCTGGAAAGGGGCCAAATGACTCTGGAAGAATTTTATAGATCACCAACACCCTTACAAACTCAAAAACCAAACCTAATATCACATGTTCTGCTTAAATAAACATTCAACCCAAAGCATAATGTGCTTTGTTTGACGGATAGAACTCCATTGCCCCGTGACATATCAAAGAACTTCGACCACAAAGAGTTGGTGAGAGCATCAACAAGCTCATTATATGTGCATTATAGATAGTTGACCTTGATTTTCCCTTATTGCCTACATTAACGTATGTAGTGATATTGTATATCAATGTGTTTGGTTCCATCATGATATACATGTTTTTTGCACAATGAGATCAAACTGTTGTTCAAAATTATATGTGATTCGGCCATCATCGGCACATGTGATGATAGACTAAACCCTATAAATCAAAGAGAGAAGATATTTTGGTACCAAATTAACTTGCTACATTTTCGTGAGGTTTTCATTGGTTTATGTATGCCCAACACACCATGAGTTTGAACCGAACAAAATGCCACCCGGTGTACTACTCTTCGATAAAAAGCCGACCACTATCTCGATAGGCCTCGGATAAGTAGACAAGTGTAGCCAAGGGTGGCAGTTGAGGCGATGAAAATGTATGACTTGGCAAGAAAAATGGAAAATGCTTGTAGCCATCCAGCTAGAGGAAAACAAGCATGCAAGTGGCGCGTTCGCGACACCAACTGAGTTGCTCTGATAACAGTGTATGCAGTTTGCATCCCTAGCTAGGGATTTCATTGAATTCCCCGTTTTGTGCATAATATTTAGGCTTATGAGACTGGTTTTCAGTTGCACGGTTTACAACAGCCACTTCCATTGCAACTGTGGTTTGTCTTAATCTGATGTGCATTTGATGGATATGAAACATATTGTGTGTTCAAAATTTAATCACGGGTAATCTTTGTCGCATAGGAAATGTGAATTTGCTTATTTCATGGAGTAAATAATAGGGTAATAATAAGCTTTCTTATTTGGTCATTGCACACGATTCCGTAAGAAGATGCGTGGGTAATGACCACACGCAACACAGACGATTACTATAAACTGAGCGTGTGGATGGACGAACCACCACACGCGAGTTCGTCTTGGCAACGTGTGCGATTGACGAAGTAACCCACACAATTTTGACATCGCATCATGTATGATGGATGGACCCATCCGACACGATTGTGCTTCTACAATCACGTGTGATATGGCTGCACCGCAAATGTTTCCGCTCATCAAATCATGTGTGATGGAGGATCTCATCCCATACGGTTGATATAAGACAATCGGGTGTAATATCTTTTCCAAACGCAAACATTTTCTTCCAGTTAATCATGTGGGATATAAGAAAGATCTCACACGTTCAACTCTTACTGATCATTTGTGATTTCTCGGCCAATCGCACTTGTTTGCTTCAGGAGGATCATGTGTGATATGCGAACTTAACCCAAAAGATTTTTCCGTAGCGTGCGCATGCAGCCCCTATCGCACACCATCGTAAGGCGACAATTTGGAACTGTGTTTGCGATAGGAGATTTTAAACCATGTGCGCACCTATCGCACACCATCGTAAGGCAACAATTCAGAACTGTGTTTGCGATAGGAGATAGGAGATTTAAACCATGTGCGATGGACGGGCTCTACACTAGTGAACGTTCCTGCCGACAAAAATTTCAAGGCGGGAATCTGAAGAAAAAACAAGGGTGAAAGTCGAGTCTAATGACGTGTCCAGGATGTGAGCTACTCCCGAGGTCTCCTTCTCACCTAATCGAGCAAGTAAGCAAAGCAAGCAAGCACACTACTCGATCTGGCAAAAGCAAATATAGAAGAAGAGAAACAGCGCGTACGTACCATGCTGAACTAGTCAATAAATTAGTATTACTAGTAAACATGCCCGTGCGTTGCAACGGGAAGAAAACAAAACATGCTCTTAGCCCAAGAATGTCTGACCCCATCCCTAGGTCTATTTCCAATGCTCATGCTTCCATACGGAGCAAACGCCAGTTGACATGATAGAAACGATCATGTGTCGTGCCTCATGAGGGGTCACATACCATGAAACATAGGAAGCAATTTTCTCATTTTATTATTTTAAAAAGAAAGTGTACAAACCCATGCATTTGCATCAAGAAATGAATTTCAAATAAAAAATAGGGACTATAGCCGCTACATCATTCTCTGATTTTCTTACAAAGCAATATTCTGTATTGCAATTTCCCTACTATACATACTATGAAGATGGTAGCAGAAATGATATCCTGGTAATAACATCTCACTTTATTGATATATATATATATATATATATATATATATATATATATATATATATATATATAGGAAAAATTACCCCTGCATTGCAACGGGAGATAACTGTTAAAACGTCGTCATGGCAGCGAAAATGTGCAAGGAAGAAAACATGAAAGAATTATGTGTGTTTTTACAAAAACATGAAAGCATTATGTGTGTTTTTACCTCCTCGTCATATCATGCTTCACACCCTTCTTGCCCTGCATTGCATACAACGACGTGACAGTGCGTGCACCATTGCCTGAGATCCTGCTAAGGATCCACCTCAGGAGTTTAAACATCGCTTCCACATATTCAATAATTCCAAATTCAATAATGACCTTTCGAACTCAATGAAAATGTACATTACCCAAGTTTAGGCGCAACAGAAATGTACCAAATTAAACCATGCAAGTCACACACCATCTATCAATAATCATTCTACGCAAAAAATAATAATCTATAGCAGTAATCATTCTAAGCGCACCTAGCAAATTGGTTGGTCAAGCAGAGTAACCATACAGCAAAATATATAAAATCACGAAGATACATGCTATTATCTAGTTCAATGAGAGGAACTGTATGGCATGGTGCTAGGTCGCAGTTGCGCAACAGCGAAATAAATAATTATAATACCTTAATGAACTGGCTTTTCTGGTAGCGTAGCTTCGAACAATGGATCTACGAAGCTCAGCAGGGATCAAAGATGGCGGCGAGGAATCAATCAGTGGTGGTTTTAAAATAGCTCCTAGACCTTAAAAAAGAAGAAACTCATTTTGAGACCCATAGTAGGACACCCCTGAACGAAAACACAATAAATTTCGGGATAGCAACTTTTCCTGATTTTTGTGAAACTACCAGATGACATCTTACAAAATGCCCATGGCCACGCGAGTGAAAATTATAGGAATTACCCGAACTTTGGTTTGAGGATTATACATAACACGGATTTCAGCATGCTATGTACAATAATTCTGCTGTGGTGAAATTCATAACAAAAATTGATTGTGCAATTGGGAGGAGATAAGAAAGATAACAACAGTTTGACATTGTACATTGTACAGTTTGACTATGTAGCTAGCTAGCAAAGCTAGCCGTATCGAGTTGCCGTCTACTGGAAGTTCCCAGGCTTGAGTGCACAGTGCAAGATGGCTTCCCAGAGTGGTCAAGTGCGCCAAACAGAAAAGGCTGAAACTGGCCATGGAAAATAAGGAGAAGGATCACTCTATGATGGCGCACCTGGTAGCTGAAGTTCGTGAGCTACCTACTTACTGGGAGTAGGGAGTTTTCTATTGTTCTGCTCAAACGACAACACAATAGATGTGCTGATGCATTAGCAAATTTCTCAAGGGTGAACCACTGTGCCGATATGTGGCTAGAGGGTCTTCCTATATTACTGTAGCCAAATTGTTAGCAGCTGATTGTACATCTATCACTGAGAAGTAATACTCCCTTTTCCACCTCAAAAGAAAAACATCACCAGCAAAGCACTTGCAAACTGCAATAAATAAATTCGCTTAGGTTCAGAGTTTACAATCTACACCAGCTCATGTGATTCTCAGATTCTGGCCTAATTGGTCAAACCACATCATAGGTTTGACAACGAACTACTCTGCCCAAAGTGACGGCAACAGCAAGAAGAACAAATAATTTAGTAATGATGGTCGATGGTAGATAGGAACAATGCAGCAGACTTACATTAGGATTACAGCCCCTCAATGCAAAGTTAAGTACAAGTTTTCAATGAAAGAGTAATAATATGAAGATGGTAGCAGAATAGATATCCTGGTAATAACATCTTACTTTATTGATATATATAGGTCATGTGACATGCAACAACCAAGTCTAATATCAAGATAGCCTCTCGTGGGCACAATCAACTCAGTAAATCATCTTGAATTTATTATCTGTAGTTTTGTACAGAAGCAAAAAGGATCTTTCTAAAGGACTGTTAAAATAGACTATTATCTTTCCACCTCATTCAAGATATAGAATGATGTGCATGACTAATAGGGCTTTCAGCCTGATAGAGGCACATACTAATTAAAGGAAATCTGTAGTGTGGAAGACATGCTTAATCTTACCATGGGTTCGACTTCTCCGGGAACATATGTAGGTTCATACTTCTAAAATTAGTTATATATAATGGTGCAAACATGGATCTTTTTTAGGGGAAATTTACGCCAGTCTCCGTTGATCAAAAGCAAGTGCAAATTGCAATGTAAAAGACCAGCTGTGCTATCTAAGTGGATATTGAAGCTTTGTTCTCTGATTCCCGCTCAAACAAAAACTGATCATTTGGATTGTACAGTAGGTTTCAATGAGACAGATTTCGGTGGCAGCAATACGGAATTCGCAAGTCTGAACAGCTAGGATTAGATGACCAATCTCATGTATCAGTGCAACCACCAGATTCAGTTACAGGTCTTGATAACTATGGGAAAAATCTAGGATTCAGCAGTCCATCATCTGAATTTTGTTTGGCAACCAAGTGCCTCAAGGCTCAAGCCGTGAATCATGGAGAAAATTTTGTTCTGACTGTTCGTACAACCAAAGGTAAGCACTAAAACAGACTGATCTAAGCAATAGAAGAAAACAAACAATTAAGTTTCCTCAGAAGAACAACTGCAGTACGATAGCAGAGCGGATGCCAAAATCCAATCCTGAACAATGGTGTTTCTGAGTAAAATTGCACATGTGGCAGGAGGGAGAGGGTGGGGAGTGGAGGTACCTTCACAGGAGTAGTCGAGGCCTAGATGCTGGTGCTGTGAGTTCCTTTGTTCCTTTGTTGCCTACCACTATTATTCCAAGGAGCCTAATATTTATTAATTCAAACACCCTATCATATTTTTCTTTTATTTCTATTAAAAAAGTTACATAAACATATACACATTGTTATTTTTGGTCCTAGTAAAGTACTACCTCCATACAATAATATAAGACGTTTTTACAGAGGTAGTAGGTGTTTTATAAGTGACATATATATAGCTTGAGCGAATGGAAGCTCCCCAATTGTTTGACACACATTATTTTCACATTGAAAATGCTACAATAACCCCTTACTTTTCAGGGAGAAATGACCTGGGTCTTACTGGCTCGCACCATGAGGTGGTGGTCTAGTCGGTCATGACTTGAGCCTCACTTCTACATATTAAACTAGTGCGTAGTTCCTCCACGAACCGATTCGGTTTTAACTTTACACTTAAGGGAGTCACCCGCCATGCACGACGTTTACTGAAGCCATCGCCAGCCTCCATGCCTCGAGCTTGGACACCTTCACGAGTCCGGTCCCATTATTGAACACGAACACATGGCTATTTTTGTTCTCCGCGTGCTCAGGGTACACCCGTGCCGTGATGCATGTCCGGCCCCCGCCTCCAAAGCTCTCCACTACCGAATGGTCAATCTATTTGTTGGGAGAAGCGGACGAAATTACAAGGTATTCATTTGATGCATGTAACTAAGCAAAGAACTGACGAAGAATTCTGATTACCAATGTTCTAAGAGATATGCTCCTCCCTTGCTGCTCGATGTCTATGTCCACAAACCCTCCATATGACGGCTTGTACACGTTGTCCCTCCCAGTCGATCTACTCATTTTGTCGCAACACGAGGTACACAAGTTAAAGCAAGAAAAACATGAGTTTGCAATAGCGGGAAATTCCATCTGAATTAAGGGAGTTGTGTTCTAATAGTACCTTGTGAGGTCGGTGCACATGAGAACTTTGTACTTGTGGTTGTGTCTGAACACTCTGAAGAAGACAGCCGTGTGCTCCTGCATATTGCTGGAGGCCATGACGAGCAGACCGAAAGGGCCGACCCTGCCTGGCACGGACGCACCATTCTCCTCGCATAGCTTTTGGGGGTCCAGCAGCCAGTTGGGCTGGAAAGTCTCAGCCTCTTCTAGGGACGGGATCTCGAAGATGGCCTCCACATCAGCCTGCGCGCCCACACCAACGATCTTGTTCATGCCACCGGCATTCACCTGCGCTCCTAGCAAGCCGACGACTCGTTTGCTCCTCAATGTCTCGATCTCCTCGATCGGCCACTGCCTTACCTGCTTACCGTCTTGGTCCAGCCACACCTTCCTCGGAACCGTCTACACATGCACATCATAGCTAATAAATATAAAGAGGATGATCGGTTAGTTGATTGGAAATTGACCGGAGGATGCACCTGAACGCCGGACCAGCCCCTGGCGATGTCGTTGTCCTGGCTGTCGGACTCATTGGCCCATGCCCATAGCACGCGCCGGTTCTTGCTCGAGTCGAAGAAGGACTTTGATGCATACACGTGCCCGTAGTCGAAGCGGCGCCAGGTCCGGCAATCGTCGGCGTTGCGCTCTACATCCACCTCCGGCACAAAGGTGTCTGCCACGTCATCATACCTGCCGACCGCGTAGTAGTCTTGGGTCGTGTTCATCACACTCAGCTTCAGCACGTGCCTCACAGCACCGCTCGCTGGTCCGGACGCGTAGCCAAGTCGCCCCTCCTCCACGCCAGGCTCCGCCACCGGGAATAAGTCCGGGCATTCGACCATGCCTGCGGCGCGCGATGTGTACAACGGCAAGGCATTCCGCTTCCAGTGCCGAAAGTCTTTACTCCGGTAGATGAGCGTGGAGGCAATGCCATTGGGGCCACCGACCTTGGCTGCAACGGCGATACGCCATAGGCCGTCGCGGCCTACCCACGCCGTGGTCGGGTCGCGGAAGTTGTCTCCAGGGACGTCGGCTGGGAGTGGTATGACGGGGTTGTAGGCAGGCTTGACCCACTCGCGGAGGAGCGGGTCGGCAGGGTTCTTGGGGAAGGCGACATTCTGCACCTGCACCTCCTTGTCGCCTTGGATGCGGCCGGTGTACAGCAAGGCCGGGATGCCGCCGGGGAGGATTGTGGCGGAGCCTGACCAACAGCCATTGTAGTCGAAGGGGGCGGTGGGGTCGAGCGCGGTGTCAAGGGCGTCCCAGTTCACGAGGTCGCGGGAGACGGAGTGACCCCATGAGAGGTTGCCGGTGCCCCACACCGCACCCAAAGGGTTGTACTGATAGAACATGTGGTACACGCCATTGTGGTACATCGGTCCTGTACGTCCATGCAACGGAAATAATCGTCAGTTAATTCACTCCGAGAATGCTGTGCGTATTATAAATACAACGGGAGAAATTTTCCGAGCACCGTGCCATGCTTTCCCGACCGCATGAAACCATGTTCATTTACAAACAAACAAAAAACAAATTCACTGGCTTATACCTACAAGGGTAGAGCAATTTGCAGAGACCAACAGTAGTGCGAAGGTTGTTGCACCAACCATGTTGAATAATGGACCGTGGATGGTGTTTGTGGTCAATGTATAGTTTGATGGACAGTGCGACGGTGTGGTGCGTCGCACCTTCCCTTATCGTGCGGCGCCGCATGAACACGTACGTGAAAGAACGAGAGCGTGCTGCCATGCAACGTCCGCGTCAGATTCCAAATAAAGCCACGTGAACTAATCAAAATGAAGCACTAGGCACTAGCTACAGTCAGCTCCAATAGTTAAAGTAGTTACTAATGTTCACATCAGTGCTGTCCAGTGCTGCCGGCTTCTTTGCATATGCACGAATCTCTTCGTGCAACAGACAGATCGTCGACAACTCAAGGTATCTAGTGACCGATCAGATCTTTGCGTATGCACGATTCTCTCTTTGCATTTGCACTAGCGAGTGATGTTAACGTGCAACTCATGCATGGTCCAGGGAGAGAGACGTGCTTGTCTTGTGTGCGTAGTATGTTGACAATTTTTTATATAAAAGGATGCCACTAAATTACTGAAATATATGTACATAATTAAATTATTACATAAAAACTTGTTCTCATATGGCTGTTGTGAATATAGCAATCATACACTATAATTCTTCCCCGCAAAAAATTAATTGTTAGAAAGAATAATTGTTAGGCGTGTTTGTTAGTCATAGAAAATAAACATAACCTTTAAAAATTAGTATAATACTCCCACTGTATCAAAATATAAGACTTTTTTGATACTATGATAAAATATAAAACATCTTATTTTGATAAGGAGGGAGTAGAATAATGATTGCTGGAATTTGGAGTAGTTGGAACCAGCCTCTGTATAAGATTTCCTTTTTTATCGAGACGCATATATTTAGGATACTCGAAACTGATTTATGGAAAACTGATTAATAGTTATTTTTCCTAGAACTCATCAATCCAGTTTTAGTAAAAAAAACATGATTTTCTATTCCTGCAATTTGTTAGGCTAACCAAATGTAGTTTTAGGTGGTTAGACCCTTAAATATGATTAGGGGACATCCGCAAAAAAACATGATTAGGGGAAATGGTTTTCACAAAATGTCCGTGTCCAAACAACCCTTTAGTGACCACATATATTGAAGTGCAATTAACGCATGGTTTAGGGAGAGATGTGTGGGTGTGTTTAGGCATGCGTGTCTTATGTTGTGTTGTGCGCGTGCTATGTGTGTAGGAATTTGCCCATAAAAAAATGTGTGTAGGAATTTGAGAGCAATTCCAAAATGGATTTTATTAATTTTTTGAAAATATATACATAATTAACATATTACATCGAATTGCTGTCATATGGATGTCGCGGATATATCCGTTAGAAAATATAATTATCCGACATGTCTATTAGTTATGGAAAATTATTAGCATAATGATTGGTGGAATCTGAGATTTGGGGAGGTTGGAAAGATCGTGAAAATGGAGAGGGGGTCTTTCGGCGAGGCTGCAAATTATCCGATTTGGAGAGTAGGTGCAAACTGACGTCCAATAGAGACACACGTACAGTAGAAGGACAAGAACACTTGACACAAAGCATCCCTCTCGCAATCATAGGCTAGTTGATTTAGGATGTCTTCCTTTGTTTCTCTACCGTCTGTTGAGTGTCCAATGATGGCAACGTTCCTACCGACATGCTCAAGACGGGGAATCTAAAGAAAAAATCAAGGAGGAAAGTCGAGTGTAATCACACGTGTCCAGTACGTGAGGTCTCCTTGGCACCTACTCTAGCAAACAAGTAAGCAAGCAAGCAAGCACACTACTCGATCGGGCAATCAAAGTGATAATATACAAGGAGAAACTGGAGACTGTGTACGTACCATTCGGATCTGCGCAGCACCATCCGGGATTAAGTAACCATGCATGCATGAACGATCCATCAATCCATCATCGGAACCAGAAAATTGGTCGGCCATGCACAGTACACAAGAAGGATCAGATTAGCTACTAGATTAATTCGTTCGTTCGTCAAAAGAGTACAGCTAGATGGAGTTCCTACGTACCGTTCTGCCAGTTCTTGGCGGGCAGGAAGTGGTAGGCGGGCCTGATGCCCACGCCATGGCGGACTAGCGAGCTCTCGGCTTCCGAGAGCCGGCGGAGTGAGGAGGACGGCGAGAGGAGAAGGCAGAGGTGGAAGGCGACGACGCACGCGGCGAGAGGGAGTCTGGCGGCCATGGCCACCCACAGTGGGGAGGATGAGAGCGGCTGGTTGCACTGGTGGTTGTTGTGCCTCTGCTCTGCCCCTCGGAGTCGCCGAATTTATAGGGCGCCAAGTTGCGGACGTGGACGTTCACCCACAGCACTGGTGTTGGCGGTAATATGAGCCGTCCATCAGGTTGATCTGAGGGTCTGGAGCTAATCAGTACTTGGGGACCCGAGCAGCAGGAGTAGCTTAATTTAAATTGGTCATGGAGCAAAGTTTGGCTGAGGTGGCACGAGCATGGACACATTCTGGAGAAGAATTTTCATTTACGAGAGGCAGGTGCGGATATGTATAAATCCATATCTACCTACCTCGATCGTCTCTCCCGCATGGTACTCGTCGGCGTCGCCGCCTGCTGGCCGGTCTCCCGTCGCATGCAGTGTGCGGCGGAGTTTAGTCCATGCTCGTTTCCTTGTATCATAACTGCAAGGCTGGCCCTGACAAGGCATCATCATCCTCAGCAGTGCACAGGCACAAGAAACTTCTAATAAGAAAGAATTCTAAAAGAGAGCAGGAACGTGCGAGACGGGCCAGACTGCGGCTTCGGCGTCGCAGGTGCACAGGGACCCGGGGCGCACCTAGTATTGAACCCACTAGAACAATGGGCCAAACTACCACCCTTGGGGCAACTCTAATGCAAGTCACCAAATCCCCTTCAATATTTCAACAAAAATCCACTTTAAATATTCGGACCAAACGGTACAAAAAACTTTTTGCCATCCAACAATGATGATAAATAGAAAATGTCCGAACAGGCCTCGACATCTGGAATCCCTTAAACTGGTACCAAACTGAAGGACATTTTGGGCACTCCGGACGTTCACCTCGCCGGACTTCGACAAGCGTGAATATATCATAAATTCTCGCCCAGACATTCACTTCATAACCCTCCGCCAATATTCATGCCGATTAGAGTGGAAGCGACCAGACGGCTGCGTACACACATTTTATGCCGGTTGACATCATCGGAAGGCTGACCGATGCGGCATTTACATCGACGGAGTGACCGACAAGCCAACTCCAGCCGCTGCCCGCATCAGACAGCCTACCCCGGCTAATTAAGCCGGCCACCTGCAGATGCAAGACCCCCCCCCCCCCCCCCCCCCCCCGCGCGCCAGTTCTACTCTCTGCTCGTCTATCAAACCCGGATGCCAAGCCCCCCTCCCCCCCTTCGCTATGCATCAAGCCATGCGGCCACCTCGAGTGCTACCTCATCGGTGGTGGCGCATTGTCCTTGGCAGCCAACAAATGCCTATCCGAGGTGGAGCATTAGGCATTCGCAATGTCGGTCATCGCACCGACTTGGGTTCTCGTGGACCCTTAGCTTGTAGAGGCCTAAGTCGTCAATTGGTCCAGGACCACCATGCAGACCTCCATCCGCCGTCAGTGTTGGCTCCGCAACCAGCTCCTCAAAGTGAGGTTGGCTGAGTCCAAGTGTTTTGCTTGATTCAAAGGCAACAACGGGCGGTGCCTGACGAAGTCCATGGCCGAGCATCGCCGCCAGCTGGAGATAGCCGAGTGGCAATGCCACCAGCGTGCAACGGCGGCCACGAGAGATGTCGTGACGCACGGGGGGCCTTACGCCACTGGAAGGATGATGATGATAAAGGCTCGGCCGGCGGCGATGACGGCACAGACGGTCATAGAGGTATCGTTGGCCATGCCTATGAGGTCACTGTTCCTTTACCTCGCCTAGTTTAGGTTTAGTTTTAATTTCTTTTGTTTTGGTTAGCATGAATTTGACACTTTTTTAATGAAAAATCATTTGAAATTGACCGAACATTTGAGGCATGTAGTCACGGGCGTAGCAAGGCCCCAGGCAGCACTCATCAACCCGAAAAGTGGTCGAACCTAGGTCAGTGTGGTGACACCACCGTGCTCACACCACTGAGCTATGAGCTCATCCACACACAAAAAAAGTATGTCTTAGATTTGTCTAGATATATCCATATCTAGACATGTTTTATGTTAGATACATCATACATATGTATTTAGATAAATTTAAAACAATCTTCTTGGGACGGAGGTAATACTTATTAACGCGTCGGTGTACGAATAAACTAATCCAGATCGACCAGTGAACCGTGGTGGAGAGCTTCAGCGACGCCGGGTGGACATGCACGACGGTGATGGGCAGCAACTGCCTGTACGTGTCCAACAATTAACGGACAGACTGGTGCCGTGAAAGGTGTCCAGTGGTAGCGTGGGACGGTGGCAGCGGACCATTTCACCGGAGCCAGTGGCTGGATTGCACCGGGCGCCGATCATGACGCGCAGATCTGCGGAAGTGGACCGGGCCGGGGTGGTGGGTTCTCTGGTCCATCCTCAAGTTTGGAGTCTTCCGTGATGATCTATGATATTTTCTTTGTCTCAAAAAAAAAAACTATGAAATTTTCATTTATTTTCGAGGAACCATCTATACTAGAAGCGCGTGGCGTGCGCTTTGCTGCGCCGTCGATGCCTTTTCATTTTGACATTTCGTTTTTGCTCACGTTTTTGTTTTAACCCAGCATGAGGAAAATTGAATAATAAGAAATATCTATCTCGCCTAGGAAAGATTACACTCTAGCTACCTCTCAACCAAGTCATAATTCAGTGAGGCCGTAAGGTTCCCAATCCATGTGAACACTGATTCCGTCATGTAGAATGTAAAAGTATGACAAAGTTAATGATGAAGCCTCCTAGTGAAGGAATGGTAGAGACAAAAGCAGATGATACAAAGATGCAAGCTTAATTGCAGACAAATGTATGATTATGAGTTTACTACATCAAGTTGGATTGCTTGCATGCTTTCTGATCCCGAACCTTTAATCTGGAATAGAGCGAGCCAAGATTCACAGTAACTATCATCATCCAGACCATGTTCAGCAATGAACTTCTTGTGTCTAGAGCCAAGACCACCCTACATTTATATATCAGAGAGAAATGTTAACGTCAAAACCGAATTATCTATCTAACAAAGCAGTCTGTTAGAAGCAAACCTTAAAACATATGGGAGACTCTGAAATATGACACAGAAAATTAATTAGTTTTTTCCCATCATGACGGCGAAACAATATAATTAGAGTGGAAATCTGGATTCACAGATGAAAAACCAATGGTGCATATCATCAAATTTTGATTTACAGGTTACGCGTGAAAAAAACTTTTGAGAGGGCTACCACTTGTCACTGCTTAGTCTGACTAACTCATAAAAAAAGCGAAGCTTAATAAAATGTACACACCATTTCTATGTATAGTGACATAACACATGATAACATTTAGATTCAGACTTCAAAGTGCAAGGGATACCTGTTTTCTTTAGCTGCGTACATCTTATTTTCCTCCAAAGGCTTTGCAAGCTTACTTTTCAGTAACTAAATCTTTGGCTGTGTCTCTGTTTCCAAGTTAATTGCAGAAGCTCCATCGTCACCTGAAAATATAAGGAAATATATGGGATTTTTTTTTTGAAGGTCACCGGGGGAGGGCAGAGCCCTCCACCTGAATCTTTTTTCTTTTTCTATTAAATCACACCCCCGAGGGAGGTAAGAGTTTTACACATGCGCCGCACCGCCCCAAGTCTAGCCTGCATGCGAGAACGCGCGCAGCCACCTATCTACGCACGGCCGGTCGGCCACCCTCAGTCGGCCTCGCCACAAGAGCGCATCCTCCCTGCAGCATCCGAGCAAACGGGCTAGGGAAGGCTGCGCACCTCGGAAGACCACGGCATTCCTATGTTTCCATAGTTGCCAACAGCATAGGAGGGTGAAGGAGGCCTGGGCAGCATCACCGGCCACGTCTCGCACGTCGATGGCCTGCAGCGCCCCAACATGATAGCCCTTCCCGACCACGTCGACCCCCACACTCAGCCAGAATGAACGGGCAAGAGGGCAATCGAGGACCAGGTGATCAGCCGTCTCCAGCGCGTGCGCACAGATGGGGCACGCAGCCTCCTCCGCCGTCACGTGGTCTTCCGGAGCAGGACGTCTCTTGTATGAATCCTCCGTTGAACGAGGAGCCACCCGAAGAACCAGACACGGGACAGCGCAGCGCACCCCCATATGAAGTCGGCAAAAGAAGCCCGCGTGCCACCGAAGCGTTCCAGGGCATAGATGGCCGCCGTGGGCATATATGGGATATTTAAGTACTGTATACGCCTAACCTGCATTCGAGATCATCAATCTCCTGCTCGAGGACTGTATCTTCCTCTGGTCTGCACTATTTGATCTTCTTATCCAATAATTCATTGTTCAACTCTGATTCATGTACATGTTATGCTTCCGATGCTGACAGAACACTCACCAATCTCACAAGTTTTGTTTGCATAGATCTTCTGCCATGGTAGCGTCAAATTTGGCATCCTGAGCCATCTTGCTAGCGATTGAAATTGTTGATGTCCTATCCTCATGAAAGCAATTGCTATCATTTGAATGCACAAACTCGGTTTTAAGTAGGCAGACACAACTCTGTGTCCAAAAATCTGTTGTGTAATAAAGAAAGAAAAAACCAAATTATAAATGCTTAGTCTTTAGTTACTTTCCTACAACTTCACAACAATATCAAGTTGCCATTACCACAAAAAAAATTCCATGCCATTTAGTGATTCCTGGACTGCCACATTTTCACAACTGATATGAGAAAGTAATTAAGCCTCAATATACTAACAGAATTTCAGGCAAGCCATTTCATCTCGTAAAAATCAACAAAATTAGTTGTTCAGCTAGCTGTGATGAAATACATTTTGTGGGAGTATTTAGCAGGAACATAACAAATAGCAGCATAAATAAACTATCTAACAGATGAAACGTACATACTACTTGTGTGGATCAATCAGTCAATTTCAGAGAAAAATGTACGAAATGAAACTAGGCTGCACTGTCTTATTTCTCATCTTGCCTTTTCTCGCACACGTCAACCGGGGACAGTATCTGTTCTGGTTCATCAAGTACATTATTGCCAAACTTGATGTGTTTCATGATCAGAGCAAATAAATATCATATGTACATATGAAGCTGAAACTTGTGTCTTCCATCACTAGTCTCACCACATGAACATTAGGTGGTTGAGTGCGGCCACTCGCCACGGTAGAGATGTTTTTTAGAAGAGCACAGTAGAGATGTGCAATGCTAATTAATTAAAGGGAAACTATCTCGCTCGCACAGAATACACGCCACGTGTTCTATTGGGGTCCACACTCTCTCCGTTTTGGCCTAATCCTCATCTCGTATGTTGACCTCCTCATCTCCCCCTAACGACACTCCGCCATTGCCGAACAGCGTGCGTGCCCCCGGTTAATCTTCAAGAAAACTATCCAAGGAGGCCACTCAGTGTGTCAGAAGACCCTAACATTTCTTTCATTTCAAACATGGCAATCAATGTGCAAGGTGATAGATCCAAGCCCACGGCGCGTGACTCCCGAATGGCGTACCAAGTTGACCCACCAATCTTGCAGAGACCAAAAGTGCAACGTCGGTGCTGCGAGGGGTTGCGCTACCGAAGAAAGTGGCGCAGGAGCTGTTCGTAGTTGGCATGGATGATGCTTGTAGCTCCGTGTGGAGTTTGCTTGACAACGTACCCTTATAGTGCGGTGCAAGTGCCCGAGCGAGCACGTATGCATGAGTACGTGAAAGCACGAGCTAGCGGGCGCGGCAAACGCAAAAGCCATGCAACGTCCGTATCCGATTCCACATATGGCCACGTGAACTAATCAAATCAAACACTCCTACTACTAGGCACTAGCTACAGTTAGCTGCAATAGTGAAAGTAGTTTGCTACTGCCCACATCGTTGCTGTCCTATGTTGTTTGGCTCCTTTGCATATGCACGAACCTCTCCTTGCAACAGACATATCGATGACAACTCAAGGTATCTACGTAGTGATCACTGATGTTTACGTGCGACTCACGCATGGTCCAGTGAGAGATGTGACGTGTGAGTGCGTGCATGGGATTAGGAGTTGGAAACAACATTAATGGGAGTACATATGTATATTGAGGAAATAAAAAATGGATATTACTACTATATTATTGAAAATAAAATGTACATAAAATTAAACTACTGCGTCAAATTATTGTCGAATGGCTGTTGTGATTATCTCGTTAGGAAATATATTTATTAGACATGATTGTTAGTTATAGAAAATTACTAATAATGATTGTTCTGTCTTTTGGTGCTAAAAATTTAATAATTTGCAAAATTAGGAGAACGAAATTTATTGAAGCTGGTGCATAGTATGTCTTCTTTTTGGAAAAGAAGACAGTTTTATAAAAGTGGGTGGATAGTATGACCAAGTCTGTAGGAAAAACTATCAATAGCTAGAATATTAAAAAAAAGTAATACTCCATCATATTGCCAGAAGTTATTGATAGTTTTTCCTACAAACTTGGTTGCACCATTCGACAACAACTCGTGATATCTAGTGATCACTGATGTTTACATGTTGTACACGCATGGTAGGGAGAGAGAGAGAGAGAGAGAGACGTGACATGAGTGAGTGCGTTAAGGAGTGTGTGTGTGTGTGTGTGTGTGTGTGTGTGTGTGTGTGTGTGTGTGTGTGTGTGTGTGTGTGTGTGTGTGTGTGTGTGTGCTGTGCCATGCTGTGTTTCGTTCTGTGCGTGCTTGTGTTTAAAATTTCTGACAATATTAGGCAGTAAGTCAAAACTCAACTGGAAAATACTAAACTATTAAAAATATGTGCACCCTCCGATTTCAAAAGAAAGACATTTTTTGTCTGGCGTCCGTGCATAGTGGTATGATCAAGTCTGCAGTTGTTGACAACTTTTCCTACAAATTTGGTCTAACTTTGCAGCATTTGACCCTGGAAAAAAGTCTATACACCCTCTTTCAAACACAGAGAGGGTACATATATAATTAAATCCGTACATCAAATTGTTGTCGTACACTTGTTGAGAATATATGCGACAGATAATATAAGAGGGTATTAAGCCATGTTTGTTAGTTATAGAAGATAAATAAAGTAATGATTGGTGGAATTTGAAGAGGGAATCATTTGGAGAGTTAAAATTCGGTTTCTTCCACTGGACTTGAAACGCGTGCACAAGTGGAGCAACATAAAACAGTCATATCGCTGCAGACCACACATAATCATGGGCTTATTTAGGGTGTCTTCCTTCCTCGACCGTCTGTTCAGTGTCCAGTGATGGTAACGTTTCTGCCTTGAATCTTCAGAAAATCAATGATCGACGAAAATAGAGTCCAATAATTGTGTCTTCCCTTCTTCCTCTACCGTCTGTTTAGTGACACTACTCTACTGATGGCAATGTTCCTACCGACTAAAAATATACATTCCTACCAACAAGTTCAAGATGAGAATCTAAAAGAAAATCAAGGATGACAATTGAGTGTACGTGTCCAGGAAGTGAGTTCTCCTTCTTTCGCAAGCAAAGCAATTTAGTAGGAGAGGAGTGCGTTCGTACCAGTGGGATATGCTCAGCACCATCCGGAAGTCACCATGCATGAATGATCCGAACCAGCAAATTGGTCGGACATGTACAGTAGTACAGTACACACAAAGGATCAGATAGGTTGCTCTGTGACGCATGCCCGAGCCACTTCCTCCGCCGCCGGGACACCACCTCGGCAACCATCACTCTAGTGACCCCTTGTTGCGCGTCCGCGACCCCATGACAGCCGCACCTGTTAACCCTCGACTCCCGACCACTAGTGATTCCGACGGTCTGCCGAGGTGCCATAGATGGTGCCATCTTGCCCTTTTCTTTAGGAAAAATCAATCGACGCCGTTGACATTTCGCAAAAGTACAATTTCACCATTATGATGTTTACGTTAAGTGGCCCCGAATTTTAGTCCCGTCCTGGGCCCCTAAAATCTTAGGACCGACCCTGCATGGCGGACTGTGCTTTCTACTTTGGAGAGCCCCGCGGAGTGAGGGGAACAGAGAGAGGAGAAGGAAGATGTGAAAGGCAACGATGTATGCGGCATGAAGGAGTCCGGCCATGGCCACCCCGGTGGGAGGAAGGGAGCGGCTGGTTCGACTGGTGGTTGCTCTGCTCTGGCCGCCGGCGAGTCGCCGGATTTATAGTACGTACATCATGGATGTGAAAGTGGAAAAGAACAGTAGTATAGTATAATTTGATAAGTGGGAAAGTTGGCTAAGATGACATGGGAAGATATCAATTACACATAGCCTTTACACCAACAAGATGTCTTAAAAACATTCAGGATGCATACAGCCCGAAATGAAAACAAAAAACAAAGAAAAAATAAAGGCCTCGCTACAGTGATCAATTCCTCCCAGCAGCAACACAAAAACCACCATCAAAGACATTGCCTATATATATGCATGGGCATATATATTCTGGAGAAGAATTTCTATACAAGACGCAAGTCCCAATGACCCGATCCATATCTACTCACAATCCATTACATCACCTAGCTCGATCGTCTGGTAGTCGCAGTCGTCGACGCTGGCGTACGGCGCCTCCGCACCCCGTCCAATAGCACAGCCGCATTGTGATGCGGCGTCTGGTGGCCGGTCTCCCGTCGCAGTGTGCGGCGGTCTTTAGGGGGTGTTTGGTTCAGAAGTCTTAGGACTTTTTCTAGTCCAGGGACTAATCAAAAAAGACTCTTTAGTAGAGTCTTTTTCTAGTCCCTGTAGAAAAAGTCCCTCCCGTTTGGTTCCTAGGAACTTTTTAAAGTCCCTAAAAAGTTCCTAATCATGCTCATTTCTTTTCTCATAAACTGCATGGCTGACCGTAGTAACGCATGCATGATTCTCAGGCACAAGAAACGACTTTCGTCTCTAAGCGTTTTAGGTCATTAAAGTACTGAACTAAAATGTCTTACATTTATTTACAGAGAGAAGTACTAAAAGATGAGACAGGCCTGACTGGAGCTTCGATTGGCGTCCTAGGCGCACATGGACCAAGAAGAGTAGAAGACACTAGAACATGAAGGCATGCATTGCCGCGCCCGTCAGTCCTCGCGAAAGAATAAGTAAAAATGAATTTCGGCCAAGAAAAAATAACTTTGAATTAATACAGAAATACATGTCCAGAGTTCGCCAAAAGCAAGCCATGCAACATAGCTTGCAGGACATTAAAGATCTTCCACATGGATCACCCATCATCAAGTTTCACTTAGCCAAACGGCGCTCACATCAAAGCGTGTCTAGTTTGAACTGAAGTTCAGATGCATACAAAAAATAACACATAAAAAACTACAAAGAAAGCATATACAGTAACTGGTCCTTTAGATTTGCACTTAGCAAAAAATTAATTCCTCACTCCAGTTCAAGAGTTCTGGAAGGAAGAGCACAAGGCAAGGTTCAACCCTCACTCGCGTGAGTGAACACACCTGATTGTCGAGAAACAACATCCCCTAGTCGAATCAATATGTTCGGATGAATTTGCTTGAACAATGACATGATAATAGCTTATAAGTAAATAATTTAATCCGAGTGCTAAAAGATATCATGGTAATTAAAACATGGTCTTGACACATCGTTTCATATTTGACCAAAGACGTAGGTTATTCAGAAAAGGACATGAAGGTTGGTTTGTTGAGACATAAAGGGTGGTTTCCATGATTCCTGTGGAGATAAAAAGCAATATATATTTTTTCTAACTTCCTACAAAACATCTAGCACTGATTGAGGAACATCAACCAACCAGGTGCAACTATTTGGATGCATAGAAATAAATTTCTTGTAATTTATCTCTAAACTACCACTTGTTATCTGCAAAAGAGGCAAGTAAAGATCAAATGAGAAATAAATTATAAGACACAACGGGCAGCCTTCTTTCATGTAGACCAGTGGAAAAGTAGAGAAAACAATACTTCAAACTTCTTTGCAACGAACTTCGGCTCTTGTAACCCACTATCTGTGTGTTCTTTGCTTAGGGTAGCAATCTTCTTAAGAAAATTCACCCTGCAGAAAGTATGACCCTTTGAAAACTGAACAACTACCTATGGTTTGTAAACATGAGTTTCATATGTAGACATGGTATATAGGTCAGTAGTGAATTTGGTCAGACGGGGAAGCAACGTGGATAGTGGTGTCTGGTGTGTAGATCTGTGAACGTAGATGCGAGCAACAGGATGATGGTAAACACTTCGTGTGCCATCCCCTCTAGTACTTCTAGTTTCGCGCATCACCCTATCAGGACTACTGATGGTTTTGGGTTACGTGCGCTAGGCATGGGCTGCTGTGTTGATCTCAGACCCTATTCAGATCGGATTTCGATTTCAAGCCAACGGCTTCGCGCCTGCCAAAACTTCACCTTTGGTATCCTCTAATTTGTCGCCGATGAGGCGGGCCAGCTCTACACTAGCCCGCCACCAGCCAACCGAACTATCTTCTTCGGAAGCCTGGAGTTAATCTTTGATTGGTGCGGTGACATCCATCTTTGCATCCCTGATCTACCACGGCCACTAGACCCGGCTCTTAAGCACAACCCGTAGCCCAGATCTAAGGCCCGCGCTCTCGCCCCGGCCTTCCCACCTAAGGACTTCCCTGACACATCATCAACCCACCTACCGGCAACGACTTCCCATCATATCACAATGGTGTGCATGACCTGCCCGCTGCTGGAAGACCATGAGTTTGATGATTGTGTATGGGACGGTCAAACGTCCGACGCTTGTGAAAAATCGGGAAGTTGCCCATCTGCAGACCCGTCAGCGCCCCATACAGATCGATGTCGATCGACGCCTAGCGCGCGTGCCCCTATAGAAAATATGGAGCGGGAATTCACAGGGGCATGCTCATTGTATATGTAACACATAGGGAACAAGTGGGCTGAGCAGTGTAAGCATCATCCAATCGTTGATTTTTAGTATTATTTTCGTTTGATATTCGTAAGTCGTAAGAGCATCTACGACTGGACACCCGATATTCACCCCCAAATGCTTGGGTGGTATGCCAGGTCACTGCTTGGATGGTATTTGCCATCCAACCGGCCATCCCAAACATAGCCCAAACGTCTGAGCTGACCGGCAACCCCCATACCAAGCCCATATGTGGGGCGAATATGGGGACGCCCGGACGCATCCGCCATGTCGGATCGGACCCACTATGACCCACACCAACCCCATATATATTCATCACTATCAGCACTCCGGACTACCCCTAGCCACTCCACTTCACTCCCCTCTGTCCCCAAGCTTCTGTAGGTGAACTCCGGCCTTCTCCGGCATGGTAGGGGTTGGATCCAACTCTGACATCTCCCCATCCGGCGACTGGGACCTTGTCACACGCGGGAACGCGGAGAAGATGGTCGTTCGCATGGCTCTCCACCACTCCCAGGAGGAGTAAGCCCGAGCGCGCTCAGACTCGATCCGGCGGGAATTCATTGTGTCCGTGCAAATGACGCTTGGATACGCTAGCGCCGGAGGCTCGAGGCATGTCACTGCGGCCTCGTCGGACGTGGTGACCACCGCCTGACGCAGCAACTCCGGGGTGGTAGCACAACCCCTCTAGTGGCGCGGCATTTCCATGGCATCGGGCCCTGAGTCGGAGCTCAACAGCGGCATGCCTCACGGTCTGTCCATCGCGAAAACGAGGCATTGGGCTGCGGACTAGAGCATGCCCGCCTTGCAAGGCAGAGAAAGCGGGAGGCTGCGGCAGCTCTCGGGGCCGATGTCGTGGAGGCGGAGTCACACGCCGCCTTCGACTAGGCCTGCTCATCCAAGTCTATCATCGACCTGAACTCCACCCGCGACGTCCAAGCCGTGGGTTTCGACGAGGAAGAGTGGGGCATAGAAGATGGTGGCGCATCATTTCCACTACTCAAGAATTCAATCGATTAATCAGATAACGGGACAGTTAATCACTACTCGTAGGGTGGCCAACTCGAATAGTACCTATTCGTTGCGTTAACTTGCGATGCCAATTAACTAGTCTGTCAAACCGATTAATCAGTTGTTAGGCCGATTAATCGTTATTGGCCCATTAAATGGTGAGCAAGTGAAGCCTAAGTTTTTGGCCCGTAAACCCTCCCGGTACCCTCTCGCTCCTCAATAGATACGCTTTGGCCTAACTCCCGCCCCTCCCCCTCCTCCATCCCATCCCAACCTGGTAGGCGGCTGGCCATGTCCTCGCCAATGCCAGCCACCATGCTACAACAGCTTAACCGCTTTGGTCACCCGCCTTAGCCCCCATTGCCTCCCATCAACTGCTCCCCATCCTCTCCGTGGGCTGCTCCCCATCCCCTCCTAGCGGCTGATCACCAATCTCTTCCTCCATGGCATCACCAACAATCAATGTACTACCATCTTATTCCTCTCCCTCTCAGTGGAGAATGTATCATTCAAAGATTAACATATTAGATTAAGGTTAGTAGATTATAGATTTGTAGATAGTGTGGATGGAACTATTGGGTTGGTTGTTATTTTTGCAGGTTGCTGAGAAAAGGAGGTTCTACAAAATACAAACTTCAAAATGGTGTATTGTTGTGTAGATTAGTAGGTTACATATTAGCATATCTTTATTGTCTGGTTGCCATTTATTTGGCAGTCTCTATTTCTATTTGTGTGGCTGCCATATATCTTGACATGTTGGATTGCATATTGTGTCGCTATATGTTAGACAAGCTTAATTGCTAGTTTTGAATTTTGAGATTTTTTGGTTTGGATGCATCAGGATTACAGTTTTACCTCATGTCTATGCTTTTATATGCCTACAGTGGCATATTTTGGTATATTACATAGCTGGAAGCAAGAGAAAATGGGTAGTTCGAAGGGGATTTCTGTCAGTCTGACCTGGCGGACGCGCCCGGTCGCGTCCGAACATCTCCATATCCGCCCTGTATCTGGGTCGGTTTTTTCTGACCGGTCACTGAAAGGGCCGTCCGTTCGGGCGTTTGAGACGGATTTAGGGTGCCCGGTTATGGATGCTCTAAGGGTAGTTTAGCCATGGTTCTGCTCCCCAAGTCTGGCCCGTCCCGCACGTTCCTCGTCTTCTGAATTTTTAGAAGTTTCCTGTCAGGGTCAGCCATTGCATGCAGATAAAAAGAAGTGAGCATGGACTAAACTCCGCCGCACCGCACACTGCGACGGGAGACTGGCCACCAGGCGGCGGCTAGACCGTGCAGCAATTGGAGGGGGGCGGAGGCGCCGCCTACGGTCCACCGGCGCCCACGAGTACGTGCCATGTCCGCGTGCGCCCTGCCCATGAGAGACGAGATGATGGAATGGATTTGTGAATGGATATGGACTGAGACTAGTGCCGCACCTGAACGTGCCCATGCGCGTGCCACCTCAGCCAACTCTGCCCCTTGACTAAATTCTGCAGCAGTGTAGGGAAAAAGTCAAATGGTGCAAAGATAGACCAGGTTTGTAGAAAAAACTATCAACAACTATAGGCTTGGTCATCCTATAGGCCGATGTCAGACAAAAAAATGCATTCTTTTTACACTCAAAGGGTGGACGCAATTTTTAAAATTTAATATTTTCCAGTTTTGAGCTACCCCATAAATATTGTCTGAAATTTCTAAGAGAAGACACGCACACGTACATCACAACACACGCACTCCTTAACGCACTCACGTATGTGACGTCTCTCTTTCAACCATGCGTGTGCATCATGTAAACATCAGGGGTCACTAGATATCACGAGTTGTTGTTCAAATGGTGTAACCAAGTTTGTAGGAAAAACATTCAACAACTAAAGAGAATAAAATATATTTTTAATATTACATTTATTTGATATTCTAGTTATTCACAGTCTTCTGACAGTGTGCCAACTTTAAAAAATGCCGTCCTTTTCGAATTGGTCATACTATGCACCTATACTTCAATAAAATCTCACTCACCTGGTTCCACACGCAATTACGTACATATTTTCAAGAAATTTAGTAGCAATGCTCATTTTTATTTTGTCAATATACATACTCCCAGCTATGTTGTCTCCAGCTCCTACTCACACGCACGCACTCAACACAACACACGCCCTCAAACGTCACATCTCTCCGTCCCTGGACGATGCATGAGTTGCACGTTAACATCAGTGATCACTAGTACTGCCTCTACCGAAATACTTGTAACTTCAGTATTCTAGTACAGAGGATGTCTAGATACCTTTAGTTGCCATCGATCTGTTGCAAGGGGAGATTTGTGCATATGCAAAAAGGCAAACGGCATAGGACATCAACGATGTGAGTAGTAGCAAACTACTGACTACTGGAGCCCAGTGCTTGATTTGATTAGCTCACGTGGGTTTTATTTGGAATCGGATGCGGACGTTGCTTGGCGGTACGCATGCTGCATGCGTGCTCGCTCCGGCATTCATGCAGCGCGCACGGTAAGGATATGGTTAAGCGTAAGGTGCGCTCCATCAAAATCCATATGTAGGCATTGACCACAAACATCAGTTACTGTCTCTTAAACCCATTAAGACAGAGTGAAAGGGCGGCCAACCAGCTTTGCCACATGACGTATGTTAGTTGACCGTGGTGAGAAAGTTTTTGATTTTTTTGGAGATTTCTTTTGGGAGATGTAAGTGAGACATTTTTCCTTTTTTAGAACATTTTTTCTAAGCTTTTTCATTTCCTTTTTGAGATAGATGTGATGCGAGAAAGTTAAAAAAATAGATGAAGGTGAGGTTTTTTCCTTTTTTTTCTTTAAGATGAAAAACACACGCATGGCTTCCTCTCAAGCGGCCCGCAATGGCAGGCCCTAACCACTAGTTCGTCAACAATGTTGGTACAAATCCATGCTAACGACCAAACAGCTCCTGCACCACTTTCTTGAGTGGCTCAACCCCTCGCAGCAAGGACCTTTGCACTTGAGCTTTTGCCCTTTGCAAATCGCTCTAGCTAGCAGGGAAGCCAACGGTAAAAATTGTAAATTATCTCATTGGGTCAGCAGGAAGCTTATTTCAAAACAATCTGGATGCCTTGTTTTTCACATTGTCCAACACTGAGTTACCACGTAAACTGTGGCTGCCCCTCCTGAAGGTGGTCAAGTGAAGTTCTAACTTGACAAATGTGTTTAGAGCTTCAGGCAAATCTAAACTACATTTCAGCATGTGTTTTGATGATGATACACTTACAGGAAAAATGCACGGGATAACCTCACGGACGAAATGTGGTCTCATGCGGTTGGAAAAGCCTGCCGCGGTGCTCCTGTAATTCATGCCCATAGGTTTAAGATTTTTTTATCTTGCATTATTTGAACTAATGGCTAATCATTTTCGTTGCACATAAAGACAATGCCTATGTACCACAATGGCGTGTAGCCAATGGCGGAGCTTCGACGGAATTCGAGAGGGGGCTAAATGGGTTTTAATTTTTAAATAGAGTTGACGGAACTAATTTAGTGTAATATGTTAGCTGGCTAGCCACCAGCTCATGGTGCTAACCAATAAGACCTAGGGCATTTCTCCCTCCAACATAAGGGGTTATTGTAGCATTTTCTTCATGAACATTTTTGAATTCGCAAACATTTTTGGATCTGCCAGAAAATGAATCTGGATATATTTTAATTCATGAACATTTTTTTCTTTCACGAATATATGTTTTATTTTTTAGTAATTTTTAAATTCACGAACATCTTTCTGAATTTGTGAATATTTTGAAAATATGACATTTTTCAAAATTGAGGATCATTTTTTAATTCACAAAATTTAAAAAAATCCATGAACATTGCTCGAATTCATGAACCTTTTTTTATTCATGGACAGTTGTAAACCAGTCATTTTAATTCCTTGACATTATGTGAATTCTTAAACATTTTTCAGATTCATAAGCATCGTTATGCAAAACAAGTGATTATTTTCGAAATATATGAGCATTTTTCAAAATTCACGAATAATTTTTAAAATTGCTAACATTTTTTTTACTTGAGAATATTTTTGAACTCTTGAACATTTTTATTAATAAAGTCGACCAAAATAAAAACCCAGTCAGAATATATAGAAGTAACACACTAAAATATGGAAAGAAAACTGAATGTGAGAAAAAAGTAGAAGAAAAACATGTGTGGGAGCGCTAGCGCGAGTGGTGGCTCGCTGAGGACGTGTTTCACACCGCGTGCTGGGCCTGGCGCATTTTTACTAGCGATGTGCGTGATCGCTGAGTATGAATGGCTGGGGCTGTAGGCGACGAGCAGTTGCTATATCGCTTTAAGCGATATATAGAAGCACCCAGATGGAATGAGGAACAGAGTGATACGCCGGTTCGGCTTTGTGGTGGCCCATCCACCACAAGGCGCGCTGGCCTAGGTGAATACATGCCTTCTTTGCAATTGCATAGAGAAACATGAGAGTTGTTGCGGTGACTGTGGCTCCATGCTTTGATCGATGGTTATTATGCTAGATCCGAGCCAAAACTAAGAGCAACTCTAGTATACCCCTTAAATCGCCGACCCGTATCGCGCGTTTACATTTGGCGGAAAATGCGTTTTGCGGGGTGCGGCCGAACAGAACCCGCGTAGCGGAACCGTAAAATAGAATATCCATTAAGAGTACCCGACATACCAAAAAAATAATGCCAAATCCATAGATCCTCGTATGCTACAGCCTCTAACAAGCCCGTGTCGTTTCTCCTTTGAGTAAAAAAACGGCAATTGGCCTCGCAAGCTTGCACAAATTTTATGAAGAGTGATCGGCGCATTCGATACCTTCTCCGGAAGAGGTGCGGCGGATAAGTTGGATTGTCCGCGAAGTAGTCTTGCATCAACATCAGGCTTCCGAGATGGCGGTTGCGAGGGATGCAAAGACGGCCAACGATTGAACCTCGCCGTCTTTCGCGGTTTCGGTCCTCCTCCTCCTTCACGGCTAGGACCGCCACAACCATCTGCTGACGATGGCACTCGAGCATCGATTCCACGTCCGAGTCGTCCGACAAGGACGAATCCTCAAGCAAAAATTGCTCGCAAGGGCTCAAATCCATCTAAAAACGCATCAACGCTCGCATCAACGAAATTTCTATGGCAACAGGTGGGGCTCAAGAGGAAGGAAAAGGGGCTCAGCGGGGCGGCGGCCGGTGGCTGGAGGCGGTCGATCCAGGGCGGTGGCGACGTCGCAGTGGCTCGGCTCATCGGATCCGGGGCGAGAGGCACGATTCCGCTGGCCGGAATCGCAGGTGTCTGCGGGAGGGGATGTGGGGAGCGCGCGAGCTGAAACGTTCCTCCCGCCAACCGCTTCCGCAGGATACAGGGCACCGGCGAGTAGGGGGGGCTGTGTTTTCGCGGACCGGAGGGGGGATTTTACCGTGCCCCTAGCCTCAATTTTTTTACGGGTCGGACGCTTTTAAGGTTTCTGTTCGGGTCACTTTTTCCGTCCAAAACAGTAAAATGGCGGTTATTTTGCGGGTCGGGGTGATTTAAGGGTCTGCTAGAGTTGCTCTAAATCTAGCATGTGATGGGGAATACACCTGTATACAACCACGGCCACTACGTAGGCTAGTAGGGCCGCTGTTTTAATTGTGGCATCGCCGCCGGGCATGATTTTTTTCTGAAAAACAAACATCAACTTTATTAATTAGAAATAATGGTTACATCGTCTATAAGAAAAGATACAATATTTTCCATGGGCTCCTCTAACCAATCCCTGGTCATGAAATATTTTGCCATTCTAGTAAGCTCATGGGAAACTTTATTCACTTCTCTATTACAATGCTAACTAGTAAGAGGAAAATCACAAGCCATAAGAAAGCAATCCTCAAAAATTGCTGCCGCCGCTCCTGCAGAATGACCTCCGCCGGGCGTGAATTCACTTGCATGCAAGTCAGCAATCCCTCTCAAAAGTCGAAGACAACATCGTGTTTATTTATTCCATTAGAGCATCTCCACCAAACGCCAAAACTATATGTTGTGCCCAAAAACCTGTAATTTGGGTCAGCCAAACAAACGCCTCTAACAAAGGCTCTATAAATATATGGTGTACAAACAATTTACATCATGCCCAAAATTTTGCTACAAGCGATGCAAATATACATTACCACTAGTTGTTGTCCTGAACTAAAAAACGATGTGGCAAGAACCCAACCACCACTTGTTAGCCGCCACCCCCGCGGCCACGATGAGCCCGCTGCTCTGGGCGTTTGTCGTGACCCCATGAACGCTGCCGAGCTCGTGCCACCGCAAAATTTTATTGCACCAAATGTTAGGAATCTAAATGATCTTAGAATTGAGGAAAACTATAGGACTACCGTTGCTAATGACACGACTGAAAATGACAGTGAATAATGGACCATCCAACTGCTAGTTGCACGTACAATCAAACAGTGTTCTGACTTTTTTAGAGGTATAAAAAGTGTTCCGACTTCTGAGGGGCTAACGTGCGTAAAGTGCTGACGAAAAAATCAAACAGGGTGTTGGCCCACATACAAATGCGTGTGACTCTCCAACGATACGACATAGAGGTGGAAGAAAGCCATTGGTCATACACAGAGATGGAAGCAGTAGGGCCCGAATCTTTGCGGCAGCACATCCGTCGTCATGTCCTGGTCCAGCTGATGTCGTGTGGCCATGCCAATCTTCACGTTGTAGCCAAGTCCTCCTTATCAACATATGTGTTGATCTGGCATCACCTAAAACAACAGAGATAGCCAACGTCGATAATTTATATAATATGAGATTAATCTATAGCTAAAAACTAAACTAATATCAATGCAGGCTTAGGATTTCCACTTTCAACTGTAACAAATGGAAATATATCCTGCTCATAATCATATAAATTCAAAATGCATTTGAAACATCAATAAAATAGCTTAAAAGCCGCTGAGTCGACATATAATACTTCACCAAACATGTAAGCTTCGACATTATATCCGCACTAAACTGTGATCTCACAATAGTCTCACAATAGAGACCGTCACACAACATAACAAGCCGGTGGTCAATATTTTCTCTACCATCAAGCAGCAACTCTATTTTTTTAGAAAGAACAGATAAGTTATATCCATGCCCCAGTGGCCTACATGTTACCACAAAAGACGAATTACTTCACGAAATGCAAAGACAAATCAAGATCTGAAATTCCTTGGTTAGAGTTTCTTTTTTGTCATGTGAAGCATGCAATTTTGATCTTTCTCTCCATTTATGACACATGAAATCTTACATTCCAAAATCATTGGGGTGTACCTACGCCCCAACTGATTCACCAGTTTCCCGAATTAGATGGGTCAAATTTGAGCAATTTGACTACTTCATAAGCTCAGAGACATCAAACTGATTGTTTTCATCTTGATGTATTATACTTATTTTAAGCATCTACTGTGTGGGCACCCAAATGTTCCCATATATGTAATATTAATATGTTAGGACACAAACTGAGATAGAAGTTATTAGTGGACACTTGCCTGTGTAACCAGCAAATTGTTGAGTTAAAGGTCTGTACAATTCAGATTGTATGGAACATGACTTGTCTAAGCAGAGAGAAATACATCTATTTAATCATTCCAGTAAAAAAAAGTAACTAGAGATAGGCAACATATAAATAACCTGAATCACCGGTACGTTAAGGTATCTTTAGAGTCTTTCCAAATAATCGGGTTGTCCAACGCCCCAGGCAGCACCTCGCCTCGAGAAGAAGTCATGCTTGACAAGACTTTCTTTGAACATGTGTCGAATAATATTGGAACCATGTGACTCGGGTTCCCATTGGAACTCCTCCAGTAACTTGCCGGTGTTATCACAGTGGCACATGTGACATCTAGACTTACTATAAACCAGCACATCTCCCTTGTGGGACAAAATGATATGTTGCATATTGTGATGAAGGTGAAACAATCTTTCCACCTGGAATTTAACATGGTACTTGAATGACCATACCTCCCTCTCATAGTCCTCCAACACCCCGATTCTGACGGCTCCCATCATATCGTCAAAACAACTGAAGCCAATTGAACCTTCCATGTCGCACAAATGAGTGCAGAAGCCGGAAGCATCAGCCGGGAGGCTCATTGTCCTAAATGACTCGACCAACGTGTCGAAAACCACTACGGGCCATCATAGGGAAGCCAACCAGGTGCCCAGTGAAGGCAGCTGCGGAGCACGACGGGCGGGGCTAAATTAATACGTCTCATTTGGTCCCCGGCCAACATAGCTTTCTTCATCTCAAGGGTATCTGAAGGAACTCCAATGCATCTCGGCCAGCCCCTCCACTCCACCGTAAGGATGTAGTGATCTGTTTTTTTGACATGGTATCTGCCATTAAAATGTTTGTCTTTCCAGTATAGGACGCGGTACTCACCCGACGGGCCGTGCAGGTAGAGCGCCGCGATGTTGATATGGCGGTGGCCGGCGGCGGTGAGGCCCGGGAGGGGAGCACATTGGCGCGTGGCCGGATTACAGAGGTTGAAGCGGCCGTCAGATCGGCTGAGCACAAGAAGGCCGTCGCAGGAGGCGTGCAGCTTGAAGCTAAATAGTCGTCGAACCCGAGGACAGAGCGGCTGCGGCCCAGGTCCAAGACTGGGAGGCCGGCCTCTGTACGTTTACTGACTGTGACGAGGGGGAGCGAGGGCTGGCACCGACGGTGTGCGAGGAGGAAGTCGGGGCCGGAGGCGAGGCCGCGCCAGGAGCGGCAGACCGCGCGGCAGCGGAGGATATCCATGGCCGGAAGGCGGACGAAGATCTCCCACACGAGGATCTCTTCCGGGAAGCCGTCAAGCGCGCGGCGGCTGCGCGTCCGCTTCGCTGCAGGTTCCCCGGCGACCTCGGGCGCGATCGCGGCTCCGTCGTCGTCGGTCGCTGGCTCCTGTTCGGTGCCGGCGGCGGACTTGGGGCATCCAGTCAGGAGAGACGCGACGAGTATCCGCCGCCGCCGCGGCATGGCCATCGCAGTGCGCAGTTGCGGATTGCCTGAGGCTTGGGTTAGGTTTTGTGCGGGCGCCCTGACCTGGCCATAACCGCGTTTGCTATTCTTCGGTTACTTTTTTTTTTGAGAATTAAGCCAGTTTTATTACTCAAAGTCCAGAGATAGTGGGATACAAGCTAGGTCATGGGATTGGCCAAGCAACAAATGGCGCCCTGGACCCCTTCTAAGAGAGAATCTGGCTAAATTATGTGCTTCATAATTCACAGCACGATACTCAAAGAAAAAATACATTGAAATTGAGTAGCTTGGAGATTGATCTCTATCACTATTGCACCATATTGCCCCTTGCTGCCTGTTGTAATATCCGAGACGACTTGCTTGCAATCCGAGGCAATTACAAGATTGTTAAGGAGAAGATCCTCTGCCAAAGAAATTGCCTCCCTGCAAGCCATCGCTTCCAGTGATGTTGGGTCATCAACGCCTTCAACCACGAGAGCAGAGCTCCCCAAATAATTGCCGCTGGAGTCACGGCATACCGCTACGGCACCCTCTGGCCTGACTGCAGCATCAACATGTATCTTCGCATAGCCCATCGGAGGTGCTTTAGGTTGCTGCGGCACTGTCGGACCAGAGATATATACCACCGCACGCACCACCTTTGGCCTGATCATGTTAAGCTCATCACAGTATCTTCTGATGAAATTCTGAACTGCTTGAGGACTCTGGAAAATTCCCTCGTGGACCGCCTTACGCCTCGCATACCATATCGACCATAGAGTTACTGGTAGGAGGGCAAACTGATCATGTGTAAGGGACTCCATCAGTGCAAAAAGCCATTGCTTCGCTTTTGATTCTTCGAGCGCCAACATTTTATGTGCGAGATCCTCATCCACCAGCGCCCATATGCACCTAGACATTGTGCACTGCAAGAGGGAGTGTTTCCACGAGTCCGGCATTCTGCATAAGCCACAAGTGCTAGTAGTCGACATATGGCGACGGGCCCGCACATCCTCAGTGGGTAGCGAGTGTTTCGATAGCCTCCACAAGAACATTCGAACTTTGCCTGGTACCTCGGTGTTCCAAAGTTTCTTCCACACCCCCTCCTCTGCATTTAAAGTTGACGTTCCTCGCAAACCCTCAAGCCATGCCTCGCAGCGTTGCTTGGTTGCGACCAGCATTCTGTACGCGGACTTTACTGAGAAAGAGCCATTGTTCTCAAAGTTCTAGCACCAAAAGTCATCTATGTTGCGTGTGCAAAGAGGAATGCCCAATATGATCTTAGCATCCATTGGCATGAAAACCTCGCTCACCCTTTGTCTATTCCAGCTAGCCGAGGTTGCGTCTATCAATTCTGAGACAAGCTGTGGTGGATTTGCAGATATACACCCATAGGGCCGAAGCATTTCATTCCTTGGGAGCCAATTATCCGTCCATATATTGGTGGTTGCACCGTTTCCAACACGCCTGATCAAACCCTGCTTGAGAACATCACGACCTTCGATTATGGATCTCCAGATTTGGCTCGAATGCCCTCCTAGTGTAGCTTGCAGAATGTCAGTTGTTGGATAATATATGCTCTTTAGTATCCCGGCATTGAGAGAGTTGGGATCCTGCAGTAGACGCCACGCTTGCTTGGCCAACATGGCCAAGTTGAAAAAGCTCAAAATCTTTGAAACCAAGACCACCCATGCCCTTGGGTTGTATCATGGTCTCCCAAGAGACCCAATGAGGTTTGCGTTTTCCTTCCTTTGAGCCCCACCAAAACTTCCGGATTAACATGTTGAGATGCTCACATAATTAACACTACTAGGAAAAAGGCTACTAGTAGCGCTGGAAAACTGTCGCGCTACTACTATCGTGCTACAGCTAAAAGTTAGTAGTAGCGCGGGTAAACCCACGCTACTACTAAAATAGTAGTAGTGGTTCTATAGTAACACACGCTACTAGTAGCGTGCGGTTTTTCCCCACGCTACTACTAACTAATTACGAATTAAAAAATAAAATCCCCAAATTCCATTTTATGCATTACAAATCCATATATTAAACTAGGAGCATTAGAGCATATCCAGACGCCTACAGTTCTTGCCAAGTCACTTATTCCCAGCTAGTGCAAACACAGTTACAAGCAAGCCAAAATGCATAGAAAGACCAAACTATGGCATCCTATCTCTCCAAATGATCTGCTCCCGCTGCATCCTTGCAAGCGTCTTCACGATAAGCAAATCTGCAGGAAAAAAGTCAACTTAGCATCTAGATTTTATCCATTGCCCTAGCCATGTTCAAGAAGCACTAAATTTAGAACATTTCTATTGTAAATACATGAGGCATCGGGACAAAAAACAAAAGATGAGCAATATCATATGAGCAGAATAAAAAGGAGTTTGGACCATAGCATGGTTAACAATAAAACTAGAAGCAACATGCACGCTTTGCCACACCGACTCATAAGTCCAGCATAGATTTTGCACGTTGCCCCAAGATGTATTGCAAAGAGCCTCCACATAAGAAATTACAATTTGGCTAATTTGGATATAGAAACAATGCATACATCCCCTTCTTGGTACAGTAAACACATTGTTTCATCTCAGAAGACAACCATTTAGTCTAGATAAAGGATAACTTTCAGAAAAAGAATTAACCCTTAAAACCACTTAACAAAAAATTATGTTGTCACTATAGAGTAGCTGGGAAAATTTCAAATTTTCAAACATGTTATCTAAAATGGATATCTACGGCAATGCTATTCAGATGAAAAAGAAAAAAGAAAAACCAAACATTAATTAACACAGTAACTTATTTTGCCAAGCCATTGCATTTAGCACCAATTGCAAATAGGAACTTGTGATCCTTGGAGTCATTGGTGTTGTTGTTTCACCTCCCTTTAATGAAACAGAACATGATGCTACCAATTTCTTGTAATTTTTACGAGCAAGCACGCTGCTGATCAAAATCATTGTTGTTATGAACAGACATGCATAGGCTCAAAATAAGAAGAGACCATGAAACACTTGGAAATCTTGGGCTGGCCTATTGCGACATAACAAAATAAGAAGAGAGTTAAACTTCTTTCTCTTCCCAGGCACCGCACCTGCGTTCGCGTTCGGCTTCACATTATCCTCCCTCCTTCACTTGAACGGCGCACTGCATTTGTAAATGGATAGTCAGCTGCACATCAACAACCAGCAAACTTCATTACAAATCCAAGGTTCTCGACAAACAATAAGCCATGGATAGAATAAAACAGATCTAAACAAATAGCACATATACTACCAATTACCGTGCCTGAATTAGCAGTAATATGGCATGAAAAAGAATTAGATAGTACTCAAATACATCAGATTATATTGCTTACACTAAACAGAAAAATAAAGTAAACTGGAATCATGCTTTCTACTTCACAATGCTTAGAACAGAGTGGCTTTAATAAATAAAGGAAATTATAGGAAAGAAGAAAAACATACCCTGCAACATTGGTATAAACGAGCGCCCTAAGCCGAGTCGTTGACATCAAAGAGAAACAGGGCAGCGCTGTTATGATGCACTCGCCTCCATCATCTCCCAACAACCTCCTTCTTTGTCCCTCCTGAGCTTCTGCACACAAACACAAACACTGACCTGCATGTCTAGCTATAGAAAAGGGATCACAAAACACACACACACACACACACACACACAGAGAGAGAACCAGTTAAACCATGTACCATAGTTGGAGGATCCTAGGGACCCAGCAATCAAGTGCAAAACAAAACTATCTAAATATGCACCTTCAGATGGCTGATACTAAAAGTAGTAACCATCAACAGTACAGACAGATGTAATAACATTACTAACTGTAAAAACATGCTGGGGGTTCGTTCAGAATGCTAAGTATCTCTAAGGCTGTGTTTGATAGTAAAGTACCAGAAAACTAAAGTATTAAAAAACTAAAGTATTTTAGCATGAAGATATAAGATACCACAGTTTTCAGATTGTCTAATTTATTTCAGAATTCAAAGTAATATTACAACATTATGTCCAATCAGCACTCCGATCCTTCCAAGTTAAAAGCTAATGGGTATTATCGCCGGACAGCCAGCAACGCCCCCAAGGACATTGCATTAGCACGTACACACGTATATCCATCTATTCACAGTAGCAAATTGGCACCAAGCAGCAGCAAAAGGGAACCAATTACTACTACCCTTGACAGTAGGGAATTAGCACCAAACAGCCGCAAAAAGAGAACGAATTACTACTGCCCTTTACAGTAGCATTGGCCCTTCACAGTGACAAAGATGTCTACATACCTCGCACCATTCATCCATCCATCTAGCAAGCAACTAGCACCACTCCTCCATCCATCAAGCAAACCATCTAGTACACAAGTTATAGCTACCCAAACATCTCCTTGAACCACATAAATTTAACCTACTGGCTACTGCAGCCAATCTATGGTAACCAGGCAGCAAGCAACAGATTAAAACTTACGCTATGCGCTTATGGGTCTGAAGCCTACTCAGACTACATACATAATTATGTAACCTATCAGGTAAATTTAGATTGCTATATAGAACATATAACTGAACGCCCAAAAGAACACCTGCAACAAACCAACATTCTTTGGATGCTTCTTAGCTATAACCTATCCAAAAGAGGTCTCTAACATGCATTTATTAGTTACTAAATACTGGCTTTCGCGCTGCTTTATGTATAAAGCAAGCCGCCACGTCCATACAACAAGTCCGAGTGCAACACACGCATTTATTAGTTACTAAATACAGGCTTTCGCACCCCTTTATGTATAAAGCAAGCCGCCACATCCATACAACAAGTCCGAGTGCAACACACACATTTATTAATTATGAATTACGATTGGTTATTGTCTAGATGAACTCGGCATTGTAAGCTAAGAAGACAAGTCAGGGTGCAAGGCCACCATGTCTATGAAAGAGATGAATTCCCTGTTTATACTAGTTTGGAAGGAGCCTAAAGATAATCCAATGGATAAAAAAATGACTATAGATGTGTGTTAAATTAATATAATCACCTTTCACTTTTTGCTCATAAGCAGGGCGATCACGCATCAAGAGCGCAGCAGCTTCTCCGTTCAATGGATCAGAAGGATTTGGATATAACAAAAGTTGTGGAAGGAAGACTTCAAACACATTGACAAGATCTGTAAAAATATATGTTATATAGTTGCAAGGTTAGAAGATTGTCGTAACAACATCCGTAGAGCTCTCTCTGTTTATACAGAGAATGTAAGGAAGCTAATTAGCATGGCAGTCTAAAAAACAATGAAATAGGGAGATTAAAGTTTACCAAACATTGGGCTCCATGTCTGGTTAATGACATCCAAGCAGACGGAACCAGACCTACAATTTCCATTCATCCACAAGTGGTTAGGAAATAGAAAGTTATAGTATCATAGTTTTGGATCGACTGAGCATGAATACTGAATACGAGAATACTCACAGTTCATCGACATTCAGGTGATATATCTTATTAACAAAAGCAATCAACGAAGACCTGTAAGGATACGCATCGGGCAGTTCTACCCTAACCTTCCATACACCTCCTTGGTAGAGACCTGTTAAAATTCATCAATGAGAACACCAATCAAGCAACCAGCGCAACAGCTCATCTTATTCTGCTGGTATGAAAACATAACTGAAGCTTAACAGCAACTAAAGGCATCATCCATAAAGAAAACGTAACAGTGACATCAAACTTTGAGATCTGCCCGCCGTTATTCTTAAGCTAAATCGGTAGAAGCAGCAGGCGACAATGATGTAAGCAGAAAAAGGAAATCTCGAAACTTGTGCTGGTATATCTATGTCTAGATTCGGAAACCAGAAGCTAGTAGTACCTAAC
Organism: Aegilops tauschii subsp. strangulata; assembly: GCF_002575655.3. Classification (NCBI taxonomy): domain Eukaryota; kingdom Viridiplantae; phylum Streptophyta; class Magnoliopsida; order Poales; family Poaceae; genus Aegilops; species Aegilops tauschii. The sequence goes on along the minus strand of NC_053036.3, from coordinate 636,486,730 downwards.
ATCAACATACATCCATCTATCCAAGATCCACTGATCCATGTAACTAGCAGCATGGACAAGAGAGGAACACGGGATAGAGAGATGAACAAGGAACATAGAGGTAAGGAAGAGAGGCTCACCCCAGGCCGCGGTCGAAGGAGAGCAACCGCCGGCCGCGCGCGGGAAGAGACAGCGGGAGGTGGCGACGAGGGTCACGGCAGCGTCCGCCGTTGGTTCGGTGGCTGCTGCTGGGGTGACCAGGGGCGGGGGACGGCAGGGGCCGGCGGGGTGGACGCGTGCATCGGGGCCGCGCTCGCCAGCTGCTGCAGGGGTCGGAGGAGGCCCTCGCTCGTCGGAGAGGAGCGGGCAGCGGGGTGAGGAACCCTAGCGCGCTCGGCCGACCCCGTTCGGCGGAATCGAGCGAGAGACAGGAGGGTGGAGGGTGGCGCAGGAGGGGATACGGGAGGTAGTGGTAGCGCAGGGTGGAGGGTGGCCGACCGACCCGTACGTCCTACCTGTTGGGAAACCGGCCCACCACGAGGGTGGCGGCGGCTAGCGCACGAAGCGCTCGGGACAGCCCCTCCCGGTTCCACGCTTTACCTTAAGTAGGTACTTATCTTTTGACCCTGTACAGGAGCAATCATTGTAACCCCTGATCATTGATTAATAAAACTGGTCTCCTTCATACTTCTCTGTGTCATTTACTTTCGCGTGTTCGACTACTTCGTCTACGACGCTCGCTCTCGCTCCGCAACCTTGGACCAGACTCGCCGGCGGAGTTGTGGAACACGTTATCAGCACGCTTCGCTCCATCAACTCTCCGTCAACCCTGCATCACGCAGGCTTTCGTCGATCCCGCGGAGGTATAAGATCCGATCCCCCTTTTTGCAAAAATGGATTCCTCTCGTTACCGCGATTCCGTTTTTGCGGTTAGTTTATTTTTGGATTTAATCTATCTATGGTGTGGATTTTCCTCCCAAGAACCGAGCGGACGAATACGTCGCCGACCAATGTCGATGTTCTTGGATCAAGAAAAACTTGTTGACTGCATTATAGGGAGTCGGTACAGATCGTGACCCAAATGGTTGCGGTACCGCCGCAAAAGCACCAGATGTGCCATGCGCCGTCAGAGTTCCGGACGAACGCGACGAAGATCCGCATCCCGAGCCCGGCGTCCAGATGACGCCGTGCCAAGCCATCAACGGCGTCGCCCTGGCCCTGCAGGCCACGCGCCGTAGCCATCTGCCGGCCGCAAACCCGCTGGTCGCGCACGCCGCCGCCGCCGTCCCGGTGGCCAGCTCGTCGCCGCCGCGCCCTGCTGGCGCGTGCTTGCGCGCAGCCCGCCTCGATGGCCGCCACCCGCGCGTAGCTGCCGACGCCGCGTTGTGTGGCCGTGGCCGCCGCAGCCGCGGTCGTCGCCGTCGCGTGGCGTGGCCGCCGCAGTCGCGCTGGTCGTCGCCTCGGCCGAGCCCGTGCACGGCCAGCCGTCGTCGTCGGGGCTCGAGCTGCCGTCGCCAGGACTCGTGCTCGGGCCCAACGCGCACCCGCGCGCCCTGTTGCCGCGCCGCCGTCGGTCGCCACTGCCACCACCGCGTCCAGATGACGCCGTCGGGTGGCGCCAGCCCCCGCCGCGCGAGCTGGCTAGCCGCAGGCCGCCGCCGCACCCACGTTGTGGGCGCTAGGGGAAACCCTAGCGTCGCTGCGGGAAGGCAGCATAGCTCCTGGGCCGGCCCGCTGGCTACTTGGCCCGGATGGGCTGCGGCCGTAGGGATCCTTCCATAAAAAAAAGGGGTGGCGCTGGCTGTAGCGTGAAAAATTGCGCTTTAGCCCCTGTAGTTTCCTGCGTTTACGCGAGTTTTATTACTGCAGTAATATTTCGCGTAGAAGCCCCTGGAACTGCCTGTTTCGCTGAAATATACGTTTTTGGGCTTTAAAATGCCTCGGGAATTCAATTTTTGGGCTATTTTTCACGTACGATATGCGCTTAACATGCTATATTTTGTAAACATGTTTTTACTGTATGATTTTACTACTGTAGATTAATTGTTTAGCACTCTTAATCATTTAGTAAGTCATATAAGAACATGTTTTAAATAATGGAACGTCATTTTTATTGAATAAGTTTATCAACATCGCATTTGTGCAAAAGATTACCTGCTGTGATCTCATGATTTTTGCATAAATTGCAGATGGCCGGAATTGTCAACAAGGAGTTTGCTGAGTTGGCCCAGACGGGGATGAACTACCTGTCATGGGCCTCGGACTGTGAGATCTTTCTCCAGGGCAAAACCCTCCTGAGGGCGATCGGTAAGGGGACCCCACTGGCCCCCACTGATCCCAAGTTCGAAACTGAGAATCCGCAGGCTCTGCATTTTCTCCGTCATCACCTGTCACCTACTCTGAAAGACGAGTATATGGCTGAGCGGAGTGCTTCTGGCCTTTGGACCGCTCTTAAGCAGCGGTTTGAGCGGCTGAAGTACACTGTGAAGCCATGTGCAGAGGCAGAGTGGATCCGTCTAAGGTTTGCGGACTTCAAGACGGTTGGGGAGTACAATTCGGCTCTGCACCGGATTTGTACGACTCTTCCGTTGTGTGGTACTGAGATTACCGACACCTAGAAGATTGAGAAAACCCTATCCACTTTCCACCCTGACGCGGTCCTGTCCGCACGGAACTACCGCCAGGGCAACTACACGAGGTATTCAGAGTTGATTGACGTCCTCCAGGTGGCAGAGGCGCAGAACGAGGTTCTGAAAAAGAACTTTGTCGCGCAACCACTTGGGGGAAGTTCTCGTCAGGAGGTGAACGCTCTCAAAGTCCGCAAGCCTCAACAGAAGAAGAGGAGCCGCAAGGGCAAGAAGAAGGGCCCTCAGCCCTTCGCCCCGGCTAAGCAGCAAAAGCCGGGCACGGGGGGCAGAGGCCTCAGGACTGCTTTCGGTGTGGCTCGATGGAGCATTTCTCCCGCCAGTGCCGCGCACCACAGGAGGTCGTTGATGCATATAAGGCTCGGAAGGCGCGTGAGACGCACCTCGCCTTGGTTCAGGAGGGAGCACCACCGGCGCCCATGGCGGCACCCGTGATGATCTCTACGCCCCCTGCTGCGCCCATCGCGGCGACCACCGTGGTGCCCATCGCGGCGGCTTTGGCGGTCTCTAGTGACGCCAACGTTGCCATGGAGGTTGACCACGTGGTCGCCTCGGTGGTGCCGCAACTAGATGTTGATGCTGCCTCCAAGATGATTTCTAAGGAGGATCAGCTCACTAGTATGGAGATTGCGGCTGAGGTCAATGGCTTCTTCACCGAGTCTACTTAGCATACCTCTTTCGTTATCATGATTCCGTGATTTGATACAATAAATTGGAATAAATTCGATTTGGTTGTAAGCTCTATGAGAGCATAAACTTATTCTTTACTTTGGCGATTGGATGACATTTATTCATTTATTCCATTATTTATACATGATAGTATGTTATGTTCTGGAATGTGTGCATTTATTATTAATGCAGCGTCTTCCTCATTACATTAATTATATGTCATATTTTAGAACGTGTGTGGCGCCCGAATGGAGGAAACGTGCCTTGCCGATAGCGCAACTACACATACCATTTACGAGAAACTAAGTACTTTGAGTCTATTAAAAAATCTCCGGGAAGTATTATGACAATCGCCGGCTGCGGTTCGCACATAGTTGGCTCCGGACGAGCCACTATTATACTTCCTATGGGAACAACTTTGATCATTAATGATGCGTTGTTGTACCCGGAGTCGACTCGTACTCTTTTGAGCTTTAGAGACATCCGCGCCAATGGTTTTCATGCTGAGACCGATGATGAGAACGGCAAGGAGTGCCTACTTATCACAAAGCGGGATGCAAATGGTAAACATGTTATCGAAAGGCTTCCTTCGTTCGACACAGGGCTATACTACACTAAAATAGTAGCACCGCCTGTGTACACTACCCTCAAGACCGTTTTTAGAAGCTCTGAACTCTTCTGCCTCTGGCACGATAGGTTAGGCCACCCCAGACTTAGGATGATGAGAAATATAATAAACAACTCACATGGTCATAATGTTAACGTGAAGAACTTCCCGAATCCCGATGATTTCGTGTGCTCCGCATGCGCTAAGGGGAAGTTAGTCATTAGGCCATCGCCCCTCAAGGTGAGGGATGAAATCCTCGCGTTCTTGGAGCGTATCCAAGGGGACATATGCGGTCCAATTCAGCCCCTCACGGGGCCGTTTCGGTACTTCATGGTGCTCATTGATGCTTCCTCTAAATGGTCCAATGTTTGCCTGCTGTCAACACGGAACCATGCCTTTGCAAAGCTGATCTCTCAGATCATACAAATGAGGAATAATTTCCCTGATTATCGTATAAAGTCTATTCGAATGGACAACGCCGGAGAATTTACTTCAAAGGCGTTCGATGATTATTGCATGGCAATGGGAATCAAAGTTGAGCACTCGGTACCGCATGTTCATACACAAAATGGACTTGCCGAGGCATTGATTAAAAGAATTAAATTCATTGCCCGACCGCTCCTTCAGGGTTGTAATTTACCAACTACATGTTGGGGCCACGCAGTGCGGCCAATCTCATCAACTTTCGACCGTCGGCCTACAACATCCACTCTCCTGTTCAGCTTGCGCAAGGGTCGGCACCGAAAATTTCCCACCTTCGTAGGTTCAGTTGCCAGGTATATGTACCAATACCACCACCTCAGCGATCGGCGATGGGCCCGCTCCGTAAGTCGGGGATATACGTTGGTTATGAGACTGTGTCCATAATCAGGTATCTGGACCCCATGACAGGTGACTGTCACACGGCTCATTTTGCTGATTGCATTTTTGACGAGGATTTTTTTCCCGACTTTTGGGGGAGAGAATCAACCCATTGATGCTAAAAGTCGAGAAATCACGTCGCAAGCCACGGGAATCCACGCTCATGACCCGCGCACTGCTGAGACTGAGAGAGAAGTCCAAAAGATAATAGATTTGCAGTCATTAGCAAATCAACTGCCTGACCACTTTAGTGACTTAAAGACTGTAACAAAATCGCATGTGCACGCGCGCAATGCACCGGAAAGGGTTGAAATACCGAAGAAAAATGATGGTATACCCGCTCCCGTCCAAAGGCCTAAAAGAACGAGAGATCCAGCTTCTCAAATCCCAAGTACTCGGGGACGCCCGACGAAAAAGGATAAGAGAGATTTATTACAGCCTGTCGCCAAAGTACCCCAAAGTGAAACAGGGAGCCAGTCGCCTGGCACAAGTATGAAAAATTCAGTGCACGAAATTCCGGACTTAAACTTTCCCATAGGGGAAACACCCAGCGGAGATGTGTGCGCACACGTCGGCGCGGGAAATCTAAAGGACCTTGCTCCCATAATGGGAAATTTGGTAGAGCAAGTGTTAGCGCCAGATGCACTCCATGACGAAATGGCCATAAATTATATTTATACGGGGGAGTCCCTGAACCGAGCAACGGTGATTGTCGACATTAACTTTGCTACGAAAATTGCCTCAATCATAGATCTTGACCCTGAGCCTAACACGCTCGCTGATTGCAAGAAAAGGTCGGATTGGAAAGATTGGCAGCACGCAATTACTGCCAAATTATTATCTCTCAACAAAAGGAAGGTGTTCGGACCAGTTTGTCGAACTCCTCCCCACATTCGCCCTGTTGGCCATAGGTGGGTTTTTGTTCGAAAGAGAGATGAAAATAATAAGGTAGTACGGTACAAAGCAAGGCTCGTCGCTCAAGGGTTCACTCAACGACCAGGTGTCGATTTTGAGGAGACTTATTCCCCGGTCATGGATGGAGTTACCTTTAGATACTTGATCTCGATGGCAGTAAACATGGGCTTGAAAATGAAACTAATGGATGTTGTCACTGCTTACCTGTATGGTAACTTGGATTCGAACATATACATGAAGGTTCCAGAAGGTATCCCTGTTCCGAACCATGATAGAGCAAACAGAGGTCTATACAGTGTTCAACTTCAAAAGGCACTGTACGGACTCAGACAGTCTGATAGAATGTGGTACAATCGCTTAAGTGATTTCCTTCATGAGAAGGGCTACACGAGCAATAAAGATTGCCCATGTGTTTTTATACGACGATCCCAAGATGGATTCTGTATAATCTCGGTGTACGTGGACGATTTAAACATAATCGGTACGCCTGAGGATATTGAGGAAGCGAGTTCCTACCTGATGTCGGAATTCGAGATGAAGGATTTGGGTAAAACCAAGTTCTGTCTAGGTCTGCAACTTGAACATTCCCCTGATGGGATTCTAGTGCACCAGTCGGCCTACACCCAGAAGGTGTTGGAGAGATTTGGATTTGATAAGGCATATCCTTCTAAGACCCCGATGGTCGGAAGATCTTTACAGCCAGACAAGGACCCGTTCAGGCCAAAGGAAGAGGGGGAGGAAACTTTGGGACCAGAGGTTCCTTACCTGAGTGCAGTTGGAGCACTCATGTACCTCGCAAATTGTACACGGCCAGACATTGCGTTCGCCGTCAGTTTGCTTGCTCGGTACAGTTCTGAACCTACCAAGAGGCATTGGAAAGGTGTCAAGGACGTCTTCCGTTACCTGCAAGGGACCAAAGATCTTGGCCTGTTTTATAAAAGAAATCAAGACCTATCTATTATATGCTATGCCGATGCTGGGTACCTATCGGACCCGCATGATTGCAAATCGCAGACTGGATATGTTTTCCTTTGTGGTGGAACTGCGTTTTCCTGGAAATCGTCCAAGCAAACACTTGTGTCGACTTCCACGAACCACTCGGAAATCATGGCACTATTCGAAGCGTCAAAAGAGTGTGTATCGCTTCGGCGGATGATCGGCCACATTCAGCAAACATGTGGGCTGAACACCGTACAAACCCCTACCATTATCTATGAAGATAATGCTGCTTGTTTTACACAAGTCCAGATGGGTTATGTGAAGAGTAACCTCACAAAGCATATTAGTCCCAAGTTCTTCTATGCACATGAGCTGCAACAGTTGAACGAGGTGAGAGTTTTGCATACTAAGTCCTGTGACAATCTTGCTGATATGTTCACTAAATCATTACCGGCATCAACCTTGGAGAGGTGTGTGCGTGGAATCGGTATGATGAGACTTAGAGAGATGCAAGGTTCAGGGGGAGAAACTTCACAAATTCGTCGTTAAAATCTCGATCCTGGTGATCGAGTACTCAACTTGATGGTTGAGTGGATTGTACTCTTTTTCCCTTGAGTGAGTTTTCCTGATGTTTCTCACACGAGGTTTTTGACGAGGCAATTCGTGCAATACAACAACGTATACTGTGTGCTCTTTCTCCATATTTTTTCCCACTGGGTTTTTCGGAGTTTTGAGGCATGGATATACGGATAATTACCCAAGGGGGAGTGTGTTGGAAATATGCCCTAGAGGCAATAATAAATGGTTATTATTATATTTCTTTGTTCATGATAATTGTCTATTGTTCATGCTATAATTGTGTTATCCGGAAATCGTAATACATGTGTGAATACATAGACCACAACGTGTCCCTAGTAAGCCTCTAGTTGACTAGCTCGTTGATCAACAGATAGTCATGGTTTCCTGACTATGGACATTGGATGTCATTGATAACGGGATCACATCATTAGGAGAATGATGTGATGGACAAGACCCAATCCTAAGCATAGCTCAAAGATTGTGTCGTTCGTTTGCTAGAGCTTTTCCAATGTCAAGTATCTTCTCCTTAGACCATGAGATCGTGCAACTCCCGGATACCGTAGGAGTACTTTGGGTGTGCCAAACATCACAACATAACTGGGTGACTATAAAGGTACACTACGGGTATCTCCGAAAGTGTCTGTTGGGTTGGCACGGATCGAGACTGGGATTTGTCACTCCGTATGACGGAGAGGTATCTCTGGGCCCACTCGGTAATGCATCATCATAATGAGCTCAATGTGACCAAGTGCTTGGTCACAGGATCATGCATTATGGTACGAGTAAAGTGACTTGCCGGTAACGAGATTGAACAAGGTATTGGGATACCAACGATCGAATCTCAGGCAAGTAACATACCGATTGACAAAGGGAATTGTATACGGGATTGATTGAATCATCGACATCGTGGTTCATCCGATGAGATCATCGTGGAACATGTGGGAGCCAACATGGGTATCCAGATCCCGCTGTTGGTTATTAACCGGAGAGGCGTCTCGGTCATGTCTGCATGTCTCCCGAACCCGTAGGGTCTACACACTTAAGGTTCGGTGACGCTAGGGTTGTAGAGATATGAGTATGCGGAAACCCGAAAGTTGTTCGGAGTCCCGGATGAGATCCCGGACGTCACGAGGAGTTCCGGAATGGTCCGGAGGTGAAGAATTATATATAGGAAGTCAAGTTTCGGCCACCGGGAAAGTTTCGGGGGTCACCGGTATTGTACCGGGACCACCGGAAGGGTCCCGGGGGTCCACCGGGTGGGGCCACCTATCCCGGAGGGCCCCATGGGCTGAAGTGGGAAGGGAACCAGCCCTTAGTGGGCTGGGGCGCCCCCCCATGGGCCTCCCCCCTGCGCCTAGGGTTGGAAACCCTAGGGTGGGGGGCGCCCCACTTGCCTTGGGGGGGCAAGTCTCCCCCCTGGCCGCCGCCCCCCATCCAGATGGGTTCCTGGCCGGCGCCCCCCCCCCCCTCCCAGGGGGCCTATATAAAGGGGGGAGGGAGGGCAGCAACACTACAGCCTTTGGCGCCTCCCTCCTCCCCTGCAACACCTCTCCCTCTTGCAGAAGCTCGGCGAAGCCCTGCCGAGACCCCGCTACATCCACCACCACGCCGTCATGCTGCTGGATCTCCATCAACCTCTCCTTCCCCCTTGCTGGATCAAGAAGGAGGAGACGTCGCTGCTCCGTATGTGTGTTGAACGCGGAGGTGCCGTCCGTTCGGCACTCGGTCATCGGTGATTTGGATCACGGCGAGTACGACTCCATCAACCTCGTTCATTGGAACGCTTCCGCTCGTGATCTACAAGGGTATGTAGATGCACTCCTTTCCCCTCGTCGCTTGTATACTCCATAGATGGATCTTGGTGAGCGTAGGAAAATTTTAAAATTCTGCTACGATCCCCAACAGAGTGTATGGAAACCGGCCCACCACGAGGGTGGCGGCGGCTAGCACACGAAGCGCTCGGGATAGCCCCTCCCGGTTCCACACTTTACGTTAAGTGGGTACTTATCTCTTGACCCTGTACCCCTATATAGAGACGAGGAGCAATCATTGTAACCCCTGATCATTGATTAATAAAGCTGGTCTCCTCCATACTTCTCTGTGTCATTTACTTTCGCGTGTTCGACTACTTCGTCTACGACGCTCGCTCTCGCTCCGCAACCTCGGACCGGACTCGCCGGCGGAGTTGCGGAACACTACCCATAGTAGTAGCGCGGGTGTACAACACGGGCTACTGCTATCCACTTAGTAGTAGCGCGGATTTAACATCACGCGCTACTACTACTGCCTGCCCGAGGAGGTATGATGAAAATTATTTAGTAGTAGCGCGGATTTTTGTACCCTCTCTACTACTATGGGTTACTAGCAGCGTGTTTTTACTGCGCTCGCTATTACTAAGTAGCAGTAGCGCATGACAAATAACCCGCGCTACTAGTAAGCTCCTGTGTTTAAGGTTTTCCCGAGGAGTGTAACCCTCTTGGCAATTTGAAACATGACATGGAAAAAACAGGAACAGATTGGGCAACTGCTTTTACTAGAACTTCCTTGCCCGCCGTAGACATGGAGTTTTCAATCCACCCTTGCACCTTGCTCCAGAGTCAATCTTTAAGATACTTAAAAGCCCCATTCTTTGAACTACCAATGTCAGACAGCATGCCAAGGTATTTTTCATTCAAAGTCTGGTTTGGCACACTTAACAATGTTTTTATCTCCAAGCGTATGCTCTCTGGGACACCTTTGCTGAAGAAGATTAAGGATTTATCATAGTTGATTCATTGACCTGAAGCCTGGCAATAAACATCTAGGACTTGTAGCCAAGTCCTCCTTATCATAAGTGTTGGCCTGGCTATTCTTCGGTTAGTTGAAAATAAACTTTGCATCGGTCGATTTTTCCTCTCAGGTACAGATGCCTGGACCCTATCATACTAGGACGGGGCTGGCTCCGCCTGGCCTGGAGCAGCCCACAAGTCCACATAAAATGGTTTGATCAATAATTAGCTGGATGCTCTCTGTAATAAAAAAAGTTCATTTCTCTCAAAAAAAAGTTAATTAGCCTGAGGTGGTGACGTGCGTTGCAATTCAGCGTCGTCGTTGTATTGTTGTTTGAACGGTGAGTACATTATGGAATTCGCACTGGTCCATAATATGCAGGTTACTCTATTATGTGATTGTACTTGTATATATTATGGACCAGTGCAAGTTCTAGGCATTCTGTTTGCAAGTTTTTGCTATCATTCATTTTAAATGATCTTTCTTCTATTAGGTTATATGAATGTCCTTAATTCATTCTTTTTAGAATAAATTTTGCTTATAATTTGTTTTTGCTTTTGTTTCTGGTAACACGATGTCATGAACCATTCGTCTTTAGATTGAAATTTGTAATGTTTTATGAGTTTGCTATTTGACAAGCACGTGGACTTTGTAATTTTTCTTTTGCTTTTATTTGTTTCTCTTTCTTTTTTCTAAGTAGTATTTTTTTCTTTATGTGTAATATGTTTGTCATTTTGACATTGTTTCAGTTTTCATTTTATTTATTCTTTAAGGCTAATACTAATGCCACTAATTCATTATTTCTTAGAAAATTTCATTGTTTTGTTTTTTATTTTATTTATTTATTTCTTAAGGGTAATACAATGGCACTAATCATTCTTCGTTGGAAAACTTCATTATTTTGATTTTGTCTTATTTTATCTTATTTAGGGTAATAACAACGCCACTCATTCATTCTTTATTAGAAAATTTTATTATTTTGATTTTTTCTGTTTTTATTTTATTTTATTTCTTCTTTAAGGATAGTACTAATGTCACTAATTCATTTCTTCTTAACAAACTTCTTTTTAGTGTAAATTCCACTATTATAAGCTTATTCTTGCATATTATAAAAGAGGGAAATTTGAAGATTGTGTGTAATTTTTTAATTATTTTTCATTTTCTTTATTATTAAGGGTGATACCAATACCACTAATGAATCCTCACATAGAAAACATCATTTTTTTTAAATGTATGTGCGAGTATACATGCAAGTACTATACAATATGTGTGTAATTATGCGAGAGTGCAAAAATTGCACTATTATGTGCTTATTATTTGCATATTACAAAAGTGCAATTTCAATGCAAAGTTGTGTGCAAGTTTTTCTTTTTATTTCTTCTGAATGGACTACCAATGCCACGGATTCATTCTTTCTTGGAAAACCTCATTGCTTAAATTTAGTTTTATTGTTTATTTTATTTTGTTTATTATTTATAGGTAATATCAACCACTATTTCTTTCCTTCTTGGGAAACTTCATTTTTTGGTTTTCTTTATTGTTTTTATTTATTTATTTATTTTTGTCTTGTGTCTTGTTATATTAGGCATCGAGTCAGCTTTTATTATGTTTCAGACCAAGATCAAGCATATGGTGGTTGTCTATTTTGTGGTTGCAAATGGTCGAGTTTCAATTTTATTCTATTATATGTCTTTGTTCAATAGTGCTTACTTGATTTTTTTTATTGGCGTATTTTATCCAATATATTGTTTGTGCAAGTTTGCGGTCTATTCTAGTTCCCGCATAAAATAAAAGACTTTGATATAAGTCTTTATGAATTGTTCATGTTGGGTATAGTTGTACAATATTTTTTTAAATAGTTTCTTGTTATTTATTTTAGGGTAAACTATTGTTATAATTCATTCTCATTAGAAAGACAGTTTTCCTTTATTTTTGTCGTTGTTGTTTATTTGTTAGTTAACACAACCAATATAATTCTTTCTTCCTTAGGAAAAAATTGTTTTGGTTCTTTCTTCTTTAAGGTACGATGCAA